>NC_091766.1:103087939-107887939 GCF_029378745.1 Bos indicus
GGCTCCAAGATGGAAGACTGTTCACTCATGTTATTTGGTCACTTCTTTATGTTTCCCACACCATTTTGTTATCAAGTTTACTTGACAATGATGGCAGAAGTTTGCATTGAATTCCTGTAGTTTATCCTGTTCTGGCCCCCAAATTTATTTAAACATTTTTCTGTTTATCAACCACCTTTCTCAGATTATATTTAGGTTTTACACGCCTCTAAGGGTTTTCAAACTGGGATATATAGACTTTATTATTTATATATTAAATCTCTAAACAGAATTAAATGCTGAATATGAATATGAATAAAAGTTCATTGAAAAGATATAATTGTACACTACCTCAAATAAAACTCGGTGTGTTCAGCCAGTAAAATGATCACTGTGTATTTCCTCAGCAATACTAAAATCATAAAGTAATTCTGCAATGTGTCTTAAGTAGGATAGGTAATTTCCCCAGGATTTCATTGATGATGTGCAGCATCGCAGGTACTTCATTTTAGGAAGAAGGAGACAGGTGACACATTGAGTTCAGCAATGAGAAGGGAGAGAAAGTGCTTTGTTTAGACATAGCAGAAAAATACCACTTTATATGTAGGCATTTATTTAGCCTTTATTTCAGATGTTTTAACAATTGTACCCTGTCACTTCTGACAGCTATTTCTTAGAAGCGAAGCCTGTCTTAAAACTACTCCTGCGTCCTAATAGCTCTGACACTTCGTATAATGTCTTTTAAGAGATAAGAAAATAAGCATGAGGGGCAAAACTGGAGTTAGGGAGGGGAAAGTCTCAGTCGGATGGAGGTGAGTCACACTTTAGAAAAAACATCAAGAGGGATCACTTTTATTTCAGTCTCCAGATGTTTTCAGGTTCTGTAGTAAAGCTAAAGGCGTAACAGAGTGCTTCTTTTCTCTTATACTTTAAGATGTTTATCAGTCCAATTACCTTAAATTACCAAAATCAATTTATAGTCTACTTTCTCTTGTTAGTAGACTATAAATTGATTTTTGCTAATTCAAGGCAATTGGACTAATACCATCTTAGAGTATATTTCTACTAATTATCAATAAAACCTTCATATTTGGAGCTGTGTTGAATATTTATGACAGAATCTTTTTCTAGAAATTTGCTTTAAAGTCTATTAACTGACAAATTAATAAAATATTTATTAATAAATATGTAGTGCATATAAATGTATAAACAATGTATATTGTTTATAATATACATTATTATATGTATAAACAATACATGTATGTTTTGTTTGTATATGTTTATACATATATGTATAAACAATAAATGCAATCTGCTCATTTATTTACTTTTAAATATAAATGCCTTTGGGATAATAAAATGAATTATTATTTCCATTTAATGATTTCTCTTCAGTGTGTAAGTAATTTTCTCTCTCTCCCAGAAACAGTGGAAGTCCAGTCTATTTTAGGGTCTGCTGCACCAAAGAAAGAATGGAAGAGAAGGGAAAGCAGTGAGTTTAATGGTTAAGTTTGTAATAACTCACTCCTAGAGAGCGTATTCCGGAGAAGGCAATGGCACCCCACTCCAGTGTTCTTGCCTGGAGAATCCCAGGGATGGGAGAGCCTGGTGGGCTGCCATCTATGGGGTCACACAGAGTCGGACACTACTGAAGCGACTTTAGCAGCAGCAGCAGAGAGTGTATATCTACGATCTGTTGTAATGGGGGGGCTTAGACATTCCACGTTACACATGAAATAATTAAAAGATGTCGGTGAGCATGAATTACTTGAAGTGGTAGCTTACTGTTTTCTGCCTTGATTCGTACAGTTTGGGGGCAAAAAAGGGGAAGATGTCAAACCATGACAAATAGGCTGATCTCATTTATTTTTTGCTGCATACCTGCAAGATTTTCAAAGCTGTGTATTTTCAATGTTATCTTTATTATTGTTTCCTTCTAGTTGTTCAGGTCTTCTTTCTCCTAGAATTGTCGAACTCAGTAGCAGAGGAACTGATGCTGAATTACCATCGCATGTCCATAGACTTTCTTCTTACCCCAGAGCATCCTTACATGAAAGCAAGAAGCAGCGATGAAGACTATATCCAGAATTTGGTCACTGTGTGGAGGCAACATCCCTTTGTGCTGTTTCTGAACATACATAGACATTCTATTGAAGCATTATAAAGTGTTTTTTAATAATATTCATAATATGCAAATGTATTAAAACAATGCTAAAGCACTTTAATATTAATGTATTAAATGTGAAACATA
Organism: Bos indicus; assembly: GCF_029378745.1. Taxonomy (NCBI): domain Eukaryota; kingdom Metazoa; phylum Chordata; class Mammalia; order Artiodactyla; family Bovidae; genus Bos; species Bos indicus. The sequence continues at coordinate 103,090,170 of NC_091766.1, forward strand.
ATGAATTATGTAAATTATTACATTTAATATTTATGGAAAAGGATCTTGGATTATGCACTTAAAACTCCACTATTAACTGTTTTTATCTTCTACTTTAATATTTCTCCAGTTTGAAGACTGTTGATTATTTCTAAAGAAAATAGAGCTTCACTAATAATCTATGTCTTAATGTTTGAATCAAGTACTTATGAACTGAGAATCAATGAAAGAATTAGGGAAAAATTTTTATTTGTGATTGCCTAAATTAATCATTTGAACTAGTTAATTTATACTTATTATAAGTGGAAAATCATGATGATTAACTGGAAAGTAGCTCATTTATTATTTTATTCCCACCAATCAAGAAAATATATCTTTAAGATGGAAATATTATTTTAACTTTTCTTTGTAAAGCCTTCTCTGTTGCTATAGATTCTATTTAAACTTCATGTTGCAGTTTGCACCAACATAGCCCCTTATCAAAAGTGAGCTTATTTAAAATTATACAAATAATATATTTAAAATTTTAAATTAAACAATTATATGTTTAGGCCACTCAAGATGGCTGTTCTCTTGCTCTCTGTATATCCCCTGCTTGATCAGGGCCTGCTTCACGCACACCCTTCTCACCTCACTGAACTTCCTACAGATTGCCCCAGACCCACACAGCAAATTTCATATCAGAGGGGTAGTGACGGCCTTGCCCCTCCTGATTTCCCTGGTAACTAATGAGCTCACCTGACTTCAATTCCCTTATAACTGGCAATCTCCCTTTCCCCCAGCAAATATGTTTTTCTATCTGAATTTGTTCTTTAGAAAATTCAGTGTGATTTTTGCTTGCATTTGTCTATGACTTTCTTTGTAGTTATCCAGTTTAATGTTCACTGAACTGCTTGAAACTGTGATTTAATATCCTTCATCAGATTTAGAAAAAGTTTAATCTTTTCTCCTCAATATTTTAATATTCTCCTCTTGTCTCCTTCTTATAACCCAACTACTTGTATTTCAAGTATTTTGAGCAGCTTCACCAGTATCTTCTATTCTTCTTCTGTTTCCATTTTTTTCTATAAGCGTCAGTTGGATACTTTCTGTTGACTCTTTGAAATCATGAATCCTCTCTTTGTTGGTTACAGGCTTGTGTTGAACACATCCATCAAGTCCTTAACTTAGGTATTGCATGTTGAATTTATAGAATGTAAATTAGATTCTTACTTTTATTGATTCTAAATATATTTTGAAGTTGTTTACCTTTTCCATCCATTTCCCCTATAGTTTATTGCATTTTATTTAATGTATTAACCACATTATTTGGAAATATTTGTCTGATATGTCCAATATATGGATTATCTCTGGTTCTATAAACAAATATATTGCCACATCTAAGTTTATCTTCTCTCATAGATTGTGGCCCTAAACTGGTTGCTTCTCATTGTCTGCCAAGAGTTCTTTTATAAATTTTTTTCAGTTAAAATAGTGTTGGGCGTTCTTATTTATTTAGTTATTTTTTGGTTGCTTTGTATTGAGGGAATGAGCCTGATAACCTCTTCTAGATCATGACTGAAACTTTAAGTTGTGTTATTGAAAGAATTTTCTTCTTTAAACAAGTAGAAAAGGCAGAATTATCCTTTTTACTCAGGATCAAAATCACAATCAAACATGGAAAGTTCCTTTCTGTTTCTTAAAGGTATCTGTTGATTCAGCTGCTTCATTTGCTGTCAAGTAGCAATAGGTTCAGTTCTTCTCCTCATGGAATAAGACACTGTCCTAACAGTTTAAACATTCATTCTTTCATAGGAATTATAAGAAGCTCTGCCAAATGTTTTTCACTGGCTGTACACCTGCACCTTCTCTTCTGAGCAAACTACTTCCGATGTATGTGGATCAGCCTCCAATGGCCCGTCATAATCCCTTCTTTGCAGTGCATTAGAATAATCCACTTCTTCACTGACTTGTTTTAGGTGGCCTTCTTGTTTTAGCTTTAAGTAATTATGATTCAAACATCCTGTAAGTATGAATAGAACAACAGTGGATTTTAGAATAGATGATAGAATAAAGTCAAACATTCTGTTCAGCTCTCATATTTTACAATATTGCTACACAGAAGGTTAGTAGGTCACCAGAACACAGAAATCAACATGAGACAAGATTTGTGTCAGTTCTCATGTACAAAGATCCTTTTTTACATTACCTGTTCATCTGACAAGAAGATGTGTTTGCAGTTATTTGTATACTTTTAATTGTGATACAAAATAATTGAGTGTCTACTGTGAAAGTTCTGTGGCGATCTAGGCATGAAATGTCTGAGTCTCAGGAACCTATAGATGGAGCCTTCAGAATCTCTGAGAAGCATACATGCCATGGGAATTGGAATTTGAAAACTAAATATTTAATAGAAAGTATGCCAATAACAGATCAAATAAACATAAATGTTCTATTCCAGTTCACAATTTTAGTGCTCCATGAAACAATTTTCTAAACTTATGTTTAAGTTAGTAGGCCAACACTGCAGCTGTTGCTTTTAGACATGAGTGGATTGACTTCTGGCTTATTCAGTGATTGGTAATTATATAACATGGTTTTATTTATTTTATTTTTTTAACATGGTTTTAAAAACGACCTTAATTTCTCTTTTCTATCCTGAACTATGGGAACATTATTTAACAAGATTTTACATTTGAATTCTTAGAGAGAATACTACCTAACATAATAATACTTATTCTAGAATTATGTATTTTTGCAAAAAAATAATTGTAAATATTACAAAGAGAAATTACCGTATCATGCATAGTCCTCAAAGTCCACCTGCAAGAAATATTTGTATTATTTTAAGCACTTGTGCAGTTTCTGGAAATAATACAAAGTCTAGTAAGAATCGCTAAAATACTGTAGTAGAGACATCTTACCTCATTTTAAAAATTTTGGTAGCTGATTAAATTCCCTAAGTGCTTCTTTATGAACAGAATACTAATTAGAAATATATAGATTGATTTTAAAGAGTAGAACTCCAAGTCAGGTAAACTTATCTTTTTTGGGCTGACCAAACAAAGGCAGCTATTGTTTCAATCTTCATATGAAACTTAATATTTACAAGTAAAATATAATACCTAATTTCCCTTATGTGCAAACACTTTCAATATTATTGACATCCCTAAGTGCTATCATGCTGCTCAAAAACTGCTGCTTTTGTTTTGTTTTTCTGTAATCCATATGTTCTTAAACATGAATATATATGAGTGACATAGGGTTTTTGTCCAAAAGTGTGTCCCTTGTCTTCAGTCTCAGAGATTCCAAATATCAGTCCAGAGTGGGACTCAGGAGCATATATTATAATAATGGAAATCTGATCCAAGTGGTCCAAGGATAACACTTGATAAATATGACTTTAAGCACTCTAGTAAGTACTCTGTGGCATTGTGGTTGTTCTTTAATAATTGTGAGACTCAATTTCCCATATTCGAATTGATAGAATAATTGTAATTGATCTATCACATTTTTTAGGTAGACTTTTAGATATAAGGTAATGATGGCAATATTATCTTATTTTTATATTTAACATCAATTAGAAATCATGGTATAAGGATGAAATACTGATAAACTTACTTGTATATAATACTTTGTATACTTTTGATGTTTTATAAATTTTGTATTAGTTTTTGTACACACACATGCACACTCATAAACCAAAACCAAACAAACTAAAAACACACTGTACATATGAGAACATTGAGGTTAAGACAGAATAAATGACTTAAATTGAGGGCACAGATGGAGTGAGGTCCATTGATTCTGGGTTCAGTGCCCTTCTGAGTACAGTGCAATGCATCCCCATTGTCAGAGCCGATAACTCGCTACAGAAAGCTGACTCACCCATTCAGCTTAGTGCTAACTATGAAACAGGCGATATGCCAGATACTAGATGACAACAGTTAATGAAGCAAACAAAATTCCTTTCCCTTATGAAGCTTCCATTCTACAGTAGAGAGAAAAGAATGGACAGAGGGGGTGAGTCACATGTAAGTTGGTGAGTCCATGAGTTAGAAATATGCCTAGCATATATTAGAAAAATCAAGGAAGTCAATATGATTGTGAATAAGGAGAAAGGAGGAGAATAGGAGGAGATAAGGTCAAAAATGTTAGATAGCTTAAGAGGGGAGGAGAGGGTAAGATGTATAGAAAGAGTAACATGGAAACTTACATTACCATATGTAAAATAGATAGCCAATGGGAATTTTCTGTCTGGCTCAGGAAACTCGAACAGGGGCTCTGTATCAGCCTAGAGGGGTGGGATGAGGAGGAAGATGGGAGGGAGGTTCAAAAAGGAGGTATACAGGTTCAAAAAGGAGGTATACATGTATACCTATGGCTGATTCATGTTGAGCTTTGACAGAAAACAGCAAAATTCTATAAAGCAATTATCCTTCAATAAAAAGTAAATTAAAAAAAGCTTTGTGGATCAACAGTGGGACTTTGGCTTTTAACATGAATGAGATAGAAAGTCATTAAAGTTTTCTGATCAAAGGAGTATTGTGATCCAACTTATGTTGTACAAAGCTAATTATGTTTTTTTTTTTTTCCAGATTGGGCTTCCCTGATAGTTCAGTTGGTAAAGAGTTTGCCTGCAATACAGGAGACTTCAGTTCGATTCCTGGGTTGGGAAGATCGGCTGGAAAAGGGATAGGCTACCCACTTCAGTATACTTGGGCTTTGTGGCTCAGCAGAAAAAGAATCTGCCTGCAATGTGGGAGACCTGGGTTTGATCCCTGGATTGGGAAGATCCCCTGGAGAAGGAAAAGGCTACCCACTCCAATATTCTGGCCTGGAGAATTCCATGGACTTTATAGTCCATAGAGTCGCAATGAGTCAGACACGACTGAGTGCCTTTCATGTCACTTCACTTTTTGAGGTTAGTATGGGCAGAAATGAAATAGAAAGTTATTAATAAGAGATGTAAGTGACATGTGCTAGCTTGTTATTTGTGGAGGTAGCAAGAAGGTATCAGATTCACTAATATGGAGGAAGAAAATAATTTTTGCCAACAGACTGGATATTGGGTTTCAATAAAGGAAGTCAAGAAGACTCCAAAGTCTTTCTCCTGTGTATCTAGAATGATGGACTATTAGGAAGATAAGGACAACCAGGGCACAATGTCTTTTTGAAGGAAGACTATACGTTCAGTTTGTAATTTTTAAGTTTGAGATGTTTGGTAGACATTCAATTCTGTGTCCTAATTAGGACAATGGATTCAAGGAGACAATTGAGGGACAGATTCAGATTGAAATATTAAATCTGGGAGTCCTCAGCATATACTCAATGTCATGGCAATCACGAAACTAGGTAAAGCCACCAGTGGAGTACACACATCAAGCAGAGATGCCAGGACAGCAGTTGAGTAGAACCTTAGAAGGATCTAAAAGGTAGACTGATGAGCATCTAGGGATATAGAAGTAAACCAGGTACGTGCTTTTATACTGGATAGCAAGTGAAGAAAATGCTTAGAGGTCAAGAACATGATCACCCCTGTCAAATGCTTCATATCATGTGTATAATCTACTGGTTGATTACGAATGTGAAAGTGCTCAGTGAGCTTGGTAAGAACAGTTTTCACAGTGTGAATAAGATATGGTATAAAAAGTCTGATCAAAGCAGGTTCAAGAAAGAATGAGAGAGAATTTTAGACAGCAGATTTAATAAATTCACTAAAAGAAATGAGCTCTAAATGGAAGAAAAGAAAAAAAGTGAATTAAAAGTAGTGTACAGATTTTTTTTTTTTTTTTTAAAGATTGAAGGAATGGAAGTGTGGTTGTATTCTGGTAAAAAATAAACAACGGAGAAAAACGTCTGATAATAAAGAGGAGAGTACTTCCCTCCTGGTCCAGTGGGTAAGAATTCATCTGCCAGTGGAGGGGACATGGGTTTGATCACTGGTCCGGAAAGATTCCATATGCTGTGGAACAAGTAAGCCCGGATGCTGCAACTATTGAAGGCTGTGTGCTCTAGAGCCCATGATCTGAAACAAGAGAAACCACCGCAATGAGAAACCCGCACACCACATCTAGAGAGTAGCCCCACTCGCGGCAACTAGGGAAAGCCTGTGCCCAGCAGTGAAGACCAGCGCAGCCAAAAATAAATAAAAAAGAAAAAAAAGGATATAGGGGAGAGAATTGCTAGATTGTTTTCCTGAGAAGGATGGGAGCTAGTGCCCAGAGGGAGGCAAGGACTTAAAAAAAAAAAAACAAACAGGCAGTTTATTCCTGATAACGGGGGAAGTGTAGGGCCTTAGTAGAGGCAAGTGTTACTGGCCCTCCAGATTCTGTCCCCAGGAAAGGTCCTTCTGCTGGTGTCCTCAGAGCCAACAGGAGCAAAGGAAACCTTTGTTGTTTGCTCAAAGGACAGAGAGACGTGCTCAGGCTCTAAGTTGGGGGTCCCCAAACTCGGGGATTGAATGCCTGATCTGAGGTGGAGCTGAGGTAACAGTAATAGAGCCAATGGGCACGGTTAATGCAATGCACGTGTGAATCATCCTGAAACCACTCCCCACCCACATGTCCTTGGAAAATGTGTCTTCCTTAGACCTGGACCCTGGTGCTGAAAAGTCGGGGACCACTGCTCTAGAGCGCATGCGTCCCCTGAAGGCCGCAGTGGGGGCCGCTTGACAAAGCGCGGGTTTGCAGCCTAAGGAAGGGTCGGAGTTCTCGGCGCAGCTGCAGTCAGCTCCCGTCTCGCGAGACTGAAGCGCCTGGTGCGGCATCTCTGCAAATGGCCGCGCCCTGCGGAGCTGAGGCCTGGCCATAGCCATTTCACGCCAGGAGCTCAGGTGTGAAGCCCCGGCGTGAGGCTCTGCATGTGGCATCCTATGAGCAAGCAAAGCTAGACCCTGCACAAAGGAAAAGGGAAAAAAAAGAGAGACTTTATGACCCAGATTCTACTTGTATTTCCTGAGAATTGTTGATGAGCTTTGGAGGTGCCACAAATAAGGTATGGAAGCCATTCTGTTCTGGAAGCTGGTGGGAATTTCTCTTTTGTTTTCTCATTGATTTATGCAGCCAGGTTTTGAAGTGACTGGGAGGATGAGGGAGGAGGTGTTGGAGATTTGAACTGAAGAGAAATTAGGAGTGTGGGGCTGTGACTGGATTATCAACAATGTAATGTCATTCCTGTGGATCGCTCGGAGCTTTGTTTTGCCGCAGGAATGAAAACTGAAGCCAGTCAGCAACTTTAAGCTAAGTTGTCCCTCACCTACTATCCACACTGGTTCAAATCTAAGCTTCATTCTCTAAGTCTTTACTATATTTGTATGAGTTCTTACGCTGGTGTCGGGTGTTAGTCTGCAATTTGTGGGAGTGGTTCAAAACAGAATCTAAAACTCTTAGCTTTTACTACCTTGGCTTCTGTGATGGCTCAGCAGGTAAATAATCCACCTACAATACAGTACACATGGGTTCAATCCCTGGGTCAGAAAGATCCCCTGGAGGATGGCATGGCAACCTCTGCAGTATTCTTGCCTGGAGAATCCCATGGACAGAGGAGCCTGACAGTCCAATGGGTCACAAAGAGTGGGAACCAGCTGAGCCGCTAAGCACAAGCGCAGGGCATGAGTGGGTCATACACTGAATCAGGGGAATGCTTTCCTGGGTTAGCTCCCCTCTGTGACTGTGTATGTCCTATAGCCCACAGGGCCCCCATCACCCCAGTCTCCAGGCTGATGGAGTTTCTATCAGTTTCATCTGCCTTACCTTTTTTTTTTTTTTCCATGATGTCTGTGACTAGAACTCCACTCAAGGCAAAGTCACAGGAAGGAAAAAACCAAGATGAAACACAAATCTCTGCTTCACTCCTCCAACATTTAATTTTTCTGCACAGGTCTTACTTTTTTAGAGTGCTTTTTTAGTAATTTTGGTTTTCAGTTTTGTATTTTATCCACAGTTTTACATTTAATCCACATGAGTTATGGGCTGTAGTGAATTATGGGCAGTATAGCCAAGAATCCAGAATTTCCAGCCTTGTTTTTGGTAGACATAATATAAAACTTGGTAAAGTCTGGCCTACATAGTGTTTCATATGTTTTTTTTTATGATGCGAACTGCTTTGAGGGAAATAAAAAAAAATGTATACAGCATAAAAGATAAATAGAGCAGAGATACAGAGTAGCCAGATAGAATACTTCTTGAATTTCTTATTACTTACTAGATACATTCTTTTTTAAGAGACAGTCATATTCTTGCCCTTCAGTTTTATGAAGATTTCTTATATACTTACAAAATACTACACCCTTTTACTTAATTGTACTCTGAGTGAGCTCTCTTATTTATAACCTGAAGAGAGTTACAAATGCAGAGATAGGATACAAGACTTTAAAAGTCATTTATTTTAAATTCCAGGAGGTTTTAAGCCCTCTCCAAAGACAGGAAACTTTGAGATGGATCACGTACAAATGGACTGCTTGGGGACACATGCTTGGGCCATGGCTCTAAGGCTTGATGCTTGATGAGAGAAGGAAAGGTGTAGGAGCGTACGCTACCCACTGAACACAAGGTTGAAGTTCTTCTGTGTTGTGCGTGCTCTTTTTTCCGCTAAAATGTCCAAAGAGACTAATCTTTTATGTTGTGTCTCTAGATTTTCTGTAAGACAGGAAACATTGCAGTGTTAAGGGCTTCACGAAGGAAGCTTTATGTAACATGTGCATATCTAACACATAGTTTTAGTTCTCTAAGAGACATTCAGCTCAAACATTAGTGCCAGTTTTCAATTGAAAACGTTACTGGCCCTGAAAGTCAGCTTCTCTTGAGTGCTGCGATTTTGTCTGCTCATTTCTTTTTTGACATGTAGGGACTTTTCTTTTTCTAGCTGAACTTTGCTTTTCTTTTTCTAACTTATCCTTGTTTTTTCATGGTAATATATGGAGTGTCAACTTATCAAAATCAGTTGAATTCATATGATATTTTCTTTGAATATTCTATGAAAATTGACGTTTCTGGTTCCAAAATAAACAATGTGGAGTAAAACCATCTGTGGGACAAACCTCCTGTCTTATAAAATAAACAATTTTTTTTGAGCTGGGGATCTTTGGGTTACCCTGGCTTGGCAATCTCAAGCTGGAAATTAGTTCAGCTAGTAATCCATGGGAACTCCTCAGCACAAGTTCATGAAATTAAATCTAAAATTGTTTTGCTAAGTCCTTATGGTGCTAAAAAAAAAAAAAGTGGGAGTTTTTGTATTTATCTTTTTGTCCTTAAAAAAATGAAATTCAATTGCTTTGATGTCACCTTTGCAAGATAGTTCATGTTTTGGTTAAGTTTTGATAATATTAATCAATTTTGAACATATCAGAATGGGGGGAAATGATAATTAAATGAAAGCCATTATCTAATATTGTTGGCACCCACATAATGAGCTGATCTCATTTATTAATCCTGTGACTGCTTTCTGGGACGTATAGTAGATTGAGGTTCTTCAAATATTTGAAGTCGTATATCTACATTTCTCTCTCCCTTGACTTACAAGAATGTCAGTGGAAACTATTTGTCAGAAACACCAAGATGTTCATTCAAGCTTGTTTTTGCTTAACATGAAGCCATTACAAGATTTTAGATCACCAAGCTACTGTAAAGAAACTATAAAAATAAATATAAATGATTAGCCCTTAAACAAAAGAGTTCAACTACTATCGGTGATGTTTGCTAACCACCCCTTCTTAATAGTGAATCTCTCTAAGTTAGCTGCTCTGAGCAGATTGCATTTTTTGGAGAAAAGATGGACGTTTGTAAGAGGGAAAGATAAAAGTCATATCTATGGAGAAATAAAGCCAGACCTGATACGGGCAGAATAGTGCAGAGGTTTGTAAAGAGCTGAGGTAAGGATAAGACTGTGCTCACTCAGTGCATTGTAGCCATTCTTATTATTACTGAGCCAAATAATTCTACCGTACATTGTCAGTGCTTTTAATATTTATAAAGTGATTTCACATACAGCAGTTGATTGATATCGGTTGGTAGATGCAACAAGAGGAAGTCTTGCTGTTTCTTTCTGTGTTACCACATGGTCTTCAGAATAGAAAAATATCTGGGAGCTGAATCAGTTCCCTGATTTACAAAGTTATTTTATGCCTCCTGTCAAGTGTGGAACTTACCCTGGTGTAAGCAACCAGTGATCGCAGCAGGGAACAGGTAATAGGGATTCCCCAGTTCAGCAAGAGAAACTGACAGAGAGGTGGGGACATGGAATGCACGGTGAGAGAGGGAATATGAATGAATGAATTTCTTTCTTGGCTAGCTTTCTTCTGGAAGATAAAGTCTGAAAACAAGAGGAAGAATTTCCATAACCTCTTTCCAACATAGCCTGAGGCCATATTCAGGTATTCACTGAAGTATGATGTTATTAGTAAGTCCTTGGTGAATGGAAATTATTGTTGGACTACATAGAATCTTAATAAACACTCTAGGCAGGTGAAGGGTACTTCACAATCTGTGTCGATTTACAGACACAGAAACTATTTCAGTTCTTCTTTCTGGGAAAACGTCAAGGACCCAAAGTTAAACTCTGTATTTATACAAGTTGATAAGATGATTTATTCAACTATATGCTGATCCTGGACTTTTTCCATGTTCAGTTATATCTTAAATAAACACTGTTTGGGACCCAAAAAACAACCAACCCCCAAACCCCTCACTTTGCTCTCTTGGTTCTTGCTTGCCGCCTTTGCGCCGCCTGCTTCCTCTCCACCCGCCTTGGCCCTGGGCTCTGGAAACGTTTAGTCGAGGAAATCTCTGGACTCTAAGCTGTATCATGCTCCTGCTGCTTAGTTGCTTCAGTCCTATCTGACTCTGTGATCCCATGGGTGTAGCCCGCTATGCTCCTCTGTCCATGGGGTTCTCCAGGCAGGAATACTGGAGTGGGTTGCCAGGCCCTCCTCATGGGGAGCTTCCCCAACCCAGGGATCAAACCCAGGTCTCCTGCATTGCAGGCAGATTCTCTACCACTGAGCTACCAGGGAAGCCCCATCTATATCATGAGGCCTGCGTAAAGATCTATATTCTGTTTGGTTTTGCTCTCAAGTAGGTTCACCTGCATTTCAGTTATTTTTTTTATAATTTAAAACAGCTGATACTCTCTATACCTTATTATTTCTGCTTTTACTTATTTAAAGCTAGTTATTAGTTGATAAAAGTTCAGTGTGTTTGGATGGCCAGTATATAAAAATACAAGTGTAAATAAGTAGCTTCTTATACTTTTTATACAATTATATTATCAAATATAAGAATATGAGACACAATGGTTACTTTTTTTGGTTTCAGTTATGTATGTCACTAAGAATTTTCCAAAGCAAATCACTTGTAAATTTAATTTTCTAAAGACAGCCTTGCATTTCATGGTTTTGATGTACATAACTAAACAAAAATAATTCCTAGGATTTTACAACAGAACAATGATATAATGATTTAACTTGTACATGGTTCTTTGCATCAGTAAAAGTATATATAGTGATAGTAATTAACCTCCAATTAAAATAAATAAATTTATATTTAAAAAAAATAAAATAAAGAATTACTAAGTCAAGAGTCAGATGCCTTTGAAATGTAATTAATTGCCCAGTTACCTGTCAAGCCAGAGACTTATTCTTCCTCCTGGGGTGTATGCCAGTGCTTATTTCTTCATGCCCTTATTGGGCATTATAACTTTTTAGTAGTTGTTAATGAGATAGGGCAAATCTTATTACAGCATGTCTCTAATTTGAATCTCATTAATTATATTGAGTGTTTTTTCATGAATGTATGTTTTGTATAAAACTTCCCATAACTTTATTCATTTATGTTTTTGGTAGTTGCTCTATTTCTTATATACATTCACATTTGTTTATATTTTAAATAAGTATCTGTATTGGCTACAAATATTTGATGCAAATATTTTGTATTTTTACTTGAATAGAGCATTTTCACTTTGTAGGGATTTTTGTAACATAAGAATTCTATGTTATTGTTGTCACATGTATCATATTAAGCATATAAATTAAGCAGATGAAACTGTACCCCCTTGCTCCAGCTTCCACTGAGATGTCTCTAATATATCTTATTTTTCAGGGTTTCATATAAGATTTTGTTCGAAAACATGTATCTTCATAAACATTAACAAAAACAGAACTCTGACCCCTCCTATTTAGTTACATCATAACCTGTTACTAATTTTTTTCTGTAGTATGACCACAGACCATATTAGTATCTTATTAATGGAAATGTATGTCATAAATCAAACCATATTTCCTGTTCCGTGGTCATTTCTTGCTCTTATTCTGTTTCTTTCTGCTGGGAATGTCTTCTTTAGTCTTACTGTTTTTACACAGTCTTATCAGATTCCTTTTTTGAAGGAAATCCAACAAATATTTTTGTTCTGAGTTGTCTTAGCTTGCTATTACAGACTAATTTTGTGGTGTAGAGTGAAAAGATTTGGTGTGTCTTAACTTCATTACCAAAAGAAGTATGACTTTTGATAAAACTGAGTCATCCTTCTGAAACAGTAACAGTTTTAATTTTCACTTTTTTTAGTCTACAAAACAGGTTATACGAGAATAGTGCCAGTTCATGTGAGATTATATAATTTTATTTATTTATTTTTAAAATGTATTTATTTTAATTGGAGGCTCATTACTTTACAATATTATATTGGTTTTGTCATGCATCACGGAGAAGGCAATGGCACCCCACTCCAGTACTCTTGCCTGGAACATCCCATGGATGGAGGAGCCTGATAGGCAGCAGTCCATGGGGTTGCTAGGAGTCGGACACAACTGAGCGACTTCATTTTCACTTTCACTTTTCACTTTCATGCATTGGAGAAGGCAGTGGCACCCCACTCCAGTGTTCTTGCCTGGAGAATCCCAGAGACGGACGAGCCCAGTGGGCTGCCGTCTATGGGGTCACACAGAGTCGGACACGACTGAAGCGACTTAGCAGCAGCAGCAGCAGCAGTCATGCATCAACATGAATCCGAGAAATACAGATGTATGGAACAGTCTTTTGGAGATTATATAATTTTAAAATAGATAATGTTTGTAAAAGTATTTTATATTCAAAATTTCAGTCTCAATTATTATTATTCTCACTGGAATTTAAAACTGCATGGATAAGTGTTCAGATAAATTAAGATTTCATTTTTGCATAATGAAACTTAAATTTCTTTAACAGTTGGTTAATTGATTTGAAATTCTGTAAACATATGTTGTTCTAAGTCGTTAGTAAACTTTAATAGGTCTTTCAAGAACAGAATCTATTCTGCCCCCTGAATGTTCCACTCTATTGAGTTATACTCAGAACTAATAAGCTAGTGTATTAAAGTCTGTCAATTAGCTACACAGGTCTAGTAATTATGATCTGAAACTATTTACACACTTTCAGGCTATCTAGACTTTAAATTTAAAATTATGAACATTTTAAGAAAAATATGTATGATATGTCCAGTTAATAAAATTCTAGCTCATTTTCCTTTTTCTGTGAAGGATATGAATCTAAATTTGTGATAAACATGTATTGAATAAAGAATAGATGTGATTCTGGAAGCTTTACTTCTAGATTCAAAAGTTAACATTCATCTTCTCCCTCATCTGCAAAAATCTCTTCCTAAAAAATCAGAATATACTCCTTCATGCAAGAGCAAAATCTTAAGAGTCATCTCCATCACCTTTCTCACCCAACTTGTCACCAAATCCATCCGTTCTACTTCCCAAGTGAATCCACCTTCCATTTTCTATGTGGTCACTGTCTTATTTGAATTATCATCATGTATTTTAACTCAGTTCAGTTGAGTCGCTCAGTTATGTCTGACTCTTTGCGACCCCATGAATCACACCACGCCAGGCCTCCCTGTCCATCACCAACTCCTGGAGTTCACTCAGACTCATGTCCATTGAGTCAGTGATGCCATCCAGCCATCTCATCCTCTGTCGTCCCCTTCTCCTCCTGCCCCCAATCCCTCCCAGCATCAGGGTCTTTTCCAATGAGTCAACTCTTCACACGAGGTGGCCAACGTACTGGAGTTTCAGCTTTAGCATCATTCCTTCCAAAGAAATCCCAGGGCTGATCTCCTTCAGAATGGACTGGTTGGATCTCCTTGCAGTCCAAGGGACTCTCAAGAGTCTTCTCCAACACCACAGTTCAAAAGCATCAATTCTTCGGCGCTCAGCTTTCTTCACAGTCCAACTCTCACATCCATACATGACCACTGAATGATTTTGTAATTGATGTAACTCCCTCTAACTTTTCCCTCTTACCCATTATTCACAGTGCCACTAAAAATACACACTGAATCACATTGCATTCCTTTGTTATATGCCCACCTTTGCATTTTATTTTCTACGTCCACATAACATGCATATTTCTCTAAAAGACCTTGTAAGGCTGCACAGAATCTTACCACAGCATATTTTTCCAGTTTCAGCCTTACAAACGGCAAATTCTTTTAACAATCAGATTATGTGTTACTTATTGCTTTGGCTGACCCATTTAGTTGGAATTTCCTTTCCCCACCTCTAACCTGACAAAACCCTTCTCCCATGTTTCAACTTTCATACTTAGGTCACTTTCTTTGTGAGTCTTTTCCTGGTCAACTCTATGGTTACCGTTACTTCCTCCTTTGTGTTTGGATCCCCTGCGTATCACGTTATTGGTGTTTCTACATTTGCTTTGCAGTTGCTTAGTATTTATTTTTACATCAAATTTGGATGTTTCTAAGATCAGACATTATGGCTTTTGCATTACTAGACCTTTTAGTACTTGGCACATATTTGGCCCTCTGTGAATATTTATTGTTCTTTGGAACAAGGAGTAATGAAAAAGAGAACTCAAATGATCTGTGAATAAAGGGAAGGAGAATGGGCGTGTGAAACGGTATCCTTCAAAATGTAGTATATGTATATATATATTTTTAATTCTTCTCCCACAGCACTCTTGCCATTTGCAATAAGTCTCATCATTCAGGGGTTGTTATTACTGAGGTCCTCACAGAAGAAATACTGTTCCTCTTCTGGCTGCTCTCTGCAGCACTTAGACATCATTATTTCCCCATGGGTTTCGTGTCCTTTGGGGTTTTTTCACACTCCTTTTTTTTTTTTCTTCAGTAGTATCTATGATGAGGGATTGATGCCAAGTAATCAACTTTACTTTTTCTGGAAAAAAAAAAAAAAAATCTCAGTCTGAACTGATGGTTTATTTTATAGACAAAAGCATCCTCCATATTGTCTGCAAAACCCTCAAAACATTTCAGCACAGTGTGGTAGGGTATGCCAATTGATGAAATGCCAAAGCTCCATAATGGAAAAAGAAGAAAAGGATCAAAATTCTTTTCACCTAAGAAATTGCTATTAGTTCAAGTAGCAAGCACTTAACTAGTGAAATGAATATGCCCTGGAGCAGAATTTCATCTTTGGCAGCTGCAATACCTAAGACCTACTGGCTGTCCTTTTGTTCCTGCTATTCGGAAAGTCTCATTTTCAAGGGGGGATGATTCAATTTGGATTAAATTCCACTTCTTTTTTTTATCATTACTATAAAATGAGGTATTGGGTGGATCACCTTGGGTGTTCTCCCACTTGC
The DNA here is from genome assembly GCF_029378745.1 of Bos indicus. Classification (NCBI taxonomy): domain Eukaryota; kingdom Metazoa; phylum Chordata; class Mammalia; order Artiodactyla; family Bovidae; genus Bos; species Bos indicus. The sequence continues at coordinate 103,105,727 of NC_091766.1, forward strand.
AAATTCCTCAGTATTTAATGTAATGTCAATTTAGCTTACTGACAGCAGCTTTTGTGTTGTGCCACCCAGTTTAAAGTGCCGGAGTACATTTTTACAGCACAGAACAGAGACGAAGCGAATGTGGGCACAGGGTTGAAGAGGCAAGAGAGACAAGGCTGGCATATGATCATGATCCGTCTAGTTATATTTTCAGGAATACAATGTAAAGGCATTAATGTGTCACTGTACAATAAGAAATGAGGCAGAGATTCTTCTGAGTTGAGGGAGGCATTGCAGCACCTAATACACAACAACTGTGGGAAGGTTTCAGATGGCGCTTTTTATAAGGAAAAAGTTGGGCAATATATGTATATACATCTTCTGTCTACTTGCACTTGAGTGAAGCATAATGAGTTCTGAAAGACAGACTGTGGTCCCATTTATTGTACAGCTAGATTATATGATGCTGGATCAATAACCTCCGCTCCGAGCCTACCACTAAGTAGGCGGAATTCTTTTATTAGCCATCCAGTGGATGGCTTATTTGCAGTGTTGTCTTAGCAAATAAAAATAAGAACACCGAGTTAAATTTGTATTTCAGATGAAAAACAATTCAAAGTACAGTATGTCCCATGCAATATACTAAAATACTCATTGCTTATCAGAAATCCTAATTTAACTGAACCCCCAATATTTTACCCAGCAATTCCTTATTAGGATATCAGAAGTCCCTCAAATAGGCATAGATTTTCTCCTGATGTTGAAGTATGCCTTAACACAAAATGAGCAAAAAATACCAGACACATCAAGCAAAACCCCCAAACCAGAGGTCTTTAACTAGAAGGAAATATTGTCAGTTATAGCCTTTTGATCTTTTTAATGCCCCATATGTGGATTGGATATATATGTACACCGAGACTTCCAAATAACCCACCTGAGCTTTTGTCTTGAAAAATCTCTTGTGGAAATCAGGAGACATATTCAAAGACACTTACTGCAACACTGTTTGTGAAGGTTAAAAAAAAAATGGCATAACTGATTTGTCCATCAGCAGGAAAATAAATACAAACACATGGTCTATTCTTTGACCTTGAGCACAGGGAAATGTGGTTTATATATGGACTCTGGATGCACACATCCTGATTTCAAATGCCAGATCTACCACGTATAAATAACTACCTATGTAGTAGGTAGTACATTGTACAAGTTACTTAACTTCTCTGTGCTCCTTTTAGACTGTCTATAAAATAATAATATAATAAAATGTGTCAGTTCAGTTCAGTCCAGTCCAGTCGCTCAGTCGTGTCTGACTCTTTGCGACCCCATGAATCGCAGCACGCCAGGCCTCCCTGTCCATCACCAACTCCCAGAGTTCACTCAAACTCACGTCCATCGAATCGGTGATGCCATCAGGCCATCTCATCCTCTGTCGTCCCCTTCTCCTCCTGCCCCCAATCCCTCCCAGTATCAGAGTCTTTTCCAGTGAGTCAACTCTTTGCATGAGGTGGCCAAAGTACTGGAGTTTCAGCTTTAGCATCATTCCTTCCAGAGAACACCCAGGGCGGATCTCCTTCCGAATGGACTGGTTGGATCTCCTTGCAGTCCAGGGGACTCTCAAGAGTCTTCTCCAACACCACAGTTCAAAAGCATCAATTCTTCGGCGTTCAGCTTTCTTTACAGTCCAACTTTCGCATCCATACATGACCAGAGGAAAAACCATAGCCTTGACTAGACGGACCTTTGTTGGCAAAGTAATGTCTCTGCTTTTGAATATGCTATCTAGGTCGGTCATAACTTTTCTTCCAAGGAGTAAGCGTCTTTGAATTTCATGGCTGCAATCACCATCTGCAGTGATTTTGGAGCCCAGAAAAATAAAGTCTGACACTGTTTCCCCATCTATTTCCCATAAAGTGATGGGACCAGATGCCATGATCTTCGTTTTCTGAAAGTTCAGCTTTAAGCCCACTTTTTCACTCTCCACTTTCACTTTCATCAAGAGGCTCTTTAAATCCTCTTCACTTTCTGCCATAAGGGTGGTGTCATCTGCATATCTGAGGTTATTAATATTTCTCCCAGCAATCTTGATTCCAGCTTGTGCTTCTTCCAGCCCAGCCTTTCTCATGATGTACTTTGCATATAAGTTAAATAAGCAGGGTGACAATATACAGCCTTGACGTCCTCCTTTTCCTGTTTGGAACCAGTCTGTTGTTCATTGTCCAATTCTAACTGTTGCTTCCTGACCTGCATACACATTTCTCAAGAGGCAGGTCAGGTGGTCTGGTATTCCCATCTCTTCCAGAATTTTCCACAGTTTATTGTGATCCACACTGTGTATACAATATTTATAATACAATGAATTGTAACTTAAAATATAAAAACAAAGTTTCTACAATGTAGAGGATTATAAAAAGTCTCTACAAGGTAGGAGGATAGAATGAATTAATACACATGAAATATTTAACACAGTAATTGACACTTAGTTTACTAGGAAACCTGGCTTCCCTGGTTGCTCAGCTGATAAAGAAGCCACCTGCAATACAGGAGACCCCAGTTCAATTCTTGGGTCAGGAAGATCCACTGGAGAAGGGATAGACTACCCACTCCAGTATTCTGGCCTGGAGAATTCCATGGACTATACAGTCCATGGGGTTGCAAAGAATGGGACACAACTGAGTGACTTTCACTTTACTAGGAAACCTGGAAAGGTTCAGTTAATACTAGTTTGTATCAAAATGAAATACTATAATATAGCAAAATAAATGAACAGAAAAATAGGGACAATTATTAATAGCATCTGTGTGCAACAAAACAGGCATACGTTATCTGATGCTTATATGTACTGAATATATAAAACCATATATTAAATGATATAACATTATGATGTCCATGTCACTGAGAAAAGAAGAGTTGTAGGAAATAGAATAAAGTTATTTTAAAATTTGTAATTATTTTATTTAGAAAACATGAGGGAAAAATCACAAAATGGCACTCACAAATGGCAAAATGGTAATTCTTGATTTATGTATATTTGTCATTATGTCCCCTGTAGTTTGCTATATTTGTTCAGACAAATTCAAAAGTAGGTGGTGTATAGAGACAAAGACTTGTAGCCTACAGACGTTCTTTGGTAAAGTCTTGCTTTTTATATGATATCTGCTGAATTCATGTGCCAATGTCATACTGATGAGCTTAACATTTATTGAAAGTCTAATATATGCTAGGTACATTTTAAATACAACCATCAGGCAACGTGGAATTCACTGTTCCACGATGAGGCTAAAATCGAGTAACTTGCTAATCAGGCTAGGAGGTTACAGTGTTGGGAATCAGGTCTTTGTCTGCCTTGTCACTGTTGTTCAGTCGCTCAGTCATGACCAACTCTTTTGAGACAGTGTGGACCATAGCCCACCAGTCTCCTCTTTCCACGGGATTTTCCAGGCAAGAATACTGGAGTGGGTTGCCGTTTCCTTCTCTAGGCGATCTTCCCCTCCCAGGGGTTGAACCTGTGTCCCCTGGATTGGCAGGTGGATTCTTTTCCAGAGACACCACGAGAAAGCCCATGTCTGCCTTACTTCTGACTTAACTCTCTTTTCGTTTCACTTAGTGGAACCCAGTTTTACAAATATCTTTTTTTCCTAGTTATAATAGGTTGGTGATCTACTTTCAGAAATTTTATTCTCTTCTATTTAGAACTTTATTGAAACTGTACATATTCTGTATGATAAATTTTTTTCTTCACTTCTATCCAAGATATTGGCATATTTTTTTTTAAATGACCTGTCAGGCAGTGAGGGGTAAGAAACATAATTTGAAACATACAGGGAGTGGGTAATTCAGCTTAGCCTAGAATTTGGGATCAGGATCTTTCTAGCATATAGTATTTCTGAGGAAATTATCATATGAAGTACTATTTTTAAATAGAAAAAAAATAAACTTATTCTATAGATATATTTTCACCAAGTGTTGTTAGTTTTAGTCTTTAGGGTTTGTTTCTGAAGTAGGTGTTTTCCATGTTGCAGAACAATGTTCTCATTAATGAAGACTTTGTTAGTATGTGACATAACTTTTATTTGCACTGAGAAGGCAATGGCACCCCACTCCAGTACTCTTGCCTGGAAAATCCCATGGACAGAGGAGCCTGGTGGGCTGCAGTTCATGGGGTCGCTAAGAGTCGGACATGACTGAGCGACTTCACTTTCACTTTTCACTTTCCTGCATTGGAGAAGGAAATGGCAACCCACTCCAGTGTTCTTGCCTGGAGAATCCCAGGGATGCTGAAGCCTGGTGGGCTGCCGTCTATGGGGTCGCACAGAGTCGGACACGACTGAAGTGACTTAACAGCAGCAGCAGTAGCAAGCATCCATAAAATGCAAAGAGTATGGCTTATTCATGAAGGCTGGATGAAGAACTTTAAATATATTTTATTTATTTCAGTATATACAAAGCTTCCATTTCTCATCACATACAAAGCACATAACCATAAAATTTAATGTTGGCAATAAAATAAATTTATCATATTTCATAAAAAGTTCTAAATAAACTTTATATGGACTGTGATATGAGATGATAACACATGCAGCTAAATCTGTAGTTTTTAAGAGGAGAAGAATTACTTATATAATCATTTGAAAATGAAGGTAAAAAAATGACAGAAATGTTCAATCCCTTGGCTAGTTTTGAATGCTGGAGATAAGTGGAAATTTAATAATGTAACAAGTAATAGATAATGTTTTCTGACATGCATTATTTCCAAATGTTTTCCAAAAAGCTTATTAACAGTGAGTTAAACTTTTAGAGCAGGACAAGTTCCAAAAAGAACTGAAAATGCAGTAAATTTTAACATAGCCTAATATTTTATATTTTTAAAAGAGTCAAATTCTCTCTTCATATAAAATTATTGAAGATATTCTTGAGATATTTCTTCTTCTAAGGAAGAAATGTATGATTAAATATAATTAACAACAAATAACAAAATAATATTGTGTAAAAAGTGAAAAAATGATTATGTTACATTTTTTAGAGTTATTTTTTTTAAATAAGTAAAAATTCTGTATCTATCAGACACACAGAATATAATAGTTTAAGATTAGAAGAACTCAACTGCCAATGCAGGAGACGTAAGAGACATGAGTTCTATCCCCGGGTCGGGAAGATCCTCTGTGAAAGGGCATGGCAACCCACTCCAGTATTCTTGCCTGGAGAATTCCATGGACCGAAGAACCTTGCAGATTACAGTACATGGGGTCACAAAGAGTCTGACACGACTGAAGTGACTTGAAAAAAAAAGTGAAAGTGAAAGTTGCTCAGTCGTGTCTGAGTCTTTGTGACCCCATGGACCATACAGTCCATGGGATTCTCCAGGCCAGAATACTGGAGTGGGTAGCCATTCCCTTCTCCAGGGAATCTTCTCAACCCAGGGGTCAAACCCAGGTCTCCCACATTGCAGGTGGATTCTTTAGCACACAGGTAAATAAAACCATTCAGTGACAGGTTTTTTTAAGAAAATTATTAAAACTAATATTTAGTTTCTGTGTTATTGTAACTGAAAGAATGGGATTAAATTTCATTTTGATAAATTACTTACATACAATTTGTGTGTACATGTGCTTGGACGCTCAGTCCAGTTTGACTCTTTGCGACCCCATGGACTGTAGCCTGCCGGGCTCCTTTATCCATGGGATTCTCCAGGCAAGAATACTGGAGTGGGCTGCCATTCTCTTCTCCAGGAGATCTTACGGACCCAGGAATTGAACCCAGCTCTCCTACATTGCAGGCAGATTCTTTACCATCTGAGCCACCAGGGAAGCCTTACTTATATACAACTTATATAGATCAATATCAAAATATTAAATAGATTGAAAAAGAAAAATAAAATATGTATATTCTTTGATGTGAAGGAAATTGACATTTATCCATCAATATATTTCATTTCTATCAAGAAAAAAAAATTCTTATAATTCATTTGAAGTGGAAGGGCACTCAATGATAGAACTTTTCATTTATCTAAGACTCTTTATTATATCTTTAAAAGTGAAATTGTAATTAGCCCCCTCCCCCCCAAAATGGACATGAAAATAAATAAAAGAACACTTGAGTAAGAATTAACTAATTGTTGGACACTATTGTCCTCACTTTTTAAATTTACGTTATCTTATGGACTTTAAATTTTGATTTGAAGTAGAAGTAAATAAAGAAGGAAAAATTAAATTTACCATTGTTTTTATAAACTATTTTAAAATGGTATTTAAATATGATTACTATTTTATTTTTGTGAGAACTCATTAACCACCATTAGTTTTCATTTCTACCTCATTATCTTTTTCTCTTGTAATGTTTATTATGGTTAAAATATAGTAGAGGTCATTACATATTAGTGATATATCTGCCTTCATATCCATAAGTGGCTATATATCTAAGAAAAAATAACAGATCATTGAAATAGATTTTTATTATATGAATAATACATTTAATACTGGGTTACATGTACAATATCCTTCTCTATTTAAATCAAATATAAAACGTCTAAATAATATTGTCTAAAGAAAATGGTCCTTATATCTTAATGACCAATACCAAATGAAATTGATTTGTATCTAGGAAACATTACATAGCACATATATTTATGCTTTAAATTAATGTTAAATCAAAATGATTCAGTTTTTGCAGAAACTTTTTGATAGTCTGTTTTATTAGGTTCATTTATAATACAAATGATGGTATAATATATGAAGTTATATCATCATTTGTATTGTAAATGAGCCCAAACTATATAAAGTATATATGCAAATTGCATAAAATAAAAATTTTAAAATTACGAAAAATGAAAAATGTTAAAGTTAATATAGGGAAAATAATTACATGATCGAAAATTTTCACACAATCTTGGAGAGCTTCACAAATGTAAAATCCTAAATAAATAGTAAAATCTGTGAGGATATGCATTATGTCTGTCTTCTAATTACTTATTAAATCACCTTTAAAATTAAAGGTGAGGTTAAATTTAATGTGAGACTGGACACACAGTAGAGACTCAGTAAATGTTTGTGAATGAAGGAAATATACAAATCAGAAATCAGCTTTTCTAGTCTTATATATGTTCAAATGCACACACATGAACTAGTCTTAAGTTTAGAGAGTACACAGGATAATACTTTTTAACATCTTCATGTACTTACTGGTAGAATAGTCTTAAACAATTTTGAGCAATTTTAATAATTATCTTTGTGAGAAACTGTTTTAGATGTACTAATTGTCCTGCATTTAAATTTCTTGAGCCTACTTAAAAGAAGGATCAATTTTCTAAAACTTATAGATCTATTTTAAATGTATGAAACTGTGCAATATATGCCATAATTTGGAGGGTTCTTTCATAGATGTTCTGTGATAAAGCAGTATCATTTAGTGTAATGAAATTATAGTGTAGGCTAGTAAGTAATCTATTTAATTACAATTCTAAATTAGTTTCATTAATGAAATATATCTGTATATCATATCCCTTTTCTTAGGTGGTGATTGTTCATGACCATTCTTTTACCAGCTTTGTGAATTATTGAGTTTGACTAATTAAATTTCGTATTGTGAGGTGTACATTGGTATGTATGGGAAACAGTGCATCTTCTTTTTTTGTAGAGATAATTTCTTGATTATTTGTTTAGTGCCTACTTAACAAATACTCAATACACAAGCATCACAAAATTTTGTTTGTTTTCAGAAACAAGCAGTCAACACAACCAGAACATAACCTAGGAATGAATTTCCCTCAAAGAGCTGATTCATATTGTGACAATATCCAACTGATCTCTGATTTACTGTCTGTTGCTTTTAATGGAATACAAATTTATTACTGAAAGATCAGAGACCACAATAACAACACAATTCATTATTGTGTTAATAACCCAAAAGTGTGATTTGCAAGGAAAAGTAGAAGATCAGTGGAAAAAATTCCTGGATAATGACTCTTCACCGTAGTCAAGAGTATAATTTAGTATCTTTATATTAATTTCAGGAATTCCAAAGGCAGAACTTTAAACATTTAAACATTGACTTTTCTTAATTTGATCTTTTGTGATTCTCTAAAGTACATAATGTCCAGATCACAAATTCAGGGGATTTTTCATTTTTGTAAAAAAGCCTTCTCCATATTTTTATTCCTAATATTTTCTCACAGGGGTGTGGGGGAAAACCAGGGCAAAATTAGAAGGGACTGATATGTTACAGGCTTTCTGATCAGTAAGCCCTTGTACGTAATGGGTGACACAGCTTCCATTTTCTAACAATTATAGTTTAGGAGTTGATTCCCCTTTTAAGCTTGTTTTTGATCTAAGGTCCCGATGGTTGTGCCTCACAAGACATGCAAACACAAAATAAATAAAAAGAAACATCGAAATGAAGAAATAAAGTAAATATTGCTATTTGGTATAAAGACGGTATTAAATTTACACCTTTAACCTTTTCCTCAAGGAGAAATGTTTAGAAAGGGTCATTTAGTTCAGCTGTGCCGAGGGTGTTTTTTGAGTTAGCCAGATAACTGTAGGGTTCTCAACATCCATTTTATTTCTGTCTTATATCCATTTTATGTTAAATGAACAATATTTTCAACTGCACTAATACATCAAAGTTATTGATTCTTTCAAAGTGAATTGCGTAAATGTTTCACTTCAAAGCATTTTAATACATACATAATACTTCTCAGTCTCTACTCCATGAATAACTAGTGATCTTTATGCTTCTGCTTGTTCCAATATTGCTTTCACTTGGCAATTAGGTCCAATTCCAGAGAGGGCTACTGTGAGCGTGTAGGGCCCAATCTTTGGCAAGTATACACACAATTAAAGTCAGGGCTACCTCCCTGTCATCCGAGGTACAGAGGGATGCATTAAAACTAACAAAGTGATAAAAGGGACCTGAAATTGAAGCAGTTTAAGAAATGACAGTTTAATGAAAGCAGTGTAAAAATACTATCACTGTGATGGAAAACATCTGTTCACCACGAATCTTGAGTGATGGAAGTTTGTGAGGCTCTTGAGGAATGTGTTGCCAGCCTATGGTTATATCAACAGCAGGTCAGGCATGGCCTGTCTCTTTTAATATCATAGTTATGACTGTCCAAACAAATACCATCCCAGCCAATGCTTTGTCTTTAGCATTGCAATAGGTTGCCTTAAAGCTCCTTTCTTTTCACTGCTTGTTGGGCTTTTTCATCAGAGTCTGGAAGTAATACTACTGAACTATAAGGAGAAAGAAGATAATGTATATCATTGAGAGTTGTTTGTAACGGAAAAAGTTCATAAATATAATTCTAGTTATTATAATAATCAAAAGGATATTTTCAATTTAAGATCTTTGTTTTAAAATTATGGTTGTAGTTCAACAGTTCGTGATTTGTTTTTATTCAAGTAGTTTTTGCTCCTCCCACCACCAAATCATTTATTCCAGAGAGTAAAAATATATTACAGCAGGTAAATATTTTTAACAGCAGTGCATTGAAGACCATCACTGTGTGATAAGAGTTAAAGTGTTTTCCTGTGGCATTTGAATTACTATGACAGACTTTCACGAGAGAGGACAAAAGCTTATTTATATTCCAAATTGATGATATGCAAGTGGATTAGTCTCATGCCCCAAATTTGAAAGAAATTAAATTTTTTCATTAAAAAATCATTCTTTTTTTCCTTATTTCTTATTCACCAGGTAATTTTTGAAATTAAATTTTATAGGTGAAAAATCTAAACTATGATATAAATAATTTTCTTGGAGATAAAAAAAAGAATCATTTCTCAGCAAAAGTAGTTAAATCAGGTGTTATTCAGACATGCCAAATGATTAGTTATATGTGAGTTTAAAACAAATAACGAAAATTTAAGTTGTTTAAGGAGTTCATCTGTGTATTTATTCCACTGATGGAAATGTTTCCCCGTCCCCCACCCAAGGACTTACCAGGTCTGTCATGGCAATTTTAATCATTTGTTCAGTCTTGTCTACTACCTCTGTAGTATCCCACTCAAGTATTCATGAATTGAGGGGTGGGATGGGTGAGGACAGAATTAGACATATAGTTACTGTGTGCGAAATCTGACTTCCTTATTTATGTGTATCTCAGTACCTTGTTTTCTTGTTTTTTTAGCAGATCTTGAAACAGTGGTTATTTGGAGATGTCTCAATATTTTTGTGTAGTAAAAATGTTTTTTTTATAGCTTGTATTCTTCTCTGTGTGTGTGCTTGGTCACTGAGTCATGCCCAGCTCTTTGCAACCCTATGGACTGTAGCCCACCAGGCTCCTCTGTCCATGCAATTTTAAAAAAATACTGGAGTGGGTTGCCATTTCTTTCTCCAAGGGATCTTCTCAACCTAGGGATCAAAGCAGCATTTCCTGCATTGCACAGCATTTCTTGCATTGCAGGAGAATTCTTCACCCACTGAGCCATTAGGGAAGCACAATATGCTTATGACGAGCGGAATAATCCAAAATGTGAAACCAGGTCAGAATTTTTATCAACAGTTTTTAGTTCACGTCTGTAATCCTGCCCAACCATATATTTTCCAGAACAAATCAATTGTGAGGAAAAAGTTACCTTTCATATTTAGGAAAGAAAATTTCTTTGGAGGGAGAAAAATATATAATAATTTTTGACAAACACAATTAAGAATAGCTTTTATACAGCACTCTTCCATTTCCAGTGATATTTAAATTAAGATATATCTTGAAGAAAAATTCAGCTATGTGTTAAGTATCTTTAACAATACCGTTTAATATCTGACCTTTAGGTCAGGGCAGCTTATAGGATTTGTCAATTCAAGCACAATGGATTTTCTGAAAGCATGTCAAATAGTAATAGAGTTTATCTAGTTTATAAATCAGCTATCAGTTTTAAAAGCTATATTTAAACCTAAATAGTAGTCAATAAAAATCTAAGAATCGGTTGATAAATGATTTTCTGTGGATGCCATATCTGTATGACAATATTAAAAAAAAATGATAGTTAATATATCCTGAAATCCTATTGTCTCATCTCTGCCTCAGTTATATTAACATTTCCATCAGAATTATTCTTACATATTTCATTTCTCCTGCATCTCTAAGTAAAAAAATCTGCCTCTTTCCTCTGCTGGTAAATGATGTTTAACAGTCTGTGACTTGACCCTTAGCATTCCTTTTGACATAATTAAGGATTCATAATTTCAAGTTAGCTCAATATACTATTTTTCATTCTAAGAAAACTGTAGTTTAGACTCGTTACTAACATGTTAGCCTTTTCTGTGATAATCTCTCTTTAAATCTTCCTTCGATTGACTCAGAAATAGAGAAGTGTTTTATACACACAGAAAGCGTGGGGTAGAGCGTGTAGTTTCACGTCAGGACGCCTGCGTAGAATCCTTGCTAAGCGTCGGTGCAGGACCTACTATTCTGTAGACTCATTTGTTACCTTTTTCCCTGTACTGCTTTCACCCTGGGCTTCCTAGGTGACTCAGTGATAAAGAATCTGTCTGCCAGTGAAGGAGACACGAAAGACGTGGATTCGATCCCTGGCTTGGGAAGATCGGCTGGAGGTGGAAACCGCAACCCACTCCAGCATTCTTGCCTGGGAAATCCCATGGACAGAGGAGCCTGGCAGTCTGCAGTCCACGGGATCGCTGAGTGGAACACTTCTGAGCGACGGAGCATGTGCATCCACTTATCCGCTTTCATTATTTGCAGGGTTAGGACAGTCTTAAGGAGGTCAGCATATTCTAAACAACCCCTTAGGGCGCTGTGATTTTACCACCATCAAAATAAAAAACTGAAAGACATAGCAGATGGCAGATTTAATTTTTACTGTACCGTTAATACAAGCAATACAAAGTATCAGTCTGCAATTCCAGTTTTTCTTTGTAACCCTAAAAATGTGGTCATTGTGTGAGGCTTTAGCCATACCTCTAACAAGGTCATAACAATAACCTACTTCTTAAGGTTATTATGGTGTTGACTTTCAGAGTTCTCTCTGAGACTACTAAGTGAGCAATTTTCATATGCATTATTATGCTTTGTGTCCAGGGACCAGATGCCCTATGGGGTACCCTCTTCTTAATCTAGGGAGATTAAGATAGTGACAATCACATTGCTTGTTGCCCGTCTAGAATCCCTTAGACCCATCAATTATTTACAGCCAACAAATGTACAGAAAACACCCTGTGTGAGATCCTAAAACAAGTGCTTATCAACTTGAGTTAGCTTGCACAACCCTGTATGCGAGACAGCAAAAGAGACAGAGATGTATAGAACAGTCTTTTGGACTCTGTGGGAGAGGGAGCCGGGGGATGATTTGGGAGAATGGCATTAAAACATGTATAATATCATATAAGAAACGAATCGCCAGTCCAGGTTTGATGCAGGATACACGAAGCTTGGGGCTGGTGCACTGGGATGACCCAGAGGGATGGTATGGAGAGGGAGGAGGGAGGGGGGTTCAGAATGGGGAACAACTGTACCCCCGTGGCGGATGCATGTTGATGTATGGCAAAACCAATACAATACTGTAAAAAAAAAAAAAAAATACTCCCTAAAGCTGAGATGGGAGAGCATGCACAGGGAAGGGAGAGCATGTTAGGCCTCTGGGAGGCGATGATAGCAGTTGTGAGGACATTTTAATTTAATTAGTTTTTAATACTTTCACAGTAATGTTTAAAAACCCAAGTTTTAAAAATAACCTCTAAGTCAAATTTCACAGCAAATAATCCTACCTCTAACACAACTGGCTCTCCAAAGAAAAGTGGGAATGCAAATTAAATTAAACATGTGTGCTCTTTTGCTCAGTCGTGTCCGACTCTTTGTGACGCCGTGGACTGTAGCTGCCAGGCTCCTCTGTCCATGGGATTCTCCAGGCAAGAACACTGGAGTGGGCTGCCATTTCCTTCTCCAAAATTAAACATATAGACTAGAATAATTGCCATTGCAGTTGTACTTTAAACTAGGGTTAACTAACTGATAAATTATTTTTAATGCCTGCACTTGCTATTGGGGAATAATAACTCTGGTTTTAAATTTATAGAACATTCTCTGTTTCTTTATATAGATTCTTTTAAAACAAAATTGTTATGGTGTATAGTTCTTGATATTGCATTTTCCCTTTTCAATAAATTTTTCATGGTTGCCTATCATGAAAAAATACATATAATCATTACTTGTACCTTCATTATCTCCTTTAAGCAATAAAGTCAAAATACACCTGGAAATCTTAGCTACCAGAAAGAGATATAGTCAGTTTTTGGAATCAGTCCCACATTTTATGGCAGGAACATGTTGCTCACTACAGACACATTGTATTCCTTAATTTATCTGATTATATCTTCCTGAATAATTAATATCCCCACACTATTTTGGGTATTTAAGTCTCTCTTAACTAATTATACTCTGTATATGTAGTTACACATTATTTTTGGAATTTTCTTCTGACTTGGAAAATATTATGATATCTGGTGCATAAATGTTCTATGAGCAGTCTGGGCTGATCTTCACATCTCTTGGGGCAATAGTGTTTGTTAAGTCAAAATCTCACATTTTCTTTAACCAATCTAAATCTGTATAAATGTGACTAGCCTTATTCAAAATATAAATCTCAAGCACTCTAAGCCATGTGATTTATTTGTTGTTTGGTCTACAGTGAACAAAGCGTCTCACAAAAGCTACATAATTAAATATTTTCAACCAATTTGTTGATACGGGTCTTATCTGTTTTTAAAACACAGACTTTACTTTGTAAAACTGTTACATTTCTGAAAACAGTGGTCATGCAAAAGGTGGGATGCACCACTATCAAAATTTGGTTATCTGACCACCTAGTGATTTTATCTAATCATTTATAAACCTATAATGTTTAATAATATTTAATATCGTTTGTTATTAAATAAAGCCACACTCTGGTAAGCATTCTGACAAAGAAAAAAATATACTTTCCATTTTAGAGAGCATAAGAGAGAAAAATTCTAAGATACAATTACATTTCCTTTTTTCTGTTGCTCAGTATCAAAGCATTAGACTAAGATCAGGAAAGTATAGAGTTACCTTTTTATCAGAATGTGTCTGTGTATAGTCTGAGCACAAATCACCTATAAAGCTAGTCTTTTTCTGTAGAAAAATGTATTTATTTGTTTCTCTGTTTCTTACACTATTTCATAAGTGTTAAATGTTAAATTTAAGGGCCCCCCAAAAATGTTTTTCCTCATTTGGCCTGTTTTAATAAATCCATTTGGGCCTTTCTAATTGAGAGGGAAAGAGAGTAAGCATGAGACTGGGAGCTAAAGTGAAAGTCAGAGGAAAAGAGAGAATAAGTAACTGTGCAGTTCATTTCTATTGAAACTGGGTATCATTATTTTTTGTGTGTAATAGAATATAAAAATTATTGTGGTGATATAATTACATATTCTTTATGGAAATATTTTTATGAGTAATACAGTTAAAATTATTTGTGGGCAAAAGACCAAGAATAACCAACACAATATTGAAGTAGAACAAAGTTGAGAGACTGCTGTGATGCAGCTCGCAGACTCACTATAAAGCTACAGTAATTAAGACGTGATGGTTGTGGTGAAGGAGTAGGCAGCTAGACCAGTGGGATAGAATAGAGAGCCCACATTTAGACCTCTATAAATACAATCCGCTGGTCTTTGTCAAAGAAGCAAAAACAGTGCAGTGGAGCAAAGATAGTCTCTTCAACAAATGATGCTGGGATAACTGAATTTCCATGTACAAGAAAAAAAAGAATCTAGACACTGACTTTACATCCTTCACAAAAATTAACTGAAAAGGAATTAGAGATCTAAATGGAAAACAAAAGTATAAACCTCCTACAAGATAGAGTGAAGTTGCTCAGTCGCGTCCAACTCTTTGTGACCCCATGTACTGTAGCCTACCAGGCTCCTCCGTCCATGGGATTTTTCAGGCAAGAGTACTGGAGTGGGTTGCCATTTCCTTCTCCAGGGGATCTTCCCAATGCAGGGATCGAACCCAGGTCTCCCACATTGCAGACAGGTGCTTTTACCGTCTGAGCCACCAGGGAAGTGTACAAGATAAGCCTACAAGATAAGAGAAAACCTAGATGACATTGAACACGCTGGCAGATTTTTAGAAATAATGCCAAAGGCAGGATCTATGAAAGAAAGAAGTGATAGCTTGAATTTTACTAAAATTTTTAAAAACTTCTCTGAAAAAGGGAATGTCATTAGAATGAAATGACAAGCTACAAACTGGAAGAAATATTTGCAAAACACTCACCTGATAAAGCTCTGTTATCCAAAATACACAGAAAACTGTTAAAACTCAATGATGAGGAAAAAACATAATTGAAAAATGGGTCAAAGACCCAAAAACCACTACTATAGACTGGAGGGCTTCCTAGGTGGCTCAGTGATGAAGAATCTGCCTGCCAGTGCCGGAGCCTTGAGTTTAATCCCTGAGTGGGGAAGATGCCCTGGAGGAGGAAATGGCAACCCACTCCAGTATTCTTGGCACAGAGGATGGACAGAGGAGTCTGGCGGGCTGTGGTTCATGCAGTCACAAAGAGTCGGACTCAGTTTAGCAACTGAGCACGTGCGATAGGCTGGACGTGTCCTTTCCAGAATGATGTGTTGAAAGCTAACCCTCAATGTGGTGGTATTAGAAGGCGAGGCTTTTGGAAGCTGATTAGGCTTTGAGGGTGGAGTATTTATGAATGGAATTAGTGCCCTGTCAAGGGTCCCCAGAGAGCTCCCTCTCCCATTCCACCGTGTGAGGAGACAGTAAGAGAGGTATGAGCCAGCACATGGGCCCTCATTTGACACTGGGTTGTCCAGAACCTTGTTCTTAGACTTTCCAATCTCCAGAATTATGAAAAATACATGCTGGTCGTTTACACAACCTGTATTTATTTCCCAGTAGCAGCCTGAACAGACTGAGAAACTTCCCCCCAAAAGATACACAGATGGCAGATGAACATATGAAAAGATGCCTCACACCATACTCATCAGGGAGATACACGTTAACACAATGAAATGCCACTATGCAACAGTTAGAATCACCAAACCAGAGTCCCGGGAACACCCAAGGCTGATTTTGATGTGAACCAACAGGAACTCTCATCCACTATTACCAGGACGTATCAAGGGGTATAGCCACCTTGGAAGAGTTTCGTTGTTTCTTGAAAAACTAAAGGTACTGTTACTATAAGATACAATAATCACTCTCCTTTATATTTACCTAGTTTAAAACTTATGTCCATATAAAAATTTGCAGGTGAATATTTGTAGTAGCTTGATTCATAATGGCCAAATCCTCAGTTCAGTTCAGTCGCTCAGTCGTGTCCGACTCTTTGCGACCCCATGGAATGCAGCACACCAGGTTTCCCTGTCCATCATCAACTCCTGGAGTTTACTCAAACTTACATCCATCCCGTCGGTGAAAACATCCAACCATCTCATCCTCTGTCATCCCCTTCTTGTCCTGCAAGCCACCAAAATGTACTTCAGCATGTGAATAGATAAACTGTGGTACATCTAGATGGTGGAATATTAAATCCAAAAAATTAAGCTGTGAAACCATGAAAAGACATGGAAGAACCTTAAATATGTATTACTAAGTGAAAGAAACTAATCTCTTGAAAAGACTGCATACTGCATGACTCCAAATATATGGCATTCTGGGAAAGGCAAATTGTAGAGACTGACAAAAAAAAAAAGTCAGAGGTTGCTAGAGATTGTATAGGGGCAAAGAAGATAAATAGGCAGAATACAGAGGCAGGATTTTAAACTGTGAAAATACTCCTGTGGTGGTGGTTTAGCCCCTCAGTTGTGTCAGACTCTGCAACCCCATGGACTGCAGCCCACCAGGCTCCTCTGTCCATGGGGATTTTCCAGGCAAGAATACTGGAGTGGGTTGCCATGCCCTCCTCCAGGGGATCTTCCTGACCCAGAGATCGAAACTGCGTCTCTTGCATCTTTTGCATTGCAGGCAGATTCTTTACCACTGAGCCAGTGGGGGAGCTCCTAAAAAAAGTAATATAAATAGCTCCTATTTTGAAGATGAGAAAACTGAGTCACAGAAAGAATGTCACCCAGCTAGCACATGGCAAAACTTGGATTTGACCCTAAATATTGTGAACAGTCCATTCTCTTTACAAAAATGCCACACTGCTGCTCAGTGTCAATATGAGTGCCTCACTTGAGACATGTTTGGAATCATTTCTAAAATCCAACATATGTTTAGAGTCTCATGGTTTTTTTCTTGGGATAAAAGGCATGAGCAGCATCAAACATTATCTAACACTGCTTTTGTATTTACATCTGTGAATTCACAGTTACCTTAGTTCTTTAAGGAAACATTTTTCAGTCATCTAAGTGTTACAAAGGGGCTTCCCTAATAGCTCAGTTGGTAAAGAATCCTCCTGCAATGCAGGAGACCTTGGTTCAATTCCTATGTTGGGAAGATCTGTTGGAGAAGGGTTAGGCTACCCACTCCTGTATTCTTGGGCTTTCCTTGTGGCTCAGCTGGTAAAGAATCCTTCTGTAATGCAGGAGACCTGTTTTGATCCTGAGTTGGGCAGATCCCCTGGAGAATGGAAAAGCTACCCACTCCAGTATTCTGGCCTGGAGAATTCCATGGACTGTATAGTCCATAAGGTCGCAAAGAGTTGGATATGACTGAATGACTTTCACTTTCTTCACTTTCATTTAGTCATACAAAAAGGTACTTCTAATCATTATTTGAGCATATATGTAAAAAGAGATTTGTAGTCATTAATTTTAACTAATTATACTAGAGTAGGATATACTACATATTTTCAAGTGAAAGTAATATCAAAATTATCACAATTTTATGATTATAATCCTCCTGAGTCATACTTATTTACATGTAGCATATTAATCATATTTTTTCTAGTTGCTATTAAATATTTTTTCTACATTTTCATTTCAAAGTAATTATGTAAACACTTTTCTAAAATGGTATCAAGACCATAAATACTATATAATGATATAGGAAAATATATACTGTTAATGGAAACATAAGGCACATACTGTATAAAATTTATACCCATTGAAAATAGATAATATTATGAATAGATGTCCAAAGTAAAAGTATAAAAATAAAATTTATGAGGTCCCACTTGTCAATATTTTTTGCCATGGATTGTGTTTTTGGTATTATATCTAAAACTCATCATCAAACCCAAGGTTAGGAAGACTTTTCTTTCAGAAGTTTTTGTTTTGGACTTTATGTACAAGTCTATAATCTATTCTGATTTAATTTTTGTGAAAAGTGTAAAATCATTGTGTCTTTTTGCATGCAGAAATTCAATTATTGCTTCACCATTTCTTGTAAAGATGATCATTTCTTCTTTGCACCTTTGTTGAAAATCTATTGACTTCATTTGTGTGTATCTTTTTTTGGGTTTTTGGTTATGCTCCATTGATCTGTATGTCTTTTCTTTAGACATATCACACCATCTTGATTACCTTAACAGTTACTCTTGAAATCAGATCAAGAACTCCAATTTTTTCTTCTTTTTCAGTGTTGTGTTGGCTATGTAAGCATGTCGCCTTTCCATATAGGCTTTAAATTTAATTTGTCATAGCTATAAAATAGCTTAATGAGACTTTGGACTTACATTGACTCAATAGATCAAGATTGAACATCCTAACAATACTGAGTCTTCCAATTCATGAACTGGTATCTTGAAGAATATATATTTGTATTTCATTAAATTTTGACATCAAAATGTGCATATACATTATAAAAATCAACATTTGTTGAAGAACTTTAATTTAAAAATAAACTATTGTTTGTATTTTTAAGGTAATAACTGAGTAGCTTAAGTGTTACCAAAATTTTTCCCTTTTATTAATTTATTGATATTCATATAATTTTCAAGTTGATTTTTAGAGCTTTAAGATATTTTTAGTCCTGACTCTTGCCTATTACCCAGTAAGTACTTAGAGTTAAAATGAAATTTGTTAAAAATAGATTTAGGTGGTTAGTTGTAAGATACTGTGTATCATGGAATATCTAATTGAAGTGTTATTCTAGAAAAGTGACGTGAAAATCAGTCTGTTTCAGCCAGTGACTATTTTAGATCACACTTTGCTGATTCAAACCAATTGAATCAGAGTGAGACCATTGAATAAATTACTTCTATTAATAGCATCCATTACATGATTCAGGCCAAAAAGTGATTAAAGTATCTCCAGTAACACCATAATTTTCATATATAATTCTTGCTAAATGTCAAAATTATTTTTCTTCCTTAAACTAAGCAAAGCATGAGGCATCCTTAATCTTTAGAAACTAACATTACCAAAGAAACCTCTTTTCATAAAGAATCTCACTTTTAATATTCTCCAGATTATGATCTTAACCCATGGCTACAGTTAAACTTTCTTTTTCCATAATCAGAGTATTTGAAAATTCATTTTTAACTTAAATAGATCAATCTTAATGATTAGAACTTTGATCAATGATCTATGAAGTCTGTACCAGCTTGTAAAGTACAATTTATCTTAAATTAAAATGCTCCCTTATTTGACAAGACAATACAGTGTTCTATGTCATGCCATGAATTATATGGGTATACTTGTCAGTATAAATTTTCTGGCAACGGTAATAAAGAATGCTATCATTCATTTTATTGCTGGAGAGAATCATCGTTTCTTATTCATACTAATGCAGCATTTCCATTACTTCTTACAAAAGCCTTGGCAGTACTTCAAAATGAGTATTATTACAAAATATTCTATTACAGCATGGTAAATATATGACTTTCTCTTCTATTATGTTCACAACTGTCCAAAGAGGACTTTACTCTGATTATACTGCTCTACCGTCAAGTGAGAAAAACTGGCTTTCAGATCTTTGCCTTACTGAAAGGATGGATAGCTTTATTCCTGGAAGTCCTCTGGTACGCCAGGGTACGTTGTCCCCTTGCAGGCTTCGTTACTGACTTCCTTTGCCTTACTGAAAGGATGGATAGCTTTATTCCTGGAAGTCCTCTGGTACGCCAGGGTACGTTGTCCCCTTGCAGGCTTCGTTACTGACTTCCTTTGCCTTACTGAAAGGATGGATAGCTTTATTCCTGGAAGTCCTCTGGTACACCAGGGTACATTGTCCCCTTGCAGGCTTCGTTACCGACTTCCTTGCTTTCACTCTAGCTCTTGAAGGTAAAACTTTTTTGGGGAAGGTATCCAAAGGAGACCTTGACATACTGTGATACACTTAGAAATTTAAAGTAATAATTAACATAAGTATCACATATTTTAGTGAAAATAAGAATCTGAAGCTCATTAACTTTTACTGATTGTGGTGGATGTACAGTGTCATTTTGTCCGGTGTGTGCAGCGTAGTGAATCACTTAGTTTACTTATTTTCCATACTACAGTAGCATGTGAGGATATAGCTCTTAACCCATGCACCTATCTTGCCTACCCCTCTCACGCTCTCTCCACTGGTAATCACTAGTTTGTTCTCTGCCTGTGAGTCTCTTTTTTACCCTATTTATTATTTATATTGGAAGTATAGTAGATTTACAGTGTTGTGTTAGTTCCAGGTGTACAACAAAGTCGTTCAGTTAAATATACACAGATATCTGGTTTTTCCAGATTCTTTTTTCCATAGGTTATTATAAAATATTGAGTAGAGTTCCCTGTGCTATATAGTAGGTCCTTGTTGATTATTTAGCTTGTATGTAGTAGTGTGTGTATGGTAATCCCAAACACCTACTGTTTTCCCTCCCACTTTGCCTTTTGGTAACTATGTTTCTTTTCTATGTCTGTGGGTCTATTTCTGTTTTGTGTATTAGTTCATTTTTTAAAATAATTCCCATAAAAGCAGAATCATATGTTTCTTGTGTTTCTCTGTTTGGCTTACTTCATTTAGTATGAGAATCTCTAGGTTCATCTATGTTGCTACGAAGAGCATTATTCCACTTTTTTATGGCTGAACAAGATTCCATTATTTTAAATGCCACATCTTTATCCATTCATTGGTTGATGCACACTTAGTTTGTTTCCATATCTTGACCATTATAAACAGTGTTGCTATGAACATTGGGGTGTATCTTTTCAATCAGTGTTTTCAAGTTCTTTTAACATTCAAGAATGGAATTGCTGGATGATATGATAGTTCTGTTTTTAGCGTTTTGAAAAGCCTCCATATGGTTTTCCATAGTGGTTGCAAAAATTTACAGTACCATCAACAGTAGTTCACTGTCTCCACATTCTTGCCATCATTTGTTAAGAACTTATTACTTTTTAATTACCAACAAGAATGAGTAATAAAAGTAGCTTTACTTATTGAAGTGTTTATGTTTTCTTGCTAACAGTAACGAGTATTGCTCAGCACATGCTTGACAGTGCTCACAAACGTATGCTATTCTATGAATGTTAGAATAATAGGTTCAAAGTTTTTCTTAAATCTCATTAAAACATTACTAATTATGAAAAATAAAGATCACAAAAAGGTCTCCGCTTATAGTAGCGTTACATATAACTGCTCTAAAGTACATATTTTTTGATAGACTAAAACTTTAAGATACTAATATATAATTTTTATCCATACTGAGTTTTTAATGGATCTCTCAAAACTTTTATAATAGAAAACACAATTGTTTTGTGTGTGTGTGTTAGAATATACAGTGACAAAGTGTAAACAGGGGTTAAGAAAGTATTTGAATATGTTTACTTTAAAAAATATTCCATTATATTGATCATCTACTTTGTAACATGCAGAAGGATAAAATGATAACTAAAAGATTCAATAGGGTCTTAGAGATCGTGATTTAGTTTTCTTATTTTAAGTTTTCATACTCAACCTTTCTTATTTCCAAGTTGTCCTGTTTATCACTCTGATTACATTTTCTTGATTTTGAAGAAAATAGTTATCTGACTCACCTCCCCCAGTAATTAATCCTTTAAAACTCTGTACACACTGCAGAATGTTTGCTTTCATTTTCTGAATGGGAGACATGAGTAGATATTCTTGGGGTTCCATTCAAATAACTCCAAAATTGTATAGTCCTTGCCAGTTTTACAATCCCCAATCTTGAGTTATTTCCATCATCAACTTTCTCCATTCTCCCTTTTAAATTATTAAATTTATACTTCTTTGCAAATGACTTTTTCCTCTTCCTTTTTTTTTTTTTAATGGAATTAACAGTTTGTTACATATACAGAAAAACAAGATCAGCATTTCTTCAGCTCCTCGCATCCCTAGTCCCACAGAATGAAACCAAACCGGATGGTCCAGAAGACAGGAGACATGAGCAGTGGGTCATTTTAACATTGACCAGTCAGTGTTAGATTATAGCCAAGCAACTTTACATCCAAAAGAGAGATGGGACATAAAGGGAAGCGAAGACAAAGGGAAGTACACTGTGGCAGCTGTCTGCAAGACAGAGAACGTCTGCAAGATAGGGAGGTGGTCGGTACATTACTCCCACCATGTTCCAAGGACGATCCTGAAACCGTATGTCAAGACTTGGACCAATCTGTAATAAGAGTTGCCTATGTCTGGCTTATGTGGAAACGTGCAGATTGCCAGGGCTCCCCAGTGGATCTATTCTGCTATATTCACACAGACCGTCTACTCTTCATTTTTCATTTCAGTCCAAAGTTGGGCTTTCATTGTTTCCTGCTTATGCCCAGTACTGTTTCTCCAGCGATTCCTGTAACTAAAAGCACCCTCCAATCTCAAACCACTATTTCTTTTGTTCCTAAAGATACACAGTGATCAAATCTAAGGATAAGATAAATTAATCTAACAAAAGTTTATTTAATGGCAGCCTACTCCCGTACTCTTGCCTGGAAAATCCCATGGACAGAGGAGCCTCGTAGGCTACAGTCCATGGGGTCACAAAGAGTCGGACACGACTGAGTGACTTCAATTCTTCACTTACTGTTTTTGGATTAAAGTAATGCAGCATCCATGTTTTTTGAGGATTTCACAATCTATCTCCAAATCTTTTCTAATCACTTCCAAACAACTGTGTTATTCCAGTTAATTTGATTTGAGTCACCAGTTCCTGAGGATTTGTTATAATTTGGCACTTCTATTTATACCATTCCCCCTGCATACAGCAATTTTGCATGTCAGTATTCTTTCCAGCAACAAAAATTTTTACAAATGATTCCTTCTTTACCATACTTTCTTTGAACATTAACTGAACTTTCCCAGTTTTGACTTCCAAGTGTCTAGTTATATCCTTTATGATATATTACTGCTAACTTGTCTTATTGATATTTTCACATACAGAATTTGTATCTCTACTGCATGAAATATAGGGATTATGTTACTTTTTATTTCTTTCTATTTCTTCTAACAAAGGTTATACTTGATAAAAATATTTTCAGAGAATTCCAAATGATTTTCCATTGTTTCAAATTCAGGCAATATTAGCTACATTTGCTATTTAAGCATATGATCATGATTAAGAGAACAGTTAATATTAGATAACTAACTTACAGAAAAATATTATATATGAACGCAATTGTATATTTTAACCATCCTTGCTTTATAATTGCTTATTTACCCTTAATTACATCTTTTTTCTTCATTCAAAATTGGTAAGAGATGAAGTATTAGCTTTATTACTTATTTGGATTCCTCATTTGTTATGGTTTTAAAGTAAAACATTCACAAACCAAGGACATCCTTATATGTGAAACTAGTATGTTACTGACTCTTTACCCCTAATGAGGAATTCTAACCCTCTTTTAGGTTCTCTGGAGCCTATATCATTTGTTACAGGATAATCTCAGAAAGTTTACATGAAGGAACATGGAGAGTTAGGTAGGGATCAAGGAATACATAGGGAATTAGATACACGATTGACTTATTACCCCTCTGGTGATTAGGAATCTGTTATGATGAGGAGCCTTGAGGAGCCACGTATACTGCACTTCAGAATGGTTCCTCTGAAAGCGGAGAGACTTGTACACTGAGGGGGTATTAACACTTTGAAAATTCTAGGAAGAGCTGGACAGGTTTTTACAAATTCCGTGGTCCAGAGGTAGAAAGTTGAGTGCACACAGGGTGTCTGCACTCACATAATTTATTCACGGTAGCTTTAGCTCAAATCGGTTGTGACCCAAGATAACGTGCAGTGGTTTCCGATCATGGTACACCAACACAGCACTTCTGGGAGGTTTGGGAAGCTCCAAAACTGCCTTTAGCATGTGTTTCCAAGATGCATCAGTTATCTGGTAGTATCCGACTTCATGAAACTTCTACTTTATCTTCGCAGTCTGTTACCCATTCTGATTGATGGGCACTGCTGGGTTTATGAAACAAAAAGTCATTGCAATTCTGCTCTGTGGTGAAAATTCTCTTTGATAGGCACCTCTTCTGTAGTTTATTGCTAAATTCATGAAGAACATTTTCCTGGCATTCTCCATATTTTCACTAAGTGTAATAAGGTGAATGTGAAGTCGCTCAGTTGTGTCCGACTCTTTGCGACCCCATGGACTGTAGCCTATCAGGCTCCTCAGTTCATGGAATTTTCCAGGCAAGAGTACTGGAGTGGGGTGCCATTTACTTCTCCATGGGATCTTCCCGGCCCAGGGATCGAACCCAGGTCTCCCACGTTGTGGGCAGACACTTTACCGTCTGAGCCACCAAGGGAAGTGTAATAAAACTTGCAACAAATCACTGTGTCCAACAACAAGAGCAAAGGACGTGTGCTTCCTGGTGTCTACCAAAACACTGAACCGTTATGTGTCCCTGTAGAGCTGAAAAAGCCTTGCCTTGTCTTCCTTAGTGTTGCTTTTTCATGTGGCTATCAAAAAGGACTGTTTTTATGACGTTATGAATGTCAGCTCCAAGAGAGAAAGAATTCTTTTTGTTCACTGCTACATGAAAAACCCTAGGCTGGAAGAAGCACAAACTGGAATCAAGATTGCCGGGAGAAATATCAATAACCTCAGATATGCGGATGATACCACCCTTATGGCAGAAAGTGAAGAACTAAAGAGCCTCTTGATGAAAGTGAAAGAGGAGAGTGAAAAAGTTGGCTTAAAGCTCAACATTCAGAAAACCAAGATCATGGCATCTGGTCCCATCACTTCATGGCAAATAGATGGGGAAACAGTGGAAACAGTGGCAGACTTTATTTTTCTGGGCTCCAAAATCACTGCAGATGGTGACTGCAGCCATGAAATTAAAAGACGCTTCCTCCTTGGAAGGAAAGTTATGACCAACCTAGATAGCATATTCAAAAGCAGAGACGTTACTTTGCCAACAAAGGCCCGTCTAGTCAAGGCTATGGTTTTTCCAGTGTTCATTTATGGATGTGAGAGTTGGACTGTGGAGAAAGCTGAGCGCCAAAGAATTTATGCTTTTGAACTGTGGTGCTGGAGAAGACTCTTGAGAGTCCATTAGACTGCAAGGAGATCCAACCAATCCATTCTAAAGGAGATCAGTCATTGGAAGGACTAATGCTAAAGCTGAAACTCCAATACTTTGGCCACCTCACTCAAAGAGTTGACTCATTGGAAAAGACCATGATGCTGGGAGGGATTGGGGGCAGGAGGAGAAGGGGACGACAGAGGATGAGATGGCTGGATGGCATCACCGACTTGATGGACATGAGTTTGAGTGAACTCCAGGAGTTGGTGATGGACAGGGAGGCCTGGCGTGCTGGGATTCATGGGATTGCAAAGAGTCACACATGATTGAGCAACTGAACTGAACATTACCAACATGTAGAGAAGTACACGGTGTATATTAGGCACTATTTTTGAATGAATGAATAATTGTCGTACATAATTTTTAGTTAAATAGCTCCTTTATATTTTTTCCTTACAAGTGTATTTATCCTCTGAGATTCATATGGACAAGAATGAGGAGGCATGAAAGAAGGGTTATACCAAGACACAAGTATAAGTAATACATATCATAATATTTAAGCCCTGAAATTTACCATCTCTGGCATTAAAATGTAGAGATCCTTGCATAATAAAATTAATCATACATGGCTGTGACAATAATTGGCCAGATATGCCATGTCTGTTCAAATTCCAGTAGGCATGAACCAATTCTGCTGCATTTAAAACATGTTTATTTTTTGCCATGTTTGTGGTTCTGCTGCTGCTGCTGCTAAGTCACTTCAGTTCTGCTACTTTATATTTTAAAAAAAAAAAGAAAAGTAAACTACCTTTGAAGAGAAGATTCAAGTCCTTTCTGTGAAAATCATTTTATTATAAATGGAATCATACATTTTGTGAGTTTTAAGGATGATTGCAACCTCTGAAATTTTTAAATTAAAATACATACGGCACCAAAATTCTGTCTTCCAAAGACATATCACTAAGAAGTAACGTGATCCAGTACCTAAATTCCAATTTAATGTTTTGTACTTCATATTTTCACTTAAATTCTCATTGTTGTTGTCTCTAAGTCATGTCCAACGCCTTGTGATGCCATGAGTTGCAGCATGCCAGCATTTGCTGTGCTTAACTATCTCCCAGCATTTTCTCAAATTCATGTTCATTGAGTTGGTGATGCCATCCAGTCAGATTCTCTGATGCCATCCAATTGGATCCTCTGCCACTGGCTTATCTCCCTGCCTTCAATCTTTCCCAACATTAGGGTCTTTTCCATTGAGTAGGCCCTTCACAACATGTGGCCAAAGTATTGGAGCTTCAGCTTCCTCATCAGTCCTTCCAATGAATATTCAGGGTTGATTTCCTTTGGGATTAACCGCTTTGATTCCCTTGCTGCCCAAGGAACTCTAAGGAGTATTCTCTGCACCACAATTTGACAGCATCAATTCTTCAGCATTCATCCTTTTATGGTCCAACTCTTACATCTCTGCATGACTACTGGAAAAACTATACTTTGACTATACAGATCTTTGTTTGCAAAGTGATGTCTCTGCTTTTTAATATGCTAAGTTTGTCATAGTTTTTTTTTTTTTTTTTCTCCCCCAAAGAGCAGGAATCTTAATTTTGTGACTGCAGTCACCATCCTCAGTGATTTTAGAGCCCAAGAAAATAAAATCTGTCAGTGTTTCCATTGTTTCCTCATCAATTTGCCAGGAAATGATGGGACCAGATGCCACAATCTTAATTTTTTGAATGTTGAGTGTTAAGCCAGCTTTTTCACTCTCCTCTTTGATCTTTCATCAACAGGCTCTTTAGTTCCCCTTCACTTTCTGCCATAAGGGTGGTGTCATCTGAAGTTGTTTATATTTCTCCCAGCATTCATGATTCCAGCTTGTGCTTCATCCAGCCCAGTGTTTCTCATGATATACTTGGCATATAAGTTAACGGGATAAAAATGTACAGCCTTGATGTGCTCTCTTCCCTATTTGGAACCAGTCTGCTCTTCCATGTTCAGTACTAATTGTTGCTTCTTGACCCGAATACAGGTTTCTCAGGAAACAGGTAAGGTGGTCTGGTATTTCCATATCTTCAAGAATTTTCCCCAGCTTATTGTAATCCACACAGTCAAAAGCTTTAGCATAGTCAATAAAGCAGAAGTAGACTTTAAAAAAAAAAATTCCTTACTCGTTTTATGATCCAACAGCTGTTGGCAGTTTGATCTCTAGTTCTTCTTTTCTAAACCCAGTTTGTACATCTAGAAGTTATTGGTTCACATACTGTTGAAGCCTAGTTTGAAGGATTTTGAGCATTATGATGGTAGGATGTGAAATAAGCACAATCGTATGGTAGTTTGAACATTCTTCATCATTGCCTTTCTTGGGGATTGGAATGAAAACTGACCTTTTCCAAAATGTAAACAATGGGGAAGTTTTATTAAATAAGGAATATCAGTTGATAAATCTATAGTGATAGATAATGTAAAAACTAACTTAACAATAAAATTTAGGAGAAAATGAATTCCATATACTGAAAGAACAATGATATAAAATACTATTGCTGATTTAAAAGCTTAGCTTTTCTTTCAAATATTTCTATCCTTAGGAAGTTTGTAAAAATTGATGTTAAAATTGTAGAAATGAAGAACAGATTAGTGCTTTCCAGAGAGTAGAGACAAGGTAGAAAAGTATATTGGTGTGGCTGTAAAAGGACAATAGGAAAAATCTAGGTAGCGATGGAAATTCTGTGTCTTGACTGTAATGTAGAAATCCCAGTTCTAAGAATGTATATATTTTGTAAGACACTGCCGTTGCTGGAACTGAGCCAAGGATACATGGGGCTTCTCAGGAGATTCAGCCACAAAGAATCTGCCTGCCAGTGCTGGATACTCAGGTTCGACCTTGGATGGGGAAGATCCCCTGGAGAAGGAAATGGCAACCCACTCCAGTATTTTCGCCTGGGAAATCCCATGGAGAGTGGAGCCTAGTGGGCTACAGTCCATAGGGTCACCAAGAGTCAGGTCCAACTCAGTGACTGAACAACAGCAATGAAGGATAAATAGGATCTTTATTATTTTGTACAGTTTCATGTGAATTCTGCAACTTCATGTGAATTGCAGTTAGCTCAATTGATTTAAATTGTGAACCTATTAAATACAGTGACAACTTAGGGTTTTGTCATTTTGAGAATATGCTATAATATAAATAAAAATAAAATTGGTACTCAGAGTGTTAAGTTTCTGTGTGTGTAACATGTTTGGGGGAAAATATTGAATTTATTTATGGAGTTAAGATAGTTTATAGTGACAGTATACTTTGACTTGTTGGGATAATGTGTTATAATAGGAAGCCTGATATTTTTATTGCTAGTTTGGTGTTTCCTGTTTTTTCAATTATCTATAGATTTAAGGTAAATTTTGTAATCTTCATGTTAGTCTTCCTATATCATTTCTTAGGCCATTGTATATTTCAGTGATTTTAATGTGCATATTAATAACAGTATCATTTCATTACATTCTTTTCTTGTTCTACTATAAAGCCAGGGTAAATAAAACCAGAAAAATTATGATAATATATCTGTGATATACCTATGTTGTATATTAACTAATAATATTAAAATGTTACTCCTGGCATTTTTGTAACATGATTTGACCATTAGACCATCCTCCTGGCCTAACTGACCTGTTCGTAAAATGTGGGTGTGGGGTTGGATGACATCTATCACCTCTTTTTAATCTAAATGCATTGACTTTCTAAGTTAGCTTCTTGTATAAATTCTCAAATGCATAAGGCTTCTGGAATAGAGTGGAAGCTTTCAAAGTGCATGAGACATGTCAGACTCTAGTGGGTAAGGAATGCTCTTGGAGGAGATTTAGTTAGAGAGACTAAGAGTCACATGTTTAAAACCCCTTGCATACCATCATACTGTAATTATCTGAATTGTAGGTTATCAGTGATATCTTGGCAGCAATTACTGTGGGCTATGACATGATATTTATATTCACGGAGAATTAGGAGGCATATCCTAGCATTGCATAGCTAACCCTTTTATTTGTGTATTTATCTATTTAATTTTTGTGTCCAAATATAAAGGTGGAAATGTTACTTAACATTTGACTATGTTTTGTTTTAAAGAATGAAGATTTTCATCATTGTGTGCAGAGGGAGAAAAGAACATAGAGAACAAATTCTTTATTCAGGATCTAGAAATACATTCTGAAGGGGAAAGAAAGAGGCGTGTTTTGAAGCAAAGAGATGTACAAGAAATTTTGACAAAAAGAATTCTCATTCATATGCCTAAAGGGTAAAGTGTAAAGTCCCTTTGCCACTTTGTTCATTAAAAATGATTCTGAAGGTCTACTCAGTCTCCAGCCACTTCAGATTAGCTCTTTTTCATGTCAAGGACTCACCTGCTGAAATGACTTTTTGTTTACTCATTTATTTTTTTCTCTTTTCAGTGTCTCTCCTATCCAGAGTACTTTTAGCTCTTAGAAAAGAAAGCTTCATACACTTTTACTACAGTATTCATGCTCTCCCCAGTTTAACAATTTTAAGACTCACAAGATCAAACCTTCTTCCTCAGGTTTAGATATTGCCTTTTTTTTTTTTCCTGTCAAGAATGCTACTTATTCCAGATATACTACCGTTAGAATAACTTCCTCCCTAGACAATGATAATCTACAAGGCATAGAGATCAATATCAATTATCTCAATTCAGATGTGAATAATAAATCAGTAAGCCTTAAAACAAACAAAATCTGTCTAAGCTTTTAAAGGTAACAAAAAGATAGAAGAAACTGAATGCAAAATGTAAGGGAATTACCTCTTGCTTACTCAGAATACCCTTTTTCTCTTGATTCTTTGTGTATCTGTGTGTTCGGATGTGCAGATAATCAGAAATGTCTCAAAAGGCAAGACAGCTACAATCACAGAAATACTAGATTACTGGTGGGAAAGTAAATGATTGATATCTTTTAAATAGCTTAAAATGGTAGAGATGGTAATATAATTAAGCATTTTAAACAAAGAGTGATGGTAAGTGTCTGCGTGTTCAGTCATGTCTGATTATTTGCAGCCCTTTGGACTGCAGCCCACCAGGCTCCTCTGTCCATGGGGCTCTCCAGGCAAGAATACTGCAGTGGGTTGCCATTTTCTCCTCCAGGGGATCTTCCCAATCCAGGGATTGAACCTATGTATTTTGCAGCTCCTGTATTACAGGTAGACTCTTTACCCACTTAGCGATCGTGGAAGCCCTTGACAAAGAGGGTGGCTTCTTGTTTCGTTTTATTTATAAACAACCACATTTTTAGAGAAAGCCTGACTCTGTGAGGTAAGATTGTCCAAAGTGTGAGCAATTACCTTGTTTTGTCCAAATGTATTGTATTTAAAAGTATTTAGTATTCTGTCATTAAACGTATTTCCAAGTTTATAGACATCACTTTATTAGTCTGGTGGAAGTTAAATTTGAAACAGTAAAACACAAAACCACAAAGCGACAGTGACATGAAAAATTTTCTTGAATTAAAAAAAAATAGTTACTTGTATTTACAACACTAAAATAGGGCACACTTGCAAAACCAGCTTGATTCAAGGTCTTATGCAATTAAATCTGGGTTGTATTTGATGTCAAATATTACAAATTCAGTTTGCCTAGAAATGCAGCCCTATTTACCAACTGTTTATTGAGTTAAACATAAAAATATTAAACACTTTTCCTCTAAGACTATTAAAAGTGGTAATAAAATCTGAGAAAGCATCCTGTTATCATGAACTTTGAGAGCACCTACTTATGGAGCAGATTAATTATAGAAGACAAGAGGCAACATTTTCCGGATGTGAAGCTGCAGGTAGTCTAACCATATTCACAGCTGAAAATTAATATTATCTAGAACTCATACTGATGTAATCATATTGAACTTGCTACTTCAAGTATGGGGTAAATAATTTGAATGGATAGAGGAAGCAAGAAATCATCAGTCATTGCAGAATTTAGGATCTTAAAAAAAACAAGACATTCGCTGAGTTGAAAAAAAGTTTGACTGTTTTATATTCTTTGAACAAAGGTAAACTTTAACATAGCTTCTTAAGTCTTTTGAACCACTATCAGAATTCTTCAGTTTAATCAAATTTTCCACCACCTGACAAAGGGCCATGGTAGCTGATCTGACCAAGCATATCTGCTATAAACATCCTCAGTACAAGCAAGAGGTACTGCCAGTGATCAGCTACTGATTTTATTTTTTTCCCCTCATATGCTTTCTTTAATCTCCCTTCCTTCTTATGCAGCCCTTTAAATAAATGTGTTGTTATGACTAAGAATGTCTATGGCACACAGCACTCTATATTTTCATGCATGCTTCTTTGAACTATGAATGGAAACTTACTTTGCAACAATCACCTAACTAGCCAACTAATCAGGTGCTCCTCAGACTTACTTTCAAGTTATTTGATGTTGAAATAGAAACACTCATCCAGTAGTCAATGGAATAATAAGCATAGAGAGGTTGTACTTCAGTGTTTCTTGGTCCAAAAGCTATTTTTCCAGACTCGCTATTGAATTCATAATCTCTCATGAATGTCATGAAAGAGAACCTAAATAAATAAATGATACAAAAATAGAATTGGTGCTTCCCTGGATCTGCCTGCCGAAGCTTGTCTGCCTAACTCAGGTTAGGAAGATCCCCTGGAGAAGGAAATGGAAACACACTCAAGTATTGTTGCCTGGGAAATCCCACGGACAGAGGAGCCTGGCAGGCTATATAGTCCATGGGGTCACAAAGAGTCAGACATGACTTAGCGACTAAATAACAACAAAAATAGAATTATTTGTCCTGCAAATACAAAATGAAAAGTTCGTGTGCTTCTGACAAGCCCTAGGTTGTATTCTGCTAATATGACCCTGACTGTAGATCTGAGGATGGATGCATTCCGTAAGCTACCTAGCACGTCCTCACTCACTCTCCCTTGATTTTTCACAGATGCTATCTCCTACACCTGGGCATTTTCCTGTGGTTCAGGAAGAGTCAGGGAGAATGACTACCAAATGGGGACTTGAAAATAAAATTGCCTTTAAACTACTACCTGTGTTCTTTCAAGTTTAATGTCTTCTTTCATGTCCTAATGTTACCATTGCCACAGAGGAAAAAGCAAAGTACCTGTGTGCACATCCAAAACATGACTTCAAGGCAAATAACTAAGAATTAAATAGATCAATGAAAGAAAAGACACCTTGGACAAGGTCACTTAGATTTGATTAAATATATTAAATTGCTTAATGCTGTTTTGTGAATTTAACTTATCAAAGTCATTCCTTTGATCATCACACTTAAAAAGTAAAAAATATGCCATGAATACTTCTAACAAAATAACATTAAATCAGAAGGCATAAAAACTTTTAAGTCTAATTGGTCACTAGTAAACTTTGTTCTCTCCTGTAAATAATGCATATTCTCCAAACTCCCACCTAGCTCCTACGTGCAAGACACTTTTGTCCTCTTTAATTGCAATACAAGGGAATGTAATGATCATATTAGAAAACTAGAAACAGCCATTCCCTACTTTCCAAATGCTACAATTCAACTCACCATTATGAATATTTCTTGATATTTTCCCTTTTCTTTCCATTCGCAAGTTAATGACTTAGTTTCCACCCCAGTGATGTAGCACCTATATACATTTCTAACATATAACAATATCTTTGTTTCTACTCAACTTTAGTTAGGTCTCTATGCCATTGTCATCATGGTCTTTCATAGATATAAGTGCTATCTAGTTTAAAAATCTTAATGGCTTACTTTAACTTCAAAATAAAACCCTTTGAGTGGCTGAGGAGATTTTCATGGTTGATTCCTGCTTACATGAATCAGTTATGCATCAGTCAATGCTCTTCTGGAAATTTCAGGAGTCATTTATATTAAACATTTTAACATTGCCCTGTAAAAGTTTGCTTAAAACTCAAACTTAAAACATTCAAAAAACTAAAGTCATGGCACCTGGTCCCATCACTTCATGGTAAATAGATGGGAAAACAGTGGAAACAGGGGCAGACTTTATTTTTTGGGGCTCCAGAATCGCTGCAGATGATGACTGCAGCCAGGAAATTAATAGATGCTTGCTCCTTGGAAGAGAAGTTATGACCAACCTAGACAGCACATTAAAAAGCAGAGACATTATCCGCCAACAAAGGTCCATCTAGTCACAGCACATTAAAAAGCAGAGACATTATCCGCCAACAAAGGTCCATCTAGTCAAAGCTATGGTTTTTCCAGTAGTCATGTATGGATGTGAAGTTGGACTATAAAGAAAGCTGAGCACCAAAGAATTGTTGCTTTTGAACCATGGTGTTGGAGAAGACTCTTGAGAGTCCCTTGGACTGCAAGGAGATCCAACCAGTTCATCCTGAAGGAAATCAGTCCTGAATATTTATTGGAAGGACTGGTGCTGAAGCTGAAACTCCAATCATTTGGCCACCTCATGAGAAGAACTGACTCATTGGAAATTACCGTGATACTGGGAAAGATTGAAGGCGGGAGGAGAAGGGGAGGACAGAGGATGAGATGGTTGGATGGCATCACCGACTCAATGGACATGAGTTTGAGTAAACTCTGGGAGTTGATGATGGACAGGGAGACCTGGTACGCTGCTGTCCATGGGGTCACAAAGAGTCGGACATGACTGAGCAACTGAACTGAACTGAGCTAGTATTGTGAGTTAATGTTTGGCTCCTTCTCCTTGAGCAATTATCTCTAGTACCTTGAACAATTCATCCTTTTTCATATATTAGAGAAATTTTATTCATTTTTAATTGAAATATAAATGATGTACACTATTACATAAGTTAAAGTATATGATATAGTGATTCAAAAGTTTTAAAGATTAAACTCCATTTATAGTTATAAAATATGGGCTATATTACCATGTTGTACAATATATCCTTGTAGCTTATCTTACACATAATATTTTGTATCTGTTTATCTCCTACCCTTACATTTACCTTCCCCACTTTCCCCACTGATAATCACTAGTTTGTTCTCTGTCTCTGTGAGTCTGCTTCTCTTTCTTATATTCAGTAGTTTGTTATATATTTTTTAGATTCCACATGTAAGTGATATATTACAGTATTAATCTCTCTCAGTTTGACTTATTGCACTTAGCATAATATCCTCCAGGTCCATCGATGTTTAAAATGGGAAATTTTCCTTCCTTTTTATGACTAAATAATATTCCATTGTGTATATGTGTGTGTGCATGTCTATACGTGTGTGTGTATGTGTCTGTGTGTGTGTGTGTACATCACATATCTTTCATTTATTCATCTTTTGATGGATACTTAGGTTGCTTCCATATCTTGGCAACATTAAATAGTGCTGCTATGAACATTGGAGTGTATGTATCTTTTCGAATTAGTGTTTTGTTTTTTTGATATATATTTGAAAATGTAATTTCTGGATCATATGGTAGTTCTATTTGTGGTTTTTGAGAAACCTCCATAGTGTTTCCGCAGTGGTTGAACCAATTTGCATTCCTACCCACAGTCATACGAGGGCTTCCATTCTTCATGACTCAGTTTTTTCAGGAAATGATTTCATCATTCTGTTCTTCAAGTCCTTCTCTTACTAGTTCCAGGAGGACTCTACGCAAACTTTTTTCTTGTCATTTGTTCATACTAAAAAATAATTGTCTATTTATTGTCAGTTGCTTCCAAGTATTCACTGTGTCTCCAGGTTTAGCATAATGTTTAGCATACAGCAAGCACTCACTGAAAAGTAACAGCCCGCTAGGAAATCAACTTCACAGTTGCCACTATGCATGTCTCATTCTCGATGAATTCCTCGTATATGATGAGTGCTGGTGTAAAGGGTGCTTAGTAATCTACTAAGTGAGCACATGAATGAATGAATGAATGAGGGAACTTTATTCCATTTGTTTTATATTATCTTGGATTCCTGTGTTAGGAATACCTCTGATCACATTTTCTACAATTTATCTAAAATTTTAACACATACCAGCATAGATTATGTAACCTAAATATTTTAATTTTGAAATATTAACAGGTATTTATGCATATATAATATTAATAATAGCAACAAAAGTATTTATAACTCAAAATGTATTATGTTAGAACTTTTTCTCACATAATTGTTATACACTAATACCTTTTATATGTATTGCTTTGATCAGACTAATACATATATATATACACTTACACACTGATGTGAAGCATCTCTTGAATTTCTAATTTTTCCTGTCTGTCTCTGTATCACATTTATTTGAAACAGTAAAGCAAAACTTAACATCACTACATGATTTTACGTGTGTGTGCTCAGTCAAGTCCAGCTGTTTTTGACCCCAGGGACTGCAGCCCACTAGGCTCCTCTGTCCATGGAATTTTCCAGGCAAGAATAATGGAGTGGGTAGCCATTCCCTCCTCCAGGGGATCTTCCTGACTCAGGGATCAAACCTGCATCTCTTAACGTCTCCTGCATTGTCAAGTGGGTTCTTTACCACTGTGCCACCTGGGAAGCCCATGTCACTACATGTTCTGATAGAAAAGCCAGACTCCATAGTTAATATCCATGTATCATTGAAAGATTAATTAGTAATTTGAGACTTATTCAATAACACTTTTATACTAACATAGAGTTTACTTAATATCACATAATTCTATGCTTCCTCCTCATTACTAGTTGAGTTTAGAACTTCAAGGTAATTAAAATTTTAAGCAGAATAAAAGTGATACAGGAAAATAATCATGCAAAAATATGAATTAAATGTTCTGAGGACAAATTGCAATGGTTGAATTATTTAAAAAAAAAAAAAAAAAAGCAGTTGGGAAAATATATAGTAACCATAGGCTGTTGAAGAAAGTCAGGGAAACCATTAGACCATTCAGGTTTGACCTAAATCAAGTCCCTTATGATTATACAGTTGAAGTGACAAATAGATTCAAGGGATTAGATCTGATAGACAGATTGCCTGAAGAATATTGTACAGGAGGCAGGGATCAAGACCCCAAGAAAAAGAAATGCAAAAAGGCAAATTGGTTGTACAAGGAGGCCTTAAAAATAGCTGAGGAAAGAAGAGAAGCAAAAGGCAAAGGAGAAAAGGAAAGATATACCCATTTGAATGCAGAGTTCCAAAGAATAGCAAGGAGAGATAAGAAAGGCTTCCTCAGTGATCAGTGCAAAAAAATAGAGGAAAGCAATAGAATGGGAAAGACTAGAGATCTCTTCAAGAAAATGAGAGATACCAAGGGAACACTTCATGCAAAGATAGGCTCAATAAAGGACAGAAGTGGTATGGACCTAACAGAAGCAGAAGATGTTAAGAAGAGGTGGCAAGAATACACAGAAGAACTATACAAAAACATATCTTCACGACCCAGATAATCACGATGGTTTGATCACTCACCTAGAGCCAGACATCCTGAAATGTGAAGTCAAGTGGGCCTTAGGAAGCATCACTATGAACAGAGCTAGTGAAGGTGACGGAATTCCAGTTGAGCTATTTCAAATCCTAAGAGACAATGCTGTGAAAGTACTGCACTCAATATTTGGAAAACTCAGCCGTGGCCACTGGAAAAGGTCTGGGAAGGACTGGAAAAGTTCGGTTTTCATTCTGATCCCAAAGAAAGGCAATGCTAAAGAATGCACAAACTACCGCACAATTGCACTCATCCCACATGCTAGCAAGGTAATGCTCAAAATTCTCCAAGTGAGGCTTCAATGGTACGTGAACCATGATCTTGCAAATATTCAAGCTGGATTTAGAAAAGGCAGAGGAACCAGAAATCAAATTGCCAACATCCGTTGCATCATTGAAAAAGCAAGAGAGTTTCAGAAAAATATCTATGTATGCTTTATTGACTATGCCAAAGCCTTTGTGTGTGTGTTGATCACGACAAACTGTGGAAAATGCTTCAAGAGGTGGGAATAGCAGACCATCTGACCTGCCTCTTGAGAAAGCTGTATGAAGATTTCAGGAAGCAACATTAGAACTGGATATGGAACAACAGACTGGTTTCAAATAGGGAAAAGAGTACGTCAAGGCTGTATATTGTCACCCTGCTTATTTAACTTCTATGCAGAGTACATCATGAGAAACGCTGGGCTGGATGAAGCACAATCTGGAATCAGGATTGCCGGGAGAAATGTCAATAAGCTCAGATATGCAGATGACACCACCCTTATGGCGGGAAGCAAGGAAGAACTAAAGAGCCTCTTGATGAAACTGAAAGAGAGAGTGAAAAAGTTGGCTTATAACTCAACTTTCAGAAAACTAAGATCACGGCATCTGGTCCCATTACTTCATGGCAAATAGATGGGGAAACAGTGGAAACATTGACAGACTGTTTTTTGGGGCTCCAAAATCACTGCAGATGGTGACTGGAGACGTGAAATTAAAAGACGCTTGTCCTTGGAAGAAAAGTTATGACCAACCTGGATAGCATATTAAAAAGAAGAGACATTACTTTGCCAACAAAGGTCCAACCAGTCAAAGCTATGGTTTTTCCAGTGGTCATGTATGGATGTGAGAGTTGGACTGTAAAGAAAGCTGAGCGCCTAAGATTTGATGCTTTTGAACTATGGTTTGGAGGAGACTCTTGAGAGTCCCTTGGACAGCAAGGAGATCCAACCAGTCCATCCTAAAGGAAATCAGTCCTAAATATTCATTGCAAGGACTGATGCTGAAGCTGAAACTCCAATACTTTGACCACCTGATGTTAAGAACTGATTCATTTGAAAAGACCCTGTTGCTGGGAAGGATTGAAGGTGGGAGAGGAAGGGGACGACAGAGGATGAGATGGTTGGATGGCATCACTGACTCAATGGACATGAGTTTGAGTAAACTCTGGGAGTTGGTGATGGACAGAGAGGCCTGGTGTGCTGCAGTCCATGGGGTTGCAGAGTCAGACTCGACTGAGCAACTGAACTGAACTGAACTGGAGTTGATTTAATTAGCCATAAAGTACTTTTAAAAGTTTTTTTTTTTTTTTTTTTACTTAAGCTCTTTCAAATTGGGTTTTATTTTGCTGACCATATCTTGCTCTTTTTAACACTGAAATAATATGTAATTGGTAGCCAAATTTCTGAAAGGAGTTTTCTTTCTTTTTTGTTCTATTATTTCTAAGTGTTTTAGCATGTATTATTATATCTGCAGATATTCTTTAGCCTCAATATATAGAAGGACTGTTGTGGTAATTTTTTGTTTTATCTATCTCATCTTTTCTATTGGAAATCACCCTATCTAGTTCACAGATGAGGAAATTGATGTTAGATTAATTTGTCTACCACCAGCTCTTAAGTGATGGAACTAAGATTCTAAGACTGTGTAAACCCAGGGAATATAAGTGCAGTGAAATATTTTTAATACAAGCTTACATATGATAATCCACATGGGTAAGTAGGGTAGACCTCAGATGGGTGCTGCAGAAATATAAGGAAGAGAGAGATGACTCTCCATTGATGGTATTGCTTGGTCATTTCCATCCAAAAGCACCAAGAAGCCAGGTCAAGTTTAGTTTGGATCTGAAAGCTCAAATTTGCTTTAGAGAAATAAGCAGGCAGGTTAGAAAGACAAAGCTTAAAACTACTTTCTTTATCTCAGAATGGAATCTAATATCCAGTCCATCCTTTTCTAGTTGAAGTTTAGATTTCTTGATATTCTGAAAACAATCCAACATGCCTTGGCTCCTCTGGGCAGAGTTTTTCAAGACTCTCCATCAATCCAGTTTCTGAGCTGCAGCCAGGCTTGGCTTTGGAGGGCCACCCTTTGATGCAAATATGAAATGTATGTTATCACAGTATTTCCTGAGAATACTATCTACCAAAGATTGTTCTGTAGAAAAAGATCTTTGGAGGAAAAGGTTTGAGGAATTTGAGAAACACTGCATACAGTATCTTCATTTTGGAAAGTATAGTGTGCATTAAACAATTAAAGATGCTTCAAAATTATTCATTTAATGTATTTTTTTCTAAATGAATTTAACAATAATATTTTCCTCTGAAATATCTTAGTTTATGCCAAAAAACTTTGATTCAAAAATCAATATGAAATTTTAAATCATACCACTTTTGTCATTTCTTGATATTTATTTCTTAATAAAATCACAAGCCCAAAGTTGTGATAAGCAAAAGCATTAAAGTACAAATATGAAATTAACATTTAACATTCTTATTGTTAGTACTATGAAGTGTTATTGATTGCATTTGACAAAATTTGCATATTCTGTCATTGAAAGTCTAATTTGATCAATGCATACCTGTATAAAATTTCTATGTTTGCTCTAAAGGTCACATAGTTGTCCTTCCCAATAACACACACACAGTCGTTTATCATATGTATATCTGAGAAGTATCCATCTTTCTGTCAAAATAGCCTTGATTCGGAGTTCCAAGTTTTCCAAGCAGCAT
Source organism: Bos indicus (assembly GCF_029378745.1). Taxonomy (NCBI): domain Eukaryota; kingdom Metazoa; phylum Chordata; class Mammalia; order Artiodactyla; family Bovidae; genus Bos; species Bos indicus. Next base: position 103,145,427 of record NC_091766.1, read on the forward strand.
GAACACTGATTACATACAATTAGAACAGTGGGAAAAGCTAAGCTCAATTATACTCCTCAGTGTGAGTTATATGCAGACCTTCCCAGGTTTCATTTTCATGAGCTCCATTCTGTTCAGCTACTGTATCAAAAGAGGATTAAAACCTGAAAGACACTATGAGTGGAACAGAACAGTGCTCAGGGAGCTCTCTATACACTTAACATTTGAGAATATTTGGCCATGATAAAAGTGATTGTCAGATTTTCTAGAAACCTTGAGCCTTGAAGTGATAGAAACCTGAGTTTACTTCTAATTGGAAGAAGGAAGAAATCACAAAAATGGGCTTTTCTGTTTGAATTTGCTCTAACTTTGGTCAGTTAAATTGTACTACCCTGTGCCTTGCCAGTCATTGTTTTACATACAAAGAAATGAGATGTTAAAGATGCTATGAGAATCCTATAATTTCTAATAATTATTTGTAAAGCCAATATATAAATGCATTTTATTGCATTTATAAACACATTTCTAAAAATGCAAATATTTCATAATATGCTTTGAATAAAATTATGTCATATCTTCCCTTGCTTATGGAGTCAATTTTAATCCTTAAGGGTACACAAGGGCATGCTGCCTCTACTATGAAAATAAAACCTATATTTACAGATGTTTAATGCTGGTTGCCTGGTGAATCCCATGGATGGAGGAGCCTGGTAGGCTGCAGTCCGTGGGGTCCCTAAAAGTTGGACACGACAGAGCGACTTCACTTTGATGCATTGGAGAAGGAAATGGCAACCCACTCCAGTGTTCTTGCCTGGAGAATCCCGGGGACAGGGGAGCCTGGTGGGCTAGTGTGTATGAGGTCGCACAGAGTCGGACACGACTGAAGTGACTTAGCAGCAGCAGCAACAATGCTGGATGAGTATTTCTAGAGATGAAGTGACAGGAACAAGCGGCATTACCCCTGTCACTCTGAATTTTATTTTCCCTTGAGGTCATTTCATTTGCTTTCTCTGCCATTAACAAGCACACTATATGGGAACCACAGCTAGGCCTTTAACCATCTGCCCCAGGAGTACCTCAAAACTACTTTGTTTAGTAGGAGATACCTGAAACTTCCAAAGGACTTCATTAAAGACAACAAAGAAAAAATTAGGCACAATGATATATTTGTAAAATAGAGGAATTCCAAAAATTACCATATCAAGCTTGCTCCCTAGATATATAAGAGCCACCCAAATTCAACTAACTGTCTAAATCACTCATTTCTATGATCACAAGCTTTCAGTTGTGACATGAACTTAGAGTCCTCTTGCCCAGATTTGTCCAAATCTAAGCCTGTCTTCCAACAAAGGTCCATCTAGTCAAAGCTATGGTTTTTCCAGTAGTCTTGTATGGATGTGAGATTTGGACTATAAAGAAAGCTGAGCGCCAAAGAATTGATGCTTTTGAACTGTGGTGTTGGAGAAGATTCTTGAGAGTCCCTTTGACTGCAAGGAGATCCAACCAGTCAATCCTAATAATCCTGAATATTCATTGGGAGGATGGATGCCAAAGATGAAACTCCAATACTTTGGCCACCTGATGCAAAGAACTGACTCATTTGAAAAGATCCTGATTCTGGGAAGGATTGAAGGTGGGAGGAGAAGGGGATGACAGAGAATGAGACGGTTGGATGGCATCACCGACTCAATGGACATGAGTTTGACTCCGGATGTTGGTGATGGACAGGGAGGCCTGGCGTGCTGCTGTCCATGGGTCACAAAGAGTCGGACACGACTGAGCGACTGAACTGAACTGAACTGAAGCCTATCTTCATGTATAGGATGTGTTCCTGTTGTGTACTAATCAGGATTTACTTCCTAGATACCTTGGCACCTTCAAGATTTTGGAAGACTGTATTATTCCCCTCGAATATCTCTGTCCTTCCTGTGAAAGAATTTCACTCCCCCACCCTGTTGATGTCAAGTTTGGTCTTGCTACCGTTTATACTGCCTTTCCCTGCGAGGTTAATACTTGGCCACACCAGTGATACCAGTTTTGTCCATGTGACTTATTTAGGCCAGTGAAGTATGCAATATAGAAGGGATATTTGCCACTTCTGAACAGGGTGTTTACGAGTTTTCAATTCCTTTTATCACTTTTTGTTTTACAATGATACAGATAAGATTATTTCAAAGCTCTTGGTTCCAGAGTGGAGAACATGCAGCTGATCAATGAGAAATATGCAACATGAGAGAGAAAAACAAAACTATGTATTATTCAATTCCACTAAAAATTTTTGGGCCATTTGTTCCCACAACATAACATCTCACCAGAACCATGGTCAGGAAAAAGGGAAGACGTTTCTACTCTGGAGGCTGTCAGTTCAGACTTTTCCAATGTGTTTTGTGTTTCTGTTAGAAGAAGTTTCTGTGTTATTTTCTTCATGATAGGAGAACACTGATGACTTTCTTTTATTATACATCAGACTGGTATAATGAGATATAAGATACTACTCTTCCCATGCTCTTCACATTCCACAAAGCTGAAAAAAAAGATTTTAATAGAATTGTTATGGGTCAAATATTATTTTTTACATGAGAACAGATTGATTTCACAATTGAATCGTTAGATTTTGTTTGTAGAAGGCAAAGGCATCCAATGAAAGGCTAACAGATCATTTTGAGGATGCTCAGCTTAGGAACAGAACTAGAAAGCCTCCTGGCTCTTCTGAGCATCCTAGCCTGGCAGGACATCCTAGGAAGCGTCCTGCTTGAACTGGTCAGTCTATTCACAGGGAGGCCAGGCTTCCTGCTGATACATCTGATTGCTCTCTGATAGCTGATGCAGATGCAAAGGGGAATTGATACAGCTTTCTGCTTGCAGTCAAAGGCTGCCTGCGGTTATTGGACATGCCCAGCTCTGACAGCGTTTTTAATCTTCTGCACATGATAACAGAGCGGCAACGGCAGCAGTAAGGAGAGAGTGGTTTCACCACAGGGACTGAACTGAAAAGTCAGAAGACTTAGGACAAATGTAATACAAGTTGGGTTTACTTCCACCATCAGCCCCTGTCACCAGTACGAATCAGGCTTGCTCTGGTCTCCTAACACCTTTCACCTCCACTCCCTCTGATGAGTGGCAGGGTCTTCCTTCATGATGACATGTTCCACTCTGAGGACTTCCACACGACTTTTTTCCAGCCCTGCTCAGTATACTAACTCTTCAAGATGGATACACAGACAGACACATACATAGACATACACACTTTTCTTGTAAGCTGCTGTATTTGTTTTCAGTATGGAATTATAAAGAAATCATTTTAAAGATATTTCTGCTTCAGTAAAAATATGAATCATGATTTATTTGTGATAGAATTAGGTAGATAACAACAGAAATGACAGGAGATTTTTTTTTGCAGACTTGAGTTGCAATAGTCTTTATGCTTAAATCTTGCAATAAAAAATAAAGCAAGCATTTATAAAACAGTCCTCAACATATGGTTATAGATTTCTAATAAGTATTTATTAAATTGATTAACATTGAATCTATACATGTGAATCAGAAAAATATTTAAAAAGGAATATTGATGGGTCATTGAATACTCACATTAAATCAATGGGTTAAAATCTTAAAGGCAAGGATGAGACTAAAGTGGTTTCTGGTTTTTAACCAGCATAATAATATATTGCAGAGTTTGGAAAATTTCAGTATCTCTTATGAGTGTTTATAGATTGCCTCTCTTCAAAACTGCTTCATGCTTCTGATAAATTCAAGTATGGATTATAGCAACTCAGTGTTGAGTATAATGCTTTGCTCAATGCTTATTTATTGACTAAAATGTGTTGATTTCTTTTAAATAAAACAAATATTTCTCATTCAAAAGTAACACACACTCCAGAAAAAAAACTAGTTTAAAGGATAAATTGTATTCAGGTTTATTCTGTCTGTTTTATTAGAAATAAAGCCGGTAGCAAACATCACATTATAATCTATCTTTCAAAATTTATGAGTTTACATTATTGTATTTTTAACTTGGCATTTATTACTTCATGCATCATTTTAAGTATGATGTTTCCTTTCCATATGTAATACTTATAAAACCACCTATGAGCCATATACTTTTATTTAGATGGCTATGGCTTGAAAATTAAGGTCTTGAGTTCAGTTTTATAATTAAGACATAAAAAATGAAAAAGTGTTTTTTTCCTCAATGACCTACTTCAAGAAAAATCATAAAAATGTACAGACAAACATAGGTGCTCAATCTCAGACTTTATAAAATTTCAAATATACATGATTTTCTCAGACCATTTAAAGAAATTAATATTTTCATTGATTATGGAGCAGTGTCAAACGTAACATTGATTGTCTAATAATCTTTAACCAATCAGTCTCTTCATTCTGATTATTCTGTGTGTGGGGTGTGTGTGTGTGTGTCTCCACTTAAGGACTATAAGAACACATTTCTGAACAAACCAAACTAAAAGTTTGGTGCTCTCTAGACTTTTATTTATGTTTACTTGTCTTAAGGGGGCAGCAGAGGCACACAAACCATCGGATAGTATACCATCCATCTGCTGTGCCCTAGACTAAAATGCAAACGTTCGTGTGATAATAGAAGTTAAGGACAATGTAGTGATGTTTCTCATTTCAGATCTTTATGGAAACAAAGTCTAGTATTTTCATAGGCTGTATGACACCTTGCAAGGGACATTTATTAAAGAGGCACAGTTTACCCATTCATTGAAGTATTTCCTTCATTCACTTGTAGCTTAGCTGGGCAGGTATAAGACAATTGTTGCCACTGTGAACTATGATTACTTAAGACTTTACATAAGCATAATTCATGTGAGGGCTTCCTTGGTGGCTCAGAAGGTAAAAAATCTGCCTGCAATGCAGGCGGCCTGGGCTCAATGCCTGGGTCAGGAAAATCCCCTGCAGAAGGGAATGGCTAACTTACTCCAGCCTGTTTGCCTGGAGAATCCCATGGGCAGAGGAGCCTGGCAGGCTGCAGTCCCTGGGGTCTTTTGTGACCCCAACTTTTGGGGTCACAAAAAGTTGGGCACAACTGAGTGACTAACACTTTCACAGCACACACAACTCACCTGAGGTTTCTTTCTTCAGTCATTAGCTAAGCCCAGGGATGTTAGATATTAAAAATAGATGCAAATTTCATACCTGATTTGCTAAGAAGTACAGAGTTCTATGGTGGCTCAGAAGGTAAAGGGTCCCCCTGCAATGCAGGAGACGTAGCTTCAATCCCTGGGTCAGGAAGATCCCCAGAAGAAGGGCATGGCAACCCACTCCAGTATTCTTGCCTGGAGAATCTCATGAATGTTGGAACCTGGAGAGCTACTGTTTGTGGGGTGGCAAAGAGTTGGACATGACTGAGCGACTCACACACACACACACACACACACACACAGGGTTCTACGGGGATTCCCAGGTGACTAGGTTGTAAAGAATCTGCCTGCCAATGCAGGAAATGCAGGAGACGCTGGTTCAATCCCTGGATTGAGAAGATTCCCTGGAGTAGGACATGGCAACCCACTCCAGTGTTCTTGCCTGGAAATCCCATGAACAGAGGAGCCTGGCGGGCTACAGTTCATAGGGTCGCAAAGAGTCGGACACGACTGAGCAGGAGCATAGGGTTCTATACCGACATGTTGATTCATTAAATGACTTAAATACAGTTCAGTTGATCTAACACAGTTTAACTTTTTAATAACTTTCATATTTTACTCAATGTCAAATGTGTTTTGAGGATTAGATAGCATCAGTCATGAAGTAATCCATACCATTTCAAAAACAAGAACTTACCTTTGGGAAATTACTCAGTTTTCTTGAAATAGCTATTATTTATTTGTTTTATTTACTGGATAGCTATTTATAGTAGCCTATACGGTAGTTCTAAACATGCATTATAATGAATTCACATTTAAATGGAGGTTGTAAACTTTTCTAGTCAACTCAAATGCAGTGCTTCAAAGTGTACAAAATTGATGCAAATGCCCTGAGAATGCATGTAATGTATGTATATGTGTATATCTGTGTTTATATGTGCAAAGTATTGAGTAAAAGCTTGAGGGTCATACCAGTACTTCAATCAGATAATTCATTTATGTTTCTATGTATTTCTAGCAAGCCTAGTGCTCTGGCTTCTAAACGTTCAGTGATTTAGAAGCAATGAATTAAAAATTGTAGACAAGTACACAGGGAAACATGAAGTGATCTGATTTATATTTTGTGTGGAGTCAAAAAAACTATAAAAAAAAAGTCACAGTAGAGACTTGAACCAATTTTTGACCAAAAAGTGTAAGAAAAAATTTTTAAAGCTAAAAAAATATTAACTAAAAGCATAATGCAGTACAGTCTTGTGTTTAATTGAAGTTAAACATGATGTCATTATCTAGAAAAGCTAAGATTATCTTCAAGTTATTGCTTAATAAAGCAATAAATAAATATCCAGACACTTTTTAATAGTTCAAAATTATAAATGACTAAAATTTTAATAACAGATAAAAAAGAGTGTTTGTAATATCTACATGTTAGTATATTGCTGCTGCTGCTGCTGCTGCGTCACTTCAGTCGTGTCTGACTCTGAGCGACCCCATAGACGGCAGCCCACCAGGCTACCCCCTCCCTGGGATTCTCCAGGCAAGAGTACTGGAGTGGGGTGCCATTGCCTTCTCCGGTTAGTATATTATGTACCCATTAATTATTTTATTTTTCTATACTGCTGCTGCTAAGTTGCTTCAGTCATGTCCGACTCTGTGCGACCCCATAGATGGCAGCCCACCAGGCTTCCCCGTCCCTGGGATTCTCCAGGCAAGAACACTGGAGTGGGTTGCCATTTCCTTCTCCAGTGCATGAAAGTGAAAAGTAAAAGTGAAGTCGCTCAGTTGTGTCCGACCCTAGCGACCCCATGGACTGCAGCCCACCAGGCTCCTCCATCCATGGGATTTTCTAGGCAAAAGTACTGGACTGGGGTGCCATTGCCTTCTCCTGTTAGTATATTATGTACCCATTAATTATGTTATTTTTCTATACTAGCTTAAAATAAAAGTATCCATTAGATTACAGTACAGATTATATTCAATATGATACCACTTTTGGTAAAGTCGGAGAAGGCAATGGCACCCCACTCCAGTACTCTTGCCTGGAAAATCCCATGGATGGAGGAGCCTGGTGGGCCGCAGTCCATGGGGTCGCTAAGAGTTGGACACAACTGAGCGACTTCACTTTCATTTTGGTAAAATATATTTTATATTTAACAACTCATTAGAACAAAAATATTTTATTGATTATAGAAATATCTGTCCTGAGATTGTATACAGATGCTTTAAAGAACAGAATTTGAGCTGCAATTTCATAAAATGGTATTAATTTAAAAAGATAATAGAACTTAAGATCCATTGATACATTTTGACTTATCAAATACATGTTGCTCATTCATTATTTTGTGTTTTCAACAAACATCTGTTGAATACCCACTATGTACTTATGTACTGTAATAGGTCATGGGGATATTCTACTGAGAAACACAGTCCTCTGTTGTTCAGTGGCTAAGTTGTGTCTGATTCTCAGCAACTCCATGGACTGCTGCACGCCAGGCTCCCCTGTCTTTGACTCTCTCCTGGAGTTTGCTCAGATTCATGTTCATTGAGTCGATGATGCTAACATCTCATCCTCCGCTGCCTCCTTCTCCTTTTGCTTTCAGGCTTTCCCAGTATTAGAGTCTTTTCCAATGAGTTGGCTCTTTGCAACAAGTGGCCAAAGTATCAGAGCTTCAGCTGCGACATCAGTCCTCTAAGTGCTTATAATTATCGATAAAGACAAATATGCTGACTTATCATTGCATCAGGGTGGGAATGTACCTTCCAACAGGGATTGCATGAAGTAGTAGCCCTGCATAGAAGAAGCATGGAGAACCACATGAATCATGAAAAAATAGTTTCCCATATTTAGTCTCAGGTGAGAAGATGAGAACAATGACTAGGGGTTACAGATATGAAAGAGAACAGGACAGGGAAAGGGTAGCTCCCATGAGAGTCCACAGAGGGACATGGTGTGAATGGAGAAGAAGGAAAAGTGCATCTCTTAATCAAACAGGGTAAGAGGGAAGAGGGAAGAGAAACTGGACATGACAAGAGCCCTGCAAACCTTAATAATACCTTTGGGTTTTAACTAAGGCAAATCAGTGGCCATAAATCTTTAAGCAGTCAAATGACATGATTTAATTTGGAATGCAGATTTCTGAATCTGATTGTGGTGTATAAAATAGATGGGAAGGGGACATGCGTGGAAGAAGGGCACTCGTTGCAGTGATGGAAGTGTTGGCATTATTTGGGTCAGAATACAAGTGCCTATAGCATTCCCACTCTACTCTTCTTGCCTGAAGAATTCCATGGACAGAGGAGGCTGGTGGGCTACAGTTCATGGGCCACAGAGTCAGACAGAAGTAAATGACTAACACACACACACACACACACACACACGTCTAGACTGGAGTTACCACAGTGCAGGATTTCTAAAACTCAGGACATACATGTAATAAAAGAATTGAGATGTTGAATATTCCTTGGGGAAAATGACTAGACTGAGCTTCAGTACTGGTAAAGGCAGGTATGGACAATGGGATTCGCTGACCCCAGCCTGTTGGATACTAGCTGAATAGCCTCCTAGGTTTCTTTCCTTCTTTACTTTTTAAAAGCCAGCTCTGGCTCTTTTTAATGCTACAGAACAGAGGTTAGGTCAGGGGTGCTTTTTTCTAGCTGATGTTGCCCTCACAGGGTGATTCAGGGAAGCCAGCTGGCCAGGTGCAGGCCTCTTTGCACTCCTTCACCTCTAGTAACAGAAAGCTGCAGAATTCTCAGCTGAGCACATAGAGTGAACTCGCTCAAAAGGTGTCACTGGTCACGTGCACACACTTTGTGGCAAGCTTCCCATTCTTCAGCTAGAGATGATGGATAGTCTTCCTAAATGGCTTCGTATAGATGGCGGCAGCCTGGCAGGAAGACCTGGGGAAGAGTACATAGAGTATTAGAACTTCTTGAGTTTCAGTTTTAAGGTTTGTAAAATGTACTAACTGACCCTAAACTAATAGGGTTTATATAGGATTTCTGCTTTATAGAAACATGGGGGCTGGGGGAATGTCTTTCAAATATTGCTGCAGGTCCATTAAACTGGCTTAGCTGCACATTACCCATTTCTGTATATTTGAAAGAGTAGAGGACCATTTATTTGAACATGAGTTGTTTCATTATGTTATTGCTGTGACATAATTTTTTTGGTAGGTGTCTGATATCTTTTAAACCCATACTGAGAATGGATGCTTAAAGTTTGAAGAAATATCACTTTATTTTCCATTAAGTTAAAGAAATAGGAATAATAAGAATGAAGAATTCTTACTGAGGAAAACAAATTAATAGATAAATGGGTCAATTTTAAAATGTACTTTGCAGTCACCATTAACAGAATAAATCGTTTCTTAGATGTTTTTATTCAGCAATATATAAACATTGCCTCTCACCTTATACTGTACATAACTGGTGGCAAATGGATAATAATAGAGTGTTACTTCACTTGTTAATAATCCAACAAAGAGAATGTGACTTAGTGATCAATGGCAATTACATTAGAATTGCAACATATGGTAAATTGAATCTTTTTGTACAGTGGCATTTAGTTGTCTGGGACCACGTACCAAATTAATGGGAACATCAGGTAAATTTAACATCTTTACTGCTTTAATTGATCCTAAAGTCGGTAATTATGTTATCTATAAAGTCAATTTGTCCTTTTTCCATTATTTATGATATGCACTTGTACATCAGGCATACACCAGGCACAATGCAATTGCAACAGATATGGTTGGAGCCTGCTCCAAATGCAGTGCATAGCACGAAAGAGGAATGACCTAGAAGTTTTGATATTACACTGAAAGATGATCTTATTACTTTTGCTTTAGTTGTCATAGAGATGAAATAAACATATAGCATTGCATTAATCTTTTAAAATTTCTAATAACTAGAGAATTTTCTAAAGAAAGAACTAAAGAGTTTTTCTTTTGGATTGGTTTGTTTTAAAGTCGTTCAGAATGTCCTGAGTCTTCGGTATCCCAAGGTCTATCTCGGTAAACTCAAAGCTGTTGAATAATTAACCATGGCTGAAGTTTCTTGATTATGCCTTGGAAGGAAAAGCAGTCTTTTCAATTGTCCTTTCATCAGCAGTTCTCAACTCTGGCAGTGTGTTTGGATTAACTCTGGAGATAAAAACAAGTAACAACTTCCAGATTCTCCCCCTCTAATTGATCAGGGAGAGGTATTCTTATAATCTCCCCAGATGATTCTGATACACAGTGAGAGTTGGGAACCATAACTCTAAATAAGGCGTTACTATAATACAGTAGGAAAAGATGAAATAAATTCAATGTATAATGTTGTGTATGACCATATTGACAGTAAAGTAGGCTTACCAGGGTGGGGGGAAAAGGCGTACGATTTGCCGACATTTGGAAACACAGATTCAAATTGAACAAGATGAGCAGTTAGCAAAATACAGTTGAATTGTATTATGAGTTTTGACAAAGTTTCAATTTTACAACAGAAAAAACAAAAGAAAGCAAAATGATGGCATTTGGATCACTGTAGAGGCAGCTGAGACAAGGAAGTAAAAAAAGCAAACCCACCCACATTCTAGTACTTGGTGTTTACATACTCAGATGCCCAAGAGAAATATTCTCTGCTTGGAACTGGCAAATAATACTGATACTCAGTGAGTGCTTTTCTTGGTGGTCATATTCCACAGATTTATGTTTTTACTTCTTAGAACAATTTTAAGAAATGAGTAATAGGAATGAGAGTTGGACTATAAAGAAAGCTGAGTGCTGAAGAATTGATGCTTTTGAACTGTGGTGTTGGAGAAGATTCTTGAGAGTCCTTTGGATTGCAAGGAAATCCAACCAGTCCATCTTAAAGGAGATCAGTCCTGAATATTCTTTGGAAGGACTGATGCTGAAGCTGAAACTCTTAAGACTTTGACCACCTGATGCGAAGAGCTGACTCATTTGAAAAGATCCTGATGCTGGGAAAGATTGAAGGTGGGAGGAGAAGGGGGCAACAGAGGATGAGATGGTTGGATGGCATAACCGACTCAGTGGATATGAGTTTGAACAAGCTTCGGGAGTTGGTGATGGACAGGAAGCCCTGGCGTGCTGCTGTCCATGGGGTTGGACAAAGAGTCGGACATGACTGAGCAACTGAACTGAACTGAACTGAATATGAATATTCTCGTTCTGTAGAGCAGAATGGAAACTAAAGCCCAGAGAGATTCAATGATGTTGACAAGTTGGCGAAGCTGCTGAGGGTAGGTAAGTCCATCCAGCCCAGTTAGATTCCAGAGCCCAAATTCCAGACCCCTGCAGCAGCCTCTGAGTTATATGATGGGTGATCCAGATAAATTACACTATGATCAGATAGCCAAGGCCGGGATATGACGTGATCTAGGAGAAGGAACTGACTCCCCTCTCTGTCTTTCAAATCTGTCTCAGCTTTTCTGTGTACATCTTGCACTCTTACCTTATATCAAACCCTTAGAGAGCCTCCAAGGCCACGTGCCCTTGCAGAGAACTCTGGTGGTCCCTGGAAGGAATAAAGACAGATGATCAAAAGATAGCCACTGAAAAACCTGTGGCCTTTTGTTTCCACTTTGTGGAAAACAGAAAGTTTTATTTGCTATTTGCCTAATTAGACTAGATGATAATATATTTTCCTATGAGAATAATTGGTATTGCAAGAATTCAGAATCACAGTGAAATTAAGTTTTCATAATTGTGGGCTTCCCAGATGGTGCTAGTGGTAAAGAATCCACCTGTCAATGCAGGAGACACAGTTTGATCACTGGGTTAGGGAGATCTCCTGGGGTAGGAAATGGCACCTACTGCAGTATTCTTGCCTGGAAAATTCCATGGGCAGAGGAGCCTGGTGGGCTACAGTGCTACAGTCCACAGGGCCACAAAGAGTCGGACATGACTGAGTGCCTGAACACAAGTCTTACATAATTGTAGTTACGAAGGGTGAAATAATAGTGACAAGGAAACCAAAATTTATTTTTTTAAACATAGCTTTTTTCTGTCCTTTAGTTTATGTATGCCAAAATTTAAAGATTTAATCTCTGAATTCTATCCATTTGAAATTAGGGGAAGAGTTCAAAGTCATACATGCGTTCGGGCCAAAGAATATGTAAAGCATTCATTAGACTTTGTCGCAACAGTTATAATGTGAATAGTAAACTTAGTTATGTAACAAAAGGAGACTTGATGCAGGCATTCTTTCTATTTTGTGTTTTTATAAAGATACATAATAAAGAAGTGTGGACTTAGATCCTGAGTGAAGTTGGGTTTTGGTAAGGACATCTAGTTTGAGTGTTCCATGGGTCTAAAGGAAGTTGAACTTAACGGTAACTGGTTAGAAGCACTAAAGAAGACCGTTTCCCCTGTGACTCAAGTAAAGCGGAGAAGAGAGACATGGATAGAAAAGAGACAAACAGAAAGAGAAGCAGAGAGAGCAAAAGAATACAGAGAAGTGAACCAGAGTCTGGCCATGCAGTTAACTTCCAAGGGAAGTGCTGAAGAGGACAGTGCGGGGAATAGCCAGAAGCGGTAAACCAGGCCAGCCTGTGACTCCGGAAACTGCAGAGAGTGGCAGGGATGTCATCACTGCTGACAGGTCTCCTGACTTGCACAGCAGGATTAGGAGAACCCATGGGAAAAAGCAAGCGAATGCTTTCATTGGACTCTGAGATTCTTGGATGAAAAGTGTGATAGCTTTGAATGGAAGAGTTGTTTGAGTTTCTCAGGATATCAGATGGTGTTATAATCAAGAAAATCTATTTAAAGCAGATGTATGTACTTTAGGGAGGATATCAGATTCCGTTCCTATGGACGCAGTAAATAAAAACAGGCTGATTTTTTGTTTCCCTTTTCTTCTGTGTTTTTTTGAATTAAGCATGCTGTTTTCCACTTACAAAACTTGTCTTATTTCTCTAAGCTCTTTACCACATTATATCAAAAGAGGATTATACAGTGTAATGAAAAGTAAATTTCCTAAGTGCTTGTAAGGTTTGATCTTTTTTAATATTTGTTAAATCAACCACTATAATATGTTGATGAATAAATAGAAATAGCAGTATTAAAATATAACTGCTTCATTTATTATCATTTCTCTGTAACATCTTCTTATGGATTAACTTCAAAGACAATAAGTTGTGTTCAAAAGTTTAAATAAAGTTAAATGGATCATTAAAGCTGCTTTGTTACTTGTTGTTCAGTCACTAAGTCATGTCTGACTCTTTGCGACCCATGAACTGCAGCATGCCAGGCTTCCCCGCACTTCATTATCTCCTGGAGTTTACTCGAGTTCATGTCCATTGAGTCAGTGATGCCATCCAACCATCTCATCCTCTGTCACCCCCTTCTCCTCCCGCCTTCAATCTTTCCCAGCATCAGGGTCTTTTCCAGTGAGTCAGCTGTTCACATCAGGTGGCCAAAGTATTGGAGTTTCAGCTTCAATATCAGTCTTTCCAGTGAATATTCAGGGTTGATTTACAAAGCTGCTTTACCCAGTACATTAAAATCCTACAATTGAAATTGTAAAATAATATCTGACATGGAACAATATTCATGATGTATTTTGTTTAAAATTATAAGGTTGGAAGCAATTTTCTTTAAAAATACACATATATAATTGATGAGAGAGAGATCTCAAAAACTATACTATAATGTTAATGTTATATATCTCTGGATGGTAAAGTTAGGATTTTATGGGAGATTTTTCTTTTTATTATCAGCAATGTCTAAATCATATACGGTAAAGGTTTAACATGACAAAAAGTTTTAGGTTTTAAATGATGTCGGATGGATGATTAAATTCCTTTAGAGGAGGAATATAAAGTTAGCGATGGATACAAGGAACTTTGTAAATGATGTGGGTTGGTGTGTTTATCTCCTTTGAGGATTAAATTACCACATTACTCCAAAGTTTATATATTTGGAAATGGATACATAAAAAAATACAAAATATGCTGTTAAAAGCAGAACTATTTTTTTAATAGTCATACTTTAATCTCTTCACTGTGATTTTCAGCCAGAATGATGAAAGCAGATCACTGTCCTTGGGTCTATGCACAATAGAGCATTTTCCAGACTGTAGAGATGGATTTCAAGCCACCTCTGACCAGTACTTATCTTAAATGTGAGTTGCATTATTCTTAGCTCCCAAAATCCTTTGATCTTTTTTAACAATGGGATGAGGAAGCTAACAATGTCTCCATTCAGAATCTTTTTTGGAAAAAGTACCTTGACTAATATTGTCCTTTTCATTTACCTGCAAAAGTAAACCTAAACGTATTTTGGTAAGCAGACATCTTTTAAAAATTAGTTAACATTTATTTATCACAAAGTAAATTCTCATAAGGAGTTACATTTATTTTCTTTTATTAAGAAAAGTCAAAATCATCTATTAGATCAAAAATTGATTTATTTGGATGAAGTATTAGGATGAAGTATTTATTAGGATGAGGTAATTGTAAATAAAATCTGTCTTCAAAAAAGGTGGCAACAACAAAAAACTGTTTCAACGTGGGAAACCTTGATGTTTTCTGACAATGTCTATAGAGCATTAAAAAGTAAAAAGAGTAATTCTGGCCAATCTTGTCTGTCCATGGAAACTCAACTAAGTTTTAAAAAAATTGGTGCAAAAATCACCAATTTAGTCCAAACAGTCAATCCTCTAGTCCCATGAGGATACAACCTAGGTGCGCCTATTTGAAGATCAAAGGTAGGCTAAGACAGTTTGGAACTTTGATCTTCACATGACTGTGGAGTTTCAAGTAGCACCAGAGGGTCTAGTTTTTTCATCACCACTCTACTTTCCCCACAAACCTGTGTTATCTGTTGAACTGCAAGAGACGAGGTACATGGTTGGAAAGAGGACGAAAATTATGTGAGAAGCCCAGGGCAAGGACAGCTCTGGGGGAAACACATGCTTTACTATATACATAAGTGATTTTCGAACATAGAGGTGGGATATTCTAAAATGCTTGTGTTCAGTTGAAGAGCATTCAAAATACAGATTTTCACTTTGAAAGTAAGTTTTCAGATGCATCAAATAAATTCAAAAAGAAAACATTAATCGGAATGTTATTATAGTGCAAAGTTGTTCTACATTAATAATCACAGATATCTAGATATCAATCAAAGTCTTTTTCAGCACATTAGTTCAGTTCAGTTCAGTTGCTCAGTCCTGTCTGACTCTTTGCGACCCCATGAATTGCAGCATGCCACGCCTCCCTGTCCATCACCAACTCTAGAAGTTTACTCAAACTCATGTCCATTGAGTCGGTGACGCCATCCAGCCATCTCATCCTCTGTTGTCCCCTTCTCCTCCTGCCTCCAATCCCTCCCAGCATCAGAGTCTTTTCCAATGAGTCAACTCTTCGCATGAGGTGGCCAAAGTACTGGAGTTTCAGCTTTAGCATCATTCCTTCCAATGAACACCAAGGACTGATCTCCTTTAGAATAGATTGGTTGGATCTCCTTGCAGTCCAAGACACTCTCAAGAGTCTTCTCCAACACCACAGTTCAAAATCAAGGATTCTTCAGCGCTTAGCTTTCTTCACAGTCCAACTCTCACATCCATATATGACCACTGGAAAAACCATAGCCTTGACTAGACGGACCTTTGTTGGCAAAGTAATGTCTCTGCTTTTGAATATGTTATCTAGGTTGGTCATAACTTTCCTTCCAAGGAGTAAGTGTCGTTTAATTTCATGGCTGCAGTCACCATCTGCAGTGATTTTGGAGCCCAGAAAAATAAAGTCTGACACTGTTTCCACTGTTTCCCCATCTACTTGCCATGAAGTGATGGGACCGGATGCCATGATCTTTGTTTTCTGAATGTTGAGCTTAAAGCCAACTTTTTCACTTTCATCAAGAGGCTTTTTAGTTCCTCTTCACTTTCTGCCATAAGGGTAGTGTCATCTGCATATCTGAAGTTATTGATATTTCTCCTGGCAATCTTGATTCCAGCTTGTGCTTCTTCCAGCCCAGCGTTTCTCATGATGTACTCTGCATAGAAGTTAAATAAGCAGGGTGACAATATACGGCCTTGACGTACCCCTTTTCCTATTTGGAACCAGTCTGTTGTTCCATGTCCAGTCTAACTGTTGTTTCCTGACCTGCATATAGGTTTCTCAAGAGGCAGGTCAGGTGGTCTGGTATTCCCATCTCTTTCAGAATTTTCCACAGTTTATTGTGATCCACACATAATACATACCAATTAGTGATTAAATAATTGTTATCCCACAAAATGTAAAGAAAGCAATTATTTTGTAAATCCTGTTTTGCCAGCAAAATAGGGAATCTCTCTTATCAGACATTTTGTAGGCATTTTCTTCCTGCACTGAGATGGACTGTTGTTCATAACTTGGTAGGTCGCGCTCACTTGCTTCCCACAGTCTGCTACATCACGGTGCAGAGTAGCATAGTCCAGAGCGCAGGCAGTCCTTCTGGAAGAGTTTTGTAATTGAAATGACCTCAGTTTGTCCTTTCATATCCACGATGATCTACTGTCTTTGTTATTGCTAAACCTTTTACATTTTAGTCTTATCCATTTTATGTTTCCTTCTATTTTCTTTCAAAATGATTTTCAGACTGAAAAAAGGCAAAACTAGTGAGGTCACTATGGAAATGATGACCAAGTCAAGGAAGCAAGCTTTTAAGTTAGCTTTTCACGGCTTCAAATAAATATTAGATAAATTCCACCTTGTTTTTATGATGCAGTTTTATAGAGGAGGCTGATAAATCACCCAGTCACGTTTACTAAGTCTTAGAAAAATGAGGAAGATAAATTCAGGGGAGGAAAGAGCTGATATACTCTTGATTTATTAAAATATAGGCCATTCTCTTGGTCCCAGTGCTAAGAAGTGTTTGGATATATATTGTTTTGGAACATTTAAAAGAAAAAGAATCACTGTTCTGTGGGAGGCATCATAGATTCAATGTGAATAGTGTTTTTGGGATTTCCTCATCAAAAACATATTCAGAACTCAATAACTCATTTGGAAAAGTCTTCCATACTCCTCTTGTGATTAGCAAGGGAAAATGAGTTGAATGGCATTCATAATAATTTGAAGTAGTTTACTAGTGTTCTGATAATTAGTTTCATTTCACTCTGAAAGTGAGTTTTGAGGGAAATGTATCTTCTGGCTATGTATATAATTTGATCTATTCAAAATTGCATTAACTATTAGGGAGAAAAAAGATAGATTTCATGTTACTAAATTTGCATAGGATATGAAAAAAAAAAGAATTTTTGTTGATAATTTGGATGATGGGACCAGAATCAAAAGAATTTGATCAGCTGAAGTTACATGCTTTTCATCTTGCCAGATGAAGTTTAATTGAGATAAGTATAAAATGCTATATTCAACAAATAAGCATATAAATCAAACATGTAAAAAAATAGGTGACCATGGATAATAGCAGGTATGCAGAAGTCTGTGATAGATCTGCCAAAATTTGCTTTCAGGCAATCAGTATGTAGCTGAAATAAAGCTGGGCCAAGTTGTGGCCATCTAAAGTTTCTCCCAGATATGTTGTGCACCTTCCAAATCCCTGATTATAGCAGCTCCATTTTAAGTGGATCTTTTCTGTTCTCCCTCAAAATTCACTCTTCTAATACTTTATTATTCAACCCTTGGTTTTCTACATGAGAGTCTCTTACCTCCTTTATTTCAGCTTGAGTATCACTATATATCACCATATGAGAATATATTTCCTAACAAGTATATGACCCAGTCCTAGACCCATATCTCCTATTTTTTAAAAAGTAAAGCCTGCCATTTTCTATTCATGGCATTTATCATTTCTAACATATTTATCTATCCACTCTAGAGGCTGACTTCCGTAACTATTTGTTAAAAGAATGCTGGTTAAGTCCTCGGAGCTGAAATTCTCATATATATTTTTCAGAAAACTCATTTTGCCATTGTAAGATCTAAATAGACTAGACTACTTATGGGGTTTCTTTTTTTATATGTTCACTTCTGACTGTACTTGGGCCTCAAAGTCATAGCTTCCTGTGAATGGGAGAGAAGAAAATTTCAGGGAAGGACATTTTATCCATTGCTTTCCCAATAATAATTTCCTCCTCTGATTCTTGATTTTCCTAAAATTTATGTTTTAAACCCAGAGTTCCATTTTTTTCCATTGATGCTTGCTTGAAAGAGTTCCCTTGAGTTTACACTTAAACAAGGAAAGGAGTTTAGGACCAATCCATTGCAACATACTGGAAAATTTGTTAAAGTTGCTTAGTCCTGTCCAACTCTTTGTGACCCCATGGACTTGTACAGTCCATGGAATTCCCTAGGCCAAAATACTGGAGTGGGTAGCCTTTCCCTTCTCCAGGGGATCTTCCCAACCCAGGAATAGAACTCAGGTCTCCTGCATTGTAGGCAGATTCTTTACCAACTGAGCTATCAGGGAAGCTTGGAAAATTTGTTAAGTGTTATGGTATTTTATATTATTCAAAACTTATGTGAGAATTGCTTTAAGTTCAGGGCATCATGTTGGAAGAGTTATATCTACACTGCTAATTATTATAATAATTATTTTTATAATTCTAATGTTAACAGCAATAATTTATTAGCAAGAGAAGTCTTTATGTCCATATCTGAGTATGCATTGGATCCATTTCTTTGAAATTTAAGTAATGAATCATATAGGTTCATGAATTATGAAATAAATATTGATGTAAGATAGAACTGGAATGTTTTCATATTCATGTAGCAATTTTACTTCTTTACATGAAGTGGTGGGGCTATAGAATATTCAAAATACTTCAGGTATATGTCCTTTTAAATAGGCATTGCATTTATATATGGCTGAAGAAAGTAGTTGATAAAATCTAGGAGCAAAATTGAGAACCAGCTTCATAGAGAATGAGAACCATATTGTCTTTTTCTTCATGTTGGATTTTATAAGTTTTTTTCATACTTTCTTATTATATTTAATCTAATCTAATCTTATTAGATTTATTCATATTTTCTTATTAGATTAATTAGCTTCTCTACTACTTGTCCCACATGGAGGCATAGAATTTGGGCAACCACTTCTCCTTTCATGCATTACAGATGTAGTAACTGTGAAACCCATCCATGGTCTTTCAATTCCAAATTTCAGAGAAGAAACTGATTAGTTCACTTGGGTTTGATTAATCACTTTGAAGAATATAGAGAATCATCAAGTAAATATGGATATCAACTCAAGGGTTTATTCTGAACCAAGTTAGATATCCTAAATGCCCAAATGCTCCAAACTCTAAACTCTTTGCTTCAAAGGCATAGTGATATTAATGTCTCAACTGCATTATCTTTAAAGTAGTGTCTTAAAAGGAATCCCATTGTTTGTTTCATTTCTCCAGCTTCTCTGAAAAATGAATAAATCTGTCCTTAAATAGCAGTCTTGTTAACAGGATAAAATCAAGATAAACAATGAAGATCAAATATGCCAGAATGATCTCTTCAGCCATCCTAATCCTAATACCTCTCTAGGGGCTAGAAAGTCCAAAAACAGAATCAGCATGCTTCAGTGCCAAGATGTATCAACTCATAAAAGGTGCCTTCACCTTATACTCCAGGGTATATTTTATTCAGTGGTGCCACGGGGCAGTAATGGTGAGCTAATGTGGTTTCATGAACTATAGCAATCGAGGAAATGATAGATTTGTGCATTGCTCCGTTTGTGTGTGGGGCTTCCCTGGTGGCTCAGCTGGTAAAGAATCCGCCCGCAATGCAGGAGACCTGGGTTTGATCCCTGGGTTGGGAAGATCCCCTGGAGAAGGGAAAGGCAACCCACTCCAGTATTCTTGCCTGGAGAATTCCATGGACTATATAGTCCCTGGGGTCACAAAGAGTCAGACACACCTGAGTGACTTTCACTTTCACTTTATTTCCATGTGGATGTGAGCTCTTGGAAATAATACAGTTCTGTTATCCAGAGCTCAAATCCTTTTGATGATGGCCTCAGTTCTGGATCTTTGCTCAACTTAACTCAAAAGCTACCCCAGTTAAACCTTTTCCTGCATCGTGCAACCAGCAAGAAGGGGAAGAGCGTGGCAATGACTGAGACTGAATCTGCTGGTGGCTGTGATGGGTCAAGTGAATGACAGATTTGATTTGATTCTTTAAAATTCACGTAACTCTTGTTTTGGCAAATAGGTTGGACTCGGTTAGATATAAGAGCTAGTTCTTTCTGTGTGATATTCTGGGCCTTCTGGGTGATATCTCAGGTAACTCCTAGGGTTCTCCTCAGTCATTTCCATGGTTTATACAAACCACCAGGCACTGTCATCCCTTAGTTTCCAGACAGCTATGGACACATGCAGCAGTATGCTGGAATTGGTTCCTACTGGATCTAAAGCACGTTGGTAAATGTTTAGGGAGTTTGTGAGCCTGTTGTTAAGCTGTTGGGTTCCTGAAATTGTTTATGGTGGGTATATGTGTATCACTATTATCAAATCAGGGCCTAATTATCTATTTTCCAGAGAGCTGGTTTACCAAAAGCACAAAAGTACATGGAGAGCTTCCAAAAACTAACTGGATGCAGCTTGACTGAGTTTAAAGAGATGGTGACTCTCCTTTCCTCCCCTCCCTGAGGGGGGTGCGTAGTACTCTGACCACTTTACTTTCTGCTACTGCTGCTGCTAAGTCACTTCAGTTGTGTCCGACTCTGTGTGACCCCATAGACGGCAGCCCACCAGGCTCCTCCGTCCCTAGGATTCTCCAGGAAAGAACACTGGAGTGGGTTGCCATTTCCTTCTCCAATGCATGAAAGTGAAAAGTCAAAGTGAGTCGCTCAGTCGTGTCCGACCCTCAGCAATCCCATGGACTGCAGCCTACCAGGCTCCTCCATCCATGGGGTTTTCCAGGCAAGAGTACTGGAGTGGGGTGCCATTGCCTTCTCCACTTTACTTAGGGTAGTCCCTTTTCTTCAGTCTCCGTATTTCTTTTTTTTCTTTCTCTTGCTTTCTGTGCCCTTTCTTCCTTGCTGCCTCCTTCCTTCCCCTCATCTCCCCTCCCCTCCCCTCCCCTCTCCACCTCATCACTTCCTTTCTCTTCTCTCTTCTCTTTTATTAACTTCACTTGGTTATTTTTAGTGGTGTTGGATGGACTAATGCTACCAAGATAATATTTTTATCACTTTTTCCAAGGTCTTCCTGGTTTGTCTCTAGGGTTTGGGACTGCCTGGTGATAAATTATTCCCCTGCCCTTAAGACAATAGAAAGTGTCACATTTAACATCCTTAGATATAAAAATCATCGAGACTACTTTGTATTGCAGTTGTTACATTTTGTATACGCCATATACCCACATAGCAGATCAGAAATTCTCAGATTACCAAATTTACCTAGGCGCTCTAATAATTCAGATATCTTAATAAAATGACTTAGTCATTTTGATCCCCTATTCTGTGCCACACAGATTCTAAATTTCCACTTTTCTCAATTTGATTATACCATATATCAGAGGAATAGGCACTATATGGTGGCAATTTCTTTTCCTATCTGTGCTTTGCCCCTCAACCCATACCAACATATACATTTATTCTTTCTTCTAATACTCCTGTTATGGTAAAGGATATGTCTTCTAACCTAAAGCCAGTTCTTTTGTTTATATTTTTATAGGTGCCTCTGTTGTAATCACCTAAATTTCTGTGAGTTTTACAAAGAGGGAGCCCCTTCTTATCTCTTCTCATATTAAGGATTCTTTTAGTCCTGATTCTGTAATCACATTGGCTTTTTCCAAAAATATCATAATGTTATATTTCATTGATAGTACTTTTTCCAAAAGTATATTTTCAGATTCTAAAATCAACACAGATTTCATAATAGGAGTGTATCACAAGTGAATTGTGGTATTTTATCTTTCTTAATGTTTCATAAACGAGTGGGAGATCTTAAAATTTAAGGCAGTGCAACATGGATGAAAATGCTATTTCTGGCAAAAGCCCTTGCTCGTGTTCACTTTTCTCCTCACTTTCATTTCCTATTTATCCTTCATATTACAGCTTAACTATCTTTCTCCCAAGCAACTTAAATACCTAGATAGTAACTATGAATTAAAGTAAACTGATTAAATATGCAAAGCAGATTGTAACATGTAAATAAGAGCATGGCATTCTGGAGAGGACTGAAAAGCACACAGCAGAACTGAATTTAGTCTGGACTGTAAGACTTGCCGACTGTGCCAACCTGAATGAATCCCATCACCCTGGAGAAGCTGGCTAGTTCAACCTTCTCATTTTTTAAAGGGCAAGAAAGACTAGATGACTCACCAAGGACATCCAGCTACTTTGGGATCAAGAGCAGAACCTTATATCAGAAATAGCCAGACTTTCTATGAAGGATCAGACAGTAAATGTTTTTAGGCTTTATGGGTCACCCAGTCTCTGTTGCATGTACTCAACAGATGAAAAGTAGATTTAAGGCAATCAGACAATGTGTAAATGAATGGACCTGGCTCTATTCCAATAACACTTCCTCTACTAAAATTAGTGGCATGCTGAATTTGAACCACAGAGTATAGTTTGCCAACCCCTGCCGAACAGCACAGGGCAGAGAGCCAGTTTCTACAGACAATAGCGAGTTTTGTAGATGACAGTAAAGAGGACTGGGGATGTAGTAACCAAAAGGCAAGGAAGGAGTAAAGTAAGATAAGAAAGTATGGCACATGTGGTTCGATATTGTGTGGCCATCCTAAAAAGCATACTTTACTTTTTCAGATTAGAGTACAATACATAAATTCACAATCTTACCTAAGTCAGTAATAAAAAGGGCTTCGTGTTTGTGATTTAATACCTTGCATACTGAAACTTCCTGACGTGAATAGAACCTCCTCTGATTTTAAGAGAAAAAAACAAAACAAACAACAAACAAAACATTTTCCCCAATCATTTCAAAGTGCAGAAAGCCAGGCCAAGTAAATAAAAAAGAAAAAAAGAAAAAGAAAAAGGTGCTTCAAAAATGGCTAGAACTGCTTCATAGGGGAAAACTAAGATAAATTCTTATTTTACAGAGGCTAACTTTACACATCAGTGTCACACAGGGAAACTTCTCTGCTCCCACATGCCAGTTGAGTGGGACAGATAGGATTAAGTTATTCTAACTGAATAACAGTCACAGTAATGGGATCAGAGTTGTTCCATTGTCTGTGAAGATAACAAATGTAGTAACAACCCTTAGTTTTCTTTTTCCATAAATGGCTTCTAGAAACTTGGCCCTGGGCCTTGACCCCCTTGAGATGTAAAGTGACAGAATAAAAGTTAAGCCAGCGAAAAAGTCCTTGATGAAGTTTTCAGGCATACATGACCAACAAACACTAAAGCCTAAGAAATCATCTCGGAGAACACAAGGCACCTGAACTCCACAGCGAGCAGCCGTTGTTTCACAGCAAAATGAGTACAGATCACACTGGCTAGGCTGGTGTTGATGTTCTGTGTTATAGGTTGTGTCAAAGACACTCTACGGGGTGGGGGCTGTCTACCTGCGGAAGGTCGTGGAATTAAACTGTCCACCATGCTGACTCCGCGCACTGGCATTCATCACGGCGCTCAGGCTTCTTCTGCTGCAGACGGAACCTTCTCAGGCGTGAGAAGGAACCTGGCATTTTCTGCTACCTGCGGGCTTCTGCTTTTTGAAGCCAGGAAGGGCATCTGTAAAAGTTGGCTGCCTGCATGGCAGACCATGCAAAATGCCAAGGAGAGTGATTTATGTCCCGTTCGCTGAGACTAAAGAGGAAATGCAACCAGATCTTAGTAATGAAAGGTCAGGGCAGTGAAACATTTTTATTACAATCTTTTAAAAATAACCGAGGGCAAGAGACAAGCAGCTCTTTCCACAATTTACAAATTTCCACTTCATGTGGCACTTGTATCTCTAAGTCCTAAATTTGATAGCTATTTCAATGCAATACCCTTTCCCCCTCTTAAAACATTTATATCATTGTTTTGGTTTGTTTCTCCAGGGTAAAAGAGTAGACTACCTTTCTTTTCTTCAACCTTTTCCTATTTTGTTAAGTGATAGAGTGTTTTTAATTAGGTGACTGGAATACATATAGTATGAATAATCACTGAAATTAAGAATTAAAAGTTTTGAAGTTGGAAAGAAACATGAAGATAATTCAATAATTAAGTCCCTTTTTGACAGAGGTGTGAACTTGTTTCTTGAATGTTTCTTCTAATTTTTATAACGTTTGCTCATATACAAGTTGGAAACACATAGGGGATGGCTACTAATGAGCACACTTTTACCTCATTTTGAGTCTGAAGGACAATCTAATTTCTTCACTGTCCTTGTGCTCTGAAATTATTTCTTGACACCAGCTTTCAATAGCACTGTGTGAGGCTCTACGGAAGACAGGATGAGTGAAACATAGACCCTGTCCTTTTAAGAAAAAAAGGAACTCTAAAGTATTGCTAATTCTCTCAAAAGTCACCCA
This sequence comes from Bos indicus, assembly GCF_029378745.1. Taxonomy (NCBI): domain Eukaryota; kingdom Metazoa; phylum Chordata; class Mammalia; order Artiodactyla; family Bovidae; genus Bos; species Bos indicus. Next base: position 103,169,943 of record NC_091766.1, read on the forward strand.
TCAAATGTAGCCATTTGAGTAATTTATGCATTTATCATTATTCTACTTTCCCAGTTTCTGAACACATTTACAAAAGAAAAGGATAAAGGGAAGTTCTGTCACTGTGGCATACAGTCTAAGGGACGAGATCACGTATATAATTATACACATGAATGCCTTGTAATTCTTAAGTGGGTAATCTTCTCTAGCTGGGATAACAGAGGAAGAAAGGAAACAATGATATCTAAATATTTTCAATGATTCAAGTAGACTCACTATATATATATAGTGTATATATATATATGTGTATATACACACACACACACACACATAAATATATAAATATATTTGCCCTGAATAGGTGGAATAAAAAAACAGAATTGTCATGATTTGATCTAACCGTAAACAATGGAATGATCAAAATCTAGTTTAATTTCAATTTAGGTATAACATGCCCATTTAAAATCATTAGATAAAAACAGAAGGTTTTGTTGCATTAATTATGTTTGATTATTAAGCTTGCTACACGTCTCATTACTTCGGTTAGAGTACAGCCAACACATATGCTCTTACAAGCGTCTTCTTCTTTATTTTTTCCAGGAAAAGAGATACAAAGAAAACAAATATTGAGGTGAAAATAACAACAAAATAGCTCACATGTGTTTTACAATTCCAATCTTGCTTATCTTATTTGACAGTTTTATAATTAAATTTTTGCAAGCACAATTACAAAAGCAAGCAAACACACCCACCAGATTCTTGCAAACTATCCTATAAGCAGAATAGTTTTAAAGCCGTTAAGTATTACATGTTTTTTTTTTTTTTTTTCTTTTTCTGGATGCAGAAAAGCTATTGTTTTTCACTGAAAAACATTTTTGAGATATATGCAAATTCACAGGAAGAGAATGAATGTACAGTTATAAATCAAAGCAGTATTTTTATATAATGATGGAAACAGCAAGTCACTTACTCTTCCTGGGCTCATATTTAAGCTGAGAGGACTGGATTCTCCTAAGGTTTCACGCAGCTCAAGCATTATGTGTTTTAGGATTTACTGCACTAGCCTGTCTTGCTTTTGCTTCGTTGTTTTCCTGTTAACTCACTCAACGTTTACTGAGATGGAGGTTGTACCTCTGAACTAAAAACATTTCCCTTGTTAATAGCAACAGTGGGTCTAAAAATGCCCGTAGATTGCTGGCAGAGCTCTAAGCTAAAAATTAGAAAGAAATAATTACAAGTTGGAGAAAAAATATATTGATACATAAGAGAAGAGAAGAAGGGATGATTAGGAGAGCCACGATGAACACTTTATGAACCTCAAGAAACACCTTAGAGTAGGAAAAAGGAGGATAGACTAGACGGACAAGACAGAGAGAAAAAGAAATCTGTTTACATCTTAACCCAAAACATCTTTTTTTTTTTTTTTCCAAAATTGGAAAAGGAAAGAAAAAATGGTTTTTAAATCCCCAAAGCAATATAATATTCATGTTTTCTCTGTGTGTATGCTTCTTTTAGCACATTTGGGCAGATAAATATCTACCTGATTTAAAAAAAAATCAATTTTATATTGGAAAAATATTTAAGTTTTATAGGGAAACCCTAAGCTAACTCTTGAATAAAAAAATAGAAATAAATGGATTGCCTGTTTCAGCTCCAATGAAAGATATCATTCCTATCCTTCAAATAAGGAAGACTGGACAAAGTTAAAGTTGTTAACTTTTCATTAGAGTATTGAAGTCACAAGTCAAACTACCACCCTGAATTCTAGAGGGACAAGTGAATCCAGACAGTCAGATCTGTAATACACTTATCTGGAGCAGAGGCAGAATGAGCTGTAAACCAGTAGGAACACTTAGATGATAATTTTGATGAATTGCTGGACGCTTCATGAGGACACCCTGAGAGTGACAAATTCCAGGCATCAATTCTGACACCACAATACATTTAACTGGATTTCAGTAAATACATAAACGGACGGCATATGATGCCAGACAGCACTTTGTAGTCAAAGGTTGCAGGCCAGCAAGTGGAGAAGGTACAGTATTGCATTCAGTATCCTACAGTTAAGACTTATATCAGTGTTTGCGTAAATCAATATTTAAGCTCTGAGAGAATTTAAATTTTGTTTCTTTTAGATAAACCAAAGGTATCATTAACCTTTTTTTCCCCTCAACATTCCTTTGTTCATTTTAGGTTCTCCTTTTCATTGCACCATATTTTGATCAATTTTTCCTTCTATTAGTTTTGAAGCTATGCATCTTTCTTATTAGTCCTTTTCTCCTTCTCCACTTATCCTCCTCCCTTGTCTTACCCTTCCCCTCTTCTTCTCCGACTCATCCTTATCTCCCCCTTCTCGGCATCCTCTTTCTTTTACTTAATATTTTTACAAGTTTCTTTGATGTTTTCCACACGTTTACACTTTTCTTAAATTAAGACTTCAGGTTTTAGAGATGTTTTAAGCTCACAGCACAATTAAGAGTAAGGCAGAGCTATTTTTCATATACTCCATACCCCTGTATATGCATAATCTCCCCCGTTACCAACATCCCCTCCCAAAGTAGCATTTTTGCTACAGTTGTTGAACCTACAAACATCATAATCATCTAGAGTCCATAGTTAATAATAAGATTTATGTTTTTGTCACAGATTCTACGAGTTTGGACAAATGAACAGATGTGTATCCATCATTATGGTATCATAAAATCTGTTTTTACCACCCTAAAAATCCTCTGTCCTCCACAGAGTATTCCTTACTTCCTCAAACCCTGATAGCCACATATCTTTAATACTATCTATATAGTTTTGCTTCTCTGTACTTTACATTTTTTTTTTTTAAAGTCGCTCAGTCGTGTCTGACTCTTTACAACCCCATGGACTATTCAGTCCATGGAATTCTCCAGGCCAGAATACTGGAGTGGGTAGCCTTTTCCTTCTCCAGGGAATCTTCCCAACCTAGGAATCGAACTGAGGTCTCCTGCATTGCAAGGGGATTGTTTACCGACTGAGCCACAGGGAAGCCAAAAATCTGACACTCATAGTTTGTGTCCTCCTGCCTCTTAAGAGAGAGAGAAAAGATGTCTGACACTTGCAGCCTATTTCCTCCATTTGGAGATCTCTAGCCTTCCTGCCTGTTACCCTCTTATTCCCCCCTTTTCTTTTAGGAGAACTGTGTTGCCTAGGGAAAGGGGCATAAATTGGTGAGGCAGCATATTCTCCTAACCCTCATATTGAGGGTTTCTGATCCAAGGGCCCCAAGTAGTGGTTGGAGGAAGTAGCTGGAGGAGCAGTTGGAGGAAGCCGCTGCAGTGGCAGGAGTTTAAGCAACCACTTGTAACTTAAAAGCCTTCATAAGGCTAGAAACAAATCCAGCTACACAGTTACAGATGCAGGGAAGATTCACACGGTATGTAGCCTTTTCAGATTAGTTTCTTTAATTTAGTAAAGTAATATGCATTTAAGCTCCCTCCATTTCTTTCCATGGCTTGACATTCTTTTTAGCACTGAATAATGTTCCATTGTCTGGATGGACCGTCAATTTATTTATCCATCCACCTACAAAAGTAAATCCTGATTACCTCCAAGTTTTGGCAACTATGAATAAGACTATTATAAACACCCACATACAGGTTTTTATGTGGCCACACTTTTCAAGTACTTTGGGTAAATACCAAGAGGAATGATTACTGGATCATATCATAAAAATGTTTAGTTTTGCAAGAAACCACCAAACTTTCTCCAGTGTAGTTGTACCATTTTGCATTTATACCAGCAATGAATGAGATTTCTTTTTGATCTAAAATGTCACCAGAATTTGGTCTTGTATATGTTCTGGGGTGTTCAGGTATGTAGTAGTATCTCAATGTATTTGCATTTCTCTGATGACATATGATGTGTGACATCTTTTCATACGCTTAATTGCCATCTGTACATCTTCTTTGGTGAGGTATGTATTAAGGCCTTTAAACCAATTTTTTTTTTTTTTTTGCTTTAAATCTTTTTTTTTTTTTTTTTTTCTTTTCTTTGGTTAATTTAAATTTATTTATTTTAAATCAATTCTTAGCTGGATTGTTTGCTTACTGATTGTTCCCACTGAGAGCTTTTTCCTTGGGAGTTCTACGTTTCAAATGTTCTGTTGTCTTTCATCTCATTTAATGTGCAGTTTTATATTTTTTCAGTATTTGCAGAATCTGAATAAATATGGGGAGACTTTGTTCAGTTCAGTTCAGTCTCTCAGTCATGTCTGACTCTTTATGACCCCATGGACTGCAGCATGCCGGCCTACCTGTCCATCAACAAATCCCGGAGCTTGCTCAAACTCATCTCCATCGTGATGCCATCCAACAATCTCATCCTCTGCCGTCCCCTTCTCCTCCTGTCTTCAGTCTTTCCCAGCATCAGGGTCTTTTCCAATGAGTCAGTTCTTCGCATCAGGTGGCCAAAGTATTGGAGCTTCAGCTTCAGCATCAGTCCTTCCAATGAATATTCAGGACTAATATCCTTTAGGATGGACTGGTTTGATCTCCTTGAAGTCCAAGGGACTCTCAAGAGTCTTCTCTAGCACCACAGTTCAAAAGCATCAATTCTTTGGTGCTCAGCTTTCTTAATGGTCCACCTCTCACATCCTTACATGACCACTGGAAAAACAATAGCCTTGACTAGACAGACCTTTTTTGGCAAAATAATGTCTCTGCTTTTTAATATGCTGTCTCAGTTGGTCATAAGTTTTCTTCTAAGGAGAAAGAGTCTTTTAAATTCATGGCTGCAGTCACCATCTACAGTGTTGTTGAAGACCAAGAAACTAAAGTCTGTCACTGTTTCCATTGTTTCCCCATCTATGTACCATGAAGTGATGGGATCAAATGTCATAATCTTTGTTTTGGAATGCTGAGTTTTAAGCCAGATTTTTTACTCCCTTCTTTCAGTTTAATCAAGGTGCTCTTTAGTTCTTCTTCACTTTCTGCTGTAAGGTTGGTGTCATCTGCATATCTGAGGTTATTGATATTTCTCCTGGCAATCTTGATTCCAGCTTGTGCTTCATTCAGCCCAGCATTTTGCATGATGTAGGAAAACATAGGTAGTCAAGAGATACTGGAGTAGCATGCAAGTCTGACCTTGAAGGACTTTGCTAACTGTTACCAAATGATCAAGAATCCATCATCAGGGCTTAATAAATAATACCACTTTAAATCTGAAACACTTCTATACTAGTACAGTATAAAACAGGCAGTGATGAATTAACTTAAATTGATAATGTTTCCAACCTCAAAATAAGCCTTTAATTCTAAGATAGGGAACAAGGGAGACACATGGGTATCAGTAAAGTGAATGAGGGGAAGAATGGAAAGGAAAAATTTATGAGGTAGAAAAAAGGAGAAATGGATGAATCAAACCTTTGAAAGATGTTTATTTGGAAATAATTGTTCTTGTGACACTTTGTTCTTTTCTAGATTGTTTGCTGAATGTCATTCCTTAATTTTGAAATGGTAATTGTTTGAATAGTCACTATTTATAGTTATCCAATACCTCTTAATCTTTAAATCCTCAAAACTTTAATCTGAAATGTATGGTCTACTATTCCTAGCTAAGGATAAATTTTTAAAAAGTATAACATGAAAGGTTAGAGAAATATTGCTCTTAATGTAGGAAAGTTAAAATTTGAGTATGTAGTAGGGATTTCTTCTTCCTACAGTAAATACTTCATTAATACCAATGAGGAAGCATTGTTACTGTTCAAGAAGATAAAACAATTATTTTATGTTTATTCTTCATATAATCTCATTCTTCATATGCAAAGAACTTCCTTATAGAGTTCCATTTAAATCTATTTGTCAATTCTTTAGGGAAATAGCTCTATTCCAGTGGAAAGGCATTTAATAACATGTTAAGTATTTAAGTCAAATTTTACTTTAGTCTTTATATACATGGCCACAACTTATCAATTATGTACATGAACTGATGAAATAATTTATGATGTGTAATCCTTTTTGCATATAAAAATGGCATGTGTTGTTCTGTATTTGTTTCTTTCACCTCTAGTAAGATTACAGTCTTCTCTCAATCCATTTAGTATGGAACATGTAGGGCAATTAAAAAGAATTAAGGTGGTATCTAAATTATCACTTCATATTGATGGAAACACAGTTGCCTCTATCATATTAATTAACTTTTTTTCTTAATAACAACTACTTCCACTTAAAAGGCTGTTTTTTCAATAAGATGCTTTAACGTGGGATGTCAATATTGCTTAGTGGAACATATTTAAACTTTGGTCCCCAAACCAAAATTTCAAGAAGTATTTTTTTATATTTTTGAGATGAGATTTTGGAAGAGAACCAGGAAAGGAAATAACGTGTCATATCTTCTTTAGTCATGTGAGTAAATTCTCTCAGAGAAACCAGAATAATATTTAAATTTAAGAATTCAGCATGGGAAATGACATGAAAGACATTTTAGTTCATGGAACATCATTTGGGTGTCAGATTAACCAGTTATTTATTCGTATGTCATCCTGGTTATGTTACCCGTGCTCTCTGGGGCTCTGTTTTTTCAACCTACAACGTGGTAATAATAACGACTGCTTGATGGAGTCCTCTGAAATTTGCTGCAAGATAATGTAGGTGAAGTACTGATGCCGATAGCTACTGATGTAATCAATAAACGTAGTTGTCTTCTCTGCAGTGATTAAAATGCAGAAGTTTCTTTCTTGTAAGGCAAGATAAGGAGCCTCAAATGACTCTGAATCAATCTATTCAATTTACTATTCCCATGTAATCGTGAACAAGCCTTTATTTTAATAATGGAGCTTGTACAAATGTAACCAGTTCTGAGCAGGTTCAAAATAGTACACAATTGCACACACACATTCACAAAACAAACACAGTTGTTCCAGTCATTGCTTTTCATCGTGTTTCATGGAATCTCCATTTTAATAGGTTTCATATGTTTACAGGTTCAGTTATAATAATCACTATGCTTTAAAATGCTAAAGTCAAAGTAGACTTAAATCTCATCTCCTCTCTCACCTATGTATCTGCCAGATGTTGCAATATCTACTCTTTCCTCTTTTTGCAATATCTACTCTTTCCTCTTTTTGCCATTGCAGAATCTTTTTTTTTTTTTTTTAACTTGACGTTGATTGTTTTACAGTGTTGTGGTGGTCTCTGCCATCAGTTCAGTTCAGTCACTCAGTCTGTCTGACTCTTTGCAACCCCATGGGTCGCAGCATGCCAGGCCTCCCTGTCCATCACCAACTCCCGGAGTTCGCCCAAACTCATGTGCATTGTGTCAGTGATGCCATCCAGCCATCTCATCCTCTGTCGTCCCCTTCTCCTCCTGCCCCCAATCCCTCCCAGCATCAGAGTCTTTTCCAATAAGTCAACTCTTTGCATGAGGTGACCAAAATACTGGAGTTTCAGCCTCAGCACCAGTCCTTCCAGTGAACACCCAGGACTGGTCCCTTGTAGAATGGACTGGTTGGATCTCCTTGCAGTCCAAGGGACTCTCAAGAGTCTTCTCCAACAGCACAGTTCAAAAGCATCAAGTCTTCGGCTCTCAGCCTTCTTCACAGTCCAACTCTCACATCCATACATGACCACTGGTCTCTGCCATACATTAGTGCAAATCCGTCATAATTATATTCCTTCCCCTTGAGCCTCCCTGCCATTCCACCACTTGAGGTTGTCACAGAGTGCCAGGCTGGGCTCCCTGCATTATACAACAGCTTCTGCTAGTTCTCTGGTTTACACATGATCGTTTATATATGTCAATGCTACTTCCTCAGTTTGTCCTAGCCTCTCCTTTACCGCTGTGTCCACCAGACTGTCTGCGTCTGCATCCCCATTTCTTCTCTGGAAATAAATTCATCAGTACTGTGGGATTTTCCAGGCAAGAGTACCGGAGTGTGTTGCCATTTCCTTCTCCAGGGCATCTTCCAGACCCAGGAATCAAACCCAGGTCTCCTACATTGCAGGCAGACGCTTTACCCTCTGAGGCACCAGGGAAGCCCTCATCAGTCCTACTTTCCTAGCTTTCATATATGTGTGTTAATATACCATATTTATTTTTCTCCTTCTGACTCATTGCACTCTGTATGACAGCTCTAGGTTCATCCACCTCACAACAAGTGACTCACATCTGTTCCTTTTTAGTACTGAGTAATATTCCATTGTATATATGTATCAAAATTTATTTATCCACCCATCTGTCCATGTACATCTAGGCTGCTTCTATGTGATTGCAGAATCTTGATATGAAAAGATGTGTGTGATTCAGTGGATAGAGTCTCTCTGGGATTCCTGTACTCTTCCCCATATAGATTCTAGCTCAGCCCCTCTCAAAGGGTGGCCAACATCTTCTAGTAAGTGTTATAATGTATGGGCACTTCTTAAAAAATTTTCTATCACAAATGACTATAGGATACCACTGGTAGTTGCCAGAGAAATGCATGATATACAGTAAAATTTTCCTGTGTAACTGTTATAATAACACAAATACATATTGGTAGTACTTTAACACAAAATGACTTTGAAAAACATTAAAAGAAGGTGAATAAAAGTTCTTATAATTTAGGAAGTTATTATACAATGGGAAATTTAAATGTTAGAAAAATATTACTTACTGATACATTATTTTGTGTATTTTTCCCCCTCAATGTATAATTTTATATCTTGATATATTGGTATTGACTCAGTAATTTCACCTTTGTTTAATATGTATTCACTGTTATTAATGATACATTTTAGGTATAGACCACAGCATCCCTTAAAATTTTGCCCATAATATTCACTAAACAAACTAGAATGATGAGTATTTGAAGGTTTAAGAGTAAAAGGAAAACAAATAACCAGTATGGCTGTAGGCAATCTCTCTTCATTATCATTCATATGCTAGCACTCTCTTGTCTTTTTGGATATTTCTGAGTCCAGAAACAAAACAAAAAATATAAAAAATAAACCCCAACTCAAAATTTCATCCCTTAAAACAGTAATTTACATGGTCTGCAGTTATTTTGACCAGGAGTTTGAGTAGAAAACACTGAGATGACTCATATCTAATGCATGGTATATACTGGCTGAGACTATAATGGCTCGAATGACCAGAAAACAGTCAAATGACTGATTCAGTCGGGGCCACTATCAGGAATATGACTCTGGTCTTTGCTGAGTATCTTGTTTCTTCCCCATATAGCATCTACTGGGGGGCGGGGTTAAAATTCAAGGCGGATTCTTTATTCATCTGTCTGACACCTCTACTGGGATGACTTGAACAACTCTGGCAAGCCATCTGTATATTGCTGTGCATTCTCTCCGATGTGTCTAGCTTAGTCTTTCTTATAGCAAGTCTGACCTGTGATCGTTAACCTTATTATGTTGGATTTGACATCCTCAGAGCCATTCCAAGAAGCCAAGGGAGGACTTAGATTTTTCAGTGTCACTTCTGCTGTATTCTATGGGTTATAGAGGACTAACCCCATCGAGTGGAGAAGGGAACTACACAGGGCATGAGAAACAGAAGAAATCATTCACTTAGGCTGAAGGCAAGGTGGGGTGGGGCATCTTTGAAATCAGCTTCCACACTATATATATATATATATATATATATATATATATATATATATATATATACACCCTCTGTTAGCCTCTCTCATGGGGTCAGTGAGTCAGTTCTTTGGAGAACCTTGCCCAGCCTCCTTCCTATACAGTTCACAGATTTGGAAGACTTGGCTTCCAAACATGTTCCACTACTTACCGAACTCTATCATCAACAGTATGCTTTTTAGCATCTTGCTTTTTATAAATTCCCACTTTCTGGTAGGTGTCATCTCAGGAAGGATGCCAATGGAATTGTCCCTAGGTATTCTCTGAGAATTACTTCTTGGAAGGAAAGTTATGACCAACCTAGACAGCATATTAAAAAGCAGAAACATTACTTTGTCAACAAAGGTCCGTCTAGTCAAGGCTATGATTTTTCCAGTAGTCATGTGTGGATGTGAGAGTCGGACTATAAAGAAAGCTGAGCACAGAAGAACTGATGCTTTTGAACTGTGGTGTTGGAGAAGACTCTTGAGAGGGACTGCAAGGAGATCCAACCTGTCCATCCTAAAGGAGATCAGGGTGGGTGTTCATTGGAAGGACTGATGCTGAGGCTGAAACTCCAACACTTTGGCCACCTCGAGCAAAGAGTTGGCTCGTTAGAAAAGACTCTGATGCTGGGAAAGATTGAGGGCAAGGGGAGAAGGGGTCGACAGAGGATGAAATGGTTGGATGGCATCACCGACTCGATGGACATGAGTTTGAGTAAACTCTGGGAGTTGGTGATGGATAGGGAGGCCTGGCATGCTGCAGTTCATGGGGTCGCAAAGAGTTGAACATGACTGAGCGACTGAACTGAACTGAACTGATTCTCTGAGATGCCTACTGAACCAGAGGAAACTCAAGCATTTTTTTTTTTCACGAAATTGTGAAGTATGTCAGTGTAAGAGCTGTTCCCTCATTCTCTCTCCCTCTATGATCTCTCTTCAGTTTTGTCTTGTTTTTTCCCCCTTTACACCCAGTATCCACTCCAGCTAGACCCAAAGGCAGAAGTGAAGTGAAGTGAAGTCGCTCAGTCGTGTCCGACTCTTTGCAACCCCATGGACTGTAGCCTATCAGACTCCTCCATCCATGGGATTTTCCAGGCAATAGTGCTGGAGTGGATTGCCATTTCCTTCTCCAGGGGATCTTCCCGACCCAGGAATCGAACCCAGGTCTCCCACACTGAAGGCAGACGCTTTACCATCTGAGCCACCAGGGACATATATCTATTTAAGGCAACATTTAATCTCTGGAAATTATTCTCATAACCTCTCCTCATTTCCCTTCTAGAACATAAACACCCCTCTACTTTTCTTATTTACAAAGAAAGGAATTTTCATTCCTAAAACACATAGTACTTACCAGCAGATTCGAGAAGACCTCTTCTCTTCATCTTCTGACTGTAGTATTTTAGTCGGCAATGGTGAGCAGGAGGAGGTTGTGACAGGGCCAGTTCTTCTTCCTCTTAGTAAGACTTGAAAGAGAGTGTATGTCTCTTTACAAGTTACAAGTGCCTTTCTTTGCAATGTACATAATTGATGTCCCTGGTTTTCTTTTATCTGAATGCTCTAGTAGCAATTCCAGGAAACAAAAAATTCCCAATCAATATTGCCTTAGACAAACCACATGACCTTTTGTATGCAAGTTCCTGATTTATGAAAGTGTTCTGATTGATTATTCATTCTTGGGGAAAGGTATAAAAAGTTTGTTCCAACTATATGATTATATAGATAGAGAAGATGATACAAATCAATTTTGAAGGAATAGCAGCCACACATATCTAATTAGGTAAAAGACACACTGATGGAAAATTAGACTTAGTGTATGGGCCTCCAGCAAATGATTTTTTCCCCTTAAAGAAAAAGTGATTTAAGTAATTTGAACATACAAACAGAAAAAGATATAAAGGAAAACAAAATAATTGCTTATATTATACTTTCTTTAGATAAATATAATATTTTCTACTTCTAATTTTAACTTGTGTGTTTTTTTTAATTTGTGTTTTAATGTGCATATCTTGTGCTAAAACAGAGTCGTTTTATCTCATGTAAAAGAATATTTCAAGGACTATCCCCTATTATACTGGGCTATATGCTTCCAGTGTTAAAATGGGAAGCTTCAATTGATATTAGCAGGAATCACTGTGTAGAGAATAAAGACACTCTATTCAGTGTATCCAAATTTAGTTTATAGCTGACAGAACAAAATGCATCACTACTGTCAGAAGCAATCAGTTTTAGGATGGGTCAATTTGGAATGAGGTAATGAATTTTGGCTTAAGTAAAATGGCAAATATTAACTAGCAGAAGGCAAAAATATTAGTCATTTCTATCACATCTACTTAAATAACAAGCAGAAACAGAAGACATTTGTGATTATAAATGAATAAGGTGATATATTAGTTACAACTGTTTTGTTTCCAAGTGACAGAAAGCCGATATACTATTGGTCAGGATTAAGCTTGTGGGATAGGGAAAAGGCAAAATAACAACTGTCTAAAAGAAAGAAGTTATTTATCTTTCATAGAAACATAAGCGTTCAGGAATTGGTATAGATATTGAAGAACCAGCTTCCATTTAATGTTTTACACAGTCAGGTTCAATGTATGACTGTTACGTTGTGTGTCCACAAGGTGACTGCTCATTGTGTCCATATTATATCCACAAAAGGCAGGAAAAAAGAATGGTATGGTCACACCCAGCTTCAAGGAAACCTGGGAAATTTATCTTTTTGTTTGACGGTGGTTCTGTATACCCGCTCTACTGCTGAGAAGGCAGGCAGAATAGCTGTTGGGGGTTAACTAGCAGTATCTGCCATGCCTAACAGTATAGATTAGTAACAGTGACATTGGTAAAAATTGGGATGGTTTAAAAGAACCAGGAACAACTGAGTGGAAATAGACCTTCCCAAGCCATCTGGACTCTCTGTCTCTTGTCTCCTCTTGTGCACATTTTTCATGTTTTCTTCTCAGGCTTTCTACTCCATATTGCACCAAATATGACTGATGACGCTCCTGGAGCTTTATGGCTTTCCAGTTTATTCCCTGGGATATCTAATTCTGTTCCTCACTTTGAAAATTCCCTGACAGTAGTTTTAGTTCAGCTTGGGCCAGCCACTGGTTCTTGGACTGATTAACTGTGACCAGTGGAGTAGAGTCAAAGTGTATAAGTAGCCATTCCTTTGTTAACCATTGGTGAAGATAGGTTGTTTCCCATTATGAAGAGGAGGTTAGATACAAGGAATGAACAAACAGTGAATTCTGGACATCCGTAGTTTAATTGGGCTTCCCAGGTGGCTCAGGGGTAAAGAATCCTCCTACCAGTGCAAGAGATGCAGGAGATGTGGGCTTGATCCCTGGATCAGGAAGATCCCGTGGGGGAGGAAACGGCAACTCACTCTAGTCTTCTTGCCTAGAGAGTCCCATGGACAGAGGAACCTCGCAGGCTATAGTCCATTAGGTCGCAAAGAGTCAGACACGACTGAGCATGCACGCAGGTTAATTTACTTACGTATGTAATAATAATTATAATATTTTAAGTCTTCTGGCAAGTAAGCTCAGAAATATTATAGTCTCCAATAGCAAAGATCTTTTGCTATTTCTAATTCATAAATAACTTGGTGGTTGATTTTCCACTTTCATTCCTGATCATTTATGATTTTAAATGATTTAGTATTTTGAAGTACTTTTCATTGGGCCATTTGAGTATGAAACATCTGGTCTTCAGTCTGATTTGGAAAAAAAATACATGAATCTAAGTGATATAAACTAATTTAGTAACTTATAAATTTATCCTGATAAACTATTTTATTTATTGAAGGAGACCTTGTGTGTATATGTAATTGTTTCTGAATCAGCCAGTAGAAGTGGTTCGATAGATAGCCTGAGTGTGTTTTATTATATCATACCTAATCACAAGTCTTCTGAAACCTGTGTTTCTTCTGTTCTGTTCCTCGTATAGCTAAGAGTTCTGCTCATTAATTTCTGGGTCAAAAGTGAATCAGCCTCACACAGTAGGTCAATTTCTTAAGACTCTATCAACTTCAAATTAATTTAAGTTAATTGAAGCTGTCACTCTGGGATTTGGTTCTGAAGTTCATGCCAGGAAGAAAAAGAATAACTTCTCCCACATGAAAGAGGCATTTTGATTTGTATTGTTTTAATGCACTATCTAGGGTATAATAAAATCTCGTTGAGCAGGATGGAAAAAGAATCCCAGTAAATGTACCAGGAATTAACTTCTATAGCTCATCGTGGTCCATCTTTTCAATATTTTACCCTACTTACAAGAAGATGTTATGTCTGTAGCTGCAAATAGGTGGGCAAGCAAGGCTTTAAAGAGATTTCTTTATCACTGAAGCATACAACTATAATCATTCATGTTTGAAAGTATATCATCTTCTTTTGACCATATATAATGCTTAATTTACTCCTCACAATATACCTGGAGAAGGGAATGGCAACCCACTCCAGTATTCTTGCCTGGAGAATCCCATGGACAGAGGAGCCTGGTGGGCTATAATCTGTCGGGTTGTAAAGAGCTGGCTGCAGCTGAACGACTGAGCAGGCATGCACACACAGCACATTCCATACTACCCTGGTGGCTCAGATGGTAAAGAACCTGCCTGCAGGTTTGTGGAATAAAAGGATTCACCATCATTTGTGGAAGAAGGAGTCAATGAATTAATTAATGTGCTCAAGGTCAGAAATAGACACAGGGAGCAGAGCCACAATTTGACCATGGCTTGAATAGTTTAAAACTTTGCGCTCTAATTTACATTGTTTTTACCAAGTAAGAGTGCTTCTAAGCTATGTACATTTATTACTAATATTATTCAAATTTGCTTCGAAAGTAAAGTGACCACATTGCTGGAACTTTTGTGACAATCCTGAATTCTGCCCTGAGTTTCCCCCTGCACATATTTAATATATTTATTTTCTTAGGACAATTTATTCGACAAGTGTTTGGGGCCTTAATATTCAAGAACTACCCAAGGGAGTGTGAATCGGGTGATAAAGAAACCATTTTAGTTGCTTTTAGACCTTGTTCTCATAGAACTGTTGAGAGATAAATAAGTGATTAGTATCACATTACTTGAACATGTAACTTATTAGACACTAGAAATACTGTGGTAAGCAGGATAGAAAAATAATTCTTGACTTTATGGGGCTTGTAACCTATGAGATTATAGTGAGTATTTTAACAGACATCTGTGGCTAAGAGAATTTTAACACATAACTTCTGAAAAATGCAGGCTTGCGGCAAGACAAGCTCTCCATTTAGAGTGGGGTGAGCAAGAGAGGACCCTGTTGGATGACAAGGTCAGAGAGACAGGCAAGGACGGATCGTACTGGCCTTGTGGAGGGAGACAGTTTGGTCATCAGTCTGAATGACATGGGAGGCACTAGAAGGTTTTGATCAGGAAAGGGGAGTAATCTGATTGATGTTCTTCAAATATCACTGGGCGTCTGGGTGAATGTGTTGTAGGAGGTCTAGAGTGGGGCAGGTGATCCAATGAGCAGACTTTTGAAATCCTATATGGTTAGTGCTGTACGGCAACTTACAGAGTGGAGTTATGAAGAAACCCATAGAAGTCAGCTACTGTTTTTATAAATTTAGAAAGCAAGCAGAAACCAAACTATTAACACTATGGAATTATTCAGTTCAGTTCAGTCGCTCAGCCATGTCCGACTCTTTGCGACCCCATGAATTGCAGCACGCCAGGCCTCCCTGACCATCACCAACTCCCGGAGTTTGCTCAAACTCATGTCCATCGAGTCGGTGATGCCATCCACCCATCTCATCCTCTGTCGTCCCCTTCTCCTCCTGTCCCCAATCCCTCACAGCATCAGAGTCTTTTCCAATGAGTCAACTCTTCGCATGAGGTGGCCAAAGTACTGGAGTTTCAGCTTTAGCATCATTCCTTCCAGTGAACACCCAGGACTGATCTCCTTTAGAATAGACTGGTTGGATTTCCTTGCAGTCCAAGGGACTCTCAAGAGTCTTCTCCAACACCACAGTTCAAAAGCATCAATTCTTCAGCGCTCAGCTTTCTTCACAGTCCAGCTCTCACATCCATACATGACCACTGGAAAAACCATAGCCTTGACTAGACAGACCTTTGCTGGCAAAGTAATGTCTCTGCTTTTTAACATGCTTTTTAACATGTTAACATGTAACAGGTTGGTCATATTTTTCTTCCAAGGAGTAAGTGTCTTTTAATTTCATGGCTGCAATCACCATCTGCAGTGATTTTGGAGCCCCCCAAAATAAAGTCTGACACTGTTTCCACTGTTTTCCCATCTATTTCCTATGAAGTGAGGGGACCAGATGCCATGATCTTCGTTTTCTGAATGTTGAGCTTTCAGCCGACTTTTTCACTCTCCTCTTTCACTTTCATCAAGAGGCTTTTTAGTTCCTCTTCAGTTTCTGCCATAAGGGTAGTGTCATCTGCATATCTGAGGTTCTTGATATTTCTCCCGGCAATCTTGATTCCAGCTTGTGCTTCTTCCAGCCCAGCATCCCCGAATTTCACTAAGTTAAGCGTATTAATCAGTCTTGGCTTTCCTCTTGCTCTCATCTATGTTTTCAGTAACGGATTCAGGAGCACTTTGCAGTTTCTATACATTCGTGTTCCACTTATTATAATTCACCAATATTGGAATTCTTTTAAAATGTAAAGCAGGCTGTGAAACAAACTTCAAACAATTAAGTATAAATCGATCATTTACCTGAAAGAACCAACTGGAGAAATACTAATCATTGTAGGCACGTTAGTCAGCTACAATATAAGAACTTTCTTCAAAGATGAAATATGTGGGGACTTATAAAACAGCCACATTAATTTCCCCCCCTCTATCGAAATGCCTGATTTCTTTCAAGATTTTAACTCAGGGACTTAAAAACTTACACAGAAAATGGTACCTGATGCAGAAAATGTGTGCCCTTACCATTGCTTCACACTTCAGTATTTCATCTCAAAGGAGCCAGAGCTCTTAATTAAAGACAAAGATGGATAGGTCTTGGTGCAAAGTGGCTTTGATTTCTGAATGAGCACACTTGTAAAACTGATTTCCTCAGTAGCAGAGCCAGGTGGAGAGATGGAGGTCACCTCCGTGTAGCAGCAGGCTCCTCCCAGATCGTAGGAAGCCAGCAAAGCTGTCATCCTCAGTGACCAGATGGGTCATGTCCTGCAGAATAGTCCACGGCCATTACTCGGTGCATCAGGCTGTGCAATTGATTTCAAGATAACAGACAAGAGGGAAAGGGCTGTCAGGCTTGACTGCCTCCTGTCAAGGCAGGAGCCCTGGAACAGTATAATTCAGAAAATTTTTGTCAGTGGGGTAAGCTAGGATGGAATCCTGGAAGGGCGATTCTCTGCCATGCAGTCTGAAGGTGCAGTGGAAATCTGGTCTTTGGTGCCTGGGCAGGGACTGGCCCGGCTAGAATAGTCGGTCAAGATGCATGCCTCAATTTCATAGGCAAGCCCCATGGAGGATTCTGTTTTCTGGGTAGGAAAGAATTTAAAAAGGCAGAAAGGAAGGGTAGACTTTATTTTTTGAAGCCTAACTAAGATATTCCATGTCTCTCAGTAACTGCCTTGTCTTTATATTATAAACTTAATCTTCTGTCAGTATCTAAATTTCAAATCTCTTCCTAATATAAAATTCCTTCTCTGCTTATAGTCAAATTGGTAACTTGGGAAATGGAGAAACCAGTGTCTCAGGAACAAGGAAACATACTTTAAGCGTCGCTACAGTTATACTTCGACTTGGATTGGGCAAATCAGGTTGCAATAATTGTGTCATGTATGGATGGATTTAAAATCATGTATCAGGCTGTGCTAAATCATGTGAAAAGCGTTTGAATGAAAACATTAATTACATCTCATAGTAAACATCAAAGAGACTACACAAGTCATGCTTTTGTTTAACACTAGCTGCTAGACTCCAAATTCCCTAGGGCCCATTTGTGTGGCTGTATTTCATCTGTTGTACAACTTCGTGGATATTTAGGTTGTTACTCTGTGGTTTACAAAATAACAATAATGTCAATGGCTTCTTCCCAAGCTCTTACTAGAACTTTAAAATAGGAACATAGGGATCCATTGGAATGAAAGGTAACATTCTGTTCAATAAATATTAGAGTTCATATGCCTATTGGATAGATGTAAACTCCGGGAATAAAAGATAAGCCGGCCACAGTTTGTTAAGCGGTGGACAAATTAAGAGAGGTTTCTGAAATGACGTGTTATTTTCTATTTGGAATATCAGAAAAATAAAGTGAAATGAAACCAAACAAAAATAAAATAAGTACAATGGAGTTTTGTAGTTTTAGTTTAAGATGCAGTTTTTAAACAGCTCTGTGCAATGTTGTTACCATGCTCTAGATTAAAATATCTAAAAGACACGATCGATCTTTGTCTTCAAGGGGCTCATGTTCTACTGGAAATACTCATCCAACAAATGTTTGAGCAATTATTAGGAGATGTTATGCTATATCTAGCAATACTCTAGTATTGCTGAAATGTATTTTTAAATCTGAGCTATTAAGTAAGAGTTTCATCTGAGATATTTGGTGATGTAGCATAAGAAGGTTAATTTTCTCGGTTTAAAAAAATCCATGTTCATAATTTATTTGGTTACAAAATTTAATGTTGTTTCATAAATGGTTGCAACATAATCAGAAATGATTCATACTTTGTGATATTTAAAAGAACAATTATTAATGATTCATATTTTATCATTCATAAATAATATATTAAAGACCCAAGAGAAGTTTGATTTGGGGATTTACTAAAAGGACACAGTTAATTTTCAATGTAATATTTGAACTTTAGCTGTAATAAATAAAATCTTAGTAAACTGACTTTCTAAGTAAAATAAGCATATCTCACATGCTTATTTGCAGATAATCCAATAAAATTTGTATATCCCTTCCTTTTAATTTTGGTATTTACCAAGGTAGGATGTTGAATGTAGTGAAATATTTTTCTGAAACAATCATATGGCATAGGATGTTTTATCTTTTTATATGTTGTAGGACTAGATTTGTTAATATTAAAGGATTTTTGAGCCTATGTTCTTGAGAAATATTGACCTCTAATTATCTTTTCTTGTAATGTCTGTGCTTAGTTTGGATATCAACTTAATTCTGGCGCCATAAAATGAAGCTGTTTTAGTATGTTTTCTGGGAGGTTTTGTTTAGGTTTGGCATTTTTTCCACTTTCATGTTGATAGACTTCAGTGGAAAATCCATTTGGACCGTGGGGATTTGGATGCTAAGGGACGGTATCCTCAGTGGGGATAATCTAAATTGCAGATTAAATTTTTTTAAGACGTATAAGGCAATTCAGCTTTTCTACTTCTTCTTGTGACAATTTTGACCAATTGTTTTCT
Organism: Bos indicus; assembly: GCF_029378745.1. Taxonomy (NCBI): domain Eukaryota; kingdom Metazoa; phylum Chordata; class Mammalia; order Artiodactyla; family Bovidae; genus Bos; species Bos indicus. The sequence continues at coordinate 103,188,891 of NC_091766.1, forward strand.
AAGAATGTGTGCTTTTCATATATGTAGTTGAAATTATTATCACCAAGTGGTTCATACTACAGTCTTTTTAAACTATAATATCTGAAGGATTTGCAGCAATTCCTTCTCCTGATTTTTGATAATCTTTTTATTTGTGTGTGTTTGCTTATGAGTAGAGCAGAATAATAGAAATATTGTTTCTTTTTACTACAAATCAGTCTTTGGTTTAATTTTTTTTCTTTATTGTTCTTTCCCATTTGTTGATTTATGTTCCTCGCTTTATTATTTCTTCATTTCTGCTTCCTTTGGATTTCACTTGATCATCTTATTCTAGAGTCTTATGATGAAAGCTTAGATCACTGACTTTGGACCTTTACCCTTTTCAAATATAGACCTTTTAAGGTGTAAAGAATCCTCCAAGTACTGTTTTTGCTGTATTGCACAAAAATGATGTCTTGTCACTTTATTTTTATTTCATGAAAAATGTTTGCTAAAAACTTTTATGTTTTCTCAGTGAAACTTATTATTATAAAGAATGGTGAATTTCCAGATATTCATGGATCACTCAGATATGATTTTGTTTCTGATATCTGATTCGTATTAATTTTGATAAAGGAACATGTTTTATTCTTTCAAATTTTCCAAATGTGTTATCTGACCCAGCATGTAGTATCCTTAGGTAAAAGGTTGCTTTCACAGTTGAATAGAACATGATTCTGGTTGAAGGTGGTGGTCTTCAAATGTTAAATAGATCAAATTGCTGCTCCTGTTCTTTAGGTCGTCTGTATGCTTACAGATTATTGGTCAATATGTTCTACTGGTGAGAGGTTTTGAGTTGTCCAGCAATAATAGTGGATTTGTGAATTTTTCCTTTCATTTGTCTCTAACTTTTCTCCATACATTTTGAAACTCTATTTTTCAGTGTTTTTTTATTTAATATTATTATATATTTGGTATTTAGCCCTTTTATTATTAATTAATAACTCTTTATCCTGATACCATTCCTCAACCTCTACTTTTTTTGATATTAATATGGTCAGTTTGAATCTCTCATGATGAGAGACTAGACAAATTTTTTTCCTGTTTTTTAAAAGTTAACATTTCCATTTTTTCTTAAAATATACTTTATAGACATCATATAAATGGACTTTTAGCATTAAAAAATATCAGAAAATCTCCTTTGTTTTCCTTCTCTTGGGCATCACAATCCTCAGTAATCAATGTCCAATATTATTTTTACAGATTGTGTTCATTCACTATTTTATTATTATTATTATTATTATTTTTTGTGATGAGAGGACAAGTCTTCTACAAGTTACTTCAGCATGGCCAAAATAAAGCCTCATACTTTATTTTTAACTAACTTTTCACATACTAAAATGTGTGATGTTTTTGTTTTTTCATCAGTTATAGACTTATAAGAGCTATATAATACTCTTCAAAAATATTTCCTTCCTGATCTCAGGAAACTTGAAACTTCCTAAAGAAGGGCATTGCCAAAATTGTTCAAACAATTGTACAACTGCACTCATTTCACATGTTAGTAAGGTTATGCTCAAAAACCTTCAAGCTAAGCTGTAAGAGTATGTGAACCAAAAACTTCTAGATGGACAAGCTGGGTTTAGAAAAGGCAGAGGTTACAGAGATAAATTGCCAATATCCGTTGGATCATAAAGAAAGCAAGGAAACTCCAGAGAAACATCTATTTCTGCTTCATTAACTATGCTAAAGCCTTTGATTGTGTGGATCACAACAGTGAAAATGTGTTTTAAAGAGATGGAAGTGCCAGATCACCTGACCTGCCTCCTGAGAAACTTGTATGTGGGGTCATGAAGCAAAGAACCAGATATGGAGCAACAGACTGATTCAAAATTGGGAAAGGAGTACAGTAAGTCTGTATGTTATACCCTGCTTATTTAACATATATGCACATTACATCATGTGAAATGTCAGACTGGATAAATGGCAAGCTGCAATCAAGATTGTCAGAAGAAATATCAACTACCTCAGTATGCACATATACCACTCTAATGTCAAGAAGTGAGGAGGAACTAAAGAGTCTCTTAAAGAGGGCGAAAGAGGAGAGTGAAAAAGCTAGCTTAAAACTCAAGATTCAGAAAATTAAGATCATGGCATCCAGTCCCATTACTTCATGGCAAACAGATGGGGGAAGAAGTGGAAACTGACAGATTTTATTTTCTTATGCTTCAAAATCACCACGGACAGTGAATTACAGCCATGAAATTAAGATGTTTTCTCCTTGGAAAGAAAGCTATGAGAAACCTCGACAGTGTACTAAAAAGCAGAGATATCACTTTGCCGACAAAGGTCTGTATATTCAAAGCTATGGTTTTTCCAGTAGTCATGTATGGGTGTGAGTGTCAAACCATAAAGGAGGCTGAGGACTGAAGAATTGATCCTTTTGAACTGTGGAGTTGGAGAAGACTCTTGAGAGTCCCTTGGACTGCAAGGAGATCCAACCAGTCAATCCTACAGGAAATCAACCCTGAATATTCATTAAAAGGACTGATGCTGAAGCTGAAACTAAAATACTTAGGCCACCAGACGTTAAGAGCTAAGTCCTTGGGAAAGACCCTGATGCTTTGATTTGAAAATCAAAGGAGAAGGGGTGACAGAGGATGAGATGGTTGAATAGCATCACTGACTCCGTGGACATGAGGTAGAGCAAACTCTGGGAGACAGTGAAGGACAGGGAAGCCTGTCATACTGCAGTCCATGGGACCCGACTTAGCAACTGAATAACAATATAATACTCTTCAAGAAGTTTTCCTTCCTGGTGTCAGGAAATTTGAAACTTCAATTTGTGTGCATATTTTGTTTCTAAGAATTATAACATAGTTTAATAAAAAACTTTCAAGAAAAAACCTATGTTATATGATATAAGTAAAAACTACTTTATGAGGCATGTGGGATAAAAATATGGTTTCATGAACAAAACGAAATATGTAACATTCTAACAGTTTTGGAGAAGCATATTTTTAAAGTGTGATGGTAGATTTAAAATCACCAGGCTTTAAAATGATAGTGAATATACATTAAACTGTCACATAACCATTTTATTTGATAGTAATAATATCTACAAAACACTTGAAATTATGTCATTTTCATGTATTTAAACTGAGGATTACTTTTTAAAATATCACTTCAAATGTGCTAACAGTGAATTGATTTTCTTCATTTTTTTTAATGAGCCACGAGAACAAGAAAATGGAAGACCACTGTGTTTCACAGATTTTCTGATAGTCAGCAATAGATACCTTGGTGAAAAATGTTTCAGGAAATAAGTAAGAAATAATCAAGGGCAAAATAGTCACTTGTATTCATATAACAGGGAGAAGACCTAGTATTTTGGAATAAGAGAAATTATTAAGGTAAAAACATATATAATACATATGTACACACATATGCAAATGATAATAAACACCTATAACATATATATTATAAAGCACGTATATATATTACACACATTATAAAACATGAACACATATTATACATATAAGAATACATATAACCATTTATAGAAATTTTAATTTAATATGTGACAAAGTTAGTGCTACTATAGGTCTTTGAGAAAAGAAAGTGACAAGATAGGGTATTATCTTCTTGAAGTCTAATTTAGTAGCAAATACAAAAATCAATGATAACTGGAAGAAGGTAGGTAATGCGCTGTTGGTATTATAGAAGCAAGAGGAGCTTCCCTGGTGGCTCAGAAGTAAAGGACAACATAGAAGACTAAGGTTCGACCCCTGGATTGGGAAGAACCCCTGGAAAAGGGAATGTCAACCAACTCCAGTATGCTTGCCTGGAGAATTCCATGGACAGAGAGCCTAGCGGACTAGAGTCCATGGGGTCACAAAGAGTTGGACACGACTGAGTGACCACACACACACACGCACAAGGCACTAAGGATCTGGGTGTATGTCTAGGGGATGAATGAAATAACTCTTTTGAACTTAAAAAAATGTCAATTTTTTTAAACAACAATTTTATATTTAAAGCCAAAGTTTTTTATTCATACTAAGAAAATATTTTTATGATGAAAATATCTAGCAGAATTATATAACCATGACAGCAAAGTTGTTTTACTATTTCAGCTGTCACTAAAATTAAATTTTACTATATATATATATATATATATATTTTTTTTTACTTCATATGTTAAGCCTCAAAATATTTTGTTACCGTAACTCCAGGCCACAATTTTTTTCTTTTGGGTGACCCTGGTTTAACTGGCTCTTGCAAAGCTTGAGTCATCAAAACAGGTTTGGAGGGCTCAACAGCCTTCTGAATGTTTCTAGTTATCCACTCAGGCTCCATTTGGCCACAATATTTCAGCAGTTGTCAATAGCAGATTATGCCATTAAAACAAAGTTTCTCTGTGTGTGGCACCTGAATGCTTCAACTAAAATGAGCTGGAGCAGAATCTTAACTGACATGGGGATCATGGTGGCATTTATACTCGATGACAGTTGTTAAAGTTATCTCAACCCAAAAGTTGGGGGCTCACAATAACAGTGTATCGTTTATGACAATTCTTTGGGCTGACTGGTAAGTTCTGCTGCTTCACTCCCTCATTCTGCAGGTGCTCTCTTGTGACTGCTGGGTCTAAGATGCACTCATTCACAGGGCTGACTGTTGGTCCCATTTACTGGCTCAGTTGGCGCTGACAGCAGAGGGCTTCAGTGCTCCTCTGTTAGCGTACATCTGTGTAGCTGCTTGCGCTTCCTCACAGCCTGGAGGTCTCAGGGTAATGGAACTTCTTACAGCAGCTGCCTTTGCAGACTCGAAGGCCAAAACTGCTAGGGTATGTTAAGTTTCTGGTCTGTAACTGGATGTGTATCAGTGTTGCCATGTTCTGTTGGTAAAAGCGTACTACAGGACCAGTCTAAAGTCAGAAGGGTTTATACAAGTGTGTGAAACCAGGATATGTATGTGTCAGTGGTGGCAACAGATATTGCAGCCTAATAATATCCTATCAAAAATGGCTCATTCTCATTTTCTTCTTTTAGTGAGTTTTCTAGGTTTATTTTTACCGTCCTAAAAGATCACAGTTGCTTTGCTGTTGATAACAGTAAGTTGGCTGAACCTAATTTTCTAGAAAGGTCTAGCCTACAAGGTGTCTCCTAGAAATGTCTGTTTCCTAGAATGTCATAAATATAACAGATTCTAAATATAAAGAAATTGAAATTCTTTATGTTTTATGTGAAAATGCTTTAAAAGTAATATTGATGCTATTTTCCATTAAACATTGTGTTTTCTTAATTCTTCAAATCAGTGATAAATCTTATGCTACTTTACTTCTCATTGTAGAGAACAACTAACTCATCACATTGTGATATGTGTAGATTTGTGTATGTGTGTGTATATTTATGTGTGTGTGTGTGTCATTGTGATATCACTGAATTATACAAGTAAAAGTGAAATCTGAGGAACATTCTTTAAATATTCTCAAGTTCCTTCAAGTCATGGAAAGAAGGTTACAAAAATTTTTCTTAAAAAAAGGGAAACTTGTAATCTTTAAAAAAAATTTATTCTTAATCACAAATTATTATTTTGGTTCTGTTGTTATTTTTTGTATTTAGTTTACCTCTGAGAAAGAAAAACGCAATTAGTATGGATGATAAGTTGAAACATAAAGCACTCTAAAATTTTTGTCAGCTCAAGTGTTTATACATTCCTGTTTATTAATCTCTTCTCTTGTAAAAGCAAATAAGCTGTCTTCACCAAACAACATTAGTTTCCTAGTATAGAAATGACACTCAGTCTTTTGCATTCAATACAGCCATGTCCAAGGGACCTGTATCTTTGTGTCTACTTGGTATCACATGTATGGATAGTGAATGCAAATGCTACTGACAAATAGTTTACAAAGTTAAGCACATCTTGAGACTTTTTCCTTGTTTGATTGAGGCTTTTTCAGTTTACTAAGACAAAAATTGCTTCCAGCACTTGAAATGTGACTGCATTGTCTAGATGCAGATCCTCAAGTGTCCTGAATCACAGATATGTATCTTAAATGTCAATGGGGACTGGCTGCACTAATCCATCCTTTTGCAGACAAACATGCCCTTGGCAGTTCCACTCAGGATTCAGTGATGCTTTTTAATTGACAATTTAAAATTTGCAACATGCAATGCCTCTTTGCCTAATCCCCAAACCATATTTGTGTCTCTTGTAAGTCATAAGCAGGCCAAGGACACAGAGGTCTTTAAGTTTCAATAGCCTGTGGGATCTGGAATGTATATCAGCCTGTACATATGTAACCTGCTGAGAAATAGCAGTGGTGCAGAAAAATATGGTTCTATTTCTTGATCAGTATAAGTTAAGTAGTTCTTTATATCCTCCCTTTCATTATGTATTTCTAGCTCAATGCTGTGAAACCCACTGACAGTAAATCCCTGGAAACTAGGGTGTGAGACAAGAATTTGTTTACTTGTAGGGAAATTGCAATTACCCCCTGCAGTTTTGGGGGATACAATTTGCAGACCACTTGAGTGTATTTTTTACCAAGGACAAATTTTATTTGCTTGTGATAGAATTTAGCAGTTTCTCTTGAAATGCAAAGGTGGGGGGTGCACAAATTTTGACTTGGTAGCAGTTGCTGTTATGCTACTGAAAAAAATATATATAACTAAGTTGCTAAGACTTAGCAGGATCAAAAGAAAGTAGGGGCGATTTGTGAAGAGAATGAGGACAGAAAATGACTTACTGAATAATTAAAAATCAGCAAAAGACATGATTCTACTGTTCCATACATAAACACTATGAAAAGTTACAATCTTTGATGATTTTAGGACACTTTTATAGTAATTCTAGGATAAAAGGGTTTTATTTTAATTTGTTATTTCTCTGAAAGAATTGCATAAAAAGAGATAGGAGTATCTACATATACAGTATAGTCCATTTTCTTTTTTTTCTGTTGGAGACATAGAAATGAAAGTTCAGACAAATGAAAGCAACAAAACTGATATCTTAAAGAAGCTTTCACGTTCTGAAAAATCAGAACGGAGTAAGATAAAAACTAGCAAAACCTTCGACAGTTATTTAAAATAATTTTTGACATTTGTAACCATTATAGCTTGTAGATAATTATATATCTATAGTTGCATATACAACAGAAAACACTATAGTGTAACAGATACAGCAAAGGAGAATACAGGTCATGACTTCTAATTTGAGCGCTTTAGGAAAGTTTAAGAACTTTAAGAATATTTTCATATTGTAACTAAAAGCCTTCAATAACTTCTCTATATTTTAATCTGAAAAATGGAGACAGAAAAGGGAAGGAGACCTACCTTAACAGCTTTGCAAGTTCTTGTGAGGCGTGAGCGAGCTATTTAATTAAGAGAAGATTTTTTTAAAAGCTGAAAACATAGCGACTGTTCCTCTGGCACAAAAGAGGAAGTGGCATTGGACGTGACCTTCCAAAATGTAACAAAATGGTGTAAAAGTAGGCAAAGTATGAAAAGCCAGGACAGGACTCTAGTCCTCTGCTGAAGGGAAGTATGTGAGATGAGAGCAGAGTTCCCTGGCTATAGCACAGGGACGTGAAGCCTTGGAGACCATGATGGTCTCTCTGAGGATGGTGGGTGTAGAGAGGATTTCTGGAAATAAATAGGAGGACAAATTCTCATGTGCCTTGTCTGGGATGAAGAACTATGGTTAGGTGAGGGGACATCACTTCTGAGAGACTTGGAGATACAGTATTGTGGCACGTGAAAGGCAATTTAAATGCATCCCACTCCATACCCCTATGCATCTTACATAGACTGTTTCTTCTGGATGTGAACAGTTCCCCAGGTAATAGATTGCATACTCAAACCACTGGAAGTTCCAGATAAAGTAAAGTGTAATTATTTCTTCTGGGAACTACTTGCTGACTCTTCTACTTGCTTTATTTTTCTGCTCAAATATCACCTTGTCAGTGAGAACTTTCTTGACAGCCTAAAATATCACCCCTTATGTTTTGATCTGGGTGCTCATATATTATATACTGAACAAAAATTAACAGAGCTATACACATAATATTTATATACTTTGTAGGAATGTATGTAACTAAATTAATAAAAACAAAAACATGAAAAATAAAATTGCCTTATTTTCTCTGCTTTACCTTCTGTTATAGCATTTAGTATGTGGCATGTATACTCAAGGGATGTATATTTTATCCCTCTTTGGTTTGCTGCTGTATATACATCCCCAGAGCAGAGCCTGCACTTAGTAGATACTAAGTGCTTGGTGGTTGTGTGAATGAATGATTCTCTGAATTTGCGGCTGCTGATGTAATTGTCATTCCATAAGAAAAATATGCACCGGGATATTTTCAAATACCTATATGGAACTTGTTTTCTGAAGGTTTATTTAAGATTAGTGTTCTGGGTAATTCAAATTTGAAAAAAAATTTTGAATGTCCATAGAATCAACTTTGAGTAATGTTATTTCTAATCATAATCCAGGAAATGTTGATGGACAAAAGTGAACAGAAAATAAATGTAGCAAGGCGGGTAAAAAGGAAACAAAAATCCAAACATGAAAGCTTCACTTCAGTTCATATCAGTTGCTCAGTCGTGTCCGACTCTTTGCGACCCCATGAATCGCAGTAGGTCAGGCCTCCCTGTCTATCACCAACTCACGGAGTTCACTCAAACTCACGTCCATCGAGTCGGTGATGCCATCCAGCCATCTCATCCTCTGTCGTCCCCTTCTCCTCCTGCCCCCAATCTCTCCCAGCATCAGAGTCTTTTCCAATGAGTCAACTCTTCGCATGAGGTGGCCAAAGTACTGGAGTTTCAGCTTTAGCATCATTCCTTCCAAAGAAATCCTAGGGCTGATCTCCTTCAGAATGAACTGGTTGGATCTCCTTACAGTCCAAGGGACTCTCAAGAGTCTTCTCCAACACCACAGTTCAAAAGCATCAATTCTTCGGTGCTCAGCTTTCTTCACAGTCCAACTCTCACATCCATACATGACCAGAGGAAAAACCATAGCCTTGACTAGATGGACCTTTGTTGGCAAAGTAATGTCTCTGCTTTTCAATATGCTATCTAGGTTGGTCATAACTTTCTTTCCAAGGAGTAAGCGTCTTTTAATTTCATGGCTGCAGTCACCATCTGCAGTGATTTTGGAGCCCCCAAAACTAAAGTCTGACACTGTTTCCACTGTTTCCCCATCTGTTTCCATGAAGTGATGGGACCGGATGCCATGATCTTCGTTTTCTGAATGTTGAGCTTTAAGCCAACTTTTTTACTCTCTTCTTTCACTTTCATTAAGAGACTTTTTAGTTCCTCTTCACTTTCTGCCATAAGGGTAGTGTCATCTGCATATCTGAGGTTATTGATATTTCTGCCGGCAATCTAGATTTCAGATTGTACTTCTTCCAGCCCAGTGTTTCTCATGATGTACTCTGCATGTAAGTTAAATAATCAGGATGACATATACAGCTTTGACGTAATCCTTTTCTTATTTGGAACCAGTCTGTTGTTCCAAATAAGAACATGTCCAGTTCTAACTGTTGCTTCCTGACCTGCATACAAATTTCTCAAGAGGCAGGTCAGGTGGTCTGGTATTCCCATCTCTTTCAGAATTTTCCACTGTTTATTGTGATCCACACAGTCAAAGGCTTTGGCATAGTCAATAAAGCAGAAATAGATGTTTTTCTGGAACTCTCTTGCTTTTTCCATGATCCAGCGGATGTTGGCAATTTGATCTCTGGTTCCTCTGCCTTTTCTAAATCCAGCTTGAACATCTGGAAGTTCATGGTTCACGTATTGCTGAAGCCTGGCTTGGAGAATTTTGAGCATTACTTTACTAGCATGTGAGATGAGTGCAATTGTGTGGTAGTTTGAGCGTTCTTTGGCATTGCCTTTCTTTGTGATTGGAATGAAAACTGACCTTTTCTAGTCCTGTGGCCACTGCTGAGTTTTCCAAATTTGCTGGCATATTGAGTGCAGCACTTTCACTTCCAGGATCTGAAATTTACATCATCTTTCAGGATTTGAAATAGCTCAACTGGAATTCCATCACCTCCACTAGCTTTGTTCGTAGTGATGCTTTCTAAGGCCCACTTGATTTCACATTCCAGAATGTCTGGCTCTAGGTGAGTGATCACACCATCGTGATTATGAAAGCTTAGACTGTTTTAATATGAAAATGAGAAAGGAATATGACCTATGTTGCATACCAACACCAAGTTAAAAAATTGCGTGTAATGTAAAAGAACAGTGGAAGAGAAAGGTATTTCAAGTTATTAAGCCTGAAAAAAGTAGGAATAGGATACTGATTGCTTGAAGTCGAACAACTTTAGGGTTGCCATTTTAAGGAGAATTACCTCACATTCTGTGACATTCTGTTTCAGTTCTTTTCAGTCCTGCTATGAAATAAGAAACACAGATTCTGAATTCAACTGGATTATGTTACCTCAGAGAATTGTAAGACAACAAGAAAAAACTTTCCTCTATACTCTGTAATCTACTGGGACCCTTTGCCATCCCCTTCTGAAAGAAGTAAAAGTTACTTAATAACAGTAATAATTTTATTGTGATATTTTCAGATATAGTCTGTAATATAAGGGAGAAACTTTTCTTCAAGGCTCCCCTTACAGCTCAGCTGGTAAAGAATCCACCTGCAATGCAGGAGACCCCGGTTCAATTTCTGGGTCAGGAAGATCCCCTGGAGAAGGGATAGGCTACTCACACCAGTGTTCCTGGGCTTCCCTGGTGGCTCAGCTGGTAAAGAATCCACCCTCAATGCTGGAGACCTGCATTCAATCACTGGGTCGGGAAGATCTGGATAAGGGAAAGGCTATTCATTCCAGTATTCTGGCCTGAAGAATTCCATGGACTGTGTAGTCCATGGGCCACAAGGAATTGGACACGACTGAGTGACTTTCACTTTCCTTTAAGAAAATTTTATCTGTAGAATATGAGGTGGAAGATTCTTCATTACTAATGTCATCAGCATTGATACATCAATAATAATCAACTGTAGTTAAATCTTAGTATAGTATCAAAGCATGTGAAGCATTTTACTTCCAGGCTTTGTTTATTTATTTGTTTAATTGGGTGCATTTGCTTTATAATATTGTGTTAGCCTCTGCTATACAATGAAGTGAATCAGCCAGTGTATACATATATCCCCTCTCTCTTGGACCTTCCCCTCAACTCACCGCCCCATCCCACCCATCTAAGTCACCACAGAACACTGAGAGGCATTCCATTGAGTCATTATTGCTGTAAAGAAAGTGGAAATGCGCAATGGTCAATTTTCTTATGTCAAATTAGCTATGCCATAGAGAGCAGGTGTTTTATTTTTAATTGACATGGTTGGATGGCATCACCGATGCATTGGACACGAACTTGGGCAAACTCTGGGAGATGGTGAGGGATGGGGGGCCTGGTGTGCTGCAGTCCATGGGGTCGCAAAGAGCCAGACACGACTGGGTGACTGAACAACAACATCGTTGGCATACAGTATTATATTAGCTCCAGGTATGCAGTGTAGTGATTCAACATTTATGTGTTATTAACTGAGCACAATAAGTCTAATAACCATGTGTCACCACGCAAAGTTTTTTGCAGTATTATTGACTATATTCCCTGTGTCGCACATTGCATTCTCGTGATTTATTTTATAACTGGAAGTTTGTAACCTCTTAATTTCCTTGACTTCCCCTCTTCCCTAGCCTGTCTCCCCTTTGGCGAGACAGTTTGTCCTCTGTATCTATGAGAGATCAGATATTCTGTGAAACGTTATTCTGGATATTTCTGAGTGTGTTTGGGGGTGAGATTTACATTTCAGTCTGTGGACTTTGAGTAAAGCAGATTGCCCTCCACAATGTGAGTGGACCTCATCCAATCCAAGGTGTGAATAGAATCAATGAATGAGTAAAACAAAAAGTTGATCTCTCCCAAGCAAGAAGGAATTTTCCAGCAAAATGACCTTGGATTTCATCTATCACACAGGCTCATCCCGCTTCATCAGCAGACTGCCTTTGGACTTAAACTACATTTTTTATTGAATCTCTAGTCTGCCACCCTACCATCAGATTTTGAACTCACCAAGTAGCCACCACAATTTCATGAGCTAACTCCTTAAAATAAATATCATTCTGTGTATATACACAGCCTCTTGGTTCTATTTCTCTGAATAACTTTGACAAATACAGTATGTAATCATGAAATTTAGTAAGATAGTATGCACATTAAAGAAATTTATGAAAACATACTTTATCTCAAGTAGAGTTAAAATCATGAACATTAAAATTAAGAAAGTTAACTTGTACTTGGGCTTCCAAGGTGGCACAGTGGTAAAGAATCTGTCTGCCAATGCAGGAGATGTGTGAGATGTGGGTTTGATCCATGGGTCAGGAAGATCCCCTGGAGTAGAAAATGGCAACCCACCCCAGTCAGTATCCTTGCTCAGAAAATCCCATGGACAGAGAAGTCTGGTGGGCTACAGTCCTCGGGGTCACAAAGAGTTGGATATGACTGAGCATGCACACACATGTACACAACATATACTTACCTGAATAAAAGATAAAGTAAAAGCACTGCAATATATTTTTAATTCTGATATTCATTTTAAAAAGTGAATTTAGATATAAATGGTAATTTAGCAGAGTTACTTATTATAAATTGCATATAAGTGTACGTTAAAAATTGTATGATATTCATAATTTATTTCTTTGTTAGTTACTTTAAGGATTTGTAGTCTGTTTTCTTCTATCTTGCATCACAATTACAGATTAGAAAATGGATATTCTTTAAAAGTCTCCTAATATCTAGCTTAATATAGATATGTTGAAATTGGGATTAAGTGAGATTGTATAGAAAATTATCTTTTACTTGATATTCTAACATATTGGCTTTGAAAACCTATTGATTTGACAGAAAAAAAAAAAAAAACAAAGTCTACATTATTGGGTAGATATCATTTTAGCACTTTTATATAGATCATTTATTCTAGTGAATATCAGAATAACTTCATAGAAACTAAAATGAAAAAGCATCAGTTCATCTATTTTTAAGAAGAACTATGTCTTCAAATCATTTTCTCATGAATGCATTTATTCATGGAATATTAATAACTGGTTCTACAGGACTTCAGTTTCTATGAATACATTTGCTCAGATGGTCTGATTTTGATATATAGCAAAAATAATCATTTCCTAATGATTATAGCCTATGTGAGTAATACAAAAAATACAAGGAAACGTGTGGTTTAGAAATATAGTTTAGGAAATGGAATGAATTGCTAAAATGTGAAGGGAAATTAAAATTATTAAGTTAAATCCAATGGCAGTGTGTCCTTCAAATAACACAAAAACTTGAGAAGTGCCTGAAAACTGTAATACATTTTCTACCCAAAGCAAAGGGAAGGCTGGATTTGAGCTTAAGGAATCTTGAAATACAGATGATATTTGATAAGATGGCTTGCACATATCTGAGAATGTGGGGTCTTCTCAAGGGTACAGGCATGATTTTTGACAGACCTCTTTGTTGCTTGGGCTGCTTGGAATTCTTCTAATAACACGGTAGGCATTTTAGGGCTTTGAAAACATTGCTGTTCTTTGACATCGGTTCCCAGCTGTTGGCAGATGGGATAGGGCTGGCTGGCTTACACAACACTTCTGCTGCATATTTTGTCCACATTTATCAACTATATCATTTTGGTAACTAAAGATTCATCGAGCACCTATTTCAGCTGATGTTGCTTTTATTTTAAAAATAGTTTGTGCCTAGATATCCCTTAATATGAGTTAATAATTGAAATATTAATATTGCTATCACTATGTATAATTTATTAAGTCCATACTACATGCTATGAACTCCACTAAATGTTTTACACTCCCACTATTCACTTAATACTTACGACCCATGAGGTAGTTAGTATTAATTATGTTACTATAGGTACACTAAAACTTAGATATAATACTTGATGTCCCTAATAGCATGCTGCTAATCAAGGAATATAGGCAATATATTTATATTTCAAGCTCTAATCACTTTCTAAAAGTGTATTTTTATTAAAAATTTAAAAAACCTTAGTTAATAGTATTTATTATGCATATTAATATTACCTATGTTTTGTGTTCCATTTCCAAACTATTATCATTATTACATTACCAAACAGAGACCACCAGCATAATTTTGAAGTGGTATAAAAAGTCACACCGTTAGACTTTATAATTTTCCATGTAATTTTTACAGATATCTTTAACTCATCATAGATACTCAGAAGTCAAAAATTTACCACAGCTCCTCACTGGGTACAGTTAGATCAGAAAGAGACTTTGGATGAAAGCTTGGAAGGCAGGTGTGTACTGTTTGAAAATCAAATATAATGCTTAAATTCAAGACATCTCAGTTTGGAGAAACATAGATCATGCCTGGGGTGATGGATCTATTTAGAGTTCTCCGAAACAGCACAGTTTATTTCACCTAGACAATAAGCAGTTTTTTCCTTTGGTTAGTTTCCTGAATCTATCAACTTTACTTAATTCCACATATGGTTTCTTGCCAGGGATGTCTTTTGCATACATATTTTACAAGAGAAGAAAGACTCTTCTGATGACAGGACACAACACAATGACATTCATATAGATGAAAGGCAGAACTCATTGTTCCCAAGATGCAAACAAAGAAAACTGCCAGGCAAGGCCATGCAGTGGGCTGCACTCAGGGACAGATGAACAGCAAGCAGGAGCTATTGGGGGTAGCTTATGTCTGACAGGAGGGTGGGGTTGGCTAGCTTTTGTAGCTACCTGTGGAGTTGCCAATTTAAATGATGTCTCAGGCTCTAGGCAAGGCATGGGGACTGTCCCTAGGGGTCTGCTCCTTGTCTTGGGGCAGTGAGGGCTCGTGTGTGGTAACTCTGGGATATGGGAGCCAGAGAAAGGAAGCATCAGGATGTAAGTTTAACCAGCTGCTCAATTAGAGGAGTGGCCAGCCTGAAACCAGCCTCAAACCTGGATCAAAGTCCCAGGTCGATGCATGAAATGGGTCACACAAAGCCGGTACCCTGGGACAACCCAGAGGGATGGGATGGGGAGGGTGGTGGGAGGGGGCTTTGGGAGGGGGGGGCACACGTACACCCGTGGCTGATTCATGTTGATGTATGGCTAAAACCACCACAATATTGTAAAGGAATTAGCCTCCAGTTAAAATAAATTAATAATAAAAAAAACCTGGAAACATTTTCATCAGGAGAAGAATGGATAAATAAAATACAATTGAATACAGTACTATAGAGACTATGTAACAACTATAGCTATGGATTAATCTCTGAGCCAAAAAAGCAAGTTGCAGAAGAATATATACAAACATCAATTTGTGCCGATGTCAAAGCATGCAAAACACAACATACACAAGCACTGTGATTTTTTTTTTCAGCAAGGCTATATTGAAAATCAAGGCAAAATTATATACATATTTAAGAATAGTGATTGCCTCTGGGAATGAAAGTGGTAACTAGAGCAAGACTTGAAGGGATTTAAGAGGCTTCCCCGGTGGCAAGTGGTAAAGAATCTGCCTGCAAGTGCAGCAGTTGCCAGAGACTTGGGTTCGATTCCTGGGTGGGGAAGAACCACTGGAGAAGAAAATGGCACCCCACTGCAGCATTCTTTCCAGGAAAACCCCATGGACTGAAGAGACTGGCAGGCTACAGTCCATGGGGTAGCAAAGAGTCAGGACGTGACTGGGAGGGGCTGCGTACACATACACACACACAGTAACTTCGAGGTGTGTCTTAAGATGGATAGCAGGAAAGTGGTTATTTCTGGGGTTTGCTTTCTTGTTCTTTTTTGGTAATTATTTTAAACTCACAGATTATAAACTCTTGAATTTATTAAATAGTTATATATTAAATAGTTTATTATTAAATAGTTTATATATATATATATATTATATATATATATATAAACTATGGGTCAAGAGAGCATTGAGAACAAGAACATAGAAACTAAAACTCTATTCCCTATTGCTTTCACTGTTATGGCACAAGTTCAATTCTTGGTTGGGGAAATGAGATCCCTAAGACTAAGTCACACACACACATCCCTGCATACATTGCCCTAAGCAGAATAGAAAGCAACTATTTAAATTGAAGTATAGTTGATATACACTATTATATAAGTAACAGGTGTACAGTATAGTAATTCACAATTTTTAATGGTCATACTCCATTTGTAGTTATTATAAAATATTGGCTATATCCCCTATGTGGTACAGAAAACCTTTTGTTATGAGAATAAAATGGAGCAAAACAAATCAAAGTATTAGAATTCTTGTAGTCTAATAACAAAATCAGTTATATAACCTTAACCAAGAAAACAGATCTGGAATTTCAGGGTCTTTAATGGAGTTGTAAAGTGTATTAAAGTCATGAGTTACTGACATGTTGCTCATTATAATAATACCTTCATGTATTCCTTGAGTCAAGGTCACAGGTTCAGTAGTCATGCTGTTGGAGCTTCTGAGCTGATAGTAAGGGAAGGTGGCATATGTAACCAGGAGGAAGGGCTGGTTTGGTGGACACGGCCAGAGTCACAGGGCAGGGTAATTTTGGAAAGCTGGATGGAGGGAGTAGAAGATCCTGGAGAATGAGAATTCTCTTCCCAAAGGGATCATGGAGTAGACCAACATGAACAAGTACCTCCTGGAGAAAGCAATAATCTCCACTAATATTTCTGATAGTACCCACCTCTATCAGATTTCTTTTCAGATGTGAGAGGACAGAGCTATACACTGTGGCAGACATCAAGGAGTCCAGAAGGACCAAGGACTCCTTGATAAGGAGTCCATGAGATAAATATCAAGTTCATGAGATGTAACAAAATCCCTAATACTGCAGGAAGAGAAGCGAAAACTGTCAGGTCCAACTTGCCAGTAACTTAGGAAAGCAGGCTGTAGACGCTGCTGGGACAGTGGTCTGAGTCGGGGCCACGTGGTCTGTGGTGTGGACCTCATCCCCAGCAGTTACGTCATGGGTTGGGGCAATGTGCTCCGAAGTGACACTTTCCCCTGGTTGATAATGGGGTGAGCTTCTCGTGCAGTGATGTCTGGGATGTGCAACTGGAGTATCTGTTCCTATCTTTGGTTGATGTTTTTGGTGAATCTATGGTATTATAATAAAGCTGAACCACTTGTGCAATTTGAAGGAAAATGTAGGCCTGGGAATTCAACTTGTGTGCATCTTTTAAATCAAAGGGCATTGTGGAGGCACAGCTAGCCAAGATGATGCCAGAATGCCGGATACTGCTGTAATTGAACCATAGTGCTGGAATCTGACAGGCACAGTTAAAACCCCAATTAAAGGTGGCTGAATCTAAAAGATCCCAAGAATCCAAAATCTTGCCCAGGTGGATAAGGCAAGGGGTTCTCCTGAACACAGATTTTAAATCATATGGCCTGACTTGGGTGTGTTTTCTCAATCAGTGTCAGATGTTCACCGATTACAATGTTAGTGGCTGGAGGTGAGAATTTAGCACTAACCTGTTGCTATGCTCTTCCAGTTGAGCCAGTGACTGTGGGCCCTGTCTCAGTTGTTGGTTTGGTGACAGGGACATCTTCAGTCAGCCAAATCCAATGACGTAGGAGCCTTTACTGTGGTTGGTTGAAACAGTGACTTAGTTGAAGAGCTTGGGCCTCTGGATCACATTTCAGTGAAAGTACTCAGACCAGTAATAACAGGACCAAGAGTCAGCAGAATGGTGTGCAGCAGCATTTGACAGACTTTTTTTTTTTTTTTTGCCTGATGTAGATTTTTCTCTAGCATGTATTATTACCACGGAGGGGTTGTTGTCTGGTTTTATTATGGGATATGGTATTAATTCCATTATTATCTCCAGATTTGATTTTAATTTACTAAGTAAATGTGGGCTTTGTTTGTTTTGTTTTTTAATGTCCCATCTTGGTAGTCTGCATTATCTGTGGGAATGGTCTGGGAAGATTAATTTTAATTTTCTGGAAAGGATCAGAGGGAGAACATGGATTAATTATCCACATTCTAAAATCTGAATATTGAGAAAGATTTTTCTGGGCAGTGGGAGTTTAGTCTTAAATGAATCTCATATTAGATGATGTTATAAATTTGTCAAATTAACACCTGTTAAGTAGAGCACTATGGACAATTTCTCTTGTGTTGTTACACAAGAAAAGACTCTACACATGGACATCACAAGATGGTCAATACCAAAATCAGACTGATTATATTCTTTGCAACCAAAGATGGAGAAGCTCTATAGAGTCAGCACCAACAAGACAGGGAACTGACTGTGGCTCAGATCATAAACTCCTTATTGGCAAATTCAGACTTAAATTGAAGAAAGTAGGGAAAACCAGTACACCATTCAGCCATGACCTAAATCAAATCCCTTATGATTATACAGTGGAAGTAAGAAATAGATTTAAGGGACTAGATATGATAGAGTGCCTGAAGAGTTATGGGCAGAGGCTCATGACATTATACAGAAAACAGAGGTCAAGACCATCCCCAAGGAAAAGAAATGCAAAAAAGCAAAATGGCTGTCTGAGGAGGCCTTACAAATAGCTCCTCCTATTTGTAACAGAAGTGAAAAGAAGAGAAGAGAAAAGCAAAGGAGAAAAGGAAAGATATTCCCGTCTGAATGCAGAGCTGCAAAGAATAGCAAGGAGAGGTAAGAAAGCCTTCCTCAGTGATCAATGCAAAGAAATAGAGGAAAACAATAGAATGGGAAAGACTAGAGATCTCTTCAAGAAAATTAGAGATACCAAGGGAACATTTCATGCAAAGATGGGTACAATTAAGGACAGAAATGGTATGGACCAAACAGAAGCAGAAGATATTAAGAAGAGGTGGTAAGAATACACAGAACTGTACAAAAAAGATCTTCATGACCCAGATAATCACAATGGTGTGATCACTCACCTAGAGCCAGACATCCTGGAATGTGAAGTCAAGTGGGCCTTAGAAAGCATCACTATGTACAAAGCTAGTGGAGGTGATGGAATTCCAGTAGAGCTATTTCA
Source organism: Bos indicus (assembly GCF_029378745.1). NCBI lineage: Eukaryota > Metazoa > Chordata > Mammalia > Artiodactyla > Bovidae > Bos > Bos indicus. The sequence goes on from NC_091766.1 coordinate 103,207,895, forward strand.
AATCCTGAAAGATGATGCTGTGAAAGTGCTGCACTCAATATGCCAGCAAATTTGGAAAACTCAGCAGTGGCCACAGGACTGGAAAAGGTCAGTTTTCATTCCAATCCCAAAGAAAGGCAATGCAAAGAATGCTCAAACTACCGCACAATTGCACTCATCTCACACACTAGCAAAGTGATGCTCAAAATTCTCTAAGCCAGGCTTCAACAGTACGTGAACCATGAACTTCCAGATGTTCAAGCTGGATTTAGAAAAGGCAGAGGAACCAGAGATCAAATTGCCAATATCTGATGGATCATGGAAAAAGCAAGAAAGTTCCAGAAAAACATCTATTTCTGCTTTATTGACTATGCCAAAGCCTTTGTGTAGATCACAATAAACTGTGGAAAATTCTGAAAGAGATGGGAATACCAGACCACCTGACCTGCCTCTTGAAATACCTGTATGCAGGTCAGGAAGCAACAGTTAGAACTGGACATAGAACAAGAGACTGATTCCAAATCGGGAAAGGAGTACATCAAGACTATATATTGTCACCCTGCTTATTTAAATTCTATGCAGAGTACAAGAAGAGAAACACTGGGCTGGATGAAGCACAAGCTGAAATCAAGATTGCCAGGAGAAATATCAATAATCTCAGATATGCAGTTGATATCACCCTTGTCGAAGAAAATGAAGAACTACTATAGAGCCTTTTGAAAGTGAAAGAGGAGAGTGAAAAAGTTGGCTTAAAGCTCAACATTCAGAAAACTACGATCATGGCATCTGGTCCCATCACTTCATGGCCAATAGATGGGGAAACAGTGGCTGACTTTATTTTTTTGGGCTCCAAAATTACTGCAGATGGTGACTGCATCCATTAAATTAAAAGAAGCTTGCTCCTTGGAAGAAAACTTATGACCAACCTAGACAACATATTAAAAAGCAGAGACATTAATTTGTCAACAAATGTCTGTCTAGTCAAGGCTATGGTTTTTCCAGTAGTCATGTCTGGATGTGAGAGTTGGAGTATAAAGAAAGCTGAGTGCCAAAGAATTGATGCTTTTGAACCGTGGCGTTGGAGAAGACTCTTGAGAGTCCCTTGGACTTCAAGGAGGTCCAACCAGTCCATCCTAAAAGAAATCAATCCTGAGTGTTCATTGGAAGGAATGATGCTGAAGCTGAAACTCCAGTACTTTGGCCACCTGCTGGGAAGAACTAACTCATTGGAAAAGACTCTGATGTTGGGAAAGATTGAAGGTGGGAGGAGAAGGGGAGAAAAGAGGATGAGATGGTTAGATGGCATCACTGATTCAATGGACATGAGTTTGAGTAAACTCCAGGAGTTGATGGACAGGGGGCCTGGCGTGCTGCAGTCCATGGGCTCTCAAAGCCTCAGACAGGACTGAGTGAGTGCACTGAACTGAACTGATTTACACACACACACACACACACACACACACACATGCAAACATATATGTGTGTATATTGCAGAGCTGAAGGCAGCACAGATTTTTGCATCTGAAGCCCGTGGACAGTATATACCAGCACAAGTCATCCAGAGATTCTAGGAGGCATACAAGAGGTTACCGAAGGCTCTTCAGTGGCTTCTGAGGGCACTAACAGTAATGCCCATTGATTTCAATTTGAATAGATTTTACAACTTTTACTGAAGGATCTCTATTTAAGTGGACTGATTTGTAAGCAGCAGTATTCTTGAGATTAAGTAGAATTTATAAATTAGGAATGTATTTTCTCCAAATGGACTAAAATCTGTTAGAATCATATGTCCTTAATAAGGGTGTTCAACGTAATCCCTTGGAGAGAGGTGTCATCGATGTAATATTATCAAGGTTCCTGGGGAAAGATGGATACAGTTATGATCTCTGCATAAAAGACAGTTTGACTTAGCAAGGCTGCACAGGTCCGCCATGGGTAGCCCAGTGAAAGGGTATTCTGTCCCTTTGCTGGTGAAGGTCAGCTATGACTGAAGAGGATGTAGAAATCGAAACTGAGTAGCACATACTAGCCAGTTTTACAATAGCAAAATACTTACTGAATGCAGAGTGGATAGAGGTAGTAATTTAAATAAATTTGCGTTGTATTAGTTTGCTAGTTGTCCCATAACAAAGTGCCACAGACAGGTGTCTTAAACAATTTAAAAAAAAAAGCATTTTCTCACAGTTCTGCAGGTTGATCAAGATATTGGCAAGGTTGGTTTCATTCTGAGGCCTTTCTCCTTGGCTTGTAGATGATTTCTCTCTCTGTCTTCACGGGGTTAGACAAGACATATATATGATGTCATTTATATGTATAATCTAGATAAGTGGTACAGATGGACCTATTTGCAAAGCAAAAATAGAGACGAGAATGTAGAGAACAAATGTATGGACACCTAGGGAGAAAAAGGCAGACGCGTGAATCTTGAGATTGGGATTGATGGATATACATTATTATGTATGACATAGATAACTAATGAGAACCTACTGTATAGCATAGGGAACCCTACTCTGCTCTGAGGTGACTTAAATTGACAGGAAATTCAAAAAAGAGGAAATATATGTGTATGTATGGACTTCCCCGGCAGCTCAGTGGTAAAGAATCCGCCTGCCAATGCAGGAGATGCAGGTTTGATGCCTGGGTCAGGAAGATGACCCTGGAGAAGGAAGTGGCAACCCACTTCAGTATCCTTGCCTGGGAAATCTCATGGACAGATGAGCCTGGTGGGCTACAGTCCATGGGGCTGCAAAACAGTCAGATACAACTTAACAACTAAATGACAACAACAACATATGTTATATGCATAGCTGATTTATTTTATTGTACAGCAGAAAAAGAACACAATATTGTTAAGCAACTATATTCCAATAAAAAAGTTTTAAAAAAGAAAACAAGCAGTACCAACTTATCTCTCTCCTTCATATTAAAAGATATTTTATTGTACTATGATATATACAAAACGAAAACCCATGGGGAATTTGCCTTTGTTTTGTTAATTAAATACCAATGGCTGCTCTTAGGAACGCCAAGAGTGACTTTAAGAAAAATTGTCACAGACGTTTCTATTTTAAATTTTGGAGTTTTAAAGTACGAGAATATTCTCTGAAGTCAATTTTTATGGGAAATTACTAAAACACATGGAAAAAGCACGACTTCGTGGCTCATGGGTAGAGCTCACAGTCTTGTATTACGGTCCCTCATGCTGTGCTTTGCCTATGATTGGTAGCTCAAAGGCATCATTTTGAGTGGAATCATATTGTTTAGAAGTAGTAACTCATGCTGTTTTACTACAAAGCAATCAGTAACCCCGAGATCAGTTGGACAGGATAGAAGAAAAAGGAAAGAGGTGGTTGAAATGCTATTATTTCTGATATTAAAGATATTAAGAGGGAAGAAATGGAAAGTAGACTGGGTAGGAATTGTACTGATTTGTATAAAATCTGTTTAAATATTTACTCATGGCTTAATAACTTCAAAATAAAGTGTATTTTTCAAAGCATATATTTGAATAAGTAGAGTGACGTTTAAATCATGATGTTTATGAAATACATAAATAAAACACTAATCTGATTGAAATTAGCTAATATTGATACACTTACTCTGCAAAGCTAAGTTACAGAACTCCCAAAGACGGTTTTACCATTTTCTTAAAATTTCCCTCAATAAAATTAAAAGTAATCCATATGTCTAAGATTATTTTATGTTAATGTCATGAAGAGAACAGTTGATGATGTGTGTAACTTTGTTATTTGATACGTCACAAGGCTTTTAATGTCTTTAAAATAAACCTGAGAAATAGTGTCAGGAAATTGCACCTTGATGAAGATGAGCAACACACAATTTCCAGAGATTAAGAATTTCCTTAAAATTAACTAGTTTTGATTAAAGAAATTCTGTTCACAAAGCTTGAAGAATGGTGTCAAATAGAATATAAGTGAAGACAAGTCTAGACACCAAGAGAGCCACTTTCGAATCCTAACTTGACTTTGTGTAAGTTTCTTAGTAATGCCCCATGACCTATTTTCTTCTTTTGCAAAAATAAGAATGCATAGCTAAGTTATCCTAAATTACTTCCTGTTGTAACATTTTCTATATCTAGCACTCACTGGATAACATCCCTAATGTGAGTTTCATGTACATTAATTCTGTACTGAAAATCAAGTTCCCATTCACATTCTGTCAGCATGGATTAACATACAGACAGGGCAATGTTGACCATGAAGATTCAGTAGCCCAAAGAAGCAAGTTCATTTATATTCAGTTTTACCAAATCTTGGAGAAGGCAATGGCACCCTACTCCAGTACTCTTGCCTGGAAAATCCCATGGATGGAGGATCCTGGTAGGCTGCAGTCCATGGAGTCGCTAAGAGTCAGGCATGACTGAGCGACTTCACTTTCACTTTTCACTTTCATGCATTGGAGAAGGAAATGGCAACCCACTCCAGTGTTCTTGCCTGGAGAATCCCAGGGACGGGGGAGCCTGGTGGGCTGCCATCTATGGGGTTGCACAGAGTCGGACACGACTGAAGTGACTTAGCAGCAGTTAGCAGTTACCAAATCTGCTTATTTAACTTATATGCAGAGTACATCATGAGAAACTCTGGACTGGATGAAGCACAAGCTGGAATCAAGATTGGTGGGAGAAATATCAATAACCTCAAATATGCAGATGACACTATCCTTATGGCAGAAAGTGAAGAGGAACTAAAGAGCCTCTTGATGAAAATGAAAGAGGAGAGTGAAAAAATTGGCTTAAAGCTCAACATTCAGAAAACTAAGATCATGGCATCCTGTCCCATCACTTCATGGGAAATAGATGGGGAAACAGTGGCTGACTTTATTTTTCTGGGCTCCAGAATCACTGCAGATGGGGATTTCAGCCACAAAATTAAAAGATGCTTACTCCTTGGAAGGAAAGTTATGACCAACCTAGACAACATATTAAAAAGCAGAGACAAAAAAAAAAAAAAAGCAGAGACATTACTTTGCCAACAAATGTCTGTCTAGTCAAGGCTATGGTTTTTCCAGTGGTCAAGTATGGATATGAGAGTTGGACTATAAAGAAAGCTAAGCGCCAAAGAATTGATGCTTTTGAACTGTGGTGTTGGAGAAAACTCTTGAGAGTCCCTTGGAGTGCAAGGAGATCCAAGCAGTCTATCCTAAAGGAAATCAGTCCTGAATATTCATTGGTAGGACTCATGCTGAGGCTGAAACTCCAGTACTCTGTCCACCTGATGCGAAGAGCTGACTCATTGGAAAAGACTTTGATGCTGGGAAAGATTGAGGGCAGGAGGAGAAGGGGACAACAGAGGATGAGATGGTTGGATGTCCACCGACTCAGTGGACATTGGTTTGGGTGGACTCCTGGAGCTGTTGATGGACAGGGAGGCCTGGCTTTCTGTAGTTCATGGGGTCACAAAGATTCGGACATGACTGAGCAACTGAACTGAATTGAACTTACCAAATCATGTACTGTATGACTATTACGATATTTACATTGAGGCATGTTTCATCAGGCAGCCTTTCTTAATACATAATCACTTTTTTGGGGGGATTGACATGTACATCCTGCTATTTTTAAAGTGGATGACCAACAAGAACCTACTGTGTAGTCCAGGAAACTCTGCTCAATGTTAAATTTAATTTTTATTGTATATTGGGGTATAGCTGCTTTACAATGTTGTGTTAGTCTCAAGTGTACAACAAAGTGATTCATACAAATGAATTCATTAATAAAACAGAGGCAGACTTGTAGACTTAGAAAACAAACTTATGGTTACTAAAGTGGAAACATGATGGGGGGGACAAATTAGGAATTTGGGATACACACGTACTACAATATATAAAATATATAATCAACAAAGACCTATGGGTATAGCACAGGGAACTCTACTCAACATTCAGTAATAACCTATATGGAAAACAATCTGAAAAAGAAGGTTATATGTATATGTATAATCAAAATCACTTTAAAAAATTCCTAAAAATTGTTATAGGGGCTTCCCTGATATCTCAGATGGTAAAGAATCCGCCTGCAATGAGGAGGCCCCAGTTTGATTCCTGGGTTAGGAAGATCCCTTGAAGAAGGGACAGGGTACCCACTCCAGTATTCTTGGGCTTCTTTTGTGCCTCAGCTGGTAAAGAATCCACCTGCAATGCGGGAGACCTGGGTTCATTGTTTGTTTGTTTGTTTTTTATTTGTTTATCTTGACAGTTTTGAGGCCCTGGATAGAATCTGGCCAGTTCCCTTTCTTGAGTGGTTAAATCCATACCCAACCTTATATCAAAGCTTCATCCTACATCACCCATTTTTAGATTGGGCATTTGGGTGTGTTTCAGGTAACAGCTGTGTTTGGCAGAGGCCTATTCCAGGGGCTGAAACACCTTCCATGTTGGTGTTTTCTTTGTAATTGTGTGGGGCAGAACTGTGGTTTGTCTATGTGCTACGGATTGGAGGAAAGTGTGGCTGGGCTGCCCAACAGTAAAGAGATGCCACGTTGATCTCCTTCTCACTGCTGCTCAGACTGGTACTGGGCTGCCAGTCTTCTTTGCTGCTGTATGAATTACTGTCATCATCAGTAAACTGCACACCCCAGCTTCACACCATCCCTGAAGGGTCTGGTGGGCTTCAACCACACGGTCATGGTACGGTCATGCGATTCTGCTCACAGCATCAGTTGATTTGTAAGATTTAGGCTTTATTTTGATGGCAGTACACAACACAATGAATGAATCAGATGAATCACAGCAAAACTCTTATAACTCCAAACAAGAGAAGACTGCTGAGCAAGGCCACCGGGCAGTCATACCTCGGACAGGGTAATGGCAAGCTGGAGCTGCAGCAGGCAGCTTATGCACGTTTATTTTTGTTTTTATTTTCATTACTCTAGGAGGTGGGTCAAAAATGATCTTTCCAAAAAAAAAAAATAAAAAAAAAAGATCCTGCTGCAATTTATGTCAAAGAGTGTTCTGCCTACGTACGGCTTGTTTTCTGTTCTGTGTTTGATTTTTACTTCAAGAGTAAACCTTCCTGAGTAAACCACATTTTAATAAATATTGGAATTCTAAGGACAATTTTTAATTCCATTTCATTTGTAGCCGCCTAAACTTGGACCACAATTCTAACAAAATATGGGAATGCTGCCATAGTAAAGGAAATTTAAGAGACAAGGTAAGGCAAAATAAATTTTCATCTCTTCAAAGGTACTTACAATTTTCTTAACAACAAAATAAATGATCAAATTTCATTTTCTATTTGGCAATAAGCTGTCTCTAGTTTTGTTTTGTTTTTAATTTACTTACTCATACCAGTGGGCAGAATAGAGCAACCAGAAATAAAGCAATGCATATGCAGTCAGCTAGTCTTCCAGAAAGGTACCTAGAAAATAAAATAGAAATAGTCTCTTCAATAAATGATATTAGTAAAACTAGATACTCACCTGCAAAAAATAAAATTGAACCCTTGTCTTAGAACATACACAAAAATTAACTCATTAGATTAACAACTTAAATATAAGCATACAACTTCTAGAGGAAAGCATAGAACTCTGAGAGGAAAACCTAGGGGAAAATGTCCTTGATACTGGTCTAACAGTGATACTTTGAATTTGACATCAGAGCAAAGGCAACAAAAGCAAAAACAAGTGGAACTGCATCAAACTAACAGTAAAAGAAACATTCAACAAAGTGAAGAGATAAAGTACAGAACTGCAGAAGACTTTTGTAAACCATGCCGAGCTTCCCTTGTAGCTCAGTTGGTAAAGAATCTGCCTGTAATGCAGGAGACCTGGGTTTGGTCCCTGGATCAGGAAGATCCCCTGGAGAAGGTAGTGGCAACCCACTCCAGTATTCTTGCCTGGAGAATCCCACGGGCAGAGGAGCCTGGCGGGCTACAGTCTATGGGGTCATAAGAGCTGGACACAACTGAGCGACTAAACCACCACGTGGTGACCTTTACTCTTTGTAAACCATTTATCTGTTAAGAGGCTAATATACAAATATATATATGTATATAAACTCATATAACTCAATAGCAAAATAAATAAAACAGTTAAGTAGGCAAGGGATCTGAATAAACATTTCTCTAAAGAAGACATCCACAGCCAAGGCATGGAAGCAACCTAAATGTCCATCAACAGAAGAATGGGTAAAGAAGATATGGTACATATTTACAATGGAATATTATTCAGTCATAAAAAGAAAGGAAATTGGGTCATTTGTAGAAATCTATATAGACCTTGAGAGGGTTATACAGATTGAAGTAAGTCAGAAAGAGAAAAATATTGTACATTAATAAATATATATGGAATCTAGAAAAATAGTCTAATCGATCCTATTTACAAAGCAGAAATAGAGATACTGATGTAGAGAACAAATGTATGGCTATCAGGATGTCAGGGGAAGAAGGAGGGGGAAGGGACTGGGAGATTGGGGTTGACACATATACACTATTGATGCTATGTATAAAATATACGACTAATGGGAACATAGTTGCACAGGAAACTCTACTTAATGCAGGTGGTAACTTGAATGGGAAGGAAGTGCAAAAGGGAGGGGATATATTTATATGTATGCAGATTCATTTTGATGTACAGCAGGAACTAACACTACATTGTAAACCAACTATACCTCAATCAAAATTAATCTAACAAAGACATACAAGTGCTTTACAGATACATAAAAAGATATTCAACATCACTAGTCATGCTGCTGCTGCTAAGTCGCTTCAGTCGTGTCCGACTCTGTGCGACCCCATAGACGGCAGCCCACCAGGCTCCCCCGTCCCTGGGATTCTCCAGGCAAGATCACTGGAGTGGGTTGCCACTTCCTTCTCCAATGCAGGAAAGTGAAAAGTGAAAGGGAAGTCGCTCAGTCGTGTCCGACTCTTAGCGACCCCATGGACTGCAGCCTACTAGGCTCCTCCGTCCATGGGATTTTCCAGCAAGAGTACTGGAGTGGGGTGCCATTGCCTTCTCCATCACTAATCATGAGGACAATGTAAATCAAAATTGCAATGAGATATCACCTCATACCTGTTAGGGTAGAGATTAATAAAAACTCAAAAGATAACACATGTTTGTGAGAATGTGAATAAAAGAGTACAGTTCTGCACTATTGGTAGAAATGTAAATTGATGCAGTCAGTGGAAAACAATGCAGAGTTTCCTTGAAATGTTAAAGAACAGAACTAGCATGCATGCTAAGTCACTCAGTTGTGTCCAACTCTGTGTCCCCATGGACTGTAGCCCACCAGGCTCCTCTGCCCATGGGGATTCTCCAGGCAAGAATACTGCAGTGGGTTGCCATGCTCTCCTCCAGGGGATCTTTCTGTCCCAGGGATTGAAGCCATGTCTCTTACATCTCCTCCATTGGCAGGCAGATTCTTTACCACTAGCACCAACTGGGAAACCCCAGAACTAGTGTAAGATGCTGCAATTCAATTCTGGATATATAGCCAAAGAAAGTAAGTTCAGTATTTCTAGGAGATATCTGCATTCTCATTTTCATTGTGCATTATTCATAGTAGCTAAGGTTTGGAAATAACTTGTGTCTGTAGATTTGTAAATGGGTACAGAAAATGCGATATACACAAAGAAATAAAATGGAATATTATCCAACCTTGAAAAGGAAATCCTGCCACTTGTGACAACAGGGATATACTCAGTGGACATTATATTAAGTAAAACAAGTCAGACACAGAAAGACAAATACTGCATGTTGTTGTAGTTCAGTCACTCAGTCGTGGCCAACTCTTCGTGACCCCTTGGCTGCAGCATGCCAGGCTTCCCTACCCTTCACCCTCTCCCAGAGCATAATCTCACATATATGAAATCTAAAAAAGTCAAACTCATAGTAACAGAATAAAATGTTGTTTTCTAGTAGCCAGGGAAATGGGGAGATAATGGTAAAGAGGAACAAATATTCAGGTAAAAGATAAGTAAGCTCTGGAGACCTAATGTACAGAATGATGACAATATTTATTAATAATAATTGCAATTTTCTAAGAGTAGATCTCAAATGTTCTCAACATATATACAGTCAAAAGTAAGTAGGTGAGGTAAAGGTTATGCTACTTAGTTTGATTGTGTTAATAATTTTACAATGTATATGTATATCAAAACATGATGTCGTATACCTTAACAATATATAATTTCTATTTGTCAAATGTTCTTCAGTAAAACTAAAAAATAATGCTCACTCAAAATATGCTTTGTTTAATATAAACTTCCTAAATGAAGATTTTCATTCACTCAGCAGTGGCCACAGGACTGGAAAGGTCACTTTTCATTCCAATCCCAAAGGAAGGCAATGCCAAAGAATGCTCAAACTACCGCACAATTGCACTCATCTCACATGCTAGTAAAGTAATGCTCAAAATTCTACAAGCCAGGCTTCAACAATACGTGAACCGTGAACTTCAGATGTTCAAGCTGGTTTTAGACAAGGCAGAGGAACCAGAGATCAAATTGCCAATATCCGCTGCATCATGGAAAAAGCAAAAGAGTTCCAGAAAAACATCTATTTCTGCTTTATTGACTATGCCAAAGCCTTTGACTGTGTGGATCACAATAAACTGTGGAAAATTCTTAAAGAGATAAGAATCCCAGACCACCTGACCTGCCTCTTGAGAAACCTGTATGCAGGTCAGGAAGCAACAGTTAGAACTGGACATGGAACAACAGACTGGTTCCAAATAGGAAAAGGGGTACGTCAAGGCTGTATATTGTCACCCTGCTTATTTAACTTATATGCAGAGTACATCATGAGAAACTCTGGACTGGAAGAAGCACAAGCTGGAATCAAGATTGCCAGGAGAAATATCAATAACCTCAGATATGCAGATGACACTACCCTTATGGCAGAAAGTGAAGAGGAACTAGAAAGCCTCTTGATGAAAGTGAAAGAGGAGAGTGAAAAAGTTGGCTTAAAGCTCAACATTCAGAAAACGAAGATCATGGCATCTGGTCCCATCACTTCATGGAAACAGATGGGGAAACAGTGGAAACAGTGTCAGACTTTATTTTTCTGGGCTCCAGAATCACTGCAGATGGTCACTGCAGCCATGAAATTAAAAGACGCTTACTCCTTGGAAGAAAACTTATGACCAACCTAGATAGCGTATTGAAAAGCAGAGACATTACTTTGCCAACAAAGGTCTGTCTAGTCAAGGCTATGGTTTTTCCAGTGGTCATGTATGGATGTGAGAGTTGGACTGTGACAAAAGCTGAGCGCCAAAGAATTGATGCTTTTGAACTGTGGTGTTGGAGAAGACTCTTGAGAGTCCCTTGGACTGTAAGGAGATCCAACCAGTCCATTCTGAAGGAGATCAGCCCTAGGATTTCTTTGGAAGGGCTGATGCTAAAGCTGAAACTCCAGTACTTTGGCCACCTCATGCGAAAAGTTGACTCATTGGAAAAGACCCTGATGCTGGGAGGGATTGGGGACAAGAGGAGAAGGGGACAACAGAGGATGAGATGGCTGGATGGCATCACCGACTCGATGGACGTGAGTCTGAGTGAACTCCGGGAGTTTGTGATGGACAGGGAGGCCTGGCGTGCTGCAATTCATGGGGTCACAAAGAGTTGGACATGACTGAGCAACTAAACTGAACTGAACTGAAATGAAGATTTTCAAATCTGTAATTGAATACTTTATTCTAGATCACTTCCTCCTTTAAAGTATCCTTTCTAATGAGTATTGAAATGTTAAACAGCCTTTTCCTTAATGAAAAAATATGAAAACAATGTTCTCAATGAATAAGAGCATATTCAATTTGGCTTCCAGTGTCCAGGCTAGGAAATGGCAGGGGTTAGGCTTGTTGGATGGCAGTAGCAATATCAATACCTAATTCTTTTCAGGGCATTGGTTGTTGAATAGGAAAAGAAAAAGAAATTTTACAAGGGAGATCTTTTTTTATGATTTCAAGCAATTCTAGCACAGCTGGAATTCCAGAATGACAAACAGGATGTGGAATGACTTTGAAGCCACATCTACTTAGTCAAATTAACCATAGAATCACTTAAGGTGCTTTATTCAGTGAATAATTATGGTATAGAGAAAGGGCTATGGTGATAGAGTAATTCAGGTTTTAAAGTATACATATTTTCATTAAGATTTTTAGTTATTAAATTTTCTGGGTTGACAAACCACCTCTCTAATTACAAGTAGTTCAGCACGGTTCTTTTCTTTGTTTGTTTTATTGTATGGTCTGCTAGTATAAAGACATGTAAAAGCAGGTTACCATAAATTTATTTGGTGGGAGCCAGAGGTGGGGGGAATTATTCTCCCAAACACAAGGGTAAAGCATGAAGCCTGGAGCAGTGAGTTTCCCTAAACTAATTTATCAACTTCCAAGTGTTTTCTCCTGGCTATACCTGAACAAAGCTCTAACGAAATGGCTTGTATAGTACATTTGTTTTTTCGTGCTTTTGTTTATTAGAATGAGACTATCTGTAGCCTTCACCCATTAAATTTTATTTTAATCTTTGTAAGAACTTTATACTTTATTATAATCTTACTTTTGTTTTTATACTTATTTTTATGAATCATTAAGAATCATATAACCTGTGAAATAGACTCCCATGTATTTTTGGCCTGAAGCAGCAGATGATTAAGGAGGATGGCTTAGTATAAAGAACATTAAAATAAGAGTTAGAAAACTAGTCATTATCTCCAGTTCTTTCAGAGATAGTTTGGGCTTCATGATTTAGGTCTTAAAGATTTAATTTCCCCTTGTATAAAGTGAGGGTTCATGACTAAACCATTTCTAAATCATCAGCATTGACATGTCATAAACCAGTGAGCCCTCCCCTGTCCATACACCAGTTTTGGAGCTCAACTGGGAAACTTTAAGAGTATATTCCATCCGTCCCTTTAAATTCTGGTTATTGGGCAGTGTGGGGAACAGAAGAGGTTCAGGTCCTAATCCCAAAACTTATGAATGGATTTTGTTACAAGGAAAAATGGAGGACTATAGTTAGAACTAAGATTGCTGATCAGTTAACTAATAAAACAGCAGACTTATCCTGAATAGACTGGGAGGCCCCAGTCTAATCTCATGAGCTCTTAAAAGTAGAAGAGAGCAACAAGAGTGGGTCAGAGAGACGATACTAGAAAAAGAGGGAGCAATGCCATGCATGAGAACTAGTCAAGTAAGGCAGAAACTCTTTAGTTAACCACCACCAACTCATTTATTTGATGAACAAAAGTTGCACATTTCCTCTTATCTTACTGTTTTCATTGTTTATTTATCAGCTGATGTGTTTTAGGTTTCAGAGACCCTAGACTCTTCTACACTTAAAGACTATGCTTTAGCCCTTATGCAAAATTAAGAGGCTAGTGTATATTGACATGTTTTAAATTAAAACAGAATGAACTTCCATTTTCAATTAAAAGACTGGGTTGTAATTTACTGTGATCACACAAGGACATAAATGTAAATGGTGTCACAAGATATAATGACATGTATTAGCAGATATCGGGGTATACAGAAGGGTGGTTCAGTCTGTTCTCTGGTCAAGAAAAATATTCCCTGAAAGAGCTATAAAATATAATATCTAAAGGATAAGAAATTAATGATGCCAGGAATTTAAAGATTATACAATTTACTGCACAATTACAGTAATATTACATTATTTGCTTTTATTTATTTAAAATAACTTACTCAAATTCCGCCATGTTCAAATACTCTGGCAGGCCCTGAAAATATGAAAATGAGTAAGACACAATCCCTAACATCCCTTCATGATCTAATTGCCACAGAATAGCAGCAATCAAATTTGTGTCTCTTACCCTCACAATTCTACATTTCATTATATGTTCCTTCTCTTGCATGGGGGAAAATTGCAAATACTTATGTCATTATCAAATGATACATTGATTTCCTGCATATTTGATTATTTACAGTTTCCTAGTCTTCTCTGGTGCTCAGAGGGCATGGAACATTTTTGGCAAGGTCTTTCTGCACTATTTTGGCCAGGTCACTCATCACTGGTACTGTAATGCCTGAACAGAAGCAGAGTGCTCTCTTTACAGCTGGTTTTTTTCAGGTGTGCTCTTGATAGCAACGCTAATGGGCAGATAGTTCACTGCATCTCTAGCTGTTGGCATATGGCATCCGGGAGGACAAGGCAGTCCAGACAGCCCATCAGATTAACCATGTAATAGACCCAGAAGCTGCTCTGAAGCTGTAAAACAAAATTGCTTATGGAGTCTGCCAGCACGCCAGATGCTGCTATTGGAAGAAATATCTTCCAGCGCTGAGCATCTGGGTCTCCTGGTTGCCAGAAAAAAAAAGAGAGAGAGAAATGGAATTGGCAATTCACTATCAATGAGGTTTCTTTTGGAGTATAAGAATTTTTATATTTTTTAAAATGTCAAGTGCATTATGTTGCAACAAAGGTTAAAATTGGCTATTTCCCATGCATGCCACTATTAACACACATCTTCCATACAGTCCTTAGGCAGCTGGTTGGTTATTATCTAAATAAATCAGAACAATAAGAATCTTGAGTTTGAATGTGAATTTTCAGTCTGTTTCCAATATGCTTATTTTATTGATATTTTGCATAATAACATTCTTGCCAGCTGAATATAAATTTTATATTTAAACAAGGTAAGAAATAATGTTTCATATTAGCACACACTAGTTTGTTTCCTGACTGCCAATTGTATAATTGAATATTATAACTAAGATATAACTCCCAAATGTCAATCAACTGTTTTTCAGTGGAATTGCTTTTCTATGCCAAATAAACAGTGGATTTGACTAATTTAATTTAAAGTCAATTAGATTTAGTTTTTTAAGCCGAAGCACAAGGTGAGTCATTCCTTGTCAGTTATATAATGTTTCTATATTGCCTAAACTTTGGTAAAAATTACCTTATATATTTAATTAAAACAATTAATATATGACATTTAAAAATAAGACAATTGTATTAAATCATAAACACTCACATGTTTTACTTGGCCTGCATGATCTTTTTTGCACTGCTCAAAATAAGTTTATTGAACATATTTATTGAATATGAGAGATTACCTCAAATTTATAATTTTCTATGTTCCAACATTTGAAGCTTTTATATACAGTGTTGCTCCAAACCCATTTATTCTCCAGTTTTGCATAGTGGTTAATTACACAGTCTAACTTTTTCAGAAAGTTAGTAGTTTAAAACATTTTTAAATTCAAACACCTGCTTTTCTCCTAGTAGTACATTTAGTAGCCACTTCCAGTAAACATGAATATATTGCAAGTTTCAGTTGTTAATATGCTATAACTCTGTATTAATGAAATTATGATAGTTTGGGAGTTAAACTGTGCAGAGTTAGATTATAAAGATACCTCAAAGATATTATAGGTTTGGTTCCAGACCATCACAACTAAGCAAGTATTTTAACAAACTGAAGAGTGTGAACGTTTTGATTCCCCAGTTCCAATAAAATTTGTTTACACTATACTGTGGGCCAGTAAGTGCGCAATAGGATGTCTAAAAAAAAACAATGTATATACCTTAATTAAAGCTATGCTTTATTGTTAAAAAAAAATGCTGTTATCTGAAACTTCAAAAGTTGCAATGTTTTTGCTGGTGGAGGGTCTTGCCACAATGATGATAACTGCTGACTGATCAGGATTGTGGTTGCTGAAGCCTGGGGTGGCTGTGGCAATTTCTTAAAATAAGACAATAGTGAAATTCGCTACATTGATCGACTCTTCCTTTCAGGAAAATTTTCTCTGTCGCCTGTAATGCTGTTTGATAACATTTTACCCACAGTAGAATTTCTTTGAAAATTGGAGTCAAGCCTCTCAAACTCTGCCACTGGCTTATCAACTAAGTTTATGTAATATTCTCAGTCCTTTGTTATTTTAACAATCTTCACAGCATCTTCACCAGGAGTAGGTTCCATTTCAAGGAATCACTTTCCTTGCTCAGCTGTCAGAAGCCACTTCTCATCTATTCAAGTTTTATCAGGAGATTGCAGCAATTCAGTCACATCTTCAAGCTCCACTTCTAATTCCAGTTCTTATGCTGTTTTCACCATATCTGTAGGTGAAGTCTCAAATGACTCAAATCTTTCATGAGGGTTGAAATCAACTTCTTCTAAACTCCTATTAAGGTTGATACTTTAACCTCATCCCAAGACTCATAAATGTTCTTAATGGCATCTAGAATGGTGAATACTTTCTAGAAGGTTTTCAGTTTACTTTTTTCCAGATCCATTAGTGAAGTAACCATGTACGGCAGCTTAAAGAATAAGACTTGAATGTTGAAATTATCCTTTGATCCACAGGCTACAAAGTGGATGTAGGATGAGGAGACATGAAAACAATATGAATCTCACTGAACAGATCCAACAGTGCTCTTAAAGGCGGGCAAACATGTCATCGATGAGCAGTAATATTTTGAAAGGAATCTTCTTACTGAGAAGAATCAATTAGTATCAACACTGGGGTTAAAATATTTACTAAGCCATATGATAAATAGACATGCTGTCATCCGGACTTTGCTGTTTTCTTTATTGAGCGTAGGCAGGGTCAGTCAGTCAGTCAGTCAGTTTAGTCGCTCAGTCGTGTCCGACTCTTTGTGACCCCATGAACCACAGCATGCCAGGCCTCCCTGATCATCACCAACTCCTGGAGTTTACTCAAACTCATGTCCAAGTCAGTGATGCCATCCAACCATCTCATCCTCTGTCGTCCCCTTCTCCTCCTGCCTTCAATCTGTCCCAGCATCAGGGTCTTTTTCAGTGAGTCAGCTCTTCTCATCAGGTGGCCAAAGTACTGGAATTTCAGCTTCAGCATCAGTCCTTCTAATGAATATTCAGGAAGAGTCTATATAGGCAGGGTCGATATAGTATAATCTTTAAAGATCCCAGGATTTTCAAAATGATAAATGAGCATCGGCTTCAACTTTAAGTCACCAGTTTCACTAGTCCCTAACAGGAAAGTTAGGCTGTCCTCTGAAGTTTTGAAGCAAGGCATTGACTTCTCTTCTCTAGCTATGAAAGTGCTAGATAGCAGCTTCTTCCAAGAGAGTGCTCTATTTTATACATTGAAAATCTCTTGTTTAGTGTAGCCACCATTATTCATTATCTTAACTAGATCTTCTGGATAACTTGTTGCAAATTCTACATTAGTACTTGCTGCTTCAACTTGCACTTTTATGTTAGGTGCAAGTTTGAAGTTAGGGCCTTGTTCTGGATTAAGCTTTGACTTAAAGGAATGTTGTGGCTGGATTGATCTATCCAGACCACAGAAACTTGATGTCAGCAACAGGGCTGCTTCACTTTCTTAGTATTCATGTGTTCACCGGAGTAGCACTTTTCATTTCTTTCAAGAACTTTTCCTTTGCATTTGTAACTTGACACAAGAGGTCTAGTTTTCTGCCTTTCTAGGCTTTCGACATATCTTCCTTGCTAAACTTAATCATTTCTAACTTTTGCTTTAGAGTTAGAGACTTGATGCTCTTCCTTTCACTTGATCACTTACAAGCTATTGTAGGGTTCTTAACTCACCTAAGTTAAATAGTGTTGTGTCTCAAGGAAGAAGAAAGCCTGAGGAGAAGTATCTCTTGGGAAGGTAGTACAATAGGGAGAAATGCTGAGAGTTCATAAGGTTGCACACAGTGTATTCTATATTGTTTCATTTAAAAAAACATATTTATATAGCATTAATATAATAATTATAAAAAATATAGACATAATAATTATAATCTATAATAATTATAGATCAAGGTTTTACACATTGGATTTCAGAAATGCCAGCTTCATTCATTTGTCTGTTTACTTATTGACTAACCTTTCTTGTATTCCTTCCATGTGAGGAGCACTGTGCTAGAAATGCATATATATGGCCTGTGGTATCATGAAGTCTGGATGAGACAGTAATGAGTATATGCACATTCCCCCAAAATAGTGCAAAAGAACCGCAGAAGAAGGCATGGAAACCTGAAGGCACAAAGGGAAAGTGATGAATACTGGTTAAAGGAATTAAGAAAATCTCTCCAGAAGACTAGAATTGTGAAATAAAACTATAGATAATGAAAATTATGCCAGGTGGTTAGAGGGCATATTCAAACAGGGAGAGAAATCATCCAAGTGACTGTACGGGGAAAAGTGAAAGTGAAAGTGAAGTTGCTCAGTCATGTCTGACTCTTTTCGACCCCATGAACTGTAGCCTACCAGGCTCCTCTGTCCATGGGATTTTCCAGGCAAGAGTACTGGAGTGGATTGCCATTTCCTTCTCCAGGGGATCCTCCCAACCCAGGGATCGAACCCAGGTCTCCCGCATTGTAGACAGACGCTTTACCGTCTGAGCCACCAGGGAAGTGAATAAGGGGAAAAGAACACCAAAAAGCATTCAGGATTTGAGTGATGAGACTAGTAATGAGGCCTAGGGATCAATCTGGAGAGTTCAGAAGGGCTGATTACAAAGACCCTCCTAGACCATGCCCCTGAGTTATCCCTCTATATCCTCCTAGAGAAAATGGACTTCCACTTGACATTTTAGAACAAAGAGAAACAATCAAACATGCCTGCTTAGAAGGATTACTATCTTGACAATTGGAAAACAGATTAGATTAGATTAAGTAGATAAGCTAGATAAGAAGGCAGATAGCAAGGCTATCATCTGGGAAGATATTTTAATAGTCTTTATTTCAATAGCACTATAGGTATGTGCCTGTTTATATGTATATGTTTGTGTCCATTTTATACGTTAATTTTATAAATAAAAATATAATTCTTTAATTTATGTAAATATTTAACTTTTTGTTAATATTACATATAAGGATAATATTTATGTTGTTTTATATAGCATGTGTTTTATATATATAATATTATATATAATATTGTATTCCAGATAAAAAGAATGAGATACATTTCTCTGTATTGGTACAAGGAAAACATAAAGTTATAGTATTGAATATTATATATATATATATATAATTTTATTAAATATATAAAACAAAGATCAAATGAGCATCGTTTTGAATTTTTTAATATAAAATTATTTATTTTAATTGGAGGTTAATTACTTTACAATATTGTATTGGTTTTGCCATACAGCAACATGACATACACACCAAGTTTTGAATTTTGAAGTGATCTTGCTTGACTGGTCCAAGGCATCACATCATAAAAAAGACTATGATAAAAAAGATGTTTACAAAAAGAAGAAAAGAATAAAAATAGCTTGAACAAGTAATATGATAAATAAAAAGGGGGGGAACCCACAGATTTCTTAAAAATGAATGCAAAAGTAGATTAATATCTGGCAAGTGTAAGTACATTTGAAAACTGATATAGAGGCAAACATATGTATTATTAGAAATTTACCTAGTACCTAACCTGACTACTTGGCTAATTTTCTTTCTTTCAGATGTAGTAAAGCATATCTCTAACTCTTAATTTTTTATTTTCATTTTGCTTTGATTCTGCTCATGACTTAATGACTTGTTCCATGATGTGTTCTTTCTTCTTTTAAAGATGGTTGTGCTAAAACCTGCTGTCATTTACTTAGAATCCTTTGAATCCTTAGAATCCTTTCAGGGAGCCACTGTTGTAAGAATTATAGGGATACATGTTATTATTTCCATCTTTCACATGAAAACTTAGAGAACTCAAGAGATGAGCCAAAAGTCATAGTCTACTGGGGCAGCCAAGCCAGAGTTTATGCCAATATCAATCTGATTCTAGACCAGTGTTCTTTTCACTACACAGTGTTAAGTGGTTTAAATCAAATTGAATTAGGTGTGTGATCATAAATTTTCATGGCAGAAATTGGTCTGTTAACTGCATCCATATTCACTAAAGAAAAGCTTGGTATGGCTGTTTAAATTGTTAGATTTTAGGTTTGGGGTTGAAAGCTCTTCTGACATAAATTTAATCTGCTAGATTAGAGTAATAGATCTCATATATAGAGGTGAAGTGATTAATGTAATTTTTCTTGGCTGTAGCAAGACTTTTTTTTTTAGAACGGTAAATGGCTTTATTGCATGAGCTAAGACAGGAGGAAGAGGGTTTCTTGGCCTTTCGGGCCTTGATCTTCCTCAGACAGAACTCCAACTCCTTCTCCTCTAATACACGGCCCTCTGCTGGGCCACACCGGCCTGGTCTTGGAGCGATGCAGGCAAGAAGCTTGCCCGGCTGAAACCGCTCCTCTGGAAGACTGCTAATTGTGGCGTTCTTTTTCCTTTCATGATATTTCTTCTGCATTTTCTTTGATCGTTTCTTGTTGAAAATCTCTTCCTCCTTGGGAGGCAGCCTGGCCCCCTCCTAGGCCCTGAGAGGCAGCGCAGGGCGGGGCTCACACCGCCGTCCCTACGGCGTGCTGTCCATGAGCACAAAGCACTTCTTCCCCATGGTCTTGGTAGGGACCAGCCCATCGCTGGATGCGCTACAGACAACATCCGTGATCCTTGTCCGGCGCGTCCAGCACTGGGAGCCCAGGAGAAGTTCCCCACGTCCAGCCTCAAGGCCGGGTACTTGCTGCCTCCCGCACATGGACTGTGTATATGCGGCGGGGCCAGTGTTTGTGTTGGCAGCGGGGAGTGCCTGTTCATATTTTTTGGTACGGCTTTCTCTTGCCTCTG
Source organism: Bos indicus (assembly GCF_029378745.1). Taxonomy (NCBI): domain Eukaryota; kingdom Metazoa; phylum Chordata; class Mammalia; order Artiodactyla; family Bovidae; genus Bos; species Bos indicus. The sequence goes on from NC_091766.1 coordinate 103,228,461, forward strand.
GGTTTCCGAGGCTTGTGCCGTTTGTCCTGAGAGATGCCCATTGCTCGGCGCTGGCTGGAAAGAGCGTGGCTGTAGCAAGACTTTTATACCACATTCCTTGTATATCAATAAGTTTATTAGTAGACTACTTGAATCACCGAACTTATTATCCAAAAAGCCCTATTAACTAGTATCTTCGTTAAGAAGAGTGAATGAGAACGCTATTGGCTGGATGCAAAAACAAAGAAAAAACTTTGTGACAGCAGGAAATAGATAAGCTTTTAAGGAAGCTTCAAATGACAATTAGAATGGTTTTTAACGTTATAGTTAATTTACAATGTTGTGTTAGTTTCAGGTGTACAGCGAAGTGGTTCATGCATATACGTGTGTTGCTCCATCTTTTTTCAGATTCCTTTCCCATAGGTTATTGCAAAATACTGAGTAGACGTCCTCATCCTATCCAGTAGGTCCTTGTGGATTATCTATTTTATACATAGTAGTGTGAATTTGTTAATTTCAAGCTCCTTACCCAGCTTTCCCCTTTGGCAGCCATAGGTTTGTTTGCAAAGTCTATGGGTCAGTTTCTGTTTTGAAAGTTGCTTCATTTGTGTCTTTTTTTTAATTTATAGATTCCAAATACAAATGATATCATGTGATATTTATCTTTCTCTGATTTTTTATTTAGTATGATAATCTCTAGGTCTGCCCATGTTGCTGCAAATGGCATTCTTTCTTTCTTTTTTATGGCTGAGTAATATTCTATTGTGTATATGTACCACATCTTCTTTATCCATTTCTCTGTCATTGGACAAGTAGGCCTCTTCCATGTCTTGGCTATTGTAAATAGTGCTGCAGTGAATATCAGGGTGCATGTACATTTTCCAATATGGATTTCTCTGGATATATGTTCATGAGTGGGATTGCTGGGTCATATGGCCATTTTATTTTTAGTTTTTTAAGGGACTTTCATACTGTTCTCCACAGTGGCTGTATCAATTTACATACCTACCAACAGGGTAAGAGGGTTCCCTTTCCTCTACTCTCCAGCATTTATTGTTTATAGACTTTATGATGATGGCTATTCCGACTGGGTGTGAGGTGATACCTCATTTTAGTTTTGATTTGCATTTCTCTAATAATTAGTGATGTTGAGCATCTTTTCGTGTGCTAAAGTACAAGTTTTGAATAAAAGCTTTAAAATGCATGAAGCATTAGAAGTACATCAAGCTGTGTTATTTATTTGAACATATGTATAAATATTTGTGAGTCAATATATATGCATGTATGCTTACAAATATATTAGCATTTTCAACATTTTGCTATAACTTTCATATTTTAAAGAGTTATAAAATGTGTGTTGTGATAGACAAAGTTGTGGTTCCTCAAAGATGTGTGGCCAGAATCTATGACTAATTAATCTTTTGGCAAAAAAAAAAGACTTTGCAGATGTGATTACACTGCTGATTTTGAGATGAAAAGATTATCCTGGATTACACATCTGGGTCCAGTATAGTCACAATGGTGCAGATAAGAGAAAAGACAAGAAAGTAGAGCCAGAAGGTAGAAATGAAAAGGAAACAGAGGAGAGAGAGTTAGATTGCTGCCTTGTTGGCTGTGACGATGGAGGAAGGTGCCATGAGCCAGGGATAGAGTCAGGTAGACTCTGGAAGCGGGAAACGTCCCCTGTAGAGACTCCAGAAGAAATGCAGCCCTGCTTGTGACACCGTGTGTTGAGGACTTCCGAGCTCCAGAACTGCGAGATACTGAATGTGTGCTGTCCCGAGTCATTAGGCTTTGTTGACTCGTCATGGCAGCAGTGGGAATCTGGAGCACATATATGTCATGCACACACAGTGCCCATTAGTAAGCACTTGGTGAAAGCAAGAAGGGGAAGGAAGATAGGAAGGAGGGCAGGAGGGACGAGCAACAGGACAGAAAAAACAGGTTACTAGTGAATTGATATAATCTGAGAGTTTTTTAAAAAGACATTTACAAATTATTTTTTTTTAAGTTAAAACTATTTATTAGCAAATTCTAACCTAGGGAATTGGATGGGGGTGGGGGAAGCTTCTTATACCATAGATGACACCTAGCTATACTCAATAAAAAAATAAAAACCCTATTATCAAATGTAAAAGTAAATCCTATATAGAAAAGGGACATTTTTCTTAAAAGCCATAGATACTTAAAAGCAAAATAACAATGGCTTCAGCTAGCAAATAGGGCAAGTGTGTTAGTCGCTCAGTCATGTCCAACTCTTTCTGACCCCATGACTGCAGCCCACCAGGCTCCTCTGTCCATGACATTTTCCAGGCAAGGATACTGGAGTGGGTTGCCATTTCCTTATCCAGCAAATAGGATAGATTTATTTAAATTACTACTTAAAGAGAATATTTCGATTAAAGAAAGCAAATGTACCATAAATACATATAAAATATTCATATTTATAATAAAACATAATTTTTTGCAGTAAATGTATATATAATACTCAAAATTGTTCAAAGCTAGATTACATTTATTTGAATGAAGGGTGGGGTATAAATGACTTCTTAAAGGTCTTCACCTGTCGATAAGAGAAGATCAAGAGAACTCTTCCCAAAGGGGTGTGTGTGTGTGTGCGTGTGTGTGTAGTTGGATTAAAGGGAATATGGGAGATCAAAATGCATAAGGAAGGTTCTGGAGCAGAGAGGAATAGCCTATGTTTCTATTAACACATTAAAAAATTAGATAGCTTCCCTTTAAGTATATCCATTTAAGTTGGAACTACTTACTTTCTGAAAAGAGCAACATAATTAAATAGTCATCTTCTAAACTGGAAGGGAAGAGGATTTTATTTCAATACATTTATACCAAGGAAAGCTGCTACATACTATGATTTCAGCCTTCAAAACTCGTTCCTATTCATTATCACTTACCCAAATACATCACACTAACAGTTTCATTGGTACCTTAAACACAAGAAATTAGACACACTTATCGACTGAGCACATCTGACAGTTGTAGTTAACTGATACATTGATTAATTAGTATATTACTATCTTAAATGAACACTATGATATGAGACTTACATTATTTTTCCAGAAGTTGATTTTGAAAGTAAAGGTTAGAGAAGAAAGCATAAATATACCAAGTTCCTGAAAGGATGGTTCAGGAGGAAAAAAAGCCTTCCAAAGTTTAATGGAAGGCACTGACATTTGAGGGTATGAAACAGAACAAATACAAACTGCAAACTACTTTTCATCCCAGAAAGATCAAGGTCAATAAGGTAAATGATAGAAATATCTCAGGATTTGAAAGGTATGCATTCTGTTATTTCATCTTGGAATCTGAAGGCACCTCCTGAAAGAGATTGCTTTAATTTTCAACAAACAAATTATCTAGGATCAAGAAAGAAAACTAAAGTGAAATATTACTTGTTAACCTATATAACATAGGAAAAAATCCAAGCCACCCAACTTTCCAAAAGAAGCAAGAAGAGATAAACAATCTTTATCTAATTTTTTTTTCTCCTATGCTAACAAGCTCTTCCTTCTGTTTTCAGGATAATATTGTTCACAAATGGAAAAAAGATTTGTGGAGTGGTTCTGGTAGAAGATTGGTTTATCCTCTGCCACAGCTGACCTAACTTCTCTATCAGTCACACTCTCCTGTATTTGGCATTATGTAGCTTGTTTTACCTCTCAGGTGTTTTATGAATACCTTTGCATTCCAAAAATGTTTCCTGAGCACCTGTTATGCACAGGACATATCTCTCTTTCTGTGCCTTAGCACAGAGGTGGTTATACCTTTTATTCAACTCCTGAATATAAGTATAGAATATCATAAGTGTGCCCTCAAATCATATTTTTATTAATTTATAGTTAACATTCTTTTGTTAAAAATGTATTTAATGAAAAGTTGTCAAACATAACTTGCTTATCCTGCTGATACCATACTCTCTTGCATTGTTTAAGTTTGTTTTGTTTTTTTTTTAACTAACCCTTCCTTTGTCTTCTTAATAGTTTAGATTCCTAGAGGCTAGCCCAATAACCTTGTTGGACTTCATCTGGGTTCTTGTATATTTTCATTCTCTCTATTTTCCTCAGATAAATGGATCGATTCTTTGGGTCTCATGTCTCTATATTCTGATAACTCTCAAATCAATGTCTCTTACCCAAAAGTACTTTCCAAATTCCACATGCAAAAATGTAGTGGATACTTCCTCTTGAATATTATTCTGAAATTACAATTTCAACATATAATTCATTGAAGCCAGTGTATTCATCTTATCCCAAACTCGACTTCCAAGGTTACTTTATATTACAATTAAGAGGACAAGCTAGAACCTTAAGTGTCTCTTTTTACTAACTTTTACTTCTCATAGATGATCTGCTTTGCAGAGCACTTTCTGTCATCTTCCTAGTTATTCCTTAAGTCATTTATCTGACTTCATTCTCACTTCTAAGTTCTTGGTTTGAATGCTTTCTCTTAGGTTTCACTGCAAAATACACTCTGTGCTCTTAGTCTCCAGTGCCAGTCCACCCCAACATACTCTCTAAATTCTCTTGCAATTTTTTTGGTAAAAAATACTGTATATTTCATTATTATAATCCATTGTTAAAGCAGTCATTCAGTAACTCTCCACTTGTCTAGAATGCAATCTGTTCTCGAGTATGACACCTAAGGACTCCAAGTCATGTGACTGCGTATGAGTATATCATACTAAGGAGAATATTTCTCGCCTCATTTGAAGTGTTCTCTCTCTCTCCCTCTCCAGCATTATTCCACATAACGTTAGCTGTCGTATATATACTCCAGCCATACTAGAGCTCTTGTCTGTGCCTTTGTGCATGTTCCTTTTCTCCTCTGGAGGTACCACGTCCTTCCATCATGTCATATTCTTGGCAAATATAATGAAAGCCATAATCTTTGTGTTTCTCTTCTTGGAGCCTTCCATGACAACTGCCTACAGTAGAGGTGATGACTTCCTCCTCGTACTGTTTCAGAACCAAAAAGCATAGTAATTATCATATTCCTTCATGATCCTTCTAAATTAGAATCTCTCCGTCTCAGCCCTGTTGACAGTTTGGGGCCAGATAGTTCCTTGTTTTGGGGGCCTTCCCTGTGTATTGTAAGGTTTTAGCAGCATTGCTGGCCTCCATCCAATAGGACCTTACCCCAGTTACTTTAGGAAATATCTCCAGACCTTTCAAATGATCCCCGGGGGCCAAAGAATTTCCCAGTTGAGAACTACCACTCTAAATATTTATATCCTTCTGATGTATGCCTTGCAGTGTCCCTCGGCATTTAATTCTGTGCCAGACACATGAAAGGGATAGCATCAATTCTTGTACTTTGAATGAATAAAAGCAAATCAATATGTTAAATATGTTATTGAATTAATTTCCCAGTGGAAATTTCAGAATGCATATTATTTGCCTACTTTTAGAATTTATAACACTTTTAGAATTTATAACACTTCAGTTTTGTAAGGACAGAGTCAAGAAGGACATCAAGCTGTCCTTGAATTGATTCACATGTCAATTTATCTATAAATATGTGTAAATTTACATAAATGCATATAAGTACACAGATTTTTTAATTTATCATATATATATATATAACACAAAATATTTGATTAATTGGACCACTTCATTCTCCAACTAGATACGATTAAAGCAGAGGGTATTATGTTGAAAGAAGAATTAACATGTGTACGTGTGAGCAGAAGGGTTCAAAGCTCTGTATATTAGATGGATTCCTCATTATAACCTCACAAACCACAAAATTACTTTATTAAGGAAGATTTTTGAATCTTGTTCAAGCAGTTGGCCCAATATAAAGATTATTTTTCTGAGTGTATAATAGCAGAATAGTATAAAGGGGCAGAATAGTATAAATAAAGGAAGAGTTTGAAAGTAAATAATTAAAAAGATGGAAGCACAGAAAGGAAAAAAAATGTTCATTCTCTTCATAGAAAACTAGGAAACTTCATGGAGCTGGTAGCACTTAAAAAAGGCCTTGAAAGAGCAGTCCAATTTAAGAAGGTTATTAGGTGGATATTATTGAGAGAGGGAGATTTGTAAGGGAAGAAAAAATGCGAAGGGATGGAGATAGACAGTTTTGAACCATATGAAGTTAACAACAATCATTCAGCCATTATTCAGTAAATATTACTCAATCCACGGAGTAGCTCAGCAGGTTAAGAATCTGCCTGCAATGCAGGAGATACAGGAGATGCGGGTGTGATCTTCTTGGGTTGGGAAGATCCCCTGGAGAGGGAAATGGCAACCCACTCCAGTATTTTTGCCTCAAAAGTTCTATGGACAGAGATACTTGGCTGGCTACAAGTCCAAAGGGTCTCAAAGAGTTGACACAACTGAGCAGCTAAGCACACAGCACATCAAAGCAGAGAGCGCATATTTTTCACACTGAGGAAACTCTTAAGAATTTGAACAATTAAAATAAATTTAAATTTAAAAAAATTAAAAAAAAAAAGAATTTGAACTGAGGTCACAAGTTGGTAGCCTGCAAACCACATAATATTTCAAATGTGTGTGTGTGTGTGTATATATACACATATATATATACTCAAAGTTTTTATAATATTAGCCAGTTTTACTTCTCCACCTTTACCCCACACTCTGCCTTAAAAACTGCTAATCCCAGACAAAGGAGGTCTGTCTCACCTAGCATCTAAACACTTAAGCCTCTAAACACTTAAGCCTCTTCTTCTTCCTTCCAAACCTGTTTTCTGCCCCCTGCTCTGAGAAGTGTGATGTAATGAAACATTCCCTTGGGGGCGAAACCTGGCTCTGCTATCCAGAAATGAGAGAGTTCTATCCCAGGACAAAGTCTCCTCCCTCAAAATGTTTGGATTTTTCAGGAACCCCTCGGGGGGGCTCTAGTAGTGAAGAATCTATGTGCCAATGCAGGAGACAGGAGAGAGGTGGGTTCAATCCCTGGGTTGGGAAGATCCCCTGGAGGAGAGCAAGGCAATGCATTCCAGTATTTTTGCCTGGAGAATCCCATGGACAGAGAAACCTGGTGGGCTGCCTTAGGATTGCAAAGACTTAAACATGACTGAATGAATGAACATAAACACATTCCAAGAAACAAAGCCTCTTCCCTCAAAATGTCTAGATTTGTTAGAAACCCAAATGGTACTTCTTTGCTTGCCCCTAGCTTTGCAGCATTGGAGAAGGAAATGGCAACCCACTCCAGTGTTCTTGCCTGGAGAACCCCAGGGATGGGGGAGCCTGGTGGGCTGCTGTCTATGGGGTTGCACAGAGTCAGACACAACTGAAGTGACTTAGCAGCAGCAGCAGCAGCAGCAGCCTTGCAGCAAGAAACTTTTGTATTAAATACATTTAAGGATCAGTAATGCATTTACCAAATGCTATAATGATGAAATTTCAGAAGATGAGAAAACTAGCAAGGATTTTAAAGGGCTTCAGGTCAGAATGTAATGTGTGGGTGCATGCTAAGTTGCTTCAGTCATGTCCGACTCTTTGTGACCCTACAGACTCTAGCCCACCAGGATTCTCTGTCCATGGGATTCTCCAGGCAAGAATACTGGAGTGGGTTGCCATGCCTTTCACAATAGGATATAATGACTTAGTCTCAAATGAAAGCAAGTTAAATAGCCTTCAGGTATATTTTACTGTTCATTTATTTTAACTGTTTCCATTTACAAAATTTCCCTTATATTTTATTTAAATTTTGCTATAATATATTACCATTTTTCTATATACCAGAGGTCACCATCGGCAATGCAAGGAATATATTGCTGTATAAAATCTGCATTCATTAAATGGCACTAGAGTAGAGAACTCTAAATATGAGATTGCTTTGTCTTCATGCTTTGCATTTTAGAACGTCATGAATCTTGCTTAAATTTAATAATTTAAAAAACCTACAATATTGACAGTTATGGAGGCAAGGACTAAAGTTGAAGGAGCAACATATTATTTGGAATAACTTAGATGGCATTGGTAGTTTGGAGAATTATGAATTATATTTTAATTATTCAATATTATTCAACAACATGAAACTCTCTTATATTCACATCCAAACATACTCTAAGAATGTGTGATTAACTCTCTGCTACATCTCTGAGATATCCTGCTTGAAAAAATACTGTGATTGATTACAAGTCTGCAGACCAATATTTTTCTGCATCAGAATTCAAGTGCATTGTCTTAGCACAGAGGGTGTTATGGCAGATGTCATCCACCTGCTTCATAGTTGCATGATCGATGGTGCGAATGGTGATTGATGCTATTGACACACCGTGGTACCTAAAATAGAGGATCTGTGTGCATTTCATGGGAAGGGGAATGCTCATATTTGGATGGGAAAATGAAGGCAAAATTATAGGACCTGAAAAATGCTTGGCCGTAGAAACGGGGTGAAGTGCATAGTGCATGTAACAGCTGCTTTTGGAAAGGAAAAATAAAGTACCAGAAAGAAAATAGTGCTGTGAAAAAAAGACGGGTTTGTTTCACTGAGCAGAAAATGTGTCTGGCTTTCCCTTTCCTTTAACGTTTCTGTGTTACTTAGCTTCATTACAATTTTAAGAGTGGGAGTGGAAAGTGGTGTTGAGCGTAGTGTTCTCTTATTTAACAGAAATGTCATGGTTATCTGTTATACTCATCAGTGGAGGAATGAGGAAAGGAAAGGGATGTATTGAAAGATATCAGGTTAAAAGGTAAATTGAATCTGCTGTAACAATTTTGAACCAAATCTTATCTAACATATTACCTGATTTGCAGCTCTAGAAAGTATAGGTAAAGACATACTTCAGAAGTCTGTTGATATTAATTTTATATACTCACTTTAGAAAAGCTTATTTTGAAAGAGTTTAAAAATAGGGACAGATTTGTTCAGCAAGAAAAGTCTTTTTAGAAAAGATTCAGTGAATATACATATAAATGCAAATACTTTTATGCCAGGCCCATGAGCAGGGAAGCTTAATACACATTATTGAAAAGAGATGGGTTGGGGGAAGAGAAATATGATCCCGATACACATTATGCAATGCAGGATTTTTGTTGTTCAGTCACTAAGTAGCATTGGCCGTTTGCAACCCCAAGGACTGCAGTAGGCCAGACTCCTGCATCTTTCACTGTCTCCTGGAGTTTGCTCAAACTCATGTCCATTGAGCTGGTGATGCTATCTAAACATCTCTTCCTCTGCTGCCTGCTACTCCTCCTGCCTTCAATCTTTCCCAGCATCAGGGTCTTTTCCAATGAGTCGGCTCTTAGCATCTGGTGGCCAAAGTATTGGAGTTTCAGCTTCAGTAACAGTCCTTCTAATGAATGAATATTCAGGATTGATTTCCTTTAGGATGGACTGGTTGGATCTCCTTGCAGTCCAAGGGACTCTCAAGAGTCTTCTCCAGCACCACAGCTCGAGAGCATCATTTTTTTTGGCGCTCAGCCTTCTTTATAGTCCAACTCTCACATCCATACATGACTATTGGAAAAACCATAGCTTTGACTACATGGATATTTGTTGGCAAAGTTATGTCTCTGCTTTTTTTTAAATATAAATTTATTTATTCAAATTGGGGGTTAATTACTTTACAATATTGTATTGGTTAATAACTGTCTAGATTTGGCATGCCTTTCCTTGGAAGGAGCAAGCATCTTTTAATTACATGGCCACAATCACTATCCACAGTGGTTTTGGAGCCCAAGAAAAGAACATCTGTCACTTTCCTCCCTTGTATTTCCATGAAGTGATGGGTTAGATTGCCATGTTCTTAGTTTTTTAATATTGAGTTTTAAGCCAGATTTTTCACTCTTTCACTCTCATAAAAAGGCTGTTTAGTTCCCTTTCTCTTTCTGATGTTAGAGTGGTATGATCTGCATATCTGAAGTTATTGATATTTCTCCTGGCAATCTTGATTCCAGCTTGTGATTCATCCATCCAGGCATTTCGCATGATGTACTCTGCATATAAGTTAAATAAGCAGGGTGACAATATACAGTCTTTTCATACTCCTTTCCCAAATTTGAACCAGTCCATTGTTCCATGACTTGTGCTGTTTCTTCTTGATCTACATACAGATTTCTCAGGAGGCAGTTAAAGTAGTCCTGTATTCCACTCTCTTTAAGAATTTTCCAGTTTGTTGTGATCCACACAGTCAAAGGCTTTAATGTTGTCATGAAGAAGATGTTTTTCTGGAATTCTCTTGCTTTCTCTATGATCCAATGAATGTCGGCAATTTGATCTCTGGTTCCTCTGCAGAGTTCCAGAGAATAGCAAGGAGAGATAATAAAGCCTTCTTAAGGGAACAATACAAAGAAATAGAGGAAAACAATAGAATGAGAAAGACTGGAGATTTCTTCTAGAAAATCGGAGGGATCAAGGGAACATTTCATGCAAGGATGGGCATGATAAAGGACAGAAATGACAAGGACTTAACAGAAGCAGAAGACATTAAGAAAAGATGGCAAGAATACACAGAATAACTCTACAAAAATGGTCTTAATGACCCAGGTAACCACGATGGTGTGGTCACTCACCTAGAGCCAGACATCCTGGAGTGTGATGTCAAGTGGGCCTTAGGAAGAATTACTACAAACCAAGTCAGTGGAGGTGATGGAATTCCAGCTGAGCTATTTAAAATCCTAAATGATGATGCTGTTAAAGTGCTTCACTCAATATGCCAGCAAATTTGGAAAACTCTGCTGGCTACAGGATTGGAAAAGGTCAGTTTTCATTCCAATCCTAAAGAATGGCAATGCCAAAGAATGTATACCTCCGTATAATTCTTTATTCTGCAAAAGGCTTAAGCCTCTAAAATGCTTTTTTGTCTTTTGTAGAGTTCCTAAATTTCTCCTCTGATTATCAATGGGAAATTTGACCAAAACTGTATATGAATAATTGACCTACTCCCAACTCCTAATTTTACCTGTAAGAACAATGAGACATAGATTTGTTGTTCGATCTGTGAATGAGCTAACTATAGCTGACCTTAGCCAATGCATGACCTCTGCTGGAAGGAAGAGCCTGTGCTGTGTGGGGGAAAAAGCAGCAGCTTCTCAGGGAATAAGAACAATGAGCAGAGCCTGTGATGGGGCCCATCACTGACTCTGCATCTATCAAATATACACTGCTGAAAATTATTTTACAGAATTCTATTAATAGTTTTATATACTTGCATAGTTGTCTCCTTTTATTCTTCAAACTCACTGCAGATGGTGACTGCAGCCATGAAATTAAAAGACACTTACTTCTTGGAAAAAATGTTATGACCAACCTAGACAGCATATAAAAAGCAGAGACATTATTTTGCCAACAAAGGTCTGTCTAGTCAAGGCTATGGTTTTTCCAGTGGTCATGTATAGATGTGAGAGTTGGACTATAAAGAAAGCTGAGCATTGAAGAATTGATGCTTTTGAACTGTGGTGTTGGAGAAGACTCTTGAGAATCCGTTGGACTGAAGGAGACCCAACCAGTTCATCCTAAAGGAAATCAGTCCTGAATATTCATTGGGAGGAATGATGCTGAAGCTGAAACTCCAATACTTTGGCCACCTGATGCAAAGAGCTGACTCATTGGAAAAGACCCTGATGCTGGGAAAGATTGAAGGTGGGAGGACAAGGGGATGATAGAGGATGAGAGGGCTGGATGGCATCACTGACTCGATGGACATGAGTTTGAGCAAGCTCCGGGAGTTGGTGATGGACAAGGAAGCCTGGCGTGCTGCAGTCCATGGGGTCACAAAGCGTCGGACATGACTGAGTGACTGAACTGAACTGATTCTTCATTAGAACTGAAAACAAACCTATAACAAATCTATCAGTCTAGTCGTGTGTGTGTGTGTGTGTTTATTGGAAACAGGATAGGGATGAGAGCTTGACTTTGTAAATGAATGTATAATATACTAAGATGCTAAATATTCTGCATTAGCTTGGGGGACATGGCCTTGTAAATTTGAATTCTGAGAAGCTAGATTTCTTATTGACTGAACTTAGCAACATGAAGTCCTAAAAAACTAAATTTTGGTGCAGGATATAGACAACCTTAATCCAGACGTAGATATAATACTTCAGCAGCCAATCCTGAGAAGATTATTCATGATGCAATCCAGTGCAGCTGGTAGCAGTGTATATCACTGAAGATAAACCCAGAATAAATAACATGCCTGGTGCTGCTAATTCCTTAAAATCAACATAAAAACCTTGCAAGCTATTTCATGCCAGGATTGACAAGAGGTGATAATGTTTGAGAACTCAAAGGACATACTGCAGTGAACAGACCAATGGACAGAGCGGTGTTTAAGGTGTGCTTGGGTGGAGAGTAAAACAAACACGAAGAAGTGAAATTGAAGTGTTTCATAACAAACCGCTTTACTTTAAACTGCCTTGGAATGTTTTCCACATATGGAGAGTTTCAGAGATCAGCATCACATAAAATGGCATTCAGATGAAAAGGGTGATGATTATGCAAAATTGAAAGAGTTTAAAGAGAATAAACTCTTGAGTCACAAAATGAAGATTTCTTTTTTTATCTGTGACCTTACTATCTTTGTGGTATTAATGTAATACTTCAGATTTGTAATTACAGATTTCCACACAGACACGAAGTCTTTGCGCATTATGAACCTTCACCTGTCCATACTCATATCAAAAGCCTCTTTTTATTTTGAAGTGGTGTTTTTAACACATGAAATCAAGTAAGAACTGTCATTTTTTCGTGCTACGCTAAACTCTATTTGGTTTGTGACAATTAGAGATATCACCTTACGAAGTATTTTGTATGTTAGCTACTAAATGGAGAAACATATTAAGTCTTCAGAATATGCTTCCTAAATTGAAGTAAAAATTAGACAAATAATATTTCTAGTAGATTCTCTTTTTTGAAAAATAAAAGAGTTGGAAAGCAATAAATAAAAAGATAATGTGTACCAATCACAACTTAAGAATCTGTATGAAAGTTTCATTCTTTTTTTTTTTTTTTTAGAGCCAGGGAAAATTAAAATTATTTTTAACTAACATCGTCAACTTATTTAAGAAGAAAATGGATAAATGGCTTCTATTCTTGCTCTTAGAAATAATTTTAAAGTCAATGAGATATGTTTGTGTGCTTCCATGTGGAATACAACCTATACTATAACTTCTGAAAGAATTTCTGTATCATTTCCTTTCTTCAATAAAATTATTAATATAAATTTATTGTATTTCTACTAAAAGTCAAAAGTGAAGCTTAGTGTAAGGTTTTATCAAAGATAAGTAGATCATGGCACAGTCCTCAGATCTTTAGGCAATTATAGTTTAATTAAGAAAGGTTTAAGTACTATACTTTTTAAAAATGTACATCAAAATTAGAACATATACTTGAAACAAGTCAATCTTTTCTGGATATCTGAACTTCCACATAAGTCACCTGTGTTGTAGATAATAGACATCTTGTTCTTTAGAAGGGTAGAAAAACAACAGTCATAGATTAAAGAAACACCTGAAAATTTAAGGAACAATATGTTAATTTGACTTATCATCATATTCAAAAGAAGAGCATACTACAGTAATATTGTGTGAAAAGTCTTCACTTCTAATATGCAACACAGACTGTAAACATAGATATTCATTTGACTCTTCTTTCAGATAATTTTGTACCTTGGATAATTTTTTTCACTTGCAAATGAGATATTTTGAAGTTTATGTCCCAAATTACATGGATACGCATTATTTTCTCTTTATGGGGCAGCAATAATGTCAAAATTGTAATCCAAAACATAGATGTTTTATTTCAGTTTCTATTTTTACATAATTTGTGTGAAAATGCTGTCTCATATCCTTAAAAATTATGTTTGTAGACAAGAATGAAGAGAGACTACAAAACAGTATGAAATGAATCAAAGTGTTCTGGAAAGCAATTATATGTTTCTGTACTTTAAAAAAAATTCAGCCAACAAGCTTGTATACATTTTACATTCAAAGTGGTTTACCTTTTTTTTGTATTATCAAATATTTTAAATATCTCCTTTTAAAGTTGTATAAATTAAAAGGTTATTGTGAAAAATGTGAATTATTTATAGTTTTAATTTTACCCTGAAAGTTCTCATGTCTTTTTCTTTATTGTCTTTCTATATGAAATAAGACTGGTTTAAGCATAGGTGTTTGTGAATTTTTCTTTGATTTTTATTTTCTGTGTTGTAAATATAAATGCATTTTGTTAGGCAGGTAATTTTGTTCTTTCTGTCTTATAAATGGAAAGTTCAATGAAAATATAATATAGAAATGACTGGAATGCATTCAAGTCCATTTCCCCTTAACTCTTCAAAAGCCTAAAACGACTGCTATTGAAACATCACACTAAGTCATTTAAACAGAGCTAATTGTTTCTTACCATCACCACAGTAAACATTTTTTTTTCAAAATGAGAAAATTCTTAAATACTGCACAGTGGGATGTTCCTAAAATATTTTTATCTATAAATGAAACTTTATGCAAAAGATGAATTTTAATAGTCACCTATACAGTCAGTGAAGGTTTAAAATAATTCTGTGGTAAATGAGTGGGTTTTGGAATTAGATTCCATGCGTAAAGCATAAAATATGAAAGATGACACGCTAGCAAGGGAAAACAAGTTCTGCTTCCATTGAGTAGCATCCAACATCACAATCAAGGACCACTGAGTAAAGCTGTGGATTTCACCCGGTAAATCATGATTAAGTTTGAGTATGATCCTTTAATGATGTTAAGTAATGAATTTTCCTCTGGTGTTCAAGCAGTAGGACAGGTCCCTGTGGTGGGAACATATGTCTGTCTTTAAACCGCTGATCTGCAATGGTACCCCTTGAAATATTCTCATTATAAGCAGCCTTTCATAATGGCTCCATGTTTTCCTTCTAACAGTATTATTTTCTAAAATGAATTTGCTGTTTGAGAAGTCAATGTCCGTCCCGAGGGATGGCTTCATAGACACTAAATCATTTTAGAAATTAATATTGTTAGAAGGAAAACGTAAAGCCATTATGAAATGTTGAAGGGAAGCGTCCTACACCGTCCTGACAGACAGAGAAGGGAAAGCAATCTTAAATCTTGGCTTCTGTCTTCACACAGACGATAAGGGTGCCAGTAAGTGCTGATTAGGATGGTGGTTTTTATGAGGTAGACACCTGTTAAGTAGGAACTGGACTGTGACCATCATCTCATTTCCCACACACCGCTGAACAGCGATCCATTTTTAATGACTTGGGGCCATCATTTCTAAGCCAGTAGTTCTAATATGGCCCAGGTTGGTACTGCAGTGTGTATTTAAGTTCCCTTATGTACGAGAATGAAACTAAATGGGATTGCTCACTTTTTTGCATATATACAGATTTTTACTTTTTTAACCTAATGAAGATTTATACAGTTTTCACACAACAGCGAGACATAAATGCTATTTAAATTCCCATAGACTATAAACCAGGAGACAATGGAACATAGCCAGTGACATACAGCAAGGTGTAAAATTTTCATGGTCTAAAGATATTGAAATCTTACAGAGTCTTTTATCCTATCACTGTGGAAGTATGTTAGAAATCAACAAAAGATATTTGAAGATAATCCATGTATTTTCAAGTGCAATGTGACATTTAGCAGGAATCTTTGACTTAGCTACTGAAAGTTAAAAGACTGAAAAATCACAGAAGGCTATTGCAGAGAAGAAGAAATGCTCACTTTTGTACAGAAATATAATATAAAATGGTACCTTATGGTAAAATTAAAAAATAATTTTGACTAAAATTTTATTCTCACCTCTAAATTCAAGAAATATGTACACATGTTTGGTGTGTGAATGCTCAGTCTTGTCTGACTGTATGTGACCCCATGGCCTGTAGCCTGCCAGGCTCCTCTGTTCATGGAAATTTTCATGGAAATTTTCCAGGCAAGAATACTGGATTGGGTTGCCATTTCTGACTCCAGAGGATCTTCCCAACTCAAGAATTGAACCCACATTTGCTGTGTCCTATATTGGCAGGATGATTATATACCGCTTTGCCGTCTGGGAAGCCCATAGATGTGTATATGTATATGGATGAAATATACATGCACTCTTAATGTTGTAGCCATATTTGCACATAATTTTATGAAGAAAGACATACATGAATTAATTGCCACATTTCTGCAGACCACTTTAATACCAAATTGTGCTACTACATGTACACTCCACAGAGTTTCTATATAGTATTTTTAAAACATAGCTCCAGACATATTAGTACTTCAGTAAAATATCTTCAGTGACATCCCATTTCCTATCATTTCTTAGCACGGTAGTCCATAACCTATCCAGTCTATCTTTCTAGACTTATCTTCAAATACCTCCACCCTTCCCCACAGGCACCTGTACCTTTACTCCAGATAGACTGATCATTACAGGTCCTGCACTTTCCAGCTCTGGTCCTCTTCTCATGTTACTCTGGCTGACTTAAATCCACCCACTCTGTAAATCTGCTTAGAAAAATCTCTGTGGATTTTCCTAAATCCAAATCAGGTATTGTCCTCTGTCCTCTTATTCAGAATTAATATCTCCTTCGTTAGTGCTCACAGAGAATATTTTTACCTCTCTCATATCACTGGTCAACTGTGGAAATATTTTATACTCTGTTATGATTGTATCTGTTCAAATGGTTATATTCCTAACTAGACTTTAAGTTCCATGGATTCTGGGGATATACCCTTGACAATTGGTTGGCCGGAGACAGTGCCCTGTTTTGACATCAGGTGGTGCAGATTTGGGTCAAAAGCGAAATGGAAGTGGGGCAGTAAACAGACCCTAGGCAGTCAGTTGGTAAGAGAGAAAGCTCCTAAGAAATACTCGTGGATCACATTTTCTGCTTTGCCGATAGTTCACATTGCTTCCTTGAAAGTATTTTTCATCTCCCCCTTAACTCAATAGTCATGTCAAATATTACACTTTAAAAAACTTTGTTGAAAGGGTGTCACTTTTGGAGACTTTCCCCAGGTGAAAGAAAAGTCTGCTGATTCCACTTCCACTCTACAAACCTTTGAGCCCCGAACTGTACAAATATGATAATGGAGATTCAGAGAGGCTTGCTGATGTTCTATATTTCAGTAAGGAAGCCTAACATCCTGATAAAAATAAAGTCTGCTGTGATTTCTACACTTATAAACTGAGATGCCATCTGACAACTGGACAGCAATATGCAAATCGCCTCACTGTGATTTTAAGGCTCTTTCCCTGTAATTCTGCTGTGCACACGGCAGAAAGTCTCCTGTGCTTTTCACACATGTCCAGTGTAATTGTCTTGAATCTGATATGAACCTGTCCTCTGTCCCAGCGCTAACAATAGTAGTACAGGAACTAAATTGGGCTGGGAGAAATCAGCCTATCAACTCCTTTCAGAACAACCTCAATGGTGTTTCTCTATCTTTCTAATTTGGAACTGACATTGATGTTCAAAACTCTAGTGAATCAGCTCCAGCCCAGACATCCCTGGTTTTATGTGTTTAGACATGAAATGAGCTTGGGGTTATAGCTAATGAGCTGAATAACAATATGAGCATCTGCTCAGTCTTCCTACTATTCTTATCTTGGTGAGGTTCCTCTTTGCTTTCCCATCTTCCATGAAGTTTCTTCACATTATAACCTAACTCCCTATTTGTACCTAGGCAGTTTCCAACTGCTGAGCGCCATTTCTTCTTTTTACGCTGCAAGATTTACTCTCATCATGTGGATATTCCCTTTTGCCTACTCTGTATATGGAGTTTAGCAATCTTGCCGTGCCTTGCTTGGCTTTTCAACGTGATTGTTTATCTATGTACCTCACGTAGAGGATTTCATTCTTTACTGCTCTCCTCCAGTACTTCTCTTGCTCTTATTTTTTTTTATTACTAATAAAATATAAATTAAATTTTATGCGATGACTTGCTTTAATTTATTTTCTGTATTGAACTAAGCATTTCATGCAGTTTGGTGATACGTGATTAGGAGACCTTATTCATTTTTTGAGAAACACCATGTTAGGCAACCACTAGCCTGGACTTAATGGTTATCATCTACTATTCATGCTCTTTCATAATCGTCTCTCCCTAAATGGGGTCTAGGATGACTGACTTTCTTCTAAGAAATTGAAATGACAAGCATGATGGAATGTTGCTGCCTAGGTTAGGTTATAAGGATATTGTGGTTTCAGTTTCGTACATCCACCCTTGTTCTCTTACTCACTGGTTCTGAAAGGAGGTCAGCTGACCTGCAAGGAACACAGAAAACAGCCATAGTCCAATAGTCCATAGGTATTGAATCCTGCCAACGACTATGCAATTGAGTTTGGGAGCATAGCTTTCCCTTGGAGTCCTCATATGAGCACTAGCCTTGGTTGATTAGTACCTTGACCACGGGTTTACATGCAGAAGGCGATGGCACCCCACTCCAGTGCTCTTGCCTGGAAAATCCCATGGACAGAGGAGCCTGGTAGGCTGCAGTCCATGGGGTCGTGAAGAGTCGGACACGACTAAGCGACTTCACTTTCACTTTTCACTTTCATGCATTGGAGAAGGAAATGGCAACCCACTCCAGTGTTCTTGCCTGGAGAATCCCAGGGCTGCCATCTATGGGGTTGCACAGAGTTGGACATGATTGAAGCGACTTAGCAACAGCAGCAGCATGGGTTTACAAGAGACTTTGCAGCAGAGCCACCCAGCTACACCATGCTGAGATCTGTGACCTATAGAAAATGTAAACTAACAAATGTTTATTGATGTATGCACTAAGTGTTGGAGCATATATTAATAACAGGTAGCCAATACTGCCATCAAAATCATGAGCTCTTAAAATTATGACAATGAAGAAAAGTGTCTAGTGGTGAAAAAATTCCAATGCCACCCTCTTGTCATTTATAGGAGGATAATAAAGGAGAGTTTCTCACTTGCCTCATCTGTCATTCCTATACCTCCTGGCAATCATCAAGCATAAAATATAAAATTTCTTGCTGCTTTTCTTGTTTGATTAAAAAAGGTTATTGTAACATATTACAATCAATAAATAATACACACTATATCTACGTATCTACTATATCTACACTGGTTTTCTTAACTTTTTTTTGTATTTATTATAATGAGTCAAAAGCATCGACTTGTTCCTTACAGATCAGCTTCACTAATTTTCTAAAGAATGTCTTTTTATACGCATTTACTCTTTTAAGGGGCTTCCCAGGTGCCTCAGTAGTAAAGAACCTGTCTGCCAATGCTTCAGATGTGGGTTCAATCCCTCAGTTGGGAATATTCCCTAGAGAGGGAAATGGCAACCCACTCCAGTATTCTTGCCTGGGAAATCCCATGGACAGAAGAGCCCGGTGGGCTACAATCCACGAGGTCACAAAAAAGCCCACACAACTTAGCGACCAAACAACAACAGCACATCTTTTAAATCTTCTAAGACACTTTGACGTGCAGATTCTTCTCTAAGTTCCTAAAATTTTAATTATAGAGGCTCTTTCCCATGTTAAACTTTCTTCCGCATTTTGTTCTCCTGTGTGTTCTTTTTAATGACTATTTTACATATCTGTTGCTGTTATATAAATCACCCCAAAACTTATTAGAAAAATAACAACCATTTATGTGCCCATGACTCTGAAATTTGGGCAAAGATCATTTCTGTTCCACGTGATTAGCTGAGGTCACTGACACAGTGCATTTGTCCGGAAGTTTGATTAGAGCTGAAACATCAAATATGCCTCAGGTCACAGGAGATGTGCCTCGGTGGCTGTGTCTGCAACAGCTATGGGCTGTCCAGGCATCTCTTTTTCTCTGCTTGGTTTCTATAGCAGTGTAGCCAGAACTTTTTACATGGTCCCTCAGGGTTTCAAGAGAGTGAAACGTGAAGCTGGCAAGCCTTTTTAGGGCAAGGCATAGAACTAATTCAGCGTCAATTCTACATTCTATTGATAAAGATAAATTCTGAGGCCAACCTAGAATATGAAAGAGAAAACAGATAAGATCCCTTGATGGGAGGAGTGACTTCTGTACCCAGCAATGGTGATCATCTTTCGGAATTATAAATCACATGCAGGAATTAGAAGCTTTAGTTATGTGATGCCTATTCCTGATTATATTTTCTAGAATGAAAAACAATTTGGTAAAAGGCAAGCAAAGCTTGCTGAACTTTAATGTATGTGTCTCTGTATATATAAATATTTACACACATATGTATGTGTATGTATATGCTACTGCTGCTGCTGCTGCTAAGTCGCTTCCGTCGTGTCCGACTCTGTGCGACCCCATAGACGGCAGCCCACCAGGCACCCTCATCCCTGGGATTCTCCAGGCAAGAACACTGGAGTGGGTTGCCATTTCCTTCTCCAATGCATGAAAGTGAAAAGTGAAAGTGAAGTCGCTCAGTCGTGTCCGACTCTTAGCGACCCCATAGACTGCAGCCCACCAGGCTCCTCCGTCCATGGGATTTTCCAGGCAAGAGTACTGGAGTGGGGTGCCATTGCCTTCTCCGATGTATATGTATATTTATGCATAAATCAATATCAGCATTTACCTGGTCTGTATACTTGAAATTATAACACTAAGACCATAAATCCTAGAAAAGGTAGAAAAAGAGTGGAACGTTTTTAGATGGAGCAAGGGATATTAAATTCCCAAAATAAACACTACCTGAGTAGCAGAGGAGTCAGCAGAAACTTTAAAGTTTCATAGAAAAAGAGGATAAAAGGAAAGCATTGAGGGAAAAAGAGCAAGTAAAGGTAATCTTTAAAGAGTTAGAACATGCCTGTCTCTATAGTTTAAACAACTGAGAAGAGAGGCAGTTTCCCTGTCAAAAGATATTAATAAAAGAAATAGCCACACGATGTGTTCTAGAGATTTATGGTCCATGTTTTTTTTTTGAGCCCCTGTTGCTTCTAGAAGTATATAGTATTCACATTGTTAAAAATACAGTGGAAGTCGGATAAACTGTGTTTGTAATCTTAAATTTTTAGCTTACTTTAAAATATGAAATCTTATCTTATTTTTGGAGGAGGATTGAGGAGCCTGCTATCAGTGAGTAAAAGTAAATGGAAGGACCTCTGTAAGTTATTTGAAATAGGATATAATGTGCACATTCAGGGAATTTGTGGAATCCTGGCATCAAAGAAGTAAAAAACCACATTTGCCAGAAATTGGAATAAGAGCATGCTCCTAGACAATTAGAATGGTATCCAAAACCTATAGTATTTCTGCAATATTTATTTTGTATATTAATTGCAACTAAACCGTCTTTTAATAACTAGTACATAATTCTATGTACCATCTTTAATCAGCTAGTACATAATTTATTTTCTAAGAATGATTGGTATTAAGCAATTTATTAAGAAATGGTACTAAAATGTTGGTTTTATTTATATATTTTAACATTTTCATTGATATGTAATTTTACACATTAAAATTCACCATTCAAAGTATGTAATTCAGTGGTTTTTAGTATATTTACAGAGTTGTGCCAGCCATTGCCACTGCCAGTACTCAGCCACTCAGTCGTGTTGCACTCTTTGCGACCTCATGGACTGTAGCCCACCAGGCTCCTCTGTCCATGGAGTGTTCCAGGCAAGAATACTGGAGTGGGTTGCCATTTCCTATGTCAGGGGATCTTCCCCACCCAGGGATGGGACCCCCGTCTCTTGCATCTTCTGTATTAACAGGCAGATTGTTTACCACTGCGCCCCTGGGAAGCCAACCCATTACTACAGTTCAATTATAGGACGTTTTCATCATGCCTAGGATAATTCTGGTACACTTTAGGAGTCGCTCTCCATTGCTACTCAGTACCAAACACTCAGGTGCTGCTAGTGGTAAAGAACTCGCCTGCCAATTCAGGAGACATATGAGACTCAGGTTCTATCCCTGAGTGGGAAAGATCCCCTGGTGCAGGGCATGGCAACCCACTCCAGTACTCTTGCCTGGAAAATCTCACTGTCAGAGGAGCCTGGCAGGCTACAGTCCATGGAGTAGCAAAGTGACTTAGCATGCACTGTGACATGTACCCAAGTCTAGGCAACCACTGGTCTTTTCTCTATTACCATAAATTCTCTTATTTTGTATTTTTCACAAAAACATCATGCATTGCATTGTCTTAAACCAGAAATAATGTTGTTACTGTTTACCCATATTTTAAGATTGTGTGACTACTTCATTCTTCTTTATTGCTGGATAATATTCTATTGTGTGAATATGTTTGTTTTATTCCATTCAACAACTGACATCTGAATTGTTTCTACTTTTTGGCTATCTTGAATAATGCTGCTTTGATCACTCATGTATGAATTTATGTATGGACATAGATTTTCATATTGGCTATACCTAGGAGTGAAATTGCTGGGTCATCTAGTAACTTAATGTTTAACATTTTGAAGTATTGCCAAAAAATTGTTTTCCAACGTGGCTTTGCTGCCGTCTATGGGGTCGCACAGAGTCGGACACGACTGAAGTGACTTAGCATAGCATAGCGTAGCATATGCTACCTTCAGTGAGTGAGGATTGTAATTTCTCTATATCTCCTTGCTATTTCTTCTTTTTGATAATCATCTTTCTGGAATTGAACTGCATCTAATTGTGATTTTGATTTACATTCCCTAATGGCTACTAGGACTTCCCAGGTGGCTTGTGGTTTCAATCTGTGGGTAGGAAGAGTCCCTGGAGAAGGTAATGGCAGCCCACTTCAGTATTCTTTCCTGGGAAATCCCGTGGACAGAGGAGCCTAGTGGGCTACAGTCCATGGGGTCACAAAAGAGTCAGACATGGCTTAGTGACTAAGCAGCAGAAGCAGTAGCAGAATGACAAAAAATCTTGAGCATCTTTTCTGGTGCTTTTATTAGGCAAGATGGAGAAATATCTATTCTTTGCCCAATCATTAATTGGATTAGTTGTCTTTGTTTATATATTCTGAAGATAGGTCTTTCAAGGTATGATTTGAAATACTAGCCTTCTGTGGGTTATGTTTTAATTTTCTTGGTGATACCATTGGGTGGCTGAGTTGAACACAACTGAGCAACTGAGTATACAGGATTGATTGGCCAGGATTTTGCTGAGGATTTTTGCTTCTGTATTTGCAAGGTGTATTGATTTTTAGCTTTCTTGAAAATTTATTGTTTTCTTATCCATCTTGCAGTTTTCTTTTCTTAGCCTGATTTTGTTATCAGTTTTTGCTTCATAGAATGAGTTGGGAATTGTCCTGCCTCTTCAGTATATTTTGAAGATTTTGTGAAGAATTGACATTTACTATTTAAAGGGTTAGTATGATTTACCAGTGATGCCATGTAGGTCTCAGCTTTTCTTTTGTGGGGGTTATTTATTACTAACTCAAACTTTTTACTTGTTATGATACTTTCAGATATTGTATTTTCTTTTGAATGAGTTTTGGTAGATTTTGCTTTCTTTAAGGAATTTATCCAGTTCATTTATTTTATTTTGTTAGCTTAAAATGCCTCTAGTATTTCCTTACTTTTTTTGTTTTTTGGCCTTTGTAAATTCTGTAGTAATTCCCCCTGTTCCTGTCATGATTTTAGTAACTCGAGTCTTTTTTCTTTTTCTCGTAATCGATCTAGCTAAATGTTTGCTAATTTTGTTAACATTTTCATGAATAATTTTTTGTTTTATTGATATTCTTTATTGTATTTTATTTTCATTACATTGCCTTATCTTTGCTTTGAGTTTGCTTAGTTTTCTCTTCTTTTTCTAATTTCTTATGGTCTAATTCCTTTAGCTGAATTGAGTATATTTTGATATTTAGTGATTTTATTTTCATTTGTCTCCAAAATATTTTCTAATTAATTTACTTCCAAGTATTTTATAAATTTCCATGATTATTTTTAATTTAATTATCAATTATTTAGGAGTTTGTGTAACTGTCCTAAATTGCTTTCTGTTATTGAATTATAATTTAATTACATTGCACTTAGAGACATATTTTGTATTTTATTTATTTTTTATTTATTGATGCTTGTTTAATGGCTTAGCATATGGTCTTTTCTGTAGAAAGTTCTCTGTGGACCTGAGAAGAATGTGTGTTCTACTGCTATTGGGTGAAGTGTTCTATACATATTTCTTTTTTAAAAAAATAAATTAAATTTTATTTATTTCATTTTTATTGAAATATAGATTTACAATGTTGTGTGAGTTTCAGGCATACAGCAAAGTCATTCAGTTATACATACATATATATCTATGTTTTCAGATTCTTGTCCCTTATAGGTTATTACAAAATATTGAATATAGGTTACAGTGCTATATCGTAGAGTCCTTGTTGCTTATCTGTTTTATATATAGTAGTTTGTATAAGTTAATCCCAAACTCTTAATTTATCCCTTTTTCTGCACTACTTTGGTAACGAAACATCTGTTTTCTGTGTCTGTGAGTCTACTTCTGTTCTGTATATAAGTTCATTTGTAATTTTTTGTTCAAGATTCCACGTCTAAGCAATATTTGTCTCTCTGTCTGGCTTTCTTCACTTGGTATCATTGTGTCCAGGGCCATCTATGTCGCTTCAAATGGCATTATTCCATTCATTTTTATGGCTGAGTCCTATTCCATTGTATAAATATATCAAACCTCTAGTCACATTTATTATTTCTAATTGATTTATAGTGTTTACAAGTCTTCTGTTTCTTTGCTGATCTTCCCTTTTTTCTTTCCATCACTTAAAGTAGGCATATTGAAGTCTGTAACAACAATTGTTCAGTTTTATATTTCTCCCTTAATTATTAGTTTTTGTTTCCTATTTTGGGAGGCTTTTTTCATATTTATAATTTGAAATTAATATAAAGGCAGCATACTAAAATGTATGCAGTGCACCTGAAGACTGCTCAGAAGGCACTTTCTTAATAAAAATATCAAGGTTGTTGTATAGATAAAAATATAATGAACATTTGTGTTGATTACAGTATTTGTTCAAAAACATGTAAACTAAATAGACTACAGTTTTTTGTTTTTTTGTTTTTTTCTCACTGTGTCTAAATAATATATACCAGATTGGGATATTAAAATTACTCCAACTAATAAAGTTTTCAAATTCTGTCAGTTAACTTACTCTTTTAAAACATGAATAGTTTATACATTATTTGCACTGATGGCAATTTTTTATTAATTTTATGTCTCTTGTCAGTTTTAGCATGTTTATTTGCACTTGTTTGAACATAGCCCACAACTATGTCTATCACACTCGAATGAACCAACACATGCCTATGCTTTTGAAGCGCTATATTAACATTACACATTTCTTCCATTGCTAAAGTACACTTGCCTCTACTTAAAGTGTATTTATGACATGTAACTATAAAAAAATAATCATATACAAGTTGAAAAAAATGACAAGATAATTTATACTAGTGAATATATTTACAAATAAATTATTTTAAAAACAATGAGATCTAATAAAACTGAAAGTCAATCAAAAAATAGAGGCTGTGTATTAGTATCATAAACCGAAAACAATGACAAAGTAATGTCAGTGGGGATTTATACTGAACTGAACTCTGGAAGGGTGATAGGATAGATCAAAGCATTGAATTTAGAATGAGCTATTCATATGGGAAAGCAAAAAAAAAAAAGTATAGATTCTAGCCATATAAAACTGTCAGCTTGAAAATATACTGCTTGCATGGTCAATCACTTGGATAGCATCATTCTGTGATATATTAAATATAGAAGCTATTTCTTATGGCTTTTGAAGTATGACAAACAAAATAGTGAGAAATTTTTTTTTTAATGATATGTTCAATGAAAGAAAACTACAATGAAATTCATCCAAGCTAATATTGGATAATGATAGGTATTTATGTTCTTTTTATTTTTTTAATAATTTATAATACATAGTGAAGTCTTGCTACATAATCAAATAGTATTTATCATTTGAGATTACAAGTAGCTTTCCAATTCTATATAATATTCAGCAATAGAAATTAATTCAACTACTAGTTCAAAGTTCTACAATATAAACTTTAATTCAATTAAAAATACAGTATTGAAATAGGAAGGCAAAATGAATCTATTTTCCCATCTCTTTTGTTTCCCAAGTTCTGTGTTACAAGATAGTCTGCACAGGCAAAATATAGGGAAATATCAATATGTCACTCTTACCAGTTGATATTTATTTTTAAATGCTCCTTAAATGATAGGACTTTATACTAACTTTTGGAGCAATTAAATCTTAAAAATGTTAATTAACTTGCAGAAAAAAATAGTGGACATACCTTATTTTGTTTTTATAGTGCGTCTGTTAGTTTGGATAGACATTTTGAAAATAAACAGCCTGGATATTTGAAATGGACAGAAGGAAAGTGAACAAGAAAACCTCTGAAGGAAAATAAGAAATATTGTGGTCTACTGAATATTTGAATTATACTTGAATAGTTTACCAGAGATGTGTCAAAATTCATGTTCTGCTGAAATTTCATTTTTCTCTTCATTCAGTGAACTGAGATGCTGTCTGCATGTAAATAGCTCTGTGGTGCTTTTTTTAATAGCCACGGTCACTTTGTGACTCTAAAAATTAACTCTATGTGAAACCAGAAAATAGGGATCCCTAACTGGGAACAGAAAAATTTTTTTTTTTTATTTTTACTTTGTTTTTACCCTCTACACATTGGTGAAATCTGCAAATATAGCCAACAGTTATATAGTAGTTATAAAATTCCCATATATATGATCTTGGCTTGAGATTGAAAGACAAGATTACATTCATATTCCCCAATTTAAGATGCCCATTTTCAGGACTGATTATGAATTCTGTAAGCAATAAGATTTGGCATGCATGCTTTATTGAAAGTCTCCTTAACAAATAATACCCTTTTTTTTCCCAGTGATTTTTGGTGTTGAGGGAAAATGCTTTCAGAGGACAATTTGTGGTTAATGCCTTTCCGTGGGTAAAATCCCACTGAGAAGTGCTCTAGCTAACTTGCCCTGGGTTGTGTTCCAACTTAGTTTAAGGGACTTTAGGGGACACACTCCTGCTGATTCCACTGTTCTTTCCTGTCTTCCTTTTTTTTGTAATCTTGACCCAAAAACTATTTTAAGTGATGTCTGATTTGGCTTCCTATGGTTCTCAAATGTTCACTGGTAAAGGGTTATTGAAAGAATCTGTGACTCTCCCTTTCTTTTCTTGAATTCAGAGTTTCTGATGTTGATATTAATGTGAAAGGGTCATCCACAAAGAGACAAAGAACACTAATGTTGTAAGGCTTCTCAGCTCTTTTCCTTTATCACAGTTGGGGGACTCCAGACCGTTGGGATCAAATATCTTCTATCACCTCCTTAAAAATATGAACATCTGTGTCATCATTGGCCTGTAGGCTTGTCAGGCTTATTCCTAAAGTATTCCTCTCTCTCTATAGTCCATTGATTGAACATGACAGAACTGTAAGATTTTCAGGCTAAAGGGCACCTTAAAGGTCAAATAGTCCAACCCCTTTACTTTATGGAGTTAGGAAATTGAAGCCTATGGTGAGTAGGTTATTTGTCTGTGGTGTGGACAAAGGTACAGAAATGGAAGAGAAAGTAGTATCTCTGTCTACTAACAAGGGGACTCTACATGGCATTTGGATTAGTGTTATTTTCCCCTGTCCCCTTAATACTTTCCTATCTTACCAAACCTTGCCCAGATCCTAGGGAATCCTCTGATATGATAAGTGAGTTGAAGAGGCAACAGGGTTTAACATTCAGGACACACTGAACAGAGGTTTAAATTACAGACAGCTTACATATGTCTAAAGTGTTTGTTTTTCTAAACATATCATATTACTAATCTAATTTTGATTTCATGCAAAAATAAATGGTAGTTTTTTTTTTAATCCAAGTCTTTGGTAAAAATAGAGTACTGTCTTAGCTAGATCCCTGTAGGAGTGGTGAATAGGATTCTCAGTGGAGGATGTCTACGACAATTGACTTTACAAGCAACTTAGTTTTTGAAAATACATTCTGACTTAAAAATCACCCTGAGGACTTCTGAGAGAAAAAACAACTCAGGATCTTTAGTTACATAGTTCTTTAAGGTATAGGATAACTTGAAGCTAGATGACTCAGCGTGAGTCATGTAAGTAATGGCTTTTGGTAAATTGTACTTGTACGAGGACTTGTATGAGTAACGTAATAAATTCTTCCTACTAGAGTAATAACATTTCAACTGAAGGGAGACCAGAAATAAAGGAATAATGTGATTTATTTTTGGTGGCGTGACACAAATGTATCTATTCCAGGGAAGAGGAAAGGATAAGAATCTTCTGAAAAGGTGCAGAGAAACACATATAAAGACTGGCCAATAAACTATTCTCCTAAATTGTTCAAAGGGATACAAAAGCTTTTAGAGACATCCAGTCCAAACTTCTTCCAAATAAAGGTGGAAGAAACATTGATTTGTCCTTGATGTAAATGCTTTCCATAAAGGTGAATCCACTTCTTAATGAAGTAGTCTCTTCAATTCTTAGCTAGGAATTTTTATCTTCTTTCATAGAGGAGGTGAAAATCTATATCCATGTATTAATATCTACTTCAAATATATACCTTGTCCTTTTCTACAAATTTTAGGTCAAACTTGGAAAGTAATAATTTAAGTACTGAGGCTAATTTCCATTTATCTATGATAGTGAATGAAACTGAAAATATTAAATATCCACAGCTAATGAGAGATATATCAATAACCTTAGATATGCAGATGATACCACCCTCATGGCAGAAGGTGAAGAAGAACTAAAGATCCTCTTGATGAAAGTGAAAGAGGAGAGTGAAAAAGTTGGCTTAAAGCTCAGAAAACGAAGATCATGGCATCTGGTCCCATCACTTCATGGCAAATAGATGGGGAAACAGTGGAAACAGTGTCAGACTTTATTTTTCTGCAATCCAAAATCACTGCACATGTGATTGCAGCCATGATATTAAAAGACGCTTACCCCTTGGAAGGAAAGTTATGACCAACCTAGACAGCATATTGAAAAGCAGAGACATTACTTTGCCTACAAAGTTTCATCTAGTCAAGGCTATGGTTTTTCTACTGGTCATGTATGGATGTGAGAGTTGGACTATAAAGAAAGCTGAGCATTGAAGAATTGATGCTTTTGAACTGTGGTGTTGGAGAAGACTCTTGAGAGTCCCTTGGACTGCAAGGAGATCCAACCAGTCCATCCTAAAGGAGATCAGTCCTGGTTGTTCATTGGAAGGACTGATATTGAAGCTGAAGCTCCAATACTTTGGCCACCTGATGTGAAGAGCTGACTCACTGGAAAAGTCCCTGATGCTGGGAAAGATTGAAGGCAGGAGGAGAAGGGGATGACAGAGGATGAGATTGTTGGATGGCATCACCAACTCAATGGACATTGGTTTGAGTGAACTCCAGGAATTGGTAATGGACAGGGAGGCCTGGTGTGCTGTGGTTCATGGGATCTCAAAGAGTCGGACACAACTGAGTGACTGAACTGAACTGAACTGATCATTCTAAAGCTTTATGATTTTTATAGCTTTATGAGAGTAAAAGTTCTTAAAGGAGAAATGCATAAAACTAGCATATTCATATTTAGTCAAATTATGTCTTCATTTTAATTGACATGTTCACAGTGAACAGAGTATTTTCATTGATAGTCTTGGTTTATATGAAGAATCTTGGAGAGTTTTATTTCTTAAAACTGTAAAATTATTGCTTACTCAACATTATTTAGTGCGAAATATAACAATGTTTAAAGTTTTATAATTGAATGTTTGGTCTCCCGTATTTGGTTTTCAAATTTGCCTACTATAAGTAAGTGTTCTGTTTAAAATGAAAACTGTGTTCTAAATGTTTAAACATTTGTATTGTTTCAAAAGTGGTTCATAATGGCACAATGTGAGGGCCACATGCATTTCCATTGATTGTCATGTTCAACCACTGAAATGTAGGACAGGCAGAGAGTCATCTGCTAACTGCTAAGTCACTTCAGTCATGTCCGCCTCTGTGTGACCCCATAGACAGCAGCCCACCAGGCACCCCCATCCCTGGGATTCTCCAGGCAAGAACACTGGAGTGGGTTGCCATTTCCTTCTCCAATGTATGAAAGTGAAAAGTCAAAGTGAAGTCGATCAGTCGTGTCCGACCCTCAGCGACCCCATGGACTGCAGCCTTCCAGGCTCCTCCATCCATGGGATTTTACAGGCAAGAGTACTGGAGGGGGGTGCCATTGCCTTCTCCGAGAGAGTCATCTAGATGATATTAATGCTTTGATTAGGAAAGCATTAGGAAACTTTCTTTTGCAATTTGAAAACATTACTTTGAACACGTAGACCTGACTATCCAGGACATAGATGCAAATGATGGTAAGATAAGAAGTCATGTTCTCCAGTAAACTCAAGTCCATACAAGCCTGTGAATCTTTCATAGCCAGGTAGAAGAAAGCTGTCCTAACTCTGAAATTCATAGCCTTTAGGGTTACAAAAATTTCGAATGAAAAAAATTTAGATTGCATAAGAATCCCATTGAGTGCTTGTTTAAAACAAAGAATCCTTGACCCTTTTAAGAGCTGACAACTTGCATGTGAGACCTATAGAGTAGTACAAAGCCCCATACTCAGAACGGCCTCCCACATTTACTTTAACGCTCTGCTTCTTTCTTTATTTTGAACTAATGTTTTGTAAATTTTATTTTGAACTAATGTTCTGTAAATGAAGTCCAACGAGACAAGTGAGCATGTGCATTACCAAAGAACATACATGCAATGTGTTTGCCCTCTAATTCTT
Organism: Bos indicus; assembly: GCF_029378745.1. Taxonomy (NCBI): domain Eukaryota; kingdom Metazoa; phylum Chordata; class Mammalia; order Artiodactyla; family Bovidae; genus Bos; species Bos indicus. The sequence goes on from NC_091766.1 coordinate 103,259,114, forward strand.
ATCACACCATTCACATATAGCATTTGTGATGTACCATGACAGAGAATTCTGCTTTGTGATGGCTGGGAATTCAGACAGACTCAAATGAATACAGGGTTAGCATGTTACATACAAAATAAGCAGAGGAACAGGGAGCTCTGAGACGGGTTTATTCAAATTTCCTTTAAATCAGAATTTTCCTTCAACGTAAAGGTAGTGAAAATCTAAGAAACATGAACACTCAAGAAACTCCATTATATCTATTCCTACCTTTGTTACTTCCCTGTATGTCCAACCACTTATGCTGAAAATGATGACATGGGCAGAAAAGGAAAGATTAGACAGTCCATAGCTTGTTTCCTTTCTGTCCTTTCTTACTCATCGCTAAGCCTCAGGTAGAAAGTTCTGGCAGAATGTGTGCTTATCAGGAAATGAAATAACAACCAAGTTAGTTTTGTGGAGAGTTTAGCGTTTCTAGTAATGTTGAAATACATTAATGTGTACCATATTCACTAAAATTAGGAATTGCGTAAGTTAAGTAATTCCATATACAGATTATATGTGTTTTAAACTGGCATTACACAATATAAAAATGAATACAAAATTCATGCTACTTTAAATTTTTATTTTTTATTTATTTGAAACAACATTAAATAACAACAGCAAGTATGGCAAGATGAGTGAGAAGGCCAACAGCACAAAGAAAATGGGAGTAAATTTTTCTATTTAATGGCACTTTCTTCCTTCTTTTTAAACAAGAGCACACATGTTTTCATTTTGCACTAGACGCTGAAAATTACTATTTCAGTTGGTCTAGAATAGATTTGGACACCTGCATCTTTAACGAGCTCTGATGCTTTTTAAACATAGAACGTACTGTCCCTATACCTCTCTTTTGATTCTTGTGAAGTATTCCCTTGTATTATTTGTATTTACATGAATATAGTTCTGATCACATAAGGCTGCAAGGTTCATTGAGGTAAGATATATGGAATACTTCAGGTATTCTACAGTGTTTAGCTGCCTGTCTTCCATTGGGCATCTTTTTAGAAAACATTTGTTATATAGTAAAATCATTTAAAGAGATACCTGACAATAGTCTAACGAAGTAAGAGTAGATAAAACAATTTACCAATAAGATTGCATTTATAAAAAAAAAAAAAAAAGTCCACTGTAACTGTCATGACTTACTTTTGCATGAAAAAGCGAAAGTCACCCAGGCGTGTCCCACTCTTTGCAACCCCGTGGACTATACAGTCCATGGGATTTTCCAAGCAAGAATATTGGAGTGGGTAGCCATTCCCTTCTCCAGGGGATCCCAACTCAGGGATTGAACCCAGTTCTCCCACATTACAGGTGGATTTTTTACCAGCTGAGTCTTTTGCATAGTACCCATTAAAACAAGTGTTAAAATGAGTCACTTCCATATATAAATTGTAAACATAAAATATTTCTCCAAATAATTCATAATTTAAAGAAACTATTGAATATATAGGGGCTTTCTTGGTGACTGAGATGGTAAAGGATGTGCCTGCAATGCAGCAGACCTGGGTTTGATCCCTGGGTCAGGAAGTTCCCCTGGAGAAGGAAATGGCAACCCGCTCCAGTATTCTTGCCTGGAGAATTCCATGGACAGAGGAGACTGGCAAAGTACAGTCCATGGGTTGCAAAGAGTCAGACATGACTGAGCGATTATCACTTTCATTTTCATTGGATACATAGTACAGATTCATGCTTTAAAACAAGATTTTCTGAAATAATTTTATTTGCACAAATGTTTTTCTAGTGAAAATTCACTATATTAAACAATTATTGTCTGAACTCTTCTCTGAGTGAAAGAACAGGAGAGCCAAGTTCCATCCTCCAAGCTTCAGCCTGCTTTCCTATTTACAATCTGCAGTACAGAATTGGAGGAAAAAATGTAAAGTTTCCAAATACTTTAATCACTGTATGGTCGCCACCCCCCAAATCTTTCTTATGAGGTTTAAAATATGCCAGTCCCCGACAAAATCTTTCTTATGAGGTTTAAAATATGCATCTTATCTTTTAATTTAAATTATATTTATCTTCACTTTTTTTTTTACTTAAATTTTATTTTATTTTAAACTTTACAATATTGTATTAGTTTTGCCAAATATCGAAATGAATCCTCCACAGGTATACATGTGTTCCCCATCCTGAACCCTCCTCCCTCCTCCCTCCCCATACCATCCCTCTGGGTCGTCCCAGTGCACCAGCCCCAAGCATCCAGTATCATGCATCGAACATGGACTGGCTACTCGTTTCATACATGATATTATACATGTTTCAATGCCATTCTCCCAAATCTTCCCACCTTCTCCCTCTCCCTCTCCCACAGAGTCCATAAGACTGTTCTATACATCAGTGTCTCTTTTGCTGTCTCGTACACAGGGTTATTGTTACCATCTTTCTAAATTCCATATATATGCGTTAGTATACCGTATTGGTATTTTTCTTTCTGGCTTACTTCACTCTGTATAATAGGTTCCAGTTTCATCCACCTCATTAGAACTGATTCAAATTTACTATTCAACATAGTTTTGGAAGTTTTGGCCACAGCAATTAGAGCAGAAAAAGAAATAAAAGGAATCCAAATTGGAAAAGAAGAAGTAAAACTCTCACTATTTGCAGATGACATGATCCTCTACATATCTTCACTTTTAAATTAAACTAAAATGTCCTGGAAAGACTGAGGGGAAGATTCTGACCATTGCTAAGATGTTAAGATGTTAAAACATTATTAAAACAGATCTACTAATTTTTAGAAAATAATTATTTAATAATTGGAATTGAATAAATTCAAAACCAGTGGTTACCTGAGTCAAACCTGTGAGATTGAACTTCATTTTTTTTTTTTTTGTAAAACAAGTGCACAAAACAAGGGTAATTTAGTTAGGAGTTTTACCTTCTAATCTTACAGAATGAAGTCCCTAGGGACAGTCTCTTACAAATGAGAAAGTGTGAAGTTATTCATAAATTCAGGATCCCTTTTAAAAAATGTGTAATAAAGCATTTTATGTATGAATGCTCCAGAGGGTATAATCATTGAATACTTATTAAAGATTACATATGGGCTTTAGTCCTGTGAAAAAGGTGATCTGAGTAATAACAGGTTGTTGGGTAGGAAGAGCTCAAATACTTCTAAGTATCTGAGGCCAATTATCTGAAAACTCAGGAGGACTTCAATGGTAGTTCATAATTACTCATTTGGAGTGGTAAGTCAGTTGAGTTAAAAATCCCTATATAAATACTGCCATAAATAGAGTTGGTCAAGGTAGATGAGAGCAAGCTTGTGCCTGCAGGTGTGCTGTCCATTAACAGCCCCAAGCCGGAGACCCCAATCAGCTTCTACAGTCCTGAGAAAACTGTGCTATTTTATTCAGGACTTTTTTTTTTTTTTTCCAGAAAACATAATTTGGAGCCATGTACCCTACCTTTCATAAATCTTTGACTTCATAGGTTTCCTCTCTTGATCTAAGACCTCCATTTCTATGGTAGTACTTTCATTAGTATAACCAACTAGTTTGAAGTTGTAATGGGGTTTTGTCAAGTTACTTGACATCCTCAGACAGTACTTTCTTCTGTGTGTAGAGTGTGACTGAATTGCACTACAGAGGATTTTGAGTAAAGGTTTATGCAAATGAGCATGTTTTGCAAAGCTTATGCTCCATAATATGCTGTGCTTCGGCGCTCAGTCGTGTCCAACTCTTTGCAACCCTATGGACTGCAGCCCTTCAGGCTCCTCTGTCCATAGGATTCTCCAGGCAAGAATACTGGAGTGGGTTGCCATGACCTCCTACAGAAGATCATCCCAACCCAGGGATCGAACCCAGGTCTCCTGTGTTTACCATCTGAGCCACCAGGGAAAGGGATTCTGCTGGCCCAAATTATCCATAATAATAACATTTATTGTAGTTTAAAATTAAGCACTTGTTATAAGGAAAAGCTTTACATTCTGATAATTTAATAGGATGATTTTCTTATTGTCTATCAATACAGGCTTTTGAAAAAATACGTACATTTTTAAATTTGTTGCCTTTAATATAAATATATCTCTTATTGGTGCTAAAAAATCTGGAAAAGATGTTAGAGCCAATTTGTTGAAAAGCTTGACATGGCATTTTGTGAACATGATGGAAGATAAAGTTCATGGGGGGGAAAATTGGTCATGAATATCTGAGATGATCTGAAGTAATAAAAACCTTGATGAATCCATCTCTGTGCTCCCCGGCCTGTGAAGGAGAGCTGGGTAGTCGTATAGAATGTTGTCTTGCACCCACAACTCCATTACTATTGAAAACGAAGGTAGTGACCTTGTCAACAGTGGGCATACACGTTTTTCCTTGCTTAATAAGAATCCGATATTCAGGCTGCGATGTTCAGGACTATCCCCGGGAGAATGAGATTTCAGTACCTCTCACTCTTCACTCCCTTAACTCCTTGCATCCACACATCTAATCACGGTTTGTGAACTTGCTTTTTCTTACGTGTGTCTGCTCTTATGCATGTGTGTGCAAAGTGTCCGGTTCAATAGTTCACTAAAGAGAACTTTATGTGTTTAAAATTTCTTTCATTGCTACCATAATTAAAAAAAAAAAAAAAAAAAAAAACTCTGACACTCAAAATAGACTGATAATGATCTAATGATAGTTCAGTGTGATATTATGCTCCCCTTGTAACTTTTATATACCCAAACGTAGCTTTGATCATTATTTCCAAAGTCAGCAAAGCTTTTTTTTTTTTTTTTTTAGCTTTTTATTTGATATTGGAATATAGCTGATTAACAATGTTTTGATAGTTTCCAGTACACAGCAGTGCAGCTCAGCCATACATTTACACATATATCCATTCCCCCCAAACTTCCCTACCATCTGGACTACCAAATTACATTGAGCAGAGTTCCCTGTGCTATAGAGCAAGCAAAGTTTTCTGACATGAGAACTGTGTTATGTTCCTAATACCTCATCCGAACCTCTGCTTTACTGTTCATCTTTTATCCTATATTCATTTAATCTTTCTAAAAACAATTTTTGATCAAAGATGAGCTGTTTCAAAAACTCTTTCTTTACTATTTCCGTTACTGTGGCCCTTCACTTCATTCCATGGAGCAAACGGAGGAGAAAGGAAATCTTAAAGAAACCCTGTTCACTGTTAACCGGGACACAAATACATCCAGTAAATAAAAATCCAGAAACAGCTTTTAGGGGCTAAAGAAACATATCAGTGTGAGCAAATATGACATGCTAGATTTTCCATATAAAATGAAACAGCCCAACAAGCATTTAGCTCTCTCCCCACTTTCATAACCCTGATAATTTTTCCAGGCACCATTTGATGCTACTAAATATATATTTCCTCTATAACTATCCAGAGCAAAGGGATATGGGAAGTAATATTGTTGATACATGAAGTACAAGACATTCTCACTTGCCCTTTCCCAGTTGTGCTGGCACTTGCTGACAGTTGTAAAAACTTGTTGTTGTCATAAGCAGAGACAACCCAAAGGCACGCAGGGAATAAATGTATGCTATAATAATAACAAGGTGCCACTTTAAAAAAATATTTCTTTTCAGCTTAGGGCTACATTTAAACCTTCACGTACAGTTCATGAAACTTACAATGTGGGAGAGTTAGTACTGGTAGTGTCTTTGAGAGTCTCTAGGGAAAAAGACTCTGAGATATTGTTATCATTATTACCATCTTGCTAACTGAATCACAGTTAGTGCCTTGGTTATTACACCTAAGGGAATGACTTACTACCCTCTAGGTTGAAATAGAGGACAAAATGAGATTCTTTCATTGTAGGGAGATGGAAAAAAATTCAGGACGCACAAAGGAAAAGACATTCTATTCAACGTCAGTCTTGTAAAACTAGAGAACTAAATTAGTCAGAATCAGTCCTCCACTTGGCCACATAAATTCACTGAGCATACATTTCAACTAAAATGAATGCACATGGAAATTTTTGTACAATTAAATACATTCTTCCTCCTAAAACATACTCATGCTTTACTTTCATAAAAATGCAAAAACAAAAGCAAAATAAAACAGGCAAGAAGATTTCATACCAAAGCAGAGCTGCTCTTGAAAACGAGAGATGTATGTGCCACAGTCTGCATTATTATTTTTTTCCTCTCTCAGTCACTTGACTTGTAAAATTGTAAGATGCTGTTGAAATAATTCAGTCAAATAAAGTAAAAGTAATATTGATGAAAATTCTTTCATTCTTATTGACTCCTGAATATTAAAGTGTAAATATGTAGACTTCCTTCAAGCATTGTAGATGGAACTAAATGTTCTAACTTTAAATATCCGTAAAGAAAATATAAGCTGTATGTTACACTTGAACCTGAAATCACACTGTGTTTTGAGGACACGCTGAGCCCTTAATGACCTATTTTGCTCAGCAATTGCACTTTTTATTCCTTTTCCTTATGTAGCTAATTTTTGTAATTGACCCCTATTGTAGCCCTCATTTATTTTTAAACTAATTGTTAAGTGACTTGTCTGTTTGAAGTAGTTCACTGTGCGTCCAAGGTAAGGAGCAATGGCTGCACTTTGCTGGAGCAGCCGTGAAGAGATACCCCACACCCAAGGTAAGAGAAACCCAAGTAAGACGGTAGATGTTGCAAGATGGCATCGAGGGCAAACACACTGAAACCATACTCACAGAAAAGTAAGTCAATCTAATCACACTAGGACCACAGCCTTCTCTAACTCAATGAAACTAAGCCATGCCCGTGGGGCAACCCAACACGGGTGGGTCATGGTGGAGAGATCTGACAGAATGTGGTCCACTGGAGAAGGGAATGGCAAACCACTTCAGTATTCTTGCCTTGAGAACCCCATGAACAGTATGAAAAGGCAAAATGATAGGATACTGAAAGAGAAACTCCCCAGGTCAGTAGGTGCCCAATATGCTACTGGAGATCAGTGGAGAAATAACTCCAGAAAGAATGAAGGGATGGAGCCAAAGCAAAAACAATACCCAGCTGCAGATGTGACTGGTGATAGAAGCAAGGTCGGATGCTGTAAAGAGCAATATTGCATAGGAACCTGGAATGTTAGGTCCATGAATCAAGGCAAATTGCAAGTGGTCAAACAAGAGATGGCAAGAGTGAATGTCGACATTCTAGGAATCAGCGAACTGAAATGGACTGGAATGGGTGAATTTAACTCAGATGACCATTATACCTACTACTGCGGGCAGGAATCCCTCAGAAAAAATGGAGTGGCCATCATGGTCAACAAAAGAGTCAGAAATGCAGTACTTGGATGCAATCTCAAAAATGACAGAATGATCTCTGTTCCTTGCCAAGGCAAACCATTCAATATCACAGTAATCCAAGTCTATGCCTCAACCAGTAATGCTGAAGAAGCTGAAGTTGAACAGTTCTATGAAGACCTACAAGACCTTTTAGAAGTAACACCCAAAACAGATGTCCTTTTCATTATAGGGGTCTGGAATGCAAAAGTAGGAAGTCAAGAAACACCTGGAGTAACAGGCAAATTTGGCCTTGGAATACGGAATGAAGCAGGACAAAGCCTAATAGAGTTTTGCCAAGAATATGCACTGGTCGTAACAAACATCCTCTTCCAACAACACAAGAGAAGACTCTATATATGGACATCACCAGATGGTCAACACCGAAATCAGATTGATTATATTCTTTGCAGCCGAAGATGGAGAAGCTCTATACAGTCAGCAAAAACAAGACCAGGAGCTGATTGTGGCTCAGACCATGAACTCCTTATTGCCAAATTCAGACTGAAATTGAAGAAAGTAGGGAAAACCACTAGACCATTCAGGTATGACCTAAATCAAATCCCTTATGATTATACAGTGGAAGTGAGAAATAGATTTAAGGGCCTAGATCTGATAGATAGAGTGCCTGATGAACTATGGAATGAGGTTCGTGACATTGTATAGGAGACAGGGATGAAGACCATCCCCATGGAAAAGAAATGCATAAAAGCAAAATGGCTGTCAGGGGAGGCCTTACAATAGCTGAGAAAAGAAGAGAAGCGAAAAGCAAAGGAGAAAAGGAAAGATATAAACATCTGAATGCAGAGTTCCAAAGAATAGCAAGAAGAGATAAGAAAGCCTTCCTCAGTGATCAATGCAAAGAAATAGAGGAAAACAACAGAATGGGAAAGACTAAGGATCTCTTCAAGAAAATCAGAGATACCAAAGGAACATTTCATGCAAAGATGGGCTCGATAAAGGACAGAAATGGTATGGACCTAACAGAAGCAGAAGATGTTAAGAAGAGATGGCAAGAATACACAGAAGAACAGTACAAAAAAGATCTTCATGACCCAGATAATCACGATGGTGTGATCACTGACCTAGAGCCAGACATCCTGGAATGTGAAGTCAAGTGGGCCTTAGAAAGCATCACTATGAACAAAGCTAGTGGAGGTCATGGAATTGCAGTTGAGTTATTCCAAATCCTGAAAGATGATGCTGTGAAAGTGCTGCACTCAATATGCCAGCAAATTTGGAAAACTCAGCAGTGGCCACAGGACTGGAAAAGGTCAGTTTTTATTCCAATCCCAAAGAAAGGCAATGCCAAAGAATGCTCAGACTACCACACAATTGCACTCCTCTCACATGCTAGTAAATTAATGCTCAAAATTCTCCAAGCCAGGCTTCAGCAATACGTGAACCGTGAACTTCCAGATGTTCAAGCTTGATTTAGAAAAGGCAGAGAAACCAGAGATCAAATTGACAACATCTGCTGGATCATGGAAAAAGCAAGAGAGTTCCAGAAAAACATCTATTTCTGCTTTATTGACTATGCCAAAGCTTTTGACTGTGTGGATCACAATCAACTGTGGAAAATTCTTCAAGAGTAGGGACTACCCAGACCACCTGATCTGCCTCTTGAGAAATCTGTATGCAGGTCAGGAAGCAACAGTTAGAACTGGACATGGAACAACAGACTGGTTCCAAACAGGAAAAGGAGTACATCAAGGTTGTATATTGTCACCCTGTTTATCTAACTTATATGCAGAGTACATCATGAGAAACGCTGGACTGGAAGAAACACAAGCTGGAATCAAGATTGCCGGGAGAAATATCAATAACCTCAGATATGCAGATGACACCACCCTTATGGCAGAAAGTGAAGAGGAATTGAAAGGCCTCTTGATGAAAGTGAAAGTAGAGAGTGAAAAAGTTGGCTTAAAGCTCAACATTCAGAAAACGAAGATCATGGCATCCAGTCACTTCATGGGAAATAGATGGGGAAACAGTGGAAACAGTGTCAGACTTTATTTTTCTGGGCTCCAAAATCACTATAGATGGTGACTGCAGCCATGAAATTAAAAGATGCTTACTCCTTGGAAGGAAAGTTATGACCAACCTAGATAGCATATTCAAAAGCAGAGACATTACTTTGCCAGCAAAGGTCTGTCTAGTCAAGGCTATGGTTTTTCCAGTGGTCATGTATGGATGTGAGAGTTGGACTGTGAAGAAGGCTGAGCACTGAAGAATTGATGCTTTTGAACTGTGGTGTTGGAGAAGACTCTTGAGAGTCCCTTAAACTGCAAGGAGATCCAACCAGTCCATTCTGAAGGAGATCAGCCCTGGGATTTCTTTGGAAGGAATGATGCTAAAGCTGAAACTCCAGTACTTTGGCCACCTCATGAGAAGAGTTGACTCTTCGGAAAAGACCCTGATGCTGGGAGGGATTGGGGGGCAGGAGGAGAAGGGGACGACAGAGGATGAGATGGCTGGATGGCATCACTGACTCGATGGACGTGAGTCTGAGTGAACTCCGGGAGTTGGTGATGGACAGGGGGGCCTGGTGTGCTGCAATTCATGGGGTCGCAAAGAGTCAGACACAACTGAGCAACTGATCTGACCTGATCTGATCTGACTTTGGATTGGGCAGATGAAAACTTGCTCCTCAAAGTCAAAGCTGGCATGTGATTTTGCATTTCTGTGCTAAATTACCTTGGTCTGAGAAGTGGTTAAAAGATGAAAGTGCCCCTGGGACAGTCTTCTCAAGTACTTTTCAACTCAATGTTAATGATATGGACTTTTAAAACACTGGAAATATGTTTAAAAATAATCTGGGATGCTTTCTAGGAAGGTACAGGAAAAGAGTGATTTTTACTGAAAGAGGTGACCATTGACTTTAAGTGTAAATCAGAAAAATAAAAGAAACTGTCGTTGATCATTTACTCAGCACTCAAGGCAATAATCAATTTCCTCCAATCAGTTACACCATTGAAGAGTGATGGCAGAGAGCAGACGCTCTATCAGCAAGCCTGTGTCTTCTGCATCAGTTTGTCGCTTTATCAGCAAGCCTGTGTCTTCTGCGTCAGTTTGTCTCTCTGTGTTTTTAGACATAAATCTTTACCATAGAGCTTGTGTTCAGACAACATTCTCTCCTCCCTCCAGGTGTTGAAACACAATAGGGTTTGTGAATTTTGAGCACCTGAGGGAAAATTTGTAATGTGAGTAAAAATTGATATTATTATGTTATAAGAAGTTTTCTACTTTAAAAAAGATACATCTTCACTTCAGTCAATAGAGTGTTTGGACAATTTAGGAAAAAATGGTATAAATTGTATTGAATTACATTTTATATCATATGTGGATATTAATGTAGACAGCTGGGAATATTGATCAGTTTTATAATGCATACTTGTGCAAATGCATTTTATGTATTGTGTAGATATTATTGGCGAGCACTGGCACAAGCATGTTTATTTTACAGCTCTTCATATCGAATCAAGAATGCAGTATTTTGACTCATGCCAGATTAGAAACACCAATATTTTCTGTTGATTTTCTCAGTGAACACAAACACTCATATTTCCTGTTTTGAAACCTGTTATAGTGAACTTAACCTCAAAGTTTTCAGATAATATATTTTCCAACATTATTTCAGACTAGCATTTTCACTGTGTTTTATCTAATACTGAATAAATATAAACTTCTTAATGATATGCAGTAAGGATAAAGAGGACATGAAAGCTATTGATTGCAATATGAATTTAGCTCTCAACAAGCATGTCCCTGAGAAATACAAAACAATAGAAATGAGATCACAGAATATCTCTATTTTCTTATCTTCAGTCTATTTCAAATTGATAGATAACTCAATGCCAAGCTAGAAATAGTTCATATAGTAAGAAACACTTGAATTGCATAGGACCATGGCTGATGTATTTTATTGTATAAAATGTGACTCAGTTTCACTCTTCTAGTTAACTTGAAGGCCATCACAAAACAGTAAATATAAAAAGACTTGAGATATTACTAAATATCAACTGTAGTTGGTAGTTATACATTTATCTTAAGCTTGATGCAAGTTATATTTCCAAGTAACCAGGTATACGGTATGAAGCAACCACTTCCATTTTAAAAGTTACATATTAAAATAATCATTTGTTTGATAAATTTATAAAATGTTGAAGGCAAAACCATCTAATTGAATATGAGCTTGCCAACCATGAAAGATACACCACACCCATTTAAAAGCTTTATAAAGTAATAATTTTGTCACTTAAAAATGTAGTAATAAGAAGTATGTGTATTATGTGTGTGTGGGTACATATCTCTCTCCATAATAGACCGCTTAAAATGTCTATACAGTTATCAAACTTATCATTGTAATTTTTTAAATGTTTTATTTGGTTCCATTATAGTGTGCTGTTATGTGCATTTTATAGTTATTGGAGGCCTAATCCTTGCTTTGTCTACTGTGCTGTATATGGAATAGTTATATTGGATAATTTGTATATATTTGTTCTTCTCAGGCCATATAGTTGCTTGCTAAAATTATACATTTAATGTTTGCTTGAGCCATTAAGTTTTGTGAATGCTTTCTTGTTGAAAGTCATTATTATAATAAGTGGATATTATCCTATCATTTCCATCCCTGAATGGAGGATATCATTATGAGAATTTTCCAATGGATGATCTAAAGAAAAAATTTGATTATTTTTGTTTGAAGGAAATGCAAAGAGATTTGCATTCCCAAGTGATGGGTATCACTGATGTATAAAATTGTGTCTTACTTTTGCTTTATTTGAGATATTATTTTGGTCTCAAAAAAGTGCAACTTTCAAAAGTAAAGTAAAAACTATTTATCTACATTAATAGATATATGTTGTGATTAGTAGACTGTTCAAAAACTAGTGACTTGATTTCTTAATGCCCAAGGTTAGAGAAGGCAACAAAGTATACTCTGATGATTTCAATAATCTTGCATATGCAAAACTAGATGTTTGGAAACCAGAATCACACATAATTTACACATATTGTCAAATGGCATTGTGTATTTAACTATAGCTCAAATATACTGTTAAGACTCTTTGTGTTGAAAATATTAAGTTCAAATGGGTATTTATATACTATAATCAATAATCTAGTCAGATGTTTAAATTGTCAGAAGTCAATTAGCAGTGGCCTACCATATGTTTGAATTTTGACTGTAAGTAAACTACCATCCCCAAGAAAAAGAAATGCAAAAAGGCAAAATGGTTGTCTAAGGAGGCCCTACAAATAGCTGTGAAAAGAAGAGTAGATAAAGGCAAAGGAGAAAAGGCAAGATAAACCCATTTGAATGCAGAGTTCCAAAGAATAGCAAGGAGAGATAAGAAAGCCTTCTTCATTGATCAATGCAAAGAAGTAGAGGAAAACAATAGAATGGGAAAGACTAGAGATCTCTTCAAGAAAATTAGAGACACCAAGGGAACATTTCATGCAAAGATGGGCAGACTAAAGGACAGAAATGGTATGGACCTAACAGAACAGAAGGTATTATGAGGTGGTGAACTGAACTGAACTGAAGAATACACAGAAGAACTGTACAAAAAATATCTTCATGACCCAGATAACCAGGATGGTATGATCACTCATCTAGAGCCAGACATTCTGGAATGCGAAGTCAGGTGGGCCTTAGGAAGCATCTCTACAAACAAAGCTAGTGGAGGTGATGGAATTCCAGCTGAGCTATATCAAATCCTAAAAGATGATACTGTAAAAGTGCTGCACTCATTTCATATATGATTATTATTCATGTTTAAATGCCATTCTCCAAAACCAATACAATATTGTAAAGTTAAAAAATAAAATAAAAATTAAAAAATAAATAAAAAGTCGAGAAGCCAGGAAAAAAAAAAAAAAAAAAGTGCTGCACTCAATATGCCATCAAATTTGGAAAACTCAGCAGTGGCCACATGATTGGAAAAGGTCAGTTTTCATTCCCATCCCAAAGAAAGGCAAGGGACTGTTCAAACTACTTCACAATTGCACTCATCTCACACACTAGCAAATAATGCTCAAAATTCTCCAAGCTAGACTTCAACAGTATGTGAACCAAGAACTACCAGATGTTCAAGCTGGATTTAGAAAAGGCAGAGGAACCAGAGATCAAATTGCCAACATCTATCAGATCATAAAAAAGCAAGCACATTCAAGAAAAACATTTCTTCTCCTTCACTGACTGCACTAAAGCCTTTGACTGTGTGGATCACAACAAACTGTGGAAAATTCTTCAAGAGATGGGAATACCAGTCCATCTGACCTGCCTCCTGAGAAATCTGCGTACAGGTCAAGAAGCAAATAGAACAGGACATGGAACAACAGACCGGTTCCAAATCAGGAAAGGAGTATGTTAAGGCTGTGTATTGTCACCCTGCTTATTTAACTTATATACAGAGTACATCATGAGAAACACTGGACTGGATGAAGCACAAGCTGGAATCAAGATTCAGTTCAGTTCAGTCGCTCAGTCGTGTCGGACTCTTAGCGAACCCATGAATTGCAGCATGTCAGGCCTCCCTGTCCATCACCAACTCCCGGAGTTCACTCAGACTCACGTCCATCGAGTCAGTGATTCCATCCAGCCATTTCATCCTCTGTCGTCCCGTTCTCCTCCTGCCCCCAATCCCTCCCAGCATCAGAGTCTTTTCCAATGAGTCAACTCTTCACATGAGGTGGCCAAAGTACTGGAGTTTCAGCTTTAGCATCATTCCTTCCAAAGAAATCCCAGGGCTGATCTCCTTCAGAATGGACTGGTTGGATCTCCTTGCAGTCCAAGGGACTCTCAAGAGTCTTCTCCAACACCACAGTTCAAAAGCATCAATTCTTCAGGGCTCAGCTTTCTTCACAGTCTAACTCTCACATCCATACATGACCACTGGAAAAACCATAGCCTTGACTAGACAGACCTTTGTTGGCAAAGTAATGTCTCTGCTTTTCAATATGCTATCTAGGTTGGTCATAGCTTTCCTTCCAAGGAGTAAGCGTCTTTTAATTTCATGGCTGCAGTCACCATCTGCAGTGATTTTGGAGCCCCCAAAACTAAAGTCTGACACTGTTTCCACTATTTCCCCATCTATTTCCCATGAATAGTGAAGTGATGGGACCGGATGCCATGATCTTTGTTTTTTGAATGTTGAGTTTTAAGCCAACTTTTTCACTCTCCTCTTTCACTTTCATCAAGAGGCTCTTTAGTTCCTCTTCACTTTCTGCCATAAGGGTGGTGTCATCTGCATATCTGAGGTTATTGATATTTCTCCTGGCAATCTTGATTCCAGCTTGTGCTTCCTCCAGCCCAGCATTTCTCATGATGTACTCTGCATATAAGTTGAATAAGCAGGGTGACAATATACAGCCTTGATGTACTCCTTTTCCTGTTTGGAACCAGTCTGCTGTTCCATGTCCAGTTGTAACTGTTGCTTCCTGACCTGCATAGAAATTTCTCAGGAGGCAGGTCAGGTGGTCTGGTATTCCCATCTCTTTCAGAATTTTCCATAGTGTATTGTGATCCACACAGTCAAAGGCTTTGGCATAGTCAATAAAGCAGAAATAGATGTTTTTCTGGAACTCTCTTGCTTTTTCCATGATCCAGCTGGTGTTGGAAATTTGGTCTCTGATTCCTCTGCCTTTTCTAAAACCAGCTTGAACAACTGGAAGTTCACGGTTCACGTATTGCTGAAGCCTGGCTTGGAGAATTTTGAGCATTAATTTACTAGCATGTGAGAGGAGTGCAATTGTGCGGTAGTTTGAGCAATCTTTGGCATTGCCTTTCTTTGGGATTGGAATAAAAACTGACCTTTTCAGTCCTGTGGCCACTGCTGAGTTTTCCAAATTTGCTGGCATATGATTACTGGGAGATTTATCAATAACCTCAGATACACAGATGACACCACACTTACGGCAGAAAGTGAAGAACAACTAAGGAGCCTCTTGATGAAAGTGAAAGAGGAGAGTGAGAAAGCTGCCTTAAAGCTCAACATTCAGGAAACTAAAATCATGGCGTCTGGTCCCATTACTTCATGGTGATTAGATGGGGAAACAGTGGAAACATTGACAGACTTTATTTATTTATTTATTTTGCTTCAAAATCACTGCAGATGGTGACTGCAGCCATGAAATTAAAAGATGCTTATTCCATGGAAGAAAAGTTATGACCAACCTAGACAGTATATTAAAAAGCAGAGACATTACTTTACCAACAAAGGTCCATCTAGTCAAAGTTATGGCTTTCCCAGTATTCTTGTATGGATGTGAGAGTTGGACCATAGGGAAAGCTGAGTCCCCAGGAATTGATGCTTTTGAGCTGGTGTTTGAGAAGACTCTTGAGAGTCCCTTGGATTGCAAAGAGATCTACCAGTTCATTCTAAAGGAAATCAGTCCTGAGTATTTATTGGAAGGACTGATGTTGAAGCTGAAACTCCAATACTTTGGCCACCTGATGCAAAGAACGGACTCATTGGAAAAGACCCTGATGCTGGGAAAGATTGAAAGAGGAAGGAGAAGGGGGATAACAGAGGATGAGATGGTTGAATGGCATCACCGACTCGATGGACATGAGTTTGGCTGGATTCCGGGAGCTGGTGATAGACAAGAGAGGCCTGGCTGTGCTGCCGTCCATAGGGTCACAAAGAGTCGGACATGACTGAACTGAACTGAACTGAACTGAACTGAAAGAAACAACAGCCTCCTAGGTAAATAGGAGATAATATTGGGACTGTATTTCTGCAAAATTTCAGTAAGTATTTACACACACACAGATACACGCAGAGACATAGTTTTATGGATCAACTACAATGGGCAGCTCTTGGTTAAATAAAGGCAAACGAGTTTTGTTTTATTTTATTTTACTTTTTTACAACAAGAACTTTCATATACCAATACCACAATAACTTAAACTGTCTGAATCTAGGGTATGCATATATTAGGTAAGATATTCCAAAGTGAATTAGCCATAGAAAATGCTTTTTCATGGAATATCATGCAGACATCCCATTCTCTGAAATCTTAAAGAAGCGATATAAATATGTTTATTGTCATTAAATCTGACTAGCAGTCTGAAATCACATCTAATTTAAAGTCTCATTAGTATTTACCATGTTTTTACCCCTTCAGTGCTGGTTCTCAGACATCGTGTTCTCCTTCCCACTTGAATTCTTCCATTCACAGGGGAAATGTTTCTTTAAGGTAACTGGGATGTTGCCTTAAAACTGGGATGTTTCTTTAAGGCAACTCACCAAAGAGCTGATTCATGCCAAGGGCTTTCTTCCCCTTTAATTCTGCTTTACCGTATGAGGCAAAGTTTGTTTGTTTGTTTGTTTTTTCTTTTCCCTGGTAAAATGGAGGAAAATGAGCTTTTATTCAAGTCTGCTGCTACTGCTGCTAAGTTGCTTCAGTAGTGTCCGTCTCTGTGTGACCCCAGAGACGGCAGGCAGCCCACCAGGCTCCCCCGTCCCTGGGATTCTCCAGGCAAGAACACTGGAGTGGGTTGCCATTTCCTCCTCCAATGCATGAAAGTGAAAAGTCAAAGTGAAGTCATTCAGTCGTGTCTGACTCCCAGCGACCCCATGGACTGCAGCCCACCAGGCTCCTCCGTCCATGGGATTCACCAGGCAAGAGTACTGGAGTAGGGTGCCATTGCCCTCTCCGTATTCAAGTCAAATATGAAAGGTGTTTTGTTGGGAGGTAAAGTTGAATTTGGGGTGACAAAGGTCCCTCAGAGTACCCATGTTCCTGCTGAAACTATCTCCCCTCCAGCTTTGACATTCCTCACATCAAGACTGAAGGTGGGGGCATCTGAGAATCCCCCAAGCATATGGTGAGACCACTTTTGATCGCCAACCCTTCTTGTTCCAGAACCAAACTTTTAAAATATTGCTCAATAGAAGACCATAACCAGAGCTGATTATCACATTCTGTAAAGAAATCATAAAAGTTAATCCAAATACTCTCTGCATCCTCATTTATGTCCATATCCTAAGTAGGCCAAGACTCTTAGGTCTCCCTAATTTCTTGAAGACACACGACTCTGTGTATCCACTGAGATAACTCATTCTCTCACAGTGTAAACTCTTACGGTGACCACTGAACAAAGAAAATTCCCTCTACCTTCCTTGTGTCTGAATGTTTCTGCTACTTCTTGTTCTAACTGAAATCTAGCCATCTAAGTACACTGTGTCCAGAGTAGGACTCTCTAGTAGTCCTTCACTCCACCCCAAGAAGCAGCAGTCCTGGAGCTAGGACACATTTGCATCTCTCCTCAAAACAAACAAGCAGATGAACAACTTGTTTAAATTGTATCAGGGAAAATTGTGAATGTGAATGTTTTCCTAATGATTGTAATCACCTACTAAAAAACATCACTGATGTTTTATCAACTTGTTTACTACCTTCCTTCCACCAGTACTTTTATTTTTATTCTTTGTGTCATCGATCAACATCTATATAGATAATCTATGCAACATATTTTAGTTTTATACTTGCTCACCTCCAATAATTTTGTTCTACAATTCACTTCAATCACCCATTCCATCATCATTCTATCTAAACATTATCATTACCAATTTCTGGACTACCTTTGTAATCTTAATTAAAACCAACACACCTCGTATTTTCATATTAAAATATGATCTCTTCAAGAACTCTAACTCTCCATGTTATTTGATTCTACCATGACCTCTACCCACTGAAGCCAATAATTTTTTGTTGATCTCCTTACTTTTGAAGTTACTAACATACATACTAATCCTCACTCTAAATATGACCACAGAAGCTTTAGACTGCCCTCAAAGACACATACTGCATTTCCCGACAGCGTGTTTTCCTTGTTTTTTCCCTTTGCTAACAATTTTTCCCCTCCTCCATGCAAACCAATTGCTGTCAGCAGTATTTAGAATTGCATTTGGTTTCAGGATACCACAAATAAAAAATACATGGGACTAATTTTATCAGTATCCTTATTCAGTGAGTGAAAGTGAAAGTTGTTCATTCATGTCTGACTCTTTGCAACCATGCAACTTTATAGTCCATGGAATTCTCCAGGCCAGAATGGGTAGCCTTTCCCTTCTCCAGGGCATCTTCCCAACCCAGGGATGGAACCCAGGTCTACAAACATTGCAGGCAGGTTCTTTATCAGCTGAGACACAAGGGAAGCCCAAGAATACCCAATTTGACTCTATTGAAACTACTGTTGTCAGTGTCACCAGAGACCTCTATCTTGAGGTATTCAATGGCAGATTTTCACTGTCTTATCTCAGTTTGTTTTATCTTATCTGACGTTCTAAGTCTGCAGAAGCATATAATCAATCTCTCTTCAAACACTTGTTCACTCAGTTACTGAGACTCACATTTGTGTGTATGTTTTTATACCTCACTAGCCATTGTTATCAGTTATTTTTACTTGATTATTCTTTTCCCAGTTCTAAAAATTTGAGACCGCTCCAACTTTCTGATGAAGAATCTTTTCTCCTGTCCATCTGTAATCACAACTATATCACTTGATTTTAGTTACTATACATAAAATGATGACACACAAATTTGTGATACCAGCTTCAGCTTTGCCCTTGAAATAAGGATTTCCATATCCAATTGACTTACTGATATTTCTCCATGGATCTTACTAGAAACCTCAAGCATAATATACCCCAAACTAAACTTTTGATTACTCAAAACCATGCCTCTTATGGTATACCACATTTCAGTAAATATTATAATCACTCACCCAGCTGTTCAGGCCAAAAAGCTTAGTTATGCTGTAGCTCTCTGTTATACTCACGTTCTGTATTTAGCATTAGAGAATACTTCAGTTCCGCCTTCAGAATATGTCCGGAATCTGATCACTACTTGTCTATACTTTCTCCACTGTCACGTTTATCCAGGCTCCATCATTTCTTGCTCTAAAGAGCCTTTATTTGCAGCTATGCTTCTATTCTTATGCCTTCATTATATTTATTGTATGGTCTTTTAAGACATAAGTCAGATCATTTTTCTTGCCAGCTTAATATCCTCCAGTGGCTTCTTGCTGGGTGACTGTATCAGCAAGTGTGAATAGCAGGTACATATTGGTGAATAGATCAGATACAGACATAATGTAGCCACATTAAATAAGATTTGTGTATCTAAATGATTTATAGATAAGTCAGTAGAGACCCATGGACGGAGGAGCCTGGTAGGCTGCAGTCCATGGGTTCGCTGGGAGTCAGACGCGACTGAGCGACTTCACTTTCACTTTTCATTTTCATGCATTGGAGAAGGAAATGGCAACCCACTCCAGTGTTCTTGCCTGGAGAATCCCAGGGATGGGGGAGCCTGGTGGGCTGCCGTCTATGGGGTCGCACAGAGTTGGACACGACTGAGGCGGCTTAGCAGCAGCAGCAGCAATAGAGTCAGAATTCACTGTAGAAGGATAAGAACACAATATGAGAGATCTGACCAGAAGTTTTAGGGTCATAGAACCTTCTAAGTTGAAATGTTATGTCAGTGAAAACCTGGAGTCGTAGCCCACCTCCTGGATGTTCAGTGATTTTCAGTCGGGCTTATAGCTGCATGAAGCTGGAGCAGCCCAGCATATAATCTTTTAGGATACTTATCTCTGTCCATTAGCCTGGGCCAGAGTTATCACATCATTCTCGGAAATATATTTGCCAGAGTATAGTAAATAACCTTTAGGTATGAACAAAATTGTCATTTCTCATCTTTAGCCTTTTTATCTAACAACTTGGTCTATCTTTCCTTAACCAAGCTGAGAAAGTGGGCTCGGTTGTCCTCCAAACCCGTCTGCAATCATGCTCCAGGATTTATCTAGCACTTGCTGTCACACTTAAAACAGAATCTAAATTCTTTACTAATGCCTATAAAATCCAGCTAAATCTAGTCCCTGACTGCCTCTCTAAACACACTTATTACCACCTTCACTTTTTTTTTTTTTTTTTTTTTTTAGTGTGCATCAGATACCATGGCTTCTGATCCTATGTTTAAACATGCTGTCAACTCCCTGGTATCAGAACTTTGTACGTTCTATTCTCTGTACTATGATGCTCTTCCTCCAGAAATCCAAAAGGAATTACCCCTCACTCCATTAGGTTTTGGCTCATTGTCAGTTCCTCGGAGAGAGCTCCTATTCCCAATCTGAAAGGTCAACCAACTTCCCTTTAGGTTACACTGCTTTAATTTTTCTTCATAGCACTTGTTAGTTTTTGAGACTTTTCTTGTTCGTTAGTTTTGCTAAATGAGTAAAAAATAATTTATGTAATTAAGTGTATGTGTGTATTTACCTGAAATGTCAAAGTATAAAAAAAACAATAACAAATCCCTATTAAACTTTTAGTTTAATTGAGAAAGCTCATAGGTTTTCTGTTGTTTCACTTCACATTCTAATGAGTATCAAAATTAAGTGTCACTTTAATTAAAAAGCAGTTTAAATGTATGTAACCAACGTCGTCTACCCTGACAGCTTATTCTGACACGTTAGTAATTTCAAATTCATTCATCTAAAATGGAAATCAGCATTATATTTAATGAAATCGAAAGATTATTTGACTCAAAAAACTCAAATGAAAGCACTCCCAAGAACTAAGAGAATAAGGACTCTTAAGAAGGAGATGTATGCTTTTTTCTGATATTTGTGTTTTCAACTGAAGAGCAATTCTTCCTCTGTCTCACCTTTGGGGAATCAAAAATGAGAACTCAACAAGAAAAAAAAAGTGTGATTGTCTGTGTTGTTTGCTCTTGAAAACTTATTAAATTCTGAGAGAAAACAAGATTCAAAATAATTGAAAATGCTCATTTTCAATTTGCCTTGTTCCTGCCAGTGGATGCTACTGTTGACAATGTAAAATGTGAAATTAACAAAATGTGAAATTAACAAATACTATTATGTATTTCTAATATGTGTTTTTTAACTAAAAATCACTTAAGTCTTTAACATTGGTACTATCATCACTCCCCCCCCTCCAACACACACAAAACATGTGCGCTTAACAAATATAATGTATATACAAAAACACAGTTTTCTGATTTACCAAAAAATGCACCATGGCTAGGATTACAAAAAATTCCATGAAGAGGGAGCATAGTTTCTTAAAGCCTTTGATCCAAGGAACAAAATACTGTTTTGGACTAACCAAAGGGTCTGCTGTTGACCTCACTGGTATCTTAGCGTCAATTACGGATACTTCTTCATTTTTGATGTTGTTGTTGTCGATGAGTGTATCTTCTCCCTGAAATTAACTGTGCATGTATTGCTGCTTCTCTACTTAACTCAAACACTGAACTCTGTCTATGTGGCTGGTTTCACATTTTACAATTGGTCAAGACAATTCCCAGTTCTTTAAAGAGAGGCTGTAGCTTAAGTTTTAACACTTGATGACTAAATGCCCTTTTATTAATTTTCTTCATCCTTCTGAAATTACATTAGATTTGTTTCCCTATCCTAATGCAGGTAATAGTTTTGCAGAATGAAACAAAAATATACTATACTTTATTTTGTGTATATCTGAAAAAAAATTTTGTTTTCTCTGGTTCAATATACCATAAAATTTGTTCCCACATAGAATGATGTTGTCTCTTTCTTGCTGTGAAAATGTCAAGTTCAATGTGAGGGAAAATGTGAATTAAGCACTAAAGTAAATTTTCTTTACTTAGTATACTTGAAAGAAACTGTTAGAACAAATTATATTAAAAATTAAAATACTAGAAAGGCTGTTTAACAACATATATTAATATTTTATTTATTAAAATACCACTATTATCTGAGAGATTTTATAAGGAACAGATAAAATATCTTGTAAAAATATGTTTTACTTAATAGAAATCTGTTATGGTAGCATTAGCTTCCTTCATCTTATCCAATCCAATTCTTTGAAAGATTTCCCAGAACACTCTCCCCAAGTGCAGATAGAAACAATGTGTTTGCTTTAGTTTGAAGATACATGGAGGCATTAGAGTCACCTTGGGGTGTCTCAGGTCTCACATGCATGGCGTCTCTTAACATTGGTCAGATAATTCGACCAATGCATCCCTGGATCTTCCCTTCATTTGTAAAGAATAGAAAACCGATTTTGTTATTGAGCTAACTGAACTCATCAGAGATTGCTGTGAAACATATTATGCAAAAAAAAATTCTTTAAATAAAGTATCTCTCATTCTATATATTATCTTTGGAAAGATGACCATTAGGCCGTCTCATTTTGCCCTCCATCTCTCCTGAGTTCTTTATTTTTAATCTTGTCCTACTCTGAGCTGTATTCTGGGTAATATCTTTAGATAATTTTCATTTCATCAAATCCGTGTCTTTAGAATTGTCTGAAATACCGTTTGCCGTGTCTGGCATACATGTTAGTACACAAAACCATTTGTTAACCCATTTTCAAATACATTTGCTCTCTCTCCCTCCCCTGCTGATTTAAGCACTATCTTTAAAATATGTATACATAATGGGCCAAAGAACTGAACAGACGTTTCTCCAAAGAAGACATACAGATGGCTAACAAACACATGAAAAGATGCTCAACATCATTCATTATCAGAGAAATGCAAATCAAAACTACAATGAGGTACCATCTCACACCGGTCAGAATGGCTGCCATCAAAAAGTCTACAAACAATAAATGCTGGAGAGGATGTGGAGAAAAGGGAACCCTCTTACACTGTTGGTGGGAATGCAAACTAGTACAGCCACTATGGAGAACAGTGCGGAGATTCCTTAAAAAACTGAAAATAGAATTGCCATACAACCCAGAAAATCCCACTGCTGGGCATACACACCGAGGAAACCAGAATTGAAAGAGACACATGCACTCCAATGTTCATCACAGCACCGTTTACAATAACCAGGACATGGAAGCAACCTAGATGTCTATCAGCAGACGAATGGATAGGAAAGCTGTGGTACATATACACAATGGAATATTACTCAGCTATTAAAAAGAACACATTTGA
Source organism: Bos indicus (assembly GCF_029378745.1). Classification (NCBI taxonomy): domain Eukaryota; kingdom Metazoa; phylum Chordata; class Mammalia; order Artiodactyla; family Bovidae; genus Bos; species Bos indicus. Next base: position 103,282,332 of record NC_091766.1, read on the forward strand.
ATCAGTTCTAATGAGGTGGATGAAACTGGAGCCTATTATACAGAGTGAAGTAAGTCAGAAAGAAAAACACCAATACAGTATATTAATGCATATATATGGAATTTAGAAAGATGGTAACAATGACCCTATATGCGAGACAGCAAAAAAGACACAGATGTAAAGAACAGACTTTTCGACTCTGTGGAAGAAGGTGAGGGTGGGATGATTTAAGAGAATAGCATTGAAACATGTATATTATCATATGTGAAATAGATTGCCAGTCCAGGTTTGATGCAAGAGACAGTGCTCATGGCTGGTGCACTGGGATGACCCTGCGGGATGAGATGGGGAGGGATGTGGGAGGGAGGCTCAGGATGGGGAACACATATACACTCACGGCCGATTCATGTGATGTATGGCAAAAACCACTACAGTATTTTAAAGTAATTAGCCTCCAATTAAAATAAATTAATTAGAACAATTAAAAAAATAAAAACAAAACAAAAATGTATACATGACATATTCATATGTTATTTATATAAATATTAGGTATATATTTTGTGTACATGCTTCCCTGGTGGCTCAGACAGTAAAGCATCTGCCTACAATATGGGAGACCTGGCTTTGAGCCCTGGGTCATGAAGATCCTCTGGAGAAGGAAATGGCACCCCACTCCAGTATTCTTGCCTGGAAAATCCTATGGATGGAGGAGCCTGGTAGGCTACAGTCCACAGAGTCACAAAGAGTCGAACACGACTGAGCGACTAAACTTTTTTTTTTGATTACACAAATTCACGTTGCTGGCTTATTTACTATTTTTTATGTGCAAAATGATACTGGCCAGTAAATATCCTTCATGCTGTCATTGCATGGATTTGGTATCAAGGGTGGGAGATTTTCCTCATTCAGAAGCCTGGAATGCCAGGTTTCTTGAGAATGTTCCCTGGTGGCTTAGACGGTAAAGCGTCTGTCTACAATGCAGGAGACCTGGGTTCGACCCCTGGGTTGGGAAGATCCCCTGGAGAAGGAAATGGCAATTCACTCCAGTACTAATGCCTGGAAAATCCCATGGACAGAGGAGCCTGGTCCATGGGGTTGCAGAGAGTCGGACACGACTGAGCACTTTCACTTTTGACAAGTACTGTATCATTGCTTGATATAGTTTTCACCAGGTAAACTTGTCAACTTGTCACCACTACATAAACAATATTACCAGTATCTAGAACTTCCACTCTGGGAGATAGTAGAGAACAGGGAAGCCCAGTGTCCCGCAGTCCATGGGGTTGCAAAGAGTCAGACATGACTTAGCTACTGAACATCAACAACAGAACTTCCTTGCATTCCATTCATTGATCTTACGTTCCTCAAGGATAGCCACTTTTCTGATATAAATGACATAGATTAGCTAAGAATGTTTTTTTTAACTTGATAAGAATTAGCTTTTTGATATCTGATATTTTAAATTCAACATTAGATTTGTAATTTTCATCCTAGCTGTGTTTAACAACAGTTAATTTCCATAGTTCAGTAAAAATGTTTCATGTGAATATGTCACAATTAATCTATCCTATTGTAGATAGGCACATGGATTGCTTCATTTTCTAACATGAATAATGCTTCTATAAGTAATTTTGCACATGCCTTTTTGATACATATATTTTTCTGTTAGTCTGTAGGGGAGGAATTGCTGAATCATAGAATCTGTGAAATAATTTCCCAATATGGTTGAACCAATTTGAATAAATTCAGTAGGCAGATTTTAAGTACTAATTCAACATACTTAATGTGAAGTATTCTATATATTTTGGAGAAGGGAATGGAAATCCAGTATTCTCGCCTGGAGAACTCCATAGACAGAGGAGCCTGGTGGGCTACAGTCCATGGGGTCAAAAATTCAGACACAACTGAAGGACTAACACACACACACACATTCTGTATATTTACAATTCTATATTAAAATAAATTGTTTTTGAAGACTACTTCAGAATAGGTTCAGATTTACAGAAAAGTTTTCAATATAGTGTTCAGAGTTCCCATATACCCCGTATCCAGTATTCTCCATTTTTACAGCCTGCATTATTAGTATGGCATATTTGACAAGATTAATGAATCATTATTAATACATTAGTATTAACTAAAGTTCATGCTTAAAATTTCCTCAGCTTTTATCCACTATTCTTTTCTTTCTTTCTTTTTCCTTTTTTTTTTTTCCCACAAAATCCCATCTAGGATACCAAGTTATATTAAAAACTTTATGTCTCCTTAAGCTACTTCTTGTCAATGACAATTTCTCATACTTTACCATTGATGACCTCGAAAATTTAAGGAGTGGTGGTCAAGTATTTTATATAATGTCCATCAACTGATATTTCTCTGGTATTTTACCATGATTATACTGAAGTTGTATTTTAAAGAGGAAGATCACAGAAGTGAAGTGTGATTTTCATCATATATCAAATTGTATACTACTAGCATGGCTGAGTTGCTGTTTCCATTTTGTTTATTTGCTTGGTTATGGTGGCAAAACATATACCATAAAATATGTCATTATTATAACTTTTCCAAATTTTATTGAGGTAATATTGGCAAATTAAAAATTATATATATTTAAGTAATGTGATATAATTTTTAAAAGATGTACAAATGTGATGATTTAATTATACTGTGAAATGCTTACCACAATCAAAGTAAATAACCTCATCTGGTAACTTTTTTTTTTTTTTTTTCTGCAGAGAACACAACATCTACATACACTCTTAGAGAACTGCAAGTGTACATTATAGTGTTATTAATTATAATCACCATGCTGTATATTAAATCCCAAGAAGACAGTCACCTTATAATTGAAACTTTGTACACTTTGAACAACATCTATTTCTCCAACACCCTTGCTCCTCACAGCCAATATTTGACTCTCTGGTTGTATGAGTTTGACTTCTTTAGATTTCCCATATAAGTGAGATCATATAGTATTTTATTCTCTTCTTTCACCCTCATCGAGAGACTCTAGTTCCTCTTTACTTTCTGCTGTTAGAGTGGTATCATCTACGTGTCTGGGCTTCCCTAGTAGCTTAGATGGTGAAAAATCCACTTGCAATGCAGGAGACCCAGGTTCTATCCCTGGGTCAGGAAGATCCCCTGAAGAAGGAAATGACAACCCACTCCAGTATTCTTTCCTGGAGAATTCCGAGGACAGAGGCTGCAGTCCATGGGGTTGCAGTCAGACATGACTGAGTGACTAACGCACACATCTGCATATCTAAGGTGATTATTTCTCTTGGCAATCTTGATTCCAGCTTGTGATTCATCCAGCCCAGCATTTCATATTATGTACTCTGCATATAAGCTAAATAAGCAGGGTAACAATATACAGCCTTGTACTCCTTTCCAATTTTGAACCAATCAGTTGTTCCATGTTCGGTTCTAACTGTTGCTTCTTGACATGAATACAGGTTTCTCAGGAGATAGATAAGGTGGTCTACTATTCCCATCACTTTGAAAACTTTCCACAGTTCGTTGTGATCTACACAGTCAAAGGCTTTCTCATAGTCAATGAAGTTGAAATAGATGTTTTTTCTGGAATTCCCTTGCCTTCTCTATGATCCAATGAATGTTGGCAATTTGATCTCTGGTTCCTCTGCCCTTTCTAAACCCAGCTTGTACATTTGGAAGTTCTTGATTCGGGTACTGTTGAAGCCTAGTTTGAAAGATTTTGAGCATAACCTTACTAGCATGTGAAATGAGCACAGTTGTGTGGTAGTTTGAATATTCTTTGTAACAGCCCTTCTTCATGGATCACAGATTTGTCATGGTGAAGGGACTTGTATAACTCAGTGAAGCTATGAGCCATGCCATTCAAGACCACCCAAGATAGATGGATCATAGAGAAGAGTTCTGACAAAATGTGGTCTACTGGAGGAGGGAATGGCAAGCCTCTGCAGTGTTCTTGCCTCGAGAATCCCATGAACAATATTACACTTAATATATGTATCTATTTGTGTAAATATATATATGTAAACCTACATATATAGAGATATCCTTATATAGATATCTCACACAAGTTATTTATCTATTCATCCATGATGAATACTTTGGTTGTTTACATATCTTTGCTACTGTGAATAGTGTTGCAATGGACACGAGAATATATATTGTTTTCAGATAGTGATTTTAATTCTTTTGAGTATGTACTCAGAGGTGGAATTGCTGGATCAGCTGGTAGTTAAGCTTTTAATATTTTGAGGAAAGTCTGTGTTGTTTTTCTTAATGGCTGACCAATTTACATTTCCATCAACGGGCTCCCTTTCCTCTACCCGCTTGCCATAACGTACCATCTCTTATCATTTTGATAATAGCTGTCCTAACATGTGTGAGGTAACATCTCACTGTGGTATTCATTTGCGTTTCCCTCATAATCAGTGATATTGAACAACTTTCTGTCTATCTGTTGGCCATTTGTATGTCTTCACTCAAGAAATGTCTAGGACCTTTGCCCAACTTTACATGCAGCTATCTATTCTTTTGCTACTGGATTTTATGGGCTCCTTAAGTATGTTGGGCATTAATCCCGTATCAGGCACATGGTTTGCATGGGTTACCTCTGCTTCTGTAGGCTGCCTCTTCATCTTGTTAACTGTCTCTTTTGCTGTACAGAAGTTTTCAGGTTGATGTACTTCTGCCTGTTTCTTCTGTTTGTGCTTTTGATGGTATACCCAAAAAATCATTGCCAAGACTGATGTAGGGGCATTTTTTTCCCCACTCATTTCTAGGAGTTTTATAGTTTTATTTTTAAATAGTTTTCTACATTATTGTCTACATTAAATCTTTAATCCATTTCAATTTCGGATCACTGTAAGAAATGGGTCTTTTGTATTTAGATATCTAGTTTTCACAACATAATTTATTATAGAGACTATATTTTCCCCATAACTGTTCTTGGCATTCTTAAAAAAGATTGCTGCTGCTGCTGCTGTTGCTGCTAAGTCGCCTCAGTCATGTCCGACTCTGTGCGACCCCATAGACGGCAGCCCACCAGGCTCCCCCGTCCCTGGGATTCTCCAGGCAAGAATACTGGAGTGGGTTGCCATTTCCTCCTCCAATGCATGAAAGTGAAATTGAAAGTGAAGTTGCTCAGTTGTGTCCAACTGTTTGCTACGCCATGGACGGCATCCTACCAGGCTCCTCCGTCCATGGGATTTTCCAGGCAAAAGATTAGTTGACCATATTTGCATGGGTTTACTTCTGGACTGTATAGTCTGTTTTGTTGATTTGTGCTTCTGTTTAATATGCTAGTGGAATACTATTTTGATTTCTGTTTTTCTGTAATACATATATAGTTTGAAATAATGAAGTGTGATGACTCTAGCTTTGTTATTAAACTATTTCTCAAGATTGATTTGGTATTTTGGGTCTTTTGTGGTTCCATATAAATTGTAGATTCACTGTTTCTATTCCTCTGAAATATATCATTGGAATTTGATGTGTTACATTCAATCCGTAGGTTGCTTTGGATAATATGGGCATTTTAAAACTACGAACTCTTCCTATCCATCAACATGTACTCTTGTGTCTTCTTCAATTTGTTTCATCAATGTCTATCAGTTTTGAGTGTACAAGTCTTTTGCCTCCTTAGTTAAATTTTTAAGTATTTTATTCTTGTTGATGCTTTGTATATGATATTGTTTTCTTAATTTCTTTGTTGGATAATTCATTGTTAGTGTATACAAATACAAGTGATTTTTATACATCGATTTTATATTCTACAAGTTGCTACATTCATTTATTAATTCTAACAAATGCTCTATGGAGTCTTAGGGTTTTCTTCATATAAGATTATGAGACACCGATGTATAGATCAGTCTTATGGATTCTGTGGGAGAGGGAGAGGGAGGGGAGATTTGGGAGAATGGCATTGAAACATGTATAATATCACGTATGAAACAAGTCACCAGTCCAGGTTCGATGCACGATACTGGATGCTTGGGGCTGCTGCACTGGGACGACCCAGAGGGAGGGTATGGGGAGGGAGGAGGGAGGAGGGTTCAGGATGGGGAACACAGGTATACCTGTGGTGGATTCATTTTGATATTTGGCAAAACTAATACAATATTGTAAAGTTTAAAAATAAAATAAAATTAAAAAAAAATAAAAAACAAAACAGAAACTGACAACAGGCCAAAAAAAAAAAAAAGATTATATCATCCACAAAAAGAGGCAGTTAAACATTTTCCTTTCTGATTTGGATGGCTTTAATTTCCTTTTCTTGCTTCATTAATCTGGCCAGAACTTCCAAATACATGTTGGATAGAAGTGGTGAAAGTGGGCACCCTTGTCATTTCTCTTACCTTAAAGGAAAAGCTTTCACCTTAGCCATGGATTTGTCATATATGGCCTTTATTTAATTGAGGTACATTCCTTGTATTCCTAATTTGTTGAATATTTTATCATGAATAGATGTTGAATTTTATCAAATATTTTATTCTGCATCTATTAAGATGATCATATGATTTTTATCCTTCATTCTGTTAATATGGTGTATCCCATTTATTAATTTATATATGTTGAACCATCCTTGCATTCTAGGGGTAATCCGTCTTTTTCATGGTGTATAATCCATTTGATGTGCTGTTGAATTTCATTTTCTAGTATATTATTGAGTAATTATAATCATTATTTATAAGAGATATTGGTTTGTAGTTTTCTTGTATTTTCTTTTTTATTGGTCTGACTTTGCTTTGTTACACAGATCTCATAGAATGTGTATAAGAGTATTCCCTCCTCATTAATTTTTTTGGAGAAGAATTGAAAAAGAAAAAGACCCATTTAAATGTTTGGTATGATTCACTAGTAAAGCATTTATCCCTGAATTTTCCTTTGTTAAGTTTTTGATTATCAATTTAGCTTCCTTAGTAGTCTTTAATCTATTCAGATTTTCTGTTTCTTCATGATTCAGCCATGCTGCTTCATTTTTTTCTAGGAATTTTCCATTTCATCTAGATCTATGATTTCATTTCCCACTGTTTCTTAAGATGGAAGCACTTTGTAACTGAACCAGTGGAATCCACACTCTTTTGCATGATCAGGGGTGCAGAGCTTTTTCAGTAAACACAAAGCACTGTCAAGTTAGCACAGAAATGGCACCAATGAAACACCAGGTTTTGGTAAATAATGAAGGAAGGAATGAAAAAAATGAATGTAAGAAAGGAATTTAAACATTCAATTCTGAAATTGTCAGTTCAGTTCAGTTCAGTCGCTCAGTCGTGTCCGACTCTGCGACCCCGTGAATCGCAGCGGGCCAGGCCTCCCTGTCCATCACCAACCCCCGGAGTTCACTCAGACTAACGTCCATTGAGTCAGTGATGCCATCCAGCCATCTCATGCTCTGTCGTCCCCTTCTCCTCCTGCCCCCAATCCCTCCCAGCATCAGAGTCTTTTCCAATGAGTCAACTCTTCACATGAGGTGGCCAAAGTACTGGAGTTTCACCTTTAGCATCATTCCTTCCAAAGAAATCCCAGGGCTGATCTCCTTTAGAATGGACTGGTTGGACCTCCTTGCAGTCCAAGGGATATCTAAAAATTATAGAAACTAAAAACGTGGCTCTTATTGAAATCTGACCATTTTTACTATAAAGTTATCTTCCCCTTTGGGATTCTACAGAGCTCACAGCTTTTTGAAAATGAAAATATAATATCCATTCATATCTCTTTAGTCTATATCACTAGTTGGAATTGGAATCCCAGTCATTTTGGCATTCTTACATTATTTTTCTCTGTCTTTCATGCTTAATGTACTGTTTTTACATGTCAATAAAATGTTCAACTTAAAGCACTAATAGTTCAGGCACTGGTCTATAAGAGTCACTCATTTTTCTGTGACTATTACCATGGTGTTGAGATGAGGAGTTTACTTACTTAGAGATCTTAGAACAAGTCAGTCAGTCTAATCAATAATCTTCTTTTATCAATCATGACTTCATTAAAATAAATTTTAAAAAGTGTCTCTCTACATGAAAATCTTCCAAATATTTCAGATGATGATTAAAGGCACAAAATACTCAATAAAATTGACTTGGAAAGAGATGCAATGGAAAATGTGTTCATCAAACTCTTTAAATTACCTTCACTACTAGAACTATTTCCCTTTGATTTCATACACTAAGATTTTATAAATATGTTTAGCTAGTTGTATTCTAGATATATTCCGTACAATAACATAGACACTAGCCAAATGTGACTAATTATATTAAATGGAATTAAATAAAATTTGAAATTTATTTTCTTAGTCCAAACAGTCATACTATAAGTGCTCAGTTGTTGCACTTGGCTTGTGACTATTATGGATAGAGCGAATATAGACCATTTCTATCATCTCATAATTTTCTGTTTGACAGTACTGTTGTAGACCTTAGTGGCTAATTTAGATAAAATTTCATTTTATTCACAGTATTTCAGTAATTCTCTTCCCCAAGATCCCACTGGTCACAGGGGATTCTCACTTCGGCTGTTGGATAGGTCTCTAAAACTCACTTTTCTCTTTTTCTACTCTCTTAAGCTCCCTCACGCAAAGCAACTCCAGGCTTCCGCTTTAGGCATCTCCTCTGCCTACATTGTTATCACTTTCCAGGCAGAGCATTGTTGCATCTATGGATTCAGAATGGGGAACAAAGTAAGACTCCTTGCTGTTCTGTGACTCTGAAGAGAAATATTAAGCTGCGTAGAATGTAGGTGTCAACATTAAAAAGATGCTGTTCGTATACATTCCCTCGCCATTGTCCCTCGCCCTGCTCACATTGTACCTGAGCTTTCTTGCAGACGGCTCATGATAGAGGTTTAAAAGCTTTGATTCTGGAGCTACAGCCCTGTTCTGTGATAAAAATAAGCTTTAATATTTTCTTTTTCCTTTGCTTTATCTGTTTTTATGTGGGCAGCAGATAAATTCCAGAATTCCTAGGAGATGTTCTAATGGAATCGCAGGTTGAGCTGCTAGCAGTGTTAGTATTTCAAGATAAAAACATAATGCCATGCATCTTTATATCAGATGTTGTGTTGCAAATGAAACACTATCTCTTCCATGTAAAATCAGCCTCTCAGCCCTGCCTTTGAGCCATTTTTCTTTGATTCCACAGTGCCAGTGTACAGTTTAGGTAACCCACTTCTTTCCCCTCTGAGGCTGTATGGATGAATTATTTCAGCGTTGTTTCATGGAAGGGGTGTCGACTCACTAGTTGTAAAGAGAGAAATATAATTAAACCTTGATAAAGAGTTTGTCACTGACTCATAGAAAATAGGCTTGTGTCTTACTTGTCTTGAACTCACAAGAATGGCCTAAGGATTGGTAACTTTAAAAGTCAAGAGTAATATCCAGGCAGGGGGACCTGCACGCTTCAGTTCACTAAAAGAGTTACAGAAGATTGCAAATTTATTACATATTATGAAACCATATTCATTGGCTCTGAAACTTGCTTAAGAGTTATCTACATTATCGTATACATGATAAAACCCTCGGAGAATCCTTAGGCAGTATCTTTGGAGACATACACCACGATGGGGTCTGCCTGATTCAGTGTTTTACACTGTGATTTCGATTGATAGCTTGCTGCATGTCTTTCAATCCCTTTAACTGAATAAAATAAAAATAAAAGTCCCTGCCTACAAAGTTAAGATAACTTGCAAATTAAAGAGTCACAGTTTAATCCCTTAACCTTTCTTTGATTCAGAATCTTCTTTCCGGCCCCCCACCCCCCAAACAGACTTAGATTCACAGATAAGGTTTATGACTTAACAATCGCTAGGCCTGAAAAAAATGCCCTTCACAAAAGAACGACAATGAAAGTAAAATCCGGCACTAAAAGCAATAAAAAGATCAGGGGAATAAAGTGTCCGGGGGTGTAAGGGTGTGGGGGATTGAAAGAAAGGTTCAGAAATCTTTTTGGTCCTTCCAGTCTAAAGGCCATTGTGAAGTTAAAAAGTTGGGAGATAAATGTTAAATCTCACAGAATAAAAATGCTAAAGAATAGCTCAAATGACCAGAATGAGAATTTAAGTTTAAGAAGTAGATGGAATAAACAGCAATAGGCATCAGAATTAAAAGAGAGACTGACAGAGTGAGGGATTAAGGAAAATCAGTTATGAAATTTAGGTTATGCGATGTAGCTAGCCTTCCCAGGTGGCCCAGGGGTAAAAAATCTGCCTGCCAGCGCAGGAGATGCAATAGACTGTAGTTCAGACCCTGGGTTGGGAAGGTCCCCCGGAGGAGGGAATGACAGCCCATTTCAGTATTCTTCCCTGGAAAATCCCATGGATAGAGGAGCCTGGCAGTCTACAGTCCATGGGATCACAACGATTGAGACACCACTTAGGCACGCATGCACCATGACAAAGTCAGATAGTTTGCCAAGGTTGCAACATCTAGGTATTTCTCTGTGCATGCTGACTAGCTATTGAGACATTCAAAATCACAGCGAGGCATCTAAGTCCAATAATGTTTTTGTATCAGTCTTAACCTTTTTGGAGCTATGCATTTTTTTCAGAGTGTGACGAAAACATGTGCTCTCCTTTCCTGAAAACTGAGCGAGGCTCATGTACACACATGAACCCCTCATCCTTATTTTGTATTAACGCTTTCTATAGCATCTGTGGTTTGTCTTCCACTCTTTGCTATTCTAATTCCTGTGAGCTACATTTTGTTACTGTGTATAAGAGCCCTTTCTCCTGACAGATGTGTATTTGCAGTAAATTATTTGCCACTCTGAGGGTAAACTTGCCTACATGTAAACTAAACTGGTAGCTCTAGCTTTGCTTTCTTGAACAATACAGAACAAATCTCATCTACCTGGTGGACCTTTTCATATCACAAAATAAAAGGTGTGATCCACGTACTGGCTTTTGTAGGCCAACTTCTTCACATTTGATGCCTAGCTAAAAGGATTTTGTTCTTTTTTTTAATATATATTTATTTATTTTATTTGGATTTTGTTCTTGTTGTTCAGTCGCTAAGTCGTGTCTGACTCTGTGCGACCCCATGGACTGAAACACACAGGGCTCCTCTGTCCTCCACCATCTCCCCGATTTTGCTCTAATTCCTGTCCATTGAGTCAGTGATGGTACCTAACCATCTCATCTGCTGCTGCCCACTTCTCCTGTTGCCTTCAGTCTTTCCCAGCGTCAGGATCTTCTCCAATGAGTTGTCTCTTTGCATCAGGTGGCTAAAGTATTGGAGCTTCAGCATCAGTCCTTCCAATGAATATTCAGCTAAAATAATATTTGCTAGAAAAGGAAGATTAAACATTGCTAACGTGATGTTCAGTGGCCTTTCAAATGCTATATAAAATTAATAATAATTCTAATCCAGCTTGCAATATTATTACTAACCCTATAATTCAACTTCATGCAAATTGACCAATATGCTGTGGACTTTCCACCTAAGACCTTTATGCTTATGTGCTTATCCCTGCCTAGAGTTGACATTCAATGCCTGCCTCTTCAAATCCTACCCATTTTTTTTTTTTTTTTCATAACACTGGTAACATATATACAGTGCTATATATGTAAAATATTTAAGGTTTTTACATATGTTATATTATTTAGCCTCATAAGAAAATCTATAAATAATATCACCAGTTTTACAAGCAGGGACCGTGATGCACAGGATGTTGAAAGCCTACAAAGTGATGAACCCACACAACTCTTAGCTACCTCATTGGCCTTAAAACATCCTTCGTATACCACATCGTTGCATTGCTGATCCTCTTCATGATGCCAATTGCCTTGCTGTTCACACTGCCCACAGTGTTCGCTGAACCCAGGTTAGGCAGGACTCGACCTAAGATGCTGGAAGGAGGCTTGAGGAGCCATAGGAACTGCAGACACCCTTGCTGTCTCTTGGCTGGCACAGCAGCCACAACAGCCTGGCTGACGCAGCAGCTGTAGCAGCAGCCACAACATACCCATAACGTAGCCATAACAGAGCCATAACGTAACCTCATGTAACATAATTGTGATGTCGCTCCAATGTAGCGCCAATGCAGCAGAAGCCAGAGCTTTCACGGCGAAGCTCACACAGGCGTTCTGCACACAGTATCCCATGAGCAAGCCAGTACCTCGCGACACACATCACAGCGCTGTAAGTGATCTCAGCTGTTCCATAACCATTATTTACAAAACGTGGGGCGACAGCCTGACCATGCCATTTGGCTAATTTGCTCTTTCTCTATATTCATACAATAATTTTCTTTGTGATAATCTGATATCTCTTTGAGGGCAATAACAGGGTCCTAGTATCTTTAGCTTGAGAAATAAATGGCAACCCACTCCAGTGTTCTTGCCTGGAGAATCCCAGGGATGGGGGAGCCTGGTGGGCTGCCATCTATGGGGTCGCACAGAGTCGGACATGACTGAAGGGACTTAGCAGCAACAGCAGCAGTATCTTTAGCTAAGCTAAACCTATGGAATTGTAGTGGGCAATTCATTTACAATATTGCCATATTGGAAGGGAACATTCAAAGAGAAGGCATGGGAAAGGCATGATTTTAAGATTTTAGATTTCTTGATTTGAAATCTCCAAAATTTCAAGATTTTAGAACTTGGAGTTTTATAATCAGGTGCTCAAAACAGGAGAACTAGGTATGCAAAGGATTGAGAAATGAAGAAGATTCCCAGCCATGGGGATTATAGACTAAAACAAATGGGTACATCAGGGTTTCTCAGAACGAAATTGTATATACAAAACCAGCTGCATTTTCATTTGTGCGTAAGTATGCTCAAAAGGTGGGCTTCCTAAGTGGTGCTAGTGGTAAAGAACCTGCCTGCCAAAGCAGGAGATATAAGAAAAGTGGGTTCAGTCCCTGGGTTGGGAACATCCCCCGAGGAAGGGCATGGCAACCCACTCCAGTATTCACAGCTGGAGAACCCCATGGATGGAGGAACCTTGCAGGCTACAGTCCATGGGGTCGCAAAGAGTTGGACACAACTGAGCAACTAAATGCCGCTGCTGGATGGCGCTGGAGTAGCCATGAGGAGATACCCCACATCCAAGGGGTATGCCAAGGCTGCCTTTTGTCACCCTGCTTATTAAACTTCTATGCAGAGTATATCATGAGAAATGCTGGGCTGGATGAAACACCAGCTGGAGTCAAGATTGCCGGGAGAAAATATCAATAACCTCAGATATGCAGAACACCACACTTATGGTAGAAAATGAAGAACTAAAGAGCCTCTTGATGAAAGTGAAAGAGGAGAGTGAAAAAGTTGACATAAAGCTCAACTATCATAAAACTAAAATTGTGGCATCTGGTCCCATCACTTCATGGCAAATAGATGGGGAAACAGTGGAAACAGTGACAGACTTTACTTTTTTGGGCTCTAAATAACTGCAGATGGTGACTGCAGTCATGAAATTAAAAGACTCTTGCTCCTTGGAAGGAAAGTTATGACCAAACTAGATAGCATATTAAAAAGCAGAGACATTATTTTGCCAACAAAAGTCCATCTGGTCAAAGCTATGGTTTTTCCAGTGGTCATGTATGGATGTGAGAGTTGGACTATAAAGAAAGCTGAGTGCCAAAGAATTGGTGCTTTTGAACTGTGGTGTTGGAGAAGACTCTTGAGTCCCTTGGACTGCAAGGAGATCCAACCAGTTCATCCTAAAGGCGATCAGTCCTGGGTGTTCATTGGAAGGACTGATGTTGAAGCTGAAACTCCAATACTTTAGCCACCTGATGTGAAGAACTGACTCATTGGAAAAGACCCTGATGCTGGGAAAGATTGAAGGTGGGAGGAGAAGGGGACAACAGAGGATGAGATGATTGGATGGCATCACCGACTCAATGGACATGAGTTTGAGTAAACCCCGGGAGTTGGTCATGGACAGGGAGGCCTGACGTGCTATGGTTCATGGGTTCCCAAAGAGTCGGACACGACTGAATGACTGGACTGAACTGAGCAACTAAATAATATTAAGATGTTCAGTCTTAAAATTGCTTCTGCCTCCTGAGAGAATCAAGTTCAGAGAAAACCCCACATCCTGGAATTCTTCTGCAAATCACAAAGCCTAAATCCTACAGTCTTTTCTAAGTCTTTTCTAACATCCTGTTGGGCTTCTCTGGTGGCTCAGTGGTAAAAGAATCTTCCTGTAATGCAGGAGAAACATTTTCAATCCCTGGATCAGTAAGATCCCCTGGAGAATTAAATGGCAACCCACTTCGGTTTTCTTTCCCAGGAAGTACCATGGACAGAGCCTGGTGGGCTGCAATCCATGGGGTGGCAAAGAGCCGGACACGATTTAGCAACTAAATAACAAACACCCTACTGCTTAGATGCCCCATGCTTCCTCATAGGGTGCATTCTCCCTTAATGCAGTGAGTCAATAAACCCTGTTTGTTTCTTTAAAGGTGCACCTTGCTGGTCTTTGGCTAGAAAATATTGGTGATATTGTGTTTGAATTCTGTAATCTGCTCATCTTCATCAAGTCTGAATGAAGGCTTCTCAACCACTCTTGATTTTGGGATTTCAAAACCAAAAGCAAACAAACAACATCCAGTCGAATGTTTAGGCAAAATCAGGAAATTATAATAGATGTTTGTATACCTTCAAAAACGGGGGGAGTGGGAGACCTTAGTAAACAGTTGTTGATAATGATTCTATCAGGAAAATCTGGCCAAAACAGGCTGCCAAAGCCTCTGTTTAAGAGACAGAGAATGTTCCTCAATTAGTAACCAGTCACGTTATGTTCCCTGGAAATGGTTCCTAAGATATTATACTCTCCTACATCTGAATCTCCCTCTGAGTGGTTGCCTCTGCTCTTGAATATTTCCTTTTCCTTAAGAAATGGGTGTGCTTGAAGAGGAATAGATTTTTCAGTATAATCTCTGTGAAAGTTGAAGGCCCAGAAGCTTCTTTTCTTGACTTGTTTGTGACCCATTTTGACGAAGACCATACAGTTATTTTAAAGAATTCTTAGTTATTTTGAGTCTAATTATGGATTATTTAATGCTCCAAGAATCATATACATAATTCTCTTTGGGCTTGTTAGACTCTTTGAAACAATATCTGCAGAAGTCCTAGAAGTTGTTTCTTTTCTTTAAAATGTATGTATTCAAACATTAACTTCAAATCTTTAAAGTCTTAACAAAGTATTTTACAGCAATGTTCTTGAATGATCCTTATTCTGAAGCCTTTTTTTTTTAGTCTTTTGTTTTTGTCAAGTTGAGTAGATCTAAGAAAGAGGTTTTTTAAAATTATTTTTTATTGAAATATGGTTGCTGTATAATATTACATAAGACTATATTGCATACAATATAGTGATTCATCATTCATAAAAGGTTATACTCCATTTATAGTTATTATAAAATATTATCTGATTTTCCTTGTTGTATAGTATTTCCTTATAGTTTATTTTATATGTAATAGTTTGTACCTCTTACTTCTGTACCCGCTATTACCCCTCCCCACTACGTTCTCCCCATGGGTAACCACTATTTTGTTCTCTTTATCTGTGAGCCTGCTTCTTTAGTTTGTTGCGGTTTTTTTTTTTAGATTCTACATATAAGTGATATCATACTTTGTCTTTCTCTGATTTATTTCACCTGGCATAGTGCCTTTTGTGTTGCTACAAATGGCAGATTTTTTTTTCTTTTCTTTTTATTTTTTTAATTTAATTTTATTTTTAAACTTTACATAATTGTATTAGTTTTGCCAAATATCAAAATGAATCCACCACAGGTATACACATGTTCCCCATCGTGAACCTTCCTCCCTCCTCCCTCCCTATACCCTGCCTCTGGGTCGTCCCAGTGCTCTAGCCCCAAGCATCCAGTATCGTGCATCGAACCTGGACTGGCATCTCGTTGCATACATGATATTTTACATGTTTCAATGCCATTCTCCCAAATCTTCCCACCCTCTCCCTCTCCCATAGAGTCCATAAGACTGTTCTATACATCAGTGTCTCTTTTGCTGTCTCGTACACAGGGTTTTTTTCTTTTATGGCTGAGAAGTATTCCATTATACAGAGAAAGCAATAGCACCCCACTCCAGTACTCTTGCCTGGAAAATCCCATGGACGGAGGAGCCTGGTAGGCTGCAGTCCATGGGGTCGCTAAGAGTTGGACACAACTGAGTGACTTCAATTTCACTTTTCACTTTCATGCATTGGAGAAGGAAATGGCAACCCACTCCAGTGTTCTTGCCTGGAGAATCCCAGGGACGGGGGAGCCTGGTGGGCTGCCGTCTATGGGGTCGGACACGACTGAAGCGACTTAGCAGCAGCAGCATTCTGTTATAGACACACATACATGTGTGCATACATACCATATCTTCTTTACGCATTCGTCTGTTGGGGGACACTTAGGTTGCTTCCGTATCTTAGCAACTGTAAACAATGCTGCTCTGAGCACTGGGGTGCATGTATCTCTTTGAATTAGTGCTTTTGTTGTTATCAGGTGTATACCCAGGAGGTGAAATGCTGGGTCCTATGGCAATCATATTGTTAGTTTTTTGAGAAATGTGTTTTCCACAGTGGCTGCCCCAGTTTACAGTCCCATGAACAGTGGATGAGAGTTTGTCTTTTTCCACATCCTTGCCGACATTTATTATCTGTGTTCTTTTTGTTGATTAGCCAATCTCATAGGTCTGGGATGATAATTCATTGTTGCTTTGATTTGCATTTCCTTGATGATTTGTGATGTTGAGCATCTTTTCATGTGACTGTTGGCTATGGGTTTTATTTTTTGACCTAAAAATTATTCAATGCTCCATATTTCCTCAAAATTCTATTTGAAAGCTAAATAGTCCTTTTTCCCGTCTTTCTCTTTTCCTGTATGCCCCTCTATTTTTCTCCTTCTATGCAACTAAATGCTGTCAATTAACCCTTTATCTATTCCCTTATTACTTTAGCACTGTGAAAACTGCTTTATCATGCTTCTAGCCTCCATTGTTAGTTTCCTCACCGTCTTTTCAACTTTCACTACCAGTTTGTTCACCATTTGTCCACCCAAAGCACTTCACAAATTCAGTGGAGTATGGTTAATGTTTTTTAAAGGGTTGCATCCCAGCTTTAGGTTCTAATTTAAGTTTCAGCTACTTATACTTAAAACAGCAACCAGTTATTTGCTTGCTGTTTTACAATCTAGGCTGAACTCAATTGGACAGTTTATTTGTTGATTAAATCTGGGGTCACTTTGCATGGATTCAGTTGTCTAACAACTCTCCTAGGGCTGAGTGATCCAAGGTCGGAGCCACATAACTGGAGGTTAGCTGAGGTTTGAGGTCAGAGAATCTTAGATCTCCTCTGCACGGTTTCTTTTGAAGAATAGTCCAGGTTTTTTACACAGTGGTGGTAATGTTTCAAAAAAACAATCATCAGTGCAGAAGTACTCTATCAAGCCTCAGCTTCTATCAGTTTTGCTAACACCTACTTGCTAAAACAAATCACAGGGCCAAACTCATGTAAGTAAGCAGAAACTAAGATACTACATTACTAGATGCTAATGTAATAATCTACCCATTTTTATCTATAGATATTTGGGCAATGGGTAGTAATATTTTTTCTGAATTGCGTATCTTATCTACAATGATATATTAGCTCTATAATAAAACTATATTAAGTAACAATAAAAACGAATTGTCTTTCCTGTACAATCATGTATTTCTAAGACAGAAACAACTCTTTATACTTTAAAACATTAAAACTTTATAATAAAATTACAATTAGTTTATATGTTATCAAAACAAAGCAAATTTCCAAAATTGTATTGAAAATATTTAATGATATTTGTATATATTTTTTGCTTTCTTCACCTATATGCTGTAGCAGAGTGTGTTAGCATACCATAAGAAAGTTTGTAAATAGCAAATGCATTTTCAGTTTTGCTTGAGCAGTGTTCTTATAAAGAAAAGCCAACACAGATATTTAGGTAAATTCATATCTGATTATTTTGTTTAGTACTTATCTGACACTTAGTTGATATGTTTCAAAATAAGTCACACCATCGTTCCAAGTTTATTTTCTGGTTTTCAAGAACACAATTTCTCCAAGAAATCCACCATGCATAATAGTTTTAAAAGATCCCACTTCCAATGTACTATAACTATCTAACATTTTTACAGCAACTTGGTTGGCTTCAACTAGAAAGATGTCTTTTTTTAATAGAATAACAAATAATGCAAAATCTTTATGCCTTCAGGTACGTAGAGGAAGAGTAGCTGGCATAAAATCTGTGTACTCTTATGTATCTTCTGATAATGCAAATGTTTCTAGCCATATAAAAATCTGGGAAATTGCTAAATCTTTTTTGTAAACATGGCAAATAAAATATTTTTATGATCACCTCTTGCTCCTCCATTCATTACATAGATAACTTTTGAGGTCACATAGACTTCTTTATGCTTTTTTCAGCATTACCTTTGGCATTAATAAAATCATTTTTTGTTTAAAAGAACCACTTCCATCTCTTCCTATGGGCCTTTTTAAAGTGAACACAGATAATAGTTTGCAAAGAATAAGTATGCAACCCTATAAATTGAAAAAGAATAAAACAGAGTAAGTTTTTTGATGTCTGATATCTATACTCACTTATCATTTGTAATTATGAATCCTCCACAATTTTATTTGGTTTATTATTAACCAAGATAGTCATTAAATAGAAAATCAGAAAATAGGGGAGAAAAGAAAGAAATAAGACAGAATTGTGACTTATCCTGTTTCTTATTGTGTACACATGATAATTGATAAGGAAATGTATAATTGTCGATTGTGTGGATTTGAGGGAAATGTGCTGCTATACTCTTTAAAGTTTTTTTTTAATATGTGAAAGTATACATACATATAGGTTTGGGAAAGGAGAAAAAAACGGACAGTATCCAAATACAGCATCCTAGTATCCTTTCTGAGTCAGTGAAAAACATATGGGTATATAATCAGTCCTAAGGTCTGAAATTCTGTGTGTAAGTTTCACTGACAGTTGTAAGCAGAGATTTATTTGGTTGTATTGTTTGTTTCTGCCATTGAATGGGCCTGGTTAACACATAATACAGATGCACAATGCATATTAGAAGGGAGGGAGGAGGCCAAAATGGGCAGAGAAAACTTTGTGTTTAAATTTTTCTTATCTTGCCTTAAAATACAAATTTTTATTTCATCAACTCAAAGCAGATGGGATAATATCAACAAACTAGAGAAAACTCATTAAAAAAAAAAATCAAAGGTAATAGGTACAGGAGAGATGGAAGCTAGTGTACAAGACGGATCCGTACATCAAATTCAGGCTTGGAGGAGGCAGATAAGAGAGCAGGAGAAGACCTTGAAGTGGAAATCGTGGATGGAATTTGTCAGACTGCCTTAAGAACTGCTGGGTCAGTCAAAACTCCCCCTTCGTCCATAAATGCAGGGCTGCTGGCTACAGCATTTGCCTTCCCCTGGACTTCAAAGAAAGGATGAGAGATTTTCCTGGAGAGGACACAGCAGATGGGTTTTGGACTGAGGGGAGAGAAAGGGCAGATTCTAACATTACCGTGAAGCCCCTGAAAGAGCACAGGAGTGAATAAGCTGAGCCTCTCTCCACAGAAGAAAGGAAAAAGAAAAATTATCACTGGCTAAAACTAAGTAATTAAGAAATCATCATTTTCTTTATCTTTGCTTTAGGATTTCTGGTCTCAGCTAAAGGAGGATTGACTCTACTCTGAAAGTAATTCTTTTTCCTCTTGGCAAGCAGAACAATCTAGTTTACACAGGGCTCCCTGGATGACTTCTTGACAGAGAGACATTGGTATTGGATCTGGAACTGTCTAATTATTTATCCTTCCAAGGCCAGTGATAAGATAAAGATAATAAAATAAAGTAGATGAAAGAGTCATGAATTGAAATAAATTTTCTGGATTATAAATTGAGCTTCTTTGCTTTAAATAATCTATTTCATATTTGCTAATCCTCCTGCTTAATTCTGTCTGGACACGGAGTAGTGGATGTGGGTGAGTTAAGCTAAGGCACAGGGAGGAGAATCTGAGCAGAAAGGTTTTTGAAGTTTTAGCAGCTTGTTTATAATACTGAAAATTCTTAAAACAGAAGGTGCATCATTTGTAAAGGCTAATGTACATGACTCTGCCTCTTCCCTTATCCTTGTTCTCTTTCATCAGCATGGATAACCACAAACTGAATAAATAAGAATACATGTTTATAATACTGTCCAAATCTGTTATTGTAATGGCATAAACATTGCTAATCAGATAAAATCATATGACCTAAAAAAAAAAAAATGAAAATCACACAGACTTTTCCTTTATTTATCCTTCTCCTATACAAATAACTATAGCAATGCTATATGAAAAAGAATACAAATATTAAGATAGTGTCCAAAGAGTACAGGTTGACTCAACCTTGTCTAAATTTATAAGTAATGTGTAATCTCTTAGCTTCACTTTAAACTGGATTGACTTTGCAAGATTATATTATGACCTTGACATCCATTTGTTATTTTATAGTTATCTGTAACATTTTCATCTAGATTAATCAATATGCTACAACATTGACCCTTTTAAACTCAGTGTTCTGAGAATATTCACAGAGTTGTGCAGCCATTGGCGAAATCTGTTTAGAACGCTCTTATCATCTCAAAAATAAACCCTATAACCAACAGCAGTCATTTCCCATTCCGGTCCCTCTCTACCCCTACATTCATCTTTTGTCTCTATAGATTTGTTTATTCTGGATATGTCATATAAATGAAATCAATAACACATAATTTTATTGGGCTGGCTATTTTTACTTAGCCTAATGCTTTCAAGATTTATCTGTGTTGTAATCTGCATCAGAATTTTACTCCTTTTTGTTGCCAAATAATCTACCACCGTTTGTCTTTCACCTTTTGACCATCGTGAATAATGTTTCTGTAACACTAGTGCACACTTTTTGTGTGGACGTCTGTTTTCTGCCTTCTTTGGTTCACGCCTGAGAGTGGGATTTCCGGATCACATGCTAGTTCTGTTTAGAATCCTGAGGGGCTGTCAGCCTGACAGACCACAACGTATACTATTTCTCACTCCAATGTCTTCGTATTTTTACTAGCACTGTGTATCATCTGTCTTTTTTATTATAACCGTCCTAAGTCGGCAGTGCTGAGCATCTTTTCACGCGCATGTTGGATATTTGGGCTTCCCGCCTGCATGCAGGAGACCTGGGTGCGATCCCTGGGTTGGGAAGATCCCCTGGAGAAGGGAAAGGCTACCCACTCCAGAATTCTGGCCTGGAGAATCCCATGGACTGTATAGTCACAAAGAGTTGGACACGATTGAGTGATTTCCACTTTCACTTTTTTTCTTTCTATTGGATATTTGCACATATTTTTTGGAAGAAATGTCCTTTTAAATACTTTGCCAATGTTTTAGTTTGTCTTTATGCTACTGATTTGTAAGAATTCTTTATGTATTCTAGATACAGGTCCCTAATCAGATATTCAATGTGCAAATATTTTGTTTCACTCTATGGGTCATATTTTCATTTTCTTCATATGTAATCATAAATCATCCAATTTTTTTTTATCACGATTCTTGTGTTTTTGGTGTCCCTAATCTTTAAGTTCTCATTGTGTACCAGATATTGTGCTACCAGACATTGTAATAAAGATGACTCAGAATAATATTTGGCTTCAAGGATTTCACAACCTATGAGTGTTATATTTAAAGAAATTGATATGCTATATGTGTATATTATATGAGCTATAAAAGAAAGGAAATAAAAAATAGAAAGGAAAAGAGATTGTTTTCCTTGCCTTTTTATTGTTTGTATTATTATTCATTTTTAAATTAACCTGAAATTTTAGAAGTATATGCTAAAATCTTTATTAACTAATTTCTTCAACAGATATCTATTGAGTGCTACCAGTGTGACAGATGTGTATTATGTGTTGAATGTATCAGTGAATATAACAGAAAATATTCCTATTTTATGGAGGTTGCATTTTATTGGAGAGAGAGGAGAGTAAACCAAAAAAAATAAAACAAGTAAATTATATTCTACTTTAGGAAGTGCTAAGGGGGGAAAAAAATGGAGAAAGAGAGGTTGAAGGCATTAGGAGTCCCTGTGAGTAATGGGAAAGTTCCAGGTTGAAAAGGATTAATGTTATAAGTACCTTTTCGAAGGAGGAATTTGAAAGAGATGGAAGGGTTGGCCAAAAAAGGGTATCTGAGGGAGAGAGAGGAGAATCTGAAGCAAAGAACTTAAAATAAGAACATCTGGGGAGCTGTAAAACAGGGGGAAAGAACAATGTTGGGGTGAACTAAGAGCCTTAGAGTTAATTGAGACAAACTGCAAAAGACCTTGTAGGTCATTGAAAGATGCAACTTTTTTTTTTCTTTTGATGATATGCATAGTTGCTGTGGGCTTTTGAACAGAGAACTAACACGCACTGTGTTAAAAGGACTGCTTTTACTGATGTGCTGATAACACACAGTGGGTGATGAAAATGGCAGGTCAGATAAGAGCATGATGGAAGCAAGGGAACATGTGAGAAGAAATCGATCGGAGAAGTGACCAACTCAGGTAAATGATTCAATGCTGAGAAGTTACAGGATGAAGTCCAAAGTTGGCCATTGGTCCTAGCAAACTGAGGTCCTAAGGACCTTGTCGAGAGCAGTTTCTGTGAAATGGTAGGGAACAAAGACTGACTAAAGTGAGTTTCAGAGAGAAAAGAGGAGAGAGACTGGAAAACTGGAAATACAGACAATTCGTTCAATAAGTAGTGTTGTATAGGAGAGCGTGAAATGGAACAGTGGGTGGAAGCAGGTTTCTGAATGTGTTAGTCACTGGGTTGTGTCTGACTCTGAATGGAAGCACAAATGGGAACAAAAGTAACTTTATTTACGACTTGTAAAATTCAGCATTTGCAAAAGTTCATATATTGACACAAAAGTGTTACAAATGCGACTAGACTAGAAATTTAATTTTTTGCTTACTGAAAATGCTGAGAGCCTTGGTGAACATTTAATTTTTTTGTTTTATTCTATATTGAGTCCTTTTTCCTTTTTCTTAATAATAGTAGCATTTCACTGTGATGGTTTCCTCTTTGGTGTTTTACTTACTAATAATGCAGTGAAAATATTCTTCTTTCTTAGGAAACAACATTGATTACTTTTTTCTGAAAAACACTGTCTGGATTTTAATTCACAATATCATGTCCCTGCTGAGTCTTAAAGAAACAAAAAGAAAGAAAAAGTTCTAAATGAAATTCTAAGAATCAGTAATCAGGCAATTGAAATCAATTTTTCAAACACATAAAAGGGAAGCCATCAATGTGTTTTGCAACTCTCGCAGACTCCAGACTGATATTGATTTCTTTATTGATTTTCTTAATATTTTCTGGGGAGTATTATGTGTGCATACTAAGGAACTGGCATTTTAATACCCTTCTTTGGGGAAAAACGTGTAAAAGTTTTTGTTCAAAAGAGATGCTAAATAATTGTACCACTTCAATATAAACCGGTGAAAAGTTGGCTGCTTTTGTTTATTGCATCGGATGTGTCTCCCAAGGCTAGTTTCCCAGAGTCATTTTAAAAAGGCAAATGCCTCTAGATTATTTACCTCATTATAAGACTTTACAATGAGGTCTTCTAGGCACATGCCTCTCCTATTAAAATCTGATCATGATGTGCTAAAAAGTCAAGAAACGTCCTTTACTAACATACCACCAGGCATTTCTAAATAATAAGCCTTTTAGGGCTTTAGCAGAATGGTTAGCAGGTCCACCTCAGAACTGTTTTGAAGAAGCCTACTAGACAAGAGACAGAAATGCAGCAGTTGGTCTTTCTCTTCATTCTTCTATTTTCCGTGCCTTCTTTTGGGGCTTGGAGATAACTAATGATGGTAAGTGAAGTGAAGTCAGAGTCACTCAGTCATGTCTGACTCTTTGCGACCCCATCGACTATACAGTCTATGGAATTCTCCAGGCAAGAATACTGGAGTGGGTAGCTTTTACCTTATTCAGGGGATCTTCCCAACCCAGGCATTGAACCCAGCTCTCCCACATTGCAGGCAGATACTTTACCAGCTGAGCCACCAGGGAAGCCCAGTGATGGTAAACAGAATGCCAAAAAATAGGCTGTCATATTTGTTTCTGAAGAATCTCTTTGGCACTGACATACTTTCAAGGTCTTTTTTAAGAAATATTTTTTCATTTTCCTGTTTTCTCAAGATAATATAACATTAATAATATTTGTGAATATATAAAAAAGTTTATTTAAAGACCATTGGATTAAATGTGATTAATTTGCTATATTATCATAATTTTAAAATATATAGCATGATTGAAAAAGCATTTTAGTAATCCAAATATGTTCAAGTAAATGCAACTTTCCCCCAAATATTGGAAACTTAATTTTTATAGAATGTCACTTTATGAGTCAATATATGTATGTCTATGATAAATAGTGCATCTTAAGTAAACTAAAAAAGTTATCATAGATCTGTTTGAAATTTCAGCCAAGATAATGCTTGCAGATGATATAGTAGGTATATAATAAAACAGCTCATCAGTAATTTCTCACATGGAAAACAATTTTTAAAAATCATAAAGTAGATATGATGTTTTCAAAGTAAATAGAAATATGTAATTGTCATTTATTGTTTAAAATAGAAGGCTACCCTGTTATTCTAAACAAGACAGAAAATGCTGGAAAGGTAATCACCCTGGCTTCAGAGGTAACCTTCATCTAATATGAAGGTGAATATGGCTTCTCTCTAACAGCATAAGAATTAAAGACTCCTCAAGAGCAAAATCAAAGAAAACAACCAAAAACCTCAGTTAGGGTCATTTCTACAAGCAATAATTTAGAAAAGATTATCTTTTTGATCATTTTCATTAAAGACCATACTGAAAAAATGATAGAGTTTTGTTTGACAAAGACATGCCATAATTACTATGCTACATTCTTTTCAAAATGAAAATC
Organism: Bos indicus; assembly: GCF_029378745.1. Classification (NCBI taxonomy): domain Eukaryota; kingdom Metazoa; phylum Chordata; class Mammalia; order Artiodactyla; family Bovidae; genus Bos; species Bos indicus. The sequence goes on from NC_091766.1 coordinate 103,307,241, forward strand.
TGTTTCTAAACTGTGAAGAAAAGTGGGTGATATTGCTAGGTGTTTTTCTTTTTGATTCCTAATCTCTTCACATAAAGAAAATATATTGTGCAAAGGATGAGAAATAGTAAACTAGTTTAGAAAGAGAAGAGGTTTTGTATGTCCCGAGATTGTACTTATATTTCTCACTCATAATCCTGGGGAAGCAGACACAGACTTTCTAAAAAAAAGATTGAAAAATGTTTATTATTTTCTTTTGTTAATGTGCATATGTTAGCATTTTATATTTAAATATTAAGGCTATTTAGTTCCAGTTGAATATTCAGAAGATTACTATATAACAATGCCACAGCCCTTATATGGTTCTAAGTTAAAAGACTTAAGTTAAACGATGACTCGCTCTACATAAGAAACAAGAACCCACTTCACTATTGTATTACTCCTGTAGAGAAAATAAATGATAGAATAGTATCTGAACTCACACAAGTGATACTTACACAGTTGAAATGATATATTTTGTTTGTTTAGTTTTCAGCATTTAAAATCAGCTAATTTAAGAACACGGAATATGCAGTTACCATTACAATGAAAAATGTAAATATGAAAACCTCACCAAGATTTTATTTTCACCTTTGTGTAAAGTTCACTAAAAAAAAAAAAAAAAAAAAGGCCGCCTTGGAACGTAGATGCAAGCAGAAAGAAGAATAAGAAATGAAAAAGGGAATATCTTCAGCTTCAGAAAGGAGAGGTGCACACATGTAGCCTCTGACCAGTCTTGGAGAGACGTGTAGACGCAGCACTAAGGACGATGGAGGCAGTGGGTAGGTCTACAATGGCAGTTGGCGAAAGACGCAGCCAATGGGGACTTGGATGAGGGTTCAAAAGAGATAGGACTTTTAATTACAAGCTTTTGCATATTATTTTAACTACACAATGAAGTTGTAGCTGTTAAATAATATACTGTATGAGAGCAGGCATTTTTCATGTGATTTTCCTGAGTCCAAAACGTTGTTAGCACTAGTAGGTCCTCAATGCATACATGTTGAGCTAAATGATTTTGGAAGAATTTCCATTATTTAACACTAGCCATAGGTTCAAAACCTGTCTCAGTCAGTCACAAGGTCTTGGAGGAGCTGCTGAAATTTTAATTTAGGTATTATTTATGTGTGATTTTTTTTTTTTTTTATGACAGTGGTAGACTTCAGTAATTATGACAGAGACAATTGGCTTATAAAACCTAAAATATTTACTGTCTGGTCATGTACAGGGAAAGTTTGCTGACCTCTGCCCTAGAGCAAGATAAACAAAGAAATAAGGGAGAGTTCCTATCTCCCCAGGCATGTGTGGGGAAGCCACATACCTCTGCAGAAATGTTCAAACTGAAAGATGTTAATTTGTCACAGGCCTGGTTCAAGCCTCAGGGTGGACTGCAGGATCCCAGGCTACCGTGACATCCATAATTAGCACACTCAGGTCACCCCACAGATAGAGCAAAATTTCAGGTCATATGAAAATGTGGTTTCCAGGGACAAAATGGAGGGGCAAGTAAAGAGCTTGGGGGTTCTCCTCTGGTTTTGCCTAATTTGGGAGCTTTACCCATCACTGGTCTTAGATCCTGGGATGTTGAAAGCAGTCACACGAAGGGTAGAGGTGGTCATTGATAAAGACTTGAGATTGTGTTGAGTATGGAAATAGCTTTATGGTTTTTTGAGAAGTCAGGTAAAAGCAATGAAGAGTAGTGAGGAAAATAAATAGTAAAATAGTATCAAGTGACTTCATGATAGACTAATACAAAATTTGAAAGAAAATAGTTTATTTATCATGTATGGGTGTGAGAGTTGGACTATAAAGAAAGCTGAGCACCGAAAAATTGATGCTTTTGAACTGTGGTGCTGGAGAAAACTCTTGAGACTCCCTTGGACTACAAGGAGATCCAACCAGACTATCCTAAAGGAAATCAGTCCTGGATGTTTATTGGAAGGACTGATGCTGAAGCTGAAACTCCAATACTTTGGCTACCTGAAGCGAAGAACTAACTCATTGGAAAAGACCCTGATGTTGGGAAAGATTGAGGGCAGGAGGAGAAGGGGACGACAGAGGATGAAATGGTTGGATGGCATCACCGACTCAATGGACATGAGTTTGGGTAATGGAGTTGGTGATGGACAGGGAGGCCTGGCATGCAGTAGTCCATGGGGCCGCAAAGAGTCGGACGTGACTGGGTGACTGAACTTAACTGACCTGAACTGAAAAATAGAGTGCCACACAAAAAGCATTTGCAAATTGTGTATAAATTGAATGTACATGTGAACTTGCATTTTTTTCTATGCTGGTGGGAAGAGTTATAGTATCAATGGCTCTGCTCTACTAGTAGGTGGATATATAGATCAATTTTAATCAGGTTAGCAAAGCAGTAACACTTTTATTTTAGAATAATAAGAAAGCAACTTATGCACCCAAAATTGTGCTCATCTTGTAAAACAGTCATTCCAAATTTTGGAGATGTTAGCAAGTTACAGATGTTTTCCAACACACTATTTTGTGGCATACAAGCTTGTTGATTTTGACTGACACATTAAATGACATACATTTAAGTTCCTCCTAACGGCATCCTGATCACTGGAGACCTCATAAGACCATGATATTTCAAATATTTTTGCATTCTAAAAGTTAGCATTTAAACTTGATTAAAAAGTAGTTTTATAAAGTGATCCCAGACGTGACTACTCCTCCAGTTCTGTCATTTCTCACCCCCTTCTCTGCTCTCTTTCTTAGCCCAAATCACTTAGTATTTCAAGCCACATCCTGTTCAGTCCTGTGCATCCCACTGCAAGGGCACATAGTAAGTGCACTGAGCTAGCTTTGTGAAGTTGCTAACTTCTGGGCCCTCCAGTCTTCTCCAGACCCAGAGTTACCGTCATACACAATAGGTACTGGTAGTTGATGACTAAATGTATGGTTTGATTACAACAACAAAACTCACCCCCAATCATCCTTTCATGTATTCATTCACTGGACATCCTACAATTCAACTGTGCTTTTCACAGTGTTTGAAACTAAAGGAGAAAGGAAAGCCACTGAAACTATATCTCGCTTTTGAGTGATAGTTGATCATTTCCAAAGTGCTTAAAAGCAGATGCATTTAATCCTCACGCCAGCAATAATAGGAATTATCATCCCCTGTTTTAAAAATATGGAAACTGTAAACCAGTGAGGCCAAATAACTTGCCCAAGGTCACAAAACTAGAAAGTGCTAGCACTGGGACCTAAGCCAAGGTCTTTTGATTTTCTTCCAAAAGTCTTTCCATTATGTGTGGATATGTGCCAAACTGAACTGAATACTGTGAGAGAAAATGCTTGTAGCTGGATAATTTGTATTTGTAATTTGAGATTCACTTGTAGTTTAATAACATTGCATGATTGCTGGAGAGAAAGACATGGTGAAGTGGGTAGGTCCTACAGGAAAAGGGCAGACTTAATAACTGTGATTCCAGGGGGCACAGCTCTTCTGCCGAAACTATAATTTCCCTAGATGATGACATTAGAAGTTTATTCAGCTGAGAAAGTGATGGCCTTGGGAAACTTCTCTAAAGAGATACCTTGAGTTTTATTCTCCTCATCACACAATTAATACTCTTTTCTGAAATCCAGTATGAAGTTTTCGAAAGCAAGTCTGAAGTTGCTGAAACTTTGCAAAGAATTCCTATTAGTGTTAATGCTATTTGTCTTTGGTGCATTTCTTATTTGTTTTTCTATTTCCACCATTCTCGGCAGGACAATTTTTCTCTGTGAACAGAAGATGTTTACAGAAAATCTTATTTTGGAAAAGTCACAGATTTAGCTATGTGCAAGGAAAAAAAAAAAGTATCACAGTATCATCTTTTGTTTGAAGACATAAGCCTTTGTAAAATAACAAACAAACAAACAAACAAAAAGCCCAGGAAAACAAAGAATAGGTAAACAGATAAATGGAACCTGGAAGTGGTTAGCATAAGACTGTGTGAACATTTTAAATAAATTTTAAAACAGTGATAAAACAGCATGACATACAGGATCTCAGCTAGGCTGAGACTGAGGATATCTGTATTGTTTCCAAAACTGTTAATCACTTTACGACTCTGAGTACTTTGTCTTGGTTACCCATGATAAAGCATTGTTCAGCTAATGATAATCTAATTGGCCAGGGATACAAAAAATGTGATTCAGCTAACATTGGATTGGGGCTTGTGACAGGAGTCTGTTTCTCAGGAACTATGTAATGGAAATGTCTGTTGCAAAGCCCTAATCAACATTTGAAACTTACCTACTTTGCTTCTCAGGCTCATGGAGTCACTACATTTCTACTACGTTTTTTAATAAGTTGAAGCCTACTAGCTAGCTAGGTGCTGGTCGTCTGTGGAGAGAAGTTGGTAGTCCTCCATAAAGAAGCAAGTTATAATCAGGAAGGTGCAGACTCTGGCGACAGACAAACTGAGCTTGATTGCCAGCTAGCTGCTTTGTTTGTCCTCTTTACTTTGGTTTAGTGACTAAATCAGACCTTTGGTTTTCCCACCTGTAGTAGTAATATTGAAAGTGGAAAGTATTTAGTCACTCAGTTGTATCCAACTCTTTGCAACCCCATGAACTAAGGTCTGCTAAGTTCCTCTGTCCTTGGAATTCTCCAGGCAAGCATACTAGACTAGGTAGCCATTCCCTTCTCCAGGGGATCTTCCCAGACTGTCACTGGACCTGGGTCTTGTGCATTGCAGACAGATTCTTTACCAACTGAGCCACCAGGGAAGTCCATTAGTGGTGTAACAATAACAATAACATTGACAGTATTAATCTTTAACATATTTTCAGCACTTATTATCTGCAGGGCATTGTTCTAATTTCTTGTCATGTTATTCAATTTAAATATTGCAGCAACTCTTGGAGGCAGGTACTATTATTATCACCTTGTACAGAAGAGGTAATTGTTGCAGAGTTGGCTATCATGAATGACCTGAGTCATATTACTAGGAACCGAAGGAGGCAGGATTTATACCAAAGTACCTCAGATATGCAGATGACACCACCTTTATGGCAGAAAGTGAAGAGGAACTAAAAAGCCTCCTGATGAAAGTGAAAGAGGAGAGTGAAAAGTTGGCTTAAAGCTCAACATTCAGAAAACGAAGGTCGTGGCATCTAGTCCCATCACTTCGTGGGAAATAGATGGGGAAACAGTGGAAACAGCGTCAGACTTTATTTTTCTGGGCTCCAAAATCACTGCAGATGGTGATTGCAGCCATGAAATTAAAAGACACTTAATTCTTGGAAGGAAAGTCATGACCAACCTAGACAGCATATTAAAAAGCAGAGACATTACTTTGCCAACAAAGGTCCATCTAATCAAGGCTATGGTTTTTCCAGTAGTCATGTATGGATGTGAGAGTTGAACTGTGAAGAAAGCTGAGTGCCAAAGAATTGATACTTTTGAAGTGTGGTGTTGGAGAAGACTCTTGAGAGTCCCTTGGACTGCAAGGAGATCCAACCAGTCCATCCTGAAGGAGATCAGTCCTGGGTGTTCACTGGAAGGACTGATGCTGAAGCTGAAACTCCAGTACTTTGGCCACCTCATGTGAAGAGTTGACTCACTAGAAAAGACTGATGCTGGGAGGGATTGGGGGCAGGAGGAGAAGGGGATGACAGAAGATGAGATGGCTCGATGGCATCACCGACTCAATGGATGTGAGTCTGAGTGAACTCCGGGAGTTGGTGATGGACAGGGAGGCCTGGCATGCTGCAGTTCATGGGGTTGCAAAGAATCGGACACGACTGAGCAACTGAACTGAACTGAGTCACCCTCAAGAGGGTATGTACTGAATCACTACACCATGATACTTTCTGTCAATATCTATTTGTTTTTCTGCAAATGGATTTAATAAAATCGCTTGCTCTTTTATAAAGATTAAGTGACTCAGTAACTGTATTTAGAAAAATGCCTAGCATATAGTAGGACTTTATAAATGTTTGTTAAATATAATAAATGAAATTAAAAACAAATGCCCAATGGCAGAGCTGGCAATTGGTGAAACAGAATTCTTACCTACTTAGTGTAAATCCAGATCCTTCACTCTCCACCATTACAACATTCTGTCTCCTGATATTGCTTCTAATTAAAACTGCCTCGCACAGATAGGTGACATTATAACTGATATCTGTGGATTCCTGGTACATAGAAAGGAGTTAATGAATAACAGCATTTATTGTTGCTCTTCCCAGCATATCATAATTGACTTGAGAGAGGTATAGTTTTGATTACTTAAAATAATGATATCGATTGACCCTTTCCTGTGCACCAGGGCCTCTACTGAGACCCTTCATAATTCATTTAATTCTCACCAGCTACATCACAAAAGTACTGTCTATCACAGCAAACTCAGGAAGGCACAGACAACTTAATGAACTTGTCCAAGTTGCCAGGGTTTGTGAATGGAAGAAAAGGATATGGATGCAGACTTGTTGGCAACAAAGTTTGCCCTGTATCCCGTTCACTGTAGCACTGTTTCACTCTTGTGGAATTCATTCAGACAATACAATTTGGTAGAAAGCTCTAGACCATGAATTTTAGATTTGGTTCTGCCATTGAAGAACTCTGTAACTTTAAACATATGACAGCCTTTTTCCATCACTCTCATCTGTAAAATTAAAATCGTTGAACTAGATAAAGTTGTCATTTATTCTTTTTTCATTTGTTCATGCAAGAAATATGTTTTGAGTGTCTGCTATGTGCTAGATGCAGTGCTAAATTTTACCTCACCAAGATATCTATGCAAAGAATTCACACTTCTGTTAGACCAGCAGTTCAGAATCTTTCTTTTAAGAATACATATTGAAATAAAAACTCCTTGGGGGAATCTGACTTCCAAACATTATTATCAGTTTACCCTGCTGTTACCACCATTATTGAAAACCGAGTGCAGACTATCGACTGTTCATTTAGAATTTTTTTTAGTAACAAATACCCCACAGTCTTCTCTGTACACTGTTCTTAAAGATGTGATTGTTTAGTACATCTTGGGGAAAACTTAAATTAACATGGTTATAATTTAATGGCTTCTGTGTGCTGATCTGATAGTACCTGGCTTTCTGTTCATTTACAGTGTACTCGTACAAGCTTGAGTCAATAACCATTTTGAGTGCTCCTAAATTATAGGTATTTTTGACTTTATGTAGTTGCATTTTTTAACTTCATATTTGCTCAGTTTGTTTTATATATGAGCCTTTAACAGTGTTCAGTGATAAAATAAGATATACATGTGTCCGCTTGCATGTTCAACCCTGAACAGACTTAAGAAGCGTGGTAAGTTTGATCTTCCTCCCATCTACAGATAGCATTTGTGAAGTTCTGCCTCACCAGATTAAGAATTATTTAATAGGTATTTTAAAAAAGTTAACTATTAATATATTGTCTATATTTTGTAAATGTATTATATTTGTATGTATACATATATATGACTCGAAGAAAGCAATGGCACCCCACTCCAGTACTCTTGCCTGGAAAATCCCATGGACAGAGGAGCCTGGTGGGCTGTAGTCCATGGGGTCGCAAAGAGTCAGACACGACTGGGCAACTTCAATTTCACTTTCCACTTTCATACATTGGAGAAGGAAATGGCAACCCACTCCAGTGTTCTTGCCTGGAGAATCCCAGGGATGGGGGAGCCTGGTGAGCTGCCATCTATGGGGTCACACAGAGTCGGACACGACTGAAGAGACTTAGCAGCAGCAGCAGCAGCAGCATATATATGACTAAATGTTTTGATGATTACTAATTTAGAAATGATTTTTTGTTTTAGTTTTAGGCGGACAGCAAAGTGATTTGCTCTTATGTGTGTGTGTGTGTGTGTGTATATATATGTATATATATATATATATATATATATATATATTTCTGATTATTCTCCATTACAGGTTATTATAAGATATTGAGTATAGTTAACTGTTGCATACATAAATCTTTGTTGTTCATCTATTATATGTATAGTATTTGTATCTGTTAATCTCCTACTACTAACTTATCCCTTCCCCCTTCATTTTCTCCATTGTAAACATATTTGTTTTCTTTGTGAGTGTGCTTCTGATTTATATATTTGTAAAGTTTTTGGCAAATATGTATTATATCTTTAGATTCCACATGTAAGTGATATCATGTAATACGTCGCTTTCTCTGTATGACTTACTTCACTTAGTATGATGATCTCTAGGTTCATTCATATTGTTACAAATGGTAATATTCCTTCATTCTATGGCTGAATAATATTCAATTGTGTATATATAGCACATCTTCTTAAGCTGATCATCCACTGGTGGGTACTTGGGTTAGTTCTATGTCTTGCCAATGGAGTAATGCAGTTATGAACTTGCAACACACATATCTTTTTGAACTACAGTTTTCATCATTTCTGGGCTTTCCTGGTGGCTCAGATGGAAAAGAATCTGCCTGCAATGTAGGAGACCTGGGTTTGATCCCTGGATCGGAGAGACCCCACTCTAGGATTCTTGTCTGGAGAATCCCATGGACAGAGGAGCCTGGCAGGCTACAGTCCATGGGGTCACAAAGAGTCAGACACGACTAAGTGACCAACACTTTCACTTCACTTTTCATCTTTTCTGAATATATGCCCAGGAGTGGGATTGGCAGATCATATAGTGGTTCTGTTTTTAGTTTTTTAACGAATCTCCGTAAGGTTTTCCATAGTGGCTTCCAGCTTACATTCCACAACAGTGTGGGAGGCTTCCCTTTTCTCCACATCTTCTCCAGCATTTATTATTTGTAGACATTTTTATGGTAGCCATTTTAACCTACATAAGGTGATACCTCATTGTAGTTTTGATTTGCATTGCTCTAGTTATTAACAGAGAGTCAAACACAACTGAGCGACTCAGCAGAGTACAGTAATTAACAATATTGAGCATATTTTCATGTCCCTGTTAGCCATCTGTGTATCTTTGAAAAAAGGTCTATTTAGGTCTTTGGCCCATATTTTGATTTTTTTCTTTTTGACATTGAGTTGTGTGAGCTCTTTGTATATTTTGAATATTAATTCTTTGTTGGTCACATTGTTTGCAAATATTTTCTCAAGGTTGATAGGTTGTCTTTTTGTTTCATTGATTTGGTCTCATCTGTTTATTTTTGCTTTTATTTCCTTTGCCTTTGGGGACTGATCTAAGAAATATTGCTTTGATTTATGTCAGAAAATGTTTTGCTTATGTTCTCTTCTAGGAATTTTATGGTGTTGTGTCTTATATTTAGGTCTTTAAACAATTTGAATTTATTTTTTATATGGTGTGAAGAGCTGTTCTAACTTTACAGATTTACATGTAGCTGTCCAACTTTTCCAGCATCACATGTTGAAGAGACTCTCTTTTCTCCCTTGTATTAATATATCCTGGCCTCCTTTGTCATAGATTAATTGACTGTATGAATGTGGGCTTATTTCTAGGCTCTCTGCTCTGTTCCATTTATCCATTTGTCTGTTTTTGTGCCAATACAATGCTGTTCTGATTACTGTAGCCTTGTAGTATAGTCTTAAGTCTGGAAGGGTTATGTCCCCAGCTTTGTTCTTTCCCTCAGAATTGGTTTGGCAATTCTGGGTCTTTTTGTGTTTCCATATAAATTTGGGAATTATTTACCCACCTTGCTGTTGTTATTCAGTTGCTAAGTCATATCTGACTCTTTGTGACCCCATGGACAGCAGCACACCAGGCTTCTCTGTCTTTCACCATCTCCTGGAGTTTGCTCAAACTCATGTCCATTGAGTCAGTGATGCCGTCCAAATATCTCATCCTCTGTTGACCCCCTGTCTTCCTGCCCTCAATCTTTCCTAGCATCAGGGTCTTTTCCAATGAATCAACTCTTTTGTGAAAAATATCATGGGCATTTTGATAGGGATCTTATTAAATCTGTGGATTGCATTGGGTAGCATGACCATTTTAACATTCCTCATTCTTTCAATTCAAGAACATGGGTATCTTTCCATTTTTTTTTGAATCATCTTCAGGTTACTTTATCAGAATTTCATGGTTTTCAGTGGCTAGGCCATTTACTTCCTTGGCTAAGTTGATTCCTAGGTATTTTATTCATTTGACTCAGTTTTAATTGAGATTTTTAAAAGAACTTTTGTCTGATGTGAGTATATTTCTACCCCTACTGTCTTATAGTTTCCATTTGCATGAAATATCTATTTCTACCCACTCACTTTCAATCTGTGTGTGTCTTTTGCCCAGAAATGGGTCTCTTGTAGGCAGCACATTGTATGAACTTAAAAAAAAAATCCAATCTGCTACTATCTTTTGATCAGAGCACTTAGCTCATTGACATTTAAAACAACTATTGATAGGCTTCTGTCATAGTTCAGTTGGTAAAGAATCTGCCTGCAATGCAGGAGACCCCCGGTTCGATTCCTGGGTCAGGAAGATCCCCTGGAGAAGGGATAGGCTACCCACTCCAGTATTCTTGGGCTTCCCTTGTGGCTCAGCTGGTAAAGAATCTGCCTGCAGTGTGGGAGACCTGGGTTTCATCCCTGGGTTGGGAAGATCCCCTGGAGAAGGGAAAGGCTACTCCCTCCAGTATTCTGGCCTGGAGAACTTCAGGGACTATACAGTCCATGAGGTTGTAAAGAGTCAGACAGGACTTAGTGACTTTTACTTTCACTTCATGTACTTATGACTATTTTAAACTTTGTTTTATAGTTGATCTTATAGTTCTTCTTTGTTCATTTCTTCTTTTTGTTTTTCCTTTTGTGGTTTGTAGGTTTTCTTTTGTATTGGGTTAGCTGAAAGATTCATTTGGAATTTTCCCTTACATCGTACAGAAAAACCCAAACTAACTTTTTGGCCAATGCAATGTTATCATGATTTTTTTTCCCATTATTATTAAAATGAATCTTTTGTATATTTTTGATTTGTGGTTACCTTGGGTTTCAAGACTGTTGACCCATAAATACATATACTCCTTTTAAACAGGTAGTCATATAAATTCAAAAACATTTATAAAGGTCTACATCATTATTGTCCCCTGCCTCACATTTTGTGATTTTGATGTCTTATTTTATATCTTCATATTTATCCTTTTGCTATTAATTTAGTTACATTCACTTTTACAAAATTTTTTAAAATTCTTTTTTAGTCTACATATGACTTGTTTAAGTGATCTTCAACACTTTTATATATGTTTCTTTCCTATTTAGAGAATATCTTTCAATATTTCTCTTAGTATCGGTTTTGTATTGCTATATCCTTTTAATTTTTGCTTGTCTGAGAAATTCTTTACTTTTCTTTCTATTCTAAATAATAATCTTGCTGGGTAGAGTATCTTAGGTTACAGGTTTTTCTATCTCAGAACTTTGAGCCCATTATGGCATTCCCTTATAGTCTGTAAATTTTCTGCAGAGAAAACAGCTGATAACTTAATGTGGATTCCCTTTGCAAAGCATAATAATTGCAAAGGATGGTGGCAATGATATGGACTACTTTGGAAAACTTGACCTTCAGATGTAGCAACTGAAATGAATGAATCAGTCTGTGATAATATACACATTTTGGTGAGGAGTCACGTATTCACTCAATTCTGCACTGATATTTCTTTCCTACGTGAGACCTACTTAATGTAGGATCACATTATCATATGTACCTGAATTTTCTTTATTCAAACTCTCATGAAATAAAATTTACAACAACAAGCAAACAGTCAATCTTAAATTGATGTAAAATATTGGATTAATTCAAGAAAAGACAACTTCTAATTAATGAGTCTTGTATTTATTCCCCTGAGGAAACAAAGATTTATTAATTATCCTCCACCATTCTGACCATGAAACAACAGACACAACAACATTTTAATTAGGATAAAAGCTTTGCTTCTTTTTTTATGCTGCTTTTTATGAATTCTAGCAGATGTCCTTTTTTCATTCAGTATAAGCTGATGACTGATATGAAATATATAGTTTTTATATTAAATGATGGAGAACTGTCATAGTCCCGAGAATGCAAGTGACAAAATAAAATAAAAACAAACACACAAATGTGCTCTTGCTGGTTCAAACAACGAATGCAGTTGAACAAACTTGATGCGTATCCAAGCAATGGCAAATGCCTCCATCAGAGCCTGTAAGAATAATCATGAATGACTGTTATAGAAGAAGTCATTTCAATGATGTTTTGTGAAACCTGAAGACATTTTTTTGTTTGTGTTTGATTGTTTGAAAAAATCACACACAAATGTTTGCCATGGGCTTTTGAATGATTAAAATTTTAGAAATCTTTCTTTTTTTTCTGTTTATTTATTTATTTTAATTTAAATTTATTTATTTTAATTAGAGTCTAATTACTTTACAATATTTTATTGGTTTTGCCATACATCAACATGAATCCACCACAGGTGTACACGTGTTCCCAACCCTGAACCCCCCTCCCACCTCCCTCCCCATACCATCCCTCTGGGTCATCCCAGTGCACCAGCCCCAAGCATCCTGTATCCTGCATCAAACCTGGACTGGTTGCATTGAAACGTATATAATATCATATAAGAAATCTAACTTTCTGCAGTAAGTGGACCAAAGTCCTTCATAAAGCACATGTTCTCATATTCTCTCTTAAGGTATATTTAGATAAACTAAATCAGACTGGAAAGAAGGTCAAGGATAGGTCTTTAAAAGGAAAGAAGCAAGAAGAAAGAAGCTGAAAGAACTTATGTACAAAGAATAATATCTATCCTAGTGATATTTAATAATTTACGTTTGATAATCTTATTTCTTATTCTGAGAAAATATGAGATAACTTGCAATTTAACATCTCTTCCTTTATTTTTCCAGAGAAAAAAAACACATTGGTTCCCAAGTTGATAAGATGGAGAAATGGGAGTAGAGGCTTCGTTGATAGCTCAGTTGGTAAAATTCTGCCTGAAGTGCAGGAGACCCTGGTTTGATTCCTGGGTCAGGAAGATCCGCTGGAGAAGGGATAGGCTACCCATGCCAGGCATCTTGGCCTTCGCTGGTGACTCAGCTGGTGAAGAATCTGCCTGCAATGTAGGGGAACGGGGCTCGATCCCTGGGTTGGAAAGATTCCCTGGAGAAGGGAAAGGCTACCAACTCCAGTATTCTGGTCTGGAGAATTCCACGGTCAGTATAGTCCATGGGGTCACAAAGAGTCAGACACGACTGAGCGACTTTCACTTTCTTTTTCAGATTACACTTGCTATCCAACAACCAGAGTGGGTGACATTTTAAAATTTTCCCAGGTGATTTTTGATATGCAGTATTTCCACCTCCATCACTAATAAAGGAGTAGAGTTAATGGATGTTACCCTCTGTAAATAAAACATGATTTAGTTTTCTGGCACTGTAATTAAAAGGAAAACATGTCTTTGCAAACTCATTTCAAAGACTCACCTTTAGAGAGGTAATTGTTAGATGAGTTTGTGTCTAAGGAATATTATATTATAGCAGTGGGTTTATGATTTGCCATAGATATAAAAATCTTTTCATGACACATGCAATGTGTAAAAAAATTTCAGGCTACAATCTCAGGTATATAAGACATTAGATTCTTTACTTTTGCATTAAATAAACCAATATTTATTTTGGAGGTTCCAATATTTCATGACAAAATTAAATCTCAGTTAAATCATTTCTAACTTAATTACTGGATATATTTGCTTAAGATCCTTTGGAGTAATATAATGATATTTGGGTTATAGAGACACACACAGTTACTGTCATCATATAACAAAACTTGCACCTCTCTGGGATGCACGTCCTTCAGTCTTGCCCTCCATTGTCATCTTTTTCAGGGAATTTTCCTGTGGTTCCTTGTTAACTTCAAGGCATATTAAAGTCTAGTTTTCTCAACTACTTTTGAACACCTTTCTGTATTCCTTTATGAAAAACTTTATATGGTTGTCTGTAAGGCACTTTACACCTTTCATTTCAGTCCAGGAAAAGGCAAAGTCATTCTCCTCAAGACATTTTTCTTTTCTCAATACCATGGTATAATGAGTGAAAGCTCTGGGATACCAACTCAGTCTTATCAGCCATTTCTATACCAGACTCAAGAAGGTCTTGTTAGGTTGAGTTCATCATTTAGGCTTTATGTGGGAAATGGGGTGCAATATCTCTCTGCTTTTGTATCTTTTAAACTATCCGGAATGTCCAGTATGCCTTTCAACACTGTGTATACATTTCTACCTTTCTTTCTATCAAGCTCATTTTTTTTTTCTGGATTAGTTTCAAAATCCCAAGCCAAATATTGACTCCTCTGTAGGTCTCTGCCTTTCTTCTGTAATATTCCTGCTCCAAAGCAGAGGCTTTCATAAGTTTTATGTGCTCAAATAGAAAAGAGTTATTTATGAAAAGGAAATCTGAGCAGAAATGTCACTTAATAGCTTCAAGTAAAATCTCACATCTATGTACTGGATTTTTTCTTGGAATTAAAAAGTCATTGAAGTCAAATTAATGTACAATATTATATAATTTATAGGTGTACAGTAGAGTGTTTCACAAGTTTTAAAGATTATACTCTATATTCCCTGTGTTGTACAATATATCCTTGTAGCTTATTTTAAGCATAATAGTTTGTACTCCTTAATCTCCTATGTTGCCCCTCCCCACTTCCTTCTTCCCACTGGTTTATTCCTACTAGTTTATTCCCTATTTATGAGAGTCTTTCTCTCTTTTGTTATATTCACTAGTTTGCTGTGTGTTTTAGATTCTGCTTATAACTGATATCACACAGCATTTTTCTTTCTCTATTAAGACTTACTTCACTAAGTATAATATACTCCAAGTCAATCCATGTTGTTGTAAATGAAAAATGCCATTTGTTTTCACGCTGAGTAGTATTGCATTGTATGTATATACCACATCTTCTATTCACCTGTTGGTGGAAACTTAGCTTGTTCCATACCTTGGCAATTATACATAATGCTGCTATGAACAGTTTTAATTAGTAGAGTTTTTTCTTATATTTAGATATATACCTGGGAGTTGATTTTCTGAGTTATAGGCCAGTTTTATTTATACTTTTTTGAGAAACTGCCTATGTGGCTGCAGCAGTTCACATTCTCACCAACAGGGTAAGAAGGTTCCCTTTTCTCCACATCTTCAGCAACATTTGTTATCTCTGTCCTTTTTGATGATAGCCATTCTGACATGGTGAGGTGGTAACTTTGTAGTATAGTCTGAAGTCCGGGAGCATGATTCCTTCAGCTCTGTTCTTTCTCAAGATTTTTTCTTTCTTTTTTTTTTTTTTTTTTGGCTATTCAGGATCTTTTCTGTGTTTACATAAAATTTTTTAAATTATTTGTTCTAGTTCTGTGGAAAATACTGTTGGTATTTTGATAGGGCTCTCACTGAATCTGTAGATTGCCTTGGGTAGTACGGTCACTTTGATAATATCAATTCCTCCAATCCAAGAACACTGTGTATCTTTCCATCTGTTTATGTCATGTTCAATGTGTTTCATCAGTGTCTTATAGTTTTTGGAGTACAAGTCTTTTGTTTCCTTAGATAGGTTTATTCCTAGGTATCTTATTCTTTTTGATGAAATGGATGCAATGGGTAAATGGGATTGATTGCTTAATTTCTTTTTCGGATAATTTGTTGTTAGCTTATAGAAATTAGGCAGACTTCTGAATCTGAAGCAGTACATTAATTCTGTATCCTGCAACTTTACTAACTTTGTTGATAAGTTCTAGTCATTTTCTATGGTGTCTTTAGGGTTTTCTGTGTATAATACCAGGTCATCTGCAAACAGTGGCAGTTTTACTTCTTATTCCATTTGGATTCCTCTTATTTCTTTTACTTCCTTGATTGCTGTGACTAGGACTTGTGAAACTTTGTTGAATAAAAATGGCAAGGGTGGGCATCCTTGTCTTCTTCCTGATCTTATAGAGAATGCTTTCAGCTGTCACTGTGAAGTACGGTGTTAACTGTGGGTTTGTCATATATGGTCTTTCATATGTTGATGAATATTCCCTCTATGCCCACTTTCTGTGGATTCTTTTAATCATAAGTGGATATTGAATTTTATCAAAAAGCTTTTCCCGCATCTACTAAGAAGATTATATGGTTTTTATTCTTCAATTTGTTAATGTGGTACATCACACTGATTGACTTGTGAATATTAAAAAGTCATTATATCTCTGGGATAAATCCCACTTGATTGTGTTCTGTGATCCTTTGAATGTATTATTGGAATAGATTTGCTAGTATTTTGTTGAGGATTTTTGTATCTATGTTCCTCAGTGATTGGCTTGGAATGTTCTTCTTTTTTGTATCTTTGGTTTTAGTTTCAGGGTGACAGTGGCCTCATAGAATGAGTTTGGAAGTGTTTCTTCCTCTACAAATTTTGGAATACTTTCAGATTGATTGGGGTTGACTCTTCTCTAAATGTTTGGTAGAATTCACCTGTGAAAGTATCTGCTGCTGGACTTTTGCTCATTGGGAATTTTTAAATTACTGATTCAATTTCAGTACTGGTAATTGGCCTGTTCATATTTTCTCTTTCTTCCTGGCTCACTCTTGGGAGGTTGTTCCTTTCTCAGAATTTGTCAATTTCTTCTAGGTTGTCCATTTTATTGGTTAATAGTTGATCATAGTAGTCTCTTCTGATCTTTTGTATTTTTGTGCTATTAGTTGTAACTAACTATGGTGTGTTGTAACTTTTTCATTTCTGATTTCATCGATTTGGGCTGCTTCCCCACCCCTCTTTCCTTAGTCAGTCGGATATCAATTTTGTGTGTCTTCTCAAAGAACCAGCTTTTAGTTTCATTGATCTTTTCTATTGATATTTTTTAGTCTCTATTTCATTTACTTTTGCTCTGATCTTTATGCTTTCTTTCCTTCTACAAATTTTGAGTTTGCTTTGTTCTTTCTCTTATTGTTTCAGCTGTCAGGTTAAGTTGGTTATTTGAGATTTTTCTTGTGTCCTGAGGTAAGCTTGTATGGCTACAAATTTCCCTTTTAGAGCTGCTTTTGTGGCCTCCCATATATTTTTTGTTTGTTTGTTTTTTAATCACTTCCTCCACTTTCCTCCTCAGTAATCATAATTTTGTTTTCTATGTCTGTGAACCCATTTATGTTTTATAAGCAAATTGATTAGCATCATTTTTTGGATTCCTTATATAAGTGCTATTATATGACATTTGTATTTTTCTGTCTGACTTACTCCACTTCCCTTGGGCTTTCCTGAGGACTCAGTTGGTAAAGAATCTGCCCACAATGCAGGAGACCCCAGTTCGATTCCTGGGTCGAGAAGATCTGCTGGAGAAGGGATAGGCTACCCACTCCAGTATTCCTGGGCTTCCCTTGTGGCTCAACTTTTAAACAATCTGCCTGCAATGTGGAAGACCTGGGTTTGATTCCTGGGTTGGGTAGATACCCTGGAGAAGGGAAAGGCTGGGGCAGTACCCCAGTATTCTGGCCTAGAGAATTCCATGGACTGTATAGTCCAAGGGGTCCCAAAGACTTGGACACAGCTGAATGACTTTCACTTTCACTTTATTTCACTTAGCATGATAATCTCTGGACCTATCTATGTTGCTGCAAATGGCACTTCACTCTTTTTTATGGTTGAGTTATATTCCATTGTGTATACATCCTTTCATCTTTTACATCCTTTCATCTGTCAGTGGACATTTTTATAGAAGGTTTAGGATTGGGAAGTGTACTTTAAAATGATCATCTAATTCGCTTAGTGCATTTGGGCTGCTGTGGGATTTCTTTTATGAGAACACTAGTCCCATACATGGGGGCTCCACCCTCATGACCTAATCATCTCCCAAAGGCCTACTCAAAAGCTGTCACCTTCAGAGGTTTAAAATTTCTACATATGAATTGGAAGGGACACAAATATTGAGACCATAGCCTTCTCATTTCATAAATCAGGAAACCATACCCCATAATGCCTTGTCTAAGTAATTTTTAAGTATTATTTCATTCAAAACGTATTTATAGTTATGTGTCAGATATTGTGCTGTAACTGAGGATGTAACCCGAAGTTTTCTCCTGGTGGATTTGATATAGTTTTGTGTCTGGCAAGAAGGTTACAGAAAGAACCTTGTCTTCACTTTGTTAAGTGTAAGCCATTCTTTAAAAATGCAGATCAAATAGAGAGATACAGAAATTTGAACTAACGTTTCAATAAAACAATCCTCCTTGGAGAAAATTCCTATGAGAATGTGAGGAAAAGGAGAAAAACTAGGTTAAGAAAAAGTTTGAAGAGGGTGTTTGCTGTGACCAGTGTGTTCTTTCTGCAAAACTGTTAGCTTTTACCCTGCTTCATTTTGTATCCCAAGGCCAAACTTGCCCGTTACTCCAGGTATCTCTTGACTTCCTGCTTTTGCATTCCATTACCTTATGACAGAAAGGACCTCTATTTTTGGTGTTAGTTCTAGAAGGTCTTGTAGGTCTTCATAGAACTGTTCAACTTCAGCTTCTTCAGCATTGCTGGTTGGGGCATAGACATGGATCACTGTGATACTGAGTGGTTTGCCTTGGAAACAAACAAAGATCATTCTGTCGTTTTTGAGATTGCACCTAAGTACTGCATTTTGTACTCTTTTGTTGACTATGAAGACTCCTCCATTCCTTCTAAAGGACTGTTGCCCACAGAGGTAGATATAATGGTCATCTGAGTTAAATTTGCCCATTCCAGTCCATTTTAATTCACTGATTCCTAAAATATCAATGTTCACCCTTGCCATCTCCCATTTGAACACTTTCAATTTACCTTGATTCATACCTAACATTCTGGATTCCTAGGCAATATTATTCTTTACAGTATCTGACTTTGCTTCCATCACTAGTAACATCTACAACTGGGTGTTGTTTTCACTTTGGCTCCATCTCTTCATTCTTTCTGGAATTCTCTCTCCACTGATATCCAGTAGCATATTGGGCACCCACCGACCTGGGGAGTTCATCTTTCAGTTTCCTATCTTTTTTCCTTTTCTTACTGTTCATGGGGTTCTCAAGGCAAGAATACTGAAGTGGTTTGCCATTCCCTTCTCTAGTGGGCCACGTCTTGTCAGAACTCTCCACCATGACCTATCTGCCTTGGGTGGCTCTACACAGCATGGCTCATAGTTTAACTGAGTTAGACAAGGCTGTTATACATGTGATCAATTTGGTTAGTTTTCTGTGATTGTGATTTTCATTCTCTCTGCCCTCGGATGGAGAAGGGTAAGAGGCTTTTGGAAGCTTCCTGATGGGAGAACTGACTGTGTCTTGTTCTAGGTCTTGTTCTGATGGGCAGGGCAATGCTCAGTAAATCTTTAATCCAATTTTCTGTTGATGGGTGGAGCTGTGTTCCCTCCCTGTTGTTTGGCCTGAGGTCAACCTATGGTGGAGGTAATGAAGATAATGGTGACCTCCTTCAAAAGAACTTAGGCCCATGCTGTTGTATTAAGTGCCCCTGGCCATGCAGCAGGCCACTGTTGACCCACACCTCCATGAAAGACTCTTGGACACTCACAGGGAAGTCTGGCTCAGTCTCTTGTTGGGACACTGCTCCTTTCTCCTGGCCCCTGGTGTGCAAAAGGCTGTGTTTGTGCCCTCAAAGAGTCTGTTTCCCCAGTTCTGTTGAAATTCTGTAATCAAGTCCCACTGGCCTTCAAAGTCAAATATCCTGGGGGTTCTGAGTCCCTTTGCTGTCTCCACAGGTTGGGAAATTTGTTGTCAGTCCTAGAACTTTCTTTACAGTAGGAGAAATTCTTTGGTATAACACAAGAGACAACTCTAAACATGGACATCACCAGATGGACAATACCAAAATCAGACTGATTATATTTTTGCAGCCAAAAATGGAGAAGCTCTATACAGTCAGCAAAAACAAGACCAGGAACTGACTGTGGCTCAGATCATGAACTCCTTATTGCCAAATTCAGACTTAAATTGAAGAAAGTAGGGAAAACCACTAAACCACTCAGTTATAACCTAAATCAAATTCCTTATGATTATACAGTTGAAGTGACAGATTTAAGGGATTCAATTTGATAGACAGAGTTCCTGAAGAAGTGTGGATCAAGGTTCATGACATTGCATAGGAGATGGTGATCAAGACAATCCCCAAGAAAAAAAACACAAAAAGGCAAAATGGTTGTCTGAGGAGGCCTTCCAGATAGCTGAGAAATGAAAAGAAGCTAAAGGCAAATGAGACAAGGAAAGATAAAGCTAACTGAATGCAGCATTCCAAAGAATAGCAAGGAGAGATAAGAAAGACTTCTTA
Source organism: Bos indicus (assembly GCF_029378745.1). Lineage (NCBI taxonomy): Eukaryota > Metazoa > Chordata > Mammalia > Artiodactyla > Bovidae > Bos > Bos indicus. Next base: position 103,327,467 of record NC_091766.1, read on the forward strand.
AGTGATCAACCAAAAGAAATAGAGGAAAACAATAGAGTGGGAAAGACATCTCTTCAAGGACATTAACGATACCAAAGGAACATTTCAGGCAAAGATGGGCATAATAAAGGCAGAAATGGTATGGACCTAACAAAAGCAGAAGATATTAGGAAGAGGTGGCAAGAATACAGAGAAGAACGATACAAAAAAGATCTTCATGACCCAGATAATCACAATGGTGTGATCACTCACCTAGAGTCAGACGTCCTGGAATGCAAAGTCAAGTGGGCCTTAGAGGCATCACTAGGAACAAAGCTAGTGGAGGCGATGGAATTCCAGCTGAGCTATTTCAAATCCTAAAAGATGATGCTGTGAAAGTGCTGCACTCAATATGCAGGCAAATCTGGAAAACTCAGCAATGGCCACAGGACTGGAAAGGGTCAGTTTTCATTCCAATCCCAAAGAAAGGCAAAACCAAAGAGTGTTCTAACTACCACACAATTGGATTCATCTCACTTGTTATCAAAGTAATGCTCAAAATTCTCCAAGCAAAGTTTCAACAGTACATGAACTGAGAACTTCCAGATGTTCAAGCTGGATTTAGAAAAGGCAGAGCCACCGGAGATCAAATTTGCAATATTTGTTGGATCATAGAAAAAGCAAGGGAATTCCATAAAAATATCTACTTTTACTTCACTGACTATACTAAAGCCTTTGACTGTGTATATCACAACAAACTGGAAAATTCTTAAGGAGATGGGAATACCAGGTCACCTTACCTGCCTCCTGAGAAGTCTGTATGTAGGTCAAGAAGCAACGGTTAGAACTGGATATGGAACAATGGACTTGTTTCAAATTGGGAAAGGAGTATGTCAAGGCTGTATATTGCCACAGTACTTATTTAACTCATATGTAGAGTAAAACATGAGAAATCCCAGGCTGGATGAAACACAAGCTGGAATCAAGATTGCCGGGAAAAATATTAATAACATCAGATAAGCAGATAAGACGACCCTTATGGAAGAAAGTGAAGCAGAACTAAAGAGCCTCTTGATGAAAGTGAAAGAGGAAAGTGGAAAAGTTGTCTTAAAACTCAGCATTCAAAACTGAAGATCATTGGCATCTGGTCCCATCAGTTCATGGCAAATAGATGGGGAAACAATGGAAACAGTAACAGACTTTCTTTTCTTGGGCTCCAATATCACTGCATATGGTGACTGCAGCCATGAAATTAAAAGATGATTGCTCCTTGGACCAACCTAGACAGAATGTTGAAAAGCAGAGACATTACTTTTCCTACTAAGGTCTGTTTAGTAAAGATTTTTTTTTTTCCCTATTAGTCATGTAAGAATGTGAGATTTGTACCATAAAGAAAGCTGAGCACCAGAGATTTGATGCTTTTAAACTATGGTGTTGGAGAAGACTCTTGAGAGCCCCTTGGACCGCATGGAGCTCAAATCAGTGAATCCTAAAGGAAATCAGTCCTGAACATTCATTGGAAGGTCTGATGCTGAAGCTGAAGCTCCAATACTTTGGCCATCTGATGCGAAGAACTGACTCATTTGTAAAGACCCTGATGCTGGGAAAGATTGAAGGCAGGAGGAGAAGGGGACGGCAGAGGATGAGATGGTTGGATGGCATCACCGACTCGATAACCATGAATTTAAGCAAGCTCCAGGAGTTTGGACAGTGAGGCCTGGCATGCTGCAGTCCATGGGGTCGCAGAGAGTCGGACATGACTGAGCGACTGAACTGAGCTACTGAACTGAACTGAACTGAAGAAAAAGTTATGTTCCCAAAGAAATGAGGTCTTAAATACTATCAATGAGAGCCACTGTTCAAGTGAGAGAAAGGTATGAGACCACCTCTTTTCTTTTCTCCTACTCCAAAGGCTTAGGTTATGCTGTGCAACTGCCCAAAATATAGGATCACATTAGAAGTCTTCTTTTAAAATCTGTTCTTATGTAGTTGAAATTAAGAAATTTACTTGTTTTGTAAAACAACAGTAACAACCAGTTGTGGGTGCTTTTGCCTCTATAGCCTTAGTGACTGATAATGGAACTGTTTCCTGTAGAGAATATAGAAATTTCCAATGTAATAACTTTATTATGCTTGTTTAATTGTAATTTTCTGATTCAGAAAAGTTTTCACTACAAATTAGATTATTTTAAAAGTTAGGCAGGTGAAAATAAGAAAATACATTTTTTAATTGCTCGTAATTCTTTTAATGAGAGAAAAAAATGAATATTGTGCTCTGTGGGAGAAATATCAATAACCTCAGATATGCAGATGACACCACCCTTATGGCAGAAAGTGAAGAGGAACTAAAAAGCCTCTTGATGAAAGTGAAAGAAGAGAGTGAAAAAGTTGGCTTAAAGCTCAACATTCAGAAAATGAAGATCATGACATCCAGTCCTATCACTTCATGGGAAATAGATGGGGAAACAGTGGAAACGATGTCAGACTTTATTTTTTTCGGTTTCAAAATCACTGCAGATAGTGATTGCAGCCATGGAATTAAAAGACGCATACTCCTTGGAAGGAAAGTTATGACCAACCTAGATAGCATATTCAAAAGCAGAGACATTACTTTGTCAACAAACGCCCATCTAGTCAAGGCTATGGTTTTTCCAGTGGTCATGTATGGATGTGAGAGTTGGACTGTGAAGAAGGCTGAGTGCTGAAAAATTGATGCTTTTGAAGTGTGGTGTTGGAGAAGACTCTTGAGAGTCCCTTGGACTACAAGGAGATCCAACCAGTCCATTCTGAAGGAGATCAGCCCTGGGATTTCTTAGGAAGGACTGATGCTAAAGCTGAAACTCCAGTACTTTGGCCACCTCATGCAAAGAGTTGACTCACTGGAAAAGACTCTGATGCTGGCAGGGATTGGGGGCAGGAGGAGAAGGGGACGACAGAGGATGAGATGCCTGGATGGCATCACTGACTTGATGGATGTGAGTCTGAGTGAACTCTGGGTGTTGGTGATGGACAGGGAGGCCTGGCGTGCTGTGATTCATGGGGTCGCAAAGAGTCGGACACGGCTGAGTGACTGAACTGAACTGAATGTATGTTTTTAGTATTTTTCTCCACATAATCCTTGTCAAACCAGTGAGATCATACTAAAGCTATTTTTGGCAATTATTTCACATTATTTTGTGGTGTCTGTATTTTCTATTCCACTAAGTTATTTTACATGATCTGATATTAATCTTTGAATACTTTTCCTTTATATTCATGTATTGATTTTTATTTTACCTATTCTTCTATTTGCATGCTCAGATCATTTAAAAGTTTTCTGTTTTGATTTTTAGGACCACATTAGAAATGCTTTTAGAAACACAGGACCCTAAATTTTTAAAATCTTTTTGGAAAGGCACCTTCCATTGTACTTTTCTCTAATCCTCAATATTATATTTATTGCCAATTTCAAAAGTATCAGTTTTGTTATATAGGAACTATGGCAGCATCTCCTTTCCTTTTAAATTATCAACAATTTACTGGAAAGTTTTGTTAAGAAAATTAGCTGTTTTTTCTTTTCTTTAATTTCACAGCCAAAATGTAATTTTGGTTGTAGTCTTTACCTCTAACTAGCAATCATCAAAAATTACCAGGAGCATTTGTATTTCACAAAAACATTTGCTAAAATCACCCTAAAGTAAACATACAGAAGCTTACGTCACTCCTCTTTAGTGCTTATGAAATACTAGAACTTTGCTTCAACCAAATATATTAACTTTAACAATTCATTTCTTATACTCAAAAATACTTGTTTTTATGTGTTAAGGGACAATGATTGTACCAAAAATGAATTGTTTCAATCACCTGAAAAAAAAACAACAAAAAAACCCTGTCCAGCCAAGCAAAGCATTCATTTTATAAATGAGAATGAAAAACACATCAATCATGGCATGTCAGAAAGAGCAGAGGAGAAACAACCAAAAGAGAAGAAAGAAATTTGGAGACCTCTGTAGTCAGGGCTGTGCCATTTTGCACAAGTTCTTCATGTGAAATCATGTCTTGCTGACTTATGGGCAGAGTTAGTGTTGAGGGTAGGACTAGTCAAATGTTTTGAATAAAATAATGAATATTTTGAGTTTTAAACTTCCGAACTACTTTTTAGAAATAAAAAAAATATTGATGGTTAGCCTTCATAAAACAAATATTTCTTGTCTATCAAATGAAATAAAATTAAAGTGAAAGTAAATTATTTCATTTAGAACCTTAGATGTATATATTTGTATGTTTGGAAATAGTTACTTATAGGCAATCATAAAACATTTTAGTATGTTATCAAGAAATAAGATGAGCAGAGAATTAGTTCTAAAAATTCAGATGTGGGAGAAACATAATGATAAGTTCTTTTAGTAAGCAGAAAATTAAACCAACTTTATATAATTGCCTGACAAATTTACTTATTCAGAATTAAGCCAGAGGATTAACAAATATGAAATAGATTACTTAAAGTAAAGAAGCTCAATATTTAATCCAGTAAATATATTTCAGTTCATGGAAATACATTTCAGTTCATGGGTCCTTTGGTCTGCCTTTTTAAATTCTTTTTATCTTATATTTGGCCTTCTGTTTTGTGTGCAAGGACAAAGGACGGTCATCTTTACAACTGACAGTGGTGGCTTTCAGAAGTGTCCTATTTAAACTACTGGATAGCTAACATCTTATTCTAATTAGGGGATCAGTGTTAAATCTGACTTGCTGCAAATCTTCATGTAGTTTATTGCACCAAGGAAATGTAATGTCCAATCCTCATTTTTAAGTCATTTTACTCTACAGAAATGTGGTTTGCAAATGCGTCAAGCTTATCTAGGTTCGATATTGTGAAAGACAACAGAAACCCGTATTACCTTTAGTTACAAGTGTTTGAAATTTTAGGATTTCAGTAGCCATTCCATATTTCATTTCTTATTTTTCATATAAGAAAAATAAAGTACCCCCAATACAAGGTGAAATCACTGATAAAAACTTAGTCTTTTATGTACTAATGAAAATCACACATTAATTGCCTATTGCTAGATTGCATGTGTGAGTTTCAGGTTGTGTGAATGTGATGCTGTGAAATCTGCATCTTTGATTTTTTTTTTCCCCCGCCAAGATAAAATCAGCTTCTCAAAGGAGGGAGGGATGCTCATGATGTTCTGAGAGGCCCCAGCAACCTTCCTCTCTGCACAGCTGCCTTTGACTGTGCAGAGCACTCTTTGTGGGGGTGAAGAGCATGTGCTGAAGGAAGTGAAGAAGAAGCAAAGGCTTTTGGTGCAGATGAGATGGTATACACAATAGAATAAAGAAAGGTCTCGAAGAGATGCAGCCGCCTCACTGACGCATCTGGGGGAAATATTTCAGCCCTGGTAATTGAAAGCTTCATGCAGAGAGAAAGAGAGAGAGAGACATTTGATATTTGGAAGTAGAAACTTCCAAACCAGAAAAACAAAATGAAAGGCAGTACCCGGATGAGACATGCTATTTTCATCAGACCACAGACCGACTAAAATGAGCCAGTTGGAATCAATGCTAGTATGATGCTGCTAAGTAATATATGTTAAGTATTTTAGTAAAGTTAAGTGTGTCTTCTAAAATTCTGACCCCAGACTTATCCTCAACATGAACATGCAAGGAGTATAGAACTCCTTTCTTCATTCTAATGATGATGTTTCTAAACTAATATCATGGCCTTGTTTTGTTACTACACACCCACAGGTCATTATTAGCTTCTGGGCATGCATGAAAGGAGAAATAATAATTTCATTTTGCTAACATCTATTAAAGGCAGCAATCAAATACTCACTTTTGTATTTTTTCTTTAAAATCTTGACTTTGAAAATAGTTGCTTTTCAGTCACTAAGCCATGTGCTTAGCAACTTTTTGCAACCCCATGGCCTGCAGCACGCCAGGCCTCCCTGTCCATCACTAACTCCTGAAGCTTGCTCAAACTCGTGTCCATTGAGCCGGTGATGCCATCCAGCCATCTCATCCTCTGTTGCCCCTTCTCCTGCTGCCTTCAATATTTCCCAGCATCAGGGTCTTTTTCTAGTGAGTCCGCTCTTCACATCAGGTGGCCTAAGTATTAGAGCTTCAGCTTCAGCATCAGTACTCCAATGATTATTCGGGGTTGATTTCGTTTGGGACTGACTGGTTTGATCTTCTTGCTGTTTAGGGAACTCTCAAGAGTTTTCTCTAGCACCAAAATTCGAAAGCATCAATTCTTTGGTGCTCAGCCTTTTTTATGTTCCTTCTCTCACATCTGTATATGACTACTGGAAAAAACCATAGCTTTGACTATATGGAATTCTGTCTAGAGAGTGATGTCTCTCTCTGCTTTTCAATATGCTGTCTAGGTTTGTCAAAGCTTTCCTTCCAAGGAGCAAGTGTCTTTTAATTTCATGGCTGCAATCACCATCTGCAGTGATTTTGGAGTCCCAGAAAATAAAATCCGCCACTGTTTCCATTTTTTTCTTATCTATTTGCCATGAAGTGATGGGACTGGATACCATGATCTTAGTTTTTTGAATGTTGAGTTTCAAGGCAGCTTTTTCACTCTCCTCTTTCACCTTCACCAAGAGGCTCGTTAGTTCCTCCTCACTTTAGCCATTAGAGTGGTGTTATCTGCTTATCTGAGGTTGTTGATACTACTCTCTCGGCAAACTTCATTTCACCTTGTGATTCCTCTAGCCGGGATTTTGCATGATGCACTCTGCATATAAGTTAAATAAACAGGGTGGCAATTGACAGCCTTGACATACTCCTTTCCCAGTTTTGAACCAGTCCATTGTTCCCTGTCTGGTGTCACGTCTGACCCATTATATTTTCTCTAATTTGAAACTCCTTCACCTTGTCTATTCAGGTACTTATTTGTATTTCCAGATTTATGACAGATTCAGTATGTCTTGATGTTTTCCCATTTCTCCTTCAGTCCCTTTGACTGATATCTACTGTTTTCCATGCATATTTTTCTTTGTGTGACTTTGTTCACCACAAAGCATTGCTGTGCAGTAGGGATGTGGTGGAAGCAGGTAGAACCGTAGACTGTTTTATTATTTGTTTCTTAGTCATTGCTATATTTTCATTGTAGCATTCTTTAAGTACTGTTGATGAGATGGTTGCTCATAGAATTTGTAGCTTTGAGGTTATTTTATATGTTTTAGGCAGGAAATTTGGGGAGGTTGATTTCTATATACCTGCCACTTTCTTCCTTAGTTATATTCTTCTTTAAACTTGAAGTATAGTTAACACACTATATTTGTTAGTTGTGTTACTGACATTATGTGAGTGTCAGGTGTACACCATAGGGCTATATCCTAGGCTTACATTTTCTCAAGGATTGCATACTAAAATTACCTACAAAAATAAATAATTTAGATCTTTTCCTTCCTCCTCCTCTTCACCTCATTAGAAATATAAATGCCACTGATTTACAACCGTGTATCAAAATATTTTAATACTTTTATTGACATAGTATTCTGGAAATAATCACTCCAAATAAATTAATTATTGTAATCCATCATCCTGCTGCTTCTGCTGCTAAGTTGCTTCATTCGTGTCCCACTCTGTGCAACCCCATAGACGGCAGACCACCAGGCTCCCCGTCCCTGGGATTCTCCAGGCAAGAACACTGGAGTGGGTTGCCATTTCCTTCTCCAATGCAGGAAAGTGAAAAGTGAAAGTGAAGTTGCTCAGTCGTGTCCAACCCTCAGCGACCCCATGGACTGCAGCCTACCAGGCTCCTCTGCCTATGGGATTTTCCAGGCAATAGTACTGGAGTGGGGTGCCATTGCCTTCTCCAAATCCATCATCCTACACCTCAATAATTGTTGAAGCAGGATAGAAGATTGTATCATATGCACACTTACATCTCTAAGTATTACAAGAAGTTTATAATTCAGTAAGCAGAAATACTGAGCTGGAAGAAGCACAAGCTGGAATCAAGATTGCAGGGAGAAATATCAATAACCTCAGATATGCAGATGACACCACCCTTATGGCAGAAAGTGAAGAGGAACTAAAAAGCCTCTTGATGAAAGTGAAAGAAGAGAGTGAAAAAGTTGGCTTAAAGCTCAACATTCAGAAAACTAAGATCATGGTATCTGGTCCCATCACTTCATGGGAAATAGATGGGGAAACAGTGTCAGACTTTATTTTTTGGGGTTCCAAAATCACTGCAGATGGTGATTGCAGCCTTGAAATTAAAAGATGCTTAATTCTTGGAAGGAAACTTATGACCAACCTAGATAGCATATTCAAAAGCAGAGACATTACTTTGCCAACAAAGGTCCGTCTAGTCAAGGCTATGGTTTTTCCTGTGGTCATGTATGGATGTGAGAGTTGGACTGTGAAGAAGGCTGAGCACTGAAGAATTGATGCTTTTGAACTGTGGTGTTGGAGAAGACTCTTGAGAGTCCCTTGGACTTCAAGGAGATCCAACCAGTCCATCCTAAAGGAGATCAGTCCTGGGTGTTCTTTGGAAGAAATGATGCTAAAGCTGAAACTCCAATACTTTGGCCACCTCATGTGAAGAATTGACTCACTGGAAAAGACTCTGGTGCTGGAAGGGATCGGGGGCAGAAGGAAAAGGGGACAACAGAGGATGAGATGGCTGGATGGCATCACTGACTTGATGGGATGGACGTGAGTCTGAGTGAACTCTGGGAGTTGGTGATAGACAGGGAGGCCTGGCGTGCTGCAATTCATGGAGTCGCAAAGAGTTGGACATGACTGAGCAACTGAACTGAACTGAAGCAGAAATATCCCAAGCTCTCAATACATATTTGTATTTTGTACTTTGAATGAAAAAAATTTAAAAATATTGGATTGCTGAGGATTTCTTTTGCTTAACTTTTATTCCTAAGCTAAAAAAGCAAAAACCCATTGTTCTTATCTGGTAGTTCTTCCATCTACAAACTTTCTTAACTGACATGAGTGACAATCACCCTTCAACTTGCATTGAATTCTAAGTCAATTTAGATTACCTTACCAAGAGTATTTCTCATTTGAGCTCTTCCCTATATTCTCACTCATCTCAGGACTTGTTGCAGAGTTTATGAATGTTCACCAATGTCCAACTTTCCTATTACTCTTGGAGTCCTGCCAGGTTTCGTTTGCACTTCAGTGCAAGCTGTAGCTGATTTACAGTTCATGAATGTGAGGAAAATGATCAGCACTGCTTCTAGACCTGGTCTTTAGAAACATCCCACTTACCATCCTTTCCTTCCCTAGCTATTGGTTTAACATAACGGACTCAAGTAATAAACAGGAAGAAATATGGATTCCTGAGTGAGTTAAAAGAGTTTGGCATACTCCTCCATCCTAATACGGATAAAAGATAAGCCTTTAAATGAAAGCTTTTAGAATTTTGATAATTACATCTGAGATTGAAACTTATTATGTTTTTTCCACCTCCTCCATCATCAACATCACCTCGAACTTAAAATACACATGCACAAAATCTTATTGAATGGATAAATATTTTCCTGCCAATGTAGTTAATGTAGTCTTGTTAATGTGCTATTTCTATTAAAATTAAAGTTCAGTTTTTGTGTTTTTTTTCTAGAAGTACTTGAATCTACTGCAATATTATGACCTTGGAGACATTACAATTTATTTTAGGTCCTCAAAGCTAATTTTCACTTTGTTTCACAGCTTCTTTCTTCATGAGACTCTGAAACTATCCTGGATCTAAGCCAGAGAATGTATCATGGTAACATCTGTCTATGATGCTCCACATTAGTCTTCTCTGACGTTGTGGACACAGCGGGGCTCCATCCTGGTCCCTGTTTAAGGAAGTGTTTGTTTCAATCCATGGGAATAGTGTAATCAGGAAGCCTCTAGATAGCAGCTCCTTCAGGGTTTGTCTCAGCTTCAGAGAACTGCCTTGGACAAGGTTATGTTCTGCCTGGGGTGGTATGGGTCTGGCTGATGAGTGAGGTGGAGTATAAATGTCCGGGCACTTCAAACATTCGCAGAACACTCTGAAGGGCAATATTCCCGTCAGAACTTTCCATCATTTTGGGTGAGGTTTTGTTGGGCCTGTCCCATAGCTGAGTTATTCCCCTTACTTCTGATCCCATCTTATTGTTTCCACAGATGTTTATGAAAGGAAATTTCTTACACCCAAACTCCATTTCATTGTATGTTTCCAGGATACCAAATGCCCCATACCTGACCATATATTAATTTTTTCTTCAAAACTAAGCATGTTTAAAAGCTCTCTTCTGCATTCTAAACCTCATGGAGGCCATCTCTGTTATCCCAAATTGTCTGAGACAAGAAACTTCTGAATCTCATGTTAGTTATGACATAACTGACAAATAACAATTAGATAGCTAAATGAAACAAATCAACATAATAAGTAACAACAACAAAATAGAAGAGGAACCAGGCAAAGAAATTAAAAAAAAATTAAAAGAGTAGTAGAAAAATCAGAGGGAACAAGCAGAGTAGGTATAAGCAAGCATGTGATAGTTAGATTGCAATGCTGTCTATAAAAAAGCAAAATAACATTTGATCCTCTTAATATATTAAATGCTTAACACAAATATAATTTTTATGAGAGGACCTACATTCCACAGTGGCTGCTTAAAAAATTATTTTATTAAAAATGAGACCTGCCTCTCCTCTTCATTACTTCCCAGCACAATAAAAAATAGAAGCCAATAACAGAAAGGCAAATGAACTAAAGAACCGATGAACAAATGCATTTAAAACAAATCAATGGATAAATAAACCAACTCATGTTCTCTTATCATAACAATTATACTATGTCCCTGGGGTCTCAATCAATATGGAGATTGAATGTTTCGGAAGCAGGGCACTACCCTTACTCTGCAGTGTTACTTGAAGGATCATTTGTTCTGGGCCCTGGGAGTAATGGCTGGGGCGCAACAACAGTATTAAGACAATATATCCTGTAGTTCTCAGCCTCTGAACTGACAATAATTGGTTAAGTAAACTGGTTACTCAGTCAAAAAGAATGGAAACAAGACAAAGTAATACGTGAAAAATAGCACATATGTGAGAACAAAATGCAAACCTGAATGCTGATTTAGGGTTGCATCTTATGGAATGGGGAGTATTCACTGCCAGTTTTAAAAATACTCAGACTATTTTGAAAGTAACTTAAAGTCATAGATTTGAAATAAGTTCCAGGGATATGTTATAATGATTTTATATTCAGTTGAGAAAGATTTCGATTCAGTGACCAAAAATATAACATTAAAATATTCAGTCTGCAAGTTTGATATTACACACACAGCTAAATTTTTTTCTAAAAAATATCACATTATGCACAGAAATTCCGAAGTATCTGCAGATTTTTGAAATGGATGCATTAAGGCTCAGTTTCAGTTCCCAAATAAAGTTTTGTTGACAGAGCAAAAAAGACATGAGATGTGGTTGGAAAAGTAGCAATGGTTCTGTGAACAGTGAAAACATCTACTGCCACATTTGCTAATATTTTCCTTAAGACAGCTCCATGTAGTAGAATCGAAATGTATTTCATATAATCAAAGGATAGAAGCTTTCTTCTATTTCCCACAGTATCCAGTTGAAGAAAATAATGCCCAGAGAATTCACATTTCCTCAGTGACAATTAATGGATGGCAGAATTAGCAACAGAAGGTATGACATCTAGCTTTCAAGGCCAGCTAACTCCTTCCCAATTCTTTACAGATAGGACATCACTTATGGGACAGTGATTGTATTCTTTATAAAATGGGTCTCCTGGTAAATTTCTGTCCCTGTAGTGATATCTTACATTAGGGACTAAATGGAAGAAGAGGGAGCCCCTTCCTAAGAGACAGAGTCAGAAATGAAAGACTTCCACTGTCCTGTTGAGTGCTATTAGGAAGAAACACTATAAATTAGAAATCAGCAGTTTTCAGCCTTCCAGTTTAATCTGTCCGTTGATCAGCATTGACTGCAAACTCATATACCCAATCCCTGTGCAACAAACTCTACACCAGCTTGCTTGCAGTAGAATGATGCGGTAAAACGTGAGTCTCTCTCATATTTGGGCATTCTTTGGACTATGTCTTCAGGCTGTAAGTACTTGGTACACATTATAAACGTTAATTATGCAGCCATAAAATGTTATAGCATGAAGGACTTCAGCATATTTCAATATTTATTTGATTTTAAGGTGATTTCCATACATATTTTCTTTATATTCAATGAAGAAATCAGATGACCTATATATTTTACATAATAATCTGTAAAATGTCAATGTAAAATGTGAAGTATAGATTGCCCTCAATAGTCAAAACAAGTTAGGTCCAAAGCACTTTTAAGATACTTTACAGATGTCATTTTTAGAAAAATAGCAGATAAATGAGGCCAGTAAACAGCATACTTTGAAATTCACCAGTTTAATTAAGCTTAATCACATGATACTTTTTGCCAGATGGAATGAATGAACTATTTTATATTCTTTTCTTTATAAGAAAACACACTTGGACATTTGTTTTACATGTATTTTACCTTAAACTATGCTATTTTTGGTAGTCGATTCAGCAAATATATGTGTGAGATGTTCTTCATATGGCTCTCCATACTTTTCTGTAAAATGATTTTTTTCTTTCTTGCATTAACCGTATGATCAAATAATCATCCTGGAACTTGCCATACTTTGCATATCCCACTCTTTCCTTGCCATTAATTGGCTCAGTGATGGCTACTTGACTCAAAGTGGACCAATGAAACCATTTCTACCCCATATTAGTCCAGGTAATTTATTTAAAGGCAACTACTTAGAATTAGTCAGGATTCTCCAGAGAAATAGAACCAAGATAATTTATATAGAGAGGTAGAGGTGGTGAAATGGTGAGAGAGATTGATTTATTGATTTTAAGTAATTATCTCATGCATTTATGAAACCTAGTAAGCCCCGAATCAGCAAAGTAGGTTGGAAGTCAGGAGATGGAGGGAGAAGGGAAGTTTGCAGTTCAAGTCTGAGGGCCCTCTACTGGAAACATTTCTTTTTCCAGACAGGTCAGTCTTTGTTCTCTTCAGTTCAGTTCAACTCTGTTGCTCAGTTGTGTCCAACTCTTTGCAACCCCATGGAATGTAGCACACAAGGCTTCCCTGTCCATCACCAACTCTTGAGACTTGCTCAAACTCATGTCCATCGAGTCAGTCATGCTATCCAACCATCTCCTCCTCTGTCATCCCCACCTCCTCCTGCCTTCAATCTTTCCCAGCATCAGGGTCTTTTCTAAAGAGTCAGTTCTTCACATCAGGGGGCCAAAGTATTGGAGTTTCCACTTCAGCATCAGTCCTTCCAATGAATATTGAGGACTGATTGCCTTTAGGATGGACTGGTTGGATCTCCTTGTAGTCAGAGGGAGTCTCAAGAGTCTACTCCAATACCACAGTTCGAAAGCATCAATCCTTCAGTGCTCAACTTTCTTTAAGTCCAACTCTCACAATCATACATGACTACTGCAAAAGCCATAGCTTTGACTAGACAGACCTTTGTTGACAAAGTGATCTCTGTTTTTTAATATGCTGTCTCCATTGATCATAGCTTTCCTTCCAAGGAGCAAGCATCTTTTAATTTCAAGGTTGTAGCCACCATCTGCAGTGATTTTGGAGCTCAAGAAAAGAAAGTCTGTCACTGTGTCCATTGTTTCCCCATCTATTTGCCATGAAGCGATGGGACCGGATGCCATGATTTTAGTTTTTTGAATGTTGAACATTAAGCCAACTTTTTCACTCCCCTCTTTCACTTTCTTCAAGAGGCGCTTTACTCCCTCTTCACTTTCTGCCATGAGGGTGGTGTCATCTGCATATCTAAAGTTGTTGATATTTCTCCCGGAAATCTTGATTTCAGCTTGTGCTTCATCCAGCTCAGCATTTTGTATGATGTACTCTGCATATAAGTTAAAAAAGCAGAGTGACAATATAAAGTCTTCACATACTCCTTTCCCAATTTGGGACCAGTCCATTGTTCCATGTCCAGTTTTAACTGTTGCTCTTGACCTGCATACAGATTTATCAGGAGGCAGGTCAGATGGTCTGCTATTCCCATCTCTTGAAGATTTTTCCACAGTTTGTAGTGATCCGCACAGCCAAATGCTTTTAGTCAATGAAGTAGTAGTCGTCAATGAAGTAGTCAATGAAGCAGAAGTAGATGTTCTTCTGGAATTCTCTTTCTTTCTCTATGATCCAATGGTCTTGGCAATTTGATCTGTAGTTCCCGTGAATTTTCCAAATCCAGCTTGAACATCTGAAAGTTCTCGGTTCATGTACTGTTGAAGCCTTGCTTGGAGAATTTTGATCATTACTCTGCTACCATGTGAGATGAGTGCAATTGTGTGGTAGCTTGAGCATTCTTTGGCATTGCCTTTCTTTGGGATTGGAATGAAAGCTGCCCTTTCCAGTCCTGTCGCCACTGCTGAGTTTTCCAAATTTGCTGGAATATTAACTACAGCACTTTCACAGTATCATCTTTTAGGATTTGAAATAACTTACCTGGAATTACATCACCCTCAGTAGCTTTAGTCATAGTGATGATTCCTAAGGCCCACTTGACTTTGCACTGCAGGATGTCTGGCTCTAGGTCAGTGAACACAGCCATCACAGTTATATGGGTCATGAAGATCTTTTTTGTACAGTTCTTCTGTGTATTCTTGCCACCTCTTCTTAATGTCTTCTGCTTCTGTTAGGTCCCTACCATTTCTGTCCTTTATTTTGCCCATCTTTGCACAATGTTCCCTTAGTATCTCTAATTTTCTTGATGAAATCTCTAGTCTTGCCTATTCAAATGTTTTCCTCTATTTCTTTGCATTGATCACTTTCTTATTTCTCCTTGGTATTCTTTGGAACTCTGCGTTCAGATAGACGTATCCTTCCTTTTCTCTTTTGCCTTCCACTTCTCTTCTTTTGCCAGATATTTGTAAGGCCTCCTCAGACAATCAGTTTGCCTTTTTGCATTTCTTCTTCTTGGGGATGGTTTTGATCCCTGCCTCCTGTACAGTGTTATGAACCTCCATCAGTAGTTCTTCATGTACTCTATCTATCAGATCTAATAACTCTATCTATCAGATCTAGTCAGTTTCACCCCTCCTATCATCTTGTTGGGGCTTCTCATTTGCCCTTGGATGTGGGGTATATTTTTTTGGTGGGATCCAACATTTTCCCGTTGATGCTTGTTCAGTGGTTAGCTGCAATTTTGGAGTTCTCACAGGAGAAGATGAGTGCATGCCCTTCTACTTTGTCATCTTTATACTTTATCTTTGGTCTCTTAAGGGCTTCAAATGATTGGATGAGCTAATCCAATCTCCACACTATGGAAAATAATCTGATTGACTCAAAGTCCATCAATTTAAATGTTAATCTCATCCAAAAAAGCTTGATATAAACATCAAGGATAAATGTTTGACCAAATATCTGGGGAATGATGACCCAGCCAAGTTATTACATAAGATCATAGGTGCTTTTGTGAAACTGGACTTGAAATGGGAGTTAAGGTTAGAATATGTGTATGTGCATGAGTGCATGCTCAGTCATATTTGACTTTTTGTGACTGTATAGACTCTATCCCACCAGACTCCACTGTCCACGCTATCCTCTAGGCAAGAATAATGGAGTTGATTGCCATTTCCTCTTCCAAGGGATCTTCCCAACCCAGGGATCAAACTCATGTCTCCTGTGTCTCCTGCATTGACAGGCAGATTTTTTTTAGCACTGGTACCACCTGGGAAGCAGGTCTTAGAGTAGTGAGTGATCTCAGTTCATCTCAAATGTCCAGAACATTAGTCTAGATGTCTATAGATGCCCCATATATTTAGATTAATGGACAAAGGTCTTGGAGACAAAAATAAAAGATAGTCACCCCAACAAGTAAAGATGAGCAACAGGAAGAAAATCAAAGGATAGTAGTATAAGTCTGTGTGAATTTTAAAGCCCAAGAAAAAGAAGCATTGATGTCCTGGGGCAAGAGAAGATGGATGTCATGTCTCAGCTCAAACAGAGAGAGTTAATTTCTTCTCCTTCACCTTTTCATCTATTCACGACTGCAAGAAAATGGATGATGTTCACTCACATTGGTTGAGAGCAATTTTCTTTACTAAATCTAATGATTAAAATACTAATCTCTTCTGGAGTCATCCAGATGTACAGGCACATCCAGAAATAATATATTACCAGTTTTCTGGATATCCCTTAGCCCAGTCAAGTTGACACAAAACTTTAACCATTACATCAGTCATACCATACCCTTAAGAAAAATATGCCAATAGTTTACAGCCGGATTTCTCCAGGTTTCTTTTCATTCAGTTCAGTTCAGTTGCTCAGTCGTGTCCAACTCTTTGCAACCCCATGGATTGCTGCACGCCAGGACTCCCTGTCCATCACCAACTCCTGAGGTTTACTCAAACTCATGTCTGTTGAGTCAGTGATGCCATCCAACCATCTCATCCTCTGTCTTCCTCTTCTCCTCCTGCCTTCCGTCTTTCCCAGCATCAGGGTCTTTTCACATGAGTCAGCTCTTTGCATCAGGTGGCCAAAGTATTGGAGTTTCAGCTTTAACATCAGTCCTTCCAATGAATATTTAGGGCTAATTTCCTTTAAGATGATGGACTGGTTGGATCTTCTTGCTGTTAAAGGGACTCTCAAGAGTCTTCTCCAAGACTACAGTTCAAAAGCATCAATTCTTTGGTGCTCAGCTTTCTTTACAGTCCAACTCTCACATCCATACATGAATACTGGAAAAACCATAGCATTGACTAGACAGACCTTTATTGGCAAAGTAATGTCTCTGCTTTTTAAGATGCTGTCTATGCTATTTCTTTTCATTGGAGTACATTAAAAATATTCTTGGTAATTACCAAGTTATTTTTATTAAAATATTAATTTTTATTTAAATTATAACTTATAAACTCCTTAATCTTATAGCTATTTTATATGATAATAACAAAAATACAAAAATAAATACTAATAAGACTATAAAACCAATAAAAATGAACATTATCATAATTGGATGAACAATGGTTAATTAAGTATTCTAATCTCAAAATGATCATTATATTTTGTCTTGCCTACTGAGGGTAGGTTTTATTTTACTTTGGTATGTGTGTTATTTTGCTAGTGCCTTCAAAACAGAGTCACAAACTGGGTGGTTTAAACAATAGAAATTTATTACCCCATAGTTCCAGAGGCCAGAAGTCTAAGATAAAGGTGTTGATAAGGTTGATTCCTTCTGAGAGTTGTGAAAAACATCTGTTCTATGCCTCCCTCCTGGTTTGGTTTGGTGCCAATCTCTGACATTCCTTGGTTTTTAGATCACTTCCTTCATCTTCACATAGTGTATGTTTGTTTTTATAATCCAAATTTCCCCTTTTCAATTAAAAAAATATTACATTGAGTTAGGATCCACCCTAATGACTTCATCTTGATTAATTCCATCTTCATTGACCATTTCCAAGTAAGATTGCATTCTGAAGTACTTGGAGTTAGGACTCAACAAATAAATTGGAGGTGGAATGCACAATTCACTCCCTAGCAATACTTGTCTATTAGCTTGGTTCATCTGACTAAAATCTCTAACTTCTCTCTTCTAAAATTTCTCTGAAACCTCTATTCACACAATAGGTCATGACGTTTCCTTATTTATTTTTAAAAAATGTATGCTTGTTGATATGATCTATCACTGAGTTACTGAAATGATAAGGAAGTGAACTATTTCAAAGTTATTAGCCAGACTCAGACTATGCTGAAGCTATGTTTAAGTAAGATAATACAAAAAGTTAAAAGCATTAAAATTTATTGTAGAAACTAAACCAGAACTCTACAGCATTCTCTCAGTTGAGAAATAGTGGTGTAATGTGTATAGCAGATGCTTTGAGTTCCCACCCAGATCTCCTTGGCACTCACAGCTCTGACAGCTTCTTACTGCAAACACCTGTGAATCCGTCTTTGGCTATAAAAATATTCTCAGTCTGTGGGCAAGGGTCAAGGCAGAGTGCAAACAATTTAATGCCCCTGTGAGTAGTATACAAGCAGGTGATGGATGGAGTTGATGAATGGGAATCACATTTTGGGTGGAATAACTTGGAAACATGTCCCAGTGGGATTGAGCTTCAGTAACTCACAGTGGTAACCTGTGTACCTATGTACCTGTACTGACTTCTCTTTCTTCTCCATCTCACATTCCTGCTCTCCTACTAGTGTTTTTTGAAATCTGACTAGTAAATTACTTGTATTCACATCGTGCTCTACTTCTGTGGGGAGGCATAAAATATGTTAGCTATAGCTAAATGCCTAGATTTTAATAAAGACTTTCTTTTTCTTTTCTTTTTTTTTAATATTGGAGTATAGTTGCTATACACTGTTGTATCAGCCTCTGTTGTACAGAAAAGTAAATCAGTCATAGATATACATATATGCACTCTTTTTTAAAATTCCCTTCCAATTTAGACCATCATAGAGCATGGCATAGAGTTCCCTGTGCTTTCCAGTAGTACTGTATATGCATAGTAATGTATATGGGTCAACATCAATCTCCCAGTTCATCCCACCTCCCTATCTTTCCCCCTTGATATCCATTTATTTGTTCTCTACACCTGTGTCTCTATTTCTGGCTTGCAAATAAGATCATCTTTACCATTATTCTAGATTCCACATACATGTGTTACTGTATGATATTTGTTTTTCTCTTTCTTATCTATTTCACTCTGGACGACAGTCTCTTGGTTCATCCATGTCTCTGCAAATGACACAGATTTGTTCCTTTTCATGGGTGAGTGATATTCTATTGTATGTATGTACCATATCTTTTTTTTGATCTGTTCTTCCATTAATGGACACATAGGTTGCTTCCATGTCCTAGCTATTGTAAATAGTGTTGCAAAAAATGAACATTAGGGTGCATGTATCTTTTGGAATTATGGTTTTCTCTGGGTATATATCCAGTAGTGAGATTACTGGGTCATATGGTAGTTCTCTTTTTAATTTTTTAAGGAAATCCCACACTATTCTTCATAGTGTCTGCACACATTTACATTCCTACCAACTATGCAAGAGGGTTCCCTTTTCTCCACACCCTCTCCAGTGTTTATTGTTTGTAGATTTTTTGATGATAGCATTCTTGAACCATCTCAGGTAAAGGAAAAATTTTGCTTCAGGGAGCTCCAATTTTACCAGTGAATGTTCTATGAATCCTAGTTCTAAAATATCTCTTGTACTCTATGATATTTTGTACAATCCTCTTCTAATTCCCACACCCATTTGTAGTATCTTAACATCTTTCAGTTAGATAATTTTCATGACCTCAAGAAATATCACTCTAATTCCACGTATACTCCAAGGTAGGTTCCCTATTAGCTGTATTAAAGGTTTCGTTCCCAGCACTCTTTGCTATATATCCTTTGCTATAAGTCACAAAGAAGTGCTGGGACTTTCTATGAAATTGTTGATCCGCCATGTGTCTCTACTTCATCCATGCTTTTTCCACTGTCAGGAATTATCTAGTAATTCTCTGAGGGAATTTCTGCCTGTGTGCCTAGACTGTTACTAAAGGCATTCCCTTATTCTCTAGCACCTATCTACCCTAACCCTTTATGCAGAGCCAAGATTCCATCTTACTGGTGATGTAACTTTGTGTCTATACCAGTATTAATCCATACCAAAATATTGTAAGTATATTCACAGTATTCACATGCTTTTTACATTTCACTGTTAAATGTTAAACACCTTGAGGAAATCACATTCTTCTCTGTTTCCTCTGCCAGATTGGTAGGCATTCAGTAAAATGTTATTGAATAAGTAAATAGGCATTGTAGACATGCTCAAGACTCCATGTTTGGCCTAGAATTGAAGTCAGTATAGTGAAATACTTCACTGAAGATTTTCTGGAAAAGCACAGTACTGGAGTCAGTGGTCAAGTGAAAAATGCATCCTGCATCTTCAGCCTTGACTCACACACCTCTGCTATATTCTCTGATTTGCATACAAGAGGAGCTGGGCTTCTTTGTCATTTCATTCATTTTGACTAAGAAAGTGAGATTCTTGAGCTTGAGGATAGGAATGAAGGGATAGAGACTGGGAGTAGAGAATTGCTTGGAGGACAAGTTGATGTGTGTTAGGGGCAGGCAGGAGACCAGATGCAGTTAGACATACAGTCAGCCTCAAGAAGAGGGCAGACACTCTACTTCTGCATTTGCCTGGGTCAGGGACAAGTGCTGGCTACTTTCACTGTGTCACCCAGCCTGTCTCCCCACCTGCTGGAGGAACTCTGCACGTTCTAAAGACAGGATCAGAGCAGACAGCTTCTGTGGAGAGTTTCAGCCTGCACAGCCTCCTTTAAGCCAATCCAAGACTGACAGCTCTGACTCAGGTTTGCTATTTCCAACTTGCAAACTAACTCACCATTTAGTACAGGTTCTTGGAGGTGGAATGCTTTTGGTTACTTCATAGTAGTGAATGTTTGTTATTTGTATTCAAGAATAATTAAGTGTGAGAAGTTGCCTGGTAAGTACATCCCCAGCCCTCTTGAAGAAGTAAGCATTTTTCACTTTGTAGGAGATACAGCCAACTGTCTTTTTTAGCCGGTTTTGTCATTCTAATTTGGGTAATGTGAGTTCTCATCTTTTGCTTTTCCTTAAATTTCAATATTTTTCAAAGAGCTTCATTATTTTCTGAATTTTCTTTACATATTTCTATACCAAGTCATCTATGATTTGCTTTAGTGTCAAGTGTGTGTGTGTGTGTGTGTGTGTGTGTGTGTGTGTGTATACATTTATGGCCCAGACTTTATTCTTGGCTCTAAGTATTATTTTGTGTTTAAAAGCTATTTTAAAATAATTCAGTGTGGAAATTATTCCATCATTCAACCATACTAAAAAAATTACTGTCAGTTTGAAAGTTTCCTTTAGTCATTGTACATATGTCTATACTTTTCATGTAGCTTTAAATATTAATGTGTTTGTAACTTATAACCTGAGTTTCACTTGATAGTATATCATATCTATATGCTGTTTTTCAAACTTCATAAATTATTTTATAACAGCTTGATATTCCGTTGAGAGAATAACCATAATCTTATTAACCATTCCTTTAGTGTTAGGTACATTGACTTCCCTCAGAAGTTTCATGGAACATTTCAAGGATCATTTACATAGAGTTTCTAATCTGCTTCTAGTTTTGCGTAAGAAAACCTCTCATAGTTGGGATTGAAAGTAAGGACGGATGGGGTCAAAATGTGTGAATTTATATTTTTTCATACGCACTCTAATACTACATTGTTAGAGTTGTGAATACATATCTTAAAGTGGTTGTTGCAGTTTTTATTTCATCATGTATTATTAAATATATTTTTAACTTATTAAGGAAAATAAAATGGTCCTAGTGTTTTCAGTTAGGTTTACTTGAGTCCTTTAAACAAATTAGGATATTTTTATGTTTTGTTTAGCAGGTAACTTTCTATGTTTGTGAATTGTTCTTTCATGCGATTTGCCCATGTTTTTCAGCAGATATATTTCTAACTGTTAAATATTTTCAATTAGGGATATTCCATTTTGGTATGCTTTTTATAACCCTGCACATGGTTTGTTTATATATATATGTATATATACATATATATATCTTTGTTTATTGTTTAATCAATATATTGACATGAGTAAATTCATATTATTATAAAGTCCATAGAAATACTTTTTTGCAATATCCTACTACATATATATATATATATATATATACACACACATAAAGCATCATTTACCTATCTATTCTTCAGCTTTTGTCCTCTAATATCAGTTTTACTTTTCCTAAAATAAATAATATAGTGAGAAATACATTTATGAAGATAGCCTTTCTAATGTTTTTAGATATTTGCTTCAAAGAGGATCTGATATTTTTGTGCTTTGTGTGGCTATTGGCCAGTGCGTTTGTGCGTGCTAAGTCACTTTGCTGCTGCTGCTGCTAAGTCACTTCAGTCATGTCCGACTCTGTGCGACCCCATAGACCGCAGTCCACCAGGCTCCCCAGTCCCTGGGATTCTCCAGGCAAGAACACTGGAGTGGGTTGCCATTTCCTTCTCCAATGCATGAAAGTGAAAAGATAAAGTGAAGTCGCTCAGTCGTGTCGGACTCCTAGCGACCCCATGGACTGCAGCCCACCAGGCCCCTCCATCCATGGGATTTTCCAGGCAGGAGTACTAGAGTGGGGTGCCATTGCCTTCTCCACTAAGTCACTTTAGTTGGGTCCAATTCTTTGCGACCCCGTGGACTGTAGCCCACCAGGCTCCTCTGTCCATAGAATTCTCCAGGCAAGAATACTGGAGCAGGTTGCCATGCCCTTCTCTAGGAGATCTTCCTGACCCGAGGACAGAACCCACTTCTCTTATGTCTCCTGCAAGCAGGTTCTTTACCACTAGCGTCACCTGATAAGCTCTATTAATTGAGTCTAAATAAATACTGAATGATAATTGCATGTATGAATTTAGTGTCCACAAAGTATAAGATTATTTTCCTTATCTACCTGGCATAGATTGTGCCTAAGATACTGATCACAGTTCTTGATCATATCTAAAGGGGTAGATGGTCAGCAAGCTTTGATTTTTCTTTCTCTTGGGATACTGAAAGGATTTAAAATTCTAATATACTAATCCAATTTCAGAATTAGACCTGGAAATATAAGCTTGTGGAAAGGCACTTTAAAATCTGTCTTGGAACACATAAAGGTCTGTTCAAAGGTTGATGTATTCAAAATGTTCTGAGGGTTTTTATTCATCCTGCAGTTGTTTCCTATTAATTTGTCCTCTAGTTAAAATCCCTAGCACATGTTTTTTTATGCCTCATGTTGCACATGCTATGTTATTTTAGCAATTTTTCAGAATAAATACAATCCTTTCCATTTAATGTTTTAAAATTCCATCTCATTATATGTTACTTTTCAGTTTGTTGACATTATTTTGTATTCTTTCAAATATTGAGTAGCTCTCAAAACTTTTATGCCATCTATACCTTAGATAAAAAAGGCCTCAATGCCCTCTTCTGAATATTAATTATGATCACTGCTCCCATGTCATCTCACCACCTGCATCCTTTACAGGTTATCATTCAGGAATCCATGACACAGACACCTTTTTAAGGGATTCTTCAATCACCTACACATTTATTGATTTTTACTCTCATGTATAGTTTTGTTTCTTATTCATGAAATATTTTAGAAAGCACTAATCAATGGTGCTCAAATTTTATTTCACCCCATTTTACATAATAACATGAAAAATATGATTTTGAAATTAATCTCTCCTATTCAGAATCACTGTTCATTTAATCATCAAAAAAGTAAAATAACTATAATAATAATAATAGGTGTTAAGTGGATTGCCATAAAGCTGTTTTATGCATTGGGCCGGAGTTTTAAAATATCACCAGACTATAATAGTGAACTGTCTTACAATGCATCAGCATTTCAGCATGTTTTAATGTGAGTCCTAAGCATAGGGATATGGGAAGGGTGAGAATGGAAGCGAGGGGTATTTACGACTCACATCTATTCTATTGGAGGGATGTAGGTTCAGTTTCCTTAGCATGACACCCAACTTCATACATATGTTATCACACTGTCATATTGACAAATAGTAACATATGTTCCTATAACGTTAGGAACTGAAGTACTGCATGATATTAAGGGATCAAAAGCACCACAGCTGCTAACAAAGATCACCTGAATATTACAAAGCTTCTTCAACAATTCTACCAACTTTCATGTGAGCAATTGTACCTGGATAATCACAGCCATATTCAGATTACAGTTCATAATTCATCTCCTTTAAAAATTGAGAACACCACCTGTTTTCATTCTGCTTAAAAAAAAAAAAAAAAAAAAAAAAACGTTTGATAGGATTAGGAAACACATCTAGTCTTTGTTTTTAGCTAGCCCATTTTGAAAATTGGGTTCATGGATGACGGCTTCCTGAGTGGGGCAGCAAAAGCAACAGTAATGGGGGAACATTAAAAAAGATTCGGATGTGTAGTTCTAAGCGGCATTCGCAAATGTGTGAGTGCATTGACATAGCTGATTATGCAAAAGCTGAGCTGTGCAAATCATAATAATAAGCTTTCTCATTAGATTCCCTGCATTTTCTGCTTCTTGATCAGCCAGAAATACAGCCAAGTGTTCCCATTCTTTTGAAATTTCCCATTTACACTTGTTTCAACTACTCAGAGAAAAATAGGGAAAATAAGAGCAGTGAAATAAGATTTTAATTAAAAGGGAAAATGGAAAATGTTCAAATTTCATAAAGTGCAAAAGACGTGTGTACTTTGGTTGTAGTCAGCTTGAAAGCAAAATTTTGCTTGGCACTCACAGACGTTAAATCAGTTCATAAGTCAATAACTAGGTAAAAGTGTAGTCCAACTATTTTTAAAGTAAACCTAAAAATGATAATTTAAGAAGGCTAATTGGACCATGTGCTTCACAAAGCAAGGTTTTATTTAGAGTATCAGGGCTATCCAAAATAAAGTATAGTAATAATAATAGAGAATTATTTGAAAGGAATGATATAACTAAAAAAATACATCCAGATATTCAAAGCCATTTCACTAGTCTAAATGTTGGATTTCAACTTTCAGTGGGAGTAAATAAATATAATTAGTAGTCACTTTAAGGGAAATGAAAAATAAAACCAGGAACTCATTCAACGTGACCAGTGCCGTCTCTACACATGTGATGTATCAGTGTCCATCTTACAGACCAGCAGTGATCAAAATGGTATTATGCCAACAATCACGTGGTTTGCTTGGCTTCCCGATTTAATACCAACTAGGTCAGTGACCAAGTGAAGTTGAAAAGATTCTTGGTCAAATTTCTATGTGTTGACACAATATATTCAATGAATGAAAGCATTTTCACTTGCTTTAGGTAACACAAGACACATTTTTCCCATTATGCATGTGGATTTGCTATTAAAAAATGCTAATTTGCTTGATGGTCCCATTAGATTTAAAGTTGCATGGCATGTATTATTTATGTCTGTGTTACAGTGAGAGAGAATCAGAATTCAAGCTAGGGAGTCCTTAGAAGATCAGATTTGAACCCTACATTCCATAGCACGGCAGTTACAACTCTGGACCTCCCAGACTCAAGGAACCTGCAGCTCCCAAAATCCAGTCCTTATAGCACATGAGTGATCAAGAACAAACACACACCATGGGGTAGTGGGGACCTCCAGTTCCCAGAAGCCACACAGGAGTCTGCTCAGGAAAGGGTCACTCAAGGACCTTTCCTGATGCTCAGTATATGTCAGCATGACAACCTCAGAGTACCCAACTGTCTTTCATGATGCTCTTAACTTCACACACTCTTAGGTATAAAGACTGATGGTCTCATTTCACCATCAGCCAGGCACATGGTTAAAAGAATAATTGTTCTAAGCACCTTACATCTCAGCTGTATAAAAAAAAGCTTGCATTCCATGAGAGTCTTTCTGCTTCCTCCCCTCCATGAGCTACTGCTTCTGGGCCCTCTGGAGTGCAGACACTGTTCCTCCGGACCCCTGTCCTTTCTCTCCTGCCACCATTTCAACCCCTCTGAAGCCCCATGTCCTCCTCACACATGTATTACTAATCCTCCCTATAACTCCTAATTTTTTTTTTTTCCTTTTTTTTTCCTGCGTTTTCTGAATAATGACTATGAGAATCTAACAAAATCTGCATCAGGGTCCAGGGATATTTATTCAACTAAGTCAAATGATCAAAATTGTATCATTAATATTTTAAGAGTTTATGCCTCAACACTTTTGGATCCCTCACTCACTAACCCATATTATAGTTTTGCCCAATGGTAAAAGGCAAAAGGAAATTAACTTATTTCAATAGTTAAATGCACTATGCAATTCACAGTTATCCTTTTGTGCGGAAAAACATTTGGCTTTGAATATTTATGTCAGAGATGTGCAGGGACATCTCTGAGCAAAATAGTTGAAGAATAATTGAATTATACTAGGAGTTTTCTACCCCTGACCACTCCTCACTTTTTTCCTCCTCTGGAAGATCAGCACCTGATAATATGCCTTGTCAATCCATATTGCCAGACACAATCATTACATTTCTCCAGTAATTTTCTACAAATTCCTTTCTCATCTTATAAGGTTTACTAATATTTCAGTGACTATCTATGGTGGTATTTGTGAATCTGTTTTCAGAGTGTTCAGGATAATTCTTTAAGACAAAGGTGTAATTAATGAGAAGGTTCAGTTCAGTTCAGTTCAGTTACTCAGTCGTGTCTGACTTTTTGCAACCCCATGAACCGCAGCACACCAGACATCCCTGTCCATCACCAACTCCTGAAGTCCACCCAAACCCATGTCCATTGAGGTGGTGATGCTATTCAACCATCTCACCCTCTGTCATCCCCTTCTCCTCCTTCCTTCAATCTTTCCCAGCATCAGGGTCTTTTCCAATGAGTCAGCTCTTCGCATCAGGTGGCCAAAGTATTGGAGTTTCAGCTTCAACATCAGTCCTTTCAAAGAACACCCAGGACTGATCTCCTTTAGGATGGACTGGTTGGATCTCCTTGTAGTCCAAGGGACTCTCAAGAGTCTTCTCCAACACCACAGTTCAAAAGCATCAATTCTTTGGAGCTTAGCTTTCTTTACAGTCCAACTCTCACATCCATACATGACCACTGGAAAAACCATAGCCTTGACTAGACGGACTTTTGTTGACAAAGTAATGTCTTTACTTTTTAATATGCTGTCTAGGTTGGTCATAACTTTCCTCCCAAGGAATGAGAAGGTACTTAACCCAACAATAATTGACCAATGTTTTCTTTTTGTGTCTCACCAAACTTTCCACCCAAATTATGAGCACCATAAATGATACTAAGTTAGCAACATTGTATTATATATTTGAAAAAGTAGCTCTTTGAAAATTCTCACCACCAAAGAAGAAAAAAAAATTGGAATGATCTGAGAGGATAGATGTGTTAACTAACTTCACTGTGGTAATCAGTTAATATATATACAATTAAGCCATTATGTTGTACACCTTAAGCTTATACAATGTTATATGTCAGTTATACCTCAATATAGCTGAGGGAGAAAGTCAATGCTAATTTGGCTTTTTTAGTCCACTATTATACCCTCTGGAGGAGGCAATGGCACCCCACTCCAGTACTCTGGCCTGGAAAATCCCACGGATGGACTGGAAAATCCCACGGACGGAGGAGCCTGGTGGGCTGCAGTCCATGGGGTCGCAAAGAGTCGGACACGACTGAGAGACTTCACTTTCACTTTTCACTTGCATGCATTGCAGAAGGAAATGGCAACCCACTCCAGTGTTCTTGCCTGGAGAATCCCAGGGACTGGGGAGCCTGGTGGGCTGCCATCTATGGGGTCTCATAGAGTCGGACACGACGAAGCGAATTAGCATCAACTTAACAGCATTATACCCTCAAGGCTGAGGACAGAACATGGCCAATAAGACAGTATTTTTTTAAAAAGTTAGTGAATTAATGTATGGATACTGGCATCTCTAATCCTAGCATGGAGAAAACTTTTTATGCAGAATTCAACATTGCCTCATAAATATATTTTATATAAATTGGTAAATTGAAAATGCTGAACAGTATATATGGAAGGGGCTTCCCACATGGCACAGTGGTAATGAATTTGCCTGCCAATGCAGGAGATGAGAGACACAGGTTTGATCTCTGGATCGGGAAGATCCCCTGGAGTAGGAAATGACTACCCACTCCAGTATTCTTTTCTGGAAAATTACATGGACAGGTGGGCCTGGTGGACTATAATTCATGGAGTCGCAAAGAGTAGGACATGACTGAGCACACAGCATGCATTTATGGAAAGTGGTTCATATTTAAAAATCAAATAAAAATCTTTTTTTTTTTTCATTTTGCTTTTAAGCAAGGTTAGGTAATTTGTTGACTTAAAAAAGTGTCACTTTTTGTTACACTATTGGAAATCTGTGACATATTTCCAAAGAATCCTCTTCAACTCTGTATCGTCTTCCCTTAGCACTCAATATATTTACTTTCACCAATGAATACAGTAACATAATTTTTACTCAGCTCCATATAATTCCTTGGTGAAGAAAGACTTTTTATTTTTTATTTTTTCTCTCTTGTAAAATTGTAGGGAATTATTTCCATGTGACATCCCTTACTAGAGGCTTTGGTCAAAGAGGGTGCTATTCAACAACATTCTGACCTCTGACTGCTCCAAAAGTTGTGTCAGAAATATTCATAAATCCTAGAAATAAATATCAACAAGTACTCTAAATTAAATAGTAAAACTGATTCTGCACATTCCCAATTATGTCTTAAGGATCTCATGAATGAAAAAGTTTTCATTTCGTATTCTCATTTGTTTTATATTTTCAAATATTTAAAAATCTTGATATCCTATTAAAAACAGAGGAGTGTCCAGGAAAAACATCTGGGACTGCCTAACTAATCTAATTTTCTCAAGTAATTTTACTAATATTCAGTCAATTAAGAAATGTTAGTGCTCTTTATGCAGCAATTCAATGTGATCATTTTTGAATTGCTTTATTTTTTTGATTTAATTTTTCAAAATGAGAAACCAATGAGTCCAATTAATTTTAGCCCCACAAACAATTAATTGTACATTAAAAATAAATGACTTCAATTGATCACAATTCTACTCAACTGATGGTAATGAGTGCTGATTTGGGGATGACAGGGAGCTTGGATTCATGAAGATCAAGAATTAGATTTGAGTTATAATTTAAGGAAAATTCTTTGAATGAATGAAAAATGTTGATAAAGTTTTACAGTGATAAATGTATAAATGTCAATGCATAATGTTAAAATGACTTCATAAAGGCTTAGATGCCAGGATTAACCTATGCAATAGTGTATATTGATGAATAAATGATCAAACATACCTTTAATTACACAAGAAACATATTTGTGTAGAAAAGGTAATTACCATCTGTTCTTAAAGGAGAATACTTAGAAAATTTTAATTGTGACATAATCCTATAAGATATATAGAAGCTCAAATTTATTTTTAACAAGTTATAATGTTTCCTGTTTCATATTCTAATAATAAATAATCTATACTTACAAACCAACCATAATTCAATTTAAAACCAGTAGCATGCAGATAACCTATAAGGCATTTGAAGTGATGGAGCTGTAACAATTGAGTGTACATATGCAAAAATATTAAAATGGGTCATATACTTAAATGTAAAATGAAAAGCTATAAATTTTTTGAAGAAAACACTGGAGGAAAATCTGTGTGACCTTAAATTGTGTAATAAGTTTTTGCCACAATATCAAAAGCAAAAGTTTTTACAATAGAAAAAATTGATAAAGTGGAGTTTACTAAAATTTTTAAAGTTCTGGTTTACGAAAGATATTATTAAGAGTATAAAAGACAAGCTACATACTAGGAGAAAAATACTTGCAAAGCATATCTGATAAAATGCTTTTATCCGATATGTAAAAAAACTGTTAAACTAAAACACTAAGAATATAACACAATCAAAAAGTGGGCAAAAGATCTGAACAGACACCTTACCTTAAAAATTAAACCTCACTAATATCTAAAAAACTGAAAATATGTGTCAGTGAAGAACATAAAATGGAGCAGCCATTTTGGAAGGAAGTTAGGAAGTGTCTTACAAAGCTAAACATAGTCTTAAATATATCATCCCACAGCTGTACTCTTAGGTATCAATTTGGAAATTTATGTCCAAAGATAAACCTACACATAGATGTTCATAGCAGCTTTATTCATAATCTTCATGTCCTGGAAATAAGATGTACTTCAATAGGCAAGCACAACCCTCTCACAGCCATAACATAGAATACTATTTAATATTATCAAAAAATGAGCTATTTAATCATGGAGAGGAGAAGGCAATGGCACCCCCTCCAGTACTCTTGCCTGGAAAATCCCGTGGATGGAGGAGCCTGGTGGGCTGCAGTCCATGGGGTTGCTAAGAGTCGGACATGACTGAGTGACTTCACTTTCATTTTTCACTTTCCTGCATTGGAGAAGGAAATGGCAGCCCACTCCAGTGTTCTTGCCTGGAGAGTCCCAGGGACGGGGGAGCCTGGTGGGCTGCCGTCTATGGGGTCGAAGAGTAAGACACGACTGAAGCGACCTAGCAGCAGCAGCAGCAGCAATCATGGAAAAACATTGATAAACCTTGAAGTGTATATTGGTTAGTTAAAAGCAAAGTCTAAAGAGGCTCATACCATATGAGGTCATTTATCTGACATTCTGGAAAAGACAGAGGTACACAGATGCTAAATGGATCAGTGGTTTTCAAGAATTCAGAGTAGGGGGTTGTATAGATGAAGTACAGAATTATATAGGCTGATGAAAGTACTGTGTGTGATAATGCAATGTTGAATACATGAGTTTGTCAAAGCCTATTTGTTTTATTTACAATAGAGTGAATATTATATGCAAATTAAAAATAAATCATGTAGGAAGTCTGAGAATCCAGAATGGAACCAGTCTAACTGTATGTTAAGGTAGTAAACAGCCTCACAGAAGGACACTGGGGAAACAGCACCCACCTAAACTATCACTAACCTAAGTAACTGGGAAATCAGTGGAGACTGTAGTACTAAAGGTAAAAGTGTATGTATATATATATATATATCCCAGGTTCAATCTCATATTGCCATGCCTTCCTCCAGAAGATATATACATATAGAAGGAAATGGCAACCCACTCCAGTATTCTTGCCTGGAGAATCCCATGGACAGAGAAGCCCGGTGGGCTACAGTCCATGGGGTCGCAAAGAGTTGGACATGACTGAAGTGACTGAGCACACAAACATATGTACATATATATATATATATATATATATACACACACACATAAATTTACATATATATATATCTCTCTCTCTCCAAATGTACTTCTTTTAGTGTATATATATATCAGTCCTGTTTAGTATGAAGGCAGACTATAACCGAAGGCTACCTAGAACTACTAAAGAACTTTGCAAAGAATAGTGAGCTAACATATTCTTTAAAATTTAGAACAATGTTTGAGACAGGGTAAGTATTATAAATATTTGCTACTATTAGGAATGTGTTTAACTGTAGGGTTTTGGTAAGTGTATTATTGCAGTTGTTCAGAAGAAAAATGTTGATCCATATCTTTTCTTTCTTTGCTTGTTTTAAAGTTCAGTTTATTTTATGGAAGTGTAGTTGCTTTACCGTGTTGTGTTAGCGTCTGCTGTATGGCAACGTGAATCAGCTTTATGCATACACATGTCCCCTCTTTTTTGGATTTCCTTCCCATTTAGGTCACCATAGAGCACTGCGCAGAGTCCCCCATGCTGTACAGTTGGTTCTCATTATACATCTTTTTCTTGTAATGCAAATTAAATTTATTTCGGCAAAGTGTATTTCAGCCCACCTTCCTATCATTAGGAGAGTGCCTACAGGGTTCATCAGAGGCCAAGCCGAGTTGTGATAAGGCCGGGATGAGACAGATGAATGTCTTATTTCCCTTTCTGTGTGCGAGTCACACCACTCTTCTATATTCAGTAGCATATCACAGAATCAGGAAATGAAGGGTTGATGAGCGTTTGCCTAGTTATTTTTGTTTTTTAAGAGTTTTCCAAATTTATTTTTGTTTAATATCAAGAAGAAAGAATAAACATTGAGTTTCTAATGTGTAAAGGAAATAATTCTGGTAGCTGAGATTGCAAACACTGTGCAGTATTCTTCTCATCACTGAAAAGTTCATCATATGTTTGATAATGTAAGCAAGATGTGTTAGAAAAATTATAACGATACTCAAAAGTTCTCTGGAATTCAACATTTTTATTTTGCTAACTAAGAAACTGGCTCTGAGAGCCAAAATCATTAACAGTGTTCCTAATATTTGGATGCTGGACTTAGACCAAACTAGGTCTTCTGATGCTCAGTTCTCTTGGTTTTTTCTGTTCTATCTCGTTCTTTCCCTAGCCAGTTGTTACATACACATTATTTCACTTTAAAAATGAGTCTATATTATAAATTGCTGAAGGAAATAATTCCTCAGGTTTCCATGAAGATGGATTTCATTTCTTCTTTCCCATGGAGTTGAAATCAATTACCTGATAGCTACACATGAAAGAGACCTAGGGTGTGTGTGGATTAGTTTCCTTTTCTCTTCCCTCTCATGATGTGGATGTCCAGTGGTGTTTAGAGGCAACTGCTTCAGGGAGGCCAGGGACTGTTGGCATTCAAGGTTGTTGGTAACTGCCGGTTAGTGCAACTGAGAGGCTGGTATAATTAACATTTTGTGCATTTGCCCACAGGGGTTCCCTGGTGGCTCAGATGGTAAAGAAACCACCTGTGGTGTGGGAGACCTGGGTTCAGTCCCTGGGTGGGGAAGATCCCCTGGAGGAGGGCATGGCAACCCACTCCAGTACTCTTGTCTGGAGAAGTCCATGGACAGAGGAGCCTGGTGGGCTACAGTCCGTGGGGTTGCAAAGAGCTGACTGAGTGACTAAACAGCACACACAACACAAACATGTAGCATTTGGAAAACAAATAGGCTTAATCATTAAACTCAGTGAGATAGGTGAAGAAGCTAGAGTACGTTAGGTAGGAGTATATATACATGTTACATAATGGGAATTTTTTTTCTAACATTTCCGATAACATGATCCTCTCAAAGGAGAGAGAATAAGTTACCTTGTGAATGACAAGCTTTGGTCTGCATTCTATGACCGGGATATTAGTTGGGAGTTTTTAGTCTATTTTTCCTTTCTGGATTTGTCAACTGTGAAGTAGAGAACTTGGTAGCTTTGTTTTCATAGGGGACTAAAATTTTCCTTCTGTGGATTGTTCCCGTAGAATCTAAGCTAATTCCTTTAGATCTCACTTGATGGCCTGCCCTCTAAATTAACCTTTATCAGGAATAAAGGTGATATTTTGATTTCTTAATGCCTTTTTCCCTTGGGCAGAGATTATTTGCTGGGTATGTTCAAACTTCCAGAGCCTTTGTCATGGATACATAGATAATGATGATCTACATATGATAAGATCACATTTGGTCTCAGTGAGTGACAGTTAACCCTGGGAGAGGCCAGTAAGGACATCAGGAAAGTTCCTGAGTCTTAGGTTGTGAACTCTGCTGTGATTACAGATGACCTGACATAGTTTAAATATTACAATATTTGGCATTCCAAAACATAGAAATAAATTCATCCAAGGAGGATGAGACTATAGGAATCAGTGATTCAGAAATGATGTGTGACTTGGCAGACAGCCGTCATCCCGCAGTGCTGAGAGCTGAAACACTGCTGCTGTGGCTTGAGGAGTGCATAACTGAGGCCGCCAATACAGAACACAAGATAAAAGGGTTAATCCAAGGGAGTAGAGGAGACTGTTAAATATCTCCATTTAGCAATTATTTAGAGTACTTGAAGAAAAAAGTGAAGCTTTTAATATTTTTTTTGAAGTATGTGCAAGCTCATCAGTTACTCTTTGAAAATCATTTAAACTTCATCTGTATTGTGCCTCAATCGCAGGTCACATAAACAACAACAACAAAACTAAATCATAATGAAACGTTGATAACATAAATTATTTATACTTGATATTTCTAAAAATAAAGTTCATCTAGACCTCACTTTATAAACCATAAGGAAATAAAGAAAATGTATTCCTTCCTTATTCCTAATATATCTTAAATGCTGTAGTTAATAATTGCTTAATAGAAACTTTATAATTCATTGTTAGATGTTCATAGAAACTGGAATTACAGTAATTTTGCATCAGAAAACCACCACCTGACACTTGAAGCCCTGAAAATCAGGAACCCAGAACCA
The DNA here is from genome assembly GCF_029378745.1 of Bos indicus. Lineage (NCBI taxonomy): Eukaryota > Metazoa > Chordata > Mammalia > Artiodactyla > Bovidae > Bos > Bos indicus. The sequence continues at coordinate 103,361,228 of NC_091766.1, forward strand.
TTACTGAGAAAGCAGATAAAATACATTGCTTGTTTAATAAGAGGATAAAGCTCTCACTGTTATAAAGGTGGGGATTTTTAATTTAATTGTGGGTTTCCTATTCTGCCTTTCCAGAAAGTCAAGGGTTTTCTTCTTCTGCAGCAATTGGACTTCCTCACCTTCTTGTCACCATTTTGATCATCATTTCATTTTGACTGTATAGAACTCTTTTCAGTTCAGTTCAGTCACTCAGTCCTGTCTGACTCTTTGTGACCCCATGGACTGCCGCACATCAGGCCTCCCTGTCCATCACCAACTCCAGGAGTTTACCCAAACTCATGTCCATTGAGTTGGTGATGCCATCCAACCATCTCATCCTCTGTCGTCCCCTTCTCCTCCTGTCTTCAATCTTTCCCAGCATCAGGGTCTTTTCCAATGAGTCAGCTCTTCGCATCAGGTGGCCAAAGTATTGGAGTTTCAGCTGCAGCATCAGTCCTTCCAGTGAACATTCAGGACTGATCTCCTTTAGGATGGACTGGTTGGATCTCCTTGTAGTCCAAGGGACTCTCAAGAGTCTTCTCCAACACCACAGTTGAAAAGCATGCATTCTTCGGCACTCAGTTTTCTTTACCGTCCAGCTCTCACACCCATACATGACCACTGGAAAAACCATACATAGCTTTGACAGTGCATCAGTTTGCCTGAAACATTCTCCTTTCCAGAGGATAACAACTGGAATGGAGTTTACTTTTAAGGTCAGAGAAAAAACTGCAGGCAAAGATAGGATGTTATACTTGTGGGATTACACTCTTCTTTCTTCCCTGGGATGCTTAGTGAACTGTAAGAGAGCCATAGTTGAGGGAAAGGGACTTGGTGAACAGTCTCAGCAGTCTGTTCTGTAATGATTACAGAGAAGAGAACATGTTTTGGCCATATTACAACCGTGTTATCATTTTAAAAAGTATGTTAGATGAATGACACCAGTATTCAACAGGAATGTGGGCAGTGTGGAATCATGTATTGACACTGTTAGCTCATCAATGAGTTCAAGAGTGCACTGATTCTGAAATACACATATTTATTTAGCATTACTTCCTGCCTGATCAGTGCGTTTGACCAAATACACGACAGAGTTGAGAAACTGCATATCTTTTAGGATCAAAGTTGGATAAAAGCTTAACTTCAAACTTTTGTTACCTTCACAAATTCATTACAATATATGACTTGCAGTTTCTTTCACTATATTCTGGGAATAAAGAAAAAATGCCTTCTCATCTTAATAGGATCCATGGGGAAACAAAAATTTTTTTTCTGTTCTCAGTGCTAGGAAAAGCTGTGGTGTTTCTTTTTAACCTTTTTTCTCTTTTAATGGAAACCAGGTAATGTAACTAAACATCCCACACTGGGAGTTGACTGCTCATCCACTCATAAGTGGGTTTCCAGTCCAACTGTGCAATAGTCTGAAATCTTATTTATGCAGCATTTAGCACTAGTCTTATCCAAAAGGTGATTCTATTTAAACCATTTACCTTATTTTTACTTTTATATTAATTTTTTTCTGTCTTACTGCTGTATGCTAATGTATATTAGTGAAAAGATACTTCAGAATCTCACTTGGAATGAAACAGGACTTAAGTGAATTAATGGAATAAAATCTCTTGATATACATAGTGTAGATAATATTTTCTAAATTTATAAAGTGCTAAACATAGTGCTTTACATAGATGAGTGCCCATTAATACTTCTCCCTTCCTTCTTCTCTTGTATTTCCCACTGAGAACAAAAGGGGGAGTCACATTTCTTTTACTCATTCAATCATCTCAAAAATGATTATGCAACTTCTATATCATTGAGATTTCTATTCCTGTTAGAACTTTGATAACTTGGGCCAAAGACCCATTTATAAAACCTGGGTGAGTTCATGGCCTCCTTAAAACTTTGGCCATTATTTTCTTACAGACATTTAATTTCTACCCCAGCACAGTATTGGTTGAAACACTAGCCTCTGTGTTGTGTGGAGGATTTATTAGAAGCGTGAGACAGGAAGAGTAGGGAGTTGTCTATATGAGCTTGTACAGATAAGAGGTATATATGAGAAGTGCAGAAGTTCGTTATGGAGACTCCAGTCTTTACAACTAGACTCCTATCTCTGTTCAGAAGGACTAGATAATTCTGTTTATTAGGATAGCTGATTTTAAAGTTTGGAGCTATTAGCAAATAAGGTCTTGATTCTTTCTGTCATGAGTTCTTTTCTACTTGTGAATCATAGGAATTAATAGGGATTAAGTGGATAATTCTAAAAATTCACCTCACCTTTACTGATAAAGATAGTGCTGGGAAAAAGATTTAATATTAGAACCAACTACTCTACTAGCTCTTCCTACCTGCTACGTCTGGGCTTTAAAACAGCTTACCTGAAAATTAATTTGAGTATTAGCACCGACAAACCCAGAACTGGTGCAAATGTTGCAGTTGTCCAGTGTAGAGAGGATGAAGTGACAGGCTCTCCCACATATTATCTTATGTATTATATACATATAATTCAGAAATGAAATTTAATTCTCATTCAGGTACTCCATAATGAGGAGGAGTAAATAAATGGGCAAAAGAATAAGAATAGTTGGGCAAGAATATAATTTTATTAAAATCAGAAGGATGGGAATATAGAGGGCTGTGTGTGATAATTGTAAGGCATGTATTACAGAAACTTCAGAATTCAGGGAGATCAGGAAACCCATCCAAGCCCAAGCGGCTGAGGTTTGGGTTGGATTATTCAAACTCAGCTGGTCCTGTTCCTCAACTAAGTCAGCACAGGCACTAGGCAAGTCACTCTAAGCAATAGCATCATCTTCTCCACCACCTGCCCAGAGCTGCTCAGAAGTGACCCACCCTTTTCCTTAGGCTATGACACATAAACCCAGTAGAGTAGGAGTCTGTTGTTTAAAACTTCTTACAGCCAGAGATTAGGGGACCCACAAACTCCTGACATTTTTACTAACTAGTCTTGAATTAAACTGTCAGGGGCTAGAATCAATATTATCCCCTACATTCTTCATTACAGCTCGTTCAAGATAATGAGCTCGTTTACTCACAACAAATGCGTTCAGTGAGTAACTGGTGTTTAGCAGAAGAAAGGTTCTTCCTCTTTCCCTGTGTACTTGCTGCTGTTACCCTAAACCAGACTCCCGTGACAAAATCCTCTGCACTGGTGCCCCAGTTCCAGCCCTGCAAATCCCCAGGGTATCCTCTCTCCACCAGCCATCTTTCTGAAGCCACAGTTGAATTCTCCTTCATGAAAATGAAAGTTCAAGCCCCAGTAAGAGCTGTGCCATCATTTTTATTTCAGTGTGTCTTATGCTGAACACATGACTTCTCATGTATTGACACTGAATAAATTGTTGCTGAATAAATCAATGAATGGACACACTATTTATCTATTTTTTTAAATCTAAACTTTTACGCCTCTTCAATGTGTCCAGGTGTACTTCTCATACAAATTCTTTATAAAATGCCCAGTATCCTTGCTGAGCTGATCCCAACTTGTATTCCATTCAGTGGTTCATTCTTTCATTCACACGCTGCTTGCTGTGCTTTGGGTACAGCAATATGACAGTAAACAGAGCAGAGATATTTTCGGCCCCTGAAGAGCCTATATTCTTGTGAAAGATAGACAAGAGAAACGTAATAAAAGTATGCTAGGAGGCGGTACCTGAAAATAAATAGAACTGAATAAGGAGAGCATTGCTGGTCAGTCAAGACCTCTCACATTAGCAGGCATTTGAGATAAGACATGAAGGAAATAAAAGTGTAAACTGTGTAAAGATCAAAGGGAAAAGGGTTCCAGGCCACAATTCTGAGGAGGGTGTATGCTTCTCCCAAGATTGTGGCCGACCATCTGTGACTCTCTCCATTCTTGGCTTTCGATCTGGGTGAAATGGAGACTGAGCGGAGAGTTTTGTTCAGAGGACAACTGCAAACTGGACTTTTTTTTTTTTAATGGGATTACTCTGACTAGCTGCTGGGTTGAGAAATAATGTAGGTCAGAAAAGGGTGTCAGGTTGAGAGATATTTTTAAGAATTTTCTTTAAAAATTCTTAAAATTTGACAAAGGGAAAAAAAGATGTATGTATATTATACATCATATTTATTGTTTCCAAATTTGGAAAAATAAAACTAAATATCCAGGAATAAATACATTCAAGTGAGTACCAAGTGCCAGTCGCTCAGTTGTGTCTGACTCTTTGAGATCCCGTGGACTATGTAGTCCATGGAATCCTCAGGCTGGAATACTGGAGTGGGGAGCCTTTCCCTTCTCCAGGGGATCTTCCCAACCCAGGGATCAAAACCAGGTCTCCCACGTTGCAGAAATTCTTTACCAGCTGAGCCACCAGGAAAGCCCCACAATACCGGAGTGGGTAGTCTATCCCTTCTCCACTGGATCTTCCGGACCCAGGAATCGAACCGGGGTCTCCTGCATTGCAGGTGGATTCTTTACCAACTGAGCTATCAGGGAAGTAAAAATGAGTACAAATCAGTCAGTAAAAATAAGGTGAAGATTTTAATGTTTCAACATACAGAAATATTAGTAACTAAAAAAGATAAATTATAAAGAAGGATATAAACATTATCCTAGAGAAAAAAATCCTGTTTATTAAATTGTTGGAATAGTTTTACTCTGGCAAAATAATATTGAAGGAAATTTTCTTTCAGGTAAAAATATTCCTCATTGTAAAATGTTTTACTGTATTTATTTAATTATAATGCCTGGTGTATGTCATGCCTTTTGATAAATACTTGTGGTGATGCAAAGATAGATTAGATGTTTTCTTATTCTCAAGGAGCTTGGAGATGAATGATTTTCTTATTATAAATAACTTACCAACAAATAAAATGTGAGGAGTCAAAATCAGATTCTGTTACCCTCTTCTCTTTATAATTCTCTCACTGTCAACATTGCCCCCAAATATTGTTCTTAGCGATTACAATACCCTTTGACATTTCATCAGTATCAATTAATCAATAAATCTTATTTAAATCTCCTTTAAGTCCTTCAAGCTGACTTCTTCCATCTATATTCAGGTTAAATGTATTCTTCATTCCAGCACCGAAACCTTTGAGTATGATTATTTCAATTTCATTATCTTCTCTAACCATCTTCAAATAGAGTTCAGTAGCCAGTGATCTTCACTTCCTTTTGTTCAATACATGCTGACGTTTGTGAATGTCAGGTCTACAGAGTCACCAGTGACACACTTTTATTCATTTCACATCAATAAATATTTGGTGCCTGAATTTTCTAGTGACTGAATGAGAAGAGGTTCTGCAGTCATTTGACTTATGCTTTCAGACTCTATCTACACCTCCAGGTTTTGTTTCTCAGGCTTCGGACAAACATTATGAATGCATTAAACTCGATTGTTTTGCCTACTCTACAGCCACAATTACACCGCATTCGAGGCTTAAGACACTGTAATTGCTTTCAGTCCCCAGTCTCATTACCTCCTTACCCTTCTCAACCTCCAAATGTATGCACCATCTGTCAACTCCTAAGTACTTTCCAACAGAATCCAAAGCAGCATACCCATATTCTCTTTCATCAGTCTAAGCAATTACATTTGTCAATTTGGGAGACTGCAATAATGTTAAGTCATATACAATCATCATGAATTTAACAAGTAGATCAGGGAGTCAAGGGCTACCAGGTTTACCCCTCTTCCTAGTTTGTATTATTCTCTTGCAAATTCAATTTAATCTGTTGCATTTCCACATTTAAAATGATATCTTCTTAATCTGTTTTCCTTGCTATGCTTCTTAGCTTGCTTCAGATGCATGTCTGCTGTGAGCCAAGGCATCAGCTGCTTTTCAGAAATTAAATCATTAGTCCTATTGTTTTATTTTCATCTCATGTTTTTATCCAATTACACATTTTGCAAAATTAATTTCACTTTATTAATGTGTTCAATATAATCTATGCAAATGATGTGAGATTTACCTATCTCCAGCCAGTCTTCTCCTTGCTTCTTTCTTGAATCCTGAAGATGAGAATAAGGGGTAGAACCTCCCACTTTGCCCTCTGGGCTTAGCTTTCTTCCTCACTTGGTTATTGAACAGATTCACTGGAGGTCTTATTATTTTCCCTTGCTTCTCTTCCTACAAATCAGAGATATAATTCATCCAGGCTTGGTGCTTTCTCAATTTTTAATAGCTCTAATTGCCTAATTATTTGCTCTGGTGCAATTATGAAACCTCCATACTGAACTTGTTTTCAAGAATATGCACATTGTTATTTTGCGTGAATATACAGCAGTTTGATTCTTAAATAAGATATGGAAATTTTACCTGCAGTGATACCCATTGTACACCACACTGTTCCTTCCTGTTGAGAAGTGTGTGTTTCATCATAGTGAGTACATGGTAGAATTGATCAATCAAAAATTTTATCACAGATCAACCTCTACGGAAATTTCTATGGAAATTTTAGATCCCATTTTTATTTTGATTCTGCAAACTTACTTGAGCTTTGGCAATGTGCCCTAACTTTCTCACAACGTTCTGTGAATAGTCCATCTGTGAAAAAAGTGGTGTGAATAACCTTGTATGCACATTAAAAAAGAGTAAAACAAGACTCTTCATAATATGCTTGGTCCTTGGAAGAAAAGCTATAACAAACTTTGCATATTAAAAAGCAGGGAAATTACTTTGGCAACAAAGGTCTGTATAGTCTAAGTTATGATGTTTCCAGTAATCATGCATGGTTGTGAGAGTTGGACCATAAGGAAGGCTGAGCACAGAAGAATTGATGATTTTGAATTGTGCTGGAGAAGACTCTTGAAAGTCACTTGGAGAGCAAGGAGATCAAGCCAGTCTACCCAAAAGGAAATCAGCCCTGAATATTCATTGGAAAAAGTGAAACTGAAGCTGAAGCTCCAATCCCTTGCCACCTGATGCAAAGAGCCAACCCACTGGAAAAGATTGATGCTGGGAAAGATTGAGGGCAGGAGGAAAAGAAGGTGACGAAATCATTGGATAGCATCATTGGTCAATGGACATGAATTTGAGCAAGCTCTAGGAGATATAGATGTCCAAAAAATATGTCCTTTTCATTATAGGTGACTGGAATGCAAAAGTAGGAAGTCAAGAAACACCTGGAGTAACAAGCAAACTTGGCCTTGGAGAACAGAATGAAGTAGGGCAAAGGCTAATAGAGTTTTGCCAAGAGAACGTCCTGGTCATAGCAAACGCCCTCTTTCCACAATACAAGAGAAGATTCTACACATGGACATCACTAGATGGTCAACACCGAAATCAGATTGATTATATTCTTTGCAGCCAAAGATGGAGAAGCTCTATACAGTCAGCAAAAACAAGACTGGGAGCTGACTGTGGCTCAGACCATGAACTCCTTATTGCCAAATTCAGACTGAAATTGAAGAAAGTGGAGAAAACCACTAGACCATTCAGATATGACCTGAATCAAATCCCTTATGACTATACAGTGGAAGTGAGAAATAGATTTAAGGGACTAGATCTGATAGACAGAGTGACTGATGAACTATGGATGGAGGTTTGTGTCACTGTATAGTAGACAGGGATCAAGACCATCCCCAAGAAAAAGAAATGCAAAAAAGCAAAATGACTGTCTGAGGAGGCATTACAAAAAGCTGTGAAAAGAAGGGAAATGAAAAGCAAAGGAGAAAAGGAAAGATATAAGCATCTGAATGCAGAGTTCCAAAGAATAGCAAGGAGAGATAAGAAAGCCTTCCTCAGTGATCAATGTGAAGAAATAGAGGAAAACAACAGAATGGGAAAGACTAGAGATCTCTTCAAGAAAATTAGAGATACCAAGGGAACATTTCATGCAAACATGGGCGCAGTAAAGGACAGAAATGGTAGGGACCTAACAGAAGCAGAAGATGTTAAGAAGAGGTGGCAAGAATACACAGAAGAAGTGTACAAAGAAGATCTTCATAACCCAGATAATCAGGACGGTGTGATCACTCACCTAGAGCCAGACATCCTGGAATGTGAAGTCAATTGGGCCTTAGAAAACATCACTACGAACAAAGCTAGTGGAGGTGATGGAATTCCAGTTGAGCTATTTCAAATCCTGAAAGATGATGCTGTGAAAGTGCTGCACTCAATATGCCAGCAAATTGGAAAACTCAGCAGTGGCCACAGGACTGGAAAAGGTCAGTTTTCATTCCAATCCCAAAGAAAGGCAATGCCAAAGATTGCTCAAACCACCACAGAATTGCACTCATCTCACACACTAGTAAAATAATGCTCAAAATCCTCTCAGCCATGCTTCACCAATATGTGAACCATGAACTTCCAGATGTTCAAGCTGGTTTCAGAAAAGGCAGAGGAACCAGAGATCAAATTGCCAACATTGCTGGATCATTGAAAAAGCAAGAGTTCCAGAAAAACATCTATTTCTGCTTTATTGACTATGCCAAAGCCTTTGACTGGGTGGATCGCAATAAACTGTGGAAAATTCTGAAAAAGATGTGAATACCAGACCAACTGACCTGTCTCTTGAGAAACCTATATGCAGGTCAGGAAGCAATAGTTAGAATTGGCCATGGAACAACAGACTGGTTCCAAATAGGAAAAGGAATACATCAAGGCTGTATATTGTCACCCTGCTTATTTAACTTATATGCAGAGTACATCATGAAAAATGCTGGGTTGGATGATGCACAAGCTGGAATTAAAGATTCCTGGGAGAAATATCACTAACCTCAGACATGCAGATGACACCACCCTTATGGCAGAAAGTGAAGAGGAACTAAAAAGCCTCCTGATGAAAGTGAAAGAGGAGAGTGAAAAAGTTGGCTTAAAGCTCAACATTCAGAAAACTAAGCTCATGGCATCTGGTCCCACCACTTCATGGCAGATAGATGGGGAAACAGTGGAAACAGTGCCAGACTTTATTTTTCTGGGCCCCAAAATCACTGCAGATGGTGATTGCAGCCATAAAATTAAAAAGACGCTTACTCCTTGAAAAGAAAGTTATGACCAACCTAGATAGCATATTAAAAAGCAGAGACATTGCTTTGCCAAAAAAGGTCCATCTATTCAAGGCTATCGTTTTTCCAGTGGTCATGTATGGATGTGAGAGTTGGACTATGAAGAAAGTGAGCGCCGAATAATTGATGCTTTTGAACTGTGGTGTTGGAGAAGACTCTTGAGAGTCCCTTGGACTGCAAGGAGATCCAACCAGTCCATCCTAAAGGAGATCAGTCCTGGGTGTTCATTGGAAGGACTGATGCTGAAGCTGAAACTCTAATACTTTGTCTACCTGATGCAAAGTGTTGACTCACTGGAAAAGACCCTGATGCTGGGAGAGATTAAGGGAAGGAGGAGAAGGGGACGACAGAGGATGAGATGGTTGGATGGCATCACCAAGTCTATGGACATGGGTTTGGGTAGCCTCTGGGAGTTGGTGATGGACAGGGAGGCCTGGCGTGCTGTGATTCATGGGGTTGCACAGAGTCGGACACGACTGAGCGACTGAACGGAACTGAAATTAACTGAGGAGATAGGAAGAACAGGGAAACCTGGCATGCTATAGTCCATGGGATTGCGGAGTAGATATGATTTAGTGACTGAACAAAGCAATACATTGTTTAAAAAGCAGATTTTAGCACTATGTATTCAAATGGACAATGATTGAATTTTTCCCTTTCATTTATATTTAACTTTCGTTTAAACATATTGCCAAATTCCATTAAACTGATTGCTAAAAAAGCACTAGATTCATCAAAAATTATTGTTGGTAGTATCATTTCTCAGGGTCACATAGGTACAGGCTACATAAAGCTTTCTTTTAGATTGGAGATTTGGAAATGAAGTTCTCTTTTCCCCAAAAAGAGTAATTGACTAGAATGAAGGCTTAGATTTCATAGCTTTACAGTGATTTATTTGTTCTGGGTCTTCTTGATTATAGTGTCATGTTCATTTGGGTGCCATTCTTTGAATAAGTACACTCACTTATGATATTGTATGATATTTAATTAAATACTATAAAAGTGTTGTTTCTTAATTCTTCTTTAGCACATTCTGACTACCCACAAACATAGTACATTTTTACACATACTGCATCTATTTCCCAAATGTATTTTGAATAAATGTGTGATAACAAGTGGAAAAGTGGAAAAGGAGAAAGAAATATATATTTATTTTTACTGAAAGTGTAGTTCATAATGAATTGTAGAGACTGGTGGTAATGTGAAAATGCAGCCCCTTCTTACAATTATAATATCTTATTTTCAAAGTGCTTTATAACTATTAATAATTTCAACCCAGTCGTATAACAATCGCCTTTGCAGCTCCCAAATATATGAGAGCAGAATCAGCTAGGGAGCTCTGCTGGACCCAAGGCAATATGCTCGTGTCTACTTGATGATGGAGAGGGAAATGGCAACCCACTCCAGTGTTCTTGCCTGGAGAACCCCAGGGACAGAGGAGCCTGGTGGGCTGCTGTCCATGGAGTCGCACAGAGTCAGACATGACTGAGGCAACTTAGCAGCAGCAGCAGCTACTTTGATGACATAAAATTCTGACTGTGTAGCTAGGGTAGCTCCACAGTATGATCTAGGCTTCTTTGACAATATATTAGTTTTTTCTTGTGCACAATAAAGTACACTTTTTTTTTTTTTAATCTCACTGTTTATTTGGCTTAGGAATTTAGGTTTGGACTTAGCTGGGTTCTCTGCTCAGGGTCTCACAAGGTTTTTTTTTAATCTTTGTTTTTTTTTTAATCTCACTGTTTATTTGGCTTAGGAGTTTAGGATTGGACTTAGCTGGGTTCTCTGCTCAGGGTCTCCCAAGGTTGCAACAAAGACACCAGTCCTTTCTGAAACACAGAGTTCTCCTTTGTACTCACATAGTTTGGGCCGAATTTAGTTCCTTGGGGCTGTAGGACTGAGGCTCCTTAGCTCTGAGAGAGTGCCACAGTGCTCTTTCATGTGGCTTTCTCCATAGGCAGCTCACATACAGCTGTTTGCTTCTTTCCAGCAGGAAAGCATCTCTGCTGCTTGGTCTCTTCCTTCAAAGAAGGTCTGGATCCTTTTCTAAAGGACTCACCTGATTAAACTAGCCTGATCCATGATAATCTCCCTTTTGAATAGCTCAAAGTCAGCATATTAGAGAACTTAATTACATCTGCAAAATCCCTTCACCTTTGCCATATTCTGTTGGTTAGAGGTCAGCCACAGATTCTGCATGCATTCAAGGAAAATGGATCATATAGAGGTGTGGGTAACAAGGAATAGGACTATGTTTGAGTTCTCTGTACCACAGTGGTGTTAGAACTGAGCCATTTCTCTGTTCCCCTTGATTTCTGATCATTACTTCTGATCATTTTCTACTCAGTGCATCCAAAGCTCTTAAGTTGTTAAATGCTTTCTGTAGGCAAGGTGTGATGGGTACTCTAGGGATACAAAAATGTGAAGATCTCAATTCATTAAAGAGAATCAGTTTAGTAAAGAAGAGAGAGAGAGCAAACCACCATCCTTCAAATTGTAATATAACTTAAACTGTGCTCCATGATCAAGGCTCAAAAAAAATGTGAAATTATGAGGAGAGAGGTGATATCAGACTAAACAAGTGTGTGGATCACTTCATAAATTAAATGTTACCATTGGCATATTTAATAATAATAATAACTTCTTCCCAGGTGGTGCTAGTGTTAAAGAACCTGCCTACCAATGCAAGAGATGTAAGAGATGCAGATTCGATCAATGGGTCAGCAAGATCCCAGCATGGCAATCCACTCCAATATTCTAGCCTGGTAAAACCCATGGACAGAGGAACTTGGCAGGCTACAGTCCATAGGGTCACAAAGAGTCGGACACAACAGAAGCGACACACACACAGACACGCGTGCATTGGCATATAGATAGTTGCTATCTTAAATTCCCATAACTAAGCAGAACAGGAGACAAAGCGTGGACTAATGTCTATTTTAATTAACTAGTGACTAGATAATATAAGGAGGAAGATTTTAGTTTATTAGCCACTTTATTTGAGTAAGAAAGAACTGCCAAACATCTGCCAGTCAGAGATGTCTGTACATATTGAAAAGCAATAGATTTGACTTCTTTAAATTAACCACAGGACACAATCCCCACTCCTCAGTAATGATAAACATGAATATTTCTTTATGGGGTTGTATTTTAATTTGCTACACATTGAATTCTTCTACCCACACTCTGTGAATTTGATATTGTAAAAAAAAAAAACAAAAACCATTCTGATCATTATTACTATACTGCTTATTTTAATTGCATTTTGTTTTAATTTGCTACTCTTTGGATTGAAAAGACTCATACTATTTTTCTATCTGGGACAATAGATTTATAAACACTCAAACTGGGCACATTTCACAAAAGGAAGAACCACGGGAGCCAAGATATGGAACCACGGGGTGGGGAAAGGTTTTTAAAGTAACCCCTGAAGACATTGTGTTTCAGGTCAGATTATATTTCTTACCTTATTCTGTTATATCTTGGGAGATTTTCAGTTTAATATTAATGGATGCATATATTATTTTAAATAAATTAAAGGATAATTTTAGAAAAGAGCAAATACTTCTAACTATAAGAAACAGAAGTTGTGCATAAATAATTATCTGCTATAAGCAGTTAGCGTGTTTAGAAAGTGTTCTACCTTGTCATTTTTGGTGCCTCTTTGACTCACAAAACTCTTCACATCTGAAACATGATTGTCTGTACCTACTCTTCATTTCAGGTCATGATATGAGGGGGGGAAATATTGCATAGAGTATCCTACAGCTGTCCTCCCAAGCATTTATGAGTTAAACATTTACTAAATAAGGAACAGAACTCTTAGCACCCCTTGCTTTAATTTATTTTTCTCAATGTCATGCTGCTTGTAATTTTGAATAACTGCTTTTACCTGCTGTGAGGAACAGTAACCACTGAGCATTGTGTTTTTGCTCAAATCCTATTTGTTGTTATGGAAACAGCATCTCTATTAAGCTTCCTACTGCAAAACGATTGTGGAAAATGTTACTTAAAATGTTCACCAGCAAAGGAAGGGGGGAAAGTGAATTCAAACAATACCTGACTATTTCTGTTGTATGACATGAAGATGTTTGAAATATAAAGTGTAATAATGATGACCAGGCAACTTCATTATCCCAAATCAATGCATTGAATAAGAAAGGGACTATTGTGGAGGTATGCAAATTAAAAGGAAAAAAGTATAATGGGTTATTCAATTTTACAGAGTTCAAAATGGTTTGAGTGTTTGGAATAAGAGGTTCTTAATTTGATGGTTTCATGAGGGATGAAACACAGAGTTCACCTAGGTAGAAAGCTGGATTTAATTGTCTGTTATTCTATAGAACACTTTTCCTACACAAAAAGCACTTGTATTTAGGTAGCACAGTTACATGGCATTCATTTGTTTCAAAGTGTATCAGTAGATTTATCTTAATTTCCTTATATAATTACACATTGGATGATAAAGCCTCTGATTGTGCATCAGGTATTTATACACATTGTGTTCATGATCCAATGGACATTGTTAGCTACACTTCAGTATTTCAGCCCTGTGTAATATTTAAACGAGAAAGAGAAACAGAAACTCAAATCCTATGGTACAAAACTTTTATCCTTCTCTCCCCTGTTCCTGTGGACAACTTCTAAAAGTGAAACATGTTTACCCACATAATTGAGAGTCAATATCATTTCTAGCAGGGGGAGTATGCAACACTCCTTCGGGTAAAGTTGTAGTTCAGTTCTGTATCAACATGCACAAAACGGAAGCCACCAATCCCTTGTCATTTACAATTTCTACAGCAGACAGTGTGCCGTGTCCTCTACTGACATTGTATAGAGCCTCTTGTAAACATAGGGAGACTGGTAAACTGGAAGTTGTCCCTGTTTTACAGATGAAGAAACGAATCCCTGAATAGAAATAACTTTCTCAAGCTCACCAGCTGGGGAGTGACAGAGCCGAGATTTTTTCCTAAGATTTTTGTTTCTCTAAAAAACATGTTCTAAGAACATTTAAGGCAACATTTCTATACAAGAAATACTCAATTATCTAAACTTAACTTTTCTACCGCCTTTTTTTTTTTTTCTTGGAGGGGGAAGATGGAGGGGACTAGACTTTTCAGAAAATGGTTTCATTGTGTTTGTCATGTATATAAAGTTGCGTCTGTATGCAAAAACAGAAAATAACTGGCTTGATCCACTCATTTACTTAATTGTAATAATGAAAAATTTTGAAATATAAACAAAATTAAAGTTTGGTATGCAAATGTCTGCATGTGTGCCTCTATAGATGTGTGTACGTGTATGTGTGAATAAGATTGCTTGAGGTAGCAATAAGGATCAGGTGTAATGTAAAAAAGCAGAAGCAAGGAAAACCTTCACTTGTAAATACCACAAAAAATTGTGTGTTTATATATATACACACACACACACACACACACACAGTTGTTGCTGCTGTTGTTCAGTTGCTAAGTTGTGTCTGACTTTTTGTAGGCCCATGGACTGCAGCATGCTAGCTTTCTCTGTCCTCCACTATCTCCCAGAATTGGCTCAAGCCCCATGTCCATCGAGCTGGTGATGCTCTCTAAACATCTCAGCTTCTGCTGCCCTCTTCTCCTTTTGAGTTAAATGTTTCCCGGCATCAGGGTCTTTTCCTCTTTGCATCAGGTGGCCAAAGTATTGGAGTTTGAGCTTTAGCATCAGTCCTTCCAATGAACACCCAGGACTGATCTCCATTAGGATGGGCTGTTTTGATCTCCTTGCAGTCCAAGTGACTCTCAAGAGTCTTCTCCAGCACCATAGTTCAAAAGCATCAATTCTTCGGTGCTCAGCTTTCCTTATAGTCCAACCCTCACATCCGTACATGACTACTGGAAAAAAAACATAGCTTTGACTATAAAATTTACATGTAGAAATATAGTATATATATGTATGTATATATACATGAAAGTGAAAAGTGAAAGTGAAGTCTCTCAATCGTGTCTGATTCTTTGCGACCCCGTGGACTGTAGCCCACTAAGCTCCTCCATCCATGGGATCCTCCAGGCAAGAATACTGGAGTGGGTTGCCATTTCCTTCTCCAGAGGATCTTCCCGACCCAGGGATCAAACCTAGGTCTCCTGCATTGCGGGCAGACGCTTTAACCTCTGAGCCACCAGGGAAGCCCATATAAATATATACACATATGTATTTCTATATAATATGTACATATACTGTATATATTCCTCATATAGCACCTATCAACTGGAATACTAAGTATTATGAGATATGCTATATAATATTGAATGTAACCAATAAAATCCTGATGCAACCTTTTGTTACCTACCCTTTAAAATACTTTATAAGGCATTTCAGATTTTTAAAAGATGAAGATGATACAATTGCTTACTATTTTAAAATAGAGCAGTTCAGTTATGCTGTTCTTACAGTTAATTAGTAAACTTTTGTTGTTAAGCCTAGGAATATACCTGAACTTCACAAAAAAGTCACCTTGTTTGCAGTGATGGTATTGACTTTCATTGCGTAGAAATTATGGCCTTCTTTTCATATGAAAGAAAAATACAAATTTCTCAGAAATAGCTCCTAAGGCTATAATTTTTGCGATCACTGGGAAGTGATTCTAAATGATACCTAAAACAAAAGCTTCCTGCTGTGTAAATATGCTGAAACTATACTCCAGAGTAAAATATTCTGATTTCTTACACACCTGTAACATTTGTAGAAGGAACAGACAGAGCAGATCAGTACTAAATGGAAGGGGTATCAAAACGGGGAAGGAAAATTGGAACGAGTGTGTTCTTGCTGGTCACAGTTGCCTCTAACGGGATCCACACTTAGGAAGCTTGCTAAACAGCACCTGCAGTAGCAACAGGAAGTGAACACTTGAGGCATGTCCTCCGCCTCTCACCTCCCGCCGGATTCCTTTTGAGAGCTGAAGGACTTCTTTATCCAGTTCTTGAAAATTCTTCTGGATCACCACCCTGTAGCACCTTATCCTAGGCTAGAAAGAGTTGCCTAATGTACGGTCATGACCTGTCCCCCAATATGCGTGAGTCTATTAACTAGTCGATGCGAGAGTGTACAGGCATGGTCGTCTGTTGCAGCACAGGACCACCCTGGAGGTCATCCCAGCTTCAGAGCCCCCCAAAGCTAGTGGACTTAGTTGAGGCCGTGGCTGAAACCATCACGCGGCTCAACTTTTATCGAATCCATTTTCTCAGAAATCTAACTTGCAATCAGAACTAATGTTTATTAAGTCCATAATATATGCTAGTTGTTTTTTTTTTTAAAGCATTTTAAATTGATTCATATGTTAATTCACATATTCTTCTCTATTAATTCATATGTTCTTCTCCACACAATTATGATCTGATATTTGAGATAAGAAAATTAAATCACAGAGAAGTTACATTACTGGCCTGAGATCATATAGCTACAAAAATGTAGATTGGGTATCTGAAAGTCTCATTTCAGAGGGTATGTTCTTAAACACTGGGCTATACTGAATTAGGGCTCAGTAGGTAAAGAATCTACCTGCAATGCAGAGGACCTGGTTTGATTACTGAGTCAGGAAGATCCCCTGGAAAAAGAAATGACAACCCACTCCAGTATTCTTGCCTGGAGAATCCCATGGACAGAGGAGCCTGGTACAGTCCATGGGGTAGCAAGAGTAGGACACGACTTAGTGACCAATCCACCACCACCATACTAAATAAACTATTTGTGAGTTTGTTACACTCTGCATATTTCACTATTGTTTGCATTCTGTCAATATTTAGTGCTGAATTACACATGGTGAAAGACAGCCATATAGCAAATATATTTTGTGAAACAAAGTAAATGTTAAATACATTAAAGGAAATATTTAATGTCTTAAAAATAAATAATTATTTTTATTCAATGTGGACTGTAGGCCCACATTAAAACAAATAGTTATAACACTTTCAATATGATCAAAGACAAATGTGGCTAGTAAAATTGGAGGGAGGTCAGCATCAATGTAGAATTCTTGAAGAAAGCTTTGTAGAATAGAATAGAATTGATCACGTCTTTGTAGGATTAGTAGGATTCAAATAGACAGTGAAGAGGCAGGAGATATTTTGATGTGGGAAACAGGGTTGGCAAGGAGAATCCGATTTGCAGGGATTTGGATTTTACACACGACACTGTCTTTCAGTGTTAGGTATAGGAGAATAAACACATACACACACAGACACACAGGTATGCACACATGTATGCAGACATGTGAACCATACACAAGGAAAGACATGTGTGGCCAAGGAGGAGGAAATGCATTAAATTGCACATCATCATCTACATGAAGGAATATGTGGACCAAATACGCTAGAGTGCATTAGAGCAATGGTGAGCTTGTTGCCTAAAGAAAGAACCTAGATGTAGTAAATGTTATTTATAAATACCTTGGTATATTTTTCTGTTCTGGTTTTCTACAATGAATTGTATAGCTAGCGAATGCAAGAGGGAAACACACCTCCCTAAGCCTTCTTTACAGTTTAGTTTCTGTAATAATTTGAACACTTAATATTAGTTTTTGTTTGCATAGTAATGTGATAGCCATCTCAGAAGTATTCTCTTTTTCTATCATATGATATTTTATACATAATACATCTACTTATGTAATGTCATCAATATATTAATTTGTAAATTTCAGTGTCACAAAGAAATGTGTCTGATCTTAAATAATTTTTAAGCCAAAGTTTCAAAATTTGGAATCATGAGAATAAGTTAGAAAAACATGACTTATTTTTTCCCCAAATTAATATTCTCTTGTTATACTTAAAATAGGCTAAAAATGATTAGGAAATATATATTAAAACATTTATTGCTCTCAAATATACCAGTGTGCATGGGGGTATGGAAAGCCACACTTCCCACTAATTTGAACACAGGAATTTTAATCATTGGATTTTTTTGTGGATTAGTGTTCTATGGAATACAATTTGGGACACACAGTTTTAACTTGTATTTGATTGTCTGTTGTGCTTGTTAAAAATATATATGAATATTCTGTTGTGTGTTCTTTGGAAGAGAAATGGCTTGATAAGCAAAATTCTGCTTTGTTCATTATTTCACTTGGCTTGAAGTATACATATACCAGCCCCATCACACACACACACACACACATACACACATGAATGCACACACATGCATACATGCAAAGGGGTTATGGTTTAGCTTGGAATAAGCAGTGATTTATTCAATTTTTATTAAGTGATTTACAGTTTTTAATTGGTTCTAGTCTTAGCTTTTGCTGAGTTGCAATTATTATCACATACGATTTTACACAGAGAAAATGAAATAATATTCCCTTCCCTCTTGCTGCTGAAGCAATCAAGATTTAACAGCTTCTGGATGTAATTCAAGCCACACCAAAATCTAAAATGCAGCGGTCCCATTCTTGATCCAAGCTGCTTATACAGTTTTTTCACAGGTCAGCACGCCCACTTCCTAGAACTTGTTACAAATGCTCTATCCTTGGCCTTGGCTCACTGACACATACTTGGATCAGTGTGGATGGGGGCCTAAGACTCTGTATTTTAATCATCCATCCAGAGAAGTCATGCTCAGTGACCTTTGGGAATAAGGATTTGAGCCAAGCTAAGTATTCTGTGGAGGAAACACAACAGTGAAAAGGCTAGGGTGGGTGAGTAGGTGGGGTAGGGCTGCAAGAATAGCTGTTTCTCCTGGGGTTGTTTCCAACCTGGTGACACTTTTAGACAATGAGAGAGACAGAGAAAACACGCAGTGGGAAGGAGGTGCCCTTTTTCATGCTTCCTATACAAGCTCCGTCTGGCTTCATGTTCTGTGTGGCTGCCAGGGTAACGTAGAACATCTGAGTCGATGCTATGATGGAGGCCTGGAACTTGAAGCAGCAGTTCATTAGTTCCCTGAGCAGTAATAGAGTTTTTAAGCTATTATTATTACTTTATTTCTCCCCTATCTTTCTTTCTGCCTCCTTTTTTTTCACCTCTGTTTTTGCTTTGCAGTAACTTTCCATATTTAGGAAGAAGGAAGAAAGAAAAGAGATAAACAACAGGAAAAAGAAAGGAGATAAAAGGAGAGACTACATTTAATAAGCTGAATTTAATCCAAATGCATGCCTTCATGTCCCATGCACCCGTCTAAGCTTCACTTGTGTTTATTTAATTTTTGTGTTAAGGACATAGTCCTGCATTTAAAGACAGATACAAAAATCTTTTGCTCTATTTCCATAGACTTGATCTAAATTAATTGGATTAAATTAATTAATAAGCTGTACTGTTCTGAGCAAAGCCTGAGACCTTTTATTCAAAATATCTATAGTAGCCTCAAACCTACCCTTCAAAATGAACCTTTTTCTCTTTGAAGCTTGGATGCCAGCCATGGATGCAATATAAGTTAATGCCAAGAGAGATCGTTTAAGTGCCGTTATTAAGGAGACTATGATTGATGGAGTTTGTAGCTGGTAATGTGATTCCCCTTTGGCTGCTCAGTGAACATCGGCAACAGATCAATATCTCATCTGCATGAGATTACAGCCACTTTTGACAATAGCAGTGAGAAGAGTTTAAAAAAAAAAAAACAAAACATATTTGGCCAGAAATCATGATGGTTATTCCAGTTTAAAAGGTAATGCAAATAACTCCTTTTTCAGATAGGAATTTTTTTGTTGTGGCAGTTTTTGTTCAGCATTGATCAGACCGATTTCTTTTTACCCCTCTTGTTCATTTTTTCTGTTTTAGACAAGGTAGATTTCTAACATGAACATATAGAAAACTGTCCACCTACCAAAAGAAATCACAACAGGTTTGACAAAAACTTGAACGTTTTTCCATCTAGAAGTATCCCAAGTGTTTAAATAATTTAGAAACCTTGAAGGAATATCAAGACTGTAGATATTCTCATTTAACTATTTCTTTTGCATTGATTGGATGAATTATGCTATGAGTCTAGTGAAGTGAAGTCGCTCAGTCGTGTCCGACTCTTTGCGACTCCGTGGACAGTAGCCTACCAGGCCCCGAGGTCCATGGGATTTTCCAGGCAAGAATACTAGAGTGGGCTGCCGTTTGCTTCTCCAGGGGATCTTCCCAACCCAGGGATCAAACCCGGGTCTCCTGCATTACAGACAGACGCTTTAACACTTGAGCCACTAGGGAAGCCCACATAGGTCTAAACCTGAGTAATTCTATGTCGTCTCTCTCACTGGTGCTCTATTTCTCTGCTGTTACTCTACGAGCCCTCTATTGCTCAGCACCTGCATAGCCCACCACATTACAAAGTTAGATTCTTGGGTGACTTGTCTATTCCTTGACCCTGCTCTGGATCTTTCTGATTTGCTGAAAGCAAGATCTTACCAGTTATCCTTACCTAGCCTCTGTCAAACTGCTTTTAACATACAGAGTACTGTCATTTTCCAACTAAATACTCCCCTTCAACAGTAGTATCCTGCTTCTTCTAAGAGAGACCTGAAGGATAAGGAAGGGAGTGTACACACTACCGGGCCCTTTGACAAAAGGAAGTTCAAGTGCAATCACATGAAGAATCAGAAGCTCTTAGGACTATGTTACCAAGCCCTTGAACTGAGGCGGGTTTGTGTAGGTACAATGATTTAGTGTCTTTTGTTAAAAATAAGTACGATTTTTTATTTAGATTAGATCTTAAGTAATGCGTGGCAAACTTATTTTCAAAGGTGGTAAAATTCTTCTCCATGAAAATTATGTTGAATAATCTTCCTATGCTATCATATTTTCTGCCCTTAGGCTCCTGTTTTTATTCAATTCTGCAGGCTATTTATTTTGATGTCATAAGCTCCTAAAGTCCTGGCAAAACAAGTAGAATTGAAAAGAAGGGATTATATAAAGGTGTAAAGCTTAACAGAAATAAAGTTCAAAATAAGATCCGAAAATCCATTTCTGGCATAGGATTTACTTATTAATATGGAATAATTTTCAGACTGAGCTTTTAGAATATAATAATGCTGTTTTAATTTAGATTCACATTCCAACAATTTGATTGTTTAAATTTTCTTTCAAAATTGATTTTATATATACTGATCTTCATATTCATATATATGGGCATATGAAGAGATAGATAGATAAGATTCATATTCCTTTGAAAAGATTTAGTGACCCAGCAATAAACAGGTCTTGTAAATTGTACTGTGTCCTCTGAAAATCTAACTCAGACTGAGATTTGCAAATTGAGATTTAGGATTACTTATTAATATGATTGTCCTTGAATATTAATGGAATGTGTGCAAAGATTCCTTACTGATGGAAAAAAAAAATCAAACAATTGAATCTACCCTTTGAGGCTGACAGGCTAGTTCTGATAGGCTTTCACAAAAACAGTTCAAAATTAATCATACCTTTCTGTGTATTGCTGGTAAGGTTTAAGTTATTCTTTTCTTCTTTTATTTTAATGGAATGGGGAAGAGGATCATAGTATAATGGGGTCCACATGTTTTCTGAAAATTCTCTGAGGAGTAAAATCATTTGTAACCTATAAGGCATCCATCTAAAGCAAGTGAAAATGAGCCACGCTAGTCAAGAATTAGAGAACCGAATGCTCTTCTAAAATCGCTCTTTCTTAAGCTCAGGAGTTTTGCTTTTAAGAATTTACTTCTGGTCCCACTTCTGAGAGTCCCAATTGCACGTCCTCATTTAGACTCAGGAACCTAACAAACTATTCTTATTGATAAGGCTTTTTAAACTTTGATTTCTTGAGTTTATACTCTTCTATTTGACTGACCTAATCCTCTGAGCTGACCCTGTAGTTTTAAAAGTGTTTCCCAGGAGAAATTAAACACCTATCGATTTTAATTCTTTAGGAAAAGGGCTTCCAAGGAAAATTTATCTTCTCTAATGTGTAGAAAGAAAAGAACAAACAAGTATTGGACCAGTTTTTGGCTCACATGATAGCAATTGTTTTTAGACTGACTATAATATGTGTCAAAAGTCAAATTCTATAACTAGTGTTTTATATATATGTATATGTAGTGTTGCATATATATAGTTGTTGCTATTACTGTTGTTTCTTCATTCACACTGAATTCTTGTAAAAGCAAATTGAAGCTATATTATATATTATGGTTCCAAATGACATATATTGAATATTTTGATAATTACTTTCTAAATGAAACTTCGAAGTAATATTTATGTCTGTTCTCTGAGTCGTTCCCTATGTTGATTAGTAATTGTATGATACCCATTTACTCCATAAGTCTTGCAATGAGCATTGAGTGAAAAGCTATGCAAAATCCAAGATCCGATTTTGTCAATACCCCTTCACCAATTGTGAAAGAAATATTTTAGTAAGAATATTTGAGAGCAGTTGAAGCTTTTAAAGAACTGAATGCAAGACATGGGCTGCCTCTGCCTTTATATGTTAATATTACCCATTTCTTCTTTTCTATTACCTGTCCCTGTTGTTAAGCTGGTTCACCTTAAATTACTAATCCAAGAAAATTTAAACATCTGCTTTCAGAAAGCAAGTTTATCCTGTCATGCAACACACTTTCCCATAACAACTACACAGCCAGACAAGCGAAACAAGATAATTTTAACCTAAGAGTTTCTCCTGCCAACTAAGACAATAATAGAATCAGCCCCCTGCCTGATGGTCCTCCCCCTCCTCCAGGACATACTGGAGTTTGTAGCTATGAAGGATCCAACCTTATAGGTCAACGGTTGGCTTTGAGGCTCTAGAGCAACAGTTCTCAAATTATCTGTGTTGAAGGAACACTTTCTCCCCCCACCCATTTCAAAGACCAATATTCTTTTGAAAGTGAAAGTGTTAGTCCCTCAGTTGTGTCCAACTGTTTGGACCCCAGGGACTGTAACCCACCAGACTTCTCCGTCCACGGGCTTCTCTAAGCAAGAATACCAGAGTGGGTTGCCATTCCCTTCTCCAGGGGATCTTTCTTATCCAGGGATGGAACCCAGTCTCCTGCATTGCAGGCACATTCTTTGCCAGGTGAGCCACCAGGTGATACCCCCATATTCTTTTACAATACAATAAAAATGCATCACTTGAAAAATACTCCTTTATTTGGATGTCACAGGAACATCAAATTGCTATAAAAGTTTCTAAATGCTTTAGGAAGGCTAGTAACCGCTACAGTGTTTGAGCTATTTTATCTTGGTGTAAACAGTGTACCTGCTGGCAGGCTATTGAGGGCCCTGGCTATTGTTTGGGGAAGTGTGGAGATAGGTATTTTGCAGAGCTCTCTCTGTATTCTTCATGAGTGGAGAAATAGCAAGTGATTACAGACACAGGGACCAGAGAAGACGATCGTTCCTTCTGGGATTTAGTTCTCATTTAGTTCTCAGTGGGTCTAATAAAATCGATGGTGATGATGCTGGTGACAGCAGAGAGAAGGCAAAGAAGAGGACGAGGAGGAGACAGTGGCCACTACTGCTAGCATAGACTTCTCTCTTTTCTTAATTAATTTATTTAATTGGAGGCTAATTACTTTACAATATTGTGGTGGTTTCTGCCATACATTGACATAAATCCGCCACAGATGTACCTGTGTCCCCCATCCTGAACCCCCTTCCCAGCTCCCTCCCCACCCCATCCCTCAGGATCATCCCAGTAGCATATACCTCTTGAGTCTACCCCAGTCCTGAAACTTGGAGGATTAACTGCAGGGCTCATTACAATGGCAATGGCACTTTACTTCTTTTGCACTGAGAATTCGCCTCTCTCTTTTGTCCTGTAGAAACCCTTAAAAACCCAAATGGAGAGGACTAGACGAGCAAACAGTAAGACATCAATCCATTAGCAATTTTCACCCCACAGACACCAAGAATTTAAGATAGATGATAAATCCGTCAAAGCTCTGTGGCCAGTCTTTCATAAAAACCTGCTCTAGGATGCACTCACTACTCTGCACCATTTTTTAAAATTTGCTTGAGAGTAATAGCATGTATTCATGGCAACCTTCATGAGATTACTACCTATAAATTTCTCAATTCAACCAAGGTAAATGCAAAAACCACTGTCAGGAATGATACTATCTGGCAATCTGTCTTGTACAGATAACTCGTGCAGGGCTATGGTGGCCAGAGATGACCGTGGGATGGGATTTGGAGCACTCAGCCATTCTGTGGAATCACTGTCAGTAACTTCTTCATACTGTGAAGTTCATCGTCAATACCTCAGAAGACTGCCATTTTTGAACACAACTTACGATTGTTTAAGCGAATGCTTCCTCAGAAAACTTCAGTAAAATCTGGTAGAACAGAAAGAATTAAACCCCTTGCCTTGTTTTGAGGGTAGATGACTCACACATTGCAGTCTGTGGAGCTGAATACTAGGAACTCAGACAGAACAACGCTGGAAGGAAATTTCCTTTTCTGATTCTTACCTGCTTCTTAGAAACCTGATGTATGAGCCTGTATGTCACTACCTGGAAAGTTTCCAGAACTTATCCTATATTTAGCTTATAGTTAGAGTTTTATTAAATTAAGATAAATCCTCTGGGTCTACCAGATCTTCTGTTAAATTTCTAGGATAAGGATTATTAGTTGAAAATCTTAATGTTATACACTGGCCTTCATTGACTGGGAAGCATTGTATCTGACATAGCATGGTCAGTGATGAATTATTGCTAACAAATGGATTCCCTGGTGGCTCAGACGGTAAAGCGTCTGCCTGCAATGTGGGAGACCCAGGTTCGATCCCTGGGTCAGGAAGATCCCCTGGAGAAGGAAATGACAACCCACTCCAGTACTCTTGACTGGAAAATTCCATGGATGGAGGAGCCTGGTGGGCTACAGTCTGTGGGGTTGCAAAAAGTCAGACACAACTGAGCAACTTCACTTTCTAAGAGAAGAATGAGAAAGCTGGCTTAACACTCAATGGTTATATTTTTCAAAAAAATCATCCAACAAGAAGAAAAAAAATTTTCCGTAAAAACGTGGTTCTACTCATGTGAATTATTCATTATTCACTTATGGACATTAAAGAATATAGACTGTATAATCAGTCAACTTGAATTTTGATATAATATTTGCTATTTCTTAGCAATTTAAACTTGAACAAGATACCTTATTCCACTTATCTCAATTCTCTTATGCTGTAAATTGTAATAATAATACTACTACTTACATTAAGCATATCATACCCTTCCTAAGAAACTTATATACCACCCCCTCATGAGAGAATCTAATGTTTTCTCCAGGAAGCATCCATTGTGTTGTTGATAATGGTAGCTATAGTGTGATTTTATCCTTTCAAGAAATAATTCTGATAAACAGCTTGGAGGGAAGTGGCATGAGAAAGTTGCCTTCCTGATTATTGTCATACCCCAAAGCTGGCCCATCTTGAGTTCAGGGTCATTCATTAGTATTGTTGGAAATGCTGCAGGTTCTATGAACATCTAACCCTGGGTCTTTAGTAGAAGATACGAAGGCTAGAAATCATTGTTTGGATGTGGGCTGTAGCTTAGGAAAGACTTAAGAGCTTAAATTACTCACGTTCAGATCTCAGCTGTGCTGCTTACTAGCCTTGTGAGTTTGAGTAAGTTTAACTTCTCATAGTATCTCTTTTCTTTTCTGTAGAATAACAGCAAGAATTGCTACTTTATAGGATTATTTGAGGACCAACCATCAATAAACACAAAGAGAAAACACCATGAAAGTCACTGTACCAAGGTCAAGGTGCCATGTAATTTGGAGTGTTTTGATAGTTACTATGCTACGCTCTCCAGAGAAGGCAATGGCACCCCACTCCAGTACTCTTGTCTGGAAAATCCCAGGGACGGAGGAGCCTGGTGGGCTGCAGTCCATGGGGTTGCTGAGGGTCAGACATGACTGAGCGACTTCACTTTCACTTTTCACTTTCATTCATTGGAGAAGGCATGGCAACCCACTCCAGTACTCTTGCCTGGAGAATCCCAGGGACGGGAGAGCCTGGTGGGCTGCTGTCTCTGGGGTTGCACAGAGTCAGACACAACTGAAGCAAGTTAGCAGCAGCAGCAGCATGCTATGCTCTCAATTTCATTTATACAGATATTCTCAAGACAGTTTCTCACTGCGGCAGAGCATGCACCACACATCCTTGAAATTAAAAGTAGATGTGCATTGCATATTCATGTAAAGTTAAGCAGAAACCATTTATTTCCACAAGCTAAGCAGAGCCATTTACAAGCCAAGTTACATTTGATCTTATCTGAAGATATTTTATAACTAATCTTACAAACTTTGAACTATTGTGTTCAAAATACTGTGGATAACTTCTTACTCTAGCATACATAAATACTATAAATGGAATCCACTCTTTATTTTCTGAATCTGAGTTTTATTGCCTGAAACATTTCCTTGGACAATTTTAAAAATCAGCTTTTCATCAAGAATTTTAAAGTGTTTTTTTTTTTTTTTTTTTTGTTAAGAATTACAGAGTCAGGGAAATCCCAAATTTGGAATACAATTCCAAAATCCCTCCCAAATTTATTGTTCAGACAGGTGGCTCGACTCCCCAGTTCAAGCAACAACGTGTTCAGCAGTGTTTAAATCTCTGAATTATTACAAATGCGGTAGTGAGAAGTGTGTTAACAGTAAGTGCACAGGTTTATTAAAGGTCTTTGTGTTGGGTGAGACAGAGGAAGAAATCTTTCTATAGCACAAATGTAGGCAGTACATTATCAGAATGTACATGATCCTATAACATCATCTTTACTTTGTTAACCTCAAAATTAATGAAAGTTGCTTAGCCTATACATAAAAGAAAACAAATGAAATGATGTCAAATGGCAATAAACTCCAAGCCCTTTGGCCACTGGTAAATGTTAGTATTGATGGGAAGTTTTCTCTAGTTTCTATCCATAATTCTTCAAAATTTACATTTCTGAGATACTTAACATTATATGTTGGGGTCCAGCTTCCTTTTAAAAAGTAATATTATCCCCATCATTAAAAGATTTATATTTGACAGTTCAAGAAATAGGTAGTTTATGTTTTCATCACTAATTATCAGTTTGACCAAAGCTATCTTGAACCAGTTTTTTATTTTATTTATTTATTTTGGTCTCATAATATACGGAAAGAATAAAATCAAAATGAACACATTCACACACAGGAAAACATTCCCTGACATAAGAAACTGACTCTAAGATCATTTAGGTGCTTGGAACATAGAGATGTTATTCTGGTTATTTCTGCACAAAGTTGGAGTGAGGTGATAAAGAGGCAGAATATAAAATATGGGGAAAGAGTGTATCCTAGCAAAACAGTCCAAACGTGATTAACTTGATTTAATCTCAGCTCAAACACACTGATCTAAAACAACAATGTTACTTCAGTTTTAGTTCAAATGTTTAGAATGTTTGAATTGGATGTAACTTTTATTCAGTTTTACAATTTTCTTTGTCAAGGGAAAGAGAGGAGATATTGTAATTCAGTGCTTATCAGAAATTCAGTGCTTTCTTGGTTAGAAATCTTCACATATAATAACTTAAAAAAGTGTTATTAATCCTTTTCTATATATACTTTTTTCTATGCTGGAGACAGGAAAATATCAGCTTATAACATCAAAGTACTCTGTGGTTTCTAGCACATTGTATTTGAAGGAAACTGAGTTTTGAACAATTGGTTCTCATTTTTGAAATACCATTGCATACGTAGCTTTCCCTGATAACTAACACAATTGTACTTACATTCTATTTCCATTCATTTTATATATTCTAGATGGGCCTGGGTGGTAGTCTGTTTTTCCTACATAAAAGGAATGTGCAGGATATTTGAAATTTCAATAGTAAATTTTGATGATCAGTTTTACTGATTGTAAAAAGCATCTGAGAGAAAAATATCAGTGAAAATGAAGGGAATGGCAAACACTATGAAGGAATTAATAGTAACTCATTAAAAGATTTGAGTTCTATAGAAAACATTCTTTTATATCCACAGCTCAGTTATGGCAGCAAATAAGAATTTGTATAGCCAGACTTCAATGAATGTTTCAGCTTCTAAGATATTTCATAGTTAAAATCAATTTATGTTGTTTAAAAATGAAATACAAATGTAACATATCATTTTATACCTGCTACGCAGACAGTAATGTAGAGGTATACTGAGGGGAAAAGTGAAGAATCAAAGCACAAAATCTGAAATAAATGTGGGTGAGTCATACAGTATATATCATCCAAGCTCTCAAAATTGATTCCGTAGAAATCTTGGATGTATCAGGTGGAAGTGAGTAAGAGACAGAGAAAACTAACTTGCCTCTGTGACGTCAAAATTCTAAGTCATTTCGAGCTTGGCTTCCATATCTGTAAGATGGGAATAAAGATAATACCTATAGCATAAGATTATTGTAAGGATTACATGAGCTAATGTGTAAAGAATGTTTACCTCGTTCTATCGAGTTACAACAAATACATTGCATTTCTCTTTCCCAGACCACAGCAGATGTATCATAGTAACAATTAGAGACCAGACCACAGCAGATGTATCATAGTAACAATTAGAGACCAGACCACAGCAGATGTATCATAGTAACAATTAGAGACCAGACCACAGCAGATGTATCATAGTAACAATTAGAGACCAGACCACAGCAGATGTATCATAGTAACAATTCGAGAAAGACAGTTAGGGTTCTGCCACTAGCACCGTAGTCTTTGGAATCCCAGACTCCAAATACTTTATCTCTTACCCACGGGGTTTTTTAGGCATAAAGTCTACAAGCAATAAATGCTGGAGAGGGTGTGGAGAAAAGAGAACCCTCTTACACTGTTGGTAGGAATGCAAACTAATACAGCCACTATGGAGAACAGTGTGGAGATTCCTTAAAAACTGGAAATAGAAGTGCCATGCTGCTGCTGCTAAATCGCTTTAGTCGTGTCTGACTCTGTGCGACCCCATAGACGGCAGCCCACCAGGCTCCCCCGTCCCTGGGATTCTCCAGGCAAGAACACTGGAGTGGGTTGCCATTTCCTTCTCCAACGATGAAAGTGAAAGTGAAGTCGCTCAGTCATGTCCGACTCTTAGCAACCCCATGGACTGCAGCCTACCAGACTCCTCCGTCCATGGGATTTTCCAGGCAAGAGTACTGGAGTGGGGTGCCATTGCCTTCTCCGAGAAGTGCCATATGACCCAGCAATCCCACTGCTGGTCATACACACTGAGGAAATCAGAATTGAAAGAGACACGTGCACCCCAATGTTCATTGCAGTACTGTTTTTAACAGCCAGGACATGGAAGCAACCTAGATGTCCATCAGCAGACGAATGGATAAGAAAGCTGTGGTACATATACACAATGGAGTATTACTCAGCCATTAAAAAGAATACATTTGAATCAGTTCTAATGAGGTGGATGAAACTGGAGCCTATTATACAGAGTGAAGTAAGCCAGAAAGAAAAACACCAATACAGTATACTAACGCATATATATGGAATTTAGAAAGATGGTAATGATAACCCTGTATGCGAGACAGCAAAAGAGACACAGATTTATAGAACAGTCTTTTGGACTCTGGGAGAGGGAGAAGGTGGGATGATTTGGGAGAATGGCATTGAAACATGCATATTATCATATGTGAAACAAATTGCCAGCCCAGGTTCGATGCATGAGACAGGGTGCTCAGGGCTGGTACACTGGGATGACCCTGAGGGATGGGATGGGGAGGGAGATGGGAGTGGGGTTCAGGATGGGGGACGCATGTACACCCATGGCGGATTCATGTGAATGTATGGCAAAACCAATACAATATTACAAAGTAACTAGCCTCCAATTAAAATAAATTAAAAAAAAAGAAGAAGAAAGAAAGAAACTAATAGCACTTAGTTAACACTTAGAATGCCTCAGGGGAATTCTCCAAACAGCTGTGGTTCATGACTCTCCCAAGATTCCTCTATATGTTCCAAATTGTTACCTGCTCCTCTGTCAATTTTATGCCTCTTGTTCAATGCCTCTTTTAAGAGTTATCATGGAGTAAAACATAGGAATCGTTGTTCTCAGTCCAACAAAGTTGGGGGTTCAGGATGGGGAACACATGTATACCTGTGGCAGATTCATTTTGATATTTGGCAAAACTAATACAATTATATAAAGTTTAAAAAAATAAAATAAAATGCGATATGAAAAATAAAATTAAAAAAAAAAAAAGGTTTTGATATCCAAAACTGAAATCTTACATTCCTTTAATAAAAGTACTTGGAAGTAGAGTTGGTAATTTGTCAGAATACTGATACATCATTTATTTAAATTTTGTTTTTAACTATATGAATAGAATCATCATTTTTTTCTCTGGATATTTTTGTCAATATCCATCTAATATGGGTAGGGTAGAAACCAATTTATTAAACAGAATATATACTTTGGCTGCCTGATGCAAAGAACTGGCTCATTGGAAAAGACTCTGATGCTGGGAAAGATTGAAGGCAGGAAGAGAAGGAGATAACAGAGGATGAGATGGTTGGATGGCATCACCAACTCAATGGACATGAGTTTGATAAAGCTCTGGGAATTGGTGATGGACAGGGAAGCCTGGCATGCTGTAGTCCAGGGGATTGCAAAGAGTTGGACACAACTGACCGACTGAACCGACTGACTGATTACCTAAAGATGTGTAAGTATACAATTTTATACTGCTTTCAAAGGTGTGCATCTTCTATAAATACACATCTACTTTCTTTTAGACAAACATGTTAAATATTCCCTCCCACACACATATTTCTCATATAAAAAAAAAACAAAAAAACATAGGAATCGTTGTTCTCAGTCCAACAAAAAGATGCAGGCTCTACTCTTCTCTTGCTTCTCTCTGCACAGAAAACTCTGATGTGTTCAGCTTGGTTTGAGCCTCCTCTGTTTAAAAAGCTGACATCAGTTCTGAGAATGAGCCAAAATGGTGAATTTCAGTGGACGTGTTTGAAAGATGAACCATGTGTATTTTTTGTAAATGAAACCTAGACTTGCTTTTTGCTCCCCAGGGCACCTGCAGAGCCTGGCACACATCCTTGACCCTGTTTCTCCTCATTCAGCTGTGTGGACTGAGAGTTGGAGTGCAGACTTCTCAGAATGGACAGTCCCACCCTCGGGAGCAGCCATTCTCTCGAGGGATACAGGCATCACCCTTGCAGTATGGGTTTCATCCAGCCCTCAGCAATGAGAGTCTCAACACACCTGCATATTACAGCTCTGACTCTGGCTCCGGTATCCCCACTACAGAGCAATTAATAATTAATCAAATTTTGGAGATATATACAATACCAATATGCTTTTTACTTTTTTTTTGGTGCTAGTGGTAAAGAACCCACCTGCCAATGCAGGAGGCACAAGAGAACTGGGTTCAGTCCCTGGGGTGGGAAGATTCCCTGGAGGAGGGCGTGGCAACCCACTCCATTATTCTTGCCTGGAGAATCCCATGGACAGAGGACATCGTGGGCTATAGTCCATAGGATCTCAAAGAGTTGGACACGACTGAAGGGACTTAGCACAGCATACACGGATATGCATAGTTTATGACTTGAAAGTTTTCCTCGTAAATGAAGAAAGGAGGATTATGCAACTAATCTGAGATTATGCAACTAATCTGGGGGATTGTGATTGCATCAGGGAAGGAGGAAAAGGAGAAAGGACCTGCTTTAGTAAGAAGTGAGACTTGAGGGATAGTTCATCTGGGTGGAAGTGAAGGAATCTATCGGTCTCATGGGTACTGAGGAACAAATGAGATGGAATTAAAAATATAAGAAAACCATGTGGTTTCATGTATCAGAATTTCATCAATTTTTTTATTCCAGTTTTATCGAGATTTAATTATCTCAATATAATAGAGCACTAAGTTTAAGGGGCACAGCCTAATGATATGACTTAAATACCAATGAAATGATTTTCACAAGTTTACTGAGCATCCATCGTCTCATATAGATACAAAATAAAAGAAAAAGAAAACGTGTATTTCCTTGTGATGAAAATTCTTGGGACTTACTCTCCAGACAACTTGCACATGTAATATATGGCAGTATTAATTGCTTCAATCCTGTTGTACATTGCATTCCCAGTATTTATCTTATAAGAGAAAGTTTGTACCTTTTGACCGCCTTTGTTACCATATAGAAATATTGCATTATTGTTGATTGTATTCCCCGCACTCCATATACACTTCTCTGTGACTCATTTATTTTGTAAGTGGAAGTTTGTACCTCTTAATCCCCCTCACCTATTCTACTTAGGCCCTCCACCTGCTCCGCTCTTTTCAAACTAGCATTTTTTTTTCCCTTTAGAAAAACACCCAGAAGTGGAATTACTCGATTGTATAGTATTTTTACAATGTGCTATGCTTAGTCGCTCAGTTGTGTCCTACGCTTTGCGACCCCATGGACTGCAGCCCGCCAAGATCCTCTGTCCATGGGATTCTCCAGGGCAGAATGCAGGAGTGGGTTGCCATGCCCTCTTCCAGGGCATCTTCCCGACCCAGGGACTGAACCCAGTTCTCTTGTGCCTCCTGCACTGGCAGGTGGGCTCTTTACCACTTTACCGTCTGAGCCACTGGTATACTTGTGCTTTTAACTTTTTCAGGAACCTCCATCCTGTGTTCCATAGAGCTGTACCTATTTACATTCCCCCTAACACTGCACAAGGGCTCCATTTTCTCCACATCCTTCTCAATACGTGTTATTTGTTGATTTTTTGATAATTGCCCTTCTGAAAAGAGCCAGGTGATATCTCATTTTGATATTGGTTTGCATTTCCCTAATAATTAATGATTTGACCATCTTTTTATGTGTCTGTTAGCCATCTGTATATCTTCTTTGGGAAAAAATATTTTTTTTTTCTTTGAAAAAAAGATTTTCTTCGGAAAAAAAGAAATGATTTTTTTTCTTTGGAAAGGAAAAGATATTTTTTTCTTTGGAAAAGAAAAGATTTTTCATTTTTTTCTTTGAAAAAAAAGAAGATATACAAGTTCTTTATTCAGGTCCTCTGCCCATTTTTTAACTGAGATCTTTGTGTTTTTGATGTTGAGTTGTATGCATTCTTTATATATTTTAGATATCAGTCCTTTACCAGATATTTCACTTGCAAATAGTTTCTCCCATTCAGTAGGCAGCCTTTTTGTTTTGTTAATGCTTTCTTTTGTTTTGCAAAAGTTTTTAGCTTGATGTAGTCCCATTTCTTTTATTTTTGCTTTTGTTTCCCTCTCCTGAGGAGACATATCCAAAAAAAATATTGCTAAGACAGATGTAAAAAAAAAGTACTGCCAGTTTTCATCTGGGAATACTTTCTCATACCATATAGAAAAATAAACTCAAAATGATTAAAGACTTATATATTAACCTGAAACCATCATTTTTTATCTCAGCAGTAGTAAACTTGAGAAGAATAAGATCAAGAATACTGTAAAATATATAGTACAGATTATATACCATCATACTTTATAAAAATAAAAATTAATAAATAATGTGTCACTTAGGAATGCTTTTCCTCTCGGGTTTCAAAAACTTGACTCAGTGACTTAGAAACATCCAGTGTCTCTGTGAGGTCAGTAAATGGATGCAGCTTGCAGTTCCAGTGATGATATTCCTATTCAGAGCAAAAAAGAAAAAAAGCAAAGTGAGCATCAGTGCGTCCCTGCTTCCTGTCGCCTTCTCAGTCTTCTGACTGCCTTGTATGCAGGCACACGCACACACGCACAGATTGTCATTGCTGCTGCTGTTGTTCATCTGTGTGCATCTATTTACCTTGGTCAGGTACATCGCAGCCCTATTCCTAGCTGCAAGTCAGTTGTAGAAATTTAGTTGCTAGCTTTTCGGCCTCTATCATTGGCAGCTATTCGTTGGTAAAGAAGGAGCTTGGGAATGAATGCCAGGTAAGAAAGAGACTAGACAGTGTCTGCCATCGATGTCAACTATTTAGACTATTTGCTATCAACAAGTATGTGAGCTTCCAAAACCAGATAAATACACACTGTACGGACTGTCAATGTCAATTCATGGGCAAACAATGTTGCATAAAAGTGTAGAGATCTTTTTAGGCTTGAATGTGAGTTTCAGTACCCACCCTTTGTCCAGGTTTGTGAAACCTAGAGATCATAAAATTTTATGGCCAACATGAACACACATATGCAGCAGTGATTAAACAGAAGAAATCTATTGAGATCATTTATGCCATAAATGTAAAGATCCTCTTCTTTAAAATACATGCTCTGTATCTTGAATGAAAACGAATGTACTTCCTACTTGGAATCTGCAATCAACGGCCGTATTTCTGACATACTAAATTTTAAAACTTCAACTAATGAGTAAATACCTTCTAGAGCTACTATATTCTTCTCTGTAATCATTCAGACAAGGCCTGCATTTTATAACAAAATTATTTAACTTAAGTAACACCTTGCTTTATCAGGTTATTAGTGTGTTTATGATTCAGTTGCAATTACAATAATGTAACTATTCTTGACTTTTGGTTTCTTTATCATTGCTGAAAAGGGGTGAGAAAGGTAGAGAGATGTCTTGAAGTACCGAGTATTTATGTCAATATGTTAGCAAAACTCTTTTCTTAAGTCTCCTAGGTATTACTGCAACCTGTGTTTCTTCACTAATTTTGATTATGGCTAAAGAAGAATATTTTTAGGGGGGCTTATGTCGGAGAAGGCAATGGCATCCCACTCCAGTACTCCTGCCTGGAAAATCCCATGGACAGAGGAGCCTGGTAGGCTGCAGTCCATGGGGTCGCTAAAAGTCGACACGACTTCACTTTCACTTTGATGCATTGGAGAAGGAAATGGCAACCCACTCCAGTGTTCTTGCCTGGAGAACCCCAGGGACGGGGGAACCTGGTGGGCTGCCGTCTATGGGGTCGCACAAAGTCGGACACGACTGAAGTGACTTAGCAGCAGCATGTCTTCCTGGTACTCCAAGCTCATGACTTGTTTTTTGTTGCTGTTTGGTCTCACCACAATGATATACACATTGGTTTGTTACTTTCACTTGCTTTTTGAATTCAAGGAAGATAATCAACCCGAGAATAAATATTCTAGTTAGCACGTTGGTAACTTGGGGTAAGAGCTGCATTTGCCGTCACCAAAGCTAAAGAAAGTGAGACAGACTACACAATGGCACCCATCATCATTGTAACAAGATGAGTAGTTGAAACCTTAATTGTGCTTGCTCACTCCGTATCTCTGTTTCTCTCTCTCTCTCTCTTTGCTGCAGAATTGTCAACAAGTAATTAGAAAAGTAATTTTCTTCTCCTTTTCCAACGAGGGCAGAATTTCCAGATAAACTATAGCATGCTCAGTTCTATTTGAATTTCAGGTCAATAGCAAATCTTTTTTTTTTTTTTGGTAAGAGAATCTACAAAATATTGCTTTGGATAAACTTATACTAAAAAAAAAAACTTTGTTTATCTGAATTTCAAATTTAGCTAAACATGTGCATTATTATTTGCTAAA
The DNA here is from genome assembly GCF_029378745.1 of Bos indicus. NCBI lineage: Eukaryota > Metazoa > Chordata > Mammalia > Artiodactyla > Bovidae > Bos > Bos indicus. Next base: position 103,396,630 of record NC_091766.1, read on the forward strand.
TCTAACAACCCCTCTTAAAGGGGGTCTCAGCCATGTGCTCTCTCCCCTCCCCCTACCCCCAGGATCTAGAGGCCCCAGAGGAGGAAGAATGTGCTGAAAGTTAACAGCTATTTTGATTCATGTTCATAGGGGTGGATTATAGTTTATTATCTTTGATGAAGGAGGAATATTTTTTTCCCCAATGGTACTAGATATGTGTGATCCAAATCGTGGAAATTGGGAAAAAGTGTTTCCTTAGCTGGAATATGAGGACAGGCGTGCCAGCAGCCAATGAGCAGCAGGCAAGAGGGCTGTTCCTGACCCGGGAACACGGTTCTGGCTCCACTGGCCTCAAACATTATCATCAAGGTACCAGCCTGAGCAGAGATCGGCCATGCGAAGGCGTCAGAGAAAGCCAAAGTACCAGAGAATTAATTCCTGATAACACCAGGTGGTCACCTAAGAAATACTTGAAATCCCTAATATACTGTATAACTTTGGAGAGGAAGATGGTATCAATGAAGAAAAAAAAAAAAAATTGTCCGCATGGAACTTCCTGCCAACCTTGGCTCGTGGAATTTCAGAACAATCCCTTATCCTGTGTAGATACATGCTGATGTTTGACATCTGTAGAACCTAAAGGGAAAATGTGATCTTTCCCTGAGGAGTGAGAAGAGGTGTGTGAGAGAATTGCGTGTGTCACACTACAGCTTGATATCAGCTTCTGAGAAGGCGAGCATTACCCAGTGGAAGTGGTGACATTCAGAGAACCACTGGCTGTACCCTTCAAGTAGATCAGTTCAGTTCAGTTCAGTCGCTCAGTTGTGTCCAACTCTTTGTGACACCATGGATAACAGGCCATCCTGTCCTGGCGTGTCCATAACACTCCAGGCCTCCCTGTCCATCACCAACTCCCGGAGCATACCTAAACCCATGTCCATCGAGTCGGTGATGCTATCCAACCATCTCACCCTCTGCTGTCCCCTTTTCCTCCTGCCTTCAATCTTTCCAAGCATCAGGGTCTTTTCAAATGAGTCAGTTCTTCTCATCAGGTGGCCAAAGGATTGGAGTTTCAGCTTCAGCATCAGTCCTTCCAATGAATATTTAGGGTTGATTTCCTTTAGGATAGTTCTTACAAAATTACCATGTATCTAGACCACATTAGAGTTCCCTTATTAGAGTCAAGAAAAAAAATCTGCTTAGAAAATAGAAGTTAATCTTGAATATTGCATGTAACAGAAATTATTTCAAATAATAGTACATAGCATATAGGTATGTATATGTATATATGTGTGTATTTATACATATATAAATATGTATATATAATACTCAATATATTAGGATGCCAAGTACATTTTTTAATTGTCCAAAATCTAAATGCAGTTTAATACCTATCATCATAATCTCTGGCTATTAAAACCTGTTTGAAAATTTCCAGAGATGTTAAAAGCTAAGGGAACAAATCAAACATGACATTATTTTTCTCTCAGTTGTTTTATTTTGTGGTCCACTCATACATATTCTTTTTGTATGTGTGTGGGTCTTGCTGTGGGAGGTGTTAATTTAGTCAGGAGCCTCATGAGTTAAGTGAGGTTGGCAAGAACAACAGTGTACTATTTATTACCTAAGCTTGTTAGGTATGGCTTAAGGAAGTACATACATTTACAAATTACATGACTCTCATACTGTAATACTTAGTTTGCATCCTTTGAGGGAATTTTGTGAAAATTGATTTTAAGTGCTTTGGAAATAATTGATCTGTCGCTCTGCAATATACTGTATTTCCAGTATAGTCCCGAAAAGCTGTCTCATGGCACTTTCTTCCCAGACTTACCTTTGATGTTGATTTGGTCCCTTCCAGTTATAACAGCCTCACGTAAATTTTCAGGTTGCAAGACTGACAGACAAGTATTAGCCAGCATCATGTTCACCTTTTAACAATGCGTCAGTGAGTCACTTCTAAGACTGATTTAAATACATTTGAATGTTCAACCCAATATGAATGTGAAGACATTAAATAAATGCAGTGTTTACCTGAATCTGAGATCATGCCACACATGTGTATTTGCATGCGTGATGTGCAATCAACACATAAATGCACTGAGTGGATTTATACTATTCTGTGATAGCACGTTCAAAGAAATGTCTTCAACATGAAAAGCAATGTAAAAATGTAAACTAGTGAGGATGTTTTAAAACAAATATTCTCTCCGAATGGATTTCTGAAGCCTTTGCTTTAGTATTTTCTGTTGAGAAAGTGAGGTTATTTTTTGTTAGTTTGCGTTTTGTTTGAAATGAGAGAAATGGGGAGCTTTGTCAGGTAGTCCACTGCAAGTATAGCGTGGAAGGACTTGCTGATTCTGAAGGGAAAACTAAATTCTTGCCTAAGTCGTTTCCTTTCTAAGAGCAAGGAATGCTCTGTCTGGCAGAACTGGGCAACGATGCAGCCAAGCTTGGCACCCAACCTAAGCTGAAGATACCTCGCCAAAAGGCTTCATTACAGTGATCATATGTAGTACCTTACCTTCAAGAAGTACATGATAACTTTCAGTGGTGTTGACATAACTTTCTCCTTACACACCCAGGCTCACAGACACACAGACACATACACACATCCTTACTCTTACACATATTCCTAGGGTAATATGGTAGTCTCTTTGTATTTCAATTCTTCTTTCCCTATTTTCTTTCTCCTCCAGAAACAGAGAAAGGTGTAAGCTAGTCTGGACCTTAAGATGGGGTAACAGTCATTAAAATGCAGGTGCACTTGGGCAGTTGCTATATTTGGCTTGCTCATCATTTCATCCTATAACTAGTACAGTACCTAGAATATATACTGGGCAGTATATGTTCGTTGCAGAGAAGGCAATGGCACCCCACTCCAGTACTCTTGCCTGGAAAATCCCATGGACGGAGGATCCTGGTAGGCTGCAGTCCATGGGGTCGCTAAGGGTCGGGCACGACTGAGCGACTTCACTTTCACTTTTCCCTTTAATGCATTGGAGAAGGAAACGGCACCCCATTCCAGTGTTCTTGCCTGGAGAATCCCAGGAATGGTGGAGCCTGGTGGGCTGCCGTCTGTGAGGTCGCACAGACTTGGACACGACTGAAGTGACTTAGCAGCAGCATGTTTTTGTTGAATGATATAATGGGTTAAATTACCCACCATTCGTGTGACTGGGATAACGAGAGTAAAGTTTAATAGAAAATGACTCTTGGTAAACTAGGAAACAGCTCTGGATCCAGCTCTGCCAGTCACTAGTTTATGGCTTTGAATCTGTTTCTCAACTTCTCTGGGCCACACACTCTGCAGAAATTGAAGAAATTGGGCCAGATGATAGCTGAAATCTTCTCAGACATATCTTTTCATGATTCATTAGGCCTTGTCTAAGAATTTCATTTTGCCATCAAATTAATTTTACTGACAACAGTTTATTCTCAGAATCTCCCAGTTTGTTTGTGACCACACACTATGATCTGTAGTTACTGAGAATTCTCTATTATCTAATTTTCTTGAACCAGAAAATAGAATACAAAGTTCACCAAAATTTTGCTGGCCTTTTAAGTTATATGTGTGTTGAGATGCTCAGTCGCGTCCAACTCTTTGTGACCCCCCATGGACTATGGGACAACCGCCAGGCTCCTCTGTCCATGGGGATTCTCCACGCAAGAATACTGGACTGGGTTGCCATGCCCTCCTCCAGGTGATCTTCACAACCCAGGGCTCAAACCCAGGCCACCCGCATTGCAGGCAGATTCTTTACCATCAGAGCCACCAGGGAAGCTCTTTAAGTTATATATTCCCTTCCACAATTATTTTGTTGTGTCTAATTAGAAATATCATTAATAACCTTAACACATTAATTACCTATGTTCTGAATTTTGTGTTTTATTGTCAATAACATTTTTTAATTGCCTATAAATCAATTCCTTGTAGACCTAGTCCACTTTCCCCCCAGGAAAATCTTATAGCTTATGCTAATTTACAGAGCTATATGCACATTATGAATAGTTAATAAATTTCTGTTTCTTATTTCAAAAGTCATTTTTTTCTATTTCATTGTATGATTGTATTGTGTATGGAAAATTATGCTAATTCTCTAGCATTTGAATATTTTGATCCATAGTTCACTTCTTTATTGATGTTTAAATGAGATTTCTTCAAACTTTACTAATGTTTTTGACAGATATAAATATTGTTCTGATTGCATAATGTTACATGCTAAGTCACTTCTGTTGTGTCTGACTCTGTGCAGCCCCATGGACTGTAGCCCACCAGGCTCCTCTGTCCATGAGATTCTCCAGGCAAGAATACTGGAATGAATTGCCATTCTCTTCTCCAGGGCATCTTCCCGACCCAGGAATCGTACCTGTGTCTCTTATGCTTAACCTGCATTGGCAGGCAGGCTCTTTACCAGTAGCGCCTTTTACAAATTATCATGTTTATTATCCACTAACATAATCTCTTTCTTCTAAAATATTTTCTATTAATATATATGTAATATTATATAACTAAGCCCATATTTTATAACTTTACACATTTTCCCAAAATTTTCATATGTAAAATCAAAATGATAAATGGTAAAATTACTGAAAATTATGCATTTTAATACTTTTTATTTTTTTTATTTTATAAGATAAATTATACATTTAAAAATAAATATCTAAACCATAAGAGTAATTTTCAGCTTTTCTCAAAACTTCACAAGCTTATACTGTCCAATAAATTTATAGGCTAGAAATATCCCAAGTCCATTGAAATAATGAAAATTAAATCACGAGTACTTGCTATTCTCTGTGAGTCCTGGCTGTTTCTCCAGTGGTAGTGACGGATTATGCTGAGTCCCCCATACTTTGTGCTTTATACAGCACATTGTGGCGAATCTGCAACTGAGGTTAGAAAATATTAACTTTCGTTCACGCGTGCATGCCAATGGTTAACAAGGATCTTTAGAAGTATATGGTACACATTATGCATTTAAATTTCACACATAACCATTTTTCAAATAACTATAATATAGGAGCTTCTTCCTTTTATCTCACAGGAAACTGCCCTTTCCTCAGGGAAATAAAACTCGTTCAAAGACCTACCATAAGTGAATTCATACTACAGATAGTTTTTACCATATGTGTTATGAGACCAACAATCCAAGATACTTTCAGCTTTGAATCTGAATTTCCTGCCCTCTGTCGGGTTAAACCAAGCTCTTCACGTTGCGGTGAATTTGAATGCATTTCAAGTGAATTATATACTGAAGATAATACTTTAAAATAAGTGGAGGGTAATTAAACATTCATTTTTTATTCATTGAAGTAACAGTAATCATAATAAATCATTTAAAAGTTAACTCATTGGAGTATAGTTGATTTCCAATGTTCTATGAATTTCTGCTGCACAATAACGTAAGTCAGCTGTATGTGTGTGTGTATATATACATATATATATATATGTAAGATCCCCCTTTTCTGGGTTTCCTTCCCATTTAGGTCACCACAGAGCACGGAGCAGAGTCCCCTGTGCTGCACAGGAGGTTCTCACTTCTTACCTATTTTAAACATAGTAGTGTATCTATGTCAGCTCCAGTCTCCCAATTAACCGTCCCCTTGGTGTCCATACATTTGTTTTCTAGATCTGTGGCTCTCTTTCAGCTCTGCAGTTGAGTTCATTCGTACCATCCTTCTAGATTCCACATATTAAGCGATACTGTACAATATTTGTTTTTGTCTTTCAGACTTACTTCACTCAGTATGACGATTTCTAGGTCCAACCACATCTCTGCAAAGGGCACAATTTCATTCCTTTTTCATAGCTGAGTAATATTCCATTTTACACATGTACATCTTCTTTTTCCATTCCTCTGTTGGACATTTAAGTTGCTTCCATGTATTGGGTATTATAAATAGTGCTGTAATGAATATTGACATGTGTATCTTTTGAATTATATTATCAGACAGTATGATACAAACACAAAAACAGAAATTCAGATTAATGGAGTAGGATTGAAAGTCCAGAAATAAACCCACACGCTTATGGTCACCTAATCTATGACAAAGGAGGCAAGAACTTACAATGGAGAAAAGACAGTCTCTTCAAAAAGTAGCACTGGGAAAAGTGGACAGCTGCGTGTAAAAAAAATAAAATTAGAACACTGCCTAACACCATGCACAAAAATAAACTCAAAATGGATTAAAGACCTAAATGTAAAGCCAGACAGTATAAAATTCTTAGAGGACAACTTAAACAGATCACTCTTTGACATAACTCACAGTATGATCTTTTTGACCCACCTAGGAGGGTCTTTAGAGAAGGAAATGACAACCCACTCTGGTAGTCTTGCCTGGAAAATCCCATGGATGGAGGAGCCTGGCTGGCTACAGTCCATGGGGTCACAAAGAGTCGGAGACGACTGAGCAACTTCACTTCAAAGGAGGTTCTTGAAAATAAAAACAAAACAACAACAACAAAAAATGGGTCCCAATTTAACTTAAAAGCTTTTGCACAGCAAAAGAAATCATAAATCAGATAAAAAGACAGCCCTCAGAATGGGAGGAAATATTTGCAAGTGAAGCAACTGACAAAGGTTTAATCTCCAAACTGTACAAATAGCTCATGGTGCTCAACACCACAAAAACAAAGAGCCCAATCAAAACATGGGCAGAAGAACTAAATGGACATTTCTCCAAAGAAGACATGCAGGTGCCCAAAAAGTGCGTGAAAAGATGCTCAGTGTCACTAGTTACCAGAGAAATGCAAGTCAAAACCACAATGAGGTATCTCTTCACCAGGTCAGAAGGGTCATCATCAAAACAATAAAAACTAGAGAGGGTGTGAAGAAAAGGTCGTCCTCTTACCTGCTGGTGAGAATGTGAATCGGTGCAGCCACTGTGGAGAACAGCGTGGAGGTTTCTTAAAAGACTAAAAATAAAACTCCTGTGTGACCCAGTGATCCTACCACTGGCCATATACCTGGAGAATGAATCCGCTTTGGATTCATTTGGAACACAGTCCATAATTCCAAAGAATCCAACCACACCTTGTTTATATTCCTAATCTGTCTTTATAATAACTCTTCTTTGTGAAGCAAAAAGTCATTTGATGACAGTATAAAGATATAGTTTATTCTTGTGTTGCTTATTATGTGATAATACATTGGCTACACATGAATAAACTGTTCACCTCAATTCTGCAACCAGCATTTTGAACTTGTATGGCAACTAATGCTTCAATATATCAATCGAAGGAGTAGAGAGAGATCAGCGGTAACCTAAGATAATTTTCCTTTTCTAGTTTTTTGGGGTTCAGTGACATCTCAAAACTTACTAATCTTAGAAGTCAGGTCAATTATAATAAAAAACATACTAAATTTTAATAGTAAACAACAGTTTTGAACATATAAATTTTAAAAAGCCAATTAAGATGATTCTTTAGTAAGATTTGATTATACCTATAATGTTAACAACCCCGAGATAATGTAAAAATTGTAGACACTGCTTACAGAAAAAATTCTCACCTTCTAAAATTTCCCCACTGCTTAAATTCAGTTTTGTTTCTCCCATACTATCCTTCTGTAGGGAATGTTTACATCAACCATGAATGAATTGATTTGAATTGCATTGGCATTGAATTCTTATGTCAAAATTCAAGAGGTGGATTAGAGAGAAACTGCGATCCAAAGATTGTTTTCCACAAAGTTCTTTTGAATTATGCATAAATGACATTTGGATTCTGCTGTTTGAAGTTTATAATTCAGATAGCTTTTAAAATTTTAATGAGTTGTTTGGGACATTTTACCAAACAGATAATGACCAGTCAGACCAACTAAATAAGGATCCTGAGAAGTATGTGGGACACTTACACATTTTGACTTCTTTTCTGTCCTCTGGAATATTCCATGCTATTCACTACATTATAGTTTTTAATTACTGCATATAATTCTATTGAAAAGTCATCCTCAGGTCTTTCAAATGTCCTATATAAATGCAGAATAATTGAGTGTAATGATCTTTCCATAAATATATGTGTTCCAGCAAAAGATTTTGATCTCTTTAGGAACTGATTCACGTACATCAAGATTATAAACTGAAACACCAGAGAAACAAGGCTACCACTTATGAATTCTTCCAAATGTACCAAACAGAGAAAGGAAGGAGAAGGGGAAAGGTAAGAGTCTACTGACTGACATGGCTTCAAACTGTGACTATCTCCACAGCCCAAAGAAAACGCGAATGCAATATTTGACTGCAGAAAATGTGTATCTGCACAACCAGTGATAGGGGTCTTTTAAGAAGTATTTTATTAGTTTACTTAAGGAAATATTCAAGTTCAATAGTTCAGAAATTATTAGAAGTTCTGAATTCTGTTATGCTCTTAAAAAATTAGAATTTGTCAACGTAGATGTTATTCAAGGATGATGGCTTAGACAAATTCTGTGAGTTGAGAGGGGGTTATAAGGTAACTCCAGATATTCCCAGTATGACTCATCAGTTAACTTCTGCTGGGTGATAACCACCCCAGTTTCTGATGGCCTAAAGCAGTAACCATTTGCTCAGCTCATACTACTGCAGGTTGGCCGTTGGCTCTAAAGCCAGCTTAACAATGTTGATGGCCTTGGTTGGGCTTCCCTAGGTGTCTAATTTATCTGCCAGACAGGTGAGGGCTGGTGGTTCAGGCTGGTCTTGGCTGGGATGGCATGTGCCTGATCCAGCAGGGAAGCCCAGGCTTGACAGTTGAGGGCTGGTGGTTCAGGCTGGTCCCTGCTGGGATGGCGTGTGCCTGATGCAGCGGGGAAACCCAGGCTTGACAGGTGAGGGCTGGTGGTTCAGGCTGGTCCCTGCTGGGATGGCGTGTGCCTGATCCAGCGGGGAAACCCAGGCTTGACAGGTGAGGGCTGGTGGTTCAGGCTGGTCTCGGCTGGGATGGCATGTGCCTGATCCAGCAGGGAAGCCCAGGCTTGTCCACAGTACAGTTCATCAGGATCTCAAGACAAAGAGCATCATGGAACCTTGGCTCAGAGCTCGATCAGTGGCACTTCTTCCTTATTCTTGTCGGACAGGACATTCCACGGGCCAGTCAGGATTCTCAGTGGAGAAGTGGACTCTACCCCTTGACGAGAGGAGCTGAGAGTTACACTGCACAGAGGATGCACGCGAGCCGCGTGGGCCGTTGTGGTATTTCTGCCTCTGCAACACGCAGTCCTCTCCTTTGCATCTTGTGTATATGGAAAGTTGCCACGTGGACTCAAAACTGCTGCCAGAGGTGTTCTCGAAAAAAATAGTTTGGCTGAAGAGTCTAATATCTTTCACTTGTCTTGAAGACATTTTATCCTTTTGCTTTATTCTGAGTATTTATGGGGTTGGAGGCATTCAAGGAATGGTATTGAGAGAATGTTAGATGAAGCCAAGCTATTCCGAAAACGGCTTATTCCATTTTTCCTTTTCATTTATGCCATGTTAGAGGGTATATTGAACTTGTGTTTTCTGGTTTAGTGGCTGTATTTCTTCCCTCCTGGAGTTAATATATCCCTGTATATATAGAATGCAACTGGATATTGCTTAATGACATAGTATATAATAAGAGTTTTGGAAAAAGCAAATTTAAAAATTAATTACTGTGGTCCTCTGATTGCTTCTATGATGGTAGATAATGAGATATTTTAAGTTTGTAGCTGCCATTAATATTTTATAGATAATAAAATACAGAAGTGCTGTAATTATAGAGTTTTCATGTTTATATCAATGAGTAGTTGGAAAACAGCAGATAAAATTTAATGTATGAAAAAATAAAACACCAAGCAAAAATCTATGCAGTTTCTTCTAATGTGACATGATAAGAGGTAACAGGTACAAGCCAGGAAAGAGTCACAAGAGACATGGTTGATAATGTCCAGTGAAGACTGGCCTCATCAAGATGGGTTTTAGAGAGAATTTAGGCAACATGAACTTCTCTGAACAGAATGTGTATTTTGCATCTAGGTGCATCCCAGATTTGCACAGCTAAGAAATGTCGTCGTGGAAAATGAAGTGAAGTTTAGAGAAGAGGATCAAAAGTTGTAAGTTGGGATTTTATCTTACAGTAAACTAGAATTACTACAACTTTTCAATCTAGAATGCATACTTCTATGTTGGTAGACTTTCCACCAGATCTTGAAATACTAGAACATTGGGGCCACACTTAAGAATGATTTCTCTCAGTACACGGCCCTGGTTGCTCTAATTCTATTAAATTTTCTAGAGGTCTAGAGATAAATCCATTGAAAAATGGTTTGCGGTGGGTTAGGCAGTCCATATTTCTAAGGTAACAGGTTATAATGACCTAAAACCCATAATCCAAGTGAAATGTTTATGCCCTTCCATTAACCCCTAAAAATTACCAAGCCTCTCATATTGTAGCACTGAGATTTTATAGACATAGATACTATAAATAGAACCCTTTCACCTCATGGGAGAAGAAAGTAAAATCCAGAGAATTTGAATGACTTTCTCCTCATCATACAAGTGATTCTGAATTCTGACCTGAGAGTCAGGTCCCAGATCTACACATGCAATATAGGCTTTGCCATTAATTCTTTCTTATACCATCTTTAACCTGACATGAATCATTTCCAGTAGATTGTTTCAAGGGCAACCCACAGGTAATCTGATTCTTCAACCTTATTTTAAGACTGATTTTTCTCACTTCATTATTCTTATAAATGGAGAGATATTCCTTAAGTAATCAGGTAAGAAGCCTGGAATCACTTCTTTCTGGTTTTTTTTTGTTTTGTTTTTTTTAACAACCCTTTCCACCATATATTATATCATCCATAAAGTTAACAAATATTTATGCATGTATTATTTGTCCCACAACTATATCAAGCTCTTGGTAGGAAGGAAACTATCCCTTGGATTTATAGGTTCAATCATTCCATGTGCCTTTCACTCAATTTCTATCTCATTTTCTTCCTCCCCATCATCATCACCAATAGTCTATATTATTGTAATAGCTGCTATATAGTTTTCCTGTCCAGTATTTCTTTTGTCTTAAATACTCCTATAATAATGTCAACAATATTACTTTCCTATTCAAAGTCTTCATTGATTCTTCATATATTCAAATCCCATTCCAACCCATATTTATATTTCCTGCCTTATATATCTAGCTGTAGCCTTTAAGGTTATTAATAAAAACATTAATTGAGCATTTCCTATGGGTAAAACTCAGTGCTAAATATACTAAGAAAGACATGTATGAGGCATAGTGTCCAAAATCCAAATGCTAACATTTTATTAGAGAATATGGGATCTTGTATACACATTATTCAGTTCAGTTCAGTTCAGTCAGTCATCTCTGACTCTTTGTGACCCCATGGACTACAGCATGCCAGGCTTCCCTGTCCATCACCAAATCCCAGAGTTTACTTAAACTAATATCCATTGAGTCGGTGATCGCCCCTCCAAACTTCTCATCCTCTGTCGTCCCCTTCTCCTCCTGCCTTCAATCTTTCCCAGCATCAGGGTCTTTTCAAATGAGTCAGCTCTTCGCATCAGGTGGCCAAAGTACTGGAATTTCAGCCACAGCATCAGTCTTTCCAATGAACACCCAGGACTGATCTCCTTTAGGATGGGCTGGTTGGATCTCCTTGCAGCCCAAGGGACTCTCAAGAGTCTTCTCCAACACCACAGTTCAAAAACATCAATTCTTCAGCACTCAGCTTTCTTTATAGTCCAACTCTCACATCCATACATGACTACTGGAAAAACCATAGCCTTGAATAGACGGACCTTTGTCAGAAAAGTGATGTCTCTGCCTTTAATATGCTATATAGGTTTGTCATAGCTTTTCTTCCAAGGTCTTTTAATTTTGTGGCTGCAGTCACCATCTTCAGTGATTTTGGAGCCCAAGAAAATAAAATCTGTCAGTGTTTCCACTTTTCCCCTATTTGCCATGAAGTGATGGAACTGGATGCCATGATGTTCATTTTTTGAATGTTGAGTTTGAAGCCAGCTTTTTCACTCTCCTTTTTCACTGTCATCAAAAGGCTCTTTAGTTCTTCAATTTCTGCATTTAGAGTGATATAATCTGCATATCTGAGTTTGTTGATTCCAGCAATCTCGATTCCAGTTTGTGAGTCACCCAGCCCAACTTTTCCCATGGTGCATATAAGTTAAATAAGCAGGGTGACAGTATACAGCCTCGATATACTCCTTTCCCAACTTGGAATCAGTCCATGTTGCATGTCCACTTCTAACTGTTGCTTATTGTCCTGCATACAGGTTTCTCAGGAGAGAGGTGAGGAGGTCTGGTATTCCCATCTCTTTAAGAATTTTCCACAGTTTTTTGTGATTCACATAGTCAAAGAATTTAGCATAGTCAGTGAAGCAGAACTAGACATTTTTCTGAATTCCCTTACTTTTTCTGTGATCCAGTAGATGTTGGCAATTTGATCTCTTAACCCTTCAGTTACTGTCTCTGATACTTCTGGTTTATTAACCATCCTGAGTTTAATCCTAGATAATTCCATTCTTGAAAATGGAATATTTCTGGAAAATACACTTTACATACACTACGTTTAATGAATGTTTAGTGAAACTAAAACTGAAAACATTTTCGGTTGTGTTACCTAGTGATCTCATGTAAGGAGTCACATAATATATTCCATCTTGAATCCTGTAATGAAAATGTCTATGGGGAGTCATCCAGAACCATCTGCCTGCTTGAGAACTTGGGTCCTTACAGGAGCTTATGTGAACATGGTCTGGGTCTCAGATAACCATGATTTCTGGGGCTTTTCTTGGTCATGCTACTCTATGCAAGGCTGAGGGCCAGCTGCTTCTCAAAGCTAGTCTCTCCCCCTGGCTGCGTCATCCTGACTCAGGACCAGGCCAGAACGCAACAGTGTTTCCGCTGTGGGGTGAGGGGAATGGATGGTGGAAAGTCTTGTGTGGGTAGAGAGGTAGAGGGATGGTGCATTTTGGGGAACTTTAGCTTTTTGCTCTTCACCTTATTATCCTCTTTAAAGTTGTACCTTGAAATATATCACTTTTATAATTAAAAAGAAATAAAAGAAAAATAAAACTTTTTGGAAATATCCACAAGCTTCACAGTACTGAGATTATGATCATATATTCTTTTAACACATGGTGTTATCATTTTTACTGATCACACCATGACTAATTTCCTTCATAACCATTCTGAAATAATTATCTTCTGTTCTATTCATCTGGTTAGAATCTTTACTGCTCTCAAGTGTATGACTGATCCTTAATAAGCCACTTGCACACTCTTGAATAATATTCCTCGAATTTTATACAATTAACTTGTGAATAATTATTTATAATGAACTTTTTCTAAAGTAAATTTAAAAGTTATCAAAAGTTTGGATAGGAAGAATATTATTAGTACTGATCACTGTTTTTAAAATAGGACTTTTTAGTTACACATTATTCATAAATAGGTAGATGAAAATAATTTAAGTAATTTGAGACAAAAAAATCTGTTTTTAGTGAAATTCTGTTACTCATTGCACTGTAAAAATTAATGCATGCTTTTGCTATTTCTATCTTCTCACGTTCTTGACATTACCTAATAATTTCTTTTTTATGAAAATCTTATCTATTATTCAAGATCTCACTCATAAGCCACTTTCTTGAAGAATTCCTTGACAAATTTCTAACAATCAGTTTAACCTAGCATATAATGTCCCCAAAGTTCATGGTTTATAACCAGAAAAACTTATTTTTCATATTTTATGTTCACTGTTGGTCAGCTATAACTCTGTTCTATGTCTCCTAGATGACAAAGAAGCATATATCTGGGATCCTTCTGGTCTTTTAGGAGAGTTATAAGAGAAATATGGCAACCCCAAACTAGCTTTTAAGCTTTAACTTGGAAGTTATTCATTCACTTAGGCTCCCAAGTCATTGACCAGAGCAATTCATATGACACATTCTGAGTCAACATGATGGAATTGTACCATAAGTCACATGTCAGGTATGATATCCACAGAATTAGAAAGTATACGCCACACCCAAAAAGGAACACAAAATATTTCAAACAATAATATAATAAATAGCATTGTTTATTATAATGGAGGTAAGAGATGAAACAATTCTATTTTTGAATTTTCCTCCCATGTTCTCATCAACTCTATTATTGTTTCCTAGAATTTTGTAAATCCTTTTTCATTCCATCCATTTCCATTCTTTGCCTCCCCTTCCTTCCTAGTTCTATTTTTCAAAATTCTACCCATTACACAATATTTCAATCATGATCACATACATTCTCAGAGGCCCCCTCGGTATATTCAACTTATATTTGAGCCCTTTCTTATTTGACTTAATGTATATTGATTTTTGGCACTAGCTTTATTCAGCTGTGTACAATACTTTTGTAAATGTGTGTTCATGTATTTTCTCCCAAGTCAAACATATGATAATGTACTTAGCAAGACTGGAGCCTTGACATATTCTTCCCCATTGTGTAGGAGGAGCTCTGATCATTCAGGCTGCAGTGCCCAATGCACCAGTCCAGCTAGACGCCCCCCAGGCCTTTCCTATTCAGGACAGAATGTAGACAAACCTCTTATTTGTAAACGTGAGTAGGACTAGATTGAGTAATCATTTCTCCCAGTATGCGCTTGGTGTATAGGGAAATTCATACCAGCCCCCTGCTCTTCTCAAATGTTTATTGAATGCATTCATAGGTAATCTTGCGATGAAGGGAAGGACTATTGACCTCTGGTTAGATACATAGTGTATTAATAAAACAGTGTATAGTGTGTGAATTGAGGTACTTTCTTCTATCTTTTTTTTTTGTTTGTTTTTGTGAAAAGAATAGCATAATGAAAAGCATATCATACAAGGAAAGGCAGGAAAAAGCACTGGGGAATTTAAAGTTATGGAAACCACTGGAAGTAAAATGATGACTATCAGAGTGAAATACTTGATAAAATCAAGTAGGAAAAAGCCAATAAAGCATCTGTATGACCAGGGAATTAGAAATTGAAAATACAGAGAAAGGGGTTCATTATCTAAACAATTAATGGGATGATACATAAGCCCCATTTAGAGAAGCAAGGTTGAAGTTCTTTCAAAAAATGCAGAGTTTTTTTTCATAGCTGTTGAATCATCTTCATGTCACGCAGTTTGTTATTCTCAAAATTGAATACTGAGAAAAAGATAAGAGCTATAGTTCTTAGAAAAATGAAGAGTAGATGAAAGAGAGAATTTGAAGACATTATCTAATAGTCTTCATTTTTATAAGCAGTTACTGTTAAAAAAGCTAAAATTACAATAATGATCTTAATGTAGCCAAACCAGCATAAATTAAATAGGAATTTGTCTGTCAAATAATGTGACCAATTAACCCAATATTATACTGAACTTTCTGGTTCAGTACAATCAGAATCCTGGTCATATTATTAAGGATTTAAATATGTGTTTTTGTATACATGTTTAAATATATGTTTCACATTTTGGACTTACAGTGAAAGGATAAAAATGGGGACTAGAGAGATGAGAGAGGAGACATGTGGAAAATCAATCAAGAGGAAAGTTGCTTGATATCTGTCAGGAAAGATATTTCAAAGAAGTTAAAGGCTAAAGCAAGGTTATAAAGGACTTAAATTCACTTGGGCAATTTTAGCTTTGAAAATAAATGATGAATTGCTCGAAGAGCTCATAGTAAATACTGCAGTAGACTTTCTCTCCTCCAGCCCATCAGAACTTGACATACCTTTGGGAAACTAACTTTGCCCCAATATTAGTTTCCATTGTCTGTTTGTGGTTGATACCAACCATATCCCAATTTATATACCTTGCCTGCTGCTGCTAAGTCACTTCAGTCGTGTCCGACTCTGTGTGACCCCATAGACGGCAGCCCACCAGGCTCCCCCGTCCCTGGGATTCTCCAGGCAAGAACACTGGAGTGGGTTGTCATTGCCTTCTCCAAGGCATAAAAGTGAAAAGTGAAAGTGAAGTCACTCAGTCGTGTCCGATTCTTAGCGACCCCATGGACTGCAGCCTACCAGGCTCCTCTGTCCATGGGATTTTCCAGGCAAGAGTACTGGGGTGGGGTGCCATTGCCTAGTGAAACATAATACTCTCTCCCCTAAACAAAGGGATGGGATGTGGCATAGATGCATAATTAAACCAGCCTGAGGACAGCCATGCTGTTGAATTCACTTCAGTCCGTAAAATGGAATTATCTTTTTCTTAAACATGCGGACAGTCTGGAATGGTAGTGGTCATCGTTACATTTTCCGTACGATAGCGGCTACATTGCTCCCCCGTTATGACTACTATATTGCAGAAGACTGCTGAAAACGGAGTCAACGGAGAGGAAGGAAAGCTAAGACATGGAAGAGACATCACAACAACTCTGTTAGCGAGGTGCTATTAATGCCATTCTAAAGAAGAAGAAACTGAAGCTTGGATATTTTATTTCCCCATTCAGCTCGTAGCACCAAGTGGCTGAGTCAGGGTACCAAGCTAGGACTGTGTGGGTCTAGATCTCTTGTACATTTAACAATGTAAGTCTGAACTTTATACATGCTCTCTCACCCCTGAAACTCTTGGGGTTTTACAAGGGATGTCATAACCCATCTATAAATGAGAAAACAAATATGGCAAAATTCAGGTATATGTCCAAAATAATGAAAACAACAACAAAATAAGAAACATGGTTGAGACTCATCTGCATATATTCTGATTACCAAAAAGGCCATATCTTTGGCATCAGACAAAATGCCACTTTTATTAATTCACTTTTAAAATATTTTAAACAACGAAAAACAGTCAATTCTGTGATAAGGCCAAAGCAAATGATACATATGTCTTTTCTACAAGGAATTTGTAATTCAGAAGACGCTTCGTAAAACTAATATAAAATAGCTTGTATATTATGACTTGAACCAATTAATACAGTTAAATATGTTCGGAATTTTGAGGGGAAAATATAACGTGATAGAACAATTTACTTCCCATCAACTCTTATCCAATCATAACTTCTCAAACACTGATATGATGTGTGGTCTAAATTGAGCATCTACATGCTTATGGGAAAAAGGAAAGATATCTGTGCCTTCAAAGAAGGAAAGAGTAAATCAATATCAGATATCTTCCTCAGAGCATTAGATGTTGAGTTCATAGAGGAAAAGATTGAGTTGACCGATTTATTTCTTAAGAGTGCTTAGCAGAGTATTTATGTCCAGTTTTATTCAATAGCTTTTAACTCTGTATCTGATTACTGGGTCCAAGATTCCTTAAACCTTAGGAAATTTACATTCTAAAGATGCATGCTTTAAGCTCCAGGAGATCAGAGGCCTTGCCTGCCACGCCCCCCACCCCCCCACCCCACCCCGCCCCTTGTTGTTTTGGTTAGTCTTAGGTTAGCTCCATAAAAAAGACAGAAGTTTATTCTTGCTCATAAAAGAGGTGTATAGTTCTACAAGTAAGCAATCAATCAGTCCAGGGCTGGTCTGCAAGTGTGAAGAAGCATGAAAAAGAGGCCAAAGGAGTCCTCTTGCTCTCTTAAACATTTACACCTTCTTCCTAGAGGAAGTCACACACTGTCCCACTTAGATATCCATGGCCAGAGTTTACAGGAATGACTGCATATCAAGTTGCAAGAAAGGCTACAAAATTAATCTTTGGTTCCAGGCTCTAGTGTGGTATATGTTAGTCGCTCAGTTGTGTCTGACTCTGTTTGACCCCATGGACTGTAGCCCACCAGGCTCCTCTGTCCATGAGATTCTTCAGGCAAGAGTACTGGGGTGGGTTGCCATGCACTTTTCCAGGGGATCTTCCCAACCCAGGGATCCAATTCAGGTCTCTTGCATTGCAGGCAGATTCTTAGCCATCTGAGCCACCAGGGAAGTCCTCTAGCACAACAACAACTGTTCTTCTTTTTTTTTTTTTAAAAAAAAAGGAAAACAAAACAAATAGTCTTTAGTCTCTGCTAAAATTGCCATCTCTAAAGTGTCTCTAAAGTGTCTGGGCTTCTCTGGTGGCTCAGCTGGTAAAGAATCTGCCTGCAATGCTGGAGACCTGAGTTTGATCCCTTGGTCAGGAAGATCCCCTGGAGGAGGGCATGGAAACCCACTCCAGTATTCTTGCCTGGAGAATCCCATGGACAGAGGAGCCTGGTGGGCTACAGTCCACGGGGTCACAAACACTGGGACATGACTGAGTGACTAAGCACACACAAAGTGTCTGCTACTACTGCTGCTGCTAAGTCGCTTCAGTCGTGTCCGACTCTGTGCGACCCCATAGACGGCAGCCACCAGGCTCCCCCGTCCCTGGGATTTTCCAGGCAAGAACACTGGAGTGGGTTGCCATTTCCTTCTCCAATGCATGAAAGTGAAAAGTGAAAGTGAAGTCGCTCAGTCGTGTCTGACTCTCAGCGACCCCCTGGACTGCATGCAGCCTACCAGGCTCCTCCATCCATGGGATTTTCCAGGCAAGAGTACTGGAGTGGGTGCCATCGCCTTCTCCGCACAAAGTGTCTAGTGTTTGCATTTTACCTATTTTACCAAAGTTCATTGACCGTCCGGATCTTTGCACTTGGGTCCCTTGCTTAAGACACCCTTCCTCCTTGCCCGTTTGTTACATGTGGACACACTCTTCCACAGCGCTAAAATGAAAATGAAACAAAGCTTTCAACACGCTCACCTTTGTTACAAACCCTGTCCTAGATGAAACACAGAAGAATTTAATAAAAATCACTGATGTTGGACATAGGGCTCCTTGACTGTAACTGAAGGTAAACTGGATGGGCATCATTCTTGTTGTTTAAATTGGATTGTCATTCTTAAATAAGTCAGCTGGTTCCTTGTAAAGAAAGGTTATGAAAGACCTTCACAACCGTCTGTAATAATGCATGTAGACATTCTCTTTTGATTTTGACCTTGATTTTTCATTTCTAAGAAAATCTAAAGGATACATTAGCTATGAGCATAAAGGTGTCCCCCCCCCATTTTATGCTTAATGTTTTTCCTGTTGAAGAGTACTGAGAGGGTTGCCATTAAAACGCAACATACCTTAAATCAAAAGTTCCTCATTTACCTTTCTTAGTCACTTGTTTTATTAATTTTATTCTTATATGAAATATGTATTAAGAGCCACTATAGATTCTGTGCTAATCTAAGCCCTAGAAATGAACACACACACACACACACCCCCCCCACCCCAAACCAAGCTCTGTAGAGAATTTGCTTTATAAATGGGATGGAAAACACAAAATGAAAAAATCCACTTTGCAGACATTATTTTCTAAGTCATGGTAGTTCTAGAAGGCAAGAGTACCATAAAAGAGAACAAAGCATGTGAGCCTAGGGTTTCAGAGGCAGTAGCCCACTGAGGGCATGACACTGGAATTGTGGTCTGGAGGATGGGCAGGGAAAGTTATCAGGTTGAGAAATAAAAGGGGAAGATTCCAGGCAAGGGGGCATGAATATACAGATGCATGCATGCATGCATACACAGAGTAGTGAGGTGTGCTCATTTATTCCACTGGCATTTATAAAGCACCTGCTCTAGGCACATGGTGCAACAAGACAGTAAGATACTAATTGTTGCTGCCCTCTGAATGCTTACAGGTGAGGGAGAAGAAAGAGCTCTTATCAATGAGTGCAGTGTAGCAGCATACACAACAACTAGAAACAATGACAGACTTTATTTCCTGGGGAACCAAAATCATTGTGGACTTCAGCCATGAAATTAAAAGACATTTGCTCCTTGGAAGAAAAGCTAAGACAAACCTAGGCAGTGTATTAAAAAGCAGAGACATCACTTTGCCAACAAAGATCTGTATAGTCAAAGCTATGGCTTTTGCAGTAGTCATGTATGGATGTGAGAGTTGGACTATAAAGAAAGCTGAGTACCAAAGAATTGATGCTTTTGATCTGTGGTGTTGGAGAAGACTCTTGAGAGTCCCTTGGACTGCAAGGAGATCCAACTAGTCCATTCTAAAGGAGATCAGTCCTGGGTGTTCTTTGGAAGGACTGATGCTGAAGCTGAAACTCCAATACTTTGGCCACCTGATGTGAAGAGCTGACTCATTTTGAAAAGACCCTGATGCTGTGAGGGACTGGGGGCAGGAGGAGATGGGGACGACAGAGCATGAGATGGCTGGATGGCATCACCGACTTGATGGACATGAGTTTGAGCAAACTCTAGGAGATAGTGATGGATGGGGGAGCCTGGCGTGCTGCAGTCCATAGGGTCACAAAGAGTCAGACATGACTGAGCATCTGAACAGAAAGAAGTATTTCAAAGTTAAGATAGGCCAGAAGAATCATTGTCTAGTTCTCATAGTGGTGGGGAAAATATGCCTGATAGAAGAGCTGACTCCTGAGCCATGGGGTCATGATTTTTCTGTTAAGCTTCCTCTTTCTGTGCTTCCGTATCTTCTTTGGGATTTATCAGTGTTTATTAAAAGCCTATAGTATGCAAAGCTTTTTGTTACTAGCTGAAAAGAAACCAAGAATGTTTAGAATCCATTATCTTTGAATTAGGAACTGGCCTTAACTGTCTAACAGAATAAGTGAATAACTTTTATCTCAGCGTTTATTTATGTCTCCACTGAGCCCTTTAGTAAAAATCTCAGACAGAAGCCCAGTAGAAGGTGGCCAATAACTAATTCTGATTGAAATATTGAGGTTAGGAAGCTGACAACTTCCCCTACTCACTCCATGAGAGACTAGCTGTGAAACCTGTTCTCTAGCAATGCCAATTTGGGGAATATAAGAAACTTTGTCCTGGTTATCTTTGCTTTTATCTTTTAATACCCAGCTTGTACTAATCGGCATTTTAATTATGCATTGACTAATATGCTTTTGTCACTTAGAAGTCTCCACATGAAAAACAAATTTTAAAATATTTAAATTAACTTTGCTAAAATTAAGCAACATAATTCTAGACAAATATTTATTCCAGACTTTACCAAAGAAGCAAAAAGCATTAGAAGACCATCAAAATAAAGCTACAAAAACCATAGCTTGATAAATGTGACTCTGAGGGCTAGTGATTAGTTGTAAAGTCCTTCCTAAATAATAAGTTTATTGGAGGCATTGATAAAGATGAATTTCATAGTCAGGTGAATAAACATAGACCAAAGTAGCAAATTTCTATAAGCCATGATAATCAGTTATATAACAATCAATTAAATAGTAAAAGAAAGTCCAGTTAAGCTAGATTTTTGTTACTGTAAGGAGATATAAAAATAATTAATATTATAGTTTCTTCCATCTGAATTTTATTTATAATTCATTATAGGCTCTAACTCACTTTTTCTTAAGTAGAGATAAAAACAGCAAGTCCAAATGGAGATTCGAGTCTGACATTTTCAAAAAATAAAGAAGAAAATCAAGTAATGGCTTTGTCTGGATAATGTGAAATATACCAGCCATATAGTTAAATTTAAGTAAAAGTATTTAAATGAAGTGAATCCATTAATTTGATACTATATTTGAATAAATAAAAGCATAATTGACACTTTATTTTAATTTCCTGTGTTGACCTTAACGAGAAAGAAAAACATTCTGATAATCTTTAAAAGGCCTAGTGAATACTTTGTATAAAAGAATATTGAACAATGTGTAATTCATTCTTGCCTATGGAAAGCTTATGTAGTTCGTCAGATACATTGAAAGTCCATTCATATAGAGGGTTCACAGGAGGAAAAGCCCAGCTATAGTTGCTAGTCACCACATTTCAAGAGGCAAAAAACATATCAAAAACTCAAAGCTTTTTTTCTCTTTAAAGCCTTAGAGATCAATTTCCTCCCTGAATTCCTTACAAGTTTAAAAATCAAAGTACTAAACACAGTACTGAAATATTGTCAATGAACCATTCTCAAAAGATTTTTTTTTCAGTGTTTCAAAGAAAAGAACATGTAAAGGTCCCAAGTGCTATTTTTAATACCTCACAATCCTTGACTGTTGTGAAGTAGAACGAACCAACTCAAAAATTCTAATCTGGGTTGTATAAATAACCAAATTTCCAATCAGACTTATGCTAATTGCAAATGACTGGAGATCAAATTCAACATGGTTTTTAAGAGGAGAAGCAGTATTATTTTGTAGTTAGTGTTAATGGCAAGGCAGTTTCATGGTCCAATAAGTGGTTAGCTTTGAGCAAAAAGACGGACTCGTTGAAACCGTCAGGTGTCATATTCTTTCTCCATCTCTGTTTTCTGTTTTCTCTGAATAAGCCCCACTCTTAGGTTTCATATCATGGCAACATGGAGCCTTTTGCCTCTTCTCAGGTCCGATCCAGTAGGAATATGTGCTTGCACAGCCATTAGGTGAATGCCCATTAGGCACATGCCCGTCACAGATTCCAGAGCTGTGGCCAGGAATACAGGATATGTGGCCTGATGTAGATCTATATCATATGGCCACCCCAGGAGCTGCTGGGAAAACCCCACCCAGAATTTATGACCTGGGACTGGGGAAGGAGGAATACATAGAAAAAAAGAGACTGTTGTTAGAAGAATGGGAAATGAGCACAACAAAAGCTAAAAAATACTTATCCACGACATTTTCGTAATCAGTATTTGTGTGTGGACTGAATGTTTGTGTTGCCCTACAATTCACATACTGAAATTCTAATTGCTAATGTGATGGCTCTTGCAGGTGTGGCCCTTGGGAAGTTAATTAGTGTGAAATTAGGTCATGAGAATGGGCCCTCATGGTGGAATCAGTAACTATAAAAAGAGAATGAGACAGATCTCTCTCTCTCTCTTCATCCTGTGAGAAAATCAAGAAAAATGTCCTTTCCAGAATCAGACTGTACAGTTGTTGTCACTGACTTCCGAGACTCCAAAAATATGAGACATAAATGTTTGTCTGTAGAATTTTGTGACAGTAGCCAGATTTATGATAATTTGTACATTAATGCTATAATAAGTTACTTTAATTGAGTGTTCACAATATACCATGCTTGATGACTCCTTAATATTTTGATTATTATTATTATGCTATTGTTCCAAATTTGAAAACAATAAAATATTGACTAAAATCACTATATGTATCTGTGTGTGTGTGTGTGTATATATATATATATATATATTTAAAATATTGATTCCTAATGAGTGTAATGCTCAAAATTCTCCAAGCCAGGCTTCAGCAATATGTGAACCATGAACTTCCTGATGTTCAAACTGGTTTTAGAAAAGGCAGAGGAACCAGAGATCAAATTGCCAACATCTGCTGAATCATCAAAAAAGCAAGAGAGTTCCAGAAAAACATCTATTTCTGCTTTACTGACTATACCAAAGCCTTTGACTGTGTGGATCACAATAAACTGTGGAAAATTCTGAAAGAGATGGGAATACCAGACCACCTGACCTGCCTCTTGAGCAATTTGTATGCAGGTCAGGAAGCAACAGTTAGAACTGGACATGGAACAACAGACTGGTTCCAAATAGGAAAAGGAGTATGTCAAGGCTGTATATTGTCACCCTGTTTATTTAACTTATATGCGGAGTACATCATGAGAAATGCTGGACTGGAAGAAGCACAAGCTGGAATCGAGATTGCCGGGAGAAATATCAATAACCTCAGATATGCAGATGACACCACCCTTATGGCAGAAAGTGAAGAGGAACTAAAGAGCCTCTTGATGAAAGTGAAAGTGGAGAGTGAAAAAGTTGCCTTAAAGCTCAACATTCAGACATCGAAGTCATGCCCACCACTTCATGGGAAATCGATGAGGAAACAGTGGAAACAGTGTCAGACTTTATTTTTCTGGGCTCCAAAATCACTGCAGATGGTGACTGCAGCCATGAAATTAAAAGACGCTTACTCCTTTGAAGGAAAGTTATGACCAACTTAGATAGCATATTCAAAAGCAGAGACATTACTTTGGCAACAAAGGTCCATCTAGTCAAGGCTATGGTTTTTCCTGTGGTTTTTCCTGTGGTCATGTATGGATGAGAGAGTTGGACTGTGAAAAAGGCTGAGTGCTAAAGAATCGACGCTTTTGAACTGTGGTGTTGGAGAAGACTCTTGAGAGTCCCTTGGACTGCAGGGAGATCCAACCAGTCCATTCTGAAGGAGATCAGCCCTGGGTGTTCTTTGGAAGGAATGATGCTAAAGCTGAAACTCCAGTACTTTGGCCACCTCATGCAAAGAGTTGACTCATTGGAAAAAACTCTGATGCTGGGATGGATTGGGGGCAGGAGGAGAAGGGGATGACAGAGGATGAGATGGCTGGATGGCATCACTGACTCGATGGACGTCTGGGTGAACTCCGGGAGTTGGTGATGGACAGGGAGGCCTGGGATGCTGTGATTCTTGGGGTCGCAAAGAGTCGGATACGACTGAGCGACTGAACTGAACTGAATGTGTGTAAAGGCATAATAATGAAATGGACAGATGCATGAACTTAAATATCTCAAATGTTCATGAAATTTGAAAACTGTGTTCAAATGAACAAGAAAGAAAAAAGAAATCTTGCCTCCTGCTATTACTTAATTGGCAAGTTAATCTGCTTTCCTATTTAATTTAAACCTAAATTTACACTGCACCGCTGTCCTTTTTGAGTATACTAACTTTATGCCAATAGATTAAAATTTGTTCTTAAAACTATTGGCAGGATTTCAGGAAACAAAGACAAAAGAAAGATGAGATTGAAATAGAAAGACAGAGGCTAGGAAACAGACATGGAGGAAGAAAAGAAGGAAAAGTAGGAGAGAAGGAAGTAAAGAAGGAAGAACATACATTTTATTCTTGAACCATTCCTGAATATTCTTGATCAGCTAAAACATTTACAATGGGGATATCTTAGTAAGGTACTATTAATGAAATTATTTTTAGTGTCTTAGTCTCTTTCAAATTGTTCTGTTAACTTGGAAATTTTTGTGTGTGGGGGAAAAAAAAAAAAAAAAAAAAAGCACTGCTGAAAACAGAACAAACAAGCAAGCGAGCCTCTCTTTCCTTGCTGGCTTTCAGTCAGTTTTCCCACTAAATGGAGAAACACAGCAGCGTTTTCACTAGACAACTGAAGCGCACAATTTCACAAACAATCCTGAGTGTGTGCTGCAGGGCATGACCATGGATGGTGTTATCTGGTCATGTTCCATGTTTTATATCTGTCATCCACTGTTCAGGCGTTTTCTTTTCTTGCGCTCCCTAGGTGTGAGAAAAAATTTGGTTAAATGAGAAACTGTTTCAAGGCATTTTAACTTAAGATTGAAAACATTTTGCCCATCTTATAGCATGCAAACATACCTTGGAAAGTTTAAATAAAGAAGAGAGGTAAAAATTTGCATTAGATGTGTGCAGATGTGCTTAAGCAAAACTGGCTCAAAGATGTACTTGGATTACATTTAATTTTCTTCTCTCCAGGATACATTCTAGTGTCACATCAAATCATATGCCTGTTTTTAAATCAATAATGGTATTCTATGTATAATATGTGAAGACATGAACAGAGATAGAAATACTTTTATAATTATTTTTTCATCAAGTCTATGTTGCTTATTTCAAATTCAAATGTTTCCACAGTATTTGCCTCAATTGAATTACTTACCTTGAAATAATTTCCAAAAGTGGCTAAAACAGGTCAATGAGAAATTAAAGTAACATATTGGAACTTTTTACCAAATATTTATTTTACTATATATATTATTCAATGTTATGTAAAATTCAGAGGACTTATTTCAAATTTATTGTCCAAAAAAACCCCACATTTGTTTTATAATCTTATAGAAAATAGGAATTATTTATTTATCTATAGCAGTTAAGCTGGAATCAAGATTGCTGGGACAAATATCAATAACCTCTGATACTTAAAGCTCAACATTCAGAAAACTAAGATCATGGCATCCAGTCCCACCACTTCATGGGACAAATAGATGTGGAAACGATGGAAACAGTGACAGACTTTATTATTTTGGGGCCCCAAAATCGTTGTAGATGGTGACTGCAGCCATGAAATTAAAGGACACTTCCTCCTTTGAAGAAAAGCTATGACCAACCTCAACAGCATATTAAAAAGCAGAGACATTTCTTTGTCAACAAAGATCCATCGAGCCAAGGCTATGGTTTTTCCAGTGGTCATGTATGGATGTGAGAGTTGGACTGTGGAGAAAGCTGAGTTCTGAAGAATGATGCTTTTGAACTATGGTGTTGGAGAAGACTCTTGAAAGTCCCTTGGACTGCGAGGAGATCCAACCAGTCCATCCTAAAGGAGATCAGTCATGAGTGTTCATTGGAAGGACTGATGCTGAAGCTGAAGCTACAATACTTTGGCCACCTCATGCGAAGAGTTGACTCATTGGAAAAGACCCTGATGCTGGAAAAGATTGAGGGCAGGAGGAGAAGGGGACGACAGAGGATGAGATGGTTGGATGGCATCACTGACTCAATGGACATGAGTTTGGGTAAACTCTGGGAGTTGGTGATGGACAGGGAGGCCTGGTGTGCTGCAGTCCATGCAGTTGCAAAGAGTCAGACATGACTGAGTGACTGAACTTAACAGTTAAATTAGGGTGGCATTTAGAAACCGCTAAACTGTTCAGGAGGGACCAGCATGTCTTTGCAGGGTGCTCCTTCTCCATCTTGGGAAGGGTCAGAGCGGTCCTCTGAGTGCCCTGGCTTCCTGACAGTGAGGCGGGGGCAGCCTATGTGATGACTGACGGGCAGGGCTCAGACACACACAGCCGCAGGTCACAGAGCATGGAATCCTCTGCTCCACCGCACCTGAATTCTCCCCGTTGTCCATAAACAAGGGTCAGGTTCATCACGTGGGGTGGCACTGCTAGGTAGTCATGGTGAACCCAGACACATGTGAACGGAGCTAGATGGATTCTCCTGCTAATCAATTCTTTCCCCCTTACTAACAAAAACTAGTTTAAAAATCAGCCGATCATCACATGGCAAGCCTGGGACAACAAATTTAGTCTCAATGCACAAAACTGGTCAAAATATCTTACACTGCAACTTCAAGCCAATCTTCAAGCCAACTCCAGGGCTCTCTCCCTATCATGTTTATGTAGAGGAGGCCCTCTGTCATCATTTCAAGACTATGCTTCTTACTTTCTTACTTCATCCTCCAGAAGACAGTTTTCTAAGCCTAAAAAAAAAAAAAAGAAAGAAAGAAAAGAAAACTTTTTCTTATACCTTAAAAAATAAATAATAGTCACTACTTTATAAAATGTATGATCTGTTGTTAAATATGTGAGGGAAGGATGGCTTATCTTTAATGCCTTTAATACTTGAAACTATTCTGAAACCAGGACGATTGATGAAATTTCAAACCACTCTAGCTGCCCCTTCAGCTTCTACCTGCTTTCTACCCTCATTCCTTTCTGCTCACAAGACCCTTTAGGATAAAATCTCGCCACTTTCATATTCTTTTTGTTTACCAATATATTTATCATTTTAACATGTTTTATGACGAATCAACGTGTTCTTTACTCAATGGAACCTTTTCCCCACATGAATACAACCAAATAAATTTTCTCTACAAGTTCATTTCTAAATGCTTTTCCTATTAGTTTTTATTTCAAGCAGAAGAAGGAAAAAACTCTGACCCTGGTAAGTGAACTGCCATTCAAAATATCCTAAGGCACAAAGCCAATTTTCTTTTTTCTCATTTCCTGTCTAGGGTGACTGGGAATTTCACATTAACCAGACCGTATCTCTCTGTTCTTTTTTCTCTGCCTTTCTTCAGCCAGGTAGATTTACCTTTCCCAGGATACTCTTATCAGTTTTACGATCTTCTTTTTCCTTCTTTCTCATTGCACCAGAAGTGCTTTGTTTGCATTGTAAGTTAACTAGACCAGTCTCTGTCCTTTTACAAAGCCTTTGCATTGGCCAACAGGAGTTGCAAGCCTCCCATTCAGATCAGTCTGTAACACTCCCACAGATTGGCAATATTTGCATTATTTTGAACTTTCTCTCTGACTGGAGGCTTCTTCCCTACAACATCCTGACCCTCCCAAGAATCCATAAAACACAAAGTGGATGTCACTAAGGTGGCAGTCCTGATCATTGGAAAGACAGATGCTGAAGCTGAAGCTACAATACTTTGGCCACCTGATGCGAAGAACTGACTCACTGGAAAAGACCCTGATGATCAGAAAGATTGAAGGCAGGAGGAGAAGGGGATGACAGAGGATGAGATGGTTGGATGGCATCACTGAATCAATGGACATGAGTTTGAGTAAGCTCTGGGAGTTGGTGACGGACAAGGAGGCCTGACGTGCTGCCGTCCATAGGGTCTCAAGGTGTTGGATACAACTGAGCGACTGAACTGAAGGTGGCTCAGTGGTAAAGAATCCACCTGCCAATGCAGGGGACGGGGGTCGTGAAGATCCCCTGGAGAAGAAAATGGCAACCCACTCCGGTATTCTTGACTGGAGAATCCCACGGACAGAGGAGCCTCACGAGCTACTGTCCACGGGGTCGCTAAGAGTCAGACATGACTTAGTGACTAAAGAACAACACAGCAAACGTGCAGTAGAACAGTAATCAATGTGTGTACGCTTGGCCCTTGCACAACACAGGGGTTAGGGGCATTGATCCTTGTGCAGCTGAAAAATCAAGTATAACTTTTACCTCCCTCAAAACTTAACTGGTAGCCTACAGCTGGCAGGAAGCCTTGCTGATTATACATTGCCAATTAACTAATATTCTGTATATTATGTGTATTCTACACTATATTCTAACAGTAAAGTAAAATAAAATGTTATTAACAAAATCATAAGGGAAAACATGCTTACAGTACATATGTGTATTATTGAAAAAAATCTGTCTATAAGTGGACCTGGGCAGTTTATATAGGTGTTATTCAAGGATCAACTGTCTAGTTTGTATTTCTCTCTTCCTGTTTCTGCAAAAAAAAAAAGAAAACAACTTACTAAAATTACCTCTGTCTTATAATTTATGGTGTAGGAGAATTAAATAAGCAGGATATTTCCTTGCAAAACTTATCTGAGTAGGACTTTATGAAAACAAAACTAAACTTCTGAGCTTAAGGGAAAGGATAGATTAGATTAAGAAACAAATGACCTGGCTTCACAAAAGAGGCTTAAGAATTTCACATTTTAGGAAATTAATTTAATTTATTTTTGGGGGCTCCAAAATCACTGCAGATGGTGACTGCAGCCATGAAATTAAAAGACGCTTACTCCTTGGAAGGAAAGTTATGACCAACCTAGATAGCATATTCAAAAGCAGAGACATTACTTTGCCAACAAAGGTCCGTCTAGTCAAGGCTATGGTTTTTCCAGTGGTCATGTATAGATATGAGAGTTGGACTGTGAAGAAAGCTGAGCGCTGAAGAATTGATGCTTTTTAACTGTGGTGTTGAAAAAGACTCTTGAGAGTCCCTTGGACTGCAAGGAGATCCAACCAGTCCATTCTAAAGGAGATCAGCCCTGCGTGTTCTTTGGAAGAAATGATGTTAAGCTGAAACTCCAGTATTTTGGCCACCTCATGTGAAGAGTTGACTCATTGGAAAAGACTCTGATGCTGGGAGGGATTGGGGGCAAGAGGAGAAGGGGACGACAGAGGATGAGATGGCTGGATGGCATCACCGACTCAATGGATGTGAGTCTGAGTGAACTCCAAGAGTTGGTGATGGACAGGGAGGCCTGGTGTGCTGCGATTTGTGGGGTCGCAAAGAGTTGGACATGACTGAGTGACTGAACTGAACTAAACTGAATTTACAGCTTAAAAATGAGCAAGCATGCTTTTCTCTGGGCTTCCAGGATGGCTCAGTGCTAAAGAACTCACCTGCCAAGGCAGGAGATATAAGACACGGGGCTTCAGTCTCTGAGTAGGGAAGATCCTCTGGAGGAGGGCATGACAACCCACTCCAGTGTTCCTGCCTGGAGAATCCCATGGACAGAACAGCCTGGTGGGCTACAGCCTGTAGGGTGGCGGAGTTGAACGCTACTGAGGCAACTGAACACACACACTCATGCTTTCTTCCCAGCTGAGCAGAGTGGCCAGACTTGAGGCACCCTTGTTTGCAAGCACAGTTCTGTCTCAGTGCTTAAGGATCTACTTTGCCATGGCTGTGATCTATTGAAACAATGTATTTGAATGCTGCCAGAGCTGCCTCTAGTTTATAAAAGAAGCAATTTGCTTTCAGACCCTCTTTATTCCACCCAACACTGCTATGCTCTGCTCCCCAGACAGAAGGGGCAAGATCGCAGGTACCCACCCGCTTTGCACAATGTCTAGCTCCACATAGGAATGTATCACAATAACTGTTTAGTCTTTATTGCCGCCACTTGTGTGGTTATGAGGCCATTATATTTAGAGCAGGGCAATTTAGGTTTGTGTTAGCCAGGGATGGTGATCATCTCTCACCCCTGACCTTCAGGTTAATGAGAAGTTCCTCTGGGTAATTGCCCTCCCTCAAGATAGCCCTGTGCTGTGTAATCTTTATCACTTAAAATGACATTTAAAGTTTGTTTTACATGAGCAAGTAGGAGAACATTATTTCTGCAGTGAGCAATAATTATCTGCCTCCTAGCTGAAAATGCATGCTGGGGATAAATTGCGTTCATCTGGTAGCCTTTGTTTGTAAGACAAGTTAATTAAAAGAGGAATGTTGAAAAATATGTCTGCCCACTGAGTGCTGATGGAGTAATAATATTACTTTACAAGAAAACATTACATGCAAACAACTTTGGTTTTGTTCTGAAGTTATGAAGGAAAATGAGGTAAATGAAATGTTCCCACAAGCAAAATTTTGACTACAATAGAAAAGAGTAGATGAAGCAAAATATCTGTTTATTCTAAGCAAGTAATAAATGTCTAAAATCTTCGGTGCCCAGGTGGCATTTGTACTGTTTAGCCTGGACAAGAAATATTGAACCTAACAACATGGGCTCATTAAAATATGCAACTAATTCTGTATACTTGATACTGGTTGTCTGGGCTGTAATTGAGATCACTGTCTACTGAAAGCGTATTATCTATTTAATACAAACATTTAATATTGTTATCCTTCATATGCCTTGCAAAGAACATGCTTGTAGTTGTATATTAAAAACTATTTTTTTTTATTTTGGTGGTGAGACCAATAATTCAAATTGGAGCTTATTTAGCATTTGCTGGGAATGGTAGTGGTGTTTAGTTGCTCAGTCATGTCCAACTCTTTGTGATACTGTTGTCTGTAACCTGCTAGGCTCCACTGTCCATGGGATTTTCCAAGCAAGAATACTGGAATTGGGTGCTATTTTCTTCTCCAGGGGACCTTCTGACCCAGAGATCGAATCTGGTTCTCCTGTGTTGCAGGCAGCCTTCTGCATTGCAGGCAGATTCTTTACTGACTGAGCCACCAGGCGAGCCCCTTGTTGGAAATAGTTCATTAATTTTTGCTATTGAAATTTGCCCTTGTAAAAAGCATCCTAACATTAAACTTGTATATTCAATCACTGAAATCAGGTTTCAATGTTCATACTTTATATGAAATAATTTTTAAGCTACTTTTTTCTTTAAAAAATTTCACCAGCCCCTTTCATTTTGTATTTTAGCAGTTGCTTTTCTCACAGCATTTTGCCAACAAAATTCAATAGCCATATCCCTATCTCAAGAAACGGAGGTAAGTAGTATCAAAGATCACATACTAATCAGGGGTACTTTCCCACTGAATTTGGGCTTTTCTCTACTGCTATTTCAAATGGTTGGAGTAGGAAATGGCAACCCACTCCAGTATTCTTTCCTGGAGAATCCCATGGACAGAGGAACCTGGTGGGCTACAGTCTGTGGGGTTGCAAAGAGTCAGACATGATGGAGCGCGCACACACACACACACACACACACTTCAAATGGTTTAGCAATGTGTATATTGCATCAAAAGCCTTGACTTTTCCAAGAGTCAAAGGTGACATACTGCTAGGTTTGGTTGATGACTCTAATTTGGCCCTTTTAGTACAAAAACTGTGTATATGATCAATACTTTAAGTCGATCCTTTAGAATTGCATCTTCTCATCTTCAACACCTGGAAATAGAGGTTAAAGGAGTATGGTCCATTATAAAGCTTCCCCAGGCTTACCATGTTAATGCTCACTGACTTTGATTTATTTTAAAGAAATCTGGGGAGAGTCTTCATTTCTGACTCAGGCTATTTGAAAATCTGATAAAAGATTCTCATTAAAAAGTGAGATATCAGATGATTTCACACACAATTTCAGGAGATTAATGGACAACATGAAACTTATGGGTTCATGAATCCCAGGCTAAGGACATTTGAAAACAGGTCTTCCAAAATTACAACATGATTTCCATTTCAAATTTCTTACCATCCTTATTCAAAATTTATTTCTTTACTTAAAATCATCCCTCAAAATGCTGGGTGATCATCAATTTATACTCTTTTCACTTATTGAGGCAAAGTGTTGGATTACTGTCAAGGGGGAATTTCTATCTATTTCAAGATCAGCTCTGAGCTGAAATATAAAATGTGAAGGGATGAAATAGCAGATCTTCCTCACCATTCCCCACTCCTTTCTTTCCTATCACTTTCTCAGGAATCCACTTCTGCTGACAGCTCTTGTTCATCCTATTTTCCTATCAACCCACTGTCAAGAAAGAAATTCAAGAATGATAGAAATGTATTCCTGCCTCAACCTACCTCCTAGTTTTTAGGTGAAGAAACTTTGAAATGACTTTCATGTGGTTTTCTCAAAGTTCCTGGGGCCAGACAAGCAGCGTGAAGATGAGATCCAACATTGCTCAATTAACTGCTGAGGCTCACAGTATTTCATTTTCATTTTTAACTCATGCAATCGATTTTTCTAGTGTGATAGCACTGTAATGGTGGAATATTGGTCAGGTAATCAGGGTAAAATAGGTGCCATATATGGAAGGATAGCCACGGACATTTATGCTGTTTCTATTATTTTCTGCTTTCCACTAGTAGATTCACAGACCCAGTCATATTTTATGTAAATAGGCATCTAGATCTGTTACTCAAAGATGGCCTTGTTTCTATCCTGAACTCATAAACATATGTCAAAATGTTGCATGTAATCTCTTTACAAGTTGTATCCTATTCACTTGGGGATGGCAAAACATAGGTATTACTCTATTAATAAATAAGCGAATATACTCATAAATAAACATGTGAATAAATGAATAAATATGTTCATATATTCATACACATTCACACATCCATCCATACATAAAAAGATGATGTGGAATTTAAAGAGAAAGAAGGAGAAGGCCGACTTAAATATCAAAAAGTATCAGTTGGAAGAAAAATTAGAATATAATCAGAAAACAAAATATATGAAGGGAATGGAATGGCTTATTGCAATATTAAATTTTCTCTTATGTATAAACCTGATCATCAGTATGCAAAAATATGGAATATTTTTAAAAAGTGGTAAAAAGGAATGTTTGAAAATAAGACAATAGAAAAAAGATAACATTTAGACAAACCATCCACTCTTTTCAATTATTTATTCCCAAATGGCAGCTCACTTCAGTTTTCTTGCCTGGAGAATCCCATGGATAGAGGAGCCCCCTGGTCCATGGGGTCGCAAAGAGTTGGTCACGACTGAGTGACTAAGCATGCACAAGCAAACACTACCCCCAGATTTAGTGGTTTAAAACAGTCTTTTATTTTGTACATGACTTTGTGGGTCAAAAACTGGGGAAGGACTGAGCTGGGCGGCTTTTCTCTGATCCAGGTAATGGGGCTGGGGCAGCTGGGGCTGCAGGATCCACTTCTAAAATAGCTTTACATTATGAGTTTTTTATATCTCCATTTATTGGTTGATACTTATAAGGTTTCCAAATCAGGGAACAGACAGATTATTTACTCACACATTGACCCTAGCACTAGTTCACTATATCCCCCCCTAACCTCAGGTGATGCTGTGAGGGCGACATGGAATCTGTGTATATAGAAGAATTGCACCAAGGAAGAGGAACCTTGAGAATATGAATTATTGGAACTTATGTAAACAGCTGGTACATATCTAAACAGACTATAAACACATATATAAACAGAAGCTACCCCTTCTCCCCTCTGCAGAGTCAGAGATAGAAATGGAGAGAGAAACAAAACTCCCTCTGAAGAGAGGAGAAGGTCTCTAGGTTCATTACCATTTGCCACATAAATAAATGACCTTGGGGGGATAAATCTTTAGATCTTTCTGAAGGTCACTTTCTTTAGGGTTGCTATCGTCTCCACACTCACCCCCAGCAAACTTTATTCGTAAGACCCTAACTGAGCAGAACTGTGAAAATACCATTTCCAACACATATGTCTGGTTCCCTTGCTCTTGGCCTATTCTCTTTCATTCTCTCTCCCTTTTTCTCTCTCCGTGGTTCCATGATCTGCTCACAACACCGGGTTCTCAGGAAAGCCCTAATTTTCACAGGGTCACTGGCTTCCAAGAGGCAGGAACAGAAACTTGCCCAGCATCACTTCTGCTTGTCCTATTGATCAAAGCAGTTGTAGGGCCTCCCAAGATCCAGAGGGTAGGGGAAAGAGTGTCTAGTTCTCTATGAGGTGGAAAGAAGGTGACAGGGTCATGTGGCAGAAGACATGAGGTATATGTAACTGTGGCCATCTTGGAAAACACAGTCTCTCACATACCTCCTAAAGCCATTTTGAAAGAGGGAAATTCCTGCAATGAAGAAATACTATAGTTGGAGAGATAGCACCCATCATACAAATAGTAAACAAATAAATAATAGTCTCATTCTGGTTGGGGTGTAATCTACTAAGGATCTCGATGTATTCCCAAGGCTCCAGTAGACTGAGAGCCTGAGCACATGTTCCAGGGCACAGGCTACTGGACTAGTCCTTGAAGCAGCAGTGGATTTGGTTTATGTGGCTTGAGAGTCTGAGTGCACTGGGAATTCAACTCCACCCCGTGCCCCCCAGAGCCTTGTCTAAGTAGGTTCCTCGGATCTGGGAGCTTGATTTTACTTGGTAGAAAGCTTGGGACTTGGAGACTTTCTTGGACTGCTTGCAGGAAGGTCTGTTCCAGTGTACCTCTCAACCATTCTTCATTCCCCAGGGCATTGACTAGTCTCTGGAGTCTCACAGCCATCATGAGATGCTGACAAGAAGTCCTGAGTCTCGTTCTCTCTCACTCCAGTATTGATCCTTCCAATCCTGGAGGTGAGGGACTGTTCTCCTTCCAGCTTTTTGGCCATACTTGATGAGGTCTGCAGATGGTATTTTATGTTTTCTCTTTTTCAAAATTGAAAATGGTAATAGCCAGCCTTTATTAAGTTATAAAGATACCGCATATATAGACTAGGCATACAGAGGCAAGACGTTGATGGCATAGACTCTGGAGCAGTATGTCTGAATTTACATTCTGCCTCCCTCTAGATGACCCTGGGCAAGCTATTTAATCAGTCCATGCCTCAGTTTCTTCATTGGTATGATAGAATAACAGCAGTGCCTACCCTCACACAACTGGTGATAATGATCAATTGAACAGGTTAATGTGAAGTTCTTAGGACTATGCATGTTACGTAGTAAACTACAGTAAGCATTATGAAAGGTATGGTTGTCATAGTCACTGTTTCTTTTGGAAGTAATGAAGTCATATCATCCCTTTGAGAAATGTGAATAGCAGGTGCCCACAGTGATGGTGGATCACTGAAATTCAGGTTTTATTCTAAACAATGCTCAGCTATTCTTTCGTTATACATGGGCTTGTGATTGTACCCACTCCATGAACCTCTGGATTCACACTGACTGCGCACGTGATCAGAGAGTGCCCCTTGCTTTCCTGTCTCTGGATGTGACTCTTACAATAAACTTCCTCTGGAAACTTTAGTTCTGGGAGTCTCTTTTGCACAACCTACCAGAGACCGCTTCCGTCACTTAATAATGCCACCATATTCTAATTTAACATAAGTGTGTACATTAAATATATGCTTGTATGTATATGGGTACACACACATGTGCATAGACACATGTACACTTCATTTCTACAAGCATTCCGGCACTTTTTTTTTTATCATACTACTCACTTTTGATCTTACACGATTTTTTTTTCAAATGCTCTCTTACTATTCCTTGTGTGTTTCTTTACCTTTCACTTACTTTTATTTGACTCTCGTTTCATGAAAGGTGAGTTTTGAGATCTGAAATTGTGAGATTAAAGTAGATTTATGTCCAGTGATAAGCTTAATTGAGACCTAAAATATGAGCACATAAATCATTATATTTTTACTTATTTATTACATATGCCTTCGGTTTATTTTATCTGTCATTAAAGAGTATGAGGTCAGCATGAGAAAGCATCTCATTTGGTTTCTTAACAAAATTTAATGCATAGACTGTGATTTATTTTCTACCAACATTACACTATTAGGGTGAGTTGTTGATAAGCAATTTACAGCAGTAGACAAGATCAAGGCCTACCCTTAGGCTGATTTATCATAGTTCATATATTTACTAACAGGCTGGCAAGTGAAACCTTTGAAAATATAATGAATTTAAAATGTCTACACATTATATCTCACCAGGTGATTAGCTAACCTACTCCTTGTATATTTGTATTCTTCTATATTGTTTTGGAAGCAAACAAATAGAGCTGTATTACATCAATAAAGTAAATTTCAAACATTCAAATGTTTAACCATTCTGAAAATAAACACCATCACATGCCACAATTTATTTTACTCTTAGTTTATTGTAATACTTTGCATTCAATTTATAAACTAATTACAAATTGGAAGCACACATACACGATGTTAGAGCTGAAAGGGAACCTTAGAAGTGATGTTGTCCAGCTTTATTTTATCGATAGATGGATGAAATTGCAGGAGACGGGAAATTGCTCAGTGTAATAGAGGTAGTTTGAAGGAGGACTTGGACTAGGCCTCCCTGACCCTTTTTATTTGATAAAGTGTTTTCATTAGATACCATAGTATATAGGACTGAAATGATGAAATTTGTTTTGCATCTGTCAATAGTAATTGTTAGTAACATTTTCTAGGGGAAGACATTTTTATACCTACTTAGCAAATTAAACACTGCTTTATATTTATTGCTATTTGGTATCAAAAAGAAAGATACATACATGAAGCTGGTAAAAAAAAAAACAAAAACAGCACAAAACATCCATAACTGTTTAGAGAATAAATGGTAACATTCACTTGGGAAAGTTCTAAAAGGCTGACTCTCATTATTCATTGCGTGTTATGGAAATTTTACATAAATTGTTGTAAATTCCTATTGTTTATAGGAATAAATTTTAAAAGTATATGATTTGTTTACACCAAAGTAAGCAGGAAGTTGTCATAAATTCATTTTACTATCCCAGTTTATTCCTATACTGTGTTTTAGCCATACTAGGGAAAATTTGAATTATTTTTCATTGCATTTTTACACATGTCAGAAGTATTCCCCTAAATTTATTTATATCATAACAATTTATTTGAATGTGTATATCCATAAAGCTTTAATTAAGAAAAACAAATCTTTGGGTCAGACATGCAACTTTTCTGACCATCAAAACATTCGTTTTCTACTGAACTTGAGCTGTAATGTTCATGGTAAGGCTAACCTGAAGACATTTGCCTAAAATATTGACCCAAGTCCAATGTATTCCCTAAAAAGAGACCTTAGAAATGTGAATTGCAATTTATGACATTATAGATCTTCCTTTATGGAATCATTTTGAAGCTGAGAAATCAAATCCATATTGGAGGTCTAAGTTCCTAAAACAAACTAATGTTTCATAGTTCAATTTAATTTAATTTTTATAAGATGTATCATTCTGTTTCTAAGAGGAAAAAGACATACATGACTCTCCTTTAAGAATGTTTCAATATCTGAAACAACAAACAATTCTGGAAGAGATAATAGTTTGAGAAGATAAAGATTACTGCAACAGAAGATTAATAACTAAATATCTCTTAATACATCTTTGCAGTTTAAAAATTTTTAATTGTGTTTTCATCATTAACTACAGATGTTATAAACTTCAATGTAGGGTCAGTTTGAAATATAGATAGATAAGTAGATACATATATGTGTATGGGTGTGTGTGTGTTCAGTTACTAAGTCATGTCCAACTCTTTGTGACCCTAAGGACTATAGCCGGCCAGACTCCTCTGTCCATGGGATTCTCTAGCAAAGAACACTAGAGTGGGTTGCCATGTCCTCCTGAAGAGGATCTTTCCAACCCAGGGATAGAACCCAAGTCTCCTGCATCTCCTACCTTGGCAAGTGGGTTATCTACCTCTGAGCCACCTGGGAAGCCTAGATAGATGATGATAGATTTTAATTCTAATTGTGATTCATTTTCTTTTCTCTCTGCTAGCTACATTCCAAATAATGAAAAGCACATTCATGCGAAAAGAATGCATTATGGTTATTTATATGAGAACTATATTGCTCAAATTTGGGGGGAATATTAATGAATTATAAATGCAAATGAACATGGCTGAGATGGGAAATAATTAACTTACACAACAGGATATGGGGTATTTTATACAACAGTTGTATTTTTAACAGAATTTCCACTATTCATATTATGAATACTCCCACTATCTCTGTTGTGAGAATACATTAAAGTCCTTTCAGCAAGTCCAGGAGAAAAGGGGTAAATGAGATAAGTAGGTCTGTGAAGGTGACTGAATAAAGGAACAGAGAGGAAGGGAAAATTCAAGGTTGATGTGGGTACTCCCAACCTGGATTGCTGATAGAGTATCAAAAGGAAGGTACATATAGTGGAGCAAAAGCTGTGTTTTTAAAAGAAGTTTAGCTGAGGAGAAAAAAAAAAGGCTTTAGACATGGTGCTAAAGCAATTTTATTTTCTTATCAAGTTACCTTTATTTCACAATGTTTTAAAATCATCCCTGCCTTATTTGGGAAAAGGCAATGGCAACCCACTCCAGTACTCTTACCTGGAAAATCCCATGGGCGGAGGAGCCTGGTAGGCTGCAGTCCATGGGGTCTCGAAGAGTCGGACACGACTGAGCGACTTCACTTTCACTTTTCCCTTTCATGCATTGCAGAAGGAAATGGCAACCCACTCCAGTGTTCTTGTCTGGAGAATCCCAGGGATGGTGGAGCCTGGTGGGCTGCCGTCTATGGGGTCGCAAAGAGTCGGACACGACTGAAGTGACTTAGCAGCAGCAGCAGCCTTATTTGATTCATAAGAACAGAGGTGCAGCGTGTTTTTTTTTTTTTTTAATGACAACTATATTGAGATAAAATTCATAGAACATACAATTCACCCATGTAAAGTGTACAATTCAACAATTTAGTAATGTTTTCACGGAGATGGAAACCAGATACAAACAATTTTGGAGCATTCTTACCACCTCCAAAGGAAACCCCTCACATACTAGCAATTCCCTAATCCCTCCTACCGCCACCCCAGTCCTAGGTAACCACCCATCGACTTACTGCCATCACTGATTTGCCTATTCTGGACACTTTTTTACCAACCCTTTCAAGTTGGACCCCAACAAGGGTCCTCCTGCCAGGAGTCACTGTGGCCTATATAGAACATGATGGACCAAGTTCAGTTCAGAAGCAAAGGAAAGGTTTTTAAAAATTTTTTGACATGTACACACTGCTATATTTATTCTTTAATTTATTTTGTTCACTTTGGGCTGTGCTGGGTCTTCGCTGCTGCTGGCGGGCTCTCTCTAGTTGGGGCACACCGGCCTCTCATTCCGGGGCTTCTCCTGGTGCAGAGCACAGGCTCTAAGAGCACGGGCTCAGTAGTTGCGACTTGCTGGCTCTAGGGCACGCAAGCTTCAGTAGCTGTGGTGCAGGGGCTCATTGCTTGGGGCTCACAGGCCTTAGAGCAGGCAGGCTTCAGTAGTTGTGGTGTGGGCTTCGTTGCTCTGTGGCATGTGGACTCTTCCTGGGCCAGGGATTGAACCTGTGTCCCTGCATTGGCAGGCAGACTCTTATCCACTTGGCCACCAAGGAAGTCGAGCAAAGCTTTATTTTATTTTTATCCCAAATGTGTTTACTGGGGTGATCTCCCATTCATCTTGATACAGGGTGCTTTCAGTGCTGCTTGCATCTGAAGGAGCATCCTTCTGTAAGGCTTGCTTTTCCTCCTGTAGGCGGGCAGAGGACCGTAGAGAGCCCAACACACAAGCCTACTGTTGGTGCATGGCTAAAGACGGTGGTGTAGCACTTTCACAGCACCATCTTTTAGGATGTCTGGCTCTAGGTTAGCGATCACACCATTGTGACTATTTGGGTTGTGAAGATCCTCTTTATATAGTTCTGTGTATTCTTGCCAACAAAGGTCCGTCTGGTCAAAGCTATGGGTTTTCCAGCGGTCATGTATGGATGTGAGAGTTGAACTATAAAGAAAGGTGAGTGCTGAAGAATTGATGCTTTTGAACTGTGGTGTTGGAGAAGACTCTTGAGAGTCCCTTGGGCTGCAAGGAGATTCAACCAGTCCATCCTAAAGGAAATCAGTCCTGAATATTCATTGGAAGGACTGATGCTGAAGCTGAAACTCCAATCCTTTGGCCACCTGATGTAAAGAACTGACTCATTGGAAAAGACCCTGATGCTGGGAAAGATTGAGGGAGGGAGAAGAAGGGGACGACAGAGGGTGAGATGGCTGGATGGCATCACCGACTCAATGGACATGAGTTTGAGTAAACTCCCGGAGTTGGTGATGGACAGGGAGGCCTGGCCTACTGCAGTCCATGGGGTCACAAAGAGTCAGACACGACTGAGCAACTGAACTGAAAGAGGATGGTGGTTTTACAGCATTCTGGGCTTTTCACATCCACAGTATGGGAATTAGGGTTGAGTACGAGGCACTTCTTGTGTTTCCTCTTCTCCTCCACGGAGGGATGACGGAGATCCTTTGCCAGGAGGTGTGTTCTCTGGGGGAGGTCGTCACTGCCAGAAAGAAAGCTTTGTTTTTGATCAAAGAATGGAGAGGTGAGAGCTTGTGCTCAAGAATGCAGGCTCTCTGAAAGGCAAGTTTGCATGGATGGGGTGAGGTGGGGTTGCTTTATAGGCTTCCTGTCGGTGGGGAAGGGGCTGACTTCCCATGGGTCTGGTGCAGCTGGGCTGCTCCGCACACCTGATCTCAGTGCCAGGTGTAGCATGTCTACACCCTGCCCAGCACCTCCGGCTAAATCGCAGCGTCTTGCACAGCGCTTGCGCAGTGCTCGGGCGCACGCCCACAGCCCTCAGAGCTGAAGCGGTGGCACGGCCATCTTGCACTAGGAGCTCCGATCTGAAGCCTGGAGTGCAAGACTCCCACATTGGCGCGCTGTGAGCAAATGAAACTGGATGAGCCACGAAGGGAAAAAAAAAAAAGTTAGACCTTATTACCTAGATTCTATCTTTGTTTCCCAGAAATTATTCGTGAAAGTTGCCAGTGACAATTTCATATAATGGGAAATTTTCAAAGTTTATCCATGTTTTAGCATGTATCAGTACTTCATTAATTTTTATTCCTAAATAATATATACCATTGCATGAATAGACCACACGTTATTCATTCGTCCGTCAGTGTACACTTGAGTTGTTTCTGCTTTTTTGGATAACATGAATAATTTGCTATGAACATTTGTTTAAAAGTTTCAGGTGGGTGTCTTTTCATTTCACAATCGGTAGAATTCCTAGGTCATAGGATAGCTTTATGTATAACATTTGGAGGAACTTTCAGACTTTTCCAGAAGTGTCTTTTTCCCTCAAAGTGACTTCATTATTTTTTATTTCTACCACGGTGTATGAGAATTCCAAATTATGCAATACTGCTAATATCTGTTATCTGTCCTGTAAGTTACAGCCATTCTAGCAGCAGGAGATTCAAAGGTCTATCTCACGGTGATTTTAATTTTTGTTTCCCTTGTACTTAACCATGTTACATATTTTTAATATCTTTATTGACATTTTTATACCTATTTTGAAGACATGTCTGCTGATATTCTTTGCCCATTTTAAGTTGGGTTTGTTTTATAATTGATTTATAACTATTCTTTATATATTCTAGATATAAATACATTATCAAACATATGGCTTATGAATATTTTCTCCCATTCCATGGATAATCTTTTTCTTATTAGGGTCCTTTGGAGCACAATAGTTTTGAATTTTGATGAAGTATAATTATATATATATTTTTTATTTTTTTTCTGTTTTTGCTTGTGGTTTTTCAAGAGAGTTCAAAAGCTGTCTCTACTTTTGGACTACCTTATCCTGGTCACATCCAAGAACCATTGGCCAAATCCAAAGTCAGGAAGATCTACACAGAGAGAGTAGTTTACTCTTATGGGAGTTTCTTAGCGTTAGGCCTCATATTTAGTTCTTTGAGTCCTTTTGAACACAGTTCTGTATATGAATATCCACTGTCTTAGCACCGTTTGCTGATTATGTTTTGTAGATTTCTCTGTTAAGCCGTCTGCCTTGTTTGCTATTGAATCAAGCTCAGTCTCTACTAATTTGTGGCTGATTGCACTGTTGTTTTCAAAAATAGCCTGGTGAGTAAATTACCCCTCAATGTAATCTAATTAAATTTAGGTTATTTTGCAGGAATAGTTTATGAGGCCAGTCCTTAAGATTTGTTCTGAATCCAAGAGTGGTCTTTAAAACTCTTTTCGCTTGGTGAACTCTGGTTGGCATATGACTGGCTAGCAAATGACTTAGCTTCTTCTCAATGAGCTACCAGTCTCACTCTCTCTTAACTACTTAACACCAGAATCGCCCCTCTTTTCAATCATAGCCTTAGGCTTGCATGAAGGTTCACTTTTTAAAATAAAGTAGTTCCCTTCAGGTGAGCTCACAACCTCTCTCTTCTTTTAGACTACCTCATCCTGGTCAAATGCAAAGCTAGTGCTCCAGAGTTCTATAAGAAGCTGGCCATCAATTCTCATTACAGATAGGGTGCTGGGCAGGAATTATAGCCTGCAGGTGTCAGCTTGCTGCTACAGATGTGGAACCCCTGCCCTAAGCAAGCTGGGAAAAGGGAGATCAGGTGCCCCCTATTTTTGGCCTGTGGCTTCTGGGGTTAGTTCTTTGTCCTATGAGTGGAGGCCTGGGTAGAGGAAGTAAGCCTTTGACCTCTTAGTTATCAGTTCAGTTCAGTTCAGTCACTGAGTCTTGTCCGACTCTTGGTGACCCCATGAACTGCAGCATGCCAGGCCTCCCTGTGCATCACCAACTCCCAGAGTTCACCCAAACTCTTGTTCATTGAGTCAGTGATGCCATCCAGCCATCTCATCATCTGTCGTCCCCTTCTCCTCCTGCCCTCAATCCCTCCCAGCATCAGAGTCTTTTCCAATGAGTCAACTCTTTGCATGAGGTGGCCAAAGTACTGGAGTTTCAGCTTCAGCGATGCCGGGAGCCGGCATATTGCATATTGAGTGCATATTGCATATTGAGTGCAGCACTTTTCAGGATCTGGAATAGCTCAACTGGAAATTCTATCACTGCCGGTAGCCAGCGTGAGGAACTCCGCCCATGACAAAGGTCATGAGGAAGGAGGCTCGGCATACGCAAAGGCGGGATCGAGCTTCAGGAGTCCCCCTGGAAATTCTCGAGCATATACCCCCAAAACCAGAGTCTGCCTACTTTCTGCTTTGTGCTTTCACCTACACCTCTGACTTTACGGGGGGCTGTCCCCCACTACCTCTCTGAAAAAAGTTAGCTTACAGCTCCAGTTAATAATTCCTGGGTGTGACAGTGTTTAACCTACAAACTCCTTTGGAAATCCTCTAGCCTGCCTGAATAGGTTTTTCCGGCCACATGTGATTGTTCAGAGCCTCCCAACTGTGAGAGGCAGGAGATGTTCTAAACTGTGTAAACACAGATTCTTTTGAATAGTTAAAAGATTGATTAGAAATTGTATTGGTGAAGGGATTTTCACTTGTTGGGCCAATGTTTGCTGCTAAGTTTCCATATCCCTTACCTGCTGTGTCCCTGGCAGTGTATTGATTAATATAATTGGTGTAAGTAGTAGCTTTAATGTTTGTAACCTGGGACCCTTGAGTTAATTCTTTTTCTTGTTATAGCCCACCACACCTTTGCGCTGTACGAATGCAACTTTATCTAATGCTTTTGGAGGGTGGCTCCTGACCAATCACCTTTAGAGAAAAATAAGTTTTCTGAAGAAAAGGTCTTAAAATGTTAACAGGCCTCCGGGCCAGAAGATGATGCAAATCACCTAAGCTTTTGCATATGATAAGTTTGCAGGAAGAAAGCCTGGTTTGCTGCAAGACTCTACCCCTTCCCCCATTATCCTCTGTGCATAACTTAAGGTATAAAAACTACTTTGAAAAATAAAGTGCGGGCCTTGTTCACCGAAACTTGGTCTCACCATGTCGTTCTTTCTCTTACCTTCTGGCTGAATTATTCAGCCTCTTTTCTCCACTGAATTTCCTCACTGAGCTATCCTTATTTCAGCCTCTTTTCTTCACTGAATTTTCCTACTGAGCTATCCTCATTCTATTACTCTTTATATCCTTAATTAACATTTAATTAAGCAATTGTTTCCTGATCTTCGCCTACGCCGTCT
This sequence comes from Bos indicus, assembly GCF_029378745.1. Lineage (NCBI taxonomy): Eukaryota > Metazoa > Chordata > Mammalia > Artiodactyla > Bovidae > Bos > Bos indicus. The sequence continues at coordinate 103,441,047 of NC_091766.1, forward strand.
CTCCTTCGAATACCCTGGATCAGCCGGGGCTGGTCCCCGGCAGGTGGCGCCCGAACAGGGACTGATCTCCTTTAGAATGGACTGGTTGGATGTCCTTGCAGTCCAAGGGACTCTCAAGAGTCTTCTCCAACACCACAGTTAAAAAGCATCAATTCTTCAGTGCTCAGCTTTCTTCACAGTCCAACTTTCACATCCATACTTGACTACTGGAAAAACTATAGCCTTGATTAGATGGACCTTTGTTGGCAAAGTAATGTCTCTGCTTTTGAATATGCTATCTAGGTTGGTCATAACTTTCCTTCCAAAGCGTAAGCGTCTTTTAATTTCATGGCTGAAATCACCATCTGCAGTGATTTTGGAGCCCCCAAAAATAAAGTCTGACACTGTTTCTACTGTTTCCCCATCAATTTGACATGAAGTGATGGGACCAGACGCCATGATCTTTGTTTTCTGAATGTTGAGCTGTAAGCCAACTTTTTCACTCTCCACTTTCACTTTCATCAGGAGGCTTTTGAGTTCCTCTTCACTTTCTGCCATAAGGGTGGTGTCATCTGCATATCTGAGGTTATTGATATTTCTCCCGGCAATCTTGATTCCAGCTTGTGCTTCTTCCAGCCCAGCATTTCTCGTAATGTACTCTGCATATAAGTTAAATAAGCAAGGTGACAATATACAGCCTTGATGTACTCCTTTTCCTATTTGGAACCAGTCTGTTGTTCCATGTGTAGTTCTAACTGTTGCTTCCTGACCTGCATATAGGTTTCTCAAGAGGCAGGTCAGGTGGTCTGGTATTCCCATCCCTTTTCAGAATTTTCCACAGTTTCTTATGATCTACACAGTCAAAGGCTTTGGCATAGTCAATAAAGCAGAAATAGATGTTTTTCTAGAACTCTCTTGCTTTTTCCATGATCCAGTGGATGTTGGCAATTTGATCTCTGGTTCCTCTGCCTTTTCTAAAACCAGCTTGAACATCAGGAAGTTCACGGTTCACATATTGCTGAAGCCTGGCATGGAGAATTTTGATCATTACTTTACTAGCGTGTGAGATGAGTGCAATTGTGTGGTAGTTTGAGCATTCTTTGGCATTGTCTTTCTTTGGGATTGGAATGAAAACTGACCTTTAAGATCTAGGCCCTTAAATCTATTTCTCACTTCCACTGTATAATCATAAGGGATTTGATTTAGGTCATACCTGAATGGTCTAGTGGTTGTCCCTACTTTCTTCAATTTAAGTCTGAATTTGGCAATAAGGAGTTCATATTTGAGCCACAGTCAGCTCCTTGTCTTGTTTTTGCTGATTTTATAGGTCTTCTCTGTCTTTGGCTGAAAATAATATAATCAATCTGATTTCGGTGTTGACCATCTGGTGATGTCCATGTGTAGAGTCTTCTCTTGTGTTGTTGGAAGAAGGTGTTTGCTATGACCAGTGCATAATCTTGGCAAAACTCTATTAGCCTTTGCCCTGCTTCATTCCATATTCCAAGGCCAAATTTGCCTGTTGCCCCAGGTGTTTCTTGACTTCCTACTTTTGCATTCCAGTCCCCTATAATGAAATGGTCATCTTTTTTGGGTGTTAGTTCTAAAAGATCTTGTAGGTGTTCATAGAACCATTTAACCTCAGCTTCTTCAGCATTACTGGTTGGGGCATAGACTTGGATTGCTGGGATATTGAACGGTTTGCCTTGGAAATGAACAGATATCACTGCCCAGTAAAATGTAACCCTTGCAACTTAAAACTTGGAAGGGGAGGTGATGTAACAATGATAGGCTCTTATGCTTCCTGATGAGATAATGATGTTCCTCGACAGGCACCTAAGAGAAAAGAAACCCCAAGTTTTTGTCACATCTACCCGGAGTATAGCTTCTAACATGATGAGCTGGGGGATGGGACAAAGAAGGGAGATGATCAAGGATCAGGTGTCATAGACCTCCACTGTTTTACAGAGGTTGAGCATATTTCTTTTAGCATTTTTTATCCTGAGAACATTTTCTGTGTGCTATTGGGGTAACTTCCAGACATGTTTAATGGTAGTCCTTTTGTTTTTGACATTTTCTCAAAATTATTATAGCCCCTATTTATAGTGCTTTATTTACATATTAACCCACTTTAACAATCACGAGAATCTTATGAAATAAGTATTATGTTTATTTTACAAATAATGACACTGAGGCAAGTAAATGGCATAGCTGAGATTTCAATACAGGAATTCTGGCTCCATAAACTATGCTTTGAAGCTCATACAACACTGTCTTTCCTGAAGTCCAGAAATGACAAAATGCCGTTTAACACCTAATTGGCAGTCTTGGAAAGAAGAATCTTATTAAAGTTTTTTGTAGTGAAATAAAGTTCAATGGAAACAAGATTTTGAGCTTCAGCTATTATTTTCAGTTTTGGGGTGAAAAGCTAAAAAGACTACTAATCCCGGTGGCTAAAGGCCAAGGGAAAGTCCCACTTTGTTTTGCTTTTGTTGTTCTCTAAAAGTTAATGGTGATCCAAGCAAAGAGCTCCTATACAGGAGAAATTAAATATGCAGGAGCTAGTGTAAATAATTGAATAAGGTCCCAGTGGGAGGAGGAATTGGGATCCAAAACAAAGAAATATATAGAGAAGTTGGGCTTTGGGAATATATTTTTTGGGGTGTGAAAAGTGATACTCTTTGCATAGCTTAGAGGTTGAGGGATTTCTTAAACTAGGAAGATAATGATAATGAAATTTAACACTAAGAAAGAACTTGAAATCAGATGAGTACATAAAAAGAAAGATGAATATTTATTTTTAATCAAATAATGTTGCCAAATTACAATGGATTCTACAGATTTGACAAATATATTATTAAATTTTTTTTCAAGTACAGTAAAAATAAACATTTTCACATGGTTTAAAATAACCATGTTTTTAGAAGCTGTTTGAAAGTTTTGTTTATCTGATCAATACATTATATGTCTGTTTCTGAAACAAAGAGTCATTTTATTATTAGGTTAATAGAGGACATGAAAGAAACCTTAGAGATAAGGCAGATGTACAGGAGTAAGTAATAAAAAAATCAAGCAAGTCATAGCCACATTTGGATTGGTTTATGTACTACCTGAAGGGAATAATATATGCTATAATGAGATTCAATAATAGCCAATTACAGCAGATCTTATGAAGAACCAGTTAGAGGCTTGAAAACAAATATATCAAGTTCAAAAATAGTTTCTGAGAGTCAGTTGAAGACACTGACAAGCAATTATATATATACATAGAAATCCAAAATCAAATAAAGTTGGTTTAGTTATCCGTATAGCAGTTAATTGACCAGATGTATCTCAAAATAAGACAATCTCATATTTGCATCATGAAGTAAGTGGAATTATTAAACCAATTTCTTCTTTTAAAAGGGAGAATAAAATGAAATTTTCAAACATTAAGATAAAATTCAATAACTGACATGAAGCATTTGTGATAATGTAAAGAGCTCTTGTAAAACTAAGGAAAATACATTGCCTTACATGTCCTTCAAAAAGTCTGTAAAATGTCTTTCATCACCTTAGAGGAACATGACAGTTAATAGTAACAAAGAAGTTGTATCCATTCAATATCTAAATATATGTTACAATATGTACTTAATTATGAGGTTAAATAAAAAATTGATGTGACATTTTAAAACATTGGACAAAAAAGTACTAAGGACTCTCATTATCACCTTTACTGTTTCTTTTATCCTTGTGATTTGATTTTCTACACTGATGTGAAATTGAACTGAAAGGTAAAGTCCTTGGTTATATGGTGTAATTTGCAGGTTCAGTTCAGTTTAGTCGCTCATTCGTATCCGACTCCTTGGGACCCCATGGACTACAGCATGCCAGGATTCCCTGTCCATCATCAACTGCCAAAGCTTACTCAAATTCATGTCCATTGAGTCAGTGAGACCATCCAACCATCTCATCCTCTGTGGTCCCCTTCTCCTCCTGCCTGCAATCTCGCCCAGCATCAGGGTCTTTACAAATGAGTCCATTATTCACATCAACTAGCCAAGTACTGGAGTTTCTGTTTCAACATCAGTCCGTCCAATGAATATTCAGGACTGATTACATTTAGGATGCTCTGGTTGGATCTCCTTGTAGTCCGCGAGACTCTCAAGACTCTTCTCCAACAGCACAGTTCAAAAGAATCAATTCTTCAACGCTTAACTTTCTTTATAGTCCAACTCTCACATCCGTACATGATTACTGGAAAAACTATAGCTTTGACTAGATGGACAGTTGTTGGCAAAGTAATGTTCCTGCTTTTTAATATGTTGTCTAGGTTGGTCATAACTTTTCTTCCAAGGAGCAAGCATCTTTTAATTTCATGTCTGAAGTCAACATCTGCAGTGATTTTGGAGTCCAAAAAAAATAAAGTCTGTCACTGTTTCCATTGTTTCCCTGTCTATTTGCTAAGAAATGATCAGACCAGATGCCATGATCTTAGTTTTCTGAATGTTGAGTTTTAAGCCAACATTTTACTCTCCTCTTTCACATTCATCAAGAAGCTCTCTAGTTATTCTTCACTTTCTGCCATAAGGGTGATGTCATCTGAGTATCTGAGGTTATTGATATTTCTCCTGGCAATCTTAATTCCAGCTCGTGCTTCATCCAGCCCGGCATTTCACATAATGTGCTAGGCATATAAGTTAGATAAGCAGGGTGACAATATATAGCCTTGATGTGCACCTTTCCTGATTTGGAAGCAGTCTGTTGTTCCATATCCAGGTCTAACGCTTGCTTCTTGACATGAATACAGATTTTTGAGGAGGCAGATAAGATGCTTTGGTATTCCCATCTCATGAAGAATTTTTCACAGTTTGTTGTGGTCCACAAAGCCAAAGGCTTTGACCTAGTCAGTAAAGCTGAAATATATATTTTTTTCCTGGAACTCTCTTGCTTTTTTGATGTTCCAGTGGGTGTTGGCAACTTCATCTCTGGTTCCTCTGCTTTTTCTAAATCCAGCTTGCTCATCTGGAAGTTCACATTTCACATACTGTTGAAGCCTGGTTTGGAGAATTTTGAGCATTACCTTACTAGCATGTAAGACTGGTTCCAAATAGGAAAAGGAGTACAACAAGGCTGTATATTGTCACCCTGTTTATTTAACTTATATGCAGAGTACATCATGAGAAACGCTGGGCTGTAAGAAACACAAGGTGGAATCAAGATTGCCGGGAGAAGTAGCAATAACCTCAGATATGCAGATGACACCACCCTTATGGCAGAAAGTGAAGAGGAACTAAAAAGCCTCCTGATGAAAGTGAAAGAGGAGAGTGAAAAAGTTGGCTGAAGGCTCAACATTCAGAAAACGAAGATCATGGCATCTGGTCCCATCACTTCATGCAAAATAGGTGGGGAAACAGTGGAAACAGTGTCAGACTTTATTTTTCTGGGCTCCGCAGATGGTGATTGCAGCCATGAAATTAAAAGACACTTACATTTTGGAAGTTATGACCAACTTACATAGCATACTAAAAAAACAAAGATATTAGTTTGTCAACAAAGGGCCGTCTAGTCAAGACTATGGTTTTTCCAGTGGTCATGTATGGATGTGAGAGTTGGACTGTGAAGAAAGCTGAGCACTGAATAATTGATGCTTTTGAACTGTGGTGTTAGAGAAGACTCTTGAGAGTCCCTTGGACTGAAAGGAGATCCAACACATCCATCCTAAAGGAGACCAGTCCTGAGTGTTTATTGGAAAGACTGATGCTGATGCAGAAACTCCAATACTTTGTCCACCTCATGCGAAGAGTTGACTCATTGGAAAAGACCCTGATGCTGGGAGGGATTGAGGGCAGGAGAAGAAGGGGAAAACAGAGGATGAGATGGCTGGATGGCATCAGCAACTCGATGCTCATGAGTTTGGTTGGACTTTGGGAGTTGGTTATGGACAGCGAGGCCTGGTGTGCTGCGATTCATGGGGTGGCAAAGAGTCGGACATGACTGAGCGACTAAACTGAACTGAAGATGAGTGCAATTGTGTGGTAATTTGAACATTCTTTGGCATTATCTTTCTTTGGGTTTGGAATGAAAACTGACCTTTTCCAGTCCTGTGGCCGCTGCTGAGTTTTCCAAATTTACTGGCATATTAAATACAGCACTTTAAGAGCCTCATCTTTTAGGATTTGAAATAGCTCAACTGGAATTCATCACTTTCACTAGTTTGGAAAAAGCAAGAGAGTTCCACAAAAACATCTATTTCTGCTTTATTGACTATCCCAAAGCCTTTGACTGTGTGGATCACAATAAACTGTGGAAAATTCTGAAAAAGATGGGAATACCAGCCCACCTGATCTGCCTCTTGAGAAACGTATATGCAGGACAGGAAGCAACAGTTAGAACTACACATGGAACAACAGACTGGTTCCAAATAGGAAAAGGAGTACATCAAGGCTGTATATTGTCACCCTGCTTATTTAACTTATTTGCAGAGTACATCATGAGAAATGCTGGGCTGGAAGAAGCACAAGCTGGAATCAAGATTGCTGGGAGAAATATCACTAACCTCAGATATGCAGATGACACCACTCTCATGGCAGAAAGTGAAGAGGAACTCAAAAGCCTCCTGATGAAAGTGACAGAGGAGAGTGAAAAAGTTGGTTTAAAGTTCAGCATTCAGAAAACGAAGATCATGGCATCCGGTCCCATGACTTCATGGGAAATAGATGGGGAAACAGTGGAAGCAGTGTCAGACTTTATTTTTCTGGGCTCCAAAATCACTACAGATGGTGATTGCAGCCATGAAATTAAAAGACGCTTACTCCTTGGAAGGAAAGTTATGACCAACCTAGATAGCATATTCAAAAGCAGAGACATTACTTTGCCAACAAATGTCTGTGTAGTTAAGGCTATGTTTTTTCCAGTGGTCATGTATGGATGTGAGAGTTGGACTATGAAGAAAGCTGAGCACTGAAGAATTGATGCTTTTGAACTGTGGTGTTGGAGAAGACTCTTGAGAGTCCCTTGGACTGCAAGGAGATCCAACGAGTCCATTCTGAAGGAGATCAGCCCTGGGTGTTCTTTGGAGGGAATGATGCTAAAGCTGAAACTCCAGTACTTTGGCCACCTCATGCCAATAGTTGACTCATTGGAAAAGACTTTGATGCTGGGAGGGATTGGGGGCAGGAGGAGAAGGGGACAACAGAGGATGAGATGGCTGGATGGCATCACCGACTCGATGGACATGAGTTTGAATGAATTCAGGGAGTTGGTGATGGACAGGGAGACCTGGCGTGCTGTGATTCATGGGGTTGCTAAGAGTCGGACACGACTGAGTGACTGAACTGAACTGAACTGAATGCTTCTTAAAGCCCACTTGTTTTCACATTCCAGGATGTCTGACTCTAGACGAGTGATCACACCATCACGGTTATTTGCATCATGAAGATCTGTTTTGAATAGTCCTACTGTGTAATCTTGCCACCTTTTCTTAATATCTTTTGCTCCTATTTGGTCCATACCATTTCCGTTCTTTATTGGGCCATATTTGCATGAAATGTTCCCTTGGTAACTCTAATTTCCTTGAAGAGATCTCTAGACTTTCCCATTCTATTGTTTTATTCAATTTATTTGTATTAATCACTGAGGAAGGCTTTCTTATCTTTCCATGCTATTCTTTGGAATTCTGCTTTCAAATCGATATGTCTTTCCTTTTCTCTTTCGCCTTTATCTTCTCTTCTTTTCTCAGCTCTTTTTAAGCTCCTCAGTCAAACATTTTGCCTTTCTGCATTTCTTTTTCTTGGGGATGGTCTTGGTCACTGCATCCTGTACTATGTCATGAACCCCTGTCCATAGTTCTTCAGGCACTGTGTCTCTCAGATCTAATCCCTGAAATCTGTTTGTAGGTTCCACTGTATAATTGTAAGAGATTTGATTTAGATCATACCTTAATGGTCTAGTGGTTTTCCCTACTTTCTTCAATTTAAGTCTAAATTTGGCAATAAGGAGTTCATGATCTGAGCCAGAGTCAGCTCCCAGTCTTATTTTTGTGACAGTATAGAACTTCTCCTTCTTTGGCTGCAAAGAATACAATCAATCTGATTTTGGTATTGACTGTCTGTTGATGTCCAAGTGTAGTCTTGTCTTGTGTTGTCGGAAGAGGGTGTTGGCTATTACCAGTGCACAGTGCGTTCTCTTGACAAAACTCTTTGCCCTGCTCATTTTGAACTCCAAGGCCAAGTTTGCTGTTACTCCAGCTGTCTCTTGACTTCCTACATTTTCCCTCCAGCCCCCTATGATGAAAAGGACAACTTTTTTTTTTTTTTTTTTTTTTTTGGTGATAGTTCTAGAAGGACTTGCAAGTCTTCACAGAACCATTCAACTTCAACTTCTTCAACATTACTGGTCAGGGCATAGGCTTGGATTACTGTGATATTGAATGGTTTGCCTTGGAAACTAAGAGAGATCATTCTGTTGTTTTTGAGATTGCACCCAAGAACTGCATTTTGGACTCTTGCTGACCATGATGGCTACTCCATTTCTTCTAAGGTATTCTTTCCCACAGTAGTAGATATAATTGTCGTCTGAAGTAAATTTTCACATTCCAGTCCATTATAGTTCACTGAATCCTAATATGCCAGCGTTCAGTCTTACCATCTTCTGTTTGATCACTTCCAATTTATCTTGATTCATGGACCTAGGTTCCTATGAAATATTATTCTTTACAGCACTGACCTTTACTTCCATCAGCAGTCACATCCATAACTGAGTATTGTTTTCACTTTGGCTCCTTCTCTCCCTCTTTCTGGAGTTACTTCTCCACTGATCTCCAGTAGCATATTGGGCACCAACCAACCTGGGGAGTTCATCTTTCAGTGTCACATCTTTTTGCCTTTTCATACCGTTCATGGAGTTCTCAAGGCAAAATATTGAAGTGGTTTGCCATTCCTTTTCCAGTGGACCATGTTTTGTCAGAAATCTGCAACATGACCCATCCATCTTGGGTGGCCCTACAAGGCATGGCTCATAGTTTCATTGGGTTAGACAAGGCTTTGGTCCATGTGATCAGTTTTATTTAGTTTTCTGTGATTGTGGTTTTCAGTCTGTCTGCCCCCTGATGGAGAAGTATAAGAGGCTTATGGAAGCTTCCTGATGGGAGAGACTGACTGAGGGGGAAACTGGGTCTTGTTCTGATGGGCGGGGCCATGTTCAGTCAATATTTAATCCAGTTTTCGGCTGATGGGCCGGGCTCTGTTCTCTCCCTGTTGTTTGACCTGAGGTCAAACTATGGTGGAGGTAATGAAGAGAATGGCAACCTCGTTCAAAAGGTTTCATGCATACTCTGCTATGATCAGTGCCCCCAGCCCTGCAGCACGCCACTGCTGACCCACACCCCAACTGGAGACTCCTGGACACTCATGGGCAAGTCTGGGTCAGTCTCTTGTGGGGTCACTGCTTCTTTCTCCTGGGTCCTGGTGCACATAAGGTTTTGTTTGTGCCCTCCAAGGGTCTGTTTCCCCAGTCCTATGAAAGTTTTGGTGGTTCTATGGTGGGGTTAATGGTGACCTCCTCCAAGAAGGCTTATGCCATACCCAGGTCTGCTGCACCCAGAGCCCCTGCCTCTATGGCAGGCCACAGCTGACCCATACCTCCACAGGAGACACTCAAACACTCAAAGACAGGTCTGGCTCAGTCTCTGTGGGATCTCCTGGTGGACACAAGTTTTTGTTTGAGCCTTGAGAGCATCTCTGGTGGGTATGGTGTTTGATTCTAAACACTATTTTGCCCCTCCTACCATCTTGCAGGGCTTCCCTAGTGGCTCAGATGGTAAAGCATCTGTCTGCAATGCAGGAGACCCAGGTTTGATCCCTGGGTTGGGAAGATCCCCTGGAGAAGGAAATGGCAGCCCACTCCAGTATTCTTGCCTGGAAAATCCCATGGACCATGGAGCCTGGTAGGCTACCGTCCATGGGGTTGCAAAGAGTCAGACACGACTGAGCAACTTCACTTCACTTTCACCATCTTGCTGGGGCTTCTCCTTTGCCATTGGACATAGGGTAACTTTTTTTGTTGGGATCCGGCATTGTCTTGTTGATGGTTGTCCAGCAGTGAGTTGTAATTTTGGAATTCTCGCAGGAGAAGATGAGCACATTTGCAGGTTACATCTTTAAAAATGAATGGTTTTGCCATGATTCTCTGTTTGATTTGCTATATTCTCCAAAGTAAAACTACGAACATATTCAAGTTTATTCTTTTTTTTTTTTTGTCTTTTGTAAAACAGACAAACAAACCCTAGCAACTTTGCAACATTTGTCTTTCTGTAAGTGAATAACCACACAAAAAATGTGAAGCCGGGTTATGGGCTGGGTATGTGTGGGAAAGTATTCAAAGAGGCATGTGAAGAGGGTTTCTTTGCTTTCTAGCCTAGAAAGTACATCCTTGACTAGATATTGGGTGAATTGAAAATGTTTGTAAAGTTCACCTTTAAACTTTTCAAAACAGAGTGTTTAATACTTGATAATTTGAGGGATGGAGGAAGGGTAGTGGCAAGTGATGGCTAAAATGAAGATTATATAGGAAATATGAAACAACGGAAGAAGAGTTAAGTATGAAAATGTTCAAAGTATATGGTGATAAAGTAGCGGTTTTAGGGTAGCTTTCCTTATCAGTGAGTGAGATTGGGGGCAGTAGTCACTTATGTTTAGCTTAAAATCAGGTCTATTTAAAAGAGGGGTAGTGACATCACAGGCAAAGGGATAGAGGGGCACATTTTTTGATATTGGGGTTTTATGCTAAAATTACCCCTGAACACTTGGGCAAAATATTCCAAAGCTTTTCAAGACTTTACCACTTCATAGGTAGATAAGAATTGTATATCCTTTTCCAGCACTGTGACAGGATTGGCATAGCTGAATGAAAAAGTCAAATACAATTTCAAGAATTCGGACTCAAAATGAATGTAGCCTGTAGTCAGAAAATAAAATTTATTGCTTATCTGTTTGTATTTTAGCATTACTTTATCACTTAAGCTACTTTGAGGTATTCAACGTTCAAGAAGTATGCAGCCATATAACTGTAAGAGTGTATGCTGTGGTGTTGTTTCTTATAAAAATTATATATATATATTTTTTCATCCATTGGTCATTATTATATGTAATGTTGATCACAATAAAATAGAATACAGATTAGGAATTAGAATGATACCTGAATATTTGGTTGATATGAAAGCATTTTCATTTATTTTTGGCTAAAGCTTGTTGCTGTTTACTTGCTCAGTCATGTTTGACTGCATGGGCTGCAGCACGCCAGGCTTCCCTGTCCATCACCACTTCCCGGAGTTTGCTCAAACTCATATGCGTTGAGTCAGTGATGCCATCCAACCATCTCATCCCCTGGTGTCCCCTTCTCCTCCTGCCTTCAATCTCTCCCAGCATCAGGATCTTTTCCAGCGAGTCACTTCTTCACAGAAGGTGGCCAAATTGTTGGAGCTTCAGCCTTCAGCATCAATCCTTTCAGTGAATATTCAGGGTTGATTTCCTTTAGGATTGATTGGTTTGATCTCCTTGCTGTCCACGGGACTCTCAGAGTCTCCTCCAGCAACACAGTTCAAAGGCATCAACTTTTTTTTTTTTGGTCTGGCTCTCACATTCATACATGACTATTGGAAAAAAGCACAGCTTTGACTATACGGACCTTTGTCGGCAAAGTAATGTCTCTGCTTTTTAATATGCTGCCTAGGTTTGTCATTGCTTTTCTTCCAAGGAGGAAGTGTCTTAGTTTCATGGCTGCAGTCACCATCCTAAGTGATTTTGGAGCCTACTTTTTCCATTGTCTCCCCATCTATTTGCCATGAAGTGATGGGACTTGATGTCATGATCTTTATTTTTTGAATGCTGAGTTTTAAGCCAACTTTTTCACTTTCCTCTTTCTCTTTCATAAAGAGGCTCTTTATCCTCTTCACTTTCTGCCATAAGGGCGGTGTCATCTGCATATCTGAGGTTATTGATATTTCTCCTGGGAATCTTGATTCCAGCTTGTGCTTCATCTAGCCCAGCATTTTGCATGATGTACTCTACATAAAAGTTAAATAAGTAGGGTAGCAATACACAGCTTTGACGTACTCTTTTCTTGACTTGGAACCAGTCTGTTTCAAGTCTGGTTCTAATTGTTTCTTCTTGACCTGCACACAGGTTTCTCAGAAGGCAGGTGAGGTGGTCTAGTATTCCCACATTTAAGAATTTTCCACAGTTTGTTGTGATCTACTCAGTCAAGGGCTTTAGCATAGTCAATGTAGGAGAAGTAGATATTTTTCTGGAATTCTATAGCTTTTTCTCTGGCCCAACAGATGTTGGCAATTTGATCTTTGGTTCCTCTGCCTTTCCTAAATCCAGCTTCTACATCTGGAAGTTCTCAGTTCATGTACTGCTGAAGTCTAGCTTGAAGGATTTTGAGCATTACTTTGCTAGCATGTGGCTAAAGCTAGTTGCAAAATAAATATGTGCATAAAAGTATAATATTTTCATTACTCTCTGCCTATTCTGGCTTCCCTTTCCACCACCGGTAATCTGAAGCTTTTAATGTATCTTTTTATTTTATTGTTCCCTTATTTAATGGATATCATTCATGTTGTGCCTGTGTTGTCAGTTTATATAATCTTTATTGTGCTATTCACCCTACTTTTTGCATGTATATTCTTTTTAAGATGAACCTGTTTCCGTACATAAATATATTTTCACTTTTTCCTAAGTACTGGTTAGATATTTCATTTAACACATTTGTCTTACAGAGTTGTTCTGAGTGAATTCCCAGGTAACCCTCAATGGACATGAAGCATGATCAAGACATAAACCTTTGTTGTATAAAACAGTGACTTTTTAACATTTCATTTCAGTTCAGTTCAGTCGCTCAGTCTTTGCAACCCCATGGACTGCAGCACATTAAATATTTTAATATTTTCAGCAAAGTATACTGTAACCTATACAGACAAACTCATTCAAACTTGAGATTAAGGTACAGAAATGCCATAAGATGAGCTGAGTAACTCGTGATCCTGTTTTATTTTCTCAAAGAACTTTGTAAGACATAAATTAGTTGTCCCTTAACATTTTGTAAGGGAATTTTGCCAAGGTAAGATTTGGCTATACATACATATGAGATCATTATAGTTTTTAGCTAACTTATTAAACCCTAATATTAATATAGCCTACTCAAATTTTGATTCCCAGTTTCCCATAGTGAGCATCTTCATTTTATTAAATAAATACATTTAGTTGACCGTAAGTTATGATAGGAATCTGTTTCATTCTCTTCATCCCCATTTTGCAATTGTAAGGGCAGTAGACCTGTCTTAGGTTGTTATCCACCCCACAAATTTTTAATTGAAATCATTTTTAACTTTCATCTCTTCAGTGAAGTAGAACCCCTCTGTGTGGCGTAGCTGAGGAATAGCAAGAAAGCAATAAAATGCTTATGGAGTACACATCATGCCATGTCTAAGTGTTCTGTGTTTAAGATCCCAGACTCTGTAGTCTCATTTTGCTAGATTTTTAATCTTGGCTGTGTCACTACCCATTTTTGTGATCTGGAGTAAAATATTTAATCTCTGTGAGCCTGACTTGCATAATCTATAAAATTCTAGTAGCAAAAAGATATATCCCATTGGACTATATGAAGATAGGATGCATCATTTTACTGGTTTTCCATCTTTATCCTACCATACTCTTAAAAAAAAAAAAAAAAAAAAGAGTTAATGGAGAACTCTAATATGTGAGACACAAAATTAGAACTCTTCTTCTTAAAATGACATTGGGGGATCACTGGTTTATATTCCTTTGCCTGAGGTTTGTGCTCCACTATAAACAAAGTAGCCCAAGAATTACCTCTTTAGAAATGTAAATGTTCATGGAACAGATTTTTTTTTTTTTTTAAGACCTTTGTAGTAATTTTATCAGAAAAGAATCATTGGGCTGAAATGTTAATTCTTCACTAAGTAGAGAGTCCCTTGGACTGCAAGGAGATCTAATCAATCCATCCTAAAGGAAATCAGTTCTGAATATTCATTAGAAGGACTGATGCTGAAGCTGAAACTCCAATACTGTGACCACCTGACACGAAGAGCTGACTCATTTGAATAGACCCTGATGCTGGGAAAGATTGAGGGCAGGAAGAGAAGGGGTAACAGAGGATGAGATGGCTGGATGGCATCACTGACTCAATAGACCTGAGTTTGAGCAAGCTCTGGGAGTTGGTGATGGACAGGGAGGCCTGGTGTGCTGCGGTCCATGGGGTCAAGAAGAGTCAGACACGACTGAGCAACTGAACTGAACTGAACTGAAATAGAAGATGGCAGTTTTACGATGAGGGGGTAAAGGTGTGGGAAGCAATGACATTATCTCTTTTATAAATCACCACAATATACATGCACGTTACCATAAGCCAGTCATTGTGCCGTGTTTTGGGCACTCGAGTGATAATTTACTGGGCACAGGTAGCATGGGGCGAGTGTCTCTGTGTATGTGTAGTGTTAGCCTCAGAAGAAACTTTGACAGACAAACCTAGGGTCAGATCCTGGCCTTGCCTCTTGCCAGCTGAGAACTGTATAAAAGTTAGGTAATTTCTCTGAGAATGAGTCTGTTTGTTTGTTGACTTTATAAAATATTGTATCTTGAAAGATTATTTTGAATTACATCGAATTATGATACATCTTGGAGAAGGCAATGGCACCCCACTCCAGAACTCTTGCCTGGAAAATCCCATGGATGGAGGAGCCTGGGAGGCTGCAGTCCATGGGGTCGCTAAGGGTCGGACATGACTGAGCAACTTCACTTTCACTTTTCACTTTCATGCATTGGAGAAGGAAATGGCAACCCACTCCAGTGTTCTTGCCTGGAGAATCCCAGGGACGGGGGAGCCTGGTGGGCTGCCGTCTATGGGGTCGCACAGAGTTGGACACGACTGAAGCGACTTAGCAGCAGTAGCAGCATGATACATCTAAATTTTGAGATGGTCTTAATTTTAATTGTGTGTTTATCATGAATGGTCCTGCTACCCTTATAGTTCAGCACTTAAGTCAAAATCTCCTGATACAGATCATATATTAGTAAATTTGTTGTTGTTGTTGTTTAGTTGCTCAGTCGTGCTCATCTCTTTTGCAGTCCCATGGACTGACTATAGACCACGAGGCTCCTCTGTCCATGGGATTTTGCAGATAAAAATACTGGAGTAGGTTGCCACTTGTTCTCCAGGGGATCTTTCCATCTCAGGAATGGAACCCACATCTCCTGCATTGGTAGGCAGATTCTTTACCACTAAGCCACCAAGGAAGCCCACATTAGTACTATTTATAATAACTAGGTCTGGCCTTTGTTGATTAGGTGTGCTTTTTAGGTCTTCACAGATAGTTTTAGGAATTTACTGTTTCTCTTGGCTGTTCTTATAGCAGTCTTATAGGTTCTTATAGCAGTCTCTGACTTTATCAATATAATCAATAAATCCTATCTAGTATTTTGTTTTGGAAGACCCATCCTTGGCTACTACTTGTTTTGACAGCTACCAATATGTAGACTTTCTTTCTCCTATTGCTCATTTGATCTTTTTCTACCTGAATATGTATTTGCAAAATCCAACAAAGTTGATTTTTCATCATTTCTAATTCTGATAATCTTGCACCCCAAATATTATAAGAAACTTACAATGCTTGAAAGGACAAATTAAAAAATATATATATATAATTATAGTTATATTATCACACAATATGATTATAAGCGCTGGGATGACCATCCTAGATTATGAAAAAAAAAATCCTAAAACATGTAAATAGATAAATCAATGAAAAACTTATAATGAAAAATGTTTAATGGGTATGTGCCAAATTCTTCCAAAATGCTGATGTGGAAAAATATGTATCTGTTTTGAACAAGATGAGAAATACATAACATTTTAGTCCTACTTCTATACCGTCTTCTCCAAATTTTGCAGTTAGTGTACATAAACTGTGTTATGAATAGCTAAAGGAGTATAGGCATGTTTATATTAGATTTTAATTTTATATATGTTTTATATGCCTGGGAAGAGTACACATATTCATATGTGTATGTGTCAATGTGCATATGCGTGAGATGCACTTGCAATTTTAGGAGCATTCCACCTCCCATTTCATTTGCCTATGTCCAATTATCTTCTAAAGATTAATACATAAAATTGATTCCTACCCTAGAATAAAGCAATGCTTTTACTCCTTGACAACCCAGATAAATCCTTTTTTAATTCCTTTTTTTTTGAACTTTTTATTTTGCATTGGGGTATAGCCATTTAACAATGTTGTGATAGTTTCGGGTGGACAGCAAAGGGACTCTGCCACACATATACATGTATTCATCCTCCCCTGAGTTCCTCTCCCATCCAAACTGCCACATAGCATTAAGCAGACTTCCCTGTGCAGTGTAGTAGGACCTTGTTGCATGTGAACCCTTTGTGATACTATTTTTTCACTGATTATCCTGCGAAGCCTAGATATGTGTACCTTAAAGACAAATGAGACACAACACAACTCCACAGTGACTCCGACAACTGCAACCAGGAAGACCCTTGACTGAAATTGTGAACTTAAGTGCTTACTGTCTTCTGGAAGGTCTGGGACTCACTGTGCAGTATGATGGCTTTCCTTTCAGGATTGTTTCCAAGTAAAGCCTAGTAAAAGAGTTTCCCCTTTCTGAGAAAAGAGTGCTCCTTGTGACCTCTAATACCTTTAAATTAGGAGTTTTGAAGCTTTCTCTTATTACCGTAACTGGGAGAAATGAACCCTAATAACTGCGGTCAGTATCAGTCTATCCATGAAGGATTTCCCTTTCTCTCTCTTCCTAGCAAAGGGTAGGTTTGAACGTGCTGCCTACCTTTCCATGTGAATCTATGGCTTGCTGTGGCCGGTGATCTGGAGCTTCACTCCAGAAGCAAAGCATCCTATTTTGAAGCAGGAAGTTGGAAATGCCAGAGCACTTACAGCGTGTATTCTTCCTTCTGCTGTGGCGAGCAGCATGTTCTAGATTCTGTGTGTTAGGCTCCAGAGTGGAACCCTGCTAACCTGGACTGGACATAAGCATGTCTGAAAAAAAAAAAAAAAGTTTCTAATCCTTTGCGCTTTTTGAAGTTAATCATGACTGCAGCATTATTTGGCATACCCTGACTGAAGCAATCATTAAAGTATTAAACTAGTAGCCCTGGGAAGTCAACCAGAAGTTAGCATAAGTGGAACAAGGGTGTGACAGTTTTATTCAAATAAAAGGTCATTTCATTTCGTCCCACTTACACATTAAGTCCTTTCCAGGTATCACACTAGGTATCATATTAAGTTCTCACAACGACTTAAAGAAATATTTAATACTTCAGTCTTGTTTTTACTTCAAAAGAAACAGGCTCACATGGTAAGCAGGCTTACATTTCTCCCATAGCATACAGCTAATAAATGACAGTCACATCCTGAATCCAGACTTTTTTTATTATGATAAAGTTCATGCCCTTAAACACATTGTGATATTTTATCTTAAAAAATTAACTGGCCAAGTATCAGATGGTCAGCAAATACAGTACAGGTACAGAGGAACTACGTGAGTGAGAGGTGAGAAAGTGGAACTTGGTAGGTGATACAAAAATAAGGCTAAATCTCACAGTGGGTAAGCTGAAGATCCTAGGAGAGTGTGCAGAGCAAAGTGGATTGAGAAGCATGTTTACGTATCAGCAGTGAACAGGAAGGAACAGTATTACTAGGGGGAAGGGACGCTGAAGTCGAGGTGACCTATAGCATAGGCTGGTCATAGAACTGATGACAACTATACTTATTCTATATTAATCTTAGAGACTGCCAGAATCTCAAATGATAAATAGCCAAGTGAAAAATTATGAGCACTGACATAGGTGGCTTTTCCCAATTACTGCTGGTAACAGTCCGGTCAGGTGACAGTATTCCTAATGACCCCTGAAATGGGATTTTCACCATGGAAAGCATGATAAACCTACAATTTGTGTCTTTTCTGTATATGCGAAATTCTATAACAAGATTTAAGAGTTCCTTTTGGTTATTTCTTATCCATTTATCTTTTGGAAATTTTAATTTTAAATGTAAGATATACATATATGTATATTATATGTATATGTATACATATACACATTTACATATACATATGTATATATTTACATATACATTTACATATACATATCTTGCATTTAAAATTAAAATTTCCAAAAGGTAAATGGGAAATTTTGGACAAAGTCTGACACTGGGTGTGATGGATATTCCAGACAGTAATTTCAAAGCAAAGTATATTTATAAAGACATACTTCTAAAGACTGAAAATGTTAACACCTAGGAGAATCAAAACATGGTATTTGCTGGGGTCCTTTGGAAACCGGAAAGCAAGATGTGATCCATGTGCATTTTTGTCTACAAGATATCAGAGACTGTGTATTGACAAATTCTAAGGTTCAATGAAGCAGTCTTTCTTTTTAAATAATGATTTTTTAAAAACTCTTATTTAGAAATGATGTATAAATCCGCTAGTATAGTTAGCAAAACAAGGTAACAATTTTAGATTCATTTCAAAGAACAAAATTATAATGAACAATGAATCCAAATTATCCAAACACTTTCCCAACCATTTTTGCTCAATATATTTAACAATTAGAGATTTATTGTGTGTAAGCTTTATTCCAAACAAAACAAGGATTAGAGAAATGCACAGTTAAATAGTCAAATGTTTATTTAAAGATGATTTTCTTGAACCTCTTTTAAATAGGAAACAATTATACTTAAATTGTTATTCTTTTTTCTTTTTATAAACCTTCTCATTTTCTATTTGAATCTGTAATGATGTGGGATATTATCATATTAAAGGAGACAGTGTGGAACATTACACAAAGCTTTAATGTTAAAAGTTAAACTTATTTTGGTTAAATGACTTTTGTTGTCATTGTTTATAATGGGACTCATACAGTTTCATCAGTCTTAGGTGGTTGAGCATTTATTACTTGATAATATTGTTTATCTTTGCTACTTTTATGTCATCAGTGGAGGTCAAGATCATGATATCATTGAGAGAGACCACCAGGCTCCCAAGCCAAATTTCGTACCATTTTTATTCAAGCACATGCCCCCCCTCACTTTTTTGATGAACTCTTAGTAGTTAGTAAATCTTCAAATGTTTCATGGGAGCTGAATCCAGTGTCAACTAGTAAATGGTGGACTTTGTGTCAGTTGTAAGTTCCAATCAGTAGTGACTGAGATCAGGTCACTTCATGTAAAGTGGAGATGCTGGCACAAGTGCATGCTGTTGACCTAAGATGGATACAACTACTGATTATTTCCCCAGAAAGAGTGGGTCTATTGATATCGATATAGAATGGCAATTTGGAGTCTACATTCTTGGCAAGGCAGGAGCACAAATAGAGAATACTTCTATAGAGCAAAAGGGAAGTTGGGAGGGTTGTAGTAGACACAGAGGTCATTGGAGGACTTGGGAGTCCATAGTGACTTTTCTGACTGAAGTGTGACAGTCTCTCATTGGTTGAACTCTTGCCAGCCAAGAAGAAGTTTTACTTCTTGTTTGTCTGTGCTAAACTGTAAGACATGAAAGTTCCTCCTCCTGGGCTCTGACTTTATTGGGGTTTCTGTTTATTAACGTATATAATGTTCAATCAGTTCAGTTCAGCACTCAGTTGTATCTGACTCTTTGTGACACATGGACTGCAGCACACGGGGCTTCCCTTTCCATCACCAACTCCTGGAGTTTATCCAAACTCATGTCCATTGAGTAGGTGATGCAATCCAAACATGTCATCCTCTGTCATCCCCTTCTCCTCCTGCATTCCATCTTTCCCAGCATCAGGGTCTTTGCCAATGAGTCAGTTCTTCGCATCAGATGGCCAGAGTATTAGAGTTCCAGCTTCAGCAGTCTTTCCAATAAATATTCAGGACTAATCTCCTTTAGGATGGTCTGGTTGGATCTCCTTGCAGTCCAAGGGACTCTCAAGAGTCTTCTCCAATACCACAGTTCAAAGACATCAATTCTTTGGCACTCAGCTTTCTTCATAATCCAACTCTCACATCCACACATGACTACTGGAAAAACCATAGCTTTGACTAGACAGAATTTTGTTTTGGCAAAATAATGTCTCTGCTTTATAATATGCTATCTAGGTTGGTCACAGCTTTTCTTCCAAGAAGCAAGCATCTTTTAATTTCATGGCTGCAATAACCATCTGCAATGATTTTGGAGCACCCCCCCCTCCAAAAAAAATAAAGTCTGTCACTGTTTCCATTGTCTCCCCATCTATTTGCAATGAAGTCATGGGACCAGATGCTATGATTTTAGTTTTTTGAATGTTGAGTTTTAAGCCAACTTTTCCACTCTCCTCTTTCACTTTCATCAAGAGGCTCTTTAGTTCTTCTTCACTTTCTGCCATAAGGGTGGTGTCCTCTGCATATCTGAGGTTATTGATATTTCTCCTGGCAATCTTGATTCCAGCCTGTGCTTCATCAAGCCTGGCATTTCTCATGATGTACACTGCATAAAAGTTAAATAAGCAGGGTGACAATATACAGCCTTGAGGTACTCTTTTCCCTACTGAGAACCAGTCTGTTGTTCCCTGCTTCATTTTGAACTCTGAGGCCAAATTTGCCTGTTACTCCAAGTATCTCTTGACTTCCTCCTTTTGCATTCCAGTCCCCTATGATGAAAAGGACATATGTTTTTGGTGTTAGTTCTAGAAGGTCTTTTAAGTCTTCATAGAACTCTTCAACTACAGCTTCTTCAGCATTACTGGTCAGGGCATAGACTTGGATTACTCTGATATTGAATGGCTTACCTTAGAAACTAACAGAGATCATTCTGTCATTTTTTAGATTGCACCTGAGAACTGCATTTTGGACTCTTTTGTTGACTCTGATGACTACTCCATTTCTTCTAAGGAATTCTTGCCTGCAGTAGTAGATATAATTGCCATATGAATTAAATTCTCCCATTCCAACCCATTTTAGTTCACTGATTCCTAATATGTCAATGTTCACTCTTGCCATCTCCCATTTGACCACTTCCAATTTATCTTGATTCAGGGACCTCAGCATTCCAGGTTCTTATGCAATACTGTTCTTTACAGTGTAGGACCTTGCTTCCATCACCAGTCACGTCCATAACTGGGTGTTGCTTTCACTTTGGCTTTGTCTCTTCATTCTTC
Organism: Bos indicus; assembly: GCF_029378745.1. Lineage (NCBI taxonomy): Eukaryota > Metazoa > Chordata > Mammalia > Artiodactyla > Bovidae > Bos > Bos indicus. The sequence goes on from NC_091766.1 coordinate 103,462,218, forward strand.
CTGGAGTTATTTTTCCACTCTTCTCCAGTAGCATATTGGGCACCTACACACCTGGGTAGTTCATCTTTCAGTGTCACATCTTTTTGCCTTTTCATACTGTCCGTGGGGTTCTCAAGGCAAGAATACTGAAGTGGTTTGCCATTCCCTTTCCAGCAGACCACATTTTGTCAGAACTCTCCACTATGACATATCTGTCTCAGGTGGCCCTACATGGCATGGCTCATAGTTTCATTGATTTAGACAAGGCTGTGTTCCATGTGATCAATTTGACTTGTTTTCTGTGCTTGTGGTTTTCATTCTGTCTGCTCTCTGAGGGATAAGGGTAAGAGCTTATGGAAACTTCCTGGTGGTAGAGACTGACTTGTGGGAGAAACTGGGTCTTGGTAATCAATCCTTGTTTCTTGTCTTAAAAAGAAAGTTTTTTCATTGCCCGTCCCATGAGTTTTTATCAAATTTAGTATGCAGCCAGGGATTCTCTACTTCCTTTATTCCTACTTCTATTTCTGGCTCATTTGGGATTTTCCAAATCTTCCCACAGATAACAATATATACCCAGAGCTCTTTTCCTTGATCTTAATGGATCTACCCATATCAACCCAATTTTAGGTTGTTTGAAAGATGATACCAACTCTCATAGCTAATATCCTGTTATAAACCCTGCTAAGCTAGCCTAAATTATTTTACAACATTAGTTGCTAAGGAATAAAATGTGTGAAGCTCACATTTGTGTATCTATTAATGACTATTTTTCTGGACAAGTGCCCAATTTTGTCTAAAACAAAAAAAGTAATCTAGGTTCTTTTAAGACAATTTACATTTTCTAATTTTTTAAGAACTTCAACCAAGACTTCCATGCCAATAATGACTTCTTTTAATTCAACTGTCCATTAAAATACTGTACCTATTTTTGCTCTCAGTCTGCTATTTAATCACTCTGTCAAAAATTAAATTACAGTAAGTGTAATTCACTTTGATCTCAGTTATGACATTCTTTGCTTTCCATGTACTCCCAAGCTATCTTAAGAGATGCAAATTATACTAAAGTATATAGTCAACATTCTTAGCTTATGTGTCTTTCCAGTGTTTTCAGATATGTGCCATCAATCAGTAAATTTCAGACACTCTTTTCATACTCCAGAAAGTGTTAACATGCTAATATAGTCAGTCTATTCTGGTCCTTTACATGGCCTGACATTTTTAATTACTTAAAACAGAATTTTAATCTTAAAGTCTTTGTATGGGATCTTATTTTAATATATCACTTACACAATCCAATGTTCTTAAATATTTGAAACCAAATTTCTTATATTTTCTTTATAATCATCCAAAGAGTTTCCCTGAAAAAAAATATGGGGTTTCCTTGATGGCTCAGCAGTAAAGAATCCACCTGCAATGCAGGAAACACAGGAGACTTGAGTCTGGAAAGATTCCCTGGAGAAAGGCATGCGAACCCACTCCAGGTTCAGGCACAACTTAGGGAGTGTACAGCAACAATAGCTGAGCTGTGCTCATTAGCTCACATTTCCATATCTGTGGTAGATTTTTTTTTTGTAGATACACTCTATTTTATTGGAGTGTAGCTAGTTTACAATATTGTGTTAGTTTTAGTGTACATGCAAAGTGATTAAGTTATACTTATACACATATTCATTGTTTTTTAGATTATTTTTTATATTCAGTTCAGTCCTTATATAAGTTATCACAAAATATTGAGTAGAGTTCCTGTGCTGTATCGTAGATCCTTGTTGATTATCTACCTTGTCTACTGTGTGTGTGTGTGTGTGTGTGTGTGTGTATGTGCACATGTGTGCGTGTGTGTTAGTCACTTAGTCGTGTCCGACTCTTTGTGACCCCATGAACTGTAGCCCACCAGGCTCCTCTGTCCATGGGATTCTCCAAGCAAGAATGCTGGAGTGGGTTGCCATTTTTTTTCTCCAACCTTGTCTACTGTAGAATGTGTATATTCATCCCAAGCTTCTGATTTATTCCTCTCCACCGAACATTTCCCCTTTTCTAAACATAAGCTTGTTTTTGATATCTGTAAGTCTGTTTCTGTTTGGAAATAAGTTCATTTATTTGTTTTCTTTTATAAAAAATTCCCCCATATGAGGGATATCATATGATATTTGTCTTTCTCTGTCTGACTTCATTTAGTATAATTTCTAGGTCCATTCTTGTTGCTGTAAATGACATTATTTTAATTTTTTTGGCTGAGTAATACTCCATTTTATATATGTACCACATCTTCATTATCTATTCCTCTGTTGATGGACATTTAGGTTGCTTCTATGTCTTGACTATTGTAAGTAGGGCAGCAATGAACATTGGGGTGCATGTATACATTTGGATTATGGTCTTCTCTGGATATATACCAGGAATGGGATTGCCGGATCTTAGAGTAGTAAGATTGTGTTCAATGGTAGTTGTATTCAATGTAGGAGAGTGTTCTTTTTCTCCACACCTACTCAAATATTTATTGTGTGTAGACTTTTGATGATGGCCATTCTAGGACTGTTGTAAGATGATACTTCATTATAATTTTGATTTGCAGTCCTCTGATATTTAATGATGTATTTCATGTGCTTTTTGGTCATCTTTATGTCTTCTTTGGAGAAATACCTATTTAGATCTCCTGCCATTTTTTGATAGGGTTTTTTGTTTTTTTGGTATAGAGTTGCATGAGTTATTTATGTGTTTTGGAGATCAATTCTCTGTCTTTTATTTTATTTTATTTTTTTTAGGTAAAATTAAAATTTTTCCATTTTATTTTCTTCTGTTTAAAAGCAAAACAAAATCACAAAACAAGCTAAAAAATAGAATAAGATGAAGAGCTCAAGATAAATGCCTCTTTAAAATATACATTCTTAAGGAAACAAAATCCTTTTATTAGAGGCATTTGCATTAATTTTAGACAAGTAGATGTTGACTAATTTGGAGAAACGTTACATTGTTTTTCTCCAAAATCCAGGCTCTGAATTTTGCGTCTTGGCTCCACTACTTTCCAGCTGTGTGAGTTACTTAATCTCATTATTTCCAAGTTTCTTTTCTTGTAAAATGGAGGCAAAAAGTACCTGCTTTTTTAAAAGTTGTTTGAGGTAAATCAGATAATTCATGTGAAATAGTTAATATGAGCTCGGCACAAAATCGAGTCTTATAAACAATACCTATAGGATTCTTTCCTAAACATGGGATTCCAGTTATTTAGCTGCAAGCAGTATTCAGTGTTAAAGCTTACCCATCATTGTCAGCTATTCAGTAATCACAGGTCTAAATGATTAAAGCTTTCCCTCCAAGTAAAATTCAAGTACTGCATATATCTTTGTCTGCTTGAACATTAAAAAATTATTCGATCTTGGAAGAAATTCATTTGATCCCAGGAAGGAAGTTGATAACACAGCACAACAATAATCCTCAGATGACCATATATTGAAATAATGTACTGACTCTTTATAAAATCAATAGATGACAATTCCCTACCATCATTGAAGAGATAAAAAATTGAGTTCCTCTTTGTTTTGACTAGATTATATTTATACACAAACACATTTTCAAACTGTTTTCCCGGTTCAAGTATAGTTTCTTTAAAATAGTATTCAGGTGACACCACTTTTCCATACAATTCTTTTAACTTTTTCTATATCATATAGGAATATGAATTAAATTCAACATTTACATTCAAGATGAGAAAAGAAACATATATTAGGCATGCCTAGAAATATAAAATGTTAAGTATTGAGAAATTTAAAAGGCCTAATTTAAGACTTCACTAAAAATTTTCAGTGCCTGACTATTAATATACAGTAGCTCTTTCAACTGTAATTGAAATGGCAGCAAATCTTTTCAAATGTATTGAGAGTTAAAGTCATTCTAGTTTTTCACATTGTGTTTTTTACACTGTGTTGTCACATTGTGCTTTTCACATCGCTTCACTCTTTGCTTTGACTATCAGGAAGTTCAGGATTATTTTAACTCAAGGGTAGTCATGATCCCCTATGCAGCTCCTAGCAAAATTATCTTCTCTCTTACTCTAAATAATTTCTGTTCTTTATTTTATTGCCCTGTGTATGTCTGCATGAAATTTTAGGATAGGTTTTCTTAAATTCTTTCTTGAAGAGGACAAAGTGACAAACTATTTGTTCTTGTGATTACTTCATTACTTAATTTACTCTTATTTTGTATAATTCAAATATATCCCTTGAATTCAAACTTTTGATATTTTTATACAGGAAAAAATTTGAGAGGTGAAAAATGGAGAAAATGGACAGCAATTCAAAAACTCATCATAATGTGACCTCATTTCTCTAGTTTAAAGCAAACTGCATAGACATACACACACTTAAATATAAGAGGCTATTATCACTGATAAAATGCCCAGAATGTACCAGGGAAGATATATCATTTATTTACTAAGACCTACATAGCCTTGGCCAAACATTTTCAAGGGACAAAGCCAGAAATGGATTCCTTCTTTGGATATTATCTTAGTAACTTGACATGTTTTTAAAAATCTTAAAAATTCAAGATATGCCACATATAATGAGGGTTTTTTTTATCTACCTGAAATATTATGTATTTTCCCTATGAAATTCAGAATCATTTTAGGCTTGAATATTGTACAGGGGAAATTTTATCAATCTTTCCATAAACTGATATACCAGCATCTTGTGTTCAAAGTAAATTTAAAAAAAAAAATGAGCATAAATAAGGGAGAAATTTTCAACTTTCCTTTAATTGAATAGGAACCACTTTTCATTTTCCAAAGCCAAAAGAAATGGTCTATATGTGTGTGCACATAAGAGAACACTGAAAAAAAATTTTTTTTAATGAGGTAACTTTCTAAGTAAACAGGAGATGTGTCACTACAAGTTTTACCTGACGCCTTGCTGGAAAATCCCAGCAAATTAAAGAGAAAGGATTCCATAATGGGTATCTATGGAAGATGGGGTGACCAGCACCTTCTGGTAAGGGTACCACGTTCTAAACAGTCTTAAAGGAGGCTTATCTCATTAAATATAAGGGAAAGTAGCGACACTTGCTAAACAGCCTATGCCGCATGATAAGCTAAACAACTTGCCTTGTTTATCATCTTCCAATTCACTCTCCGAGCATCCATCACCCTCATCTTTCACATTGTCATCAGCATCTGGTGCCTTCCACAAAGAGGTTTCACTTTCCCTTTCAGGGTCTAAATGATCTTTTTCATCCTCTGAGGGTGACTTTGACATTTCATTCATTTGATCATCAGCCTGTCCTTCTTCATTAGCTTTCCCATCTTGTTTCTCTTCGTCTGCTTCAAAATCTTCTTCATATTTGTATTTAAATACGTTTTCTTGGTCATCTTCCCAGACATCTTGCCCTGGTTTTTCTTTACATTCCCTTTCTTCCACAGCGGTTCTCACTTCACTGAGCCCTGCGTGTAGTTCTTGAGCTGAAACAATGGCTGAAGCTGAGGCTTTGCTCCCCTCCATCTCTCTCCTTCTTGGTATCAGGTACTCTCTATCCTTTCTCAGTTTCCCCTCACCCTTCTTCTGTCCCTCTTTTTTCTCAGAGTTCTTTTCTTTCCTGGGTTTTGGAGAAGTTGTTTTTTTGTCAAGGCCCATTGCAATAATGCACTTGTAACAAGGCGATGATCTCTCGACACACACAAACCCGAAGTAGCCTCGTTTGCCTCAGTCTTTTAAATTTAATTAGATTTCATTTGTTTGTTTTTATTTTTATTTTTGTTACTCTAGTAGAGAGAGCTAAAAAAGATATTGCTGTTATTTATGTCAAAGAGTGTCCTACCTGTGTTTTCCTCTCAGAGTTTTATAGTATCCAGTCTTACATTTAAGTCTTTAATTGACTTCATTTATTTTTGTGCATGGTGATACAGAATGTTCTAATTTCATTATTTACATGCAGCTGTCTAATTTTTCCAGCACTGCTTATTGAAGAGACTGTCTTTTCTCCATTATCCATTCTTGCCTTCTTTGTAGTAGATTAACTGATCATAGTTGTGTGAGTTTATCTCTGAGCTTTCCATCTTGTTCCCTTGATTTATATGTCTGCTTTTGTGCCAGTACCATACTGTTATGATCATTGTAGCTTTGTACTATAGACTGAACTCAGGGAGCCTAATTCCTCCAGCTTCATTTTTCTTTTTCAGGATTGCTTTGGCTATTTGGGTCTTTTATGTTTCCATATAAATTTTAGAATTTTTTTTTCTATTTCTGTGAAAAATGTCACTGATAATTTGATAGGGAGTGCATTGAATCTGTAGGTTGCCTTGGGTAGTACAGCCATTTTGACAACATTCATTCTTCCAATCCAATAACATGGTATTTTGTTCCTTCTGTTTGTGTCATCTACAATTTCTTTCATCAGCTTCTTAGAGTGTTCAGGTCAGATGTCTTGTGCCTCTTAGTTAGGTTTATTCCTAGGTATTTTATTCCCTTTGGTGTGATGGTAAATGAAATTATTTCCTTAATTTCTCATTCTGACTTTTCATGGTAAGTGTATAGGAAGGCAAGAGATTTCTCTGCATTAATTTTGTATCCTGCAACGTTATCACATTCATTGATGTACTCTAGCCGTTTTCTGGTACCATTTAAGATTTTCTATGTGTAGTATCATGCAATCTACAAACAGTGGTAGTTTTAATTTTTCTTTCCCAATTTGGGTTTCTTTTATTTTTCTTTCTTCTCTGGTTGCATGGCTTGCACTTCCTAAACTATGTTGAATAACAGTGGTAACAATGAACATCCTTACCTTGTTCCTGATTTTAGAAGGAAAATTTTAGCTTTTCACCACTGAAATGATGTTAGCTCTGGGTTTGTCATCTATGGCCTTTATTACTTTGAGGTAAGTTCCCTCTGTTTCCACTTTCTGGAGGGCTTTTTATCATAAATCAGTGTTCTTTTTTTCAAAGCTTTTTCTGTATTTATTGAGATGATCATATATGTTTTTTATTCTTCAGTTTGTTAGTGTGGGTAATATGTTAAATGCCTGCAGATCTCTTGTCGCCTGCAGTGTTTCTATTGAAAAAATCAGCTAAGAAACTCATGGGAGGTGCCCATGTATGTTTGTTGCCTTCTTTTTAATATTTTCCTTTGCCTTTAATTTGTGTCACTTTGTTTAATATCTGTCTCGGCACATCCCTCCTTGTGTTGATGTTGTGTGGGACTCTGCGCTTCCTGGGCTTGAATGTTTTCCTTCTCGCACTAGGGGAGTTTTCAGCTCTAACCTCCTCAGACGTTTTCTCAGGCCCCTTCTCTCTCTCTTCTCCTTCTGGGGCCCTATAATATGAGTGTTTTGTGTTTGTTGTTGTTCCAGAGATCTCTGCAACTGTCCTCATTTCTTTTCATTCGTTTCTCTTTGTTCTTTTCTGTGGTGGTAGTCTCTGTAATTCTGTCTTCCTTGTCACTTATCCATTCTTCTGCCTGAGTTATTTTGCTTTTGATTCCTTCTGGTGTATTTTTAATTCCAGTTACTGTATTATTATTCTCTGTTTGTTCTTTAAATCTTCAAGTTATTTGTGAAACATTTCTTGTATCTTCTTGCTCCATTCTTTTTCCAAGAGCTACGATCATCTTTACTATCATTGCTTTAAATTCTTATTTCCTCTTTATTTATTTGTTCTCGTGGGTTTTTATCTTATTCCTTCCTCTGAAACATATTTCACTACCATGTCGTTTTGTCTAATTTTCTGGATTTGTGGACTCTTTTCTGCTGGCTAGAGGATCATAGCTCCTCTTTCTTCTGGTGTCTGCATTCCAGTAAGTGATGCTGGTCATGGGGCTTGTGGAGATTTCCTGGTAGGAGGGACTGGCACCTGCCCACCCGTGGGTGAAGCTAGGTCTCATCCCACATGTAGGCAGGGTGGTGTCACAGGGTGCATTTATAGGTGGCTGTGAGGTCAGTATGGCTTTAGGTACTCTGTCTTCTGTTGGTTCGGTCTGGGTTCCTATCCTGCTGGTTGTTTGGCCTGAGACATCCCAACTCTGGCTGTTGGGTAGTGCCAGGTCTTGATGCCAAACTGGCAACCTCTGAGACGGTGCATGCAGATCAGTATTCTCTGGGGCCTCTGCCACCACTATTGTGGTTGACTTTCCAACAAAAAAAGAACCTAAACAAGAAGATTAGTCAAAATCTTGTGGCTGAAAATCAACATACCAGTCTGATCTGCAAAGTTTTCTAAATTTGCAGGAGGAACAATAATTAAAGTCAATTGTAATGAATAGCCATGGGATTAGGACAAGTGAGTAGCAGTGTCTAGATGTGATGAGTTGCCGGGAGCCGGCATATTGCATATTGAGTGCATATTGCATATTGAGTGCAGCACTTTTCAGGATCTGGAATAGCTCAACTGGAATTCTATCACTGCCGGTAGCCAGCGTGAGGAACTCCGCCCATGACAAAGGTCATGAGGAAGGAGGCTCGGCATACGCAAAGGCGGGATCGAGCTTCAGGAGTCCCCCTGGAAATTCTCGAGCATATACCCCCAAAACCAGAGTCTGCCTACTTTCTGCTTTGTGCTTTCACCTACACCTCTGACTTTACGGGGGGGCTGTCCCCGACTACCTCTCTGAAAAAAGAGTTAGCTTACAGCTCCAGTTAATAATTCCTGGTTGTGACAGTGTTTAACCTACAAACTCCTTTGGAAATCCTCTAGCCTGCCTGAATAGGTTTTTCCGGCCACATGTGATTGTTCAGAGCCTCCCAACTGTGAGAGGCAGGAGATGTTCTAAACTGTCTAAACACAGATTCTTTTGAGTAGTTAAAAGATTGATTAGAAATTGTATTGGTGAAGGGATTTTCACTTGTTGGGCCAATGTTTGCTGCTAAGTTTCCATATCCCTTACCTGCTGTGTCCCTGGCAGTGTATTGATTAATATAATTGGTGTAAGTAGTAGCTTTAATGTTTGTAACCTGGGACCCTTGAGTTAATTCTTTTTCTTGTTATAGCCCACCACACCTTTGCTCTGTAGGAATTCAACTTTATCTAATGCTTTTGGAGGGTGGCTCCTGACCAATCACCTTTAGAGAAAAATAAGTTTTCTGAAGAAAAGGTCTTAAAATGTTAACAGGCCTCCGGGCCAGGAGATGATGCAAATCACCTAAACCATTTGTATACGATAAATTTGCAGGAAAGAAACCCTGGTTTTTGATAAGAATCAAAGACTGCTGACTTTGCATCCCCTATTATCCTCTATGTGTAACTTAGGGTATAAAAGCTCCTGTTAAAAATAAAGCTACGGGCCTTGTTCACCAACGTTTGGTCTCCCCATGTCATTCTTCCCTTTAACTTCCAGCTGAGTCTCCATCTGGAGCGCGGAACCCATCACGCTTACTAATTATGCCTGGGCTTCTAAGACCCACTCGAGAAGGTGTCTAGGGTGAGGCACCTTCTGCTATTCGAGAGGGCGCCTGCGGCCTACGTAAGTGGTGCAAACTTCTTGTCTTGAAGTTTTATTGGTCTCCCGCGTAAACCAAGCTACTCAGCCTCTTTTCTCCACTGAATTTTCCTACTGAGCTATCCTCATTCTATTACTCTTTATATCCTTAATTAACATTTAATTAAGCAATTGTTTCCTGATCTTTGCCTACGCCGTCTCTCCTTCGAATACCCTGGATCAGCCGGGGCTGGTCCCCGGCAATGAGTGTTTCTTCCTTTTAGGTATGGACGGAACTTTTAGCTTTTGATTTTTTCTTTTTTCGTCTCCTAGAGTTACTAGCCTTCATATAGACTTATTCCAGCCATAGTTTTTTGTGATGTTTTTCCCCATTATCTTCTTTCTCTCTTAGTACTTCAATTTTTGTAAATTATAGTAAATAAACCGGTGATTATGATAACACCTGTCTTACGTAATGTGAGGACGAAATAAAGCACTTTCAATTAATATTTTACACACTAGCACACTATTTTAAAATGTTATAATTATCCAGTTTCTCATCTTCTTTCTGGCTTCAGTCTGGACTGCACTCCATTTCATAGCCACTTGCTAGTGTCCAACATCCCTCGCTGCAGGAAGAGTGCATGCTCATTCCTTCCCCCATGTATTCTGCAAATCCCTAGGGAGTTTTCTTCGGTTCAAAATCTATCCTGGTCCAGCTTAGCACCTTTAATTCTGAGCTAGGCAAGCCTCAAATAACATTGCCACTCTCTCTAAACAACTCAACCCAATTATAAACAAAACTCCCTGTTTATTTTTCTAAATACCAGCATGTAGTGTTGGAGAAAATTTTACCTGAAGAGGTGGGATGAAGGAAAAGTAAAAATAACAGTATACCATTGCTTTAGGATCAGTGGCCCAGGATTTCCACAACTGTTCCTTATTAGCCACTTTCCTTTTTAGCTAGTTTCTTACACACAGACAACTTTCCCACCTGTAGAAACCCATTCAGAAGAGGCAAAATCAGTTGTAATAATTATTTCTTAGAGAGTTGAAATCAATTTCTATACTATGCATACCCATTCATCCAAGCTTACTCAAACTCTGCTTTTCAGAAGGAACCTAAAACTGTACCTTGAATAAACAGTCTAGTCAAGCATGTTTCCTAAACAACAGAGTTTTCAAAGAATACTGTCTTGGCTGAAAGGTTTTGTCCACACTATACTAGTATCTGTCAGTGTAAATGAAGATCCATTCAAATTTGAAAAACATAAAGGTCAAAATTCCTATGCAATTAAAAAATTTAAAATGACAATTGTCACTAAAATACTCTAAAGGAAAATAACTAAAAGTATTTCAGTGACTTCTCATCTCTTGTGAGAAGATATTTACCAAGATTTTATATGGAACTAAAATATATTTTAAAAAATTTTGTTTCAAATTCATTTCTGTTGCCAATTATTTCTCAACATGAGGTAAAACTGTGTTTCAGTCCAATCAGAGAAAGTTCAGAACCAGAAATGGTGATTAACATATCCATTAGTTACAATACAATCATATAAATATACAAGTAAAACAGTACTACTATGAGGAAATAGGCATATTTACAAAAATCATTTTCAAGAGAATGATAGAGGTGGTCCTTCAGAGTAACAAAAGCATCACATGCCTTGCTTTGAACTTTTCAGGGTAAAACCCTTCTCCTGATACCATTTGTTGAGAGCTATTCTAACTGAATTTATTCTTTGGTAAAGAGTTGAACACAAAGAGACTACAGAGGCAAAAAGCTTTTACAAAGAGCAGAAGGCTTTTACAAAGATCCACCTTTTTGTTCTGAGCTGGAAGATGATTGGATGCATGTACAGAAGTACTTTGTGTTCAACCTCCTTAGGGTGGAGTAGTCTAATGACTTGTTTTCACATTTTGTGCTTGTGAGGAAAAGTGGATAGGGTCCCTAAAGTGTTCATAAATGAGAGCAGATAAACACAAGAATTGTAGTTACTGGAAAACTTAAGAATGAACAGAGAGTAATTAAGACACTGTTTTTAATTCAGTGATGTTTAGTATTGGAATCAAATATGTGAAATACTTTTAATTTTGTATTAAATTGTAAACAAACATATTATATCTCAGTCTTCTCTTAAAAAATCTAAGTCCAGCCTAATGAGTCCTAAACATTACTATTAACTGAACACACATGAGGAATTTATTTGATATGATTCACCTTGGTTATCATGTTGCAATATTGGTCATGCTTAGAAGTATTTAATCATTTTCCCAGCAAATAATTTATACTCGTCTTCTCTGGACTAGGCACAGTGTGATGGTTACCCTACTGAAACTAACAGGTAAATGAAAATATATTTTTTCAGTTACTTATGTGAATCATTACACAAAGTACACAAACCTGGAGGGTTAAATTAATCAGACAAGGAAGATTTCATTCAAGAATATTGCAAGAGGGGAGACAGGCTAGAACTGGTCAGGCTCTATTCCACTTGGTGGGGTAGGGAATGCTAAAAAAAATTTAAGAACTGGGATGGAAAGTTAGGCCACTGAGGCTTGCTAACTGGCCTTACTCAAAGGACATAAGCAAGAAACTTTTTAAAAGATTTGCATCTAAAAGGGGCAGGGAAAGAGTCTACAATTAAGAAGCTTCTAAGGTAGGCAACAGAGAAGGCGATGGCACCCCACACCAGCACTCTTGCATGGAAATCCCATGGATGGAGGAGCCTGGTGGGCTGCAGTCCATGAGGTCCCTAACAGTCGGACACAACTGAGCGACTTCACTTTCACTTTTCACTTTCATGCATTGGAGAAGGAAATGGCAACCCACTCCAGTGTTCTTGCCGGGAGAATCCCAGGGACGGGGGAGCCTGGTGGGCTGCCATCTATGGGGTCGCACAGAGTCGGACACGACTGAAGCGACTTAGCAGCAGCAGCAAGGTAGGCAATCTAAGAAAAGGGAAATCAGGAATCTAGAGTGAAGAAGAAATCTGTTCAAAGAGGTTAAGCTGAAGGGAATATTAGGTTATCTCGGTCGGCGGAAAGAAAATAAAAATTGACTTTCTAAACTGGATTAAAATGATTAATACAAGTTACATGTATAATTTCAAATAATGAATGTGTGGTCAAATGATACGTTTGGTCATTTTGATTTGCTTTCAAGTATCTGCTCACTTCTGCCAGCCTTAGAGACGTGAAAAGGGCAGCCTTGCTTGTCCCAGGCACGCATATCATAATGAACGGTCATTGACATTGAGTATGCGATGGTTGGATGGCATCCCCAACTCAATGGGCATGAGTTTGGGTAAACTCTGGGAGTTGGTGATGGACAGGGAGGCCTGGCGTGCTGCATTCGTGGGGTCACAAAGACTCAAACACAACTGAGCGACTGAATTGCACTGAACTGATATTGCATAAATCACACTACAGAGGTAAAGAGGCCATAAGATACCTTTGGCATGTTATTGTGCTTCAATTCAGTGTAGCTTTTACACCAGAAAACCCTTGCCATTTATCTCCTACTTCTGAAAACTTACCTTTCTGTTTTTTGATGACAGACACAAAGCTACATTTATTGTGGCCTATGTTAATGTGCATTATTGTGGGAAATATTTAAAATAAGAATATTTATAAAAGATTTTAGTGTATAAATTAAGGTAAAAAACATTGTGTGTTAGTTCCTCAGTCATGTCCAACTCTTTGTAACCCATGGACTGTAGCCTGCCAGGCTCCTCTGCCCATGGAATTCTCCAGGCAAGAATATTAGAATGGGTTGCCATTGCTCTATCCAGGGGGTCTTCCCGACTCAGAGATTGAGCCCAGGTCTCCTGCACTGTGGGCAGATTCTTTAGCATCTGAGATACCTGGGAAGCCCTTAGAAAATATTAACCTGCTCAAAATATTTTTATAAAACACTTCTCTGTACACACACATGCAATTTTCTTTTGGGAGATATGATAGCATATATCTCATTATAGGGTATATATCTCATGAATAAGGTACAAACAAAAGGAACTAGATAGTCTAAAGAAAGTAAAACATTAATTTTTAGGACTATAATAGTGAAACTGGGTTACCAGGAGTCCTACGTGATCAGTGGAATAGTTTCAAGAGTGAAAGTGAAGTTGGTTTTTCCTAACTGCCTGATATCATCAAAGTGAATTTTATTGTTGCTCAAAATGAAATAATTGAAGAAATTTATCCTCAAGACAAGTGTCATTTAACTCTATTACTGCTGTTGTGGGTACAGTCAAAAGTGTTATAGTACACTTTTAGTAGAACAGACCAAACGTACAGGAAGTGTAGTTTCTTTTAGTGGGTGTAGAAGCCTTGCCCGATCAGTGACAACGACAAGTGGCTTGCTATCTATTAGGCTTTGAGCTTCTTGTGCTTAGGTGATGTTATATTTCATGTTCTATACAAGTTAGGTACTATTAAACATGTAAACCCTTACTGAAGTATTCTTTGTGTTTAGAACATGGCAGTGTCAATATGCATATCCATCCAATTTCTATGAAAAGTGATTTTTTAAAACTAAACCTGCTTGAAAGGTGCTTTTCCTCATAATCACAGAGTTGCCATATGATTTATTATCCAAATTAGGACACTTTAGTTCAGAAAAAAGTACTAAGCAAGATAGGACTCTCAATCACATGTTGGAGTGTCTATTACTCTACCCACTCTGCATATGAAGAAAGTCGAGTGTATTTGTTGATAAAGCTTGACTGTTATGAGATATCTTAAAATAAATAGGCAAAAGTCATTGGATGGCAGGTGTTTCCCATCCATGTTTTGATAAGCTTCGTGGGATCTTGTTTCCCAATCCCGCCCCCAATCTTTAATGTCCCTCTGAGCACCATCTGGACATTGGGTTGCTGATTATCATTTTCTGGTCACTAGGAGCTTCTCTAGCTTAAGCTCTTGTAAAACTATAGGTAGATTAATTGAAAATAACAAAACACATTTAAAATAATAAGAATTATATATAATTAACAAGCTAGTAAACTTAAATATATACACATATATAATATACACACATATATATGTTTTATATATATGCATGTGTGTGTCTATATATATGTGTGTGGGTCTGTGTGTAAATATATATATCTTTACATCAGAAACTGCAAATATAGAACAATGTTTCTACTTGTTTTTATTTTAAGAAAAAATTATTGTACTTATTCCAAATTTCTCTTCTCCTGGCATAGGTTTAGCTTATCATTTTCTGTGTTGCGTGCATTTGGGGGCTGTTAATGTTTTCTCTAGAGGTGACTTTCCACTTTGCAGGAAAGTTTGTTCACAGTTGTAAAAGTTTCACATTTCAAGTAAAACAAAAAAATCTATTGTTTATATATTTTTATCTCTAGTCTTAATTTCCCAGAAGTTATACAAATCCTCTGTGTCCAATATAGTAAACAATATTTGCTGCAGACTATGCTATCTCTGGGTGTTATGTAGCTCTGGGTAGCTTTTATTTTGTCTTCCAGCTCACTCTCCTCCTGCTGTAAGTAGGGGGAACATTGTGAAGAAAATATATAACAAAAGAACTATGAGTCAAAAGTGGTTCATACATTAGGCAAAATCATAGCTCTCATGTTATTATGTTGTAACAGTGAGCGTTGTTCTTGGCTATAGCATTTCAGAGTTTTAATGTTGAAATATTTCATGCTAGAAATTATATGGTTACAAATTCAAAATTCCCTAGTTTTAAAATATATTCAGCCATTAATATAATACAATCTCTTTTCTGCTCTGTGCATTACTGATACATGGTAGCAATTTCCCTCTTTTGTCTAAAAATGTCTTGACAGATATTGATTCTGCATAGAAATCTGGCACCCAGTAGGTGCTTTCTAGTAAGTTCTATGCATATATCCTTACTGAAAGATAGTTAATAAATCGGTCTTTATGATTCTAACTTAATATGTAGTTATGTGTAATTAGGAAAAACTATTTCCTGATTTAATGTATGTTTTTGCTTTGCTCTGTTTTATTTTTTAATGACCCAACTAATTAAACAAATGATAGTCAAATCAAAATTGATGATATCTGTTCAAGTAATAAATCCATGATTGCTGTATGAAATTTTTCAGAAAAGGAGCTTAAAGATTTTTTTTTTCTCTAATTTTATTTTATTTTTTAAACTTTACATAATTGTATTAGTTTTGCCAAATATCAAAATGAATCTGCCACAGGTATACATGTGCTCCCCATCCCGAACCCTCCTCCCTCCTCCCTCCCCATACCATCCCTCTGGGCCGTCCCAGTGCACCAGCCCCCAGCATCCAGCATCATGCATCGAACCTGGACTGGCAACTCGTTTCCTACATGATATTTTACATGTTTCATTGCCATTCTCCCAAATCTTCCCACCCTCTCCCTCTCCCACAGAGTCCATAAGACTGTTCTATACATCAGTGTCTCTTTTGCTGTCTCGTACACCGGGTTATTGTTACCATCTTTCTAAATTCCATATATATGCGTTAGTATACTGTATTTATGTTTTTCCTTCTGGCTTACTTCACTCTGTATAATAGGCTCCAGTTTCATCCACCTAATTAGAACTGATTCAAATGTATTCTTTTTAATGGCTGAGTAATACTCCATTGTGTATATGTACCACTGCTTTCTTATCCATTCATCTGCTGATGGACATCTAGGTTGCTTCCATGTCTTGGCTATTATAAACAGTGCTGCGATGAACATTGGGGTACACGTGTCTCTTTCCCTTCTGGTTTCCTCAGTGTGTATGCCCAGCAGTGGGGTTGCTGGATCATAAGGCAGTTCTATTTCCAGTTTTTTAAGGAATCTCCACACTGTTCTCCATAGTGGCTGTACTAGTTTGCATTCCAACCAACAGTGTAAAAGGGTTCCCTTTTCTCCACACCCTCTCCAGCATTTATTATTTGTAGACTTTTGGATCGCAGCCATTCTGACTGGTGTGAAATGGTACCTCATAGTGGTTTTGATTTGCATTTCTCTGATAATGAGTGATGTTGAGCATCTTTTCATGTGTTTGTTAGCCATCTGTATGTCTTTTTTGGAGAAATGTCTATTTAGTTCTTTGGCCCATTTTTTGATTGGGTCGTTTATTTTTCTGGAGTTGAGCTGTAGGAATTGCTTGTATATTTTTGAGATTAGTTGTTTGTCCGTTGCTTCATTTGCTATTATTTTCTCCCATTCTGAAGGCTGTCTTTTCACCTTGCTAATAGTTTCCTTTGATGTGCAGAAGCTTTTAAGGTTAATTAGGTCCCATTTGTTTATTTTTGCTTTTATTTCCAATATTCTGGGAGGTGGGTCATAGAGGATCCTGCTGTGATGTATGTCGGAGAGTGTTTTGCCTATGTTCTCCTCTAGGAGTTTTATAGTTTCTGGTCTTACGTTTAGATCTTTAATCCATTTTGAGTTTATTTTTGTGTATGGTGTTAGAAAGTGGTCCAGTTTCATTCTTTTACAAGTGGTTGACCAGATTTAAGACATTTTTTCTCAAAATACAAACCTTAAGATATATATATATATATATATATGTGTGTGTGTGTGTGTGTGTGTGTGTGTGTATGTATATATATATAGGTTTAAAAAGTATTGTTGTCCAGTTGCACAGTCATGTCTGACTCATTGAGACCCCATGAACTGCAGCATGCTAGGCTTTCCTGTCCTTCACCATCTCCTGGAGCTTGCTCAAACTCATGTCCATTGAGTCAGTAATGCCATCCAACCATCTTGTCCTCTATCATCTCCTTCTCCTTCCGTCTTCAATATTTCCCAGCATCAGGGTCTTTTCTAGTGAGTCAGCTCTTTGCATCAGGTGGCGAAAGCACTGGAGCTTCAGCCTCAACTTCAGTCCCTTCAATGACTATTCAGAATTGATTACTTTTAGAATTGACTGGTTGTTCTCCTTGAAGTCCAAAGGACTCTCAAGAGTCTTTTCCAACATCACAGACCAAAAGCATCAATTCTTCAGTGCTCAGCCTTCTTTATGGTCCCACTTTCACATCCATACATGAATATTGGAAAAAACATAGCTTTGACTATATGGCCCTTTGTTGGCAAAGTAATTCTGCTTTTTAATATATTGTCTAGGTTTGTCGTAGCTTTCTTCCAAGGAGCAAGCATCTTTTAATTTCATGGCTGCAGTCACCATCTGCAGTGATTTTGGAGCCCCCCAAAATAAAGTCTCTCACTATTTCCATCATTATGCATTTACTTGCCATGAAGTTATGGACCAGATGCACCAATCTTCATTTTTGAATGTTGAGTTTTAAGCCAGTGTTTTCATTCTCCTCTTTCCGCTTCATTAAGATACTCTTTAGTTTCTCTTCACTTTCTTCTATTAAGGTGATGTCATCTGCATATCTGAAATTATTGATATTTCTCCCAAGAATCTTGATTCCAGCTTGTGCTTCATACAATATGACATTTTGCATGATGTGCTCTGCATATAAGCTGAAGAAGCAGGGTGACAATATACAGCCTTGACTTATCACTCTTCCAATTTGTTACCAGACCGTTGTTCCATGTCCGGTTCTATCTGTTGCTTCTTTTACCTGCACACAGGTTTCTGAGCAAGCAGGTCAGGTGGTCTGGTATTCCCATCTCTTTCAAAATTTTCCACAGTTTGTTGTGGTCCACACAGTCAAAGACTTTAAGTAGTCAACAAGCAGAATTCTGGAATTCTGTTGCTTTTTCTATGATTCAATAAATGTTGGTGATCTGATTTCTGGTTCCTCGCCATTTTCGAAATCCAGCTTGAACATCTGGAAGTTTGCAGTTTAAGTACCGTTGATGCCTAACTTGGAGAATTTTGAGCATTACTTTGCTAGCATGTGAAATGAATGCAATTTTGTGATAGTTTGAGCACTCATTGGCATTGCCTTTCTTTGGGATTGGAATGAAAACTGACCTTTTCCAGTCCTGTGGCCACTGCTGCGTTTTCCAAATCTGCTGACATACTGAGTGCAGCATTTTCACAGCATCATCTTTTAGGATTTGAAATAGCTCAACTGGAATTCCATCACCTCCACTAGCTTTGTACATAGTGATGCTTCCTAAAGCCCACTTGACTTCACATTCCAGGATGTCCGGCTCTAGGTGAGTGATCACACCATCGTGATTATCTGGGTCATGAAGATCTTATTTGTATAGTTCATCTGTGTATTTTTGCCACCTCTTCCTAATATCTTGTGCTTCTGTTAGGTCCATGCCATTTATGTCCTTTATTGTGCCCATCTTTGCATGAAATATTCCCTTGGTATCTCTAATTTTCTTGTAGAGATCTTTAGTCTTTCCGATTCTATTGTTTTCCTCTGTTTCTTTGCATTGATCACTGAGCAAGGCTTTCTTGTCTCTTCTTGCTATTCTTTGGAACTCTGCATTCTGATGGATATATCTTTCCTTTTCTCCCTTGCCTTTCACTTCTCTTCTTTGCTCAGCTATTTCATCACCTCCTCAGACAACCATTTTGCCTTTTTGCATTTCTTTTTCTTGAGGATGGTTTTGATCACCACCTCCTGTACAATGTTATGAACCTCCGTCCACAATTCTTCAGGCACTCTGTCTATCAGATCTAATCCTTTGAATCTGTTTGTCACTTCTGCTATATAATTATAAGGGATTTGCTTTAAGTCATACCATTCAGAAAACTAAGATCATGGCATCTGGTCCCATCACTTCATGGCAAATAGACAGGGAAACAGTGCAAACAGTGCTTGACTTTATTTTTCTGGGCTCCAAAATCACTGCAGATGGTGATTGCAGACATGAAATTAAAAGATGCTTACTCCTTGAAAGGAAAGTTATGACCAACCTAGATAACATATTCAAAAGCAGAGACATTACTTTGCCAACAAAGGCCCAACCAGTCAAGGCTATGGTTTTTCCAGTGGTCATGTATGGATGTGAGAGTTGGACTATAAAGAAAGCTGAGCGCCAAAGAATTGATGCTTTTGGACTGTAGTGTTGGAGAAGACTCTTGAGAGTCCCTTGGTCTGCAAGGAGATCCAAGCAGTCCATTCTAAAGGAAATCAAATCTGGGTGTTCATTGAAAGGACTGATGCTGAAGCTGAAACTCCAATACTTTGGCCACCTGATGCAAAGAGCTGACTCACTGGAAAAGACCCTGATGCTAGGAAAGATTCAGGGCAAGAGGAGAAGGGGACAACAGTGGATGAGATGGTTGGGTAGCATCACCGATTCAATGGACATGGGTTTGGGTGGACTCTGGGAGTTGGTGATGGAAGGGAGGCCTGGTGTGCTGTGGTTCAGGTGGTTGCAAAGAGTTGGACATGACTGAGCAACTGCTGAACTGAATGGAGTAGTGGTTTTCTCTGCTTGAATTCTGCAGTAAAGTGTTCATGATCTGAGCCACAAGAGAGCTCCTGGTCTTATTTTCACTCACTGTATAGAGCTTCTCCATCTTTGGCTACAAAAAATATAAAGAATCTTATTTTGGTATTGACCATCTGGTGATATCCATTTGTAGAGTCTTCTCTTGTGTTGTTGGAAGAGTATGTTTCATATGACCAGTGGGTTGGTTCTCTTGGCAAAACTCTTTTAGCCTCACCCTGCTTAATTTTGAACTCCAAGGCCAAACTTGCCTGTGACTCCAGGTATTTCTTGACTTCCTACATTTGCATTCTAGTCCACTATGATAAAAAAGACATCTTTTCTTGGTGTTAGTTCTAGAAGGTCTTGTAGGTCTTCATAGAACTGTTCAACTTCAGCTTCAGCATTAGTGGCAGTGGCATAGACTTGGAATACTCTGATATTGAACTAATTCATTACTGTGATATTAATTTAAGAATTATAGGAGCTAAAAATAAATAGTACTTCCATAATTGCAGTATTATAAAAAATTTGCTTACTTCTGAAGTGCCATTCAAAAATCTGAATGCCTAGCTTTTTTTTTTTTTTGAAGTTAAAATTCAGTTATATTTTCATTTAATGAACAGTCCTAGCTCAAGAAAGAACCTCAATATATTTTTAACACAGACAACTAGTTTTTGCAACATACAATAAATG
The DNA here is from genome assembly GCF_029378745.1 of Bos indicus. Classification (NCBI taxonomy): domain Eukaryota; kingdom Metazoa; phylum Chordata; class Mammalia; order Artiodactyla; family Bovidae; genus Bos; species Bos indicus. Next base: position 103,482,617 of record NC_091766.1, read on the forward strand.
AAACTAAAAGGATACCAATCTGACAAAGTTTCTGTAAAACAGAGCATTAGGTTTTAATGACTTATTTTTTGCCCTGACATTAAATGGGTGACAGTTTAGTATAAACTCCAACCAGCCAAATTTTAAGAAAACTCTATTTGTTCAAGTAACAAATGTAAATGGTTACAAGGAATTGTGTTAATGTATACTTGAATTCAAACTTCACAGCAAAATTCTTAAAGAATATGAACAACTCCAATATGATATATTTATTTACTTACTTGTATTCTCCATCAGAAAATGGACATAAACACATAGGAATCATTTGTAAAACTCTGACTAGAGATTCAAATTTGCTTAAAATAAATATTATTAATATTTTTACAAAAGAAGAACATATACACACATAAACACACACACTTGGTTTTTGATTGAGGTGTATACAGAACCAAAAAGCAAAAAAAAAAAAAAAAAAAAAAGTATCCAATATACTAAGGTTAAGACAAACAATAGGAATATGAAAGATGCTATAAGAGACAGAGAGACTAGGAAAAAACAGAAATGAAGATGGATGACAATTAGTACTCACTGTTAAATCTGCAATATGGGTTTTTTTTCTTTAGAGAGAAGAGATTAATAGATTAAAACTACTGTATTAAAAAAAAGGCTGAAAAATACATGCAGTCTCTGCCTACACAGGCTTTTAAGAATAGGCAAGTTGAGTGGCTTAAATAAACACATACTTGCAAGAATAGACTAGATCTGAACTGTGCAGTTGGATGGAAATTAAAGTTACAATCAATTAAAATTAAATAAAATTAAGAATTCAATTCTTCCACTGCACTAGACACATTGTAAGTGCTCATTAACCACACATGGCTCAAGGCCACAGTACTGTATAGTGCAGACAAAGAACACTTCCATCATCACAAAAATTCTAGTGGGTAGCATTGGGCTAGGCTCAGTATCTATTCAGAAGTACATGGAAGTGATTTCTCATTAGTATTATTTCAATATATCTTAATCTTTACTGAAGTGTTATTTCCTTCAGTAGATATGGATAAATTGATATGATGTAGTTGTGTACATGTAGATTATAAAGCTGTAACACTAAGGAAATTATAATGAAAGCTTGATTCCAGGACTGACCAGACAAAAGAATGTCTGAATAAGGTTAAGACTGTCAGGATAAAGGAATTGGTGTTAATAGTATCAAAGTCTAGGTCAAGTGATAACCTGTGAATAAATTTATTCCTTTGAGTTGTTATAAGTTAGTGTTACTGAGCACTTACTCTGTACTATGTACCAGACTAGATATATTGCATATCATAAGTAATTGGTGCATGAACCTTGATTTTAAGTGGCTCATAATCTATTCTATAAAACATGTCAAGAACGCCTATTCCACAGGGGTTTTAAAAATGTTGATGTTATATCTATACATCTACAGATAAGGAAAGAGGAGGGAAGTGGGAAAGGAAGGAAAAGAAAGGAGGGAGAAAGGGAAGCAAGAATATACACAGAACCTGGAGCATAGATGTCACTTAACATGTATGTGGTTGTCTTCACCTTCCTTCCTTTTATTGATGGATAGATCTGTAGCCTGAAGTTATCTCGCTGAGTGTAGAACAAATTAGACTTTGAACTTGAGGTCTCTGAATCTTAATCATACTGCCCAGCATCCTAAATGTGCTGCTTAAAGCTGAAATAAAACTGCTAGGAAAACAAAATTGAGACATTAGCTTATTGGTGCAAGTTATACGACAGCAAGGAGCTTCAGGTGGCAACTGCATATAGGGATTTATTGAAATGGAAATAGCATAACTTGCTCATATATTATTATTAGTTTAGCATGTGTTCAGAGTTTCCTTATACCTTTAGAAAAACACATCTTTTTGAAGTCTCTGTAGAGTACAATGAGAAACATAAAACAGGAGACCTCAAACGAGAACAAGCAAAGCAAGAAAAAAGCGATATTTTTAGAATTAAAGGTATGGAGGGCAAAACAGGTAAAACCGTTTTGTAAAATTTTGTGTAAGAGAACACTCAGTAGAAGGCATATCCACTCCACTCTCCAAAAATTCACAGCCTGAGATAGGGGGAAAAGCCAAGGGGTCTGTTTAAGGCTTTCTCATCTCTCTGGAAGTAGTACTGTTGACACTTACTCCTTGTGAATTTCTCAGGTGACAGGACACAGAATTACCTTAGAAAGGGACAGGGTAAACATAAGAGATCTCTACTGATGGAGGCGAGTGGAGGCTGGCAATAACAGGAAATTTGGATGTCCACTAATCTCTGACTCATGGAAGGATGTTTAAATCAGAGCTTGAGCTCCCAGGATAGGATTCTTTCTTCACAGGTCAGAGCACCATCAGGCTGAACTGATGGTTCTGTTCTTTGAATGGAAATGTTTCATTCTGTGTGTGTGTGTATTTGATGCTTCATATTTGTTCCTTTTTGTGAGGGATTATTGATTTCTGACTATGTTTATATATGGCTGGCTGGTTAACACTTCCTTCATGCGTTCTCCTCTTCTAGTTTTGAAGGGATAAAGACAGCTCCCTTGGAAGATTGCTACTGTGCCTTCTTTTCCACTGATGCAACTTTCAGTGGAATCTTTTTCCCACGAAGGACAGTCAGATCTCATACTCTTATATTTAAGGGAATAAGGTAGCTGTGATAGTGGTATTAGGACTGGATGTATTAGTGTAATGGGAAACACCCAAGTACTCTTGCTTTGTGTAACCACTTAATTAGCATCTGAAGAAAGTTTCACACAATAAAACATTTCAAAGACCAGTATATGATCATTTTTTATTAATCATTTAATCATAGTCATAATTTTAAAAATCAATTCCATCATGAAAGTAAGAACAAATATTCTGTCAGCTTTTTCTTCCTTATATGTGAGATACTTAGATAAGTAAATTAAAACATAAGCATCTCCTCTCTTATAACAAGTCTTTGATTATCTGTATTTTGTGAAATTTTAGAATTAAGTGAGGTAAAATTGTACCTGAACCATAATAGCTATGCCATAATTTGAGGACAATAAAATAGTCAGTTTGGTAGAAAATAAATTGTCGGTAAAGCTAGTCATTTGATATTAATGTTCAATTCAGAGTGTGTGAGTTGTTTCTTTAGAAATAATCCCATATATGACTTGTTTTATTTATTTTTTTTTCTTCCAATTTTATTTTATTTTTAAACTTTACATAATTGTATTAGTTTTGCCAAATATCAAAATGAATCCTCCACAGGTATACATGCGCTCCCCATCCCGAACCCTCCTCCCTCCTCCCTCCCCATACCATCCCTCTGGGCCGTCCCAGTGCACCAGCCCCAAGCATCCAGCATCATGCATCGAACCTGGACTGGCAACTCGTTTCCTAAATGATATTTTATATGTTTCATTGCCATTCTCCCTAATCTTCCCACCCTCTCCCTCTCCCACAGAGTCCATAAGACTGTTCTATACATCAGTGTCTCTTTAGCTTGTTTTAAATTTATTTGATGGATTTTCCTTTTAAATATTTGAATTATAATTAAAATCATGCATTCAATGTATGAGTGAATACAATGACCCATGGCCTGTAGCCTACCAGGCTCCTCTGTCCAACCAACTAGAGTGGGTTGCCATTTCCCACTCCAGGGGATCCTCCTGACCAAGTGATCGAACCTGTGTCTCTTGTTTCTCCTGCATGGGCAGGTTGGCTCTTTACCACTAGTGCCACGTGGGAAGTCGTATAAATGGTAGGATGAATGCAAAAATTCAAGTTGATGATTTTAAGTTAATCCTAGTATCAGTGTCACTAAAATAAAATTCACATATTTTGTAATTATAACAAAATCCCTAGTTTTTTTTTTTTTAAATTAACTTTGTAAAAAGGGCAAAAGAATTTCTAGAACAATATTTTTAATGTATTTCCTCTCCAAATGGAAACTAAAGGAAAAGGCATGTATATGTATGCATGCTTAGTTGCTCAGTCATTTCCAACTCTTTGCGACCCCATGTACATTAGCCTGCCAGGCTCCTCCCTCCATGGGATTTTCCAGGTAAGAATGTAGAGGCAAGAATACTAGAGTGGGCTGCCATTTCCTACTCCAGGGGATCTTCCTGACCCAGAGAGGTCTCTTGTATCTTCTGCACTGGCAGGTGGATTCTTTACCACTAGCGCCACCTGGAAAGTTCCGAAGGAAAAGGAAAGGACCTAATATGTACTGAGCACTTATTAAACACCAGCCACTGCACAGCAGCTAAAGTTGGCTCCCTCATTCAGAGCACTCAGGGTACCTTAAACGATCAGATGAAATAAAATACCACAGCTTTGTCCTGATCCCCAACAACACGAGTAGCATGAGTGAGTGGGTTCATGATATTGACACGTAAGCCAAGAATCTCATGTCTTCCCCAGACACGAGGTTTCCCAGAACTTCAGTTCATGCCACGAGCACATATTGGTGTTCTTCCTGGATGCTTGCATGAGGCTATTTTCTCATGGCCACTGGGAGACTGGGGTGAGTGGGAGTAAAGCACACATCTCTCTCTCCCCCCACGCCCCACAACAATTTCGTGTTTACCATCCTCTCTACTTGCATTGTTGTCAGGATAATAATCCATATTGATATCACAATCTAAGGTATTTTGATATGTTATCCCCATTCGTATTTTTTTTTTTTTTTGCCATCTCAGATTGCCTGTTAAATTGCCCTTTTAGGGACAAACAAGAAATACTGTTATTACACCACAATACTAGTTCTACATAATTAATCTACTAGATGCAGTAATGCTGGAAAGACTAAAGCACTGAATTTGAGGATAATGCTCTAAAATGAGGAAATAGGATATAATTGCTTCTGGGGGCCATTGCATGTAATCAGGTTTTGTTTACTCACACTAATAAATGGGGTTGTAATGACTATGGCATGAATAATCTCAGGCGATAACCTTCTAAAAGCAGATAAACCAGCAGTCATTCCTGGGATTTGAAACCCTTTTGATTTTTGTGGGTGTGTTGATACACATCTCTTTTATCTAATTATTCTGTTCAAATCTGTTTGACATGAAAATGTCTCTGCTTTTTCTGTGCTCATGCAGATGGCGGGTCAGGGACAGGTTCTGGCTGTATGGGAATTTATCCTTTTTTAATGTAGGTGGAAGGTATTGATAAGAGGTCATAAAATAACAGTGTGGCCTTATGGACATCAGTGTATCTGGACTATAATCTATTCTTCATCTTAACAGATAGAAAACTAGAAAAAGAGCATGTTCACTGTTGCTGCATTCTTAACACTTTTCCGTAAGGACTTTGTGTGCATTGATACGCAAACTTTTCACAGGTTGTCAGATATAGCAAATAAAAATAGTGGATGCTCAGTTAAATCTGAACTTTAGATAAACATTTTTTTTCCATTATATGTATGTCTCATGCAATATTTGGGACATACTTATACTAAAAGATGGTTGTTTATCTGAATTCAAATGTAATTTGGTATTGTATGTTTTATCTGGCAACCCTAAAATTGCTATAATAATTACACACTTGTATTAATGATCCTCACTATAAAGAAAAGAAATTGAGGTTATGTCACTTGCTCATTGCTGCATAGATATTCAGTTTGGAAAGAAATCAACGTAGTCTGATAGTCTTGTTCCACAGCACACATTCCCTGGCATTTCACTACACTCTCTACTGCCGTGTCTACTCCTGTGAGTTGAAGGACTGCTTTTGTGATCAACTTGGTCCTGCTCAACTCTAATCATCCATGATGCAAACCTATTTATCAAAGTAATAAAGAGCTTATCCTTTAAATATTTATTCCACCTCATTGCTCCAAAATGAATGCCTTTATTTACACAGCATCATTAAAACAGCACTAATATAAGTAACTTCCACAATTTTCTTGAGAAACTTTCCAGAGATCAATGTGCCATAACCAGCCACTCACTCACTGTATCAGAAAATTGATTTCTGTAATGTACCTGATGGACCTTACAGCTTAGCTCCAAAGTTTTACCTGCTAATTACTAGTTATTTATTTGTAAAGATGGTAATAAAATATACATGGATTTAAAATAGAAGAAAATAGCCCCTTGAAGTAACCCCATGGTTTATTCTGTAAAACAGATACAAACCATGACAGACAGCACAGCTGTATACATGCTGTGGATTTGAAAGCTCAGAGACAAAAAGGATCTTCCAGTCATATAAAATGCATTTTTAAACAGTTGTAGATTTGGAAAGAGGGGTTATAAGGGAATATTCCCCTTTGTCTGGGCTCAGTAAAATGTTTTGAACTTATCTTGTCTAACATCATCTCAGACAGATCCAAGTGACATTTCCCCACACCATTAGTTTAGTGGTATCAGTCCAAGATCTTATGTAAAAACAAATTATTGCAGTATGCTTGATTTACAATGTTGTGTTAGTTTTTGCTGTACAGCAAGTGAATCAGTTATACACATACCCACGCTTTTTTAGATTCCCTTCTCATATAGGTCATTACAGAGTGTTGCGTAGAGTCTCTATCCTACATAGCAGGTCCTTGCTGCTGCTACTGCTGCTAAGTCGCTTCAGTCGTGTCCGACTCTATGCGACCCCATAGACGGCAGCCCACCAGGCCCCGCCATCCCTGGGATTCTCCAGGCAAGAACACTGGAGTGGGTTGCCATTTCCTCCTCCAATGCATGAAAGTGAAAAGTGAAAGTGAAGTTGCTCAGTCGTGTCCGACTCTTAGCGACCCCATGGACTGCAGCCTACCAGGCTCCCCCGTCCATGGGATTTTCCAGGCAAGAGTACTGGAGGTCCTTATTAGATACCTATTCCAAATCCTGAAAGATGATGCTGTGAAAGTGCTGCACTCAATATGCCAGCACATTTGGAAAACTCAGCAATGGCCACAGGACTGGAAAAGGTCAGTTTTCATTCCAATCCCAAAGAAAGGCAATGCCAAAGAATACTCAAACCACCGCACAATTGCACTCATCTCACACGCTAGTAAAGTAATGCTCAAAATTCTCCAACCCAGACTTCAGCAATATGTGAACTTCCTGATATTCAAGCTGGTTTTAGAAAAGGCAGAGGAACCAGAGATCAAATTGCCAACATCTGCTGGATCATAGAAAAAGCAAGAGAGTTCCAGAAAAGCATCTATTTCTGCTTTATTGACTATGCCAAAGCCTTTGACTGTGTGGATCACAATAAACTGTGGAGAATTCTTCAAGAGATAGGAATACCAGACCACCTTATCTGCCTCTTGAGAAATCCGTATGCAGGTCAGGAAGCAACAGTTAGAACTGGACATGGAACAATGGACTGGTTCCAAATAGGAAAAGGAGTTCGTCAAGGCTGTATATTGTCACCCTGTTTATGTAACTTAAATGCAGAGTACATCATGAGAAACGCTGGACTGGAAGAAACACAAGCTGGAATTAAGATTGCTGGGAGAAATATCAATAACCTCAGATATGCAGATGACACCACCCTTATGGCAGAAAGTGAAGAGGAACTCAAAAGCCTCTTGATGAAAGTGAAAGTGGAGAGTGAAAAAGTTGGCTTAAAGCTCAACATTCAGAAAACGAAGATCATGGCATCCAGTCCCATCACTTCATGGCAAATAGATGGGGAAACAGTGGAAACAGTGTCAGAATTTATTTTTCTGGGCTCCAAAATCACTGCAGCCATGAAATTAAAAGACACTTACTCCTTGGAAGGAAAGTTATGACCAACCTAGATAGCATATTCAAAAGCAGAGACATTACTTTGCCAACAAAGGTCCGTCTAGTCAAGGCTAGTCAAGGTTTTTCCAGTGGTCATGTATGGATGTGAGAGTTGGACTGTGAAGAAGGCTAAGCGCCAAAGAATTGATGCTTTTGAACTGTGGTGTTGGAGAAGACTCTTGAGAGTCCCTTGGACTGCAAGGAGATCCAAGCAGTCCATTCTGAAGGAGATCAGCCCTGGGATTTCTTTGGAAGGAATGATGCTAAAGCTGAAACTCCAGTACTTTGGCCACCTCATGCGAAGAGTTGACTCATTGGAAAAGACTCTGATGCTGGGAGGGATAGGGGGCAGGAGGAGAAGGGGACAACAGAGGATGAGATGGCTGGATGGCATCACTGACTCGATGGACGTGAGTCTGAGTGAACTCTGGGAGTTGGTGATGGACAGGGAGGCCTGGCGTGCTGCGATTCATGGGGTCGCAAGGAGTTGGACACAACTGAGCGACTGATCTGATTTGTTCTGATTTTATATATAGCAGCAGCAGCAGTGTGTATATATCAACCCCAGTCTCGCAATTTATTGCCCCTACTGCCTTTTCTTCTTTGGTAACCATAAGTGTGCTTCTTAAATGTGTGACTCTATTTCTGTTTTGTAAATAAATTCACTTGTGCCATTTTTTAGATCCCACATGTAAGTGATCCCACATATGGTCTATTTTTATCCAGAAGGGAGGTAGGGTACAGACAGTCCATCTGGAGTGGCCAAATGGAGGAACTGAGCTCACAGTGTCTTAGATCCAGAATGGTTGTCAGCTGATGGGAGGGAAGGCTGTCTTACCCTGAAGGCGGGGAAAGGCTGATTTACACATATCCTGGCTGCAGACCATGTAGGGGGTGGAGGGGAATCTACAAATGGAGACTGGGTGATCTTCAGGCCTGAGTGATGTCAAGTAGTTTAACGATATTAGAGTCAAATGGGACTCGTTATGTGAGCGGCAAGAGTCCAGGTCTTGTAAACTGTTCCTTGCTTTAGTTTTGAAGCAGGGGCTCCTCTTGTTGCCTGAGAGAGAGAGGGACTTCAAAACTGGGATACAAGCAAACTTGGAGGACAGGAAATGATATGTGGAAATGAGAATCATGGGTCCTCTCTAATTTGCTGTTTCACACCTTCACTATTCTACCCAACTAGTCCCTACATTTTCCTAATATTTTCGTCAGGTATACATTGTCGAGGATCCCAAAGACCAGACGCTGATTTTATAAAATACACTGCTAGTCACGTGTAACTCCTGGTAAACATTAATCTCCTTTCCTCATCCGTGGGAAATTATATCTAAGTGCGTGAGAAAGACTTATTTATTTTTGACCACATTGGACTGTCACTGCTGCACGCGGGCCTTCTCTATTTTTGGCGATGTGGACCGTCCCTCTATTTGTAGTTCCAAGCTTCTCATGGCGGTGGCTCCTCTTGTTGCATAGCATGGGCTCTATAGGCACATGGGCTTTGCTAGTTGTGTCCCACGAGCTTCTTTGCTCCAAGGCATGTTGGATCTTCCCAGACCAGGGGTGCCCTGCGTTGGCAGGTAGATTCCTAACCACTGGGCCATCAGGGGGATCCTTTGACCAAGATTTAAAGGGATAGCCTTATACCCTTACAAAATTTATGTTGTAAGGGAAAACATTTGTTAAGGCATAAGCATTAAAATGAGACTTCCCAGGTGACTCAGTGGTAAAGAGTCTTCCTGCAATTCAGGAGACCTGGGTTTGATCCCTGGGTTGGGAAGATCCCCTGGAGGAGGGCAGGGCAACCCACTCCAGTGTTCTTGCCTGGGGAAATCTCATGGACAGAGGAGCCTGGAGGGCTGTGGTCCATAGGGTAGCAAAGAGTTGGATGTAACTGAAGTGACTGAGCACATATGCACAGAAGCATTAAAACATTGTAATGATATCATTATTATAACACCTAGGGTGTAAGCCGCTGTGTATAAAATAGGGGGCTATGCATATGATCATGAATATTCTTCTGCTTAAAATATTTTGAAGACGTTTCCTCTAAAGTCATTATAACCTATTAGACACGCAAAGCCCTCGGTTGATGACTTATCTCCTCCTTCCCTCCTCTTCACTTTTCCTCATGCTTCCCCATGCCATGTCTACAACACATCATGTAATATAACTTATGGTGTCTGTTTGTGTTCTGCATTTGCCTGGATCATGCTTTTGTATATTTTATGCACATTCATCTTCAAAGGTCAACTCAAAAGTTATCTTCCCCAGGATATCATATACATACCCAGAAAAAGTAATTATATTTTTCTTGGTGCTCATGTAACATTCTTTACCTCTTAATTGGAACCCTTCTTCAATATTATCATTATTTGATAATAGATTTATTTTTTATATTACATAATGAAATCTGCTGGGATGGTATTTCCTATTATAACCCCAACAGGATGTTTGTGATTTAGAAGGAATATAACACATATTTGTTAAAGAGATAACTAAATGGGAATGGGAGACAACTACATATTATTTAAAACTAATCTCAGACTCTATCACAAATATATACCACTTATAAAGAGGGAAATTTCTCTAACATTTATTAGTTAACAGTTGATAGGTCCAGAAAATAATTTTGAAGACCAAAAAAATAGATAATGTTATCATTCAGAATGAAATATAATGGCTACCTGGGTGGCTCAGTAGTAAAGAATCTGCCTACAATGTAGGAGATGTGTCTGGAGCTGTGGATTTGATCCTTCAGTTGGGAAGATGTCCTGAAGAAGGAAATGACAACCCAGTCCAGTATTCTTGCCTGGAGAATCCCATGGACAGAGGAGTCTGGTGGGCTGCAGTACATGGGATTGCAAAGAGTCAGACAGCCCTTAGTGACTAAATAGCAAAAACAACAATAAAGGGAAGTAGTATGGTTATATATATATATATATATATATATATATATATATATATACACATATAAAAGCATGATCTTGAAATAGACAAAACTAGATTTTCATCAGAAATTCTTTTTTAGTGGTGGTAATTATGTAACCTTGAATTTTATTGTTATCATCTGTAAAATGTGAATAATACTAAAGGTGTAGGAGGAAAAGGAGGAGGAGGAAAAATAATGAGTTCAATCTCTGATACATTGTAGATGAGCATTAAATGTGAACTTACTTGTTTCCTGGGGTCTTTTGAGCTATACATTTGAACTAGTCCTGATGATGGAAAATGCCAAGTTTTCCATCTAGAAAACTGGCTAGAAATAGGGAACTTAAATATAGAATATATAGGCACTGAATATTTAATTATGAAGAGATAGGGTGAAATTTTCAAATTTAAATTTAGACAATTTAAGTTATTTAAAAGTTCTTTTTTTCTTATTTCAATTTTGTAATAATCTAATTTCAAATGTGAAAAGAGTACTAGAATTTTCTTAACATATTTGCAATATCTTCTTCTTTTTTTTACTATCACACCTAGTATCTTTATTTCAGTAATGCCACATGGAAGCCAGTCTCTTTATAGCTTTTACTTTTGGAAACTAACTATGTTAGTCTTCTCTGCATCTTTCTATCACATTTATCTTAAACTTTCTGGCGTGTTATATAAAACAATACCAGCACCTTCTGCTTGAAGTAGATTAAAATGACAGGATGAAGAACTGACTATGAAAAGAAAAAACACTCATTTGCAAAATAGTGCAACATTTTAAGCTGCCTCTAACGTAAACATTTGGAAACAAAGCATACCCTTTGTACATTTTTATTTCCTTTGAGTGTGTAGCTCTCTGAACAGGGCTCAGGATCAAATGAACACTTGCAGTAGTTAATTGTCTACCTACTTTATTGGCTGTTCTACTTGATAGAGGAAATGTCTACATTGGTAAGCTGCCTTTTCATTAAGGGATTAGAAATTTGGGTTAAATACTAAAAAATTATGATTTTTAAGGATTAAAAGCTAAAAGATCATCTAAGTATGATTAACGCAATTTAAATATGTTATATGCAGCTTTACTACAGTAATGTAAATATTCAGGCAAATACTATTCATCTTATCAGGAAACTGTCTCAGGGGGTTAAGATAAACTGGTGTATCTTAACTAATGGGAATTAAGAAACCCAAACTGTGCTCTTGATAGTAATCAAAGAGGCTGTTCCATACTTATCTTCATTTACCTTCACAGAGCTATAACCTTGAATTTTCTGGATTTTCCTAGAATGTTGTCTTTCATAAACAAGCAATGTCTTGTTTATACTGTAATATCCATCAGCTTTGGAAGCTATTTTTAAAACTCATGCAATCATCTTCCAGGGGAGGTATCTCTGGGGCATCTAGAGGAAGAAACTATAAAGCTTACTGTGTGACTTAAACTGAAACCTAAGTTGTAGGACAATCTGACAGAGACCCATTTCTCCCCTGCCCTTCCTTGCTAAATGAAAGTAGGAAAGGAAAGGAAAGGAAAGTGAAGTCACTCAGCCGTGTCTGACTCTTTGCAGCCCCATGGGCTGAAGCCCTCCAGGCTCCTCTGTCCATGGGGATTCTCCAGACAAGAATACTGGAGTGGGTTGCCATTTCCTTCTCCAGGGATCTTCCCAACCCAGGGATCGAACCCGGGTCTCGCACATTGCAGGTAGATACTTTACCACCTGAGTCACCAGGGAAGCTCTAAATGAAAGTAAAACCCCTGGAAATAGTGAGAGAGACAACCAAAGGAGATCTTGAATGGTGTTAGGAAGAAAACTGGCTTGGGAATCCCCAGATTAGAGGAACACAGCACCGATGGATTTTACATCCTCCTATTGAAAGAATTGGAGGAGGAAATGGCAACCCACTCCAGTATTCTTGCTTGGAGAATCCCATGGACAGAGGAGCCTGGTGGGCCACAGTCCATGGGGTCACAAAGAGTCGGACACGACTGAGTGAATCTGCACGTTGAAAGAATAAGGGGACCGAGATAGTGTTTGCCAAGCTAAAACTAGGAACAGAAGGGCCCATGCTCATGCTTCCCCTGGACTGAATAGAAACCATGCCTTAAAACCGGGGTGAACCTGGCAGAAGCAGCAAGGGAGGTTGCTCTGGAGTTCTACCAACAGTAAGGGCTCTCTTTCCTTACTGGTGATAGTCTTCAGGTTTCTCTTCCTGATCTAGAGACAGCAGGGAAGCTGATGGACAGGGGTAGTGTAGGGCGGTGGAGGTACTTATAGGGAGATCACATCACAAAACAAGTAGTCCAGGGACCTCTCTCCATCTCCAACCCACATAGACGATCCTACCACAGTAAGCGTGCAGCCAGGCAAGGGTTTTCATCTCAGTGGGCCAGAGACTCTCATTGTCCACCACGTGTGTCAGATGGTTCGAACTGAGCAAGCTCTCCTTCCTAAGGCAGCACCAGCAGGGAGCAATGGCAACACCAGCAATGCCATATGACCCACGAAGACCAATGTGACAGTGTGAAAACTGAGCTGCCCTCAGAACCACAACTCACATCAGTAGGCCTGGACTGTAGATTAAGTAAGCATCTCACCCTGGGTTCTGGCGGGAGGCTCGGTCTGCACAATCAACTGTGCACTGCATTTAGCCATTCCTTGAACTTAGAAGGGATTCCCCATGGCTCAGATGGTAAAGAATCTGCCCACAATTCAACAGACCCAGATTCAATCCCTAGGTTTGGAAGATGCCCTGGAGAAGGCAATGGCAACCCACTCCAGTATTCTTGCCTGGAGAATCCCATGGACAGAGGAATTTGGTGGGCTACAGTCCGTGTGGTCTCAAAGAGTTGGACATGGATTAGCAAATGGATAAAAATAAAACAATGGACATTTTAGATCAAATAACTGGGTGGGAGGTCAACAAAAAACTGGCTAATTAAAACACAGGATATATCCACAGGGAAAATAATGAGAAATTGATGGGAATATTGATGAGGGAGATACTGAGTATTCAAACTGTCCATCCACCTGGAAATTGAAGCAAATACCACATCAAAGTTTGGTTCAATGCTGCAATCTTTTTTGTGTGGCAAGGAAACAGCTCTTGAAAAAGAGGGGCTTTCCAGTATTGAATCTAATCAAAGGAACCAATAGTGAATCTACTGAAAAATTCAATAAAGTTCAGTTCAGTCACTCAGTTGCTGCCCAACTCTTTGCCACCTCATGGACTACAGCACGCCAGGCCTCTCTGTCCATCACCAACTCTCAGAGCCTGCTCAAACTCATGTCCATTGAGTTGGTGATGCCATCATCCTCTGTCATGCCCTTCTCCTCCTGCCTTCAATCTTTCCCAGAATCAAAGTCTTTTCTAATGAGTCAGCTCTTTGTATCAGGTGGCCAAAGTATTGGAGTTTCAGCTTCAGCATCAGTCCTTCTGGTTAATATTCAGGACTGATCTCCTTTAGAATGGACTGGTTGGACCTCCTTGCAGCCCAAGAGACTCTCAAAAATCTTCTCCAACACCACAGTTCAAAAGCATCAATTCTTTGGTGCTCAGCTTTCTTTATAGTTCAACTCTCACATCCACACATGACTACTGGAAAAACCATAGCTTTTACTAGACAGACTTTTGTTGGCAAAGTAATGTCTTTGCTTTTTAATATGCTATCTAAGTTTGTCATAGCCATTCTTCCAAGGAACAATAAATAAAGTTAGATAATTGCATTTATAAAGTAATCCTAATGATTGCTTATATCATACTTAAGAAATTATTTTTTTAAAATATCAACAATTTTGAGGAAACAAACAAGTAACTGGAGAATGTGAATTGTCATGTTGAGTCCTCACAATGGGTCCAGTGTCACTGAAAACCATAAAACTCATTACTTCTCAACTTCTGTCGGTAAATAAGCATCACATCTGAAGCCAGGTGTGTATTCTGTCATATTGAGACAATCATCCAGCAAGATTGCTGTGAACGTAGGCAACCCTGCTGAAGAGGAACAGTGGTTGGACAACTCTTCCTTCTTAATAAGATAGAGAGTTGAACAGACATCTTTAAGGTGATCTTTATAATCCTGCTGGAAAAAGGAGGGGTCAGCTAAGTGTGTGTCTATTAAGGCCAATGTAAGCAAAAACTAGATGCCTGAGTAGAGGTTCTCTTCTCTGGGTGTTTACCCAGGGGACCAATATCCCGTTTCTCACCAGGCAGATGGGATTTGATGCTTGGAAGTTGCCTCCAGGATGTGTTCCACTCACCTCCTTCTTCCTGTTCCTCCCTCTCTTTCTAGTTAACCAGCTATTCTGACCAGAGGACTGCTAACACCTCTTTGAAACTCTTGAAGAAGTGTTCTATACTTAGGAAATTATTTATATTGATCACATTTTGAGGTTTTTATACAAGTATACATATGTATATTTGCTCAGTCATGTCCAATTCTTCATGACCATTGGACTATAACTCTCCAGACTCTTCTGTCCATGGGATTTTCTAAGCAAGAATATTGGAGTGGGTTGCCATTTCCTACTCCAGGGGGTCTTACTGATCCAGGGATCAAACTGGCATCTCTTGCATCTCCTGCATCTCCTGCATTGGCAGATGGATTTTTTTTACCACTGTACCACCTGGGAAGGTGTTTTATACAAGTGGTGCTCTATTAAATTTCATTTTCTCCTCCTAATTTTGATTTAATGAAATATCTTCAAGCTCACTGTATCAGTGGGCTTCTCCTCTCCCCCTCCCCGTGGCCACATGAGAGTATTCTTTTTTATGAATTATAATTTGTTTATCTTTCCTAAATGACATTTAGAGTTTTCTAATCTTTTGCTATTATAAAGATGGTGGAATGAATGCTTTTGAGCTTATTCTTCATAAATAAGCATATTCTTAAGCTTATTCCTTGTGTATAAATGTTTATGTATATATATTAATATCTGTAGTATATATTACTAAATCTGTAATATATATACTCATATTTGTAGTATATATATTCTAAGAAATTCATCTCCTGAGTCAAAGAATATGTCCATGAAATGGTTATAGGCAATGTTGAAAGGTCTTAAAGACAGTCTGTTAAACTCTGTCAGGATACATGAGAGTATTACTAGCTTCATTGTTTTGAAATATTCAAAACTTTCATCTATAGCCCCATTTGTCCTGATCTATCCCCTTTTGGATTCAACAAGATTATTATTTTCTTTTGTTTTAAATGGGGTGAGTCAAGAAAGAGCTCCATCTGCTTTCCCATCAACACAATTTTCAATGTAGAGTTCAGCCATGCCTTGTAACAATAGTATTTTATTGGTATCAGTTTCCTGCTAAAATATAAGTGTTTGGACATTGTAGACATACCGGTGGAGTTATCCCAGTGCCCCCAACTCCCCGAAAATGGATTGATTTCTTCTCAGTCACTGCTGCAGCCTCCAGTGATCACCATTCTCCTTGCGAGAGACATGAGTTAGATGTGCTTCTCATTCTTGGACACTTGGCCAAAAACAGCTCCATAACACAGAAAAGAGGTGATTACTCCTCATTACCAAAGCATGCTTTTATGTACAAATGAGTAAAGCTTATTCTTGTTTGTAAGCATCATATCTTTCAGTTCAGTTCAGTTCAGTCGCTCAGTCGTGTCTGACTCTTTGTGACCCCATGAACCGCAGCACGCCAGGCCTCCCTGTCCATCACCAACTTCCAGAGTTCACTCAGACTCACATCCATCCCTTCCTTCATAAAGATTTGTATCTGAGGAAATTGTCTGGATAGAGTATAAATGATCACTTGTAGCTCCCAAATTAGTGTTTGCTACACCATGCCCAAGAAAGCAATCTATTGCCAGGGTAAGAAATCACTGTTGAGTAACATTTTCCAGTACTTGGGAAATTTGGGGATTTCTGTCTTAAAGAAATATTAGGATAAATTGCTTATAGATGGACTACCTTGAAAACCTAAAAGGCAAAATTAAATGTTACACATAAAGACAAAGAGTATTCCATGGCATCTATCAGTACAGAGGGATGACATTTGCTTTTCGAATTTTCAAATGTAAAGGAAAGTTATGACCAACCTAGGCAGCATATTAAAAAGTAGAAACATTACTTTGCCAACAAAGGTCCGTCTAGTCAAGGCTATGGTTTTCCCTAGTCATGTATGGATGTGAGAGTTGGACTACAAAGAAAGCTGAGCACAGAAGAATTGATGCCTTTGAACTGTGGTGTTGGAGAAGACTCTTGAGAGTCCCTTGGACTGCAAGGAGATCCAACCAGCCCATCCTAAAGGAAATCAGTCTTGGGTGTTCATTGGAAGGACTGATGTTGAAGCTGAAACTCCAATACTTTGGCCACCTCATGCAAAGAGTTGACTCACTGGAAAAGATTCTGATGCTGGGAGGGATTGGGGGCAGGGGGAGAAGGGGATGACAGAGGATGAGATGGTTTGACGGCATCACCAATTCAATGGACATGGGTTTGGGTGGACTCTGGGATTTGGTGATGGACAGAGAGGGCTGGCATTCTGTGGTTCATGGGATTGCAAAGAGTCAGACACGACTGAGCAACTGAACTGAACTGAACTGAAATTAAATTAAATATGCTTATTTTGAAGAGTTTTAGTTTTTTTTTTAATCCCTGACCAACTTTATTTTCTTTTCGTAAGTTTTTTTTTTTTTTTTTTTTTATGGAAAAAAGTGTAGTTAGCATAAATTTTGGATGGAACTGCAGCTCTAAATAGAAAATTCAGAGTGCTATAATTTTTTTAACTTTTATATTACAGCATATTTGATGAATATTGTCATGTTACTTTCAGGTATACAGCAGGGTGATTCAGTTACACATATACATGTATATATTATTTTTCAAACTCTGTTCCCATTTACGTTATTATAGAGTACACAGCAGAGTTCCCTGTGCTGTACATGTCAATCCCGAACTCCCAACCTATTCCTTTTCTGAGTCTGTTTCTGGTTTGCAAATAAGTTTCTCTATATCTTTATTTTTAGATCCCACAGAAAAGTATTACCTGTACTTGCCTTTGACTTACTTCCCTTAGTATGATAATCTACAGGTCCATCGATATTGCTGCAAATGGAGTTATTTCACTGAAAGGCTGAATAATGTCCCATTGTATATATGTACCGCATCTTCTTATCCATTCATCTGCTGACGGATGTTTAGGTTGCATCCATGTCTTGGTTATTGTAAAAAGCACTGTAATGAACACTGAAGTGCTCATATTTTTTTGAACCATGGTTTTCTTTGAATATATGCACAGGAATGGGATTGCTGGATTAGATGGTAATCTATTTTTAGATTTTTAAGGAACCTCCATACTGTTGTCTGTAGTGGCTGTACCAACTTACATTCCCACCAACAGTGTAGGAGAGGGCTCTTTTCTCAGCACCCTCTCCAGCATTTACTGTTTGTAGACTTTTTGTTGATAGCCATTCTTACTGGTGTGTGTTGATCCCTCTCTGTAGTTTTGATTTGCATTTCTCTGATAATTAGTGATGTTCAGCATCTTTCCATGTGCTTCTTGGCCATTTTTATGCCTTCTTTGGAGAAATGTCTACTTAACTCTTCCGCCTATTTTATGATTGTGTGTTTTTCTTTTTTATGTGACCTTATGAACTGTTTGTAAATTTTGGAGACAAATTATGTTTGGTCACATATTTGCAAATATTTTCTTCCATTCTGAGGGTTGTCTTTTAATTTTATTTATGGTTTCCTTTGCTGTGCAAAAGTTTTTTAGTTTAATTAGGCTCCACTTCTTTTTCATTTCCATTACTGTAGGAGGAGGATCAAAAACAATATTGATGCAAATTATGTCAAAGAATGTTCTGCCTATGTTTTCTTCTAAGAGTTTTACAACATCTGGTCTTATATTTCAGTCTTTAATCTATTTCAAGTTTTTGTGCTTGATGTTAAGGGATTCCCTAATTTCATTTTTTACATGTAGCGGTTTAGTGTTCCCAGCACCACTTATTGAAGAGTCTATCTTTTCTCCATTGTATTTTTTGTTTTGCTACCTTTGTCATAGATTAGTTGACCACGGGTGTGTAGGTTTATCTCCAGACTTTCCAGAAGGTCAGGAAGGGTGGCCGTGAGGAGATACCCCTTGTCCAAGGTAAGGAGCAGTGGCTGCGCTTTGCTGGAGCAGCCGTGAAAAGATACCCCACGCCCAAGGTAAGAGAAACCCAAGTAAGATGGTAGGTCTTACTTGGGAATCAGAGGGCAGACACACTGAAACCATACTCAAGAAAAATAGTCAATCTAATCACACTAGGACCACAGCCTTGTCTAACTCAATGAAATTAAGCCATGCCCGTGGGGCAACCCAAGATGGGTGGGTCATGGTGGAGAGATCTGACAGAATGTGGTCCACTGGAGAAGGGAATGGCAAACCACTTCAGTATTATGCCTTGAGAACCCCATGAACAGTATGAAAAGGCAAAATGATAGGATACTGAAAGAGGAACTCCCCAGGTCTGTAGGTGCCCAATATGCTACTGGAGATCAGAGGAGAAATAACTCCAGAAAGAATGAAGGGATGGAGCCAAAGCAAAAAGAATACCCAGCTGTGGATGTGACTGGTGAGAGAAGCAAGGTCTGATGCTGTAAAGAGCAATATTGCATAGGAACCTGGAATGTCAGGTCCACGAATCAAGGCAAATTGGAAGTGGTCAAACAAGACATGGCAAGAGTGAATGTCGACATTCTAGGAATCAGCAAACTAAAATGGACTGGAATGGGTGAATTTAACTCAGGTGACCATTATATCTACTACTGTGGGCAGGAATCCCTCAGAAGAAATGGAATGGCCATCATGGTCAACAAAAGAGTCTGAAATGCAGTACTTGGATGCAATCTCAAAAACGACAGAATGATCTCTGTTTGTTTCCAAGGCAAACCATTCAATATCACAGTAATCCAGGTCTATGCCCCAACCAGTAATGCTGAAGAAGCTGAAGTTGAACAGTTCTATGAAGACCTACAAGACCTTTTAGAACTAATACCCAAAAAAGATGTCCGTTTCATTATAGGGGACTGGAATGCAAAAGTAGGAAGTCAAGAAACACCTGGAGTAACAGGAAAATTTGGCCTTGGAATACGGAATGAAGCAGGGCAAAGACTAATAGAGTTTTGCCAAGAAAATGCAGTGGTCATAACAAACACCCTCTTCCAACAACACAAGAGAAGACTCTACACATGGACATCACCAGATCGTCAACACCAAAATCAGATTGATTATATTCTTTGCAGCCAAAGTTGGAGAAGCTCTATATAGTCAGCAAAAACAAGACCAGGAGCTGACTGTGGCTCAGATAATGAACTCCTTATTGCCAAATTCAGACTGAAATTGAAGAAAGTAGGGAAAACCAGTAGACCATTCAGCTATAACCTAAATCAAATCCCTTATGATTATACAATGGAAGTGAGAAATAGATTTAAGGGCCTAGATCTGATAGATAGAGTGCCTGATGAACTATGGATGGAGGTTCGTGACATTGTACAGGAGACAGGGATCAAGACCATCCCCATGGAAAAGAAATGCAAAAAAGCAAAATGGCTGTCTGGGGAGGTCTTAAAAATAGCTGTGAAAAGAAGAGAAGCAAAAAGCAAAGGAGAAAAGGAAAGATATAAGCATCTGAATGCAGAGTTCCAAAGAATAGCAAGAAGAGATAAGAAAGCCTTCTTCAGCAATCAATGCAAAGAAATAGAGGAAAACAACAGAATGGGAAAGACTAGAGATTTCTTCAATAAAATTAGAGATACTAAGGGAACATTTCATACAAAGATGGGCTCGATAAAGGACAGAAATGGTATGGACCTAACAGAAGCAGAAGATATTAAGAAGAGATGGCAAGAATACACAGAAAAACTGTACAAAAAAGATCTTCATGACCAGATAATCACGACGGTGTGAAAACTCACCTAGAGTCAGACATCCTGGAATGTGAAGTCAAGTGGGCCTTAGAAAGCATCACTACAATCAAAGCTAGTGGAGGTGATGGAATTCCAGTTGAGCTATTTCAAATCCTGAAAGATGATGATGTGAGAGTGCTGGACTCAATATGCCAGCAAATTTGGACAACTCAGCAGTGGCCACAGGACTGGAAAAGGTCAGTTTTCATTCCAATCCCAAAGAACGGCAATGCCAAAGAGTGCTCAAACTACCACACAATTGCACTCATCTCACATACTAGTAAAGTAATGCTCAAAATTCTCCAAGCCAGACTTCAGCAATATGTGAACTGTGAACTTCCTGATGTTCAAGCTGGTTTTAGAAAAGGCACAGGAACCAGAGATCAAATTGCCAACATCCACTGGATCATGGAAAAAGCAAGAGAGTTCCAGAAAAGCATCTATTTCTGCTTTATTGACTATGCCAAAGCCTTTGACTGTGTGGATCACAATAAACTGTGGAAAATTGTGAAAGAGATGGGAATACCAGACCACCTGACCTGCCTCTTGAGAAATCTGCATGCAGGTCAGGAAGCAACAGTTAGAACTGGACATGGAACAACAGACTGGTTTCAAATTGGAAAAGGAGTACGTCAAAGTTGTATATTGTTTTCCTGCTTATTTAACTTACATGTAGAGTACATGATGGAAACGCTGGGCTGGAAGAAGCACAAGCTGGAATCAAGATTGTCGGGAGAAATACCAATCACCTCAGATATGCAGATGACACCACCCTTATGGCAGAAAGTGAAGAGGAACTCAAAAGCTTCTTGATGAAAGTGAAAGTGGAGAGTGAAAAATTTGGCTTAAAGCTCAACATTCAAAAAACGAAGATCATGGCATCTGGTCCCGTCACTTCATGGCAAATAGATGGGGAAACAGTGGAAACAATGTCAGACCATATTTTTCTGGGCTCCAAAATCACTGCAGATGGTGACTGCAGCCATGAAATTAAATGACGCTTACTCCTTGGAAGGAAAGTTATGACCAACCTAGATAGCATATTCAAAAGCAGAGACATTACTTTGCCAACAAAGGTTCATATAGTCAAGGCTATGGTTTTTCCTGTGGTCATGTATGGATGTGAGAGTTGGACTGTGAAGAAGGCTGAGCGCTGAAGAATTGATGCTTTTGAACTGTGGTGTTGGAGAAGACTCTTGAGAGTCCCTTGGACTGCAAAGAGATCCAACCAGTCCATTCTGAAGATCATCCCTGGGATTTCTTTGGAAGGAATGAGGCTAAAGCTGAAACTCCAGTACTTTGGCCACCTCATGCAGAGTTGACTCATTGGAAAAGACTCTGATGCTGGGAGGGATTGGGGGCAGGAGGAGAAGGGGACGACAGAGGGTGAGATGCCTGGATGGCATCACTGACTCAATGAACATGAGTCTGGGTGAACTCCGGGAGTTGGTGATGGACAAGGAGGCCTGGCGTGCTGCGATTTATGGGGTCGCAAAGAGTCGGACACTACTGAGTGACTGAACTGAACTAATATTTCTATTTTGAGGACAGTAGCATATTGTTTTACTGTAGCTTTGTACTATAGGCTGAAGTCAGGGAGCCGGATTCCTCCAGGTCCATTTTTCTTTCTTGAGATTGCATTTGCTATTTGGAGTCTTTTGTGTCCATGAAAATTTTAAGTATATTTTCTTCCAGATCTGTGAAAAATGCCATTGGTAATTCTATTGCATTGAACCTGTAGTGTAGTCATTTTGACAATATATATTCTTCCAACTGAAACTAATAGTATATGTTTCCAACTGCTTGTGTCATGTTCAAATTCTTTTTAATTGAAGTCTTATAGTTTTCAGACTATAGGTATTTTGCCTCCTTAAGTAAGTTTTTTCCTACCTATTTTATTCATTTTGGTTTGATGGTAAATGGGATTATCTTTTAAATTTCTCTTTATAGTTTTTAGTTGTTAGTTTATAGTGCATAGGAATACAAAAAAATTGTGTATTTATTTTGTGTCCTGCAACTTTATCAAATTCATTGATAAGCTCTAGTAATTTTATGGTAGCCCTTTAGAATTTTCAATGTATTTTATCATGTCATCTGCAAACTAGTGACAATTTTATTTATTCTTTTCCAATTTGGATTGCTTTTATTCCTTTTTCTTCTCTGATTGCTGTGTCTAGGATTTCTAGAACTATGTTGAATGAAAGTGGCCAGAGTCAACATTCTTGTCTTTTCCTGATCTTAGAGGAAATGCTTTCAAATTTTCACTGTTGATAGGGAGGATGCCACACAGAATCTGGCTTTGAAGGCTAGTGGGGTTTCACTGCAGGCTCTCCCTAGGGCTGGAGCAAACTGAAACTCCACTTTGTGGGGATGCTCTCAGGGTCTTCTGCTCAGCAGTGCCCAGGGAAATAAGTGGTAACCTCACAAGTTACTGAGTCAGACTTACCTGCTAAGTATTAGAGTGTCTCCTGTGGAGATGGGGAGGCAGATGTAGCTCACCTTGGGGACAAGGAAGGACACTGAAGGCAGCAGTTCTGGTGACTACTCATCGGCATAAGCCTGGAGGCTGCCATTTTTTCACCAAGGCCTGGACCCACCCAACAGCCCCACCCAACATCCCCATGGTACAGGGGTGTCTCAAACCAAACAAACCACAGGGCAGGAACACATTCCCACCCATCCACAAACAGGCTGCCTCACGTCTTCCATAATAAACAGCTGCTTGATAAATACACCCCCCTGCCCACCAGCTCTCATTGCCAGACCCCCAGGTTGGGAAGCATGACTTAGCTCAAAACTTTCACTTCCGTGAGAGAACGGCTCTGGTATAATCGTGTTCCAGTTTGTGGGTCACCCACCTGGTGGGTATGGGGTTTGATTTTCTTTAAATTAATTAATTTAATTGGAGGCTAATTACTTTACAATATTGTATTGGTTTTGCCATACATTGACCTGAATCCACCACAGACGTACATGTGTTCCCCATCCTGAACCCCCCTCCCACATTCCTCCCCATCCCATCCCTCCGGGTCATCCCAGTGCACCTGCCCTGAGCACCCTGTCTCATTCATCAAACCTGGACTGGTGATCTGTTTCACATATGATAATATATATGTTTGAATGCTATTCTCTCAAATCATTCCACCCTCACCTTCCCCACAGAGTCCAAAAGACTGTTCTATACATCTGTGTCTCTTTTGCTGTCTCTCATACAGGGTTGTCATTACCATATTTCTAACTTTCATATATATGTGTTAGTGTACTGTATTGGTGTTTTTCTTTCTGACTTACTTCACTCTGTATAATAGGCTCCAGTTTCATCCACCTCATTAGAACTGACTCAAGTTGTGTTCTTTTTAATAGCTGAGTAATACTCCATTATGTATATGTACCACAGCTTTCTTATCCATTCATCTGCCAATGGACATCTAGGTTGCTCCCATGTCCCAGCTATTGTAAACAGTGCTGCAAGGAACATTGGGGTGCATGTGTCTCTTTTAATTCTGGATTTCTCAGTGTGTATGCCCAGCAGTGGGATTGCTAAGTCATATGGCAGTCCTATTTCCAGTTTTTTAAGGAATCTCCACACTGTTCTCCATAGTGGCTGTACTAGCTTGCATTCCCACCAACAATGTAAGAGGGTTCCCTTTTCTCCACACCCTCTCCAGCACTTACTGTTTGTAGACTTTTTGATGACAGCCATTCTGACCAGCATGAGATGGTACCTCATTGTGGTTTTGATTTGCATTTCTTTGATAATGAGTGATGTTGAGCATCTTTCTGTGTGTTTGTTAGCCATCTGTATGTCTTCTTTGGAGAAAGAAGACATGTCTGTTTAGTTCTTTGGCCCATTTTTTTATTGGGTCATTTATTTTTCTGGTATTGAGCTGGATGAGCTGCAAGAATTAATCTCCAAAATATACAAGGGTTATAGGATTTGATATTTATTGAGATTGCTCTCTCCTACCATCTTGCTGTTGCTTCTTCTTTGTACTTGGATGTAGGGATTTTATTTTATTTATATTATTTTTTTGGTAGCTTCCAGCAGTTTTTGTCAGTGATTTTTTTCCAGTGGTTAGGTGTGATTTTGGTGTTTCTGCAAGAAGAGGTATGCTCATGTCCTACTCCATCATCTTGTCTCTTCTCCCCACAGTGCTGTATTGTTATTTAATAGAATGAATTCTTGTGCAAGTGGCATTATATGTATGTACACATATACTTCCCTGATAGTTTAGTGTTAAAGAATCCGTGTGCCAATCCAAGAGACATACATTTGATTCCTGGGTTGGGAAGATCCTCTGAAGAAGGAAAGGGCAACTCACTCCAGTATTCTTGCCTGGGAAATCTCATGGACAGAGGAGCCTAATGGGCTACAGTTCATGGGTTCTCAAACAGTTGGACACAACTTAGTGATTAAACAACAACACACATACACAAATGTATGAAACAGTGTATTTTTGTGTGTGTCTGTTTTTCTTTTTTAAACATCCAACTCCTAAAAAAAAAAAAAAAGACAAAATTGTGCAAGATGTCAAACTTTCTCTTTAAATTTGCTCATTAAGACAGGTTCTTCCCAGATTTGAATTAAATTTGTGGTTTCAAAATTGATAATCATACTTGGATGAAGCAGGGTGCTAATCCAGAAATTATAGCTTTTCAGTTCAGTTCAGTTCAGTCGCTCAATCGTGTCCGACTCTTTGCGACCTCATGAATTGCAGCATGCCAGGCTTCCCTGTCAGAGAAGGCAATGGCAACCCACTCCAGTACTCTTGCCTGGCAAATCCTATGGACAGAGGAGCCTGGTAGGATGCAGTCCATGGGGTCACTAGGAGTCGGGCACGACTGAGTGACTTCTCTTTCACTTTTCACTTTCATGCATTGGAGAAGGAAATGGCAACCCACTCCAGTGTTCTTGCCTGGAGAGTCCCAGGGACGGGGGTGCCTGGTGGGCTGCCGTATCTGGGGCCCCACAGAGTCGGACACGACTGAAGCGACTTAGCAGCAGCAGGCCTCCCTGTCCATCACCAACTCCCGGAGTTCACTCAAACTCACATCCATCGAGTCAGTGATGCCATCCAGCCATCTCATCCTCTGTCGTCCCCTTCTCCTCCTGCCCCCAATCCCTCCCAGCATCAGAGTCTTTTCCAATGAGTCAACTCTTCGCATGAGGTGGCCAAAGTACTGGAGTTTCAGCTTTAGCATCAGTCCTTCCAAAGAACACCCAGGGCTGATCTCCTTTAGAATAGACTGGTTGGATCTCCTTGCAGTCCAAGGGACTCCCAAGAGTCTTCTCCAACACCACAGTTCAAAAGCATCAATTATTCTGTGCTCAGCTTTCTTCACAGTCCAACTCTCACATCCATATATGACCACAGGAAAAACCATAGCCTCGACTAGATGGACCTTTCTTAGTAAAGTAATGTCTCTGCTTTTGAATATGCTATCTAGGTTGGTCATAACTTTCCTTCCAAGGAGTAAGCACCTTTTAATTTCATGGCTGCAGTCACCATCTGCAGTGATTTTGGAGCCCCCTCCCAAAATAAATTCTGACACTGTTTCCACTGTTTCCCCATCTATTTCCCATGAAATTATGGAACCAGCTTTTAGATTTGAGTAATAAATCACCTATCAGATTTTTGGCTAAGATCAAGTGTAAATATGAGTAATAATAAAGTATTTAAACACATTTGAAGTTGAAGTTCTACATTTTCTCCATAGTAAGGAAGACTAAAGGTAAATAAATGAAGTATGATTAGCTCCTTCTCTCATCTTGGCCTGTTCTTAAGAAAATCCCATATCAGCTCTCTGAAGTGGGTCTCCAGAAACATAATCAGTTATTGGCCAATCCATAGAAGGAAGCCTGATCCAAATGCTCTGTTAATGCAGCTAACTAGCTTGTGACACACCCTGTATTTTTTCAAGAGGATGTTAGTTAAAAATTCACTTTGTTCTTAAACAATGAGTGAAATGTACTTTATTCATTATGTGCTCTGATTGGTTAAAACTTGAAGAAAAATAAACCTAATTTTTTGAGTAATAAGTTAGCTTTCAACTCATTAGTTAGTAAACTTGATAAACTCAGTGTTTACAATGATGAAGTTCAGAGCTGTGTTTTCCATGTTACCCTTCAGCTGTTAAGCTCTCTCTTCCTTTGTTGTGTGTCATGATGAATAATAAGTGAATGTATTTGTTTCCCTCATTCTCTTCCTTAGTAATTAAGTTATAGTGTATGTACAAAGGGGTGAATTCTTATGAGTAATTTCATAATGACACTTGGAAAGATACATTTCATCCATCCAAAAAGATTTGAATTTGATTGGAAATTTCAAACATTTTGATTGCCAATTAAGTTGCAGTTGGCAATTGATTTTGAATCCCAAGAAAATAGTCTGTCACTGTTTCCACTTTTTCCCCATCTATTTGTCATGAAGTGATGGGACCAGATGCCATGATCTTCATTTTTTGAATATTGTTTTAAGCCAACTTTTCCACTCTCTTCTTTCACCTTTGTCAAGAGGCTCTTTAGTTCCTCTTTGCTTTCTGCCATAAGGGTGGTGTTATCTGCATCTGAGGTTATCAATATTTCTCCTTTCAATCTTGATTCCAGCTTGTGCTTCATCCAGCCTGGCATTTTGCATGATGTACTCTGCATATAAGTTAAATAAGCAGGGTGACGATATACAGCCTTGGTGTACTCTTATCCCAATTTTGAACCAGTCTGTTGTTCCATGTCTGATTCTGTTGCTTCATACCTATATGGAAACTGAAAATTAAACATTTTGGATAAAAACAATAAATAAAACATGAATCTGTAGATATAGTTTCACTTTATAAAATATATCAGTCTCAGCTCAAAAACCACCATGATGCTTTGATGGGGAAACATTTAGAGGCAATTCTATTAATGTAAATAGTGAAGGACAAATATCTACTCATATTACTATTATTATTTTACTTTGATAATAGTCAATAAAATTTTTAAAAACCTAGAAGAAAAAAATTTTATAATAAATTTTTGTACACTTGAAGATGATACAATGGTATATGTGGGAAATAGAAGATAATTAGCTAAAAACATGAATACAATTATACATGAATATTATAACACATTGATGTGCAAAATCAATATATGCAAATTTTTCATGCATAAAATACTGGAAGAAATTAACCAATTCAAAATACCAGCATGATAGACAGTTCTAAAATGTGCACAGTATGAAATGTGCAAAACTTAGAGAAAGTAGCTTTTAAACAATCAACACCAACATAAAATAAATCTTGAACAGAAGGAAAGAGTTAACATGTATTAATAGAACAATTAAATCAATAAGGTACATTAAAAGTAATATAATTTTTAAAGTTTAGTCATAAATTTACTATGATGGCAGTGAAAATACCAAATTCTAGCAGGCATTTTTTTTTTTTTTTTAACTAAACAGATTAATTCTAAACTTTGGAGGAAAAAACAACCGAAAGAGAATAGTGAGAAAAATTTTGGAAAAAAAAAACCAATGTGTAGAACCACACTAGTTCAGGTTAAAAACATTATAAATTAATTTATTCCTTTTTTCCAACTTTGGTGAGCTAAAATTGACATGCAAAATTTGCATGAATTTACAATGTACAACTTGATGTTTTGATGTGTGTGTACATTTTAACGTAATTTAACTTACCACAGTCAAGTTAATTAACAAATTAACACATCCCTCATCTCACATAGTGTTTTTTTTTTTTTTTTTGGTGTGTGTTTATAGAGAGAGCACAATATCTACTGTCTTAGCAAGTTTCCAGTGCTGTGTTATTAACTATGGTTACCATGGTGTACGTTATAGTCCCCAAATTTATTCATTCCAAACATCTAAAACTTTTTTTCCCTTTGACCAACATTTCCTCATTTCCTCCAGCCCCCAGCAACCACCATTCCACATTCTGTGCTAATGGTTTTGATGATTTTAGATTCCACTAAGTGGGATCATGCATAATTTGGCTTTCAATGCCTGGTTTGTTTCATTCAGCATAATATTTTCCAAGTTCATCCATGTTGTCCCAAATAACAGGATTTACTTTCTTTATCACTGAATAATATCCCGTTACATGTATATAACACTTTTTTATTTTTTCAATCCACTCATTGGGCAATAGACAGCTGGGTCAATTCTGTATCTTGGTTACGGTAAATAATAATGTTATGAACATGGTAATTCAGAGACCTCTTTGAGTTACTGATTTTACTTCTTTTGGATATATACCTAAGGTAGGATTACTGGATCATATGGTAGTTTAGTTTTTGAGGAATCCTCATGGATGTGAGAAAGGGGCCAATTCCTTTCTTTTGCATATAGATATCAACTATTCTGGGCTTCCCTAGTGGTGCTCGTGGTAAAGAACCCACATGCCAGTGCAGGAAATTTAAGAGACAAGTGTTTTATCCCTGAGTGGGGAAGATCTCCTGGATGAGGGAATGGCAACCCACTCCAGTACTCTTGCCTGGAGAATCCCATGGACAGAGGAGCCTAATGGGCTACACTCCATAGGGGTGCAAGGAGCTGAACATGACTGAAGCAACTTAGGCAGCATTCTCCAGTTATCCTAGAACAGTTTATTGGAGACACTGTCCTTCCCCCGTTTTGTATTTGCAGCAACTTTGTCAAAGATTAATTGGCAATATTTATCTATATTCTGGGCCTCTTTATTCTGTTCCTTCATCTCTTTTCCATGGTGTTTTGTCTGCTATTGCTTTGTAGCATTTTTTGAAATCAGGATATGCCTCCAGATTTGTTTAGCTGTTTGGGTCCTTTTATGTTTCCATATGAATTCTAGGCTTGCTTTTTCTAGTTTTCTTAAAAATGGCATAGGAATTTTGTCAAGGAGTGCATATAATCTGTGATCACTTTGGGTAATATGGTCACTTTAAGAGTATTAATTCTTCCCATCTGTGAGCGCAGAGTAGCTTTTCATTTATTTGCGTCTCCCTCAGTTGCTTTCATCAATGTTTTGTTTGAATTTGTAGTAATTAAATAAGTTTAATGCAGGTCCATAAGCTTACAGAGAGTCCAGTGAAACAAAATAAGGACCACGAGTAAACCCAGCACACAAGATAGCTTAGCACATGATGAACATGGCATCTCTGATCAGTAGGAAAAGATGAACTATTTTTTTTTTTTTAATTTTGCTCTGACAAATGGATAGACATATGGGTAGAACTGAAGATTAATAAACGGATCACATCATAGGCCAAGGCAAGTTTCAAATGGATCCAAGAGTTAATAAGAATTCCCTTTATAGTTATGTTTCCAAATCTAGCATCCATTAAAAAATGGTAAGTGTGACTATACCAACCAAGTTTGTAAAACAAAAAATGTGTAAGTAAATTCAAAACGCAGTGACACACTGAAAAAGGTGTTTTCAAATTACTATTAAAGATGAAATGTTATTCTCTTAAGTATGGAAAGAGCTCCTGTAAATGTATAATAAAATGGTTAATAAATCAATGGAAAATAAGTGCAACCCCCAACTAGGAAATTCACAGAATTGGAAAGCAAAAATTATTCTTAAAAACATGGCAAGTTTCTTAAATTTAAAACCAATATGGAAAGAACATTAAAAGAATGCTGAGATATATTTCCTTTTAAAAAATAACAGGATTAGAAAATTTTAAATTTGGGAGACACTATGAAGATACTATCATACATTTTTAGTACAACTTTTAATCACAGGTGTATATACATTTAACCCAGGCATTCTACTTCTAAACATATGCACACATATACCAAATGGTGAAATGTACAGTTATTTATGATTCATTGCCTGTAGTAACAAAAGATTATAAAGAACACAAATGTCCACCACTTCCATGATAGAAAACATAACATAAAATGATAAGGAAGCTCCCTGTGTACTAGTATGGAATAATCTATCATATATATTGTTCAGTGACAAAAGAAAAAGCACACCTCTGAATTTGTATGCCACCAACTGTCTAAAAGGGTTATTATAAAAAGATCTGTATTTGCTTTATAAATAGGCATTCTGGGAAAATACCTAATATATAATATATATATGATATATAATATATATGACATATATTGATTTATATCAGTATACTATATGATATATATATCATCCAGATAGTTTATGTATATATATACACACACACATATAGATAGTTGATCTATATAGAAATATAGATTATATATAATATGATATATATAGATACATTAAAATATATATGAAGTATTATATGTTGATGTATATCAATATACTATATTACATATATATATATATATATATATATAATTTAGATAGTTTATGCTGGCGCAGGAGGGACGAGAGGAGCCACTCCATGTTCATTGTCAGGAGGGGTGGCGGTGAGGAGACATACCTTGTCCAAGGTAAGGAACAGCGGCTGCGCTTTGCTGGAGCAGCCGTGAAGAGATACCCCACATCCAAGGTAAGAGAAACCCAAGCAAGACTGTAAGTGTTGCGAGAGGGCATCAGAGGGCAGACACACTGAAACCATACTCACATAAAACTAATCTAATCACACTAGGACCACAGCCTTGTCTAACTCAGTGAAACTAAGCCATG
Organism: Bos indicus; assembly: GCF_029378745.1. NCBI lineage: Eukaryota > Metazoa > Chordata > Mammalia > Artiodactyla > Bovidae > Bos > Bos indicus. The sequence continues at coordinate 103,513,754 of NC_091766.1, forward strand.
CCCGTGGGGCAACCCAAGACGGGCGGGTCATGGTGGAGAGATCTGACAGAATGTGGTCCACTGGAGAAGGGAATGGCAAACCACTTCAGTACTCTGGCCTTGAGAATCCCATGAACAGTATGAAAAGGCAAAATGATAGGATACTGAAAGAGGAACTCCCCAGGTCAGTAGGTGCCCAATATGCTACTGGAGATCAGTGGAGAAATAACTCCAGAAAGAATGAAGGGATGGAGCCAAAGCAAAAAGAATACCCAGCTGTGGATGTGACTGGTGATAGAAGCAAGGTCGGATGCTGTAAAGAGCAATATTGCATAGGAACCTGGAATGTCAGGTCCATGAATCAAGGCAAATTGGAAGTGGTCAAACAGATGGCAAGAGTGAACATTGACATTCTAGGAATCAGCGAACTAAAATGGACTGGAATGGGTGAATTTAACTCAGATGACCATTATATCTACTACTGTGGGTAGGATTCCTTAGAAGAAATGGAGTAGCCATCATGGTCAACAAAAGAGTCTGAAATGCAGTACTTGGATGCAATCTCAAAAACGACAGAATGATCTCTGTTTGTTTCCAAGGCAAACCATTCAATATCACAGTACTCCAAGTCTATGCCCCAACCAGTAACGCTGAAGAAGCTGAAGTTGAAGAGTTCTGTGAAGACCTACAAGACCTTTTAGAACTAACACCCAAAAAAGATGTCCTTTTCATTATAGGGGACTGGAATGCAAAAGTAGGAAGTCAAGAAACACCTGGAGTAACAGGCAAATTCAGCCTTGGAATATGGAATGAAGCAGGGCAAAGGCTAATAGAGTTTTGCCAAGATTATGCACTGGTCATAGCAAACACCCACTTCCAACAACACAAGAGAAGACTCTACACATGGACATCACCAGATGGTCAACACCGAAATCAGATTGATTATATTCATTGCAAACAAAGATGGAGAAACTCTATACAGTCAGTGAAAACAAGACCGGGAGTTGACTGTGGCTCGGACCATGAACTCCTTATTGCCAAATTCAGACTGAAATTGAAGAAAGTAGGGAAAACCACTAGACCGTTCAGCTATGACCTAAATTAAATCCCTTATGTTTATACAATGGAAGTGAGAAATAGATTTAAGGACCTTGATCTGATAGATAGAGTGCCTGATGAACTATGGATGGAGGTTCATGACATTGTACAGGAGACAGGGATCAAGACCATCCCCATGGAAAAGAAATGCAAAAAAGCAAAATGGCTGTCTGGGGAGGCCTTACAATTAGCTGTGAAGAGAAGAGAAGAGAAGCGAAAAGCAAAGGAGAAAAGGAAAGATATAAGCCTCCGAATGCAGAGTTCCAAAGAATAGCAAGGAGAGATAAGAAAGCCTTCCTCAGCAAACAATGCAAACAAATGGAGGAAAACAACAGAATGGGAAAGACTAGAGATCTCTTCAAGTAAATTAGAGATACCAAAGGAATATTTCATGCAAAGATGGGCTTGATAAAGGACAGAAATGGTATGGACCTAACAGAAGCAGAAGATATCAAGAAAAGGTGGCAAGAATACACAGAAGAACTGTGCAAAAAAGATCTTCATGACCCAGATAATCACGATGGTGTGATCACTCACCTAGAACCAGACATCCTGGAATGTGAAGTCAAGTGGGCATTGGAAAGCATCACTATGAACAAAGCTAGTGGAGGTGATGGAATTCCAGTTGAGCTATTTCAAATCTTGAAAGATGATGCTGGGAAAGTGCTGGACTCAATATGCTAGCAAATTTGGACAACTTAGCAGTGGCCACAGGACTGGAAAAGGTCAGTTTTCATTCCAATCCCAAAGAAAGACAATGCCAAAGAATTCTCAAACTACCGCACAATTGCACTCATCTCACACGCAAGTAAAGTAATGCTCAAGAGTCTCCAAGCCAGGCTTCTGCAATACGTGAACTGTGAACTTCGTGATATTCAAGTTGGTTTTAGAAAAGGCAGAGGAACCAGAGATCAAATTGCCAACATTTACTGGATCATCGAAAAAACAAGAGAGTTCCAGGAAAACATCTATTTCTGCTTTATTGTCTATGCCAAAGCCTTTGACTGTGTGGATCACAAGAAACTGTGGAACATTCTGAAATAGATGGGAATACCAGACCACCTGACCTGCCTCTTGAGAAACCTATATGCAGGTCAGGAAGCAGCAGTTAGAACTGGACATGGAACAACAGACTGGTTCCAAATAGGAAAAGGAGTACATCAAGGCTGTATATTGTCACCCTGCTTATTTAACTTACATGCAGAGTACATCATGAGAAACACTTGGCTGGAAGAAACACAAGCTGGAATCAAGATTGCTGGGAGAAATATCAGTAACCTCAGATATGCAGATGACACCACCCTTATGGCAGAAAGTGAAGAGGAACTCAAAAGCCTCTTGATGAAATAAAAGAGGAGAATGAAAAAGTTGGCTTAAAGCTCAACATTCAGAAAACTTAAGTTCATGGCATCTGTTCCCATCACTTCATGGGAAATAGATGGGGAAACAGTGGCTGACTTTATTTTTGGGGGCTCCAAAATCACTGCAGATGTTGACTACAGCCATGAAATTAAAAGACGCCTACTCCTTGGAAGGAAAGTTATGACAGACCTAGATAGCATATTGAAAAGCAGAGACATTACTTTGCCAACAAAGGTCCATCTTGTCAAGGCTATGGTTTTTCCTGCAGTCATGTATAGATGTGAGAGTTGGACTGTGAAGAAAGCTGAGCACCAAAAAATTGATGCTTTTGAACTGTGGTGTTGGAGAAGACTCTTGAGAGTCCCTTGGACTGCAAGGACATCCAACCAGTCTATTCTAAAGGAGATCAGCCCTGGGTGTTCTTTGGAAGGACTGATGCTAAAGCTGAAACTCCAATACTTTGACACCTCATGCGAAGAGTTGACTCATTGGAAAAGACTGATGTTGGGAGGGATTGGGGGAAGGAGAAAAAGGGGACGACAGAGGATGAGATGGCTGGATGGCATCACAGACTTGATGCGCGTTTTTTTGAGTGATCTCTGGGAGTTGGTGATGGACACAGAGGCCTGGCGTGCTGCAATTCATGGGGTCGCGAAGAGTCAGACACAAATGAGCGACTGAACTGAACTGAACTGAGATAGTTTATGTATACATATATATATACACACACACTTGAGAGTCCCTTGGACTGCAAGGAGATCCAACCACTCCATCCTAAAGGGGATCAGTCCTGGGTGTTTGTTGGAAGTACGGATGCTAAAGCTGAAACTCCAATATTTGGCCACCTTAGGTGGAGAGCTGACTCATTTCAAAAGACCCTGATTCTGGGAAAGATTTGTGGCAGGAGGAGATGGGGACGACAGAGGATGAGATAGTTGGATGGCATCACCAACACAATGGACATGAGTTTGGGTGGATTCCCAGAGTTGGTGATTGACGGGAAGGCCTGGCGTGCTGAAATTCATGGGATTGCAAAGAGCTGGACACAACTGAGTGACTGAACTTAACTGATACACACACACATATAATATACATACATACAGGGTTTAGTAATTTCAAATGAAAGTTGTGATTTGAAATGCTTGCTCTTATTTATATTTCCATGGAACCCTTTCTTCTTAGAGCATTTGGCATGACAGTATTTATGGGTTACCATTTGGGAAAGGCTAACACAGGAGGTGGAAGACCTGATTTTTAAGAAGATGCATTGCCCCACTGAACTTAAGGAAATCATCTCATCTCATAGGTCCGCACTTTTTTATGGAAAAATTTTAATGTCTTTAAATATAGTAGGGTAAAAGCAATTGTTATTACTCTTTCTAAGTACCAGCTTTAATGAAACAGACCCTATTGAAAAAATGCAGGTGATGGTGGGTGGGCTCTAAATCTGAGACATCTCACTAATGTTCTTTATAGATTTCATGATACATATCACTATTGATATTATATTTCCCCTTAAGTATTGAGAGGGAGAGGGAGAGGGTGGAATGATTTGGGAGAATGACATTGAAACATGTATAATATCATATAAGAAATGGATCGCCAGTCCAGGTTTGATGCAGGATACAGGATGCTTGGGCCCGGTGCACTGGGATGACCCAGAGGGATGGTACGGGGAGGGAGGTGGGAGGGGGGTTCAGAATGGGGAACACGTGTACACCTGTGGTGGATTCATGTTGATGCATGGCAAAACCAATAAATATTGTAAAGTAATTAGCCTCCAATTAAAATAAATAAGTTTAAATTAAAAAAAGAAAACAATTATAATTCTATAAAAAAAGAATTAAAGCCATTTAACATTAAATTCAATTATTTTAATCCTTTTAGTCAAAATGTATTAATCTGCTGAGAATATATAAATCAGTGATGTTAGAAAAGATGAAGCTACTTCTCAGAAACTCCTAATTTCTAAAACTTATTATTTTTGCTTATACATAATTTTTTATAATCTACACTGCTCTCTCTTCTCCCCCAGCTCTTTTGTGTGTGTGTGTGTCTACCTCATTGGCTTAATGAATGAGATAATACTGTGCAAAGATGATAACTCATTGACTGCTCGTGTACCCTTGGGTGTATTCAACATTCAGTCACAATCACTCTCTCCCATTGTGAGCGTTAAAAAGCAGTAGCTCTGGACTAAGTTAATTTATATCCTGAAAATGATGCTGAAAGTATAAAATGAAAAGAGTTCTGATAAGATGGAGAGTTTAGTGTGCTGTTCACATCTGCCCCCTTTGCTTCTTCAATCCAGAATTCTTCAGACCAATGAATCAGAACAAGGAAACAAGCGGAAAAGTAAACAGACGCCTGTCAGAACTGTCGTGTTGCTTTCATGAGTTTGATCTTGTTAGAAAGTTTGACAATAAAAGACTGAACTGCTCTGAAAAAAGATAAACCTGACAAATCAATGAATTCACAAATTAAGAGTGTATATGTTGGTGATGGAACCACTTCGCAGGTTACTATAATGCAGGACCTTTAGGAATAGTTTCTTAAAAAGAAAAAAAATTCAATGATTACTTATAAATAGTCTTTTAATAACACATATTTAGGCATAATCTTTTAAACCAGTGTGGCATCATAGTTAAAATCTGAAATTGGAATGCCACTGATACCTGCTTTTTTTGTTTTTAATTATCATATCCATCATTTAAAATTCATGTATTTGATCTCGAGGAATTTTTTTTTAATTTAAGTTTTGTAAGTTCTTGGTTTGTTTAATCTAGAAAATATAAATAATACTATATGATAGCTACTACTACTACTAAGTCGCTTCAGTCGTGTCCGACTCTGTGCGACCCCATGGACTGCAGCCCACCAGGCTTCTCCATGGGATTCTCCAGGCAAGAACACTGGAGTGGGTTGCCATTTCCTTCTCCAATGCATGAAAGTGGAAAGTGAAAGTGAAGTTGCTCAGTCGTGTCCGACTCCCATCGACCCCATGGACTGCAGCCTACCAGGTTCCTCCATCCATGGGATTCTCCAGGCAACAGTACTGGAGTGGGGTGCCATTGCCTTCTCCATATGATAGCTAATGTTGTCTAAATGGTCAAACAATATGATACAGTTTAAATGATTTATAGTGTGCCTGGAATATATTAAGTAGTGTATAAAATGTAGTTACCACAATTTTTATACATTTCACTAAGCTGTAATTGCCGTAGCCTCCATCCAGACGAAACTTTACAAAAAGTGTCTATGAGTTCTTTTACATAACATATACTCAATATATATTTTTTCATTACAAATTGTAAAAGGTTCTATCTCTGTCTCTATCTCTCAGTTCAGTTCAGTCGCTCAGTCATGTCCGACTCTTTGCGACCCCATGAATCGCAGCATGCCAGGCCTCCCTGTCCATCACCAACTCCCGGAGTTCACTCAAACTCATGTCCATCGAGTCGGTGATGCCATCCAGCCATCTCATCCTCTGTCGTCCCCTTCTCCTCCTGCTCCCAATCCCTCCCAGCATCAGGGTCTTTTCCAATAAGTCACCAACTCTGGGAGTTGGTGATGGACAGGGAGGCCTGGCGTGCTGCGATTCATGGGGTTGCAAAGAGTCAGACACGACTGAGCAACTGAAGTGACTGACTGACTGTACTTAAAATATAATAATTTCTATTATGTAGTTTATAAAGAAAGAGAAAAAAAACACATTATGAAACAGACATACAACTACTTGTTAGATGGAGAATCCAAGGCTAGGAATTGACATCATTTCTTCAGGAACAAAGAGAGAGATGGTTACCTTAATTAGGCTAGAAAAATTCATATAGCTCAAAAAGTCACAATTATGGAGCTTCTTTTGTGTGCCAAACTCAGTTTAGCTCTGGGAATCAAGAGCTGAGTCAGAGGAAATCCCAACCTTGTATCTGTAGCTTTTATACAATCTTTGACAAGAACAGGACAGGTCTAGCCAAATGAGCAATTCAACCGTGAACAGCATTGATACGAAGTTTTTGGAAGACACATGGGTTGCTTATAACTATAATTTGTAGTATTTTAGCAGCTTGTACATTAAAATTTGATCAACCCATATTTTTAATAGCAGTAAAATAAGTTATACACCCACAAATAGAACAACACCTGACTAGTGATGCATGGTCAGTAGTGAGTTGTTCAGTGACACAGGGAATGAATAATCTGCTCTAGACTCGATCTGTGCTAAGGAGCTTCCTGGACCCATATGTTTCAATTCCTTTAAAGTTTTGCCTAAGGTTTCAGAGGTATCTATTGCCATTTCCACCACAGTGTAGTCCCATAATCCCTTTAATATATCCTTGGCCACTCCTCTTGCAGGTAAGTGCCTGATTATAATCCAGAAGTATCCTGTGGGGCCTTCCTGAGACAGACAAACACCTCCCCCCTCCCCAACACCAGCTGCCATGTTCTTCTCCTGCCTCTTGTTTGTAGAAAAGCTTTAGTCTCTCCAGCCTCTCTTGAGTCACAGAAGGATGTCTGAAGAGTTAATAATTGGAAGAATGTGAACACATAGTTGCAAGAAATAGCAGTTGGGCCAGAACTGATAACAGTTTAAACAATAAATCAGCCATATAGCGAATCACGGTCTCTAGTTCTTCACTAAAGGATGTGAGATAACAGCATCATTCCTGAGTTACTTTACATAGATACTAAAGCCCCACCAACGGAAGTAGCTAACTGCATGACGGCCATGAGCACATAGCCCTCAAATTGTCTAGAGCCTTTGGATTGATAATGTTAATTTACGACATCTTCCTGTTACCTTACCATCAAGCATTCAGAGGGTTATGTTTAATCTGAGCACTCACCCTGCAATGCTTTCTCATCTTGCCTTTAAAAACCCTTCCCTTTAAAAATCCACTTGGGGGTTCAGGTCTTTTGAGCATTAGCTGCCCGTATTCCCTTGCTTGGCCTTGAATTAAATGTTACACTTTCCTTCAAGACAACGCTGTGCCAGGATACTGGCTTTCTGCACATGGTCAAGTTTGGTACCACTGATGTATGTAGGAGTTATTGCAAGAAGGGTGAGGGGAATTATAGACCTTTTAATAGTCACTTGCCACTAAAGTGAGGGAAAATGACTCTCCTTGGAATCTTGAATCTGAGTCAAAGGCGATGACATTTATCAGTTAAAAGAAGTGACAGTGACTTTCCTTAATGTGGGTCATTTTGATTATGTTCCTGAATGTTCTTCTCCATCAGAGAGTTTATTGAGAAAAACAGGTAGTAAAATTGCCAGAAAGTATTTTGTTTCACATGATTAAACACATATATACTCAAAGAGGAATTAAATAATAGAATGAAATTATGTGGAATGTGGACATTTAATGACATAATACAAGGTTAGGGACCTAAAACGTTTGCTTACTTATGTAATTACAGTAGATAATTTACTTTGAGAATCAATCAGTGTTTTCAAGGTGTTTAAAAATTACTTTCACCAAAGTGTCATCTGCTTCATTTTGAACATGAAAATTTTATTAGTTTTATTATTTACAAGTAACATTTTCAAGACTGTAGGGATTTAAGTGGATAATCTCATAAAGGCTAATTTTTAATTGGTGACTTACTATGTAAATGAAACAATGAAATATGGTTTCAAACATTGTTTGGAGTCATTTTAGTGTATGAGAGCTTAATAATGTATATAAGTAATAATATAATAAACCTATCATTCACAGAGTATTTTCTATTTTTAAAACGCAGAATGAAGTATATTTTTACATTATATCAACTTATTATCTGTTTGAATATAATCACAAATAGCTTTCCAGGTCTTGGAGCTTTCTTTCAGCCTTGTCTGAAACTCCCTTCTTTCAATCAGTTTCTTGAATTATGCAACAAGGACATGGGAACATTCCATAAATTCAAGAATTAATTTTACTTGTGACTTGTGGGAAAGAGTCTGTACTTGATATGTGTGAGAAATAAAAAGTCATATCTTTGGCTACTCGTAATTCTGCTGACAGATGACCGAGCTTTGGCACATTTTTGAACATATATAGATTTTGAAATTTAAAGCACATTCAGCATTAAGGTAGCTTGCAGTTTAGAAGCTTTGTGTTTTGAAAGTAGAGAACCCATGGTCTCTAATCATTAATAACAGCCCTAAGAAGATATAGTTTAAGTTAGGTGAGTTTCTTTCAGCTTTGTGGGAAAAGATTCCAGAAGCTAGTAGAGATGGCAGGAGGAGAGTAACGTCTCAATGTCAGAAAACATATCCTATTAGCTTGAAAGTGTAAGCTAAGAACAGTTATGTGGGAAAGAATACCAGAGGAAAAAGTCTAGTCACTTCCACAAACTTTGTGTTAAGGACAGCATCATGGTCACCTAATATCACACATGCCCTAAGAGGTAGAACTGCATGACTTTCAAGTTGTCTTTCTTGGGATCCCCTGATTGCTAAGGGTTAACATTTCTGCCATCTTAGGAAACAATTCTAGGTCCACGTCTCTGCTGTTTCAATTCAAGGTTAGGTTCAGATACAGAAAATCTTTCTAGGGCAACTGCATCTTTGGGTGGTTTCTATAGCTATGATTAGCAGCCATCAAAATATTACAAGATTTGAGATTACAAATCTAAAACATCAAAGACAGAGCACAATGACCACAATCTCAAAAGCAAGCTTAATTTCCTAAGAGAGAGAAATGTCCATACATACATCTCTGTGGATATATTTAATTGCAAACCCTGGAAACCCTTAAAAACTATCCCTTTATGGCTGATGCAAACTGTTGTGAATCATCAAACTTTTCACAAAAATGTTACCCTCGAAGTGTCAGGACTCAAGTTATTATGTCGTGGTTTCTCTAACTCAAATTGTGGAGACATCTTTAGACAGAAATTGACTTTCGAAATGACTGTTCAGCAAAAGACACTATTTATATCAATTCTTTTCTACAGATTTCATTGACTAGTCATTTGTTTAATCATGCCAACAAATTATAGGTAGATATGTGAATTAGGTTTTCAATAACAGGTGTACTGAAGCTTCAGATTTAGATGTCTTTACACACTGGTATTATAATAAGTTTGCAAAATGAGCCTTGAAAATGCCTGAAGGGTAGCTAAATATTGTTTGCTCAGAATACAGTAGATGATAAAAATATACTTGTATAACTGTAGACTAAATTCCAGGAAAATCCCGTATTTATCATTAAGGAACTCAATCAATTGAAGAATAATCTAGCAGTTCTCTAGAAGGGCTGTATACTGAAGATAATGCAATAGAGGATATTTTTTTAAAGTGGACAAAAATGATTTTCTGGAGCACTGAGCTTTTTTATAGACTTAGAGTCAATATTTGCAGTTCTTTCTTCAATTTATGTTTTTTATAATTTTGCATGGGGGTGGGGGAGGGGACTTCCCCTCCAAGGAAGACAAATAAGCTAATACTAGCTCCCCTAGAAATCCTTGAAGGGGAAGCCCATACCTGGCTCACCATGGAAGGGCCTGGAAGCTTGGGGTGAACTGTAGAGAGGAGTGCAGGGGAGAGCCATGCAGGGTGAGATCAGCCATCCCAAAGAATGGGTGCAGGGAAATCAGTCATGGGAGGGCCCCCCAAATTATTGGCTTGAAGGTGGAATTCAAAGCCAGACGGTCCTCTCCATGTTAACATGAGAAAAGCAAATCCCCAGCCTTCACAATTATTTAAGAAGTCCATGAGAAATTGACAAGCATTTGAGAAAGAGGAAAACATAACTTGTTGGGGAATTACTAAGTTCTTGGGAAAGTGGCAATTGGTCTAACGTATTTGTGACTTAGATTCAAATGGTGCAAAATGTTTTGAATTATTTTATTACAAAAGGTCTTCTCTTGGGCAGAACTCTGTTAGCCTATGACCTGCTTCATTGTGTACTCCAAGGCCAAATTTGCCTGTTAGTCCAGGTATCTCTTGACTTCCTACTCTTGCATTCCAGGCCCTCTAATGAAAAGATCAACTTTTGGGGTGTTAGTTCTAGAAGGTCTTGTAGGTCTTTATAGAACCATTCAACTTCAGCTTCTTCAGCATTACTGGTTGGGGCATAGACTTGAATTATTGTGATATTGAATGGTTTGACTTGGAACGAACAGAGATCATTCTGTCTTTTTTGAGATTGCACCCAAGTACTGCATTTCAGACTCTTTTCTGGACTATGACTAGTGACTATGACTAAAACTCTTGTTTACTATAAATTTTGAAAGAAAAAATCTTTTCCCCATGGGCTTTTCAAGCTGGAGCTTCTAGAGACTATTTGGTCAATTACCAGAAAGCTCTCTGAGAATAAAAGCAAAGTAGAGGAAAATACAACTAAGATATAAAAGGAGGCAGGTTTCTGATGAAAAGAATGTTTTCAAAGTAAAAGTTTCCATTTGCTCCCTTTTTTTGTGTTTGAAGCTAGGTTGCACACTGGTGTCATTTTGATTGAGCCAGGTCATATCGGGCATCTATAGTGTGAAATTTACAGATTCCTGACCTGTAATTTTGACCATGGGATACTGGTCAATATTATAGGTCAGTAATACTGGCTGTGGGATACTCTTTTTGATGGTAAGGATGGTAGCTGAAGTAGAGTGTTACTGGACTCAGCAATTTGGGAGGTAGTTTCCTGGCCCCCCAGTTACAGCAGGGGCAATGTGGTTTGGAAACTAACAGCTGGATCACCAAATTCCCGAATTTTGAGTTTCTAATTGTTTTAGATCAAGCAGCTCCCTTAAGGACAAGTTCTAGTGCATGGCTCTTGAAGTCAATGGTAAAGCCAATGCCTACAGTCTTCTTTCCTGTCATTACATACCTGGCAAACTGGTAATTTTCCATGTTCAAATACCTTTCAATAGAACTAGCAAAAACATTTGTATATGACAAGTCAAAAAGTATAAATAAATGGCTTATTAGAGTACAAAAAAAAAAAAAAAGGAAGGGTATATGAATAAGTGGAAGAAAAAAGGAATACTTCTAACAGCAAATAATGACAAGAGCTCCTTTGGAGATTGAGCATTCTTCTTCTTGTGGGCTTCCTAGCCTTTCCAAAAGGCGTGGCCAGTCTGCATCACATGAGGCAGCCTGTTGTGATGACAAGAGTGATGATACTGTATTCAGAAAATCCAGATTCTTGTCCTGGTTTAACAGTTACAAATGTCCATGAGGACCAGGATGCCTGCACAATGATGAAAACAAATTGTATGGAAACATCGAAATAGACAGATATTCTGCAGTTCTTTGCAAGAATGAGGTCTCAGTCCTGGCAGATATGACAATTTTTTGAAGCTACAAATTCACATTACCCTAATTTAAATGCTTACAATTGTTGCTTTATCAAATAATATGTTGGCTAAATAGAATATATTTCCCATTCACAATCCATTGGAATTCACAGTCATTTGGAAACTTCATTTGTAATCTTGTAAATTACTGTTTTACAAGCTTGAGTTTCAGCTCGTTTCCATATGTATCATATAGATAGAATCTGTCTTATAATAGGAAAGTGATATAGGGTGATTACCATTGCTATTCTTAGCTGTTTATACTTTCTTAGAAATATGGAAAACCTTGAAAAGATAAGGTGCACATGACAGGCAATTAGCCAGATGATGTAAATATGAAGCATTAATTTAGCCAAAAATTCTATTTTTATAAGCAAAATAAATGTCAAAAACACTACAAGGTAGGTTGCAGAACTACTCAAGACAGTCTGTGTTTCCTTTACCTTGCAGAGTAAAGCCTCAAAACTCTCCTAATGAGCAGAAATAGGTTCTATATTTTTAACACTGCTGCAAGCATATGATCAGAAACAAATCATAAATCATGCTTGACGATGTAAACTATGGTTTTATAGTGTGTACTCAGCAGAGAATAGTCAGTGCATGAATTAAAACCTTATCTATAACTCATGCACAGCTAACCTAGTTGACTCATTATAGATAAATTACTGATAAAAATTAGTTTATCACATGCTTCATTTAATTATGTTATAAAGTCATAGCAAAGATGAGACTAATCTAAGCCAAAAAAAGGAATACATAAATCAATGTAATTAAATATTGGGAGACTTTGAATTAATAATTAGTATTCTTCCAAAATGACTAATTTTTCTTTTATTACATCAATAATACAAACAAAAAAGAATTAAAATAGGCTTACTAGAGACAGATTTGAATACACATTTCTAATCCTAAAAGTGAATTTGCATTTCCCTAAGTTTTTTGACAAAGGAAGAATTCACTGTTTCACTTTCTCTTATGTTTACTTCAGCTTCTCCCTCATAAATGAAATGGAATTTAGGTAGCTTATCATTCTTTAACAAATAAGTTTTTAAAATTTATCACCTATTATAATTTGCTTTTATATGACTTTTATATGCTTTTATATGACTTTTATATGCTTTTATATGCTTTGCTTTTATATGACTATTACCTTTTTTAATATTAATTTATTTATTTTAATTGGAGGTTAATTTACAATATTGTATTGGTTTTGCCATACATCAACATGAATCCACCACAGGTGTACACATGCTCCCCATCCTGAACCCGCCTTCCTCCTCCCTCCCCATACCATCCCTCTGGGTCGTCTCAGTGCACCAGCCCTAGGCAATACAGTATACTAATGCGTATATATGGAATTTAGAAAGACGGTAACGATAACCCTGTATGCGAGACAGCAAAAGAGACACAGATGTATAGGACAGTCTTTTAGACTCTGTGGGAGAGGGAGAGGGTGGGATGATTTGGGAGAATGGCATTAAACTTGTATAATATCATGTATGACTATTACCTTTTGAGATTTATTATATAAAATATTACAGTTATGTATTCTATAATAAATTACATATATTCAGACTCTTGCAGAGAAGGTGATGGCACCCCACTCCAGTACTCTTGACTGGAAAATCCCAGGGACGGAGGAGCCCCGTAGGCTTCAGTCCATGGGGTCGCTCAGAATCGGACAGGACTGAGCGACTTCACTTTCACTTTTCATACATGCATTGGAGTAGGAAATGGCAACCCACTCCAGTATTCTTGCCTGGAGAATCCCAGGGACAGGGGAGCCTGGTGGGCTGCTGTCTATGAGGTCGCACAGAGTCGGACTCGACTGAAGCGACTTAGCAGCAGCAGCAGCAGCAGACTCTTGAGAGTCCCTTGGACTGCAAGGAGATCAAACCAGTCAATCCTATAGGAAATCAACCCTGAATATTCATTGGAAGGACTGATGCTGAAGCTGAAACTCCAACACTTTGGCTACCTGATGTGAAGTACTGACTCACTGGAAAAGACCCTGATGCTGGGAAAGATTGAAGGAGGAAGGGGAAAGGGATGACAGAGGATGAGATGGTTGGATGGCATCACTGACTCAATGGACATGAGTTTGAGTAAACTCCGGGAGTTGGTGATGAACACAGAGGCCTGGCATGGTGCAATCCATGGGGTTGCAAAGAGTTGGACATGACTGAGTAACTGAACTGAACTGAACATATATATACACACATGAATCATCTATGAATATATACATTCTATCTATTACACATATAACACTTTTTTTGAGCTTTAAAAGGTCCTAACCCTAATTCAGGATTATAGTAAGCTCCATTTATTTGTTTACCTATTTAGAAACAAAATTTATTTTCTTTTATTAGTTTCCTAAGGTGGAAACTTAGATGATTGATTTTCTAATATGAATTCAATGCAATAATTAGCCTCTTTTTTGGTTTCACTGAAACTGAGGCATGCTCATGCTGTGCTAAGTTGCTTCAGTCGTGTCCGACTCTTCACAACCCTATGGACTATAGCTCACCAGGCTCCTCTGTCCGTGGGGTTCTGCAGGCAAGAACACTGGAGTGGGTTGCCATTTCCTCCTCCAGGGGATCTCTGTGACCCAGGGATCAAACCCACAGCTTCTGCGGCTTCTGTGCTGGTAGGCAATTCTTCACCACTGTGCTGAGGGCCCTGGGCAGCCCCATTTGTTTCACTGCATCCCAACAATTTTGATAAATTTGTTTCATTTATCAAAATATTTTTATACTTCTCTTTAGATTTGTACTTTGACCCATCCATGTGTTAGAAGTGTTTAGCTTAATCTCTGTTTTCTAGGATTTTATAGTTACTTTTCTTTCATTGATTTCTTATTTAATCCCATTGTGTTCTGAGAGCAGACATTGTATTACCATTCTCTTTATTAGGGTATGTTTCATGAATGAGGTCTATCTTTGTGAATGTTCCACATGTATTTGAGAAGAGTGTGTATCTTGCTGTTGGGTTAAGTGGTTTATAAATTATCCAGTTCACTATATCCAGTTTTATTAGTGGTGTTGAGTTCATTAAGTCCTTAATGATTTTGTGTCTAATGGATCTGTTCATTTCTGATACAAAGATATGGATGTCTGCAACTACAAAGGAATATTCATCTGCTTCTCTTTGTAATTCTATTAGTTTTTGCCTCAAATAGTTAAAAATAAAAGTATTTATTTTACCTTCATTATTTTTTTTTCAAAATTTTCCTTACTTTATGTAGATCTAATTTTATGACCTATATTATATCCTTCCTCTAAGAAATTTTTTCATTTTTTTAAGCTTTTAATTTTATACTGAATTATAGTTGGTTAGGGCTTCTCAAGTGGCTCATTGGTTAAAAAAAAAAAAAAAAATTCCACCCACAATACAGGAAACTCGGGTTAGATTCCTGGGTCAGGAAGATCCCCTGGAAAATGGAAGGGCAACCTACTCCAGTATTATTGCTGAGGAAATCCCATGGACAGAGGAGCCTGGTGGGCTATAATCCATGGGGTTACAAGAGTCAGACACGACTTAGGGACTAAATGACTGCATAGTTGGTTAACAATGTTGTGTGACTTTCAGTTGTATAGCAAAGTGATTCAGTTATATATATACATATATATATATATATATTATTTTTCAAATTATTTTCCCAATTAAATTGTTACACAATATTGAGCCAAGTTCCCTAGGCTATACAGTAGGTCCTTGTTGGTTACCCATTCTTTTAATACTTATTGATGGGCAGGTTGATTGGAAACAGAGACCCTCAATTTTTGTTCATCTGAGAATATCTTTATTTTGCCTCCAGTTTTGAAGAAAAATATTTCAGGGTAAAAAATTCTAGGTTGGTGTCTTATTGTTTTTTTTCCCCCTCAACAGTTTGAATTTTACTCCATTTTCTTCTTCTCTCTTACATGGTTTCTGAGAAGTCTCATGTGATTCTTATCTTTGTTCATTGGTAAACTATTTCCCCCGCTCTGGCTTTTTGTCAGGATTTTTCTTTTTTTAACATTTGATTTTTCTGCAGTTTGAAAATTATTTCTCCAGGTGTGGTTGTTCTGGCATTTATCCTTCTTGACATTCTCTGAGCTTACTGGATTTGTGGTTTGGTGTCTGACATTAGTTTGGGAAAGCTCTGAGTTATTACTATTTCAAATATTTCTTTTTTTAGTATAAATTTATTTATTTTAATTGGAGGCTAATTACTTTACAATATTGTATTGGTTTTGCCATGCATTGACATGAATCTGCCATGGGTGTACATGCGTTCCCCTACCTGAACCCCTCTCCCACCTCCCTCCCCGTACCTTGTACCTGTTTCCCTTTTTCCTCTTCTGGTGTTCCCATTACACGTGTTTTACATCTTCCATCTCATAGTTTCTAGATATTCTGTTTCTTTCAGTCTTTATTTTTATTATTTTCTTTCCAGTAATGGTACTCAGGTCTGCCACATTGCAGGCAGATTGTTTACCATGTCTGGAGAAGGAAATGGCAATCCACTCCAGTATTCTTGCCTGGAGAGTTCCATGAACAGAGGAGCCTGGTGGGCTTCAGTCCATGGGGTCGCAAAGAGTTGGACACGACAGAGCAACTAATACTACTACTATTTACCATCTGAACCACCAGGGAAGCCCATTCTAGTTTGGAGATCTTATATTAATATATCCTCTAGCTCAGAGATTCTTTGCTCTGACCAGTCTATAAAAAAAAAAAAAGATTATTAAAGGCATTCTTAATTTCTATTACTATGACTTTGATCTCTAGCATGTATTTATGGTTCTTAGGATTTTCATCTCCCTGCTTACCTTGTTCATCTGTTCTTGAATGTTCTCTAGTTTAACCAGTAGAGCCTTTAGCAAACTCTTAGAAGTTGTTTACATTCTCAGTCTGATAATTCGAACATCTTTACCCCGGCTAGTTCTGACACTTGCTCTATTTCTTTAAATTGTACTTTTTGTCTTTTGGTATGCCTTGTAAATTTTTGTTGAAACTCTTCATGATGTACTGGGTAAAAACTACTGCTGTAAATAGTCCTTAAAACTATGATAAGTGAGGTGTGGGCAAGGGGAAATGTTCTATGGTCCAAAAATTAGGTATGCCTCTGGACTTGTGAACTTCACAAGATTTTCACAATTTTTTTCCTCCCCCTTTAGGTGGAACAGGATGGCTAGAATGAGCTGCAATTAGGTATTTCCCTTCTCTCACCAGGAGAGCTAGAGCTAGAGCCAGCTAGAGCTAGTTATTCCCTTCCTTTCAGCTCAGTTAGGCTCTGATAGTACCCAGACAGGCTAAACAATAACAACGAAAGTGTTAGTTGCTGTCATATCCAACTTTTTAGGACCCCATGTGCCGGGGACCAGCCCCGGCTGATCCAGGGTATTCGAAGGAGAGACGGCATAGGCGAGGATCAGGATACAATAGCTTCAATTAGATATTAATTAAAGATATAAAGAGTAATAGAATAAGGATAGCTCAGTAGGAAAATTCAGTGGAGAAAAGAGGCTGAGTAGCTTGGTTTACGCGGGAGACCAATAAAACTTCAAGACAAGAAGTTTGCACCACTTACGTAGGCCGCAGGCGTCCTTCCGTTCTCCCAAAGGAGAGGAGACACTGAGGCCTCCCCGGTCGGATCTTAGAAGCCCAGGCATAATTAGTAAGCATGGTGGGTTCTGCGCTCCAGATGGAGACTCAGCCAGAGTGAGAGAGAGAGTGACATGGGGAGACCAGTATTTTGAGAAACTGATCCCAATTCTTTATTTTCCATGGTCTACTTTTATACACTGAGATGTTATACAAAAGTCACGTGGGGGCAGCAGTCCTGACTTTTATTAAAGTCAGGTGCTTCACACAAATGTATACAGAGGTCTTAGGGGTGTTACATCATCTTCTGGCCAGGGGGGCCTGCTGACAATTTACGACCCTCTCCTTGTGATAGCGGTCAGTCAGTCAGGACACTTATTTCTCCAGGGCTGATTAGTCTCAAAACAGACGCCACCCAAGTAAAGTTACACTCCTACAGGGTGAGGGTGTAGTGGGTTTTAGTTAAGGAAAGAATTTACTTAGCCTAAGGTCTAACGTGATTAATATCAAAGGTCAATTCTATATATTCATTAATGTGTGTAAGGGCAGGGGATATGGAGACTTAGCAACAAACATTGGCTCAACAAATGAAAAACCCTTCACCAACACAATTTCTAATTAGCCCATTATACTTATACTAATAGTTTTCTAACTTTTCTAAGGAACCTGTTTTTAGAGGGTTTAAAGCATCTTGTGCCTCTCAAGATTGGTTGGAGGCTGTGAGCAATCACATGTGGCCGGACAAGCCTGTCAGGCAGGCTAGAGAACCTTCAGAGGAGTTTGTAGGTTAAAACACTCTTGTCACACCCAAGAGTTTTTATTGACTGGAGCTCTAGGTTAACTCCTTCTCCGAAAGAGGTGGTGGGGGACAGCCCCCCGTAAAGTCAGAGGTGTAGGTGAGAGCACAAAGTAGTAAAGTAGGCAGGCTCTGGTTATGGGGGTAGATGCTCGAGGAGTTCCAGGGGGACTCCTGAGGCTCGATCCCGCCTTTTCGTATGTCGAGCCTCCTTCCTCATGACCTTTGTCATGGGCGGAGTACCTCACTCTGGCCCCCAACACCCATGGACTGTAGCCCACCATGCTCCTCTGTCCATGGAATTCTCCAGGCAAGAATACTGCAGTGGGTTGCCATTCCCTTCTCCAGGGGATCTTCTAGACCCAAGGATTGAAACTGTACTACAAGCAGAATCCTTACCCTCTGTACCACCAGGGAAGCCCCTAGTTGTCCAAAAGTATATTAATTTTATCTTAATAGATAATTATGGAATGTTATATACAATACTGCATCATCTTTTTATTTATGTTTTGACATATTTAGATATAAAATTTGCAGTTACAACACATTAATGCAGAGAATTATAATGCATCATTCAAACTTTCCTTGAAAGTGAAAGTTGCTCATTCCTGTCAGACTCTTTGGGACCCCATGGACTGCCCATGGAATTCTCCAGGCCAGAATACTGTAATGGAGCCTTTCCCTTCTCTAGAGGATCTTCCAACCTAGGGATTGAACCCAGGTCTTCCGCCTTGCAGGCAGATTCTTTACCAGCTGAGCCACAAGGGAAGCCCAAGAATACTGGAGTGGGTAGTCTATCCCTTATCTAGGGGATCTTCCTGACCCAGGAATCAAACTGGAATCTCCTGGATTGCAGGCGGATTCTTTACCAACTTTCCTTAGCAGTACTTTCTTCATTTATACAACATTTTAAAAAAATATTTATTGTGCTTCTCTTGTATTAGGGTCATAATGAGAAAAACAGAAACAATAAGATAGGACAATGATCCAAAACATTTAGGTAATAGAGATTTTACTTTTTAAAAGTACTTTATAGAAAGGAATATGATAATTTACTTGAAAAATACTGCATAAAATATACAGCATAAAATATGCAATAAGACATGTAATAAGAGTGCTAATTATAGAAGAATGCTATTTTTAATACAACTGGTTCATCTCTTAGGATGCAAATGCCATTGCAATCATATTTGCTGCTTCTGGGAAGGCTTTATCTCAGTCAGTTATCCTACAAACTTTGAGAAGTTTACATGATAACTAACAGAGGTATTTATAAGTCAGTTATTCTGTTGAGATATGATCATCAGGATATAAACAGGCCATAGAAAGTAAAACTCTTTCTCTGGAAAACTGCCATTAGATCTAGGGTATCAGTGAGAATTCTGTGCATTTTGGAAGCATGAACTGCTATGGTTGCAACCTGCCATATTCTATAAAAGAAAAGAGGTGTCCTTTAAAAGAGTTTGACAAATCATCAAGTGTTATTAAAACAATAAATCACCAGCCTGTAGTCTTTGAACATTTCCTTCAGCCCTACACTCAGGCCATTCTCTTTCTCATAACTTTCTTAGCTATTTATCTTCATGCTGCACCAAAGAGCCATATATGAGACATGTGTGTATTGCCATGTGGTGAGTGTATTCACCAAATACTTTATTGTCCATTGCAATATTCTCAGAGGATATTCAAGTTTGGGCTTTCTGTTGACTAATAGAAAACTTTTACTATAGCAAGTACACTTAGGTGTGCTTAAAAAAATCTTTGAAAACAATAGAAAATAAACGTTGTTTGAAATACTGCCCATACTTTATTAAAAGATATGTATGATTTATAAAATGGTTGTACATTAAGTAGATATTTTATCACCAAACTACTTAGCTTAGACTATGAATTTCTTTCACAACAAGATTCCCAAAACAAAGTGCTTTACAGTCCCAAACTATTATTTTAGTTGAAATAATTGCTAGTTCTAGCATCAGTAAATTCAATATACAAGATTTATTTCTTTTTCTTTTCATAATTTCATTTGATAAACCCTAATTGCTTTGCTTTGAACATCCTTTTCTCTTCTGTTGACTTTAATTTCATTTTCCCTGAGCTTCCTCTACTGTTGAGAGAGCCATATTCTGCACAATTATTCTTCAGAACAGTCAGCCACTGTTTCATTTGTTACCAATGGTAAAAATGCTAATAATTGACTTATGTCATTGTCAAGACCAAGAATCTAGGTGGCTAAGGCAATCTGAATGCTATAATGGGTTGTGAAGACCATGTAGCTCAAAACTCACTGTCATGCTTTTAGAAGTGAATATTTTAATAAGGATTAATTAATTATTATATATTTGAGATGTCAAAGCAAATCTGCAGAAAGAGGTTTGCGTGGCTTAAGTGCAACATTTCTGTAATGCATGTGGGTTTTACATGACAGTATATTCAGTATTAAACAAGTACACTTCACATAGTTGTTTAAGAGGTTAAGCTGTTTAACCTCCTTCTGTGGAGAAACACACACACACACACACACACACACACACACACATATATATATATATGTATATATATATAGAGAGAGAGTGAATAATAATACTCTGCTTGAAACAGTTTGGAACTAATCCCTTTAGTTCTTGAAACAATTTGGAACTAACCCATTTAGTTCTGGACACTCTGATTTATGAGGATTTAAGAGCGATATTGGCAAACTTTGGCTTATTTAAAGGAAAAAATGATTAGAATGGTGATTTGGAGTCATATCATGTGAGATATGTTTCCAAGAAACTGGCATATTTAGCCTGCAGTGAACTAGATCCAGGAAGGTTGTCTTTAAATATTCAAAAGGATGACATCATGAAAAGTAACTGGATTTACCTTGTATGTTGCCAAGGCTTAGATCTAGAAATGAAACAATAGAGTCCTACAAAGATAAATTTAAACTCCATGTAAAGAAATATATTCAAACGGCCAGAATTTTATACAGATAAATTTTTAGTGCATGGTTCTGTCTATCTACCTACCTACCTATCTGTTTATCTCCAAACTACTATATATTAGGCACTCTTTTTATAAAGTAAATCAATAAATAAAATAAAAGGTCCCTCTTCTCTTAAAATGCATATTCTAGAGGAATTCAATATCCATTGGTAATTTTAAGGGGTGACCATTTATAAGAAAAAGATATATATATATATATATATATATCCCAGTATCAGCACTGCCAACTTTTAAGAGCTTCTCACAATTATGGAGGAGTGTCCCATGTGGCTCAGCAAAGAATAAAATTCCATGAACAGAAGAGCTTGGTGGGCTACAGTACATAGGATCACAGAGAGTCACACACAACGTTCCAACTGAGCACACGTGCGTGCCCACACTGATAGAAGTGCTGGGAGCTCCATTTCCCATAACTTCCTCCCCTTATGGTTTGAGCTTAAAATCTTCCAAGAGAAACCCATTAGTTTCCAGAAGTTGTGGCAGCCATACTTACGGGATGATGCAAGATACTTGCTTCTTCAGGTTGAACTCTTGTGAATCGCCTGCTTTGCTGCTGTAGACTGGTATTCTGTATACTGTTATTTTTGTCAAAACTTCTTAGCATTGAGATTTTCACTAACAAATGTAAGATTTCTTTGTAATGTTCACTCCCAGCTTTCTCAGTGACATGAAATACCTATTATCATGTATTAAAATAGCATTTCTAATTAGTAGGAAGTCTTTTAAATCAACACAGACTGATATGCATCTCTAGCTACCAGAAATTATTTAAGGGAAAACAATCTTCAAAAATTAAAATCTATAATTGGCTTTCTGTTATGATTAGCTTTGAAGTTAGTAGGGGCCTTTCTGACACTGGAGTGAGGCGGTCATGGACCTGTATTTCAATTCCCAGACCCGAGCCTATTCTAACTCAGATTGCCATGGTAGACAGAGACAGGGACCCTTAAGCAATGACCTTGAAATACTGTCACAATTACACAGTATAACACTTCCAGTCTTCCTCTAGGGAATCTGAACCTGTTATCCACAGTGAATTTGTTTGGGGAAAGGAAGGATCCAAAAATTTTCAGAGACTGTTTGGCACTGACTGAACTGAAATGAATTCTTTGGAACCAAAATACTGCTGTGACCCACTAGTAAGAGTAGGGGCTATTGCTAATGATATGATAAATTGAGATTTTTGTCTTGCTCAATTTTACAGTGTGCCTGGTAGGTCACATAACTTACTCTGTGGTTTTTATCCAGTTCTTAGATGTACAATATGAACAAATAAATTCTACAACTGTCATAATCCCCACATTAGTTCCATGATAAATGAGGTGTGGAATAGGGGGATGAAACAGGCTAAGCTCAATTCTCTAGAATCCCCTCTTTCTACCAAAACAGTACACCAAAAATAATACCACATCCTGGAAGACCTACAGAGAGTAATATCACAAGCAAGCACCTAAAAGATGAAAGGGTGGATATTAACTTTCACATTCTCCAACTTCTATTTGGTCAGAGCACAAGAAATACATATGCTGAAGAATTATAGTAGCTTTTCAGAAACACCTTCCAATTGCATCTGTATCCCAGATGTGGTTTCTTGACAGGAGCAAATTAATACCTCTAATAGGACTTGGTATGCTTCTATGAGTCTTGAGTATGCTGTCTTTTCTGTGGTTTTTCTTTAATCTTAGGGCAGACTTATGTTGCTTCCCTACATCTATCATAATCTAATTTGGGGTGTTTTTTTTTTTTTTTTTGTCACTAAGTTGTGTCTGACTCTTTTGTGACCCATGGGCTGTAGTCCCCCAGGCTCCTCTGTCCATAGGATTTCCCAGGCAGAAATACTGGAGTGGGTTGCCATGCTCTTCTCTAGGGGATCTTCCTGACCCAGAGATCGAACCTGCATCTCCTCTGTCTCTTGCATTGCAGGTGAATTCTTTACTGCTGAGCCACCTGGGAAGTCCCAAAAGACTTTGATTATCTCATATTACTCCAAGTCTTACTCTGATTCACTATATTTATGACCTCATGCTGAATGGACTTGATGAGCAAGAAAAATAAAATATCTTAGAAATCTTGCTAATATCTATGTGTCCCAGAGTGTAGGCAACATAATCTCCCAAGGTTTAAGAGTCTATCACATCAACTAAATTTTAAATTGTCCAGTGGTCCACATCATGTTCAGATTGCATGACAGTTTAAGACAAATACGTTGCAATTTGTACTCTAAAAATAAGAACAGGAAATGATACTTGGTATTTGGATTCTAGAAGCAACTTGTACCACACATTTGAGTGTGTACTCTAGTTCATTTACTGAGCAACCTTATTATAGAAGAAAGAAATGGAGTTAATAGAAGTCCACATGGCCGTAAGATTCTCTGTCACTTGGTCATATGGTCTTGCAAATCCAGTGGTGCTTGAAATGTTTGTGACTGATAGAAATGACATATGAGATATCTAGATTCTCCAACAGGAAAATTAACATGTAATTTCTTAGAGTTTAGGAATAATCTATGCCCTCTTCCCCATAAAACTCTTCTCTTTTTGATAACAATCCCCAAAGAGAATCAATCCTTCACCAACAGATGTCATGGCATTGTGCACCCCGAGATGCTTTTCTCATTGTCTGACTCACCAGATCATAAAATTGGTGAGTCAGAAAAGGAATATATTGCAAAAAGGAATATAATATCATGTGGAAGTAACTAAAATGCCTTTAGAACAGATATTAGAGTCACAAGTATTTTGCATGAGGCAGGGCACAAATTTTACTCACTCACTTTCACTTCCACACCCTCCTCCCATGACCATGTGGGCAATTGCCTATGTCCAGTGGATTTGGAAAGATAATACTTGGAGTTGTTTTTGGGGAATTCCACATGGTATTATGTTTTGGCAGCATTCAAGAGATGATGGCTGATGCAGTATAACTCCTTAGTAGGGAAAGAATATATTCCCGGTGAAAAGAAATTAAGGCATTGCAGCTGGTCATTCATTTTGCTGAGATAAGGGCTCAGAGATATGGTTCTATTTTGATTTGTAAGTAATTGATAGTAGCTTGACTGACTGGTAAGGGACTTGAAGGAGTATAATTGAAAACTTGGAGATCCAAGTTAAACATATGTATATGGCCTCTTGAAAAGCAGAGTATAATTATACTCATGTCTCATGTAAACATTCACCAAAAGAAATTCATTGCAGAGAAAGCTTTTAATAAGCAGATGAGCAAAAATAACATCTCCAGAGATATCCGTTTCTCCCCCCAACATCCATCACTGGCTTATGACTAAGTTGTCATTGCAGCAAAGTTGAATGTTATACATGATCACACCAGCATGCTCTTATTCTCACCAACGATACCCTGACTGCAATTATTAGTAAGTTTAACAAATAAGGGAAAACAGCAAAAACTGCCATTAGTAAAATCAGTGCCAAAAGTTTATATGACAAAATATCCCAGTGGGCAGTAGCAAGTTAACCTCCTTGGAGACTAAAATCATATAGAGTCCAGTCAGTGATAACATGGCTAGACTGTGGTTTTATGTTGATTTTAATTTGATAAGAAACTATTAAAATACACCCCCAGAGAATTCCCTGTCTGCATACAGGTAGGATAATATTTGTGTAGACACTTCAGGACCCAGTTGAGGCAGGGCCAACTGATTCAGATCCTTCTGGATACATCACTAGGTAAATAATAATGATAAACACAGATGCTGAGAGCCATGAGAACACGGATGCTGAAAAGGAGAAAATATAAATCTACACACAATCACATATTGCAGAATCTCGTACTGTAATAGCCATGAATATTTTCTTGCTTGCTTAACAAGTATTTATAAATAATCAAATGCATTTTTCCTTCCATATTACCTTCCTATCTAATCTATTAATTATTATTAATAATTAATCAAGTTAATCTATTTGTGTTAAAATATGAAGAGGGACTATGATTTAGAACTCAGAGATCAATACGATGCATTTTGGGAAAGAAAAGGTGGCCTTTTGTTTTACTAAGAATAGATGAATGATACTAGAAATAGTGCTGTCTTTTCTTGAAAGATGAGATATGATTAAAAGTAGGGATTAGTGAGTGTGGATGCTATATTGGCAGAGGGTGGACTGTCTTGGATTGCATAGTTTAAGAAACATCTCTATCACAGAGGAGGAGACAGGAATGATAAGTACCAAAATCCCTTCTCTCTATGGTTTCCAGACCAACATTTTAAAATAAGTATTATTCCTACATGGGTCAACACTAATATATTTGATAAATATACACTTTAATATATGTGCAAGTATGTTATTAAATCATGAATATCATAAAGTACATACTATTTATAGTTTTTCAGATTTCTGTAAGTGCTATTTTTGAAAGATATCTCATGAAGTCCTGTCTTCATCTCAACAATATTTTATGTCTGTCTTTCTTCAGGTATTTATATCTAGTTTGTTGCTGTTTACTACTGAATGAAAGTGAAAGAAAGTGAAAGTCGTTCATTCGTGCCCGACTCTGCGAGCTCATGGACTTCTCCAGGCCAGAATACTGAAGTGGGTAGCCTCTCTCTTCTCCAGGGAATCTTCCCAAACCAGGGATTGAACCCATGTCTCCCGCATTGCAGGGGAATTCTTTACCAGCTGAGCCACAAGAAAGCCCAAGAATACTGGAGTGGGTAGCCTATCCCTTTTCCAGCAGATCTTCCCCACCCAAGAATCAAACCCAGGTCTCCTGCATTGCAGGCAGATTCTTTACAAACTGAGCCATCAGGGAAGTCCTACTATTGCGTCGTTATCTATATTATGTATCCAGCATATATTGCTTTCTTTTCTTCCACTAATGGGACTTAGATACATTCTAACTTACTGCTTTCACAGACAATTCCACAATAAACATACTCACAAATCTTAAGGTCTTACATGGAAAAAATAATTCTCTGGCACATTAACAAAAATTACTGTGTCATATGACATAGCTCAAACTGCATTCTGCCTTTTTTCTCGTATAGTTATCCTCTGCGGAGTCTGAAAGCTATAGACCATGTTCCCCAGTATCAGTGCGGTTAGAGTCCTAGATATGCAGTAAATCCTGCCACTTTCAAGCACTCAATTGAGATTTGGATGGTGTGACAAAGCCCGCAGGCAACTTCCTGCCTCTTTTGTCTGTTTTCTACTAACACACTATGCAGGTTGTTGTTTTTTTCTTTGCTTGTGGTTGTTCAGTTGCTCAGTCACGTCCAACTCTCTGAACCCATGGACTGTAGCACGCAAGGCTTCCCTGTCCTTTACTATCTCTTGGACTTTGCTCAAACCCATGTCCATTTAGTTAATGATACCATCCAACCATCTCATCCTCTGTTGCCCGCTTCTCCTCCTGCCTTCCGTCTTTCCCAGCATCAGGGTCTGGATGGGAAAGAGTCAGCCTCAAAGAGTTGGCGAGCATGTGAAATGAGCACAGTCGGACAGTAGTTTGAGCATTCTTTGGTGTTGCACTTCTTTGGGGATCTATCAATAAAAGAATAAGTTAGGTATTGTCTAATATCCTAGGGTTTCTAATTTTTTATTTCTGGTTATTGTGAATGTGAAAGTGCATTTAGTTTTACGGTGTATAGAGACTTTGTACAGTGAGTTGAATCAATCTGGGCATTTTTAAAACCCTGTAGTATAGCATTGCCTGGAAAAGCCAAGGCCTTTCTCATTGTAGATTTAGAAATCTTATTTGTCATCATTTGTGTAATAGTGGATTAATCACTTGGGAGAAAACTTACATTAAACAAGCTCGCAGAAACGAAAGCATCAAAATCAGAATTCCAGTGTATTAAAGTAGGCCAAATAACATGATACTTAGGCTCACAGACCTCCCACTAGGCAAAGCTGTATGGGAAGTAAAATTAAAATCAGAATATGGCTTCACACGAGAACATCATAGCAAGTTCGGAGGTAAGTTGTATTATCCTTATGACTATTGCCTCCAAGCCGTGAGCACTGGGTGCATCCATCTCCTTTATCCTGTTAGGTCTGATATCCTGTTAGGTCTGAAAATAAGCCTAGAGACTTATTTTCATGAGCCTAGTCATTCTCTAAACTGGGCACTGATGGACACACAACCAGTTTGGTCTTATTAGAATGCTAGACTGTTATTAATCATGTGCAAATCTTCTTACTTTGATAATGTGCTCTATCAGATAATAACTTTCATATACATACTAAAATATGAGTTTCTTTAGTCGAAATCATGATTCAAACAGAATCTTTATGACTCAAAAGATCCTAAAGGGTATCGTGTTTCCTTTAGTTGATATTGGATCTTCATTTCTGCTATATGCTTAGAAATGTGCCAGCAAAGACTTGGTGTTTAATGTTTGTTAAATGAGTAAACTCTGGTCCCCTCCCACTTTTTTGGCCAAATTGCTAACTTTATCACTAACATATTGATATAGGCTAGTTTCATTCTTTAAGAGTAGCCTTAACTTTAGATGTCTGGATAATTTTCAGTAGCTCCATGTGCTGTATTAACATGAGGTTTTACTTTGGCAATATTCAAGGTGATGAAATTAAAATAAATGGTGTGCAACATTATTAAAAGTAAAATTTATTAGCACTCTGTAGTTTTAAGACTAATTATGCATATGTAAAATGACTTGAAGGCACATTATATTTACATAGCTAAATCGGATCAGGTAATATATTTAATTACCTTAATGCATCTCTTCTAACATTTAATACAATTTATATAAATAATTTTTCTAAAATTCTAGGATGGATATTTCATCCACAGCTTTAAATGGAACACTGTTGCAAATATAATAAGATCCTTAAAGCCCTTAAGAACTAAAGAGGCAATGACGGTCCATTTTTTTCATCCCATCTCTGTATTACCAAGCACAAAACTGTTATATGTAGGCTGAAATTGATCAACTTGTCATATATTGTAGATGGAAGAATGTAGATAATGTATCAAAGCCCAATTTCTGTCAATTTTGCATTCCAATGCTTTATTGATGCTATAAGCATGTGTTTAATACCTCTAAGGGGTCTTTTAGTAAGGGATATTATTTTATTGAGTGATTTTTAATTTATGGGGGGAAAAGTTGGCTCTATTAAAAATGTCCACATGTTCCGATTTTGTGACACATTTGAAAGGTTGCTGCTGTGAGCCGTGTGCTATGCCAGGATTCATGACCTCTGGAGGAGAGGATTTTGATCCGGGGTCAGAGATGAGGCTCGACTACTTGGAGCTTTTTGTATAGCAAAGTTTTATTAAAGTATAATAGAGATAGGGAAAGCTTCTGACATATAGACATCAGAAGGGGACAGAAAGAGTACCCCCTTGCTAGTTTTTGAAAGTGAAGTCGCTCAGTCATGTCCGACTCTTTGTGACCCCATGGACTGTAGCCTGTCAGGCTCCTCTGTCCATGGGATTTTTCCAGGCAAGAATTCTGGAGTGGGGTGCATTTCCATCTCCAGGAGATCTTCCTGAATCTGGGATCAAACCTGGGTCTCCCACATTGTAGGCAGGCGCTTTACTGTCTGAGCCACCAGGGAAGTCTGCTAGTTCTTAGCAAGCTGGTGTATGTCTGTTAGAAAGCCATCAAGCAGATAAGAGAGACTCCTCAAGGCTGAGGGGTTTCATCAGGCCCCTCTCCCACAGTATGCATTTCTGAGATAGAACAGTCCATGGTGTGTCATCCGCTGGACATAAAACAATTGCCATGAATACCAGTTTGTTGAGCCATCACCAGCCCAAGGTTTGAGAAAAGAAAAAAGTTAGTCTTCGGTGGAACCAGTATGAAGAAAGGCTGATTCCAAAGCACATACATAGTTTCATCAACATAGCTTAAAGGAAGACACTTTCATAGGAAAAATGCATTGGTTCACTCAAGGCAGAACCAGGTGTCATCAACACAGAATTAAAAGAA
Organism: Bos indicus; assembly: GCF_029378745.1. NCBI lineage: Eukaryota > Metazoa > Chordata > Mammalia > Artiodactyla > Bovidae > Bos > Bos indicus. The sequence goes on from NC_091766.1 coordinate 103,542,760, forward strand.
GCCTCTTTCAATTTTGTGTAGAGAAGGAAAAACAAAAACAAAACTTCTGCCAGTTGCAGTCTATTTCCTCCTGCTGCCTGGGGACCTGTGGCGTTACCCTCTCACATTTCTCGTGGAAACCTGCTACACCCATGCCTTTCCATGTCCCTTTATGGTTGCTGTGTGTGTGTGCATATGTGCGTGTGTGCGTGCGTGTGTCTGTGTGCAAGCACATGTTAGTTTCTTCCTCTCTTTTTATTAAGAAGTTTCAATTTTCCTCTTTTATTAAATCTCATTTTTCAGTGCACTCCATGGTGAAAGCATCTATCAAAGACCTTTAAATGCCTCATTTTCCTGAAATAAACCATATTAGACTTTCTGGAGGCAGCATTTTTAGTTCATTATCTTTTTAAATATTTGATCTTTCATAGCTTATAGATAACATCTACTGGAGATTTTAGACTAGCTGGTCAATTAGGATAAAATGACAGCACACTAGGACAGATAAGCCTGTATTTTATCTTTAGAATTTGTATGCCTGATGTATCTGTAGAGAGAGCCATACTCCAGTTGCCAGCATCAAGGAAGAAAAAAAACTATATGTATTACTGAACACTGCACTTCCTACATTCATACAATTACGATAAACATTTACATATTTTGCATGTATTTATTCTACAGGAAATTTAACAGTTCTTAAGAAGTTGGTGGCATCTATTTCCCCTGCAATCAATCAATATTTACTTGCCAAAAAATAAGATAAAAAGTCATGTTGATGTTAGAAATTTACAGTAGCAAAAATATCAGGTGAAATGGATCAAACAATAAGGTTATAATTCTGGCTTTATTGTCTGTCATTCATTCCTTGCCACCTTTAACAAATTACTTTAACCCCTCAGAATGAGTTTATTAGGATTAGTAACAATAGTTCTCGTGCTTATATGGGGGTCACAGTGAAATATATATGACTTCTAAGAAAGTAATATTTTTAGATATTTAATGATTCATTAGTTAATGTTATTATATAGTTGAACATCTTTTCTTCAATAAGTAATCATGTTTTAGTTCAATTTTTCTCCATGGAAAATGCCCTTTCTAATCAATAAATTTTAAGAGTGGTTTTCAGAGTCTCTTATCTTTCTTACTCTGTTTTCCATCTACACATTTATTGAAAAGAGATAAGATATGTATAATTCAAATTAATTTCACACTACATTGGAGCTGTTAAGCCAGGTATTCAAATTCTTTTCCAATTCAAATGTGTTCTAAAGCTTAAAGTTATTACTGGTAATGAGTAATTTAATTTGCTTAATTTAATTAAACTATATTTAATTCAGTTACATGAAGACATTCCAGAAAACTTTGAAAATACATATGATGATAATATCCATGGATTTAAGAAAAATATTGTGTTGCGAGTATGCTTCGTTATATTGTAGAATCACTGAAGGATAATGGTTGTTGTATTCTGAATCAAGTTTTCTGAAAGATGATGATTAAAAACAAGTCATACAACAACAATGAAGGGTAAAATTAACATATAAAATGTGATTTTAGATTAAGCAAGAAAACCTGGATGACACTTAAATCTCACTGCAAAACAATATCAATAAAGCACAAGAGGAACATTTTTTTTTCTCCAAGTGAATAAATTAAAAGTCAGAAAAAAGTCTAAAACAAAACCTTAAGGAAGTCAGTGTCTGCTTCCTTTCTTCTAATTTCTTCCCTATGAATTATGCATGGTGGAAACAATGCCATGTGAAAGTTTCTATTAGGTTCTACTATGTAGTGCTTTTTTTTTTTTTTTCAAACACACATTATTACCAAAGCTTATCCATATGCATGGAGACAAAAATTTATAATGGCTTTTCATTTCTTAACCAAAGCTGAGACATTGAATTTCTCAGAGGCAGGGGACATGGGGGGCACTTATGAATAGTGTGCTGTGTGCTGGCTGCTGGGGCCAAAGCAGAGAGTGCAGGCAGCCCATTCTCCAGACACGGAGCTGCTTGGTTCCACTCCATCTACTAAAGGCATTTTGTACCCAAAGGCTTTGGAGACACTCTCTTGATGAGTTCAGAGAATGAACAATCAAAGCCTTCACTATGTGTTTTAAAGGCAGAATCTCTTTTTCCAAACTTTCCCATGTCTCTATTCACTTCCTGTTCTTACTGATTTTTGGACTTTTTTTTTCCCACCCCTTGTACAATTATATAGTGTCTGCTCTGCCTTTTCATGCCTTGACTTTGTTCCCTTATACACTGCACTGTGCATTCCTCCTTTTTTCTGTTATTCAAGTATCCTGTTCTCACCAGATTATATTTTTTTCAGCTTATTTTCTTTGCTTTCCTTATCCTATGTCTTCTCTTTTCCTCTTCATTCTTACAACAAATTTCTCATCTTGCTTTCAAGATCTATTGAACAAAATATACTCTTTGTTCATTGTGTCTTTTAAAAAGTGCTAACAATTACTTTCCTCAAATAAAATGATAAAAAAAGATCCCTGTTGCTCTATGGTCTCTAACATAGAGAAGTGAGTTTTTGGAAGATCATAAACTAGAGAAGTGAAATAGCAGAGGAAAAAAGTGCTTAGTATTAATAGGAAAAAATTTAACAAATACAAGGTGGAAATATTCTGGTGACAATTCCGGGCAGTATTACAGAGTTAATAATAAGTAGATATAGAAATATACATGGGAGGAGACACTAGAGGTCAGAATGGCAATTGAGTTCAAGTTTTCCGACAATGGTGCAAAATAAATAACTGTCTAGGAAACAGGTACAAACAAGAGGAACAGTTTAGGGAACACAGAGCAAATTTGTTTAGATATTTAGACATGAAGATCAAATTATTAAACTAAGGAAATATCCAAGGAATGGGGAGTTAATACATTACAAACAAAAATATGTTATCTCCCAGCATTCTGTGGTAATAAAAAAATTGAGGTAAGAGGAAAACGATTTGTTTACAGAAATATACTTATCTCTGGATCATTTGCAAGGAGTGGCTAACTGCAGAGTCTATTCCACTGTGATATAAGGTCAGGTCATGATCTAATCATAAAAATGACTTTGTCTTACACAATCTTTGTAAATCACAGACAAAGAAAACATGGAGATTGACTCTTTAGGACCCAAAAGATACTAAGATTCTCCAACACTTAAAGGAAATATTGATACCAACACAGATTATTGATCTTTGATACTTCTGTATAGAAGTATAGAAAGCAGAATAATCACTCAAAGTTACACTTTATTCTAGAGGCTCCACACATATATTTGAGAACAAATATAAACTTGTAAAGGCTTATGCTTAAGGAGATGTGCTAGTCACCATAGGAAATTAAATTATCACTGGAGATCTATGGTTATTGTTCTCTTTTGTCCTAATTATTACTTTATATTGAATTAGATTAAAAATCATTCCTGGATCCACATGGGGCTTCACTGGTGGCTCAGATGGTAAAGAATCTACCTGCAATGCAGAAGGCCAGGGTTTGATACCTGGGTTGGGAAGATCCCCTGGAGAAGGGAATGGCTACCCTCTCCAGTATTCTTGCCTAGAGAATTCCATGGACAGAGGGTCCACATAATTAATGTTTCTATCATATAGTGTACAGTTTTCTCACCTAAGATACTTACTTTTTCATTTATTCAACTTTTTTCAGATTTCAGTAATTACCTGTAGGACATTTCTGGGCTTCCCTGGTGGCTCAGATGGTAAAGAATCTGCTTGCAATGCAGGAGACCTGGGTTCAGTCCCTCGGTGGGGAAGATCCTCTGGAGAAGGAAATGGCAACCTACTCCAGTATTTTTGCCTGGAGGATCCCAAGGACAGGGGAACCTGGCAGGCTACAGTCCATGGGGTCACAAAAGAGTCCGATACGACTTAAACGACTTAGCGCTAGCACTAGGACATTTCTGGAAACAGCCCACATATGCAGTACACAGACATAGAAAGATTAGGTTTAATATTCTAGAGTAATGAGTATCATGTGGCTCTTTAAGCTCGTCAGATAATTTTGTTCTACAGATAATATGTCAGAATAAATATTCATGGAGAAAAGTGAAAAAACAATATGACTTTTTCAAGAAATGCTGAAGAAGCTAGTCCTTTATCATTTTAATTTCCAAGTGCAGTGCTTAAGATAAAAGTACAGAGAACACCTGAAAAATTGACTTACAGGAACTTTACAGGATGATAGGATCTTACAGGTAGGAGACAGTTATATAAATAATTTAGATTCAGTATAAAAAAATGCTAGAATAACAACATAGATGATATGTTCTAACAACACAGAGGCCAGCTAACTCTAGTGACCCAGGGAAGTGACCATAAAGTATGTACATAGTTTTACTGAGGTATAGTTAACATGCTAAAAAATAATTGTTTTAAAGTTTTTCATATGTTCACAGAATTGTGCAGTCATTGACAGAATGCAGTTTTAGGAGGTTTTCATCACTCCCTGGTAAAGTGCTGTACACGTTAGGAGCCATTCTCTAGCCAGCCTACCTCCTCACCCTAAGCAAACACACGTGTACTTTCTGCCTCTATTTATCTGCCTGCTTTGCCATTTCACATAAATGGAAACATGAACCAGTGGTCTTCTGTCACTTGCTTCTTTCACTGATAACATTGTTGAGGCTTATCCACGTTGTACCATGTGTTAATGCTTCCTTTGGACAGACAAATGATATTCAGTTGCATAAATATATCACATTTCATTAATTTATTTATCAGCTCTTGGAGATTTGGATTGTTTCCCCTGTTTGACCATTAAGAATACTGCTGCTGTGAACGTGTACAGGTTTTTTTGTTTGTTTTTTGAATACCAATGTTCATTTCTCTTGGGCATAAACCTAGAAGCGGGATTTCTGGATCATGTAGTAATTCTGAGGAACCACCGAAACTGTTCTCTGTAACACCACTTTACATTGCCATCACTAATGTGTAAATGTTCCAATTTCTAACATACTTTACTGTCTTTTCTACTGTAGTCATTCTAGTAATATGAAGTGGTATCTGATGGTTTTCATTTGCAATTACCTAGTGTTGACCTTTTTTTTTTTTTTTTTTTCACATGCTTATTGGCTATTTTTGTATATACTTTGGATAAAAGTCCATTCAAATACGTTACCTTCTTTAATAAGACTATATTTTTATTATTAAATTGCAAGTGTTTTTTTACATATTTTGGATATAAGCACCTTATCAACTATAAGATTTTTCAAAGGTTTTCTCTGTACTGGGGGCTGGCTTTCAGTTTCTTGATGGTATAGTTAGAAGCACAAAAGATTTTACATCCACTTTACTTATTTTTTTTTTCTTTTGACATATATGTTTTTGTTATTACATCTAAGAAACTTGCTTAATGCAAGGTCACAAAGTTACTCACATGTTTTCTTCTAATTTTAGAGTTTTAGATCTTACATTTGGACCATACGTTCAAAAAATATATTTTAGTTTTTCAAAGTTACCTAAGTAGTTACTTTGACCAGTACTCTTTATTTCTTTGTGAGAATTTAATTGTCCTTTAGCTTTCATCTGTTTCACTTAGAAAGATCCCCTAAAATTTCTGCTTGTTGGAATCTCTACTAGTGTAAATTTGCTAGCAACTAATTCTCTCATCTTGCTTTATCTGGCAATGGCTTAGTTTATTCTTCGCTTTTGAAGGATACTGTGCACAGAGTTTTGTTGACAATCTTTCCCTTTCAGTGTGTTTAATTCGTCACGTCACTGCCTCATGGTTTCTGAATAAGAGTTTTTAATTTTTAAGGGCTTCTTGTGTGTGATAAAGAATTGTTTTCTTATTGTTCTCCTGATGCTCGCTTTGCTTGCTTTTAGGCATTTTGTCCATGCTGTATTTACGTTTAATGTGGACCTCTCTTTCTTTTTCAAGACTTTGGCTTTTTTGAGTAGTTTTGTGTTTATAATAAAATTGAGAAGTAGGTACAGAGATTTCCCAATACCCCTCTATCCCCACATATATATATAGCCTCCCCCATAGTAAGCATTGGGCCTTCCCTGGTGGCTCAGATGGTAAAGTGTCTGCCTGCAGTGTGGGAGACCCGGGTTTGATCCCTGGGTGGGGAAGATCCCCTGGAGAAGGAAATGGCAACGCACTCCAGTACTCTTGCCTGGAGAATTCCATGGATGGAAGAGCCTGGTGGGCTACAGTCCATGGGGCAGAAAAGAGTCAGGCACGACTGAGCAACTTCACTCACTCATAGTAAGCATCACACATCATGGGTCACAATGGTCCCTTTTACCTTTAAGGAAAAAAAAAAAAAAAAAAAAGCCAAAGATGAATCTGCACTGGCATATCATAGTTAAATACCTTAGTTTACTTTTGGGTTCATTCTTGGTGTTATACATTTTACCAGTTTGAACAAATGTCGAATGACATATCCACTATTATAATATCATGCTGGATGTTTTAACTGCCCTCAAATCCTCTTTGCTTTGCCTGTTTATCCTTCGCATCACCCACCAGCCCTGGACTCACTGATCCTTTTATCATATCTGTGAAATGAAGTGAAGTCGCTCAGTCATGTCCGACTCTTTGCGATCCCATGGGCTGTAGTCCACCAGGCTCCTCTGTCCATGGGATTTTCCAGGCAAGAGTACTGGAGTGGGTTGCCATTTCCTTCTCCAGAGGATCTTCCCGACCCAGGGATTGAACTCAGGTCTCCTGCATTGTAAGCGAGACGCTTTACCGTCTGAGCCACCAGGGAAGCCCATAACTTTGCCTATTCTAGAATGCCATATGTTTGGAATCACACAGTATGTAGCCTGCGTTTTTCACTTAGTAATAAAAATTTTGATATCCTGTCTTTTGAAAATGATATCCCTATGTGTAGGTGTTTTGGCATTTAGCCTTTTTGATGTTTCTGAACTTACTCTGTCTGACATTAATTGGGGAGGGGGAAGTTCTCAGACATTTATTGCTTCAAATATTTTTTCTGTTCCTTTCCCTTTTTCATCACCTCTGGTTTTCCCATTACCTGCGTATGAGGCCCTTTGTAGTTGCCATACAGTTTTTGAATATTCTGTTTTTTTTTTTTTTTTTTAAATCTCCTCTGTTTTTGAGGATTCTTTGATGTATCTTCTACTTCAGAGATGATTTCCTCAGCCATGTCCAGTCTACTTATAAGCCCATCAAAGACATCCTTAATTGCTATTGCAATGTTTTTATATCTAGACTCCCTTCTGGTTCTTTCTTTGTGATTTCCATCTTTCTGCTTACCTGGCCTGTCTTTTCTTTCATGTTCTCTGCTTTATCCATTAGCGTCCTTAGCATAATTATCGTAGTTGTTTTGAAGTCCCTGTTCTGATACTTCCAACGTCACAGCCGTGTTTGGTTCCAAAGCTTGCTCTGTCCCTTCAGATTGTGGGTGTTTGTGTTTGCTTGGTTTTCCCTTTTGCTCTGCTTTGGGACTCTTTTATTTCTTGCTATACTGAGAAGAGCCGTACTGGTTAGCAGAAAATGCTGTAAATAGACCTTTAGTGATGTGTCAGTGAGGTGTGAGGAGAGGCGAGTGTTATTACAGTCCTCTGATTAGGTCTCAGGCTTTTAGGGAGGCTGTGCCTCTGGACTTGTGAACACGTAAAGTTCAAAAGCATATGCGCTTGAATGAACTTCTCAAGTGTCTCTCACTGTTTTCCTCCCCTCTTAGGTGGCACAGGCTGGAATTAAGTACTTTCCTTCCCCAGGTCATTTTGGCTCTGATAATACCCTGGCATGATAGACTGTTTCCCCTGAGGGTAAGCCTTTTTAAGAACAGAGTACTCTGGCATATTTCAAAATTATTCCTTTTCTCCTTCCCCTGCCAGAAACAAGAGGGAGTTTTCTTCGATATTTACTATGGGAATTTGGTCAGATTCCTGGAGATAAATCTCACAACAATGTGGGTCTCTTTTGAACTCTCATATTTCTACACACTGGACTGCAAGGAGATCCAACCAGTCCGTTCTGAAGGAGATCAGCCCTGGGATTTCTTTGGAAGGAATGATGCTAAAGCTGAAACTCCAGTACTTTGGCCACCTCATGAGAAGAGTTGACTCATTGGAAAAGACTCTGATGCTGGGAGGGATTGGGGGCAGGAGGAGAAGGGGACGACAGAGGATGAGATGGCTGGATGGCATCACTGACTCGATGGACGTGAGTCTGAGAGAACTCCGGGAGTTGGTGATGGACAGGGAGGCCTGGCGTGCTGCGACTCATGGGGTCGCAAAGAGTCGGACACGACTGAGCGACTGAACTGAATGGATATTCCAGCAAGTTCTCAATACCAATTCAGATTTTCCTACTCTGGTACAGGTTCCTATGTTGGTTTCTGTGGGTGAGTCTCTGCTCCAGTAAACCAAGGCTTTCTGTATCGGCCAGTCCCTCTCTCCAGTCTTGGGGCAGTGGTTTGTCCTGTGTTGTTCAGTTGCTCATTTGTGTCCAACTCTTTGTGACCCCATGGACTGCAGCACACCAGGCCTCCTTGTCCATCATCAACTCCGAGAGTTTACTCAAACTCATGTCCATTAAGTCAGTGATGCCATCCAACCATCTCATCCTCTCTCGTCCCCTTCTCCTCCTGCCTTCAATCTTTCCCAGCATCAGGGTCTTTTCTAATGAGTCGACTCTTTGCATCAAGTGGCCAAAATATTGGAGCTTCAGTTTCAGCCATCAGTCCTTCCAGTGAATATTCAGGATTGATTTCCTTTAGGATAAACTGGTTTGATCTCCTTGCTGTGCAAGGGACTCGCAAGAGTCTTCTCAAACACCACAGTTTGAAAGCATCAATTCTTCGTTGCTCAGCCTTCTTTATGATCCAACTCTCACAACTGTACGTGACTACTGGAAAAACCATAGCTTTGAATATACAGACCTGTGTAAAAGCTGGATTTTCAGTCTGTTCAGCTTTTACTTGTTACTAGGATGGAATCATGACTTTCAAGTTCCTTACATGAGGAACTTAAGCCAGAAGTCATTGTGGATCTTTTTTAGTATATTATACTTGGGATTTGTTGAGTAACTTAGACATATAGATTAACAATTTCATCAAGTTTGGGACATTTTAGTTATTATCTCTTCAAACAAATTCCTACTCCCTTTTTTCTCCCCTCCATCTGGGGCCACTGTTATACTTAGTTTAACATATTTAATGGTAGATGGTAAAGAATCTTCCTGCAATGCAGGGGACCCAGGTTCTATCCCTGGGTGGGGAAGAGCCCCTGGAGACGGGAATGGGTACCCACCCCTGTATTCTTGCCTGGAAAATTTTATAGACGGAGCAGCCTGGCAAGCTGCAGTCCATGGAGTCAGAAAGAATCTGACACGACTGAGCCACTTCACACTTCACGCTTTCACAGGTCTCTATGGTTCAATAACTTTATCTTATTTTTATTCTGATTCTCAAACTGGATAATCTCAATGGATTTATATTCAAGCTTGTTGATTCTTCTTAAACTTTTGTTTTGGTCTTTAGTAAATTTTCCATTTGGTTATTGTATTTTTCAACTCCAGAGTTTGCGTTTTGTTTTAATATAATTTATATCTTTTTATTCATCCTCTATTTTACAATGTATTATGTTCATACTTTGGTTCCTTGTATATTATCCTTTAGTTACTTGAACATAATTTTATTAGCTATTTTAAAGTCTCTATACCCTCTAAGAGACAGATTTTTTGGACTAGTTTGATTCTATGTGTATGCAACCTATTTGACTATTTCTCTGTGTACTTTATAATGTCTGGTTGAAAACTGGGTATCGTTGATGACATAATGTGAGAACTCTAGAAATCAGATACTCTATTCTCCCTCTGGCCAGATTTTGTTACTGTTCTTGTCATTGATTTTTCTTGTTTTAGCTATTTGTTGATTTAGTGATTGTTGGGTTAACGCTATACAGTACATTTACTGTAGCATGTGACCATGGAATTTTCTCCTCAAATATCTTATTAGTCAGCTAACGGTTAATCAGAGATTTCTTTAAATGATTTGAACCAATAGGCCTTCTATTCTTTGCTGAGAAGCTGTATGTTTATATTGGGGATGCTTTCAATGCTTAAGAAGATTACAGCTACGCATCAGGGTCAGTCAGTGGCGAGTGAATAACGCTTTCTCCTGTGTTTTCTGGATTGTGCACCATCACACACCCACACACAGTCTATGTTTCTCATGAACATTCTAGAGCAATTCTAAGCTCCTTATGCACATTTCATTACCTAGGTATTAATTTTAATTTTTTTTCAAGGACTTGTATGTTTCAACTGTAGTGCAGTTTCAGGTAGCTTCTAACTGTTGCTTCCTGACCTGCATACAGGTTTCTCAAGAGGCAGGTCATGTGGTCTGGTATGCCCATCTCTTTCAGAATTTTCCAGTTTATTGTGATCCACACAGTCAAAGGCTTTGGCATTGTCAATAAAGCAGAAATAGATGTTTTTCTGGAACTCTCTTGCTTTTTTGATGATCCAGTGAATGTTGGCATTTTATACTGGTGCATTTTGCTGTACAGCAGAAATTAACATAATTGTACAGCAATTATAGTCCAATAAAATTAAAATAACAATATTCTGCAAATAGGGATTTTCTAAGGAGATGTGAGAGAGTTTAAACAGTGACAGTGTTCTTGAATAGGCCTTTTTGAACAGTTCCAACCCCCTTAATTGATGGTGTGATACTGGTTTTCATGAAAACCAGCTACTACGAAACCTCAGCTACTATGAAAGCTTATGGAACACAGATACAGTGAGTCAAAAGACCACAAAACTGCTGTTTTTGCAAAGGTTTGTCTTGAATGTACATTTTAGTGGGGGTCATTGTAAGCCTTTAGTTATGTTTGAGTTTTGAATAAATCGATTTGACAGCTGTTTATCCAGGGCTAGACACATAGATCTATGGACGAAAAAAGGAAACTTAGAAGTATCCTCATAGGAATATAGAAAAAAAGATTTATGATACGGGTACAAATATAATACAGTGGAGAAAAGACACTCTTTTCAAAATCATTGTTTCGATAATTGGATATTTTTAGGAAAACAAAAATAAAAAACAAACCTTAAAAAGAAAAGAACTCCACTGAATTTCACACTTAAAAAAAACCTTAAAATGTATTGCTGCCAAAATATTTGATATAAACTGGAGGTAGGAAAGAGTTCTTAAGCTAGATACCAAAATCATTATCCATAAAAAGAAAAATGATCTATTTGGTTTCATCAAAAAAAATAAAAAATAAAAACCTTTGATCTGCAAAGACTGTTAAGAGGCCAAAAAACCAAGTTGCAGATGCAGAGAAAGTACCTGTGAACTGTATGTTTGATAAAACACTTGTATCTAGAATATATAAATCTCAAAATTTAATAGATAAAGAAAATCCAAAGAGAGTATATTGGTGTGCTTATATGCCAAGGACATGAATGTGTTTATATGCTGGGCACATGAAAAGATTTTCAACATCACAAATGATTCAGTTCAGTTCAGTTCAGTCGCTCAGTCATGTCTGACTCTTTGCAACCCCATGAATCGCAGCACGCCAGGCCTCCCTGTTCATCACCAACTCCTGGAGTTCACTCAGACTCATGTCCATCGAGTCGGTGATGCCATCCAGCCATCTCATCCTCTGTCGTCCCCTTCTCCTCCTGCCCACAATCCCTCCCAGCATCAGAGTCTTTTCCAATGAGTCAACTCTTTGCATGAGGTGGCCAAAGTACTGGAGTTTCAGCTTTAGCGTCATTCCTTCCAAAGAAATCTCAGAACTGATCTCCTTTAGGATAGACTGGTTGGATGTCCTTGCAGTCCAAGGGACTCTCAAGAGTCTTCTCCAACACCACAGTTCAAAAGCATCAATTCTTTGGTGCTCAGCTTTCATCACAGTCCAACTCTCACATCCATACATGACCACTGGAAAAACCATAGTCTTGACTAGATGGACTTTTGTTGGCAACGTAATGCCTCTGCTTTTGAATATGCTATCTAGGTTGGTCATAACTTTCCTTCCAAGGAGTAAGAGTCTTTTAATTTCATGGCTGCAGTCACCGTCTGCAGTGATTTTGGAGCCCAAATAAATAAAGTCTGACACTGTTTCCACTGTTTCCCCATCTATTTCCCATGAAGTGATTAGGGAGCTTCAAATTAAGACTACAATAAGAAATTGCAACAACTCATTGAATAGCAGACAAAGAAGTAGAAGGTGGAGTCAAATGTGACCCTACTCAGTACTGATAAGGTTGGGATGTAGAAAACTGGATATCTTTTACAACTCCTGTACATGGTTGGTGGGAATATAAAATGGCTACAATGGTATAGTCCCTGTGGGAAAAATAGCTTGGTGGTCTACAAGCAAAGAAACATACATTTGCCATAAAATATATATTTTATTCTCAGTATTCATCCCAGGAAATGAAAATTATGGTCATATAACACCTGTACACAATCGTTTAGAACAGCTTTATTTGTAATAACCAAAACCAGGAAACACCTAACACGTCCCTCAATAAGTCAGTGTTGTACTGTGTTACATCCATGCCATGGAATACAACTCAGAAATAAAACTGGTGACATTGATTTATGCAGCAGCTTAAATATAACTGAAGCTCATTAAGTGAAAGTGAAGTCGCTCAGTCGTGTCCGACTCTGTGCAACCCTCCATAGACAGCAGCTCACCAGGCTCCTCCGTCCATGGGATTTTCCAGGCAAGAGTACTGGAGTGGGGTGCCATTGCACATTATGCTGAGTGTAAAAAGACAATCTCAAAAGATCGCATTCTATATGATTCCGTGTTTATAATATTCGTTAAATGGTAAAGTTGCAAAGATAGAACACAGGTTATAGGTTTCAAAGGTGGGAACACTGAGGAAAAAGCGAGGTGTACCTCTAAGCGTGTAGCAGGCGGGAGATCTTCAGGGGATAGAAAGATTTTACGATTGTAGTTACACTAATTTACACATATGACAAACAATACTATAAGAACACACTGTTACACAAAATTGCTGTTTGATATTGTACTATACTTAGGTAAGATGTTACCATGGAGAAAATTAGGATAAATGTATATAGGACTTGTATTACTTTTGCAAATCCCTGTGTGTGTATGTTAAAAAAAAAAAAAGGAAAAGAAAATGATCATAATTCCCTGTTGAGATTCTGAAAATAGAACAATTTCCAAGCATGGAAAAAACTGCTGCTAAGCTGCTAAGTCACTTCAGTCGTGTCTGACTCTGTGCAACCCTATAGATGACAGCCCACCAGGCTCCCCCGTCCCTGGGATTCTCCAGGCAAGAACACTGGAGTGGGTTGCCATTTCCTTCTCCAATGCATGAAAGTGAATAGTGAAAGTGAAGTCGCTCAGTCGTGTCCGACTCTTCATGACCCCATGGACTACAGGCCATCAGGCTCCTCCATCCATGGGATTTTCCAGGCAAGAGTACTGGAATGGGGTGCCATTGCCTTCTCTGAAGAACCCTCAAATACAGTTAAAAGTATACATAGTAATTACTTCTTCAGATAACAATATACTTGGCAAAAGGGAAGCTGCAATTTTTAGGACTGATACGAATTCCTAGTTGATAGTGATAACTGGGGATCTGAAGCATCATCAGTGATTCCTTGTTAAAGAATATTCATGGGGAGGGAGGTGGGAAGGGGGTTCAGGATGGGGAACACGTGTACACCCGTGGTGGATGCATGTTGATGTATGGCAAAACCAACACAATATTGTAAAGTAAAAAAAAAAAAAAAAAAGAATACTCACATGGGAGCAAGGTAACAACTGAGTTGTGATTTATGTCCAGCTCACATTAGATCTGTGGACATACAAAATGAGCACTTTCCTAGTTCTATGTTATTTATACATTTTAAAATAAATATGTAGCATAAATAAATATGCTATTTATACATTTATCCAAAGGAATAATGGTATCACACATACTTGGTAGTTATATATATTTGAGGGGGGATGTTCAGGGGCTGTGGATAAGGACTTTCCTTATAGGGAAAGCCAGTTGGAAAACTGAAAATTCTCTCTGACCTGGACCAAAATAGAAAATAAAAACCATATAAAATTCTGAGAGCAAAGACTGAAGTTAGTGTTACCCTTAAAAATCTAAAGAATGCAGTGGTAGTGATCTTATCTTTTAATTCCTCTATCTGTCCTCTTTGGTATTTTTGCTAGAAGAGGGTGACATGACCTCAGATACATGATATGCAGCTACTGATCTGGAAAATGTATTGTCTTCCGTCTTTATCAGAAAGAGTAATCAAAAACATTTCAAATTCAGTTGAAATGGAACGTATTATATATTTATAGTCTTGCAACTGGGCTCTCACATTCCTTGCAAATACATCTGCCAAGAGACTTGTACCAGCTTGCTATCCTACATGCAATCACACTGAGCCATTATATTCACGATAGCAAATTTCACAGGATGAGCCAGAGGTGATAATACTTTTGAGTACCTGGTAAGCATATATACTCTAGATGTGAGAAGTAAATCTTATGACGCTTTAAGTATTGATTACATCATTTGATTATATTAGGGTCCAGAAGTCTGGGGATGCCAGATAATCCTTCCAAAATGAAGCATATATTGTTTCATTTCAACCTTCACACCACAAAGAGTGATATATACAATGTCTGTTAGAACTCTTTGGATTCAGTCTGACAATACTGTTCTAACCTATAAACCAGGTGACACAAAAGATTTCCAGGTTTCAGGCTTAGAGAGGAAATTACTTTATAACAGGTCCAAACTGCAGGGCAAGTGGCCGAGCAGCTTCAGCCATGTGATCCAGCAAATCTTATGTCTTCCAATTTTTCCACACCAAGAAAATACACCAGGAGAAATTTATCACAAACTCTAGCAGGAGAATCACAGTACATATCCTTCAAGTTCTGAAATAAATGCAGGGCTTCCCTGGTGGCTCAGACAGTAAAGAATCTTCCTACAATGCAGGAGGCCTGGGTTTGATCCCTGGGTTGGGAAGATCCCCTGGAGAAGGGAATGGCAACCCAAGGAGAATTCCATGGACAAAGGAGCCTGGTGGCCTACATTCCATAGGATCAAGAGAGTCAGATACCACAGAGTGACTAACACTTTTCACACTTTCATCTGCAGTAAATAATTACAGACATTTGAAAAAACAGTCATTGGCAGGCTACAAAGCCCTGGTGAAGACAGACTTACGACAGTTACACCGAGTAACTATGCAGCCAAAACTGCCAGTTTTGAGCCAATTTCTAGCAGACTTGCACATTTGTAAAGTTGGACAGGCTCAGCAGCAAGCAACTATAGGTTAGAAACTGCGTAAGGATAATAATCAGGGCCAGAGGACACATACAAACTGCATGAACAGATATGGCAGACTCCCGGATTTTCTACTGTTGCCTCAGTGCCTGTTAAATTCATGTCTGTGAATCTGACAGTTTGATCTCTTATCACCAGCTGACAGGGAGGCCACACCTAAATTTGGTTCAAGGGTGGATTAGCTTAGTACCCTGAAGACACTGTCGTTCATGGCCAGTGACCACAATACAGCCCCAACAAGAGAGGGTCTTAAAAGATAATGGACTGTGGGATATTCTCAAGCTGAGTACAGCTTTAAGTGTTGTATCGATGTGGAGGGGAGAATGACCCGAAGTTAAAATTTATGTATACTTGCTTGACTGGTCAGGTAACTGGAGGGAGAAATTTAAAAAAAAAAAAAAAGATGAGAGAAAGTAAACTTTGGGGTAAAAATGTGTAGATTGATATATGAGAAGGGGTTCTTATAGTGAAGATGTTTTACATCCATCAGAGCGTATCTGCCACACAGGGGCCAGTAAACAATAGGGTAGACCCATGGTTCCGGTGGTCAGTATCAATGGGCCACTTCTGTGTCAGCACAGTTGCTATGAGGCGAGAGTAGTGGCTATACTTAGGCCCCGAATCACGGGCTCCTATTAATACTTCTGAGGGCAGATATAGCTACTGCTATAGCCAAACGTCCTACTGCCCAATAGGAGATACAGAGGCTGAGTTCCTAATATGGAAGCATACAAAAAGGAGACCAACGATCCATTTAGAGGCAAGCTGACTATATTGCACCCCTTCCACATGAAGGGGAAGTGATTTATTTTGACAGGAGTAGATACTCAATCCAGGTACGGATTTGTCTTTAATTTGCAAGGGGTATTCAGCCAACACCACTATCTGAATGTGGATATTTGATCCACAGGCTGTTCAAGAGAGGACTGTATTCAACACTGATGAGCCACCCAGATCCATCTTCACAACTGGAGTTGGGAATGGCCCTTAGCTTTCAAAATTCTCTACCACCATCTTGGCTGAAAAGAAATTGCTGTTCCTCAAGTGATATCCCCATCTCAGATTAGTTCATATCTAAAGACCCCCATGGAATAATTCCAGTAGTCCATAGTAAGGTTGCATTTCCTCTTGATGTCATCTGAGACCTTCACTGAGACTGTGTAACTTCCCTCCTTCACCTTCTGGCCAGTTCTGCTTCTTCCACAGGGGGTTATCTCAAGAACACTTCTTAATAAACCATCTCCATGCTGATCTTTAACTTGAGAGTCTGCATCTTGGGAAACTTCCTTATAGGGAATTTTTCTAAAAGTACCATTGAACTTAATAAGATATTCAACTTCAAATAAGTCCTAATTTTTTTTTTCTTTCTGTGTTTCCAGTGTATAAGGAACTGCAAGTAATTAAGGAGCAGTTTTCATTTAAATGACCTCTCCAAAGTTGACTGCAAACTCTGTTTTGATAAATCAAAGAAACTTTATGAAATCATAAAATGGAACAGAAGAGTGTTTAAAACAAAGTCAATTTTTATTTGTCTTGTGATGGTCAAATTCCAAGTTGCTTCTTATTATCTATATAGAGCAAAGTAAAATGTGAGTATCATATTTAGGAATTGGAATATCATAGAAGGCAATTGGGCAGTGAGGTTCAGAAAATGAGCTGGTAATAAGTGACATCTGTGTCTGTTTCCAAAATGAGGAAGTGCACAAAAGACTTCTTGGAGCTTGTGATTCTTGTACTTTTTCAGCTTGCATAGTGGAATTAATCATATTCTGAATAAGGTTACTGTGTACAAGTCAAACTGTGTTATCTCTCTTTTTAGCAGACTTATGTATTTTCCAGGCAAGAGTACCGGAGTGGGGTGCCATTGCCTCCTCCGTATGTGAAATTAGTATTACAGAAATGTTTGAAAGTGTAAATGTTAGTCATTCAGTCATGTCCTACTCTTTGCAACCCCATGAACTTTAGCCCTCCAGGCCCCTCTGTCCATGGAATTCTCCAGGCAGGAATACTGGAGTGGTTGCCTTTCCCTTCTCTGTAGAACCTTCCCATCCCAGGGATAGAACCTGGTCTCCTGCCTTGCAGGTGGATTCTTTACTGTCTGAGCCACTAAGGAAGCCCACAGAAATGCTGAGGTCACCAAAATGAAAAGAAGCCTATGAATAACCTCGCATAAACAGACAGCTTTTCTTTCAATATAAACTGAAAGTTGAATACTAAACCTGAAGGAAAAGGATTTTTTTCACCTCTATTTATTCTATAGACAAAGCCTCTATTTGAAGTAGCGTGAGGGGAAATATGCTAATCATACGTGTGAGCCTCTTGTGCTTTATTTATGGACATTGTGAGGTGTGATATCATTATTTCAATAGAGACTGTGTCTGTTTTAAGAGACATTCTCATCAGCATAATGGAAAAAGCAGGTATTCAACCACACCAAAAGCTTATGGTTGGAAAACTCCTCACACACGTCTTTAATGTCAGTATCTAGCTATTACTTTTTTTTCAAAGGGAAAGCAATTTTTTCTCAGAAGTATCATCATCATTGCCTTCTTTCTTTTAAATGATAAGGTTTAAAAGTGAGTAAACACTTTTATCCCTCTGTCCATCTTCCACATATTACTTCTGTGCTTTCAATTTTCCTACTTCTCATCAACCTTTCAAGGACTTACTTAAATATACCTTTTTCTCTTTTGTTAACATCACCTTTTAAAAGCATAGCTATTTTTATTCAGCAGTTTATTGCCTTTCATATTTTTTTTTCTTTTTATTGAAGTATAGTTAATTTACAATATTAGTTTCAGATGTACACCATTGTGATTCAGTATTTTTTGGATATTAGTCCATTATGGATTATTACAAGATATGGCTATTATTACTTGTGCTATACATTCATATGGATTTCTGGAGAAGGGAAAGGCTACCCACTCCAGTATTCTGGCCTGGAGAATTCCACAGACTGTATAGTCCCAGGGGTCATAAAGAGTTGGACATGACTGAGCAACTTTCACTTCACTTCACTTCATTTGGATATTTTTAGATTCCACATGTGATATGACACAATGCTTGTCTTTCTTTGTCTGACTTATTCCAACGAGCATGGTATTCTTTAGGTCCATCCACATTGCTGAAAATGGTAGATTTTCATTATGTCTTTATGGCTGAGTGATATTCTATTGTGTATACGCACACAGCATCTTCACCCATTTATCTGTTGAGGGGCACTTGGCTGTTAGTGCTGCTATGAATGTTGGGGTACAGGTATCTTTTCACATGAGAGTTTCAAATTAGTGTTTTAATTTTATCTGAATATATACCCAGTAGTAGAATTGCTGGATCATATGTTTAATTTTTTGTTGTTAAGAAAACTGTATACTGTTTTTCATGGTGGCTGAACCAATTTATATTCCCACCTAAACTGTACAAGGCTTCCCAGGTGGCTCAGTGGTAAAGAATACATCTGCCCATCAGGAGACAAAAGTTGGATCCCTGGGTCAGGAAGATCCCCTGGAGAAAGAAATGGCAACCCACTCCAGGATTCTTGCCTTGGAAACCCCGGGGACAGAAGAGTCTGCCGGCTACTATCCATAGGGTTGCAAAAGTGTGGGACACAACATAGAGACTAAACAACAACATTGTATGAGGATTTCCTTTTATCTGTATCCTCTGCAGCGTTTGTTATTGGTAGACTTTTTGATAATAGTCATTCTGACATGTGTGAAGTGATATCTCATTGTTTTGATTTCCATTTCTTTAATAATTAGTGATGTTGAACATCTTTTCACGAGACTATTAGCTATCTGTATATTTTCTTTGGAAAATGTGTATTCAGGTCTTATGTCTTTTATTTTTACTATTTTTTTTGATATTGAGTTGTAGGAGCACTTTGTATATTTTGGATATTAACTCCTTGTAAGTCGCATCATTTGCAAATATTTTCTCCTATTCTGTAGGTTGTCTTTTCATTTTGTTGATAGTTTCCTGTGCTGTGCATAACTTGTAAGTTTAATTATGTCCTGCTTGTTAAATTTTACTTCTATTACTTAGGAGGTTGAACATAAATCATAACTTTTTTTTTGGATCAAAAAGTGTTCTGCCTATGCTTTCTTCTAGGAGCTTAAGGTTTCCATCTTACATTGAAGACTTTAAACCACTTTGAGTTTATTTTTTTATATGGTGTGATGGAATGTTCTATCTCATTGTTTTACATGTGGCTGTCCCGTTTTCCCAGCACCACTTGTTAAATAAACTGTTTTTTTCTTACTTGTATATTTTTGCCTCCTTTCAGTCAGTTCAGTTCAGTTGTTCAATCGTGTCCGACTCTTTGCGACCCCATGAATTGCAGCATGCCAGGCCTCCCTGTCCATCACCAACTTCCGGAGTTCATTCAAACTCATGTCCATCAAGTCCAGCCATATCATCCTCTGTTGTCCCCTTCTCCTCCTGCCCCCAATCCCTCCCAGCATCAAAGTCTTTTCCAGTGAGTCAACTCTTTGCATGAGGTGGCCAAAGTACTGGAGTTTCAGCTTTAGCATCATTCCTTCCAAAGAAATCCCAGGGCTGATTTCCTTCAGAATGGACTGGTTGGATCTCCTTGCAGTCCAAGGGACTCTCAAGAGTCTTCTCCAACACCACAGTTCAAAAGCATCAATTCTTCGGTGCTCAGCTTTCTTCACAGTCCAACTCTCACATCCATACACGACCACAAAAAACCATAGCCTTGACTACACGAACCTTTGTTGGCAAAGTAATGTCTCTGCTTTTAAATATGCTATCTAGGTTAGTCATAACTTTTCTTCCAAGGAGTAAGCATCTTTTAATTTCATGCCTGCAATCACCTCTGCAGTGATTTTGGAGCCCAAAAAGATAAAGTCTGACACTGTTTCCCCATCTATTTTTCATAAAATGATGGGACCAGATGCCATGATCTTCGTTTTCTGAATGTTGAGCTTTAAGCCAACTTTTTCACTCTCGTCTTTCACTTTCATCAAGAGGCTTTTTAGTTCCTCTTCATTTTCTGCCATAAGGGTGGTGTCATCTGCATATCTGAGGTTATTGATACGTCTCCTGGCAATCTTGATTCCAGCTTGTGCTTCTTCCAGCCCAGTGTTTCTCATGATGTACTCTGCATAGAAGTTAAATCAGCAGAGTGACAATATACAGCCTTGATGTACTCCTTTTCCTATTCGGAACCAGTCTGTTGTTCCATGTCCAGTTCTAACTGTCTCTTCCTGACGTGAATATAGGTTTCTCAAGAGGCAGGTCAGGAGGTCTGGTATTCCCATCTCTTTCAGAATTTTCCACAGTTTATTTATTGTAGATTAATTAACTGCAGGTGCACGGATTTATGTCTGAGCTTCCTATTCTGTTCCATTGATCTATGTGTCAGGTTTATTTGCTAACACTATGCTCTTTGGATTAGTGTAGCTTTGTAGAATAGTCTGAAATGCTTCCAGCTCTTTTGTTTTTTCTCAAGATTGCTTTGGCAATTTGTTATCTTTTGTGGTTTCATATGGGCTTCCCAGGTGGCACTAGTGGTGACCTATATAATTATTTGTTCTACTTCTGTGAAAAACGTCTTGGGCATTTTGGAAGGAATTGCATTAAATCTGTAGATTACTTTGAATAGTATAGACATTTTAATGATATTAATTCTTCTCATTTAAGAGGATGTGATGTCACTTATCCATTCTTCTGTGTCAATTGATCATTTTATATCAAATATTGAATTAACTATTTTTGATCAGATCTTTCCAATATTTTCTAGTTCCTTGTTTAAATGAGCTGTGTTTAGATCAATTCTCTTCCCTAATTCAGCAAGAAAAATTTTTATTACCATGTTTTGAATTCTTTGGTGAATTTTAAATTTCTATTTCATGACTTTTCCAGGGGTTTTCTCTTGCTCTCTCAGTTGAGTGTGATTCCTCTTTCTTATTCTCTGTCTCTATGAATTTAGGTGAAACAGTTACCTGTTGTGGTCTTGGAGGGGTGTTCTTATGTGGGAGCATCCCTGTGTAGACTCGTTACGCTCAGTGCCTCTGGTGGGAGGGCTGCATTTGATGCGGACGCCAATCACATCATTCCCCCGAGGGCTAGCAGCTGTCACTTTGGTAGAGGGTACTGGTGATGGAGGAGCTCCCCACTGTGGGGGTGGGAGGCAGGACAGTGCCCATCATCAGTCTGTCAGGGGAAGGGGCTGGTCCTGACTGGCTGGAGCAGAAGCCCTGAGCCTCGGGCTTGAGCTGCCTTTGATCCCTTTAAGTCTGTGTTTTTCCTTCTCCAGGTTACCAGGATGGTTTCCCCTGAGAAGGGGGATTCCAGAAGCAAGTAGGGCCTATGCACTTCCAGAGGGCCAGTGTTCTGCCCAGGTAGGTGTCTGCAGTTTCACTTAGATGTAGCCCCTGACCATATATTGCCCCCAGTTGTGACCACCACAGACAGTGCTAGGCTGTGGTTTGCAGTGAGTGGGGTTGGAGTGTCCACTCAGGCCGGGGCACGGGATGGTCACGGGAATTCTTTGGCCCCGCTGCCCTCAGAAGCCTGGGGCACTTCTGCAGCTATGCTTGAGTTAGTACCCACAGTGGCCGCCCTGCCCTACCTGGGTTATGCCCTGGGCCCCAGGTTGCCTCTGCAGGTCTAGGTGGAGGCTCTTCCTAAGTCCTGTCCGCCTTAGGGACTGGGCCAGGCTGTGACATGGAGTGAGCCAGGCTGGGCATTTATTCATCTAGGACTGGGTGGGCTGGGGGCTCAGGGAGGTAGCTGCTGTTAAGGCAGACCCCCCCCCACCCATGCCCTGCCCGGGGCCAAGCCAGCCCCCCACACATCCCTCAGGAGGGCAGTCCAATCTTCTCCAGCCTTCCTCTCTGCCCTAGTGGTTCTTCCAGAAGCCAACGGGGCTGGCTTGTCTCCTCTGCCTAGGAGCCCAGAACTGGGATGAACAGGCTGTGGCTCAAACCACTTTCTCCTCAGGGTAAGTGTTCACCTGAGTGGTTTCCCTTTTCCATGAGTCCCCTGCTAGGCACACAGGTCCTAACCTGATGCTTTTCTTCCATTCTACCTAATTACATGCATATCTTTCTTGTATTCTAGATTGTACAGGAGTGCTTCTACTATTTCCAATTAACTTTCCATGAGAATCATTCCACATATATATGTGTTTTTGACATGTTCATGTGGGGAGGTGAGCTCCACATTTTATCCACCATCTTGATCTCCCCCCTGCCTTTTAGGCATTTTTATTCACTTTATTTTTTGCATTTAAAAACCATTATTCTAATTTTCCAATTATCTGAAAATTAGGAGCTTCAGGAGCATTGATTTTGTCCTATATAAATTAATTTTAAGTGTACACAATGTGACATTTTTTTTAACATAACAGCTCCTTTTGTATCATATTCCATTTAAAAAATAATCTCCATAGCAAGTTGACACCATTAACTGTATGACTCACAATCCAAAACTTACACCTCACCTTTCCTACCATATTTTAAAACCAGAAATACTTCTATGAAAATTATTATTGATATCATTCTCTTTGAAATTTATCATTAACATCACTATTTGGTATCAAACAAGTGTTAGAAAGTTCAACCCATGCCTGTTATCAATTGATATTGTACTACTACTTCTCCAACTTATCAAATATCAACATGAGTAGAAAACATGTGAATTTTGGAGGACAAGCAAATTAATTAGTTTAATTTCTCCAAAACCAAATTAATATACATCCAGTTAGGTGAAAGTGAGAACTGCAACTATCACAGTTGAAATCTGTTATTATATCTAATGTTTATCTCCCTAAAATAGTTCAAGTTCCATGAAAATTCAGATTGTATTTCTCTTGCTATTGATGCTTTCAGGGACTAGGACAAAACCTCATCTACACATAGAGATAGAGATAGATCAGATACATACATATGCATATGTGTGTGAGTGTTTCAGTGAAGAGTAAGAAAAGGGAAGGAGTAAAATTAGTTGCATCTTAAGGCAAGATAGCACTAGAAAATGTAGCCACCCTTTTTATAATCAGCTGCAAAAGCAATATAAATGAAGTAAAGGATTCTAGCAGAGAGAAATTGAAAAGTAAAGTATGTTAAAACCATGTACATATATGTAGAGAAACAATATATAATATGTTGTCACCTGGTTAATAAAAAAATTTAAATCATGTTCCTTCTAAAATGATCTGTTTATAATTTTGTGAATAGTCTGTATATATATATATATATATATATATATATATACACACATATATATACACACACACATTACATGTATTTTTCTCCTCTGTGTATTGCACACCATTCAGTGATGGGTGTATGTGTGTATGTGGTATATGCATTGGTAACATGTTTTATCATTATGCAATCGATATTTCACAATTAATGTGGAATAGACTGTTCCATGAAGACTCCATTGGAGACTATATAGAAGCACTCCAGATAGTTTTTGCTGTGATCATTGTTGTTGATAATGCTGATGACAGTGGTGATATTTGTATGTGCTGATTAAAAACAAATTCCACTTCTGGTACATTCACTGCTCTCATCAGGATACAAAAGCCTTAAAATAAGTACACAGGGTCATGCCGCAAACTGTTTGGCATGATTATATCAACTGTGAACTCTGTGCCAGTCTTGGCATTTGAATCTACTTCTGCAGTGGTTGCTATGGTCAGTAATTGTGAAGATTCTTTCTCATATTAAATGAAAAGGAAGTTAAATAATGTGAAGAAGTACATAAAATGGTTATAGAGATCAAAGCTAATGTTAAAGTTGTGGGGCATAAAAATAGAGCTTGAATAGGGACTGATTCACTAGATTATTTTAACCCAAAGGCTTTCCTCCAATTTACAAAGGAATCAGCATGGTGCTGAAGCCCACTGTTTAAATAAAATATACTGACTGCCAAAGGAAGAAAAGACTCTTAAGTCACAGACACACTTTCAAAGCCTCAAAAGACTCTGTCTTACTAACACAGCATAGAGTATGAGAGGCTGGAACTGCAGAGGACTGAAGTGTTGGGGCCACAATATAACTATGTTTTCAGGAATCATTTCTAGATATAACTCAGATTCTGAAACTTTCCTCAAATAACAGGCATCACCTTCGATAGTTTTTAAGATGGATTTCACTGCCCACTTACTAGCCATTTTAAACCGGTGTGGAAGGTCCAGATTGCAGCTGTGAAGGTCTGTTTCGGTTGCTTGCTCGTCACCTATTATTTAGATATGGGGAAAGACCATCTTCTAGAGTGAAGAAATCTTTCCGTTATTAGTGGCCAGTAAAAATAGTATAGATAAATGACAAAAGGAATATTCGGCAGACAGTATAGGGCCTTTGAAACAGAGACAATTGTAATAATTAGGCAGACAGAAAGAAAGCTTCCAAAGTCATACGTTTTCTTAATAAATCCGAACTTCGTCAATATCTCTTTTATTTTTTATAACTCTAGTTTCATTTGCTATCAACAGATCCAGACTTATTTATCTGAGTAATAATTAGCAGTGCCAGTGGGTGCCTGACAGGTAAAATAAATATACGATTTAAATCCAGTATCAGAAAAAGGGAGTTGAAGTGCTTATGGTAAATTGGAACACGTGTAGCCTACCTAAAGACATTCATATTTAAGTCATTTTGAAGCAGTTTGCTGAAAAAGAAGCACATTTAATTAGACTTCTCCAGGCTATACATTTTGATGGTTCTGGCAAATCTTTCCATTAGGCTAAACCACACTGAGCCTCTTTTTTTCCCCTTTCTCCCTCTCTTATTTACTTCCTCATCCCCCATCTCCACACTCCCTCCGTCCATCTTCTCTTCTGAAAACTTTCTTTCCTGAAGCCATCCTGCGTGGTCTTCTCCTCGTGGCATTCAGGCCTTTTAGGGGGAAGAGCCCCACCCGCGGGGCCGGGCAGGCCGCTGGCTGGCCCTGACAGTCACCAGGTAAACACAGGCCTTTAATTCAGGGGGAGTGTTCCAGGGGCCACTGTCGTCACTCACCGAACTTACATTCTCAAGTCGGGCTTCATAAGTAACAGAAGAGATGTTTGCATTTGTTTCCTGGATGTATAGATGTATCATTTAATTGACTCCAAATTACAAAATGGATGAGAAAGAATATCAATTACTTCAAACCCCAGTAATTAAAGTTTTTACCACATATATTTCTTTTTCTAATTTTAAAAATGTTCATATTTACACATTATGTTCAGCTTTATAGGGAAAAAATAATATTTTAGCAGTCTGTAATTAAATTTTTTCCTTTTAATATTCATTGTTATTTCTATACATTGCTATACAAATATATACTGTGCATATAAATATTGTCATGTATAGAGATATATTGCAACAATTATAATTACACATTTTTGTTTATTTTAACTTTATTCCTTTTTGAGTTTTTGTTTTATATTGGATTCTGTGTGACCCCATAGACGGCAGCCCACCAGGCTCCCCCGTCCCTGGGATTCTCCAGGCAAGAACACTGGAATGGGTTGCCCTTTCCTTCTCCAATGCATGAAAGTGAAACCTGAAAGGGAAGTTGTGTCCGACTCTTAGCGATCCCATGGACTGCAGCCTACCAGGCTCCTCCATCCAAGGGATTTCCAGGCAAGAGTACTGGAGTGGGGTGCCGTCACCTTCTCCGAGATATCTATATCTATATATGTGCATCTATTCTTTTTCTAATTCTTTTCCTGTTGAGGTTATTACAGAGTGTTGAACAGAGTTCCCTGTGCAGTACAGTAGGTCCCTATTAGTTATCTATTTTAAATACAGCAGTGTGCACCTGTCAACCCCATACTCCTGGCTGCCCCTCTTTACTCCCTTCCCCTCCAGTAACCCTGAGTTCATTTTCTGTGTGTCTGTTTCTGTTGTGTAAATAAGCTTATTGCATAATTTTAGATTCTGCATATAAGACATACCATATGACATTTTTCTTTCTCTCTCTAACTTACTTCACTTACTATTATAATCTCCAGATCTCTCCATGTTGCTGCAAATGGCATTCTTTCATTCTTTTCAATGGCTGATGATATTTCACTGTATATATGCACCACATATTCTTTATCCATATTTGTTGATGGACATTTAGGTTTGCTTCCATGTCTTGGCTATTGTAAAATTGTTGCAATGAGCCTTGGGATGCATGTGTCATTTCAAACCATGTTTTTCTCCAGAAATATGCCTAGAAGTAGAATTGTTGGATTATATGGCAGTTCTATTTTTAGTGTCTTAAGGAACCGCCATCCTATTTTCCATAGTGGCTGCACTAATTTATATTTCCAACAACAGTGTAGGAGGGTCCCTTCTCTCTACAGCCTTTTCAGTTTTGAGCATCTGTTCATATGCCTTACAACCATCTATATGTCTTCTTTGGAGAAATGTCTATTTAGATCTTCTGTCTAATTTATTAAAGAATATTTTTAATGCCGTTAAGTGGACAGATAACAAATATACAGTTTGAGTTTTGACAAATGTATTTCTCTTTATAACCCACCATCTAATCAATATATAAAACATTTCCATCATCTCGGACAGTTCCTTTGTTCATATTTTCAATCAATGCTCTTTTCAACCCTCAATTCCACCATTGTCAGGATTTCTAACATGATAGAGTTAGCTTGATCTTAACTTTCAAATAATTCATCCATATAGGGTATATATATTTTTGTTGTCTGAGTTCTTTTACTCAGCATGATGTTCTGAGATTTATTCATGCTGTGAGTATCAAGTAGGTTGTTGTTTTTCCATTGCTGATGATTATTGCATTCTGTGAATATATCAGAATTTTCTTATCCATTCTGCTCTTGGCTATTTGGATCACTTTTAGTTGTGTGGCTATTATAAACACTGTTGTTATGCAACATACTGTAGACATCTTTTGTGTACCCAAATTTTAATTTTTCTTGTAAAAGTGCTTGAAATGGACTTATTTGGTAAATCCAGATTGTTTTAAAAATGGGACTGTGCTATTTCACACCGTCTCCTACGATATATTAGATATCCAGTTGTTCCACATCCTTGCCAACATATTGTAAACCGTGTCAGTTTTATAATGTTAGTTCTTTGGTGAGTGTGAAACGGTACTGAATTTCGGATTTAATTTACATTTTCCTGGTCACTGTTAATACTGAGTACTTTTTTCTTGATTTTATCAATCAGTTCTGTATCATCATTTGTAAT
Source organism: Bos indicus (assembly GCF_029378745.1). Classification (NCBI taxonomy): domain Eukaryota; kingdom Metazoa; phylum Chordata; class Mammalia; order Artiodactyla; family Bovidae; genus Bos; species Bos indicus. Next base: position 103,570,214 of record NC_091766.1, read on the forward strand.
GTGATAGCACAAGTATTTTATCCATTTTTTAGATTTGTCCTATTATGATAATTATTATTCTATTGTGGGAAATTATATTATGTTTAAGAGAGAGTTTATCTAATACACATTTTGCTTTATATGTTCGGAATTCAGTTTTTGAATGCTGTTTTTAATAAGCAAAATTTTCATTTTATGTGATTGCTGGCTTTCTGAACATGTAACTGTTTTGAAATTAATCCATTTTTGGCTGCTCTGGGTCTTCACTGCTGTGTGAGGGCTCTCTCTAGGTGCCGTGAGCAGGGCTTGCCCTCTCGCTGCTCAGGCTTCCCGTTGTGCTAGGATCTCTTGTGGTTTGCAGGCTCTGTAGCACAGGCTCAGTAGTTATGGCGCATGGGGTTAGTTGCCCCAAGGCATGAGGAACCTTCCCAGACCAGCTCCCCAACCTGTGTCCCCTGCATTGGCAGGTGGATTCTTATCCACTCTACCACCAGGGAAGTCCATGTATGAGTATCTTGAATAAGAATACGTTGCCTATATCAAGGTCATGAAGGTACTCTCATGTGATTCCCACTAGAAAGTGTATATATCACCTCCTGTTTTTAGGTCTAGAATTGTGCATAAATAAATTTTTGTTTGATATGACCTATAGTTTGAGGCTTATTTCTCTTTCCTCATTGCTATTTAAATATTTTAGCAGAATTTCTTCAAAAGACTGTTATTCGGAATGAATAGTTTTAGCATGTTTGTAGAGAATCAGCCATATGATTCTTTCTGATCTTTCTCTAATGTCCTAATAATTGATTTGTTTATCATTACATTGATACCAACTGCATTAACTGCTTTATAGAAAACCTGGTAAGGAAGTCACATAAGTCTTCTAATCTTGTTGTTTTCTAAGATAGTTTTGCATACCTTTGATCCTTTGCTTGTCATAAAAATAGTTTTAAGTTAACTTTATTGCTACAGTAAAAAAGAGTGCTGTTAGAAAATTGTAAGGAAGATAAAATACATTTATGGAACTGTATTTATCAATACAACCAATTTACATCATCTGTTTACCAGATTAACTGTTTTGTCAGAACCTCCATCAATATTGTCTTATATGATACAAAACACTATAGATGTTATATGTATGACCAACACTTGACATCAAAAATGAAAAGATAATGTGAAACAGAAATTCATATTTAATTACAGGTATAACAATTCATGCATTGATAATAAGCAATAGTGTGGTTGCTTTACAGTGGTCATTCTACTAATGAATGAATCACTGTAAAATGTTATGGCATACAGTACTACAGTTATATTCATAAAACAATTTTGGAAACACTGTTTACATTTAAAAAAAACGCCTGTGAAAACAGGCAGATAGATACACTGTTTCTTCAGTTAAGAATGAGGGAGAAAGAAGTGGAGGAAAAGGTGGGGAAAGGGAGAAAAGTGGAAAGGGTACTGTTTAGTCATGTAGTTTTTTGAAAACAAAGTTACAAAACAGAACAAAAACTAACACATCATTAATTGTATTTTAAATATCACTTACCTTATGCCTGTAAAAGTATAAACTAGTGTCCACATATTTTTGGATATTTCTAGCCTATGTAGTACATCTATGAGATTTTTCTGAGTTCTTTTTCAAGCTGTTGCAATGCTCCAAAAATTTTTCCAGTATATTTATTTAAGAATACTAGTGTATAAATGAACCTATACAGTTCAAGTTGTTCAAGGGTCAACTGCACTTATGTTTTTATACTGGGCTTGTATTTTGCCACCGTGTTAAATTTAACTATTGGTTTTAACATTTGTGTGTTAGATGTCATTGAATTGTTTATGAATATGCACACTGTCTGCATGTAAATACAGATTACCTCTTTCTTTTCACATTCGTGCCCTTGATTCCTTTTACTTGTATCTTTAGACTGTATGGGACTTTACATGTCAGCAGTATGTGGAGTATAAGTATGCAAGACGACATCCTTCCTTTTTTCTTGAAAAGCTTCTAATAATTCACCGTGAAGAATAATGTAAGTCATTATGTATTTTTTTGTTCGTTTGCTTTATAGATGCCCTTTATTGAGAGAATTCTGTTTCTATTCACTGAGAAACTTTATTATGAATGGATATTGTTTTAGCTAACTGATTTTTCTACATTTAGGAAATACTTCATGTTTCTTCAATGATAAACGATTTCCTTGTGATAACACTTGATCAGGATATATTATGAACTTTGAATACTGCTGTATTTTACTTACTTGCAAATTTTATATCTTTATGAATGAAAGTGAAAGTGAAGTCTCTCATTCGTGTCCAACTCTTTGCGACCCCATGGACTGTAGCCTACCATGCTCCTCTGTTCATGGTATTTTCCAGGCAAGAGTACTGGAGTGGGTTGCTATTTCCTTCTCCAGGGGATCTTCCTGACCCAAGGATTGAACCCAGGTCTCCTGCATTGTAAGCAGACACTTTACCATCTGAGCCACCAGGGAAGTCCCTCTTTATGAATATTGGACCTTAATTTTTCTTACCTTTAAGAAGTAAGTAAAGTAAATGAAAAGTACTTAAACAAGTACTTGTTTAAACTAAAATGAAAGTAAAGTAAAATGAAGTACTTATTACTTAAAGTAATAATTAAAGTACTTATTACTTAAAGTAAAATGAAAGTACTTATTACTCCTTTTTTTTTTTTTTTTTCTGGAAATATTTCTTAAGCCTGACAATAGTTCCCTCCTTAGTGCTTGAGGAAATCTACAAGTAAAACGATATACTTAGAGTAACTTTTGGGGGAAAACTTTACATTTTACAACTCCCATTTCCTTTGCAGATAGAGGGGCTTTATTTTGTTGCTTTTTATTTTGGTCTGCGCTGGGTCTTCCTTGCTGCGAGTGTGCTTTCCCTAGTTGCAGAAAGCGGTAGCCACTCTCTAGCTGCGGTGCTCGGCAGTCTCACTACGCGGCTTCTCGTTGCTGAGCATGGGGTCAGGGCGTCGGGCTTCAGGGGCTGCGGCGGGCGGGCTCTGGACAGGCTTTGGCGTTGGGCCTCAGAAGTTGTGGCACGTGGGCTTAAATTCCCTGCAGCGTATGGAATCTTCTTGGACCAGGGATCAAACCAGCATACCCTGCACTGCAACAAGGATTCTTAACCACAGGGCCACCAGGAAAGCCCCAGTAAGCTATTTTTCACGGAATCTTTCCATTTAATCTATGTGTTCACATTTATTGATATTATGCATTAAGCTGTTTTTAATATTCTCTTACTGTCCTTTTCACACACCTCGGATCTAATGATGTTCTAAATGGTGGTGATTTGTATTTTCTCTTTTATTTTTCTATGTTGGTCGTGCTAAGATTTTATTAATTTTATGAAAATATCAAACTACTCTAAGTTTAGTAAATGTTTCTATTGTTATTGAGTTATCTATTTTATTAGTTCCTACTCTTTTGTCTATACTTGAGGACCTGAAAGTAAATGATGAAATCAATTTAATTTTTTTCTTTTCTAGCAGATATTTTCATTCTTAAAATTTTCCCTAGGTAATGCTTTTGCTACATCCCATAAATATTTAACTTTTTCATTTTCATTCAGTTTGAAATATTTTCTAGCTACTTAATATTCATACTTTAATGTGAGTTATTTATTATTAGAAGTGCACTGATTTAATTCCAAAAAATAAATAGTCTATATTTGCTATTGATTTTTACTTTAACTACTTGTTGTCAAATAAAATGCTTCATAGGATTTCAGTTATTTACTGGGCTTATTTGAGCTTGTATTTTGGAAAATGTTTAACATACTTAATATATGTTCTGAATTTGTTGGGTGCAGTAATCTACAAATGTCAAATTAATTCAGTTAAAAATGTCCTGTCCATTCAATCAAACACTGAGAATGGGGGCGTGGGGTTCAAAATCTCTAGCTATAATGTGGGTTTGTCTCTTTCTCCCTCTAGTTATTTTTTTTCCTTATGTAATTTGAAGTTCTGTTATTGGTACATAGACATATAGTATTATAATTTCTTCTTAAAGAGTTAACTATTTTGCTATTAAAACTGACCTCTTTGTCTCTGATAGTAGCTTTTATCTTGAAGAATACTCTGGTCTTATATTAATGAGGTCAGCATTGGCTTGCTTTTGATTAGCTTTTGCACGTTACAGCATTATTTGACCATCCTTATACTCTCACACTGCCTTTAATATATATTTAAAGTTCTCTTAAAAACAGCAGACAGTCGAGTCCTGATGTTTTCAGCAGTTGGTTCAGCTACCACTTCCTTTCTGCTTTTCTGAATATCACCAGAAAGATTAATTAGCTCAGTTTGGATATGCCTCTTCAATTGCTTTGAAACATTGAATTTTATTTGTTTTATTTTTCTTCCCTTTAGAATGCTATACTTTAAAACTGGAGAGTACATCCCTAACGTTTTTGCATTACTAGTATTTAGCATAATATTGAAAATTACAGTTTCCTCAATATTATATTTTGAATAAATAAGTGGTGTTCCAGGTAGATCATGGAATTATGAGATATATGATTAAGGAGGAAGGGAGAATGCCTTCTAATCCTTACGATATTAAGTCAGTATATTCTTGTCATCCTATGAGCACACTTTAAGCCCCATTTACTATTCAATTAAGAGAAAAACACCTATCACGTAGTGTAAGAATACTAAGAACTGCTTAAAAAATCTTTATCCCATAGCTTATTGACATTGAGCTCAATATGAAATTCATGTTATTAATTGAATAGAATTTGATTATTTAATTTGATCTGGAGGGATTTATTTTACCCAACTTGTACATTATAAAGATTATAAGCAAATGAGATGTCTTAAGCATAACCAATACCTGAAGCAAAAGTTAACAGAATACAGGATGATATAGACGGATTCAGCAAAGCATAGCAGCCTGGAGTCTAGTCAGTGATAAAATAAACATCCTCCCTTGCTAAGTAACATCTCCAAAACATTCAGTAACAATGTGCACAAATGGTTTGCCAACAATTGTGCTCATAAAGGAACAACAACAAAAATACATGCTGTGTTTCTATGGCTCATGATTTTGAAGTAGAAGACATGATATTTGAAATTGATCAGTGAAATACTGGTGATGTTGAAGTATTTCCAAACATCTGAGGATTTCTAACATGCAACAGAGATTATATTTCTTCTGAATTATTACAAACAGAAAAAAACATGAATCAATAAATGGCAATTAAATAAGGTAACATTCTATGTCAGTATTAGAGTGAAATTTATATCATCTAGAACAGTCAATAATGGAATGAATTTCTGTCAATAGGGAGAAACCAGTGATAACTCTAATTCACTTACCCACAGTCCTACAAGGGCTTTTTTTTTTTTTTTTTAAACCCTTGGGACTAGTTCTTGGGAAATGACCTCCCGTGTATACATAAGGGTGGTGCTGATTGAAATGGTAGGGGTGGAGGAGCCACTAGACTTGGCCTCTCTCTGTCCCTTATAGCCAGAAGGAAGTGAAGGAAGCCTTAGGTGTCTATTTTACACTTTTAAAAAATATATTTTTACATTGGAGTATAGTTAGTTAACAATGTTGTGTTAGTTTCATAGTAACTACCCAAGTGATTCAGTTAGGCATATCTTGTGTCTGTTCTTTTGAAAACTCTTTCCCCATTTGGGCTATTACAGAGTATTTGAACAGAGTTCCCTGTGCTGTACAGCAGGTCCTTTGGTCATCTATTTTAAATACAGCAGTGTGTATATGTCGAGTCCACACTCCCCATCTCTCCCTCTCCTCCACCCTCCACAGCCGCCCACCCCCCCCCCCCCGCCCCCGGTAACCATAATGCTGTTCTCTAAGTCTCTAAGTCTGTAAGTCTTTTTTCTGTTTTGTAAATAAGTTCATTTGCATGATATTTTTGGCTTCCCTGGTGGCTCAGAGGGAAGGTTAAAGTGTCTGCCTCCAATGTGGGAGACCCGGGTTCAATCCCCGGGTCGGGAAGATCCCCTGGAGAAGGAAATGGTAACCCACTCCAGTATTCTTGCCTGGAGAATCCCATGGACGGAGAAACCTGGTAGGCTACAGTCCAGGGGATCGCAAAGAGTCAGACACGACTGAGCGACTTCACTTTCACTTTTGAAGATTCTGCATATAAGAGATAACACACGATATTCATCTTTATCTTTCTGACTTACTTCATTTAGTATGGTAATCTCCAGGTCCATCCATATTCCTGTAAATGGCACGATTTCATTCTTTTTAATGACTGAGTAGTATTTTAATGTGTATCTATACCACATCTTATTTATCCGTTTGTCTGTTGATAGACACTTAGGTTTGCTTCCATGTCTTGGCTATCATAAACGGCGCTACAGTGAACATTGGGGTGCATGTATCCTTCCAAACCATGTTTTCATCAGAAATATGCCTAAGAGCATGATTGCTGGTCATATGGTCACTCTATTTCTAGTTTCTTAAGGAACCTACATACTGTTCACAGTGGCTGTGCAAATTCACATTCCCACCAACAGTGAAGAAGGGTTCCCTTTTCTCTACACATTTATTGCTTGTAGAGTTTTTGATGGTGGCCATTCTGACTGGTGTGACGTAATACTTCATTGTAGATTTGATTTGCATTTCTTGATTAGCAATGCTGAGCATCTTTTCGTGTGCTTTTTCTTTTTTTTTTTTTTTAATTTTATTTTATTTTTAAACTTTACATAATTGTATTAGTTTTGCCAAATATCAAAATGAATCCACCACAGGTATACATGTGTTCCCCATCCTGAACCCTCCTCCCTCCTCCCTCCCAACACCATCCCTCTGGGTCGTCCCAGTGCACTAGCCCCAAGCATCCAGTATCGTGCATTGAAGCTGGACTGGCAACTCGTTTCTTACATGATATTTTACATGTTTCAATGTCATTCTCCCAAATCTTCCCACCCTCTCCCTCTCCCACAGAGTCCATAAGACTGTTCTATACATCAGTGTCTCTTTTGCTGTCTCGTACACTGGGTTATTGTTACCATCTTTCTAAATTCCATATATATGCGTTAGTATACTGTATTTATGTTTTTCCTTCTGGCTTACTTCACTCTGTATAATAGGCTCCAGTTTCATCCACCTCATTAGAACTGATTCAAATGAATTCTTTTTAATGGCTGAGTAATACTCCATTGTGTATATGTACCACAGCTTTCTTATCCATTCATCTGCTGATGGGCATCTAGGTTGCTTCCATGTCCTGGCTATTATAAACAGTGCTGCAATGAACATTGGGGTACACGTGTCTCTTTCCCTTCTGGTTTCCTCAGTGTGTATGCCCAGCAGTGGGATTGCTGGATCATAAGACAGTTCTATTTCCAGTTTTTTAAGGAATCTCCACACTGTTCTCCATAGTGGCTGTACTAGTTTGCATTCCCACCAACAGTGTAAGAGGGTTCCCTTGTCTCCACACCCTCTCCAGCATTTATTATTTGTAGACTTTTGGATCGCAGCCATTCTGACTGGTGTGAAATGGTACCTCATAGTGGTTTTGATTTGCATTTCTCTGATAATGAGTGATGTTGAGCATCTTTTCATGTGTTTGTTAGCCATCTGTATGTCTTCTTTGGAGAAATGTCTATTTAGTTCTTAGGCCCATTTTTTGATTGGGTCGTTTATTTTTCTGGAGTTGAGCTGTAGGAGTTGCTTGTATATTTTTGAGATTAGTTCTTTGTCGGTTGCTTCATTTGCTATTATTTTCTCCCATTCTGAAGGCTGTCTTTTCACCTTGCTAATAGTTTCCTTTGATGTGCAGAAGCTTTTAAGGTTAATTAGGTCCCATTTGCTTATTTTTGCTTTTATTTCCGATATTCTGGGAGGTGGGTCATAGAGGATCCTGCTGTGATGTATGTCAGAGAGTGTTTTGCCTATGTTCTCCTCTAGGAGTTTTATAGTTTCTGGTCTTACGTTTAGATCTTTAATCCATTTTGAGTTTATTTTTGTGTATGGTGTTAGAAAGTGTTCTAGTTTCATTCTTTTACAAGTGGTTGACCAGATTTCCCAGCACCACTTGTTAAAGAGATTGTCTTTAATCCATTGTATATTCTTGCCTCCTTTGTCAAAGATAAGGTGTCCATATGTGCGTGGATTTATGCTTTTTGGCCATCTATGTCTTAATTTGAAATGTGAACTCTTTAAGTCATCTGACCTCTTTTTCAAACAGTTTAATGTGTATTCTAAAGACTTCACTTTTTTAAGGAATATGTAAATTTCTCCTCCAAAATACGAAATTGTTCTCATAAAAATTCACAAAAATTGAGTAGCTCATTTAAAAATACCACAGAATGAAGTCTTTACAGTACTCCCTCCTATCCACATGTTTTCTATCTGTCCAGTATTCTTGCTTGGAAAATCCCATGGACAGAGGAGCTTGGTGGGCTACAGTCCATGGGTTGCAAAGAGTCGGACACGACTGAGCGACTTCACTTTCACTTTACAATTGAATTGGCCTAGATAATCACTAAGATCATGGCATCTGGTCCCATCACCTCATGGTAAATAGATGGGGAAACAGTGGAAATAGTGACAGACTTTATTTTTTTGGGCTCCAAAATCACTGCAGATGATGACTGCAGCCATGAAACTAAAAGATGCTTCCTCCTTGGAAGAAAAGCAGAGACATTACTTTACCAACAAAGATCCATCTATTCAAGGCTATGGTTTTTCCAGTAGTCATGGATGGATGTAAGAGTTGAACTATAAAGAAAGCTGAGCGCCATAGAATTGATGCTTTTGAAGTGTGGTGTTCGAGAAGACTCTTGAGAGTCCTTTGGACTGCAAGGAGATCCAACCAGTCCATCCTAAAATAAATCAGTCCTGAATATTCATTAGAAGGACTGATGTTGAAGCTGAAACTCCAATACTTTGGCCACCTGATGCGAAGAGCTGACTTATTTGAAAAGACCCTGATGCTAGGGAAGACTGAAGGAGGGAAGAGAAGGGGACACCAGAGGATGAGATGGTTGGATGGCATCATTGACTTAACGGACATGAGTTTGAGTAAACTCCGGGAGTTGGTGATGGACAGGGAGGCCTGGCACGCTGCACTCCATGCGGTCGCAAAGAGTCTGACATGACTGAGCAACTGAACTGAACTGAACAATTGAATGACTTGAGCATCTACATGCACGTTAAAATCTTTAGGAACATGCTCTTCCTGGTATCTAACATCTTGAAGTGGCAACAGTCTTTTTCACTTCTTAGATTAGAACAAAAACCAGAAGACAATGGCTGTAACTGCCATTCCTTGCAGCTATGTTTCACCTTCAAGTTGTAAATTTTAAGAATGTGAGTTTAGAATCAGTGTCATTGAGAAAAACACTGCCTGCTTTGGACTGTAAGTCATTTCAGCATATTTAAAGTCAACATGACCTTAGTATGAGAGGCTAAAACTGGAAGTGTTACAAGATTTTAGTTATTATAAAATGCTTCACAAATAGGTTCAATAGAATGTTTGCTAAGTACCAAATAAAACAAAGGCCTATTGATATATGTCTAGCAACAGACCTTGTTCCTTTCAACAGAATTTAACATTCTAAGGAGGCAGTTATATATTATTTCAAATAAGAATTAACACTGAAATTGAAATATTAGTTTTTCGATCAACTAAAATACGTATACGTATCACTTATTCCTATACCCTACAGATTATCAAAGAAATTGTTGCAGTTCCCCTCCTTTGCAGAAGTTTACCATCAAATTCCATTGACAAAAATAAAATAAAAAATTGTATCACTGTTAGTGCAATTTGAAGGTCATAATAGTCTCTGAAGGTCAATTTGCTGAACCACAGTTCAGTGCTCTTGCTGTATGCTGGGATAACCGGGGTGTTTTGCTGCAGCCTGCTTCAATCAGGAGTTAACTTGTGAATAATCAAGAAATACTTCACAAACTTCTAAGTTCCACTTTCCTAATCCAAAGGTATGATAGGGTGCAGCCAACCATGGTGATTCAACTTGGAACAAGTTATTATCAGATAGAAAACATGATGGTTGGCTGAAAGGTACGGGAACTTTTAAAGGCATCAGATGTTCTACCAGATACAATATGTACCTTTCTATTTGTCAGTTTTCTCAAAATAGATCATTCATGCTGTACAGTTGAGCCTCTCATGTCAAAGACATCTGAACAAACTAAGAAAATAAGAGAACAAATCTTTCCAAAATTTTATATCATTCCCATATAATTAGCCATGTATAAGATTTCTGCCTTCTCCTTTTTTGTTGTTTTTCTCTCTCTCTCTATGGAAACTGTCTGCAGATCTCTCTGATAGAATAAGGCAGTATTTAAGCTGCCTGCCTGGCCTTTCTGCCTCAGAAAATCCAGGGCTGAGTTATGAACAATGAATTTAATGCAGGCTGGCAGAGAAATGGGATCACAAAATTAAAGATTAAAAAAAAAAATGTTAGATTAGAAGTTAACACAGTGTTGATGTTGGGTTCTTGTATTTGCATATTAAAAGAAGGTCTTTTTTTGAATTTCCTTAGAGAAGGCTGAGCTTTTTATGATCACTTACATTTATTAAAAAAAAAAAAATCTCAGTTGGCTCATCGGTTCTCCCAAGTCTGTTTAGTTTATTCTTAGAGTTCAGATGGCATTTCTGCTATAAAACAGCCTCCCTGAATAAACTTGAAGAGTATTCTGGGTATTAACATGCAAATGAGAGACTGGAGAATAACTCTGTGCTATGGTAATGCTTCCCAGACTGTTTTCTAAAAGGCTATCTGTGAGGGACTAAAACATCAGCAACGGAGGTTGATTGCTAAGACTGTGAGGCTGTAAAGTTCTATGCAAATGTAGGTACTAAACTTTAAAAGTCTTCAGTTTATCTTGCTCTCTGTATAGACGACTGAAAATAATCTGATGTTCAGAGAGCATTAAATGACGCATAGATCAAGTCAGAGATACCCTGCAGCAAGAAGAAATTAAACCTTGGCTACAAAGTAGGCTACAAATTGCCGTTAGGTGGCTGGTATTATATACTTGAGGGAAATAATTGATAACTGACTACCAGCAAAATTTTCTGAAACATATTTTAAGGGAGAAGAGCAAATCTCATAACAAGGAAGTTTCTTTCCATTCATTGATGAGTTCATAATTTTTTCAAGTGTCCAGGTTTTTTTTTTTTTTTTTGGCCAAGGTACTTTAAAAAAGTATACTATAAGTATTTAAACAAATGAGAAGATATTTAAAACGAAGTCCCCTAACAAGTCACCTGAATACTATGTAATTGAATTTACTGTGAATTTTAAAAGCCTATGTGCATTTTCTCCCATGACACCAATTCCTATTCACTTTAATTAATTATTTTTTCCATTAGTTCTGAAAGTGATTTTATGTAATCCCGAGGAGACTGAAAAAGTTGGCTTAAAGCTCAACATTCAGAAAACTAAGATCATGGCATTGGTCCCATCACTTCATGGGAAATAGATGGGGAAACAGTGGAAACAGTGTCAGACTTTATTTTTGGGGGCTCCAAAATCACTGCAGATGGTGATTGCAGCCATGAAATTAAAAGACACTTACTCCTTGGAAGGACAGTTATGACCAACTTAGATAGCATATTAAAAAGCAGAGACATTACTTTGCCAACAAAGATCCGTCTAGTCAATGCTATGGTTTTTCCAGTGGTCATGTATGGATGTGAGAGTTGGACTATGAAGAAAGCTGAGTGCCGAAGAATTGATGCTTTTGAACTGTGGTGTTGGAGAAGACTCTTGAGAGTCCCTTGGACTGCAAGGAGATCCAACCAGTCCATCCTAAAGGCGATCAGTCCTGGGTGTTCATTGGAAGGACTGATGCTGAGGCTGAAACTCCAGTACTTTGTCCACCTCATGCGAAGAGTTGACTCATTGGAAAAGACTCTGATGCTGGGAGGGATTGGGGGCAGGAGGAGAAGGGGATGACAGAGGATGAGATGGCTGGATGGCATCACCTACTCGATGGACGTGAGTCTCAGTGAACTCCAGGAGTTGGTGATGGACAGGGAGGCCTGGCGTGCTGCGATTCATGGGGTCGCAAAGAGTCAGACATGACTGAACGACTGAACTGAACTGAACAGCCCCTACCATTTTTGTTTCCAGTTTAGAGCACAGAGAGACAAAATATGTATTCTCACTTGGCAATGATGACTCTCATTTAGTTCTAAACTAGATTTGCCCCTACGTTTCCAACATCATTAGGGTGAAGAATAGCAAAGGACAGAAAGAGAGAGGAAGAAAAGCAGGAAAGAAAATAAAGAGAAGAAAAAGGAGTAGAATTGGTGTTGAAGAAGGAGGCAGTGTTAAAGAAGAAAACTGGAAAAATTAATCTCCTTGTTGTGTTAACGTCACTCTTTTATAACTGTCATCATGTTATTCCCAAAATAGCACTTTCTTATATTACTCCTCTGTCGTACTTCAGTACACTCAATACATTGGTCCTAATCTAGCTATTTGTACCTTTACCGCTATATTTTTTCATATTAATAATTTGCTGTAGTAAAGCAGCCTTTATGCTTTCTTCCTTACTTTCTTCTTCTCTACTTTAAAAGAAAAAGTTTCCTCCTTCCCATAGGGTGAAATTAGAGAAGTACCATGACTGAGGTAGAGAGTAACTCCAAGATGAGTAAGATTATCACTATTCTCAAAGGTTACAGATTTATAGAAACTAAAGTATAAATATAGGGAGTCAACTTTACTGAAAGGTAGCATTGATTCAGTTACAACAGAGATACAATAAGTTGAGGAGATTAAAAGAAAGCCCATTTACTTCCACAAAATTACAGGGGCAATAATTATGATGGTCAGGTTTAGCATAAAGCCAGGGTTCTGCTCATGCTAGACAAGAAATGAAGAATTCTTCCCCAGTCCTGGTAGATGATGATTAATGTCTTGGTCCTTTTTTTTTTTTTTTTCCCTTGTAAAAAAATCACATTACAACATTAAATGTTTAGAGCAGTCTTATCAGAAGTGGCGGCTTTTTAGATACAGAAGGACAGTATAACTTATCATCTGAACTGGGACATTTTTCAGAGGAAAAAGAACATCATGGACAGTGGGACTGCAACTATATGGTCGTTCTAGTTAGATAGCCAATATCATTTTTTTGTCTTTGAACAGTTTATATCAACGGGTATCAATTTGAAGAAAGGAAAAAAAATAGCTAAATGTATCCTGAGGATAAGTTGTTCAACATAAAACATCCATTAAATATAAACTAAGAGAATGCCTAAAGCCTATTTAGTTAAAAGACTTACCCTTTTTAATCTAAGCAGAAAAAAAGTGAAAAACTAAACTGTTAATACCTACCATAAGGTAAATACAATCTTTTTCTGAGAAATTTTTATAGTATATGTGATAAATTTGAAAATCCTAATTAACCACTTACAGGCCATTTTAATTAGGGCAGAAATGTCTTCCCAGAGTACCTTAGACTTTAGATCCAGGCAAATAGTCACTTATCATGGTATGTTAAAAGTATATTATAAGAACCTTACGTTTTCATTGTAATATACTAAATCTCTGCACAGGTATGATTGTGAATTCCATAAAATAAAACATAAATTGTTTTGTCAAAAATCATTTTACTTAAAAAAAAAATTAAAGCAAATAGGTATTAAAGGAGGAAGTATTTATATTGAATTTTTCCCCCATAGTGAAATATTACCAATTAATCATGATCTTGAGATGGTATTAAAATACAGAATCTGAATGAAAGTCCTTTAAAATGAAAGCAGTTATAATATCATTGCCCTTCACATGTTGGAAAATATTTTTTCTAGAAACTTAAAAAACTTAGGTTTGTATCTGTTTCCCTATGCAAAAACAAATGAAAACTTCTAGTAACTATTTAATAAATAAATCAAGTTCACACATAAATATGAGTATAAGACATTTCCCAAACTTTGCTACCAATTGGAGTTATTGTCCTTTATTTTCCTCGCTATAACCATGTAATTTCAATGATGGAATGTATAACCTGGGCATTAAGACTTTGAAACTACCCAGGTTATTAAAATATATATTAAAGATTGAGAACTACTGTGCTATATAATTAAAAGTAAATCTTCTATATCCCATTCCACTGTCCATTTAGCTAAATATTGAAAAATCATGTTTTGGAGCAAATATCAGCAGTCAGAGTTTGTCCACTGACTTTGCTTTCTCTTTTTCTACTAAATCTGACATTTAGAGATACAGTGTTATATATTCTTACTTCTTTGTCATATATTTTTTTTTCCTTTTTTTATCTTGACTAACAATTTCAGCTAATGTTGTTGGACATTTAGATTTCTAATCTCTAATCCTGACATTCTCTTTGACATGCCAAATATTATCTACAAACACAGACTCTTTAATTAACCAACCAATTTGCCTGGCATTCATTGCTTTATATCTATCATCATTCAGTAAATACTTCCCACGGTGAATTCTTAGATTTGTCTGTACATCAGATCAGATCAGATCAGTCGCTCAGTCATGTCCGACTCTATGTGACCCCATGAATCACAGCATGCCAGGCCTCCCTGTCCATCACCAACTCCTGGAGTTCACTCAGACTCACGTCCATCGAGTCAGTGATGTCATCCAGCCATCTCATCCTCTGTCGTCCCCTTCTCCTCCTGCCCCCAATTCCTCCCAGCATCAGAGTCTTTTCCAATGAGTCAATGCTTCGCATGAGGTGGCCAAAGTACTGGAGTTTCAGCTTCAGCATCATTCCTTCCAAAGAACACACAGGGCTGATCTCCTTTAGAATGGACTGGTTGGATCTCCCTGCAGTCCAAGGGACTCTCAAGAGTCTTCTCCAACACCACAGTTCAAAAGCATCGATTCTTCGGAGCTCAGCCTTCTTCACAGTCCAACTCTTACATCCATACATGACCACTGGAAAAACCACAGCCTTGACTAGACGGACCTTTGTTGGCAAAGTAATGTCTCTGCTTTTGAATATGCTATCTAGGTTGGTCATAACTTTCCTTCCAAGGAGTAAGCGTCTTTTAATTTCATGGCTGCAGTCACCATCTGCAGTGATTTTGGAGCCCCCAAAAATAAAGTCAGCCACTGTTTCCACTGTTTCCCCATCTATTTCCTATGAAGTGATGGGACCGGATGCCTTGATCTTTGTTTTCTGAATGTTGAGATTTAAGCCAACTTTTTCACTCTCCTCTTTCACCTTCATCAAGAGGCTTTTAGTTCCTCTTCACTTTCTGCCATAAGGGTGGTGTCATCTGCATATCTGAGATTCTTGATATTTCTCCCGGCAATCTTGATTCCAGCTTGTGCTTCTTCCAGCCCAGCGTTTCTCATAATGTTCTCTGCATATAAGTTAAATAAACAGGGTGACAGTATACAGCCTTGACGTACTCCTTTTCCTATTTGGAACCAGTCTGTTGTTCCATGTCCAGTACACGGAAGTATCTTAATTCTATACCCTTATAACTTAGTAAATAATTCTGTGCCTCAACATTATATTCTCTTCACTCTTCCTTTCTTGGTGCAAATTACAGGTGATTATAAATCATTGACTATAAAGGTCATCCAATTTCTCCTTTTAGGATTACATTATCTTGAATGACTTTAGTTTTCTTTCTATACGTCCTAGATAATCAAGATCTCTTAGCTAAGAAGAACAATAAAAAAAGTGGTCCTTTTGTTACATTAATGTAGTTCTCAATTCTTTCTCACTTTCTCCTTCATGAAATTTCGATTTAAATTGTGGCCTTCAATCTATCTGGGGACTAACAGATAAAAAGTGCAATACCACTTTCGATAAAATTTTCAGAAGCTTCATTTCTTTTGTTATTCCCAAACTTAACAATTCTACATGAAAAGATAGAAACACTTTCATACATGTTATTTATATACTTTTATTGAGACATATCCTCAGAACCTTCTAAATGTTAATACATAGAGAGAGAGTTTTAGTCAAAATGATCAAGCTTTTCAGTAATCAAGGATGTTTTTCATCTTACCAATGCATTTTCACTCCAAAATATTTCTGTCTTCGAATATTAACTTGCCATGTTTTAATAGTTTTATTTACTTATTTATTTTTGACTGTGCTGGGTCTTCATTGCTGTGTGAGCTTTTCTCTAGTTGAGGCAAGAGGGGGCCACCCTCCACGTGCTTCCCGCTGTAGCAGCCTCTGCACTGTGGAGCAGGGACTCTAGACAAGGCGGGTCCAGCAGTTGTGGCCATGGGCCCAGTTACTCTGCAGCATGTGGAATCCCCTGGACCAGGGATGGAATCCACGGCTCCAGAGTTGGCAGGTGGACTCTTCACCACTGAGTCACCAGGGAAGCCCTTAAATGTTTTATATTTCCTACTAGTACTTCCTTCTACTACTGAATACATACAGCAGTGTATCGCTACAAGAAGAAGGTTACTTCCACATAAATGAGCCCTTACTTGAGAGATGTTAATCTAGGCCAATATACCTTAATGTATCCAAAAAAACAGAGATGAACTGTCACTCAGACTAACATTTAGTCTAGAAGGGTTCTCTCTCCCCAGACCCAGATTGCAGAGAATCACATGCAGTTCTTGTATTCCAAAGAATATGAATTCAGTTATGGGTGGGATTGCATATATGTAAAGCATAAAGGTACAAGCTAAGTTATGAGCTTAATTTACCCACTTTCTTATTCATAGGTATCATGAACCCAAAACATGAAACAGAAAATAAAGCAAAAGACAATTTACTAGGTAATTTGGAAGGAGCAAATTAAAGTGTAATGGCAACCATCTAAATTTATTTTATTTGTAAGTTTTGCATTAACTCTCATTACCATTTGTAATATAGCAATCCCCTTAAAACTTTACCTAACCTTGTTATGATTCTCTGGAATATATATTAGTTTATATATAATTTTAAAATATATTTTATCTTCTGAGTTTTAAAACAAATATGAAATAGAACCCACTCTTCTCTGGTCTTCCTAAAAACTTAGCCTTCTCTTCTATTAAGTGATTAAAAATAGTTTTAAATAGCAAAGCTGACCCAAATAATTCATCTTTTTACATGTCAAGGTTCTTTAAAGCTAAATTGCTTTTAGTAACAGTTGATTTCAATTACAAATTAACTTTGATTTGTTGCTGTTCTTGTCTATGGCATTTGACAGGAATGAATAACTGGTCTATAAATTCTAGTCTCAAATCTGCATCTGGCAAATCATTAGACATTATCTTTAAGAGATTCAAGAAAACCTAAAAAGAAACAAAAATAATTCTTCCATTAAATCACTCTAATTCCAAAGGCATAGTTCAGAAACAAATTATCTTTTTCATATTTTAATTTTAACTAAGAAGTGATTAAAGTAAAAACATATTAATTTTTTTGTCCTTTTAGGACTAAAATAGAGTTCCATTAAAAAAATTGTAAAGCTAAAGCACTTTGCACAATTAATAAATATTTTAGTCATTTGTACCTTATATCCTTTTTATACCTTATATCCTTTCACCACACAAATTGTCACCAGTTGGCCTTTTCAGCTTCTCATTAAAAAAAAAAAAAGAAAAGGCAAAATGCAGCCTTGCAGTCTGTGTCGGAATAAAAGTAGTTGAATTCTAAGTTATGTCTTTAGGTTGGAAATAGAAACTATCATGTAGGGATTGTTCAGGGAAGCTCACAGGACTATTTTTATTTCTTTAGACTTATCTATGTGATTATCTTCACAGGTTTAGAATCCCTTTAAGGTCAACAAGCTAGGTTGTAGAGGACAGTTCATGTGGATATATGCAATAATACTAAAACCTGCAATGTAGGCCAAGCATTCCCATATACTGGTGGGGGCACAAAAGAAAATTAAATAAGCATCAACAATTTCATATGCCTATATTTAATAAATGCATTTTCTTGCTATCTGAGATTTAGAGATTTTCAAGAACTTCAGCTTCAACTGCCATGCCCCTCTTCTTCAGTAAATTCTTCCCATGGTGAATTCTTAGATGTGTCTGTACATGGAAGTATCTTAATTCTATACCCTTATAACAGTAAATAATTCTGTGCCTCAACATTATATTCTCTTCACTCTTCCTTTCTTAGTGCAAATTACAGGTGATTATAAATCATTGACTATAAAGTTCATCCAATCTCTTCTTTTAGGGTTACATTATCTTGAATGATTTTAGTTCTCTTTCTTTTTATTTTATTTTTTAAATTTTATTTTATTTTTAAACTTTACATAATTGTATTAGTTTTGCCAAATATCAAAATGAATCCATCACAGGTATACATGTGCTCCCCATCCTGAACCCTCCTCCCTCCTCCCTCCCCATACCATCCCTCTGGGTCGTCCCAGTGCACTAGCCCCAAGCATCCAGTATTATGCATTGAACCTGGACTGGCATCTCGTTTCATACATGATATTTTACATGTTTCAGTGCCATTCTCCCAAATCTTCCCACCCTCTCCCTCTCCCACAGAGTCCATAAGACTGTTCCATACATCAGTGTCTCTTTTGCTGTCTCATACACAGGGTTATTGTTATCATCATTCTAAATTCCATATATATGTGTTAGTATACTGTATTGGTGTTTTTCCTTCTGGCTTACTTCACTCTGTATAATAGGCTCCAGTTTCATCCACCTCATTAGAACTGATTCAAATGTATTCTTTTTAATGGCTGAGTAATACTCCATTGTGTATATGTACCACAGCTTTCTTATCCATTCATCTGCTGATGGACATCTAGGTTGCTTCCATGTCCTGGCTATTATAAACAGTGCTGCGATGAACATTGGGGTACACGTGTCTCTTTCCCTTCTGGTTTCCTCAGTGTGTATGCCCAGCAGTGGGATTGCTGGATCATAAGGCAGTTCTATTTCCAGTTTTTTAAGGAATCTCCACACTGTTCTCCATAGTGGCTGTACTAGTTTGCATTCCCACCAACAGTGTAAGAGGGTTCCCTTTTCTGCACACCGTCTCCAGCATTTATTGCTTGTAGACTTTTGGATCGCAGCCATTCTGACTGGCGTGAAATGGTACCTCATTGTGGTTTTGATTTGCATTTCTCGGATAATGAGTGATGTTGAGCATCTTTCCATGTGTTTGTTAGCCATCTGTATGTCTTCTTTGGAGAAATGTCTATTTAGTTCTTTGGCCCATTTTTTGATTGGGTCATTTATTTTTCTGGAGTTGAGCTGTAGGAGTTGCTTGTATATTTTTGAGATTAGTTGTTTGTCGGTTGCTTCATTTGCTATTATTTTCTCCCATTCTGAAGGCTGTCTTTTCACCTTGCTGATAGTTTCCTTTGATGTGCAGAAGCTTTTAAGGTTAATTAGGTCCCATTTGTTTATTTTTGCTTTTATTTCCGATATTCTGGGAGGTGGGTCATAGAGGATCCTTCTGTGATGTATGTCAGAGAGTGTTTTGCCCATGTTCTCCTCTAGGAGTTTTATAGTTTCTGGTCTTATGTTTAGATCTTTAATCCATTTTGAGTTTATTTTTGTGTATGGTGTTAGACAGTGTTCTAGTTTCATTCTTTTACAAGTGGTTGACCAGTTTTCCCAGCACCACTTGTTAAAGAGATTGTCTTTAGTTTTCTTTCTGTATGTCCTAGATAATCAAGATCTCTTAGCTAAGAAGAACCATAAAAAAGTGGTCCTTTTGTTACATTAATCCTATAGATCATTAAATTTAGAGCAGGAGAACACTACTTTCTCTGTTCTTACATTTGTGATGCTAAGCTGCAATAAATAAAATCAGCCAGCATATAGATTTTTCTCATTATATTTCGTGGTCTCCAACCTTCGCAGAGTGAACCTTCAGACCCACCGGTCAATCCTTTCAAGAGCTGCTTCTTATCTCTTTCTGAGTCTTCAAAGAAAATTACTATACTGGAGTAACTGAAGGATGATTACCATCCCCTGGTCATTTTGTATCTTCAATACACAGGAATACTTGCCTATACTATATGAATGTATGCGTTTTCCAAAATTAAGATCCGATTTTCCAAGTCTTCATTTCTTCTTCAAGTATGTTCAATCTCAGCAGATGAAAAGTGAGACTCAAGGGCAATTACCAACAATAATCGAGTACTACTTTTTTCTGGCAATGCCTTAAGTGCTTTGATATTATTTAATACTCACAATATTTCTCACGAAACATAGCCTATTATTTACTTTTATGCTTGAAAGATAACTGAACTTTTAAGTAGTCTTCCCATGTTTATACAGCTAGAATCGGGCAAGATGGCATGTCTCTGACATCAGATATGAATGTGATCTAAATCTTAATCAAGAAAATGTCTCCCCTCCTGGACACTCTCTTACAAATTATTTTTATTATATCGTGAAAATTTCATTTCAAATTTAAGATGATTTTGCAACCCTGATATAGTGAAAATGTGATTTTAACATATAGAATGTTACTCAATCTTAATTGTGTACATTATGAAGTGGGGATTTGTTTTTCTTTTCCAAATAAATAATTGACTGTCTAAGCACCATTTTTTGACTAGCCCACTAATAAAGAATGCTAAATCTCACTCAATTAAGCCTTTCATATTTATATGGATCTGTATGTTCTCCATTCTGTTTAATGTATTAATTTGTATATTCATATCTTAACACCCTGCCATTATAATTATTAAGCTTTAAAATATTTATATGTGGTAGAATGTATGCCCTCATATTGTTAGACCTCTTCAACATTTATTGGCAATTAATTATTCCAAAAGTAATTATTGCCTTGAAACTTAGCCAACTCATATGGGACATTTTCTAGCACTAGGGATCAGAAGGAACATTATTTTTTCTAAGTTTAGAAACTACAAAAATCTCATGGATTTCAAGATTCAAATTAAACTTGAATCATCAAAGATTCAAGTCTAATTTATTCTTACTAAATCACAGCATTTTAGACATGGAAGGACTTTTAAGGATCATTTGGTTGAACTCATTTCTTTTATCTGAGAATACTGAGACCTGGAGAGGTAAAGTAATTTGCAAAATACCACACATTGAGTGGCAGAGAATATATGAAAATTATATCTCTTAGGTAAGTAAAATAAAAAAATTCTAATTCTCAGAGTGTTTAAGCTAGCTTTGATTTTTCCTGATTCCAGAATTTATCAACCAAAGTCGGTGATAATTTAATGTATAATCACAAAATGACTTTGGTTAGCTAGTAAGTCAGAAACATACCATTAAAATAGGTTATTATGTATTTGAATATTTGATTTGGAGTAGTTTAGTATGAATTGAACATCATAGGAGGAAAAATATAGTAGGAATTCCACATCTGGCGAAGGAGGACTAGCTATTTCCAGACCAGTACTTTTTGTTTGCTCTCTGTTTTTGTCTTTGCTTTTGCTTATAGCACAGACTGATATTGTCAATCAATAAGAAGTGTTATATTTGGATAAATGAACAAAGAACACATCAAACAGAAAAAATGAAGGACCTAAAATACAATGTGAAGTGGAGGGGCCAAATGTACTACAGGGAAGAAAAGGAGAGAAAGGTAAAATAACATTTTAAGTCACACTTCTTGGCATCTGCTGAGTCCAAGGGAGCAGTCGAAAGACTACAGCCAAGCAGAAAGTGGCTGCTCAGGAACTTTAATTAGAGCAGAGTTTCTGACATTCTTAACAGGCCAGGATGTAAATTTTCAAATTTATGGCCCTGCATGAAGAAGGAACATTGGTACAAAGCCCAGGATTTCACAAGTAATCCCTAAAGTGCTGTACTCTGTAAGGATGAATTTGAATTAGACAACTCTTCTCCAAAACTGATGCTCAGCTTCAAATCAGCACAACCTCTGATCAAATGAAGCCAAAGTGTCTCTGCTTGGCCAGAGGAAAAGTAAATTTTTCCAAAAGGAAGTAACACTAAAACCAGCTCTTCAAGTTTTCATGTAAGCTGGAGGAGCTCAACTACAAACAACCAAATGTGTAAATAGAAAAATAATGACTCACAGAATGGATAATAGAGATACTAGAAATAGACTCACAGGAGATTCATTAGTTCAGTTCAGTTCAGTTAGTCACTCAGTCGTGTCTGACTCTTTGCCACCCCATGAATCGCAGCACACCAGGTCTCCCTGTCCATCACCAACTCCTGGAGTTCACCCAAACTCACATCCATCGAGTCAGTGATGCCATCCAGCCATCTCATCCTCTGTCGTCCCCTTCTCCTTCTGCCCCCAATCCCTCCCAGCATCAGGGTCTTCTCCAATGAGTCAACCCTTCGCATGAGGTGGCCAAAGCACTGGAGTTTCAGCTTTAGCATCATTCCTTCCAAAGAAATCCCAGGGCTGATCTCCTTCAGAATGGACTGGTTGGATCTCCTTACAGTCCAAGGGACTCTCAAGAGTCTTCTCCAACACCACAGTTCAAAAGCATCAATTCTTCTGTGCTCAGCTTTCTTCACAGTCCAACTCTCACATCCATACATAGGTGTTATTAGATTCAGATATGACTAATGCCTTAAAAAAATTGAGTAATAACATGGAGAATTTTATCAGCCAACAGAGAACCATAAAAATAATCCTAAAAAAATTATAATAACAGTATAAGTAATCAGTGTATCATCTTGACAGCAAAATAGATATAACATAATGAAAGATTAGTTAATTAGAAAGCTGGATAAAAATATTCAGACTGAAACATGGAGAGAAAAAAGAGGAAATCGCTGAGAAATACCAGAAGTAAACATAAGATTCAGTGAAAACATCTAACTTTTCTTTAAGCAATGCCCCAGAAGGAAAGGAGAAAACGAAGCAGAGCTGATACTTCAAGAACTTGTTTAGTCACTAAGTCATGTCTGATGCTTTTGTGACCCCATGGACTGTAGCCCATGAGGCTGCTCTGCTCATGCGATTTCCCAGGCAAAAATACTGGAGTGGGTTACCATTTTTTCCCCGGAGCATCTTCCTGACCCAGAGATCAAACCCACATCTCCTGCATTGTCATGTGGATTCTTTACCACTGAGCAACTTGGGAAGCGCCACTTCAAGAAACAGAGATGGATGACTTTCCAAAACTGATACACATAACTCTAGCAACAGATTTAAGAAACAGTACAATTCCAAGCAGTATGGATTCAAAAGAAACATGATAACCATTGATGGTCAATTTGCTTAAAAACAAAATCTAAAAAATGTTGTAAGAACCAGAAAAAATGAAAAGACATGACAACTTAAAACAGGACACATTAATGCCAAGTTGACTCTTCAATGCAGCTAATATAAATTAGAGAAAAGTGGAATGAAATATAACAGGAGAAAAGAAATGGCTGTTAGTCAAAAGTTCTTTTTCTAGTAACAATTTCTTTCAGTGATGAAAATATAACAGTTTAGAATAAACAAGTAAAGAAAAAGAATAGCTGTCAAAAGATCTACAGCAAATTACTTCAACATGTAGAAGAAAAATGGTCTGATGAAAACATGGAGATATAGGAAGGAAAAAGTGGTGACAATAATTTTTAATAACAACTTTTAATGAATGGTGAATTTATACAGTAAAAAAAATTCTTATGGAATTCATAAATTTATAACAAGTAGAGGATAAAGTGAAAAAGGGAGTAAAATGGAAGAAATATAATGTATCTTATACTTGTGTTATTATAAAATGCAACAAATCCTCAGTGTTTATATTATATCTAATATTATAGCATCAATACTTATGTATTTCTATAAATGACAAAATGAAAAAAAAAAAAAACAGGAAAATCTATGGTGGGAGATGCTAATATACCTCTGTTAATAACTTAAAAGTATTGCAAGGAAGTTGAATATTTATGTCACATGACTAACAAAAGGGGATAGCAGAAAAAGAGATCCTCTCAAAAAAGAATAAAAAGTGGAAGAGGACTTTTGTTTGGGAAATACATTTACAGTATTTTTGAACTCTGCCTAGGTCGTTCTTGGAAGTTGGGGTTACAGAGTCAGAAATTGATTTAGTCCTTTAAATGCTATAGACTAGCACAAATTCACTGAAAAGATCTTTCTCCATAGCTGGCCCTGAAACTCCAAAGAGCAAGTCCTTGTGATCTTGCCCATCAGCAATAGTCCTGTTAAAATAGCACCTTCTACCCCTTGAAAGTATACTCTCTTCCTAAAAGCAGTTTGCTTAATACTTTTCACATTTGGCTTTGAATGAGCACATAGTAGCTCTACCCCTATGGTCCTCTACAAGTGTAAAAGGAAATGCAAAGTACTCGGAAAACTATTTTTAAATAAAAATTCGCTGCTTCAGCAGTCTTTGGATTTCTCTCCTGTATAAGTTGCAACTAGCTGATAGGCTAAGGTTTGCAGCTCTTGTTTTATATACTGCCTTTTCAACCTTAGTCATGTTGAATTTAATCACTCTCTTTGCAAATTGGTATATTTATCTTGTTGAAGTCCCTTTGAGCTTTAACTCAAAATTTTATACACTTAGAAAAATTTCATTTAATAACCTTTTATATGCATATATGTGTAAAAGAAGTATAATTTGTGGAGCATGAGCTAATTTACTTTATGCTTAATAATGCTTAATTCAAAAATCATTTCAAAACATTTAGACAGGAGACATTATTACCTGATTAAGGCCATAGCAATCCTTTTATACTGTAAAGAATACTAATTTTGATGGCTACTTCATGTCTCCAGAGGCAAATGTGAATTAGCAGAAATCCAATATCACCTCGCCTATATCAAAAGATAGAAAAGAATAAAATTGTGAGAACGATGTTCAGCTTTAAGGAACAGAAGTATAAGAGACATGCTCTGCATCAGGTGTGGTGGGATAAAGCAGTCACTTTCTATCATACATACAGCAACTGCAAACGCTGCACCCAATGCTAAAGAAACCAGCAAACAGTCACCCCACCCACATCCCCAAACACTCGGAAAGAGCTCTGGAGAAACAACAAAAACAGGTACATTTTGGAAGTGATAGCCTGGGGTAAGATTTTTATAGCTTTATCTTGATGACAGTAGAAAACATACCATCTTTCTGGCCTGAAGAAATATATCGAAAAGGAACTGAGCCCAAAACCACAGCAGCTGTAAAAGCAGAGGACAGGGGCATCACTGAAAAGAGAGGCTGATAAGGGAAATCTAAAATTATCTGTATAAATTTTATCCCAGTTTTTCAAACCTGTGAATCACTTGTGTACCGAAACAGAATGGACCTAAGTTAAAAGAACTGAACTGAGATCGGAGTTGATTCCTATTTCAGTTGTGACCAAGTTGGCAATTTGCATCAAACTAAATTAATTGCTTCCTAAAATGCAGTTAACAGGGACCAAGACTCAAAGAATCTTGTAAAGAAAAAAATACACTCATAATGAATGTAAAGGCAGGGATATAGGAAATGTGTTTTTTAAAATGGAAATTTTAGAAATGAAAAATACAAAATCCTAAAAAAAATTGTCTGGAAGAACTTAATAATGTAATGAAGGTAATGGAAAAAATATAAATTTGATTTAGATCATTAAAAGTTATTAATCAGAGAATTAACAGGAAAAAAAGATGGATAAAATAAGCAGAGCTTCAAGGACTGTGCAACAGTAGCAAAAGTCTAACATATGTTAGCATAGATATCAATATTGAGGTAAATAATATTTGACAAAATGATGGCTAAATACTACTGAAATTTGGTGAAAAATGTGTTTTATACAGTCAAGAAACTTTGCAAAGCCAAACAGGATAAATACAAACATATCACACCTAGGTACATCAAAGTTAAAGTACTAAAAAAACAAAAATATAGAGAAAATCAACTTTGAAATAAACCACAGAAAAACAACAATATTGTGTACATCACATCTTAAGTAGAAAATCCAAACGAATCTACAAAACAACCTCATGAATAAGTGAATTCAGAAAGCCACTGAATACATGCTTGGTCTATAAAACCCAGAGTAACAAAAGTTGGAAAAAGAAATTTCCAAGAATTCTATTTACAACTGTGTCAAAAATACACTTTTAGGAAAAAATGTGAATGGATGGTATGGTAAACCATAAAGCATTGCTGTACTTTATTAAAGAAAATAGAAATAAATGGAAAATATATTCCTGGATTGGAAAATTGAACATCAGTTAGATGTCAATTACACCTAAATTGACTTGTAGGTTTGCATATAACAACTGTCAAAATGACACTAGTTTTTAAAAAAGCAGGATCCTCTATGAGCCACCTCCCAGAATATTGGAAATAAAAGCAAAAATAAACAAATGGGACCTAATTAACCTTAAAAGCTTCTGCACAACAAAGGAAACTATAAGCAAGGTGAAAAGACAGCCTTCAGAATGGGAGAAAATAATAGCAAATGAAGCAACTGACAAACAACTAATCTCAAAAATATACAAGCAACTCCTACAGCTCAATTCCAGAAAAATAAATGACCCAATCAAAAAATGGGCCTAAGAACTAAATAGACATTTCTCCAAAGAAGACATACAGATGGCTAACAAACACATGAAAAGATGCTCAACATCACTCATTATCCGAGAAATGCAAATCAAAACCACAATGAGGTACCATTTCACGCCAGTCAGAATGGCTGCGATCCAAAAGTCTACAAGCAATAAATGCTGGAGACGGTGTGCAGAAAAGGGAACCCTCTTACACTGTTGGTGGGAATGCAAACTAGTACAGCCACTATGAAGAACAGTGTGGAGATTCCTTAAAAAACTGGAAATAGAACTGCCTTATGATCCAGCAATCCCACTGCTGGGCATACACACTGAGGAAACCAGAAGGGAAAGAGACACATGTACCCCAATGTTCATCGCAGCACTGTTTATAATAGCCAGGACATGGAAGCAACCTAGATGCCCATCAGCAGATGAATGGATAAGAAAGCTGTGGTACATATACACAATGGAGTATTACTCAGCCATTAAAAAGAATACATTTGAATCAATTCTAATGAGGTGGATGAAACTGGAGCCTATTATACAGAGTGAAGTAAGCCAGAAGGAAAAACACCAATACAGTATACTAACACATATATATGGAATTTAGAATGATGATAACAATAACCCTGTGTATGAGACAGCAAAAGAGACACTGATGTATAGAACAGTCTTTTGGACTCTGTGGGAGAGGGAGAGGGTGGGATGATTTGGGAGAATGGCATTGAAATATGTATAATATCATGTATGAAACAGTTGCCAGTCCAGGTTCAATGCACGATACTGGATACTTGGGGCTGGTGCACTGGGAGGACCCAGAGGGATGGTATGGGGAGGGAGGAGAGAGGAGGGTTCAGGATGGGGAACACATGTATACCTGTGGCAGATTCATTTCAATATATGGCAAAACCAATACAATATTGTAAATTTTAAAAATTAAAAAAAAAAAAACTTATACGGGCAGTCACACAAACAGTAGTCAAAAAATTTTTTAAAAGAAAAAAATATTTGTACTCAGGTCACTTGATTTTATGAGCTACTAGTAAAAGCCTTAATCAAGACAGTGTGCCTGGTGCAAGCTTAGGCATAGAAATCAATTGAAAATAATAAATTGTCTAGAACTATAGCTGCATATGTAAATATGTATATATATTTGATTTTTCAAAGATGTCAAGATAATTCATAGATGAAAAGGAAGTCTACATCAAATTTTGTTAGACACACTGGATGTCTGTATAGAAAAATTTAACATATACTCCTAACTGAAAAGAAAATGGACCATAGGCTTAAATATAGAGGCTAAAATTATTAAACTTACAGAAGGAAACATAGGAGAGAGCCTGTGTGACCTTTCGGTTGGCAAGTATAAAAACACATAACCCACAGTAAATGCACAATAAAGGGAGAAAATCGATAATTTGGACTTCATCAGGATGAAAAACCTGCTCAACAAAAGGCATCATTTAGAAAAAGAAAAGTCAAAGTACAGATAGAGAGGAAACACTCACTATTCATATATTAGGCAAAAGACTCGTAACTGGAATATAAAATATGTTCTTAAAACACAATAGGAAGAATAATAAGCCAGTTTTGAAAAGTAAACAAAACCCTTGAATGCCACTTACTAACAGAAGATACATAAATGACCAATGGTCACATAAATAGCTGTTCCACATCATTGGTCATCAGCTGATTGCCAGTTAGAACCACATGAAATAATTATTTATGATCGTGCCTGTATGTGCACCCCCACGCCCCCACAGAAACGTGCACACACACGCATGCAAGCTAAAATGGCTACATTTTTAAAAAATCTGAATATCTTAAATATCACAGAGCTCTTTGAATAATAAGAAATCTGAAAAATTATTGGTTAAAATATGAAATATAATTGCCACTTTATGTATGTGCATGTATGGCATATATGCCACTTTATGGGTATATATAGTATGTAGTAGGGGTGTGTGTGTGTGTGTATATATGTATCTTCCACATATACTAGCTATCAACCCTAAATATCCAAGATTTTTAAAAGTATAAATGATCCCAAAGACATACGTATCGATATTTACAGCAGTTTTAATTGCAATACCCCAAACTTCTAAGCACTCCAAATGTTCATCAAAAGGGAAATACAGGAGCAAAACACGGTACAAGAGAATACTAGCCAAAAAAAAAAAAAGAGAATACTAGCCGTCTAAGAGGAATGGCACACTGATCTACACAACCAAAGTCACTGTGATGAGTGACGCCCATACAGTGAGTGCACGCAGCAGGGTTCTGCTCACATAAAAACTCTGGAAAATAGATACTCCTCTGCAGTAACAAATGGCATATCAGAAGTCCACAGTCTTGAGCAGATGGAGGATACTGGCCAGAGTACCCTTTCGGGAATGATGGTAACGCTCCAGACTGTAATGATGGCTGTGAATTCATGGATGTCTATTTCTGTCAAAGTTCATGAAATTGAACAATTTAAATGGGTATGTTTTCATGTATGCTAACTATAAAATTAGATGTATTGGGATATCAACATCTGCATTAATACATGACTTAAAGGGGTGATGATAAAAACATACTGTCCTTGGATTCCTGATAGTTTAAGAATATGTGAGGCTTGAAGTCCCATCTTATATTTTATGGTGTGGTAATGACACATTTACAGAAGAAAATATGTTGTAGAGTGCATGGACTTTGAAATCAAAGAGACCCTTGTTTCAATTTTATTTAGATAAGTTCTTCTTAGACTTTGTAAGCCTCAATTTCCACACCTATAAAATAGAGGTAGATGATACTACTATGCTGTAGAATAATGTTAGTTCAAACAGACCTCAGTTTTAATCCTTAAACTACCATTGGAGCCTGTGCAAATTTCTTCATCTCTCTTTTTCTTGAAAATAAAAATGGCCATAACTCTGAGTCATAAAATTAGTCCAAGGATTTATTGAGTTGGCAAATGGAAAACAACTAATAAAATGTCTGGCACAATGCAAGGGCTCAATAAATGTTAGTTTTCCTCTTCCCATTTCAGTAATACCAAGAGAGCTAAAATATGATACGAAACAGTTGGCAAGATATTAATGTTGGAAAGAGATTTCTCATAGTGTAGACTAATGTATTTTCATATTTTCAAAGAATAACAGCTAAGGCTTCAATTGTTGAATCTCAAATTACTTTCCTAATTTACCTAAAGGTTTGAAGAGCAGACTTCAAAGGACACATATTCCCTAAGATCAAATATTTAAGTAAAGGTTATCTGAAATACCTAAACCTTTGAAAATATCTCAAAGGGGAATTCCATTTCCAGCAATATGACAGAAAGATATCCTGAGGGGACTTCTTACTATAATACCACTTGATCCGAGATAATTTACAGCAAATACACTTTTAAAGCAGTGTTGTAAACAAAAGAAATATCCAAGGACAAATAATAGTAAAAATAAGCCAGTGAGGTAAAGCTGACACGTGAAAGCTAGTGCACACAGAGTCCAGGCTGCATTCACGAAAAGTGGCGATGCCAGATCGGAAATGGAGACACTCAGATCGGCGTTCTCCAGGCAGATGGCTGGCTGACTCTGAAATTGTCCCATGGATCTACAAACATCCAGGAGAGTTAAAGTAGGTTCAACTGCTAGCTTTCCCTGGAAGAGAAACTTCAGATGCCCTCAAGAGTGAGTAAGTGAGCGTGCTCAGTCATGTCTGACTCTTTGCTACCGTATGAACTGTAGTCAGGCAGGCTCTTCTATCCTTGGAATTTTCCAGGCAAGAATACTGGGGTTGGGTTGCCATTTCCTACTTCAAGTGATCTTTCCAAGCCAGGGACTAAACTCACATCTCTTGTGTCTCCCGCATTGGAGGCAGATTCTTTACCACTGCACCATGTCATGAGAATGGCACCACAATTTGACTTTTAAAAAATACAATAGAGAGTTTCAGCAAAGTTGACTCTGGCAAAAAGACTTGTAAAAAGAGAAAAACATTTCTGATGAGACTGACAAAAGTAGGGGGAGAAATAGCACACAAAAATAACACTTGAAATGGAAAAGAGGACATGCTAAAGAAACAGCATGGACTGAAAAGTTATTGAGAGTCTTAAAAAACCTTAGTTCCAATCAAGAGTAAAATGTTAGACTTAAATGGACAAGTACCCAGAAATAGGTAATTTCATAGCACTAAATCAAGACTAAAGAGGAAACACAGATTACCTGTATTTACTATGTATATAGAATCTGTGATTTAAAGTTTCTAATGAAGAAGACACCAGGCCCAGATGGTTTTACTGGTGAGTTCAAGCAAAAGTTTAAGTAATTTATAATTACAACCTCCAGCAAGTTCTTAAACAAAATAAATGGGGGGGGGGTAAGATATCCAATTTATTATTAATTAGTCCTGTTCTTATAATCAAACCTTGATGTCAAAATTAAATAAGGACTTTGAAGAGATACAAACGTCGAAAACAAAAGACTAGCTATGCTGTCTCTTCAGTCGTGTCCGACTCTGTGCGACCCCATAGACGGCAGCCCAACAGGCTCCCCCGTCCCTGGGATTCTCCAGGCAAGAACACTGGAGTGGGTTGCCATTTCCTTCTCAAAAAGACTAGCAGAAAAATATAAAAAATTAGGAGTATACCCTAGGAATTCAAGAGGGCTTTCACATTATGTAATCCATAAGTACAATCCATCTCAGTAACAGGCCATAAACGAAAAATCCATGCTATCACTTCAGAAGAATCAGAAAAAGTACATGACAAAATTTATGACTAATCAGTGCCTAATCACCTATCAAACTGGTAATGGGAAGAAGCTTAACTTTGCAAACTCTATCAAAACACTCAATAAATGCAATTTCCTCTGGCAGAATGCAAGAAGTAGTCCTTTCAGGTCAGCAGCAAGACAGAGAAGACTATCGTAACAAGTTACATATCAAGAAGTACTAGAAGTCTTAGATGGTGCAAGAAAAAAAGAACTTTGAGAGGAAAAAGAAACATTTGTGAATTATACAGATATTTATATAAAGGCTCCCTGTGTGTGTGTGTGTATATATATATATATACACAAAAATCATTTAGTTATGTAAGAACTTAGTAAAGTTGCAGGTACTAGTATAAACAATGAAATGCACCTGTATTTATCAATAAAATAGTTATGAAACATTTTAAAAACTATGTTTAACAAGAATAACA
The DNA here is from genome assembly GCF_029378745.1 of Bos indicus. Taxonomy (NCBI): domain Eukaryota; kingdom Metazoa; phylum Chordata; class Mammalia; order Artiodactyla; family Bovidae; genus Bos; species Bos indicus. Next base: position 103,601,717 of record NC_091766.1, read on the forward strand.
AAACCATAAGTAATCAAAAGATGTGCAAGAACTTTGAAGATAAAATGTGGAACATACTGAAAGACATTAAAAGTTCTAAATAAATGAAGCAATGTAACCTATCAAAGACAAGTATAGTCAACCCATAAAGATTAATCTATTAGTACGTTTATAGCTAAACCAAATCTAATAATGTTGAGACAATGGGCTATCCAAGTAGAAAATTTGAAATGTAATCTATACATCAACTATCCACAAAAATTGAATATGAATTAAATATTTTAGAGTTAAAAATGAAATATTTAACCTTTTCAAGAAATATAGGAGAATATTTTTAACCTTCATGTTAGGAAACAGTTTATTTTATTGAAAAAATAATATAAATATGAACTATAAATGAAGATTAACAAAATTTAAGATCCATATTCATCAGTAGACACCATAAAATGAGCACCATAAAAGATGCAAAATATATTATGGACTGGTAGTTATCTTAAATTTCTAGACAAGTTTAAATGTGTAAATTTAAATTCCTACAAGCTTTATCAACCTTTTAACTATCATTCATTTAATTTTTCATACTGAGTTTGCATCTTAAGTTAAGATACTGAGTTCCTGTTTACTTTGCAGCATGCAATGCTCAGCTTATATCCAATCCAAAGATGTCTCTGGGCTAAAAGATACAACATTTGGCATGTGGATATCCATACACAGAGTGCATTGCCAGCACCAGCAGCTTGCACAATCTGTGCTTGGAAATTTACATTGATCATAATTACTGTTCCACCTGTATTAAATAATGCTGTGCTATCCTGGGGAATTTCAAAAATGGTTTCTCAAAGTTGTCTGTGGCAACACAGTAAGCACATGTAAAGAAATGTGGAACAATACAGCACTTTTCAACACAATTTCAATGAAAATTTTATAACCTGTACCTTGGTGAGTTTTTAAAGAAATATTTGGTTCTTGAGTTATTTCTGGTGCCCATATTCAGTCAAGCACTTATTGGGCATCTCTTTTGTTTCCAATAATCAGGGTGCTGTGTATTAATATAACAGATATGAAAACCTAGTGTGTGCTTTTGAATACCCCTTAATTGGAGAAAGGAAATAAGCACAAACTACTTTTGTTTTTCTGAATAGAGATTAAATAATAACTTGCCAGAAGTTATAGGAAAGATTCAAATCATGGCAAATTTCTCATTAGATTTTCAGTGCTACATGTAAAGAGATATATTCTAAAATATTAGTAGTATTCTGGATGAAATTCAATGCATATATTCTCATCAAAAAGTAACATGTTGTTGAAAGTGAAAGTGAAGTCGCTCAGTCATGTCTGACTTTTTGCAATACCATGGACTGCAACTCACCAGGCTCCTCTACCCATGAGATTTTCCAGGCATGCTTATTCTAAAAGATCAAAGATTTAGAACTTATGGTTGCCTAATGCCTATCTTTCCTCTGTCTTATCTATGTTTTCTGGCTTTGAAATAGGCCAGGAATAGCCAGATAATCCTGGGTGGTACAGATCTCCTGGGGAAGGGCATGACAACCCACTCCAGTATTCTGGTCTGGAGAATTCCATGGACAGAGGAGCCTGGCAGGTTGCAGTCTAGGGGGTCACAAAGAGTTGGACATGACTTAGTTACTAAACCACCGTCAAGGGGAATAGCCAATAATAAGGAGAATATAAGAATGCAAAACTGAAAAGCAAGATTATACAAAAACAGAATAATGAAGTACAATAGAAATTATGAAATGATAAAAATGTAGTTTTAAGATGTGATAGCAGAAAATGACAAGGCACTCTGAAGACTTTCAATTCCTCAGTTTGCCATGTTCTCTAAACCTTGAGCATCTAAGCCTTTATTTACTGTTTCTACCTCCTGGAGCTCTCCTTTCCGTCTGACCTTGCCCACTCTCTGCCCTTCTTAACCTGTTTAAAATAAGTTCATCATTCAAAGAATGTAAACGTCTCTTCTGCCGTGATCATTTCACTGCCCACAATCCCCACCAGCAATTCATAATGGATGTAATGCTCTCTGTTTTGTTGCCCACACCACTCTATTTACCATTACATCCACCATCATTATGGAGAAGGAAGTGGCATTCCACTCCAATATTCTTTCCCGGGAAATCCCATGGACAGAGGAGCCTGGTGGGCTACAGTCCGTGGAGTTGTGAGAGTCATACATGATTTAGTGACTAAAATCACCAACTACCCCATCATTTATTAAGTAGTTTACAATTACATTGTAATGTCTGTTTTCCCCAATACACAGCAAGCATCCTTAAATTGGTGAGCAACTTGTTCTCTTGTGATCTCAATGCATGATACGTAATAGACATTCACCAAACACTGATTGATTATATTTTCCCAAAGTCATGCATAAAGTGATTAATATATATAGATATCTTTTCTATGCTCCTTGCATAAGGGTTACTATTGAAAGTAAATGGTGGATTTTGTTGTTTTTTATTTTTACAGTGCTTTGGAAGAAGAGTGGGCGCTTTCATTATGAGTTACATCTCTAGAAAAAGTGTTCAAGTCACACAGATTAATACCTAAACATAGTGATACTACTGAATCTCTATTTGTAACAAGTACCTTATTCCCAACCTTTAAAAAAAAATGAGCAGAATGCATCATTTACTTAATTATATTATTAAATAACAGTCAAACAAATGTATATAGTTTCTAGTCATACAATGTATGTAGTTTCACCAAAGTAGGGGAAGAGATTTAGAGGACAAATTTTCTTTGAAAAAAGTACCTTCAAGGACCCAGCAGCAATTACTGGGTCAGGAGTTAGACAAAAATATAGAAATCAAGAGGCTGCTGCAGCTGCTAAGTCGCTTCAGTCGTGTCCGACTCTGTGTGACCCCATAGACAGCAGGCCACCAGGCTCCCCCGTCCCTGGGATTCTCCAGGCAAGAACACCGGAGTGGGTTGCCATTTCCTTCTCCAATGCATGAACGTGAAAAGGGAAAGTGAAGACGCTCAGTCGTGTCCGACTCTTAGCGACCCCATGGACCTCAGCCTACCAGGTTCTTCTGTCCATGGGATTTTCCAGGCAAGAGTACTGGAGTGGAGTGCCATTGCCTTCTCCGAATCAAGAGGCTAGGTGTTACTAAGCATAGTTATCATTCCATGCTGTGTACAGCTTAGATCTCAATTTCTTTGCCTCAGAAGAAAAACAACTATCATTATTCAAGTAAATAATACTTAATATCATAGATTCACAATTTTTCATATAAAGATCTTTAAAAAATACTTATTCTTACTAACTAGAACAAATCCCTGGGTTGGGAAGATCCCCTGGAGAAGGGAAAGGCTACCCACTCCAGTATTCTGACCTGGAGAATTCCCTAGACTGTATAGTCCATAGGTTTGCAAAGAGTCAGACACAACTGAGCGACTTTCACTCACTCACTCAGAACAAATCAGAAGATGAGGTATTTTTTCCTGAAAGTTATGAAATTCTAAAGACTTCTTAGTGGAACTTCAACTGATAGAGTTGAGGAGAATTTTGTAGGTAGTCCCTTGATTGTTTTTTCAACTAAAATTATTATTCTCTTATAGAATATTTCTCCTTCATTTTCTCAGAGTTTGTTGAGTAATATGCTCTGTCTATTGGCTCATAAAGAAGAGCCAGTTTGATAAAGTATCTTTGGGTAAGTCACTAAAGGTTGAGTTCTCTGTATATTTGGCTTTAAAGTGAAAAATTCATGAACTAGAACATTGCTATGTTCTATAGGAAGTTCCTATAAATTTTCATACTTGTAAGAAATTTTTGCATAGCCACAATAATAAAATATGCCATTGAAATTTTAGATCCTAACATATAATTATGTTTCCTCATACCATGAAGTAAAAAAGTGTATAATTCCATTTACTGCTTTTGGGTTTCAAACTCCTGCTGCTAAAAGCAATGAAGCAAACAATGAAGGTAGTGCTGGCATTATTAATCTTTCTTGGCAAAGGCACTTTACTTCCAATATAACAGGAAATATAACTAAAGCTACTTAGTTCGGCCAAGAATGCAAGTTTTCATGTGTTGTAAATGTTTTAGAAATTAGATTTTTTTCAAAAGCAGTTTTTGTTTGTTCAGATGAAAGCACTTGAAACATAGTTACTACCAAGAGTAAATTATCAATTAAATTAAAACTTCAGTCAGATGGAAGAGAAATAACTAATCTCACCATTTTGTCACTTTAACATGGTTATCTTCAGTCTAGGCAATGTCTTTCAGTCTGACAGGACCCCAAGGACTTCATAAAATTTCCATGGTATACAAACTGCATCATGATATACAGACAGCTGTGGAACAGGAGAGAAAGACAATAATAGTCACTACAATCAGGCTGAGAAGATTTGGGTAGAGAAGATGATATTTGCTTCATAAGAGCTGTAAGGAATTTACTGAGAAAAATGGTAATTAGTGATACTGAATGCAAGTGAATACCTTAAGTTGCCTAGATGAAAGTGTTCTGAACTCTTCATTGATTCCATCATTACAGACTTTGTCTCTTTATATACACCTTTGGAAGGTATGCACATTCCAAGCTCTCTTTTCCAGTGTTAGACCTAAATTACACATGTAAGCTTTGTAGTTGGCCATGAGCTTCTCATTTATGCAGAAACAACTTCACAGTTATTTGTTCCACAAACCTATTGAGAGCATACTAGCCTGCTGGCTTGTGTGAACATTTTGCTGAACAGCTGCTCTGGCTTTAAAATTTGGACTTTCCAAGCACTGTTTGAAATACCAACAGCAAATGTGGAAGGTACAGGAAAGAATTTTTGCTTACATGTCATCATTTCTAGCTTGATATTTATATGCTTTTTTCTTAATTATATTAGGAGAATAGATACTCAAGTCAAAATACAAAAATAAAAGATATCTAGAAATGTTTGGATTTATAACATTTAAAACTGTATGAAAGAATTATGTTGTATATATATATAATAAGAGTAAAATTAGAAATGCTAATTAGAAAATAGTAGAAATTGCACATTTAAATGATTATAAATTATTAAAATGTTAAAGGCTATAGATTAGCAAACATCATTCTGGATTTTTGTGAAAATCTTATCTATACAAAAGAACGTTGCAGGGTTTTAAAAAATCATTTGTATAACCTGAAAGTTTATTAAATCAGGTTTACTTAAACCTGCAGTGCTTTTTTTTTTTAATAACAGAAGTAGGCTATTGTGCATCCATACAATGGAAAATTGTACAACCATTACAAGCAGTATTGTGAGTCCACTTTTATAGGTATGAAAAATTTCCACACTGAATTATTGAGTACGACTAAATTACAAAGAAGTGATTCTAATATGATGCCATTTATATAACAGCACTAAAACCCTCTGTGTGAATGTATGTGTGAAGATACAGTGTATTAATTAGGATTTGGAAGTAACAAAATAGCCCTCACATTTCAATGGTTTCTTTACATTCATTTCTTGTTCATGCTCTGTGTAGGTTGCTCTGGCCTGGTCCCTAGATCTGTGTCATTTCTCTGTTGCTGTGGAACAAATGACCACTAACGTAGTGTCTTAAAACCGTACTCACTAAGCACGTCACAGTCAGAGGTCCCAGGGGGCTCTCAAGGCCCAAGTCAAGGTCCTGGCTAGTTTGGGTTCTCGTTTGGAAGTTAGGGAAAAAAATATCTGCCTCCAACTTCATTCAAATTTTTCATGTAATGCGGTTCCTTCCAGCCAGACAACTGAAGCCCCCTTTTTCTTAAAGGCTGTCAGCCTTTATCTTGCAAAGTATCAGGGACCGTTCACCTCCTGCAGTCTGCTCTCAGATCTTTGCTCTGCAGCCTCCTGCATCTCAGCAATAGCGAATCTTCCTTGCAATAAATTTCTCTCCTGTTTTCAGTATCTCAGATTTCTTCTTCTTCTATGTCAGAAAAGAAATGTCTTTGCTATTGAAACACTCATGGAATCTAGGTAATCTGGATAACTTCCCTGTCTTAAAATCAAGTGATTAGAAGACTTAATTACATCCACAAAATCCCTTTTGCCTTGAACTAAAACACAATCATGGGAGTAGCGTGAGGAGATAGAGGTCATAGGGCCTTCATAGAATCCTGCAGAGCAGAGGCTCTGTTCTGTCTTCCCCTTAGATCAGGCCTCAGGGATCCAGGCTGAAAGAGCATCCCCTGTATGAGACGCTGGTGTTCCCCTCACGTGCCACGGACCAAAGCAAGTCACATGGAGCAGCACAGTGTCAGTGAGCAAGGAGGTATACTTTCCCACAGGAGGAGTGCAAATAACATGGCAATTTGACGTCTACAGGCAGGAAGGTAAGTAATACTCAGAAACAGTAATTCAGTCTACCAGGCCTAGGGAGCGAGATCTAGAAATATGGTTACTACAGGGTTTGATGTTCAGTCATGATGGTATAAAACACGATTTTTAAAAAAAATTTGTGTTGCTATATTATCTGTATTTTTCAAAAGTTATATGACTTTCTCATAATTGAGAAAAAGAAAAACATTTTATCTTGAAAGAATGTAAAATATAAGTCAGAGAGTTCAGGATTTTTCAACTCTGCTTTACAGATGAGCAGAGTTAGTCAATGAGAAGCTGTGTCCATTTACATAAAAGTAGCTGCAGTCCATGGGGTCCCTAAGAGTCGGACACGACTGAGCGACTTCACTTTCACTTTCCACTTTCATGCATCGGAGAAGGAAATGGCAACCCACTCCAGTGTTCTTGCCTGGAGAATCCCATGGACAGAGAAGCCTAGTAGGCTGCAGTCCATGGGGTCGCACAGAGTCAGACATGACTGAAACGACTTAGCAGCAGCAGCAGCAACAGTATTTATAAGCTGCATTTTGTTTCTAAAATATTACAAAATATATTTTTAAAGTTCAATATTTGATTAATTTTACACAATAGTTACTATTATCTTTGTTTTATTTATGGGAGAAAATGAGGCTCAAGTGATTTTTAATGAAACTTCCATGCCAAGAATTGGAAGCCAGGATTTTTAGACTGTGGATTGATTATACACCCTCTGAAGTGCCATGATACCTCTTACTTATATACACATCAATAACAGCTTCTAATATTTATTAATACTTACTACATTCCAGAATGTACCATGGTATCTAGTCCAGTCATAAGTAAGAGGTCTGGAATGCTCAAATATAAGCAACAACGTTTTGCTTTGTATTTCAATTACAATTTGAATAAAAGGCTACAACAAGATGAAACGTGTATATATATATATCAGTTATAAAGCAAGAAAAGTTGATATTATTTTTAACAGAGATGCATAAATTCTAGTCATGCATTCTGATGGATGCTACACCCCTACCTTCACAACTGTCTACAATCCATACCAAGCCAACCATCTGATACACTTGTAAGAAATGCAAATTATATTATACTTTGATGATGACTTCCTTTCTTCTCTTCTGCTAAAACCTGTGATTCTTATATTTCTCCAAATACCAGGGACATCTCTGTGGTCTTCTAAATTAAAGAGCCTCACTATTTTTTTTTTTATCAAAACTTTCATATGAGATGTTTTTGGTGATGATCATGGTGGTGATTTGGTTGAGGGTACTATCAATTGAATTCCCAAATTCATGATATTCCTTAAAATATATGACTCTGTAAACGTGTGAATCTATTCTCACTTCTTCCTGAAGCTTGATTAATACAGGGCTAAAATCAACTAACTAGAATGACAGAGGCGTGTGTGTGTGTGCATGTGTGTGTAAGTCAGGGACTGAGTCAGAGACTTCTGTTTGTAGGAAAAAGAAGGGATATCTCCATTTCCCTAGGTCTTTGGCTCAGAGGATACTAGAAAGCAGACACTAAAGTTAGTAAGGAACTAAAATATCCAGCATTCAGGAATCCAGATTTTTGTATAAAATGCTTTGGGAAGTGGAACTTTTTGGCTGGTCAATGGTGACAAAATGTCTCTTTAACACAGCACAGATCCTGCTGGGATAGGCCCCGCTGGCCTTAATCATCTCTTTACACGTGCTCCTACCCCAACAGCTAGCTTAAACATCTTTATGCCATGGAAAACATCTAGAGCTGTTTCTTTTCTTTTCTAAAAATGTTTAATAGAATTCAGATGCTTTACGGTGTGCTGTTAGTTTCTGCTTATACAGCAAAGCGGTAAGAGCAAAACTGTACAGCAAAGTGAGTCAGCTGCATGTACGCGTATATCCTCTCTTTTCATCGCAGGGCCCTGAGTCCAGTTCCTTGCGGTAGGTTCACTGGTTACCTGTTCTATACATAGTAGTGTATATATGTCAAGCCCAGTCTCCCAGTTCATCCCACTCCCTCTTCCCTGCTTGGTGTCTGTACGTTTGTCCTTTATGTCTGTGTCTCTATTTCTGCTTTTCAAATAGGTACATCTGTACCATTTTTCCAGATTCCACATACATGCATTTATATACGGTATTTTTCTCTGTCTGATGCACTCACTCTGCACGACAGTCCCTCGGTCCGTCCATGTCTCTGCAAATGGCACAAGTTTGCTCCTTTTTTTGGCTGAGCAATATTCCATGTATATCTGTGCCGTATCTTCTTTATCCATTCCGCAGTTTTTGGGCATTTAGGCTGCTTCTGTGTCTTGGCTATTGTAAATAATGCTTCAGTGAACATTGGGGTGTTTGTATGATTTGTAATTTTGGTTTTCTCTGGGTGTATGCCCCAGAGTGGGATCGCTGGGTCATATGGTCATTCTATTTTTAGTTTTGTAAGGAACCTCCATATTGTTCTTCATATTGGCTCTACTAATGTACATTCCCCTCAACAGTGTAAGAGGGTTCCCTTCTCCCACATCCTCTCTAGCATTTACTGTAGATTTTTTTTGATGATGACCATTCTGACCAGTGTGAAGTGGTATTTCATTGTAGATTTGATTTGCTTTTCTTTAATAATCAGTCTCCATTCTGATGTCTTTTTTTGTGGTAGAGATAATAGTTCAACTCCTGATTGTATTTATTATCTCTCTAAATATCATTTATTTACACATTCAAAAAATAAATATTTATGAAATTAGTACTGAATACAAGGTGATATTACTCTTCGCCTCTGATAACTTTTGGCCTCTTTTCAACCAGTCTTAGTATCTTTCAAGAATGTAGACGCACAGACTCTTATTGGGATCCTAGGTCATTTTCCTTCTCCCATTTACTTCTAATGGTTGAAGGATGTGTACCTGATTCAATTTAGGGTTAATATGTTTAATTTCTATAAAGCATTTTGTATTCAAGTATTTTTTTTATTCATATAAGAATTAAAAAACACAGAAACCAAAAGTCTTTAAAAACACACAGATAGCAAAAGTAACATTCCTGCATTTTCACTAATTTTGTTCTTCGGAGAGTAATTACTATACAATGGAAAGCCGTGAGAGCACCTGGCTCCTTGGCAAGTCCCTAATACAACTGGCAGCCTGAGGTTCTGAATGACTGGCAGATGGCTCACACTCTATGGGTGAGCTTCGCGTCTCAAGTCATCTACGACTGCCCCCATTCTTTATATTGAATATGTTCAAGTTTAGTATAAAATAAACGTGTGATTTGTACATCTACATATATATATTTGAATACACATTTTTGTCTTTTCCAATAATGTCATTCATTTCACTTGTCTGCAATCTTAGTCATTTCCATATTTTATTTTTAAAGTATAATGTCTTTCTGAGTGGCTGAATTTTAATGTATACTTATAGTAGTGACATCTATAGGCCAGCTTCTGTTTCGTTTTTTTTTTTTTTTTTTTTTGTATATATTCACCACAATGATTAAAGCCTTTTGTTTGCCTCTGAGTAAGAGTTGATTATTTTAGCACAAAACCTTCCAAAACTGCTACGTCTCATACTCCTCTAAAGACCACGGATTTGTTTTTTCTAATAAGTAATTTAGATTCCAAATCCCTGGACCAAGTTGACTGTGACCTTCTTGCATGTATGCCATGTGGAAATCACCACGGGAACAGACTGCTGAACCAAAGGCAAACAAACAGAGCTGGATTGCTGCCTCCTCATAAATCTGAACTTGCGGTCAGTGTACAGCAGCCAAGTCATCGTGTGTATTCAGACAGGGTGTATGGCAGGCAGCTGAGAGGAGAAGATGGTATACTCTAAATATTATGCTAAGTTTTAATTAATTAGAAGCCATAATATTTACAGATGCTCTAAAATAGACTGGCTTATATAAAAACTATAATTTTAAAATGCCTTATTGAAAATTCTAAAAAAATAATCACATCAGCTTCATTTTGCTGTGGAGATTTTTTTAAATCTGTTTGTAGTTTTTTCACTAAATTTATTTTATTTTACTATTCCTTAGCAGTTTATATTTCAGACATCATTCTATGATGGTGGGAAACTTTGGCTTCTATTTACTACCCTCAGAAAGCATAATTTTGCACTGAGACTTTAAACATGTATCATCTTGTCACATCTGATGTCAGGATTGATCTGTCAGAAGTGTCTTTGCCTATGTGGAAATTACAGTGTAATTTACTTTTAGTTTTGGGGAAAAAAAAAAAAAAACTTGTATAAATGCTTTTTTTAGTCTTACTAAATATGCTGATCAACTACTTTCCTTAAAGACTTTGCATTTGAGGCACTAAAAGTAGGATTTATCAGTACAAATTCAGTTTGAGACATATGCCATACTAAACTCTCCAGATAGATTGTGAATCTACTTCACTGAATGAAGACATCAAAAATTAAGTGACCTCAGATTAGTTAGCTCAGCGACTCTCGGCTTTAGCACAATGTCCCATGCGTGGTCATTGACTTAATTTTGAAGCATTTCACTCCATGACTGCCATGTAATTCATGAGATTGTGGGTTTTATTTTGTTTTGTTCACTATTTTACTTCTAGGGCAGGGACTAGCACCTCATATATAGGTGCTCAGTAAATAAGAGACTTTAAAGTTAAGTCTTGTAAGATAAATGCTGGTGGTTAATTTTGTTTCCACATTTCAGTAGAAGCTTTTAAAATGCAATCTAAGATTTTTTTTAATTATGTTGAGAAGTTATTAAGAGCAATATCTGAAATTTTAAGGTAGAACTGAAGATAGCCCCAAAACAAAACATAAACCTGAGAAAGAAATTGGGAAGAAGGAGAGAGTGTTGACAACATTCAGGTTGTGAGAAATGGCGAGCGCAACATGCTTTTAGTCTTAGAAATCTAAAGTTGGGAATTCCCTGGTGGTCCAGCGGTTAGGACATTCACTGCCAGAGGCCCAGGTTCAACCCCTGGTTGAAAACTAATCCCACAAGACGTACAACTCCCCCCTCACCCGTCCCCCCAAAAATTCAAAGTTATCACCGCTCTTGTTTAAGAAATATGATTTTATAGTTAAACATAAAACAACAACAACAAGAAACCCTCCACCAGATGTGTTGTCCTTCTAGCCCAGTGTTGACCAAAGGGAGGCATCACCTGGGTGATTCGTAAGATAGCACTATGCGTGACACCCCCAGGGCAGGTTCTTGTAGCAGACCCTCGTGGCCTACTATTTCATTTCCGATGGAGTCTCTTAGCCTGTACAAAAGGATAGGAACCAGCTTCACCTCTGTTATAACGGCGACCAAGGCCTCCAAGTGATCTAGAAACAGGAGTTTTACCATTTACCTCCACGGTTATCCCCTATGGACAGTCCGTGGGAAACATAACTGCCGATTCTATGTTTTAAAACCAGAGAGAGCTATGTTTTAAAAATTGCATCAGTCAAATTCTTCTCAGGAAAATAAAAACTCGGTGAATAGTTAAACAGCATAATTTAAAGAATCTGTGGAAAAAGTATTAGCTGTAAGACTAGTAAAAGCAAAAGGAACCCTGATGTAACAAAGCAATAGAAAATTCTGGAAGCAACTAAAACCCATGGGGTTAAGTGAAGTGTTAGTCGCTCAGTTGTGTCCAGCTCTGTGCGACCTCATAGACTGTAGCCCGCCAGGCTCCTCCATCCATGGGATTCTCCAGGCAAGAATACTGCAGTGGGTTGCCATTTCCTTCTTCAAGGGATTTTCCCGACACAGGGAGAGAACCTGAGTCTCCTGCATTGCAGGCAGATTCTTTACCATCTGAGCCATCCGGGCAGCCCATGGGGTTAGGAAAGTAACTTTCGGGAATTATCAGAATTAGAAACATGGAGACTGCACCTTGGAGTTTACTCACGTCTTTGAGAGAAGGCCAGGGGCCAGCTGCTTTTGGCATTCCAGGAACTTAGGGAATACTAACTACACAGCCTAGAGACTTAGACCTCTGGGTAGAGAGCAACTGAGCTGACCAGGCAGCAGCAGATTAGAACCAGTTGTTTTTTCAAGTGCTGTTGATGAGGGTGAAGCCCCTGAAAACAAGGAAACAAGAAGTCAGTCTCTTCTTTCCATTTCTGACTCTGAGTCAGCCTCTAGTAGCCCCTGGAGGAGAATCTATTAATAGGCCAGCTAGTGCAAAGAAAATTAGGTTACACAGTTTTAACAATAGCACAACATTGCCACAAAACATTGTAAATGAATGAATTTGAGGCTTAGTAATATTAGCTTAATAACTGATACAGATTTGGAAGTTTACAGTTAGCAGTTTCTCCTATCTATCTAGGGAACAACCCCAAACCACAAGAGAATAAGATCAGAAAACTAGCTCATTTTCAAAGGAGTAACAAATAAGTAACCAAATAGATGGAACTTTCCCAAGAGTTGTGGTGGTTTCAGTGGAAAAAGAATAGAGATTTGTTTTGGTTGCAGTTCTCAGAAAAGTCTGAAAACTGACAAAGTAAAATGTTACCAAGATGAAGGACACCCAAAACATTGATTTGTAGCGTTGACAAATGCCCTGGAACTTGAAAAATACTGAGGAAAAAAAAAAAAAAAGGTATGAAGTAAAGTGGGGAAATCCCTCAGACAGGCAATATAAATATAAATATATTATATATATATATATATATATATATATATATAGAGAGAGAGAGAGAGAGAGAGAGAGAGAGAGAGAGAAAGAGAGGTATGAGTAGTATGAGTAATGAAGTAAGACTTAGCTTATCAATACTGCTTTGTATCTGCCTCTATCTATTGACGGAGAGAAGTACTAAAAAAAAAAAAAAACATACTCAGTTTAGGAGTAAAGGTATACTCTTGCCCTTATGGATCAGATATAAATGGATGTCACTGGAGAAAGGGCACCTTATTCAGATAAGTAACCAAAAGGAAACCGGCATCGGATATTTCCTAAAAATAAAGAAAAGGAACCAGAAAAACACACACACACACACACACACACACGAGGTATTTAACAACAAAATATGTTTTAAAATCATATAATCATCTAAATAGCTTTGAACAGAAGGAGAGAAAAAGTTCAGTTCAGTGGCTCAGTCATATCGGACTTTGTGAACCCATGGACTGCAGCATGCCAGGCTTCCTGCCCATCACCAACTCCTAGAGCTTACTCAAACTCATGCCCATAGAGTCACTGAGACCATCCAACCATCTTATCCTCTGTCGTCCCCTTCTCCCTTCCTCAATCTTTCCCAGCATCAGGGGCTTTTCCAAGAGTCAGTTCTTTGCATCAGGTGGCCAAAGTATTGGAGTTTCAGCTTCAGCATCAGTCCTTCCAATGAATATTCAGGACTGATTTCCTTTAGGATGGACTGGTTGGATTTCCTTGCAGTCCAAGGGACTCGCAAGAGTCTTCTCCAACACCACAGTTCAAAAGCATCAATTCTTCGGCACTCAGCTTTCTTTATAATCCAAATCTCACATCCATACATGACCACTGGAAAAATCAAAGCTTTGACTAAACAGAGCTTTGTTGGCAAAGTGATGCCTCTGCTTTTCAATATGCTGTCTCGGTTGGTCATAACTTTTATTTCAAGGAGCAAATGTCTCTTAATTCCATGACTGTAGTCACTATCTGCAGTGATTTTGGAGCCCCCTAAAATAAAGCCTGTCACTGTTTCCACTATTTCCCCATCTATCTGCCATGAAGTGATGGTACCAGATGCCACGATCTTCGTTTTCTGAATGTTGAGCTTTAAGCCAACTTTTTCACTCTCCTCTTTCACTTTGATCAAGAAGCTCTTTAATTCTTTGCTTGCTTCCATAAGGGTGGTGTCATCTGCATATCTGAGGCTATTGATATTTCTTTCGGCAATCTTGATTCAAGCTTGGGCTTCATCCAGCGCAGCATTTCTCGTGATGTACTCTGCATATAAGTTAAATAAGCAGGGTGACAATATACAGTCTTGACTTAATCCTTTCCTAATTTGGAACCAGTCTGTTGTTCCATGTCCAGTTCTAACTGTTGCTTCTTGACCTACATACAGATTTCTGAAAAGGCAGGTCAGGTGGACTGGTATTCTAATCTCTTTAAGAATTTTCCACAGTTTGGTGGGATGATTTGGGAGAATGTCATTGAAACATGTATATTATCATATGTGAAATGAATCGCCAGTCCAGGTTCAATGCATGATACAGGATGCTTGGGGCTGGTGCACTGGGATGACCCAGAGGGATGGTACGGGGAGGGAGGAGGGAGGGGGGTTCAGGATGGGGAACACATGTACACTCGTGGTGGATTCATGTCAATGTATGGCAAAACCAATACAATATTGTAAAGTAATTATCCTCCAATAAAAATAAAAAAATTTATATTAAAAAAATTTTTTTTCCACAGTTTGTTGTGATCCACACAGTCAAAGGCTTTGGCATAGTCAGTAAAGTAGAAGTAGATGTTTTTCTGGAACTCTCTTGATTTTTCAATGATCCAACATATGTTGGCAATTTGATCTCTGGTTCCTCTGACTTTTCTAAATCCAGCTTGAACATCTGGACATTCATGGTTCACATACTGTTGAAGCCTGGCTTGAAGAAATTTGAGCATTACTTTGCTAGGGTGTGAGATGAGTGCAATTGTGCAGTAGTTTGAACATTCTTTGGCATTGCCTTTCTCTGGTATTGGAATGAAAGCTGACCTTTTCCAGTCCTGTTGCCCCTGCTGAGTTTTCCATATTTGCTGGCATATTGCATGCAGCACTTTCACAACACAATGTTTTAGGATTTGCAATTGTTCAACTGGAATGTTTGGCCTTAGATCAAACAACAGAGAGGGAATACATCTCCACCCATCACCAGAAAATTGGATTAAAGATGTATTGAGCATGGCCCCACTCATCAGAGCAAGACCCAGTTTCCCCCTCAGTCAGTCTTTCCCATCAGGAAGCTTCCAAAAGCTGCTTATCTTCTCCATCAGAGGGCAGACAGACTGAAAACCACAATCACAGAAAACTAACCCATCTGATCCCATAGGCCACAGACTTGTCTAACTCAATGAAACTATGAGCCATGCCTTGTAAGGCCACCCAAGATAAGGGGTCATTTTGGAGAGTTCCTAGAAAATGTGGCCCACTGGAGAAGGGAATGGCAAGCCACTTCAGTGTTCTTGCCTTGAAAACCCCTTGAATGGTATGAAAAGGCAGAAAGATAGGACACTGAAAGATTAACTCCCCAGGTCAGTAGGTGCCCAATATGCTACTGGAGATCAGTGGAGAAATAACTCCAGAAAGAATGAAGGAATGGCACCAAAGCAAAAACAACACCCAGTTGTGAATGTGACTGGTGATAAAAGTAAAGTCTGATGCTGTAAAGAGAACACTGCATAGGGACCTGGAATGTCAGGTCCATGAATCACGGCAAATTGGACGTGGTCACACAGGAGATGGCCAGAGTGAACATCGACATTTTAGGAATTAGTGAACTAAAATGGACTGGAATGGGTGAATGTAACTCAGATGACCGTTATATCTACTACTCTGGGCAAGAATCCCTAAGAAGAAATGGAGAAGCCATCATAGTCAAGAAAAGAGTCCAAAATGTAGTACTTGGATGTAATCTCAAAAATGACAATGATCTCGGTTCGTTTCCAAGGCAAACCATTCAGTATCATAATAATCCAAGTCTATGCCCAGACCATTAATGCTGAAAAAGCTGAAGTTGAATGGTTCTATGAAGACCTACAAGACCTTCTAGAACTAACACCAAAAAAGCTGTCCTTTTCATCATAGGGGATTGGAATGCAAAAGCAATAAGTCAAGAGATACCTGTAGTAACAGGCAAATTTGGCCTTGCAGTACAGAATGAAGCAAGGCAAAGGCTAACAGAGTTTTGCCAAGAGAACACACTGCGAACACCTTCTTTCAATAACACAAGAGAAGACTCTACACATGGACATCACCAGATGGTCAATATCAAAATCAGATTGATTATATTCTTTGTAGCCAAAGATGGAGAAGTTCTATACAGTCAGCAAAAACAAGACCAGGAGCTGACTGTGGCTCAGATCATGAACTCCTATTGCCACATTCAGATTTAAGTTGAAGAAAGCAGGAAAAACCACCAGACCATTCAGGTATGACCTAAATCAATTCCCTTACAATTATACAGTGGAAGTGAAAAATAGATTCAAGGGATTAGATCTGATAGAGTTCCTGAAGAACTATGTATAGAGGTTCATGACATTGTACAAGAAGCAGTGATCAAGACCATCCCCAAGACAAAGAAGTGCAAAAAGGCAAAATGGTTGTCTGAGGAGGCCTTACAAATAGTTGAGGAAAGAGGAGAAAATAAAGGCAATGGAGAAAAGGAAAGATATACCCATTTGAATGCAGAGTTCCAAAGAATAGCAAGGAGAGATAAGAAAGCCATCCTCAGTGATCAGTGCAAAGAAATAGAGGAAAACAATAGAATGGGGAAGACTAGAGATCCCTTAAAGAAAATTAGAAATACCAAGGAAACATTTCATGCAAAGATGGGCTCAATAAAGGACAGAAATGATATGGACCTAGCAGAAACAGAAGATATTCAGAAGAGATGGCAAGAATACACTGAAGAACTATACAAAACAGATTTTCATGACCCAGATAACCACGATGGTGTGATCACTCACCTAGAGCCAGAATTTCTGGAATGTGAGGTCACGTGGGTCTTAGGAATCATCACTACAATCAAAGCTAGTGGAGGTGATGGAATTCCACTTGAGCTTTTTCAAATCGTAAGAGAAAAGCTGAGAGACTTTAATTTTCTTTTGTGCTCTTAGAAAAGATTTAATAGACACTTTTTCAAGCAACATAGGAGTCAGATATACAAAGCTATAGAGTTAAATACTGGCAATAAATATGGACAAATTCAAATTAATCAAAAGAATAAGTATTTATGCTATGCATTCATGCATGCACTCAAAGGAAAACACAAAAGCAAAACTCCTTGGTTCCATGAAAATGCACAGCTCAAGGAAATATGAGAGGATAAAAAATACAGGTAGCTGGCCTATCAGTAATGAATACAGACTGTAAAACCACTGAAAGAAAAAATTCTTATTAGATAATAAAACTTTAAAACTTTTATAGTACTAAAAATGTGATGTATACTGTTTTAAGGGCTTTACTTCATTTGAGTGTAATTTCAAAAAATGAAAACAAGTAAGCAAACAAAAAACAAAGAAAAACTTTTACAAGGTGTTATTGATCTTTTATTTCTACTTTTATGGTTGGAAGGCTCTAAGGCACAGTGAGCTTAAGTAAGTTGCCCAAAGTCAGATAGCAGATCAGCAGTGAAAAAGAGGTAAATTTCTAACAAGCCACATATAAATTGGCAATAATTTTACAAAGTCCAAAGATTGTCTTTTTTTTTAAATATTGGAATGCATGAATTCAATTTTTATCAATGTTCAATTTTACTGTTTTTTTTTTTTTAACGAGTATTTGTATATACATGAATATATTACTTTTTGGGTCTACTGAATGGATACCTTTTTAATACATTATACTGAATTTTAATATGTCTAATATATTTTAGATATACAAAGCTTTTTAGCAAAGTAACCTTCTAGTCTTAAAGGTTAGGGAAATAAAATAGTAAAAAATTGAATTTGATCCCATTTTAAGATGAGCTTCCCAACAAAAATTATTTTTAAAAAATGATATAGTGCATTTGTAATCAGAGCCCAGTGTCTTACCTAAGAAGCCTCATTATTTTTCATTAGGCAAAATCCCACACTGGGCTTTGTGCATGTCACACTTCTAAGCAATTTATTTAGAAAAACACAAATAAAATAAGAGGCTAAATTATCTAAAGTAGTTACAAACTAAAAAAAAAAAAAAAATTATGCTCTTAATTCCTGACAAGATTGAATTTAGAAAAAAAAAAATCACACATTAAAGTCTTTAATTAAAAGCTGATTACTTAATTTTCAGGAATTGCATTCACCTATTTTAATACTACTAAAACTTAATTTCTATAAATGTGTGATTTAATAAATTATGGTGGTAAGGTGCTTCAGTTATGTCCAAATCTTGGGGACCCCATTGACTAGCCCGCCAGGCTCCTCTGTCCATGGAATTCTCCAGGCAAGAATATTGGAATGGGTCGCCATGCCCTCCTCTAGGGGATCTTCCTGACCCAGGGACTGAGCCTGCATGTCTTCTGTGTCCTGCATTGGCGGGTGGATTCTTTACGACTAGTGCCACCTGGCAAGCTTAATACATTATATTCAATGTAATGGGCAAGTGCTTGCCTGCCTGGGCTGACACTGGGTTTCCGGGTGGTTGTAGGTCCTTTGCACGTGTTGCTATGTCCCATAGTGACTGACCTTTCTGGGTTGTGAAGAGTCCTGGCCCAGCTGTGGTGCTAAGGCCCTGGCCAGGGCTGGGTATTCCCTCTCCTTTCCCCAGGAGTGGGTCTGGGGAAGACCCTGAGCTTAGGAGAAGGTTCTGTTTGTGAACCTGTCTACTCACTAATATGTATTTGTAGCCCCACAGTTGTATACTGTCACCCTGCTTATTTAATGTATACACAGAGTACATCATGAGAAATGCTGGGCTGGAAGAAGCACAAGCTGGAATCAAGATTGCCGGGAGAAATATCAAAAACCTCAGATATGCAGATGACACCACCCTTATGGCAGAAAGTGAAGAGGAACTAAAGAGCCTCTTGATGAAGGTGAAAGAGGAGAGTGAAAAAGTTGGCTTAAAACTCAACATTCAGAAAACGAAGATCATGGCATCTGGTCCCATCACTTCATGGGAAATAGATGGGGAAACAGTGTCAGACTTTATTCTGGGGGGCTCCAAAATCACTGCAGATGGTGATTGAAGCCATGAAATTAAAAGACACTTACTCCTTGGAAGGAAAGTTATGACCAACCTAGATAGCATATTCAAAAGCAGAGACATTGCTTTGCCAACAAAGGTCCGTCTAGTCAAGGCTATGGTTTTTCCTGTGGTCATGTATGGATGTGAGGGTTGGACTGTGAAGAAAGCTGAGCGCTGAAGAATTGATGCTTTTGAACTGTGGTGTTGGAGAAGACTCTTGAGAGTCCCTTGGACTGCAAGGAGATCCAACCAGTCCATTCTAAGGAGATCAGCCATGGGATTTCTTTGGAAGGAATGATGCTAAAGCTGAAACTCCAGTACTTTGGCCACCTGATGCAAAGAGTTGACTCATTGGAAAAGACTCTGATGCTGGGAGGGATTGAGGGCAGGAGGAGAAGGGGACTACAGAGGATTAGAGGGCTGGATGGCATCACCGACTCGGTGGACGTGAGTCTGAGTGAACTCCGGGAGTTGGTGATGGACAGGGAGGCTTGGCGTGCTGCGATTCATGGGATCGCAAAGAGTCGGACATGAAAGCGACTGAACTGAACTGAACTGAATCAGTACCTGCCTTGCATTCTGGGACACGCACAAGGCAGTGAGAAATCTGAGTCGCCAGGCAGGGATTCTCAGCTGAGATCCAGTGAGCTGACACTCTATCTTGCTTGAACTTGCTCTGTAAACAGGCAGTCTTTTTTGCAGTTTACTTAGTGTCACAGTTTTCACTTTTTTTTTTTTTTTTTAACTTTTAGTGGGCAATTCTGCTGCTTTATAACGACCCCCAAGCACAGTGAGGAACCTAGTGTCTGTGTTCCTAAGGCCGAGAAGGATGCCATGTGCCTTAGGAGAAAAATAAGCCTGTTAGATAAACTCCATTCAGGCATGAGTTATAGCACTATTGACTGTGAGGTCAGTGTTAATGAATCAACAATATATATTAAAATAAGGGGTTCTAAACAGAGACACATGTATAACACAGTTAAATATTGATCTATGGATGAAACGTTTTGACCAGAGGCTTTCAAGAACCTAACCCTGGATTTTCCCTAAGTGTAATTGTTCAGTTTTCACCAATGCAGTGGTCATAGTGACTTTGCAGAACATGACTCACATATAACAAGATTCAACTGTGTATGAATAGAGACAAAAAAAGAGACTGGAATTACAAGAGGACTTTTTTTTTTTATAGTCATTTGATTTTTGACCAAGATTTTTCAATGGAAAAGCTAAAATTTTTTTCAGTAAATGGTTCTGGAACAATAAAATATCCTTTATTAAAAATATATATTTTTCGATAACCTGGATGAACCTCGAGGTCAGTGGGTTAAGTGAAATGAGCCAGAAACAAAGGCTACATAATACCACTGATGTGTGGAAACTAAAACAATCAAGCTCATAGTAGAAGTGGAGAGTGGACAGTGTAGCTGTCAGTCACTGGGGGAGGGGAAAGTGAGACACCATTAGCCAAAGAGTACAAATTCAGTTACACAAAATAAAGAAAGCCTAGAGGTCTGGACAGCATAACATCTACATTTAATAATGTTATATTACATTCATAAAAATTCATTAAAAGTGCAGCTCTTTTTTAATGGCTCTATCACAAAATAATAATAAAGTTAATAATAATATTAAAACATAAAAGAGCAGGAGGAAACTTTGGAAGGTGTCAGATATGTTTATAGTGTAAATTTTGGTAATGGTTTTGCTAGTGTGTAGTTATTTATACATTCATCAACTTGTATATATTAATTATATGTAGCTTTTTGTATGATGAAAAATTTTAAAACTATACTTTCATATGCATAAGATTTGTGATGACTATATATTTTATTAGCTTAATCAAGAAAATAAAATACCTATACATATACAAATATTTTTAATCCTTCTTCACATCATGCACAAAACCAATTTGGGATGGATATTAGACCTAAATGCAAAAGCAGAAACTATAAATCTTCTTAAAGGAAACTTAAAAGAATATCATCATGACCTTTACCAAGCAAAGATTTTTTTAGATAGAACCCAGAAAGCACTAACCATAAAAGAGAAAAAGAAAAGTAAAATAGACTTAAGATTAAATTATTTTCTGAAGACCCAGTTCAGAAAATGAATACTAAAGACATAAAACAGGAGAAATATTTGAAATATGTACATGTGGCAATATAGAAAGTGAAAGAAAAGAAAGTGAAGTCACTCAGTTGTACCTGACTCTTTGCAACCCCATGGATAGTAGCCTACACTAAGCTCCTCCATCCATGGGATTTTCAAGACAAGAGTACTGGAGTGGGTTGCCATTTCCTTCTCCAGGGAATCTTTTCAACCCAGGGATCAAACCCAGGTCTCTCACATTGTAGACAGATGCTTTACTATCTGAGCCAATATATAAAGGATGATAATAATTAAAGGAACTAAAACAAATTAAAAAACCACCAACAGCAGCAAATTAAAGGTGAGTGAAAGACTGAAGCACCCACTCAAACAATTGAACATTAGAATGGTCACAGCACATCACATTCATTTCACATCATTCATTATGGAAAAAATGCAAATTACAACACAGTACCATTTTAGACTTCATAGAATGGCTAAATGTAAGAAGACTCACAAAACAATTGCTTCAGGATTACAAAGCAATTACATTTTTCATAATTTACTAATGAGAATGCTGAAATTGTGCAACTACTTCAAAATTTGTTTTTCGATTTCTTATAATTATACACTTACCCTCTAACAAAGCAATTAAATTCCTAGGCATTTACCCCAAAGAAATTAAAAATCCAAAAAATTATTATGCAAGAAAATCCACAGCATCTTAAATATTAATTGCCCCTAATTATAAATATCCCAACTTTCCATCAACAGGGAAAGGAATAAACAAAATTTGATTATATGTATATGCATTATTATTATTATATAGAGCATATGTAATATTATGTAGAGCATATATAATATATAAACTGCTACTCAGCAATAGAAAGGAACAAACTGATACAGGCAACATGAATGGATTGCAAAGACATGTTAAATCTGTTCAAAGGAGAACTGACTGCATTTATATGAAGTTCAAGAACATGACAAATGCATTCATGATCAAAATTGAACAGAGGTTGCATCAGGATGTCAGAGAACGGGTTAATTGGCATAAGTTACCAGACACATCTCTGGGTGACAGATGATCCGTTACTTGATTAGAATCTGCATTATAGTGGATCAGATGGTAAAGAAACAGCCCGTAGTGCAGGAGATGCAGGTTCAATCCCTGGGGTTGGGAAGATCCCCTGGAGAGGGAAATGGCTACCCACTCCAGTCTTCTTGCCTGGAAAACCCATGGACAGAGAGCCTGGTGGGCTTCAGTCAATGCAGTTGCAGAGTCAGGAATGACTGAGTGACAAACACTTAACCCTCCATAGTTGTATAAATTAGCCAAGACTGACTGAATCTTGCAAACCACTACATGTGTCCATTATAATTTTTGCCTTATACAACAACTTGGACTGTCTCTGTGGCTTATTTTCAACAAAGAAACTTCAATGAGATCGCACACCTGTTTGTTAAACCAAAACAAAATTTTTCTACAACATGTTTATATTCCTACCTCTTCTAGTGACGTACACTTCAGCCATCATTCACACTGGGCCAATTCTCCCATTTCTGTTTAAAAAAAAAAAAAATACTTGAAGTACCTGCATTTTCTATGATGCCTTTAACTGAGTCTTTGCCCATATAGTTTCTTGGGCCTAGAATTTCTTCCTCAGTTAGGACCTTTTCAGCAACAGGACTGCTTCTCATGTTTTAAGTTTTAGCTCAGGAGTCAACTTAGGGAAGTCACATTAGTCTCAATAAATTAGAGGGTCCTGCCTATCCTCCTACGGTGTTTTTGTCCCCAAGTACACTGCAAATTATGGAGGAAAATAATATATTTTATTTTTATTTCTAGAATTTCAACTGCATATAGCTTCTCATAACCAAAAATGAATAAACTCATTCCTTTCTATTGCCTAGGTGCTTTTGAGCCAATACTCATCTCAGGTTATGGCAGAGACAACCACTGGACTCAACATTTCTGCCCTCTTTGGCTATGCCATGCTTTGTCAACCTTCTTCATTGGACTACCCCGCAAGAAATTGAATAGCAATCTTTTATATCAAATGTAAGATGCAAGACCAAATATTGACATTCTTTTCCTCTTCTTTCTTATGGTCACTCTACAGGTGAACTCATCCTCTGACCTTTAATACTATATATTACTCCAAAATTTATATCTCTAGTTTTGTGCTTCCTATGAGCTCCAGATTCATATTGAAGTGACTCTTAAACACCTTGACTAGCAGGTATCTCATTTCTTGTTTGAAAACACAGTCTTACTGTGTGAACACTCTTGGAAAACCTATTTCTCACAAAGAGTCCTCCATCTCGATAAGGGATACCACAGTTTACACCGTTTTCAGCTGTAAAATCTAGGTGTCATGGTGGATCCCTCTCTCTGTCTACACTTCATATCAAAGTCACCTTCAAGCCCTTTTGTCCCAAATTCCAAATTCCGAACCTAACAATTGATCAAAAAATCCACAACTCCTTCCTTAGCCCAAGCTAGCTACCATCTTTAGCTGAAACTGCAGAAATAGCCTGGTTCCCACGCTCCCAAGCTCTAACCAACACCCTGCAATCCCATACACGTAGACCAGATAAAGTAACCTTTGTAAAACATAAGCCATATTTTGTCCCTCCAGTTCTCAGTACCATCCAGTGATTGGCATGGCTTTGCATGATCTGTTCTCTGCTTGGTTTTCTGACTTAACTTTTTTTTTTTTTTTTTTAACTCTTATCTTAGCTCACTCCCCAATAGGCACGCTGGTTTTCCGACTGCATCTTAAATATGCCATTCAAAATCCATCTGGAATATATTTACTTATAATTTGTTTAGCCCATTAATACTTTATTAAAGTTTTTGTGGAAATGTCTCAAGAATGATTTTCTTTGTAGCCTCTCTGAAACAGCTCTTCCTCAAGCTCTTCTGCTTATTTCTAAGCAGTGTTATAAAATAGGAAATTATATTATGTGATTTATTTGCATGCTTTTATCTTTTATGGTCTCATTCTAAACTTGAGAGCAAAGGCCAAGGCTTTAGCCATCTGTGTGTTACTGCTTACCCAGTGTCACAGCCAGGCCTTACACAGGTGAGGCTTCATAACTGGGCCTTCTCACCCTCTGATTCCGCCTCTTGCCCAGTAATTAATATTTCCTCAACACATTTTGATTGTATTAGCTTTATATTTCCAGTCCATGTAGAAAGTCACTGTGATAAATTTTACTATATACTATCATCTACTGAAAAATATCATTAAAAGATGAACACTGCAAGAAACTCAGTTACTTTAAAATACTTGTGTAAAATAAGATTTTGAACTATATTATAATAATACACTAACTCCAGTATAAAAAAACATAGTCCTGTTTCCTAGAGAAATTACAAAAATTCATTAGAAAAAAATGTTAAAATTGGATCTAGAACAGAGGTTAAATGGTTATTAAAATCAAGGTTTTTAGTGATTCTAGTGCCAAGCATTATGCTCTTAATATCATTTTTCCCAAAACAAATGCTGATAATAGTTAAAATATACTTCCATAACTATTTTTCATAAATATTCTTCATAAATCAAATCTAACACACATTTATTTAGATATTTTTTACACAAAGAGCATATGTAGAAGTAAAAGATACTCTCTTCCGCTATCTCTTTTTGAATATTCATGTCTTACAGACTGATATCTTTAGTGTTATTCCTCCTTACTCTTCTAAGGTAGCCAAAATGTCTGTCTTTGCAGTGCTTTGCCTGCTTCTGTTAGGGTATCATGGATTGCTTAAATAGTGAAATGTTCATCACTCAGTCGTGTTCAACTCTGCAACCCCATGGACTGTAGCCTGCCAGGCTCCTCTCTTCATGGAATTCTCCAGGTAAACACAGGAGTGGGTAGCCATCCCCTTCTAGGGATCTTCATGACACAAGGATCAAACCTGTGTCTCCTACTTGGCAGGCAGGTTCTTTACCACTCTACCGCCCTGGGGAGGCCCTATTTTATATACAGTAGTGTGTATATATTAATCCCAATCTCCCAATTTGTCCCTCCTCCCCCATCCCCTGGCATCTACAAACTTGTTTTGTACATACATGACTCTACTTCTGTTTCATAAATAAATTCATTTGTCGCCTTACTTTTAGATTCCGTAGATAAGCATTATCATATGATATTTGTCTTTTTGTGGTATTTTGTTTGCTGATTCCTGAGAAAGTATGTCTTTACTTGAAATAGATGATTGATATATTTTCCCATTTGTCACTTTCTTGCATATTTTTATGAGATTTGTTTCTATCTAGAAAATTCCCATTTATTATATTTTAATTGCTTTTTTATCTTTTATCATTTCAAGGTTTGGGTTTGTTTAAAGAGTGTTTCCCTGTTCCTAATATATGTAAAACTAGATACTCCAATATTTTGTTCTGGCACTTTTATTGCTTCATTTTTAACTTTTGGATTATTACCCACCTAGCATTTCATATTGTATAAGAAGTGCAGTAGGCGTTTATATATTTTTTAAAGAAAAATGTTTCCATTTCAATGTGATCTAAAAATCAAACACATATTTTGACATTATATTCCAGCACCAATACTGTTCCAGAATGCAAAAAAAAAAAAAAAAAGAAATGAGACAGATTTTATTTATATTTTTTGTTTCTTCATCTATCATGATCCATAAGGCTGAACCTCATGTATTAAAACAACCCACTTGAAATGGGTTCCCTCCAATTTGAAGTAATCTGATATTCAACTAGTGCATCCATATAGGAATGTCACTTATCTCATGTCTCTGAATTCTATTTCATTGATCTTGCTGTAAAATCACAAAGGTGATCAGAAATCATTTAAGATTTAACTGCAAATTTGACTTATGGAAATGCAAGGCCGTATTAAGTATTCTTACATACAGGTGTTTTTAGATCATTTTTGGATGTTTATTTTTATATACTCTTTATTATTTTCTATTTTGTGTTTTTATTTTCTTCCAATTTTATTAAGATGTAACTGACATACAGCATTCTATAAATTTAAGATGTACTGTAGGTGTGTGCATCAGTCACTCAGTTGTGTCAAACTGTTTGCAACCCCATGGACTGTAGCCCACCAGGCTCCTCTGTCCATGTAATTCTCTAGGCAGGAATACTGGAGTGGGCTGTCATTTCCTTCTCCAGGGGATGATCCAGACTCAGGGATCTAACCCAGGTTTCCCGCATTGCAGGCAGATTCTTTACCATCTGAGCCATCTTCACTTATGTATATCATGAAGAGATTCTGAGAATAAGTTTAGTGAACATACATTATATCATTTAGATATGAAATTAAGGAAATAGAAAAAGTATTTTCCTTTGTGATGGGAGACTCTTACTGTATACTCTGTTCAGTTCAGTGCAGTCACTCCGTCATGTCCAGCTGTTTGCAACCCCATGAACTGCAGCACACCAGGGCCTCCCTGTCCATCACCAACTCCTGGAGTCCACCCAAACCCATCTCCATTGAGTCGGTGATGCCATCCAAACATCTCATCCTCTGCCGTCCCCTCTCCTCCTGCCCTTAATCTTTCCCAGCATCAGGGTCTTTTCCAAAGAGTCAGTTCTTCGCATCAGGTGGCCAAAGTACTGGAGTTTCAGCTTCAACATCAGTCCTTCCAGTGAACACCCAGGACTGATCTCCTTTAGGATGGACTGGTTGGATCTCCTCGCAGTCCAAGGGACTCTCAAGAGTCTTCTCCAACACCACAGTTCAAAAACATCAATTCTTTGGTGCTCAGCTTTCTTCACAGTCCAACTCTCACATCCATACATGACTACTGGAAAAACCATAGCCTAAAGTAGACGGACCTTTGTTGGCAAAGTAATGTCTCTGCTTTTTAATATACTCTCTAGGTTGGTCATAACTTTCCTTCCAAGGAGTAAGCGTCTTTTAATTTCATGGCTGCAATCAACATCTGCAGTGATTTTGGAGCCTAGAAAAATAAAGTCTACCACTGTTTCCACTGTTTCCCCATCTATTTGCTATGAAGTGATGAGACCAGATGCCATGATCTTATTTTCTGAATGTTGAGCTTTAAGCCAACTTTTTCACTCTCCTCTTTCACTTTCATCAAGAGGCTCTTTAATTCCTCTTCACTTTCTGCCATAAGGGTGGTGTCATCTGCATATCTGAGGTTATCAATATCTCTCCTGGCAATCTTGATTCCAGCTTGTGCTTCCTCCAGCCCAGCGTTTCGCATGATGTGCTCTGCATATAAGTCAAATAAGTAGGGTGACAATATATAGCCTTGACGTACTCCTTTTCCTATTTGGAACCAGTCTGCTATTCCATGTCCAGTTCTAACTGTTGCTTCCTGATCTGCATATGCATTTCTCAAGAGGCAGGTCAGGGGGTCTGGTATTCCCATCTCTTTCAGAATTTTCCACAGTTTATTGTAATCCACAGTCAAAGGCTTTGGCATAGTCAATAAAGCAGAAATAGATGTTTTTCTGGAACTCTCTTGCTTTCTCGATGATCCAGCAGATGTTGGCAATTTGATCTCTTGTTCCTCTGCCTTTTGTAAAACAAGCTTGATCATCCGGAAATTCAGGATTCACATATTGCTGAAGCCTGGCTTGGAGAATTTTAAGCATTACTTTACTAGCATTTAAGCATTACTTTACTATACTCTGTTAAACAACTTTCATATATAACACATAGCAGTGTTATTTGTATTTATCAAGTTATACATTATATTTTAACAGGTAATTTGTACTTTTGACTACTTTCCTTCAATTTTCCCCTCCTACGTCCTGTTTCCTACTTGGCAGGAGGTTAACCTCTTTTGTTAAGCACAAATCTTTTCTCTTCTGTTTTACGAGCTTAGCTCATCTGTCTTTGAAGTGCAATTGACCTATAATGTTATGTTTGTCCCTGTGACACAACAGAGTGATTAAGTATTTCTTACAGTTCATGATAGTCATCCCAATAAGTCATTACTGTATGACACCAAAGATATTACATAATTGTTGTCTATATTCCCTACACTACCTGTTTTATATCTGTAATTCATTTTCCATATATTGATTTTGTATCCTGAAACGTTACTGAATTCATTGATGAGTCCTTTTAGTTTATTAGTAACATCTTTAGGATTTTCTACATATAATATCATTTCATCTGCAAATAGTGACAGTCTTATGTCTTTTTTTCCAATTGGAATTATTTTTATTTCTTATTGCTGTGACTAAGACTTCTAATACTATGTTGAATAAAAATTGTGAGTGGGCGTTTTCATCTTGTTCCTGATCTTGAAGGAAATGATTTTAGCTTTTCACCATCAAGTATGGTATTAGTTGCAGACTTATCATACATGGCCTTTATTATGTTGAAGTATGTTCCCTCTATATACTTTGTTGGAGTTTTGTTATAAATGGATGTTGAATTTTGTCAAAAGCTTGTTCTGCATCTATTGAGATGATTGCATCATTTTTATTCTTTAATTTATGTGCATCACATTGATTGATGAATACTGAGCTATCTCTGTGTCGCTGGTGTAAATCCCACTTGATCATGGTACATAATCCTTTTAATTTGTTGTTAAATTTGATTTGCTGACTTCTTTTTGAGGATTTATGCATCTGTATCCTATTGACCTGTAAAGAATCTAAACATAACACTAAAGATAGTCATCTAGTTCTTTCGATTCCTGGTTCAATGTAACCATATTCAGTATTAACTATTTCAGCATCTGTGCCTCAAAAGAATTTTTAGTTTATGTGCTAATCATTATGGTGTTTGTGTGTTTTATTTTGTTTTTGGAGATACTTGCTTATTGGTAAAAATATATGAAAAACCATTATTGGTGAGGAAATGAAAGATTCAGAAAGTCAAAATGATCCAAAGATTCATTATTATATTATGGGAATATGTCCCCAAACTTCATTTGTCCTCTTTGTTCAAGAAATACGAAAATCTGCTTTTTATTTCTAATCTAGGGAGTCTAAGGAGTTTCTTTTCATTCTAGCTCAAAAGTTGCAAGAACAAAAGATTTCCCCATTGCAGAGGAAACAGGATAAGATAAACAGGAAGTCTGAGAAAGTATGTCTGCCCAATAATAGAAATTGGGAGAGAGAGACAGAGGGAAAGGAAACTACTGTGGCTGTAGCTTCTAAATTGAATTACAGTGTCTATGTGTCTTATAATTATTGTTTCTTGAAATATTCTTCATCCCTTGAAAATGCTGAACATTTTACCCAAACTTGAGACCTTTCATTCATATTGCAGAGGGAGGATTCTGGGGCTTTATTCCTTCCTTTTCAGGAAGGAATAAAGAAAGTAGAATTAAATAATTTTTGAAATCTAGCACAACAAATCACAGAAAATTGCCTTAGTTAGTTCAGGAATAACTTGATGGTTATTTAGTGCAGCTCTAGAAAAATAATAACTTGCCACCTTAGAAGCAGAGACCACTTCCTCCCTTCCCAACCAACTTTTCCTTTTGATTTGAACTTTCTTGGTTGTATCTTATTTCTCCCTATTTTCTGCTAATGATAATACTAATTTAGTATAATTTTGACCACTTTCATTTTATGGTTTCTAGTGTCAGGGGAGTGTGTAATGTCCTCAGTTCTGTCTCGCTGCAGCAAAGATTTGAAATAATGGAACAGTGTTGCAGTTCTGTTACAGCTCAGAGTTTTATTTGGCAAATAAAGGATAGTACACCCTTGAAGCATGAGGGCAGGCCGACCTCAAAGGAGAGGCCTCAATCCCTCTTGGGTTTCTCTTTTTATACGTTTGTCTCCTCCCCCGCCACCCCCCTCAGACCCTCCCTTGAGCCTGCCCTATGCAAACTGGGCTAGCAAAGAAGGGGATATGTTTGCTTCACCTGAAGCTCTCACTCTGGCCCCACCCCTGGATTTTCGTTTGTTCCATTTTCATGAGCTTTTCTCTTTATTTGTCTTTTAGCCTCTGCTATTTTGGACTCCTTTTTTCTATTATAACAACCTAACACTAACCTGAAAGATGATGCTGTGAAAGTGCTGCACTCCATATGCCAGCAAATTTGGAAAATTCAGCAGTGGCCACAGGACTGGAAAAGGTCAGTTTTCATTCCAATCCCAAAGAAAGGCAATGCCAAAGAATGCTCAAACTACCGCACAATTGCACTCATCTCACATGCTAGTAAAGGAATGCTCAAAATTCTTCAAGCCAGGCTTCAACAATACGTGAACCGTGATCTTCCTGATGTTCAAGCTGGTTTTAGAAAAGGCAGAGGAACTAGAGATCAAATTCCCAACATCCGCTGGATCATGGAAAAAGCAAGAGAGCTCCAGAAAAACATCTATTTCTGCTTTATTGACTATGCCAAAGCCATTGACTGTGTGGATCACAATAAACTGTGGGAAATTCTGAAAGAGATGGGAATACCAGACCACCTGATCTGCCTCTTGAGAAATCTGTATGCAGGTCAGGAAGCAACAGTTAGAACTGGACATGGAACAACAGACTGGTTCCAAATAGGAAAAGAGTACGTCAAGGCTGTATATTGTCACCCTGCTTATGTAACTTCTATGCAGAGTACATCATGAGAAACGCTGGGCTGGAAGAAGCACAAGCTGGAATCAAGATTGCCAGGAGAAATATCCATAACCTCCGATATGCAGATGACACCACCCTTATGGCAGAAAGTGAAGAGGAATTAAAGAGCCTCTTGATGAAAGTGAAAGAGGAGAGTGAAAAAGTTGGCTTAAAGCTCAACATTCAGAAAACAAAGATCATGGCATGCAGTCCCATCACTTCATGGGAAATAGATGGGGAAACAGTGAAAACAGTGTCAGACTTTATTTTTTTGGGCTCCAAAATCACTGCAGATGGTGACTGCAGCCATGAAATAAAAAATGCTTACTCCTTGGAAGGAAAGTTATGACCAACCTAGATAGCATATTAAAAAGCAGAGACATTACTTTGCCAGCAAAGGTCTGTCTAGTCAAGGCTCTGGTTTTTCCAGTGGTCATGTATGGATGTGAGAGTTGGACTGTGAAGAAAGCTGAGCACCGAAGAATTGATGCTTTTGAACTGTGGTGTTGGAGAAGACTCTTGAGAGTCCCTTGGACTGCAAGGAGATCCAACCAGTCCATTCTGAAGGAGATCAGCCCTGGGATTTCTTTGGAGGGAATGATGCTAAAGCTGAAACTCCAGTACTTTGGCCACCTCATGCGAAGCGTTGATTCATTGGAAAGGACTCTGATGCTGGAAGGGATTGGTGGCCGCAGGAGAAGGGGAGAACAGAGGATGAGATGGCTGGATGGCATCAATGACTCAATGGACGTGAGTCTGATTGAACGGGGAGTTGGTGATGGACAGGGAGGCCTGGCGTGCTACGATTCATGGGGTTGCAAAGAGTCAGACAATACTGAGCGACTGAACTGACTGAACACTAGTTAAATGACATAATGAAAAAGCAAAAATTGTACCAGATAGAGTTAAACAGGCAATGGACACTTTATTCAAGAATATTGCAATAAGGGAAAGCGTCTAGAACATAATCTGAACTCAACTTTAGTGAAACAAAAGACAAGAGAACGGTTGAATTTTTAAGAATCTGGATGGGATCAATCATATGTTACCTGTGTCTGCTAACTGACCTTACTCAGAGGAAAAATAAATGTTTTCCTGTCTCTTGACGGGAGGCTGCTTTAGCACTTGCAGTTAAGTTCAAGTTCGAGTTAGGCTTTTATGCTGCCACAGAAACTTGGAAAGAGGAACCCTGTCTTCTTTGATGATTACATTTGAAAAGGATGGTGTCTTGGTTCTCCAGAAAGATATTTCTGGATTGTAGACCTGGATAGAAGCTTTCAAAAGATTTATTTACGTCTCAAAGAATTAAAAAAATTTACAATTACAGGATTTTGTCTAAAGTAGAGGAGGAAAAGAGAGGTCGGAAACCTAAAGTCATGAAGAAACCTGTATAAAATTTAGTGAAGCTGGAGGGGAACATTATGGTCCTATCTGCCAGGAGGCATAATCTCTCAGGGGTATTTATCTACATAGGTTCATTTTTTGATGATTTATTTTTACATTGGTTCAGGGCAAAAAATATATCACATCATTTTCCTATCTGGAATCAAAAAACATATGTAGTATATTTTATAATCTAGCACACGTCAAATATATTTCTTTTTCTCTGTGATAGCAGTATATGCATGGAATCTCATGGTGAGAAAGGTGAAGAGGTTCTAAATTAGGAGAAAGTATAAAGCAATGTAGAAGAGACTCATGCATTTTGCACACAGGAAGCAGAAATACAGGAATCGGCCCCTTCTTTCTTTTTAGTTCCTTTCTAAAGGAACTGAAGTGTCGGTGCCACTCTCCTGCCTCTTTGTCTGTCCTGTGTGTCTCAGGTTTGAGTGACAATGCAGGAGATGTGATTACAGTGGCTACTCACTGGCTAGTGGCACGTGTTACCGTTGAGTACAGACTTTACATTAACCCCTGTGTGGGATGCTGAATTTTGTGTTTCTAAAGATGGCAGAGTTGGGACCAAGAGGAAAAACCTTGTTGTTGTTATTTAGTTGCTAAGCCAGGTCTGATTCTTTGTGACCCCACGGGCTGTAGCTTGCCAGGCTCCTCTGTCCATGGGATTTCTTAGGCAAGAATGGTTGCCATGTCCTTCTCAAGGGGATCTTCCTGACCCAGGGATTGAACCTGCATGTCCTGCGTTGGCAGATGGATTCTTTACCACTAAGCCAAAAGCCCCTCTAAAAGCCTAATGCTGAGCAAAGCTACTTGCAATTTCCTTTGCAAAGCCTAGTACAGTCTTCACTAAGAAAGATTGTTGTTTTTATAAGGAATTACCTACTTGGAAGAGATTAGGGCTTTAGCGGTCTTTTAGAGTATTAGTTAGTTGTCTAAAATTCATTGTAAAGATAATGTATACCTGCACATAACCTTCCTAATATTCATGAATTGTTACTTTTTCTTGCTTGTCATTAATAAAACTATACCCAGCCTGGAAAAATAATACTATCAACATCACCAGGATACATCAATTGTCTAGTTTATTGGCCTAACTTCTAGACAAGCCATAGACAAGGAAATCATATTATATGAACTTACATGTACCCGGTTTAGCTAGAATAAAAATTTGTATTCCTAGTATGAACAGTTGTATGTCTACAATCCAGTAGTTATAATTAGATTTTTCATAGTCATCACCTGAGTAAAATCCCCAGTTACATACAGCTGACTGCCATTCCTGGTCTTCATAAGAATGATTTTTAGTGGAGTTCATTGTGTTTTCAAAAAGTCCTTTGGACTATGATAATGTATGCCCCTTGGTTAGGAATTGCAATACTATTTTAAATCGGTATTTTGCATAAATACTGATGTGTGAATTTGCTAAATAGTAGTCAGTAATCACTGTGAGAAGAAATCAAGTGAAAGTCCTTTGCTTCCTATACATTCCTTTAATGTTCATATATTGTGAATCAGGATACAGTTATTCAAAATACCATCAGGAGGGAATTCCCTGGATCTCCAGGGTTAGGACGCTATGATTCCACTGTCAAGGGCCCAGTTCAATCCTTGATTGGAGAATTATAATAAGACCCCATAAGCTACACACAAGGATCTCCCACACCACACTCCCTCCAAAAACAAAAAATCAGGTTATCATAAGAACATATTAGACCTCAAAAATATCTCTCCTACAGTGATTTGGAATTACAAGCCTATTGAAATTGCTGTATTTTATTTAAAAGAAAAATGCAAAAATTACTGATTAAAAATTGAATGAGTAAAGAGATTATAAATCAATAACAGTTCTTCACAAAAATTTTGGATAGCACTCTGAAATGGAAAACCTAGGAAAACATTTATGAATGTTTATATGAAATAGTCCATTTTTTCTTGTCTAAAAGAATTTTAAATTAAGTTTTTTTTTCCCCCCAAGCCCAAGGATAACTATACTCATTTAAATTAAATGCCTAGAGATGAATGTCCATCTGTTGAAACAAACACAAGAATAAAATAAGATTGGTAAGCAGCATAAATAATTCATTGACTCATTTATCAATAAATTTTTTAAGCACTTAGCATATACAGATCACTAAGTAAAATTGTGTTAGATACTACTACCTATTAAAGGTTTATAGCTTCTGCCTTCAAGAGCTTATATTCTAGAAAAGTAGTTATATTTTCACAGTATAGCATCATACAGTTGATAATATAAAATAATGACATCAAGTATAAAAACAATAGATATATATTATAGGAATTGGTTTTTTACATACACTTTTCATGACAAAATAGTAAAGCAAGACTCCCACTAGAGAATGAAATAAAGTTTATTTCTTATTACAGAAGCAGTTAGTAAAAATATATAATTTTAAAAATACACAATTTATACTATTTCATATTGTTATATTAACTACAGTTTATACAACTGATACAGATAAAAGTTGCAAGATGAATTTTGAAAAAAAAATGTTACCATAAAAGTATTTATACTATATCTATCAAGGATAATACATGCCTAGGAAAAAATTACTAGCTTGAGAATTTAAGTTTCAAAATGCAGTACTTGTTATCATGTAACCCTTAGGCTGATTTTCCAGCAGTAAATGGAGATTTTTAAAGGGAATGAATGCCCAGTTGCCTGTGAGTCAAAGAACTATCAGAACTTTATAACTTAAAACAAATCATCTCCAAAATGTTTTTAGTTATAGAACATGTTTTTTTTTCTTCTAATCTTCAATCATCCCATTTTTCTGAATTGTGGTTATACTTTTTTATTCTATAAATTTGAGTGAGTCTTAAATGAACATACTTAGAATATTCAGTGTCTTTCAATTTCCACTCTGCCTGCTTCTTTTCCCTGGGCTAACTTTGCATAAATAGCTCAAAGACTGTTCATTAGAAACATATTTTATGAAAAAGAAATATTTTATATTAAAAAAATGAAAATGTCTACAAAACCCATTTTTTTCTTAAAATGAACATAATGGATTTTCAATGTCACTGCTCAAAAAAATAATAATACTGATGATATTGCCATTGGAGTGATATTTTGAATTACTTCCATAAATTTCAATCTAAATAGACGTATCAGGCCAAAGAGTCCTCAAAATCAATTATGCCATGAGAAGTCCCCTTGAAATCTGTATATAAACAGCCTACATTTTCTAAAGAGATTAGATGAGGAAGATAAAATTTAAAGGAAAAAGAAAGTAGAATTCACCTATCTGAAATACACAAGCTGGCTTGAGTAGTCTCAAGGAAAGAGACAATAATAAGGTGGAAAGGAAGGTCCTACAGTCAGCATAATTAACACAACTTGGAAATTAAGATTACATAGTTAAAAATTGCAAACTTGGCATTCTCTCAAAATCGAACCTTAGTAGTGAGCATTATGGATGCTCACTACCATGGATATTAGGTGCTTTTGAAAATTAAAGTTTATACAAGGTCTTCCAAGGTTAGGTAGAGAAATCTTTTATTATCAATGAAAAGATCCCTGAAATAGGTGTTAATGGCTCAAATCCAATCTCGATGAAAAAGAGAAATTAAGCAGTAATAAAAGAATTAGAATTCAGGATTTAGTTTTATTTTCTCAGGTCAGTTGCATTTATTTAGGCACTGAATATAAGATGTCTGGATTCTTTAGCTAGTTTTCTAAAGTAACTCTCAGGCTCTCTTCTCTTGATTCTTTTCTGAGACTCATTTTTCTTTCCACGACTCTGACTTACATTGCACACTATGTCTGGATTAATCTCCCTTAGGTCCATTTATTCTACTAGTGTTCAGAAATCTACAACAGCTCCCAAAAGCATTCCTAAAGAGATTGAAACTTCTCTTCTTGTGTATCTTTTTCATATTCTCTGCAAGTTTTCTACCTCCCACTTGGACAAGGTTGTTTTCCATACTCCCAACTGTGGAGCTTTCTCTGGAATCAGTATCATCATTTATTTACATCACGCACTTGCCTATCATCCTAACATTGAACAAGCTGCTTCCTTCCTGAAATAGCATCCTCTCTTCCCACCAGCTAAAATCCTTCCTATTCACTCTTTAAGCTTCAGCTTAAACCCTGACTTATAGACACTTTTCCTATTTATTGTTTACTTTGGCCTACACTAATTAATCCTGGCTCTAAATGCTTATAATGGTATTGTTTGCTCTGATTCATTTTAATTTAGGTTTCTGTTGTTTTATGTTTTTTTCATTAACATTCATGGGCATTAAGTCTTAAAACAACCATCAGTAAGGAAGCTACTCCAAAGCATGAATTACATCATAAGCTTTTATATTACAGGATAGATGGTGAATGGATAGAAAAGGAGTTCTGGCTCATTTCATGAGAAAGCAGAATTCAATTAAAATATATATCATACAATGAGTGAACAGAAGACAAAAATAAGTGAAAGAATTGTGTATAAAGGCAGTGTATTATTTTCCTAGGGGCTTCCCTGGTTGCTCAGCAGTAGAGAATCCAGCTGCCATTGCAGGAGACAAGTTCAGTTCCTGGATTGGGAAGATCGCCTGGAGAAGGAAATGGTAACCCATTCCAGTATTCTTACTGGAAAATCCCATGAACAGAGGAGCATGGTGGGCTAGAGTCCACGGGGTCTCAAAATGTCAGACATGACTTAGCGAGTAAACAACAGCTACATTATTTTTCTAGGGTTACAGTAACCAAGTGCTACGAACCGGATGGCTTAAAGCAGTAGGAATCTATGATCTCACCGTCCTGGAGACCAAATCTGAAGTCAGGTCCATGCTTCTTTGAAGTAAAATCCTTCCTTGCCCCTTCCTGGTTGCTGGTGGTGGCTGTCAACTCTTGGTATTCCTTGGCTTGGAGCTTCCTCACTCTAATCTCTGTTGCTACCATCAATGGTGTACTTCCTACGTATCTGTGTCTACACATTCTCTTCACTCTTTTTATAAGGACACCAGTCATAGTGAATTAAGGGCACACTCTGCTGCTGCTGCTGCTAAGTTGCTTCAGTGGGGCCCGACTCTGTGCAACCCCATAGACGGCAGCCCACCAGGCTCCCCCATCCCTGGGATTCTCCAGGCAAGAACACAGGAGTGGGTTGCCATTTCCTTCTCCAATGCATGAAAGTGAAAAGTGAAAGTGAAGTCGTTCAGTCGTGTCTGACTCTTTGCGACCCCATGGATGGCAGCCTACCAGGCTCCTCCATCCATGGGACTTTCCAGGCAAGAGTACTGGAGTGGGTGCCATTGCCTTCTCCTCCTACTACACCTTAACTAATTAATCTTCAATGACCCTATTTCCAAAGAAAGTCACATTCTCAGGTACTGAAGTTTAAAGCTAACTTAATAAATCTTTCCTGGGCAGGACACAAATCAACCCAAAAGAGGCAGCAAAACAAGAAATGCAAACAGAGTATAAAATCACTACATAGAATACATGTTGAGAAGTCTAACTTGTTTGCAAGAGATAGGCAACATATTTACCTCTAAAAACAATGAGAAAACATTATCACTTGATTCAGAGTTTTTAAAATTTAAGGCAAAAATTACAAAAGGAGAGCACACATATTTGTGCATTGACCACAGAGGAAATTTATCCTAAGAGAGCTGATGAAATAGAATAGCTGGTGATCTAGAAAATATCATTATCAATAAAACTATACACATATATATGATTTTTGCAGCAATCTAATTAGATTTGCTTCCTCAAATTTATATGGTTATGTTAACTTAATCATGGGCAGGATGGGAATAATAATCTTGGGAAATTTCACAGTATCATTGTATGCAGTTTTTGAACCTCTACTTTAATCATGGAATCCATATTCTTGGATTCTGGACTATCTATGACAAATTAGAATATCAAATTTAGTGTGTGACATCAGGCAAAAATATTTTTATGAGCTTTAAAACTAGTCTTAATTTGAATCTTACATTTGTTGAGCACTCTGAGGTACTTCTTTTGTTACATGCTATTCTTAGAAGAATTACATATGGTATGTGAATTCTAAGAATTCCCTCTGTAGTCTAAACTCATATTCAACTTCTTACTTGAAATCTCCACTTAAATGTAAAACCTTAATGTCCCTAAGGCAGCTATTTCACCTGGTTTCCCACAGTATGGAGAGTTTATCTTTCTGTTCTCCCGTGTGTTTTCTGAACTTTCCCTGTGTTCTTACATATGGGGGAGAGGGCAAGAGGAAAGCTATCCAACAAATTATATTTGCCAGCCTCCCACAGTAACTGGATTTAGTTTAGGTACCTTTTTTTCTTTGCCTAATTTCCATTTTCTATTAATATCCTAACTATCAATTATATATATCTATTTCCTAGTAAAGGTCAGATAGATTTTCCCCACCCTTGCAGCTGCTTTTAATATTACCACTTTGTCTTTGATTCTCAAAAATTTGATTACACCTAGGTATGTTTTTCTTTGTATTTGTTCCACTGGGATTCACTGGCATTATCTTTTGACATATATGGGAAATTATGTTTTCAAGCTTGGTTTCTATCCTAATTCTCTGTCTTCTTTCTCCTTTGCAGACTCTTTGTTGACCAATTTCCATGTGTCCCTTATGCTTTATTATTATTTTTCCTTATGTTTGTCTTCTTTGTTCTCTGTTTTGATTTGCATGTATTTTCTAATAGTGTATTCTGAATTCAATATATAGCCTATCATATGTTCGGTCTGCTTTTAATCATATCCACATATCCAATTGATGCTTCTTTATTTTTTTAATTGACTAATTTATTGTGGTACACTGGTTTATAAAGTTATATGTTTCATATATACAGCATTATAATTAAACTTTTGTATATGCAGCATGAAAAAAGTGAAAGTGTTAGTCACTAAGTCATGTCCACCTCTTTGCTAGTCCATGGACTATAGCCTGCCATGCTCCTCTGTCCATAGAATTCTCTAGGCAAGAATACAAGAGTGGATAGCCATTTCCTTCTCCAGAGGATCTTCCCAATCCAGAGACTAACCCAAGTCTCCAGCATTGCAGGCAACTCTACAGCATACTCACCATCAAAGTCTAATTTCTGTCCCTCAGTATAAAATTTATTCCCTTTACCTATTCCTCCCATTATCACTGCCATTTCCTTCTGGTAACCATCAATCTATTCTTTGTATATATTTGTCTTGGTTTTGTTTGGTTTGCTTTATTAATTTTTATTCTACACATGAGTGAAACCATATGGTATTTGTCATTCTCTGACTTACTTCATTTAGCATAAAACCTTTTATGTCCATCCATGTTGTCACAAATGGCAACATTTAGTTTTTATAAGGTTGAGTAGTATTCCTCGTATATCTTCACTACATCTTCTTTATTCATCTGTCGATGGACACTTAGGTTGCTTCCATATCTTAACTATTGTAAATAATGCTTCCCTGAAGATGGTGGTGTGTGTATATATTTTAATTAGTGTTTATGTATTCTTCAGATAAATACCCTGTAGTAGAATTACTGAATCATATGAAAGTTTTGTTCTTAGCTTTTTGAGAAATAGCCATACAGTTTTTCATAGTGGCTACACCAGTTTACATTCCCATCAACAGTATGTGAAAGTTCCCTTTTCTCCACATCCTCTCCAACACTTAATATTTCTTGTCTTTTCATAAT
Source organism: Bos indicus (assembly GCF_029378745.1). Taxonomy (NCBI): domain Eukaryota; kingdom Metazoa; phylum Chordata; class Mammalia; order Artiodactyla; family Bovidae; genus Bos; species Bos indicus. Next base: position 103,641,515 of record NC_091766.1, read on the forward strand.
AGCCATTCTAATGGGCATGAGGTAATATCTCACTGTGGTTTTGATATGCATTTCCCAAAGGTCCATCTAGTCAAGGCTATGGTCTTTCCAGTGGTCATGTATGGATGTGAGAGTTGGACTGTGAAGAAAGCTGAGTGCCGAAGAATTGATGCTTTTGAACTGTGGTGTTGGAGAAGACTCTTGAGAGTCCCTTGGACTGCAAGGAGATCCAACTAGTCCATTCTGAAGGAGATCAGCCCTGGGTGTTCTTTGGAAGGAATGATGCTAAAGCTGAAACTCCAGTACTTTGGCCACCTCATGCGAAGAGTTGACTCAGTGGAAAAGACTCTAATGCTGGGAGGGATTGGGGGCAGGAGGAGAAGGGGACGACAGAGGATGAGATGGCTGGATGGCATCACTGACTCGATGGACGTGAGTCTCAGTGAACCCCGGGAGTTGGTGATGGACAGGGAGGCCTGGTGTGCTGCGATTCATGGGGTTGCAAAGAGTCAGACACGACTGAGCGACTGAACTGAATTGAATAATTAGCGACACTGAACATATTTTTTTTGTGCTTGTTGGCCATCCGTGTATCTCTTTGGAAAAATGTCTATTCAGATTCTCTGCCCATTTTTCAACCAGGTTTGCTTTTGTTGTTGTTACTGAGTTGCATGGGTTCTTTACATATTTTGGTTGTTAATCCCTTATCAGATATATGACTTACAAATGCCTTTTTCAATTCAATAGGTTACCTTTTCATTTATTAATTATTGTCTTTCATGTGAAGAAACTTTTTAGTTTGATGTAGTCCCATTTGTTAATTTTTCTTTTTATTTCCCTTGCTTAAGGAACCAGAACAAAAAAGACATTGCTAAGACTGATGGCAAAGAATGGACTGCTTATGCTTTCTTCAAAGTATTTTATGTTCTTCAAGGCCTTTCTTCCAGGTCTTACACCCAAGTCTTTAATCCATTTTGAGTTAACTGTTGTGTATGATATAATCTAGTTTCATTCTTTACCCTGCAGCTGTTTAGTTTGCCCAGTACCCTTTATTGAAGAGACTTTCCTTTCTCCATTGTATGTTCTTGGCTTCTCTGTGTTAAATTAGTTGTGTATACATGAGTGGCTTTATTTATGGGCTCTAAACACTATTCCATTGATCTGTCAGTCCTTTTCTGCGAATGTCATGCTGTTTTGATTACTATAGCTTAGTATAATTTGAATCGGGGAGTGTGATACTACCAGCTTTGTTCTTTTTTATCAGAATTGCCTTGACTATTCAGGGTCTTTTTTGGTCCCATGCGAATTTTAGGATTTTATTTTATTTATTTATTTATTTATTACTCTATTTCTGTGAAAATATCTTAGGAATTTTGCACTGAATCTGTAGATTGCTTTTAAGTAGTATGGACATTTAACCATGCTAATTCCTCTAATGCCTGAGCAAAATGAGCAATCTTTCCATTTCTTTGTGTCTTTTTAATTTTTTTCCAGCAATGTCTTATAGTTTTTAGGTCTTTCACCTCCAGAAGTTCCGGGTGAGGAAGGAAGTGATAGAGAAATAGAGAAAGAAGCTTATATGTGTATCTATATCTATCTGATCTTCCCGGGTCACTCAATGGGTAAAGAGTCTGCCTGTAATGAAAGAGCTGCAGGGAGACGTGTTTGATTCTCAGTCCGGAAGATGCCCTGGAGAAGGGTATGGCAAGCCACTCCAGCATTCTTGCCTGAGAAATCCCATGGACAGGGGAGTCTGGCGGGACTACAGTTCATGGGGTCACAAAGAGTGGGACACTACCGAAGCAACTGAGCTTGCATATCTATCTACCTACCTACCTGTGTATCTGTCTATATATACATATATACATGTGAAAACAAAAGAAGGAGCAAAAAATAAATATTAAAAATTGTAAATACTTTTCTGAAATAAATTAAGACTTATACAATATTATATCTCAGAGAAAATTTCACAAGCAGCCAAAAATCAAGATATATTTTAAAAATTGACCTAAGCTCAGCCTACTTTCACAAGTGAATTGCTTTAAACAACTTAAAGATAATCCCAGTATTACTTAAACTATTTTAAAGGGGAAAAACTTCAAAATTCTTGTTACAAGGTGAATGTAATGTTATAAAATCTGATAAAGACTGCATTCCAAGAACCTACAAAATCAATTATGTGTGTGATTATCAGTAAAAGCCTTAAATTTGCAAATTTAAGGATTGCAATAAAAACATCTTTTAATTTTCTTGAGATACAAGAGTTAATTATAATATTCCTTTGAGAAACATAAAGAAGGAATAGTAAAACCAATAAACCATGAACAGTATATTCTAACCCCCCATCCATATGAAGTGTGGTTTGTGTCCTCTATAATTAAGAGAGTTAGATGTCATAATATGCATGGGCCAAAACACAAATTCTGAAAATACACATACTTGCAAAGAAAAACTTAGTATATGATAACCATAGCATCAGATATCTGTGAGCAAAAAATAATATTAATTGTAATTAGTAGTGTTGGAATAACATCATAGGTATATGAAGAAAGGACAAGAAGATAACTCCACACTACAAATATCAGGGGAAAAAAAAATGTATGATTACACATACAGACTGGAAAGTAGGGCAAAGTCCTAACTGTGATTCACAAAATAGAGTCAGTAATAGATAAAATTAATAATGCTATTTATGTAATTTGCCTAAAAAATATTCATGACAAACATTATACTCAACAAACTGACAAAACAGTAAAATCTATTTTCAATGATAAAAGTTTAAATGATGTTAGATCTATTCAATAATAAGAATTTTAAGATGAGATATATTTGAGATATAAACCAAGCCAGATATTCAGCTGTATCCTTACTATCTTTTTTATAAAGATAAGAAAAGGAAAACATCACTTTATCAGCACACATACTAAACTTGTAATAATGCTGAGACAGCATGGATCCTGTGGAAAGACGACATGAAAAAATAAGTATTCCATATTTTTTGTTTACTTAAAAATGATTGATATTAATCTTATGTATATTTTACCACAGTTAAAATAAATATCCATAAAAATGTAAATGAAAAATTTAAATAATATGGCAAGTAAAAAGACAAGGACAGGGATCAGTAATCCTAATTTTTGTAAAAATGTTATTATCATTCTAAATTAATATTGATACTGAAAAATGAAGAGGAAAAGCCAGCTGGTTAGAACAAATTTGATCTACTTTCTATAATAAAATATAAGTATATCCTACAGGAAATAAATAGAATGGAGCTCATGTTAAGTGACACAAAAGAATACAATAATCAAAATCGGGAAGGTGCAAAATTATTGTATAATCAATGCTCTTGTTTTCTGTATTGAATAAGTTACAAGAAAAAAGGTGGGAAGCCTACAAATTAAAAGCAATTTGAACTACAGTAATAAAGTACAGTATGCACTGTTTCTTGATTCATACAAACTTATTGTAAATTAAAATTTCTATAAGGTATTGGAGGAAACATAAATAATGTTCTTTATAATATTAAAAGAATTGTACTTAATTACTTTAAGAATAGTAAAAATATTAGAATCATGAGTTGTAAAGCATCTTAAATACATACATACTGAAGAATCTATGAATGCAATAATTGATATCTACGATTTGACTGAAAAATATCTAGGGTGAAGTTTGGGATGGAGTTTAGGTACAGACTTAGAGAAAAACTGACTGATTTTATTGAAATTGGATACTGGATCCATGTAGGTTCACTATCTGTGGGGTCTCTGGGTCCTGGTGGCCCCAAGGTTTGTTTGAGCCCTCTGAGTGTCTCTGGTGGGTATGAGGTTTGATTCTAAACATTATTTTGCCCCTGCTACCATCTTGCTGGGGCTTCTCATGTGCCCTTGGACATGGGGCATATCCTCCACTGAAGAATTGATGCTTTTGAACTGTGGTGTTGGAAAAGACTCTTGAGAGCCCCTTGGACAGCAAGGAGATCCAACCAGTCCATCCTAAAGGAAATCAGTCCTGAATATTCATTGGAAGGACTGATGCTGAAGCTGAAACTCCAATGCTTTGGCTATCTGATGCGAAGAACTGACTCACTGGAAAAGACCCTGGTGCTGGGAAAGATTGAAGGTAGGAGGAGAAGGGGACGACAGAGGATGAGATGCTTGGATGGCATCATGGACTCGAAGGACATGAGTTTGGTAAACTCTGGGAGTTGGTGATAGACAGGGAGGCCCTGGCGTCCATGGGGTTGCAAAGAGTCAGACACGACTGAGCAACTGAACTGAACTGACTAAGGTTCATTATGTTACTTTTTTCTTTTTATATTTATACTTTTACATAGTATTTTTATGAAGTACAAGCACTGATACCACAGACAAAATATTGATGAGGGAAAAATTGTTTCAAGTTGCTGACAGGACTATGAATGAGAAGGAACCATGAGAAAGAACCCAAGCTTATACATACTTACATTGCTTCAATTCACTCTCCACTGGGCTCATGCTTTCTTATTTTAAAATGCATGTGGTTGGACATAGGGAAAAAATGTTACAAATTCTTTTCTAATAAAGTAGCATGTCTTGACTTTTTTTTTTTTTTTAACATAAAGTATCTTAAGGATTAGGCATTAAACACCAAGTACTTTTTAAAGTGCATTTGCTATTTACTCTTCACGAGAGAGAAATTTGACCTCATTCCATGTTCTAAATAGCACAATAGTGCCCTGGTGATTAGTAGATCAGGGCAGATGAGAAAAAAAACACATGGCTTTGCACTTTCAAAAACCTCCTCAACCTTAACCAGTTACCAAGGCTTAAAGGCAAAGCATAAGAGAAACTGATTAATCATGCTTGGTAATAAGTTAAACTATATTTATGTTATTAATACAGAAGTAACAGGTCCTTCATTTTAAGTGTGTAGTTGGATAGACTGGGGACACAGTCATTTAACTGTCCCCAGTGTTAAGCTTTAGAACACTCCCGTCACCACACACACACACAAAAATCCTGTGTCCCTTAGCAGTCAACACCTACCCCTGTCTACTCTTGCTTCTGAGCAATCACTGATCTGCCAGGAAGCAAACTACAGTTTTGCCTTTTCTAGACTTTCATATAAACTTCAAAAAACCTAGAGTGTGTAGTCTTTAGTGAGTGCCTTCATTTGCAATAGTGCTCCATATGCAATATTAGAAAACTCATCTGTATTGTTTCTGAGTGGCTTTGTGATATAGTAGAGATAGCACTGAAAAGTAGGGCAGAAGACTTCACTTCTCTCTCCCACCCCCATGTGAACTAAAGGTATGCGTTTTAGCTTCTCTTATTTGGCACAGGTAAAATGAGGTGAAGGGTACTATTCTTTCCTCCTCAAGGCTGCTGTGTTGCATCTAATAAGAGATAATGTGTAAAGTGCTTTTGAAAGCGTGACGCATTAAGCAGATGAATACACAAGAAATGGCTGTCATAAGTAAGAGAAATGCCAGCCTTTTGAAAGATAGTATTAAACAAGGCTAAATGTATATTAGAGTATAAAGTTTAAAAATTCTGTTTTTTTTCACTGCCGAGATGGGAATAAAATGGAGGGAGGCTTTAAATGGATTTTATGAAATTTGAATAAAAGAGAGTGGGAAATGTAAAAATAGAATTATAAATGGGAACAGTATTAAGTCTATCAAAATAAAGAAAATAGCTTTTTTTAAGAAATAGATTTTATATTTTCAATTATTTTCTTCACCAGCATCAAGAATTAATTCTACGTAGGACACAGGATCTGATAAAGATATAGTTATCAAATAAAGTATATAGTTCTTGTCTTCAAGATTCATCTGCTTCCCTTGCCAGCACTGGAAAAGGGCAAATAAAAGGACTTTTAAATGAAATTTAGGGACAAGGGAAGGACGTTCTTCCACCAAACTAGACCACAAATATCTTGTGAATGCTGACATTTCTAACTTAATGACAAAAATATTAGATTTTTAAATAAATTTCCTTGCTTTATCTGACGTCAAGAAAGGAGATAAGGATGTTCTTCCATCCACATCACCATGTGGATCCTCCTCTGAACCATCTCTGAGGCCTGAAGCTCTCCTGTCCCTCTCTGTATCCTAGGGAAAAGAAAACAACCTCCCTGTTAAGAGGTTTGAAAATGTCTGACACACAAGAGGAAGCTGAGGAAATCTTATGATTCATAAGAAGGTGTAAGGGACCATGACCCTTAGAAAGTGGTGAAGAATGGGTTATATCGGAAGACAGCGCATCTGGGTTGGTCAAATTTTGACTGTTCCAGGAAAATCCAAGGGGAATGCTGGAAGATCCAGTCTGTGTGGCAATTTTAGGTAGACTATAGACATAATACTTGACTTTTTGCCTCTTAGTGGTAGATAAATTGAGGCGGGCATGGCAACCCACTCCAGTATTCTTGCCTGGAGAATCCCCATGGACAGAGGAGCCTGGTGGGCTGCAGTCCATGGGGTCACAGAGAATCGGATACAACTGACTGACTAAGCACATAGCACATTAGGTGAATTGCATGGAACTGTGGCAAAGGGCAGACTGAAAGGTTTTCAAACATCTATCTGCTCCAATACAGTAAAAAAAGGGGAGAGCCTTCAATCCATAGCCACAAAGAGTCAGATTCCATTAAGACATTGGACATGTCTTCATCAATGATGGTTTGAGGATAAATAAATTGACCCATTGTCATAATCTGGCTATTTAAAAAAAATAAAGCTGATTCCCCTCAATTTGGTCACTGTACTCTGGAAAAAAGACAAATATAAAAAGGTTAAATAAATTTCAAATTACTGTTTAGCATAATAAGTATAGAAGTATATGGCATACTGAACAACAATTTTCCTAGTAATGAAAGAAACAGTGATTAGTGAGGACTGAAACCCTTGGACATTTCAGGGAAAAGAAGTCAATGTACATGATGACATTTAAATTAAGAGATTAATAAAAACAAAAATTATGTGTTCAAATTTAGTAGTAAGCATTTGTAAAATCAAAGCTAGATATTTTGATTATGAATGAGTATTCTACTTGTTATAAAAATTATACCTCCTAAAATAATGGACATTTCTTCATTTCTTTGTTCCATAATATTTATTGCATGCCTGTGATGTACTAAGTGGCTGATCTAGCCACTGTAGATAAAACAGTAAGCAAAACAAAGCTATGAAAAAAAGTAAAATCCCTCCTTTCATGGAGCTTTTATGCTAAAGGGAGGATATAGGGCAGAAAACAAATACAATTGACCTTTGATCACTGCAGGTGTTAGGAGCACCAGCCCCACACTGAGTTGAAAATCCATGAATAGTTTATATTAATAGTTGGCCTTCAGTATGTGCTGTCCCACATCACTGCATTCAACCAACTACAGATGATACACTTTTGTTTTAATGGGTCTATGCAAGTGGACCCATGCAGTTCAAAGTGATATTGTTCAAGAGACACCTGTAAATGGCATACTGTCATATAGCGCTGTGAGAAAGGAGAGAGCATCGTAATTTTAATAGGTGGAAAGGAAAGCCTTTCTATAAAGGTGACATTTAAGGATTAGTCTAAATGAGATTTTTCAGGTAAAGGAATCTGGTTGCAAAGACTCCACTGTGGGAATATACAAGGCATGGGAGATAACTAGTAAAGAGAGTGGTGTAGCCAGAGCATAATAAACCAGAGAAAGTAATTAGATCTGTTGATGACATTTATGCATTTCATGTATTTATAGTTTAAAATTTTGAAATGTGGTCTTCCGGTTTGAAGAGTGCTACTTACTTACACGGAGAAGGCAATGGCACCCCACTCCAGTACTCTTGCCTGGAACATAATACAGTAAGTAGTACTTAGTATAAAAGTAGAAAGTTCTTTCTCTTTCATAGCAAATGCCTAATAAAACTACAAGACAGTGCTTATCAGACTAAGCTCTAGATATTATAGCACAAATTTCTTCTATATGAGCTTCTAATTTCTTACAGTTTTGACAGAGTTGGAAATGTAATTCAGCAGAGAAATATTTTCTTCATTGATTTAGTGCTACTGAAACATTTGCACATCCACGTGGAAGGAAAATAATATAAAGATAAAAGTAAAAGTAAAATTTTAAACTTCTTTCTAGAAGAAAGCATAGGAGAAAATCTGTATGATACTGAGGTACACAATTATTTTTTAGATAGGGCACACATATAACCTTCTGCTCTTTGCACAACAGCATTAAAAAAAATAAGAAGAAAAGGCAAACCATAGTCTCAGAGAAAACATTTGAAAAACACATTTAATAAAGTACCAACAAGGAGAATATACAAAGAAACCTCAAAAATTACTAAAAAGGAAACAATTCAGTAAATATGGGTGAAATACATGAAAAAATGATTTGCTACAGAAAAGATATGTATTTAAAATAGGCACATGTAAAGATGGTCACTATCATCAGTCACTAAGCTAGTTAAAACCACAGTGAAATACTACAACACATCCAACCAAATGAGCAAAAAAAGAGACAAATGAAGAAAGACCTGACACGAACAAGTGTTGGCAGGTAGGTAAAGCGACTCGAATTCTAATAACGCATCTGCTGCTGCTGCTGCTGCTAAGTCGCTTCAGTCGTGTCCCACTCTGTGCAACCCCAGAGACGGCAGCCCACCAGGCTCCCCCGTCCCTGGGATTCTCCAGGCAAGAACACTGGAGTGGGTTGCCATTTCCTTCTCCAAGGCATGAAAGTGAAAAGTGAAAGTGAAGTCGTTCAGTCGTGTCTGACTCTTTGAGACCCCATGGACTGAAGCCCACCAGGCTCCTCCGTCCATGGGATTTTCCAGGCAAGGGTACTGGAGTGGGGTGCCATTGCAAAAAAATTAAAACATATGTTTACACTAATGCCCACATACAAAAGTTTGTAAATGTTTTATTCTTATCTGCCAAAACCTGAATATAACCTAAATGTTCAACTGCTTAATGATAAACATTGTATGTCTGTACAACATTCAACATAAAATTCACACACAGATGGAAATGAATCTCAAAAGCAATATCCTAAGTAGACTTAGGAAAACACTCAAAAACATACACACCTAAGACAAAGGTTTATTTGTGAACATTATCTCAGGGACAATACCCTGAGATGTTTTGGCTTTCCTCCTTTCCTACCATGAGAGGAGGAAAAACCAGTATAATGAAATATTGTGTTAGTTGCCCAAACTAACACAATATTAGGTGGTTGACGTTGATATGACAGTAGCTTCAGGTCTTCCTTCCCCTGGGACTAAGAGGGAGGCATTTTATGCACTGTCCAACTCACATCATTAGCCTAGGATAGCTCCAAGCATATTAGTGTCCTGAAGTTTGGGTTGTTTGGGAATAATTACCAATAATTTCCTATAGACATCAGGAGTTTACAAAGGTACAGGAAATAGACCCAAGAGTAAAGCGAGGTTGAAAGTGAAAGTCGTTCAATTGTGTCCGACTTTTTGTGACCCTGTGGACTATTACAGTCCATGGAATTCTCCAGGCCAGAATACTGGAGTGGGTAGCCCATCCCTTCTTCAGAGGATCTTTGCGACCCAGGAATTGAACTGGGGTTTCCTGCATTGCAGGCAGATTCTTTACCAACTTAGCTATCAGGGAAATTGCATTTAAGCAAAAGTAAAGTCTTGGTAAATCTAGTTCACCTTACACTGGCTGAACTAGGAAGTAAGGTCTTGAAGTGGAGCATAGGCTCTATATTGCCTTTAAATTTAAAATATAAAAAGGTAATATAAAATGGCCAAAATATTTCCATGAGATTCATTTAAAGTGAGAGCTATGATTAAAAAAAAATGTGTTGGATGCATAAATCATGTTGATTATTAAATGTAAACAAAGGTACATAGTTATTTTCTCATAGGCATTTCTGAATCTCTTATTCAATATGCAAATGGTTTAGAACTAAAATTAATCATGAAATGAATTACCTTATTTATGAGAACTATAAATCAAAGAGGACTGACGGCTTCTTATCAGAAAGAAATGAAAAAAAAAAAAAAAAAGTATGTATTACCTTCAGGCTAAGTGGCTCCACTCCAGAAAATATAGTAGGCTGCATCTTATTTCCAGCTAGAGATAAGAAGTATTTTAATACCCGAAGGTGTATTGCTTATTAGTTTCCAATATGCAAATTGATAAAAGTTATCATTAAAAAAAAGATAATTTACTGCTTCCTCCCCTTCTATGTAGAAAGAGGACCTTTTGGGGACAAGGTATAGAGATTAATGAGACATACGTATAAAGGAAATCCTTCTTTCAGTACATAAAGATGTGTTTTATGTAGTAGAAATATACTCTATCAAAGAAAAGAAGCCAGACTTCATGTTCTTTAGACTGCTCTAGACTTTTGAGGAATAGACCTGAACAGGCCTTAACAATAGCTAAGGTCCTCAGTCATCTTCAGTAACTCAAGCTGCTTCCACAGTGGATTAAAAGCACCTTCAACCGCAAGGGGCATAAAAACTTCCCCGGGTGCAACAGCCTGCTTTAGAGAAGGCAGGATTCTTTTCATTCTAGGTTAGCTTTCTCGCAAGTCAAGCTAGTGAATCTTAGAATGAGAATAAAAAATGCTCTCTTCCTAGTTCAGAGTGAGGCTATGGAAGGTTAGTATCTAATACTTCAGTAATGCTAACTTTCTGCTTGATTGATACTGCCTGGAAAATAATTGATTGAAGAAGCTGAAAAATATCAAAAAGCTAATCAAACTATTCAGGAAAAACACTTTTGTTTTAAAGGGGCAACTAACAATACATGAGAATGGCTTCATTAAGTATATCAATCACAAGCTAAAAGCCCCAGCTGCGGTCCTTGTACTTCATGCCAAAAGGCATTCAGAGGTATCAAAGGACATGATGTTTTCAATATGAGTGTAATCTGGACTTAGTTCTAGCTACATTCATTTGAAAACTTGTTCATGTGTATCCCACACATATTTTTATTTGCCCCAATTATCTTCCTAGATTGTTCTTTCAAAAAAGCTATATTCCTAATGAAAATTAGTTTCCAGCAATAAAATATTCTTTCATTCTTTCTCACATTAGGAAATTCACTGCAAACAAATAAAGAGGCCTTAAAATTTTCTGTTTTCTGTTCAAATTAAGCTTCAGTTAGAACATTGCTCCATTTGTGTTATTAACAATAAGTAGAATTGATAACAAGGCCCTATTTTGTAATGCTAATGTAACTCCTTCTTAGGGTTTATTAGGTTTTCAATAGACTCTCTTTGATTTTAGATGCATTTTGAAATTGCAATTTGAAATTTTCTGCTTTAAGTACCACAAATGTAACAAAAAGTGAGTTTATATTTTGAAATACAAAGTATGTATTTTACCTTTCATAAAGGAATTTATGAGAATACCATAACTTAGTGATTGCTTAAAAACTTGAAAAAATATTTGAAGATATATATTTTTTTATTATTGGATATGTTTAAGAAATTTCATTTCTAAATTTTAATAGATAACACTTTTTATAAATTAATATGCAAGAAAAGAATGTGAGGCAAACATCATTTTTTATAACTCATTTTCTCTCTACATAAGAATCCTTATTTCAGATATAGAATAGCTAGTTCATGAGGCTCTCCCCCTATTTTGGCTTATGGAATGCTGTTGTACTGCTTAGAATCTCAGTCATTCCCATAAACATGATACTTTCTTCAGACTGTAAAGAATGCAGTGACCTGGGATCAATCTCTGGGTTGGGAAGATCCCCTAGAGGAGGGCATGGCAACCCACTCCAGTATTCTTGCCTGGAGAATTCCATGGTCAGAGGAGCCTGGTGGGCTATAGTCCATGGGAGTTGCAAAGAGTTGGACATGAATGTGACTAATACTTTCACTTCACTTCTTGGCGGTTCAGACTGTAAAGAGTCTGCCTGCGATGCAGGAGACCTGTGTTCGATCCCTGGGTCAGGAAGATCCTCTGGAGAAGGGAGTAGCAACACACTCCAACATTCTTTCCTGGAGAATTCCATGGACAGAGGAGCCTGGTGGGCTACAGTCCACGGGGTCACAAAGAGTCAGACATGACTGAACGATTAACATTTTCTAAGACTTTTATTTGTTATGCATTTTCTTCCAGTTGTATTTATTTAATTGACATTTTATATAATGTCTGACTCTTTGCAACTCCGTGGACTGTGGCCTGCCAGGCTCCTCTGTTCATGGGATTTTCCAGGCAAAATATTGGACGTGGGTTGCCATTTCCTTCTCCAAGGAATCTTCCTGACTCCTGGATCGAACCCAGGTCTCCTGCATGGCAGGCAGATTCTTTTCGCCTGAGCCACCAGGGAAGCCCCATAATTGACACATATCGCTGTATAAGTTTAAAGTGCACAGCATAATGACTTGACTTATATAAATTATAAAACAATTATCACATTATGTTTAATAAGCATCCATCACATAGACACAAAAATAAAAACATAGAAAAACATTTTTTTTCTTGTGATAAGAATTAAGATTTACTCTCTTAATAACTTTCATATGTAATGTATAACAGTGTTAATTATATGTATCATGCTTCTATTGCACCCCTAATACTTATTTACCTTTTACCTGGAGGTTTGTAAACACCTTTTGACTGCCAACTGCCTTCATCCAAGCTTGGCTTTCCTCAACACCCTGCTGCTAATAACCACAAATCTGATCTCTTGCTCTGTGAGTTTGCTTGTGTGTTTGTTTTTGAAGTGCAAGTGATCTACAACACTATATTAGTTCTTGTTATATGGCATATATTTGTTGGTTTTATACATTTCAGTGAATAATCACCATGAAAGTTCTAGTTACAATGTGTCACCACACAAAGATAGTACATAGTTACTGACTGTGTTCTCCACACTGTGTATTTTATACCTGTGATTCATTGATTTTGAAACTGAAATTTTATACCTGTCCATCTCCCTCACCTATTTCTTTCTTTTCCCCAGCCCCATCCCCTCTGGCAGCCACCTGTTTGTTCTCTGAACCTGAAAACTCTTATCTGTTCACTTGTTTTCTTTCGTAGATTTCACATATAAGTGAAATCATACAGTGTTTATCTTTCTCTGACTTATTTCGCTTAGCATAATACCCTCTAGGTGCATCCATGTTGCCATGAGTGGCAAGATTTCATCCTTTTTATGGCTGAGAAATATTCCATTTGTGTGTATGCATATATGCATATATATGCATATATGTCACATCTTTATCAATTCATCTATCGATGGGTACTTGAATTGCTTTTGTATCTTAGCTTTCGTAAATAATGCTGCAATAAACACAGAAGTTTATATATCTTTTCAAATTGAGGTTTTTGTTTTCTTGAATATATACCCAGGAGTGGGATGTCTGGATCATATGGTAGTTCTATTCTTACTTTTTTGAGGCATCTCCATACTGTTTTCCATAGTGGCTGCCCTAATTTGCATTCCTACCAACAGTGCATGAGAATTTCTTTTTCTTCACATCCTTGCCAACAGTGGGTGTTTTCTTTTTGATAATAGCCTCCCTGATAGGTGTGAGATGATATTTTGTTTTGTTTCGATTTGCATTTGCCTGATGATTAGTGATGTTAAGTATGTTTTCATGTGCCTGGTGGCCATGTGTATGTCTTCTTTGAGAAATAATACTATTCAGAACCGCTGCCTATTTTTAGTTGTTTTTTTCTTAATGTTGAGTTGCATGAGTTCTTAGTATATTTTGGATATTAACCCTTTGTAGGATCTATCATTTGCAAATATGTTCTCCCATTTGGCAGGTGACCTTCTCATTCTGTTGCTAGCTTCCTTCACTGTACAAAAGATTTTTAGTTAGATGTAGTTCCAGTTGTTTACTTCTGCTTTTGTTTCTGTTGTCTAAGGAAACATATCCTAAAAGACTAACATCAAAGACACATCCAAAAAACTGATGTCAAAGGGCATACGACCTAAGTCTACTTCTAGGAATTTTAGGGTTTGGGGTCTTATCTTTAAGACTTCAATTCATTTTGACTTAATTTTGTGCATGGTTTGAAAGAATAGTTCAGCGTGATTTTTTTGCATGCGTCTGCAGTCTTCCTGGCACCAATTATGGAAGAGGCTATCTTTTTCCCATTGAATAATCTTGCTTCCTGTGTTGTAGATTAATTGCTCATATGTATGTGGGTTCATTTCTGAGTTTCTATTCTGTTCGGTTGATCTATGTTCTGTTTTTGTGTCAGTACTGTATTGTTTTGATGGCTATAGTTTTGTAGTATATTTTGAAATTAGAGGGTATGATACCTCCAGATTTCTCTATCTTTCTCAAAGTTGTTTTTGCTATTTGGAGTCTTTTGTGTTTTTACACAACTTTGAGAATTACTTGTTCCAACTCTGTGGAAGATTCTATTGTTATTTCGATAGGGATTATATTGAGTCAGTAGGTTGTCCTGGGTAATATGGTTATTTGCAAAACATTAATTCTTACAATCCATGAACACAGTATATATTTCCCATCTATTTGTGTTTTCTTCAATTTCCTTCATCAGTTTTCCAAGTACAAGTCTTTTACCTACTTCACTAGATTTAGTCCTACATATTTTATTCTTTCTTATATGGTTATAAATTGGATCATTTTCTTAATTTATCTTTCTGATAGTTTGTTTTTAGTACATACTAAATGAATATAAATGAAAAATATTTCTGCATACTAATTTTGTATCCTTCACATTTGCTAAATTCATTGACTGCTTATGGATTTTGGTGGCATATTTAGGATTTTCTATTTATAGTATCATGTCATCTGTAAACAGTGGCAGTTTTATTTCTTCCTTCCCATTGGGATATCTTTTATTTCTTGTCCTTGTCTGATTTCTGTGGCTAGGATTTCTAATACTATATTGAATAAAAATAGTGATAGTGGGCATCTTTGTCTTATTCCTGAACTTAAAGGAAATGCTTTTAGCTTTATACTATTGAAGATGATGTTAGATGTGAACTTGTCATATATGGCCTTTATGTTGAGGTATTTCCCTCTGTATCCATTTTGTGGAGATTTCTTATTATAAATGGACACTGAATTTTGCCAATTTCTTCTGAATTGATTGAGATGATCATGTAGCTTTTATTCTTCAATTAGTGTCTGTATCTCATTGATTAATTTGTGGATACTAAACCATCCTGGGATCCCTTGGATAAATCCCACTGTATAATGTTTATGTGTCAAATATTCTTGTAAAGGAAACTTGTTATCCTTTTAAAAATATAGAGAATAGTAAAATAAACCCCTACATAGTTATTAGTATTAGTAATTACCAATGCATGGTAATTTTCTTAAATCTATAATTCACCAACTTCTATATTATTTTGAAACAAAACTTGTAAATCATATCATCCATAAATATTACAGTCCATAATGTGATTTAAATGTCATCCCTTTTAAGGTTTTTTGAAAATCTTAATAGAATTCATATAATTTTCCAGAAATATAGGATGGCATTTAAATATGGTAATATATATAAATGCCTAGAATAATTTCTTAAATACAGTAAAATATTGAAATGTTTCTAAATATAGTAATTTTAAAATCATAAACAAGAGTATCTTTTACTACATTGCTAACATAAAATATCAAATTACATAAGCAAAGAAAATCATATTGGGTTCATTATTCAGCAGGTTTCACAAATCTAAGTTGATTTGACAAAGAAGAGTAGAGATATAAAATTCAGATCATATCTTTTACTCAAGATGTCAGATTAAACCAAAATGACAAGACCTCTGTCTTTATTGTAACACACAAACATTTCATTAAATATATTAAACATGGACATACCATTTGGTGTTTAAGCACCTATGTTGAAAATGAACTTAAAGTAAGCAGACCTGTCTCTTTATTTGCATAAAAAGAGCCTGGACAAAACAGAAACCCTGGTAAAACTGTCACCTCAAATAAAAGAAGAAAAACTTTGCTCATGTTGGCATAGATACAGACTGGGCACAGCAAAAACAAGTTATCAGTCCCAAGACATGACTGAAAAAAAACGTTACTTGAAATATGTTAGAAAATTAGACATTATGTATGTAGAAACACTGGACTCCCAAATTAAATATATAGAGAATTAAGCCCAAACTGAAACACCAAGATAAAACTGGTCTTTAACCTGTCCACATGACCCTGCCTAAACAAACTCAAAATCTTCTATAAGGACAGCTGCTAAATTTCAGACATAGTTATAACTAGGATTTTCATGAAAAAAAGAACTGATTTGATATCCAAAGGCAAAAATTACAAAATACATGAGAATGGACTAATACAAGATGACAAAACAATGGAAGACAGTTGAACATTTAATGATGATGAGAATGTTATGATTAAAGCAAAAACATCTAAATATAGAACCTATAAAATAACAAGGGGACTTGATGACTGTTGGAAATGCAAAGAATAAAATAAAAACATTAAATATGAAAAATGTAACCTTAAAGAAAACACTAGATTAGAAGGAAGATGAGACTGACTTACCACGTTAGAAGATATCTTACAAAAATAAATTAGAACACAGTGGTGGTGGTGGTGGTGTAGTCGCTGAGTCGTGTCCGACTGTTGCGACCCCATGGACTGTAGCCTGCCAGGTTCCTCTGTCCGTGGGATTTTCCAGGCAAGAATGCTGGAGAAGATTGCCATTTCCTTCTCCAGGGGATCGTCCTGACCCTGGAATCGAGCCCAGGTCTCTGGCATTGCAGGCAAAATCTTTACCGACTGAGATATGAGGGAAGCCCTTAGAACACATTAGGAGGGAAAAAAAAAAAGTTCCAACTCTGATGGAATAGCTGGACCTCCTACAACAAAGAAGAAGAAAATAGTACAAACTACATGAAATGTGTCTTTTCAGGCATTGGAAAGTAGGCATCACAGGACTCTGATTCCTAAGAGAAAAAATAATTACCTGACTCCTAAAATTAGTCCACCATCCTTCTGGAGGCACCACCCACATTGCGATGATGGGAGAGGTAACAGAAATAGACCAGAGCAGCCTTCTGAGTTCACACACAGAAAGGGTACTTGAATTGGAGGGGCAAGGTACAGGAGAGAAGACAGCTATGCATAAGAGTTCCACAGATCTTCCTAAAGCTTCCTTTGACTCTTGTTAAAAGCAAAGCTGGATAAAGTGAAACTACTAGGGACTGAGCAGAAAACCACTTCCGGGATGGGGAAAGTTGTGCTGAATAATTCCTATATTATTACATGCATGGGTAAGAGGTGTTTAAATTATGAGTTTCTAGACTCCATGGAAATTTTAAAAACACCTGGTTATTCAAGAAGGACCTCTCAAATTAATCTACAAATAAATTAACTGCTGGGCTTCCCTGTGACTCAGCAATAAAGAATCTGCCTACCAATGCAGGAGACCCAGGTTCAATCCCTGGGTCAGGAAGATACCCTGGAGGAGGAAATGGCAACCCACTCCAGTATTCTTGCCTGGAAGTCCCATGGGCAGAGGAGCCTGGTGGGCTACAGTCCATGGGGTCACAAAAGAGTTAGACACGACTTAGCAATGAAACAACAACAAAAAATTAACTGCTGGTCAAAACAAACTTCAGGAGTCTTCAGAAGACAAAAAGCTACCCTCAAAAATAAAATTTGTCATGTCCAATGCCCAATAAAATTATTAAGCATACAAAGAAGAATAAAGATGTAACTCATAACCAGGAGAAAAATCAGTCTATAGAAACTGATACAGACATGATGAAAATAAGACACGAAACATTAAAATAGCTATCATAAACATACTCTGGGATATAAAGAAAAACACGAACATAATGCTGAGAGAAATAGACTATTGAAAGGATCCACTAAAGCTTATAAAAAGAAAAGTAAAAACAAAATTTTAACTGGTTAAGAGTGCTTGTTATCTACATCTGCCTAACAAATAACCCTAACTTTGTGGTTTAAGATAACCACAAATATTATCTCCCAGTTTCTGTGCATCAAGAATTCAGGAAGGGCTTGATTTCTGTTTCCGGTTTGGGGTAACTCGTGTAGTCACAGTCAGAGACTGATGGAGAGGAAACAGTAGGGGTAGGTGGAAGTGGAGGTATATGGAAGCAATCTCTTTCTTTTCCTGTAGTTTTAAGGCTTCTCTGTCTCAACTAGTCTGGATATCTTTATAACATGGAAGCCTTGGTACAATTGAATAACTTAGAAAATAGTTTTAAGTTCCAGGCTGCAAGGGAGAAGTTGCATCTTTATTACCTAGCCTAGGCAGGCACCTATAGTCACTTCCACCATAGACTCTAGCTTTACCAGAGTCAAGGGCAGGGGGTTTAAAATACAAGCCTTTTCACATGAAGTGAAGGATGTGAAAGTCACAGTGTAAAAAGAAATACAATTATGATCATGCTAAAATATCAAATCTGCTAATCTGGATTCTCACAATGACGTCATTTCATATGAAAATACACTTGTACCCTACCCTAAGACCCCTAAGTCTTTTCTTACTACAGTATCAATTGGAGGGTTTGGGTCTCCATAGCTAAATCATGTAAAGATTCAGATGAGAACCCTCAGGTTCCAGCTCCTCGGGTATAACTCCTTGAATATTATTCCTTTAAACATGAAGACATGTCAAATAATGAGACAAGTTACATGCTTTATACCACCATCTCCAACATATAATTATAAGACAGGAATAGAAAAACCACCTGTGTATTCTCCTGTACACAAAAGACAAAAGAAAAGGGCACACAGGAGGTATACCTATACCAGTTCTGGAATCTGGCTGGAAATGTGTACAAGTTCTCCATGACTCTTGGCTTTACATTTTTGGCTTTTTGTTTTACCCTCTGGATTATTATTTCCTATAGAAAGCAGGCAGTGCCTGCACTCAGTTTGCTTCCTTCCTGTAGTATTTATTCCTCTTAGCAATTTTTCACTTTTTTGGGTCACTTTCAGTATAATCTTTGGGTCTAAGTTGGTATAATCCTTTTAAAAATTATGTGGATTTCTTCAGTGTTGAAACATAATCCATTCCATTAGAAAAGGCACTATAATAAGTATCTTCAGATAAGCTCCACTCTACCTTGGGCTCTCTAACCATAGGCTACAGGACAACCCACAAAAAGATTCTTGAAAGTACCTGTGGTTTAATATATGAGATCTACATAGTATTTCTTAGATGCTTAGGAGATCTTTTGTCTATTGAAAAGGGTTTTTAAGATACTAATTCTCTATGAAGACTTAATAAAGGGTCTTATAGGCACAGACTGGATTAAAGATTTCTCCTAAAATATTTTTAACATGATAATGCTTTGTGGGTTTTAGTTGTTGTTGTTGCTGTTCTTGTTGCTTTTCTAGATGTAGATACAGACATTGAAAAGAGCTTTATTTTCAAATACAGGAAATAATGAACTTTTAACTTAAAAATTAACTTTAGCTCTTGTTTTTCATCTTCATTTTTATCTATGGAGTAACAAGAGGCTACTTTGGGACATTTGATTTCCTCCCCAGAAATATTCTTTGCCAAATTGTCAAGTTTCATTGCATTTTCTAATTCCTATTCTTAGTGCAGTCGACAGCATTCACCAAGTTCAGTATTTCCCTTGCATTCCTGTAAACTCTCACAGACAATCTTCTCCAGGCTCCTTTCCTCGCTCTTTAAGACTCTTTATTATTTAATTTTGAGTATCTCAAGATCATTCCTGGTTTTGCTTACTTCTTGACCCCAGAAGCTATGCCACAAATTTTAGAAGTTTGTTAAGACAGCATTCCATTCTTTCTATTCTATTAGTATTAACAAATCATCTCAAAACTCAAATGCTTCAAACCATAGCATTTTATTATCTTTTATCATTTCTCTGAATCAAGAAATCAGAAATATTTCAGCTGGATCTCTCTGTCTCATTTGGTTGCAATAAGACAGTGAAAACAGAACAGTGTGGAGGAAATGATGTAGTCCATAGCTCTATATTCTTGAAATCGTAAGGTCTCTTTCATGGGCTCTCATACTTCTATTCAATATTATATTGCAACATGAAAATATGAGAAATATAAGCCCTGTGAAAAGTAAATGATAAAATATTTATCTGAAGACAGCCTGATCATATATAAAGGAAATTTTAAAAATCTACAAAAAACTACACACACATGCAAACCATAAATTCAGTTTTTGTAACTTGTATTATTGAGATATCAGTTTTCCCCAAACTTACATCTATAGATTTAACTCAGTAAATCAAAATTGTAGTAGGCATATTTGAGAGATTGACATGCTACAGCTAAAATTTATAAGGAAAAAGTCAAAGAATACGTAATAACTTACACAAATTTAAAAGAAATAAATTTGGAGGTCTTATATTACCTGATTTGAAATTCAGAAAACTAAGATCATGGCATCCGGTCCCATCACTTCATGGCAAATAGATGGGGAAACAGTGGAAATAGTGGCTGACTTTATTTTTCTGGGCTCCAAAATCACTGTAGATGGTGATTGCAGCCATGAAATTAAAAGACGCTTACTCCTTGGAAGGAAAGTTATGACCAACCTAGATAGCATATTCAAAAGCAGAGACATTACTTTGCCAACAAAGGTCTGTCTAGTCAAGGCTATGGTTTTTTCTGTGGTCATGTATGGATGCGAGAGTTGGACTGTGAAGAAGGCTGAGCACTGAAGAATTGATGCTTTTGAACTGTGGTGTTGGAGAAGACTCTTGAGAGTCCCTTGGACTGCAAGGAGATCCAACCAGTCCGTTCTGAAGGAGATCAGCCCTGGGATTTCTTTGGAAGGAATGATGCCAAAGCTGAAACTCCAGTACTTTGGCCACCTCATGGATGTGAATTTGAGTGAACTCCGGGATTTGGTGATGGACAGGGAGGACTGGCATGCTGCAATTCATGGGGTTGCAAAGAGTTGGACACGACTGAGCGAGTGAATTGAACTGAACTTCTTGGAAGGAAAGTTGTGACCGACCTAGACAGCATATTCAAAAGCAGAGACATTACTTGGTCAACAAAGGTCTGTCTAGTCAAGGCTATGGTTTTTCCAGTGGTCATGTATGGATGTGAGAGTTGGACTATAAAGAAAGCTGAGTGCCGAAGAATTGATGCTTTTGAACTGTAGTGTTGGAGAAGACTCTCCAGTCTATCCTAATGGAGATCAATCCTAGGTGTTCTTTGGAAGGACTGGTGTTGAAGCTGAAACTCCAATATTTTGGCCACCTGATGTGAAGAGCTGACTCATTTGAAAAGACCCTGATGCTGGGAAAGATTGAGGGCAGGAGGAGAAAGGGACGACAGAGGATGAGATGGATGGATGGCATCACCGACTCAATGGACATGGGTTTGGGTGAATTTCAGGAGTTGGTGATGAACAGGGAGGCCTGGCGTGCTGTGGTTCATGGGGTCGCAAAGAGTTGGACACAACTGAGCAACTGAACTGAACTGAACTGAAATGAAAGCTATAAGATCATAACAATGTGATATAATGCAGACAAATAGAGGATGTCAAAAAGCAACTGCAATCAATTGATTTTTAAGATGCACATCCAAATGATTCATGGGTGTTAAATGGTATGGTAACAACTGGAGAGCGAAAGTCGCTCAGTCCTGTCCAACCCCATGGACTATACAGTCTGTGGAATTCTCCAGGCTGGAATACTGGAGTGCCTAGCTGTTCCCTCCTTCAGAGGATCTTCCCAAACCAGGGATCAAAACCAGGTCTTCCGCATTGCAGGCAGACTCTTTACAAGCTGAGTCACCAGGGAAGCTCAAGAATACAGGAGTGGGTAGTCTACCCCTTTTCCAGTGGATCTTCCTGAACCAGCAGTTGAACCAGGTCTCCTGCATTGCAGGTGAATTCTTTACCAGCTGAGCAACTGGATGCCTGTAATTAAAAAAAAAAAAAAAAAACCTTTGTACACTATATTCAAAACTAAAATGGATCGTGTATGCTACTGGAAAAGTAAAACTGTAGAATTTCTTGAAGAATGCATAGGATAACATGTTCACAGATAGGCAAAGATCAATTAAACAGGACACAAAGTATAACAACTGTAATAGAAAAAAATATAGAAATAATACTCTTCACCAAAAGAAGAACAAGTTAAATCCAACAATATAGAAAAAGGACAGAGAATTATGTCCAAGATGAATTTATCCAAAAATGAAAGTTTAACATCCAAAGCTTATCAAAGTAATTTTCCATATTTATAAGATAAACAGCATGAATCATATCTTAAACAATGCAAGGGAAAGAGAAAAAATTTACAATATTCAACACCCACTGATTAAAAAAAATCATTAGCTGGAATGGAATCAAAGGAAACTTTCTCATATTTAATGGTGAAAGACTGAACAGCTTTCTTATCAAGACTTGGAACAAGTCAGTGATGACCAAAGACAACCTCAAACTAACCAAAAATACAGAACTGAATTAGGTTTATGTGCCTGATTTAGCATCTTGGTGAGAGAAAACTGGCGTCCACTTAGGTACCAGGTATAGATTAATTGCTTTGATGGATGTATTCTTTTCTAAGCCAATCAGAAAATAAATCATAATAGTACACATTCAAATGGAATCACGAAACATATGTCAATACATTTGTAGCTTTGCTCAGATCTGTGTTAATTCTCGTATATTTCATCAGCTATTGTGCTGTGCTTAGGCGCTCAGTCATGTCTGACTCTTTGTGGCCCCATGAACTGCAGCCCACCCACCAAGCTTCTCAATCCATGGAATTCTCCAGGCAAGAATACCAGAGTGGGTTGCCATGCCCTCTTCCAGGGGATCTTCCCAACCCAGGGATCAAAACCAGGTCTCCTGCATTGCAGGTGGATTTTTTACCATCTGAGCCACCAGGGAAGCGCAAGAATACTGGAGTGGTTAGACTATCCCCTCTCTAGGGGAACTTTCTGACCCAGGAATTAAACTGGGGCCCCCTGCATTGCAGGTGGACTCTTAAGCAGCCGAGCTACCCAGGAAGCCCACTCTTCATCATAATACAGTTCAAAAATAACTGGACCATCTAGATGTACCATGTGAAAGTGTTAGTCACTGAGTTGTATCCTCCTGTTTGTGACCCCATGCACTATAGTCCACAAGGCTCCTCTGTCTGTGGCATTCTCTTGGCAAGAATAACTGGAGTGGTTGTCATTCCCTTCTCCAGGTGATCCTCCCCAAGGCTCAATCCTGGATCTCCTGCACTGTGGGCAGTTTCTTTATCATCTGAACCACCAGGGAAGCCCAGATGTACCATAGGTCAGCACCTTTATTTAGTGAATCTATCAGACCATTTTCACACTATTGGAGAGGATGAACAAGAAGGGAAAGGAAAACATGCACACATAAAATTTGAACATGAGTGTTCACAGTAGCAAAAAACTGAGAATGAGCTAAATGTTTATCTATACCAAAATGGATAAAAGAGATATTCAGTGGACTTATTTTCAACAATAAAAAAGAATATACTACTAATACACACAACATGAATGAATTGGAAAAAAACACTGTGCTAACTGAAAGAAGCCCAACTAAAGAGCACATGGCATATTATTCAGTTTATATGACGTTCTAGGACAAGCAAAGCCATTGATGGCAAATGAAGCCATAACCATGGTTCCCTGGGAACAGAGAGTATAAATTGACTGGGAAGTGACATTAGGGATCTTGCTGATGAAAATGTTTTATAATTACATGTTTGGGTATCGTGAAAACTGTGGAACTATATGCTTAACATATGCGCCTTTGACCTTAATGCAAATTAATTGGGTGTGCTGTACTAAGTCACTTCAGCAGCATCTGACTCTTTGTCACAAAGAGTCCAGAGCTAAGCCATGGACTCTAGCTCTCCAGGCTCGTCTGTCCACAATATTCTCCTGGCAAGAATACTGCCATGCCCTCCTCCAGGGGATCTTCCTGACCCAGGGGATTGAACATGTGTCTCCTGCAGCACCTGCACTGCAGTGGGGTTCTTTACCGCTGAGGCATTGGGAAAGCCCATTAAATCACACATCAGTTCAGTTCAGTCACTCAGTTGTGTCTGACTCTTTGCGACTCCGTGGACTGCAGCAACCCAGGCTTCCCTGTCCATCACCAACTCCGGGAGTTTACTCAAACTCAAGTCCACTGAGTTGGTGATGCCATCCAGCCATCTCATCCTCTCTTGCTCCCTTCTCCTCCCTCATTAAAAATGTTATCATTGTTATTTTCTAGACTAATGTGGAAAGTGAGTGCAACCATAAATTTCTGTAGAGTGGGATAGGAATCATAGAATAATTGGTCCTTCTTTCATGTAGCGTATAAGAATATTGACTTTTTAAAATAAACTTTTTAAAGAACAGTTTAAAATATATATATATATTATATAGTTTATATATAATATATATATATGTATATAGTTTGGAAATAACAGTTCATCTTAACAAGATTAAAATACTTTCACTGTTTGAATGCAGTTAAGTCATTACCATGCCAAAATACAAATTTTCATAGTTCTTTTTCAACATCCCTAGAGGCCCCCTTTCACACTAAATGTCTAATTGAAGTAATAAGAAAAACAGTGGTTTTCAGTGTAATTTGCAAAAGCACTTCAATAAAATCCACAAGCACTCTCACAATCAATATGTTTAAGGCTAATTTATGATTTCTCATCAATACTTTATATACAAACAGTGCTGCCCCTCTTTCCTCCCTTAAAATAAATGTAGGCCTAAAAGACAAAATCATTATAGCACTTTGTAGTACAATACTGGAGAACTTCAAAGACTTTCTCTATTCCTTTGGTATTTGCTCCTTCTTGGAAAGTTTGCTTTTCCTCCCTCTTTCAGGCTGTCACTTTGGCAGACTTTTCTCCTTTATTCCCCTTTTTGGAGCTCTGTCCATCCTCTTCTCTTACTTGGTACTCCTGTACTATGAAGGAAATACTGTTTTGAAGTCACCCACTGGAGTGGAAGCTGCAAGATATTTAACAGCTAACAAATATTCAAGTACAAACAAAGTCTAGAAGATTTCAAAATGATATTTCCATCACTTTTATTCCAATTATTTATCCTCTCTGTCAGTGCTGACTACCTCTTTCTGAATGGCATATGATAGACATTTTAGACACACTGGGGAACTGACAAGCATTTAAGAATATTTAGCTAATCCATTATTCCTAGGGAGAGAGACACCACATTGTCTATATGAAAGCTTAATGGATTTTTAAAAATTTTGCCATCAAAATAATAAAAAGAAACACTGTATTTACCAAAAAAACTCAAGTCTCAAATTTGGACAATTTCTTTTTAAAATAGCTCTGAGTACACAATTTTGTTATTTTATGCCCAGTTACTTTGCTTTTCTAGAGCAGATGTTTCATCAACTTGGTGACACAAAGGAAAATGTGTAATTTAACAGCCAGAAAAGGTGCCAGCTCAGCCATAGCACAGAGTTCCATCTAAATGTCCACAGGAAAGTTCGTCGAGAGCTACGGTTGCATTTCTAAGTAATTAAAATACGATGTTAAATTGAGTATTTCAACCCTTGGGATTATTCTGCTTTACATAAAAAAGAGGAAGTTTGAAGTTATTGTGAGGATACCTTTAGTGAAAAATTACACAGAAAAAAATGTACATGAATATAATTTCCTAATCTAATAGAATTTTAGGTAGAAAACATACAAAATCACTAGAAAGAGTATATTCATGTGCATGGTGATTTCATAAATTTACTTTATCCGTTGTAGTGAAACCTCTGTGTAGGAAGGTTTATAAACTCATGAGTTGCATATCAGCTACTCAACATTAATTTGCTCCAATGACTATAATGGAGAACTAACAGAAAAAAATATAGCGTTAATGGTAGTCATAAAAATGACTGGTTTACAGTTCTATGGGATTTATGAGTATGCTTTCTATGTAATGTGAAAGAGAGGGCATAAACCCTAGTAGCATACATAACCAGCAGATAGGAGCTCTGCCAAGTATATACAGTCTTTCAGGAAGATACATTTTATTTGTTCCCTTAAAAAATAAGCACATCTTAAATGAAACATACACTGTGGTATCACTAGACAATGGCATTGATTAAGAATAATAGCAGCTCAGGTGGTAAGGAATTATGCCTGCAATGCAGGAGACAAAGTTCGATCCCTGAATCCGGAAGATCCCCTGGAGAAGGGAATGGCTACCCACTCCAGTATTCTTGGCTGGAGAATTCCATAGACTCAAGAGCCTTGTGGGCTAAAGTCCACAGGGTTGCAAAGAGTTGGACATGACTGAGTGAATAACACACTCTGTATTTTATTTAAGTAAATGAATACATTTACTTAAATGTATTTAAGTTTAAAAGTATTTAAGTTTAAAATGATCGATATGAATTTTAAACTAAAGATAAATATAAAATAGAGCAAGACAAGATAAAATAGAAACATTAAAAAATGAATCTGAGGGGAAAGAAAAAGCCTTGACAGAAATGTTAGTGATATCTACCTTAGTTCAGTTCAGTTGTTCACTCGTGTCTGCCTCTTTGCCACCCCAAACTGCAGCACGCCAGGCCTCCCTGTCCATCACCAACTCCCAGAGTTTACCCAAACCATGTCCACTGAGTCAGTGATGCCATCCAACCATCTCATCCTCTGTCTTCCCCTTCTCCTCCTGCCCTCAGTCTTTCCAAACCACAGGGTCTTTTCCAATGAGTCAACTCTGCATCAGGTGGCCAAAGGGTTGGAGTTTAAGCTTCAGCATCAGTCCTTTCAATGAACACCCAGGACTGATCTCCTTTAGGATGGGTTGAATCTCCTTGCAGTCCAAGGGACTCTCAAGAATCTTCTCCAGCACCACAGTTCAAAAGCATCAATTCTTCAGGGCTCAGTTTTATTTACAGTCTAACTCTCACATCCATACATGACTACTGGAAAAACCATAGCCTTGACTAGACAGACCTTTGTTGGCAAAGTAATGTGTCTGCTTTTCAATATGCTGTCTAGGTTGGTCATAACTTTTCTTCCAAGGAGTAATTGTCTTTTAGTTTCATGGCTACAATCACCATCTGCAGTGATTTTGGAGCCCCAAAAAAGAAAGTCTGACACTGTTTCACCATCTATTTGCCATGAAGTGATGGGACTGGATGCCATGATCTTAGTTTTCTGAATGTTGAGCTTTAAGCCAACTTTTTCACTCTCCCCTTTCACTTTCATCAAGAGGCTCTTTAGTTCTTCACTTTCTGCCATAAGGGTGGTGTCATCTGCATATCTGAGGTTATTGATATTTCTCCCAGCAATCTTGATTCCAGCTTGTGCTTCATCCAGTCCAGTGTTTCTCATGATGTACTTTGCATATAAGTTAAATAAGCAGGGTGACAATATACAGCCTTGACATACTCCTTTCCCTATTCCTATTACTATTACTAATAGAGGATATATAAAGTAACCTTCATTATATCATTTTAGGCATATTAATTGAACAGGTATTATAAAGATACATATTGTCACTCTGAAAGGTAAGCAGAATGATATTATAAAACAAACCAAGCAGTAATTATAAAACTGAAGAGGACAGGATAAAACATGTTTGAAAAACATTTTAATGTTAGAATATATATATATATACACACACACAAACATAGAACTGAAGCCCATTCAGAGTCTGCTACTAACCTTGAAGTAGAATAAAACTGTAAAATGAACATTATTGGCAGTTAAAACCTTAAACTCAGTTAAAAGCTTCGTATGTACATCTACCTAGTGGACATGGAACAACAGACTGCTTCCAAATAGGAAAAGGAGTACATCAAAGCTATGTATTGTCACCCTGCTTATTTAACTTCTATGCAGAGTACATCATGAGAAATGCTGGGCTGGATGAAGCACAAGCTGGAATCAAGATTGCCGGGAGAAATATCAATAACCTCAGATATGCAGATGATACCACCCTTATGGCAGAAAGTGAAGAGGAACTAAAAAGCCTCTTGATGAAAATTAAAGAGAAGAATGAAAAAGTTGGCTTAAAGCTCAACATTCAGAAAATGAAGATCATGGCATCTGGTCCCATCACTTCATGGGAAATAGATGGGGAAACAGTGGAAACAGTGGTTGACTTTATTTTGGGGGGCTCTAAAATCACTGCAGATGTTGATTGCAGCCATGAAATTAAAAGATGCTTACTCCTTGGAAGGAAAGCTATGACCAAACTAGACAGCATATTAAAAAGCAGAGACGTTACTTTGTCAACAAAAGTCTGTCTAGTCAAGGCTATGGTTTTTCCAGTAGTCATTTATGGATTTGAGAGTTGGACTATGAAGAAAGCTGAGCCCTGAAGAATTGATGCTTTTGAACTGTGGTGTTGGAGAAGACTCTTGAGAGTCCCTTGGACTGCAAGGAGATCCAACCAGTCCATCCTAAAGGCAATCAATCCTGAGTGTTGATTGGAAGGACTGAAATTCCAATACTTTGGCCACCTGATGTGAAGAGCTAACTCATTTGAAAAGACCCTGATGCTGGGTAAGATTGAAGGCGAAAGAAGAAGGGGACAACAGAGGATGAGATGATTGGATGGCATCACCAACTCAATGGACATGGGTTTGGGTATACTCTGGGAATTGGTGATGGATAGGGAGGCCTGGCGTGCTGCAGTCATGGGGTCTGAGTTGGATACGACTGAGTTACTGAAATGACCTGAACTGAGTGATTAAATTGAATCAGTTTTTTTTTTTTTTTTTTACTATTATTTAAACTCTAAAAAATTTGGCATAAAGGCATATTTTGGCATATTTTGATCTGGAAGACATGGTTTTCAGAGAAAAGCAGCAGAAAGTGCACGGAGTGGCTGTCCATTTGTCACAGACAAAACTAGCTTTATCTGTATACTGTTTGTAACTTATTGAAGGGACTGAAATGACTAGCATTGAAGTTTAAGGAAAATACCCATTTGCTTCAATCTTTTTTGCAATTGTGCAGAAATATAAAGGAGGAGTCACACTGTTTAGAACTGATAAAGAGAAGTAGAGTCCTTTTTACTGGAAAAAAAAATGCAGATTGACTTGAAAGGAACATCCCAGAAAGTGAAGAAGAAATATTCTATTTTTGCTCAAATAGAGAATACAAAGATAGAAAAGAAGAAAGGCATGATTAAACAGAGGTAAAAAAATTTGAGAAAGGCAATCTCTAATATAGGTGAAATTAAAATACTACAAATGTTTTTGAAGTTATCCCCTTAAATTTTACAGTCCAACATTTGGGACAGCACTCACAGATACAACAAATCCATTGGAGTGTATATATCTAATTCACAGCACATTTGCAGGAAAGCAAGTCAATTTCATGTTTAAATTTTGAATATATTTTTAATATATAGTGAAAAGACCACTAGCATAGGATATAGTAATTTTTAAAGCTTCTTTGCAAAGCTCATATGCAATTCCTAATTTATCCCACTATCCTACAAACATTTTGTGCCTTTAACTACCTTATATTAATATTGCATTTACATATTGCAGTCTGTAAATATGTTGTTTCTCTCCCACAACCACGATATTGTGAATATATGAGTGAATTAAGTGGTTTCTTTTAGGGAAGAACATTCTTCTTTTGAGACAGATATGTGCATATTTGATTATGAAAAGGAGGCCTCTAGGAAAAACTTGAATGGCCAAAGATTAGACTAAATGTTCTTCTAGTATATGATTATGAATTTGGGGGATATCATGCAAATAAACAAACAGGAGAATCTAGCGATAGTAGAAAGGTAGAAAGGTAGATAGGTAGAAAACATGTCAAATTCCCTTATAATCTTAGGATCACAGGATAATTATTGAAGGCTATTCACTACTTATTTACCTTGTTTTGGTGACATTTTATTTTTCTCTCTGCCAACTCCAGTCACTTCATATGATTCCATAAATGAAAGTGCCCTAACCATAGTATCTAAGAAAGAACAGAGATAATGGGTAATAAAAGTGTGAAAATTGTAGTGACTTAGTCATGTCTGACTCTCTGTGACCCCATGGACTGCAGCCTGCCAGCAGTTCTCCAGGCAAGAATACTGTCCATGGAATTCTCTAGGCAAGAATACTGGAGTGGGTAACCATTCTCTTCTCTAGGGGAGCTTCCTAACATAGGGATCAAACCCATGTCTCCTGCATTGCAGGCAGATTCTTTCATTGCAGTCTGAGCCAAAAGAGAAGCCCAGCTGAAAAATCATACATAGATGATTAAACCTAAACTTATACTAAGAGTCTCAAGAAAGAGGATGAAATGTGTTATTTCCCTTTGAAATAAATGTGCATTTGTTTTCTGTTGGTGTATACATGGTCCACTGGAGAAGGGAATGGCAAACCAGTTCAGTATTCTGGCCTTGAGAACCCCATGAACAGTATGAAAAGGCAAAAAGATATGTCACTGAAAGATGAACTCCCGAGATCGGTAGGTACCCAATATGCTACTGGGAAAGAGTAGAGAAATAACTCCAGATGAATGAAGAGACAGAGCCAAAGCAAAATAGCACCCAGTTGTGGATGTGACTGGTGATGGAAGTAAAGTCTGATGCAGTGAAGAGCAACATTCTATAGGAACCTGGAATGTTAGGTCCATGGACCAAGGTAAAGTGGAAGTGGTCAAACAGGAGATGGTAAGAGTGAACATTGACATTTTAGCAATCAGTGAACTAAAATGGACTGGAATGGGTGAATTTAATTCAGATTAAAATTATATCTACTACTGTGGGCAAGAATCCCATAGAAGAAATGGAGTAGCCCTCATAGTTAACAAAAGAGTCCAATTTGCAGCATTGGGTGCAGTCTCAAAATGACAGAATGATCTGTTTGTTTCCAAGGAAAATCACTGAATATCACAGTAATCCAAGTCTATGTCCCAATCACTAATACCAAAGAAGCTGAAGTTGAGTAATTCTCTGATGATCTACAAGACCTTCTAGAACACCCCAAAAAGATGTCCTTTTCATCATAGGGGACTGTAATGCAATAGTAGAAAGTCAAGAGATACCTGGCATAACAGGTAAATTTGGCCTTGGAGTACAGAATGAAGCAAAGCAAAGGCTAACAGAATTTTGCCAAGAGAATTCACTTGTCATAGCAAAACCCTCTTCCAACAACACGAGAGAAGACTCTACACATGACATTACCAGATGGTCAATACCAAAATCAGACTGATTATATTCATTGCAGCTGAAGATGGAAAAGCTCTATACAGTCAGCAAGAACAAAACTGGGAGCTGACTGTGGCTCAGATCATGAACTCCTTATTGCCAAATGCAGACTTAAATTGAAGAAAGTAGGGAAAACCGCTAGATCATTCATGACCTAAATCAAATCGCTTACGATTATAGAGTGGAAGTGACAAATAGATTTAAGGGACTAGATCTGATAGACAGAGCGCCTGAAGAACTGTGGACGGAGGTTCATGACATTGTACAGCAGGCAGTGATCAAGACCATCCTCAATAAAAAGAAATGCAAAGAATGCAAAATGATTGTCTGAGGAGGCCTTAGAATTAACTGGAAAAGAAGAGAAGTGAAAGGCAAAGGAGAAAAGGAAAGATATCCCCATCTGAATGGAGAGTTCCAATGAATAGCAAGGAGAGATAATATAGTCTTCTAAGTGATCAATGAAAGAAATAGAGGAAAACAAGAGAATAGGAAAGACTAGAGATCTCTTCAAGAAAATTAGAGATACTAAGGGAACATTTCACACAAAGATGGGCACAATAAAGGACAGAAATGGTATGGACCTAACAGAAGCAGAATATATTAAGAAGAGGTGGAAAGAATACACAGAACTATACAAAAAGTATCTTTTGACTGAGATATCCATGACAGTCTGTTCACTCACCTAGAGCCAGACAACCTGGAATGTGAAGTCAAGTGGGCCTTAGGAAGCATCATTAGGAACAAAGCTAGTGGAGGTGATGGAATTCCAACTGAGATATCTCAAGTCCTAAAAGATGATTTTAGCTGTGAAAGAGCTGCACTCAATATGCCAGCAAATTTGGAAAACTCAGCAATGGCTACAGGACTAGGAAAGGTCAGTTTTCATTCAACCCCAAAGAAAGGTAGTGCAAAAGAATTTTCAAATTACCACACATTGCACTCATTTCACATGCTAGCAAAGTAATGCTCAAAATTCTCCAAGTGAGGTTTCAACAAAACATAAATCAAGAACTTCCAGATGTTCATACTGAATTTAGAAAAGGCAGAGGAATCAGAGATTAAATTATCAACATCCATTGTATCATTGAAAAAGCAAGAGAGTTCCAGAAAAACATCTACTACTGCTTTATTGACTAGTTCAATGCCTTTGACTGTGTAGATCACAACAAACTGTGGAAAATTTTCAAAAGATGGGAATACCAGACCAGGTGACCTGCTTCCTGAGAACTCTGTGTTCGGGTCAAGAAGCAATAGCTATAACTAGTCATGGAACAACAGATGGGTTTCAAATTGGGAAAAGAGTATGTCAAGGATGTATATCATCACCCTGTTCATTTAACTATATGCAGAGTACATCATGCAAAATGAGGGGCTGGATGAAGCATTAAAATTTCTGGGAGACATATCAATAACCTCAGACATGCAGATGACACCACCTTTATGGCAGAAAGTGAAGAGGAACTAAAGAGCCTATTGATGAAAGTGAAAGAGGACAGTGAAAGTGTTGGCTTAAAACTCAACATTCAAAAAATAAAAATCATGGCATCTAATCCCATCACTGCATGGCAAATAGATGGAAAAACAATGGAAACAGTGGCAGACTTTATTTTCTTAGGCTCCAAAATCACTACAGATGGTGACTGTAGCCATGAAATTAAAAGACGCTTGCTCCTTGCAAGAAAGACTATGCCCAACCTAGACAGCATATTAAAAAGCAGAGATATTACTTTGCCAACAAAGGTCTTTCTAGTTAAAGCCATGGATTTTCAAATAATCTTGTGCGCCAAAGAATTGTTGCTTTTGAACTGTGGTGTTGGAGAAGACTCTTGAGAGTCCCTTGGACTGCAAGGAATTTAAACCAATAAATCCTAAAGGAAATCAGTCCTGACTATTCATTGGAAAGACTGATGCTGAAGCTGAAGGCCCAATACTCTGGCCACCTGATGTGAGGAACTGACTCATTGGAAAAGACCCTGATGCTGGGAAAGATTGAAGGTGGGAGGAGAACGGGATGACCGAGGATGAGACGGTTGGATGGCATCACCAACTCAATGGACATGAGTTTGAGCAAGTTCTGGGAGATGGTGAAGGACAGGGAGACCTGGTGTGCTGCAGTCCATGCGGTCGCAAAGAGTCAGACATGACTGAGTGACTGAACTCGACTGACAACACCTTACCAAATTAAGCAGCTGGAAACAACACAAGCATGTGACGTGACACAAACAAATGGCCAGATTTTTCTTTAGCAAAATGGGTTCACTGGGGTTTAGTAGAGAATTGCGGTTCCAGATCTGCCACCTTTGTCAGCAACATGAAAGTCCCTTCATGGCAAGTGAAGGAGAATGCTTTTATAGGGAGGAAAGGTAAGCAGTTCATAGTCCTACAAAGAATAAACAGACTTAACAGAGTTCATGGCTTTTCATTGGCTGAGTCCTTGCCAGGAAAGAGGAGTGTTTCTTCTTTCTTAAGAAGATGGACTTATTCAGGGCTGGTACACAGGAAGTGGGGTTTGGGAGATGGCTTAAACTTCTGTTGTCATAGGTGTTCAGTTTCATTTCTCTTTCAGTATTATGTGTCTAGATGAGCCACAGGAAGTTGAAAGATTCACAATTGTTCAGGTACTTACAACACTGTTATGTAGAAGTAAAGAAATCTCCCCAAATTTTCCACTACAACATTTTCATAATGGATCAAATTTTACATTTATACTTTTAAGATACTTTTGAGTATCTCCAACTTGAGATTTACTCTCAAAGAAAATATCCTATATGTATAATAGTTTATAAAGCCCAGAACTTTAGAAGAAAATTCTATCTGACTTTTATTATAATTCTAAATTTCTCTAGACAATACCAGTGTGAAGGAATAAATATCTTTCATTCTCTATGAAATCAGAGAACAAATTTATGATAAAGAATATCTTGGAAGATGTATTAGGAGAGGAGATACTAATGTTGTTTATTTATTTATTTTTTATGATGGCACATAGGAAGTATTTTATGCTTGGATAGTCAAGAGGCAAAAATCAGGAGATTAAGTAGCAGCTTACATATAAAGAAAGACATGTTTCTACACATATTTATTAGTGAAATTCAAAATTGTGAACACTGAATTTCATATAATTTTCAAGGGCCACAAAATGTTTTGAGTTTTTTTTTTTTTTTTGACCATTAAAAACTATAAAACCTTCTATAGCTCATTTGGTATACAAAAATACTTATCAGGCTGAATTTAGCTTGTAACCATAGTCTTTTGAATGTTTTTATATAATTATTACAGAAGTCACGCTTGGTCCCATTTTTTCTAAGTCTTTATTTTTTTTTTCTCATTCTCCTAAAGATACTCTTGTTATACACAGACACACACACACATATATATATGCACCATGATTACCCTTTTAGACACATTTTATTTTCTTCTATTAACCACTCTTTGAATGCATAAAGTGAAGTCGCTCAGTCTTATCCGACTCTTTGCAACCCATGGACTGTAGCCTTGCACCAGGCTTCTCCGTCCATGGGATTTTCCAGGCCAGAATACTGGAGTGGGTTGCCATTTTTCTCCTCCAGGGGATCTTCCTGACCCATGGATGGAACCTGGGTCTCTCGCATTGCAGGCAGACACTTTACACTCTGAGCCACCAGGGAAGCTGTTAAATGCATAAACTGTCCACTAATTTCTACAGTCATAATCCCCTAATTAATTCACCTAGATACAAATATATATGCCAAAGCCTTTGACTGTGTGGGTCACAATAAACTGTGGAAAATTCTGAAAGAGATGGGAATACCAGACCACCTGACCTGCCTCTTGAGAAACCTATATGCAGGTCAGGAAGCAACAGTTAGAACTGGACATGGAACAACAGACTGGTTCCGATAGGAAAAGGAGTATGTCAAGACTGTATATTGTCACCCTGCTTATTTAAATTATATGCAGGGTACATCATGAGAAACGTTGGGCTCGAAGAAGCACAAGCTGGAATTAAGAATGCCGGGAGAAATATCGATAACCTCAGGTATGCAGATGACACCACCCTTATGGCAGAAAGTGAAGAGGAACTAAAGAGCCTGTTGATGAAAGTGAAAGTGGAGAGTGAAAAAGTTGGCTTAAAGCTCAACATTCAGAAAACTAAGATCATGGCATCTGGTCCCATCACTTCATGGGAAATAGACGGGGAAACAGTGGAAACAGTGTCAGACTTTATTTTTTTTGGCTCCAAAATCACTGCAGATGGTGACTGCAGCCATGAAATTAAAAGACACTTATTCCTTGGAAGGAAAGTTATGACTAACCTAGACAGCATATTAAAAAGCAAAGACATTACTTTGTCAACAAAGGTCCGTCTAGTCAAGGCTATGGCTTATCCAGTGGTCATGTATGGATGTGGAAGTGACAAACTGCATCTAAGAAGAATAAAATGACTTTGAGAAATCTTCTCTTTTGGGTATGAAAACATAAAATAAGTTCTAACTTTAAAAAAATGATTAAAGGTCCTAGGCTGTACCTTGTAGTTTACAGATTTGTTGCAGGAGAAAATAACGGAACAGAGATTGAATTGGAAATCAAGCTAATATGGTGTCTTGCTTCCGTAGTTTCAGAAGGGTAAAGTCTAAGGTAGATGTCTTCAGTGAAGTAATTACTAGTTACTAGGAATATCTTGACTGAAGGGAACTTTCAAGTTCTAATTGGCTCCAGGAATGCTGGATAATGTTTTAGACTACAGGATAACAAACTTTCTGGACAATGAATGTAACTGTTTAGCTGTATTGGGAGAAGTAATTGCCACAAGTGTTCGTACATACTGAAAATTTTAAAGGGCCATGAAGCTCTTGTCCTGATGAGTCCCTTTAGTTAAAGTGTTCTTTTCTTCTTTTGAAGTTTGAAAATAGCAGCACTTAAAATATAAACTGTAGTGATGACTCCATGAGACAGTAATTTCAATTTTTTACAAAATCTCTTAAATATTTAAAACAATTTATTATTAAAACACTCTGATACAATGATTTGGAAACCCCGTACTTGATTTTATGGTGAACCCTTGTGACTTAAAAATTATCCGTATTTGCAAAGGATTTTAAATATATAATTAAGTGCTTTAACAATATTATGTAGAAGGCTAGAAGTCAAAAATAAAGATGGGCAGCACTCAAAATACCTAGTAAAATTGTCCACTGAGCCTCTCCATGTGCATGATAGTTATCATAAAATTATTTTTTCTCTTAATTACTGAACAATGCAGGATGTCATCAACATATGGTTCTTTTAAAACAGTATTCTGTGTTTATTTAAATGGGATTAAAGCTCATATCTTCATTTCCCATAGAAGGTTAAAGTATTTAGCATTTCATTCCTTTTATTGTAGCAAGCTGTTTAAGCTTCCTTATTGCTCCAAATTGCAGTATCATCCAATACGCTAGCTTCAGTTCAGTTCAGTCGCTCAGTCGTGTCTGACTCTTTGCGACCCCATGAACCACAGCACGCCAGGCCTCCATGTCCATTACCAACTCCCAGAGGTCACCCAAACCCATGCCCATTGAGTCGGTGACAACATCCAGCCATCTCATCCTCTGTCATCCCCTTCTCCTCCTGCCCTCAATCTTTCCCAGCATCAGGGTCTTTTCCAATTAGTCAGCTCTTCACATCAGGTGGCCTAAGTATTGGAGTTTCGGCTTCAGCATCAGTCCTTCCAATGAATATTCAGGACTGATTTCCTTTAGGATGGACTGGTTGGATCTCCTTGCAGTCCAATGGACTCTCAAGGGTCTTCTCCAATACCACAGTTCAAAAGCATCAATTCTTCTATGCTCTGCTTTCTTTATAGTCCAACTCTCACATCCATACATGATGACTGGAAACACCAAAGATCCACAAATTATAGCCTGAGGGCCAAATTCAGATGGTATTTGTTTTTTGTAAATAAAGTTTTATTGGAACATAGTTATATCTGTTCTTTTATGATTGTCTATGGATGTTTGCCCCTGACAATGGTAGAATTGACTTGCTATTACAGTGACTATATTATGCATAGAGGTCTAAAATTGCAATATCTGGCCCCTTACAGAAAAATTTTGCTGACCCTTGGCTGCTTTTGATCATCAAGGTTATTTCTAAATGAACATGCCTAATAATTCAAGTGTTGATAGCTAGAAAACAAATAGAAAAAACAATTTAAGTAAAACTTCGTGTTTTATCATATGATGCTCAAAGTTTGCCTAACCAAAGAGAACGTTTTATAACACTTTCATAATATTAACAAACTGCTGTCTTAGGTACAATAAGCAGCTGATTTATTGAAAGTGACTTGTGTAGTCAATACCTGGAATGAAACTGCTTGTTTCATCTTGTCCAATTTTTGCATTACTCTTCATTTTCCCTGAGAACTACACAGCTGAAACACTGTCAGTGAGGCACTTCTTTGCAAAATGATCAGTTGTATCTGTCACCAGGAAGAAATGCATTTTCCATGCTTTAGTACAGCCATCTGCATCCTTCATTTTCTTTTAATTCAGTCACTGGAGCCCTAATGATCACAGCCATTTCAGGAAATGCCATCAATTACAGCAAGGGGCTCATTCAGAAGTGAAAGATGAGTTCCATTCTCTGTTACTTAGAGGTCAGTGATCATTTCCCAACCTCTTCCCAGTGAACAAATAGTACAGTGTCTTTCACAGGTTCCTTCATTTTTCTCAAGTCTGCTGCTTTACGACTCTTTGTAGACCTTGCTTATAATAACTTCATGTGTTTGATGCTGGCAGCCCTAGGGCAAGCCCAACCTAATCTTTTCCCTTGAGCCCATCATAATGGATTCAATCATATATAATTCTGACTCCCAAGAGCTGTCTTTAAAAGAACAGATACTATTAAAATGACATTTTTTAAAGTTCTTAAACAAATACAGTTGGTGGAATTTATATTTAAATGATAATGAACAGACATGAGGGAATCTTAAATGCATATTGTTGTTCAGTCTCTAAATCAAAACCAACTCTTTATGACCCCATGGGCTGCATCATGCCAGGCTTCCCTATCCTTCATTATCTCCTGGAGTTTGCTCAAACTCATGTCCACTGAGTCAATGATGCCACCCAACCATCTCATCCTCTGTTGCCCCCTTCTCCTCCTGACCTCAATCTTTCCCAGCATCAAAGTCTTTTCCAGAGCCAGCTCTCTGCATCAGGTAGCCAGAGTATTGAAGTTTCAGTTTCAGGATCAGTCCTTCCAATGAATATTCAGGGATGAAAATGCATATTACTAAGTGAAAAAAGCTAGACCGAAAAGTCCACATACTATATGATTCCAACTATATGATATTATGGTTAAGGCAAAACTATGGACAATAAAAAGATTATCAAGAGTTGGAAGTGAAAGGGATTAATACATGGAACATAAAGGATTTTTAGGGCAGTGAAAATGCTCGTATGATAACTATAACGATGAATTTATGTCACTACACAATGGTCCAGACTCATAGAATGTACTCACTAAGAGGGAACTTAATGTAAGCTATGGACTTTGGATCATTATGATGTGGCAGTGTAGGCTTTTTGATTGTTTGTGACACACGTACTACTCTGGTGGGGGAAGTCGGTAATGTAGGAGGCTATCCATATGTGGTTGTAGGGGGAGTATAGGAAATCTCTGTATTTCCCTCTTAATCTTGCCATGCACCTTAAACTGCTCTAAAAAGAGACTTAGAAAATACCACTTTATTCATTATTATGTAAGACTTGTCTTCTTGAATCCCATGTATTAGACTTACTTTCATTCTATATGAAGGACACTGACTAATACTTCGATTGAAATGCTGGCATTCAATGGCAAAACATTATCATGGGCCATATTAAAACTAAAGATGAGACATATTTATTAAGTCACTGTATTAAACTTAGCAATAGTTCAATTTTGTCTAGAGAATTTGAATACTTGAAAAAACACAGTTTTTTTTTTTTTTTTTTTTTAAGATACAATAAAAGATAAGATAAAACAGTATACTATCAACCATGGAATGCTGAGTACATCATGGTGTGTTGTTAAATTACTGACTCAGTGACAGTTGACGGCTCCAAGATACTGATAGAGAAAAAAATCCATAGGTTAGTGGAGGCATATGTTCATTTGATTTGGTGAAATTTATAAATGAGATAATTATTTTTATTTATTTAATTGTTTTTAAGTCATGATCATATTCCTATCCCTTCTAGTAATTTCAAAATTAAAATTAGCTTTAAATTAATAAATCACATTGTCTCAAATATACAGCAATTCTTATAAATTTACATAAATTATCACTGATAAATCAATGGAATAATTTTGGAAATGCAACATTATATCCTTTCAACAGAATAGCAGATCTTTGCCGGTATTACGCACCCCCCCCCCCCTTAAAATTACAGAAGGTACATTTTACTAAAAAAAAGGAGTTTGAATCATATTAATAATTTATAAATATTATTCTTTTAAAAAATTAGCTATAAATAGCCAGAAAATGGCTTACATTTTAGAAAACAACCAACCAAACAAAAAAATACCTTTGGGTACAGCAGTTTGTCCTCCCTGAATTTTCTTCCCTTCACTACTAGTGGAAATTATTTCACCAACTTGTAAATTAATAACATATTTGATATTATTAGTTAATAATTTACTTTAAAATTTCCTTTGTTCTACAGAAATATATAGGGATAATAAAAGCTATGAAAATAGTGACTAAGTTTAGGACTGGGTTAAAAAAACTTTATTTTTGGTTCTGAGGATGAGTCCCCAGATATTATGGTCCTTCCGGAATGATTGCTGTAAAGAAATAAATTGGGTTAGAACTCCAGCTGACTAAGTACTATATTCAGCATTCCAGAAAACCTGGTACATTCACAATAAATGACTTTAATTTAAATGTGATTTCTAACAAGACTAGTTTTACCATTCTGACCTTATATATGTTAGTATCTTAGGATAACAATTATTTCTGAGAATGTAAAACATTGAACCTGCTGGCATGAATTTTATTTCTAGCACAACACAAGATGAAACATTTAAATTGAGAAAGCCAGAGGTATAGTATAAGATTCTCTTTCTCTCTTATTCTCTCTTTCTTTGTATCCCTCCCTCTCTCAAGTTTTGAGTGATTAGCATAACGTTTGGGAAATTAGGTTAGCTATTTGGGGACATAAATTTAAATTCTATTTAACTGTTTCAAAAATAATTATCAACTAGAAGCTGGGAAATAGAAATGTGACTAACTGACAAACCTGGGCCTCAGGGACATAGTAGCCAAAAGGGAAGATCCTGACTCTTATAAATGGGTCTTACAGAGATAGAAGCTGACCTGAGTACCAAGAGAGTATACTTTTACAAAACGAGGAATCCAGAAGACTAAGGAAATTCATCTAGCTGATGGAATTAAAGAAAGCCACAGTGAGTCTATGATGCTTGAATTTGTTTTTTAAGATTTATTGAGTTAATTAAACAAGAAAGCCATTAGATTGAGCTGGTTCTAATGCTATGGCAGCCTATGTAAACAATCTAACAAAACCAAAGTTGAAGTCTGTAAATGCTTCAAGGTTAGAAATCAGAGCTTAAGGGCAGCCAATCACAGTCAACTAAGCTCTAAGATATAGAAAATCAGAAATTTCCTTGACTTTTTTTTTCCCCCTATAAAAGTCGTTCCCCTATTGGTAGAGTTCAGTGCTATACTGCGACCCGATGAACTGTAGCCCACCAGGCTCCTCTGTCCGTGGGGATTTTCCAGGCAAGAATACTGGAGTAGGTTGCCATGCCCTCCTCCAGATAGAGTACCCTTCCAAATTGATTTTGATCAAATAAACTCTAAATTTTTAACATGCCTCCGTTTAACTTTTAACAGGTTAGATAGGATTCACAAGAAATTTTGAAGAACAAGAAACAAATTCTAGACAGTGCTTTTAGCCTAAGCATGGAACCATGGCAGAGACCTCAGGGCATGTACAGGGATTATTTTTTAACATAACATATAAAAAATAATGAACAAAGTTAGAAAAGTAGCTTGTACTTGTACTTAGCCAAATACACTGTGTATATCACCAAAATAAACAAGTCCTAGTGAAAAATTATAGAGGGATTTTCTGAATTCCTTGTCTTTATTCTTACTGTTTTCTTACCTCATTGAATGATCACATAAACTGTTACTTCAAGTCCTTGTAAACAGAAGATTACTAGAGAAGATAAACAGTGTACTTTAAGAAAAATAATAGAAACATAAAAATAAATTATTTGATGACAAAAATGACTTTATATCATACCCTGTATATACTTCCTGAGTCTTTATTTTTTTAAAATAAAAGTTTAAAAAATCTATATAGATATGTACACAGGGACCTATACAATTCTAAATAAGAGGTCTATGGATTCCAGTGTGCTATCATCATTAAAAGTGGCTGTGAAGAGCATGATGCATTTGGGGACATCATTAGACTCCCTCATAATTTGTCTTCTGGCCAAGCTGTTTTCATGTATTTATTTCATTTATTTCTATGTGGAAGGTGTCTACAGGTAGTAACCTGGATGGAAAATAGGCTATAGAACTCCCTGTGAGAGTATTTTCAAAGTAACCTTGGATTTTATGTCTATGGTGTGCTTATTTTAGGTAGGTTTGTTAACTAACGGAGCTCAACAGGAAATTAAAGCCAGTTCAAATTACAAGTTGGGCCATCCATTGTTCATTCATCCAACACATGGGTTTGTTGTTATTTAGTCACTAAGTCATATCTGACTCTTTGTGACCCATGGTCTATAGCATGTTAGACTCCTCCATCCTCTATATCTTGAAGTTAGTTCAAACTCCTGTCCATTGAGTCAATGAGTCTATCTAGCCAGCTCAAGCTCTGCAGCCCCCTTCTCCCTTTGCTTTCAGTCTTTTCCAACATCACGGTCTTTTCCAATTAACTGGCTTTTTCCATCAGGAGGCCAAAGTATTGGAGCTTCACCTTGAATATCCAGGGTTGGTTTCATTTGGGATTGACTGATTTGATCTCGTTGCAGTCCAAAAGACTCTCAAGAGTCTTCTCTAGCACTACAATTCAAAAGCATCAGTTCTTTGGTGCTCCACCTTCTTTACAGTCCAAATCTCACATTTGTGCATGACTACTGAGAAAACCATAGCTTTGATTATACAGACTTCTGTTGGCAAAGTGATGTCTGCTTTGTAATATGATGTCTAGGTTCATCATAGCTTTCTTTCCATGGAGTAAGCATCTGATTTTCATGGCTGCAGTCACTATCTGCAGTGATTTTGGAGCCCAAGAAAATAAAGACTGTCACTGCTTTCAGTTTTGCCTCTTCAATTTGCCATGAAGTGATGGGACCTGATGCCATGATCTTAGTTTTTTGAATGTTGAGTTTCAAGCCAGTTTTTTCACTCTCCGCTTTCACTTTCATCAAGATGCTCTTTAGTTCCTCTTCACTTTCTGCCATTAAAGTGGTATCATCTGCATATCTGAGGTTGTTGATATTTCTCCTGGCAATGTTGATTCTAGCTTGTGATTCATCAAGTCTGGCATTTTGCATAAGTAATCTGCATATAAGTTAAATAAGCAGGATGACAATATACAGCTTTGTTGTAATTGTTTCCCAATTTTGAACCAGTCAGTTGTTCCATGCTCAGTTCTAACTGTGGTTTCTTGACCCACACATATTTTCCCATCTCTGTATGAATTTTCCACAATTTGTTGTGACCCACACACTCAATGGCTTTTAGTGTAGTCAATGAAGCAGAAGTAGATATCTTTCTGAAACTCCCTTGCTTTCTCCATGATCCAGTGGATATTGGCAATTTGATCTCTGGTTCCTCTGCCTCTTCAAAACCCAGCGTATACATCTGGAAGTTCTTGGTTCGTATACTACTGAATCCTAGCTTGAAGGT
Source organism: Bos indicus (assembly GCF_029378745.1). Lineage (NCBI taxonomy): Eukaryota > Metazoa > Chordata > Mammalia > Artiodactyla > Bovidae > Bos > Bos indicus. The sequence goes on from NC_091766.1 coordinate 103,684,467, forward strand.
TTTTGAGTATTACCTTGCTAGCATATGGAAATGAGAGCAATTGTGTGGAACCTTGGATATTCTTTGACATTGCCCTTCTTTGGGTCTGGATTCCAGTCCTGTGGCCACTGCTGCATTTTCCAAATTTATTGACATATTGAGAGCAGAACTTTAACAGCACTATCTCTTAGGATTTTAAATAGCTCCACTGGAATTCGATCACCTCCATTAGCTTTGTTCATAGTGATGCTTCCTAAGGCCTACTTCACACTCTGGAATGTGGACCATGCTTTGTCAGAACTCTTCATTATGCCCATTCATCTTGAGCAGCCCTCCATGGATGTCTCATAGCTGCGCTGAGTTATGCAAGCCCCTTTGCCATGACAAGGCTGTGACCCATGAAGCAGAACACATAGGTATTTACTGCTAACTGTGATCCAGAGACGATGATAGTACTGAAGATACAGAAACGAAAGACAAATTATCAAGGTCACCTGGCATATTTGGAGAAGAGTAATATCCGACAAAAAAGTTACACTTTTAAATAAAAACAGTATGATGAGAACAATAATGCAACATTAGTATGTAGATACAGAAATATTTTTTGAGTCCCAACCCCTAGAGAATACTGTACTACTGCATAATACTATTATTCTTTTACCTATTATTAATAAATCAAAATTATGAATCCCTAGAGTTGGAAAGTAACTTGAAGTCTAAAAGAATTACTGGTTAGTGTACAGGAGAGAATTTTATATCATCTTAATGTTAAATAATAATCTGGGTGCACTCATTTGGAAACTGCTTATAGTTCAGAGTATGTACCAGTGACTGGAAATCACGACTGGATCCAAGAAAATGCTTCTTCACTATCTTAACTTGATAACCAGGAAAATATGAAGTGGTTGCCTATATAAATCATGATGAGATGTATCAAATAGTAAAAGAATCCTACTGTGAGAGTTAATTAGGTCATATCACTATATCTGTAAATAGAGTAATGCAATATAGTGCATTTGTATGACACTGTAATATGTATAAAGTTCTTTCACATATATCATCACAAAATTAATTTTCATTAGGCCTTACAACATAGGCAAGACAGGCAAATGAAAAATCTTTACTCAGTGGGTTAGCGGCTTTCATTTCTTTTACTAATTTTCCTATATTTTGTACAAGTTTCTTATAACTAGTGAGTAACCATTAAAGCTCCGGAATCCGCATTCAGCATACTCTGTCCCCTGACCCATATGGATAACATTATTTATTGGTTAAATTGGTGTGAAATTATAGACTTAAAATTAAGGTGACATTGAATCAAAATATTCAGTGTACAGATTGGCTGAGATGACTGCTATTTGGTGTTCTCACAGGGACAGTAGGCTGTCCTGAATGCAGGTGAGGAGTAGTCAGAACCAGGGATCCATCCCTCCATTAAAGTTCTTGCACAGAAGAACAGGCAAACACCTGTTTTCAGATTTGAAGAGAGGGAGGAATCCTCAGAGGAAAATGTAACATTTATTTAAAGAGGCTGGAGGACCCTGGCTCTAAGAAGCAGGAGGTGGGTGTTGTAATTCAAATTACATGCTAATTCTCATTGATCAGCCTATTTAAATGGTAATGAGGCATAGATAGTGCTTCTGGCCTGAGTGTTTGAAACTCCATGCAGAGGGTATCTGTCAGCAAGAAAAAATACTGCTGCTTGCTGGAAAAGTGATAGTTGCTTCAGGGGCAAGGGATTGTAAAAGGGAATTAGCTTTCAGTCCACTGACCTGTGAGAAAGGAGATCCTATCAAGAATTTTTAGGACTCAGTTACACCCAGCTGCCACCACCCTTCTACAGTCACCTTTAGCTTTCTGGGCCATATTCTCCTGTGATTAAGAACGAAGAATAGACATGGCTATAATTGCCGTATTTTGTGGTGGAGATGGATGACCAGCATCACACATCATCCTTAGCTGTGTGCAGAGGAACTCAGATTGCTTTTCATGTTCTGCAAAATCTTAATTATATCACGCTGACGTAGAGTATTGATGTAGGCAACGAGGCAAAATTAAAATGCAATTGTTTAGAGAATGAAATGCTGTGGTTTAAAAAGAGGTTAGGGTTCAATAGGGAAGGAAAGATGTAAATATATTTAATAGATGGTTGTGAGTGACACTTGCCTTGAGAAAAAATATAAAAGATGCCTATGAACATTAGAGGAGGGAGAAATGCTTTAGGCTGGAGGATCAGAGAGCACTTAACTGAGGCTCTAGCGTTTGAAATCGGAGTTGAAAATTGTATAGAATTTGGGAGATGAGAATCAGTGAACTGAAGAAGCAGTGGATGGCATTTCGGATGGAACAGGGAAGGAATCAGTTTAGGAAAGTTTCAGGGGAACTATTACTCCAAGAAATAAATGCTGCCCACTGCCGAGGGTGTCTCTGAAATGAATGGAAGAGAAATTAAAATAATTATTTCTCAACCGATAGCTGTTCATTTCATTTCAGGATTAGTGATGAATATGTAGATTGTAAAATATATGCATATGTGTGTATGTGTGTGCAATGGCGTGCAAATTTTTTTTTTCATGTAATTTCAAAAGTTTGTATTCATTTTGTGTTATTCTTAGTACTCATGTTTGGTTCTTTGGGGAGACCTAGGTTTGTTTTTTTTTTTCCTTCTTTTCTAAGTGTCTATTCTCAGGAATTATACTAAGCACTTTGCCTACATTTTACATATATAAAGCTCATCAGGTAATCACATTCATTTTTTCCAAACCTAAGAACAGGCCAATATCATGCCAACAGTCATGTTTGAGAAAAACATATTTGAGTTATTTTCTGGAAGATAAGATGGGGCCACCTCTATCACTAGATGTAATGAAGAGAAATCTCTGAAAGGTCAGCACTGGTCAGCAGTCACTCTTGCGCCCAGTCTAATAACTTCAAACCAAGTATCTCAAGTGGCAGGGCACCTTAACCAATCTAGTCACTTAACAATCTTCAGCAAGCTCTTTCCTTCCTGCACCCATGTTATCAATTTAATCAAGTCACTCTTTTCCTATAAAATGCTCTGTTAAGTATTTGAAATGGCTTTCTCAGAAGCATATTTCCTTAATAGTACATGTAAAATAAAACTTTGGACACAGGATCACAAATATGCTGTCTGAATGCTTTAGCATATTTAAAGAAATAGAATAGAAAGCAAAAAAAAAAAAAAAAAGTCTTTACCTTTTCAAGAAATTTTAAAAGATATATTTCTGTTATGCATAACATAATTCCCTAGTATTCTCTTTTGGTTCTTTATGTCAATTTTTATACTTCTGCCTCATTGCAACTACTCCAGAGCATCCTCAACAATTCCAAAACAGAGATAAATACTCTCCCACCAGAATGCAGCTCATAAGGTTGTCCATTATCTCACCTGTCAGCCGTGTGACTCAGCTCTTTTTAATGTGGATCAAGTTAGCCCTCTTGATTCTTCCAATTTTCTTGTTTGACAATAACCTGGACTCTACAATAATGGAGTGGCCAGGAGCTGATTGACAAATAAGAACTCTTTCTTCTTGAATGCTTATGTGATGAATAGTGTAAGCTATCTCACATTTCCCACCTAGATCCTTTTGTCCTTTGCCAAGAGAGACATAATTAAAGTGTAGTTTTCAGAAAGGTCCTATTGTAATTCTCGTGCAAATATAAAATGAACACATCTCTAAAGTTTCATTCAATGTATTACTTAATGAAAGAACCAGTAATATATATATATATATTTTAAAGTTCAGAGAACATTTGAGGAACTGGGTATTTATGGGTAATTTAATAAAGGATTGCTAGTATATAATTGTTGGGTTAGATACAAAACTACTTAATGTACTATCCTTGGGGCTAGCTTTTCCACTCAAAGAAATTATTTGCACCTCTCTGGACCACCAAAAAGAAAAAAAGGAATCTATATATTAAACTTTACTCCTGCTGTTGCTGCTGCTAAGTCGCTTCAGTCGTGTCCGACTCCGTGCGATCCCATAGATGGCTGCCCATTAGGTTTCCCCGTCCCTGGGATTCTCCAGGCAAGAACACTGGAGTGGGTTGCCATGTCCGTCTCCAATGCATGAAAGTGAAAAGTGAAAGTGAAGTTGCTCAGTCCTGACCCCATGGATTGCAGCCCACCAGGCTCCTCCATCCATGGGATTTTCCAGGCAAGAGTACTGGAGTGGGGTGCCATTGCCTTCTCCGAAACTCTACTCCTACACAGTTGTAAAATAGTCCAGTCAATACAAAATAAATCAAAAGTTCAAGCTCAGAACCACACTGAAAGAACAGTAATATCTTCTGCCTATTTCAAAGTTTCAGACAATTTTTCTAACACAATTATTCCTATTCACAGACACTTCCATTTTTCTTATTCTTCTTACAGAGTTAGATGTTTCCTCTGCACCATGGAAGTAGTTTCATGGTTAGCTTGTTATTTATATCAAAGTTCCCGCTAAAAACTAGAGCTGAAGAAATTGAAGATCATCAAGATGACTGAGCATGTCATCATTATTTTAATTTCCTCCCACTCCACCACTCCAGAGCCTCTGGCCATTGGAATCAGAGAAGAACAATACACTTCTGAGTTTTTCTTTTTTTTCAGATTGACATGTTAACATTCTGATTTATATAAACTGAAATTATTACAGGATGACATTTTCTCCATGTGGATCTTCATGCAGATATAAAAAACACATGTGCTAGGTATCTACTGATCACAGCACTTTCATTTGTGAGAAAACATGGCATGCTAAAATCAAATCATGGGATAAAACTCCAACTTCAGAAATAGGCTACAATAAATATCTTGTGTTTTCGGGGAGGGGGTGATGATGGAGGAGAAGAACAGATCTGTGACTGGGGATGGGAAAGCTGCTAAGCCACTCTCATTGGGACCTTGCTCTCTGGACTCCTTGCTTTGAAAGACTTAAGAATACTCGTCAGACATTTTAACCCCATTTGTACCCAGCATCTATCCTGAGCTCAATTATTTATTGTCACTTTCTGAATATAGCCATGAAGCTGCAATTTTTTCCCAATTCTGATTAGCTATAGAGAATTAGTAGAATTCGAGGGCACTTATAAATTTCTGATAGGTTATTATAATGTTGGGTGAGTTGTTGCAATAGAACTCTCAGGAGATAGGGTCCACCCATTTCTGATTCTCTGAGCTGAGTTACTTTGCCTCATATAAGGTGGCATAAGTGTATTTTCATTAACAAGCATATGTATTTACTGAATTCTTGTTAAAACCTTTTAAGCTGTTTCCTATTACTATTTTCTTCAAAAGAGATGGCAACTGAAAATCAAAGAAGTTAAATACATTGTCCAATATCACTATTGATGGGAGAATTAAGACTCAAATTTGGATTTGTTCATAAAGGATAAGTAGAAAAAAAATTGTCTTCCATTAATATCCCATTGCCTTAGATCTGAAAAGATTTTAAATATTTTAAAATATTACATAACATCATAAATCAAGGTAGCAACTCCTGCTTAATATAGGTGAGTGAGATCTATGAAAGGAACAAAATCATAACTATAAAATTTCTTTCCCAAACTGTTCAATATAATGATAACACATCTGCCAATTTTAAAACTAAAGAAAAGCAAAATCCATACAATAAATGTGTAGATATTCAAGCTTGACCTGATTTTACTTTCTTGTCTGAAGTGTAACTTCCAGTTTTAGTCTGTTCGATCATCAGTAATTTGATAACATTTTGTACTATGCTTCATATATCACTTATTTTTAAATAAATCATGCACAAGCAAAATAAAGTCACTGATAAATTTAGTTGCTTATCCTTCTCCCTTCTAGAAAGAAATCTTTGAATATTTCATTGAAAACTTTCTAGTTCCTTGTATCAGAGATGTTTCATTCTTGGTGGTTTGATTGAGTTGGTTTTGATTTACATTTTCCAATTCTGAGAGCTGCTTTCAAATTGATGATAAATATTGACGGCATGACAATCATATAATCTTATACGCTTACAGAGAATATCTGTTTGTGGGTCCAGGTATACCACAGTTGCGGAAGAGTTTAAGAAATATGCTTTACCACATCTGCATTGGTTAGATGATTTTGAAAATTTCTTCTGATTCCAAGATATAATGGTAATAATTTGTAATGAGCTGCAGATTGGGTATGATTCACTGCTGCTACTAAGTCGCTTCAGTCGTGTCCAACTCTGTGCGACCCCATAGACAGCAACACACCAGACTACCCTATCCCTGGGATTCTCCAGGCAAGAACACTGGAGTGGGTTGCCATTTCCTTCTCCAGTGCATGAAAGTAAGAAGTGAAAGTGAAGTCGCTCAGTCATGTCTGACTCTTGGCGACCCCATGGACTGCAGCCTACCAGGCTCCTCCGTCCATGGGAATTTCCAGGCAAGAAAACTCACTAGTGACGTTTTAACATTTTGGTTTATAGTAAGTACATGGTGGCCAGTAGTTGAATAACCTAAGATAATAGAAATAGTTTTACTATCTTTTTTTTTTTTTCAGTTGTAGATATATCAGAGTGAAAGTGAAAGTTGCTCAGTCGTGTGCAACTCTTTGTGATCCCGTGGACTATACTGTCCATGGAATTCTCCAGGCCAGAATACTGGAGTGGGTAGTCTTTCCCTTTTCCAGGGTATCTTCCCAACCCAGGAATAGAACCAGGGTCTCCTGCATTGCAGACGGATTCTTTACCAACTGAGCTATCAGGGAGGCCCCTATAAATATAAATGCATACATTTTTATATTCCTTTCCACTATAGCTTATCATAGGATGTTGAATGCAGCTTCCTGTGATATACAGTAGGGCTTTGTGGTTTATCCATTCTCTTTATAAAAGTTGACATCTGCTTACCCCACCTCCCACTCTATGGTTCCCCAACCCCTGCCCCCTGGCAACCACCAGTCTGTTCTCTATGTCTGTGTTTCTGTTTCTTTTATATACACAGGTTCATTTCTGTTACATCTTATCATATAACTGATACAGATGATATTTGTCTTTTTCTGACTTAGTTCACTTAGTATGATAATCTCTAGTTTTGTCCATGTTGCTGCAACTGGCATTCTTCATTCTTTTTTATGGCTGAGTATATTCCTTGGCTCCAAAATCACTGCGGATGGTGACTGCAGCCATGAAATTAAAAGACGCTTACTCCTTGAAAGAAAAGTTATGACCAACCTAGATAGCATATTCAAAAGCAGAGATATTACTTTGCCAACAAAGGTCCGTCTAGTCAAGGCTATGGTTTTTCCTGTGGTCATGTATGGATGTGAGAGTTGGACTGTGAAGAAGGCTGAGCAGCAAACAATTGATGCTTTTGAACTGTGGTATTGGAGAAGACTCTTGAGAGTCCCTTGGACTGCAAGGAGATCCAACCAGTCCATTCTGAAGGAGATCAGCCCTGGGATTTCTTTGGAAGGAATGATGCTGAAGCTGAAACTCCAGTACTCTGGCCACCTCATGCGAAGAGTTGACTCGTTAGAAAAGACTCTGATGCTGGGACGAATTGGGGGCAGGAGGAGAAGGGGACGACAGAGGATGAGATGGCCGGATGACATCACTGACTTGATGGATGTGAGTTTGAGTGAACTCCGGGAGTTGGTGATGGACAGGGAGGCCTGGCGTGCTGTGATTCATGGGGTCACAAAGAGTCAGACACGACTGAGCAACTGAACTGACTAACTGAACTGAGTATTCACTGTGTGTATGTATGTATTATGTGCATACACACACACACACCTTTATTCATTCATCTGTTGATTGACATTTAGGTTGTCTCCATGTCTTGGCTATTGTGAACAGTGCTGCTATGAATGTTAGAATGCATGTATCTTTATGAATTCTAGTTTTGTCTGGATGTATGCCCAGGAGTGGGATTGCTATATCATATGGTAATTCTATTTTTAGTTTTCTGAGGAAACTCCATACCGTTTTCCATAGTGGCTAGACCAACTCACATTCCCACCAACAGTGTAGGAGGCTTTCCTGTTCTCCAAACTCTTTTGAGCATTTGTTTTTTTGTAGATATTTTTGATGATGTCCATTCTGACTTACTCCTTTTCTTATATGGAACCAGTCCCTTGTTCCATGTCCAGTTCTAAATGTTGCTTCCTGACCTGCATACAAATTTCTCAAGAGGCAGGTCAGGTGGTCTGGTATTCCCATCTCTTTAAGAATTTTCCACAGTTGATCGTGATCCACACAGTCTAAGGCTTTGGCATAGTCAATAAAGCAGAAATAGATGTTTTTCTGGAACTCTCTTGCTTTTTCGATGATCCAGCGGATGTTGGCAATTTGATCTCTGGTTCCTCTGCCTTTTCTAAAACCAGCTTGAACATCTGGAATTTCACGGTTCACAAATTGCAGGTGGCCGCGATGGCGCACAAGAGAAAACCATTTCTTCTAGATTGTCAGAGTTCTTGGCATATAATTTTTCATAGTATTCTCTTATTTTTTTTTAATTTTTATTCTATTCTATAAGTTGAGATTTCCCCTTCTACTTTTCTTATTTTGTTTATCTGTGCTCTCTCCTTGGTGACCCTGGGCAGAAGTTTGTCAGTTTTGTTTACCCTTTCAAAGAATAAGCTCTTGGTTTTATTGATTCTTTTCTATTTTTTTAAACCTCTATTTCTTTCCTCCCTGTTATTATTTTTATCTGCTGACTTTAGATTTTTTTCATTTTTCTTTGTCTAATCTTGCCTGGAAAAATCCCATGAATGGAGGAGCCTGACAGGCTACAGTCCATGGGGTCGCAAAGAGTCGGACACGACTGAGTGACTTCACTTTCACTTTCTTGACCCACTGGTGTTTTAGTAACACATTGTTTAGTCTTCATGAAATCATTTTTTTCCCCTCATTTCTTTTCTTGTGGTTGATTTCTAGTTTCATGACATTATAGTCAGAGAAGATGCTTGAAATAATTTCTATAGTCTAAAATTTGTTGAAGTTTGTTTTGTGTCCTAAAATGAAAATGAAAGTGAAGGTTGCTCAGTTGTGTCTGACTGTGAATGACCTTATGGACTATACTGTCCATGGAATTCTCCAGGCCAGAATACCAGAGTGGGTAGCATTTCCCCTTTCCAGGGTATCTTCCCAACCCAGGGACTGAACCTAGGTCTCTTGCATTGCAGGTGGAATTCCTTACCAGCTGAGCCACAAGGGAAGCCCAAGAATACTGGAGGGGGTAGCCTTTCCCTTCTCCAGGGGATCTTACTGACCCAGGGATCAAACTGGTGTCTTCTGCATTGCAGGTGGATTCTTTGCCGACTGAGCTATGAGGGAAGTCCTTTGTGTCCTACTATGTGGTCAGTGATAGAATGGTCCATGTGCACTTGAAAGAATGTGTATTCTGTTTTCTTTGGGTGTAATGTCTAAAAATATCAATTAAGTCTAACTGTTGTTTTGTATCATTTAGCATCTATGTTGTCTTATTGATTTTTTGTCTATAATTCTTGTCCATTGACTTCAGTGGGGTGTTAAACTCTCCTATGATTATTGTATTTCTATCAATTTCTCCTTTTATGTCTACTAGTATTTGTTTTATGTATATGGGTGCTCCTATATTAAATGCACATATGTCAACAAATGTAGAATCCTCTTCTTGTGTTGATCATTTTATTATTATATAGTATCCTTTTTTTATCTTTATTTACAGCCTTTGTTTTAAAATCTATTTTGTTATATATGAGTTGCAACTCCCACTTCTTATCATTTCCATTTGTATGAAATATCTTTTTCCATCCTTTCACTTTTAATCTGTGTGTGTATTTTGCCCTAAAATGGGCTTCTTACAGGCATCATATCACAGGCTCTTGTTTTTTTAATGCAGTCTGTGACTCTATAATTTTTATTGTAGCATTTAATTCATTGACATTTAAGGTAATTATTAAAAATATATATTAATTGTCATTATAAACTTTGTTTTCCAGTTGATTCTATCTTTCTTCTTTGTTCCTTTGTTTTTCTTTTTGTGGTTTGATGATTTCCTTTCATTTTATGCTTGTATTTTTTTTTTCTGAATTTATTGTATGTTTTTGATTTTTGGTTTTTCAAGTATGTTAATTGCTTGTTATATCTGCTTGCTTTGGCTCAAACCCATTCTAAAAAAGAATCTATATTTTCTTACCCTCTTTCCTCATATTTTATGATTTTTAGGTCCTTCATTACATATTCATATTTATCCTTTTGTGTTACATTTGTTTATCATCATTTTCACAAGGAGGTTTTTTTGTTTTTTGTTTTTTTCCTTTTGATTTGTATACTGGTTTAGGTTACTTTCCTGTATCTTCTTGCTTGTTTTCTGTTTGGGGAAATAGAAAATCTTTTAATAATATTTATTTTAAGATAGGTTTCAGATCAGATCAGATCAGTTGCTCAGTTGTGTCCGAATCTTTGCGACCCCATGAATTGCAGCACGCCAGGCCTCCCTGTCCATCACCAACTCCCGGAGTTCACTCAGACTCACGTCCATCAAGTCAGTGACGCCATCCAGCCATCTCATCCTCTGTCGTCCCCTTCTCCTCTTGCCCCCAATCCCTCCCAGCATCAGAGTCTTTTCCAATGAGTCAACTTTTCGCATGAGGTGGCCAAAGTACTGGAGTTTCAGCTTCAGCATCATTCCTTCCAAAGAAATCCCAGGGTTGATCTTCTTCAGAATGGACTGGTTGGATCCCCTTGCAGTCCAAGGGACTCTCAAGAGTCTTCTCCAACACCACAGTTCAAAAGCATCAATTGTTCGCTGCTCAGCCTTCTCCACAGTCCAACTCTCACATCCATACATGACCACAGGAAAAACCATAGCCTTGACTAGACGGACCTTTGTTGGCAAAGTAATGTCTCTGCTTTTGAATATGCTATCTAGGTTGGTCATAACTTTCCTTCCAAGGAGTAAGTGCCTTTTAATTTCATGGCTGCAGTCACTATCTGCAGTGATTTTGGAGCCCCAAAAAATATAGTCTGACACTGTTTCCACTGTTTCCCCATCTATTTCCCATGAAGTAATGGGACCGGATGCCATGATCTTCATTTTCTGAATGTTGAGCTTTAAACCAACTTTTTCACTCTCCACTTTCACTTTCATCAAGAGGCTTTTGAGTTCCTTTTCACTTTCTGCCATAAGGGTGGTGTCATCTGCATATCTGAGGTTATTGATATTTCTCCCGGCAATCTTGATTCCAGCCTTTGTTTCTTCCAGTCCAACATTTCTCATGATGTACTCTGCATATAAGTTAAATAAACAGGGTGACAATATACAGCCTTGACATACTCCTTTTCCTATTTGGAACCAGTCTGTTATTCAAGGCAAATTGGAAGTGGTCAAACAAGAGATGGCAAGAGTGAATGTCAACATTCTAGGGCAGGAATCATGGTCAACAAAAGATAGGTTTAGTATCACTATATTCTTTTAAGTTTTGCTTGTTCGAATAATTCTTTATCTTTCCTCATTTTAAAAATGATAATCTTGCAGGACAGAGTATCCTGGGTTGCAAATTTTTCCCTTTTATAACTTTGAGTATATTTTGTCACTCCCTTCTCACCTGCAGCCTTTCTGTAGAAAAACCAGCTGATCACCTATGGAGGCTTCCTTTGTAATCCGGCCTCTTTATTGTTCTCTTGCTGCCTTTAAAATCTTTTCTGTATCTTTAACTCTTGCCATTTTTATTATACTAAATCTTGGGGTAGGTCTGTTTGGATTCATCTCATTTGGAACCCTCTCTGCTTCCTGTGGGCTTCTCTCTTGGCTCAGTTGGTAAACAATCTGACTGCAATGTGGGAGACCTGGGTTTTATCCCTGGGTTGGGAAGATCCCCTGGAGGAGGGCATGGCAACCCATTCCAGTATTCTTGCCTGGAGATTTCCCAAGGACACAGGAGCCTGATGGGCTATATCCCATGGGGTCAAAAAAACTCAGACATGACTGAGCAACTAAGCACAGCACAGTGCTTCCCGTATCTGTATACCTGATTCCTTCTTTAGGTTTGGGAAGGTTTCAGCCAAAATTTCTTCAAATATGTTTTCTCTTTCTTCTCCTTTTGGAATCCCTATTGTGCATAAAATGGCATGCTTTATATTATCCAATAGGTCTCTTATGTTGCTTTCTCGGTTTTTTTTTTTTTTTAATTTGTCTTTCTATCTGCTGTCTTCATTGGGTAATTGCCATTAGTCTGTCTTCCAGATCACTTGTTCTTTCTTCTGTGTTATTCATTCTGCTACTCATTGCCTTTAGCTCAGTTTTGTCTTTGTAAATTACTTTTGTAAGTCTTCTTAGAAAAGTTTCTAATTTCTAGTTCATTTTTGCAATAACCTGCATTTCCATCAATAGCTTTTCTTCATTTTTTCTGTATTTTCATTTCCTCCTTTTGAACTTAGTGTCTGTTTAGACAGATGAGGTCTGTTTCATTGTTCCTTCAGGGGAATTTTCTTGGTCTTTAAACCGGAAGTGGTTCCTCTGCTTCTTTATTTTCTTATACTTCTCTTACTCTGAGTCTAGGAGAATCTAATGTAGTCTTGGAGGGCTACGTACATGTGGGAGTGTCCCTGTATAACTTGTGTGGGTTTTAAATTTGTTTTGGAGTGAGGGTTGCTCTAATGCAGTTTGGATGCATTGTCTCCTTCCTCAGCACGTGCTGGCCATTATCCCTTTGATAGGGGTGTGCAGGTTGCACACACTGTCGTGAAGGCAGGGACAGCGATTGGTTTCTACCTGTAGGACACTCAGCAGTGGTGCCGGCCAACACCTGCCTTTGGAGGCCAGCTCACACCTGCTCATGCCACATGCAGCCACTCATGATGCTCAGGTAGGCGGTGCCTTGCTGCCTCAGAGAAAGGACCTCCTATGGTGGTGCCCCCGCCTCACATCCCCCAGCCATGGTGTCTTGCCTCTCTGGCGGTCCCAGACTTCTTCCCATGCACCCTTGATTGTGGTTCACCCCACATCTCAGGCTGTCTGCACGCAGCTAATCCCTGTCCTCTCTCTGGGTATGACCCTGAAGTCAGAGCCTCACCATCCAGCCCCTTTCCACACGGCAGACAAGCGTGTCAGGCTAGGGGTTCTCAGGAGATAGCACCAACCATCTATACAAGTCTGTCTCCACTTTATCCCCTGCAAACCTATGGCTGTGCTCTCCTCCAAGGCCTTGAAACTCCTCCTCAATCCCAGTTGATCTCCCCACCAGCAAAGGGACTTCCCAGGGTGTGGAAACCTTTCCTTTATCCCAGCTTCCTCCCAGGAATGCAAGTTCCATCCTGATTTCCTTATATTTATTTTTTATTTTGTCCCACTCAATTACAATTTTGTCCCACCCAATGGAGATTTTCTTGCCTTTTGGTAGTCTGAAGTCTTCAGCCAGTGTTTATAGATGTTCTGTGAGAATCGTTCCACATATAGATGCATTTCTGATGTATGTATGCAATACTCCTCCACTATCTTGATCCCCTCATAGATTTATTGTCATAGCTCCTGCCCCAGATGCACTATTGTGCCCTAAGCATTATTATTACTGTTTAACAGTAATATATGAAAGCATATTCTTGTTCTTACATAGATAATTCAACTTAATATATATGATATTAAAGGTTATTAAAGGATGTAAACATGTCTTAAGATGTTCCTTTGTGTTATTTTCAGAGAAGAACTAGGGATATTAAAAGAGGATATACAAGAATGTACTCATTCAGAATTTTGAGATAGATATAGCAAACCTTTGTGCAGACAGGCATGTCAACATGTGTTTATGCTATCACTTTCCTGTCGTTCAGTTGCTCAGTCGTTCTGACTTTTTGGGACCCCATGAACTGCAGCACACGAGGAGTCCTTGTCCTTCACGGTCTTCCTGAGTTTTCACAAACTGATGTCCATTAGTCGATGGTCCTATCCAACCATGTCTTCCTCTGTCTCCCCCTTCTCCTCCTGCCCTCACTCTTTCCCAGCATTAAGGTCTTTTCCAATGAGTCAGCTCTTCACATCTGGTGCCCAAAGTGTTGGAGCTTCAATTTCAGCATGCGTCCTTCCAGTGAATATTCAGGATTGATTTCCTTCAGGATTGACTGGTTTAATTTTCTTGCTGTCCAAGGCACTCTCAAGTGTCTTCTACAACACCACAGTTTGAAACCATCTATTCTTCAACACTCAGCCTTGTTTATGGTCCAAGTCTGTCATCTGTACGTGACTACTGGAAAAATTATAGCTTTGACTATACAGACCTTTGTCAGCAAAGTAATGACCCTGATTTTTAATGTGCTGTCTAGGTTTCTCATGTCTTTTCTTCCAAGAAGCAAGTGTCTTTAATTTCATGGCTGCAGTCAACACCCACAGTGATTTTGGAGCCCAAGAAAATAAAGTCTCTCACTGTTTCCATTGTTTCCCCATATATTTTCCATGAAGTGATGGGACTGGATGCAATGATCTTCGATTTTTGAATGTTGAGTTTTAAGCCAAGTTTTAAGTTTTTCACTTTCCTTTTTCACCTTCATCAGGAGGCTCTTTAGTTCTTCTTTGATTTCTGCCATTATGGTATTATCATCTGCATATCTGAAGTTATTGATATTTCTCTTGCAATCTTGATTCCAGCTTGTGATTCATCCAGTCAGGCATTTCACATGATGTATTCTGCATAGAAGTTAAATAAGCAGGGTGACAATATACATACCTGATGTACTCCTTTTCCTATTTTGAACCAGTCCATTATTCCATGTCCAGTTCTAACTGTTGCTTCTTGGCCTGCATATAGGTTTCTCAGGAGGCAGGTAAGGTAGTATGGTATTTCCAACTCTTTAAGAATTTTCCAAAGTTTGTTGTGATCTACACAGTCAAAAGCTTTAGTGTAGTCAATGAAGCAGAATTGGGTGTTTTTCTGAAATTCTCTTGCTTTTTCTCTGATCCAATGGATGTAGGTAATTTCATCTCTGGTTCTTCTGCCCTTTCTAAATCTAGATTGTACATCTGGAAGTTCTTGTTTCATGTAATATTGAAGCCTAGCCTGAAGGATTTTGAGCATTACCTTGTTAGCATGTGAAATGAGTGCTGTTGTATTTTAGTTTGAACATTCTTTGGCATTGCCCTTCTTTGGGATTGGAATGAAAACTGACCTTTTCCAGTTCTATGGCCACTGTTGAGTCTTTCAAATTTGCTAGCATATTGAGCACAGCACTTAACAGCATCATCTTTTAGGATTTGAAATAGCTTAGCTGAAGTTCCATTACTTCTGCTCTCCAGGATGTCTGGCTCCAAGTGAGTGATACACCATCATGGTTATCTAAGTCATTATGATATTTTTTGTATAGTTCTTCTGTGTATTCTTGCCACTTATTCTTAATCTCTTCTGCTTCTGTTATATCCTTACCATTTCTGTCCTTAAGAGCCCATCTCTGCATGAAATATTCCCTTGATGTGTCTAATTTTCTTGAAGAGATCTCTAGTCTTTCCCATTCTATTGTTTTCTCTATTTCTTTGCATTGTTCACTGAAGAGGACTTTCTTATCTCTCCTTGCTATTCTTTGGAATTTTGCATTCAGATGGGTATATCTTTTTTCTCCTTTGCGTTTTACTTCTCTTCTTTTCTCAGCTATTTGTAAGGCCTCCTCAATAACCATTTGCCTTTTTGCATTTCTTTTTCTTGGAGATGGTTTTGGTCACCACCTTCTGTACAGTATTACAAACCTCCATCCATAGTTGTATACCACAAATTCTATATTTATGTTGTGTGTGGCAACATAAAATTACTATCTCAGAGAAAATTTCAGGGAACAAAAATATAAGCCATTTCCATATTTCACCTGAATTTTTCTTGGTGTTATTCAAACTGTGGACTTGAAATTATTAAATGTTAGCTCATTTTACATGTGTAGTGATTAATACCCTACTGTGTCTGTGTATGTTTAGTTGTTTTAGTCTGTGTTTCAGAATGGAGCTAACCAGGATTAAGTTTGTCGTAATAAAGTACCATACTTTTGGAGACTATTAATTTCTTCCCTCTTTTTTCATTACCATAATGCACAATTTATTTTCTATTGACAAGAATAGATACGGTCTGGAAAATCTACATAATCTAAAATCTGACTAATTTAAAGCAGAGATCAATTTCACTCTAAAGTGTTTAGAAAGTTACAGAATATGAAGTCCTACTCAGAACTTCCAAATATACTATACATGTAATGACTGCCTTGGAAATCACCAGTGCTATTCATTCTACTATTTTGAAATTTATGTTATGATGAAATATTGTCAATTATATTTTTCACCAAAAAGTAGAGTGACTTACTTTTGTGGGATCCAATCATGTGCCATGGCCATTAATTGTTACTTTTCCACTTAAGGTGAAGATTAAGAGACTTATAGTGTTATAAAAATTTCTCCTTTCACTTGTAATATGAATTGTTCATATAATGTCCAACTGACTCACAATCCAGATGGGAAAAGAACATAATTTATAGAGATAATTCTGTTCTGTATATTTTATTGGTTTATTTTGAAAGAAAATCTAACATAAAAGGTTATATGATGATATATATGAATACATGAAAATGTCATTCAATTATGATTTTCAGTTCAGTCACTCAGTTGTATCCGACTCTTTGCGACCCCATGAACTGCAGCACGCCAGGCCTCCCTGTCCATCACAAACTCCTGGAGTTCACTCAGACTCAAGTCCATCAAGTCAGTGATGTCATCCAGCCATCTCATCCTCTGGTGTCCCCTTCTCCTCTTGTCCCCAATCCCTCCCAGCATCAGAGTCTTTTCCAATGAGTCAACTCTTCGCATGAGGTGGCCAAAGTACTGGAGTTTCAGCTTCAGCATCATTCCCTCCAAAGAAATCCCAGGGCTGATCTCCTTCAGAATGGACTGGTTGGATCTCCCTGCAGTCCAAGGGACTCTCAAGAGTCTTCTCCAACACCACAGTTCAAAAGCATCAATTCTTTGGCGCTCAGCTTTCTTCACAGTCCAACTCTCACATCCATACATGACCACAGGAAAAACCATAGCCTTGACCAGACGGACCTTTGTTGGCAAAGTAATGTCTCTGCTTTTGAATATGCTATCTAGGTTGGTCATAACTTTCCTTTCAAGGAATAAGCATCTTTTAATTTCATGGCTGCAATCACTATCTGCAGTGATTTTGGAGCCCCCAAAAATAAAGTCTGACACTGTTTCCACTGTTTCCCCATCTATTTCCCATGAAATGATGGGACCAGATGCCATGATCTTCATTTTCTGAATGTTGAGCTTTAAGCCAACTTTTTCACTCTCCACTTTCACTTTCATCAAGAAGCTTTTTAGTTCCTTTTCATTTTCTGCCATAAGGGTGGTGTCATCTGCATATCTAAGGTTATTGATATTTCTGCCGGCAATCTTGATTCCAGCTTGTGTTTCTTCCAGTCCAGCGTTTCTCATGATGTACTCTGCATATAAGTTAAATAAGCAGGGTGACAATATGACTTTAGACAGATCCAATTTAAACTCCTGAAATGGTTACAGGAAGTTCCACTTTACTTTTTTCCTACACATCACAGATATTACAGTTTCTGGTTTTCTTAAGATACTGTTTTTATTAGTGATAGTAATTAAGTAATAGAGTGATGTAAGTAATAAAACAGTAAGCTGTAATTATGTGAGTTTTTGACTATGGTTACAAAATTTTGGTGCTCTTCCCATAAAGTAATTCTTCATTTTTTTATCTGAGTGAGCTTGTAATAAAGCAACTGATTGAAGTACAGGATGAGAATGTCAATATTAGTTTTCACAAGGCCAGGCAGTTTCTCCTTTGCTAAAATTTTCACCCTTGTTATCTAGAGTCACAATATAAGAAATCTGATTACTTATGACCAGCATGCTGAAAGCTATAGGCACCCAAGTCAACAGTACCATCTGAGGCCAGATTCCAATCAGATCCCTGCCAAGCAGACCCATGAGTCAAGCCGTGTTATACCCACTGGACTAGCCTATGGCTAAAACCCACCAAGCAACTCCTGTTGACATCACATAGGACTGAAAAACCACTCACCTAAGTCCTGCCAGAGTCCCTATCCCACAAATAGGAAAATTAGACTAGGAAGATGATTGTTTAAAGTCATCTTCTGAAATAATTTATTACATCAAGATAAATAAGGGGGACACAAGTCAAACATGCTTTCAGATAATTACATATGCTTTTTCCTGAATCTAACATCCAGAATATAATTTCTCTACAGAAGAACCACATGAAAATTTACTTACAGTAAGCTCTAGAAACCACAGATTTACTCTCATTTATTGAGTAGTTTGATCTTATGAAGCATGGAGCTATGCATTATATATAAATAACTGTCATAGGAATCATATTATCTAGGCTAAGTATATTATACACATTAACAAATCCAGATATCAAATCAGGTATAGAAAGTTGAGGAAAAGCTGGTGGAAAATATGGTCTTTGCAAGTGTATTGAGCGTGCAAGATGGAAGTTCTGATTTGTTTTGGGATCTCAGCAATGATTAATGATGATATCTACTCTGTACAATATAATCACATTATTAGATATGAAAGCCACTGTGAAATGCTTTTTATGATTAAATAACCAAACAACTGATATTTTTGAAAGCTGTCTTTGAATATAAAATATGAGTATCTATAGAAAAACCCTTTTTCACCATTTCAAAAAGAGAAATATGTATAAAAACATTTTAGGAATCAGTATCTAAGGCATTTTTCCTAAGAAATACGTAAATAGATTTCTACAAAAGGTTTTCTTTGCACTTTGCAGTTTATATGGAAAAGTCAATATCATTTGTCTTAACAATATTTCACTAACTCACTTAAAGTTGAGGTGGAATATGTTATAATAAGTAAATAAGGAAATCGGTTAAGCTTTGATCACTTATGTTGTATTTGAACCATTTATAAATGGGTGAAATACTGTATGACCTGTGTCAGTACTAAATATTATACACCTTATTTGTTTCAGAAGTTCAGCTACTCTAGTAGACACCAGAAATTTAAAGATAAATGAGACCCTTGAGAATCTCACAGATGAGTTAGGAATAAAGATGGAGATTTTTTTAAAGTTACAAAGTTGAATAAATTATTAAGTGCATGAATACACAGAACACATGGAGTAGTAGGTGGTTAACTTTGCCTGACAGGGTGTTAGTTGCTCAGTCACGTCCAGTTCTTTGCAAACCCTGGATAAAGGAGCCCACCAAGCTTCTTTATCCATGGAATTCTCTAGGCAAGAACATTGGAGTGGGTAGCCATTCCCTTCTCCAGGGGAATCCTCTCAACCCAGATATCAAATCTTGGTATCCTGAAATGCAGGCAGATTCTTTACCATATGAGCCACTGAAAGTGAAAGTTTCTCAGTTGTGTCTGACTCTTTGAGACCCCATGGACTATACAGTCAATGGAATTCTCCAGGCCAGAATACTGGAGTGGGTAGCCTTTCCCTTCTCCAGGGGAATCTTCTCAACCTAGATATCAAATCTTGGTCTCCTGCAGTGCAGGCAGATTCTTTACCACATGAGCCACTTCTCCAGGGGATCTTCACAACCCAGGGATCGAACCCAGGTCTCCCACATTGCAGGCAGTTCTTCACCGGCTGAGCCACAAGGGAAGCCCGAGAATACTGGAGCGGGTAGCCTATCCCTCCTCCAGGGGATCTTCTCGACCCAGAAATTGAACCACGGTCTCCTGGATTGCAGGCAGATTCTTAACCAACTGAGCTATCCCAAATTTGCCTGAGGAGGGAAAAAAAAAGTGAGTATGGATAGTTCATATATTAGTTTTCTATTGCTGTGGCAACATTTATTACAAATTTAATTTAAAACAATGTAAATGTGTAGATCATAATCTATTCTCCTCCTGGTTCAATCAGATTAAAATCAAGATGATATGTGACTGGGTTCTCATCAGGAACCTCTTGAATTGTTGGCCAAATCCAGTTTTGAAATTGTAGGACTTTGAAGTCCTACAAGGTCTCTGTTTCCCCTAGAGGCCTCTCTCTGGTCCTTGTACAGGACAGTTTCTGCTTTAAAAGGTTCATTTGATTAGATTGGGCCTATCAAGATAATCCTGGATAATCTCTCTATTTTAAAATTTATAACTGTAATTGTACCTGAAAATTCCTTTCCCATCTAGCACAACATAGTCATGAGATTCTAGGATTAAAGTATAGGCATTTTTGAGAGACCATTCTGCCTCACACAGTTCAAGAACTTGATTATTTTTTTTTTTCCTTTTTCAAATGAAAGGTCAGGTGGGATCTAGAAGCAGAAAATGAGGATATCTACGGCTTCCCTGATAGCTCAGTTGGTAAAGAATCCATCTTCAATGCAGGAGACCAGGAGACCCCAGTTCAATCCCTGGGTTGGAAAGATCCCCTGGAGAAGGGACAGGCTACCCACTCCAGTATCCTGGCCTAGAGAATCCCATGGATTGTATAGTCCATAGGGTTGCAAAGAGTCGGACACAACTGAGTGACTTTCACTTCACTTCACTTTGAGAGTAAATTATCTAAACTAACTTGAAGACCTGATTAAAAAAAAAAAAAAAAAAAAACAATCCATGATAATAATACTAAAAACGAATCTGGAAAAGAGTTATGTTCAGGCGGGAATAGAAATGTTGTGTCCTTTATTATGTGATAAGGCATGACATTAGCCTTATCATGCACAGATCTTGTTAGTCTGAGCCTCCCAGCTTTAGCCTGGTGGATCCGCCTCACACACAGGTTAAGGTCCTTGCCTACTAATGAAGAGAAGCAAATAGTAACAAAGACAAAACAACTTCCACAGGAAAGATCCTCCCTCCTCCTCCATTTATTACCCAGTGTTTGCACCATGCACAATATTCACACATTTGTAATGCTGGAAGAACAGTGACTCCTGGGAAGAAAGACTCTGAAATCAATAACTCATTGGAATTTGAGATAGCACCATTAAAGTGGCATTTTTCATGGAAATGGGTAGATCCTAGGGAGCTTTGACTAATACATGCATGCTCAGATTTCTGTTTTAGATTCAGTCTCTCCTCCTAACCTGGGAATATTAAGGTATGTTTAAGCTTATACAAAATTAAGGATTATACATGAGTATATGCATAATGAGATGAAAGGACAGAAAATCACCATCTTGGTTACGGGTATAAATATGAAAAACAGCAACAACTGATTTCTCATCAGAGAGAAACTTTGAAACTGGCTTCTCAAGAAATGGATAGCATCCATCATTTTTTTACCATGTGAATGCCTAAAGAAAACATCTACTTGTTATAATTTTAAAGTATATATTTTTTTAAATCACTAGTCCAGGAAGACTATGACTACCTAGTGCATGAATTTTGGGAATAATCTCAGTTTCCTGCCTACTGGAATGAATATTAGTTCAGGTCCTCAGAGAAGCAGTGACAAAACAGAGAAGTGCAAGAGATTTATTGAGGAAAAGTTACTTATGAGGGGAAAAACGGAGGAAGCTGGAGGAGGCAGGATAACCCATCAGAGCAAGATGAAATATGACTCCTGCAATGGAGAAAGGGAAGGAAGGAAGATACACAGGAAAATCCCCGATGCAGCACAGCTTTAAGAAAGTTTTGGCCTAATGGAAATATAGAGCCCTTGAGTCAACATCACCAGTGAGATGAGTCTTGCATTTTGTAGAAATTTGTCTTTCTACATTCACTCGTTGGCTGGGAGCAACCAGTGAAAATCATGGACACAGTACATATGTACTCAGAGGCCTCACTTGTTGAGGCAGATATATAGGTTAGTGAAGTGAACTGTAGCTCCTTGCCAAGGTGATGGTTAATGCTGAGATTTGAGATCAACTGCAGCAACAGGGAACCTTCTCTCTTTGGGGCCTTTGTCCATGTCAGCTGGTATACGGGCCACAGCAACATTCCAGACACAGACTGTATTTCCACAGATTCCCAAGAGACCCAACAAGTGCTGTGCTTCCTTCTTCGTGGTAAAGAGTACCCAACGCATTGGTGTGTCTTTTATGTTGGGGATGGTTCTTAACACACACCTGAACACTGGACGGTGATCACACTGCTGAGTTGTTTATTCCTGAATCTTTGTAGACTTTACTACCTATCATATAAACACGTCTTTTTAAATTTAATCTCTTATTTTATATTGGCAAATAGTTAATTTGCAATGTTGTGTTAGTTTCAGGTGTACAAGAAAGTAATTCTGTTATACATATACATGTATCTATTCTTTTTTTCAGACTTTTCCCATATAGGTTATAATAGAATATTGAGTAGAGTTTCTTGTGCTACATACTAGGTCCTCATTCACTATCTTTTTTTATATATGGTAGTATGTGTATGTTGATCTAAAACTCTAGGCTACCCCTTCCCTCCAGGTTTCTCCTTTGGTAACCATAAGTTTGTTTTTGAAGTCTATGAGTATATTTCTGGTTTGTAAATAAGTTATAATTTTTCTCATTTTTCACATTCCACATATGAATGATGTCATATGATATTTGTGTTTGTCTAACTGACTTTAGTATGTTATTCTCTAGGTCCATCCATGTTGCTGCAAATGGCATTATTTCATTCTTTTTTAAGGCTGAGTAATATTCCACTGTGTACTTATACCAAATTTTCTCTATCCATTCATCTGTTAATGGACATTTATGTTGCTTCTCTGTCTTGGCGATTGTAAATAGTGTTTCAGTGAACATGGGGGTGCATGCATCTCTTCAAATTATTATTTTCTCTCTATGCCAGGAGTGGGATTGCTAGATCATATGGTAGTTCTATTTTTAGCTTTGTAATGAACCTCCATATTGTTCTCTATAGTGGCTGTACAAATTTACATTCTTATCAACAGTAGGAGAGTTCCCTTTTGTCCATATGCTCTCCAGCATTTATTATATGAAACACATCTCACCAAGGCCAGTGAATCATCCTCTTCTTACATATACTATACAATCAGCATAATGTTGCTGATGTTATGAGTCACAGTGATATTCCATGAGATTGCCAGACTGTTCACTTCAGACCAGGTGGTGCTAGAACCATCTGCCAATGCAGGAGATGTAAGAGACATAAGTTTGATCCCTGAGTTGATCCCCGAGAAGATCCCCTGGAAGAGGGCATGGCAACCCACTCCAGTACTCAGAATTCCGTGGACAGAGGAGTGTGGTGGGTTACAGACCATAGGTCACAAAGAGTCAGACATGACTGAAGTGACTTAACAAGTAAGCACAACAGAGGGGAGAAAGAATTAAACTATTCATGAAGCAAAACTTAAAATGAATATTCTTTACTTTTATGTATGAATGTGAACAATTTCTTATCCTCTTTTATTATCAGAATGAAAAAGTACCCATTCTCCAAATCAATGGCTGTATACCATGTATCTGAGACCTTGTTAAACTGTTCTAGTGATGGTGCTCCATCTGGCAGGGCAGCTGGAGCTTCTACATGGTTAAGTCTGTAGGAATCTGTGGTCTTCCTGCAAATCTATCTGAGTTTCTGTAAGCACAGACAAGGGAATTAAATGTAGATATGATAAGGACCACCTCTGCAACCTTTAGATCTTGAGTGGCAGTAGTAATCTCCAACACCCCTCTGAAAAAGTGACATTGTTTTTTTTTTATTTACTGTCTTACCTGGAGAGGAGATGGCATTTTTAAGGAGTTGAGACTTGACCTTCTCTACTGTCATGGCTCTTACACTACAAGCCAAGAACCACATGTGACTATCCTCCAACTGCCAAATAAAGTCCCAATTTATGTTTGGGGACAGAGGAAGCAACCATTGAGTAAATCCATGGAAAGAGTAGGGCCTTTGTAATTTAGATTTTAGTCAATATCCCTTTAATTTTCTGCTGTGCTTAAGACTCCACTCTGAAAATGGGACAGTTATGACACTCTGGGTCTTCGGTTATCAATGTCAACTCACACTCAGATTCTGATGATCCTCAAACGTGTGGGCATTTCCCTTTTCTTCAGCCTATAATGTTCTGTCATGCTGCATGGTACCTCCTCCAAGGGAACTCACAACCTGTTCAGTCAATGTCTTTCAATTGGCAGTGGTCTGAAAATTGGCACTGGTCTGAAAACTTTTTATTGAGGAGACCTATCTAGACCCCTGTGTCTTCATTCTTGCTTTTGGGAGGATGGGATGTAGATATCAACTGGCAACTTTGTCACCTACCCATCTATTTTGCCCTAGAGTCTCAGTGCTCAATTAATCATCTCCACAACTCTCTGTGGGTCAGGCTCCCTTCCTGGTCTATTTGATCATGCAAGTCTTTACCATAATTGCTGCTCTATGGCTTCCGGATTTTAGGGCACCTCTACTATTTTAGGGCAATGTCATCTCAGATATATCCAGCCCAGTTCTGAGCCAACTTTTTCTTATGTTAGCCTTTGACTAGAGAGAACCATCACTGTCTTAGTGATCCTATGCACCTCTCATCAGTACATGCTGATGGCTTTGATGAATAGTGTGATTTCAGGGCTTTCTCGTGGAATGTAACCAAATAGGAGGTTTTCTTACCTCTCATAATAGATCCATTCCAACAAACCTACTTGCCTCAGCCTCTTTATTACTTCCTTTACTTTCTTCCAGGGAAAATCAGGCATTTCCATTTTACTTAATATTAGCCAACACTTTTCTCTGGGTTTCTAAGAGCATCCCTACAAGAGAGTTAGGCTGGCATCCCTGCTGAAGTATTAAAGCCACGTTTGGTTAAGACTCACTATGTCAATGAATTTTTGCCTTTCTGGCCTTGCATTTCATTCTTCTGGTCAACTGAGTTCAGCCACTCAGTCATGTCTGAAGAAAATGGCAACCCACTCCAGTATTCTAGCCTGGAGAATCCCATGGACAAAGGAGTCTGGTGGGCTACAGTCCATGGGGTCGCAAAGAGTCAGACACAACTGAGCGACTAACACACACACACACACACACACACACACAGAGAGAATATTCCATTGTATGTGTGTACCACATCTTCTTTATCTGTTGATGGACACACAGGTTGTTTCCTTGTCCTGGCTGTTGTAAACAGTGCTGCAATGAACATTGGAGTGGATGTGTCTTTGATGATGGTTTTCTCAGGGTATATGCCCAGTAGTGGGATAGTGGGGTCATATGGCAGTTATGTTTTTACTTTTGTAATGAACCTGCATACTGTTCTCCATAGTGGCTCTATAAATTTGCATAATATATTTTTTAGCAATACTCAGTGGATTTGCCAAGATGATACATAACACTTATCACAAAGTCAAGCATATTTTTTCTTTGTTTTCTACTCTAGCATTATCACTTGGAAATTAATACAGATTTCTCTTTTCACCATTGATATGTAATATAAGGTTAAAACATCATATCATATGAATTGATGCTATTTAATTTTCAGGGGCTTACTATCAAGGTAAATGTAAATATTTTATATTAAATATTCAAGTTGCCTTTTCTATAGTACTTCTTTCTGTGGGATAATTGTACATTCCCACCCTGTTGAAGTCAGTCATAGCCATTAGACTTGGTTTGGTGTATGCCCGGTTCAATGCAGAATGTTTTTAAATGCCAGATCTTACTTTGAAATGTTTCTGTTCTGTAACAACAGTAATTGGGAATATTCTTGGTGGAAACTGCTTTATTAGACTAGGTCCCAGAGTAAAACTGTGAAACAAGTTCTCAAATGGCATACAGCATGAGGAAGAAATAAATAGAGGATTTAGCTCATACTCAAATTCTTTATTTAAAATTACCCCCTTTTTTTTTAGCATCCCAAACAAAATCTCCTAGTTTTCATGGAAATTGCCCCAAAAATCTTGGTCAAGATTCTGTCCTGATAGAGTTGGTCTACTCTAAGGAGAGTATGTAATTGATTATAATAAATTTCATATTAAAATAATGAGAAGTGCTTTTGTTAATAATTCAAGCTCACACTTCAGATTCTTAACAATTCTACTGTAGATATTTGCAATACCTGAGTTGCTGCTGCCGCCGCTGCTGCTAAGTCACTTCAGTCATGTTCGACTCTCTGTGACCCCACAGACAACAGCCCACCAGGCTCCTCTGTGCGTGGGATTCTCCAGGCAAGAATACTGGAGTGGGTTGCCATTTCCTTCTCCGCCTGAGTTGCTAACAAGTCTTTATTTTGATAAAGATTTACATTTACTCCAGTAGTGTTTAAAGAATGTGAGAGTACACACCCTTTAAGAATTGTCATAATTACACCTTACCACTTTCAGATAGATGGCTAGTTTGAAAGGATGGTACTAACTACTAAAGATACCCAGAATTTGATGGGGAGGCTACTCCGAACAAGATTCTTAGGTTTCTTGTTGCTCAACAGGTTATCCCATGTTCAAAAACATGAGGGGATTATACTGACTAATTAATGGACTGATGTCTCAAGAAAGATGACCTTCATTAGAGAGTTGAGGGTAAACGATTTTAATTGTCTTTTCGTTCACTTGTTTCAATATAGTTGATTAGTATTCCTTTGGTCTTGAAAAAAAAATCCCAGCCTGAAAGAAAGCAGGTTCAGAAACACTAAACTGATAGTCATGGTCCAGAGTGTGAATGAGCTGGAGCGCCTGCCCCATGCTCTTCACCCAATGGTCCCAGTAGAGAAATAAAAATACTCATACATCTAGCAGAGGACAAACTGCATGAGCAACATTTCCTCATAGGGAGAGAAATGTGCAGAGTCATGCTTTTCACCAGGGCCTAGAACTTCATGTATAGATGTGAGAGCTGGACCGTAAAGAAGGTAGAGCGACAAAGAATTGATGCCTTCAAACTGTGGTGTTGGAGAAGACTCCTGAAAGTCCCTTGGACAGCAAAAAGATCAAATCAGCCAATCTTAAAGGAAACCAACCCTGAATACTCATGGGAAGGACTGATGCTGAAGCTGAAGCTCCAGTATTTTGGTCATCTGATATGAGAAGCTAACTCATTGGGAAAGTCCCTGATGTTGGGAAAGATTAAGGACAGAAGGAGAAGAGGGTGTCAGAGGATGAGATTGCTGGATGGTATCAACAATGCAGTGGACATGAATTTGGGCAAACTTCAGGAGACAGTGAGGGTCAGGGAGGCCTGGTGTGCTGCAGTCTATGGGGGCGCAAAGAGTTGGACACGACTGGGAAACTGAACAACAACAGAACATTTGTTGGCAAAATACATTTTCAACAAATAGTTTAAAGAAAATTTATGTCTTTGAAAGAAGAATGTTACTTCTTTCTCAAGACAGACATCCTTTCCCACTGCATGCAGGCTAGTAAGTGATGAGAAAGGATAACCCTCCAAACAAGAAAGATCTATAGACCAACCTGGCAATCAGTGGAGTCACTGATCTGAAAATAGATGGCTTCACATTTCAATTGCAAAAGTATTAATCCTGTACGATTTTCCCGACAACAGAAGGGTCATTAGCAATTTCTCCTTTAACACCATCTTACTGATTATTCATTTTATCTTCAGGATATTCTTTAGGGCTGTAAATTGAAGAACACAGTAACATTTTCCTGGTTACTGTAATTGTCAGAGCATAATCAGCTTTATTTCCTCACCTTCATATTTGAGAGAGAGACAAAGTCACAGGTGAATCTACTTAAACTATTTCCTGAAAGCGCATTTGTAGTACCCCTTTTGAAATTTTCTGTGGTTCAATATTGGTGATTTGGGTATTTTAGTTCCCTGTAATTGTGTGCGATTTCCACAAAGAAAATCTAGCTTAGTTTTCAAAGCAAAGTGTTATTTTTCATTAGAAGTTTGTTTCATCCCTGTCTATATTTTTAAATAATTATTTACATATTCATTTTTCCTCTATCACTATTTAAAATGCAGACTGTACTCACATTTTTATATGAAAGAAAGGGTTTTGAACTACTGACCTTCTTTGCATTTTTAGATGACCTCTGTCTTTTCTAATATTTCACTCTCATATGAGATCTTTCTGGAAGTGAATGACAAACTAAGCTTACTGATTATTTTAAATTCAGACTTAAAATAATTCTTTCATATATCTCATTATTCTGTGGCCTAAACCAATAAATACAACCCATACAGATGTTTTAAGTCAGTTTCTAAAATCTAGACGGTTCAACTCTATGGGCCTAAAATTGATGGCCTTAATTGTCCACTTGCCTTGTAACCCTGATGAAGCTGATACAAGCATGATGCTCCTTGAAAGTAGAAGTGCTATGCTTAAATTAAGCCCTCTGATGGTGCAGAACAAGTCACATTTTCAGGTGAAAGTGTTTCTTAGGTGAATAAGATATCTTGACATGTCAATGGAATATGAAGCCTAATTTCACAAGATTTTTCTAGTGCCAAAAGAAATTTAAGTAGAGCTATCATTTTTAGTATTAACAGAAAGGCTAAGTCTTCCTCTATAGACCTCTGCATTCCCTGCCTCTAAAATTTAATTTTATCATTCTTCATAAAGGCAGTCGTTCTTTAAGCCTTCACGAAAGCAAAATTACATCTCATCGTTGGTCCATTTTCTGTTTTCACTTTTGGTAACTCTTATCATTTCTAATGGTTTCATTGTTCCTTTCTCCATCCTACTTAAGAATTTCTTTATTATTAACCAGACAGTTTTCAGAGCTGTGTTTATTAGAAAGGAAAATAGGGACTTAAAGCCTCCTTTAAACTATATTGTCTTATGAAAGGTAATAAATAATTCCACAATCTGTGAAATGTAAACTGGGAGAGTACCCTCAGCTGAGTTAAAATTAAGAACATTTTCTCCAAAAGCAGCATCAAAACCCAGGAGGACTGTAAAAACAAAGAGAGAAAAAGAGCTAGAAACAATTCTAATTGAAAAATCAAAGAGTTACTTAGAAATAAGAATTTTGAAATGAATTAAAGTTTTAATACTTATTCTGGCATCATTTTATTCTAGAGCCATTATTTATTTTCTGAATGATTGTATTTTCATAATGTATCAGATGTTACTTCAAATTTTTAAGCAACGTTTATTCTCAATCTTCTGCAGTAACTCCTAAATATTTTTAGTAAAATCCCCTTCTTCCATTCATTACACCCAGGCATTAGCTCAGTTCCCCAAATAAAACTTCAGATGTTCTCTACTTATTTTTAATCAGAACAAGAATCAAGGACAAGTTTCCCCAAAGTACTCACTCCTAAGCTTGCTGGTAATCAAATAAACATGTATGCCAATGATCAGATATTTCTTAAATTAGTAACAAACCAAGTAAATTTTACCTGCAGGAAGTACTTTTAAAAGTCTGGTGTCCACAGAGAAGGTAAATAGAAAAGGACAGAAATATAGTATGATTAAAAAAAAAAAAAGTGTACTCATAAGTCAGCAGATGTTAACGTCACACCGTATGAACATTGCCATTTGGGGCAAGCCATGATGGGCTCACTTCATGCCACTGTCCATAAATGCCTTTTAGTTTCTTTTTCATTCCTCTGGTAACCAAAGTTCTTCTAGGCTCCAGATGTTTTAATTATGGGGTGTAACTACTGATAATGTGATAATGGAAAAAATAATAAAGATTCAAGGGAAATGAAGGCGAGAAAGCTCGGGGGTTCCCAGTGGTGGTGGTGAGCTTTGTGGAGGAGACGTGGTGTCCTCTCCTACGGCTCAGTTCAAGTTTGGTCTCTCTCCGCTTTAGACTTCTGCTGCACCTTCTAAGCTGTGTGTTCATCCAAGAAGTATTTTTAAAGAGGAGGAAAAAACACTGAATATTATCCCCCTGGAATTCTATGACTTTCCCTTGCTGCTCTTCTGTTATACCTAAGCCAGGAGTACATTTAGATCAGACTGCCAGGAGACTCTTGAGCAGAGGACATCTCCCGTCAAGCTTAATATTCAAGCTTCGCTACCATTTGTGATGCATGTTGAGAAAATAGAAGTCTAGAGAAGATAACTAGGTTGCCTGAATTGCTTATTCACACCCAGAATTCCTGAGAAATTCTCTTTTATGGCACATCTAGGTCTATTTCACCCGTTTCTTCCAAGTGAACCCAAGAGATGCTGTTTGACCAAGTGTCATGGGTAGTAGTAAAAGTCAAGGAATTTGCTCTGGGAATACATGCTCTGTGAACAGTCATTGCTTGTGCTGTGCGGTTCCCTGACTATTGTATGGTTTAGACAGGAGAACTTACAAAGGATCATTTTCCGCTTTAACATTTTAAATCCCATCACAGTAAAATTCCATTCTGTTGGCAGCCTCTGGACAGGAGGAGAAGCAGATTTCACTATGAAAATGAGTATTGGCTTTATGATGAGAAATTATATAATCAAATTACTACTATCAATTCATTGCTCATAGGGACTATGAACCCTTATATCACCTTCCAATTGTCTATCTCATTTATATGCTTTTTATGTCATTCCTCAATAGATTGTCCTAAGCCTTAGCTACATTTTATGGATTATCTTTATAGCATCTAAAATGCTCAGCTTCCAAGGATAATGTCGTATATCTCACAACGTGTATTTGCAAAGGTACAATGCTAAAGGCATATGCTAACATATTGGGAGGCTACCCGTGCTCACACAAACTTCTGGCACTAGCTTGCACTTCCCTCTGTACTTTTCCCTGTCTCGGTTATTTATGGTTAGTTCAGCACGTCTTTATTTCTACCATCTGCTTAGTATCCCAGCTACAGAGCTGAGATTATTTTAATTAGACTTGTCATAGGTGATTCACTAATGTCTTGAACAGTCAAAAACTAATGCCCGAGCTAGTCCATAACAGATTTTCCCAACTTTGACCCTCCATGACTGCTGTTTATTTAAAAAAAATTTTTTTTTCTGCATTTTAAAATAGAATGTATTCTACATTAAAGATAAATGTTAGTCCAATTCATTCTTGGCAATATAGTATTTTGTCCTTCGGGTTGGATTATAATCATTAAATTATAAACTGTGCAAAATGACTAATGCAAAATAGCTGCTCCCTGCCAATAATTTAAAGTGGTGGATATTGCTGAATACAAACTGAAGTGTGTAGCTTTTTCCGTAAAGAATACGCAAATGCAACATAAATGGCATTCAAATGTAAATCACAGAAGGGTTATAATCTTTATATTTATGTGTACTATTTCTTTTTTTAAAAATCAACCAATTACCACAGATGTACTTAGAAACAGAAGCAGCTATTTATGTTGGATAGATCTCTGTGAATTGCCAAATATAATATTAGTGAAATTAATATGGATCATGAAGAGAAATGGGAGAGGGTACAAGGAAAAATTTGAGGATTTAAACTGGATGATACTGTCAGTTACAACATGAGTTGTATGATAGAAACATTTCAACCTCTTTTTTCTTTCTTTCTTTCTTTTTTTAAATTGAGGTAAAATTTATATAACATAACATTTACCCTTTGAAAGTATGCAGTGTAGTGGCATTTGGTACACTAATAACGTTGTTCCATCATCTGTGTCTAGTTCTAAGAAACTGTCATCCACAGAGGAGTCCCTATACTTGCAAGCGGGGTGCCATGTCTATCTACCACCAATGTCTTATAATGACCAATATGCTTACTTTCTCTATGGATTTACCTCCCGTGGATGTTTCATATAAACGGAATTGCAGAATACGTAGGCTTTGTGTCTGGCTTCTTTCACTTAGTATAATATTTTGAAAGTTCAGCCTTATCCACACTGTTACATGCATAAGTACTCCATTTCTTCTTTTTGACTGAATAATATTCCATTGTATGATTATACTTCATTTGGTTTATCCATTCATCTGCTCATGCACATGTAAGTTGTTTTCACCTCTGGGTAATGAATATATGTGTACAAGTATTTACTTGAATATCTGTTTTCAGCTCTTTTGAGTATATACCTAGGACTGGAATTGAAGGATGCTTTCTGGGGTTTCCCAGGTGGCACAGTGGTAAAGATCTGCCTGCAGTGCAGGAGACTTGGGAGAGGCAGGTTCAATCCTGGGTTGGGAAGATCCCCTGGAGGAGCACATGGCTACCCACTCTAGCATTCTTGCTTGGGAAATCCCATGCATAGAGGAGCCTGGTGGGCTATAGTCCATGGGGTCACAAAGAGTCAGACATGACTGAGTACGCAGAGCGGGGTCAATGTTAGTTCTATGTTTAACATTTTGAGGAGCCAGTATATTTCATTTTTTAAAAATTCATTTATAAAACATATTTGTAATTCCAAGTGACTTTCATATTTTCAATTTCAATAATCATAAAGATCAAGGAGAAAATATTATCCATACTTTGTGGATATAAAACCTCAATCTTAATTATTTAATATACACAGTATTGTCCAAAAGTTTCAACAAGATTATTTCTTTTTTTTCACAAATAAATAATACCAATATTTATTAGAGAATTCTCTAGCTTACTTTCAGTAAACTAGCATTAAAAGAAAAGAGAAATAGAAGCAACAGAGGATGCGTCATCAAATTGGGTTTTGACCAACATCTAGACTTAAACAATCCTGGGAAGTCCTGTGACACAGCACATCTGGAGTCCCAACTGGGAAAAGGTCCCAGGCAGCGAGTCCCCTCCATGGGTGAGACTTGAAAAACTGCAGTTCGGTTCTGCTTATAATCCCAGGACACAAACTGACATCTTCATCAATCTGTGAACAAATCGCAGGTCTGGTTTCATGCTCGTGCTGTTTTGTTTTGTCTTCTAAAACTTGGATGCTGCTAAGCCTGGGGCTTGCTTGGCCAGAGCCCCTCTAGGGGCTCAACCATCTATGGTGCTGCAAGGCTTGCACTCACAGCAGGCAGTCAGGGCACTCAGGACAGGCACTCACTGTCAGAGCAATGCCCGGGCAGGTTAGAAGCAACGCAAGGAGCCTGTTACGCTTTGTCTCTGAAGCCTAAACGAGACTGTTTAATTTTCCTAACAGTCAGCCCCAGGGTATTATAGGTTGAAGGGCATAGGAATCTGGCAGAATAACAGCAAGAGCAGTCTTATTCATTCTGTAATTGACAATGCACAACATACTGCAGGCTTAGGGAAAACAGTCCATTCACTGTAATTGATGGAGTGTTCCAATAAGCAGTGTTCTCAAACTCAAGAAGTTGGTCCAGTCTTTCTGTGGCCTTGTCACAGCCTGTCAGTAAGTGGTTGCAGTTATCAAAACTTAGAGAATTTCTGGTGAAAATGAGGTAATCAATGTTTTTCTCTAAAACAACAGGTAACACATGAAATTGGCACATAATGTCCATCCAACCCTACACCTTGTATGGGCAGGAAGAGTAACATTAAAATCACATTTGAAAGAGTGTATGTTTTTATTCTTCTGTTGACCAGCAGTAGCGCAGGTGAAGTTGTCTTGGGTCTTGGCTGGGTGATATTCTTGTACTGGGACTTCCCCAGTGGCTCAGTGATAAAGACTCTGCCTGCCAATGCAGGGAATGTAGGAGACGCATGTTTGATCCCTGGGTTGGGAAGATCCTCTGGAGAAGAAAATGACAATACACTCCAGTGTTCTTGCCTGGAGAATCCTATGGACAGAGGAGCCTGGTGGGCTGCAGTCCCCTGGGGTCGCAAAGAGCTGGACACGACTGAGCGATTGAGCATGTTCTTGTATTACCATTTAGAGATCCACTTGCTGCATTTTCAAGGAAACTATCTTAAAGCATGCAAGTTCCAGAACGCTTGCCTGACCCCATGGACAGAGGAGCCTGGTGGGCTACAGTCCATGAGATCACAAAGAGTCGGACACGACTGAGCAACTTCACTTTCACTAAAGCATGCATAAAGGTAGAAGAGTTGAAAATGTGCCTAGAAGAAAGGCTAGCCAGGAGAACCAGGACCAGACTTTGGCCCATGATGTTAGCCTTTCTCTACGTATGAGAAGATGCAAGAATTTCGACATATATATGTATATATATCTGAAAATATCTGACTCTCTGAAGGCCTTTTTGCCCGTTTTCTGAAGAGCACAGTGCAAGTGCCTAATTCCTAATATGCGCCCTGAATTCCTTTTAGGGGGTGTTGAAGGGCAGCAGCTGTAGTGGTCATGATTTAATCTTTGCAGAGGCGTTTCATGGCCATTGTGTCCCATGGTACTGGGAAGGCTCATTCCCAGACCTGGCAAAGATTCCA
The DNA here is from genome assembly GCF_029378745.1 of Bos indicus. Lineage (NCBI taxonomy): Eukaryota > Metazoa > Chordata > Mammalia > Artiodactyla > Bovidae > Bos > Bos indicus. The sequence goes on from NC_091766.1 coordinate 103,718,474, forward strand.
CTGATAGGCCACTCAAATCATTGATCTCCTATGGAACCATATATATCATCATTTTATCAGTGGCTCAGTCACATACTTGGCAATGGAAGAGACAACAATTTTCTGAAACAGGCGACATAGAAAATAATTTAGTTAGCAGTTATTAGTAAGGTCTCAACAAGATTACTTCTAAGGTTCACTCCAACTCTGTAATTCTACTCTTATAAAGTTCTAGGTGATCCATAAGACATAAATGGCAAAGTCCTTTCTTTCAAAAAACAAAGTACTATCTACAAGCTATCCAGTCATGCTTTCACCAGTCTATTTTTTGTTGCTGGAAAAGAAAAATGAAAAAAAAAAAAAAAGTACAGCTTATGTCTTAGATTTTAGATCACCAATGGCTCTCTGGCTCCCTTTGGATCCTTTTCACGCTTGTCATCCATGCCTTGTTTATTTAATCTCAATCCCATAAATTACGGTTAAAATGCATTAAATTGCATGGTGGGATAAAGGAAGGAGGTGGCCACGGTTCAATTATCCAAATGATAGGAGTTAAGAATAGTTAAATCAGTGGTAATCAAAGATGTATAAACCTCTCTTTGAAGACAAGATTTATAGCAAGTTACCCTTAGACTTGTGAGTACTGAGAGAAGATGTAATGTGTGGTACAAAAACATGAATGAAAGAAACACTGGAGAGATACAGGGCATGATTCTTAGAGCATGTGTGATTTCTGTGGTCTCTGTTTTTTACTCAAGTTACTTTCTGCACTAACTTGATTTTTGGTCTATCTCCCTGCTAAACACTTCACATTTTAGTTCCCTCTGAGCCTTTAGGGGAGATTGAAAATAGCAGTTAAAGCTGGTTATGCCCAATAGTCAAGGCAAATTTTGTTTACAAAATACTCCCTGTTACAGTGTTTGGATTGTCTAAATAACAGGCAATAAAATCGATCAGCTGGAAACCTCCTCATGTTGTAAATGAACAGACTATTTTAATCAGTATCTTCCACTGAACAACCTTTCAAGGGCAGTCTAGTTTTAATATTTAGAAAGCTGCCTATAACCTTCACATATAACCCATCTGTAAGTATTTTTTTAATTAATGATCATGCACTCAGAACTCTACTAGGTTCAATAACAGATACAAAAATAGTATTAAACACCCATGCTTCTGGGAACTTATTTATTTGTGGGAACAAATAAATAAGTTTGTGGGAACAAACTCCCTCAAGTTTTTTAAATGTGGATAGAAATTTTTTATGGTGTTCTGGGAATAAATGTCAAAAGAGACCAGCTTGTAGGAAATAATTTGGGGCTAAATACATAAATACACAGTTTCAAGGAAAAATTGAGACCTTGAACTGAGCCTCAACGTTTTTTGGAAATATGAAATCATAAGGGAGATGGTAAAGACAATATGCATGACAGGGAAAGTGTTGGCTAGAGTTCATGTGAGTTTACAACTGGAGATATAAATGAATGGGGATGTAGGAAATAGGTTTGAAGGCCATGTCAGCTATACCAAGTAATTCAACTCATTGAGGAAGTCATTGTCACTTAGTGGGCTGAGAATAAAATGATATCGCCTTCACAGATACTAGTGAGGGACACAGACACTTAACCAAGATGCTGGAGAGTACACCTTGCTGTATTCTAAAGGTGAAGGTATGAGGATATAAAGGAGACCATGGAAATGGAAAGGAATAAAAAGGGAAAGAAACATACAGTTGACATTTAATATGAGTGATATTCTTCCTAGTTTTTTTTTTTTTTTTACCCCTCATTCTTCACCTATAAACTAGTTTGTATGAAGATACATGTTTCCATATTAGAGATGAGGAAACTGAAAGCTCTTATGATTTGCACAAGTAGGATATAGAAGATTTTCACCTTGTTCTATTTTACTTCAAATCATATACTATTTTCTTTTACTCTCCCCTAGATGACAGCAGGGACAAAATATAAATGAGGCCTTCACACTGTGAGGATCTCAGTGCTTCTCATTATAAATTGTCACCTTCTATCCAACCCAGGTGGCTCCCATGCGTCCTGTGTGTTTATCACAAGTAGGCATAATTCAATTAACACAGCTGTATGTTTACTTTGTACCTGATGACTTTCTAGGTAATTCTACTTTCCCTCTTCACATGGTGCAACGTCTCCAACCTACTTTTGTGCCACCTTTTATTACCTAGAGTTAGGGGCCGCGCGTTTTCTCCAGGTCGAGTGCCTGTCAACGTTCACGGCGTCCTTATTTCTTTTCCTGGTCCTCCTGAGATCGACAGCCCTCCACTGCGGTCAACTTTCAAATACCTTCTGTTGGGTCTTAAAACCCAAACACAGTATGCAACATTTTCTCTGGTTTTGATTTAGGAAGAAAATTTTATTTCTTTGTTATCACCATTTCTTTTCCTCCTTTATAAAATCTTTTTTTTTCTATCCAGAGTTCTCCTATATTTAAATATCTCCTTTCTATATTCTTTGCATTCACATCTCTAAAAAAATATTTCCTCCAAATCAGTTTGATTCCTAATTCTGTCTTCATAATATTGAACAACAATTTTGTAACAGTCTTGGTGATGTTTTAAAGGTCTCTGTTCTTAGGATACTCATATTCACTCATCTTTTTCTTTAATATATATATTTAAAATATATCTTTATTAAAATATATATTAAATATATATTTTGTATATATTATATTTATTTTATATATATATAAAATATATTATATTTATTTTATATATATATATAAAATATATTATATTTATTTTATATATATATAAAATATATTATATTTATTTTATATATATATAAAATATATTATATTTATTTTATATATATTAAATATATATAAATAAATATATATTTTACATAATATATATTAAATATATATATAATTATAATATAATATAATATAAATATAAATATAATATAAATATATTTTATATATATTATATTTATTTTATATATAAAAAATATATATATTTTATATATATTAAATATATATATAAATAAATGTATATTTTATATAGTATATATAAAATATATTAAATATATATATAAATTATAATATAATATAACTATATTAAATGTATATAAGTTATAATATAAATATAAATATAATATATATTAAATATAAAATATTAAATATAAATTAAATATATAAATATATAATATATATATTTTGTGTATATATATAATATATATAAATATATATAAATATAAAATATATATTAAATATATCTTTAAAATATATTTTTGAGGGAAAGATGGTATGCAAATGTCCAATGCATTATTATGTAGCATTTAGAGAATAAATGAGAAAAAAAAAAGCTTGAAGCAATATTGAACATCATTTGAAAAAAAAATGGTTAGTTACAGAAATTTGAGGTTTCCTTAATGTTTTTTCTCCCTGAGATCACTGTTCCTCATATTAACCTATTCTCATAGACTCTGGCCATGAGAAGTAAAGGAAAATGGTCAGCACTGCAGGCAATAGAATTTCCCCAATGTGGCAATTAATTTTGCCTTGAAGAAAAATGACAAAGATGGTCTTGTGAAAAACTTATGTTTTGGCTTTCACAAAAGATATTTTTTCTCAATTTTGCATTCTGTTAAGATTTTTTTTTTCAATTCTAGTTGAAGTCTTGCTATTCTAATAAAGTATCTTGTGTTAAAAATCTGAGCATACAATTACATTAAAAATTTGTGTAAAAGCATTATGAAAAGATATACATTATTTAAATGAATACAGAAATACTGCAAAAAAATCATGTTTTTTTATTGGACTTTGAAATAACACCTTATATATGTTGAAGTTCAGAATTCATTATCAGATTATCAGTATTTTCTTTCAGAGTATAATAACATTGTAATAAGTTATAGTCTCAGAATCTCAAGCTTTTAAGAATCTCTTAAAATCAAGATATCTTGAAATCTCTTAAAATTGAGATATATAAAATTTATTCTTACAAATATATTTCAGTGTAATCTGTGAGAAACCATTAGAACAATGCCATTTGAGAATTCTTAGTAACTTAACCAAAATTATCAGAAAAAAAATAAAGGAATCATACCAAATATAAATAAAGGTTGGATCTAAGTTACTTGGGGCAAATTGCAGTTTTTAGGATTCAAGGGCCTTTCTAGCAATTTTCTTGTTATGACAGCCTCCACTCTTTCCTCCTAGCAGGTCTGTGCACAGTGTTCCTTCTGCAAGAAACGTTTTCAGTGTGAATCTGAATATTTCCTCAGAGATGAAGAAATACTTCTACTTCTTTATCAGAGATGCTTTCACTGATTCTCCAGATTAACTATCACTTGTCAATAGTTTTGTGCTATGCTAAATGAAAACTAAGTCAGTTATTAGTGCTGTATCTGACACAGTACATATTCAATAATTGAGATATAACTAGTACTTCATTTTTATTGATTTATATTATATATATATTTATATATATTCATTTATAGTTGATTTGGGGGGGCTTTCCTAGTGGCTCAGATCGTAATGAATCTGCCTGCAATGCAGGAAACTCAGGTTCCCTTCTCGTGTTGGGAAAGTCCCATGGAGAAGGGAACGGCAACCCACTCCAGTATTCTTGCCTGGAGAACCCCATGGACGGAGGAACCTGGCAGGCTACCTGGCAGGGGTTGCAAAGAGTCTGAGACAATTGAGTGACTAATAATTTCACTTTCATAGTTTATTTACATTATTGCAATAGTTTCAAGCCTATAGCAAAGTGATTCATTTTTAAGTTAACATATACATTTTTTTTCAGATTATTTCAATTATAGGTCATTATAAGATAATGTAATTCCCTGATAGCTCAGTTGGTAAAGAATCCGCCTGCAATGCAGGAGACCCTGATTGGATTCCTGGGTCGGGAAGATCCTCTGGAGAAGGGAGAGGCTACCCACTCCAGTATTCTGGCCTGGAGAGTTCCATGGACTGTATAGTCCATGGGGTCTCAAAGAGTCAGACACGACTGAATGATTTTCACTTTCACATAAGATAAGAAATACATATATTACCTTGTGTTGTACAGTAAATCCTTGTTGCTTATCTATTTTATGTATAGTGGTTTGTATTTGTTAATCCCTTACTCCTAATTTTTATCCCCCTCCTCCCTTTCGCCTTTGGTAACCATAAGTTTGTTTTCTATGTTTATAGATTTGTTTCTGTTTTGTGTATATATCCATTTGTATTATTTTTTAGACTCCACATATAAGCAATCTTAGTATTTGCCTTTGTCTGACTTATTTCAGTTAGCATAATATTCTCTAGGTCAACCAATATTGCTGCAAATGGCCATATTTCATCTTTTTGTAGCTGAATAATATTTCATTGTAGATACATACACATTGTCTTAATTCAATCATCTGCTGATGTCACTTAGGTTGTTGCCATATCTTAAGTATTGCAAATATTGCTGAACATTGGGATGCATGTATCTGAGTTAGTGTTTTGCTTTTTGCTGGATATATACTCATGAGTGGAATTGCTGGATCATATGGTGCTTCTCTTTTTACTTTTGTAAGGAAACTCCATTCTGCTTTCCATGTACCATTTTACAATCCCACTTAGAGTGTATGAATGTTCCTTTTTCTCCACATATGCTCCAATGTTTATTATTTATAGATATTTTGATAGTCATTCTGAGAGGTGTGAGGTGATACTGCAATGTGGTTTTAATTTGCATTTCTCTATTGATTTGCAATATAGAATATCTTATAAAACAGTCATCTATATGCATTTATTGGAAACATTTATTTTCAATTCTTCTGACAATATTTGGATTTTCAAAAAAGTGTTGATTTGTATGAACTCTGAATATTTTTGATCAAAACCTCTTGTCATTGTATTGTTTGGAGACATTTTCTTCTATTTGATAGGTTTTCTTCTCATTTTGTTGATGTGCAAAAGCTTTTAAGTTAATTAGGTCCCATTTATTTATTTTCGCTTTTCTTTTACCCTGGGAGACTGGTCTGAAACAAAATATTGCTACAGTTAAATCACTACAGATGGTGACTGCAGCCATGAAATTAAAAGATGCTTACTTCTTGGAAGGAAAGTTATGACCAACCTAGATAGCATATTCAAAAGCAGAGACATTACTTTGCCAACAAAGGTTCATCTAGTCAAGGCTATGGTTTTTCCAGTGGTCATGTATGGATGTGAGAGTTGGACTGTGAAGAAGGCTGAGCCCTGAAGAATTGATGCTTTTGAACTGTGGTGTTGGAGAAGACTCTTGCGAGTCCCTTGGACTGCAAGGAGATCCAACCAGTCCATTCTGAAGGAGATCAGCCCTGGGATTTCTTTGGAAGGAATGATGCTAAAGCTGAAACTCCAGTACTTTGGCCACCTCATGTGAAGAGTTGACTCATTGGAAAAGACCCTGATGCTGGGAGGGATTGGGGGCAGGAGGAGAAGGGGATGACAGAGGATGAGATGGCTGGATGGCATCACTGACTCGATGGACGTGAGTCTCAGTGAACTCCGGGAGTTGGTGATGGACAGGGAGGCCTGGTGTGCTGCAATTCATGGGGTCACAAAGAGTCGGACACGACTGAGTGACTGATCTGATCTGATGTGATGTCAAAGAGTGTTTCAGCTATGTTCTCTTCTAGGTGTTTTATGGTGTGATATCTTAAATTTAGGCTTTTAATTCATTTAGGGTTTACTTTTGCGTATGGTGTGAAGCAATGTTCTAATTTCATTGATTTACATAATGGCTGTCAAGCTTTCTTGGCTTGAAAAGACTATCTTTTCTTCAATGTACATTTTTGCTTCCTTTGTCACTGATTAAATGAGTTTAGATGTGTGGGTTTGTTCCTTGATTCTTTATTCTGTTCATGGATCTATTTGTCTGTTTTTGTGCCCATACCATACTTTTGAATACTAGAGTATTGAAATATATGTGAAATCTAGATTATACTTCCAGCTCTGTTCTTTTTTTCTCAAGACTACTTTGGAAATTCGCTGTCTTTTGTAGTTCCATATAAACTTTAGGATTGTGTTTTTCTGCTTCTGTGGGAAAATGTCCTGGGTATTCAAATAGGAATTGCATTAAATAGGGATTGCTTTGGGTAGGATGGCCATTGTGATAATATTGATTCTTCCAACCCAAGGACACAGGATACCTTTCCATTTCTTTGAATCATCTTCAGTTACCCTAATCAATGTTTTATAATTTTCAGCATATAGGTCTTCCACCTCATTGGTTAAGTTTCTTCCTAGCTATTTGTTTTAGGTAATTTTAAATGGGATTTGTTTTCTCTTTCTGATATTCCATTATTAGCATATAGAAATGCATCAGATTTCTGTATATTAACTGGCAACAGCTGAATTCATTTATTCTAAAAATTTTGGGGTGGAGACTTCAGGGTTTTCTGTGTAGAGTATCATGTCAACTGCCATTGGTAACAATTTTACCTCTTCCCTTACAATTTGGATACTTTTATTTCATTTTATTGTCTAATCCCTGTGGCTAGGAGGTCCAATACCATGTTAAATAGAAGCAGAAAGAGGAGAAATCCTTGTCCTGTTTCTGAATCCAGCATAAAAGCTTCCAGTTTTTCACACTTAAGTCTTAAGTTGGTTGTGGGTTTGTCATAAATTGCCTTTGTTATGTAGAGGTATATTTCTTCTGTACTGATGAGACTTTTTATTGTGAATGGGATGTTGAATTTTGTCAAATGCTCTTCTTGCATCTATCAAGATGATCATGTGGGTTTTGCCTTTTCTTTTGCTAACATAATGTATTATTTATATACATTATCAATTGTTCAGTTCAGTTCAGTCACTCAGTCATGTCCGACTCTTTGTGATCCCATGAATCGCAGCACACCAGGCCTCCCTGTCCATCACCAACTCCCAGAGTTCACTCAAACTCACGTCCATCGAGTCGGTGATGCCATCCAGCCATCTCATCCTCTGTCGTCCCCCTCTCCTCCTGCCCCTAATCCCTCCCAGCATCAGAGTCTTTTCCAATGAGTCAACTCTTCGCATGAGGTGGCAAAAGTACTGGAGTTTCAGCTTTAGCATCATTCCTTCCAAAGAAAACCCAGGGCTGATTTCCTTTAGAATGGACTGGTTGGATCTCCTTGCAGTCCAAGGGACTCTCAAGAGTCTTCTCCAACACCACAGTTCAAAAGCATCAATTCTTCGGTGCTCAGCTTTCTTCACAGTCCAACTCTCACATCCATACATGACCAGTGAAAAAACCATAGCCTTGACTAGATGGACCTTTGTTAGCAAAGTAATGTCTCTGCTTTTGAATATGCTGTCTAGGTTGGTCATAACTTTCCTTCCAAGGAGTAAGCGTTTTTTAATTTCATGGCTGCAGTCACCATCTGCAGTGATTTTGGAGCCCCCCAAAATAAAGTCTGACACTGTTTCCATTGTTTCCCCATCTATTTCCCATGAAGTGATGGGACCAGATGCCATGATCTTCTTTTTCTGAATGTTGAGCTTTAAGCCAACTTTTTCACTCTCCTCTTTCACCTGCGTCAAGAGCCTTTTTAGTTCCTCTTTACTTTCTGCCAGAAGGGTGGTGTCATCTGCATATCTGAGATTATTGATATTTCTCCCGGCAATCTTGATTCCAGCTTGTGCTTCTTCCAGCCCAGCATTTCTCATGATGTTATCGATTGTATATCAATACAATTGTTGTTTTATTTGCACATGTTGACCTTTCCTTGTAACCCTGCAATGGATCCAACTTGATCATGGTGTATGATACTTTTCATGTATTGTTGGATTTGTTTTGCTAATATTTTATTGAGAATTTTTACATCTATATGCCTCATATTCTTTATAAGATTGATATATCTATCCTGATATAGCATATATTTATATGATTGTAAAAGCCATTCAGTCCTGGACTTTTATTTGCAGGGAGTTTTATTTTTAATTACAGATTCTATTTCACTTGTAGTGATCTGTCTGTGCAAGTTGTCAGTTTCTTCTTGACTCAGTCTTGGCAGGCTATATGTTTCCAGAAATTTGTCTTCTTTCTCTAGGTTGTCCGATTTGTTGGTGCAGAACTGTTCTTCGTATTTTCTTATGAGATACCACATGTTTGTTTTCTTCCCGGTTTTCTTTCTGTAGTTGGTTTCTAATTTCGTATTCTATAGTTGGAAAAGATATTTGATATAATTTCTATCCTCTTAAATTTAGTGAAGCTTGTTTTTTTGTTTTCTTTTTTTTCACCTAGTATGTGACTTTGGAGAAGGCAATGGCACCCCACTCCAGTACAATTGCCTGGAAAATCCCAGGGATGGAGGAGCCTGGTGGGCTGCAGTCCATGGGGTCACTAAGTCGACACGACTGAGCAACTTCACTTTCACTTTTCACTTTCATGCGTTGGAGAAGGAAATGGCAACCCACTCCAGTGTTCTTGCCTGGAGAATCCCAGGGATGGGGGAGCCTGGTGGGCTGCCATCTATGGGGTCGCACAGAGTTGAACACGACTGAAGTGACTTAGCAGCAGTATGTGATTTATCCTATAGAATGCTCTATGTGCACTTGAAAAAAACAAACAAAAAAAGATGTATGTTCTGCTTTTTTGGATGTAGTGTCCTATAGATATGAATTAAGGCCAACTGATTTATTGTGTCATTTAGGACCTCTGTTACCTTGTTGATTTTCTTTCTGAATGATGTACCCATTGACATAGTTAATATTTAACTATTATTCAATATTAAATATTTATATATTAAATCCAAATTTAACTATATTATTGTCCTTTTCTGCCCTTTAGTATTGCTTTATATATGTAGGTACTCCTGTATTAGTGCATATATGTTACTGGCTATAATATCCTCTTCGGGTATTGATCACTTTATCATTAAATAGCACCGTTTTTGCCCTTCTGTTTTGTCTGGTCTTTGTTCATTTGACTGAAATGTCTTTCAGCATGTCTGTCTTCTACCCTGAAGAGAGTCTCTTGTAGGCAGCATGTTGAAGGGTCTTATTATTATTTTTTTTTAATCCAGTCAGCGACCCTATGTCTTTTGATTGGAAAATTTAGTCCATTGACATTATTGATAGCTGGGTACTTATTGTCATTTTATTCCTTGTTTTCCAGTTGTTTTCATAGTTCTTCTTTGTCCATTTCCCTTCCTTTTGTTTTTCTTTTTGTGGTTTGATTTTGATTTGTAATATATTTGAGTTCCTTTCTTTTTAATTTTTTGGATCTCTTGTAGTTTTTGATTTATAGTTAACATGGAGTTCATATATTTTGCTTTAAATCTACTTGCTTTAAATTGATAATCATTGCATTCACATTCTCCACAATCTAAATTTTTACTCCCCTCCTCCACATTTTGTGTTTTTTATGTCCTCTTACATCTTTATGCTTATCATTTTACTGCTGTTATAGTTGATTTTACAATTTTTTGATGTGTGCACTGGCTTATTTAGGCAATGTTCAATCCTTACTATATAGTCTCATTTCCTACTGAGATTTTCCGTTTCCTGTAGATTCTTACTTCTCTTCCAATTGGAGAAGACCCTTTAATATTTCTTGTAAGGCAAGCTTAGTATTGCTGAATTTTTTCAATTTTTACTTGTTTGAGAAATTATTTCTATTATACATGACAATCTTGTTGGTTAGAGTATTCAAGTTCTCAGATTTTTCTCTTCCAGAGAAATTAGCTTATGAGAAAGAAATCAGTTTAAGACAAGAAATCTGTCTTGTGAGGAGTCCCTCATATATGACTGTTTTGTTCTTCTCTGCCTTTAGAGTTCTCTCTTTACCCTTTGCCATTTTTGTTATAATATGCCTTGACTTGGTTTGCATCTATCTGAATTAATCCTGTTTGGGACCCTGTTGGGGGCCAGAGTGAGGTACTCTGCCCGTGACAAAGGTCATGAGGAAGGAGGCTCGACATACGCAAAGGCGGGATCGAGCCTCGGGAGTCCCCCTGGAAATCCTCGAGCATCTACCCCCATAACCAGAGCCTGCCTACTTTACTACTTTGTGCTCTCACCTACACCTCTGACTTTACGGGGGGCTGTCCCCCACCACCTTTTTCGGAGAAGGAGTTAACCTAGAGCTCCAGTCAATAAAAACTCTTGGGTGTGACAAGAGTGTTTTAACCTACAAACTCCTCTGAAGGTTCTCTAGCCTGCCTGACAGGCTCGTCCAGCCACATGTGATTGCTCACAGCCTCCCAACCGTGAGAGGCACGAGATGCTTTAAACCCTCTAAAAACAGGCTCTTTAGAAAAGTTAGAAAACTATTAGTATAAATATAATGGGCTGATTAGAAATTGTATTGGTGAAGGGTTTTTCATTTGTTGAGCCAATGTTTGTTGCTAAGTCTCCACATGCCCTGCCTTTACACACATTAATGAATATATAGAAGAAATAAGTATTAACCTTTGATATTAATCACGTTAGACCTTAGGCTAAGTAAATTCTTTCCTTAACTAAAACCCACTACACCGCCACCCTATAGGAATGTAACTTTATTTGGGTGGTGTCTGTTTTAGGAATAATCACCCCTGGAGAAATAAGTGTCCTGGTTGATTGACCACTGTCACAAGGAGAGGGTCATAAATTGTCAGCAGGCCCCCCTGGCCAGAAGATGATGTAACACCCCTAAGACCTCTGTATACATTTGTATGAAGCACCTGACTTTGATAAAAGTCAGGACTGCTGACCCCGCATGACTTTTGCATAACATCTCAGTGTATAAAAGTAGACCATGGAAAATAAAGAATTGGGATCAGTTTCTCGAAATACTGGTCTCCCCATGTCGCTCTCTCTCTCACTCTGGTTGAGTCTCCATCTGGAGCGCGGAACCCACCATGCTTACTAATTATGCCTGGGCTTCTAAGATCCGACCTGGGAGGCCTCAGTGTCTCCTCTCCTTCGGGAGAACGGAAGGATGCCTGCGGCCTACATAAGTGGTGCAAACTTCTTGTCTTGAAGTTTTATTGGTCTCCCGCGTAAACCAAGCTACTCAGCCTCTTTTCTCCACTGAATTTTCCTACTGAGCTATCCTCATTCTATTACTCTTTATATCCTTAATTAACATTTAATTAAGCAATTGTTTCCTGATCTTCGCCTACGCTGTCTCTCCTTCGAATACCCTGGATCAGCCGAGGCTGGACCCCGGCAGGACCCTCTGTCCCTGGATATCTGTTTTCTTCTTTGGGTTTGAGAAGTTTTTAGCCATACTTTCTTCAGACCCATATTTAATCCCCTTCTCTCTCTTCTCCATCTGGAGCCTCAATTATGCATAACTTGGCATGTTTTATAGATCTCATATGTTGCTTTCATGTTTTAAAAATTTGTTTTTCTGTCTGCTGCCCTGATTGGATTTTTTCTATTATTCTATGTTCCAGATCACTCATTCATTCTTCTGTGTTATGTAGCCAGCTGTTGTTTCTAGATTGCTATTTATATCAGAAATTGAATTGTCATTTTTACGTTTGGATCATCTTTTTATTTTCTACTTCCTTGTTAAAATGATCTGTCTTTATATTGATAATATTTCTTAATTCAGTTAGCATTTTTTTTTTTGCCACCTTTTTGAATTTTGTGGGTGGTAGATTAATGATCTCTGAGTCATTATTTGTTCCGCCAGGGGATTTTTCTTTCCCTTTTATATAGAGTAGTTTCTCTGCTTTTTCATTTTACCAACCTTCTCTTTCTCTATGAATTTAGGAGAAATAGTTATGTATTGTGGTTTAGAAAGGGATTTTTATGTGAGAATATTCCTCTGTAGTCTGTGTGTCCAGTCTCTCTGTGCAGGGGCAGATTTTCACGTGGACACTAACCACAGCCTTCCTTAAGGTATACTGGCCCCTGTCACCTTGGTAGGGAGAGGGGTTGATGGCGGATTTGAATGCATAGTGTGTGAGGCAGGACTTCTTTTGTGCTCAGTGGCTCTTGCTGCCCTGTCAGGGGTGAGGTCTGCTGTCATACTGCTGAAGGAATCATCCTGAGGGTCAGGCTCAAGCCTCTCTCTCCCCTTTGAGTCTGCAGGGAGTGCGGAAGTATGTAAGGCTTGTGTGCTCAGAGGTCTGCTGAGCTGTCTGTGTAGGAAGCAACAGCTTTACTCTCAAGGCTGCATCCTTTCACTGATGTACTCATCCCAGACCTAGTGCAAGGCCCTGGCAGAGAGTGGCCGGGCTGGAACATTTGCTGGACTGGGAGTTGGGGCACTGCGGCTGCGAGGACGGAAGCGACTGTGCAGATTTCAGAGATCCGTGGGGGGTGCAGATAGACTAGCACCGTCACTGCTCGACGTTCCCCGCCCCACACCACAGGCCACACCTCTGAGCCTTGGCTCTGTCCCTGTCTCACCCTTCATCCAGGTCCCGTCTGCCCCAGATGGAGCGCCAGACGATGGTGTGGAGTGGGCAGAGCCGAGAGCAGGCCCAGCCACGGCCTGCTGGTGTTGGGATTCTCAAGGCACAGCTCGAGAGGGCCCTCACGATGACCGCTGCTGCTTCTCCAGGGTCATGCCCCAGGCCTTGACGTTGTCTCTGCATAGCTAGGAGGAGTTGTTTCTGAGGCTGTGGCTGGCCCGCACCCTGCCCCAAGCTGTGAGGTGGAGTGAAAAATGGCCAGGGGGTTCGCCTTCCTTGGACCGGGGAGCACGGTGAGGCGAAAGTCGCCAGTGCTGAGCTCTCTCTGCCACGTTTTTTATTTTTTGCAAGAGAGCATCCCTGCACCCTTTATGAATGGAGTGTCTCTGTTTCTCCAGCACCCGGATCTGTCCCAGCGGTTCTCTCAACAATCGGGCAGGCTCGTCTCCTCTACGCAGGACCCAGCACTGGGATGCCCCGTCTATGGCTTGGCCTGCTTGCTCCCCAGGATAAGGGTCTGCCGGTATGTACCTTCCCTTCCTTTCAGATGCCTCCCCTACGGGTGGAGGTTTCAACTGTGTGCCTTTTTTTCCATCCTACGTCATTATATGGAACTTTTTCTTGCAGTTTTGGTCGTAAAGGAGTAGCTCGGTCAGTATCCAGTTGGTTGTCATGCTGGGAGAATTGTTCCACGTGGAGATATATTTTTGATGTGTTTGATGTGTTGGGGGAGGTGAGTTCCACATCCCCCCTCCTCTGCATGGGAATGATCCCCAACCAGCACTGTTACTGACTGTATTTAGGATTAAACCAACACCTTATTGGCTTATTATCATCACATTATTATTTAGCTTAATCTTTTCCCTGTAATTATTCATGCACGGAGGTCTGTGGATATCAATGCCACATTTTACAAATTTGCCTGAAGAATAAGGATTTTTTTGAATCTGGCACCTGAGGTAGCCAGAGGAGGTGGCTTCTTAGGTATACTCTTCCTGATTAAATGTTTGTAATTTTTAAAGGCACAATAAAATGTATTATATTTTTAAGACATGTCAGGTAAAGAATATCAAATATAGATATAATTGAATTAAATTTATGTGGACTAATTTGTTTTATCATCACCTAAGAGACAGTCAGTGGCACCCCACTCCAGTACTCTTGCCTGGAAAATTCCATGGAAGGAGGAGCCTGGTGGGCTGCAGTCCATGGGGTCGCAAAGAGTCGGACACGACTGAACGACTTCACTTTCACTTTTCACTTTCATGCCTTGGAGAAGGAAATGGCAACCCACTCCAGTGTTCTTGCCTGGAGAATCCCAGGGACGGGGGAGCCTGGTGGGCTGCCGTCTATGGGGTCGCACAGAGTCGGACACGACTGAAGCGACTTAGTAGTAGTAGTAGTAAGAGACAGTCCCTCTAGATTGATTAATTTACTATATTTTCCCATAAAACAAGCCTGCATTTTTCCTTTACCAGGACATATCTGTCTTTCTCATTAAAACTTGAGATCAGTGAGATTTTTGTATTTGATATTTGTAGAACTCACAACTAAATGCTTTTGTCATGAAAATATTTTACATTTTATTTGAAAAAAGGTAAAATTTTAATTTATAAGAAAAACTGAAGAATGATAATATTAAGTGGGATTAATAGCAATGTCCCTGCTACAGATTTCATCTACAGATAATTATTTTTCAGTAATGAATTTTCAAAGGTGCTATTGTTGTATAGTGTCTAGATAACGCTTATACATTTGGTATTTAAATGGCTGAGTTTTAAATGACAGCAATATCACTCTTACGCAAAAAGGGTCTAGTTAGGAAAAAGGCAGAACGTCTTTAAATTGGAGTAACATTTGAAAATGTACAGAAAAATGCTTTAACTCAATAAAATTGGACATTTCATTATAACTTATTCATATAAACTATTTAAATTGTTGAGCTGTTTTTGTTCTCATCTTAATTTAACATGAAATAACAAGAAACTAAATGTTACCTTTGCCAGGTATGATTTAACATAAGATATTCTGAACTTAGTCAAATGAAAAGTTGAACCAATATGTTCATGTCTGTAACAGTTTTGTATACAAAAAACTACTGACAACTCAGAAATGCAAGAGCAGAAAACAGGAACTACCAAAGATAGTTTTAATGGTTTAAAGCATAAAATATATTGAAAAGAAAAATATGTATGATTTATTTAAAAAAATTTATAATTTTTTTAATAAAAATTAGTGCAAGGAAAGATACATTTTGTTTTGTATTTGAAGACTATGAAGCATCCTAAGGACTTTTTAAATACTTATTTTAACCTTTTAAAGTCTACTTTTTTTTTTTTTTTTACTATTTTTTTCTTTTTTTTTCTTTTTATTTTTTTAATTTTATTTTATTTTTAAACTTTATAATATTGTATTGGTTTTGTCAAATATCGAAATAAATCTGCCACAGGTATACATGTGTTCCCCATCCTGAACCCTCCTCCCTCCTCCCTCCCCATAACATCCCTCTGGGTCGTCCCAGTGCACCAGCCCCAAGCATCCAGTATCGTGCATCGAACCTGGACTGGCGACTCATTTCATACATGATAGTATACATGTTTCAATGCCATTCTCCCAAATCTTCCCACCCTCTCCCTCTCCCACAGAGTCCATAAGACTGTTCTATACGGTCTTATGTATACTTAAAGTCTACTTTTTTAAGGAATATTTATTTTACAGAATTTTTATGTGAAAAACTGACTCACTTTCAAACACCTAAGATTTTGTTAGTCATTAAAAATATTAAGCTATTAGATAGCCATTCAAGGCAGTGTTACAAATGGCTGAGTTATTTTCAATGCAGACTCAATTACATGTCTTTATTTTTCTTCCCCTTTGATATGAGCAACCATCAGAGACGAAAATCATTTCTGTGATGGACAAAAGACATTTCATATTGACTCCGAGGTTTCCCAGAGAATGGAGAGGATAATGAAAAATAAAAAGGAGTGAATAAAGAATGTAATGCTTTGTAATCTTGGAATCTATTTTTAAAGAATCTGTAACTGATATCCACTTCTGAATGACACCATACAACATTATATCTAATGCTTCACCAGAAAGACAGCTTTTCTTTTCAGAAAAGTTTTATCAATTATGTATTTCAAAAATGCCAGGCAGATGAGAGCTTAGTTGGCCTAAACCATCTTAAATCCCAGCAGGTCAACGGGGCCATTGATTCTGTTCTTTGGACATATCATGAATGTGTTATGAATTGTTGGGTTTCTGTCATATGGGGAAAATATCTCAGACAAGATACTTTTGAAGAATATTAGTTTTTCTTTTTTTCTTAAGTTTAATCCTACTGCCATTTCTTTTTAGTAACAATCTTAACTAGCTTCAAGTCCTATCATTAGTTCAATAATTTAAATAAACAATAAACTCAAAAAAACTGATCCCCCAAAGTAGACTTTCTTCTGTAGAGACTAAACGACAATTTACAGCATATTTCAATAGCGCATGATTTTTTCACAAATTTCATTAGCACATCATTGATTGCTCATTTTTCAGCTCTCAAAACAATTTAACATAGTCTCTTTCATGCAGAGGATAACATATTCATATTATTTGATTTTTGATGAAACCAAATGACCCTTTAAATTTGCAATAGAGTTCTTTAATTTTGTATGAGTTTCTTTACTGCTGTTCATTTAATTTTCTGTTTCCATTAACCATCTGCAAGCATTTGACTCTATGACAATTATTCAGCTGTGCTACATCATGACTGACATATTTAATAAAAAAAAAGAAAAAAAAGAGGAGAAAATGGAGGAGGGTTAGGGATTACAAGAGAAAGGAGGAGAAAGCAATCGAACACAAATGTCACGGTTTGGAATCGTGTATTTTCCATTCAGCTGAAACATCTGAGTGGTAATTATTGGTCCAACTGTAAATCTAGCCTAATTGCATTTTGTCTTCATTTCTGATAAGCACTTCACAATGATGATGATTACTCTTGCTAAATGCATTCGTTCCATGAATGTTTTCCCACACTGATGGCCACAGGGCCTTGCAGATAAAGACTGCAGACAAAATGGCTCAATTCTGCTACAACTAAATCAGTATTGATTTCTTTTTCCCACTAGAAGAGGGTCTTACTATATATGCCTTTCATTTGTCTGCCTACCCACCACATAGAAGGATTTGGTCAGTATATATGAGGGTGTACTTTAATTAACTGTCATAACTGAGAGGCCAATCCTGGGCAATTAGCACTGATTAACTTTGTCACTTATCTGACAAATAAAGAACATTACATCTTCCTGCTTCCTTAAAGCTTCAATTGAAAAGAACCCCACTGTTTGATTTAATTTTTCTTTGTACCCTAGAAACCTCTGCCATGTTGATCTAAATAATTTTTGCCTCTTTATACTTAAGCTTTATTTCTTTCCTATTATTGAATACCCAGTGAGCCTTTTCAATGACGGCATGGGGACAAGCTGTTAACATCTTTTCATAAATCTCTGTATTTCATAGTAGGGCAATTAAGCTAAACACTTAGATTTCTACTAGAAATAAATGAGCAAGTGGAAGCAAATGGCTATGGAACTGAAGGCCATTATATGGCTTCAGCATTGCAGTTCAGCTTTTTAAACTCCGTGAGTGTTCTGACAAAGAAATTCTAGAAACATTGCAGTTCTGGAGGCTTTCTGCAAAAATCTCAGTTACACAGCATCAAGTAAAGGTTATACAGACTGAAAAACACATTTAACTACTCATTTGGCTGATTTAGACATTTCATCTCACTTCTTGAAACATTTATGAGCAATACTCAAATCTACCTTCGCCAATGGGGCAAGGGAGAAAGACCGTCATCAGGCTTCTGGAAAAACCTCTGAAGAGGGCTTATGATAACCCAGGGCTGAACACCTGCAGATGGTGGATAACAGTGGAAGATGTAAAAAGCTAATAGAAAAAGAAATATGAAGGCTGCAGTCACACAGCAGAAAGAATCTGGTTCTTAACGTCTGTTATAATTATAGGAACATGCAGAAATAAATAAATCTTGATAGACTATAGTGTGCTTCCCTGGTGGCTCAGACAGTAAAGTATCTGCCTGCAATGCAGGAGACCTGGGTTCGATCCCTGGGTCAGGAAGGTCCCCTAGAGAAGGTATTGGCAATCCACTTCAGTACCCTTGACTGGAAAATTCCATGGATGGAGGAGCATGGTGGGCTACAGTCCATGGGGTAACAATCATAAACCCATTCTCAGTGGGCTGTTATTTGCTTTCCCATCATCTATTCCTCTTTTCATCCTGAGGTGGCCCCTGATTTTCACTTGGTCTTCCATCCTTCCCCCATGCTCAGTCTATGTGGCCTGAAACTGAGGTTCTGCTTTATGTAAACCAGGTCCATCCTTAAACAAGATTTCCTGGCCACATGATTAATTTAGAAGTGAACACAAGCTAAGCCAATCCAATCAAAGTGAAAGTGAAACTGAAAGTGAAGTCATTCAGTCATGTCCTACTCTTTGCTACGCCATGGACTGTAGCCTACCAGGCTCCTCGGTCCATGGGATTTTCCAGGGATAAATACTGGAGTGGGTTGCCATTTCCTTCTCCAGCGGATCTTTCCTACATAGGGATCAAACCTGTGTCTCCCACATTCTAGGCAGACGCTTTACTATCTGAGCTACCAGGTGACTCTCAAGTCTCTTTCAAGACAGTATCTCCTTCCACAGGACTGTAACAAGGGGGCATCTGTTGTATCCATACACCTTGCCCTTATGCACAGCACAGAATGAAGTGAACATGTTGAAGGTAGAAAGAAAACAGGAGCCAACACCATCATTTATTTAGTGTTAGTTGCTCAGTCGTGTCTGACTCCTTGTGACCCCATGGACTATTAGCCCGCTAGGCTCCTCTGTCCATGGGATTCTCCAGGCCAGAATACTGGAGTGGGTTGCTATTTCCTTCTTCAGGACATCTTCCCAACCCAGGGATCAAAGTTGGGTTTCCCACATTGCAGGCAGATTCCTTACTGTCTGAGCCACTCCCACTAAAGCCTACAATTTACATTTGTGCTTATTGAGTCAATACAGTCTCTGGTTGCTTAAGGCGGTTTCCATTGATTTTTCTGTCACCAAAATAGTTAATTATAGAGACTAAATCTATTTGAGCAAGATTATAGAGCAGCATGAAAAGCAAATAGACATAGGTAAGAAGATGTTCAAACTTTGGTTTGGAGCAGGAACAACTTACCTTCTTCCACTGTCCTCTTAAGCTTCATTGATTGAGTGTAAACTTCCCTGATCCAGATGAAAATTCTAACAGGATCATGCTTTTACTTCACATTATATATCATAAATAGTCCAAAAATCACTTTTAGTCTCAGTGACTCAGAAAAATAAGATTGCCCAGTCCCACAGAAGAATAAAAACTCTAAGCCTGCCTCCCTATTCAGTCTTTCTTTTCTTCTTCTTCTTCTTTTTTTTTTTTTTTTTCTAACAAGCTTCACAATGAAAATATATACAAGAAAGAACACAGTTCTTTATTTTTTCCATCTTGTTTCTCTTCATTAACTGTGGCTTCAGAACTGGGTGATTAGGACCATGAGGCTTAGGATGAACTTTGGGGAAATAAAAGAGGGGAAACCAGTTTATTCAGTTGCCACTGATACAATAGACATAGACAAGATGGAGCGACATTGAATTGGGCAAGAAAAATGGCTTCAGAGTCAGAAAGATGGTTAGCATCTCTTCAATGCTTCAAGGTCTGTGCCTTCAAGTTAAGTTGCTGAACTTTAGCCTTTACAGCTTGGGTTGAAACCTGCCTTTTAGAGCTGCTATAAGAAATACAAGATCAATGTGCACAAGAGCTTCCCCAGTATAGATGCTTAGTAAATTGTTAAAGTTATTTGGGAAAATTTATTAGCAGGGAGTGCAAGCAAATGAAGAATGATTACTTAGTTTGAAGTGTTATGATTTTCCATGTGAAAAAGGTTAAAAAAAGAGAGAGAAAATCAATGTTATAGACTTATTCTAATTATCCTTAGGTAGAAACATTAGGAATCAGGAGTTAATTATTTCTGAGAAGGGGAAACAATAACTACAGTCTAGCAATGAGGCTTAAGCCCTTTGTGAGGAGTTAGCAGTCTCAGCATCCCTGAGAGTACATTGAAGAGAGCTTTACACGTAGTATCAATAACCCCCTGGCTAGCACATTCATAAGCATTGGCCAAATAACCTATATAAGCAAATGGGATGAATATCAGAGATAACAACATGCTTGGCTTTTCCAAAAAAATATTACTTTGTGTCTCATTTAAAAACAGGGCAAACTAAAACTCAGCAATGATTTCCTTCCTCAAGGAGTTATGCTTGTACACGGCTGCATGCTCCTACAATTCTTTGTGTATTGCATTAATGTACTTTGTAAATTGGGCTGCCACATGCACTATAAAACATTAACTTTTTTAGTTCTGGGTGTTAAGTTTCCACAACTAGATATGTGTTAATGGCTGAAATAGCAGTAGATTGGACCTGTTTGACAGTAAGGGGTTTATTTAAATTACTGCTGTCTCTAAATGAAGAGTGTATTTTCCCCTCATACAGGAATATATAGGGAATTTGTACATGAAATATATTCTTGACAAGAAGCATGTATTGTTTTGAAAATGAGAAATTAAGAAACATTATTGTGAAGTATGATTTTTATCATAAAATAGACAATAAATTGATTAATATGACTATTATCATCAAAAATTTAAAATTTGCTTATTATCAGGAAAATAATGGCGAACACTTAGGTTGGTTCTATAGGTAGATGCTGGAGATTACTTTGAGGGTTAGAGGCTTTATTAGTTTTTTTATGACTATGTAAAAAATTATCCCAGACAGCAATAAACAGTGTAAACATGTATAAAGTGATACACATGTATTGGCTCATGGTTTCTGTGGGACAGGAATCTGGGCATAGCTTTGTTGCACCCTTTGCTCAGGGTCTGAAAACACGGAAATGGAAGCTGTTGCCATGCAGCATTCTTTGTTGTTGCTGAGGGCCCTCTTCCAAACCCAAGTGGTTGTTAGCAGAATTCCTTTCCTTGTGACTGCATGACTGAGGGTCCACTTTCTTACTGGCTGCTTAGTTTCAAAGCGCCCATCAGGTCCTTGCCCTTTGACCTCCGCATAGACACTTGGCTCACGTGGCTACTCCAGGCCATTCAGCAACCATAAATGGCCTACAGAAAAGTCCCTGTCTGTCTTTCACAGAGCTTGCTTGATTAAGTCAAGACCCCCAGGATAATCTCCCATCTTAATTCAGTCAAAGACAACTGACTAGTGGCTTTAATTATATCTGAAAAAATGTATCATACAGTTTTTCACACAATGTATCATAGAGTTTAATCTCATCATATTCAAGGGTCCTTCCTACAAGCAAGGAGAGAGATTACAGAAGCCATGTACTCCATGGCTCCAAGCATGTGAGCCTTGGGGACAATCTAGAATTCTGCTTACAAAAGAACTTACTGGAGAAATATATCCTTAATCAAGACTAACTTTCTTTTCGCAAATATAGATGCTGTTCAGTTCAGTTCAGTCACTCAGTCGTGTCTGACTCTTTCCAACCCCATGGACTACAGCACGCCAGGCCTCCCTGTCCATCACCAACTCCTGGAATTTACTCAAACTTATGTCCATCAAGTCAGTAATGCCATCCAACCATCTC
Organism: Bos indicus; assembly: GCF_029378745.1. Lineage (NCBI taxonomy): Eukaryota > Metazoa > Chordata > Mammalia > Artiodactyla > Bovidae > Bos > Bos indicus. The sequence goes on from NC_091766.1 coordinate 103,740,485, forward strand.
ATCCTCTGTCATCTCCTTCTCCTCCTGCCCTCAATCTTTCCCAGCATCAGAGTCTCTTCCAGTGAGTCAGCTCATCGCATCAGGTGGCCAAAGTATTGGACTTTCAGCTTCAGGACTGATCTCCTTTAGGATGGACTGGTTGCATCTCCTTGAAGTCCAGGGGATTCTCACGAGTCTTATCCAACACCACAGTTCAAAAGCATCAACTCTTTGGCGCTCAGCTTTCTTTACAGAGGTAGTGATTAAAAATAATTCACCGAACCGAACTCTTTAAACATAATCATGAATAATCCTGGTTCTTCTAGTCTCTTTTTATACTCTTTATTTCTCATACTCTACAATGAAAAATTGTGCAGAAATAGCTGCTTCTTGCTTCAGTACTATCATTTCTAAAACTTCGTCATTGTTTATTCATTTGTGCAAAAAACAAATCTTTAATTAGGCAGACTTCATCAGTTCTTTTTCATGTTGACTTTGATTCCATCTAAAATGCTCGGAAAAATATTGGCTGTGACTATGTGATTCTTTAGTTTCCATTTCTTTAACTGTGATTATCATTTTGCTTTAATTGGTGCCATCCATCCACGTATTCTATTTATGAAAATGGAGGTTTGACGTCTTTGTGACGGAACAAGCTAAATTTATCCTGAAGTCTGAACAGAAACTTGGACCATGCTGTCTATTTAGTATCATTATACATCCAGTAAATTTAGCATCTAACTTTACATTCAATATCATAGAGAGTTAAAAATACAGATTAAAACAAATCTTCAGAGCAGAAGCTGGAAGCCCACATTTAAAATATTCCATTTTTCTGATTTTAAGTTTCACATTACACTCTTCCAAGTAGCACATTAGGGTACCGATAATACTCCATTTTTCACCCTAAGGATGTGGTAAGGTCTTAGAGGTAAGGGAAAAACAGAAAGTATTTGGTCAAGTATTACTGCAAGTATAGCAGTCTGTGGGGGTATGTATGTACATGTACATGTCTATGTAATGTGAATGACTGCAAATAAGTAAAATTTTTATAGTTATAAATATTATTATTCAATATTATTTATATTATTTTTCAATTTATTTTCAATTTGAGACCAAGTACATATGTAACAGGCTCTTTCTCTTGGCCAAGATATTTACTGCCTATTAGGAAGTCAATGAGGACTTCCCTGGTGACTCAGACCATAAAGCATCTGCCTACAGTACGGGAGGCCTGGGTTCAATCCCTGGGTCGGGAAGATCTCCTGGAGAAGGAAATGGTAACCCACTCCAGTATTCTTGCCTGGAAAATCCCATGGACGGAGAAGTCTGGTAGGCTACAGGCCATGGGGTCGCAAAGAGTCAGATACAGGAAGTCAATGGGCATAAAATTGTCCTTAAAAAGTGCTATCCATTCTGAGAAATGGTTTATTTCAAAAGGTATTTATTTTATTCAAATAATTCTCTCTCTCTTTTTTTCTACTTTTATCACCAATTATAGATACTTTTTAACTGTTGAAGATCCTAAACATAGGCTAAGTGGTTGACACAGACATCCAGGGATCAGGAATTCAACATAGCCTCTGAGTCTCTTGACTTGATCCCAAGAGCACGATCACAGGGCCTTTCACATTGTAGTTGATGGAGCAGCCGGTGTCCTCCCTGAACTCCACGTGCACATATGTGCACTGTACCTGCAAGAGCCTGTCCTACACAGCACTGGCTCAAATTCATGCCCATTGAGTTGCTGAGGCCATCCAACCATCTCATCCTCCACCTTCCCTTTCTCTTTTTGCCTTCAATCTTCCCCAGCATCAGGATCTCTTAATATGAGTTGACTCTTCATATGAGGTGGCCAAAGTGTTGGAGTTTCAGCTTCAGCAACCGACCTTCCAATGAATATGCAGTGTTGATTTCCTTTAGGATTGACTAGCTTGATCTCCTTGCTGCCAAGGGACTCTCAAGAGTCTTCTCCAAGACCACAATTCGAAGGCATCAATTTTTTGGCACTCAGCCTTTTTATGATTCAACTCTCTCAAAAGTACATGACTACCGGAAAAAACAGAACATTGACAATATGGACCTTTGTCAGCAAAGTAATGTCTCTGTTTTTTAATATGTCTTCTAGATTTGTCATAGCTTTCCTTCCAAAGAGCAAGCATCTTTTAATATCATGACTGCAGTCACCACCCACAGTGATTTCAGAGCCCAAGAAAATCTGTCACTGTTTCCACTTTTCCCTCTTCTATTTGCCATGAAGTGATGGGACCAGATGCCATGACCTTAGTTTTTTGAATGTTGAGTTTCAGCCAGCTTTTTCACTCTTCTCTTTCACTTTCATCAAGAGGCTCTTTACGTTCTTATGGCCCTCAGCCATTAGAGTATCATTTGCATATCTGAGGTAGCTGATATTTCTTCTGGCAATCTTGATTCCAGCTTGTGATTCATCCAGCCCAGTTAAATAAGCAGGGTGACAATATACAGCCTTGTCATACTCCTTTCCTAATTTTGAACCAGTTTGTTTTTCCATGTCTGTTTCTAATTGTTGCTTCTTAACCTGCATACAGGTTTCTCAGGAGACAAGTAAGGTGGTCTGGTATTCCCATGTCTTTAACAACTTTCCACAGTTTGTTGTGATCCAAAAGTCAAAGGGTTTTACATAGTCAATGAAGCAGAGGTAGATGTTTTTCTGGAATTCCCTTGCTTTTTCTATGATCCAACACATGTTGGCAATTTGATCTCTGGTTCCTCTGCCTCTTTGAAACCCAAGTTGTACATTTAGAAGTACTCAGTTCAGAGAACTAAACTTGGGAAGCCTAGCTTGAAGGATTTTGAACATTACCTTGCTAGCATGTGAAATGAGCACACTTGTGTGGTAACTTGAACATTCTTTGACACTGATCTTCTTTGAGATTGGAATGAAAACTGACCTTTTCCAGTCCTCTGGCCACTGCTGAGTTTTCTAAATTTGCTGACATGTTAAATGTAGCACTTTCACAGCATCAATCTTTTAGGATTTGAAATAGCTCACCTGGAATTCTGTCACCTCCACTAGCTTTGTTTCTAGTAATGTTTCTTAAGGCCAACTTGACTTCACACTCAAGGACGTCTGACTTAAGTGAGTGACCACACCATTGTGGTTAACTGGGTCCTTAAGACCTTTTTTGTACAGTTCTTCTGTACAACAGTTCTTCTTTTTTTGTACAGTTCTTCTGTACACAGTTCTTCTCTGTATTCTTGTCACTTTTTAAATCTTTTCTGCTTTTGTTAGGTCTTTGCCATTTCTGTCCTTTATTGAGCCCATCTTTGCATGAAATGTTCCCTTGGTATCTCTAATTTTCTTGAAGAGATCTCTAAGTTTTCCCATTCTATTATTTCCCTTTATTTCTTTGCATTGTTCATTGAAGAAGGCCTTCTCATCTCTCCTTGCTATTCTTTGGAACTCTGTACTCAGTTGGGTATATCTTTCCCTTATCTCCCTTGGCTTTCATTTCCCTTCTTTCCTCAGTCATTTATACGGCCTCCTCAGACAATCACTTTGCCTTGTTGCATTTCTTTTTTCTTTGGGATGGTTTTGATCACTGATTCCTGTACAATATCTCTAGAGATTTACTTTTATATTTAACTTAAAATGAACTCGATCAAAATTCTAAACCATGATGTGACTAAGGTTCTCCTTCCATAAAACCATCATGCATATAACTTGAGGTTTCCACTTCATCATATTCCTTTAAATGCAAGTAATTATTGTGATTCTTTCCATTAGTTGAAACCATCTGAGAGGATCTTTGTTATTGATCAAATGTGTTTTTATTTTTGTCAGCAAAATATGTTTACATACAAATTCTATATGTGTGTATGTGTTTTTGTGTGTGCAATTTCAATGCTAAACACTGGAGTTGAATTTTGGAGAATATTTCCAATATCATCAAATTATAAATGTATGGAGAAATCATTTTCATTGAAATTAAGTTAAGATTTATTAAAGAACTAATTTTTCTTCTAGAACTGAAACCACTGCTATTTTTCTTTAATCAAAAGCAACATTACAAACAAATTTTCAAACTTATGGTAAAAGTTTCTGTGATTCTAAAACCGCATGTGCGTTTGTGTGTATGAATATATATGTATATACATACGTATTCATATATGTACATATATATCCTTAATATATGCACATGTAAAACTCACATGTTTACTTATCATTACTCAATTATTTCCTTTCAAAATTTCACCTTTGCCTTACCTGATTGCTTTCTTTTTATTTTGAACAAAAAGTAAAAAAGTAATTTTTCCACCATTTAAGGATTCATTTAGAGAATGATGATCATTATAAAGTGACTATTTTGTCTCATTTTCCAGTGGTCAAATATAGGGCTATGAAATCTCAAATTTTTCTTATGTCACCTTACTTTCCAGTTATTCATGCATGCATGCGTACTCAGTTGCTCTGTAGCGTAGGACTCTTTTGCAACCCCATGGACTGTAGTCTGCCAGGCTCTTCTGTCCATGGAATTTTCCAGGCAAGAATATGAGTGAGTTGCCATTTCCTACTCCACCAATAATTCAAAAGTGACCCTGAATTTAACTAGTAATGTGGCTACTATAAATATGTTATTCTCATCTACTATGAAATGTCTGTAGTCGATAAAGCACAATTTCTGTTTAAAATGTCCCATGTTTTAGATTATGATTTATTTTTTATATGTTAAAATGTTAATTGAGTCTGGTAAGTGAAGAAAAGTCTTTACAATCATAGAACCCCTCAAAAACTCAAAGAACTCAAAAATTGCTCTATTAAGACAACAAGCTCCAGAGGGAGAGCTAGCAATATAAAAATCATTTAGGCAAAAGAACAAAAAAAGAAACACAGAAAACAAGCTGTCCAACCTCTACTACTTACAGCTGCCCAGATTTCCAAGGACATCAGGTTGTAATGAGGATACCTGATCCCACACAGATCCTTGCTGATACGGTATCTAATAAGGCAAGGTATGGAACCAGGGGCTTTTCATCACTGCCAAGCATGGCTGAGCTTAACCCACATGCCCCACACAGGGAGGCTGAATTTCAGCCCCCTCCGTGGAGATTAAAAAAGAAAGAAAGAAAGAAAAACTTCCTTATTCTCTTTGTTGAGAAAGTGTCAGAAGAGATCTAGGGGAGTCAATACTTGGCCTTGTAATAGGAGACCATGTCCATAAAGGCCAAGGAGGAGCTGCCCTCTCAGCCAATGCAGTAAACACTGGGGAACCTTGATTCCCACCCCTGCCCTGAAAATCCAGGAGAATCTCCCCACTAGGTGGCAAGAGAGGCTCATTGGAAAAGCTGGACTTACTTCTACTTGGTAGGAAATAATTAGGTCCAGATCCTTTCCCCTTGGACTTCCCCGGCGGCTCAGCCGGTAAGGCGCCTGTCTACAATGCGGGAGACCTGGGCTCGATCCCTGGGTCGGGAAGATTCCCTGGAGAAGGAAATGGCAATCCACTCCAGTACTATTGCCTGGAAAATCCCATGGACAGAGGCGCCTGGTAGGCTACAGTCCTTGGGGTCGCAAAGAGTCGGACATGACTGAGTGACTTCATTTTAACTTTCCTTTCCCCTCCTGTCAAAAATAGGAAAATCGGAAGTTGAATGAAAAGAAAACCAACAGATGCCAAAATTTGAATGATACAGATATTACAATCATCAGGATTTTAAATAGCTGCCGTAAAACCCTCCAACAACAATTACAAGGACATTTGAAACAAATGACAAAATAGAAAGTCTCAGATAAGAGTTTAAAGAGCCAAAGAGATATCTTAAGGCTTAAAAAAACTAAAGTTGTCAGGTTCACAGCAAAATGGAGAAGAAGGTTTGTGGATTTCCCATATACCCCTGCCCATTCACATGGATAGCTTCCCACAACCACATGTGTGTGTGCTAAGTCGCTCAGTCGTGTCTGACTCTTTGTGACCCCATGGACTGTAGCCCGCCAGGCTCCTCTGTCCATGGGGATTCTCCAGGCAATAATACTGGAGGGGGTTGCCCTGCCCTCATCCAGGGGATCTTCCCAACCCAGGTCTCCCACCTTGCAGGCAGAGTCTTTACGATCTGAGCCACCAGGGAAGCCTCACATTTATTTTAATTGGTAAACATACACTGATATGTCATAATTGTCCAAAGCTTATGTTAGGGTTCAATCTTGGTGTTGTACATTCTATGGGTTTGGACAAATATATAACACATATCCATCTTAATAGTATCATACAGGGCATTTTAATGCCCTAAAAATCCTCTCCACTATAAACTATTCTTCCCCACCCTATTGATATTTCACTAGCTCCATAATTTTGCCTCTTCTAGAATGTCATATAGTTGAAATCACATAGTATCTAGTCTTTTCAGATTGGATTCTTATCAATATGCTTTTAGGCTCCCTCCCTGTCTTTTCATGGCTTCATAGGTCATGTCTTTTTGTTGTTCAGTCACTAAGTCATGTCCGACTCTTGTGACCCCATGAACAGCATTTTTAGCAATGAATACTATTCCATCATCTGGATGTACTTCAGTTTGTTTATCCACTCATCTACTGAAGAATATCTTCATTACTTCCAAGTTTTGGCAATTATATATAAATCTTCTATACATCCATGAGCAGGTTTTATCTGGACATATGTTTTCAACTATTTCGATAAATACCAAGAAGCATGATTGCTGGATTACAAGATGAGTACATTTAGATTTATGATCGTGCTTAGTTGAGTTCGACTGTGCGACTCCATGGAATGTAGCCCTCTGGACACCTCTGTCCATGGCAATTCTCCAGGCAAGAATACTGGAATGGGTTGCTATACCCTCCTCCGGGGATCTTCCCAACCCAGGGATCGAACTCAGGTCTCCTGCATTGCAGGTGGACTTTTTAACATCTGAACCACCAGGGAAACCCAGATTTAAGATGAAGACCGCCAAATTGTCTTCCAAAGTGAATGTACCTTTTTTATTCCCACCAGCAATGAATGAGAGTTCCTATTACTCCATAAGCTTGCCACATCCTTGCTAGCATTTAAAGTCAATGTTCTGGATTTTGGCCATTTGATCAGTGTATGTCTTAGCTGCTGTTGTTCAGTTGCTCAGTCATGTCCAAGTCTATAGGACCCCATGGACTGCAGCACGCCAGGCTTCCATGTCCTTCACCATCTCCTGGAGCTTGCTCAAACTCATGTCATTTGAGTTGATGATGTTATCCAACCATCTCATTCACTGTCATCCCCTTCTCCTCCTGCCTTCAATCTTTCCCAGCATCAGGGTGTTTTCTAATGAGTCGTCTCATCACATCAGGTGGCCAAAGTGTTGGAGCTTCAGGATCAACATCAGTCCTTCCAATGAATATACAGGACTGATTTCCTTTAGGATGAACTGGGTGGATTTCCTTGCTGTCCAAGGGACTCTCAAGAGTCTTCTCCAACACCACAGTTCAAAAGCATCAATTCTTTTGCACTCAGCTTTCTTTATGGTCCAACTCTCACATCCATACATGACTATGGGAAAAAACAAAATCATAGCTTTGACTATATGAATCTTTGTTGGTGAAGTAACCTCTCTGCCTTTTAATATGCTGTCTAGGTTTGTTATAACTGTTCTTTGAAGAAGCAGGCATCTTTTAATGTCATGGCTGCAGTCACCATCTGCAGTGATTTTGGAGCCCATGAAAATAAACTCTATCACTGTTTCCTTGTTTCACCACGCCTACTCATTCAGTCATGTCCGACTCTTTGTGACTCCATGGACTGCAGCCCACCAGACTCCTCTGTCCATGGGATTTTTCAGGCAAAGATACTGAAGTGGGTTTCCATTTCCTCCTCCAGGGGATCTTGTTGACCCAGGGATTGAAACCAAGTCTCCTCTGTTTCCTGCATTAGGGGCAAATTCTTTACTGCTGAGCCATCATGGAAACCCATTTATCTTATTGTTACTTTAACCTGCATTTCTTTGACATACGATGCTTAGCATCTTTTTGTATGTTTATTTGCCATCTATATATCTTTTTCAGTGAGGTATCTTTTCAGTTTTTGAGTCATTTACAAAGGATTCAATTTTTTAATCTGATTTTTAAATTTTTCTTATTGTTGAATTTAAAAAATTTTAAGGATTCTTTGTATATTTTGATAAAAGTCATTTATCAAATGTGTCTTTTGCAGATATTTTCTCTCAGTCTATAGATTCTTTAATACACTGGTGCCCTTGTTGTTGTATGTAAAGAACCGTCACTATGCCCAAAGTTATCCAATTTGTTTGATAGATATAGGCCTATTCAAATTGTCTATTTCTTCTTGTGTGAGTTTTGGCACCTTTTGACTTTCAAGGTATTGGTTCATTTCATCTAGGTTCTGAAAACTGTGGACATAGAATTGTTTGTAGTATTCCTTTATTGTCCTTTTAGTGACCACAGGATCTGTAGTGATGGCCCTCCTTTGTTTCTTATATTAATAATTTGTGACCTTTTTTTTGGGGGGGGTTAGCCTTACTAAGGCTTAACAATCTTATTAATCTTTTTTTTTTTTTCCCTTTAAGCAGCTTTTGGTTTCATTGATTTCTCTCTCTCTCTCTCCCCCCCCCCATGTCAATTTCATTTCTAATTATTTTTATTTGCTTTCATTTCTGTTCTACTTCTTTTTATTTTCATCTGATTTAGTTTGCTTCTTCTAATTCTCTGAAGTAGAAATTTTGATTAGAGTTTAATTCTTTCCTCTTTTCTTATATATGTATACAATGCTATATACTTCCCTCTAAGCACTGTTTTTGATGCATCTCTGAAATTTTAATAAGTTGTATTTTAACTTTTATTTAGTTCAAGGTATTTCTTAACTTCTCTTGAGATTTCTTTTTGACCTGTGTGTTATTTAGAACTGTGTTGTGTAATCTCTACTGTCCTTCAAGGAGATAGAACATAAGTTCTCAGATTTTTAGCGAGCTGCACAGAGTCACTTCCTTCCAAAGAGTACAGTATGAAAACAAAACAAAACAAAACAAGAATAACTTACAATGGAGAATCCTAACAAATACTATCTCAGCAAAATGAGCAAAATTAATACCCCAAACAATGTCATGCTGTTATTATGCACCCTTGCTATGATGTGAGTCATTCATAACTATCATCTAAGAATATGAGATAAGTCCTGATTAAAGAACATTAAAATTAACTGAAGAGTATGTTGCAAAATTGTCAAGGTCACTAAAAACCAGAGGAGGAGTAAATGATCTCTGGATAGGATTTTGGAACAGAAAAAGGACATTAGAAACAAAGCAAAGAAATCTGGATAAATTATGAACTTTTGTTAATATCTCAATATTTGCTAATTGTGACAAATATAACATAGTACTTGTTGTTTTTCAGTCTCTGAGTCATTTTGAACTCTTTATGACCTCATGGACTACAGTATGCCAGGCTTCCCTGTCCATCACCATCTCCTGGAGTTTGCTCAAACACATGTCCATTGAGTCAGTGATGCCATTCAACCATCTTATCCTCTGTCATCCCCTTCTTCTCCTGCCTTCAATCTTTCCCAGGATCTTTTCCAATAAGTCAGCTCTTCACATCAGGTGGCCAAAGTATTGGAGTTTCAGCTTCAGCATCAGTCCTTCCAATGAATATTCAGGACTGATTTCCTTTACGGTGGACTGGTTGGATCCCCTTGTAGTCCCTTGGACTCTCAAGAGTCTTCTCCAACACCATAGTAAAAAGCATCTCTTCTTCAGTGTTCAGCCTTTATTATGGTCCAACTCTCACATCCATACATGACTACTGGAAAAAACATAGCTTTCACTAGACAAGCCTTTGTTCACAAAATGATGTCTCTGCTTTTTAATACGCTGTCCAGGTTTGTCATAGCTTTTCTTCCAAAGAGCAAGCATCTTTAAATTTCATGCTAGTAGTGGGAGAAACTGGATGTGGGGTACATGGGGCATGTGGAGTCTATATTACTGCCTTAGCAAAATTTATGTAAAAATAATCTAGAATATTTTTTTTTAAATAAAATAAAACACATATCTCCAAGGAATCCAGGCTCATAAGTACAAGATGTTCAGTTCAGCTCAGTTCAATCGCTCAGTTGTGTCCGAATCTTTGCGACCCCATGGACTGCAGCATTCCAGGCTTCCCTGTCCATCACGAACTCCTAGAGATTACTCAAACTCATGTCCATTGAGTCTGTCGTGCCATCCACCCATCTCATCCTGTCGTCCCCTTCTCCTCCAGCCTTCAATCTTTCCCAGCATCAGGATCTTTTCCAAGAGGTCAGTTCTTCCCATCAGGTGGCCAAAGTATTGGAGTTGCAGCTTCAACATCAGTCCTACAATGAATATTCAGGACTGATCTCCTTTAGTATGGACTGGTTAGATCTCCTTGCAGTCCAAGGAACTCTCAACAGTCTTCCCCAACACCACAGTTCAAAAGCATCAACACTTTGCCACCCAGCTTTCTTTATAGTCCAACTCTCACATCTATACCTAACTACTGGAAAAACCGTAGCCTTGACTGGATGGACCTTTGTCTGCAAAGTAATTCTCTGCCTTTGAATGTGTGGTCTAGGTTGGTCATAAATTTTCTCCCAAAGAGTAAGCGTCTTTTAATTTCATGGCCACAACCACCATCTGCAGTGATTTTGGAGCCCAGAAAAATAAAGCCTGCCACTGTTTCCACTGTTTCCCCCTCTATTTCCCATGAAGTGATGGGACCAGATGCCATGATCTTAGTTTTCTGAAAGTTGAGCTTTAAGCCAACTTTCTCACTCTCCTCTTTCACTTTCATCAAGAAGCTCTTTAGTTATTCTTCACTTTCTGCCATAAGGGTGGTGTCATCTGTGTATCTGAGGTTATTGATATTTCTCACGGCAAACTTGATTCCACGTTGTGTTCATCCAGCCCAACGTTTCTCATGATGTTTTCTGCATATAAGTTAAAAAAGCAGGGTGACAATATACAGACTTGACGTACTCCTTTCTCTATTTGGAAACACTCTGTTGTTCCATGTGTCTAACTGTTGCTTCCTGTTGTCTAACTGTTGCTTCCTGACCTGCAAACAGATTTCTCAAGAGGCAAGTCAGGTGGCCTGGTATTCCCACCTCTTGAAGAATTTTCCACATTTTTTGTGGTCCACACAGTCAAAGGCTTTGGCATAATGAATAAAGCAGAACTAAATGTTTTTCTGGAACTCTCTTGCTTTTTTGATGATCCAACATCAAAAACATCTTGAAGTTCATGGTTTGAACATCTGGAAGTTCATGGTTCACATACTGTTGAAGCCTGGCTTGGAGAATTTTGAGCATTCCTTTACTAGCAAGTGAGATGAGTGCAATTGTGCGGTAGTTTGAGCACTCTTTGGCTTTGCCTCTCTTTGGGATTGGAATGAAAACTAATCTTTTTCAGTCCTGTGGCCACTGCTGAGTTTTCCAAATTTGCTGGCATATTGACTGCAGCACTTTTACAGTATCATCTTTTTGGATTTGAAATAGCTCAACTGGAATTCCATCACCTCCACTAGCTTTATTCATAGTGATGCTTCCTAAGGCCCACTTGACTTTGCATGCCATGATGTCTGGGTCTAGGTTGGTGATCACACCATCGTGATTATCCGGATCATGAAGATCTTTTTTGTATAGTTCTCTGTGTACTCTTGCCACATCTTCTTAATATCTTCTGCTTTTGTTAGGTCCATAGTATTTATGTCCTCTATTGTGCCATCTTTGCATGAAATGTTCCCTTGCTATCTCTAATTTTCTTGAAGAGATCTCTAGTCTTTCACATTCTATTGTTTTCCTCTATTTCTTTGCTTTGATCACAGAGGAAGACTTTCTTATCTCTCCTTGCTATTCCCTGGAACTCTACATTCAAATGGGTATATCTTTCCTTTTCTCCTTTGCCTTTCACTTCTTTTCTATTCAGAGCTACTTGCAGGGCTTCCTCAGACAACCATTTTGACTTTTTACATTTCTTTTTCTTGGGGATTGTCTTGATCCATGCCTCCTGTACAATGTCACGAACCTCCGTCCATAGTTCTTCAGGCACTCTGTCTATCAGATCTAACCCCTTGAATCTGTCACTTCCACTGGATAATCATAAGGGATTTGATGTATGTCATACCTGAATGGTCTAGTGGTTTTCCTACTTTATTCAATTTAAATCTGAATTTGGCAATAAGGAGTTCATGATCTGAGCCACAGTCAGCTCCCAGTCTTGTTTTTGCTGACTGTATAGAACTTCTCCATCTTTGACTGCAGAGAATATAATCAATCTGATTTCGGTATTGACCATCTGGTGATGTCCATGTGTAGAGTCTTCTCTTGTGCTGTTGGAAGCAGGTGTTTGCTATGACCAGTGCGTTCTCTTGGCAAAAATCTATTAGCCTTTGCCTTGTTTCATCCTATACTTGAAGGCCAAATTTGCCTGTTACTCCAGGTATTTCTTGACTCCCTACTTTTGCATTCAGTCGTGTCTGACTCTGTGCAACCCTGTGGATGGTAGCCCCCCAGCTATCTCTATCAATGGGGATTCTCCAGGCAAGAACACTGGAGTGGGTTGCCCTGCCCTCCTCCAGGAAATCTTCCTGACCCAGTGAGCTAACCCACATCTCCTATGTCTCCTACATTGGCACGTGGATTCCTTACCACCTGGGAAGCCCCTTTAAAGAGCTGTTTAACAGCTCTCCATTAGGCATGGAGGTAACTGTATATGACCAGGGTATCTGGAAAATTTGTACACAGAACATAATCTAGAATGATAGACTTTAATATGATTCTGATCTGAGGAGTCAAATAACTTGGTAAATTAAAGAAAAGGCAGCAAACGAGATCTAAATACCAAGATTATGACTAAAAGTTGGATCAGAATTTCTTTGGATGTGCTTCTGTCTGCCTCCATGCCTCCTGACATTAAAGTAGAAATTAGAAAAAAGAAAAATGACAGCAATGTGATTCTAAGTTTATCACCATAAAGTAAATGTTAATATTAATATGAATAAACTATGGTTTGATACTCTTCTCAAATCTAAATATTACAAAATCTGATGTTTATCATGAATTACAAGCAAAAAACCTAAAACTAAAAACTCTGCATAAAATAATCACCTTTTTCTCAAATATTTTAGCTAAGACAATTCTATTTAACTCAAAATTAAGATGAAATCCAAGTAACAAAGTTTGAACTCACCTCATTATGTTTAGGAGACATAAGGATATTACAAAATTAAATTTTGCAACTTGAATATATGTTTAAGATATTTTAATTAGGCTGTCAGTTTTAACTTGAATGTATGTCTTTATTCAAATAAGCACATACCTGAAAATATACATATATATGCAAATGAATTGATGCTTTTGAATGGTGGTGTTGGAGAAGACTCTTGAGAGTCCCTTGGACTGCAAGGAGATCCAACCAGTCCATCCTAAAAGAAATCAGTCCTGAATGTTCATTGGAAGGACTGATGTTGAAGATGAAACTACAATACTTTGGCCACCTGATGCGAAGAACTGACTCATTTGAAAAATCACTGATACTGGGAAAGACTGAAGGCAAGAGAAGGGAATGACAGAGGATGAGATGGTTGGATGGCATCACTGACTCAATGGACATGAGATTGAGTAAACTCCAGGAGTTGGTGATGGACAGGGAAGCCTGGCGTGCTGCAGTCCATGGGGTTGCAAAGAGTTGGACACAACTGAGTGACTGAACTGAACTGAACATATTTAGAATACTGGAGTATTCATTGCTAACTTGTTATGCTCAAAATCTAAAATACTGTAGACCAAAATAAATAAATAAATAAATAAAAATAAAATACTGTAGACCAGACTGTCATTTACTATAACCTCTAATCCTGTTTGCTGTTTACCTCCTGCTGATACATATAACATAATCCATTGTACAAAACTTTTGTGTGGTAGCCACTATCATTATAACAATATGCTGCTTTCCTTTCTTGTTCAAAAAGTGTACTCATTCAATGTGGAAGAAAGCAAACCTTCCCTTCAACTCACACGGATATTTCTTGTCTCTAAATAGCACTTTTCTCCTTTTTATTTTGATAACTTTCTAAATTGCTTTTTGTTTTTCTCCCCTAAAGTGAGATGACAATGGCATTTGAAGGGAAAGGGGAAAAAAAATAGAGAAATGATTACCACTGATTATCGTCTTCCTCTTTGCTTGCTTTCTTGATGCCTGAGTGTGCCTGGATGAGCTGGACTGTGTCTTAGTGCCTGCTGGGCAATTACTGTGCTGCTTATTTGCAGCTACAGTGATCCTACAAGGCACTGCTTTCTTGATCTTTCTGTCTTCAATTAGGAGATGACATGAATAACAAAAGTTATTCTTATTTTTATATAACAATAACTAAACTCTGCTTTTAATTTATGAAAAACAAACTGAAAAGAAGAACAAATGTGTGAGTGAATTTAATTTATGTTGACTTGTAACATAGGGACCTGACATTGCCTCTGTAGATGTGAGACTTCATGGAAAGCAAACTTTTATTTATCCACTATGTACTAGATAACTCATTCATCTTAAAAGATGGGGTTTTGCATTTAATTTTTTTTTAGAAAAAGCCAGTAGATTTAAAAATTCAACTCAGCCCAAGTTATTTGGCTGGCAGACCAGAGGATGTAAAAAATAGTCCTCAATAATCACAGTTCTGATTCAGATGCAGTATTTTGATTATAGAGTGGCAGTTGAGAATGGGGTAGATTTCAATAATTTTAAGAACCAATCTGCCATTGTCTGAATAATCTCTTTGGCTGGTGATTATTGAATAAGCATTGTTTACCTGTGATTTTACCCAGAAAAGAGTATCATTTCATAGCAAAATGGGGATCTGTGAATTATAAAATAAATTATCAATGTTCGAATAGCATATCCTAGGAATAGATAAAACTAGGCGGTTATTTTCTGTATTTTCAATTCAATGAAGTATTTGATTTTATTATAAATAGCAAAAATGGAATCATTTTTATGATAGTGTCAAAAAAAGAGAAAGTGTCACTCAAGACCCTTAATGTAGTCTTCGCATAAACACTTATAATAACTGAGCTGCTTCTTTGAAAGGAACACAAAAGTAGTCAAGCTCTACTGTGAGTTACAATCCCAACTACTATTTTCATGCCTATTTCTGAAACCAATAGACTGTCATAAATTCAAAAGAAGTAATATGAAGTGAATTTAGTAAGCAGCCTGTTGCTGGATCAAAATATCACCAAGCATTTAGCTGGGTAGATAATCAGAGTAGGTCTGATCTGGAGACAACTACAAAATCCCAGCTAGCAAGGCAGAGTATCAAATAGCATTGATATATGTCTATGTAGAGAAATAGTTTGTGTCTTGAAGTTGGTGGCATAGGACATGAAACCTAGTCCAAAGACTTCAGATCTAAATTGGCTAGGAAGCAAATTAGAAGCACACCTTAGAACAACAACAAATTAAAGTATTACTCAGTCTTGTCCAGTTCTTTGTGACCCCATGGAGTGTAGTCAGCCAGGCTTCTCTGTCCATGGAATTCTCTAGGTAAGAATACTGGAGTGGGCTGCCATTTTCTTCTCCAAGCGATCTTCTCAACTACGAATCAAATCCTGGTATCCTGACTAGGAAGCAAATTAGGAGCAAGCTGTAGAACAGTGTTGGAGAAGGAAATGGCACCCCACTCCAGTACTCTTGCCTGGAAAATCCCATGGATGGAGGAACCTAGTAGGCTACAGTCCATGGGGTCGCAAAGAGCTGGACACGACTGAGTGAGATTTCACTTCTTATAGAACAGTGCATCACAAATTTGTCCATGAATGAAAATATGCATGTGAAAAACAGATTTTTAGACTCCACCAAGATCAGTAGCTCCAGATGAGGGAACCTCTGAAATCTGTTTTTAATGCACATGGATATTTCTGTAGATTAAATAAAGTAACTATCCTAAAAGAACTAAAATGCAGAGTATTCATTCTCTATTCATTGAACAAATATTTCCTGAGAAATAAATATATACTTTCAAAGTGAGCTCTGATGTATTTGAGATTGGTCTTTGTAAACAGAGAAACTCATTAGTAGAAACCTAATTTTTAAAATTGATATTCAATTTGCTGATTCAATATATGAAAAACAGATCAAACATTTAAATTCAATCAACATATCTTAATATACTTAGTGATTTAGTACAATTTAATTATCACTATTAAAAAGGCTTTTATAATATTTTGACTTTATATGTTTACATGTTATCAACAATTATAGTTTTAATAATTTGTGTTCTGTCTAAGCCCTTAAATTGTCTGAATAACTAAATGAACTCTTTCAAGCACTTAAATGATTCATAGATTCTAATGAATCAAGCTTAAATATGGTGAACTGGAATTGTTTTGTGAATTTAAAGTAAAATATTCTTTTACTTACAACCAAACTCAAAGACAAAGGAAGCTACTTATTTATGTATTCTTAAATGGAATCAAAAATTTCCATGACAAATTGTATTAAAAATTGTCTAAAAGTAATTAATATATAAAAAGTATTGATAAATTTAAATATGTGCAACAAGACTTTATGCATTTATTTCATCTATTTAATTCTAAGTTTTTCTTAATTATTAGCACATAATTACACAATCATGACACTTGATAACACCTCAAAAATATTTTGTTATAATTTTCCCTGGCTGAGTTTCATATCAACCAGAGAGCTGGGCTGGAAAGGTGAATTAGGGTAGAGGTTGCTTGAGACTCTCGTATAGTCACTAAAATGGAGATTTTTATACAACAAATGTTTTGATCTCTTAGCCCACATTTATACATTAAAATTAACTATTACTTGATTGTTAGCTTTTATTCATGTTTGCAAACTCAACCCATCCTAGACAAATATATTCAACATTTTCTTTGATTTAATTAATCAATCTACTAATTGATCTTGAATTATTTTATTATTATCTCTATTGGTGGCATATGACTCATAGCTATTTTAATGATAATAATTAGATTCTGTATCTCTCATTTGTATATAGTGGCACAGCTTTTATTGTCCTTATATGTTTGTTTGGGCCCTTCTCTTGGCTCTGGAGATAGAGAAGTTAAAAAAAAGGCACAATTCTTACCATTATGCATATTGCATTGTAGTAGGGGAGAAACATAAGAAGAAGTTAAAACACATACAGAATCAAAACACACAAATTCAATCTATTTGCCAATAGTGGCATATGTTATGAAGAAAATAGTGCAGAGTAGAATAAAGGGGTAAGAGCAACAAGTTGGCAAATGGAGGGAAAAATGTTTTAAGTAAAAATGATAGGGAAAGCCATTCAGATGATATACGCTGGGATCTCAATAATATGAAGAGTCAGTGATGAGAAAATCAGGGCAAAAATATTCCAAATAGATAAATCATCAACATGGAGAAAAGGCTTAGATAAGGAAAAGGTGGGAGAGAAAAGCAATGGAAGTGAAACAGAGGAAGGAAGGAACTAAAGCCATATCTACTGGCGCTTAGTTTAAAGGTGGGAGCTTGTAGTCTGGGCAGGATAGGAGCCCACTTACTTACCACTGATGCACTGGTGAATTCAAGTTCGTATTTTCTACTGTGCCCTCTCCAGGTCCAGTTTAAGCAGTTCCCAGAGGTTGTCAGTCCCATTTGACTCCCTGGGCATCAGCCTCTTGCTCCAAACAAAACCCATTTCCCTCTCCTAACTGTCCCAACCTCCCAAGGTATGAAGATGTGATTTTACCACAGTATTTTCAGATTCTGTAAGTGGGAGCCACCGTGTCCTCATCAGAACCAGACAAGACATTGTGACTAGTTGTCCAGAAAGGGTCAGTATCACAGCCCAGAAATGCGGAGTGTTCATTCTCCAATGAGCGGCGGTGGGACAATGAAAGATAACAGATCGGAGCTAGCAGATAAAGAACTGGCTTTTGTATACTTTCAAATAGTCTATCTGTAAGAGTGCCCACTTTACCTGGTAAATAACTGCATTTTCTTTGGAAACTGAGGCCAGCTCAGTTCAAATAATTTTGAATTTGCTTCTTCTATATCATTTCCTCTTTTTTCCCCCTCACTCTTATTATCTTTCAATCTCCCCAGACTTAGGATGAACTGTCAGCATTGGGCCAGACGTGAAGGGCCACATTGCAGGAGCTGTGGTGTGATGTCAGTGCCGTTATTAAAGTTTTAGCTTTGGTTTGCCTGGGGCACAACCGAAGGGGCAAGGCAAGGCACTGGGAGGCCGATACTATCAAATACCTGTAAGAACAGAATAAATACATAAACTATGGGATTTTAGAAAAGGCAGAGGAACCAGAGATCAAATTGCCAACATCCGCCAGATCATCGAAAAAGCAAGAGAGTTCCAGAAAAACATCTATTTCTGCTTTATTGACTATGCCAAAGCCTTTGACTGTGTGGATCACAATACACTGTGGAAAATTCTGAAACAGATGGGAATACCAGACCACCTGACCTGCCTCTTGAGAAACCTGTATGAAGGTCAGGAAGCAATGGTTAGAACGGGACATGGAACAACAGACTGGTTCCAAATAGGAAAAGGAGTACGTCAAGCCTGTATATTGTCACCTGGCTTATTTAACTTATATGCAGAGTACATCATGAGAAATGCTGGGCTGGAAGAAGCACAAGTGGGAATCAAGATTGCCAGGAGAAATACCAATATGCAGATGACACCACCCTTATGGCAGAAAGTGAAGAGGAACTAAAGAGCCTCTTGATGAAAGTGAAAGAGGAGAGTGAAAAAGTTGGCTTAAAGCTCAACATTCAGAAAACTAAGATCATGGCATCTAGTCCCATCACTTCATGGGAAAGAGATGGGGAAACAGTGGAAACAGTGTCAGACTTTATTTTTCTGGGCTCCAAAATCACTGTAGATGGTGATTGCAGCCATGAAATTAAAAGACGCTTACTCCTTGGAAGGAAAGTTATGATCAAACTAGATAGCATATTCAAAAGCAGAGACATTACTTTGCCAACAAAGGTCCGTCTACTCAAGGCTATGGTTTTTCCTGTGGTCATGTATGGATGTGAGAGTTGGACTGTAAAGAAAGCTGAGCACCGAAGAATTGATGCTTTTGAACTGTGGTGTTGGAGAAGACTCTTGAGAGTCCCTTGGACTGCAAGGAGATCCAACCAGTCCATTCTAAAGGAGATCAGCCCTGGGTGTTCTTTGGAAGGAATGATGCTAAAGCTGAAACTCCAGTACTTTGGCCACCTCATGCAAAGAGTTGACTCATTGGAAAAGACTATGAGGCTGGGAAGGATTGGGGGCAGGAGGAAAAGGGGACGACACAGAATGAGATGGCTGGATGGCATCACCGATTCGATGGACTTGAGTTTGAGTGAACTCCAGGAGATGGTGATGGACAGTAAGGCTTGGCATTCTGCGATTCATGGGGTCGCAAAGAGTTGAACACGACTGAGCGACTGAACTGACTGATGGGGTTGATAATTGCTTTTAATGATTTTGTCTTACTCAATTCAGGCTATTATACCAAATTTCAGTTCTTTGCTGAGATTTGGGAGTGACAATGAATGAAAAGTAAAGCATAAATTACACAAATTTTAAGCCAGCCTTGTGTCAGCAAACTCCTTGTATAGGTTGAAGAGATTTAATGCTATACCACCTGCTAGAGGAGAGGGTAATCTTCTCTATAGGAAGATGGCACCATCTAAGGTATATACAATTTTCAAACATAATGCTGGTATTTAGTGACCAAACATAATGAGAAGGATATTTTTAAAACTAAGAGAAACAAATTACAAACAACAGAAAAAACTCATCCCCAGACCCAGAGATTAGGGATGTCAAATAAGGACATTAAAATATGTGTGAATTAAGGAAACAGATAAGATAAAGAATTTCATCAGAGTTGGCGTCAACAAAGAATAATCAGTAATGCAAATGTAGGCAGATGATAATGAAGTTAAAATGGTTATGAAAATATTTTTTAAAATTTAGGAGCGACGAAATCATTTGGGATCATGTATATTCACCTAAAATCATTACTTGAAAATACATAAAGGAAAATGTGACAAAATAAATTAGAATTGTTGAAACATATTAAAATGTATAGCTTCTAAAGTAAATTTCAAGTTTACAATACAGTATAATTATCTTTAATCCCTACACTGTACCTAAGATCTCCAGACCTTAGTACCTGCATAACTAAATTTGGTACTTTTAGACCAATATCTTCCCATTTTTCCCACCTCTCAACCTCTGGCAACCAGTAGTCTTCGCTCTACTTTTATGAATTTGACCTTTGCAGATTCCACAATATATGTGAGATCATGCAGTATTCAATTTTTTTGTTCCTGGCTTATTTCACTTAACATAACATCCTCCAGTTTCATTCATGTGGTCATAAACGATAGGCTCTCCCTTTTGAAGTCTGAATAGCTTTGCTTTAAAAGTGTTTTACACTGAACTTTACCCACTCATCAATCAACAAGTCAGGTGGTGCTAGTGGTAAAGAGCCCGACTGCCAGTGCAGGAGAGAGAAGAGACGGTGGTTCCATCCCTGGGCCAGGCAGATCCCCTGGAGGAGGGCATGGCAACCCCTTCCAGTATTTTTGCCTGGAGAATCTCATGGACAGAGGAGCCTGGTGGACCACACTCCATGGGGTCACAAAGACTCGGACACAACTTAAGTGACTTAGCATGCATGCCCTCTGAATAATGCTGCTGTGAGCGGGGAAGTACAGATTCGTTATAAATATTAGTTTCACTTCCTTTGGAAAATAGACCAAGAGGAGGAATTTCTGGATTATACGGTAGTTCTACTTTTAATTTTTTCAAGAACCTCTATAGTGTTCTCCACAGTGAGTGTACAGAGTAACATTTCCTCCAACAATGGATGCTGGGCTGTGTTTAGTTGCTCAGTCATGTCTACCAGCTGTGACACCACTGCAATGTATAGAGGGTTCCCTTTTTGCCACATCCTCACCAGGCGAGGGCACCCCACCCCAGTACTCCTGCCTGGAGACTCCCATGGACGGAGGAGCCTGGTGGGCTGCAGTCCATGGGGTCCCTAAGAGTCAGACACCACTGAGCGACTTCACTTTCACTTTTCACTTTCCTGCATTGGAGAAGGAAATGGCAACCCACTCCAGTGTTCTTGCCTGGAGAATCCCAGGGACGGGGGAGCCTGGTGGGCTGCCGTCTATGGGGTCGCACAGAGTCAGGCACGACTGAAGCGACTTATCAGCAGCAGCAGCAGCAGCACCAGCACTTACTATCTTTTGTCTTTTTGAGAGTAGCCATTCTGACACATGTGAAGTGATACCTCCTTGTGATTTTGAATTCCATTCCCTTGACAATTAGACATGTCAAATGTTATAAACTCCTTGGCCATTTGCATGTCTTCTGTCTCTTGGCCCAGCATTTGTTCTTTTGTTGTTGAACTATTTGAATTCCTTATATACTTTTAATATTACCCCCTTATTAAATATATGATTTGCAAGTCTTTTCTCCCATTTCATAAATTACATTACCTACTGTTCATTGTTTTCTTTGTTGTGTGGAAGCTTTTTAGTTTGATGCAATCCCATTTTTTTCTCTCATGCTTTTAACTTTAAAGTCATATCCAAAAAGTAATTGCCCAGACCAACCTCAAAAGGTTTCATCCCTAAGTTTCATTCCATGAGTTTAGTTTCAGGTCTTATACTTAGATCTTTACCATTTTGAGTTGACTTCTGTGTACTAGGAGAGAAAATATTAAGTGTTCTTACACACACAAGATGGTAACCATGCATGGTGATAGATATGTCCATTAACTTGATTGTGGTAATCTTTACATAGTATACATAGGATCAAAACATCAAATCACACACTTTAAATATATATAATTTCTGCATCACTAAATCTGGAAAACAAAAATTGTAGTTCATATTGGAGAAGAAAAAAAGGTCAAATTAATGATTTATTGTTTTTAAGAGCAAAAGGAAAAAAAAAATCAAAGCAAAAGAAATAGAAATTAGAACCTCAAACAAGTAGACAACAAATACCTAATAGAAGAATGATATAAAATGGGAAGACAGAAGATAGAGCAAACAATGTAAGAAATTATAAACAAAAGGCAGCACCATAACTCTTTCAGAAATTAAAAAGGCTTCAGATCTTGGAGTAACATTATGACAATAATTTTAAAATCAAGGTGAAATAGATGAGTTCCTAGAAAAATAGATCTATCAAATTAAATCCAAAAGGATAGATAATAAAGTCAGAATAATCATGATCTAATCAAGAAATAATTTACATAATTACTTTTAAAAGTTCTCACTTAGAAATCTGTCTCAGATAGCTCCATTGTTCTCAAAGTTAAAGATCACCAATGTTATTAATATTTCTTCTCATATTACAATAGTATAAAAAACAGACTCTCCCATTCCATTTATTAAGCCAGAATAATACTCAGCAAAAAAAAAAAACAACAATATTTCTAATGAACACAGACCAAAAAAAATTTAACAAATTGAATACATCAACTATAGCATAATCAACCAGGATTAAATTTGATTTATTTTAGAAATAAATAGAAAAAGTTAAAAATTGTATCCTAACCTACTGTATTTAAAGAACACAGGATAGAAGCACAATTATTTAAATAGATGTCTAAAAATGTGTTAGTTGAAATCAAACAAACATTGAGAGAAAAATGGGAAGAATTTTCTTTTTTGAGAAAGGTCATTAACAAAAGAATTACAGCTAACACCATGGTGTTACCTGGAGGATAAGGATGTTGCAATTCTCAGACAAAACCCTAATGACTAATGGAGCCGTAATGCCTTCATACCTGAAGACTATTTTCACTTGGAGGATGGTACTCCTGGCATGCTACTGGTCCCAGGGTTTTAGTAGAGTGTTAGCTCCTCACTACGGGATGCCAAGTGACTAAGTGACTGGAATGTCCCATTATGACTTAGTTGCTATTGGAATACTTGGTCATCAGATCAGGTGAGTATATTATAATATGAAAGTAATACATTTGTATCTGGACTCAAGAAAAATAAAATTGGACTGAGGATTTCATGTGGATTGAGATTTTCATGTTACTTATATCAGCTCACATCAGTTTCTTGCCCTATAACTGTTGGGTTTGTGGGGAGAAGGGTAAATTTCTTAAAACTAACTCATAGGACAGAAAAGAACTTAGTCCTTGCTCACAGTGGATTGAAGAAATATATTTGCAACAGTTGCAAATTGACTTATTCCATACTACAGCCTCCCCTGGGGGAGCTCTGAAAAATAGTGGTGAAGAGAAATCATTCCCACCAGCAGAGCTGCTTGTCTTCTGTATTCACAGGTTTGGGATCTGGGGAGTCAACCAATCCAGCATCTGAAAATACTAAAACAGAAATTCCAGAAGATTCTAAAAAGCAAAACGTGATGTTGCTACATGTTAGCAACTGTTTACATTGTAATCAGTATTATAAGTAATCTAAAGATGATTTAAAGTATATAGGACAATATGCATAGGTTCTATGTAAGTACTACGTCACCTTATATATGGGACTTGAGCTTCCTCAGATTTGGGGATCTGCAGGGGTCCTGGAACCAATTCCCCACAGATACTGAGTGACCGCTGGGTGTGGTGTGTCCAAAAGCAAACGCTTGGTTTTGTTCTCTCAATTCAGTTGCTATTATTACCTATTAGGGACTGAATGTTTGTGTCCCCTCAAATCCATATGTTGAAACTTAATGCCCAACGTAATGCTATTTGGGAGGTGTGGCTTTTGGAAGGTGCTTAGAACTCAAAAGTGGAACCCTCAAATGGAATTAATGTTCTTATGCAAATGGCTTAGAAAGCTCCCCTGTCCCTTCCTTCCACCATGTGAAGTTATAGTGAAAATGTTGCCATTTAGGAAGCAGATACTAACCAAACACTGCTCCATGGTCTGTGAGAAATAAGTGCCTGTTGTGTATAAGCTACCCAGTCTGTTGTTTTGTTATGGCAGCTGCTAGAGCCAGAAAATATATATGTTGTATCCTAACCAGTGTATAAACACATTATCTAAAAATATTTCTATATAACCATCTATGTCTGTATTAAGCTAAACATCTAGAAACATTTTATATACCGTTTATGTCTGTATTAAGACATAAAGATGTCTCCAACCCTAATCCATTACTGCATGGTTTATATTAGCTTTCCACCCAACTGTGAGAAACCAAACTTAAAATCTGCCACCCATTTAGTTGCTTCTTTCCTGTGTACAGGCTCCCCTGATAGCTCAGTTGGTAAAGAATCCCCACCTGCAAATGCAGGGGATGCTGGTTCAGTTCCTGGATCGGGAAGATCCGCTGGAGATGGGAAAGGCTACCCACTCCAGTATTCTCAGGCTTCCCTTGTGGCTCTGCTGGTCCACCTGCAATGTGAGAGACCTGGGTTTGATCCCTGGGTTAGGAAGTTCCCCAGAGAAGGGAAGGGCTAGCCACTCCAGTATTCTGGCCTGGGGAATTCCATAGACCGTATAGTCCATGGGGTCGTGAAGAGTCAGATACAACTGAGTGAACATAGGTAGACATTCCTGTATACAGTTATAGGAGTTACAGACTTTACCAAACACGCTAAACCCATGTTCCTATTGTTCTCCATTTTAGTAAATGTCTCCAACATTTGTCAATTTCATTGGCCAAGAACCTTAGAGTTATCTTTGGATGCCCCCTTCCCTCATGTCCCACGTCTCAATCACTTACAAATCTTACTGACAACTTTTACCTCTAATCATGTTTCCTCACTTTGACTTCGGTTGTCTCTCATCTGGACCACTGCAGTTGCCTACTAAGTGCTCTCTCCCTTTCCATTATCGCTTCTCTCCCTAATGGGATTCTCTACACCAGAGCTACAGCACCTTCAAGAAAAATTCTAAAAAATTATGTCATACTTGTGGAAAAATAGTTGTCTCATCAGTTTCAAAATACCACTCAGGGTCTTTTCCATGGCCTAGAACTTCATGTTTTGCCATTACTTTATTCTCACTGTTTTCAGCTTTTCTGATCTTTTATTCTTCAAGTGTTTCAAGCATGCTCTCAAATTAAAGATCATTTGTTGAGAGCATTATTATAGTTATTGTTATTATAGTTATAGTTTTTATATAGTTACATATATAACATTATATATATTATATATATTTATATTTAATATATAATATACATTACTATATATATAACATCATTATAGTTATAGTTCATCTATAAGGCATAGAGAGCATTATTAGTGTTATTCTTCCACTCAATATGCTCCTGAAGCCTTCAGTCCTTTCTTATCTGTTTCATGAAAACTTCCCAGAGAGGTTTTCTTCGGTCACCTATCCAAAATACTGCTTCGTCCCTCAGTCTTTATCTCTTACTCTTAATTTTGAGTATGAGAAGCTTAACTTTGTGCTTCACATGAGTTGTCACTGTGTCGTATAACAGTATAAGTTTGCTTGTTTATAAATCTACTTATTACATCTTATTCGCTAACATATCAGCTTTCCATGGCAAAGATTTATACCTTTTCACTGTTTTATCTGTATATCCAATCATGTTCACAGTAGGCACTAGATAAACATTTTGAGAAATTAATCAACTTTGAAAAATCAGAGCTTCTCTTAAAGCCTGCCATGAGGTTACATACCTAATATTCCTTACCCTGATCTCAACTAGAGATAAGACCTGTCCAAGCATTTCACGTAAGGACTTTTGATGAATGTAGTTGGTAGGATAAGAGAGTCAGAAGGAAATTACATAGAGGGCCAATGAAACAATTGAAATTTATAAAGTTTCTATTATCCATCTTAAGCAGCACACATTTCTATGATTTTTAAAAGTTTTAACATTCTAAAAAATTAAAGTGATATAACAGGTTTGCCTGTATCTCTTTGATACCTATTGCTATTTATTTGCTAGTGATCTTTCTTTCACTCCTCCAAACCTCTACGATAAGTTTGTTGAGAACGGTTAGCTCTTATTATATGGGGAATTCAGAAAGTCTAACACAAAGTCAAGTAATTTATTTATCTGTTAAATTAATGTCTGTCATTACAACAATAGAGTCTCTAAAACAAAAGACTAAAGTTAATAATTCTTTGTTTCTTGTTAAAAATAAGCCAATGTGATTTGCTTTCCTTTTTCTTCAAACAGACAAAAACTGTGTTTGTAGCTTGAGATACTTTCATTGCTTTCTCTTTCTTGTGAAATGTATTAAACATTATTCTTAGAATTTACCTTATATTTAACAGAGGGCTCCCCCTGCTTTGAACCTCATAGTATTGAGGATACTATGGCTCTTTCTGCTGCTATAACTAACTTATTGTAATCAGTATGACTTGCTTTTTTTTTTTTACTATTGATATCTCATGGCAACTTGGACTTAAGTATACAGAATATTATTTTTCTAAATAATCTCTGATTGGAAGACAGCTTCTAAATAATGCAGATGAACTATTCCATGCTCTAAATGAAGGATTAGTACAGGAGCACTGATAATCCACCTGATTTGCTGGCTTTTCTTCAAATGAACTACTAAGCTAGATCGTTTCTGGCAAGCTCCATCTGAGAGGTCTCTTCAAAATCATCCTTTTTCCTATTCATTGGATTTGCTCCCTCAGGGTCACTGTCAGACTGTGTAACTGGCCTTCTCCTGGCTTCTGATTTTTATTGTATCATGAATCCAGCTCCACCTACTTCCCTGTTACTTTTAAACTTATGACCTGCAATGGCTGAGCTCATTAACTTTCTCAACTGTAAATTTAAGCTACCTCTATGCAATCCAGACCTCAAACATGCAAAGACCACTTTCTGACTTCTGCATAGCCTCTCCAATTAACTTCTAATTTCATCACTCATCCCTTTTCTTAGAGGGTAGGAGAGGTACCTTTCAAGTCCCACAGTGAAGTCAGTATATGACTTTATAAAGGAAGTATAAAAAGAGAAGCAACAAAAATGCATTTCTAAACATGCCAAGAAACTCATAATCATTTCATACAGGTTTACATTTTTGTGGTGGGGTTAAAAATGTAGTATTTATTGCAAAAGTAAATTATATTACACCTTGCAATGATATTATAAAATATAAACTTTTGATTTTTAAATATATATTAATATTGTATTAACTACATTATTGTAATATTATAGTACATTTATATTAACATTATATATATAATATTGCTGCTGCTGCTGCTAAGTCGCTTCAGTCGTGTCCGACTCTGTGCGACCCCAGGGACGGCAGCCCACCAGGCTCCCCCGTCCCTGGGATTCTCCAGGCAAGAACACTGGAGTGGGGTGCCATTTCCTTCTCCAATGCATGAAAGTGAAAAGTGAAAGTGAAGTCGCTTAGTCGTGTCCAACTCTTCGTGACCCCATGGACTGCAGCCTACCAGGCTCCTCTGTCCATGGGATTTTCCAGGCAAGAGTACTGGAGTGGGGTGCCATTGCCTTCTCCTATATATAATATTAGGAACCCCAAATTGTTAGCACAGCAATGAAATGTCACCAATATTTATAATTTAACTTAAACCTATATTTGAAATCTTCATAGCTAAATACAACATATCTGAAATGCTGAAACGCTGCTGATATACAACCACTCATAGGACTGTATAATTTTGGTGCTTTGAGAGCTTTAAAGGCTTTTAAGAAACAAGGGAATTCAAATGCTTATAGAGTGGAAGTTCCCTCTGAGGGGTGCAATATTTGGCTGGATAATCAAAGTATTATCAATTGCAATGTAGCCAGCAACTGAGGAATAGCTAGTAGGATGTTCAGTTCAGTTCAGTTGCTCAGTCATGTCCGACTCTTTGCGACCCAATGAACCCCAGCACGCCAGGCCTCCCTGTCCATCACCAACTCCCAGAGTCTACACAAACCTATGTCCACTGAGTCGGTGATGCCATCCATATATCTCATCCACTATCATTCCCTTCTCCTCCTGCCCTCAATCTTTCCCAGCATCAGGGTCTTTTCTTTTTTTTTTCTAATTTTATTTTATTTTTAAATTTTACATAATTGTATTAGTTTTGCCAAATATCAAAATGAATCTGCCACAGGTATACACGTGTTCCCCATCCTGAACCCTCCTCCCTCCTCCCTCCCCATACCATCCCTCTGGGTCGTCCCAGTGCACTAGCCCCAAGCATCCAGCATCGTGCATCGAACCTGGACTGGCAACTCATTTCTTACATGATATTTTACATGTTTCAATGCCATTCTCCCAAATCTTCCCACCCTCTCCCTCTCCCACAGAGTCCATAAGACTGTTCTATACATCAGTGTCTCTTTTGCTGTCTCGTACACTGGGTTATTGTTACCATCTTTCTAAATTCCATATATATGCGTTAGTATACTGTATTTATGTTTTTCCTTCTGGCTTACTTCACTCTGTATAATAGGTTCCAGTTTCATCCACCTCATTAGAACTGATTCAAATGTATTCTTTTTAATGGCTGAGTAATACTCCATTGTGTATATGTACCACGGCTTTCTTATCCATTCATCTGCTGATGGGCATCTAGGTTGCTTCCATGTCCTGGCTATTATAAACAGTGCTGCGATGAACATTGGGATACACATGTCTCTTTCCCTTCTGGTTTCCTCAGTGTGTATGCCCAGCAGTGGGATTGCTGGATCATAAGGCAGTTCTATTTCCAGTTTTTTAAGGAATCTCCACACTGTTCTCCATAGTGGCTGTACTAGTTTGCATTCCCACCAACAGTGTAAGAGGGTTCCCTTTTCTCCACACCCTCTCCAGCATTTATTATTTGTAGACTTTTGGATCGCAGCCATTCTGACTGGTGTGAAATGGTACCTCATAGTGGTTTTAATTTGCATTTCTCTGATAATGAGTGATGTTGAGCATCTTTTCATGTGTTTGTTAGCCATCTGTATGTCTTCTTTGGAGAAATGTCTATTTAGTTCTTTGGCCCATTTTTTGATTGGGTCGTTTATTTTTCTGGAGTTGAGCTGTAGGAGTTGCTTGTATATTTTTGAGATTAGTCTTCAATATCCGCAAATCAATCAATGTAATACACCACATTAACAAATTGAAAAATAAAAACCATATGATTATCTCAATAGATGCAGAGAAAGCCTTTGACAAAATTCAACATCCATTTATGATAAAAACTCTCCAGAAAGCAGGAATAGAAGGAACATACCTCAACATAATAAAAGCTATATATGACAAACCCACAGCAAACATTATCCTCAATGGTGAAAAATTGAAAGCATTTCTTCTAAAGTCAGGAACAAGACAAGGGTGCCCACTTTCACCATTACTATTCAACATAGTTTTGGAAGTTTTGGCCACAGCAATCAGAGCAGAAAAAGAAATAAAAGGAATCCAAATTGGAAAAGAAGAAGTAAAACTCTCACTATTTGCAGATGGCATGATCCTCTACATAAAAAACCCTAAAGATTCCACCAGAAAATTACTAGAAATAATCAATGACTATAGTAAAGCTGCAGGATATAAAATCAACACACAGAAATCCCTTGCATTCCTATACACTAATAATGAGAAAACAGAAAGAGAAATTAAGGAAACAATTCCATTCACCATTGCAACGGAAAGAATAAAATACTTAGGAATATATCTACCTAAAGAAACTAAAGACCTATATATAGAAAACTATAAAACACTGGTGAAAGAAATCAAAGAGGACACTAATAGATGGAGAAATATACCATGTTCATGGATTGGAAGAATCAATATAGTGAAAATGAGTATACTACCCAAAGCAATTTATAGATTCAACGCAATCCCTATCAAGCTACCAACAGTATTCTTCACAGAGCTAGAACAAATAATTTCACAATTTGTATGGAAATACAAAAAACCTCGAATAGCCAAAGCGATCTTGAGAAAGAAAAATGGAACTGGAGGAATCAACGTACCTGACTTCAGGCTCTACTACAAAGCCACAGTTATCAAGACAGTATGGTACTGGCACAAAGACAGAAATATTGATCAATGGAATAAAATAGAAAGCCCAGAGATAAATCCATGCACATATGGACACCTTATCTTTGACAAAGGAGGCAAGAATATACAATGGATTAAAGACAATCTCTTTAACAAGTGGTGCTGGGAAATCTGGTCAACCACTTGTAAAAGAATGAAACTAGACCACTTTCTAACACCATTCACAAAAATAAACTCAAAATGGATTAAAGATCTAAACATAAGACCAGAAACTATAAAACTCCTAGAGGAGAACATAGGCAAAACACTCTCCGACATACATCACAGCAGGATCCTCTATGACCCACCTCCCAGAATATTGGAAATAAAAGCAAAAATAAACAAATGGGACCTAATTAACCTTAAAAGCTTCTGCACATCAAAGGAAACTATTAGCAAGGTGAAAAGACAGCCTTCAGAATGGGAGAAAATAATAGCAAATGAAGCAACCGACAAACAACTAATCTCAAAAATATACAAGCATCAGGGTCTTTTCAAATGAGTCAGCTCTTCGCATCAGGTGGCCAAAGGATTGGAGTTTCAGCTTCAACATCAGTCCTTCCAATGAACACCCAGGACTGATCTCCTTTAGGATGGACTGGTTGGATCTCCTTGCAGTCCAAGGGACTCTCAAGAGTCTTCTCCAACACCACAGTTCAAAAGCATCAATTCTTCTGTGCTCAGCTTTCTTCACAGTCCAACTCTTACATCCATACATGACTGCTGGAAAAATCATAGCCTTGACTAGACAGATCTTTAGGAGTCACATAAAGTCTTAATGGTCAATGCAATTATGTCTCTGTATGTCTCTCTCCTAGTTTTGTTACACAAAGAAGAGCTCGTCTAAGGACATTGTAATAATTTCAACAAACCCTAGGAAGATTTGCTTTTGACATCTTGAATTTCTCTGACCCATAACTATTTGGAAACAACCTCTCACCAAATACTGTGTGAACATTTAAGTTTCTTTGTGTGTGTGTTAGTCACTCAGTCATGTCCCACCCTTTGCAATCCCATGGACTGTAGCCCACCAGGCTCCTCTCTCCTTGGAATTCTCCAGGCAAGAATACTGGAGTGGGTTGCCATTCCCTTTTCTAAGGGATTTTCCAGACCCAAGGATTGAACCCAGGTCTCCTGAACTGTATACAGATTCTTTAACCATCTGAGCCACTAAGTTTATCTAACCCAGGACAAATGCTAGGAACCCAGGCTTAAAAATAAAATCTCACTGGGCTTCCCTGGTGGCTTAGTGGTAAAGATTCCATTGCCCAATGCAGGAGACACAGGTTCTCTCCCTAATCTGGGAAGATCCCACATGCCATGGGGCAGCTAAGCCCATGTGCCACAGCTACTGAGCTCACTCACCACATCTCCTGGACTCTGCAGGCCCTAGAGCCGGTGCCTCAGAACAAGAGAAGCCACTACAATCAGGAGCTCTGGGGCTGCAACTAGAGAAAGCCCACGTGGCAAGGAAGACCCTGAGTACAGCCAAAAATAATAAATAGATAATTTTTATTGAAAAAAAGCAAATTCACACTAATTACTAGTATTCTGAAAGATTATTCACATGCCTAAGATTTATTCCTCCTTGGACATACTCTTAAGAATGCCTGCAAAAGACAGTCTCTGAGTTACTTGTCTCTGGCTAAACCTGGGAGAAACATCTATCAACTCCATGAACTGTGTCTACAACACGGTCTACAAGCTAGTAATACACATGCATATAACAGTTAAGGGTGAAAACATAACTGCCTAAGATGGCGGTTTAGAATAAAATAGCAAGAAAAAAAAATTCTGAGCAGGGCCAGACTTCAAAGAATTTGTTTAACCAATGTTAAATAAAGACTAATAAACAAAAAGAAGTCCCAAGGAAAGGGAGGGGTGTCTTTCAGTATTCAAAAATGCTAGAATGACCAAAATTAAAAGTTCATTAAAGGAGCCAAGCAGTATATTTGAGTTGCAGAATAGATTTAATTTAAAAGTAGATCAGTAGAGATAGTGTAAATAAGAACAAGTAATGTAGAAAAATTAACAGTTTCAGAGAAATGTGAAATACCTCTAAACATATCAACAGACATGTAATGAGAATATTAGAAAGAGGGAGGAGAGAAAGGAGTATAAAAAAAATATTTGAAGATACATGGTTGAAAATACCCCAAATTTGATGAAAAGCATTAATTTACACATCTGAGAAGTTCAGTAAAGCTCAAGAAGAATGACCACAAAGAGATCCAAACACACACACATCATACTCAAAAGCCAAATATAAGAGAAACATTTGAAAGCAGCAAGAGAAAAAATTACTCAACACATACAAGGGAACCCCGAACAAATTAACAAATACCTTTTTATCTGAAACAATGGAAGCCAGCAAGCAGTGAGATGACATATTCACAATGCTGAGAGAAATAAAATAATCTACCAAGAATCCTGTATTTAGCAAAGCTATCTTTTGAACAAATTACCAAATGTTCCTACATAAACAAGACTGAGATATTCCACTAGTATGAAACCTGCTTCACAAGAAATACTCAAGAAAGTTATCCAAGCAGAAAGCAAGTGACACTAAGTTAAATTAAAGTGATATTAATAAGTTAATTAATAAATTAAATAATAATACATATTATTATTAAAGTGATATAATTTAAAGTATAAATATCAAAGTAAAATATAACTAAACCTATTTATGATATTTATAAAATATAAAATATTTATGACATATATGATAAAATAAATATCAAAGTAAAATATAAAGTAAAGTAAAATATTACAATAGATTACAGTGATATTAATTCAAATTCACAAGGGATAAAAAAAGAGCTCAAGTTATGATAGACACTGTAGAGATTTATTTCTCCTTATCCATTTCATTGGTTTTAAAGAACTTGTATTTAACTGACTTAAAATACCCCTCTACAGTGACTGTGTTCTGAAAATGAACATAGTAAACATGAATTTTACCTTCTCAAAAATGTGTAAGGCAGAGGAGAAAAGTAGGGAATTGTGAAGACTTTTCTACTTTTAGAAAATCAGGGAGTTCGAAGGGGCTCAGATCGTAGATGAGAAAGAATGATGTACAGCACTGAAGAGCATTTGCTAGATTTCTGACCTGGGCTCTGAGTTAAGGGTAAATCCAAGGTCATATTCCTGGAAGCACTATGAAATATTTGGACTTGGTGTCTCATTTCCATTTGACTTCTTTCAGAAATTTGTAATAACAATTCTCTTGGTAAAATTTTAGCCAGGTGTATATCTGAGTCCCACAGATTTCTATAGAGCAAGAAATTTCATCTTTTTGAAAAGTGATTGTTGCCTTTAAATAATTTATGTCAATTTCAAGGGGATTAGGAAAGTGAATCTGGAGAGGGTTAAGATTCATTTACTTAACAGTAAGAGAAACAAAGGAATCAGACATAATTCAGCAATTAAACAGCAACAACAAGGACTAACTCTAGGATCTATTTTAAATGCAGAGTAGTAGTTCCATTCATCTGGCTATGTTTGAGGGTCGCTGTGAAATATTTCTGTGTTGGCAACTACTTCTACCTGTAGCTCATTGCCTTACAACAAAAATGAATTGGGTGCTTTTAATAGGTCATTTACAACCAGATAATTGGAACAAAGGCAAAGACTTGTTTAGTGGCTAATGAACATGCTTGCTCTAAACAAAAGGAAAAGGAAGAATCTTCAAAAAAAGTGTTTAATCCCAATATTTCAATGATGGGAAAACTTTTTTTTTAACTTTTTTTTTTTTAATATGTGAGTATTTATGTACTACAAAGAATGTCTTTTAGACTCAGTGTAATCTTTCTGCATCTTGACTAATAAGGTCCCTTGCCTGTAGGTCATGCCTTCAACAGAAAAAATTACTCTGAGTGGATCTGTTTCATTCAAAAGTTTTATATCTGAGTATTTAAAACAGCTGAGAAATCCTCAAAATAATACTTTTCCTTCATGTTTGTTATTATTGTTAGTTCCTTTTTGTCCCATCCTCCACCAGAACTGCAGTGACATTTCCTAACTAGGAGTGCATATTTTAGCAGATTTTTAAGGCCTTGCTTCATTTTGAGATAAATGAGTGAGTTCTGGGTCACTGGTTAAGATCAAACACCAGACAGGTAAGATCACCAGACAGGTATGAAGTAACTTTAATTGTGCAGGAAGCATAAGTCTCCTACTCAAGTCTCTCAGTTTATTTCTATGTTATAATCTAGGCAAACAAACAGCAAAACTGCAAAAAGAATCCGATCCCAAGGATTTCTGAAACGTATCACTATGATTTAGTTTAGCTACTAGTAATTAACAATGACAATAAAAACAACAAGAAGTATTCACTGAAAAAAAATGTGCTGTCTTGCAGCAACCCTCTGTACTTACTGGCTTTTAACCTAATTTATATACATCTGATTGTGCTCCATAAAAATTTAGAGCTCCCACTGTAGTAAATCGGAATTTGTTTTGTTTAATAAAAATATTGCCAGATAGCAACTGTCAGTTAGAAAATTAGATTTAATTTCCCTTTATGAGTAATTAGCTGTGAGCATCTCGGCTCTCTTTAGGCATATAATTAACTTTTCTAATCAAATGTAACTTCTTTTGTGTTGAAGATAGTACAATGAGCTTTGTCATCAAATACTACACTTCCTATTCATGACAGACATAAGTGAAATAAATTGTTTACTCTATTTTACTCCTGAGATTTTAACATGGAAATGAGAAACAAACAGGAAAGATGTAAAGAGTTGCTAATGGCAAGGTTTCTTTGTTTGGAAAGGCATTTCAGTTCCAAATTTCTATTTTCAATATGCTGTTGAGACTCTGAAATTGCAATCAGGTATATGAAAAACTGGACATGAGCAGGCATTCGGCGGTCCAGCTCTACTCTGTGCCTTCAGGTCACCCTGAGCAGAATTTACATCAGAACCATTCAGCTTTAGCCTGGCTTGCTTCCATCATTCTGGGCGAGAGCTCAGAGATAGAGCTACATGATATAAACGTAGCTGTTTAAGAAGTGAAAAAAATCTAGCTACATTACTTAATCTGCAACATAATAATTTAAAAATGAAATTTAATGTTTGACTGAACTTATACATTTAATTTGTAGGAAGAGAAGATCTTCTAAACAGAAACTTAATTAATGCTTATTTCTGAATTAACTATGCAAGAACTCATATGCTGGTAGTTTTCTCTGGATATTATTAACCTCCACGTGGCCTCAAAAAGTGTGATATGATGTGTAGATGTTATATTTGATATTGGAAGAAGAGGATATGTGGAAACATCTTTAAAAATGATTGCTTATTGAAAAAGTGCCAATCCTGTTCATGTTGTATGTATAGAATTTGCTCAACTAAGACAAAACACTGCTGTCTCTATGATGTGAGAAAGATAAGGATTACTACAGCAAATCCAAGTATTCAGTCCCTGCCTCATTAAATAATTGTAAATATAATAATGTACTTTTGCCCAGACCACTACTGGATTATGACTTTCAGTTACATACTAGAAAAGAAAGGCAAATTTTTTAGAGAATAATCTCTCTTGCAGAATTTCTAACTTTACTTGAAGCATTTATATCAATTTTGCCCTCAATATTGGGAGAAAAAAATGTAAGAAATTTCGCTCTTTCTTTACATTAAGAATAGGGAAAAACATCTGAATCTCTCTGGGGAAAAAAAAAATGTATTAAACCCATAAAATTAGTATATGTTTATTTTCTACTTAAAATCTCAAAATCTTTTACCCAGTATTGACTGGCCACTTATATCAGTGTCTTTATTTATTTTCTGGTTTCACTATGTTAGATAATTTATCAACAAAAGCTTATGTCACTTAAAAAAAAATTAGTTGCTCAGTTGTGTCTGACTCTTTGCCATCTCATGGACTGTAGCCTGCCAGGCTCCTCTGGCTGTGGGATTCTCCAGTGCAAGAATGCTGGAGAGTAAAATAGTGGAACTCGTTATAAATCATACTCAATTCCCTTCTCCAGGGGATCTTCCTACCCAGGGATTGAACTTGAATGCCCTGCATGGCAGGTCTATCCTTTACCATCTGAGCCACGAGGGAGGCCCCTTTATGTCATTTTCATATAGTTAATTCTAGAAAACAAGAAAAGAATTTAACTCTATCATTATTATTTAATTGGACAAGAAATCAAGTTTTGTGCATTTGTTAAATGTTCCTGGCATACATTATTTTTATGGACACGCATATCTAAATTGAAGGAAAAAAATCTGTATCACCAGTAAACAGAGTTTTATTTCTGTTTTCACAATGTGATTTATTTATTCTGACATACAATATATTCTGTAAATATGCAGCTAAGGAATGCAGACTCGCTTTAATATTAGTATTAGTACATCAAAATTAGTAAATGAAATCTTCTCTGATAAACAGAGCATAGGAATTATTTTTAGATATTCAGACTTGACTCCTTTCCGTTAGTGCAGATAATTCAGAATGAACTCTGTGAATCTGTGTGTGTAGAACTCATAATAAATCATACTTAATCATTTTTGTTATCTTTTGAGTAGAGGTATACAGTAACAACACATAATACATTTTCAAATTTTCTTTGAAAATTAATATTTCTGGATATAGGGCATAACAAGTAATCTGTGGTCAGACAAAAGCTATCTGATTTTATGATTGTAGTATTTGCAAGAAGGCAATGGCACCCCA
Organism: Bos indicus; assembly: GCF_029378745.1. NCBI lineage: Eukaryota > Metazoa > Chordata > Mammalia > Artiodactyla > Bovidae > Bos > Bos indicus. The sequence continues at coordinate 103,777,096 of NC_091766.1, forward strand.
CTCCAGTACTCTTGCCTGGAAAATCCCATGGACGGGGAGCCTGGTCGGCTGAGTTCATGGGATCGCTAAGAGTCGGACACGACTGAGCGACTTCACTTTCTCTTTTCACTTTCATGCCTCGGAGAAGGAAATGGCAACCCACTCCAGTGTTCTTGCCTGGAGAATCCCAGGGACGGGGGAGCCTGGTGGGCTGTGGCTACGGGGTCACACAGAGACTGAAGCGACTTAGCAGTAGCAGCAGCAGCAGCAGCAATTGGAAAGGATGGGCTTCCCTAATAGCTCAGCTGGTAAAGAATCCGCCTGTAATGCAAGAGACCCGGGTTTGATTCCTGGGTTGGGAAGACCTGCTGCGGAAGGGTCAATCTACACACTCCAGTACTGTTGGGCTTCCCCTGTGGCTCAGCAGGTAAAGAATATGCCCGCAATGCGGCAGACCTGGTTGGGAAGATCCCCTAGAGAAGGGAAAGGCTACCCAGTAGCCAGGAAAGGCTCCAGTATCCTGGCCTGGAGAATTTACAGTCCATGGGGTCACAGAAAATCTGACACGACTAAGCGACTTTCACTCACTTCACAATAGGAAAGGATGAAATTTCCTTCAGCTTTTTAATAAATGAATTTGTCTTTAGGCATCTATCATATACAGTAAGAGGAGAAATTTGGCTTTTAGCACTGGTGAACTAATAAGATGAATTGCTACAAAGTATTGAGTTCTCATATGAAGACAATTTTACAGTAAATGTAATATTGCTTTTATATTTACCTCACTCCCACAAATAAAGCAAAGAAATACAAAGTTCAATGCTAATACTCAATAAAAGGCCTAGCCCTCTCCAAAATAATTGCCAGGATGTAGCATAGTCATTTAAATTATATAAGTCTTTTAGTCTAGATTTCTTAGCCATTTACTGACAGTGCTCATATTCTCCAAAAGCCAGTTACATGAATGAGGCTCTGTGATATGTTTTTTTAAATTGTGCCAAGGTGTATTCCCACATCCTGCATAAATTGTATGAAGATTCAGAGAAAAGGACGGAGTTAAAATTGTGTTTATCAGTTATTTGTTCCACATAGATCAAACAAAAGCCCATACTTTTTCTCATGACAATTTTACTTAAAAATGACTTTCAAATGTGCTAAATAGTTATTGTATATCTAGCAGATACCAGAAATGTTAAGAGTGCAAATGGTATAAAATGGAATTTTTGACTTACAGGAATTCATAACATGTTCCCAAAAATATTAAATGGTATAATGTTGTGGACAGTATGAAGGACAGGGAAGCCTGGAGTGCTGCAGTCCCTGGGGTCACAAAGAGTTGGATGCAACTTAGCAACTGAACCACAAAAATATTGTTTTTTAATAATTGTGTAGAAGTCTTGACTATTAAAGGGCTTATATAAAATTTGAGAGTTAAGCTGAATTTTTAAGAAAAGATGAAAGAGGGAAAAGAATCTGAAAAATAATCTATGTACATACAGATGTGTGTGTGTGTGTGTGTGTGTGTATATATATATATATACACACACATATATATATGCATGCTGCTGCTGCTGCTAAGTCGTCCCAGGCGTGTCCGACTCTGTGCGACCCCATAGACGGCAGCCCACCAGGCTCCTCCGTCCCTGGGATTCTCCAGGCAAGAAAACTGGAGTGGGTTGCCATTTCCTTCTCCAGTGCATGAAAGTGAAAAGTGAAAGTGAAGTCGCTCAGTCGTGTCCGACTCTTATCGACCCCGTGCACTGCAGCCCACCAGGCTCCTCCGTCCATGGGATTTTCCAGGCAAGAGTACTGGAGTGGGGTGCCATTGCCTTCTCCATATATATATGCATTCACATAACTAAATCACTTTACTGTACACCTGAAAACAACACAACATTGTAAACCAACTAAACTTCATTTTTTTTAAAAAATGATCTTTAGAAAAAGAAAGAAGGAAAGGACTTAATGAATTAAAAAGAACAGTCGCAAGCTTTCCAGAAAGTGCAGTACAGACATAAATCTAAAAAAAAAATCAGGATTTAACAGGGCATGTGGTTCTCACAGGAAAGGACTGTTTTACTGGGGCATGGCAGTAGGTATATTGCATCTAGACACAGGAGAGTTTGAACAGTCAGTTTCAGAAGTTGGATCTGTTCCTCAGGATTCCCCACCATTCTCATCAGAGGGATGGCAGTGATGGGCTGTTGGGGGGGCTTTGTTTGGGGAAAAGAACTTCATTTTCCCCAGAGCAGCAAGTGGACAGATCCTCCAACATAAGTTGTGTGTACCGAGAAAGGAAGGAGAGTATCTTCAAGTAGCTATTCATTCTTCCACGTGATCTGTTTTGTAATTTTCTCTCTTTCACACATGTGCACTTGTATACATACTCCAGGTGTATACACATGATCAGCTCTTCCTTGCCTAAATTCTTAGAAAGAAACCATGACAGATGAACTCAAAATCTAAAAATAGTTTTGGGTTGGCTGTAGAATGTGTAGTAAAATTTATCAAAGTTTATTTATCAATGACTTTTGCTGCACTGATATTAAAATGAGTTCATATAATAGGCTTGTCTTATGTTGCAGCAACATCAATTTTTGCCATGGTCTGTACACACCGTCTATTCAGTTGCTTCTGTACACTGGCCCCTGCCAGTCTCCTGCCAGGAATGCTAACCTTAACACTATTACATGGGTACAGGATACCATGCATTATGCCAAGGGCTTTTCATTGATCAGCTCCATTAGTCCTTATAAAAATTTCACCACGTTAATGTTGCAAATAAAGTAAGTGAGACCCAGAGACACCAGTAACTAATTCCATCCCACACTAGGTTATGAACCCCCTGAGGGTTGATTCTATGTATTCATTTTGCTCCTGCCAGCGACTGTTACAGTGATACTAAGTGTTGGTTGATTAAAGACATTATTGAAGAAGAAGACATAGGTAAGTACATTAACCCAGAAAGAGCCAGCATTATGTAAAATAGTATCATACTCAGATGGTCAAAATCTAAACATTAGGCAGTGGAAAATTCATGGAAAATTCATGTAAACATTCATGTAAAATTGGAAATGTTAGATACTAATTGTATCAAATTATGATGCAATTATTAGTGACAACATTTAGAAAGTGCCACCATAAGTCATCAACCTTAGCACATAGCCACATTCTGGACTTTATTATCACCTAGGTATAACTTATTTATAGCATTTAAACTCTTGTACCACACTTTGTGAACAAAATCTTCAGTGTTGATAAATATTATTCCTTTATTCAGTTTATAATCCACTGAGATATGCTACCCTTTTATCCACAAATTTCTCCAACAAAACATGATCATTTTAGTCTAATTTCCTACACAGACTAACGATGAATTGGCTTACTATCTCATCAATAGTCTCAAAATTGCAGCTCTTGTATCTTTTCGCTCTATCGTTCAACTCACAACACTGATTAAACACAATTTTTTATCTATTTTCCTGCACTAGTAAAGTGATTGCTTTTTGGAAAAACTACAAAAATTTGTGGAATGGTAGACTGATGCAACTCCAATATCATTGTTTTCATTTCTACCTGAACCATCGACAGTATTTGTCAGTCTGTTATTAAAAATACACTTGTGCCCCTTTGCTTCGAGAGGCTCTTCTAATAACCATGGGAATCTCCAAGGTTTCCTTACCAAACTTTCAACCCATGGATTGCTCCTATAACTGATGCAACCTCTGACCTCCCTCACTGAGCAGTGCCTTATGTTTTCTAATACAACCATTCCTTCTGGGATGCGCGTTAAGCCTTTAGACTTATTTTCTTGCTCATTCCTAAAATCCCTGGAACCTAAAGCATTCTCTGGAATGTCACAACTAATCAATAAACATATGTCAAAAAATTTTAAGAAAACCATTAGATAGGTAACATAAGTGAGATTGATAATGAAACCGGTAGTTAGAAATGGGGGTGAGGCATTAAATATGGAAGATGGACAGAGGAAGCCGCAGTAACAGACTCTGAAAACTGAATATGAATGCTTGAAATAAGGCTGAGCCCTAGCAGCAGAAATAACCATGTCTGAGGAATAACTATAACCAGTCTTTAGGTTGTGTTTTGTGGAGAAACAGCACAGCAATACTTTCTTTTGGCTCAAGGTTTGAAGAAAGAGGGGAAGTTAGCCCCTGAGAAAAAATACCATAGACATTTGGCAGAAAGACATGGGTTATCAGGGTTCAGTAGAAGGTGGTAACAACACAGGGAAGACAGTGGCCTGCTACTCTAGCCTGGCTATTTGTTAAACCACAGTGCACAGAAACTCTGAATTTTATGGTGATTTGCTCTTAGCTGGGAAAGGATGACCTGAACAAATTCCAGATATATGATAGGAATGGACACTGATAGTTATCTTTAAAATTTATTTTATTGTCTTCACTATGGAAGGAAGGGGAATTTTAAGTATAGATCCATTGATTCTACATTAGATATTTTGGGCACACTTTTCATATATCTCTTTTAATCACCCCAAATCTCTTTAAGAAAGATGGTATTATCATCATGCTTTGAATAAAGAAATGTATGCTCAGAGAAGTAATTTGCTTAAAGCCATTTATTACACTGTAGAACTGGATCTAAAGCCACTTGCCTCTTTCATGATCCTGTGCTAAGAAAAGAACCTGCACCTTCCTTGAAGGACCTGCATGAAAAGCAGGATTAGAGAAACTTGCTGTGAGAGTTTGCAAGTATTTAGTTTATCATTGCTTAATGCTAAGCCACTAAATAATATTCTCTTCAAAATGATAAAAGAAGAAAAAATAAGTTGCTAGTTGGGGCTTAAGGAGAACCCTGACTTTAAAAGCACATATGGAATTGGGTGCAGGTGTCTTTAGAATCTACACATTTTCAACTTCTTGAGCCTTGGTCAAAATAGTATCTTTTAAAAGCTGCTAGCAAATTTTGGTAAATTATATTTAACTAAATATTTGTGCTACGGCATAAGACTTTATTTTTGAGTTGACATTTTGGTGAACTGGAGGCTATTGTACTGAGGATTCTGGTCCTAGAAACAATTTTACTGTTCATCATCTTTCTGTCATTCATTCTAACGAAGGCAAATAGTAGTAGTTGGTATCATTGATAACCTTGGAGGAAGAACAGGAGAATAGATGTCACACCAAGAGTCTGCAATTTTAACAAAACGAGGCCTAATTAATGGCTTTGCTTGTTTTACCTTAAAGTTGATACTTTATGCTACTGATATCATGTACCTAACCAATTTTTAAAAATAACTTTACTCATTCTTACTAGTACCACCTCTTCCACTATTTTTCTTTCAGTGAATTTAAAAGTATATATCACTTAATTAGGGACTTCCCTAGTGGTTAAGAATCTGCCTTGCAGGGTAGGGGAACACAGGTTCGATCCCTTTTTTGGGGAGCTAATCTCCCACCTGCCATAGAGCAGCTAGGCTTGTATGCTACAACTGCTAAGCCCACGGGCCACAAGTACAGAGTCCGTGTGCCGCAACAAAAGACCTGCATGCCACAACTAAGACCAGCACAGGCAAGTGAAAAGGACAAGCCAGTCAGAAGGGCCACCAAAAAAAAAGTGTAGCACTTAGTTTTATACTCATTCACGCTTTTGACTACTTTTCCTCATAGCTTGCTGCTGCTAAGTCGCTTCAGTCATGTCCGACTCTGTGCGATTCCATAGACAGCAGCCCACCAGGCTCTGCTGTCCCTGGGATTCTCCAGGCAAGAACACTGGAGTGGGTTGCCATTTCCTTCTCCATTGTGTGAGTGAAAAGTAAAAGTGAAGTCGCTCAGTCGTGTCCGACTCTTATCGACCCCGTGCACTGCAGCCCACCAGGCTCCTCCGTCCATGGGATTTTCCAGGCAAGAGTACTGGAGTGGGGTGCCATTGCCTTCTCCATATATATATGCATTCACATAACTAAATCACTTTACTGTACACCTGAAAACAACACAACCTTGTAAACCAACTAAACTTCATTTTTTTTAAAAAATGATCTTTAGAAAAAGAAAGAAGGAAAGGACTTAATGAATTAAAAAGAACAGTCGCAAGCTTTCCAGAAAGTGCAGTACAGACATAAATCTAAAAAAAAAATCAGGATTTAACAGGGCATGTGGTTCTCACAGGAAAGGACTGTTTTACTGGGGCATGGCAGTAGGTATATTGCATCTAGACACAGGAGAGTTTGAACAGTCAGTTTCAGAAGTTGGATCTGTTCCTCAGGATTCCCCACCATTCTCATCAGAGGGATGGCAGTGATGGGCTGTTGGGGGGGCTTTGTTTGGGGAAAAGAACTTCATTTTCCCCAGAGCAGCAAGTGGACAGATCCTCCAACATAAGTTGTGTGTACCGAGAAAGGAAGGAGAGTATCTTCAAGTAGCTATTCATTCTTCCACGTGATCTGTTTTGTAATTTTCTCTCTTTCACACATGTGCACTTGTATACATACTCCAGGTGTATACACATGATCAGCTCTTCCTTGCCTAAATTCTTAGAAAGAAACCATGACAGATGAACTCAAAATCTAAAAATAGTTTTGGGTTGGCTGTAGAATGTGTAGTAAAATTTATCAAAGTTTATTTATCAATGACTTTTGCTGCACTGATATTAAAATGAGTTCATATAATAGGCTTGTCTTATGTTGCAGCAACATCAATTTTTGCCATGGTCTGTACACACCGTCTATTCAGTTGCTTCTGTACACTGGCCCCTGCCAGTCTCCTGCCAGGAATGCTAACCTTAACACTATTACATGGGTACAGGATACCATGCATTATGCCAAGGGCTTTTCATTGATCAGCTCCATTAGTCCTTATAAAAATTTCACCACGTTAATGTTGCAAATAAAGTAAGTGAGACCCAGAGACACCAGTAACTAATTCCATCCCACACTAGGTTATGAACCCCCTGAGGGTTGATTCTATGTATTCATTTTGCTCCTGCCAGCGACTGTTACAGTGATACTAAGTGTTGGTTGATTAAAGACATTATTGAAGAAGAAGACATAGGTAAGTACATTAACCCAGAAAGAGCCAGCATTATGTAAAATAGTATCATACTCAGATGGTCAAAATCTAAACATTAGGCAGTGGAAAATTCATGGAAAATTCATGTAAACATTCATGTAAAATTGGAAATGTTAGATACTAATTGTATCAAATTATGATGCAATTATTAGTGACAACATTTAGAAAGTGCCACCATAAGTCATCAACCTTAGCACATAGCCACATTCTGGACTTTATTATCACCTAGGTATAACTTATTTATAGCATTTAAACTCTTGTACCACACTTTGTGAACAAAATCTTCAGTGTTGATAAATATTATTCCTTTATTCAGTTTATAATCCACTGAGATATGCTACCCTTTTATCCACAAATTTCTCCAACAAAACATGATCATTTTAGTCTAATTTCCTACACAGACTAACGATGAATTGGCTTACTATCTCATCAATAGTCTCAAAATTGCAGCTCTTGTATCTTTTCGCTCTATCGTTCAACTCACAACACTGATTAAACACAATTTTTTATCTATTTTCCTGCACTAGTAAAGTGATTGCTTTTTGGAAAAACTACAAAAATTTGTGGAATGGTAGACTGATGCAACTCCAATATCATTGTTTTCATTTCTACCTGAACCATCGACAGTATTTGTCAGTCTGTTATTAAAAATACACTTGTGCCCCTTTGCTTCGAGAGGCTCTTCTAATAACCATGGGAATCTCCAAGGTTTCCTTACCAAACTTTCAACCCATGGATTGCTCCTATAACTGATGCAACCTCTGACCTCCCTCACTGAGCAGTGCCTTATGTTTTCTAATACAACCATTCCTTCTGGGATGCGCGTTAAGCCTTTAGACTTATTTTCTTGCTCATTCCTAAAATCCCTGGAACCTAAAGCATTCTCTGGAATGTCACAACTAATCAATAAACATATGTCAAAAAATTTTAAGAAAACCATTAGATAGGTAACATAAGTGAGATTGATAATGAAACCGGTAGTTAGAAATGGGGGTGAGGCATTAAATATGGAAGATGGACAGAGGAAGCCGCAGTAACAGACTCTGAAAACTGAATATGAATGCTTGAAATAAGGCTGAGCCCTAGCAGCAGAAATAACCATGTCTGAGGAATAACTATAACCAGTCTTTAGGTTGTGTTTTGTGGAGAAACAGCACAGCAATACTTTCTTTTGGCTCAAGGTTTGAAGAAAGAGGGGAAGTTAGCCCCTGAGAAAAAATACCATAGACATTTGGCAGAAAGACATGGGTTATCAGGGTTCAGTAGAAGGTGGTAACAACACAGGGAAGACAGTGGCCTGCTACTCTAGCCTGGCTATTTGTTAAACCACAGTGCACAGAAACTCTGAATTTTATGGTGATTTGCTCTTAGCTGGGAAAGGATGACCTGAACAAATTCCAGATATATGATAGGAATGGACACTGATAGTTATCTTTAAAATTTATTTTATTGTCTTCACTATGGAAGGAAGGGGAATTTTAAGTATAGATCCATTGATTCTACATTAGATATTTTGGGCACACTTTTCATATATCTCTTTTAATCACCCCAAATCTCTTTAAGAAAGATGGTATTATCATCATGCTTTGAATAAAGAAATGTATGCTCAGAGAAGTAATTTGCTTAAAGCCATTTATTACACTGTAGAACTGGATCTAAAGCCACTTGCCTCTTTCATGATCCTGTGCTAAGAAAAGAACCTGCACCTTCCTTGAAGGACCTGCATGAAAAGCAGGATTAGAGAAACTTGCTGTGAGAGTTTGCAAGTATTTAGTTTATCATTGCTTAATGCTAAGCCACTAAATAATATTCTCTTCAAAATGATAAAAGAAGAAAAAATAAGTTGCTAGTTGGGGCTTAAGGAGAACCCTGACTTTAAAAGCACATATGGAATTGGGTGCAGGTGTCTTTAGAATCTACACATTTTCAACTTCTTGAGCCTTGGTCAAAATAGTATCTTTTAAAAGCTGCTAGCAAATTTTGGTAAATTATATTTAACTAAATATTTGTGCTACGGCATAAGACTTTATTTTTGAGTTGACATTTTGGTGAACTGGAGGCTATTGTACTGAGGATTCTGGTCCTAGAAACAATTTTACTGTTCATCATCTTTCTGTCATTCATTCTAACGAAGGCAAATAGTAGTAGTTGGTATCATTGATAACCTTGGAGGAAGAACAGGAGAATAGATGTCACACCAAGAGTCTGCAATTTTAACAAAACGAGGCCTAATTAATGGCTTTGCTTGTTTTACCTTAAAGTTGATACTTTATGCTACTGATATCATGTACCTAACCAATTTTTAAAAATAACTTTACTCATTCTTACTAGTACCACCTCTTCCACTATTTTTCTTTCAGTGAATTTAAAAGTATATATCACTTAATTAGGGACTTCCCTAGTGGTTAAGAATCTGCCTTGCAGGGTAGGGGAACACAGGTTCGATCCCTTTTTTGGGGAGCTAATCTCCCACCTGCCATAGAGCAGCTAGGCTTGTATGCTACAACTGCTAAGCCCACGGGCCACAAGTACAGAGTCCGTGTGCCGCAACAAAAGACCTGCATGCCACAACTAAGACCAGCACAGGCAAGTGAAAAGGACAAGCCAGTCAGAAGGGCCACCAAAAAAAAAGTGTAGCACTTAGTTTTATACTCATTCACGCTTTTGACTACTTTTCCTCATAGCTTGCTGCTGCTAAGTCGCTTCAGTCATGTCCGACTCTGTGCGATTCCATAGACAGCAGCCCACCAGGCTCTGCTGTCCCTGGGATTCTCCAGGCAAGAACACTGGAGTGGGTTGCCATTTCCTTCTCCATTGTGTGAGTGAAAAGTAAAAGTGAAGTCGCTCAGTCGTGTCCGACTCTTCTCGACCCCATGGACTGCAGCCCACCAGGCTCCTCCGTCCATGGGATTTTCCAGGCAAGAGTACTAGAGTGGGGTGCCATTGCCTTCTCCGGATGTACTCTCTAGTCTGGGTTAATTAGTAAAGCTTGGCCCTACTTTTCAAATATTTTGATGATAGAACTTTGTGTATGAGTATCTATGCCCACAAATGTATTTTGTGCATTTAATCATTATATTAATATTAGCCTCTAAAGAGTAATATGGAAGGATGGCTAGGCAAGGCCCAGTAATATGTAATACTTGAATTGTAACAATAGCAACAATCCAAGAAAACTTGGTAGATTTAGAAACTAAGAGAAATCATTACATGAATTTATATTTATAATTATGCCTGTGATTATAAACATATCAGCTTTAATAATGAATATAGTTCTACATCTTGAATATATTGAAAAAATTCACACTCATTATTCTTTTAACCCTTTGTATTTATTAAACAAAGTCAATATTGTTGATTTGGTAATGATAAATTGATCTCAGTATATTTTTAACCATAAGAGATAACTGTATTCTTATTTTTCTCCAGGTTTATATTTTTCTCCCATCTATCTTTCTAGTAATTTAAGGCAGTAGAAATATCATATGTAACTTCAAAATGAATATTGGATTCTCTCATTTTGCTGTATAAAATACTTTATAAAAAGTCTGAGAGGATTTCTCTAACATTATTTACTATAAATGTTACATAAAGTAACAGTAGAGTTATTGTTAACTCAATCATCTAACTAAACATCTTTCTTCAAATATGGCATAAACATGCATGTAAATTTAACAAAAATTGGAAACATTTTTGTTTTCATGCTAAAATAAGGAACATATATATTAGGCTTTTCAGTAATTTAAATTTGATAAATTTAATTGTATCATTCAATGGATTCTACATTTATTTTTCAACCAGATTTCACATAAATCTTTTAAATTCCTTAAAGACTTTGAGTTATCCAGACTTACAGAAATGCTCAACATTTGATTCTATAATCTATACTTGTAACTTTAGTCTGCAAAATGTGCATGTCTGTTCTTCACAGTGAAGGTTACAGTGCTTGGCCGGAAATTGAAAATGAATGGAAATCAGTAAACTTTGGTGAGAGATCAACTTAGCATAGGACTTCCTTACCTTATATTCTCATATATTTTCAGACCAAGTGACTTTTCAAACCTTAAATGTTACTGCTTTGGTGTATAACTTAACATGATGAAATAGCAACTAAAATTTGGTATAAGCATGTTCGTCTTAGTGCTTATATGATTATATTGTGTTTCTTTTATTGTGATGGTGAGGGCTATCAAATTTAGACGTAAAGGAGAATAGTAATCTCTTGGCATTTAGGCACTTAGCATCAAATTTCAAATATTCATAATCAATCATAATTCCATAAAAACATCTACTTCTGCTTCATTGACTGCACTAAAGCCTTTGTCTTTGATCACAACAAACTGTGGAAAATTCTTAAAGAGATGGTAATACCAGACACCCTTACCTAACTTCTTTGAAATCTGTATGCAGGTCAAGAAGCAACAGTTAAAACTGGATGTGGAATGGACTGGTTCCAGTTTGGGAAAGGAGTATATTGTCACCCTGCTTATTTAACTTATTTGCAAAGTACATCGTGCTAAATGCTGGGCTGGGTGAAGCACAAACTGGATTCAAGATTGCTGGGAGAAATATCAATAACCTCAAATATGCAGATGACACCACCCTCATGGGAGAAAGTGAAGAGAAACTAAAAAGCCTCTTGATGAAAGTGAAAGAGGAGAGTGAAAAAGCTGGCTTAAAACTCAACATTCAGAAAACTAACATCATGGCTTCCGGTCCCATCACTTTATGACAAATAGATGGGGAAACAATGGAAAACAGTGACAGACTTTATTTTCTTGGCCTTCACTATCACTGTGGGTAATGACTGCAGCCGTGAAATTAAAAGACACTCCTTGAAAGAAAAACTATGACCAAGCTATGCAGCATATTAAAAAGCAGAGATACTACTTTGCTGACAAAGGTCTGTCTAGTCAAGGCTATGGTTTTTCCAGTAGTCAAGTATGGCTGTGAGAGTTGGACTATGAAGAAAGCTGAGCAATGAAAAATTGATGCTTTTGAACTGTGGTGTTGGATAAGACTCTTGAGAGTCCCTTGGACTGAAAGGAGATACAACGAGTTCATCCTAAAGGAAATCATTCCTGAGTGTTCATTGGAAGGACTGATGCTGAAGCTGAAGCTCCAGTACTTTGGCCACCTGATGAGAAGAACAGACTCACTGGAAAAGACCCTGATGCTGGGAAAGATTGAAGGTGGGAGGAGAAGGGGATGACAGAGGATGAGATGGTTGGGTGGAATCACCAACTTGATGGACTTGAGTTTGAGTAAGCTCCAGGATTTGGTGATGGACAGGCTGCAGTGCTGCAGTCCATGAGGTCACAAAGAATCAGACATGATTCAGCGACTTAACTGAACTGATAACCCTAAAGTTACATGACAAATAGTAATCATTAATTTTGCTAAAGTATAATTTAAATCACTCCTGAACTGAGGCTTTTGTTGACAAAGGAAGCTGATGGTACCTAGAAAACTCAGTCAGGGCTGCTCTGTATTTCTTAACTTGTCCTGTGTGTATTTTATGCTTCTTTTTTCCAGGTTTGAGATCAAGAAACCAAAATTATACCAAACATTTTAAACAGAAAGTGATTTAATAGGTAATAGAGGGCAAACAAATCTACCTGCAATGCAAGAGACCTGAGTTTGATCCCTGAGTTGGGAAGATCCCCTGGAGAGGGAAAGGGCAACACATTCTGGTATTCTTGCCTGGAAAATTCCATGGGCAGAGGAGCCTTGGTGAGCTACAGTCCATGGGGGAGCAAAGAATTGTACTCAACCGAAGTGACTGAGCACGTATACACACAGACACATTCCGAGGCCCACAAGAGTGAATTTTATCTTGGGCACCAGGAGAGGGTAATGTTCAGAAGCCCCAGAACTGAGCCGCTAAGAGGGTTACTAACTGTAACTGTCAAGAAACTCTCCCTAGAGTATTTTAGCTCATGAAAACACCAAAATCACTGCTATCCAGGGCGTGTCCCCTACATCCATGGCCACCGTCCTCGTGAGAGAATTTTTGTGTATGTCCACCTTTTATCTAGTCCTTTACATTTTCATTTGTTAAATATAATGTACAAAGCACATCATGTATTAGAACATCACATGCATTTATTTAAAAGTAGATGCTCGGGGCTTTCCTGATGGCTCGGTGGTAAAGAATCTGCCTGCCAATGCAGGGGACGTGGGTTCGGTCCCTAGTCCAGAAAGATGCCTTGTGCAGCGGGACAACCAAGCCCATGAGCCCCAGCTACTGAGCCAGTGCTCTAGGGCCCATGATTCACAGCAAGAGAAACTTCTGCAGTGAGAACCCCGCATGCTGCAGTGAAGAGTAAGCCTCCACTCGCCACAACTAGAGGAAGCCCACATGCAGCAATGAAGCCCCAGCTCAGCCAAAATAAATAAACAAACTTTAAAAATAAATATGCTCATGACATTTACTCAAAGATACTGTGATGTATCTTTTTCATGGTGCATCATCATGCACCATGAAAAACCTTTAGACAGCAGTGGCCTAAAACCACTATGCTTAGCCATAACCCTGGTTGACTGCTGCTGGTAACATGTGCCGGCTCTATCCATGTTCTAGGAAAAGTGCAATTTAAAATTTTCAGGCAAGAAGGTGATTCTAGCCCTCTAGGGTTAAAACATGGGCTTTATTTAGCATGGAGGGCTGCATCCCATTGCCTTCTCAGCCTGATAACAACATCCATGACATTAAGCACCTTTCTATGCCTGAAAAATAGCAGAGGGAGAAAAGGCAGAGGGAAATGCTCTCCAGACCTGTTTTGTTTTCACACAACAATGACAGAAAAACAGTTTCCACTGCCTGATTCCTCAAGCACATTTTCTAGCTCTCAATCAAACAAACAGGAACCTAGAGGCCTTTCAGACCTCCCCACTCTTCAGCAGATACATACTTGTCCCTTCCTGGCAGAGCTTCACATATTGTCTGAAATACACAACTAGATGTGTAAAGGCTTTTTTGCAACCTTGGATTGTTCTCTGGGACCTGGCCACCTACACTAAGCAATAAGGGACAAAATTGAAGAAGCTTTTTAGCTTTTATAGCTTATTGATTTTTGTATTTTCTGATGTATTAGAGCAATTTTTCAAACGTATCCTCCTTACCTTGATATCTTGAGTGTGGAGAGAGGATTTCACATTTATTAGTTTTGCTTTAGGTAAAAAAAAAAGAAAAAAGAAAAAGAAAAAAATATATTAATTCTGTGTGTGTGTTATCTCAGAGATATAAATGGTTTAGTATTAAAAAAAAATCAATTCTTAGAGTAAAATTCAAAGACTGTGTGCAAGTGTTACATAAAAAGCAGACAGAAAGGAATATTCCCCTTCCAACAGGTAACAAGGATGGTTTTGCAAAGTACAATTTCTGGGCCATGGTTAGACTCAGAGATGCTCCATACATTTCAAAAGAAGAGTTCTTCCATAATGGACAGCATATAACGTGGTAAATACTTTTTTCATTACCTCTGATCATCCGTGACAGCATTAAAGAAAGAGGTGCAGCAGAAATGTCTTCTCCAGTGGGAGTAGTCTTTTCTCGGAGCTCAGAGACAAGGTGTGAAGCATTTCATGGTAGAGACTCTTTGAAGTTTTTCATTTTAAAATAATAGGTGCAAAACAAAATTACTTGTGGTATGCTACTTCACTGTTGCACTCTAAAGAATTAATAGTTTCTATTTTAGAGAGAGTCTATTACTTGATAGTCATGAATTTCACTTGTGTATTTTCAATCCTTAAGATGGCTGAGAATCAGGCTGAAGTTTCCCCCTATTATTATTATTTTTTTTTTTTGACAATAAATTCCGTGACTTACCAGCATTCTTTTAAAAACCTCTAAAACTTCACTCATCTATAATGTATTTAGATAGAGAAATAAACTAAAAGCATCAAGGAAGTTTTATAAACCTTGAGTTATCCTACCTCCAACAATGTCTCCTATTATTCTGATATAATGAGTGAACTTTACTGAATTTTATTTTCCTTGAGGTGATTTTTTGTTTGTTTAAGAGTTAGCTATTACAATATAGAGAGCCAATTAGGTTAAATACATACTCCTGATTTCAAACAAATTACAAGTTTAGATGTGTTTCTTACCAGTAATTAAATTTAAAAGGTTAAAAATATGGAAGACTTTTGATGAAGACAGTGGGCAAGCCAAACTTAAATGGTGGTGCTAGCAAGTCAATTATCACATGATCGTTGTGCATTCTTAAACCTCTCTGAGAATGGGTAGTTCATTTATAAATTGGGAATGCTGCTGCTGCTGCTGCTAAGTCACTTCAGTCATGCCCAACTCTTCGAGACCCCATGGACTGCAGCCCACCAGGCTCCTCCGCCCATGGGATTTTCCAGGTAAGAGTACTGGAGTGGGTTGCCATTGCCTTCTCCAAATTGGGGATAGTGATACATAAACACAAGGTCGTTTTGAGAAAAACAACAGAACGGACATGAAACACAGAGCACCCAATCGAGCGTGTAGCGTGCCCTAAAAATATGGCAGTGTGTTTTCTTCATTGTTCCATTTGTTTGCTCATGAATTTATTTGATTCAGAGGGCACTGCAATTGAGAAATACTCCTGATGGTGATTAGATGCAGTATAAACAAGGGAGATATGAGTTAAGGTCTCTAAATTCATGCCAGGAAAAAGGAATGGAGTGTATAAAAGAAAGAGAAGAATAGAATAGATCCTGGAAGGAAAACACGGTAAAAACCTGCATACTAACGTCATCTAAGGTTTACCCTGAGCTTTGAGTTTATATACACAGACTATCTGATAGACGCTCCAAAGGCTTGAGCTGCTGTGAGGTTGGTTAATAACCATTTCTTTCAACCACAGTGTGGCTCTTGCCATCCTCAGGTCTTCCATATCAGTGGCCTATTTTACATCATTTCCTGAGCCTCTGAAGCTATCAGAAGTTGTCCACTTTAATTTGCTCATTTGCATCTTCTGGCGAAGAACAACATGCAGTGTGGAATATGCCCCCCTCGGTTCACTTCAGTGAGCCAAGCTGGGGGTCGGGTCCGATGGCTGGAAAACTGTCACTTCATTCTTAGCAGCTGTGTGAATGCTCTGAAGAAAGAACGGGCGCCCCTAGGCTCCTCGTACAATGGGAGGAAATCTCCATATGGTCACTACCTCGTTTCTGAGCCCATATCTTCTTTTCACCCTTGAAAAGCAACTGCAAAGCATGAAACCATCAGTTCTGCTCTCAGAACAGAGAGTAAAGGCATCTGACAGCCCATTCTGTGGTCATCCCACAACAGATTTCTGAAGGCCAGCCCAGTCTTTGGAATTCTTACTCAAGTTCTGAGCAGTGATGAAATCCCCTTTGCCTGACCCTGATGGTTTTGGCTTCAATTTTGTTCAAAACCAGGTCTATTTTGAACAAAGGACTGGGAGAAGAGGACAGGAATTGAAGGGAGGAAGCTTTCTAATACATTGATTGGAAGCAAAACAGCCTTGAGTAAACACTGACCTACACCGATTCTCTGATCACTACCTGAATGGATTATCTGTAGTAATCCATTATGATTATCTGATATACACTGCTTGTGTAAACTAGGGTTTCCAAAGTATGGTTTGATTTGAACTTTCTTAAAATCTGTTAATGGCTTCCATTTCTTCTATGACTTTCTTGTACTCCGCCTTATATCATTTTCTCTTCATAAATGACCTATTTTTCCCTTAGCAGGCATTTCACTATATGACATTAAGTGCCGGAGAGTATATAACCCAGTTCAGTTCAGTTCAGTCGATCAGTCATGTCTGACTCTTTGTGACCCCATGAATTGCAGCACACCAGGTCTCCCTGTCCATCACCACCTCCTGGAGTTCACTCAAACTCACGTCCATGGAGTCAGTGATGCCAATCCAGCCATCTTATCTTCTGTTGTTCCCTTCTCCACCTGCTCCCAATCCTTCCCAGCATCAGAGTCTTTTCCAATGAGTCAACTCTTTGCATGAGGTGGCCAAAGTACTGGAGTTTCAGCTTTAGCATCATTCCTTCCAAAGAAATCCTAGGGCTGATCTCCTTTAGAATGGACTGGTTGGATCTCCTTGCAGTCCAAGGGACTCTCAAGAGTCTTTTCCAACACCACATTTCAAAACATCAATTCTTTGGCGCTCAGCTTTCTTCACAGTCCATCTCTCACATCCATACATGACTACTGTAAAAACCATAGTCTAAAGTAGACGGACCTTTGTTGGCAAAGTAATGTCTCTGCTTTTCAATATGCTGTATAGGTTGGTCATAACTTTCCTTCCAAGGAGTAAGCATCTTTTAATTTCATGGCTGCAGTCACCATCTGCAGTGATTTTGGAGCCCCAAAAAATAAAGTCTGACACTGTTTTCACTGTTTCCCCATCCATTTCCCATTAAGTGATGGGACCAGATGCCATGATCTTCGTTTTCTGAATATTGAGCTTTAAGCCAACTTTTTCACTCTCCACTTTCACTGTCATCAAGAGGCTTTTTAGTTCCTCTTCACTTTCTGCCATAAGGGTGGTGTCATCTGCATATCTGAGGTTATTGACATTTCTCCCAGCAATCTTGATTCTAGCTTGTGCTTCTTCCGGCCCAGCGTTTCTCATGATGTACTCTGCATATAAGTTAAATAAGCAGGGTGACAATATACAGGCTTGACCCAAGCCAGAATACATTCAAAAGTGAAAAGGGTGCAGCAGATAATGCACCCATCAGGTCTCTGGGACAGCAGGACAGATAGGTATAAACTGGATCATCTCAGACAAACTGTGTCTAATGGCTCCCCTGATTTATTGCCCCGTTTTTTTTTTTTTTTTTAATTTTTCATCTATTAGGAGCGCTAAAGATTTTGCCAGTATTAGGCTTGAACTAAACATTTAGATCGGAGAAGGCAATGGCACTCCACTCCAGTACTCTTGCCTGGAAAATCCCATGGGCGAAGGAGCCTGGTAGGCTGCAGTCCATGGGGTCTCGAAAAGTCGGACACAACTGAGCGACTTCGCTTTCTCTTTTCACTTTCATGCATTGGAGGAGGAAATGGCAACCCACTCCAGTGTTCTTGCCTGGAGAATCCCAGGGACGGGGAGGCCTGGTGGGTTGCCGTCTGTGGGGTCGCACAGAGTCTGAGATGATTGAAGCGACTTAGCAGCAGTAGCAAATATTTAGATGTAATTTTAAAGAATCATGTGTTATGGTGAGTTGAAGCAAGAAGAACTTGAAGTCAAAGAAGTACCTTCTAGTTGGATTCTGATCCTTCCCTAAAAGGAACTATAGGGAAAATGCATTTAATAGCACCTGCATTAGAGTTGTAAGAATTAAATGAGACAATATATTTAGAAATGTTTCAAAAACTGCACAACCCAATCAACATTAAAAAAAAAAAGTGTTATCCAAGAGCAAGGTGTATTAAAGTAGAAAGTCATGAGTTCATGCCACTATGTGAAAAAAACAAATGTTTTTAAGAAGATGAGTCTTAATAATTAAATCTAAAATTTATATTAGTGGTAATAAAATGGGGGAGGATTATTTTCTGCTGTTTGCTAAATTCTATTAGAAAAGTAGAAATAATTTATGAACCAATAGCTCTTAAGGATCGTTAGGATTTTCCATCTACCTTAAAGGGTATCAAGAGAGCAGGGAAATAAGTTGCCAGAGCTAGAGAAAACAATTAATTGATTAAGCTAATGCACATACCTTCATAATATTCCCCCAGGCCATAACCACAATTACCTAAATAGTTATATTTTTAAAGCACCGACATATGACTCATCCTTAATATGTGAAACTGTCACATGACTGGGAAGTTACTTATTGAAATTTCTAAATTCTCATGGGAGGAGCAGAGGAAAGTCACTGCAGTGGAGCAAGTTGGACACATTGGTGTATAAGAATTTAACTTGATTTCTGTCTCATGGAAGCTTAGCACAGACGTAGCTGTATCGTACCCTGATTCTGTATTTGTAGTCACTGTTATTCCAAGAAATCACATGACGACTATATTTTGTATAATAATAAGGCCTCACGCACCTTACAAACTTGAATCTTATTTACCCAAAAAGCATACCCAGGTATCTTCTCCTCTAAAGCCCGCATCACTCCTTTAGTATGGTGTATTATGAATCTCACCAGTATTTTCTGCCTATTTTTTTTTTTTTTGGCCACACTCCACAGCAGGTGGGAATGTGAGATCTTAGTCCCTGGACCAGATATGGAACTCGCGCCCCCTGCAGTGGAAGCACAGGATGTTAACCGACGGATTGCCAGGGAAGTTCCTCACCTACATAATTTCTTTATAAACTACAAGTATACACCATTTCTTTAAAATAGGGGTAGGATGTTCAGGGAAGTTTTGTGCACTGATGACAATGCTTTGTTTCAAATAGAAATTAAAAAAAAAAATAGGTGTGCATTTGTGTTGGGGGGCAATGAAGAGAAAGAGAAATGGAAGGAGAGAAAAGGAGTAGGAGGGGAGAAAGTGAGCTCACGGCATTCCAGGTGATGCTACAGAAGTAAAAACGGTCCTTGCTTACATGCGGCTTTTGTACTAATACAAGGAGCATGTAAACAAACAGACCTGTGCTTTTCATTGTGTGGGAAAAAACCAACTGATGTTCCAGTAAGGGCCAAGGAGGAGTTGGGTAAGCTTAGAAAGGAGGATCAGTGCAGGCCACTCTGAAAACATGGGATTTTAGCCTAGGCTGGAAGGACAAACATGAGGCTGCCGTGTCAAAAGCAAGACTACCTTTTGTCACCTTCAGCCTCTGAAACACTTTGGTGTATTTAAGGAATGAAAAAAAAAAAAAGGAAAAAGCAAAAGCTGACGTCAGAAAGCAAGGCAAAGAATATAGGAGATGCGAGCAGAAAGACTGAGAGGGGTTAGTTCTCTCCCTCCTGCCAGTGGTTTATAATGAAGGGAGTGAGTATCATCTATGTTGCTGGCATTTAGAGACGTGGTGGGGGTGGAGAGCTCCTGGCATTTCATGCCCAGGGGCTTGTGATGGCAACCATTCTGCAGTGCCAGGGACTGCTCCTCACAAGGCAGAACCCTTCTACTCAGAAGGGCAATAGAGCCATCATCACACCTTTCCCTGCTGAAAAATACCAAAAGTCTTTTAATTCATGCTAAGGAGCTTTAGACTTTATTCTAAAGGCATCGAGGCTAATATTTTATTCAGGGAGGTGATATTATCTAAATTAAGGGCTTAAATAATCTGTAGCTCTATGGAAAATGGATGCTAGATGCCATTAGTAGTATCATTTGGGGATTTGGAAAATTTGTATTTGTAACCTAAATAATACATTGTGATATGATTTCTTCATATGAACTGGGACTACCTTTTTTTTTTTTTTCCCTGCCTCCCAACTTGATTCTGTACATTAACCGAAGGGAGAAAGAATATTTTAAAATAATGAAGCACTATTTTGGTTCCTATTTTTTTTTTTATCATCTTTGGGATTTCCTCATCAACATAACCCTGAAAACATACCAAATATTGAATTAGATAACCTCAACCCCTATGTCTTCACAAACTCAAAGGAAAGTACCAGTAATTTTGCATAAATCTGAGAAGCTAAATTACAGTCTTTATTAGCCTTTTAAAAGCCAACATTACACTAAAATGTCAATCAAGCAACACAGAGCAGTTTAACCCTATGACAGCATTCCTGCCAGATACCAGGCTGGCTTGAGGCACTTAGCTGAAAAGCTGAAGCCTCCATCACAGTAGAATGCCTCCTGCCCTTGCCAGAGGGTTCCTGTCCACTTATTTTCTACATTCAGATGTTGTTTGAGATGAGTATCATGTTCCCCTTCACCCTTTGGCCCCGCTGGCATCTGCATCCATTAATTCAGGACCTCGTGTCAGAACATGTTCATTACCAGAATCCAACCACCTCTTGCCTAGTCTCAGTAAAATATCCAAATCCTCCGAATACATTTCCTTTTGCTTAATGAGGTGCCCGGGGGTGACAACAAAGGTTTCAGGCAGGGGAGGGATATGTACCAGCCGTGGTCTGCTGGTGTAGGAGGCCACTGAAGTATTACCCCCCCCCAAAAAATTGCCATCAAAGAATCATAGCTACAAATCAAGAAGGGAAAAAAGGGATCATTTAGTCTGTGTGTTGCAAACACAAATATATACAGAGACAAGCAAGTAACAAAAATGAGTGAAGAGAGCCCTGCAACTTCACTTAGAAGAGCCGGGATGGGGGGAAATGGAGAGAGCGGCCCCCTGAGAACGCACACTGTTGCCATGTGTGCCAGGACATGTCATGTGTCCCCACCCACTGATTTATTTTTTCCAGAAAAAGCTATCAAACCAGACAATTATAAAAATGATCCTTAATTTCATGCTAGGGCTTCTCTGGTGGCTCAGATGGTAAAGAATCCAACGAATCCACCTGCAATGCAGGAGACTCAGGTTTCATCCCTGGGTCAGAAAGATTCCCTGGAGAAGGGCATGGCAACCCACTCCAGTATTCTTGCATGGAGAATCCCATGGACAGAGGAGACTTATGGCTACAGTCCATTGAGTTGCAACAAGTTGGACACCACTGAGCAACTGAACACACAATTTTGCACCCAACAAAACAAAAACAGGCTGCCAACTTAAAATCTCTGACTAGTCTAATCTCTTGATTACACCGAGATGCTAAAGCATGGTTCTAGAGTTAATAGAATGAAGGAGTTGTGATTAAACAACAGAGATATCTTGGTTTTTAAGTCATTACTTTTCTATGTATGACTGAATCATCCTTTGTCCTTTTTTCTCCATTACTCGGTAGCCAACTGAGTCTCAGCATGCCTTCCGAGTACGTGTCTTCAGCTCAGCAGAACAGGTTTCTATGGCACCTTCTGGCATGACGAAGTGCATATCAGTTCTTCATTCTACCAGCAAGCAGAAAGTTTTTAGGACTAGGAGAAATGTGGCTGATCCTTGTAGAAGAGGAAAATACCTTCAGTTTCAGGTGTTTTCCTGTGGTATGTATTACAGGTTGCATAGAGTACTTTCCAGACCAGTTGTGAAAAAAGGAATAACAGACATACATAAAGAATCAGACGCAGATTAAGGTTAATTTGCTATATCCAAGGAGCTTTTAAAAGCATGGGCAACTTAAAAGAGCAGTGTATGTCATTTTAGCCAGTTTTATATGTCTGATAAATGTGCGTGCTTTCACTTCAGTCGTGTCTGACTCTGTGCGGCCCCATGGACGGTAGCCCGCCAGGTTCCTCTCGCAGTGGGATTCTCGAGGCAAGAATACTGGAGTGGGTTGTCATGCCCTCCTCCAGGGGATCCTCCCGACCCAGGGTTCAAATTCATGTCTCTTAAGTCTCCTACATTGGTAGGCGGGTTATTTACCTGCTCACAGATAAGTGTGAGCAGTTATTAAATATAAATTTAATAGAACATAATTTTTACAGATTTTGAGTAGCTATGGGTAGTATTTCAATAATCATAGTAATAAAATCATATTATTCATATTTATCACACGAATTGAAGGTAAATAAGTTCCGTTTTTTTGTTAAATGTCTAATTATATACATATAATTTCGGGAGTTGACATCTTTCTTAAAGATTATTTAAAGTGGTAATTTTGAGGAAAGCCTGACACAGGCAGGGTTATTCAATAGTTCTTATTTAAGAGGGCAGTTTATTTGCAAGAAAGAAATATGATTAGCTC
Organism: Bos indicus; assembly: GCF_029378745.1. Classification (NCBI taxonomy): domain Eukaryota; kingdom Metazoa; phylum Chordata; class Mammalia; order Artiodactyla; family Bovidae; genus Bos; species Bos indicus. Next base: position 103,799,805 of record NC_091766.1, read on the forward strand.
AAAACTGTTATTAATAAAGAAAGAAATCTTAATTATCTCTAAGGAAAACACACATACAAACACATTATATATATATAGAGAGAGAGATAGATATATGAAATAGCTATAAATATAAGAAGTTGGCAAAGGGGGAAACAAATGAAAAAAATCTTCTACTCATGCAATCATCCAATGGTTCCTTAGATTTTTTTTTTTAATCTACTATAAACCTAGGTATCTAGGCAGTAAAGTACAAGTAGAAGAGAGAATCTGTGTCACAGATCAACTTTGGTTGTAATGAATTTCAAGTTTCAAATTGTACTTGAATGTCAGTGCTCTGGAATTGTTCAACCTATTTTGCTCATTGATTAGAATTAAAACATTTTAAGGATATGGGAAAACTCATTATTATGGGGTTCATATTAATAGAATCTATCTGAATAATTTTGAAACTTATCTACTAATCTTTATTCATTCTAGTGCCTGTGTGCTCAGTCATGTCCAACTGTTTGCGACCACCAGGCTCCTCTGTCCATGGGATTTTCCTGGCAAGAATACTGGAGTGGGTTGCTCTGTCTTCCTGACCTAGGAATTGAGCCCAAAACTCCTGCATCTCCTTCATTGACAGGTGGACTATTTACCACTGAGCTGCAAGGAAGTGCTTTATTCTAGCATTTATTAGCAATAATTATGATAATAATTAGGATAACTTGTTTATAAGCTCTATGGTTAGAAGTTCAATAGAGACCTTTTTGACTACATTGAGTGGGTATAAAATTTGGCAGTGAAATTCTAAATGGTAGATCCCTAATCCAGTTATGACAGCTGCAACCTCTATTTAACCTTCTATTATCCCAGGCTTAATCATCCCTAAGGATACCAAAATTCACAATAGAAAAAGACTTTTTTTCCATTTTTAATGTAAATATGAATTGAATGCTTTCTGTATGCTTGATCTTTTTTACAGGAATTAGGGACCCATCAGTTAACATAGGAAAAAGATATCCCTTTGTTGGCGATGGACAGGGAGGCCTGACATGCTGCAGCCATGGGGTTTCAAAGAGTTGGACACGACTGAGCAACTAAACTGAACTGATGAAGCAGGAAAGTGTTTTTATAGTGCCTACAGATAAACAATAAACTTGAACAACATAGGAGTTAGGGATGCTGACCCTGTACGTAGTCAGCAATCCATATATAAGTCAACAGCCAGGCTTCCATACTGACAGTTCTGTATCCATTGATTCAACCAAATCAGATCATGTAGTACTGTAGTACTGATAGGTAATTATTGAAAACAAATGTGCATATAAGTGAACCTGTGTGGTTCAAACCCCTGTTGTTCAATGGTCAACAGTAGTTTATCACCTTTATATTAAATGAAGGGGAATACAGTGTGTTGCAGGCGGGAAAGGAGCTGTAACTTCACATCTTTGGCTAGACAAGGTCTAAGCAAGAGGTTGCGTTTGAGGAAGACTGGTGAAAAAGTAAAGTGAAAGTTAGTCGCTCAGTCCTGTCCAGCTCTTTGGGATCCCACGAACTGGATCATCTGTCCTGCCAGGATCCTCTGCCCATGGGATTCTCCTGGCAAGAATATGGAGTGAGTTGCCATTTCCTTCTCCAGGGATCTTCCCTACCCAGGGATTGAACCCGGGTCTCCTGCACTGCAGGCAGACTCTTTACTGTTTGAGTCACCAGGGAAGCCAGAGAAGGAGTAAACCATGCAGCTATTTCGGAAAGAACAGTGGAGGGTGTAAGAAGAACGAATGAAAAGGCCTGGGATTGGAATACACTTGCATGTTCATGGAACTTCAAGGAATGGCAAGGAGTCCCTGTAGGCTGGAGAGCACGTGGGGAAGGCTGACTGTGGTGAGGCTCCTGTGTATGAGCTTTAGGAATGATGGACCGGGTCACGGAGGAGCCTGTAGGCTCTTAAGAAACGCCAGATCTGACTCTGAGTGATATGCGAAGACACTGAATTCTTGTTGTATTTGTAAACCACCGTTACATAACAAATGGCCACACGCTTGGTGGTGTGTTAGTTCACAATTCTGTAGGTCAGAATTTCAAGTATGGGAACCAGGTTCTCTGCTCTAGGATAGATATCAAGAGGCTAACATAAGAATAAAACTGAAGTCAGTCTTACATTATATTCAGATAATTTTTCTCATACTTCTCTTTAATATATATTTTCTTATTTAATTCATTTATAAACTATACTACTTTAAACTTCTTAATGCTTTGACAGAATTAAAATTAGATAAAATCATAAGTATACTTCCCACTAAACTTCATAAATATGTTGTCATTCACATGTTTTGAGATTTTTCTAGGTATTTATCTTCCTGTTCATTCATTTGACATCTATTGCTGGGAGAAATCTCTGAATCTTATTTTTAACTCTTTTGGCCCATTATACTTCTTCTGTGTTTAATACTGCATTTATGTTGGTGTTACCACAGGAAAACTAAAAAATTAATACAAATATTTATAAAATAATGTTCATGAAAAGAGTAATTTATACACTTGGAAAATGTTTTTGACATTCTACTCAAGAAGACCATCTAATATTATCTGGTGGCACATTAAGTTAATCCGTATTTTATGCCTTTTGGATATAAGGAACAACATGTTGTCCCTGGAAACACTGTCTGCTGACTTGGCATTCATGAAATTCACTCGGCCTAAATTGCAGGGTTAGTTCAGCCTATAAGATATGAAATCATTCAGGTTTCTAAAAGGGAATAAGAATAGCTTCACCCTCAAGCCTCCATTTCACACATCATCACTCAAAATATCTTCACATTTTATAACCTTTTGAAAAATCACATTTATCAGCACTTTTAATATTAGATTCTGGGCATGTTTCCTTGTTGCTTTTGATATTTGTTGTTGATATTGCTATTTTGTTTTAATTAGTGTAATTTGTATTATAGTGCAATTAGCATTTTATTATTCTTTGTATCCAGTCAACTTGGAGAATGCTAGAGTATGAGTTTCTGGCAGGTACTCTGGCTCTTATTATATTGAACATTTCTTATTTTGCATACTGATTGAATGACCATCTGTCCCAATTTTTCATCTCCAAGTTTAAGTATCTGTAATATTATGAATTTGGAAAAAGCAAGATCCTTGGTAAGTTATAATAGGGCATGTAGTGCATGAAAAAATCCGATGGACAGAGGAGCCTGGTAGGCTGCAGTCCATGGGGTCGCTAAGAGTCGGGCACAATTGAGCGATTTCATTTTCACTTTTCACTTGCATGCATTGGAGAAGAAAATGGCAACCCACTCCAGTATTCTTGCCTGGAGAATCCCAGGGACAGAGGAGCCTAGTGGGCTGCTGTCTGTGGGGTCGCACAGAGTTGGACATGACTGAAGCAACTTAGCAGCTGCAGCAGCAGTGCATGAAAATAACAGAATATTAATGACATGCAAATTGATTGAAAAGATTTGAAATGACTTCTCTAACACCTGATCTTTTCCATTTAGCAACTGACTTTCTTACTTCAACTTAACAGTCTATGCATTCATGGTTTTCTTGGCTATTTGGTCTTTAAACCAATGAACCTAAGTGTGAGCATGAGCACCTAATTTTTATGTACCAGGAATTGCTTCATTGTTAGTCACCAAAAAAGTTGCCTTCTGGTAGACGAAGCAGTTGAGCAATATAGTAATCCAACTCTGTGGCTACAGTTATACTCCTTTTATATCTATTAAACTGTGAAGTCAAGTGAGGTTTTCAATTTATGCTCCTTCGAAGCTGTGCTCTGCAGCATCAGGGGCTCTGCACCACTGCAGGATGTCTAAAGCACTGAGGAATTGGTCAATAGAAGAAAACGAGTAATGAGCCAATTTCCAAACATCTATGGTCTCATTCTGTAAAACTTTTGCATCACTGTAGTTTTAATTTTAATTGTGTTGCAACCATTATTAAAGCCTGTATTCAGCTGTATCCATTTCTAGGAAAAAATAAGAAGAAAAAAATGAGAGATGAGGAAAATAACATAGCTAAATAAAATAAAAACTAAAGAAAAAACTTCAATTTGTCTTTTTCTATAAAGAAATAGTGTTGATTTCTGCCTTGGGAAAATGTTTTTCTTTAAATTTTTACTAGTCTTCCAATACCAATTAGTAATATAAAGAGATTTATTTTATGACAGATATTGACGCACATTGTTTTGAATAAAATGTACTTAGAATAGATATATTTTCTTTTTTTTCCTGGAATCCTACACTCTAAATCATGAAAACATGTTTATTTCTTTAATAGAACTCCTAGAATAAATGGGCCAGATAGTAAATACACAATAAATCTGTTTTGTTATGTAAAAATTCTTTGGCCAAATTAAATTAAAAATTTCCATTTTGACTTTACAAAACAGAAGCTCAATGCTATGTTTTGATGAACATGTAGTTCACTAATTTATAGTGAAATCATCAGTTAAAGAAGTCACTCACATTTCAACAAGTATTTGTCATATTTTATTCTCAAAGGACTACAGAGTGATTTTCAGTCCCTTCCCAATACTCCTCTAAATCAGTTTTGGATTTATTTATCTGTTTTGGATTGACATACTATTTGATTAGAATGAGGAACAAATTCAGTTAAAAGGAAAAAACAGTTTTGCACAATAGGCACAACCTAAGAAATTAACTACATAACCATATGGTTTATTGGAAATGTTTACCATAAAACATAAATAAACTAAAAACAACATCATATTATACTGCTAAATTTAATTCAGTTTGCTTTGGGTTGGGAAGAAAGTAAACTTTTCAGTAAAAATATGGCTTTATTTTAAAACAATTTCTTATTTTATACTGCAATTTAATTTTTCATTTTAGAGATCATTTTCTCCTTCAAATATTGTGAAACATAGTTAAATATTTACAGTGAAGATTTAGATCTTTAAAAGCGGAGAGATACTATTTATATTATTGCCTCTTTTAATACTCATTAATGAGAAAGTCTTTATTTCATAATAAATTATCTCAAATATCTAAAAAATTTAGAAAAATGTTCTCATATAAATAAGGATTAATAAGTTTTACTTTATAAAAATTAAATTTTACAAATTCACTTTGTATGTATGTGAATTTTTCATATAATAAAATTTACTTGCCTATGGTTAAATGAAGTTTTCCTATTTTTTAAAAACACTACTTTGTCAAAAATTATTTCATGCAAACTATTGGTCCTGAATTCATAAATAGACACTTGAATACACTGGAAAATTATACAAAGATATTATTTTATGTTAAAAGAAGCATGTTTTTATTTTTTAAAATGCAGGTCAGGAAGCAACACTTAGAACTGGACATGGAACAACAGACTGGTTCCAAATAGGAAAAGGAGTATGTCAAGGCTGTATATTGTCACCCTGCTTATTTAATTTATATGCAGAGTACATCATGAGAAATGGTGGACTGGAAGAAACACAAGCTGGAATCAAGATTGCCAGGAGAAATATCAATAACCTCAGATATGCAGATGACACCACCCTTATGGCAGAAAGTGAAGAGGAACTCAAAAGCCTCTTGATGAAAGTGAAAGTGGAGAGTGAAAAAGTCGGCTTAAAGCTCAACATTCAGAAAATGAAGATCATGGCATCCCGTCCCATCACTTCATGGGAAATAGATGGGGAAACAGTGGAAACAGTGTCAGACTTTAGTTTTGTGGGCTCCAAAATCACTGCAGATGGTGACTGCAGCCATGAAATTAAAAGACGCTTACTCCTTGGAAGGAAAGTTATGACCAACCTAGACAACATATTCAAAAGCAGAGACATTACTTTACCAACAAAGGTTCGTCTACTCAAGGCTATGGTTTTTCCTGTGGTCATGTATGGATGTGAGGGTTGGACTGTGAAGAAGGCTGAATGCCGAAGAATTGATGCTTTTGAACTGTGATGTTGGAGAAGACTCTTGAGAGTCCCTTGGACTGCAAGGAGATCCAACCAGTCCATTCTGAAGGAGATCAGCCCTGGGATTTCTTTGGAAGGAATGATGCTAAAGCTGAAACTCCAGTACTTTGGCCACCTCATGTGAAGAGTTGACTCATTGGAAAAGACTCTGATGCTGGGAGGGATTGGGAGCAAGAGGAGAAGGGGACGACAGAGGATGAGATGGCTGGATGGCATCACTGACTCGATGGACGTGAGTCTGGGTGAACTCCAGGAATTGGTGATGGACAGGGAGGCCTGGTGTGCTGTGATACATGGGGTCGCAAAGAGTCAGACATGACTGAGCAACTGAACTGAACTGAACTGATTAAATTACAGTAAGGGAAGTACTTTAAAATAATACTCTGCTGCATTATTTTTGAAACAGTCATTTGAACTTATTAGAAGCTCAAATCCAATGCTCTTTTCATCACTTTTTTAACAGTGATCTTTAAAATCCCTATGTGATTTGGTGAAAATAACATCATCTGTGTTTTTAATATTGTATCAGAACTCATATATTAATATTACAGGTTAAAAGGATCTTACTTTTAGATATAGATTATTTTTTATTTTTACCCATGAACATTAAAAAGTGTATTTCAAGTTCTAAAACATAAATACTCCAGTGAAACTGAGAGTATAAATGTACTATATAAATATACATAATATGGAGATTTTACATTCCATCCCTTTATTGTCACTCACTCTAATACCATTTACCTGTAAATATTTATCAAGCATTTGGTATTTATGAGTGGTGATATTAGACATTTGGGATACAGCAGTAAATAAATCTAAGGAGACCCTGATGTCATAGAATTTACACTTTAAGCAATCAGAAAAGAAATACAAGGAATCCAAATTAGAAAAGAAGTCAAACTTTTATCATGCAGATGACATGATACTCTACATAGAAAGTCCTAAATATGCTACCAGCAAACTACTTGAGTTCATCAATGAATTTGGTAAAGTTTCAGGATACAGAATTAATGCACAGAACTCTCTTGTGTTTCTATACACTTACAATGAAAGATCAGAAAGAGATATTAAAGAAAGAATCCCATTTATCATCACATCAAAAAGAATAAAATACCTAGGAACAAACCTGTAATAAGAAGACAAAGACCTGTTCTCTGAAAACTGTAAGACAGAAATGAAAGACACTGAAGGTGACTCAATAGATGGAAAGATATACCATGTTCTTGGATTGGAAGAATCAATACAGTCAAAATACCATATTACCCAAAGCAATCTACAGATTCAGTGCAATCCCTTCATTTTTTTTTTCACAAATGTAGAACAACAACAACCACAAAATAATTTATATGGAAACACAAAAAATCTTGAATAGCCAAAGCAATCTTGAGGAAGAAAAATGGAACTGGAAGAATCAGATGCTCTAACTTCAGACTATACTACAAGGCTCTAGTCATCAAAACAGTAAGGTACTGGCACAGAAATAGAGACCAACAGAACATAAGAGAAAGCCTAGAAAAAAACCCACACAGCTCTGGTCAAAAAGATCCCCCCCCAAAAAAAATTTAAAAATGGGCAGAAGATCTAAATAGATATTTCTACAAAGAAGACACATATGGATGGCCAAAAAGCACATGAAGAGATGCTCAACATTACTATTAGGTAAATGCAGATCAGAACTACAATGAACTATCACCTCACGCAGGTTAGAATGAAAATGAAACTGAAAGTCACTCAGTTGTGTCCAACTCTTTGTGACCCCATGGACTCTATAGTCCATTAAATTTTCTAGGCCAGAAAACTGGAGTGGGTAGCCTTTCCCTTATCCAGGGGATCTTCGCAACCCAGAAATCCAACTGGGATCTCCTGCATTGCAGGCGGATTCTTTACCAACTGAGTCACAAGGTAAGGCCAAGAAAATGGTAGTGGATAGCTTATCCCTTCTCCAGTAGATCTTCCCGACCAAGGCATCGAACTATGATCTCCTGCATTGCAGGAGGATTCTTTACCAACTGAGCTATGAGGGAAGCCCACAGGTTTGAGTGGCCATCATCAAAAAGTGTATAAACAAGAAATTCTGGAGAGGGTATAGAGAAAAGCAATGCTTCTACATTGTTTGTGGAAATGTAAATCAGTACAGCCACTATGCAGAAGAGAATGTAGGTTCCTTAAAAACTCAGCAATAGAACTACCATATGATCCTGCAATGCCATTCCTTGGCTTATACCTAGAGAAAACTATGATCTGAAAAAATTCACACATTCTAGTGTTCCAATAGCCGAGACATACAAGCAACCCAAATTTCTGTTGACAGAGGAATGGATAAAGAATAATGTGGTGTATATATACAATTGAATATTACTCAAAGAATGAAATAATGCCATTGATGAACCTGAAGATTATCATACTAAGTGAAAAGTCAGACACAGAAATGTGAGTATCATATGGTATCACTCATATGTGATATCTAATTTTTACAATGATACAAATGAACTTATTTACAGAACAGAAACAGACTTACAGATATAAAAACCAAACACACGTTTATCAGAAGGGAAACAAGGTCAGGGAGGGGTAAATTAGGAGGTTGGGATGAACAGGCACACACTGCTGTGTATAAGATAGACAACAAACAAGAACCTACTGTGTAGCACAGGGAACTCTACTTCATGTTTTGCAATAACCAATTTGAGAAAAGACTCTGAAAAAGAATGCATCTATGCTTCTGTGTAATTCAGTCACGTTCCTGTGTGCCTGAAGCTGACACAAGCTTGTAAATCAACTCTACTCCAATAAAATAGATAACTTAGAATGTACATTTTGAGTATGTATTTTATGTGGGTGTAATGGGAACAAACGATACATAAGTAAGTAAAAATAGCCACTGTGATGATTAGTTTCAGGTATTAGCCTGAAGGCTAAGGGATGCCTAGGAAGCTGGCATTTTCAAAAGAGATCAAATCTGAATCAGTAGAGTGAGGAAAGACGATCGGTCCCCACCAGTGTGGTGGCCACCATCCAGTCCTTGACGGCCCAAATAGAAGAAAATGACGGGAGAAGGGCAACTTATCTTTCTCTTTCTGAGCCCGGACATCCATCCTCTTCTTCCCTCAAGCACTGGAGCTCCGGGATCTCTACACTCTTAACCCTGGGACCTACACCAGTGCACCCTGGCTCTCAGCTCTTCCCACCAACTGAAATACACCAGTGGTTCTCCTGGTGCTCCAGCTTGCACTGAAGATCATGGCAGATCATGGGACTCCTTGGTCTCCATAGCAGTGTGAGCCAATTCCTGTAATAACATATCTCTATCTCTAATCTCTGCCTCTCTTTCTACATTTACATCTGCATCTACATCTATCCTACTGGTTCTGCTTATCTGGAGACCCTTGACTAAGAGTACATTAGTACATTAGACCTGCCTGAAGCATACTATTACAGTGTTTTGAATTCACAACCAGGAAGCTATTTCACACTGCAGCAAAAGGAAAGCAAAGTTTAAGCTGAGATCTAAGCCATTAAAAGGAGACAATCAACTAAAGATTTGCTAAAATAGCTTATAATACATATTTTACAAACACACTATTCCTAGATCCAAAAGCAGAATGAAATTATTGAGGTCTAGGAATAGAAAGAGAAACATATTTTTGCTCATGAAGTAAAGGAAATAAGCCATGCATAGTCATTGGAAGGACCGATGCTGAAGCTGAAGTTCCAATACTTTGGCCACCTGATGTGAAGAACTGACTCCTTGGAAAAGACCTTGATGCTGGGAAAGATTGAAGGCAGGAGGAGGGAACGACAGAGGGTGAGATGTTTGGATGGCATCACCGACTCAATGGATGTGAGTTTGTGTAAACTCCAGGAGTTGGTGATGGACTGGGAGGCCTGGCATGCTGCGGTCCATGGGATTGCAAAGACTCAGACAGAACTGAGCAACTGAACTGAACTGGACTGAGGTGTTCGGGAAATGAGGGGAGTGAGACAGGCCAGAGTGAGATGCACAGTCAAGGCCATATTGTAAAAGGCTGATGGGGTTTTGTTTCTTGTTTTAATTGCACTGGAAAGCTATTTAAGATTTTAGGGGGAGCCTATTATACAGAGTGAAGTAAGCCAGAAAGAAAAACACCAATACAGATACTAACGCATATATATGGAATTTAGAAAGATGGTAACGATAACCCTGTATGTGAGAGCAAAAGAGACACAGATGTATAGAACAGTCTTTTGGACTCTGTGGGAGAGGGCGAGGGTGGGATGGTTGGGAAAATGGCACTGAAACATGTATATTATCGTATGTGAAATGAATCGCCAGTCCAGGCTTGATGCATGATACAGGATGCTCGGGGCTGATGCACCGGGACAACCCAGAGGGATGGTATGGGGAGGGAGGTGGGAGGGGGGTTCAGGATGGGGAACGCATGTACACCTGTGGTGGATTCATGTCAATGTATGGCAAAACCACTACAATATTGTAAAGTAATTAGCCTCCAATTAAAATAAATTTATATTAAAAATAAATGAAGTAATTAATTAAAATAAATAAAATAAAATAGTAACAATACAAATTTAAATTTAGACTTAAAAATTGATTTTAGGTAGGAAATTGCAGGACATGATTATTTTTAAAATGCTATTCTGGTTACTCATTTAAAATGTACTGTGGGGGGTTGAGGCTGTGAAGTAAAATTCATATTTTATGGAAAGACAAGTAAAATTTCAACATAAAAATTTTCCTCTGCCCTTTGACCTCCTCTTTCCCTGCACTGTGCTTCATGTATCGGCATCGTACATCAGCCAAAATTTCCCCATCGGCAGGAATACCTGTTGAACCATAAAGAGCAACCTTCTCCTATCATCAGGACAGTTCGTTAAAAGATAGCGTTCCTTCTTGATCTTGCAAAGGGTCGCATAACCCATTACAGTGATGGTTAGATCTGGATTATGTAAACTGTCAATACTATGTCATTTGACATGCAGCCTTGTCTCAAAAAGAAAAAGTATGTAACTGTGGCTTAACTTCTAACAGACGGAACAGTTCTCAGAGCTTTCTGATATGCTCCTCCAGAGTTACAATCCTCACATTTGGCTCGAATAAACATTTTCATTTCTTTCATAGATTGAGTGATTAATTTTTCATTGACAAGGCAAAATGGTAGCTCAGAGATTAAGGAATAAAATCAACAAGCCTACACAGTAGTACAGTCAAGGGAGAATAGAAATTAGGACAAGGATGGTAGAAGCTGAAATGGTGTGAAGTAGATCCACTTGGAATATATTTGAGATGCTAACATAGTGTTCTTCTGTGTCCTCCATATTCTCAACCCAACTTTTGCCCCAGTTGTTTATTTTCCCCATTTTACAAAATCAAGATACAGTATCAAAGATCCTTACCTTAGGCCCAGGTACAGACTTATGTCTTAGGTACGTAGAGTTGACTGGCCTTTCTTCATGGTAGTTGAATGTTCACCAAAAAGCCAAGATCACTCTGACAAAGTATTCATCATTTAGAAATTATAGGAACTTTTAATAAAATAATTACTATTTAAAATTTAAGTCATTCATTTTATAGATGAGGAAATGTAAGCTCCAAGAGGGAAGGGATTTATCACACATCACAACCTATCCTCAGTGTTCATCACTTTGCTGGGGCATATTACTAATACAAGCTCAACAATATGTTTTTCAGAGGACAAAGTAACATACCTTATTAGTGTCAGGGCTGGAAGTCTAATGCAAGTCTCTTACCTTCAAAACAGATCTCTTAAATCCTCTTTTTCTTCTTAAATTCAACTCTGGAATCTCAAGTTTCATTGTAGTCCTGAGTCCGGGTGTAGAAAACATCTGAAAGATAGATTATTATACATTTTTGTCATAATCTTTTATTTAAGGAATAACCTTTAACATTTTAGGCACCTAGTTATCTCGATTTATCACGTAATAGCCCAAAGAGTGGCGTTTATGCCACTTCTCACAGATGAGCAACCAGAGGCTCAAAAGGTTGTGTCAGGTTCTCAAGGTTACAGAAATAGGTGTCAACAGTAAATTTAATTCTAGAGTATTTGACACCAAATCCTATACTTATGAACTCTATGACAAGAGATAACTCACAGCACCCAAGCTTTTGATTGAAAATAGTTTGAAAATCACCATCTTAGTGTTCACTTTATTTTTAACTCTTGCTAATGAAACAAATATGTAAAGCTATTAAATGACAAAATCAGCCCTGTCTTTTATCTTCTTATCACTTCTATTATTGCTAATTTGTTCCCTTTTATGATCCAAGTCTTAAAAAGCAAGTGAAAATTTTTAGATTTTTTGATAAATTTAGACTTAAATAATATAAATCTATAGATCTCAATTTAGATTTTTATATAAATACATGTATTCTTATATAAAAGAATATTACATTAACATTATTAAATAATTATTGCCTGAGCCATCAGGGAGCACCAAATTAACACGTATGTACCCCCAAGCCAACTGGCAAATTGAAATGCTACCAAATTGATGATCCTTTTTACATAGTTCCTGTGAACACAATCTACTAATTTAATAAGGTGGCTATCGTTCCCATGGGATTCTGTATGAAATAAAGATGTATACATGCAGGATTCTTAATCAGTGGATATGAAACTGTAACATCATACAGTTTTTTTTCTTTTATTTTGCTTTATATTTTAAATATATTGTTTAATCATATCTGAACTTGGCTGAAGAAAAACTATTTGAAAAGACTATTGTAAAAGGAGGAACACTCAGACCTTGAAATCTGCAAGCATCTCAAAATCAAACAGAAAAAAAAAAAAGCTTTTCTTGTATAGGGAGGAGTAAGCAAGGTCAGCAAGAACTTTGAGGGGAAATCACTCAAGCAGGTAGGCATGAGCAGATAGCATGACTAGCCTGATTGAATAGGAAATGTTTCTTGCTGTGACCAGCTAATTATCAGAATGAGCTTCTAAGGGGGCGTGTACTGTCTCTTAGTAATTTCTTAAAAATGGGAGTAAAGCTAAGGTTCATAGGATTATAGGAGGGAGAAGGCTAATTACATTTTGTCTGGGCCACATGAGTGAGTAAGTAATGGGCAGTTGTGTACAACTGGTCAGCCACTCTTGTTTAAGATGGACAGTGTCTGTCTTTAAATATTATTAGAGATGTCCTAAGAGTCATTGTTAAATTGAGGTCGGCTGGCCTTCACGTTCATGTTGGTCTTAAAGAGACTTGACAAGAACTATGCCTAAGAATGTAGTAAAGGGTCAAGATGGCAATATAGGAGGCTCCTGAGATCCTCTAACACACTGAATATTCTTCCTCTTTGAAAGAACACACACGAAACAATTCTCTTTGAAAAAAAAAATCTAGAAAATATTATAGCAGAACAGACAAACGGGGAAACATTCACATCAAAGTGGCAGGCTCTAGGGGATGACTGAGTCCACCTGGAGACCAGTGCTGCTTATAGACACCACTCTTGCCTTGTCCCTCCAGTCAGCTCCAAGAAAATGCCTTGAAAGAGCTTTTGCACATATCCTAGCACCCCGGCTTTATTAGCTGCTGCCAAGAGAGAGGTTCCCAAAAGTCTGGTTGTGTTTGTGAGTCCCACTCTTACAAGATGATACCAATCCAAGCAATTTTTTTCTTATTCCAGTTTTACTGAGATATAATTGACATACAGCACTGTATAATTTGGGGCTTCCTTGGCAGCTCAGCTGGTAAAGAATACACCTGCAATGCAGGAGACCCCGGTTCAATTCCTGTGACTAAGCACAACAAGCACAGCTATATAAGTTAAAATAATGGAAGGCTTCAAAAACTGAGTGCCATCCTTAAAAGGGGACAATGCTAATCTTCTCTGTATCATTCCAATTTTCAGTGTATGTGCTGCCAAAGCAAGTACCAAAGAAGTAATAAGAACCAGCTATTCTACTGCTCAAGACACTAGGAAGAACGTATTAGCAGAAGGAAGTATAACAAAGATTAGTATGAAAATGAAGACTTAAAAAATTAGAAAAAAAAAACAATGAAACTAAGAGTTATTGTTTTGAAAAGATAAGCAAAATTGATATACTGTTAGCTAGACTAAGAAAAAAGAAGCAAAGACTCAAAATCATAAACGAGAAAGAAAACATTACAGTGGATACCATACTAAGCAAAGGATTGTAAGAGAGTACTATAAAAAATTATACACCAACAAAGTGGACACCATAGAAGAGAGGGATAAATTCCTAGATACAGACAACCCACCAAGTTGACTCATGAAGAAATCAAAAATCTGAACTCAACAGTTTGGCAGCCCACTCCAGTATTTTTGCCTGGGATATCCCATGGACAGAGGAGCCTGGTAGGCAACAGTCCAAGGTGTTCCAAAGAGTTGGACACAATTGAGTGACTGAACAAGAAAGCTAATTCAGTAACCAAAAGCTTTAAAAATAATGGAAAGTCTAGGACTAGAGGGTCTTGCTGGTAAATTATATCAAACATTTAAAGAAGATTAATACAAATCCTCCCTGTTATTTACGTGGGGCCAAACTATGGTGGAGGTAATGAAAATAATGGCGACCTCCTTCAAAAGGTTCCATGCAGGCACTGCTAGACTCAGTGCCCCAACCCTGCAGCAGGCCACCGTCGACCCGTGCCACCACCAGAGACTCCTGGACACTCATGGGCAAGTCTGACTAACCAGATGGTCAATACCAAGATCAGATTGATAATATTCTTTGTAGCCAAAGATGGAGAAGCTCTATACATTCAGCAAAAACAATACCGGGAGCTGACTGTTGCACAGATCATGAACTCCTTATTGTCAAATTCAGACTTAAATTGAAGAAAGTGGGGAGAACCACTTGACCATTCAGGCATGACCTAAATCAAATTCCTTAAGTGGAAGTGACAAATAGATTCAAGGGATTAGATCTGACAGACAGAGTGCATGAAGAACTATGGATGGAGGTTCGTGACATTGTACAGGAGGCAGTGATCAAGACCATCCTAAAGAAAAAGAAATGCAAAAAGGCAAAATGGTTGTCTGGGGAGGCTTTACAAATAGCTGTGAAAAGCGAAGTGAAAGGCAAAGGAGAAAAGGAAAGATATACCCAGTTGAATGCAGAGTTCCAAAGAATAGCAAGGAGAGATAAGAAAGCCTTCCTCAGTGATGAATGCAAAGAAATAGAGGAAAACAACAGAATGGGAAAGTCTAGAGATCTCGTCTAGAAAATCAGAGATACCAAGGGAACATTTCATGCAAAGATGGGCACAATAGAGGACAGAAATGTTATGGACCTAACAGAAGCAGAAGATATTAAGAAGAGGTGGCAAGAATACACAGAAGAACCGTACAAAAAAGATCTTTATGACCCAGATAATCACGATGGTGTGATCACTTACCTAGAGCCAGGCATCATGGAGTGCAAAGTCGAGTGGTCCTTAGGAAGTATCACTACGTACAAAGCTAGTGGAGGTGATGAAATTCCAGTTGAGCTATTTCAAATCCTGAAAGATGATACTGAGAAAGTGCTGAACTAAATATGCTGGTGAATATGGAAAACTCAGCAGTGGTCACAGAACTGGAAAAGTTCAGTTTTCATTCCAATCCCTAAGAAAGGCAATGCCAAAGAATGTTCAAACTAATGCACAATTGCACTCATCTCACACACTAGCAAAGTAACACTCAAAATTCTCCAAGGCAGGCTTAAACAACGTGACCTGTGAACTTCCAGATGTTCAAGGTGGATTTAGAAAAGGCAGAAGAATCAGAGATCAAATTGTCAACATCCATTGGATCATCAAAAAAGAAAGAGAGTTCCAGAAAAAACATCTACTTCTGCTTTAATGACTAAGCCAAAGACTTTGAATGTTTAGATTACAACAAACTGTGGAAAATTCTGAAAGAGATGGGAATACCAGACCACCTGACCTGCCTCTTGAGAAATATGTACGCAGGTCAGGAAGCAACAGTTAGAACTGGACATGGAGCAACAGACTGGTTCCAAATCAGGAAAGGAGTACTTCAAGGCTGTATATTGTCACCCTGCTTATTTAACTTATATGCAGAGTACATCATGAGAAATGTGGGGCTGGAAGAAGCATAAGCTGGAATCAAGATTGCCAGGAGAAATATCAATAACCTCAGATACGAAGATGACACCACCCATATGGCAGAAAGTGAAGAACTAAAGAGCCTCTTGATGAAAGTGAAAGAGGAGAGTGAAAATGTCGGCTTAAAGCTTAACATTCAGAAAACGAACATCATGGCATCTGGTCCCATCACTTCATGGGAAATATATGGGGAAACAGTGGAAACAGTGGCAGACTTTATATTTTTTTGGTGGGGGGGCGGTGCTCCAAAATCACTGCAGATGGTGACTGCAGCCATGAAATTAAAAGACACTTGCTCCTTGGAAGAAAAGCTATGACCAATCTAGACAGCATATTAAAAAAGCATAGACACTGTTTTGCCAACAAGGTCCATGTAGCCAAAGCTATGGTTTTGCCAATAGTCGTGTATGGATGTGGGAGTCATACTTTAAAGAAAGCTGGGTGGTGAAGAATTGATGCTTTTGAACTGTGGTGTTGGAGAAGACTCTTGAGAGTCCCTTGGACTATAAGGAGATCCAACCAGTCAGTCCTAAAAGAAATCAGTCCTGAACATTCATTGGAAGGACTAATGCTGAAGATGAAAGTCCAATACTTTGGCCACCTGATGCAAAGAACTGACTCATTTAAAATATCCTGATGCTCAGAAAGATTGAAAGTGGGAGGAGAAGGGGACAACAGAGGATGAGATGGTTGGATGGCATCATTAACTCAATGGACATGAGTTTGGGTAAACTCCTGAAGTTGGTGATCGACAGCGAGGCCTGGCATGCTGCAGTCCATGGGGTCGCAAAGAGTTTGACAGGACTGAGTGACTCAACTGAACTAAACTGAATACCAATCCTTCTCACACCCTTCCAGAAAATAGAACAGGGAGAAATATACCCAAACTCATTTCATGAGGCCAGCATTATCCTGATACTAATGCCAGATAAGGACACAACAAGAAAAGAAAATTGCAGGTTAATGTTCCTAATAGAAATAGATGTAAAATTTCTCAACAAATTACTAACAAACTAAATTCAACAGCACATTAAAAGATAAGGATCATGCACCTTGATCTAGTGGGATTTGTTACTGGGATGCATTAAGATTCAGCATCACACACTATAAATGTCACATTATAAAAGTGACACATTACATTAAGAAAATAAATAATAGAAACCACTGGCTATTTCAATCAGTGAAGAAGCATTTCACAAAATTCAACATCCTTCTATGGTAACAACTCTACACAAACTTTGCATAAAGAGAATGTATCTCTACATAATGAACACTATCTGTGACTGACCCTCAGCAAACATCATCATAAATGGAGAAATGCTGAATGCTTTTCTTCTAAGATCAGGAACATGACAAATAAATCCACCTTCATCACTTTTACTCAACACAGTACTGTAATTCCTATTCAGAGAGTTCCAGAAAAACATATATTTCTGCTTTGTTGACTATGCCAAAGCCTTTGACTGTGTGGATCACAATAAACTGTGGAAAATTCTGAAAGAGATGGGAATACCAGACCACCTGACCTGCCTCTTGAGAAACCTATATGCAGGTCAGGAAGCAACAGTTAGAACTGGACATGGAACAACAGACTGGTTCCAAATAGGAAAAGGAGTATGTCAAGGCTGTATATTGTCACCCTGCTTATTTAACCTATATGCAGAGTACATCATGAGAAATGCTGGGCAGAGGAAGCATAAGCTGGAATCAAGATTGCCAGGAGAAATATCAATAACCTCAGATACGAAGATGACACCACCCATATGGCAGAAAGTGAAGAACTAAAGAGCCTCTTGATGAAAGTGAAAGAGGAGAGTGAAAATGTCGGCTTAAAGCTTAACATTCAGAAAACGAACATCATGGCATCTGGTCCCATCACTTAATGGGAAATATATGGGGAAACAGTGGAAACAGTGGCAGACTTTATATTTTTTTGGTGCGGGGGTGCTCCAAAATCACTGCAGATGGTGACTGCAGCCATGAAATTAAAAGACACTTGCTCCTTGGAAGAAAAGCTACGACCAATCTAGACAGCTTATTAAAAAAGCATAGACACTGTTTTGCCAACAAGGTCCATGTAGCCAAAGCTATGGTTTTGCCAATAGTCGTGTATGGATGTGGGAGCCATACTTTAAAGAAAGCTGGGTGGTGAAGAATTGATGCTTTTGAACCGTGGTGTTGGAGAAGACTCTTGAGAGTCCCTTGGACTATAAGGAGATCCAACCAGTCAGTCCTAAAAGAAATCAGTCCTGAACATTCATTGGAAGGACTAATGCTGAAGATGAAAGTCCAATACTTTGGCCACCTGATGCAAAGAACTGACTCATTTAAAATATCCTGATGCTCAGAAAGATTGAAAGTGGGAGGAGAAGGGGACAACAGAGGATGAGATGGTTGGATGGCATCATTAACTCAATGGACATGAGTTTGGGTAAACTCCTGAAGTTGGTGATCGACAGCGAGGCCTGGCATGCTGCAGTCCATGGGGTCGCAAAGAGTTTGACAGGACTGAGTGACTCAACTGAACTAAACTGAATACCAATCCTTCTCACACCCTTCCAGAAAATAGAACAGGGAGAAATATACCCAAACTCATTTCATGAGGCCAGCATTATCCTGATACTAATGCCAGATAAGGACACAACAAGAAAAGAAAATTGCAGGTTAATGTTCCTAATAGAAATAGATGTAAAATTTCTCAACAAATTACTAACAAACTAAATTCAACAGCACATTAAAAGATAAGGATCATGCACCTTGATCTAGTGGGATTTGTTACTGGGATGCATTAAGATTCAGCATCACACACTATAAATGTCACATTATAAAAGTGACACATTACATTAAGAAAATAAATAATAGAAACCACTGGCTATTTCAATCAGTGAAGAAGCATTTCACAAAATTCAACATCCTTCTATGGTAACAACTCTACACAAACTTTGCATAAAGAGAATGTATCTCTACATAATGAACACTATCTGTGACTGACCCTCAGCAAACATCATCATAAATGGAGAAATGCTGAATGCTTTTCTTCTAAGATCAGGAACATGACAAATAAATCCACCTTCATCACTTTTACTCAACACAGTACTGTAATTCCTATTCAGAGAGTTCCAGAAAAACATATATTTCTGCTTTGTTGACTATGCCAAAGCCTTTGACTGTGTGGATCACAATAAACTGTGGAAAATTCTGAAAGAGATGGGAATACCAGACCACCTGACCTGCCTCTTGAGAAACCTATATGCAGGTCAGGAAGCAACAGTTAGAACTGGACATGGAACAACAGACTGGTTCCAAATAGGAAAAGGAGTATGTCAAGGCTGTATATTGTCACCCTGCTTATTTAACCTATATGCAGAGTACATCATGAGAAATGCTGGGCAGAGGAAGCATAAGCTGGAATCAAGATTGCCAAGAGAAATATCAATAACCTCAGATATGCAGATGACACCACCCTTATGGCAGAAAGTGAAGAAGAACTGAAGAGTCTCTTGATGAAAGTGAAAGAGGAGAGGGGAAAAAGTTGGCTTAAAGCTCAACACTCAGAAAACTAAGATCATGGCATCTAGTCCCATCACTTCATGGCAAAAGTCAAAGAAATTAGGAAAGAAAAATAAATAAAAAGCAGCTAAATCAGAAAGGAAGAGTAAATTGCTTCTGTTCACAGATAATAAAGTACTACAGACAGAAAACCCTTAGGTTTTCACCAAAAATCTCTCAGGACTAATCAACAATTTAAGTAAAACTGCAGTATATAAAATTCATATAGAAAATCAGTTATGTTCTTACACATTAACAAATGATACAAAAATATAAATTCAGAAAACAAATCTATTTATAGTAATATCTAAAAGAACAAAGTTCTCAGATATAAATTTAACAAAGAAGGTGAGATATCTGTATGCTGAAAACTGAATAATTAATGAAAGAAATTGAGAAGGAATAAAATGAATAGAAAGATTATGTTTATTGATTAGAATAATTCATACTGTTAAAATATCTGTATTACCCAAAGCAATACACAGGTTTAATGAAATCCCTATCAAAATTCCAATGGCAATTTTTAGAAAAAAAATCCTAAAATTTATATAGAACAACCAAAGATCTCAAATATTCAAAATGACCTTAAGCAAGTAGAGCAATGTTGGAGGCATTATACTTTCTGGTTTTAAACATATTACAAAGATGAATTAAAAAATTATGTTACTGGCAATAAAAAAAAAGAGGCATAGATCAATGAACATAATAGAGTCCATAAATAAACTCACACATACATGGTCAGTTAATTTTAAACAAACGAGCCAAGGATGTACAATGGGGAATTGGTTGTCTCTTCAATAAATAGTATTGGAATAATTGGAAATCCAATATGCAAATAATTTCCAATTATGCAAATAATTTGAAATCCAAATCAAATATGCAAATCAGTGAAATTAGACAACTATCTTACTCCATTCACAAAAATTTAACTTGAAATGTATTAAAGAATTATAAGATCTGAAACTACAAAAATCCTAGGAGAAAATCAGAGGTAAGCTTCTTGAATTTTGCATTGGCAATGATATTTTAATATATTTTAATTATGTTTAATATAATTTCATATATTTTAATGATATTTCTAAGTGAACAATGCATAGAAATAGAGGAAAACAATAGAATGGGAAAGACTAGAGATTTCTTCAAGAAAATTAGAAATACTAAAGGAGCATTTCATGCAAAGATGGGCACAAGAAAGGACATAAACATTAAGGACCTAACAGAAGCAGAAGCTGTTAAGAAGATATGGCAAGAATATACAGAACTATATCGAAAAGGTCTTAATGACCCTGATAACCACGATGGTGTGATCACTCATCTAGAGTCAAGACACCCTGGAGTGTGAAGGATAGTGGGCCATAGGAAGCGTTACTGTGAACAAAGCTGGTGGAGGTGATGGCATTCTACAAAATGATGCTGTTAAGGTGCCACACTCAATATGCCAGCAAATTTGGAAACCTCAGTAGTGGCCAAAGGACTAGGAGAGGTCAGTTTTCATTCCAATCCCAGAGAAGGGTGATTGCACTCATTGCACATGGTAACATGGTAATGCTCAAAATCCTTCAAGTTAGGCTTCAGTAGTATGTTAACTGAGAACTTCCAATGGTACAGGCTGGGGTTTCAAAGAGGCAGAGGAACAAGAGATCAAATAGCCATCATTCACTGGATAATAGATTAACCAGGGATTCCAGAAAACAAACAAACAAACAAAAAAAAAACCTGCTTCATTGACTATGCCCAAGCCTTTGACTGTGTGGATCACAACAGACTGTGAAAAATTCTTCCTGAAAGAGATGGGAATACCAGACTACTTACCTGCCTCCTGAGAAACCTGTATGTAAGTCAAGAAGCACCAGTTAAAATAGAACATGGAATAACAGACTGGTTCAAAATTGGGAAAGGAGTACATAAAGGCTGTATATTGTCACCCTGTTTATTTAACTTTTATGCAAAGTGCATGTGTTCTAAGTCATCCCATTCCTGTCTGACTCTTTGTGACCCCATGGACTGTAACCTGCCAGGATCCTCTGTCCATAGAATTCTCCAGGCAAGAATACCGGAGTGGGTTGCCACACCCTCCTCCAGGGGATCTTCCTGACCCAGAGATCGAACCTGCATCTCCTGTGTCTCCTGCATTGGCAGGCAGATTCTTTACCACTAAGCTACCAGGGAAGCCATTCTATGCAGAGTAAATCATGCAAAGTACCAGGCTGGATGAAGCTCAAGCTGGAATCAAGATTGCCAGGAGAAATATCAATAAACTCAGATATGCAGATGACACAACCCTAATGGCAGAAACAGAGGAAAAGATCCTTTTGATGAAGGTGAAAGAGTAAAGTGAAAAGCTGACTTAAAACTCAGCATTCAAAAAACTAAGATCATGACATCTGGTCCCATCACTTCATGGCAAATAGATGGAAAAAATTACAAACTTTATTTTCTTGGACTGCAAAATCACTGTAAACAATGACTGCAGTCATGAAGTTAAAAGATTCTTGCTCCTTGGAAAAAAGTTATAATAAACCTAGACAGTGTATTAAAAAGCAGAGACATCACTTTGCCAACAAATGTCTGTATAGTTAAAGCTATGGTTTTTCCAATAGTCATGTGTGGACATGAGAATTGGACCATAAAGAAGGCTGAGCACCAAAGAACTGATGCTTTTGAACTGTGGTGCTGAAGAAGACTCTTTAATGTCCATTGGATCCCAAGGAGTTCAAACTAGTCAATTCTAAATGAAATCAATCTTGTATATTAATTGGAAGGACTGATGCTGAAGCTGAAACTCCAATACTCTGGCCACCTGATGCGAAGATCCAACTCATTTGAAAAGATCCTGATGCTGGGAAAGATTGAGGGCAGGAGGAAAAGGGGGCAACAGAAGATGAAATGGTTGGATGGCATCATTGGCTCAATGGACTTGAGTTTGATCAAACTCTGGGAGATAGTGAAGGACAGGGAAGCCTAGTATGCTACAGTCTACACAGTCTCAAAGAGCTGGACATGACTGAGCGACTGAATAGCAGCAATGATATTTTGGGTTTGACACCAAACGCAAAGCCAACAAAAGCAAAAAAATAAACAAGGAGGACTACCTCAGATGAAAAATCTCCTCCAGAGTGAAGGAAAGCATCAACAAAATGAAAAAGTATCCCACGGAATAAAAGATAGTATTTGCAAACCACATACCAGACAGTGAGGTAATATCCAAAATACATGAGGAGCTAATGCAGCTCAATAGCCAATAGCTAAAAAGACAAACAATCCTCAGAAAAAAATAAGCAGAGGACCTAAATAGACATTTCTCCAGAGAAAATGTACAAATGATAAATAGGTACTTGAAACAGTATTCAACATCACTAATCACCAGGGAAATGCAAATCAAAACCACAGTGAGCTACTAACTTCCATCTGTTAGGTTGTCAGTTATCAAAAAGTCAAGAGATAACAAATGCTGGTGAGAAGGTGGAGAAAACGGAACCTTTGTGCACTGTGTGTGGGAATGTCAACTGGTACAGCCACTGTGCAAAGTACCGTGGTGGCTCCTCAAAACATAAAAATTGAACTTTCAGATCATCCAGCAGTTCTACTTCTGAGTATACATCCAAAAGACATAAAATCATTATCTTAAAGAGATATCTGTACTCCCATTACTCACAATAGCCATAATATGGAAACAATCCACTTTTCCATCAACAGATGGAAGGATAAAAGAAAAAAACCTCTATCCCCCTCTCTGTCTCTCCCCCACCCCACACACAGTATTCAACATTATTCAGCCTTAAACAAAAAAGTAAACCCTGTTATTTGTGACAACAGGGCCCAGAATGAACCTGAAAGCCATTAAGCAAAGTGAAATAAGTCACATGTGCAAAGATGAATACCACATGGTACCACTTATTTGTGGAATCTAAAAAAAGAAAAAAAGTCAAATGTATGCCAACAAGCAGGGGTGGAATAAGCAGAGGGTAGAAAAGTGGTTGCTAAGCCATAACATTGTGCACTTTAAATATTTTTTCCTTTTCTCTGCTAATTATACCTCAATACAGCTGGGTGGGGGAATGAAGCACACCATGCAACACGCATGCTCACACACCAAAGAACATATGAGAAAAATAAGGAGGTTTAAAATTTCATTATGAAAGCAAAAACTAGACTGGAGGTTTGAAGGAGATAAATTCAGAGGATTCAGAATGTTGGACTCAACGCATCCTTAGACAGTAGAATGAGGACAGCAGAGCCATTGCAGCAAATTTCCTGGTTTGTGGTCTAAATATTTTCCGCAGCGGCACAAGTAACAGAGCGTTCAGGGAACATACACAGCAGTCACTGTGACCAATGCCCAGCTGTATCCTGGGGAAACCAGAATCATGCCCCATATTGTATAATTGTAGATGACCCCTCACTGGGATGCTGTTTATCATTTTGGTAAGATAGTCTAGAGTCCTTGTTATTTCCCAGACCAGAGCATGTGAATTCCAGGAGCTCAGTGACCTTCATTCGGGGTCCATATGGCAACATCAACAGGCACAAAGTTCACCCATAAATGATCTGCTATGAGAGTCAAATATTTTAGATTTATGCCAAGTCTCTCAGCTTCTGATTTCAAGTCTTTTGGGGTATATTGTGAGAAAGGAAGGTCATAGATTCCTTTTAGTGCTGAAATTTGACACCTAAGCTTACAAGTGTAAGACCTTGTTAAAGACTTTTTGCTTCATCTACTGTATGAAAATTTGAAATCAGAGGTCATAGAATAGTTAAAGTGAGAAAAGAAGATAGCTTATTTGAAGACTTGATAAGGGCTAATTGTATTGGCTGGATAATAGGATCTAGCTCAGATAGCAGGCAGATACTAATAGGCACATTTGCCATAAATAAAATATGTCTCACTGTGTGCTATTCAGGAGATAATTGTCTCATGTGTTTGACATTTCTTGGAATTTATATAAAACATTTTGATGAAGTTGTTGTCTCAGTTCTCAGTCTTATATATATTAAAAATATATATATTTTTGTTTGTTTGTTGTGGGTCGAGGCATGTAAGTCAGATATAGACCAAGGCTTAAATGTAACTAATTGAGGAGGTGATTGGAGTCACTTAACTTCTCTCTCCCAGTGTCTGAATACTAGGGGAGCAAAATCAAGGTTTTCAAGTAATTTTAGGAAACTGGGGAGTGGGAAAAATAAAAATGGGTTGGGAAGGGGTGGGTAAAACCAAAGGGGGCTCAGACAGTTGAGACAGGAGAACATGCTTGGAGGAACAGTATGATAAGGAGAGCAGACATAGGGAAACGTGTCTTTGAGGTTGGAATCAATGTGGGACTAACAGCTGAAGACATGAATTTTGACATATTGAGTAACTTCAGATAAAGTAGGCTGAGATTTTTGGATGGCCTGATTAAGATTAGATTGAGAAAGGTGTTTTTCTTCTTCATATCAGGAGAAAAAAGCAAAACATATTTTTAGAAGAGATTCCTAGAATATTGATTTTCAAGGGCCCTCTGGAAATGAATCAGTTTGGAGAGACTCCAGGAACTCTTGCTCTCATAAACAGTGCTGCCATAGGCATTCTCTACTTCTCTTTCTGTGGATAATTCAGTTTCTCAAAATGATATATCTAGACGATGCTTTCCAAGTCAGGGGACTGAGACCTTGAGCTTTACTCGATATTTCAGATATATTTTGAAAGTGGTTATACCAGTTTTATTTTCACCTCAAAAAGATTTATATTTGGTTAAGGTCCTTACAGCATGTAGTTTTGTGAAACATATATTTACTCAAACTAAGGATTTGGGATGTAAGATGGTCTCTCATTCCTTGCACTTTTATTCTTATTTTCTAAGAGATTGAGCATTTTTCCTCAGATACTTTCTTAATAATATTGCCTATTTTGGCAAGAATACACAGAGGAAATATGTAAAAGGACTTAATGACTCAGACAACCACAATGGTGTGGTCACTCACCTAGAACCAGACATCCTGGTGTAAGAAGTCAACTGGACCTTAGGGTATTATGATGAACAAAGCTAGTGGAGGTGATGGAATTCCAGTTGAGCTCATTAAAATCTTAAAATATGATGCTATTAAAGTGCTGCACTCAATTTGCCAGCAAATTTGGAAAACTCAGCAATGGCCACAGGACAGGATAAGATTAGTTTTCCCTGAATTCCCAAGAAAAGCAATGCCAAAAAATGTACAAACTGTACAATTGCACCCATTTCACATGCTAACAAGGTAATGCTCAAACTCCTTCAAGCTAGGTTTCAGCAGTATGTGAACCAAGAGCTTCCATATGTACAAGCTGGGTTTAGAAAAGTCAAAGGAAACAGAGGTCAAATTGTCAAAATCCTTTGGGTCATATAGAAAGCAAGGGAAATCCAGAAAACATCTATTTCTGCTTCACTGACAACATGAAAGCCTTTGACTTTGTGGACTGCAACAAATTGGAAAATTCTGAAAAAGATGGGATTACCAGACCACCTTATCTGCCTCCTGAGAAACCTGTATGCAGGTCAAGAAGCAACAGTTATAAGTGGACATGGAACAACAGACTGGTTCAAAATAGAGAAAGGAAATTGTCAAGGACTTATATTGTTACCCTCTTTATTTAACATCTATGTAGACTACATCATATAAAATGCTGGGCTGGATGAATCACAAGCTTGAATAATGACTGTCAGGAGAAATATCAACAACCTCAGATATTCACATGCCACCACTTTAATGGCAGAGGGTGAAGAGGAACCAAAGAGCCTCTTTATGAGGGTGAAAGAGGAGAGTGAAAAAGCTGAGTCTCTATCTCCCTCTGAAACAATACCCCTGTTATTATTCTTGGTATCCATGCGAATAATACACCCAATATCCTATCAGTCACATGATCTAATTTCATCCAAAGACCTTGTCCTCAATCCTACCTCAGCCAGTGCATTATCACATCAATACTTCCCCCAAATCACACTCTAGTTCTCCATTGACAGCAAATCTTTTTAATCCAATAGAAGTTTAAATCCAACATTGCAATCACTTTTATTCACCTCTCATCTCTCTCCCCATGAAATTTATTCCCTTTAAGCTAATGTTATTCTCTCGCCAGTCGTTTTGAATATTCTACTGCACATACTCTTTCTGCTCTTGCTTCTCTATCTCTTTGCAAAATTTGCTTCTGCCATGTATCCTAGTTATATCTAATGAGTTACTTCATTCTTGTTTCAGCCAGTTAAACTTTCCCCCCAAATAATGCTCTATCATGTTTCTAGTCTCACTTTACATTAGTAATTAATCACCAAAAGGGGGCTTTAATGCTTAGCCTGTTGTCTTTTCTCTGAAATAGGATCTCGTATTTTCTGTTCATGTCTAAAAGCTACAATTTCCTTCCCCCATTCTCATTATAAGTTGATACTATTTTATTCTAAATCAGAGAGAAAACTGAAGCAATTAAGAGAATTTCCTCTTCCAGTAGCTCTTCATATTATGATCCATTTGCTTGCTGCTTAAGTAACAAATCTGTTCTCCTAGTCTTTGGCTTGGTAGTGTCTTTCAGCTCTTCACTTACTAAAAGGAAGCCCCTGTTTTAGGGTAACACCATCACTCTGTTTTTCCTGTTTTATACCAAACAGGGCCTTGTGGGACTCCTGGGCACAAAGCTTTTCTGTGTCCCCCATTTCTTTGATTGGAGGAAGTACCTTCATTCAGCCTCTGTGAATTTCCCTGAGTTCCAACTGCAGATTCAAGCAGCTGTTAATTAGGGAAATGAGGGGATGCAAGACCAGAGAGAGACGGTCAAGGGGAACAATAGCGCAGCGTTGGAGGCAAGGTCCTGGTTCCCCATCGAGGGACACACAACAATATATTTGAGCTGTTTTGCAGATACTGAAGCCCCCTCCAGGTGGGAGAAGTTAATGATTAATGATGGCATGCTGCCCACAAGCATTTAGACCTCAGACTAGTTGGAACCTGAAGGTTGATGATGCTGACTCGTACTTAACTTCACCACCAACCCATCAGAAGAATGTCCTCTAGCCAACCATACTGTCTGGGGAGTTTGTAATTTCCTCAGTTCTGTCTTGTTGCAACAAAAACTTGAAACAATGGACAGACCAGTGTGACAGCCCTGTGTAATTTCCTCGGATGGACCAGTGTTACAGCTCAGTTTTATTTATAAAGCAAAGGAAAATACATCCTTGAGGCATGAGGGCAGGTCGACCCAAAAGACTGAAGAGGAGAAAAGCCACCAGCCCAATTTTGGCTTCTCTTTTTATATGTTTTTATTTTCTCCTCCCCTGGAGCCTGCCCTATGTAAACTGGGCGAGCCCGGAGTGCTGTTTGCTTCACCTGAGGTCCTCACTGTAGTCCTCAGACCTTCCTTTGTTCTATTTCTGGAGTTTTCCCCTTTGTCTTTTCACCACTGCCATTCTGGACTCCTTTTTCCTATTCTAACTACCTAACAACACCCTCTTTGAACCATTACTATAAAACTTCTCACTGTCCTCTTCTAGTGGAAACAGTTTTTCCTGGTAAGATTCCACCATGTCTCTCTTTGCCTGGCAAAGTAATAAAGCTATAGTTTTCTACTTCAACCAAAACTCTGTCTCTGAGATTTGACTAGGCACCATTGTACAGAGAAGCTGACCTTTACAACTACACTCCTTGAAAAAAAAAAAAGAAAGCTTAAACTTGCTTTTTCTAATTTTTCTTCTCCATTCTCTATTGAACCCGTTTCAATAAAGTACTTCTTTAAGATATCTTGTCTAAGCTATCACAATAGCATGTACTATAACTGCTTATTTGTAGAACTTCTCTTCCTGAAAGGAAAAACTCTACTTCCTACTCTGCCTTCTATAACTACCAGACTCAGTATATCTGAGACTGTACTTCTGAATCTGTAGGCAGACAGGGTAGTGGGTCCCCAGAGGGAAAGAACTAGAGTTGCCTTCTATTTTTTTAGACCTAAAATAAGCCATTTGGGCCTGAGCCATTTTTTGTTCTAAGCCTGGCCACAATACCTGCCCTTGAACAGGTCTCAGTAGTTAATTACCTCTTAGTGGTAGAGAATACAGAAAAAAGGGAGGAGCCATCAGAAAACAATAGTGTAGCCTGGAGATACACGTAATAATACATCTCTGAGATCAGCAGTACTAAGGCCTCCATTCAGGATGGAATAATAATGTTGACCCTCCTGACTTCAATCAACTGAAATTTGGACTCAGTCATCCCTGACTGTATGATGAATTCTCTGTTCAATGCCCCTCATCAATATGCTTAAAACTTCCCCCAAAATGCTGATGGGGAGACCTTGCTTTGGGAGAGATCCCTGATGTTCTCCTTACTTGCTGCAAGTAATAAACACTTCTGTCTTCTGGCTCCAAACTCAGCAAGTGTTGAACCCACTTTGGGGATAACAAAACCAGATAGGTGGGGATTTCCAAACCAAGCAATTCTCCAACTTTTGGAAGACCTCAACTAGGTGTCTATAATTTAACTCAAATCAGACACTAACTCCTGGATTTAAAGTAGAGCCCATGGGTTAATACTGTTCCTCACTTAAGACATGAATCACAAGCCTGGATTGTCATCTGTGCTTCTGACTGTCTATATATTAGAAATTTCTACAAATCCCTCATTAGGTTTGATAATTTCCTAGGACATTTCACAGAACTCAGGAAAATGGTTTACTTACTAGATTAGCAGTTTATTATAAAAGAATACTGGGCTAGATGAAGCACAAGCTGGAATCAAGATTGCCAGGAGAAATATCTATAACCTCAGATATGCAGATAACATCACCCTAAGGGCAGAAAGCAAAGAGGAATTAAAGAGCTTCTTGATGAAAGTGAAAGAGGGGAGTGAAAAAGTTGACTTAAAACTCAACATTCAAAAGCTAAGATCATGGCATCTGGTCCCATCACTTCACGGCAAATAGATGGGGAAAAATGGAAACAGTGACTTCATTCTCTTGGGCTCCAAAATCACTGCAGATGGTGAATGCAATCATGAAATCAAAATACACTTGCTCCTTGGAAGAAAAGCTATGACAAACGTAGACTGTGTATTAAAAAGCAAACACATTACTTTGCCAACAAGTTCCACATAGGCAAAGCTATGATTTTTTCCAGTAGTCATGTATGGGTGTGAGAGC
This sequence comes from Bos indicus, assembly GCF_029378745.1. Taxonomy (NCBI): domain Eukaryota; kingdom Metazoa; phylum Chordata; class Mammalia; order Artiodactyla; family Bovidae; genus Bos; species Bos indicus. Next base: position 103,829,483 of record NC_091766.1, read on the forward strand.
TGGACAATAAACAAGGCTGAGTGCCAAAGAATTGGTGCCTTTGAATTGTGATGCTGGAGAAGACTCTTGAGAGTCCCTTGGACTGCAAGGAAATCAAATCAGTCCATCCTAAAGGAAATCAATCCAACTCATTGGAAAAGACCATGATCTGGGAAAGACTGAAGGCAGGAGGTGAAGGGGATGACTGAGGATGAGATAGTTGGATGGCATCACTACTCAATGGGCGTGAGTTTGAGCAAACTCTATGAAGCAGTGAAGGACAGGGAAGCCTGGCGTGCTGCAGTCCATGGGGTCGCAAAGAGTCAGACCCCACTGAACAACTGAACAACAACAATAGAAGAATGGAAGTCAGATACACGGGGCAGAGTATGTGGGAAGGGGTGCAGAATGTCCAAACTGTCTCCAGGTGAGCCATTTTCCTAGCGCTTCCCTGTGTTCAGCAATCTGGAGTTCTCTGAACCCCTTTGGTTAGTGTTTTTCATGGAAGCTGCATTACACAGGCATGACTGATTAATCACTGTGATTAATGATTTATTCAACCTCTAGCCACTCTTCCCTCCTTAGACTTAGGGGTGGGGTTGGAAGTTCCAACTGTCTTATTAAATAGTTACTTCCTCTCCCATAAGGGCTTCCCTGGTGGCTCAGAGGGTAAAGTGTCTGCCTGCAATGCAGGAGACCAGGGTTCGATCCCCTGGAGAAGGAAATGGCAACCCACTCTGGTACTCAGGGATCGAACCCTGGTACTCTTGCTTGGAAAATCCCATGGACAGAGAAGCCTGGTGGGCTACAGTCTAGGGTGTCCCAAAGAGTTGGACATAACTGAGGAACTTCATTCACGTCCATGAGCGCCTATCCCTGGGGCTTTTCACAGTCACTTCATTAACATAAATTCAGGTGTGGTGGAAAGATCTTGTTGTGAATAACCATAGACTATCTTTTCACCTTTACTGCTCTTATCACTTAGGAAATTTTAAGGTTTTTAGGAGGCCAGGAACAGAGACAAAAACCAAACATATTACTTCTTATTGTACATCACAATATCCCACTCCCTAAACCCATTCACCCATTTTTAGCAGATTATTTTTCCCTCCATTTTTCCTCCATCATTCCTCTTCAAGCAGCATTTCCCCCACCAGCAAACATCAGAATTTTGTCGTTTCCTGCATGTGCCATGATTGCTTATGGCTCTTGGGCTATGGTGAATTAATGAAGGGAATTAAAAAGTCTTTCTCTCTCCTTTAAAACCTGTGGGGCCCTCCTTGATGCAAAAGCCTTCCCATGTGCCCTTGTTTCTGGGTTTTGGAAAAAGGCTTCAGCCTCCTAGACCTTCCTGGAGTTCCAAAGGGCAGATTCTAACAGTTACTCATCAGGGAAGTGAGGGAATACAGACACAAGAGAAAAGCAGCCAAGAAACAAGAGTGCAGCAATAGAGCAGAGTCAGAGCTCCTCCTCAAGGGTATACAAACTAGTATCTTTGAGTTCTTCTATTGAAACTAAAGTTCTCACCTAGATGAAGGGTGGCTTGCATAAGATTCCTTGAACACCACTCTCCTACCACACCACGAACCAGTCAGAAGAAAGGCACACACCTTTCCACCCTTACCCCAATTTTTGCCTTTAAAAATTCTTCCCTGAAACCCATCAGGAAGTTTGGCCTTCTGAGCATGAGCCACCCATTCTGTTTGCTTGGCCCTTGCGATAAATCTTTCTCTACTCCAAACTCCATCGTTTTTTGTTTGTTTGGCCTCACAGTGTACCAGGTACGTGAAATTAGGTTCATCAACACTTTTCTGACTTTTGATATCTTACCAGACCATCAAGTTATTCATTAATATTACCCCTGTGGAGAATTTTCTGTTTTCTCTCGGTCAACTTAAAATTTCACTGTTAAAGTATTTGTAGTAGCCTGATTTGCCTAGCAATTACTTGAATATACTTGTTTCCTTTCATAGTCTCTAAAGGACTTGTATTATTACTTTTGATACCTTAATTACTTAGACCAGTATTTAAATCATTTATATGCTGAGAATATGTTTTGGCTTGAATTTAGAGTTGACTGAGGGAGACAGCAGCTTTTCTAGTAGCATCCTGGATTTATATAGTTTCTTAGGGAGGATGTTGATCCATGAAATATGATTGTTAGTTTCATTTCTAGACATGTATTTAGATCAAAATCCAGATCAAGCAGATGAGTACATCTTGCTAGGAACAGTGACATGTTCATTAGACTATAATAATTAAACTTAAAAAGAAGTGTGCTTACTTTTATAAAATAAAAGAGTTTTGTTCAAAAAACCAAATAGGAAATGTGTGTGTGTCTTTTGGTGACTTCTTTGTATTTGTGACATAAACTTTTCCTCAGGGAGGACCTGGATAAGTACTTATTTGTTGAAGATATATGTTACGTTTTTTAAACTTTGAAAATAAAAACTTTTCAGTTCAAAAACTGGTCTTTGTTCCTTTAAAAAATAAAAAAATATATATATGCACATGGGAGAATTATATGGGCACATTAATATGTAAAGTATTATATGTTTGGTTATTAGAAACCCAAATTTTTATACAAGATTAATGATATCAGCATATTCTCATAGCTCTCTCCATCAACTTCCACAGTTTTAGCAGCTTAGATGTTCTTTTTTAATATTAATTGAACACTTTTCATTTCCCAGAGCACCATTTTCTGCAGTATAATAGTTAAAAAGAAAGTTTCTGACAAGAATCCAGATTCATAGCATATAATACTATAGAAGAAGAGTAAAATTCCTATATTTTAATAATGGAAGATAAAAAGAAACTTAGGGGCCACCATTTCTCAAATGTAAAATGCATGATTTTCACACCTACCAATCTAAGATAGAACTAACAGGATCACAAGTAGAGAATGGACCTACCTAATATTTCTGAGAGTATTTGCTATAGACTGAATGTTCATGTCTCCCCAGTATTGTTGTGTTGAATTCCTACCTCCTCTAAATGATGGTATTGGGACGTGAGGCTTTTGGGGAGTGATTAGGTCATGTGGGTGGAGGCCTCATGAATGGGATCCATATTTTTATAAAAAAGACCCACAGAGGTCCTTTACATGGTGGAAGAAGGCAACGAGTTACTGGCTATGAATCAGGAAGAGCACTCTCACCAGAATGTGACCTGTCAGAGCCCTGACCTTGGACTTCCAAACCTCCAAAAATGTGAGAAATAAATATCTGTTGTTTATAAGCTACCCAGTCTGTGTATTTATTATAGCCAGAATAGGCTAAGATAGTCTCTGTTTATAACTACAGACTTCCTAATTTATTATTAAGTTTCTACCTCATTACTAGATTTAGGGATCATATCACTCCTTGTCTGGCATCCAACTTCATGGGGGTGGGGGGAGGGAAGAAAAGATAACAGTATCCACATTTTCTGACTTTATCAAATATTAAAGACAAGCTTATCACCTTGGTATCATTCCATACAGCTTATGCATAAACCATCCCAATCAAGTAAGCTATAGACAAGACAGTGCCTTTCTTTGCACACTTGACATCACTTTGGTATTATGCTCCTGCCCTCTCTATTGCTGTATTTAAATCCAGGTCCCATATTTTCATTTCCACACATAGGCTTTTGATTTCCTCTTAGAACCTGATAGCTCCAGCACAGACTTTGTCAACTTAAAATATGCATAGGGTTTAACCATGGATATTGTTAAAAGTGAAAATTTTGATTAACTGGGTTTGAATCTTGAGACCTCAAGATTAACAGACTGGTTCCAAATACGAAAAGGAGTACATCAAGGCTGTATATTGTCACCCTGCTTATTTAACTTATATGCAGAGTACATCAAGAGAAATGCTTGACTGGAAGAAGCACAAGCTGGGATCAAGATTGACGGGAGAAATATCAATAACCTCAGATATGCAGATGACACCATCCTTATGGCAGAAAGTGAAGAGGAACTCAAAAGCCTCTTGATGAAAGTGAAAGTGGAGAGTGAAAAAGTTGGCTTAAAGCTCAACATTCAGAAGACAAAGATCATGGCATCCGGTCCCATCACTTCATGGGAAATAGATGGGGAAACAGTGGAAACAGTGTCAGACTATTTTTGGGGTCTCCAAAATCACTGCAGATGGTGATTGCAGCCATGAAATTAAAAGACACTTACTCCTTGGAAGGAAAGTTATGACCAACCTAGATAGCATATTCAAAAGCAGAGACATTACTTTGCCAACAAAGGTCCATCTAGTCAAGGCTACGGTTTTTCCTGTGGTCATGTATGGATGTGAGGGTTGGACTGTGAAGAAGGCTGAGCGCTGAAGAATTGATGCTTTTGAACTGTGGTGTTGGAGAAGACTCTTGAGAGACCCATGGACTGCAATGAGATCCAACCAGTCCATTCTGAAGATCAGCCCTGGGTGTTCTTTGGAAGGACTGATGCTAAAGCTGAAACTCCATTACTTTGGCCACCTCATGGGAAGAGTTGACTCATTGGAAAAGACTCTGATGCTGGGAGGGATTGGGGGCAGGAAGAGAAGGGGACTACAGAGGATGAGATGGCTGGATGGCATCACTGACTCGATGGACGTGAGTCTCAGTGAACTCCGGGAGTTGGTGATGGACAGGGAGGCCTGGCGTGCTGCGATTCATGGGGTCGCAAAGAGTTGGACACGACTGAGCGACTGAACTGAACTGAACCAGTTACCACGGGATACCAACACTGTTTGTTTGAAGACAACACTGAGCACAGCAGTGTTCTAGTCGATTTTATACGATCTCTTAAAAAAGATAGAAAAAACCCCTAAAACTGCTCACAGCATTCTTTATATACGTGATCTTTATCTTATCCATCCTACTTACCTGCAAGCTTCTTGAGGAGATTAAACGTACCATTTACACCAGTGTGTGTATGTGTGTGTTTTCTTTTTGGTCCTCTAAATTCTTAACGAGTATTTCAATTTTAGTAGTTCCACACCAAATATCATTTGCAGATGGAGTGGATATTTCAGGAGTGTGAATGACTGGGAAAGCCTCAAAACAGTCAGCCAACTCTCTCACAAGTGTAGGTTTTATGTGGCTCTGTATGATTTGGGAGAGGGTAGCAATTTATATTTGTGGAAGGATGGAAGTTAATGAAATCAATTTAGTTTGAAGCGGTAAGTACAGTGTGTCTGAAGGGAAGAAAACAACTGAAGAAGAGCTGAGTAGACAGTGCGTGTGGAGGGGCCCAGTTTCACAATTTGATTTGACTATATGAGCACAATTAACAAGCAAAAAAAAGGAAAAACCTGGTTTCTGGTATCTTCAGACTTCTGATAGACTTGAGAATCCTTGTAAAAGCCATTACGTGTAACCAGCTCTAATCAAGAAAGAGGAATGAGTGGCCCTGCTCAGAATGATATCTAGAGAAGATTTTTTTTTTAAACCTCCTAATGAAATCAGCATTTATCTCCACATAAATAGCAATTTAAAACAAAAGAGACAGATATCGTGAATTAATGATGTAGAAATTAACTGGAATGCAAGCATCTATGTACACTAAAGACCTTAATAGCTCTTAACCTGAAATATGGCTGAAGTGAAATGACTTCTTAAAAATATGAAGGACCTGCTCAGATAAGTCATTTATTTTTCATGGACTGTTGGTGCCAAAACATAAATACTGAGATCATCTCGAACTGCATGGGGCCTTTGTACTCTATGCCTATGCATGAGTCCCTATCAGAGGACTGGGAATTTGCCAAGCCTCATATAAAACGGCAATGACTTTTAAGGCCACTCAGGCCATTCCATCTACTCAAAAATGAAATTAGGCTTCTTTTTATAGGCTTGAAGCCACCTAAATTCGACCTCTATCTAACACATTTTTATCCATCAAAATTATCAATACTGTGAGTAAGGGGTAGAAAGTTTAGAGTCAGTCACCAGAACATATCATTTGTAAGGTCTTTTATCAAGGTTTCTCAAATAAATTGCTTTTGCAAATGCATTTAGAGAGAAATAATTAACTTTGAGGGTCACAAAGAGAATATATGTGTAGGTAATACCAGAGTTACTTTTCCTACCATTCTTTCCCCCACCCCTTGCCTTTCTGTTCATTTACTGTAGATGCAAAAAGTCTCTTTCATAAGACAGGCAAAGAGACAGATATTCCATTAAAATAATTACATTTATGCTCTGAAAATTTATCAACATGAAAATACAAATATTTGCTTAGAGGTATTTTTATCTGAAGATTTTTAACTTCTTAAGTCTCATCCAATAGATCAGAAAGTTTTAAAAATGTGATATTGTCTATATTGTAGGCCCTGGGAGAGGAAAGAGGGGTAGTTGAAGACAGAGGGTTTTCTGGACAACACAAGAGCTTAAAGCATCTGAGAGAGAAAAATTAATGATGCCTATCCAATTTAATTTTCTTATGGACTTGATGGAAAAACTAGAAATGCTTTACACATAAGACTGGGTCTCCTATGAGCATCTAACAGGAATGATGTTACTGATATATACTGAATGCTTCCACCCAAACATTTTGGGCATTAGTAAAGGTTTATGTCATACTGTAAATAACAGAACCGACTTTGATCTATTTCTCCAGATGAACCACTGATACATGCAAATACCATCATTCTTTCGAAGGTAATTTTTTGAACTGTAAAGGATTTCAGAGCATCAACAGTGTTACAGCTTTGGGTTTACCTCTTCCTTTTCCCCTCTAACTGGACAGTCCTAAAATGAAGCTTAAGACAGGGTCAATGAGTGACCAACTAGCAAACCCTAACGGACACTCTTCCCTCCTTAGAATACTGGAGCTGTTTAAGTGTTAGGAGAATTTAGTGAACTATCTGGACAGGATCTGCAAAGATTCTTCCCAGGCTTCCTGAGCTCCTTGAGGGTTAGGACAAACATTCTTCACCCAAACCTAGCATAAACTAAATTTGAACAGGCAATTTAGGAGAGAAAGATTAAAAAGCAATTTATTATTTTGTGGAGAAAACAAGGAAATCATAGCAGTTTTACCATTACCTTCCCAAATAACCCAACTTAAAACTGTTAAACATCACTACATATATAACCAATGAAAATGAAGTGGATCACTGAAAATGTAGGATTAACTTGATTGAATTGATTATATGATTAGAGAAAAATTATTTGGGGATCTCAATCTGATACTTTTGCTGCATATGTTGGTCAAGTTGACTGAATATTTTCCAGCACACTTTGTCATATCACCTACAGTGGTATTATGCGTGTTTAAAGCTATTCCTTCTACGTGTCACTATTGATATTTCTGCATAAGGAGATATTTGTTCTGGGTCTCTTCTCCATAAATCTTGAAGTATTTTGTTTTTCTGAGACTATTTTGGTTCTTATAACCAATTCTGCATTCAAATTAATTCCCTGTCTCACCAACACAGACACAGTTTAAAGGCAGAATCATTGTCTATCTGTGACATCAAGTAATACACTTGCCTAAATCTGTCTTTTAAGAGCAGCATCAATGGCGCTAGCAACACCAACACCAGCAATGCCTCTTAGATTACAACAGATAGCAGGGGGAGAACCCAGAGTGCTTTTGGACTTTTGTTATTACAAATCAGATCAGATCAGTCGCTCAGTCCTGTCCGACTCTTTGCGACCCCATGAATTGCAGCACGCCAGGCCTCCCTGTCCATCACCAACTCCCGGAGTTCACTCAGACTCACGTCCATCGAGTCAGTGATGCCATCTAGCCATCTCATCCTCTGTTGTCCCCTTCTCCTCTTGCCCCCAATCCCTCCCATCATCAGAGTCTTTTCCAATGAGTCAACTCTTTGCATGAAGTGGCCAAAGTACTGGAGTTTCAGCTTTAGCATCATTCCTTCCAAAGAAATCCCAGGGCTGATCTCCTTCAGAATGGACTGGTTGGATCTCCTTGCAGTCTATGGGTCTCTCAAGAGTCTTCTCCAACACCACAGTTCAAAAGCATCAATTCTTTGGTGCTTAGCCTTCTCTACAGTCCAACTCTCACATCCATACATGACCACAGGAAAAACCATAGCCTTGACTAGATGAACCTTTGTTGGCAAAGTAATGTCTCTGCTTTTGAATATGCTATCTAGGTTGGTCATAACTTTCCTTCCAAGGAGTAAGTGTCTTTTAATTTCATGGCTGCAGTCACCATCTGCAGTGATTTTGGAGCCCAGAAAAATAAAGTCTGACACTGTTTCCACTGTTTCCCCATCTCTTTCCCATGAAGTGATGGAACCGGATGCCATGATCTTCATTTTCTGAATATTGAGCTTTAAGCCAACTTTTTCACTCTCCTCTTTCACTTTCATCAAGAGGCTTTTGAGTTCCTCTTCACTTTCTGCTATAAGGGTGGTATCATCTGCATATCTGAGGTTATTGATATTTCTCCCGGAAATCTTGATTTCAGCTTGTGCTTCTTCCAATCCAGCGTTTCTCATGATGTACTCTGCATATAAATAAACAGGGTGACAATATACAGCCTTGACGTACTCTTTTCCTATTTGGAACCAGTCTGTTGTTCCATGTCCAGTTCTAACTGTTGCTTCCTGACCTGTGTATAGGTTTCTCAAGAGGCAGGCCAGGTGGTCTGGTATTCCCATCTCTTTCAGAATTTTCCACAGTTTATTTTGATCCACACAGTCAAAGGCTTTGGCATAGTCAATAAAGCAGAAATAGATGCTTTTCTGGAACTCTCTTGCTTTTTCCATGATCCAGCAGATGTTGGCAATTTGATCTCTGGTTCCTCTGACTTTTCTAAAACCAGCTTGAACATCTGGAAGTTCACGGTTCACATATTGCTGAAGCCTGGCTTGGAGAATTTTGAGCATTACTTTACTAGCATGTGAGATGAGTGCAATTGTGTGGTATCTGAGCATTCTTTGGCATTGCCTTTCTTTGGGATTGGAATGAAAACTGACCTTTTCCAGTCCTGTGGCCACTGCTGAATTTTCCAAATGTGCTGGCATATTGAGTGTGGCACTTTCACAGCATCGTCTTTCAGGATTTGGAATAGCTCAACTGGAATTCCATCACCTCCACTAGCTTTGTTCGTAGTGATGCTTTCTAAGGCCCACTTGACTTCAAATTCCAGGATATCTGGCTCTAGGTGAGTGATCACACCATCATGATTATCTGGGTCGTGAAGATCTTTTTTGTACAGTTCTTCTGTGTTCTTGCCATCTCTTCTTAATATCTTCTGCTTCTGTTAGGTCCATACCATTTCTGTCCTTTATCGAGCCCATCTTTGCATGAAATGTTCCTTTGGTATCTCTGATTTTCTTGAAGAGATCCCTAGTCTTTCCCATTCTGTTATTTTCCTCTATTTCTTTGCATTGATTGCTGAAGAAGGCTTTCTTATCTCTTCTTGCTATTCTTTGGAACTCTGCATTCAGATGTTTATATCTTTCCTTTTCTCCTTTGCTTTTTGCTTCTCTTCTTTTCACAGCTATTTGTAAGGCCTCCCCAGACAGCCATTTTGCTTTTTTTGCATTTCTTTTCCATGGGAATGGTTTGATCCCTGTCTCCTGTACAAGTTAACCACAAATGGATGACAACTAGCAGGTATTTTAATAGAGGGGTGTTCTGAAGTACAACCACTGTTGGCTAGAGCCCAGTTTTTCAGGGTCTAGAAGAGAGGAAAGAGTATTAATCATAACAGATGCTATATTCCTTGCCTTTTGTCCTGTATCAGACACACAATTAAGTGCATTATATAGATCATCATGTATATTTCTAATTAAAAAAACTGATGGAGTAGGTAACATTAACCTAATTTTACATATGAGGAAACTGAAGCTTAAGAAATCCAAGTAACTAAGAGTCAATCTCACAACTACTGGGTTAAAAAGCTGAAATAGTATCATATTCTGACTCCCTAATTTTCAGTCAGGCTTACTAATTTGGTGGACATCACTTGCTGCCTATTAGGCATGCATTCCATTCTTTAAAGTAACACTTAGGAAAGATTCTAAGAAAAATGTTATGAAGAAAGATATAATTTAAAAAAAATATTATTTCCCCCAAAACTTGCCAAAGTCTCTTTTACCCCTCCCTCCTCCACACTCATGAGTTGAAATGTCTTAACATGCAGCCTCATCCAGCTGTGAAACTGGATGGAATTGCACGAATAACAACCCAACACACTCAGAGGAAAAGTGTATATCTTTGGTAGGAGAATAAAAAAAAAAAAATTTTAATGGTGTACCCAAAGGGCATAGGAGAGAGAATAAAGATGTTATACTTAGTGTTGGGGGGGGTGTTCCTAAATGTCTAATGTCTAAGACACGACTGGATGCACAGTTTTGAGTCTAGAATGACCAGTCTCATGTTAATTAAGTAGCTGAGCATTTTGTGGAATGGAGTTGCCCCTCTAAGTTCTCAAATACTGTGGCTTTTATATGGGCTGGCAAAGATAATGCAAACTAAAATACAGTGCTGAGATTTGATATGAAGATTATGTGTAAGCCTGATAATCCAATATAAAACAAACACAAACAGTAAAAATTTTGGTCAAGGACTCTACTGTTCTAGACTTCATTCAGATGTATTTTAAACATTCATTACCACAGTCTGGAGTAAAGAGGGAAGAAAAATCACTTACTGGTTTCAATGAGATCATTATTTCTATTAATTCCATGTTTACACTTAAATTACACTTAAATTGTGAACCCTGATTTATTTGCATGTGATATATCCTCCATTTGAGTTAATGTGGGGTAATAAATCTCTGAAAGTGAACTTTATCTTTCTTTCAAGGAGTTTAGAATGTTTTGAAATATCATTTCACTTTAAAAAGAACCATCTGCTGGATATGTAACATGTGTATCTGGGAAAGTACTAGGTACTAGATAAATAAAATAGTTTAATGGGAAAGAAAAGTAAATATACTAATGTTTAAGCATAATGATTGCTCAGATAGGATAAGCCTTGGATGATACGAGGCTACATATGAGTGCACTTTATCTAGCTGTCAGGATCATGGAAAGCTTCCAAGAGGAAGATGAGGAACTTAAGTATTCTAACATGGTGGGAGCACGGGTTCTCAGATGGGAGCTGGAGTTTTAGGAGGGAATCAGTGTTGAGAGATGAAGTTTGAGAGTTAGATGGGGGCCAGGCTATGAAAGTCCTTACATGCAAAAGTAACGAGTTTGGAATGCGTCCTAAGTGCTATTGGAGCCACTGAAAGATTTTTGGCAGGAAAGAGAGGTGTCTAAATTTGTATCTTAGATACATTTATCCATCATGTCTTTGGAATATATTTTGAAAACCTGAGATTGGAAGGAGGCCGAACAGGAGATGATACAGGTTTGATCAGTTCAAGGCACACACACACATAAACAGTAGAATGAGAAGATGTGAATGGCTGATTGAGAGTAAGAGTCAGTGGGGAGTTAAGGATGGCACACAGAGGTCCTGGTTTAGGCAACAGGCAAATAGTGGTGCTGGGAACCAGGAGTATTATACACAAGGATCAGTAGGAAGCTTGAAAATGCATATATTTGTTATTTTGACTATTCACTACCCATTGTTAGTATACTTAGGTAGAATCTGATGTCTGACTGCTGCAAGCCCCTAACAAGGGTACAAGGTTGATGCTTTGGATCTGCAGGTATTAAGGTCAGCTTGGATCCTGGGGCTAATAGTCCTTATAAGGTCTGAGTATCCATCCTCCTCCTTCTACAATATTCAATCACTTGAGTAAATGGGCATAAGCCCATTAAAAAAATAAACAAACAAAACAAGAGCAGCAAAACCCAACTTCATGAATTATTATGGTAGATTCTTGGCACAGTATTGCAGTCCTTCCTCTTTGGGACATAATTACCACTTTGAGTCTGTGAACTGAGCAAGAAATTGTGACTTTGCATTATGGTAACTGCCTTCAATCTCTTGGGTTTTTACTCTTCTAATCTCTGAGCTGCTGCTGCTGCTGCTGCTAAGTCGCTTCAGTCATGTCCGACTCTGTGTGACCCCACAGATGGCAGCCCACCAGGCTTCTCCGTCCATGCGATTTTCCAGGTAAGAACACTGGTGTGGGTTGCCATTTCCTTCTCCAATGCGTGAAAGTGAAGTCGCTCAGTCGTGTCCAACTCTTAGCCACCCCATGGACTGCAGCCCACCAGGCTCCTCCGTCCATGGGATGTTCCAGGCAAGAGTACTGGAGTGGGGTGCCATTGCCTTCTCCCCTAATCTCTGAGTATACATGTTAAATAGATACAAATAATATTAACCTCCTTATTCACTTTTCTGTTGTTTTTTTTCCTGATATTTATGTTTCTCAATATCCTTAGGATAATTTATAATATATAGTAAACATTTGGGAGAGAAGCAGTGATTAATTTAGTAATATTATATTCATTTCACGGATATTAGGGACTTCCCTGGTGGTCTAGTTGTTAAGACTCTGCCCTTCCAATACAGGGGGTGCAGGATATCACAGATATAAATATACATAAATATATATTAACCTAGTTTATAAAAATTTCACAGGTATGTCAGAATTCTAATGTTACTCAGTTACTCCATGCCATTTGCCACTACAAAATAAAACAATCTTCATGGTTAGTTTCAATCAAGTTCATATATGAAAAAGATTGGCCAAAAACCAACAACCCTGATCATTTCTACCTTGTCAGAATTTATTTTCTACCTTTACTCTCATTAATCTATGTACAAGTGTCATAGATTAGGCTTCCTCCAGATTAGAAGATTGATAATGTTATCAAATGTTTTCAATTAATTCCTGAATATTTATTTGCTTGCATGACAACAGTATTAACTTTCTCTCTATATGTATATGTGTATGTATGTGCATATATATATATATGTATATAATTTTCCAATACTTGGAATGAAAGAAACTTGTGAAAACACGAACAAGGATTGTGGAAAAGAAATAGGTAAACAAGGTAATGGAAGGAGAAGTTTAAAGGAGAAAGTAAGACAGAATCATAGTTTACCCCTCAAATAAATTTTTAAAATCTGTTTACAAAATTAAACATAAAGAAAGCTTTAAAAATTAACATTAAAAAATTAAATTAAGTAATACACTAAGGGTTTAATTTTGGTCTATGTGTTTTAAAACAATGTGTAAATTTTTATTTTTGATGGCATGTCCATGATTTAAGGTAATTAAATGATAGATCATTTCTATCTGATAATTCCTTATTTTACAGACACAAAAGCTATACTTTTCAACTGTATCTGGTATTGGCACACAGTATTCATAGCATATATTCTGAAATAAAATCAATCTCATATATAAAATTATACAGTTTTGAGGTAATATAACATATTGGCTAGAAACAGCTCGTCAACTTCATATCATTTTGTTTCCTTTCAATAATGTATTTCTTTCATATAATTGTGCTTATTATCTTAAATTCTTCCACATATACTTATTACAACCAAAAGCAAGGGAACATGATTATTTCTTGATGTTACTTTTTAAGCCAGAGAACCAAAAATTTTACTCAAGTCATGAAGCAACAATAAACATAATAATTAAATTCTTCAGAAATTTTACATATACCAGGATGTAGTTATATCTAAATCTGAGATGATTATTTTAAATATTCTTGGCTTATTTATAAACATTAGTTGTAATTGGGGATCAGTAGATGTGCTGACATAATCTTTCAACATGTTTATAAATATATTCCTAGATAATTATACTTTAATATGAATGTAATAATCTGTGATCCAAATTTTGCAAAGTATTTAAAAATGAAGATTACAGGGTTATAAAATCACTGAGGATGGTGACACCGTCATGAAATTAAAAGATGCTTGCTCTTTGGAAGAAAAGCTATGACAAACCTAGACAGCACATTAAAAAGCAGAGACATCACATTGTTAACAAAGGTCCACATAGTCAAAACTGTGATTTTTCCAGTAGTCATGTGTGGATGTGAGAGTTGGACCATAAAGGCTTAGTGTACTGAAAAATTGATGCTTTTGGATTGTGGTGGTGGACAAGACTTTTGAGAGTTCCTTTGACTTCGAGGAGATCAAGCCAGTTGATCCTAAAGGAAATCAACTTTGAATATTTATTGGAAGGACTGATGCTGAAGTTCCAATACTTTGGCCACTTGATGCGAAGAGCAACTCATTGAAAAAGACCGTGATGCTGGGGAAGATTGATGGTGGGAGAAATGTGGTGACAGAGGATGCGATGGTTGGATGGCATCACCAACTCAATGGACACGAGTTTGAGCAAACTCCAAGAGAGAGTGAAGGACAGGGAAGCCAAGCTTGCTACAGTCCATGGGGTCGCAAACAGTCAGATGTGGCTTAGTGAACAACAACAGAGTTTACAGAAACTGCTGAGATCATGAAAGCAGTCTATTCCTGTTCGGTGTGAACCTCAGATCCAAGACCAAAAGATAACTCTGGCATTCCCTGGTTTTCATCTGGTGGGCCTTACTGTGTCCCAGAGACCATTGCAAGGTATAAGCTTACAGAGGCTGTCAAATGAAGTTCCCCTGTGAGGAGTTGAGGATGTTACACATATACAGTAATTCTCTTTCTTCTCTTCCTTCTTCCCCCAGAAGATTTTGTTTGCTTTTGTTTTTAATTTTCTGTTGGTAGACTTTGCAATTTATACAATCATGACTATATTTTAAAATAATGACTATGTTTGCCTGGGTGTATACCAGTGTTTGTGTGCCTGTCTATGTATGTATATATAAAGGGGGTCTCAACCTTATGAAAATTGGAAGCAGACTTCCAAGGTGTTTTATATCCTCAGATGTTAGGAAGTGAAGTAATTTATAGGGAGTTATAAAAATCAGCAATGTCAAGCAGCAAGATATCTGATTGGAAAGAGAAGGCAGCTTTGAAACCTTTCATGGCTGGAAGAAGTTGACTATACACAGTTCATTCTGTTGTGCAATATATTTTGAGTCCATAATGCCTTTTCTTATTTTTTCTAATGAAACTGAAAGCAGCTTTTCCATATATGAAGAGCAAGAAAATGGACAGTGAAGAAGGCACCTTTAGCATTCTCATCCTAGTAAGAGGTGGGCTGCTGCTGCTGCTAAGTCACTTCAGTCGTGTCCGACTCTGTGGGACCCCACAGACAACAGCCCACCAGGCTCCGCCGTCTCTGGGATTCTCCAGGCAAGAACACTGGAGTGGGTTGCCATTTCCTTCTCCAATGCATGAAAGTGGAAAGTGAAAGTGAAGTTGTTCAGTTGTGTCCGACTCTTAGCGACCCCATGGACTGCAGCCCACCAGGCTCCTCCGTCCATGGGATTTTCCAGGCAAGAGTACTGGAGTGGGGTGCCACTGCCTTCTCCAAAGAGAAGGGGCAGTGGGCAGGGGCAGGCAATTAAGATTTTCACTCTAGTGATAATCTGTACATTAAGGCTTTACCATCATGTTTCCCAGAATCATCAGATTTTACCCTAAAATATGATGATACTAATGGAGAAGGCAATGGCAACCCACTCCAGTATTTTTGCCTGGCAAATCCCAAGGACGGAGGAGCCTGGTAGGCTGCAGTCCATGGGGTCTCTAGGAGTCGGACATGACTAAGCCACTTCACTTTCACTTTTCACTTTCATGCACTGGAGAAGGAAATGGCAACCCACTCCAGTGTTCTTGCCTGGAGAATCCAGGGACCCGGGAGCCTGGTAGTCTGCGGTCTACGGGGTCACACAGAGTCGGACACTACTGAAGTGGCTTGGCAGCAGCAGCAGCAGCATGATGATACTAGAATGCTATATATTAAATTTGAAACTATTTGGAAAAAATAATCTTATTGAGTAAAAACCATTTATTTAACAAATTTAACTTTTCCACAATTTTGGTTGTAAATATTTCAAAGAGGATAAAAATGAATTAGGTTAAAAAATTAAAAGCAACCCTTTAGACCAGACTCTGAAAAAAATGTCCAGATTATCAAACTGGAATAACCCCTGAGTGCCACCACCTCTGACCAAGAATTAACTCAATGATATGTGGCTTACCTACAGAAGAGATGCATCTCATCACTGGAATGAGACATCATCCCATTATGTGGTATAAATAAAACCTAGAATATACATTTACATAAGCCCAATGTATATAAATATGCCTTCATTTTTCTAGATGAAAAATCTATGGGAAAATGGTAGCTCCATCAAATTAGTGAGCAAACAAGACCATTACATCAAAATAGATTTTGCTCATTTACTCTGACAAGTGTAGCAGTATAAATTATTTATAGTTCCATTCTGAATGGGTTTACAAATGCCCTGTAGTGCATTTTGTAAATTCAGTGGAGTCTTAGTGACTTCTTTATTAATTACATTTATAAATTACAATCCTTGGGAAAGCCCTGAGACTCATAATTGATACATTAAATATTTATCAACTCAGTAGATATTGCATTTTATGTGTATATAAATTTAACTAAAAATATAGATTATTCCTTTTGGTGAAAGAGTAATAATATATTATTAGGAAAGGATTTATAAGAATAAAGCAATACCTTGAAAGTTCTCCCAATTGTGGTAAATGTTAGTTATACCTTCTAAGGCTTTCTCATCTTCCATCAGAAAAGATGGGATTACAGACACAATGAACACAATGATCAATACTTTGTCAACTTCTGCAAATATCTACTTCTAATTATACTGAGAAATTGTCTCACATTACTATGTATCATTAGTGTAATAGTGAACATTCATTGAGATCTACACATCCATTCATGAAGAAGATAGGGAAAATGTTGACACAGGTTATCATAAAGTAGGAATCCTAGCAATATATTAAAAAAAAAAATCTCAGTCTCTGCTCATATTTGAGTCCTAATACACAAAAAAGTTCTGACTAGCTGATGTGAATTTTTATCTCATTTAACCTCTACTTGTCTCAGTATCTTTCATGCCACATGCAATTAAAAGATTCTAACTCCCTACACTGCAAGTAGACCTGAGGTAGAAGGCAATGGAATCTGATATGTTTGGGTATCAGATCTGCTATAGGCAGTGGAGAGGCAAGGTGAGTACTGGGATCAGTGTACTCTAGAGTTTCTAGCTTCTCAGAAATCATTCCCAGGTAAATAAAAATTGCAAACCATTTTTATTTTGTGAAATAGTTTTGTGGCCTGTTCAGAGGGATAGGCAATGAGAGTGGGAAATAATTCAGACCCAATTCAATAGAGTCAACAGCTAAAACACCAGCATTTTGACCAGGCTCTACATAGCAGATTTCACTTGAATGTGGGATTGGAAGAAGAAATCATGCAGAACCAATGAAAGTGATCAAGAAATAACTGCAGTAGATACACTGTGTAGGTTCTCGGTCCCCAAGTTCAGATGAAGTGCTCCTAGTTTTAATTACTATTATTTTTAAATTCTACAAACTTCATGTCTTACTTTAAAAATGTAAAGCATGAACATTATTTTAAAATTAGACTATACTTTTTGTCATGCTTCAACTATGCCTTATAAACTGTTAGTAAATGCTCTTAAACAGATCTCAAATAAAAAAAACTTCCAAGTGGAATAAGAGACAGGACTGTGTGATGAAAAGAGCAAGTGCTTTGGAGCCAGGCAATCATGGATTGAAATTCTGACCTGGTTTCTAATTCAAAGGGTGTTTTGACAAGATATTTACATGGGATGAGTTTCAATTTCCATGTCTATGAAATGGGAATAATAATATCTAGTTAATGGGTTTACTTATTGTGGAGTTAAATAGGCTATAACAAAGATAATATAATTAAAATAGTTAATTAAATGCCTGATATAAAAGCATATACTATATGTAGTATGCTATAGAAATATACACATTATTTTCTTTGTTACTGCCTTTGATAACTTTTGGAGCTAGAGCTAAATTGTGAGCTTATAAAAACAGGAGTCAGGCTTGGGGGGAATTTAATGGATGAAGGAGTTTTAAAAAGATAAACAGACTGTTTATGAGTTATCTACTTGATAGTTAATCTTACGTATGCTTGGTAGTCATGTTGCAGTAGGTCTAGAGACTGTTAGTGGTTTCTTAAAGTTGTATTTATGATCTCTCGCCTTGCAAGGTAAGGAAAGCTGAACAAGTACAGCCTACCTGTCCATACTTATAAAGTGACTAAACAGATGGATACATTTAGAATCAACAGATTTTGGGGGGCACAGAATAGTTTCATGACCTATGAGAAAGGAAAGAGCTGTTTTTAGATAATGACTGCTTTAAAAATTGTAGATCATTATTGACTGGAACTTTAAGCGGCAATATTATTGATTTTCTGTTTACTTTACTCCTTTCCTAAAACATAGTGAAGTATGTCCATCTGACCTGCATCTAGCCCGTGTATAGAAAAGGTGTTACAAATCTCTCCTGTCTTTGGCTATGAAAAGTTGTGAGTAAACTCAGCCATTGCTCTCCAAAAATGTTAATGTGACAAGATCTATACGCCAATATCTCTTTCCATCTCACAATACCGTAATTCTTTCCATTTGACAGTCATTTGATGAAAAACAGAAAAAAAACTTGGTGAGATCAGGAATTTATCCAATAGTTATTCTTTAGTGGGAAGGGGGAAATTGTGAAGAATAAATTATTCCTCTCCAACAGATTCTCCAGATCATAAACCCTTACCCCAACTCACCTCCTCTGGTGATAAAGCCTTGATTTTATTTGCCTGTGCACATAGGCAGTGACGAGTGATGTGCCGCAGGAGTGTAGAGAGTTTCAGGTATATTTAATGGAAAGATGAGAGATGAGACACTGACAGAGTGAAAAGTCGTGCAGAATGTGGACTCAGAACTGGAGGAGAGTATTCTGTGGAAATTGAAGTAAAATAAATCTCAAGACCAGCAGCTAAGTTGACACCTAGAGTGTTGCTTTCCTCAACACTCCTGAGCCCCCAAAGAAAACTAGAACTAAGCCTATAAAAATAGAAACACAAAGAATCTCTACTAAGCTTGGAGTTGTTACCTTGAAAAGGAAAAAAAAAAAAAAAGATAACAACTTATAGCATTTCCCCTTGTCCAGAGCAAAGCGGCAGGAGGCTGTGGGCCCGTGTCAGAACGAAATGGACTATTGATCCAGTTTTGTGAGCCCTCTAAACTCGAGGATTAGATCACCACACCAATGATTGTGAAGATGGCTTTCCTGGAGACCCAACCTGTAGCATAAATATTGGGGATGGGATCCGTAAGATGAAGAAAGTGATGACCGTGAACGGAGAATGAAAGGGAGGTAAAGAATGAATACTGTTCAGGATAGGCTATTAATGTATATCTTATGTGGAGCTGAAGGCCTGCTCTCTGTTAAACTGACCATGAAAAGCATGCACATTGGGAAATTTTCTGACTTCAAGGTACAAACTCTTGCATCAGCTTCCTGTGCCTGGTTCATACATATGATTTAACACATAGCAGAAGATTAATTTCTGGGGACAATTCCGAATGAATTTCATTTCTTGGCAGAAAATGAACCCTAAGCCAGCAAACACTAGAGAGCCGAGATTGGCGTCTGTTTATAGTCAGCTCCTGGGGTTGGTATTGCATAATGCGCATTTTCAACCGAAGGCTGACTTATTTCCACCTCAACTGTTTACTTCTCAGGCGAGTTTCTGTACAACCACTCTGCGTTAGGAAAATCTTTATACTGTGAGTCATCAGTCATTCTGATTCCTGCCAAGTATACCCATTACCCTAAAGTAAACAAAAATAATACGTTGCACATGACAAATTCAGATTCCAACTAGCTCAAAGAGTTTCTGCCATTGTTCAATTCACCTGTAGATACTTACGTCAAGTTTAAGTGAAGTATATAAACCACACTATTTGAGATACAGATTCATCAACAGTAGATCAATATACAGTAATTTTGCAGAAAATGATTATTTTTACTATTTAGATACTATAATGTTTTACACTAATTTTAAGCATGATGGCCTTATCTATGTTATTTACAGGAAAAAAGAAAAGGAAATGATTATATTTATTTCATTAAAGTCCCAATGAGGCAGATTCATTTTCTTGAAAATTGAGTGTTTATAGGAAGTTAGTAACTATAGAACTAAACTGAGTAACCATAGTGTATACAAAGGAATTACACAATTCCTGCACCTTAATATGTTTACCACATATGCAAGATCCTCACTTTTCATAATCAGCTTCTACTGAGCTCATGAAACTCTGGGAAACCTGGGTTTTGCAACTCATGCTTCCATGTAATTTCCTTTATAGCAGAACACTAAATTCACACAAAAAAAGATTATTGTTAAGCAGGTCAGAATACATATATTAGTTGCTCACTGTATTATCATCCCAGGTAGGAAAAGCTGCTTGAAAATCACTTTAAAAATAAAAACTTTTTTTTTCCCACTTGGTGAGTGTGTTACGAGAGATAAATGATTCTACAGTGCATTGCAAGAAGGCATGGCTTCTTGGCCAGTCACCCTTCTCTAAAGGAATATACTCACCAGGACAAGAGGCAGATTTGTATTTATCAATATGAGAAGTATCTTCCTATAAAACGTATTAAAGACACCATGACAGTATTATTTGTCTTCCCAGTTATTCTAATTTTGGGAAGAGTGCTCCATTTTATGGCCTTCATCCCTTTTTAGCTTTTAACATTACTTGTCCTTTTTTTTTCAAATTTCAATATTCTTTTATAACATGCCATATTTTCCCACACCAAATCATGTTTTACATTGATTATATTTCAGGATGATTGCTTCTCAATAGCATTTTAGAGAAGAGACAGGGCAACTGATTCATAAAAAAACATTAAATGTGTTTTCACATGTCTTTCTGTTGGAAAGCATTCTGGCTAATATGATATAACTGTCATTGTAAACCATTAACAGTGTCTGATGGTTTACAACAAACCATCAACTTTGTTACTTGCCTTTTTCTCTTTGCTTTTGCAGGTGCTTTCTTGCCTCTCTGCCTTAGCTCATTCCATTTTCTCTATCCTCTTCCCTGTTATTTAATTCATTTTAAAAAGTGAACTCAAGCACGGTATATTTATACAGCTTTACATATTTTGGAACTTGTATATTCTTGTTATCAAAAATCTGGCCCCTAAAATGTTTATCTTTTTTTCCTTGTTTATGGACCTAGGTGTGACTATGGTTATAGCCATAATTAATCCCTGATTTTTGATGCTCTGCTTCCACTTATGGCATTTCAGTTGCACATCCATGCGACCTGCCACCGTGTGCTGGTGGTGCCCAGTGCTATGAACGCTCACTTCTGTCTCACCTGGATTGCCAGCAGGTGTGAGGGAAGGAAGGCAATGTTCTCATCTACACCTGCTCTTGTTGTTCAGTTGCTAAGCTAGGTCTGACTCTTCACAACCCCGTGGACTGCAGCACTCCAGGCTTCCCTGTCCTTTACCATCTCACGGAGCACGCTCAAACTCATGTCTATTCAGTCAGTGATGCCATCCAAACATCTCATCGCCCGTTGCCCCCTTCTCCTCCTGCCTTCAATCTTTCCCAGCATCAGGGTCTTTTCCAATGAATCGGCTCTTTGCATCAGGTAGCCAAAGGATTTGAGCTGCAGCATCAGTCCTCCCAATGAATACTGAGAGTTAATTTTCTTTAAGATTGACTGGCTGGATCTCCTTGCTGTCCAAGGGACTCCCAAGAGTCTTCTCCAGCACCACAATTTGAAAGCATCAGTTATTTGGCACTCAGCCTTCTTTATGGCCCAACACTCACATCCGTACATGACTATTGGAAAAAAAAACATCGCTTTGCCTATACAGACCTTTGTCAGCATAGTGATGTCTCTGCTTTTTAATATACTGTCTAGATTTGTCAGAGCTTTTCTTCCAAGGAGCAGGTGTCTTTTAATTCTGTGGTGCAGTCACCATCTGCAATGATTTTCAAGCCCAAGAAAATAAAATCTGTCCCTGTTTCCACTTTTTCTCTATTTGCCATAAAGTGATGGGACTATATGACTTGATCTTAGTTTTTAGAATGTTGAGTTTTAAGCCAGCTTTTTCACGCTCTTCTTTCACTCTCATTAAGAGGCTCTTTAGTTCTTTTTCACTTTCTACCATTAGAGTGGTATCATCTGCATATCTGTTGTTATTGATATTTCTCCTGGCAGGCTTTATTCCAGCTTGAGATTCATCCAGTCCAGCATTCCCCATAATGTACTCTACATAAAAGTTAAATAAGCACGGTGACAATATACAACTATGACATACTCCTTTCCCAATTTTGAACCAGTCCATTCTTCCATGTCCTGTTCTAACTGTTGCTTCTTGACCTGCATACAGGTTTCTCAGGAGGCAGGTAAGGTTGCCTGCTATTCCTATCTCTTTCTAAATTTTCCATAGTATATTGTGATTCACACAGTCAAAGGCTTTACCATAGTCAGTGAAGCAGACGTAGATGTTTTTCTGAAATTCCTTAATTTTTCTATGATCCAACAGATGTTGGCAATTTGATCCCTGCTTCTTTTGTCTTTGCTATATCCAGTTTGTACATCTGGAAGTTCTCTGTTTACATATTGTTGAAGCCTGAAGTGAAATGAAGTTGCTCAGTTGTGTCCAATTCTTTGCGACCCCATAGACTGTAGCTTTCCAGGTGCCTCCATTCATGGGATTTTCCGGGCAAGAATACTGGAATCAGTTGCCATTTCCTTCTCAAAAGGGGATCTTCCCAACCCAGGGATCTAACCTGGGTCTCCCACACTGCAGGCAGATACTTTACTGTCCGAGCTACCAGGCTGAAGCCTAACCTGAAGGATTTTGAGCATTACCTTGCTAGCATGTGAAATTAGTAACATTGTACAATAGTTTGAATGTTCTTTGGCATTGTCTTTCTTTGGGATTGGAATGAAAACTGACCTGTCCCAGTCCTGTGGCCACTGCTGAGTGGCCAAATTTGTTGGCATATTGAGTGCAGCACTTTCACAGCATCATCTTTTAGTATTGAAATTCCATCATTTTAGGATTGAATTCCATCACCTCCACTAGCTTTGTCCATAGTAACGCTTCCCAAGCCCCACTTGAGTTCACACTCCAGGATGTCTGGTTCTAGGTGAGTGACCACGTCATTGTGGTTATCAGGGTCATTAAGAACTTTTTATATAGTTCTTCTGTGTATTCTTGCCACATCTTCTTAAATCTGCTTCTGTTAGGTCCATACCATTTCTGTCCTTTATTGTGCCCATCGTTGCATGAAATGTTACCTTGGTATCTCCAGTTTTCTTGAAGAGATCTTTAGTCTTTCCAATTCTATTGTTTTTCTCTATTTCTTTACATTCTTCACTTAACAAATGATTAGTGGATTTGATAAACTGGTCTGAAATCTATGTATGAAAGTTTCAGAATATATACAATTTGGAAGACAGATGATAAAATATGAATCATTGTTCTGAATTGTTAGAAACCTAACCAACCCTTTCAGATTAAGGATTACAAGCTAAATTTCAAAGAAAAGGACATCTCCCTGGATACATAGCCATGCATTTGCTTCCCACAAGGGGTCTAATTTGTCTGGATTAGTTGGAAGCTGGAAGTATTCATCCAAGGTTCATGTTTTGAGGTCCTGTGTGGTCTCAGGCAGTCATCGGATGGTAATAATCATGTCTGTACATATATATGTACTTTATCTCCTGAAGAGAAAATGCCTTTAATCAGAATATTTAACATAGCTAAAGAAGCCTTGTTTAGAGCTTCTGCCTATCCAACACAAGATACTGCTAATAAGCTAATCTCAAATTGGGTCAGAAGAAGGCTCTTCAAGTCATTGCACAAATAGAATGCTCACTCTGCACAGAGCAGTTGTAAAGCACACTTACTTTGTTCAGGAGGAAAGCAACAGTGAGGTCAGGACTTTTGCCTCAACACGATTCCTATCAACATAAAAGCGGATGAGCCTCAAAAGATTGGAGCCAAGAGGATACTCGTACTAATGGAGCTTATTCTAGGAATCAAGAATGAGCAGGGGGATATTTCAAATCATTGAAATCTTCAGACCTTTATGCTACGTCCATTGGAGTTAATCCCATTTGACTCTTTCTTAATTCGAATGCCAACTTTGTCAGTGAGAATAGTCTTGATTACCTCATGTTTCCTACCAAGAAATAGGAGTTTGATACCCTCAGAATGGTAACCTAACAATGAGTCCTTGTGTTCTCACTGGCATAAGGTCTAGGAGTTAATATAGCCCACCATTCTTGGTAATGTTTCTTTATTTTGTTATAGCTTCCAGATCTCTAGATATACTACAGAACAATGACCTTGTAATCAACAGAATATGATCTACCTTGATGGTCAGCATCTGTAGCCCTTTTTCATGACTTGCTAAGCACCTAACTCTGAATTAAGTCCTTTTCACATGAAAGATTGGAAGTTGTTTTTGTTTTCTATTTCCTGAATTGAAACTTGACTGATGGAGGATTCTAAACTGAATCAACTTACCAATGTATCTAACTGCTCCTTATGCAAAGATCCTACAGGATTGCCTACCTCAGTGATGGCACTGCCGTTCATGTAGCTGCACAACCTAGAAATTAGGGATCATCATCTACTCTTTCTTTCAAACCATCTTCTTCTTCAAATGAGCCAAATACTAAGTCCATATCATTGTCTTCTCTAATCTTTATGACAAAACATTAAACCGTATATACTGCTACTTCATTGTCTAGGTCTTAATCATTTTGGTGGTGTTGATTCCATTCTTAGCACTGTTTTTTTCTTTTTTTTTTTTGTTGCCACAAGATGGCTGTCAGGAGTTTCAGAAACTATAAACTTCTACAGTAAACTCCAGTAAGAAAAACACACAGAGACACACAGACACACACACACACACATTAAATAGATAAAGGCCCAGAATACAGTTTCCTTTATTTGACTGCTCTGACCTGGGCCATGTGCTCACTGATAAAGTAATATAGTTCAGGAGGAGGATGGAATGTGATGCTTGATTATAACTAGTCAGCCTTTAATCAAAGATGTGATCAACGCAAGCCAAAGTATAGAATCTGGGATACTTTTTAAAACAGTTAATGAGGGAAATAGTTTTCCAATGTAGCTTTTTCATTTGGCTTCCTTAATATTATCCCAGTGATGTTTACAAAAAGCAAATATGAACATGTCACTCCCTTTCTTAATTCTGTTAAGACCTGCACATTTCCCTAAGAATTATGTGCAAAATGGCAACCTACTTCAATATACTTGTCTGAAAAATCCCTTGGACAGAGGAGCCTGGTGGGTTCCAGTCCATGGGGTCACAAAGAGTAGGACACGACTGAACGACTAACACTATTCTGGCAATAGTGTTATTCTGGCGATAGTCTGGCAATGCTAGCCCCTGCCTACTTGTGGTTCACATTTCTTTGTGACCCTATGGATTATACAGTCCATGGAATTCTCCAGGCCTGAATACTGGAGAGCATAGCCTTTCCCTTCTCCAGGGGATCTTCCCAACCCAGGGATTGAATCCAGGTCTCCAGCATTGCAGATAGATTGTTTACCAGCTGAGCCACAGGGAAGCCCAAGAATACTGGAGTGAGTAGCCTATTCCTTCTCCAGTGGATCTTCCCAACCGAGGAAGTGAACCTGCCTCTTTTGTATTTCAGGCGGATTCTTTACCAACTGAGCTATCAGGGAAGCCCCCATCAATTATCTAATAATGACTAATTATTAAATTAATTATAATAGCTGCCACTTTATTGAGCTTTATTACACATGTCAGCAAGTAGGATGAATACTAGATATGCAGAGTCACATTTAACCTTTCCCACAGGGCTTCACTGATGGCTCAGTGTTGAAGAATCCACCTGCCAATGTGGGAGACACAGGTTTGGTCCCTGAAGATCCCACATGCCTAGAGCAACTAAGCCCATGTACCACAAGTACTGAGCCTGGGCTCTAGAGCTTGGGAGCTGTAGCTACTGAGTCCAAGTACTGCAACTACTGGAGTCCACGGGCCCTAGAACCCCTGCTCCACAACAAGAGAAGCCCCACAATGCAAAGCCTGTGCGCGGCAACCAGTCACAGCTAGAGGAGATCCCAAGCAGCAACGAAGACCCAGCACAACCCAAAATAGTGAATAATAAATAAAATTTTAAAAAAGCCTTGCCCACAGAATTCATATTCATCATTTGCAAATGGGGACACTGACGTTAAGAGACATGAGGCAGTTTGGTCAATGTCACAGAGATAAATGGCACAGCCAACCCTGGCTGTCTCGCTCTATTCATCTCAAAAGTTGTTTCCACCTAGCAGAGAACGGAAAAAAAAAAAAAGGAGGGGGGGGCAGTGGTGGGGAAAGACCTTAGAAATAACCTATTTCATTTCTTTACAATTTTATATGAGAAAATTAGTTTAGAAATGTCATTTGGTCTAGAAAATAGCCTTATAATTTAGACTATGTATGCTATGCTATGCTAAGTCACTTCAGTCGTGTCCGACTCTGTGTGACCCCAGAGACAGCAGACCACCAGCTCCCCTGTCCCTGAAATTCTCCAGGCAAGAACACTGGAGTGGGTTGCCATTTCCTTCTCCAATGCATGAAAGTGAAAAGTGAAAGTGAAGTCACTCAGTCGTGCCCAGACTCTTCACGACTCCATGGACTGCAGCCTACCAGGTTCCTCCGTCCAAGGGATTTTCCAGGCAAGAGTACTGGAGTGGGGTGCCATTGCCTTCTATGTAGAACATGATTATATCTTAGATGATGGTCTTAAACATGGAAACAAGTGTCCATAACTGAATTTTTTTGTAGCTAAAACAAAGTAGTGTACATAATTATTAAACAGCTAATGAAAACAAAGGGGACAACAAAGTAAAGTGCTCGGGACCATGCCAAACCTGGGAGATGTTTAATGAATTACCTTAAACAAGTATTACAACTTGAATCAAACAAATGTAATTGTGTATTACTACTTATTGTTGCTCAGTTGCTGTGTCATGTCTGACTCTTTGCTATCGCATGGACTGCGGCACACCAGGCTTCTCTGTCGTCCACTATCTCCTGGAGCTTGTTCAAATTCATGTCCATTGAGTCAGGGATGCTATCTAACTATCTCATTCTCTGCCACCCTCTTCTTTTGCCTTCAATCTTTCCTAGCATCATGGACTTTTCCAACAAGTTGGTTCTTCATATCAGGTAGCCAAAGTATTGAAGCATCAGCCACAGTCCTTCCAATGAATATTTAGGGGTGATTTCCTTTAGAATTGACTGCTTCAGTCTCCTTGCAGTACCTTGTAGTCCAAGGTACTTTCAAGAGCCTTCTCCAGCACTTCAGTTTGAAAGTATCAATTCTTCAGTGCTCAGCCCTTTTTATGGTCCAACTCTCACATCTGTACATGACTACTGGAAAAAACCATAGCTTTGACTACACAGACCTTGTTGGCAAAGTGAGGTCTCTGCTTTTTAATATGCTGTCTAGGATTGTCATAGCTTTCCTTCCAAGGAACAAGCATCTTTTAATTTCATGACTGCAGTCGCCGTCTGCAATGATTTTGAGCCCAAGAAAACAAAATATGTTACTGCTTCCAATATTACCCCTCTTATTTACCATTAAGTGATGGGACCAGATGCTATGATCTTCATTTTCTGAAAGTTGAGTTTCAAACCAGCTTTTTCACTTTCCTAGTGAACATAGTCAACAAAAAATTTGAAAGGCAAAACATGGGTGCAATCTTAAAAACAACAAAATGATCTCCATTCATTTCCAAAGCAAACCATTCAACATCACAGTAGTTCAAGTCTATGCCTCAACCACTAATGCTGAAGAACCTGAAATTGAACAATACTATGAAGACCTATAAGATGTTCTAGAACTAGCACCATAAAAATGTCCTTTTCATCACAGAAGACTGGAATGCAAAAGTAGGAAGTTAAGAGATACCTAGAATAACAGGCAAGTTTGGCCTTGGAGTACAAAATAAAGCAGGGCAAAGGCTAAACAGTTTTGCCTAAAGAATGCACTGGTATAAAGGAAACATCCTTTTCCAATGACACAAGAGATAACTATACACATGGATATCACCAGATGGTCCATACCGAAATCAAATGATTATATTCTTTGCAGCCGAGGCTCTGTACTGTCAGCAAAAACAAAACCTGGAGCTGACTGTGGCCCAGATTATCAGCTCCTTTTTGCAAAATTCTGGCTCAAATTGAAGAAAACCACTAGGCCATTTAGGTAGTGGAGGTGACAAATAGATTCAAGGGATGATATCTGGTAGATAGAGCGCTTGAAGAACTATGGACAGAGGTTCTTAACACTGTAGATGGAGTGGTGTCCAAAAGTATCCCCAAGAAAAAGAAATTCAAGAAGGCAGACTGGTTGTCTGAGGAGGACTTACAAATAACTAAGCAAAGAAGAGAGGCAAAATGCAAAGGAAAATGGGAAAGATATATCCAAATGAATGCAGAGTTCCAGAATATAGCAAGGGGAAAAAAGAAAGCCTTATGTGAACAATGCAAAGAAATAGAGAAAAACAATAGAATGGGAAAGACTAGCGATCTCGTCAAGAAAATTGGAGACACCAAAGGAGCATTTCATGCAATGATGGGCACAATAAAGGACAGAAATGGTATGGACCTAACAGAAGAAGAAGAGATTAAGAAGAGGTGGCAAGAATACACAGAAAAATTGTACAAAGAAGTTATTAATGACCCTGATAACCATGATGGTGTGGTCACTCACCTAAAGAGACGTGCTGGAGTGTGAATTCAAGTGGGCCTTAGGAAGCATTACTACAAACAAAGCTAGTGGAGGTGATGGAATTCCAGCTGAGCTACTTCAAATCCTCAAAGGTGATGCTGTTAAAGTGTTGCACTCAATGTGTCAGCAAATTTGGAAAACTCACCAATGTCCACAGACCTGAAAAAGGTCACTTTTCATCAAATCCCAAAGAAAGACAATACCAAAGAATGTTCAAGTCACTTTACAGTTGCACTCATTCCACATGCTAGCAAGGTTATGTTCAAAATCCTTCAAACAGTATGTGAATCTGACAGCAGTATGTGAACTTAGAATCTAAATGTGGATTTAGAAAAGGCAGAGGCCAGAGACCAAATTGCCAACATCTGCTGGATCATTGGGAAAGCAAGGGAATTCCAGAAAAACACCTACTTCTGCTTCATTGACTATGCTAAAGCCTTTGACTGTGTGGATCACAACAGACTGTGAAAAATTCTTAAAGAGATTGGAATACCCAGCCACCTGACCTGCCTCCTGAAAAACCTGTATGCAGGACTAGAAGGGACAGTTAGTACTGGCTGTGGAACAATGGACTGGTTCCAAATTGGGAAAGGAGTACGTCAAGGCTGTATATTGTCACCCTGCTTATTTAACTTATATGCATAGTACATCATGTGGATTGCCGGGCTTGATGAGTCACAATCTGGAATCAATATTGCTAGGAGAAATATTACGAATCTCAGACAGTCAGAAGATACCACTTTAATGGCAGAAAGTTAATAAAGTGCCTCTAGATGAAGGTGAAAGAGGAGAGTGAAAAACCTAGCTTAAAACTCAACATTCAAAACATAAGATCATGGCATCTGGTCCCATCACTTCATGGCATGCAAATAGGGAAAAATTGGAAACAGTGACATATTTTATATTCTTGGCCTTCAAAATCACTGCAGACAGTGACTGCAGCCACTTAAATTAAAATTAGTTTGCTTCTTGGAAGAAAAGCTATGACAAATCTAAACAGCAATTAAAAAGCAGATCATATTAAAAAGTGATTAATGATCACGTTATCAACATGTTCTATATAGTCAAATCTATGGCTTTTCCAGTAGTCATGTATGGATATGAGTGTTGGGGCATAAGAAGGCTTAGTGTGGAAGAATTTATGCTTTAAACTGTGGTGCTGGAGAAGACTTTTGAGAGTCCCTTGGACAGCAAGGAGATCAAACCAGTCAATCCTAAAGGATATCAACCCTGAATATTCATTGGAAGCACTGATGGGGAAGGTGAAACTCTAATACTTTGGCCACCTGATGCAAAAAGGCAATTCATTGGGAAAGACTCTCGTGCTGGGGAAGATTGAGGGCAAGAGAAGAGAGAGACAGAGAATGAGATGTTTGGATGGCATCAGTGACTCAATGGAAATGAGTTTGAGGAATTCAGGGAGTTAGTGTAGGACAGGAAACCCTGGAGTGCAGCAGTTCATGGGGTCACAGAAAGTCAGACAGGACTTGGTGACTGAACAACAAGTGCATTATTATATTCAGAACCAAAATACTAATTCTATAGATGAAGACTTCCTAATGTTTTATGTCCAATTACTTCTACTAAACACCTTTCTTGAACTGTGTGTGTGTGCGTGCTCAGTCACTCAGTCATATCCAACTCTTTGCAACCCCATGGACTGTAGCCTGCCTGGTTCCTAAGTCCATGGGGTTTTCCAGGATAGAATGCAGAAGTGAGTTGCTATTTCCTCCGCCATGGGATCTTTCCCACTCAGGGATTGAACCCATGTCTTCTGTGTCTCCTGCATTGGCAGGCAGATTCTTTACCACTGAACCACATTGGATGCCTCTTAAATTGCAGATAAATATATTACTGAAAATTTAAATCAGGAGATCATCATGATTTACATGGATTTAGTATAATGCATTCTTGTTAGTATTAAAATCTTACAAGAAGGAATATATTCTGTCTGAGTAATTCCTTGAATTCAGTTCAAATAAAGTTTTGAGTTTCTCACAAAATGTTTTCTTATCATCTGGTAATGTGAAGATGTCTGGTTATTTCTCTTCTGGCTGTTTGGAGTTATATTTGAATGCTATTTTCATGGAAGATGCTATTTTTCCTTACTTTCCTAAATAAGATGAAAAGAACAGACGTGGCTTTCCCCAGAGGTGTTTTTACTCATGAATTTCAATTCAGCATCTTGGGTAGTCCCAGAGCAGAAGGTACTGTGACACTTGTCTAGCTTTGATTCTATGAAGCTAACTTCCCAAAATTATTGTATTTTCTTGTTTGTAAAGCCATTAATCTCTTAAGGGGAGCAAACTTCCCCAGCAATAAGGAAGAAAATATACATATCACATTGAATTTCATTTCTTCAGTAACACTTTAAATATTGTTTACAAATATTCATTTTCTTTTTTGGCTCATATTGCATAGTCTAATGCCAATTTAGGATAAAAATGAGAAATCATAATTGTACTCTTTGGCATACTAAATAACTGTTTGAATATACTTAGGAGAATGGTGTAAAAATAAAATTATAATTTATTGCAATTATGACAGTACTTTTTTAAGTGATAATAATCTATCCTGTTCCTTAGCAAATTTAAAATCCTTTCAAAAGGGTTAACTACTATATATTTAAATCACTACACTTGCTGTAACATTAAGGAACTCTTGAAGAAATATATGTCTTATGTATGCTTACATAATTACAAGATTCAGGAACTAAGGTACATATAATAATTTGAATCAAATAGAATTTTAAAATTTCTTACATGAAAAGGATAGTTCAAAAGTGCTGGCCAAGTCTATGTCTCAGATCTTAAAATATTTTCTTTCTACACGTAATATCATACAAAATAGAGTAAAAACAATGCTGTTACATAAATTATCCCAAACTATACTGGAATGTCTTTTCGAGGATTTTTAATATGGGAATCATCCTTCCGAGATACAGGCAAATCCTCACTCTAGAGCAAAGGGAAAACTTGTCTACTGTGCAGTATAAAAGCTTTGGTGGGAACTTCCTGGTGGTCCAGTGGTTGGAACTCTGTGCTTTCATTGCCAAAGGTGTAGGTGAAAAATTAAAATACAAGCTCTGAGATCTCTAAGGTCAGGTTTCCTCTCCTGCAGTAGTAAGTGCAGAGGTCCCTGGCTCTCTTTGAATTACCCCTGAGAAATAGGATTTGGGAAAATAATAAATTAGAATGTTATTATTCTGTGTACTGTTATTATTGCAAATAATAAAGTCCTTTCTCTTTGATCCTGGATGGTCTTCTACCAGAATCCATGAAATGTGGCAGGCTAACTTGTTAGCATGCAAATAGAGTGATATTTCAGACTCATCACAGTTTTTGACAACTCATATTAATAATTTTTTGTGTGTGTCTCTATGTGTGGGTGTCAGTCACTCAGTCGTGTCTTACTTTTTCAGACCCTGTGGACTGTAGCCTGCCAGGCTCCACTGTCCATGGGATTTCTCACTGGATGGGGTTGCCATTTCCTCCTCCAGAGGATCTTCTCAAGCCAGGGATCGAACTTGTATCTCCTATCAGTAGATGGATTCTTTACCACTGAGTCACTTTGGAAGCCCCATATGTATACACACACACACACACACACACACACATACATACATATGAAATGCAATGCAGCCATATATTATGCTAATATTCTGGGGAAGGAAGGAGAGAAAAGGGAATGGGATCAAGGGAAATTATAAGTGAGGCTCTCCAGTAGTATCTGTAATGCTTTTTTTTTTTAAATTAATTTTATTTTATTTTTAAACTTTACATAATTGTATTAGTTTTGCCAAATATCAAAATGAATCCACCACAGGTATACATGTGTTCCCCATCCTGAACCCTCCTCCCTCCTCCGTCCCCATACCATCCCTCTGGGCCGTCCCAGTGCACCAGCCCCAAGCATCCAGTATCGTGCATTAAACCTGGGCTGGCATCTCGTTTCATACATGATATTTTACATGTAATGCTTTATCTCTTTTAAAATGATCTGAATAAAATGGTTGGGGCGTAGGCTTGGATCACCGTGATATTGAATGGTTTGCCTTGGAAACGAACAGAGATCATTCTGTCATTTCTGAGATTGCATTCAAGTACTGCATTTTGGACTCTTTTGTTGACCATGATGGCTACTCCATTTCTTCTAAGGGATTCCTCCCCACAGTAGTAGATATAATGATCATCTGAGTTAAATTCACCCATTCCAGTCCATTTTAGTTCGCTGAGTCCTAGAATGTCGACGTTCACTCTTGCCATCTCCTGTTTGACCACTTCCAATTTGCCTTGATTCATGGACCTAACATTCCAGGTTCCTATGCAATATTGCTCTTTACAGCATCGGACCTTGCTTCTATCACCAGTCACATCCACAACTGGGTAATGTTTTTGCTTTGGCTCCATCCCTTCATTCTTTCTGGAGTTGTTTCTCCACTATTTCCAGTAGCATATTAGGCACCTACTGACCTGGGGAGTTCCTCTTTCAGTATCCTATCATGTTGCATCAATGATTTGATGGACACGAGTTTGAGTGAACTCTGGGAGTTGGTGATGGACAGGGAGGCCTGACGTGCTGCGATTCATGGGGTCACAAAAAGTCCGACACAACTAAGTGATTGAACTGAACTGGACTGAATAAAATGGTATATTCTTAACTACCCATCGGGTAAGTGCTTCTTTGTTGTATTCTTTATTTTTTGCATATATTTTAAATATATTTTCATAATGAAAACTAGGAAATGTGGTGGAATCTCATATAACTATTGAATTCCATGATTGATCAGAAGGATCTAGTTATCTAGTAATGCAGTTACTTGCTATTTTATTCTCTTTTTCTAAGATAGCCCTTCCAAGGGCCCATCAAACTTATAATTAAACAACTAGAATTACAAAAGCCTTTTTATTTTTCTGGGAGAATGCACTTTATCTTTAGGAAATAGTCATCACTGTTGGAAAGACCCTCTTTAATTTTACCCTAAATCTTGCATTTTCTAATAGGGGGCATCTGGAGTGTTATACACACATGCACACAGACACATACACACATGTAGAATCAAATCAGATCTCAGTTCAAACTTAGAACTTGCCACTTTGATCATCGTGTCACAGTGCCAAAGGACCAGAACTCTTTTGCCTTTAATTCCTTCACATATAGGGCTTCCCTGATGGCTCAGTGGTCAAGAATCCACCCATCAATGCCAGAGATGTGGGTTCAATCCCTCATCTCAGGAAGATCCTCTGGAGAAGGAAATGGGAATCCAGTATTCCCATAGAATCCAGTATTCTTGTCTGGGAAATCTTATGTACAGAGAAGTCTGGTGGGCTACAGTCCATGGGATTGCAAAGAGTCAGACGTGATGGAGCATACACACTTCTCTTATAATACTGGAATGACAATATCTGTCCTTTTGTAACTCCTGCAGTTGTTTTGAGGATTGAGTTCATTTATGTGAAGATTATTTGTGAGTGTTGTGAAATATAGTGTTTTTAAAGATGGTAGTCATGCTCTCTTGCTTTTATCATCTTCTCAATTTTGTTTTATTCCAGGCAAAAAATTCAGTTTCACTAACCATTCAGTGTAAAAGCTGCTTCAGTAACCTCCCACCATCTTGATCTTTCTCCCCTGAATGTGCTGAGCACAGGACTGCCTCCTCCCTAAAACTACTTAAAATACAAACTCGAAATAATCCAAGGACAAAAAAGGCAATATAGTATGAATAACTACATTTAAATCTAAGATAATCAATCATAAGAGAACAAATGCATTTTCCAGCTACTTTTCTAATTATAAAGAATACGGTGTTGTTTTAAAACATATCAAAGTGGTTTTAGTCTTGAGGTAAAGCCAAAAATTTAAGAAATGTATTTTTAGGATAAAGATAAGTTGTAAAGCGTGAATATAAATGTAAGTCAGCAAAAATAGAATACAGCTGAGATTCATGGCTGTGAAATCAAAGCTGGTTCAAATTCTGACTTAAGCTTTAACCAGTCAATATCTTGCTTTTCTTCAATATAAGGAAATATTATGAATATTACCATATTCATACTGTAATAACTGCAATATTGCAACATTTCAAATTATTAAGCCCAATGATTTCCAAGTAAGCAGTCAAGAAATAATGATATTATTATAAACTAATTCACATATGATGCAGTCATATAGACATATTTCAATGTTGTACAACATGTGGGTATTCTTACATCAATGGATTAATTAATCATCTATCTTGACATTGAAAAATTATGGAGAATTTTACAATTTATTCACAATTTCTGAGAATTAGGTTTTCAACACTTTCTCATTTTCCTTCCATTTTATTTTGAACAGTTGTAAAACTGTGCTTCAAAGTTTCTAGTGTTTAGAAGATTTAGTTTCTTCTTTCTATAGAAATTCTTTCCCTTCTTAATACCAAATAATCAGTTATCTGATGAACCCTCAGCCTCTAGGCTATAATTTAGCAGGCAATTTAATACTGAATTAGATTTTTTTTAATGTGAACAAAAATTTCAGGTTTCAATTTTGATAACATTTTCATGATGTTTTAGAGGTATTGAAGTCTGAGATATATACCATTTCTCTACATAATTTCCAGAAAGCCCCTTTTCATTAATATTCTGAAATATATTCTATGTGCTACACAGGTTTCAAATATAATAACTCCATCAGTGACAATCAGTTTTATAGTTCAGTACATTAATGAACACTGCATTTTTATGTCATATCTTAGGTTAAAAGTAATCTAGGTTTAAAAATTCTTAAATTCATCTCTTTAAAAATTTTTCATCTTTTTATCCATTTTCCCCTTCTTCCCTTTGAGATCAGGTAATTTTGAGTTCTTTTTGGAAAGCAGGTACAGGAGACCTATGCAATGATAAAAGTTCCTGCTCCATAAAAATCTAAATTGTCTGATAGGGTTAAAAGGAGAACCCATGGAACATTATTCTCTATAATAAAACCTGGTAAGATGTTGATGCACATCAGTAAGTTTTCAAAGTAATTAGGCCTGGATCCTGATCTTGGGTAAGCTACATCTTTTTTCAAGGACTTTGATTTCCCCTGTGTGAAATAAAGATGTTGGACTGTATTGGTGCTTCCCAAATATGAGCTACTCATGTACTACCCTTATAATTGTTGGACATCCACAAATTATTTGTTATCTTATTTAATTTAAATAATTCACTTGAATCACATATATGCCTATAATATTCTATTATACCATAAGTGGAAACTGTAATATTCTGCCATCAATGAAAGCCTGTACTGCATTTTATTAATTGAAGGTAATCATAAAATTGTAATTAAAATAGAGCTGAGTAGTCTTACACAGGCAAGACTCATTCTGTTGTTTGATTTCTCTTTGGGGAAAAGGAAGATTAGCTCCTGTTAGAGCAATGTCAAAGACAACTTGACTCAAATTATCTCTTTTCCAAACATAATCCAAATACTCAAAAGGGAGTTAAAAGGGGAATAAACCTCTTTTGTGTTTATTTAATGCAGCATCTATCAGCTGTAAGCATCTCACCAGGCTCAATGATGTCTCATGTGTTCTCTCTTTAATGGCCAATGCTCCTATGATTTTTAATTGCAGAGAAAATTTAGGTGTACTAATTATAATGATGTTAGTACTGATAATTACTTAGCTAAATGTATTGAGCTCTTATTGCATGTCAGGTAGTGATCAAAGGCCCTCATATGCTTTTCCCACTTACTCCTTATGACAACTCTCTGAGATGAGTGGTATTACAACTTGTACGATTACAAAAAGGAAGACAAACTAGGATCACATCCATCACCAGTGAGTGGGCGGGAGGTTGAATGGAAATGAAACTGAAGACAATAGAGTCTGAAAAATATAATGTGCTGAGAAAAGCTACACATGAATCTAGAATTAAAGAAATTTCTGATCATATTTCTCAAATGGCCTTGGAATCATTTTGTATTTTTTTTGAAGACACGAAAAGGTGCAAACATCACAATATCACCAGTGCCTAGCATAATGCATGACATCGTTGGAAAGCAGGTAGGTATAAAGGAAGGAAAGAACTAAGAAAGTGAAAATAGCAACAAGAAAACAGAACAAAGGGCTAAGTAGATCTGAAAAACTTTACAAGGAATATCAGGACATTTAGGGCCTGGAATTAATCCTGGTAACATCTGGACTATTCTAAGTACGCTAAGGCCTTAGACAATCAGCTTCCCAAGACTTTTAAAATCTTTCCCCCAAGTGTTCAGTCTGCCAAGCCAATGGGAGTTCTTTATATCAGTGATACTGGGGGAGAATTCTGGATGGTTCTGGAGAGGTAGGCACAAGTATGTAGTCTACAAGAATATTTTATTATAGATTACATGTCTACTATTATCCTTATATTGAGCCAAATAATACTTGAATTTATACACTGTAGGTGAATTGTTAACACAAGCATGAGATGAAATTGATTTAATTTGCCTGGAATAAGAATGTTATAACAACAATGGAAATAGGGTTTCTGGATCTTAACCAAAAAATAAAACAAATTGATGGAAATTTACTTTTCATTATGTTTTGGATTCATTTATATTGACATGACTATAGATATAGATCTCTGTGAATAGACGAGCCACAACCTAGTGAAAGGCTATTTGGTCCAAAAATTAAAATACAGCTGAGCTCTGGAATCCCCAATTGCTTTCTATCTGAAGATTTTAGAACTCTTTTTTAGTTTTGCGACTAAAATATAAGATGGAATTGTTTGTAAAATTTTGTATGTTGAGTAAAAAAGGGAAACTATGAAGTTTCTTTCATTTCTAAGCTATCAATCTACATCCAGGAATAAAATGCACTTCTGTAATTTTAATTAACTTGGATTTCTTGCCAAGCTATGCTAATTATTATTGCTTTAAAACCAGTGAGACAATTTTTCTAGATATCACTTATCTGTCATTAAATATCTGGAATTTAGACAAAAACCCAGAGATAAGAAACAAAGTTTCTCATGAACTAGAAAGGAAGTAGGAAATGAAATCACTAAAAGCCCTACATATTATTCACAAAACCCTAAAGTTTCTCCTTATTTCAGTCTATTTTTTTTTCTTATTTTAGACATGAATCTAATGAGACTGTTCAATTGGTTTCTTAAGCCACAACAAAAACAGCAAATTAGAAGAAGGTAATTTTGTAAGACGCTGGCCAAATTGACAGTTCTAAGACTTGGCAGCTGAAAAATTAGAAGAGACAGTTAAAAAAAAGAAATACTGCTCAGAGTAGAGAGAAGATGTTAGAACATGACGGTCCAGGTATTTATTGAACAGGTATTCTTGGGACCTTGCTAAAATCAAGAGAGAGTACAGATCCCAATTAATCAAAGCAGAAGTCTATAACACCAAGAGCCAAAGTGTTTCATATTCCCTATGTATTTCAAGGTAATTATAGTAACTAAATTGAAAGCAGTACTTATACTGAGGCAGTGACTGGTGAGATTGCTTTTGAAGAAAAATCTGAACAGATCTAGAATGTTCGTTTTGGGGTGACAATTTGTGACAGATGGTCATTGCAGCCACAAAATTAAAATATACTTGCTTCTTGAAAGAAAAGCTATGACAAACCTAGACAGCATATTAGAAAGAAGAGACATCATTTTGCTGACAAAGGTCCATATGGTAAAAGCTATGATTTTCCAGCAGTTATGTACAGATGTGGGAGCTGGACCATGAAGAAGTCTGAGCACTGAAGAACTGATGCTTTCTAATTGTGGTGCTAGAGAAGACTCTTGAGAATCTCTCGGACATCAGAGAGATCCAACCAGTCATCCTGAATGATCCAACCAGTCCTGAATGTTCATTGAAAGGACAGATGTTGAAACTGAAGCTCCACTACTTTGGCCACCTTATGCGAAGAGCCGACTCTTTGGAAAAGACTCTGATGCTGGGAAAGATTGAGGGCAGGAGAAGAACAGGGAGACAGAAAATGAAATGGTTGGATTGGATCAGTGACTCAATGGACATGAGTTTGAGCAAACTCAGGGATAGTGAAGGACAGGGAAGCCTGGCATGCTACAGTCCATGGGGTCACAAAGAGTCAGACACAACGTAGCGAGTGGACAGTCTCAAGAAGGTCACAACCAGAAGGCCACTTCAAAGGGGTAGACGCCTATTCTTATGACTTTATCTGAGGCATATTCACAACAAATACTAATTTTATTACCTTACTTGAGGCATAGTCTGAGGGAAAGTGCCTTTAAGTAGTATCAATGTTACATCCAGTTGTCCAAGGATCACATGTTTGAATTGTTATAAAGGATGTACATTGTTTTAGTAAAATCTTGCTATATGAATCGCAATCCTTGTACCAAGTGGCTCAACTTCAACTGAATGTTTGAAAAGCAGAATCCTAGTCCATAGCTCAAATTTCCTCAACCAGAATCATTTAGCAACATTTAACAAGCTCCCAGATGATTTATATCTGTGTTAGCATTAGAGAGGCACTGTCAAAAACAGTGGCATACTGATTTTGTGATAGTTTGATTAAAAGTTACTGTTTATTTCAACATTTTCCTAAGAGGTTAATTGTATGGCACTTCCTTGAAAACTTTAGGACTATGGAGCAGAACTTTATAATGAATGTATTGAAGCAAAAGCTTGTCTTCATAATTTAAGGGATGTCATTCTTTCACAGAGGCTATGTTGAGTCATGTGAGTAAATCTTAGTTAAATTATATTAACTGAATTTAACATGGTTTAAACATTTATACTGGAATAGTTCTATTCAAAATGGTTAAAATAATCATCTTTGTATCCATGTTGTATTTTACTTTGCTTTTTAACTTGCTAAATAACCAATGTGATAATCTGTGTCATGCAGGTTTTGAGTACCAAAAAGGAGAGATGTATTTTTTCATTCTCAAATACCTAGCAAGGTTCAGTTCAGTTGCTCAGTCATATCTGACTCTTTGCAAGCCCATGGACTGCAGCACGTCAGGCTTCTGTGTACATCTCCATCTCCCAGAGCTGCTCAAACCCATGTCCATCAAGTCAGTGATGCCATCCAACCATCTCATCCTCTGTCACCCCCTTCTCCTCCCACCTTCAATCTTTCCTAGCATCAGGGTCTTTTCCAGTGAGTCAGTTCTTCCCATCAGGTGGCCAAAGTATTGGAGTTTCAGCTTCAGCATCAGTCCTTCCAATGAACATCCAGGACTGATTTCCTTTAGGATTGACTGGTTGGATCTCCTTGCAGTCCAAGGGACTCTCAAGAGTCTTCTCCAACACCACAGTTCAAAAGCATCAATTCTTCTGTGCTCAGCCTTCTTTATAGTCCAACTCTCACATCCATACATGACTACTGGAAAAACTATAGCTTTGACTAGACAGACATTTGTTGGCAAAATAATGTCTCTGCTTTTTAATATGTTGTCTAGATTTGTCATAGCTTTTCTTCCAAGAAGTAAGTGTCTTTTAATTTCATGGCCTAAGTCACTGTCTGCAGTGTTTTTGGAGCCCAAGAAAATAAAATGTCTCACTGTTATAAGGTTTACCCATCTCAAAATATTATTTATTTCTTCAGATATGACATGGACCATTAGCTTTCTAAGTTGAAGATATACTGGAGAAAATAAAGCAAAGGGAAAGGAAGAGGGAGATATTAGATAGAGTTCTTGAGAAATCTAACTATCACATTCTCAAGAATCTGAAAACTAAAACTTGACAGATCTATATTTGTTCTTTTTCTGATTTTTGTAAATACCACAATTGAATGTTTTAACACTAGAATAATGTGATACATATATTTAAGTATCTATATTTTATGCATGTATCTGCATTTGTTTTAGTTGCTTTGTCATGTCCGACTCTTGCGACCCCATGGACTACAGCTCACCAGGCTCCTCTGTCCATGGGATTCTCTAGGCAAATAATACTGGAGTGGGTAGCCATTTCCTTCTCCAGGGGATCCTCCTTAACCAGTAATCGAACCCAGGTCTCCTGCATTGCGGGAAGATTCTTTGCTAACTGAGCTACAGGGAAGCTCATATCTACATAGAATAATTATTTAATACTGTAGAAAGCTACTGTGAAGGATGCAATCATAACATTATCAGAGGATTATATATTAATGTGTTTTCATTTGATTTAAGATATGTGTGTTAGTTGCTCAGTCATATTCAATTCTTTGCAATCCCATAGACTGTAGCCCACTAGTCTCCTCTGTCCATGGAATTCTCCAGGCAAAAATACTAGATTGGATTGCCATTCACTTCTCCAGGAGATCTTCCTCATTCAGGGATCAATCCTGGGTCTTCTGCATTGCAGGAGAATTACTGTGTGAGCCACCAGGGAAGCCCATGATTTTAAATATAGTAGTTTACATGTCTTTATCATATCTCTGAGGCTCTG
The DNA here is from genome assembly GCF_029378745.1 of Bos indicus. Taxonomy (NCBI): domain Eukaryota; kingdom Metazoa; phylum Chordata; class Mammalia; order Artiodactyla; family Bovidae; genus Bos; species Bos indicus. The sequence goes on from NC_091766.1 coordinate 103,870,483, forward strand.
TGAACATGCAGAATCAAATGACCAGCAAGTATTTAACAGGTACTTAAATTACCTGTTAAACATCCAGCTGATATTCCACTGTATGCTGAACAACTTGGTAAAGTTTATAAGACATATATTTCGATTTATATGTTCTTTCTTATTAGGTACTGTAGAACTTATTTTCAATTCTGAAAGCAGGGATAAGTTTATTTGCCAATAAAATGACATTAATGTTATATAAAGTAATAGATTAATGGAAGGTTAACTTGCAAAGGAACTAAATTTTTCACTATATCATGAAGAACTTAATGATATTTCAATAAAATCTATTCACATCTTGGTAAGTACAAGATTAACAATGTACAAGAACAGAAGAAAGGAAAAGATGTATTTAGTCAGCAAAAGATTATTATATACAAGTATTTTGCAAGTTTGTATACAGCTATTACATTTCAACTCACCATTAGCCCTAATCTATTAAAATTTTTACCATAAATATCAACACTTAAGACCTCTAGTATGATACTATATACTATTTTAAGTTCTTTGGCTCTCAATTAGAAATCATTTTTTTGCAATTAACTTCCACGAATGGTTAAATTGTAATTATTAAATTGCACTTCTCATTAAGAGTGTACTAATTTCCAAGGAGATGTAGTTTAGATTTGGTTTCACTTGATAAGATTTAATTCAAAAACACTGATTGGTAATTAAAGACATTGCTCTCTATATGGAGCAGAACACTGTAACTGAAGCTTTTCTGTCTTCTTTCACTTTCTAATTTCCTTTCCCTCTCCTTAGAGGTAATTGTTGGGGTTTTTTCCCCTCTATTTAAAACAGATCCACATAAAAATGTAGATATTGATGGAAATCAAATCATACTAATGTTTGCACCACATCTGAAATATACCTCTTTTTTTTAGTGAACTAGTATTTGCTTTGGTCCTTATTGAAACACTGTAATTTTGACCATGAAGTGCCCAGGTGTTTGAAAAACATTATTTGAATGAATAGAAAAGAGTTAAAAAGCCTATTCCAGCACTGATTTTAACTTTATAACTTTTTCATTTTTGCAAAGGTAGTTGGGGAAAGGGAGTTAAAGTGCTTTTGGCTAGGCACTGGAGTCATTCACTGAATCATAGTTTACAGTTTTCAAGAGCGTACTTAAATCCCTAAAGTAGCTCATGGCATGTACAGTCTAAAGAATGGTTCTGCATATTAAGTGATCATTATCTGAACAGCAAATAAATAGCTGGTGTACTTAAATGAAATCACAATATCATTGAAATATACATTCCCTAAATGTATTTACCAATTGTAGGAAACTAGCATTTATAAAAATTGAATTTAGGTAAAAATGGTGTTTTGGGAGCAAACCACATGTTTTCTCACATACATTTAATATGCAATATCTCACATTATATCTTGAAGAGAATGCTATTTTATTTGCATATTTGAAACCTGTTTCGGATGTTAACTCAAAGATCACCTAGGTGGGAGCTGCTCTGATCATATTATTCAAAACTGCAGAGGACTGACATTACCAATATGCTGGATAAAGCCCTGGAGTCTTCCCTCCCTGCGACATCCCCAACACATCAATTCAAAAGCAACACACAGATCAGTGCCCTTTGTGAGATATGCAGAAACTAGCCAAGAGGAGTACTCTAGAGGAGTGTGGAAACAGCAACAATGAAAAGGTAGGCAAAAGGGAGACACTGGCTCACCAAAAGCTGCACCCTGGCATGGTGCCATATGATTGGCAGGGAACCATCAGCTCTTGCTTCTATCAAAACCCCAATTGCTTTTTTTTATGAAAATAGAAAAAGCAATTCTGAAATTCATACAGGACCAGAAAGGACCTCAGATAGCTAAAACAATCTTGAAAAATGGCTAAGCTTGAATTGAACATGACTGCTTCCCTGGTGGCTCAGACAGTAAAGCGTCTGTCTACAATGCAGGAGACCTGGGTTCAATCCATGGGTTGGGAAGATCGCCTGGAGAAGGAAATGGCAATTCACTCCAGTAATATTGCCTGGAAAATCTCATGGACAGAGGAGTCTGGTAGGCTACAGTCCATGGGGTCACAAAGAGTCGGACACAACTGAGAGACTTCACTTTTCACTTTAGTAACTAAACCACTAAGCTTGTTTCTTTATTGTAAAATACATGATAAAGCCATAGCAATTTAAAAGTATGGTATTGGCATAATGAGAGGTATATGTATCAATGTAACCAGCAAGAAATCCAGTATAAATCCACACAAATAAGGTCAACTGATTGATAAGGTACCAGGAATACACAATGGGGAAAGAATAATATCTTTAACAAATGCTGCAAAAGAATGAAATTGGATCCTTATCTTCCACCATATACAAAAATCAACACAAATGGATTAAAGACCATAAAACAATGGTATAGATCATAAAATCTGAAGCTGTACAACTCCTAGAAGAAATAGTGGAGGAAAACTCTATGACATTAACCTTATTAATGATTTCATGGATATTAAACCCAAAGCACAGGCAACAAAAGCAAAAATAAACAAGTGGGACTATATAAAACTAAAAAACTTCTACACTGAAAAGAAAATAGCGCAAATAGTGAAAAGATAATCTTCAGAATGAAAGAAAATATTTACAAACCATATATTTGACAAGAGGGTCATTTACATAATATATAAAAAAGTCTACAACTCAATAGCAGTATAATGACAATAATAATAATCTGATTTTAAAATGGGCTAAGGACTTGAATGGCTCAGTGGGTAAAGAATCGACCTGCAATGCAGGAGATGAAGGAGATGCGGGTTCAGTCCCTGGGTCGGGAAGATCCCCTGGAGGAGGAAATGGCATCCCATCCAGTATCCTTACCTGGGAAATCCCATGGACAGGAGAGCCTGGAAGGCTACAGTCCACGAGGTCCCAAAGAGTCAGACACGCTGAGCATCTATCCTTTCAAACTGTACCTACAATGGCCAACAGGTGTGTGAAACGTTGCTAAACATTGAAAAAGGCTAAGCATGACTAATCATCATGTCAATATCTCGTCATACCATTTAGGATGTCTGTTACTAAAAAAAAAAAAAAGACACCTAGTGTTGGCAAGTTTGTGGCAACCTTTGAGCCCTTAAACACACAGAGGAGAGGAGGTCATATGAAGACAAAGCAGAGATTGGAGTCATGTGACTACAAGCCAAGGAACGCTAAGAATTGCCAGCAGTCACCGGGAACTAGGAGATGTGGAGTAGATTCTTCCTGACCGTGTCGACACCCTAAGTTTGAACTTCTGACCTCCAGAAATAGCAGAAATAAAGTTCTATGCCTGGAGAATCCCAGGGACGGGGGAGCCTGGTGGGCTGCCGTCTATGAGGTCGCACAGAGTCAGACAGGACTGAAGCGACGCAGCAGCAGCAGCAGCAGCAGCAGCAGCAGCAAAGTTCTATTGTCCTAAGCTGTCAGGTTTGTGTAATGTTATGGCATTCTTAGGCGCATCTTTTTTATATGGGAGAAATGTTTCAATAAAGTAGAAGTTTCCACAAAGTTCAAAATCTTTAAAATGCTGCTATTCTTTTTTTTTTACAGTCAATATTAAAGACTTTATTGTTTTGTTACTTAACAAGTATGATCTAATAGTGACCAGAACTGAGCAGTAACAACAATTTGACAGTCAAAACTGCCTCCTTCATGTGTTGAAGAAAAAAGTACATTAGCTCCTTCTGAAGTTCATGTCTGCATTGATAACTAGTGATGCTGTATACAGTGACAGCTGGCACAGAGGCAAGCGATTTCTCATCGTGTGCGTGTGTGTGCGTGCATGTCTGTGTGTAAACAAGACCTTTAGTAACTCCATAAATGTATATGGAGTTTATTAGGGATTATCTGCAGGGCTGTTTTCCATCTTTCTCTCTAAGTTCCTTGACTGAGAACGTTGGCAGATCTAAAAATTTATTTATTTTCTGTTGTGTAAAATGACTTCTTCCTCAGAGCTCCTACAGTACTTATGCTTTATCTAGAAATGTATCCTAACTTTTCTTATGTCAACCACTCATATATTTCCATAAATGGCTATACAGATGTTTTATTAGTATTTCATATCTCTCAAATATATATAATTTTCTCTCAAACAAAGCACATTCTTGGAAGCAAAGGCCCTGTTTTTCACAGCACATAACACACAGCACACTGTTTTGTACAGACAAAGTGCTGAAACCAGGGTTGGTTTGCTTTTATTAAAAAGGAATTTTAAGCTCTATTTGCACAACAGAAGTATTTTTGTAGCAACATTCTCCATGACTGCCCTTGTGTCAATTATTTCCTACTATTATTATTAATACTTTTACCTCTGCCTTGTATCTTTGGAGGGTGTTAGATTAGTTTGGAAAATTGGAATTTCAAGAATTGAGAAGGGAGAGTTCAAGAATTGGAGCTGCAACATAAGGTACTCCAGTTGTATTTCTAAACATAGAGAAGATTATCGCTGCGAATATGAAAAACCAGGCTGCTTGCTATGCATCAGGGCTCATTCCTCTTACATACTCCAGAACTCCCTCTAAGAACTCCAAGTTCTCCCTCCAGAACTTCATCACCCAAATATAAATAATAAAATCATCAAACAGAGAAACAAATGTACACACAGACAACAGTAGAAATCTATTTTTGCTGACTCTACATATATGTCTTAAGGAAGTCCCATTGGCTCAAAATGCAAAATACAATCAGAACTGGATCTTTCCTTATCTCTATACCATTACCACACTGGTCTGAACACCATCGTTTGTTGCCGAGATATTTGCCTCCAATGATACTTCCTCAACATGATAGCCAAAATGACGCTTTAAAAAAAAATATGTGGAGTCATATTACTCTTCTATCATGGGCTCTCCTTTTCCTCTGAGTAAAAGTCTAAGCCTTTACAGTATGAAATTCCTATAATAGGAAATGTAAGCATTTTATTCCAAGGGTGCTTTCTGAAGTCTGATTAAGCTTATGAACCCTACTTCAAATTAATGTTTCCAAATGCAAACAATTTCAAGATTGCAGAGGAACTCAACTATATTGAAGTGTTGCTATCAAAATATTCAGTATATGAAGAAATTTATGGTACAGCAATGATATGCTTTTTCGGTAAGGTTTTACATAAAGTTGGTTTTCCCTAGTGCTGGACTTGATAACTACTGCAGTTTTAAAGTGATCATGGCCATAAAAAATAGTTTTAGATACTTTCATAAACTGAAATACTTTCATATGACATAAAAATATCCATAATTTATTTTTGTGATAAAGTCACATATACTATTAATTCTCCTATGTTAACAGATAATACATTTCAGTTAGAAATGCATGTGTGCATGCTGGGTCATGTTTGATTCTTTTTGATCCCTTGGACAGTAGCCTGCCAGGTTCTTCAGTCCAAGGGATTTTCCAGACAAGAATACTGGAGTGGGTTGCCATTTCCTCTTCCAGAGGATCTACCTGACCCAAGGAGGCAACCTGCATTCTCCTCTGTCTCCTGCTTGGCAGGATTTTTTATCATTGAGCCACCTGGGAAGCCTGTTAAGCTACTTAATTTGTGGTAATTTGTTACAGCAACAGTAGAAACTACTATACATTTCTATGGCTTCCCTGGTGGTGCAGACGGTAAGGAATCTGCCTGCAATGTGGGAAACCTGGGTTCGATCCCTGGGTTGGGAACATTCCCCTGGAGGAGGGCATGGCAACTCACTCCAGTATTCTTGCCTGGAGAATCCTATGGACAGGGGAGTCTGGTGGGCTAAAGTTGATGGGGTCACAAAGAGTTGGATGTGACTTAGCGACTGAAAAGCAACAACAAAATCAAGGTGTTGGTGGGACTTTGCTTCTTTGGAGGCCCCAGGGGAGGATCTCTTTCCTCGCCTTTTCAGCTTCTAGAGGTTACATACGTTCATGGGCTAGTGGCCCCTTCCTTCATCTTCAAAGCATTTCTCTCCTATTTCTCCTCCTTCCTCTAATTTTCTTTCTCTAACTGTGATGCTTCTGCCTCCCTCTCGTATAGACCCCTGTGATTACATTCAACTCACCAGGCAGTCAAGGATAATCCCCATGTCAAGATCCTTAATAACGTTTGTAAAGCACGTGCCATGTTGTAAGATAAAACATCCATAAAGGTTATGGAGATTAGGATTTGGATGTGCATATCTTGAGGCGGGGGGTCCCCTCTTCAGCCCACCACACTGAGACTGAAAATAATGTTTCCCATCACAATTCATGAATACTCTCTCTGTTTCATTCCATGCCAGGGTTAAGAATTCTTGCCCTTTAAAGCCTTTGCAAATAATATCTCTTTGACTTCATCTTCTATTACCTTCCTTCTTTGACAACACTGCCAAAGTGATAGTGAAAGTCAGTCATGCTTGACTCTTTGCGACCCCATGGACTATACAGTCCATGGAATTCTCCAGGCCAGAATACTGGAGTGGGTAGCTTTTCCTTTCTCCAGGGGATCTTCCCAACCCAGGAATTGAACCCAGATCTCCCCACACTGCGGGCAGATTCTTTTACCAGCTGAGCCACCAGGGAAGCCAAAGAATACTGGAGCGGGTAGCCCATCCTTTCTTCAGAGGATCTTCCGAACCCAGGAATCAAAGCAGGGTCTCCTCCATTGCAGGCAGATTCTTTACCAGTTGAGATACCAGGGAATCCCCTGACAATATTGCCAGGGTGCACCCAATATTTTATTGTGTTCTCATTTTTTCCATTCCAGGTATCACTCTCTAGCATACAATTTGATTCACTTATTTTTTTATTGTGTGTCCCACGTGATTACACACCCCAACTCCCTCTGGAATAAAACTCAGCAATAACAGGAGTCTTAGTTTTAGTCACTTATTTATCCCAAATTTCTTGGCAGGATCCCAGCACTTAATAGATACTGAATAAGTATGTCCTGAAACCATCCAAATTAACCATAGACTCTAACAAAGTTGGGGACACTATTTTATAAGAAAGTGCTACACTTTCACCTCTATTTCTAGCTTTATTTCTTCAGTGAATAAATATGCATGAGATGAGAGGCACAGAAAACAATAAGATACACTAGAAAACATCAATCATAACAACAACTAAAAAAAGTTGACTAGAAAAAACGTTAGAGCAGGAAAAGTCATTGCTCTCTCCTGCATGCTGTCTTTGTTTCAAAAATACAGTATCAGTCTGCTCAGGCTACCGCAACGAAATAGCATAGACTGAGTGACTTAAACAATGGAAGTTTATTTTCTCAGAGTCCTGGAGTCTGAAAGCCTAAGATTAGGGTGACGGCATGGCTGGTTCCTGGTGAGGACTCTGTAATAGACCCCTGCTTCTCACTGGTGCTCGCGGGGTCTTTCCTCGGTGTGTGCACGTGCAGAAAGATTGTGCTCTGCTCTCTTTTTTTCCTATACAGGAGAATTCTCTGGGATCAGGGCCCTACACTTATGACTATATTTACCTTAATTACTTCTATAAGGGCCCTATATTCAGAAACAGTTGCACTGGAAGGGTGGAGCTTCGGCAGGTTAATTTGAAGAGGTAGCACAAACATTCAGTCCATACATTTCGTGTAACCAGTATGTTAGCAGAAAGAAGACGTGAGCACTTCATATTGATCATACTACCATCTAACACAAATCAAGCTTTCAAGTGGAAGATGGATCCTTTATGTTAAATATGAGTTCTTCTCAGAGGAATAAAAGGTGGTGGTAGAGGGGGGACAAAGCTATTAATAATTGTAGAAACATTAGCGAGAATTTCAGATGCCTCAGTCAATAACAATGACAGCATGGCTCCTGTCAGGAGAAAATTGTGCCTGACAAATCTATCGGCTTTCTTTGCAGCATAAATATTCTTGGATAATGAGGAAAACACAAAATACAATCTCTTTAAACTTTTACAATGCCTTGAATGAGTTTTCATACCTAAGGTACTCAAAAATTACAGCAACGGTAAAATGCAAGGTTACTGGCTTGTCATAGGTAGGAAACTAGCTTAGAGACAAGAAACAAAGATGAGTAAGTATTGGGAAAGTCCGATTCAGCACTTTAATGAATTATTTAGATGGTGGAGTACACAGTGAACAGCAAAGCAAAAATAAAAAAAAACTGAATATTTTCTTGGAATACAGAGAGGTATTTCATAGACTCTTAAATACAACAAATGCAAAATAATAATTTTAATAGGAAATGATGCATATTTTATTTAGACAAACTTTGAGTTGAAAGTTAAAACTCAAGACTTGCCTTACTCATTAGGTGAGCTGTTACCCAAAACCAGTATCATTGTGAAGTTACTTTTAGTACTCTCCTCTCTGGATCCTTCTTAAATTAGGGCAAGAGTGTGTGTGTTAGTCATCCAGTCATTTCTGACTCTTTGCAACCTCATGGACTGTAGTCCATCAGGCTCCTCTGTCCATGGAATTCTTCAGCAGGAATACTAGAGTATTAGACTAGAGTGGGTTGCCATTTCCTTCTCCAGGGGATCTTCCCAACCCAGGGATCAAACCGCAGTCTGCATTGCAGGCAGATGCTTTACCATCTGAGTTACCTGGGAAGCCCAAATTAAGGCAAGAGGGGATGTAAAATAGAACTTTAACAATATTTTTATATAATAAGATTCTAAGAAGCAGGTCAAGTGGAATAGCCTATGAACTTTTGAATATAGAAAATAGGTATGTTTATAAAAAATACCAACTGGTTCATTTTCTGTGACTTGACATTTGAAAAATGAGTGTGTTAAGATTGCTATTTTTGCAGATGACAGCAGCATTTCAGCTTGTGTGACAATCATCTCTGTAACAATTTAAAAGGGAATTATTAACTCATCTAACTAAGAATCCAGGGGAGTCCTTTCATTGCTGATTAGATGGTTAAAATTCCCTGTAGCAGGAAATGTACTTCTATCAGCCTCCAGACCCCCAGCTCTGAATTGGCCAGAAACAGCCTGTCTTTCCTTGTATCATGGGCATGTGTTGGGTGATGGGCCCAATACCACACCAGTCACCTAGATGAACCAATTATCTAGAGTATTCTGTTTAGCTGGGCTCAGGTCTCCTTGCCACTTCTCCTTTCCATGTTCCGGAAAGGGATCAATTCAACCCAAACTGCATATAATCGTTTCCCCTCTGAGAAAAGCATCCATTTGTTACCAGAGTAAAGGGTGGTAGCGAGAACTTTTAAAATAAACAAAACAAATAGCGAATCATTAGCATGAAATTTCCAGTGTGAGCAAGGGGGACAAGCAGCAGAAGGTGGCCGTCTTGAAGTAAAGGAATGCCTCCTGCACTTTACAAGGGCTTTGCAAACAGAAAACATGATTTGAAGCCAATCATGTAAGAGAACGTGGCCCAGGAGGCCTTAAAGAGGGAAAATGTTACAAACTGCTTTCTCTGCAATTATGGATAATCCAGAAGCGGGTGGGGAATGCCCTCCTTGGCCACATTGTTATATGACTTTTCCAGAGATCAGCTTATTTATCACCTTCTCAAAAATTTTTGTTTCTTGAGAACCCAAATATTTCTATAGTTGTTTAATATCACATCTTCACATTATTTCTTTTAATTATCTCAATAAGTTTAAAAAAAGAAGTTTCTTCAATTACCATCTGCTCTCACTTTAAAGATACAAACATAATACTATTAGGGACTTTCTCCTCTTGCTTTTTACTTTCTTTCCAGAACTGAACAACACGGTTGGAAAACACTAGGTGGAAGAAATTTGCATCCATATGCACCAAAGAACCGAGCTTCAACACGTTCAGTACCACAGAGCCTCAGAAGTGGTCTTCAGTGACAGCAGCTCCTTGTACATTGAATAGCTTTGACTTAATGTGGAGGTTGGAGTTGGACCATAGTCTTTAAAAGGCAACGTAAGTAAGTTATTTACAGACACCTGGTGCTGGAGTTGCACTTCAGAGGACCTTAGAGGTGTATTCCCAGAACAACGAGTCCTTGTTCACATCACCTGAGCTGAGAATCAGAACTCTCATCCTTGTTGAAGAATCTCCAGAAGTCCCAGTACAGAATGTTCATAATGCGTCACCTATTATAAAGCATTACTTGAGGAATTATGATTTACTAAATGATGTATTTAAAACAATGATCAACTTGGCTGGTTCATATGTATACTCATGATATTTCATAGAGATAGTCCATGTACAGACATAATCCTCACAACGTCTAAACTGCCTACAGGTGGAGACTACTTCTGCACAAACTTGATTTTTACTTGAATATCAGTTTCCTTAGATTTGTTTAAAGCTAGAGTAATTCAGTTAGGACAGTATGAACAGCAATTTTTAGGGACGCCAACTTTGGATGCATATTAAAATGACATGAAGTTACACAATTTACCTGGGAGATAATTTAGAGAAGAGTTTACAGACCCACCTACCCATCAGAATAGAGGAAAGGAGAGAAAGATAGAGGGAGAAAGAAAAAGAAAATTAGGGGAAGAGAGTGGGGGAGGGAGGGGAAAGAGAGCCTGTGTATATTCTAACACCCCACTGAAGACCTGATGAGCCTATCTGGGTGTATTATAATAAATAAATGTTGTTATAAAGCTCCCTGAGTTATTGTGAAAAAGCCAGGTAGCCAGATTGGCAGCACTTCATGAAGTGTTGTTAAAATACTAGAGATGGAGACATTCATTGATTAAAACTGACACTGGGGGAAAAAAAAAAAACAAAAACCCTGACACTGAACACAACAACATAATACACACATCAAATGAAATTACCCAAGATTAAAAGTGCCCCTAAGCCTGCCATCGTCTCATCCCCGTCACTGACCGCAGTAAGCTTGCCTGCCAGAATCACTCTTCCAAACATCCAACTCGATGAATGCCAATCAAGGGCAGGTAACGATTGCTCTATGTTTGATATATGTGTTGACAAAAATGGCTTTCTTAATACTATTTGGATGAAAAAAAAACTACTGAAGTAAAAAAGTCATACACAAATAGAGCAGACCTAAGTCATTAACTCATTTATCATTTGCCTTTCAGTCAGTTCAGTTCAGGTCAGTCACTCAGTCGTGTCTGACTCTTTGTGACCCCATGAATCGCAGCACGCCAGGTCTCCCTGTCCATCACCAACTCCCGGAGTTCACCCTAACTCATGTCCATAGAGTTGGTGATGCCATCCAGCCATCTCATCCTCTGTCATACTCTTCTCCTCCTGCCCCCAATCCCTCCCAGCATGAGTCTTTTCCACTGAGTCAACTCTTCGCATGAGGTGGCCAAAGTACTGAAGTTTCAGCTTTAGCATCAGTCCTTCCAAAGAAATCCCAGGGCTGATCTCCTTCAGAATGGACTGGTTGGATCTCCTTGCAGTCCAAGGGACTCTCAAGAGTCTTCTCCAATATCGCAGTTCAAAAGCATCAGTTCTTCAGGGCTCAGCTTTCTTCATAGTCCAACTCTCACATCCATACATGACCACAGGAAAAACCATACCCTTGACTAGACGAACCTTTGTTGGCAAAGTAATATCTCTGCTTTTGAATATGCTATCTAGGTTGGTCATAACTTTCCTTCCAAGGAGTAAGTGTCTTTTAATTTCATGGCTGCAGTCACCATCTGCAGTGATTTTGGAGCCCAAAAACATAAAGTCTGCCACTGTTTCCACTGTTTCCCCATCTATTTCCCACGAAGTGTTGGGACCAGATGCCACGATCTTCATTTTCTGAATGTTGAACTTTTAAGCCAACTTTTTCACTCTCCTCTTTCACTTTCATCAAGGGGCTTTTTAGTTCCTCTTCACTCTCTGCCATAAGGGTGGTGTCATCTGCATATCTGAGGTTATTGATATTTATCCCGGCAATCTTGATTCCAGGTTGTGCTTCATCCAGCCCAGTGTTTCTCTTGATGTACTCTGCATATAAGTTAAATAAACAGGGTGAAATACACAGCCTTGATGTACTCCTTTTCCTATTTGGAACCAGTCATGTGCCTTTATGTGTGAATTATAACCAAAACTCACTGCATTTTTTTTTATTATTATGCAAAGCCACTGAGAAGCAAGCTTTCTGTTCTTTGTCTGCAAGACTCACAAAGAGCAGCATGTCAACAAGCCACTAAGCATGCCCAGCTAGTATTGGGGCATCGATTTCTGTTCCTTCTCAACCTTGCTCACCACCGTCTAACCCACTGCGGTAATTTTCAATATCCAGTCAGAAGCAATGACAATAACAACAGAAGAATAACGCCCCAAACATTTTCTCTTTTTGAAAAAGAAAAGTCTTTAAAGGATGGAAAATTGAATTGTGAAGTCTCCAAAATTTCAGGGTATATTCCACAGATTGAGAATCTAATCTATGGTCATTCTCTTACATAGGATAGCCCTCAGGTGATAATATACTTTTGGTAAAAATGTATAGTAATTTTTATCATAAAGTATAAAAGTGAAAGTCACTCAGTGGTGTCCTACTCTTTGAGACCCCATGGACTTAGTTCATAGGATTTTCCAGGCCAGAATACTGGAGTGGGTAGCCTTTCCCTTCTCCAGGGGATCTTCCCCACCCAGGGATTGAACCCAGGTCTCCCACATTGTAGGCAAATTCTTTACCAGCTGAGCCACTTATAGCTCATTTTGTAAAGAATCATAAAGTATAGGGTTTTATAATAAATATAAGCTCAAGACCTGGTTTATATCTTCTGCTCTGGGGATTGATATTAAACTAGGGAGCATAAGGACAGGAGAGATTTAGTTAGTGTTGACGCACATGTTTACTCCTACAGTGGAGGTGGCTAAGAAAATAAATATTTAGCTCTTCTAGTCCTTGGAGTGAAAATGACAAGGAAACTTTCAGTGAGCTAGGTCTTGAATCATACAGACTGAACGTAGGTATATACGACATAAAGCTTATTAAAATCTTTAATATGATTCCTTCTGTTCCTGAAAGACTGTGAAGAAAAAACGTGAGAGAGAAAATCAGGAAAGTTGATAACAGGGCCTAACACTGATAGGTGAAAAAAGTACTTTAGATATAATATCTAGACATATATGGAGAAATTAAAGACTTTAGGCTAATGACTTTCTGTCTTGCACTTGACTTGAGAAAGATATACGAGCTTAGGAAAATTTGAAATATAGGCTTGGCATCATGTGCAAATTATGTGGAAGAAACAAGGATGCACCAGTGGTGGGAAAGAGGTAGAAAGAAGGTGATTAGGGCCGTGTTCTTGACTCCCAGTATATTTTTTAGGATACTGTGAATATCTTGGGTGCAGAAGCTTGTGAATGAATGTGATTGTGGAATGTCACTCACATTGTGTAATGAATGTGAATGCTAATGGGAAAAAGTGAATGCCAAAGATGGGAACATTGAGACCAGGCAAATTGATGGGGCCAGCTGGCCCAGTGATGAGACTAGTCACACCTGAATAGACACCAGCAATAGTCAATTAAAATGCAAAAAGTATGGGGTTCCCTCTCTTCTCTTCTTGAAAACACAGTAAATCTGCCCCCTTCTTTATACTCAGATACCACTTTAGTGGAGGAGGGGGAAGAAATCTAATATACCATGCTATTCAAAGGAGCCTAAACCAACTTTGATGGTAAGTTCAGTCTGAAATTGACAGAATTTTTTTCTTTCTGTTTTGTTTTTTAAACTATGGAAGCATAATAACACATTTACAGACTTCAAAAATACAGAACAAAGATACATATAGTTCCATTATATATTCAATTATTATTTTTTTTAAGTAGGCAAATCAAGATTTTTAGTTTGGAGTTTCAACATCCAGCTCTCAAAAATGAATAGACAGAAAAGTAGAAGGATATAGTAGACTTGAAAAGCACTATGAATGAAATTAACAGAAATTTTAAATTGAAAAGACATTGTTTAAACCTAAGAAGAATGGAAAACAATTTTAATCGGAAAAGCTTAGTGTATCAGCTTCAGAACAACAGGACCTTAAGTAATCAGGTCAGTTAGAGGCAAATAAACTATTTTCTCTACTCACCAAAGTACAGGGTGAACGAATGTATTACTTCACTATTCCTCATCTATCTGTATTCTCTCTTGTTCATTCAAGCTGTGCTCTCCTTTTGCTGAAATCAGCACAATGATATGTGCTGTTAACCCTAACATATTTATACAGCGTTTCTGCCCAACGTCCTCTTCTGCCCTTTCCGTGGAAGAGCTGTTCACAACTCATCTGCATTTTGTGGATCCAACACTTCACTTCCCGTTTGCTCTGCAAACCATTCCATCAATGGACCTAGCTTCCTCTCTAGAACTTTGATGAAATTGCTCTTGCCAAAGTCACAAAGACCTCAGTGCCAAATTCTCAGGAACCTGCATTCCTATCACTTTAGTCAGAACAGGGAGAGAAAGAGAGAGAGAGAGAGGGAGGGAGAGAGCGCGTGTGAAGCCCAACCGGTGGCTGGGGAGAGGGAAAGAGGAAGAGGAAGAAAGAGTAGGGGAGGTGGGGGGATAGGGGAGAGAGTTTAGCACCAGGGGCCATTCCATTGTTCTTAAACGTCTCTTTTTTCTGAGCTTCTTTGATAACGTACTTTCTCACACGGTAGATTGCTTTAGGCAGTATTCCATAAACCTGATCATTATACGTGAAGTGGCTTGGGGCTACACGAGAGAGACTAGATGCTCTTTCATTTTTTCTATTCCTTTCCATCAATTTCAGCGGCATTAACTCCCAAATGTCTTCTGCATCAGATCCTAGGCGTCCATTTCTAACTGCTTACATGTCCCTTGAGTGGGCCGTTCTCCATGTCTATGGGCAAGTGTTCCAGACTGAATATCCCCATACTGCTGTAGGTCTTGCAACTTTCACTGCAACATGTTAAATTGGACCTTGTCCACCTTTAATTATCACCTATTTTCTCAAGATTCTCTGGTAAGTTTCCCTTAAAAGCCCAGGCAAATCTCCCACCATCCCTTAAGCATCAGTATCATACACTACCGCCATATGCCTACCCAAGAATTCAAATGCACCAAAACAAAACGATTTAAATATCTTCAAAGATAATATTTTAAAATGTTGCTAGTAATCAACTATAATAGAAAAATGACCTTCTTTTTTTTGTTTAGGAAGACATTTCTATCTTAATGCATTCCTGGCTACTCTTTTTAAACCAAGAATAAAAACTATTTAAAAATTGCAACATCCCAAAATAAAATACTAAAACAACTAAGATTAAGAAAGCAATTTTTAGCTAAAATGAAACATTAAAAGAAAAATATGACAACAAAATTTTGAAATTTAACTTCATTCTATAAATGAAACATCATTGGATACTTACTAAGGGCCATGTATCAATAGTTTTGTAAGTGTTTTATATGTATCTAATTTAAGCTTCACAACAATGCTATTAAAACTGTTGAGTGTTCATCCTTATTTTACAAGTTAAGAAATTGAAGTACAGGGTAAAATAAACTGCCCACATGTGAACAACTAGTAAGTGGTGGAATTAAATTTGAAAACCAGGATTTTTTAATCCAGGACACACACTTAATTTTTTTTTCAATATGCTATATTGATTGTAAGATTATATTATATTTGCAATTTTATTTTTAATATATTATTAAAATTTTTTACATATTTCATCATTTAAACATGTCTTTTAAACATCATTTACCACATATTTAGCTTTCTTAAGTCATATTATTTTATAATTTATTCAGGAGAAATATTAAAATTGTTTAATATTTTAATAAAACACAAGACAGATGTTTATTACTCTCTCACATAAAATAAGCTGAGGTAAGACGTCCTGAGTTTGAAAGAAGCTGCATGCCTATTCAGAGACCTAGATTTCTTCCCAAATTCTGCTCCATCATCTCGGAGCACAGAGGTCAACTCAGCTTGGAGAGTAACTATCAGATCTCCAGTTCCAAACCTCAGGTGAGGGGATAGAAGGGCAAAGGGGCAGGATGTAAACTGTCACCCTGCTTGTCACGGTCTTTGTAGACCGGGACCTGGGGACTGGAGTCGACGAGAAGAGGGATGCAGGGGACCCAAGTCTCAAGTGAAACAAGGGTGCTCTATTTGCAGAAACACATGTTTATATATCTTCATACAAGGCAGCTTTAGGCAGTAAAAGAATTGAGCAAAAACAAAGCCAAGCAAATAACAATCTTCGAAGGGGCAGAAGGCATTCAATATATTGAGTAAGAGGGGCATAACTGAGAAGGTCACTGAAGGGAGTCACTGAAAGGAATCCAAGCAGGTGCTCTTTCTCATGATCTCAGTCCTAAGAACTGCGCGCAGCTCTGCTGGTTCCTGTTTTCCAGGAACTGATAAGGAATAGAGAGCCCTTGAGAAACAGCACACAAAAGAACATATTGGATCTCTTAAAGTTGAACGTCCCCGACACCTGCTTATTTAGCTTATATGCAGAGTACATCATGTGAAATGCCAGACTGGATGAAGGACAAGCTGGAATCATGATTGCCAGGAGAAATAACAATAATCTCAGATGTGCAGATGACACCACCCTTATGGCAGAAAGCAAAGAAGAGCTAAAGAGCCTCCTGATGAATGTGAAAGAGGAGAGTGAAAAGCTGGCTTAAAACTCAACATTCAGAAAACTAAGATCATGGCATCTGGTCCCATCATTTCATGGCAAATAGATGGGGAAACAGTGACAGACTGCATTTTCTTGGGCTCCAATACCACTGCAGGTGACTGTAGCCATGAAATTAAAAGACACCTGCTCCTTGGAAGAAAATCTATGACAACCATAGACAGCATATTAAAAAGCAGAGAAATCACTTTCCTGACAAAAGTCATTATAGTCAAAGCTATGGTTCTTCCAGAAGTCATGTATAGATGTAAGAGTTGGACCATAAGGAAGACTGAGTACTGAAGAATTGATGCTTTTAAACTGTGGTGCTGGAGAAGACTCTTGAGAGTCACTTGAACAGCAAGTCAGTAGAAATGAAAAAGAAATTGCTGAGATACTGTCAATACATCTGGATCAAGAATAAGTTAATTTAATTATTCTCCTGCTTTTCAGCTGAGTTAATATTCACTATTGCAGAAGTGTTTGATTTCATATAGTTACAAAAATAATGTTGAATGTCAGTCATATAACAATTGTGTTAAATTATTATACATAACCTATTTGTTAATTCATAATAAATTTTACCATGTTGCAATAGTCTTTAGGGCATGATTAGATAAATATCAATCTCTGGGGTAAAATATCTTTTCTGAGGTAATATACTCTTTGGAATATAGTTTTGAATCTTTGAAAAACTGTATTATTTTTCCTTTTCTCTGTTATGATCGATCCTTAAGGCAAACAGACTTATAATTTCAGCTAAGGAACTATTAATACTTTATAACAGTTTAATCATGAATTATACCCAACATCCCCTTGAAACACATAAAACAATTCTAGTTTTACAAATGAGACTGCTGAAGTAAAGTAAGGACCCATTCCTTGCTGGAAAATTCACTCCACTATTATTAATCCTGAAAATGTTCTCGTTAGTAGATGAACTGCATAAGAGACTTTCTAATTACCCTAAGTTCCATTAAAGTATTTTAATACTTCATTAAAGCTGATGGATGGTACACACCTTTGATTATTCAGGTGCTGATTACTTGTGAAAAACACTTACACCACCAAAGTGTCAGCTAAATAGAGTTCACATCTTATGATATGTTAAGGCTGTGCCTGCAAGGAATAGATAAAGTCAGTCTTAGGAGCTCTCTCGGGAATTATTTAAGAACTATTTTTATCATCATATTTTGTTTTAGTATTTCCATTAACGTCTGGAAGTTTAAACTAGGGGAACTGTAAAAAGGCAGACTTTAAACTTGCCAAATGTGTGAATAATAATAAAAAAAGATTAAAAACAATGAAACAAAAGATCATAGGGTTATTTCTCTACCCATTATAACATTCTAAAATATGCATTTGGCATGTCTTTACCAGAACATTGATTTCACTTTTAAGAGAAAATAACTCCTTATGTGAATTGGGAACATGACCAAAATAAAACAGAGGAAGGAAGAATAACACAATTGTGAAATTTGTTTATAATGGAAAATCTTTTCATAATTATTTTCTCCAGAGTCTGATAATTTGAAACTCTATGCCAACTAGCAATCAATGAATTATATACAATCAAAAATCAGCTTTTGAAATATCTCTAGTTTCAGTGTGCAGTGGGCTTCCCCACTGTTTTCCTCTTCTTGAAATACGCGGGTGGCTCCTCTGCCTTTGTTGTATTTTATCTGTTGGACAATTCAAATATTGATCTTTTTTTTTTCCAAAATGTGTTGCATAGCTTTAAATGTTAAAGAATAGATTAATGCTTTAAGAAAAGAGTATATTATCACTTTAGGGAGGACCTTGTGTCAGAATGGAGGTCAAAATGTCTTGTAGACATTAGGGATTTTGAGAACTGTCTCTACTCTTTTTGATCTCAGGAAGAGCTTAATGTCTCTGCATTGTTCATGAAGTTTGCTCCATTGAAAGGATTTCTTAAATTGCTCATTTATGGCGGCTTATGGCAGCATATTGGGAGTTGACTGAGATAAGTTCCTCATGATGCGATATTTACAAACAGATGCAGCTCAGACAATCCTTTCACTGCTTTGTAACCTACGGAAGAAGGGATGTCCCTAAACTGGACATTTCTATGGCAGCCTGGAATTTAATTAATGTCCTTACTTTACCCTATAAGCATAATATGCTGTAAGACCATTAACATGTACTTTGAGAGAACAGTTTCTGTCAGAAAGAATTAGTGGTTTATTAGAGTATAGATTCTGGATCCAGGCTTTCTAGATTTGAAACCCAGCTCCAGCTTTTATTAGCTTTGCAAAATGTCTTTTTTATTCAGCTTTATTACTGTGTAATTGGAAAAAAAAATGTAATATATTAGAAGCATTCAATGTGATGATTTGATATATGTATATACTGTGAAAGGATTTCCCTCATCCAGTTAAATATTAATAACATTCATCACCTCAGTTCTTTCTTTTCCTTCTAGTGAGTGCATTTAAGTTCCACTCTCTTTCAACAAATTTCAGTTATACAATACATTGTTATCAACCATATGTCCAGTGATGTCCGTTAGACCCTCAGACCTTACTCATAGTATAGCCATAGTCTGAACCCTTTTACCAACTTCTCTTTCCATCACCTGCCACGCCCTGGCAAGCACCAGTCTACTCCTTTCTATGAGTTCATCTTTCCTCCTCTCCCCCAGATTTCAAATACAAATGATAATACAGGGGATATTTGTCATTCTCTGTCTGACTTATGTCATCTGTCACAATACCCTCCATCTTCATTTATGGTATCACAAATAACATGGTTTCCTTTCCCTCTAAGGCAGAATAATATTACTGTGTGTGTGTGTGTGTGTGTGTGTGTGCGTGTGTGTGTCCACTGACAGTTTCCATGATTTGGCTCCTGTGAATAATGCTGCAATGAATATGGGAGTTCAGATAGCTCTTCAAGATAATGGTTTAGTTTGCTTTGGATATACTTCTAGAAGAAAGATTATTGGATCATATGGTAGTTTTATTTTAAATTTATTGATGAACCTACATACTGATTTCCTGATTTATTGAACACTCAATGGTGCATTTCCTGACAGATTACTTTCTTAACCCTGTCCATGCATTTTAAGTCACTATTCTTGAAATTTTAAAAAGTACTTCCTCTTTGAAATACCTACAATGCTTTTGTTTTCCTAACTGAATTCCACTTGAAAGTCATAATGTACAATGCCAAGAATATGGACAAAAATATATGGATGTAAAATACTATAATGTGTTCGAGACATCTGAAACTTGAATGACAAAAATGACATTTCATAGTCAAATAAAATTCTAAACAGCACCTTCCACTATTCATAAAAGAGAAATTTGTGTGACATTTCTAGTTATTCAACATTTTGTGATAATTAGAAAATTGATACCTAAAATGAGATCAGAAAAGATATTCTACTATAGCCAATGTTAATTTATAGCATATTTTTGAAAGAATTCATATCTGAATTAAATTTAAGATGCTATCTGGGCTTCTTTATTGGCACTAAACACTCATCAGGTGGCCAACTCACCACCAAAACATAGGTGATTATATTAAGAAGGTATTTCACCTCAACCACTGGCACCATAATTTGTCTAAAGAAAATAACTGCATATGTGTATGAATATATATATGCATACATAAATATGTATTAAAATACATAAATATATGCACACATAAATTATTATGTATGTACACATATACTGCTTCATATAATTGTTATTCACTAATATAATATATAAATGTTTATCCATTCAACATATGTAATATGGAAGATGAAAACTCTGACCATAATCGAAAATATGTTGGTCCATAAGAGAATGGAATCCAGGGGGAAAAATTACAATGAGGGAAAATAAAGAGAGGAAGTGCCCAGCTGTGTGTAGTATGAATCATAAGTGTCATCTATAAAGATTCATCTTATTTTATACCAGAATACTTGATGTGATTGGAGTCTGTGTGTGTTGTATATGCCAAAGAACAGCAGAAGGAAACTTTGCTTGCTGGACAATGTAGGCAAAAAAGAGTTAGCTTGTGAGAACACAGATGCCGTGAGCAAACAATAGTTTGAAAATATGCCTTGGCAATTTTCAAATACTTGAGAATGCTTTGGACTTTACCAGAAACCAACACAATATTGTAAAGAAATTAGCTTCCAATTAAAATAAATAAATTTAAATAAATAAATAAAACATAAAAAATAAAACATTTATCTTATATACAAATATATTTAAAAAAAAATAACATTTGAGATCAGTTTTACCTGAACTTTTGAGGTGAATGTTTTTACAAATGTCTTGGCTACACATTTCCAAGCTAATCCTGAAAGCTGTCAGAAGGGCACAAGATCAAGCAACAATAACTATTTTTCCACCCGCATCGTGTTAGTTGGCATAAATGTTGCTGCTGTTGTTCTTTTAAATCATTATAGAAGCATCAGTAGTAACTTGAACACTGATATTGATAGCTTATGACTACATTTCATATATTTTTCCTTTAAGTTACTTAATAATTCTATAATAAAGTTTAACCTCATTACTTTATTTTTAAAGGAATTACACGGTGTTTTAATTGTTAAACTGCCTGCTACTGCTACTGCTAGGTCACTTCAGTCGTGTCTGACTCTGTGCAACCCCATAGACGGCAGCCCACCAGGTGCCCCCATCCCTGGGATTCTCCAGGTAAGAACACTGCAGTGGATTGCCATTTCCTTCTCCAATGCATGAACGTGAAAAGTGAAAGTGAAGTCGCTCAGTCATATCCGACTATTCGCTACCCTATGGACTGCAGCCTACCAGGCTCCTCCATCCATGGGATCCTCCAGGCAAGAGTACTGGAGTGGGGTGTTAAACTGCCTGCTTCAGGTTAAAAATGTTAAGAGTAGAAGAACCGGAATTAGCGTGTTCTTTTTATTACAACTCTCTAAGTGATTCATTGTTCTGGATTAAGAAAGGGAAGACTTGAAGGATTTTTTACTTCTAAAAAATATAGTGGATGTAAATACACAATTTACTGCTGTCAAAAATAACTCTTTGATGGGAATCATTTAAGTTACTGACAACCAGGTTGATATTTTTGCTTTATTATATTTCATGGTCACTTATTATTAAAATTGTTTCTGAAAACAAGGTTTTTAATATAATTCCATTTTTTTATTTCATGCAACAAAATTTCCATCTCAACATTTCTCTTTTCAAAAGACCAGAAAATCAAAGCCTAGAACCTAATATCAAGTATGAAGTATGATTTTTGAAATTTGTAAGTGGTTGGTGAATACTTTCTGTTCTCTTTTTTTTTTTTTTTTTTAAGGCTTTTAGAGTAAATATTCCTGCAAGGCTATTTTTTAAAATGAATTCATAACTGCTACTTTTATATTTGCTCTTTCCCCAAATGAAGGTATTTTAGTCAGAAGACTTGTACTTTTGAAAATAGTGCTTTTAACTTCTATATTAACAAAGATGATTCAGTATTAAGACAGTCAGCTCTGATAGTTGTTGACTTTTAGTTTTCTATTTAAAAATAATTTTTTATTGAAAGAATTGCTCATAGAGTTTACATCATACAATTTCACCCATCTTCGAATGTTAATAACTTACATAGCCACAATAAAATAATTAAAATCTGTGCATTTGTTTCTCTTGATACTAGAGAAATATAAAGCCACTCTAAACTTTAAGTGAATATGAACCTTGGAAACTTCTTAGATACAACAGAAAAATAATGAAGTTTAAATCAAGTTGTTTATTTGGTTGCTTTTCTTTTAATCTTTGGCTTTTGCCTAATTTATTTAGAGCACAATACCTTATGGGAAACAGAATGAGGATGAAGATATGAATTTATCTTTTTATGCAAAATTAAGAAAAATTATTTCACATTGTCTTCATTTAAGATGCTATTAAAATATTTAACATAATTTGGACAAGGAGATAATTTAAGTGTTCTGCTCTTTTTTATCACCTGATTCTCTTGGATTAGACACATTTGTATCATTTTTCTGAAGAATTCCCAAAGGTGAGTGACCACTATCAAAGCCTTTGAAGCAATGAAAAGACTTAATTTGCGTGGGATCATTTTCCTTCACTGTGTGAAGTTTATCAGTTTATCAGTAAACATATACTCTGAATCTTCTCACCCAGTAATGCATAGTTGTAAACAAATATGATGACCATGCTGAATAATTATAATAAAAGTTAAACTCATCATAATTTCATTTTAAATTTTGTCCATACATTGCCTGAGTGCCGTGGAAAAGCTGTTGACAATATTCATTCATTTGAGTCACTACATTGTTACCTGTTACCTTCCATTTGCTCTTCTAGACCTCCTTCTTAGATTCTCCTCCTACTTTGTGACTCTATGGGTTAGGTCACTGGGATCTGTCGCTCTATCATTTCTAGGGGCTGGGAACTAGTCAATGGGGAATGCAGGCAGGAAATGAGAGTTAGATAGGAAAGTATGATCAAAGGAATCATTCCTTTGACTTCTTCTGTGAAGGAGCACTACAAACCAGCTCCCTTTATCTAAAGGGTGGCCCTGACTCAGCTCTCTCTCTCCAGCTGCAAGTAACCAGCACTGCTGTCTCCTACTTCTGTTCGGGCTTGAGATGTCAAAGCTGCCCATTCCTAGTAACCCTGTGGCTCTGCTCTGTTCTTTGAGATTCACCTATACTCTTGAGAGTCCCTTGGACTGAGAGGAGATCCAACCAGTCCATTCTGAAGGACATCAGCCCTTGGATTTCTTTGGAAGGAGTGATGCTAAAGCTGAAACTCCAGTACTTTGGCCACTTCATGCAAAGAGTCGACTCATTGGAAAAGACTCTGATGCTGGGAGGGATTGGGGGCAGGAGGAGAAGGGGATGACAGAGGATGAGATGGCTGGATGGCATCACTGACTCGATGGACGTGAGTCTGAGTGAACTCCGGGAGTTGGTGATGGACAGGGAGGCCTGGAGTGCTGTGATTCATGGGGTCGTGAAGAGTTGGACACGACTGAGCGAATGAACTGAACTGAACTGAACTATACTTTGTGCTTCGTGTATGTGTGTGTATGGGTAGGGAGAGAGAGAGAGACAGAAAAATAGAGAGAGAGAGAGAGGGAGTGAGACAAGACAGAGACATAACATACAAGAGGAATTAAAGATAGAGAGACAAAGGGATATAGAAAGATTTCAGAAATCAAAGCTCTAAGTTTCATGACTTTTGATAATGCACATAAAATAATATATACAATATAGACCAAGAAAGGAAGAAAGTCTGATCAAATCCAGAGGCTCCTGAACTAATTTAAAATTGTAAAAATAAATAAAGATGCACAGACCAGGTAGAGGACCTAGAAAAATAGGTTAATTTAATGATACTAATTTTTGATTCCTGCCTCTGTTTCCTTTTTTGGTATACATCCTTCAGACCGGATCCCATTCCCCTCACTTCCCTCTACCTCCAGGAATACAGGACTTGCCACATGAGGGGTTCCCATTCCAAAAAGCAAGCTGGGTAAATCCTATTCTCAGCATCCCATACTTTCCCAAGTTAAGTTATTTGTCTCATCTCACCAGTATATGTCAATATCACAAATTTTTCACTTTTATTTCCAAGTTTAAGAACATATTATGGCAGTTTGACCTGGAGCTAAAATTATCTTGTGCTAGCATGCTTAGTGTCTACGATATCAATAATTTAAACACCCCAATTAATATGGTTACACTTCAATAACAATTTTCTATAGGCCTAAACTCATGGATGATGAAAATATCAGATCTTCAGTATGAATTAACTGGAATGATTGAGGGGGCAGAGTTCTATAATCAAAATGGAAATGATCTAGGGTACAAAGTCCTGGGTGTGTGTCCACACTGGGTGTGTATCCTGGATAAATCCTCCCCTATTTGATAAAAGCAAATATTCTCTAGTTACCATGGCCTTATTAAATTCTATGCAGATTATCCTGTCATCCTTTAAATCTGCTCCTTTAATATCACATCTGTCCTTGAGAATCTCTGCCCCCTCAGTATCATGATTCAGTATCATGGAGAATAATTCTTCGTGTGAAAAAATGATGATAAAGCTGAAAGTTATGTAACTAAGGAAGACATGTGAAATCAGGTTAAAAAATACATTTCAGTAAAAATTCCCAGGCAGCTCAGTGGTAAAGAATCTGCCTGACAATGTAGGAGCCACAGGAGACATGGGTTCTACCTCTGGGCTGGGAAGATACCCTGGAGGAGGGAATCATAACCCTCTCTAGTATTCTTGACTGGAGAGTCCCATGAACAGAGGATTCTGGCAGGTACAATCCACGGGGTTGCAATTAGACACGACTGAGTGACAGAGAAAGTACACATGCAAAAATACTCAAGAGAATAAACTGGTAATAATAGTTAATAGTGAATGCTCAGAATATGATGTCTAGACAGTTCAGGAACCATTTGAATCATTGTATACACTAAGTACTTAATAAACATTGGTTGAATAGGTTGAGAAACATCATGGGGACCTGTAACATGCAAGTGATAATCCTTGTGGCCCCATCATGGTGTAATCTAGAGTAGTATATTGAGAAAACCTATTTTCATATCTGGCTTGAATATTTATCACTTGGGATTGTCAGTGCCAACACTGGTCTATCTCTTCCTTGAAGAGGGGAACTTTCACAGTCTGTTATTCCAAGAAAATGACTGAGTTCTCGTGCTTGCCTGTTTATTTTATCTGCTAGAGGATATGTGCTTCCCAAAGAGTTCACCTTGTTCCCAAAAACCAGCCTATCTTTTGTGCTGCTTATCTGAGTTTCTTGCTTTTTGACTGAAAGAAAGGAGTCAACACTCAAGATGTGTTGGTAGAAAACAACATATCCTTTGTTTCTTATCTGCCTATCACATGCCTCACAGGAAAAGCACCATTTAAATACCTACGTAAATATTTTGGATTGTAACGAGATCAAACCAGTCAATCCTAAAAGAAATCAACCCTGAATACTCATCGGAAGGACTGATGCTGAAGCACCAATATTTTGGCCATCAGATGCAAAGATCCAACTTATTGGAAAAGACCCTGATTCTGGGGAAAAGTTGGGGCATCAGGACAAGGGGGCTTCAAAGGATGAGATGATTGGATGGCATCACCAACTAAATGGACATAAGTTTGTGCAAACCCTGGGAGACTGTGAAGGACAGGGAAGTCTGGCATTCTCTAGTCAATGGGGTTGCAAAGAGTTGGACATGACTTAGTCAACAACAACAAACAACAATATATCTAAATACACAGGCATACTCCCCTCCCTAACCTACTCTTCCTCCCCTTGCATACATTTACTTTACTCTTCACTGCAAATCAATGCATAATTCAGAAGTATGGTGATTTGTCTAATGCTGCTTCTAACTAGGAAATATGGAGCTAAGATTTAAATTTAGATTCTTCACAGCACATTCATAATAGGAAATTAGAATACAAATTGTGTGTTCTTAATCTAACACATTACTTTCTTTTTAATAAGCTGTGCTTCTCGTATGTTTGTGTATTTATGTGTGCTCAAGTGCTCAGTCATGTCAGACTCTTTGGGACCTCGTGGACTGGAGCTCATATGTTTAGCAGTATCTATAATTTTTTTATTGACACTTTTATTTATTTTAGCCATTCTACATAGGTCCTACTATTACATTCCACACTAAAGGTTTTTTTTATTTTATTTTTTAAATTAATCCATGTGTTTGGATCTGGATAAAGCTGAAAAGAAAAAAATAGGGATTTGCGGATAGAATACAGGCTGAACATTTGCATGAGGCAGTTAGAAAGACAAATGGTCCAATGCTAAGTTCTACTGGAAAAAAAAGGAAAAGGGGAAAAGGTGGTAGGAACCAGCTCAGTGTGAATATGTGAGCCTGCTGGTCTAGCTGGCAGAATATCCATGTGTGGGCAGTTCTTATAGCTTAAAAGCATTAATTTACTCCAGGTAATAAATGCTTAATTATACATTTGCTTTACTTTAAAAGTTCAATATTTTTAACTTCGAATGAGTTTCAAAAATGTAACCCTTAACATAAATCAACATTTTGACTGGAAAAATCTGTAAAATGCTTTTCTCACCATGCTGAAGATGATTTCATTTATAAAATAAATGACATGCCATCAATAAGGAGGGTTGAGCTGACAAAGACAAGCCTTACTCTCTATAAATTATATATATATATATATATATATATATAGATAGATATATATGCAACTTCTTTATTGCACAATTCATCAAAATGAATTGATTTTAATTTTTGTCTCCAACCATTGCCTTCTCTTATGCTTCTCTGCACCTTTTTCTTTCCCTTAATTACATTTTGTACAGCCTCCATTACTGTGTGTTCACATTCAAGTAGGTAAGACGCCTAGTCAAATTGAAAGAATCTCCTCCACGTTCACTTACTGTGAGCTGTTCCCTGTCCCACCAGTGCTGCTTAGGTTTTAGAAGGAGGGACTTGGGGAGAAAAAGCGGACTGTATTCTTTTCCTGAAACGGCTCCCTCTCTCACTCTTCCTTGTCCCACTCCCCACCTTTGTTTTTCCGGGTTTCCACTTCCCTGTCAAGTTCATGCGGAAGGAGCGACAGGTCTGAGATGCAAGCGCCTCGTGCGTATGTTGTTGCCCACAACGGCAGACCCTTGTTTGCTCCTGTTTCCTTTCTGGTTAAGACAGAGCATGTGTGTTCTCTGTGAGAGAGGGAACAAAAAGTTGTTTTTCAAGAGGATGACATGTTTGAGTGAATACGTGAGGGAGCCCTGCAGGGGAAGAACCTTCCACACACGTTCCCAAGGTAAGAAACATAATAAAGCATGGTCCACAGGATCTACAGGACAGCATCTGTGTCCAGCTGCCAGCCTTCTAAG
Source organism: Bos indicus (assembly GCF_029378745.1). Lineage (NCBI taxonomy): Eukaryota > Metazoa > Chordata > Mammalia > Artiodactyla > Bovidae > Bos > Bos indicus. The sequence goes on from NC_091766.1 coordinate 103,897,854, forward strand.
TGGTGAACCTTAAGTGGCTTCAAAGTGGACACTCTTCACAGGGTCCACTTGACCTCTTGCACATTTCCTTTATCTTCAGCATCTAAGAAAGTGCAGTGCTGGCTGTTCCCATGGCTTTCTCATCTCTACATTCTCCTTTTCAATGATACTCTCTTTTCCAGGTTCAAATAATAAGCCCAGGGGATAGATCCATCAGCGAGTGCATAAGTAGACATCTAATCAGGGAAAGATGCCAGTCAACACAATTGCTTCAGTCCTTTTTTAAAACAAACAATGAAGATTGTATATTATTACTATCTCCAGTTGTAAGTTCTAGTACCCAATTTCAGTATAATAAGAAAAATACCAGTTAACATGACAAAAAAACATAAAAGCAAATAAAATCACACTTTAAAGAGATAAAAGAACTTATTGATTCTGGAAACCAAGTGAAACAAAAAAGTTGAATTATATAGATGTGTTTACATTTTGCGGTCTATGGAGGCATGATTAGAAACCTACAGGTCAGGGTTTTAAGTGCTACCTGGAATAGAAGATATAGCATTAGGTTTAGTAGAAACAGGCAGCTAGAAAAAGGGCTGGCTTTGCTCACAGATTAGAAGACTGAGACCATCTGATCCACACATGAAGTCAAGGGAGGAGAGTTAGTCATGAGAAATTGGAAACAGAGTCTCTGTCACTCATGGATATGAGATCTGGAGTCTCATTGCAACCTGGGAATAGAAACCAACTCCAAAGTTAGATGATGGCCAACAACATGTTCAAATTCAGTTGTTACCTTAGAATAATATACGCCAGAGTGACAAAATGATTTCGAAGGAAATGTTCTTAGAACGAACTCATATGGAACTCTCTACAGTGGGGAGCAAAAAGGTATCACTCCTCAAAGATGAACCAAAAATTGACAAAGCCATCTCTTAAGCCAATAAACTATCATGAAGGAGAGTCAATTCTATAAACAGGAGATTTAGCAGTCCCGGGAAATAGCAAAAATCTAAAGAGATTATAAAAACATTATAAAAATTATGAAAAATATTTAAAGACATAGAATGATAAATGCTCCTTATTCATTCATAGGTAGTACAAAATATTTGAAAAATAACTCAATATAACTTCTAAAATTAAAAATATAGTAATTAAATTTTAAATAGCATTTAAAAGATAGTATTATATAATAGATTCACAGTAATAACTCAGGTAATGTAATATAGGAATTTTGAAAGGTGGAAAATACAGAAGATGTGTTAAAAGTGCTAAGGATACACTGAGAAAATCCAGATGAAGGAAAAAAAAGAAATGCAAGCAATACCACAAGATAATATTCAGTGTTTTCTAGGTGCAGAGAGATTACTGAATCCTTACACTGACTGTACATCAATTTCAAACATAAAAATCTAATACTTACCCTATATACATCATAGAGAGAATGCAAAACATTACATTTAGAGAAAATCAAAAGCACTTCAATAGACTGACAGAATACTTCTCATTAATAACAATAGACGCCTGAAGACAAATGATTAACATGTTCAAATAGCTGAGGGAACATCTAGCTGTCACTAGATTTCTATGTCCATTTAGATTATCATACAATAATAAGAAGAAAATAAATAGCTTTTAGATTACATTCAGAATTTCATAAAAAAAAATACTAACAATGAATTTCCAGGAATAAAAAAGGAAGAAACTACATACAAGGGAAAGAAACAGTAAATCAAGGAATCAGTAAATATATTAACTAACTTATTACTCATTTGCTGAAACATTTCAGATAATTTAAAACAGGTCAGAAATAATAATAATATGTAAAAATAATATGAATTACCAAAGGAGAAGATCTGAGATAAAACATTTTATGGTTCCTGTACTGTGTGCTGACTAACTTCCATTTTGTCATAGTCAAGTATGCATATTAATAATTTATAAAGACAAATAAAATTCAAACTACAGTGTCTTTAAAAAGAAGAGTAATGAAGAAAACACGATGCATCCAGAGGGAAAGCAAGATTGGAAAAAATAAACTAAAATGGTATGCAAAGAAACAAAATAACATAGGAAATGTCCAAATATATCAGAAATAACAACATGTACATGGCCTGAGGGCTTCCCTTGTGGCTTAGCTGGTAAAGAAACTGCCTGCAATGAGGGAGACCTGGATTCAGTCCCTGGGTTGGGAAGATCCCCTGGAGAAGGGAAGGGCTACTCACTCCAGTATTCAGACTTCCCTTGTGGCTCAGGTGGTAAAGCATCTGCCTACAATGTGGGAGACACAGATTTGATCCCTGGGTCAGAAAGATCCTCTGGAGAAGGAAATGGCAACCCACTCCAGTATTCTTGCCTGGAAAATCCCATGGCCAGAGGAGCCTGGTAGGCTACGGTCTATGGGGTTGCAAAGAGTTGGACATGACTGAGCAACTAAACCTTCAACGTTCATCAGACTTAAGTGCTTCTCTTGTGGTTCAGCTGGTAAAGAATCTGCCTGCAATGTGGGAGACCTGAGTTGGATCCCTGGGTTGGGAAGATCCCCAGGAGAAGGGAAAGGCTACCTACTCCAGTATTCCTGGTAGGCACTGGAGCAGTGGCTTCACGGGGTTCCAGTGACTGTGAGGAGATACGCCACATCCAAGAACAAAAGAGAAGTCGCAGCAAGACGGTAGGAGGGGCGAAATCACATTAAGAATCAAATGCCATTCCCGCCAGAGACGCTCAGAGGGCTCAGACAAACCTTGTGCACACCAAGACCCAGAGACCCCACAGAGACTGAGCCAGAACTGTGCTTGGGTGTCTCACGTGGAGGCACAGGTCACCAGTGCACTGCCACAGGAGCAGGGGCCCTGGGTGCAGCCGAGCTGGGTGTGACATAAGCCCTCTTGAAGGAGGTCGTGATTACCCCACCATCAGTCCAGTTCAGTCTCAGTCGTGTCCGACTCTCTGCGACCCCACGGACTGCAGCACGCCAGGCCTCCCTGCCCATCACCAATTCCTGGAGTTTACTCAAACTCATGGCCATTGATTTGGTGATGCCATCCAGCCATCTCATCCTCTGTTGTCCCCTTCTCCTCCCACCTTCAATCGTTCCCAACATCAGGGTCTTTTCAAATGAGTTAGTTCTTTGCATCAGGTGGCCGAGCCACAACACTTACACATTCCTGGAGGGCACAAACAGAACTTTGTGTGCACCAGGACCCAGGAGAAAGGAGCAGTGACCCCACAAGAGACTGACCTAGACTTGCCCATAAGAGTCCAGGAGTCTCCAGCAGAAGTGTGGGTCAGCAGTGGACTGCCGTAGGGCTGGGGGCACTGAATGCAGCAGTTCATGCATGGGAACATTTGAAGGAGGTTGTGATAATCTTCATTACCTCCACTATAGTTTGGCTCCAGGTAAATAACAGGTAGGGAACACAGCCCCATCCATCAACAGAACATTGGATGACCCAATTTCCCTCTTGGTCAGTCTCTCCCATCAGGAAGATTCCATAAGCCCCTTATCTTCTCCAACACAGGGCAGACAGAATAAAAGCCACAATCACAGGAAACTAACCAATCTGATCACATAGACCACAGCCTTGTCTAGCTCAATGAAACTATGAGCTATGCCGTGTAGGGCTACCCAAGACAGAAGGGTGATAGTGGAGAGTTCTGCCAAAACGCGGTCCACTGGAGAAGGGAATGGAAAACCACTTCAGTATTCTTGCCTTGAGAACCCCATGAACAGTATGTAAGGCAAAAAGATAGGATACGGAAAGATGAACTGCCCAGGTCAGTAGGTGCCCAATATGCTACTGGAGATCAGTGGAGAAAAATAACTCCAGAAAGAATGAAGGGATGAAGACAAAACAAAAACAATACCCAGTTGTGGATGTGACTGGTGAAGGAAGTAAAGTCCGATGCTATAAAGGGCAATATTGCATAGGAACCTGGAATGTTAAGTCAATAAATCAAGGCAAATTGGAACTGATCAAACAGGAGGTGGCAAGAGTAAACATTGACATTTTAGGAATCAGCAAACTAAAATGGACTGGAATGGGTGAATTTAACACAGATGACTATTATATCTATCTTGAGGTCAAGAATCCTTTAGAAGAAATGGAGTAGCCATCATAGTCACAAAAGAGTCTGAAAAGCAGTACTTGGATACAATCTCAAAAATGACAGAATGATCTCCATTCATTTCCAAGGCAAACCATTCACTATCACAGCAATCCAAGTCTATGCCCTGACCAGTAACACTGAAGAAGCTGAAGTTGAATGATTCTAGGAAGACCTATAAGACCTTCTAGAACTAACACCCCCAAAAATATCCTTTTCATTATAGGAGACTGGAATGCAAAACAGGAAGTCAAGAAATACCTGGAGTAACAGGCAAATTTGGCCTTGGAGGACAGAATGTAGGCCAAAAGCTAATAGAATTTTGCCAAGAAAATGCACTGGTCATAGCAAACACCCTCTTGCAACAACACAAGAGAAGACTCTACACATGGACATCACCAGATGGTCAATATCAAAATCAGGTTGATTATATTCTTTGCAGCCAAAGATGGAGAAGCTCTATACAGTCAGCAAAAGTAAGACTGGGAGCTGACTGTGGCACAGACCATGAACTCCTTATTGCCAAACTCAGATTTAAATTGAAAAAAGTAGGGAAAACCACTAGACCATTCAGGTATGACCTAAATCAAATCCCTTACAATTATACAGTGGAAGCAACAAATAGATTCAAGGGATTAGATCTGAGAGACAAAGTGCCTGAAGAACTATGGACAAGGTTCGTGACATTGTACATAAGGCAGGGATCAAGACCACCCCCAGGGAAAAGAAATGCAAAAAAGCAAGATGGTTGTCTGAGGGGGCCTTACAAATAGCTGTGAATAGAAGAGAAGCAAAAAGCAAAGAAGAAAAGGAAATATATACCCACATGAATGGTGAGTTTCAAAGAATAGTAAGGAGAGATAAGAAAGCCTTCCTCACAGATTGATGCAAATAAATAGAGGAAAACAATAGACTGGGAAAGTCTAGAGATCTCTTCAAGAAAATTAGAGATAGCAAGGGAACATTTAATGCAAAGATGGGCACAATAGAGGACAGAAATGCTATGGACCTAAAAGAAGCATAATATATTAAGAAGAGGTGGCAAGAATACACAGAAGAATTGTACAGAAAAGATCTTCACGACCCAGATAATCATGATGCTGTGATCACCAGCCCAGAGCTAGATATCCTGCAGTGTGAAGTCAAGTGGGCCTTAGAAAGCATCACTACAAACAAAGCTAGTGGATATGATGGAACTCCAGATGAGCTATTTCAAATCTTAAAAGGTGATGCTGTGAAAGTGCTGCACTCAATATGCCAGCAAATTTGGAAAACTCAGCAGTGGCCACAGGACTGGAAAAGGTCAATTTTCATTGCAATCCCTAAGAAAGGCAATGCCAAAGAATGCTCAGACTACCACACAATTGCACTCATCTCATATGCTAGCAAAGTAATGCTCAAAATTCTCCAAGCCAGGCTTCAACAGTTCGTGAACAGTGAACTTCCAGATGTTCAAGCTGGATTTAGAAAAGGCAGAGGAACCAGAGAACAAATTGCCAACATCCGTTGAATATTAAAAAAGCAAGACAGTTCCAGAAAAACAAACAAACAAACAAACAAAAAACCGCTTTATTGACTATGCCAAAGCCTTTGACTGTGTAGACCACAACAAACTGTGGAAAATTCTGAAAGAGTTAGGAATACCAGACCACCTGACCTGCCTCTTGAGAAATCTGTGTACAGGTCAGGAAGTAACAGTTAAAATTGGACATGGAACAACAGACAGTTTCCAAATATGGAATGGAGTACCTCCAGACCGTATATTGTCACCCTGCTTATTTACCTTCTATGCAGAGTACATCATGAGAAACGTTGGGTTGGGTGAAACACAAGCTGGAATCAAGATTGCCGGGAGAAATATCCAATATCTCCAATATGCAGATGACACCACCCTTATGGCAGGAAGTGAAGAGGAACTAAAAAACCTCTTGATGAATGTGAAAGAGGAGAGTGAAAAAGCTGGCTTAAAACTCAACATTCAGAAAACTGGGATCATGGCATCTTGTCCCATAACATCATGGCAAATAGATGGAGAAACAGTGGAAACAGTGACAGACTTTATTTTCTTGGGCTGCAAAATCACTGCAGATGGTGACTGCAGCTATGAAATTAAATGATGCTTGCGCCTTGGAAGGAAAGTTGTGACCAATCTAGACAGCGTATTAAAAAGCAGAGATATTACCTTGCCAACAAAGGTCCATCTAGTCAAAGCTATGGTTTTTCCAGTAGTCACGTATGGATGTGAGAGTTGGACTATAAAGAAAGCTGAGTGCCAAAGAATTGATGCTTTTGAACTGTGGCATTGGAGAAGACTCTTAAGAGTCCCTTGAACTGCAAGGAGACACAACCAGTCCATGCTAAAGGAAATCCATCCTGAATATTCGTTGGAAGGACTGATGCTGAAGCTGAAACTCCAATACTTTGGCCACCTGTTGTGAAGAACTGATTCATTTGAAAAGATCCTGACGCTGGTAAAATTTGAAGGCAGGAGGAGAAGGGGACTACAGAGGTTGAGATGTCTGGATGGCATCACTGACTCAATGGACATGAGTTTGAGTAAACTCTGGGAGTTGGTGATGGGCAGGGATGCCTGGGGTGTTGCAGTCCGTGGGGTTGCAAAGAGTCAGACAGGACTGAGTGACATCAGTACTGAACTGTACTGATTTGAACTGAAGTGACTTCAACTTGCCTCTTAATGAAGTTATAATGCTATATTTAGATAATATGCTTAAGTTTAAGATATCAGGCTCAAATAGTTGCCAGTGAAGCTAATATTCATATGTGGCCATGGAAACTGAAGAACTGGAAATAAGAAATCAACTGTATGGGATATAGCAATTTTTGTCTACATGGAGCTTTGAATCCACCCAGTGCTTAAAAGTGTTACTCACTCAGTCATTTCTGACTCTTTGAGACTGCATGGGCTGTAGCACGCAAGTCTCCTCTGTCCGTGGACTTCTACAACCAAGGAATACTGGAGTGGGTAGCCATTCCCTTCTCCAGGAGAACTTCTCAACCCAGGGATCAAAGCCAGGACTCTGGCATTACAGAAAGATTCTTTACCCTCTGAGAGATCAGGGAAGCCCTGAATTCATTCACCCAGGTTTATACTAACTACAGTCTAGTAAGGCAGATTTTATCTTTAGGTAATGAAGTAACCATTTAAGTAAGAAGATCTTACCAAAATATCGATAAACAAAAAGAAAACAGACAGGTATCATGAATCTTAAGTAGTAACAATGGGAATCAGAGAAGGCAATGGCACCCCACTCCAGTACTCTTGCCTGGAAAATCCCATGGATGGAGGAGCCTGGTGGGCTGTAGTCCATGGGGTCGCTAGGAGTCGGACATGACTGAAGTGACTTAGCAGCAGCAGCAGCAGCAACAGTGGGAAGATACTGAAGCACGAGATGGATATTGTTTTTATTTCGAAAAGGTTATGCTGGCTGTGGTTGGGAGCAAATGTAAATTGGTGGCTGCAGGATTATGAAGGCATGGAAGAGTTTGTAGACTACATTTAGGAAGTGACTGCTGCAACAGAACTGCACGTAAGTTAATTTATGGAGTGTTGAGTCTAACAGTTGAAGAAGAGAGATGTGTTGTTTGTGGGTTATCTCAAGCTGAAACACCACCCTATATCTTATCTGTGTTTCAGAAGTAATCTGTTTCACTTGTCTGCAGATGAGAGTATCAGCTGATGTGCAATGAAAAATGAAGTCCTTGGCAAAAAAGCAAGATCAGTTGGTGCTTTTGGAGACAATAATCAAAGTATAAGTATTTGCTGCTGCTGCTGCTAAGTCGCTTCAGTCGTGTCCGACTCTGTGCGACCCCATAGACAGCAGCCCACCAGGCCTCCCCGTCCCTGGGATTCTCCAGGCAAGAACACTGGAGTGGGTTGCCATTTCCTTCTCCAATGCATGAAAGTGAAAAGTGAAAGTGAAGTCGCTCAGTCATGTCCGACTCTAGCAATCCCATGGACTGCAGCCTACCAGGCTTCTCTGTCCATGGGATTTTCCAGGCAAAAGTACTGGAGTGGGGTGCCATTGCCTTCTCCGAAGTATTTACTAGAACTATTTTAATTTCAGTTGATTAAAAATGTAAAGCTTTCTCCATATATGTATTCATAAATTTTGCCTTCTCGGCAGACTACAAAACTTATTATCTATAGATGATAACTTCTGCTGATATCACATTGAATTTAATTGAACTTTGGCCTTCAAAATTCATGAAGTATATTATAAATCTTTTAAATAATCCATGCATGGAGCACAGCATAACATGCATGAGGCATGCAAGTATTTTCAAGTCTGCAATTTACCTTACACCACTGGTTTTTGAGACATTAATAGATTACTTTTGTTTTCCTCCACTTCACTTCATATGTCCCTGTGCTTTATAATTGTTCATCTAATTAAGTGGTGCTTATTCTTTTCACACACATGAAGGCCTCACACTTAATCTGTCAAGGAAAAAGAAACTTGTCTCTGTTGATCTAGAAGAGTTTCCTTTTGTGTGAATTTTTTGGTGATAGTATTTCAATGGTAATAAATGCAGCTGGATTAGTGACAGGCAGAAAAATATTCCTTAGCAAATATTACTAGGAAATGGTAAAAATGTATATCATAAAGAGGAGCTTATACTTGTTCTGAACTCCTGCCCTATGGGGTACTGATATAAGAAATTTTGATTAAATAGTTCAGAAGACTTGCAAAAAGCTCTAGGATCTATTTGCCACTGACGGCAAAGATGAGGGGTGAGAATAATATAATACTCAATGTGATATATAAAACTTCATAATAAGCTGATACTCTTCAATCATCCTGAAGAATCTTTAAGGTCCTTCTAGAATAGCATCATAAAAAATAAACAGTGGGCAGGGAGAGTAGGCAAATGGGTCGCTATGGAAAAAAGGAAAGGATCATCCGTGAGTATTAAAGAAGACAGCTCAAATCAACAATCTTTATGTTTAGTGACTCTATATAGGCTGAGATTTTCCTCCCACTCTATAGAAAGGAAGCATCAAGATTAAGAAAACTCCCAAAGAAGAATGAAAGGGTCAATGGGAAAACCTGTGGAAGTGACTCACAACACACTGAAATTCTAAAAGTGGAAAATACTGAGTATATGAGTTATTTGACTTTTTGTTACATTTTTTCTCATTATCTAACATATTCAAATGAAAAGGGTGTGTCAGAATTTCTTCAAATATTTCCATCACTGATATAAATGCAAGTGAAAAAAGGAAATACAAAATGAACATAGAAATAATTCAACATAATCTTGTAGGGGAAAAAGATAGAAATATAGAGGACATTAAAAAATAAAACTAGTATAAAATAGAAAACTAGACAAACCAACCAGTGAGCAAAGATATAATTGGAAACTGAAAAAAAAAACCTAGAGAAATGTAACATCTTTTTTTATCTCTATCATGTATCATTATGTTTCAATTCAATATGTAATTAACAGTGCTTTTGTAAACATACCATTTAGTAACTTATTCACTAAGAACATTTTCTAAAATCTGTCTGAAAGCCAATAAAAATAATTAGAAAAGTTGAATGCTAGTTATAGTTAACATTCACCTCTTTCCACATAGGAGTCGGCTGAAAATGGGAGTATGGAAAATGGGCTGTGTTACTATTCTTTCCTTTCAGACTGTGATATATTGCTGTAAATTTCTTGCAATGAAATAAAAATCACATGACTTGGAAGTATTATTATATACATCTTTTGATTATTTTTATCATATTCTATCCTTTTAAAAATAAATTTATCAAATAAAAGGCATTTTGTTGACCCAAACTACATAAACTTGTATCTATATGAAAGTACTAACATATGTATGTATGTATGTATATATACATGTTTATATACATACACAAGTTAATGAAGTCAAGGTCAACAAAATGCCTGTTCTTTGGCAAATTAAATACATAAATATGCATGTTTTATATATGTTAAATATATGGTGATCTCGTCTTACATCTATTTATTTAATTACATGTTTTTCCTTTTTGTTTATGCTATCGGAGGCTCACAAGGACTTAATAAATGATTCTAATTACCTGCCTAACATTTTATAGCACATAAAAAATATGGCTTCATACCAAAATTTATATTTGAAGCATATATTGTTTTTGGAGGTAAAATGTCTGAAGATTTTACTACAGTGGCCTAACAATTATTGAGTTTTTAATGGGAGAATTGCTCAATGTAGTAAATTAAAATTGGCAGTTGAAGCTGCAAATATTCACAGAGGGAATCAGCATTTAATTTTAAATTGTTTGGTTTAACATTTTGGCTCTTACACTCTCAACACAGGCGCCCAGCAGAAGCATGGTAGGGACTTTGGAGAAGGGCGCCGGTCAATATTCCATAATTTAATTTTCAATTTCTTCACCAGACATAAGTGCCATCCTTTGTTTTAGTGAGTTTTGCTGATAATACAAATGCCTGTGTGCATGCTAAGTCGATTCAGTCAAGTCTGACTCTTTGCGACCCCATGGACTGTAGCCCGCCATGCTCCTCTGTCCATGGGATTCTCCAGGCAAGAGTACTGGAGTAGGTTGCCATTCCCTTCTTTGGGGGATCTTCCCAACCGTGTGGGATGGAACCAACCTCTCATGTCTCCTGCACTGGCAGGCAGGTTCTTTACTACCAGTGCCACCTTTGAAGCCCAAGAATACAAATGGGATGTTTCAAATTAGTTTGGCTCTCCTAATCATTAGTTTTTAATAAAATTAATAATAATTTTATGGCTTTAAGGTAGAAGTAATTGTTAAAAAGTGATATGCCTTATTAAGGAAATGTGAATGCTCTTTGATAAAAGTTAGAGGATAAATTGACTGAGCGATTTCACTTTCACTTTTCACTTTCATGCATTGGAGAAGGAAATGGCAACCCACTCCAGTGTTCTTGCCTGGAGAATCCCAGGGACGGGGAAGCCTGGTGGGCTGCCGTCTATGGGGTCGCACAGAGTCGGACACGACTGAAGTGACTTAGCAGCAGCAGAGGATAAATTTAGAGGAGTGCATTTAGTCAAGTGTAACAGCAACATTTTAATCAATTTAGTTTACTCATGAAGATTGAATTATTAATTGTAAAATGTTTACTAGGTATAGGTATGTTTTTCTATATCAAAATACTTTGTAAAATAAGTGAGTAGGCTCATTGTGCTATTCTGGAGTAGTTATTTGTGTAATCATTCAGATTTTATAGTGTAGAATTATTGGCTCTAGGGCTAGTCTGCTCGTTCCTGAATCCCACTGATCATGCTGACTGTCATTACTGCTGGTAGACCACTGGCAAGTTGTATAATCTCTCTGTGCTTCAGATTCCTTATCCATAAAATTGGGATGAGATGCACCTAATAAGCGTCAAAAATTACTTCACACAACAGCTTGAACAATAAATGTTAGTATATCATTATGATTACTATTGACGATTCTTATTCAGGAAAATTAAAAGAAACTATGGTCATAAAACATTTTCCATCATGAATTGTTTTAAGCAGCCTTTTCACATGCTTAAATGGTATTGATAATTCGTTTGCTCACTGTCAAGACTCCCTTTCTTCAAAGGAAAGACACACTATTTAAGAAAAGAAAGAGAATATTTTCCTTAGGTAGAGATATTCAGTTGACAGTCACTCTTCTCTGTTCTAATTCACTACTTCCTAGACAACACATGCTAAATACATACTCATTTTCAATGATAAAGCTCACTAAGCATTGATGGGTGAATAAGAGACGTGTTTAAAAAAAAAATGTTTTCACATAAATGGATGCTTAGAAATATCTTTCAGACTTCCATAGCTAAGATAAACTAGTTGTAGAAGCTGATGACATGCACAGTGCAAGAATAAACTGAAACTAAAACAGCACTTCGGTTCAGTTCAGTCGCTCAGTCGTGTCCGAATCTCTGCGACCCCATGAATCGCAGCACGCCAGGCCTCCCTGTCTATCACCAACTCCTGGAGTTCACCCAGACTCACGTCCATCGAGTCAGTGATGCCATCCAGCCATCTCATCCTCTGTCGTCCCCTTCTCCTCCTGCCCCCAATCCCTCCCAGCATCAGAGTCTTTTCCAATGAGTCAACTCTTCGCATAGCTATGAAATTCTTCTCTACAATTTTTAATACCATCACTTCCCTCGTTCTTGCTTCTGTATATTTTCTGTAAACTCTATTCTGCTTCCTTCTGATAAAGTTGAAAGTTACAGAAGTCTACTCAGTGATTTTGGCATCTCCTGTACTCTCAGAAATCATAGAATGCAATCACAGAGCGGGTAATTCAAGCTCACATTCTTTCAAGGGAAAAAAGATTGAGCTGCATTAAGTATGAGATTCCTGTAGTTTGAGAGCTATGCATTTGACTGAACTGAGGGGAAAATAAAAGCATCTCTCTGCATCTTTTTGCTCAATTCAGTCAACTGTATGGCAAAATATTTAAGAGGTTATTTCTATATTGGTTCTCTCCATAATTATTCAAATACTTGCCCCTATTTTAAAAACACTTTTTTCCAATTTATTGTAAATTCTTTTATTAGAGCAATGCATTAAATTTCATATATTGGTAACTGAAATTATGGAATCTATACACACATTTTCTTGACTGACCAAGTATACTATTACATGGATCCCCGATATTGGATAAAAAGGTTCAGAGCCTAAACTTGCCCTAGGAGCAGCAAATTCATTATTACAAAAGCACATTACTGCTTACAGATATAATTCAACAAGATCAAGCTCAAACATCTGAAGGGAAAAATTCATACTCACAGCACATGAATAAGTTGGTATTTCTTTTTTACCTAGAGGGAAAAAGTCAAAGCAAACTAAAACAAAGCGTATCCTTATAATGGTGCACACAAATGTGTTAGGGAAATGCAGATAGTAATCACAGCAAATTTCTAATAGATCCTTTTATTTTCAGCACTACACAGCAGATAGATCTGTTTTAGTATAGCTAAAGCATTCTGCCTTCTCAGTGCCATAGTCTTTATGGATCATATAGTAATAACAGGTCCTAAAAATAAATATAAGCTTTATTATTTTATAGAAAAAGGCATGGTTTTGTGTGTGTGTGTGTGTGTGTGTGCATTATGGGAAAGGATATAGCTTTTCTATATAAATGGTTTTAGTTCAGCTTCATTTTTGAACACTGGCCTTCTTTGGGTGGTGTTTTGCTTTCTAGGTGGTATCTTGAAATGTATCGTGTCCAAAAACGCAAGATTTCAAGCTAATTTTAAGCAAATTTATCAAATGTATGAAAGCTTACAATGTCCTTTATTAAACAAATTTTTACTAAATTGAACCAGTTTGTTTTTATATATTTTCGTAATGATTGAATAGGAAGACAGAAGCAAAACAGTGGTTCTGATTTTACTCAGGATAAAGAAATTACATCATTATCTCTACTAATGAAAATAACTATGCATTCCAAAAACATGTTAGGGATGATGAAATTATTTTGTATCTCAAATGTGGTGTTGTTATACCACTGTTTATACCAGTCAAAACTCATCCAAAAAAGGTGAATTTTACTGTTAAGTAATGTCAGTAAACCTAAATTAAGTAAATGAAATAAAAATGTAAAAAATATTATTGTATATTTCTAGTGCTATCTTATTCTAACATTTGTGAAATTAATGTCATTATTGATATTTCATTATAATTAAATCATCATTAATAGTCTATATGTATTAGTTTTCCATTGTTGCCTAACAAGTTGCCACAAAGCCAGCAGCTTAAGACAACACCCTTGTTAGTTCACAATTTTTGTGGTTCCGCTTCTGTCTGAACACAACTTCAGCTGGGTCCTCTGCTTCAGACTCTCTGACAACGATGTCCTGAAGAATTCAGGGCCAACAGCTAGGGGAGGATCCATTTCCACCTTTATGTGGTTATCAGAATGCAATTCCTCCTTGGCTGTTAGAGTCAGGGTTAGGGTTCCCTCCTGTCTGTTGGCCATGTGGACCTCCCGACTAAGGTGACCTTGTCTTATGGGCCTCCCCACTAAGGGGACCTGCTTATGTAAAGTAATGACAGAGTGACACTCCATCACCTTTGCAGTAAAATACTAGCCAGAAGCAAGTCACAGATCCCACTCCCCAAGACTGTCAGCAGAAGGCAGTGGGGAGCAGAGGGGTCTACATTAGAAACTGCCACACCAAGTTAACACAAATGCAGTTAACATATGTGTATGCATAACGTTTAGAAATTTGATGCCTAAGGAACATGAAGATGATTGGAGTGTTAGATAAAAAATAAATGAAAACTATTCCATATATTAATATTTTGTTCCATATTTTGTCAAAAATAAATGCTAGGAAATCAATACTTTCCCTATGCATTCCATTAGTCACTGAGATATTAATTTTCTTTAAACAAATATATGGCTCTACTTCTGAATATTTAACATAATTCTGCTCTGACTCAGGCATGTGGTATAGCTAATTCATCTTACTTTCCCCTTTTGTTATGTATTATTAATATATATCTAAAAGATTTTATATCTTATAAAACTGTATCCTTGAAACCAACAATATATATCATTATATTTATATGCTTTTTTGTCATTAGTAATTTAGCATATAATTTTAATTAGTATATGATCAAGCAAATTGTCAAGAATTTTACTAGCTAATTTCATTAGCTAATCTCAATACATATAATAACAAATTAAGCTGACTATAAAACACTAATTTAAAACTGGTCCAAAAATTTTATAACGTATGCTGTAAAGACCTTAGCTAAAATTTTTTAAATTACTTTTTAATGGTATTTTATTTTGATTACTCTTTCTAAAAGACGGAGAAGGCAATGGCACCCCACTCCAGTACTCTTGCCTAGAAAATCCTATGGACAGAGGCGCCTGATAGGCTGCAGTCCATGGGGTCACTACCAGTCTGGCACAACTTCACTTTCACTTTTCATTTTCATGCATTGGAGCAACCCACTCCAGTGTTCTTGCCTGGAGAATCTCAGGGACAGGGGAGCCTGGTGGGCTGCCGTCTGTGGGGTCGCACAGAGTCAGACACGACTGAGGCAACTTAGCAGCAGCAGCAGCTTTCTAAAAGATACAACTAAAAATATATGAATTTCTAAATCCCTATCAGAGTATATCTTCATGTATTTTAAAATTTATTTCCTATTCAGCTTTTTATTTTATATGTAATATTTTACATTTAATGTTCTAACATTACTCTTTTGATATCAGATCTTTATTTTTACATTCTTTGCCACTTATTTATAGGTATTTATATTTCTAGGTCTTTAAACATTCCTGACCACTGTTTCTTAACCTAGAATTTTTTCTGCAAAATTTATTTATAGTCTTTATAATAGAAAAGACCATATTTTATATGATACTATAAAACTTTTTTCTCCAGTTAAAAAATTGTCTAATGCTTTATAGCATTTTAGGGTTTTTTTTTTTTTTTTTTTTAACTACCAAATATTTTATCTTATAAAATTATGACTTTATCATTACAAGATATTTATTGTTTTAACTAGATTGTCTATCTCTGGCAAGCTGAGAAAAAAAAATCTATTCGACTGTATTATTGAAAACAAGATTTCATTTTATTTTATTTTTGGCCACACCACACAGCTTACAGGATCTCAGTTCCCCAACCAGGAACTGAATATAGGCCATGGCAGTGTAAGTGCCAAATCCTAACCACTAGACCACCAGGAAATTCATGGACATATTTTAGTATGAATAAGCATTTTGCTTCCTATCAACCTTGTTGTGTCAACATATCAGGAAAATGGAAGTTAATGCACTGAAAAAACGTGGTGTATTGTTTTCTGCAGACTGAATTACTCTTTGACTTTTTGGACTCTGAAGCATTTATTCCTTTTAACTAGATACAATTAAAATTATATAATAGCAGATATTTTTACTTTCAAAAAAGTGTTTCAGGATAAAGCAGAATGAGGCTGTTAGCTTTCACATATATATTATTTTTTTCAAGTCATTGCATTGGAAGATATATGCTGATTTAGTCAATCATTCATTAAAGAATTATTATTGAATGTGTATTCCATGCCAGACATTGAGGATATAACAGTAATCAGAGAAAACCCTTCTCTTATCCAAATTTCATTCTACTGTCTGGGGAATATGTAAAATAAATATATACCTGTCAATTAATGGCATAATTCTTCAAAGATAAAAGAAGAATTGTTCACAAAATGTGTAAGTTTGGGAGGAAAGGGAGTAACAATACTTAAAATTCTTCTCAACTGCTTTGAAAATTGATATGGAATTTTAGGTGATACAGGGGCATTCAGAGATCATGAAACCCAAGCTCTTCATTTCACACTGAAGATGCCCAAAGTGGGTAGGGGGGTGATCCACATCTAATTTGATCATATGTTGATAAATTTGACCTGGAAACTAAATCATGTGTCCCCAAATATAGTGTCCACATTACATTGCTAACTTGTTCCAGAATGTCAAGTTTGATACCAAAAATTATGCCAGATGAAAGGCCAGGACCTCTTTCCCGTACTCTCTCTCCCTACATCAGGAAGAGTATTGTCTACTCATTTTCAGACTTTTTAATAGCATTTTTTTTTCATATCATTTTTGTAGTTTCAATCACATTCTTCTTTCAGTTCAATTCAGTTCAGTCGCTCAGTCATGTCCAACTCTTTGCAACCCCATGAACTGCAGTACACCAGGCCTCCCTGTCCATCACAACTCCCGGGGTTTACCCAAACTCATGTCCATTGAGTTGGTGATGCCATCCAAATATCTCATCCTCTGTCGTCCCCTTCTCTTTCCACCTTCAATCTTTCCCAGCATCAGGGTCTTTTCCAATGAGTCCAGTGAGTTCTTCACATCAGGTGGTCAAAGCATTGGAGTTTCAGCTTCAGCATCAGTCCTTCCAATAAATATTCAGGACTTATTTCCTTTAGGATGGACTGGTTGGATGTCCTTGCAGTCCAAGGGATTCTCAAGAGTCTTCTCCACCACCACAGTTCAAAAGCATCAATGCTTTGGTGCTCAGCCTTCTTCACAGTCCAACTCTCACATCCATACATGACCACTAGGAAAACCATAGCCTTGACTACATGGACCTTTGTTGAGAAAGTATACTCTATATTAATTCATATGGACTCTCATCATGATTATAGAACAATGGAGGGTAAAACCTTACTTAATGTGTGTGCAGGTGTGAATGTGTGTATATGTGTATATATATATGTGGCCCCCCAAATAAAGTTGCTTAATAAGGATTGTTCTTTTTATTCAGTCGCTAAGTCAAATCCGACTCTTTGTGACCCATGAACTGCAGCATGCCAGGCTTCCCTGTCCACTATCTCCCTGAGTTTATCAAACTTACATCCATTGAATCATTGACGTCATCCAACCATCTCATCCTGTCTCTTCCTTCTCTTGCCATCAGTCTTTTTCAGCATAGTTGACACCAAGAACACACTTGCCATGTTTTGTGAGGTACTTGCTCAACCAGGATTATTGTAAGAAATGTTCCAAACATAAAACAACTTACATATATATTATGACTCTGGGTCTGCTTCAATGTTTCCAACTGGGCCCCAGGAAGCGCTTATTTACAAACCTGGGAAGACATTAGGAAAGATGAGTATAGTTAAAATTGGCTCCTTTCTTTGGGTTCTTAAAATATCAAGATGAGCATGAGGCTATAAGTGAGACTTAAAATCTCTGTTGGCTTCAAGGACACATCTGGGTTATAAGGCCTTCATGTGGGCTCAAATTTATCCTGCTCCATTTAAGTACAAATTAGAGCTCCCAGCCATGAGGAACAAAAATCTTTAGGGTAATTTAAGGATGTGATCAGTCAACTGGCAGCTTTTTATTGTGTAGTCAGTAGCCATCTGCAGTCAATAAAACACTATCAGTTGGCCTAAATATATGAAGCACACTGGTCACTTGTGTTTGAGGGGGGATTTGGTCCTGTGCCTGCATGCACCTGTTAGCCCATTTGCAAACCTTATCGTGTAGACTGGAAGAGGCTGTAAGCGCCACATTGCCACTGAGCTGCACAATACACCTGCAAAGAAGTGTGTTAGATTTTCTCCACACTTGCTTCAGAAGAACGCTTCTCCCAGTCAATGAAGGCATACCAATAAGTTTACACCTGCCAGCCAAACTTTAGTTACAAAAATGAAATGTAGAAAAACACAGATGAATATGGTCTCCACATACCTTGATTTCATGAAAATATACGTTTAAATCAGGATTGCAAAAACAACTCCATAAATTGTTTCAGGAATTACAGTGATTCAATATAAATGAAATCACAGCTGGCATTGATGTAAGACTGCTGTGAAGAATAGCTTTTCTTAAAGGTGCTGCTATCACTTGGTCAAGGGTTGTTTAAAAGCAGAAAAAAGGGCTGTGGTATAAAAGTAATGAATAGTGGAAATGAATAAAATAGAGAGAAAGCTATTGGTATAGCATGAAAAATATAAAATCCATTAAAGTAATAACAGTCCAATTTACTAAAATTTCTCAAAGTATCTTGTAAAATAGCTCTGCGTGACTTCTCTTATTTTCAGCTATGATGCTCCGTATAAATGGGTTCAGGTTTTATTGCTTGCATGATAAAGTGAAAACTCAACTTGGCATCAGAAAACCTAAAATCAGAAAATAGGATTTGTCACTACTCATGTGAATTTGAGAAATATCTCAACCTCGGTGATCAGTAGTGTGTTGATTATTAAAAGTAATATAACAAGTTTTTTGTTTTTTTGTTTTTTCTTTATATATGGAAAGACTCAGCCCAGAGGCAAAGCAAGTTGCTTTAGGTCGTCAGCCAAATCATCAGTGGTGAGGCTAAAGTTCACATGTCCAGACTCTGTGTTTCATGGGTTTATTCACAGCTTTGCTCTTCAAGGTAGGGTCTCTGGAGAAACAAAATTAACATGACTGGGGAGCTTGTTGGACATGCAAGCTGTCTAGACTCCAGACCTATTGATCCATAATCTACATTTTAAACAGATCCCCAGGTAATTCCTCTGCACATTAGACTTGGAAAAGCAACACTTTACAATATGCTGTCTTCTCACTCCATGGTTGACATGGGGCAAGATGATCTGATACATGTAAAACAGTCCATGCTCAATGAATGCAACATGTTGTTGTTCAGTCTCCAAGTCATGTCAACTCTTCATGACATAATTTTTCTTAATGGTGGTTCTAGGAGTGCTTTTAATTAAAATTTAATTTAATTCTAAGAGTGATTTTAATTCAAAATTTGGAATTAAAGAATGCCCTTGTAAAAATTTCACTAGTAATAACCTCACATTTTTCAAACACACATATGCCAATGAATTCAAAGTTCTTCCAAAGTTAAACTGAAAATAACTATTTCAATTAAATATTCATAAAGTATGAAGCAATATTTAATTCACAAAAGATTCCATCCAAGGGTGCTAGAAGAATTTACAGACAGCATAGTTTATTCCCTCTCAAAATTTGTTCATGATTAGATGGAAGCAAAGTTATCATCTGAGACAGCTTGCAAGTAGCAAAATTGTGCAAGAAGTTAGTAACAGAAATGAATTTTCACACATTACTTTCTGATATATTCACAGTAATGTCTAGCTCTTAAAGTAACAAAAGGAATATACGGATCTTAACTTCTCACTGTTTAGGCAACATAAATGTGGCCATTGTATCTTTGGAACTATGCGTCTCTAATGTCAGACGCGGTGCTGGGCTATACTAAGTGCCATTTATATATATATATATATAATTAGCAGTGAGAAGGGACGTTCAGAATTAGGCAAAATATTTTTGTTTCCTATTCACCTAAATAGAAGGAAGAAGGAAATGGGATCTGACTGCTATTACAACCAGAAGGAAATATGACAACTCTGAAAACAACCGAAGCTTAAGATTCTCATTTGTAAATATGATTTTGAGAGGAAGAGACAGTAATTTGAGAAAACACTGCACTACCATGATTGAAAACAGTTTTATGCTCTTCTAGACCCTGGACAGAATAAACCCAAAAGTACAATAATCTCCATTGCTGAAGTTAAAAATTGCAAACAAAACAAAACAATACAATATCGAGTGTTAAAAAATGCTGAACAAGTTGATGCAAGTTGGACTCCGATAGTTTTAACAACAAATGCAAATGTATGGAAATACAGTAAACCAAATATTTTAAATAATTTTTATTCCAGAGGGTGGTAAACTGAATTATGTCTGCCTAAAGATAGCTACTTTAAAGTCTCTGAAGCCTGTGATAGGTTACTAACATGGTAAAAGGGACTTACCAGAATAATTAAATTTATGGATCTTAAAATAGGAGATTACCATGTATTATACAATTTGGCCCAATGTAGTCACATGAGTCCTTAAAAGCACAGAACTTTCTCCAGAAAAAAACTGAGATGTGGCAGAAGGTAAAGTCACATAAATTCCAAATATAAGCAGATGCAACGTATTGCTGCTGACTCTGAAATGTTACATGGAGGAACCAGAGACAAGACTCTAGGAGTTAAGATTGGGCTTCCCTGGTGGCTCAGACGGTAAAGCGCCTGCCTGCAATGTGGGAGATCCGGGTTCTATCCCTGGGTTGAGAAGATCCCCCGGAGAAGGCAATGGCAATCCACTCCAGCACTCTTGCCTGGAAAATCCCATGGACAGAGGAGCCTGATAGGCTACAAGGCTACGGTCCATGGGATCACAAAGAGTCGGACACAACTGAGCGATTTCACTTTACCTTTTACTTTTACCAAGGTGGGTAGGAAGCAGGCACTTCAGTTCTACAATGGATTTAAATTATCCCAGCATCCTTAAAGGGTTTGGGACTGGATTCTTCCCTAGAATTTCCAGTTAAAAAAAAAAATAGAAAAAAAGAAAAGTAGGCTGTTTATATTTTTATTTCAGTCTTCTGGAATATGTTGCAGAGGAATGAGCTGAGTTACAATGTGCCTAATGTGTTTTGGTTTTTTTTTTTTTTGTCAATTTCCACATAAATTATGAAATTTAGTTCAAAGGCAATTACCTTAAATTAATAACTGGAGCTGGAAGATAAAAATGACTCCATTTTTCTTAGATAACCTTAACTAGAAGTTATGACAGTAAGTCGCAAACAAGATTACTGTGGGTAAATATTAAGACTTACATGACAGACTCAAATCAAGATGGCAGAGTAGGACACAAACTCATATCCCCCAACAAAGATGCCAAAATATATATCCACCTGTGGGTCAATTTTCACTAAAAACTAAGTGGAGACAAGCAGAAAGACTCAGTACCACCAAGGCTGTAAGTCAGATACATGGAAATTGAGGTGGAAGGGAAAATAAGTGATCAGGTCAGGACATGTGCCCTGGGAGAGGTCTCAGAGGAAAGGGGGGATTACATGAGGGGAGAACCACCTTGGGGAGTGAGCTGTTCAAGCCAAAGATTAGGTAGCTCAGCTCTGGGGTCTAATGGGAAGATGAGCCCCTTTGGCTGGGTGGAGGGCTACTGGGGCTAATAGAAAGGCTGTAGAAAATGTGGACTAGGCTTATGAGGAACACACAAATGTTTGCTTGATCCTGAATCAGGGTAAAAGGGTGGAATGAAATCATATGGTTGTCTGACTGCTTGCTGTCCAGACAGAACCCACAAATTATCTCCATGCACACCTCAGCTTGAGTCAAGCAAACAGTCCTGAACCACTTACTTCTCATCTCAGCTCCACACAGTAGTCAGGACTACCATGACCCAGGACAAAGCTTGACCGTGAGATGCTGTAGCAGCTCATACCCAAGGGGTATCTGAGCAGGAATAGAGAAGCCATTCCTAGTGATTGCTTTGTATCTCAGAGGCAGACCAGGTCTCTGACCATGATCAGACCACCATACCCTATGTGCAGACCTTCACTGAATACCCAAGCCAGCCACTGTTACTCCAGCGTTGCTCCCCTCTGAGGCTGAGGATCCTAGGAGCAGAATAATGAGGAGCACACATTTAAAGAGAACTGAGTCAGCTGAGATCTTACCCTTAAGGCTTTTGCTTGAGCAGTTTGAGAAGACACTGCTCCTGACAGGGTAATTATGGCCACTGGGCGTGGGGGAAGCCCTGCCTCCAACCTGGCTCCAAACCTATTCCCTCCACCTCTAGCACCACCTCCTACCAAGGTGATAGATGCCAAAAAACACTGAGAGAAGACAGGACTTGTGTTCATATTAAATCCAGCTCTCTCACTAGAGCCTCTGGGCACACAGACAATGTGGGATGCTCCAATTTAAGGGTGCTTCTTCTAGACTGTCATAGGTAACTGTTTCACCTAATTTTATAAAGATAGGAAAAAAAGATGAGCAACATGAGAAGACAGAAGAATGTGTCTCAATTGAAGAGCAAGAGAAAACCCTTTAAAGAACAAATAGTGAAATAGAAATTTCACTATTTATTTCACTAAATAGAAAAAGCATTTTACTAGGTAAAGAAGTCAAAGCATTATTAGTAAGAATGCTAACTGAATTAGGGGAAAGAATAGATGAACACAATGAAAATTTTAATGAGAAGCTAGAAAATATAAAAAATTTAAAAAGACCAGTCAGAACTGGTCTTTGAAATAAAAAACAAATTGGAGAAATGAACAACAGACCAGGTCATACAGAGGACTGCATAAATGACATGGAAGATAGAATAATGGAAATCACTCAATCAGAATAGCAAAAATAAAAGAAAATTTTTTAAAAATAATAATACTATAAAGGATATTTGGGATAATGTCAAGCATATCAATATTGCCATTGCAGGGGTCTCCGAAGGAGATAAGATAGAGGGAAGGGATTGAAAATATATTTAATGAAATTTCAGTTGAAATATCTCAGTCTTGAAGTAGAAAGAGATATAAGTACAGTATCCCAAACAAGATGAACCAAATAGATCGATATCAAGACATATTGTACTGAAAATGGGAAATGTGAAAGAGAATTCTAAAAGCAGAGATAAAAAAATCCATATACAAAGGAATCCCCATAAGGTTATCATCTGATTTTCTTATAAACACTTTACAGATGATAAGAGAGTGACATGATATATTTAGAGTGCTAAAAGAGAAAAAAACCTGCAAATTAGGGTTTTCTACCCAGCAAGATCATTATTTAGAATCAAAAGAGAGACAAAGAGCATTTCAAACTAGGAAAAGCTAAAAACATTCATCAATGCTAAACAGATCCACCCAAAATGTTAAAGGGTCTTCTCAAAGTAGAAAATAAAAGGCTAGAGCAAAATTTAAGCATCCATAGAAAAGGTAAATACCACTACTAATGACAAGTATGTAGTAAAGACTGGAGATCAACAACTTGAATAAGGTAAGATTTATATTAAAAGAAAAAAAATTGTAATCAAGAAAGGGATAAACATGAAGATTAAAATATGACATCAAAAAAAAAAATATGACATCAAAAACACAAAGTGTGGAGAAAGGGAGCAAAACTATACTCTTTTAGAACATGTCTGAACTTAAAGCACAATTAATTTAAAATAAATAGATATAGCTATAGATAAAATGATACAATCCCCATGCTAAACACAAGTCAAAAACCACAAACAGAGAAAGAATAAAAACTACAAAATAGAGAAAGAGCAAATGTATGGTACTAAATAAAATTATCAAACTACAGCAAAGAAACTAAAAGGGGTAGTGTGCATGTGTGGGGGAAGAACAGGAAAGAACAAGAAAAAAATTGGACAAAAAGAAATAAAATGGCATTAAGTACAAACCAATCAATAATTACTTTAAATGTCAATAGGTGAAATGTTCCAATAAAAATACATTGGTGGCTGATTACATAAAAATATGACTCAAATATTCTGCCCACAAGAGACTCATAAGCTAGACACACTCAGACTGAAAGTGAGGGGATGGAAAAAGATATTTCAGGCAAATGGAAGCAAGATGGCTGTAGCAGAACTCATATCAGAAAACATATCTGTTAACATACATATATCCAATAAAGGAGCACCTAAACATATAAACTGACAAAGGTCCATCTAGTCAGAGCTTTAGTTTTTCCAGTAGTTACGTACGAATGTTGATTTGGACCATAAAGAAAGCTGAGCACTGAAGACTTGATGTTTTGAACTGGGGTGTTGGAGAAGACTCTTGAGAGTCCCCTGGACTGCAAGGAGATCAAACCAGTCCATCCTGAAGGAAATCAGTCCTGAATATTCATTGGAAGGACTGATGCTGAAGCAACTCCAATACTTTGGCCACCTGATGTGAAGAACTGACTCACTGGAAAAGACTCTGATGCTGAGAAAGATTGAAGGCAGGAGGAGAGGGGGATGACAGAGGATGAGATGGTTGGATGGCATGATTGACTTATGGACATGAGTTTGAGCAAGCTCCAGGAATTGGGGATGGACAGGGAAGCCTGGAATGCTGCAGTCCATGGGGTCACAAATAGTCAGACACAACTGAGTGACTGAACTAAACTGAACCAAAATATATAAAGAAAATACTAACAATATAAATGGAGAGACTGACAGCTATACAGTAACAGCAGATGACTTGACCACCCCACTTACTTCAATGGCCAGAATATACAAACAGAGTATCAGTAAAGCTGTAGTGCTCTTAAAGGACACAATGAACTTGTTGGACTTAATAGATGTCTGGACAACAAGTGTGTGTGTGCTCAGTAGCTCAGTTTATCAGCTCATTGCAACACCATGGATTGCAGTCTGCTAGGCTATTCTGTCCATGGAATTTCTTTTGAAAAACAGCAAAATAAACATTCTTTTCAAGTTCACATGGCACATTCTCCAGGAAAGATCACATTCTAGGCCAGAAAACAAATCTAATATAATTTAAGAAGATAGAAATTTTATAAAACACTTATGAGGCCACAATAATATGTCACTACAAATCA
The DNA here is from genome assembly GCF_029378745.1 of Bos indicus. Classification (NCBI taxonomy): domain Eukaryota; kingdom Metazoa; phylum Chordata; class Mammalia; order Artiodactyla; family Bovidae; genus Bos; species Bos indicus. Next base: position 103,922,830 of record NC_091766.1, read on the forward strand.
ATTATGGGAAGAAAAATGGGTAAAACACAAATGCATGGACACCAAAAAACATGCTACCAAGAAGAAAATCACTGGGTAAATAAAAGAATTCAAAGAGGAATTAACAAAATACTTCAGGACTAATGAAAATACAAACTTTCCAATGTCTGTGAGATGTAGAAAAAGCAGTTCCAAGAGGGAGCTGATGTAATACAAGCATAACTCGAAAATAAAACTCTCAAACAAATTACCTAACCTTTCATCTAAAGGAATTACAAAAAGCAAATGAAAGACAAAAGTCAGCAGGAGAAATAATAATCAGAGTGTAAATAAATGATACAGGCCAAAAAAATAGAAAAGGTCAATGAAACCCAAAGCTGATTTTATGAAAAGATGAACAAAATTGCTAGACTTAAGCTAGGTTCATTAAGGAGAAAAGAGAGAAAATTAAAAAAAAAAAAAAAAAACACACACACACACACACTAAATGATAAGAAATAACAATTTATTTTTAAAAATTATCATCTTAATAGATAAACAAAAAGGATTTAATAAAATCTAACATTGAATAAGAAGAGGTGGCAAGAATACACAGAACTGTACAAAAAATATCTTCACAACCAAGATAATCATGATGGTATGATCACTCACCTAGAGCCAGACATCCTGGAATGTGAAGTCAAATGGGCCTTAGGAAGCATCACTACGAACAAAGCTAGTGGAGGTGATGGAATTCCAGTTGAGCTATTTCAAATCCTAAGAGATGATGCTGTGAAAGTGCTGCAGTCAACATGCCAGCAGATTTGGAAAATGCAGCAGTGGCCACAGGACTGGAAAAGGTCAATTTTCATTCCAATCCCAAAGAAAAGCAATGCCAAGGAATGCTCAAACTGCCACACAATTGCACTCATTTCACACGCTAGTAAAGTGATGCTCAAAATTCTCCAAGCCAGGCTTCAGCAATACGTGAACTGTGAACTTCCAGATGTTCAAGCTGGTTTTAGAAAAGGCAGAGGAACCAGAGATCAAATTGCCAACATCCGCTGGATCATAGAAAAAGCAAGAGAGTTCCAGAAAAACATCTCTTTCTGCTTTATTGACTATGCCAAAACCTTTGACTGTGTGGATCACAATAAATTGTGGAAAATTCTGAAAGAGATGGAAATACCAGAACACCTGACCTGCCTCTTAAGAAACCTATATGCAGGTCAGGAAGCAACAGTTAGAACTGGACATGGAACAACAGACTGATTCCAAATAGGAAAAGGAGTACGTCAAGGCTGTATATTGTCACTCTACTTATTTAACTTATATGCAGAGTACATCATGAGAAATGCTGGGCTGGAAGAAGCACAAGCTGGAATCAAGATTTCCGGGAGAAATGTCAATAACCTCAGATATGCAGATGACACCACCCTTATGGCAGAAAGTGAAGAGGAACTAAAAATCCTCTTGATGGAAGTGAAAGTGGAGAGTGAAAAAGCTGGCTTAAAGCTAAACATTCAGAAAACTAAGATCATGGCATCTGGTCCCAACACTTCATGGGAAATAGATGGGGAAACAGGGGAAACAGTGCCAGACTTTATTTTTGGGGGCTCCAAAATCACTGCAGATGGTGACTGCAGCCATGAAATTAAAAGACACTTACTCCTTGGAAGAAAAGTTATGACCAACCTAGATAGCATATTGAAAAGTAGAGACATTACTTTGCCAACAAAGGTCCGTCTAGTCAAGGCTATGGTTTTTCCAGTGGTCATGTATGGATGTGAAAGTTGGACTGTGAAGAAAGCTGAGTGCCAAAGAATTGATGCTTTTCAACTGTGGTGTTGGAGAAGACTCTTGAGAGTTCCTTGGACTGCAAGGAGATCCAACCAGTCCATTCTGAAGGAGATCAGCCCTGGGATTTCTTTGGAAGGAATGATGCTAAAGCTGAAACTCCAGTACTTTGGCCACCTCATGCGAAGAGTTGACTCATTGGAAAAGACTCTGATACTGGGAGGGATTGGGGCAGGAGGAAGAGGGGATGACAGAGGATGAGATGGCTGGATGGCATCACCTACTGGATGGACGTGAGTTTGAGTGAACTTGGGAGATGATGATGGACAGGGAGGCCTGGCGTGCTGCAATTCATGGGGTCACAAAGAGTCAGACATGACTGAGTGACTGAACTGAACTGAACTGAACTGAACACAGTGAAAGTCATGCTGTAATCAATAAAGCAGATGTTTTTCTGGTATTCTCTTACTTTTTTGATGACCCAATGGGTGTTAGCAATTTGATCTCTGGTCCCTCTGCCTTTTCTAAATGCAGCTTGAACATCTGGAAGTTCACAATTCATGTACTGTTGAAGCCTGACTTGGAAAATTTTGAGCATTACTTTGCTAGCGTCTGAAATGAGTGCAATTGTGCAGTAGTTTGAGCATTCTTTGGCATTGCCTTTCTTTGGGGTTGGAATGAAAATTGACCTTTTCCAGTCCTGTAGCTATTGCTGAGTTTTCCAAATTTGCTGGCATATTGAGTGCAGCATTTTCACAGCATCATCTCTTAGGATTTGAAATAGCTTAACTGGAATTCCATATCCTCCACTAGCTTTTTTTGTAGTGATGCTTCCTAAGCTCAACTTAACTTTTCTTTCCAGGATGTCTGGCTCTAGGCTACTGACCACACCATCGTGATTATCTGGGTCATGAAGATCGTTTTTGTATAGTTCTCTGTGTATTCTTGTCACCTCTTTTTAATATCTTCTCCTTCTGTTTGGTCTATACAATTTCTGTCATTTATTGTGCCCATCTTTGCATGAAATGTTCCCTTGCTATCTCTAATTTTCTTGAAAAGATATGTAGCCTTTCCCATTCTATTGTTTTCCTCTGTTTATTTGCATTGTTCACTGAGGAAGGCTTTCTTATCTCTCCTTGCTATTCTTTTGGAACTCTGCATTCAAATTGGTATATCCTTCCTTTTCATCTTTGCCTTTAGCTTCTCTTCTTTTCTCAGCTATTCATAAGGCCTCCTCAGACAGCCATTTTGCCTTTTTGCATTTCTTTTTCTTGGGTATGTTCTTGATCACTGTGTCCTGTACAATGCCATGAACTTCTGCCCATATTTCTTTAGGTATTCTGTCTATCAGATCTAATCCCTTAAATCTATTTGTCATTTCCACTGTATAATCATAACGTGAAAGTGCAGACGCTTAGTCGTGTCCAACTCCTTGTGACCCCGTGGACTATAGCCTACTAGGCTCCTCAGTCCATGGAATTTTCCAGGCAAGAGTACTGGAGTGGGTTGCCATTTCCTTCTCCAGGGTTTCTTCCCAACCCAGTGATGAAACCCGGGTCTCCTGCACTGCAGGCAGACACTTTACCGTCTGAGCCATAATCATAAGGGATTTCATTTAGGTCATACCTGAATGGTCTAGTGGTTTTCCCCACTTTCTTCAATTTAAGTCTGTATTTGGCAGTAGGAGTTCATGATGTGAGCCACAGTCAGCTCCTGGTCTTGTTTTTGCTGATTGTATAGAGCTTCTCTATATTTTCCTGCAAAGAATATAATCAATCTGATTTCAGTATTGACCATCTAGTGATGTCCATGTGTAGAGTCTCCTCTTGTGTTGTTGGAAAAGGATGTTTGCTATGACCAATGTGTTCTCTTGGCAAAACTCTGTTAGCCTTTGCCCTGCTTCATTTTGTACTCCAACACCAAATTTGCCTGTTATTCTAGGTATCTCGTGACTTCCTACTCTTGCATTCCAGTCCCCTATGATGAAAAGGACATATTTTTTAGGTGTTAGCTCTAGAAGGTCTTGTAGGTCTTCATAGAACTGTTTAACATTAGCTTTTTCTGCATTACTGGTTGGGGCATAGACTTGGATTACTGTGATATTGAATGGTTTGCCTTGGAAATGAACAGAGATCATTCTGTTGTTTTTGAGATTGCACCCAAGTACTGCATTTTGAACTCTTTTGCTGACTATGAGGGCTGCTCCATTTCTTCTAAGGGATTCTTGCTCACAATAGTAGATATAATTGTCATCTGAATTGAGTTCTCCCATTCCAGTACATTTTAGTTCCCTGATTCCTAAAATGTCGATGTTCACTCTTGCCATCTCCTTGTCCATGTGTGACAAGTCCACAACTAATAGCTAATATCATGCTTAATGGTGATAAACAGAGAAGTTTTCCTCTAAAATCAGGAACAAGACAAAGATGACCCTCTCACCACTTCTATTTAAGATAGCCTTGGAACAACTAACCATAGGAATCAGACAAGGAAAAGAAACAAAAGCCATTCAAATTGGAAGGGAACAGGTAAAATTGTCACTATTGGCAAATGACATAGTATTATATGTAAAAAAAAAAAAAATCCAACAGTGTCTGCCAAAAGCTATCATATTAGAATTAATGCATCAATTAGGCTGCAGGATACAAGATTAATATATAGGTATATTTTCCATTTTCATACATTAATATTGAACTATCAGAAAGAAAACTGTTTCATTTACAATCACATGAAGTAGAATAAGATACCAGGAATAAACTGTATCAAGGAGGTGAAGATCTATAATCTGAGAACTATAAAACAGTGATGAAAGATACTGAGAATATGGCAAAGAAATGGAAAGATATTCCATGATCTGAGATTGGAAGAATTAATAGTGTCAACATGTCCATACTACCCAAAGTGATTCACAGATTCAGTTGAAACTCTATCAAAATACCCATGACATTTTTTTTTTTTTTCACAAATTAGAGCCAACAATCCTAAACTTTATACGGAGCTACAAAATACCTTGAACGGTCAAAGCAATCTTGTGAACGAAGAACAAAGCTTAAAGTATCAAGCTCCCTGACTTCAGTCTGTAAAGAAAGCTACAGTAACCAAAACAGAATGGTACTAGAACAAAAAACAAATGTAGAGATCAGTGAAACAGAATAGATAACCCAGAAATAAATCCACCACACTGTGGTCAATCTATGACAAAGGAGGCGAGAATTTGCAAAGCAGAAAATTCTCTTCAATAAGTGGTGCTGCTTGGAAGGCTGGACTGGTACGAGTAGAAGAGTGAGATTAGAATACTTCCTCACAAATACAGGGCTTCCCTGGTGGCTCGGACAGTAAAGCGTCTGCCTGCAATGTGGGAGACTGGGGTTCGATCCCTGGGTCGGGAAGATCCCCTGGAGAAGGAAATGGCAACCCACTCCAGTATTCTTGCCTGGAGAATCCCATGCACAGAGGAGCCTGTAGGCTACAGTCCATAGGGTCACAAAGGGTCAGACATGACTGAGCGACTTCACTTTCACAAATGTATTTAAAAAAAATGATTCAAAGTGGATTAGAAATGGAAACATTAGACCAGAAACTATGAAACTCCTAGAAGACATGGGATGTGCACTATGACATAAATCATACTAATATTGTTTTAGTCTGCTTAAGACAAAAATTATAAAAGGAAATAATGAACAATGCAGCCTAATTAAACATAAAAACTTTTTCAAAGCAAAGGGAACCATCAACAAAAACAAAGTACAATCTACAGACTGGGAGAAAATATTTGCAAAAGATATGAGTGATAAAAGTTAATATTTAAAACTTATAAACAGATCATTCAACTCTCTCTCTCTCTCTCTGTATGTATGTGTGTGTATATATATAAAGGACCTAATAAAAAGGGGCAGGAAACCTAAATAGTCGTGTTTCCAAAGTAGATATGCAGATGGTCAGGAGGCACATGAACAAACGCTCAACATTGCTTATCATTAGAGCAATGCAAACCAAAACCACAATGAGATAGCACCTCACACCTTTCAAAATGCTATGAGAAAGTTTACAACTAACAAATGTTGCCTAGACTATGGGAAAAAAAGGGAACACTAGTACACTGTTGTTGGGATGGCAGATTGTTTCAGTCACTGTATAATACAAGATATAGCCTCCTCAAAATCTAAAAATATAACTGCTATTTAATCTAGCAATTAGCCTTATGGTTATATAGCCAAAGAAACCAAAAACACTAATTCTAAAAGATAAGATTGTGCACCCCAGTGTTCACAGCAGCATTATTTACAGTAGCCAAGATATGGAAGACACCTAAGTGTTCATTGACATATGAATGAATAAAAAATATATGGAGTATATATACATATATATATATATATGTATATATATGTATATATATATATACACATACAATGGAACCAGTCTGTTGTCCCATGTCCAGTTCTAACTGTTGCTTCCTGACCTGCATACAGATTTCTCAAGAGGCAGGTCAGGTGGTCTGGTATTCCCATCTCTTTCAGAATTTTCCACAGTGTATTGTGATCCACACAGTCAAAGGCTTTGGCATAGTCAAAAAAACAAAAAGTAGAAATAGATGTTTTTCTGAAACTCTCTTGCTTTTTTGATGATCCAGCAGATGTTGGCAATTTGATATCTGGTTCCTCTGCCTTATCTAAAACCAACTTGAACATCAGGAAGTTCATGGTTCATGTATTGCTGAAGCCTGGCTTGGAGGATTTTGAGCATTACTTTACTAGCATGTGAGATGAGTGCAGTTGTGCGGTAGTTTGAACATTCTTTGGCATTGCCTTTCTTTGGGATTGGAATGAAAACTGACCTTTTCCAGTCAAGGCTGTATATTGTCACCCTGCTTATTTAACTTATATGCAGAGTACATTATGAGAAATGCTGGACTGGAAGAAACACAAGCTGGAATCAAGATTGCCGGGAGAAATATCAATAACTTCAGATATGCAGATGACACCACCCTTATGGCAGAAAGTGAAGAGGAACTAAAAAGCCTCTTGATGAAAGTGAAAGTGGAGAGTGAAAAAGTTGGCTTAAAGCTCAACATTCAGAAAACGAAGCTCATGGCACCCATAACCTAGGTGAGAAAGCAAAAAGAAAATAGAGAACTCTAGGATTCTATCTAGTGGAAGCAGAAAAACACAAGTCTTTAGTTAATAGAAGAAACAAATTCCTTGATGTGTATAGTTTTTACAATAACATAAGATAAAACTGTATCTTCACTGCTAAATGATTCTTGTACTTGGCCTGAAGAACTGAGTTAGTTTATTGCCATCTCATGAAAACGCATAAGTATCATTGTTAAGAACAACTGATCTTGAGAAAATATTTTGACTTTAATTATAATAGCAGGACTTCCCTGGGGGCTCACTGGTAAAGAATACACTTTCCTGTGCTGGAGACACGGTTTCCATCCCTGATCTGGGAAGATCCACGTGGTGTGGGACAACCAAGCCTGTGTGCCCCAAGGACTGAGCCTGTGCTCTAGAGCCCAGGAGCCACAGCTACTGAACTCACACACCACGGCTCCTGAGGACTGAGTGTCCTGGCATCTGTGCTCCACAAAAGAGAGGCCTCCACAATGAGAAAGCTGTGTACCACCCAGGAGGGTAGCTCCTACTCGCTACAACTCAAGAAAAGCTCATGCAGTAATAAAGACCCAGCACAGTCAAAAGAAATGAATGCAACAGTTTATTAAAAATTGTAACAGTAAATAAAATGTTGAATCCACACACACTATGCACATCCCTTATACTACATTCTGTGATCCTAAACTCATAAAAAAATGCCTTTGTTGTTTCTCTTCCATTACAATTAGATAAGAGCAAACTAACTTTCAAGAGGCAAAAATTGTGAGTGAAGCAGATCTTACAGACTTTTCCTTTGCACTGAAATGTTTTTACTCAGAGCATTTCAGAATACCAGGATTTTCCTCTGTCTCATCACTCTATTACTATCACAAATAAGAGATCAAGATGTCAAGAAAGAGAACATTTGAATACAACTTTAGATTATATGCCTTCTTACTTATGAGCTGTACTACAAGTGAACTATTTCTATAATATATAAAAAATAGCAGTAATTATATCAAATGTGCATGGGGGTTGTGCCTTTTTAAAGAACATTAGGGACTTTTACATTCTTTTCATTAGGACTTCATTACTATCTCTTAAGCTACCTCAAATTAATAATTTATTTCATTCTCTCAATGCAGTTTAAACATATTTTTCCTCATGCTATTATTTCTTGTGAAATAAAGGAAAAATGACAGTACACTAACTAACAATGAGTGTAGGATATCAAGAGTTCACTTAGGTCCATCTGAAATTCCATTTGATGTTTTTTTTTGTATTCTACTTGTGTTGTATTGTTTTATTTAACTTCTCTTTACATATAATGAAAAGGGATCCAAATTGGAAAAGAAGGAAAGATATCATTTTTTGCAAATGCTATGATACATATGTAGAAAATCCTAAAGATGCTATCAGAAAATTACTAGAGCTTATTAATAACTTCAGTAACATTTCAGGATACCAAATAATACACAGAAATCTCTTGCATTCCTATACACTGATAAGAAAAGACCAGAAATAGAAATTCAGGAAATAATCCTATCTTTCATTGCATCAAAAAGAATAAAATAATTAGCAATAACCCTTCTTAAGAAGGCAAAAGACATGTACTCCAAAAACTGTACTGAAGATGACAAGATATACCATGACAAACAAAAATACATATCTTGTTCTTGGAGTGGAAGAATTGATACTATGAAAATGAACATACTACCCAAGGCAATCTACAGATTCAAAGCAATCCCTATCAAACTATTTACCAAGGGTATTTTTCACAGTAATACAACATTTTTTTTTAACTTTTATGGAAACACAAGATCCCGAATATCCAGACTACTTTGAGAAGGAAAAACAGAGATGGAGGAATCAGAATCCCTGACTTCAGACTGTACAACAAAGCTACAGTCATTAAAAACAGTATGGTACTGGCACACAAAACAGTGGAACATGATAGAAAACCCAGAAATAAACTCACTCTCTTATGGTCAATTAATCTGCGACAAAGGGGCAAGACTATACAATGAAGAGAAGACAGTCTCTTCGAATGTGGTGCTGGAAAACTTATCAGCTACATGTGAAGGAGTGAATTAAACATTAAAAGAGAGAATTAAAACATTCTCAAAACCATACACAAGATAAACTCAAAATGTATTAAAGACCTAAATGTAAGACCAGATATTCCTAGAGAAAATCATAAGCAGAACCCTGACATAAATCACAGCATCAACTTTTTGGATCTGTCTCCTACAGAAATGGAAATAAAAATAAACAAATGGGATCTAATTAAACTTAAAAGCTTTTGCACAGGAAAGGAAACGATAAACAAAACAAAAAGGCAATCTAAAGTATAGGAGAAAATATTTGCAAATGGCAAGGGATTAATTTCCAAAATATACAAACTGCTTTTCTAGTACTATATAACCAAACAATCCAATCAAAAAATGGGCAGAAGATCTAAATATACATTTCTCCAAAGAAGATATACAGATTACCAACAGACACTGGGAAACACGTTCAACATCACTAGTAATTACAGAAATGCAAATAAAAATTATAATGAGGTAACACCTCACACTGGTAAGAATAGCCATCATCAAAAAGTCTACAGATAATAAATACTGGAGAGGCTGTGGAGAAAAAAGAACATTCTTACTTAAAAGCCAAAAAATGTAGTTCCATATGATCCTGCAAATCCCATTCTTGGATATATATCAGAAGGAAAATATAATTAGGAAAAAATACGTGTACCTCAATGTTCATTGCAGCACTATTTAGAATAACCAAGACATGGAAGCCACATAGACTTCCATGACAGATTAATGGATTATGAAGATACAGTATATGTACATATATATATAAAGAGACTCACAGACAGAAAAAATAAGCATTGTTACCAAAGGGGAAAGAGAGTGGAGTGATAAATTAGGAGGTTTGGATTAAAATTCGCACACTACTGTATATAAATAGATAACCAACAAGGACTTGTTGTAGAACAAAGAGTAGTATACTCAATATTGTGTAGTAACCTATAAGAGAAAAGAATCTAAAAAAGAATATATATATATATATATATATATATATATAGGCAACTGAATCACTGTGCTATACACTTGAAACTAATAGAATGTTAAAAAAAATAATGAAAAGGGAAAATAATCCAAAGAATTGGAAAGCAGTTTCCTTCTGTGTTACTTTCTAATACATGGTTTAAAATGATTATATACCCTAATGCTGCTGCTGCTGCTAAGTCACTTCAGTCATGTCCAATTCTGTGCGACCCCAGAGACAGAAGCCCGCCAGGCTCCCCCGTCCCTGGAATTCTCCAGGCAAGAACACTGGAGTAGGTTGCCATTTCCTTCTCCAATGCAGGAAAGTGAAAAGTGAAAGTGAAGTTGCTCAGTAGTGTCCTACTCCTAGCGACTCCATGGACTGTAGCCTACCAGGCTCCTCTGTCCATGGGATTTTCCAGGCAAGAGTACTGGAGTGGGTTGCCATTGCCTTCTCTGATATACCCTCATAACTCCTCCTAATAATTTCATTTTTTCTCAGGGCCAGCATCATCCATAATATAAATATTAATGACCCTTTGCTACATAATAGAGATTTTCTATAATACATAATACAAAGTGTCCCCTTATGGAATTTGATGAAATCATTGACAATGACAGAAAAAAAAAGATGAAAATTATTATAATGAGCACAATAAAAATGCCCATAGCTATTATTTTTGAATACTATTGATTATAAACTTGGTAGACATTTAGTAGATACATACATACATGGGTAATTTAGTTAATATTTACTTTCATATGTAATACTCATGGCAATCTATAATTTATACACTATTAATATCCCCATTAGGCAATTAAGAAAAAAGATTAGAAATGCTTATTAAATTAAAATGTTAACTATTTTTAGATATATTAACTTCTACATTATCTTATAAGGTAGATATCTTATATAATTAACTTTAATCAATTTCCTTAATAAGATGGATGACCATTCTTGTACAACCAAGCATACACTTTTTGGGGTACTGATCATATGCTCAATACTACAATAAGTTTTTTGCAAATTTATGTCAGATGATTTTCAAAATATTATAAAGTTTGTCTTTTTTTCCTGTTTAATATACAATGAGAAAATTCAGAGATATTCAATTACTTAAAAGAAGCACCAGGGGTCCAATTCAATTCTGAGTCTAAAATTTAAAGCTCTGTTTACTACTATAGTGTTTCCCAGCAGTGTACACTACTTCAGTTTTATAAGTATTTCATGGGATTTCGTTATGTCAAAATATTGAAAAGTTCTGTTATCATTGAAAGATTTTAATAAATAAGAGATTTGGGGTCATTTACAAGAATAATTGTTAGTTTTGTTTTAATTTAAGGCAGTAAATGGTAATATAAGAGCAAATGATGTCTGAGATATGATGACAGATTATTCCAAATCCTCTAAATATATACAGGAATATTTCAGACAAACACTTATAGATCATATTTTGTTAAAAGTGGTAGTGAAAACTGCAGGAGCATGCTGGCTCTAATCTTTCTAAGTGTGATGTTCTCCCACATAATGCTCTATTACCCAATATGACTTAAATCTCTAAATGATTGGAAGTAGCTTTCATATCCTGGTGCATAAAAAATCTAATAATTGTCAAAATTAATTATCCATACAGCATAATTCTGTATACCTGCTCAGAACTAAGTGTGACAGCCAGGAAAATATAGTTCTCGGTTACCATACTGATGCTTTTGAACTGAGGTGTTGGAGAAGACTCTTGAGAGTCCCTTGAACTGCAAGGAGACAGAACCAGTCCATCCTAAAGGAAATCAATCTGAATATGCATTGGAAGGACTGATGCTGAAGCTGAAACTCCAATACTTTGGCCTCCTGATGCAAAGAACTGACTTATTGGAAAAGACCCTGATGCTGGCAAAGACTGAAGGTGGGAGGAGAAGGGCACAACAGAGGATGAGATGGTTGGATGGCATCACCAACTCAGTGGAGGAGTTTGAGTAAACTCTGGGAGTTGGTGATGGACAGGGAGGCCTGGGGTGCTGCAGTCCATGGGGTCGCAGAGAGTAGGACACGACTGAGCAACTGAATTGAACTGACCCACACGAGACTGACAAGTTCAGCTGCCACTTGAGAGTCTACCACCATGTCTGCACTGAGACCATATTTCTACCCGTCAATTTCCGATTATGGTGAGGAGATTGTACTCTAATAGGAGCCTTTGGCTTAAGAACTTCATATCAGACTGACTGAAATTTTCACTGTGCTGCACGGGAGCCTGACTCCATCTGTGTCTTCTACCTTCCCCTGCCCTCTTCTCTTACAGGTGTCAGACCTGCTGATGGTCAACGGGTTCTCTCTGGCCACTCCTGCCCCTTTATTCTTCACAAATATATATATTGCCCTATCCCATTTTGTGTCTGCATGGCAGAGCACCAGAACTGACACACCGAGTCAATAAATCCTTACCTAGGAGGAGGACTGAAGATGAATCAGATGTGAACTACTGAAGTTTATCTTGAACCTCATTTCTGAGACCGTTTGTTGCAGATAGGCACTTGGAAGTAACTTGAAAAAAGAATCTGTTAAATTGCCTGATGAATAAAGTGTTCACCTCCAACCTTGGGAAAATATGTGATTCTTGCAGGTCAATCCTCTTTAAGGAGAGAAAAACTCGGCTTTCTAAGTTCATAGCTACTCAGGTTAAGGATGGCAGTGAGGGTTAAGGGGAGAGCAAAGTGATTGAAAATGCCCTTCACAGAAGTACACTGCACTGTTCGCTGGAAAGAGATACTGCTCAAAACTGATTTCACATATAAGCTTTTTGAATTAAACTCCTTTTGCTAAGAAAAAGAAAGGTATGAAGTGGGTTTTGGTTCAGGGATCTACGTGGAAAAGTATCTTTTTATGTGCTTCAAAATCAAGAAAGCTATATAAATAAGCAGACATTTTAGAGATTTTTACAACCAAATTAATTTATCTGTACATTCATTCATTTATTCATTCAAAAAATATTGAACTTTTTAAACTTAATTTATTTTAATTGGAGGATAGTTACTTTACAATACTGTGATGGTTTTTGCCATACATCAGCATGAATCAGCCACAGGTGCACAAGTGTCCCCCCCGTCCTGAACCCCCTTCCCACCTCCCTCCCCACCCCATCCCTCTTGGTTGCCCCAGAGCACAGGCTTTGAGTGCCCTGCTTTGTGCACTTTCACTGGTCATCTCTTTTACATATGGTAATGCGCATGTGTCAATACTAATCTCTCAAATCATTCCACCCTCGCATTCTCCCACAGAGTCCAAAAGTCTCTTCTTTTGAAGTATAGTGAAGAAAACACAATCCTTTCCACAGACTGATTAAAATGTGAGGCAACCGAGTAAGCATTTTAAATAGTGTGCAAGCATTTGTGATAAGTAAGGGAGCATGTGAATGCAACATAGAAGAAGGAGACCTATTTCATGTGCAAGTATTAGGAAAGATATGCCTTAGGAAGCAATGCTTCTGATGGATTCTGAAAGATAAACAGAGATAGTCAAGGACACCAGATAGTGAAGTCTTATATCATGGGTGTGAGAGAGAGTGCGGGTAGATATAACTCTGAATCCACAGAACTACAAAGTAAGTGTTAATTCAATTGAGAAGAAAACTTGTGTTGCAGGTAGAGTGATAAAAACTAGAGAGCCTGTATGCTCTCTAATGCAGAATGCTACACTTTGGTCAGGGTGCAGCTTTTTATGCATTTAAAGAAGGGGTTTGAGAAGAAGCTCACAGAGAAAGCATAGCAGAGTATTGCAAGAATCCAGATGATAGAGAATGAGTATCTGAACCAAGATGGCAGGGTCAGAGAAAAGTCAATGGCTAAAGGTAATATGTTTAAAGGAAACTGATGGAATTTATTTTTAATATTTTTTAAATGTTTTTTATTATTTTTTTTTTTACTTTACAATATTGTATTGGTTTTGCCATACATCAACATGCATCTGCCACGGGTGTATACATGTTCCCCATCCTGAACCCCCCTCCCACCTCCCTCCTCATACCATCCCTCTGGATCATCCCAGTGCACCAGCCCCAAGCTTCCTGTATCCTGCATTGAACCTGGACTGGTGATTCATTTCTTATATGATATTATACATGTTTTAATGCCATTCTCCCAAATCATGACTGCTAGATTATGGGGATTAAGAAAGAGAGAAAACTCAAGGATGTTTTCCCAAGTATCTAGCTAAACTAAATGGTGGATGATGCCATTAAATGAGGTAAAGAACCATAAAAGGAAAAGATTTTTGAAAGAAAGATAAGGGCATTTTTGGAGATACTGAGTTTATCTAATACACACAATGGAATTTTAATTTGGACCATACTACAATCAATGAATAGCCATGAAACAGTTTTTTCCTGAGGTTAATTATGTTTTTTAATAACTAAAACTTTAATCATAATTCCCTGACTAATGGAAAGATGGTACAATGCAAAAGATGATTACATATTTTCCCTAGTAGGTTAAATCTAATCCAGAATCTCGTGAGACAGCCCCACAGATAATAAAACTTCAAAAATAACAAAATGTTCTAAGAAGTCTGCTCACTGTGAAATTTAAGAGTAGGTGATCCAACCAGTCCATCCTAAAGGAGATCAGTCCTGGGTGTTCATTGGAAGTACTGACATTGAAGCTGAAGCTCCAATACTTTGGCCACCTGATGCAAAGAGAGGACTCTGGAAAAGACCCTGATGCTGGGAAAGATTGAGGGCAGGAGGAGAAAGGGACAACAGAGGATAAGATGGTTGGATGGCATCATCGACTCAATGGACATGGGTTTGGGTGGACTCCAGGAGTTGGTGATGGACAGGGAGGCCTGGCGTGCTGCGGTTCATGGGGTCACAAAGTGTCGGACACGACTGAGCGACTGAACGGAGCTGATCATCCAATGAAATTATCCTGAAATCTTTGAATTATCAATATGACACCCAAAACTTCTTCAGTTGTATAAAATTTCATTTAGCTTTTTAAGAATTTAAAAAATTTTGAGATAATTGTATATTCGTATGCAATTATAAGAAATAATACAGAAATGTGGTGCATATATACAATGGAATATTAGTCATAAAAAAATGAAACTTTGCCATTTACATGAACATGGATATATCTAGAGATTATCATAATAAGTTAAGTAAGTTCGACAGAGAAAGACAAATGTCATGATATCGTTCATAAGTGAAATTGCAAGTTGCTCAGTCATGTCCAACTCTTTGCGACCCCATGGAATATAGAGTCCATGGAATTCTCCAGGCCAGAATACTGGAGTGGATAGCCTTTCCCTTCTGCAAGGAGATCTTCCCAACCCAGGGATTGAAACTAGGTCTTCCACATTGCAGGTGGATTCTTTACCAACTTAGCCACAAGGGAAGCCCCAATGGAGGTCACTACAGAGCTGAAATTCCCATCCTCGCCCAGGAGTGACAGGAGTCTCCCTTTTATAGATGTTAATGGAGGCTGAGTGGAGACTTGGATTTATACCCCCAGTTGTCACTGACAAGGCATAGCAGTCTACTTCCCTTGCTAGAGCAATCTCAGGAAAAGCAAACTAAAACAGAAGCCTCAAATAAGCCACAGAGCATTACAACATAATACTCAAAATGTCAGCCTTTCCATTTAAGAAAATATCATTCAACAAATCAAGAACCAGGACAATCTCACATTGAATGTGAAAAGATATTGAATAGATGCCAACACTGAGGGGAAAAAGATGTTAGAATTATCTGAAGAATACCTTAAATACTTTAATCATCATAAAAATATTTGAAGAAGCAATTATAAACAAGCATTGAGAATTAAAAATAGAGATTCTAAGCAAAGAAACAAAAGTGTCAGAAAAATAAATATAAAAGAGAGCCAAATATAAATTTTATAAAACAAAAAGTACAATAACCAGAACAAACAATTATGGGGTGCTCTCAAAAACAGTATGCAGAGGACAGAGAACAGAATTAGTGAACTCGGAAATGGAATAATAGAAGCTGCTCAGTAGAAAAACAGAGTAAACACACAATAACAAAACAAACAAAAATACCAGATACATTAGCACAGGAATGTGTGGGAATATTAACAGAAGGTTAACCTGTGTCAGTGGAGACTGAGGATAGGAAAAAGAAGATAGGGCTGAAAAACTACTCAAATTGATGAAATTTTGGATGAAATAATGAATGAAAATTTACATTTGCAAAATATATAAATCTACAGATTCAAGAATCTAAGCAAATCCAACTAGAATAACTGAATTAAGTAGATATCAAGGCATATATCACAAATTTCTCCCTGAAAAATATATCTTACAAATACTAAATCAACGAGAAGAGGTTTTATTCATATCAGGTAAAGTAGGCTTCAGAACTAAGTCTTAGGGACATCAATTAATAAAAAATAGTTAAAGAAGAATAATTTTAATTCTACATAATTTCTTCTAAAAATGCAACAGGGGGGAAAGATATATATATATATTTCTTTTTATAGTATTACTCTGATGCCAAAGCCAGACAAAAATAGAAAAATAAAATAAAGAGAAAATCACAGATTTGTCTCTCATGAATATAGATTGATATCTCACAAGCAAAAATCTTTCACAGGAAATAATTGATATTTTTATATCATAATCGAATAGGGTTTACTTTAGTGATGTAAGCCTGGTTAAATATTCAAGAATCGGTTAATGTAACGCACTACATTAGCAGGAGAGAAGCAAACTCGTGATCATATCAGTCAATGCAGAAAAAACAAAATTCACCACCCACACATGTAAAAGCCTTTAGAAAAATAGGAAAGATGGGTGGCATTCTCAATGTGATATATAGCAACTACAGAATACCTATTCAATTCAGTCGCTCAGTTGTGTCCGACTCTTTGCGATCCCATGAATCGCAGCACTCCAGGCCTCCCTGTCCATCACTAACTCCTGGAGTTTACTCAAACTCATGTTCATTGAGTCGGTGATGCCATCCAGCCATCTTATCCTCTGTCGTCCCCTTTTCCTCCTGCCCCCAATCTCTCCCAGCATCAGAGTCTTTTCCAATGAGTCAACTCTTCGCATGAGATGGCCTAAGTATTGGAGTTTCAGCTTTAGCATCAGTCCTTCCAAAGAACACCCAGGACTGATCTCCTTTAGGTTGGACTGGATGGATCTCTTTGCAATCCAAGGGACTCTCAAGAGTCTTCTCCAACACCACAGTTCAAAAGCATCAATCCTTCGGCACTCTGCTTTCTTCACAGTCCAACTCTCACCTCCATACATGACCACTGGAAAAACCATAGCCTTGACTAGATGGACCTTTGTTGGCAAAGTAATGTCTCTGCTTTTCAATATGCTATCTAGATTGGTCATAACTTTCCTTCCAAGGAGTAAGCGTCTTTTAATTTCATGGCTGCAATCACCATCTGCAGTGATTTTGAAGCCCCCCAAAATAAAGTCATCCACTGTTTCCAATGTTTCTCCATCTATTTCCCATGAAGTGATGGGACCAGATGCCATGATCTTAGTTTTCTGAATGTTGAGCTTTAAGCCAACTTTTTCACTCTTCTCTTTCACTTTCATCAAGAGGCTTTTCAGATCCTCTTCACTTTCTTCCATAAGTGTGGTGTCATCTGCTTATCTGAGGTTATTGATATTTTTCCCGGCAATCTTGATTCCTGCTTGTGCTTCTTCCAGCCCAGCGTTTCTCATGATGTACTCTGTATATAAGTTAAATAAGCAGGGTGACAATATACAGCCTTGACGAACTCCTTTTCCTATTTGGAACCAGTCTGCTGTTCCATGTCCAGTTCTAAATGTTGCTTCCTGACCTGCATATAGGTTTCTCAAGAGGCAGGTCAGGTGGTCTGGTATTCCCATTTCTTTCAGAATTTTCCACAGTTTATTGTGATCCACACAGTCAAAGACTTTGGCATAACTTAGTGATAAAATACTGCTTCCGTAGTAAGTTCAGTCCCAAGGCAAAAGTGGCTACATCTTAATACAGTGCATGAAGAGAAGAATCAGAAACAAAAGTCATGTAAATTGAAAAGAAATAAATAACACTTTCCTTATTTGTAGATAGTATATTTGTCTAAACAGAAAAAGCCCTCAAAATCTATTAGAACAAAGTCTTTCAGTTAATGAATGAATTCAGCAAAGTTATCGGATGCAAGGTAAACCTAGAACAATTAATTTAATTCAATATGCTAGAAACAAACATTTGGGCACTGAAATGAAAGATTAAATATCTGTGTAATCCCTTAAAAGTAAAATGGTAAGATGGCTATCTAAAAAGACTGGTACTGGACTTGTGGAAATTACATATGATGACAAAAGAATTAAAAGTACATCTAACTAAATTCAGAGATATGTATACAATGTTCATAGATTAGAAAACAACACAGTAAAGAAGTTAATTTACCCATTGTTTCATATGTATAGCAGAATTCCTATAAATATTTCAGCAAGACTTTTTGGAGCTATAAACAAACTTATTCTAAAATTATATGAAAAGTCAAACTGAAATATTTAAATCAATTTTGCAAAAGAACTATGAAAGAGAAAACAATCTAACCAATTTAAAGGATTATTATAATATGTAATATAGCTAAAGCAATCAAAATGTGTGGTGTTAGGGTTATAGAAACATAGATCAATAGTACAAAATAGAAAACCCAGAAATACATACCCACCAATATTCCCAATTTCTTTTTTTGGACACAGAATAAAAGACAATTTAATGGAGGAAACAGCTTTTTCAATCAATGTTTTGGGAGCATCTGGACATCCACTGGCAAAAAAATGACCCTAAGCCCAAGAGTCACACATTATACAACACTTAAAATAGCCTTGTGCTTAAATGTTACATAGTTTAATATTTTGAAAAAAAAAAAAAAAAAACCTTGGGTCCTAGAACCAAGCAGAGAGCAATTAGAATTGACCCCTAAAGTAAAGTCCATAAAAGGAAAATTTATATATTGGACTTCATCAAAATTAAAAGCTTTTATTCTGTTGTAAAAGAAGCTGGTAAGTGAATGAAAAATCTGTCTACAGGCTTGGAGGAACCATATGCAAACCACGTATCTAACAAAGGAGTAGATCTACAATACATAAAGTTCTTAGATCTAGTCCCAGAGTTTCTCAAACATAACATTCAAAAATAAATAGAACATAGGCAAAGGACACAAACAAACATTTTACCACAGGAGATGTGCAGATGGCAAGTATGAACTTGAAAGATTTTCAAAATCTTTAGCCATTAGTGAAATCAAATTAAAACCACAATAAGACATATACCTATCATAACAACTTACTACAAGCAGTGATAACAGCAACTTCTGATGAAGGAACTGGATCACTCATACATGGGTATTAAGGATGTAAAATTGGATAGCCACCTAGAAATCAGCTTGGAAGTCTCTTACAACACTAAGTATGTAACCAGTATTACATATTTTTATGTGTTACATGAATTTTTAGTATTACATATGCATACTATTACATATTACACAATCAGAAATTGCACTCAGAGAAATGAAAGGGCATGTTCACATAAATACATAAATACGAATGTTTATATCTGCTTTATTCATGACAGCTAAAAACAATGATTAATCCCGTTATCTTTCAATAATGAGTAGTGACACAAACTGGTGCATCTTTACCTGGAATATTATTCAGTAATGAAAGAAACAAACTGAAACATGCACCAAGCTAAGGAAAGTGTCAGAAAATTCTACTGAGTGAAATCCCAGTAGCTTATCTTCTATATGATTTAATTGATATAACATCTTAATAAGACAACATTATGGAAATAGGGGGCGGATTAGTGGTCACCTGGGTTGGGTTAAATGAAGCTTGGGACCTGGAATGAAGTATGTGTGATTATAAAAGTGAAACCTAATTGATCCTTGTAGTGATGCAAATCTGTATCTTCACTCTGTCAAGATTCATATCCTGGTTATGATACTGTCTTTTAGTTTTATAGGTCTTCCCTGGTGGCACAGATGGTAAAGAATCTGCCTGCAATGCAGGAGACTCAGGTTTGATCCCTGAATCAAACCCAGGGTTTGGACCCTAACCCTGGGTGGGGAAGATCCCCTGGAGAAGGAAATGGCTACTCACTCCAGTACTCTTGCCTAGGAAATCTCATGGACATAGGAGCCTGGCAGGCTACAGTCCATGTTGTTGCAAGAACTGGACAAGACCTAGCGACTAAACTACGTATGACCTCTCAGTATTGTTTCTTTGTTTTAATTTTATTGGAGTGTAGTTAATTTCCATGCTTGTGTTAGTTTCAGCTGTACAGTTTCAGGTGTACAGCTGTGCTGTAAAGTGTTTAAGTTATACATATACAATAATCATTCTTTCTTAAGATTCTTTTCTTATAAATGTTAGCACAGAGTATTGACGAGAGTTCTCTGTGTTACATAGTATGTCCTTTTTGGTTACCTATCTTATATATAATAATGGGTGTATTTCATCTGAAGCTCCCGATTTACTCTCCCTCACCTCCCACATTTCCATTTTGGTGATCATAGTTTATTTTTGATACCTGTAAGTCTGTTTCTGTTTTGTAAATAAGTTCACTTGTATCATTCTTTAAAATTATTTACATTATGAATGATATCGGCTTCCCTCATAGCTCAGTTGGTAAAGAATCCACCTGCAAGGCAGGAGACCCCAGTTCGATTCTTGGATCAGGAAGATCCACTGGAGAAGGCATAGGCTACCCACTCCAGTATTCTTGGACTTCCTTTGTGGCTCAGCTGGTAAAGAGCCCACCTTCAATGCGGGAGACCTGGGTTCGATCTCTGGATTGGGAAGATCCCCTGGAGAATGGAAAGGCTACCCACTCCAGTATTCTGGCCTGGAGAATTCCATGGACTGTAAAGTTTGCTGTGTCTTTGACCAAGGTGCTAAGTCACTTCAGTCATGTCCGACTCTTAGCCACCCCATGGACTGTAGCCCACCAGGATCCTCTGCCTGTAGGATTTTTCAGGCAAAAATACTGGAGTGGGTTGACTCAGGAGTCTTATGTATTTTATCAGCATCCATGAAATGATGACATGTTAATTGGTAAGATTGCAAATATAGACCCAAAGAATAATATGGTGATGAGTTCCCTGGGTTTTATTTTTGCTCTATTATCACAGACAAGGTGTTAGAGAGGCTGTATATTGTCACCAAGCTTATTTAACTTCTATGCAGAGTACATCATGAGAAGTGCTGGACTGGATGAAGCAGAAGCTGGAATCAAGATTGCCAGGAGAAATATCAATAATCTCAGATATGCAGATGACACCACCCTTATGGCAGAAAGTGAAGAGAAACTAAACAGCCTCTTGATGAAAGTGAAAGAGGAGAGTGAAAAAGTTGGCTTAAAGCTCAACATTCAGAAAACGAAGATCATGGCATCCAGCCCCATCACATCATGGCAAATAGATGGGGAAACAGTTGAGACAGTGGCTGACTTTATTTTTTTGTGCTCCAAAATCACTGCAGATGGAGACTGAAGCCATGATATTAAAAGACCCTTACTCCTTGGAAGGAAAGTTATGATCAAACTAGATAGCATATTGAAAAGCAGAGACATTACTTTGCCAACAAAGGTCCATCTAGTCAAAGCTATGGTTTTTCCAGTGGTCATGTATGGGTGTGAGAGTTGAACTATAAAGAAAGCTGAGTGCAGAAGAATTGATGCTTTTGAACTGTGGTTGTTGGAGAAGACTCTTTTGAGAGTCCCTTGGACTGCAAGGAGATCCAACCAGTCCAACCTAAAGGAGATCAGTCCTGAGTGTTCATTGGAAGGACTGATATTGAAACTGAAACTCCAGTACTTTGGCCACCTGATGCGAAGAGCTGTCTCATTTGAAAAGACCCTGATGCTGGGAAAGATTGAAGGCAGGAGGAGAAGGGGACTACAGAGGATGAGATGGTTGGATGGCATCACCAACTCAGTGGATATGAGTTTGGATAAACCCCAGGAGTTGGTGATGGACAAGGAGGCCTGGCATGCTACAGTTCATGGGGTCACAAAGAGTTGGACACGACTGAGCGACTGAACTGAACTGATGGATGGATGCTTGTACCTGCAGCAGTTAGCATTACAGAAAAGGAAGCATAAGCTTACGGATCCAGACAATTTGCATGCTTGCCCTTTGCTCTAGAATGACATACTGCATATATTATCTTCCAAGGAAATTAAAAATAGACATACTGTAAAGGTTTATCTGGAGTAAAGGGCAGTCAGTGCCACTGAATGGTATCTGTGGTGCAAGATTATATTATTACTGTATTTTTATTCTTTTTTCATCAAATTTCTATGGCTAAACTATTGGGACCAAAGCACAAAATGAGTTTTCTCTTTTTATTTAATTAAAATCAGTTTTTTCATTGTTTGTTTTTTGCTAATGGGAGTTTCTACTCTAACAATCTTTAGTATGTTGGAAATCCAGTCTCAGACCTATGGATTTCTCTGTTGATTTCTACCATTTTAAGTATTCAACTTTATAAATGGGATCACCTTTGTTAGTATACCTTTTGTTATCCAGGTATCCTCTAGCTCCTAGCTTTTATTGACTGATATATACTATGGTCAACGACCGTAGTATATGCCATTGCTGCGTTGCTGAGTTGTTTCAGTCCTGTCCGACTCTGTGCAACCCCATGGACTGCAGCCTACCAGGCTTCTCCGTCCATGGGATTCTCCAGGCAAGAACACTGGAGTGGGTTGCCATTTCCTTCTCCATATATGCCATAGTCTACGCCAATGTAGCTTCCATTAACTGATATGACTCAAACTCCCTTAAAGTGAAAGTCACTCACTTGTGTCCAGCTCTTTTCAATCCCATGGACTGTAGTCTACCAGGCTCCTCTGTCCTTGGGATTCTCCAGTCAAGAATACTGGAGTGGGTTGCTGTGCCCTCCTCCAGGGGATCTTCCTGACCCAGAGACTGAACCAGGGTCTCCTGCATTGCAGGCAGATTCTTTACCATTTGAGCCACCAGGAAAGCCCAAACTCCCTGAGGCCTATGACTTATCATCTTGGAACCTTATAGTTCCTTTGTTCAGTCCCTGATTTCCTCCCTGTTTCTGCTGATTTTGTATTTGTTTCATTTTTCATTGTGGCTATGCCTTTAATGATTAAAGTGTACCTCACAGATGTCTTATTTGTGATGTTGATGTAATGTTTTGGTAAAACAGAATTTAAGACCAGTGCTGATGTTTCTTTTTGACTAGAATTTTGTTTTACTACTTTAGGAAAAAAGCATAGATTTCCACTTTGGGTAGAAAAATTTAAAATCATCATCTCATTAGTCATGATGATATAATTATTATAAATTGGACATAAAACTATACATAAATAAATATGCTAACTAATCTCCTTCAGTAATACACTATTGAAAGCACTATTTAATGAAATCCTTTCAAATGTTAAATATCAGACTTGCATTTCTTTTTATATTATTTGTGATTTTCCTTTGTTTAAAACAGAAACTCCATTGATTTAGGATTATCTATTCAAATGTTAATCCATAAGCAGATATATACTGATTAATTTGCACACGGCTAGCAGCATACTAAATGTATGCAATTAACACATGCACAAAACACACACTCAGATTACTTGAGAAACTTAAGAATTGCTTACATTAAAGCAATGTAAATTTCCTGGTTGTTGCATAATAGGCAGATCAGGAATATCATAGTCGTACATCAATTTTACAGATATCAATGGGTTCAATTTTCCCTTTGTCAAATTATCAGCCGTGGTTATAAGATCCAAACTTTGAGGCTAAAATATTTCTATCTCTAGACAATATAAAAGACAAGCAGAGATAGGGCCATATAATTTCTGTGTCATTTTGCAAAAAAAAAAAAAATACTACAGCAATCCCCCCTTCCTTTTGAATCATTGGTCTCTATATCCTTCACTATTTCCTTTTTCTCCTAAACCCATCAAATTTACTAAGTGTCAGCAATCCCCCCACAATATTGCCTTGAAAATGATTTTCAATCATTTAAACAAGTGGCTTTTTCAATGAGTGTAAATTTTACTTCAAATCTTGTCCCCTAAGGACTTGTTTCCTTTACTACTTTATGGGAATATTTAGTTTGTCTAATAGGAAAATAAATGATGTGTCTCTTCTATTGAAATTTACATAGAAATACTTATAGTATGTTTTGATGTTCATTATCTCTGATGTGAGGCTATTATCAATGCAGAAAATCAGAGAAATATGCCAAATATAATTTTTCAAGCTTTTAGCTTGCTTTCCTTTGTTAGTATCTATTCATGAACGATCTCAGGCAACAAAAGACAGTATGTTCCAGAGACAATAAAAGATAATTCAACAGATTAGTCGAACTTTATGTAGATGTGGGTACATCATGAAAAATTCTGCATCATGTCAAAGACTGCTGTCTATTTGCAAACATTACACCTGAAAACTTGAAAGTCCTCCATTTAAGTATGATTTCCTCAATCAAGCAAAATTGAGGTCTTTTAGGGGGAAAACAAATGAAAGAAAAGGTTTAGATGAGATTGGCATCACTTTTACCTGGAATGATTTGATTACATATGCTCACATATTCTGACAGGCTTTATCTAGAGGTACATCAGCATCATTTGACAGTTTAACATTATGAAGCAATACAAAGTACAGGCCTGCTATTTATATTCAGTACACACACATGCAGATCTTGTTGGTGTGACACTTTAGGAATCTGAAATCATCAAGATATTGTTTTGTTGTCTTATTTCCTTGTAAGCAAGAATTCGAATTATGTGAAATAGCACTATCTATATAGCCCATGAATAATTTTAGACCTCTTTGTTAGGCCTGTTGGACTTGAATCCGCTTTTTGTTGGTGTTTTACACAATCAAATACAATAACTGCTTGTTTCCACACTAATCAATAAACGCTACATAGCATCATCTGGATACAAATGAGACCTCCCATTGTTGGCATGTGCTTTTAGATACTTAAGAGTAGTAGATAATTGCTGAAATTAAAAAACAAAAACAACTATATATGATCTACCTGTAGATGCAAACTATATAAATATAATGTTTAATAATGCAAAAAGAAGAAATCAGAATTGGTCAGAACTGTGGTGGCCAGTTCATTTTATTATTTAGATGGACTACAGCCAAATTAGTTAAGTAAAATTCCAGACTAATCATAAAAGTAGTAAGCGACTAATCATAAAAATAGCAATACATAATGATCTCTCCATGCAGGGTTTGATATAGCACAAGCTGGAGAATAATGAAATGAAAGCAGAATCTATTAACTAATCAAATTGGGACAAATTCAGTTGGATTTCACAATATATGGTTTATAACTATGGCTCTACATATATATTGGAAGCCAATTCTATGTGCAAGCTTTTAATAATTAAGAAAATTTAAAGACATCAATTCAATATATTTCTGAAGCAAATGTTAATTAATTTCTAGGTATCATCAAATGAGTATTACAAGATAAAAAAGCAGCGTAACTGAGATAGATAATTTTATATGTCAACATGACTGAGTAATGTTGCCCAAATATGTGGTCAAACATCATTGGAGATGGATATTTCTATAAGGGTGATTTAGGGGGATGAGAGTACCTTTTAAATAGGTAAAGTAGATTACCCTCCATGTTGTAGGTGGGCCTCATCCAACCAATTGAAGGCCTTAATAGAACAAAGACTGACTTACCTTGAGAAAGAAGGAATTCTGCCAGGAGACTATCTTTAGACTTAAGCTGCGACTATTCCTTTGGTCTCCAGCTTGCCAACCTACCCCACAGATTTTGGATTTCTTAAACTTACACAATCTTATGAGCCAATTCCTCAAAACAAATGTCTTTCACACACACACACACCCTATTGGTTCTGTTTTCTGGAAGAATAATAATGATTTTGTTTGACTGATACAGGTCTGGACAGATTAGGACTAATACAGAGGAGAAGGAAGGGCGCTGTTATAATGAATACCAAAATATGTCGAACTGGAGAATGGGTAGGAGGCGGGAAATGTTTTGAGGTGCATATTAGAAAAAAAAAAAGCCTAGACTTGGAAAAGTTGTTAGTAGAAATGTGGATATTAAAAGTTCTTGTAGTAAGGTCTCAGATGGAAAGGAGGAATATGTTATTTCACACTGGATGAAAGGTGAGCTTTGTTATAAACTGACAAAAAACTGAATCGTGTTCTAGTGTTTTGTGAAAGGCAGAATTTGTAAGAGATGAACTTGGATAGTTAGCAATGTGAAACTTTAACAATGAGAAGAATTTAGAATGTGTTGAAAGTTCTGTCTGATTTCTCCTTACCACTTATATTAATAGTAAAATGTGAGAGGAGAATTATAAATTCAAGGGAAAAAAATAAACTTAAATGAAAAGGAATCAGAACTGAAAACTTTGGGAAATTCTCAACCTATCCATATTGCAAAAAAAAGAGAAACTGTGTTCTGGCAAGAATACCAAGGGGGTGGCTGCACAATCATTTAATACAGAAATCATGGATTTAATTAGTTATCTTAGCAGAAATCAAGAACAGATATGGGGTTATACCAGAACTAGAGGAAACACTGCCAGCTCGGATGAAAGGGGACAAAGATAAGGCAAAACGAAGGGAGGCTGCTGGACTTCTGAGATTCTACGTTATGAGACCATAGAGCTATCCAAGAAAATGAAGAATGACCCTTAAAGTGATTTGCATTAGCAAGCCTGCTGTTGCCACCACAGAACCGGAAGGCGTAGGCCCAACTCAAGGCTGAATCCCCGAGTTCCTGAGGGCAGGGCCACCTCCTTTGTTTCAGCAGGCTGCTGCTCCAGTGGGCCTAGAAGTGGGCGCACCATTCTGGTGGCCGATAATTCTCCATCATCAAAACTGTATGGAACTCGCCTTACTAGGGTTTACGCTTGTTTGGTTCCCATGACCCTTTTACTCCTTCCAGTTTATCCTTTTTGGAAAGGGAATGTCTGTCTTAAGGCCTTTCTACCACTTATTTTGGAAGCAGGTAACTTGCCTGGTTTTACAGGTTCACAACTGAGAGAGGAATTAGTGCAGAATCAATGCTTTCAAACAGTGGTGCTGAGAAGACTCTTTACAGTCCCTTGGACAGTGAAGAGATCACACCAGTCCATCCTAAAGGAAATCAACCCTGAATCCTCTTTGGAAGGACTGAGGCTAAGCTCCAATACTTTGGCCACCTGATGTGAAGAGTCGATTCACTAGAAAAGACACTGATGCTGGAAAAGATTGAAGGCAGAAGATGGGGATGACAGAGGGCGAGACGGTGCAATGGTATTACCGATGCAATGGACATGAACATGGGCAAACTCCAGGAGATGGTGGGGGATGGGGATGCCTGGCGTGCTGCAGTCCATGGGGTTGTGAAGGGTTGGACATCACTAGGTGACGGAACAACAATGAGAGAGACATTTTCCTCAGGGTGAAAGCAGTGAATGCTCAGTCATGTCCGACTCTTTGCGACCCCATGGACTATAGCGTCCATGGAAATCTCCAGGCCAGTGGGAGTGGGTAGCTGTTCACTTTTCCAGGGGATCTTCCTGACCCAGGAATTGGACCAGGGTCTCCTGTATTGCAGGCAGACTCTACCCGCTGAGCTACGAGGGAAGCCTCAGAGTGAATCACATCTCAAATCTCAACTACACTTTGATTTAGATGAGATTTAGAACTTGGAGCTGATGCTGAATTAAGACTTTTGAGTTGTTAGAGTAGGGGTAGATATAACTGGCATGTGAGGAGGCTACAAATTCTGGGGGTCAAGACTCCAGAGTACTGTGGGCTAAATATATCCCTCCCAGATCCAAGTACTAACAACCCCCCTCCAAAGGTATTAAGTTGATACCTTAATCCCCAGTACCTCAGAATGTAACCGTTTTGGAGAATTGTCCTTTAAAGAAACGGTTAATAAATAAGGCTACTAACATGAGCTCTATTTCAATCTGGTGTTCTTCTAAGAGGAAATTTTGACATACATAAACAGAGGCACCAGGGATATGAACCCAAAGAGGAAAGATCGTGTGAGGACTCCACAAGGACATAGTCATCTGCAAGCTGAGCAGGGAGGGGAACCTTAGCAGAAGCCAGATCTGCCAGCTCCTTAATCTTGGACTTTTCTAGGCATTGAAACAGTACATAATGTCTTTTAAACTACCAGTCTGTTATGTTTTGGGATAGCAACCCTAGAAAGCTAAAATAATCACCATAACATTATCTGATGGTCAATATAAACTTAATAACTTTCAAAAATGTCTTGATATCAGGATTTACTTGCTGAAAACAGTCAATGAGAAAGACTTAAAACTACACACATGATTATACTAAAATTCTTCTGGTTGAATCTCTGACCATGCTCATATACTTAAATCAGAAAATTCTAAAATTAGCTTATACTCTCTAGGAATTTGAAGTAATGTAAGAAAGCATCCATTTACACAAATGATTGCAAGCTAAATAAAGTCATAGCCTTGAGTAGTAGCATTCACTGTGGGAGAGTGTAGGACATTATTGTAGAGGCATTGGCTTAACTGCAGTATACCCCTAACCTGTGAGACGGGCATTGCTGAGGAAAACAATGCTGTCTTAATAAAGCATCGCTTGAGAAGTGTACAAAGATGTTAAAAAGGAATGCATTACCCATTTACTCACACAGCATAGAATTTCTAAGTTTCCTTAGAATAAGTTTTTCGTTAGAGGAAAGTATTTCCTCTTCCCTCACCCTGTGAGTCATGTAATTGGACAAGCTCTCTATGTAAGTCTTCTAGTGAATACTCAAAAAGAATTATCTTCCTGTGGAATTTGCCACAGGGATTTTATATATCTCATCAAACTTTAAAATTATTTTGGCAGCTGATGGGGAGAGTGTGTAAATGAGAGCACAAAAGTCAAATATTTCAAAAGATCAGGTCATTCTAGTCAGAAAGTAAGAAAACTGCAGATACTTAACTTATGAGGCACTTAGATAAATTCAGTTAAATAACTCTCCTAATGCAGTCTTCTTAATGTTCTTTAAATGCGTTTCTTCTTTCTTATGTTGTTATTCACCTAGTTCATGCTTTTATATCATAATCTTACTATTTCCATAGTCCCATAATTTTATAATATTTACACAGATGTATTTAAGACACCTTAATACTTACCTTATCAAATTTGACATTTATCACTGATAATATATATAATATATTAGAAACTAAATATAGTAATTTTAAATGAGCTTTATCTTTCTTAAGCTCAGTTTCCTCACTGGAGAAAATGTGGAAGAAAAGACTAGAAGGTGTGAGGTGGAACTAATACTTGTCAAATAGGACTAATATTCGAAAGGGGGTATGTGACATTTTACTGATGAGATTTATTTTAAGTGACTAAAACATATTGGGGCTCAGAAATTGAGATAAATCATATTTCACGGATGATTAATAGAATCATGGATTTGTTTTGAAAGGGAAAATAGGAAGTTATTTTTGTAGACTACTTGTGAAAATAAAAATGCTGTGGAGTTTTTTCTAGGGTTTTTCAGTAGGCAATTGAAATAGAACTCAGGAGGCCTGTGGTGTAAAAGGAGACTCATTGCTTTAAGGTAATAGTTGAAACACAAAGCCAATAAGCTCCCCAAAAGGAAAGACAAAAAAAAAAAAAAAACAAAAAACTATCTGGACTTAAAGGCACACATGCATTAGTGACAGATTTTATTCTCTTGGGCTCCAAACTCAGTGCAGATGTAATTGCAGCCATGAAGTTAAAATACACTTGCTCCTTGGAAGAAAAACTATGACCAACCTAGACAGTGTATTAAAAAGCAGAGACATCACTTTGCCTACAAAAGTCCAGAGTGTCAAAGTTATGGTTTTTTCAGTAGTCATGTACAGATGTGAGAATTGGACAATAAAGAAGGCTGTGTGTCAAAGAATTGATCCTTTTGAACTGTGGTGTTGGAGAAGACTCCTGAGAGTCCCTTGTACTGCAAGGAGATCCAACTAGTCCATCTTAAAAGAAAGCAGCCCTGAATATTCATTGGAAGTACTGATGCTGAGGTCGAAGCTACAATACTTTGGCCACCTGATGAGAAAAGCCAACTCATCGGAAAAGACTCCGATGCTAGGAAAGATTGAAGGCAAAAGGAGTAGGGGACAGTAGAGGATGAGATGGTTAGATAGCATCACCAACTCAATGGACATGAATTTGAGCAAACTCCGGGAGATAGTGAAGGACAGGGAAGTATGGTGTGCTGCAGTCGATAGGGTCACAAGGGGCCTGACACAACTGTGTGACTGAACAACATCAATTCATTAGTGACTATCAGGGAAGAAGTGAAAGCGTAGCCTATACCTTCTGTGATTCTTTATTGTGTTTACAATAAAGAAAAGCCCACTGAAACTGGGTAACAATATGATTATTTCCAACTTCCAGAAGAGGATAAACTACCAAAATTGTATGATCGGTAGTATAATGTGCTGTAAAATTGTCTTAGGGTGGTAAAATTTCCAATGGATTGTACAGTTAACAGGAAAATGACAAAGCTCAAGGAAGCAGAAAGTCTGTGTCATTGTAGTGATCTATTCTTAAAAGAATAAAGCAAAGGGCATGTTTTATTGGATGTAGATTTTTTAGTCTAATTTGCCAAAGTAGAAAGGAAAATAAGTTCATAGATGATAAAATATTCAGTTTTCTGCTTTTCTTGGGATATGAATTATACCCTCAGGGTTTAGAGAAGGAACATCCAATTAGCTACAAAATACAGTGTTTTGTCTACAATTTTAAGCATTCATAAAATCACCAGGCATATTAAAAAGCTGCACCTTTTTCTAGAATTTTCTCCACAGTTACATACATTTAAAAAATGTTTTGTTGTTAATAAAGCAACATATCCTTATTCAAAAATTGTTAAAAATAAAAGATAGCAAAACAAATGTTATAATTTCTTATTATCCATTCCACTTAAAATAATTAGCAAAAGTATGAATTAATGTGTAACTTTGAGTGATTTTGTAGAAGGACTCTAATTATTTGGATACTCTCTCAATTTATGAAAATAGTAACAGATCTTTGCTAAATGACTAACAGATAATAAAACAATAGCTATAAATTATTAAATATATATTATGCTTAGTGAGGGACTATGTTAGCCATAATATGTTTAGATATAAATATATTAATATAAATTAAATAATGTAAAGTAATGACATGCATGGTAATTTTTGTATTTTAAAATTAGTTTATATAGATAATTTTAAAATTTACCTTAAATTATTTTTGGACAAAAATATATAATCTTTAATAATTTATAAGACCTTCTGTTTAAAAAAAAATCCATGATTACTTGACTTAGATTATCAGTGCTGTGTATTTCATGGATTATTTTTGTTACCGATTTCTGAAAATACTAATAGACCCTCTTAGTCTTATTCACATGAAATAACCTTGTGTTGACAGCCTAATAATACTGGGAAAAAAAGCTTTTAAAATAATATCAATTTTCCATAATACATCATGCATGGTGCAAGATAATCAGTTGCTCTACAAAACAATTTTTGATGTAATCTTTTCCCTCTCATACCTTTTTCAAGTTGATGCATCATCAAAACTTTTTTTTTTTCTTGTAAGTTTCAAAAAGAAGAATTAAAAAAATCTTGTGACCTTCTCTGCAATTGGCTGAAACTTTCAGGGCTTTCATTCAGGTCTCCATTAGTGGAAAGTGGTTTTAGCTAGCTGTTCTCCAGTATTTCAGTCAATTACCAGCTTTTATCTTGTTGTTATCATAAAGGGCCATTTCTTTCCTAAAATGGTCAATTAAGTTCATGAAAGTAAATGGTGAGGAATATGCAATTTGTTAGCCGTACTGTCAGGAGTACCTGGTCTTGGGGAAAAACATTTCAGAGGATTTCTTAATGAATAGAAATAGCTTTCATCAGACTAGATGTTTGTTCACATTCCTGTTTTCTCTGGCCACAATTCACAGTTAACAACGCAGTAATTGAGTATTTGAAAGCTCCTAAAATATCTACCATATACTTAAAGAAGAGTCCCATGTTTTTGCTTAACTACTCTACTTGCCATTTGTATAAAGTGCATTTTAGAATCAATGGAGGCAGTAGGTTTTACTTGAAAAGCATCAGGAAAGGTTCATTTTTCTTACCTGGGAAAATAGAATAAAAGGAACAAGGATTTGGAGAAAATTAATCAAGTAGGATATACTTTAAGTAGACAGAAATGGTACAGCAATGAATATAAAACTCGAAAATATAAAGTGATGGACAGCAGACTGAATTTCCATAATTATATAGCATTGTTAGAACTCAGGACAAGAATGCAGGCTTGAACAGTGCTGCATTCATTTCCTTATTCTTTGATTAATTCCTACTTTGGTTCTTAAAGTAAAAGTTCTTACCATTTGCCACACAATTCTAGGCCCAATGGATATTTTAGTATTAATAATTAGGCAAAGCCATGTAAGTTATGCCTGGTTATGTGGCATTTTCCAGAATAGACTGGGAAATACATCTTCCAGAATAGACTGGGAAATTCTATAAATGGGAATTTTGACTAGCATCTTTCTGGGTTATGAGTAAATGCTGAATGGTTGGTAATAAATCCATGAAGAAAAAATGAACTGTGTATTTTTGTGTTTGTTTCATTATTGCAAATATTTTCCTACAAATATTCTAACTAAAGAAACTTGTGACTCATTCTCTCTCCTAGCAAATGTATTCAATGCGGTGTCAAAGAAAATTTATGGGATGAATAAAATCACTTCATCAAAATGGTTTTTCATTCCTGCCTTTGCATTTGAAAACCAGAAGTTAGGAGATTGCTCAGCACCTGTGAGTGTGTCTGTGTGCCAACTTGGCCAGTCTAAATGTCACTCTGAAGATACTTTTTAGATGATATTAACATTTAAATCAGTACTTTGAGTAAAGCAGATCATCTTCCATATGGGTGGACCTCCTTCAATCAGTTGATGACTTTAACAGAACAAAAAGACTGACCTGTCTGAGAAAGAAAGAATTCTGCCTTTGAGACTGAGCTACAATATCAACTCTCCCCTGGATCTCTAGCCCACCAGCTGGCTCTGAAAATTCTGGACTTGCCAACCCCCGCAACATATAAGCCAACTGCATACATGTGTATATACACATACATATAAACATACACACATTCCCACAGTTCTCCTTGTCTCTATTTCTCTGGAGAGCCCTGACAGGTTTTTACAAACATGGTGGTATAACAACCAACAGAAAAACATCACTTGGGGTGTGTGTGTATGTTCGTTGCTTAGTCATGTCCAATTCTTTACGACCCCATGAACTATACCCCACCAGGTTCCTCTTCCATGGGATTTCCCAGGCAAGAATACTGGAGTAGGTTGCCATTTTCTTTTCCAGGGGATCTTCCTGACTCAGGGGTTGAACCCACGTCTCCTGCATTGCAGGCAGATTCTTTACCATCTCAGCCACTAGGGAAGTCCCCATTTCCTTCTCCAGGGGATCTTCCTGACCCAGGGATCAAACGCATGTTGCTCATGTCTCCTGCATTGGCAGGTGGACTCTTTACCACTATCACCATTTGGGAAGTCCTCTGAAACCACAGAGCTCTTTCCTAAGCAGACTCCTGCTCATGACACTCTTGGCTACAGAAGCAGACACATACCTGGGCCAGCCAGCTCTGCACATGGCTCCAAGGCCACCCAGGAGCAGGCACTCAATCCCTGCTCTGCGGGGGACCAGCCTGATGGCTCCCATGGGCAGACCTGGAGAGCATTGCAGGAGGAGGTTCTCCTGGGGAGAGAGCATGTGTCTTGATAAAGCAGGCCCAAGTTCAAGGCTTCCTGGCCGAGAGCTACACACCTAGGCTTCCAGAGCCGCCTCCCCAAAGCCGAGTGTCCCTCTGAGGGCCCCACCTGGTGCATCCACCTGACGCCTTCCTCAGTAGACACAGGAGCTGGCTCTTCAGGGAGTCTTGAGGCAAACAGACACTCGAGGTTGTGAGACTCTATTTGCAATTTATGGTTTCTACCATTTGCAATGGTAGAAAAGCATCTAACTCATATAAGTGCAGTGAGTTCAAATACATATCAAGATATCTTTGATACCCTCACATCAAGAGTATACAGATACACATGAACACACATTACCAATTTTTGCCACAGTCTTGAAAAGTAGATAATCCCTGGATAATATCACTCAATGAGTTTGTGCAACTAATACATATATTTAGAAGCACGAACACAGTAACAGCAGAAGGTGGCTATTTTCTCCAAGGACATTAAGTTACTGCATCTTTCTTCTTTTAATTTTATTTTGGCTCTAATGACCTAGTCTTTGGAAGTATTCAGCTTTATACTTGATTTCTCATTTATACATTCTTCTCATCGTCTGCCAAATATTTCCCTGAGCAAAAAAAAAAAAAATGTGAAAATTTGTTCTGCATTAACTTTTCTTAAATGTGTAAAATGATCATGATCACAACCACTGATACTTAGTCAACTGTAGGCAAAATGCCAAAAATTCAACTTCTTAAACTCATTAATGTTGCAGAGATTTTCTCTCTCAAAGATATAAGGTGCCAATAAACAGCAATTGGTTGAGTAATAATGGACCTGCATCAGTCCAGTTCAGTTCAGTTGCTCAGTCGTGTCCGACTCTTTGCGACCCCATGGATTGCAGCACACCAGGCCTCCCTGTCCATCACCAACTCCCGGAGTTCACTCAGACTCACATCCATCGAGTCGGTGATGCCATCCAGCCATCTCATCCTCTGTTGTCCTCTTCTCCTCCTGCCCCCAGTCCCTCCCAGCATAAGACTCATTTCCAATGAGTCAACTCTTCTCATGAGGTGGCCAAAGTACTGGAGTTTCAGCTTCAGCATCATTCCTTCCAAAGAAATCCCAGGGCTGATCTCCTTCAGAATGGACTGGTTGGATCTCCTTGCAGTCCAAGGCACTCTCAAGATTCTTCTCCAACACCACAGTTCAAAAGCATCAATTCTTTGGTGCTCAGCCTTCTCTACAGTCCAACTCTCACATCCATACATGACCACAGGAAAAACCATAGCCTTGACTAGACGGACCTTTGTTGGCAAAACAATGTCTCTGCAACCAGCATAATCAATATAAATGGTTTCAGAGTTATGTAATTATACTTTTCATTGCAAATGTTGCCTACATTTCTTTTAAAATCTAGTTTCGTATTATTTTATGAAATTTTGCCAACTAGGATATTTGTGTGAATAAAACTGAGAGACAGAAAGATAAAAATATGGCTCATAAGTGGAAGTTGACAAATATTATACATGAAGAAGGCAATGACTCAACCTTCACTGGCAATGATATTCCTCCAAGTTTGAAGATTGTGTCTTTAACTCTCTTTTTTATATTTAGGATCTAAAGGATTGCTTCAAATATCATGGAAAATAATTATTTGTTTAATAAATTCATAGGAAGAATAATTGGGAAAAATCAAATTTACTACCACAACCCAGAGTTTACTTTAAATTCAGAAGTTATTGAAATAATCTAAAAAACTTTTAGCTGGAAGTATAAGAGCCTTCCCATTTATTAAAGCATTTACTCTTACATACAGAAAATAAAATATCCTTCTACAATATCCTTCTATAATACCCTTAAATTATTCCCAGTCTGTTAAACACCTATCATGGCAAAATGTAGAAAATGCTACAGTTTAAATATATGACCAGAAAGGATAAAAGAAAAATAACAATACTTCATAAGTTGACTAGTCATCCAAAACTCAAAAATATCAAAATCTAAGTTTTAGAAGCAAACAATGACTTTCTTTGATTTATTATTCTTCTAATTTAGATGGACTTTTATTATTGGTTTCACTTTAGTAATTCAATGTTAGTAGTTCTCAATAAAGTAAGACTGAATCCTAAAAAAAAAATAAATTTTTTAAATAAAATTTTATAAATTTTTCCATAAAGCCTAATGATTTAAATGTGTAATAGGAACTAAGTTTCTATTTTCTATTTGCTATGCAGATTTTAAAAAAAAGAGAATTAATTTAATGGAAGCCAAGAATTCATTTCTGATATTTTTAATTTGGTTGTCTTGATTCATTTTTTAAAAATTGATTTTCCTTGTTTCACATACCCACAGAAAGATTTGAAGATACATATTCATGACCTAACATGACCTATCCATGACCTAACATGACCTATCCATGACCTAACATGACCTATCCATGACCTAACAATATTAATTTAACTTTTGTACTACAATGTTTATATTTTTGGTTCCATTGTATTTATTATTCTGCCAGAAAAAACTGAGGACACTTGTCGTATCCAGGTCAAATGATCTTGACAGTACTCTGAAGATGGAATTTTGTATTTTAAAATATTTACATAGGAGCTTCTCATTACAGGAGAAACACATGGTACATTTTACACACAACAAAGGCTCACTAAATCTACATTCATAAACAATCATAAATTAAAAGTGGGAACGAAACATTTTAATGAGTTTAGTTACAAAGCGGTAATCACTAAAATAATAAATGTTTCCTTGTTTCTACACATTTTTCTTTTTAATAATTTTTAATTATAAGGATGTTGATTTTTAAAAAGTGACAAACTTTTCCATGTGTGCTTTCTGTTAAAAATCAGGAATATTTTTTATATATAAGGAATGTTTCATTATGTAAATGCAGAACCTAAAATGGGAGCTAAATATTTAATTAAAGACTATTTTCACCACATATTACACAAGTCTTCTGCTGTCTTTTGTCCAAGTCTCAATATATATCTATATATATATATATATATATATATATATTCATTTATTTATCTGAGTAAAGTTGATCTAAGTATTTATAAAGAATAGAGTATATTTATCTGTAAATTGATAAATATTGAGAGTTCCTAGAAAGCAAAAGATGGGAGAAAAGCATACGCCTACAACAAAATGTGATTTGTAGATGCAGAGGAATTTTGAAAAGCTTCAGATTTATTAAGTGGAATTTAAAATCAAGGAACAGCAAAGAAGGTATCCAGTTTTCCCACTCCATCACTCTAATCTAATGTTTCATTAAGGGAAAAATAATCACACTGAAAACTAAGGAAGGAGTTGAGGGAAAAGGACATTAAGGAAAACATTGTATGTTCAATACCTGGCAATGCAAATTTATGGAATGAAAATTAGCAAAACTGTAATATATTTATGCATTCAAAACATTATTTTCCAATAAAATATACATATTTTAGCTTAAAAAAGTTACCTACCATAAAGCAAAATTAAAGATTTTTAAATGAGACCAAATAAAAATGATAGAAAAATATGATAAATCAATGAACAAACATTTGGTTATTGAAAAATTGGTACTACTAAATACTCGCTGGTTAAAAAATAAGGGTCCGATCTGGTTAGCAGCCAATGCTAACTGAACGTTCTATAGCCAATGCTATAGCACGCAATATGATCATTTATTACTAACAGTGAAAGTGATTCAGTCATGTCTGACTCTTTGTGACCCCATGGACTATACGGTCCATGGAATTCTTCACACCAGAATACTGGAGTGGGTAGCCTTTACCTTCTCCAGGGGATCTTCCTAACTCAGGGATGGAACCCAGGTCTCCCACACTGCAGGCTAATTCTGCAGCAGCTGAGACACAAGAGAAGCCCATTTATCACTAATGCACCTGTTAGTTAACAATAGACAAGAATCTCTGTGTTCCAAGATCCTTAATATATGTGTATTCTTTGATCCATAGTAAAAAACATCTAGAACCATATCTTAAGAAAATAATGAGAGATGTGAAGTGATAGTAGCATTTTAAAACTCTTTATCAGTTTGTCCTTTATCATGGTAAAATATTGGATAAAATTTTACATTTCACAAACAGAAAAAGGGCTAAATGTACTTTGGCCTAGGCACATGATGGAAGGTAATGAAAATATATTGATACATAAAGTACCAAATGTTTAAAACAAAAAAAAAGTGAAAAATATACTGTGTAGGACCCCATGACTCCCACTAGTTAAAGCGACTCACTTGAATGACTCAGACAACTGAACAGGTTATGAAACGTTCATTACAAAGGATACAGTGAAGCAGCAGCAAGAATAATATTGTATTACCTTGCTACGACTGCCATAACAAAATGCTGTAAACTAGGTGACTTAAACAATAGAAATTTATTTTCTCACAGCTCTGGAAGTAGGAAGTTCAAGATCAAAGTGCAGCCAAAGTTTGTTTTCCCTAGTCTCTTTCATTGCCTTGCAAACAGCTATAATCTCCAGATGCCTTCATGGAGCTATTTTTGCTGTGTGCACACACCCCAGTGTCTGTTTCACTTCTTATGTCCTTATGTTGGCCTTGCTGGTTTAGGATTCATTCCCATAACCTTAATTAATGTTAGTTACACCTTTAAAGGCTTGTCTGGAGCATTTCATGAACAGAGGAGCCTGGTGGGCTACAGTCTATGGGGTCACAAAGAA
Organism: Bos indicus; assembly: GCF_029378745.1. Taxonomy (NCBI): domain Eukaryota; kingdom Metazoa; phylum Chordata; class Mammalia; order Artiodactyla; family Bovidae; genus Bos; species Bos indicus. The sequence continues at coordinate 103,961,193 of NC_091766.1, forward strand.
TTGGACACGACTGAGCGACTCACACACACACACACACACATCTTCAAGCGCAGCCACAGTCTAGGGTACTGAGGGTTAGGATTTTAACATATAAATTGTGAGGGACATGATTCAGTTCATAATACATGCATATTAGTTGAAGGTTTGAGAGGGTAGGCACAAGCTTTTTCTTCACATGTTTCACATGGATTCACTTGTCCCTCCAGTTGTAAATAGTTCCACTGGGGAAGCCCCCTTGGCTCTTAAGGGGCAGAGTTTCTAAAAGAGGCCTGAGAACACAGCTACACGTGAACACCAAACCAGGTACTGGTTGCCTATCATGAATCTTAATGTATATTTTCAACAATGCTCAGAGCCTGGTACATCCTGGTCCACTGCTTCATATATACAGGAAATGCATTTTCATCAGTGATTATGTGAACGTTCCAGAACTTTCTTTCTCAGAGTTCAGCCAAGGGTCTCTACCATGGCTTAGGCATTACCACTGATAGGCAGGAACTGGAAAAAGCAGACCTGCTCTTATAAAATGTACAGGGTTTACTTTTTTTTTAAATATTAACTATAGAAAAGAGCTTTAAAATAGAGGATTAGAGAGAAGATTTACATTTTATAAAATACCCACAAGGTTTTCTATGGATGGTAAGATGATTTTTATGCTCCTATAATGTACTATCTAAATTTTCCATACCGGAGACAAATGCTTATTTAGAAAATATTAACATTTAAAATATTAAGTAAATGTTCAAAAATGGTAAAATATTAACATCCAACACAAACTTCATATTCTTTTTCTAGTCTACCTGTGTCTGAGGAATCTAGTGTCTTTCTCCTCCTTACACGTCCCTTCAACATTTTTTTTTTTTTCCTTGACCTTTATCTATATGGTTCCCAATGATGCCTGGTCCTACCTGTCTTCAACATTTCCCTTTCATGTAAATCACAATCATGAGTAGCAACTGGTCTTATTTCCTTGATTTACATGAAGAGTTTTGCCTTCCCTAAAATGACTATTCTCACTAACACATCAGTATGCCTGAATCAGATTTAAAGATTATTTTATGAGTGAGAAACATTATATGGGAACATGAGTGTAATCAAAAGAGATAGTCATTTGCTGCCCTATAGAAATGTACATTGAAGCGTGCATATTTGAGGAGGTATGCAGACTCCAGGTTTGTTTCTGCCACTTACCCTGTCCTAGCTCGGTGTAAATCACTGAGAAAAATAGAGCTAGTTTTGCCTCCTCTATTTCCTATTATTCCAACAAGGCCTGACTCTTAAAATGAGGAGACAGGGAGAAAAGTGAATCCGCTCTCATGACAGCACCTGTGAATTTATTTGGCGATCAGGAAAGCCTGCTGCTTTTACTGAACTGGGGCTAGGAAAGGGTGCCATTGCCAATGTTAAAGGACTTTCATAATCCCACATCGCCTGTGTGCTAAAGTGCTAAAGGGACCCTTCAGGACAACACAGAGGTCAATAGGACCCCTACCTTGTCTGTCCATTCCCCTTCACTCCCCAGTACACATGGAATGCTCCAGTCTTGACAGATTTCTGTTCTCTGTGTGTTTCATCCTTTTCTGCATTCTCTGATGTGTACAGTGTTGTCTATAATTCCTTAGCATTCACTGAGTGCATTTCCCAAGTAAGGCCAGATGTTCTTTTCTCCATACAGACTTTTGCAGTATCTCCTACCCCTCATCACAGTTAAGGAGGTCATCTTTGTGCACGCTTAGAAGGCACTGTCCTACTGCAGCATGAACATAACGCACTGCAAACCTATGTATTTTAGCTCCTAATAAATACTTGAGGTCCAGGACCTTGTTTTAGTATTTCCCAATCCCCAATGCCCAACACAGAGGTGGCTGTATACACTACATGCTGTAAGTGGTTAGTTACTCCATGAATACATGGAAGCAGGTTTACTTATAAATGTTCCGTCATGACAACTAACAGATGTCAAGCAATAAGCAAATAAAGATTCTGATGTCAGGACCAGATGATACAAAGGAGGCTTCTGAACTCCCCTCTTCCCATGGATATACTGAATGTGGATATACTGAATGGATATACTGAACGTGGATATACTGAATGGATATACTGAATGTGGATATACTGAATGGATATACTGAATGTGGATATACTGAATGGATATACTGAATCTACTGAACTTCCCTCTTCCCGTGGATATACAGCTACAAACAGAGCAGTTCCTTCTGAGAGAAAGCCTGGAAAACAGTTGAGTGCCTCCCTGACACTGAGCAAAAGAGAAAATATCCACAATGAAATGGGTGGGAGAGGCTGAAACACTCTCTTGCCATAAACGTTAACCCTGGCACAACACCATTAAACCAGGAGGGGAGCTCCAACTCCTGGCCGACCTCAGAGGATTGAAGGGTTTGGACCACACATCCAGCACCTGAAGTTTTAAGAATCCCACCTGAGAAATGGGCTCCCAAACCATCAGGCTCTAAAAGCCAACAGGTCTTATATTCTGAGCCCCACAGAAGCAGCTCTTAATGGACACGTAAGTACTCACCATGGCAATTCCTACTTGTGCTTAGGCCAGAGTGAGCAGACACAAATGGCCACTCCCCTCACCTTTTTTTTTTTCCTGAAAGGGGTTTGACTGCATGCTTTATAAATTGTGGCTTGAGGGTCCAGCTTCCAAAGGCTGTCTGATCCTCTCCAGCATCCTAGAGAGCTGATGGGCACTTCCTCTGCCGTCTCTCTTTGGCTCATATGACAATAAAACCAAGCCACTAGTGTCTCCCTGGAAAAAGCTTGTCCACACATCTAGAACCTTAACCCCTTTTTCCCCCCTTTGGAATATTTTATTTGAAAGCCTTACACAAATTCATTAAAATATATTTTAAATATTCCTCAATTTTACTTTTTAATATGCTATAATTTAGTAATAATTTCATAATATATTTTGTACTATGCCCTATATACATGGCCTCATATTTCCTCCAGTTTACTGAGTGTGCAACAAAAATACTATTTTTCATGTTCATGTGCTATAATGTAAAAGAGATTGGGAAGCACTGTTTCAGGAGGGAACTGGGAGGACATTGTGCATAAGGGCTAAGTCACTTCAGTCGTGTCTGACTCTTCGCGACCCCATGGACTGTAGCCTGCCAGGTTCCTCTGTCTGTGGGATTCTCCAGGCAAGAATACTGGAGTGGGTCGCCATGCCCTCCTCCAGGGGATCTTCTCAAAGGGATCAAACCCATGTCTCTTGTGTCTCCCGCATTGGCAGATGGGTTCTTTACCACTAACGCCATCTGGGACGCCTGGGAGAACATTATGCTAGGTAAAATGTGTCAGACACAGAAAGACAAATACTGTACTATCTCACTTAAATGTGAAATCTAAATAAGTCAAACTCACAGAAGCACAGAATTGAATGGTAGTTGTTAGGGGTTAAGGGGTAGGGAAAATGGAGAGATACTGATCATAGAGCAAAAAATGTCATTATGCAAGACAAGTTTAGAAAATCGAATGCACAGTATGGTGACTATGCTGCAGAGAAGAACCAATTCTGACTCCATGCTGGAACTGTTTCTTTGATTTGCTTTTTGTTGCTGTTGTTACAATTATACATAATTGCCTGTCTCAGAGGACTCTGCTCCTCTGCCTGACTGTTAGACTAACATGTGTTTTTTCAGTTCACAGGGAGATAGTCTGACCCTGCTCATCTATGAAAAGAGATTAACGTCCCTTCTAAACACTGGCCATTCCCAGAGATGGAGATGTTTTGCAAGACTGATGGTCCCTTTTACTTTATTTCCTCACTGCCTCTCTCTCTTTATTCTACCTTTGACTTTAGTTCTTCGCCTCCCTCCACCTCTGCGTTCTATAAAAGAATCTGGCATCCAGACACTGACAAGATGGTTATTTACAGACATCAGTCTGCCGTCTTCTCGGTCTGCTGGCTTTACCAATAAAGTCATATTCCTTGCCTCAACATCTCATTTCTAGGATTCATTGACCTGTCCTGAGGTGAGCAGAGCAACTGTAACCAAAGAATACTGTATGAGATACAGGGTCTCTGATATCTATGATGGATTGGTCCCAGGACCCTCTTAGAAACTAAACTTTGAGGATGCTCAAGTTCCTCATACAAAATGGCATAGTACTGCATATAATCAGTGCACATTTTCCTGTATATATATATATACACAGGAAAAAAAATACATGTATATATATATATATAAAAGCTTTAAAGTTTTTATTTTGCCAACTTGAAAAATAACAACATGTTATTTGTATATGTGTGGAAGTGAACCACATATTTTGTTTTATAGTTTTCCCTCTTACTTAATACACATTGGCCAATGTTCAAATGGGCTTCCTTTACCCCCCGTTTATTTCTGTTATTGATCAGCTTTCTCTGCATATGTGTTTTCCTGAAACAGTACCCCAGCCTTTACAGTTGGCAACCAAGGCTGCAACTTCAAAATCACTTAGCTCTGAAAGGCAAGGAGGCTCACATTCACAAGTCCTGTGGGACGTTATCAAACAAAGAAGCAGTTGTTAGCAGATACAAAGCAACCCGCATAGGTATATACCAGGAATTAGCACTGAAGGAGCAGGCGAAACTCCCATATTCCAGTTTCTCCCTAGAAAGGGCTTATTTTCCAAGCTTAATGATAAAATTTCTGATCTGTCTGCATCTAGGTGCTGACTACAGCATTCCTCTTTGGACCACTAGCAGATCTTGGCACAGTTCAACTACTAGGCGTTACTACGAAAAAGGATGCTTGGAAAATCAAAAGATTTGAGAAACAACTAGGAGTTTGAACTGAGTCAACTAACAAGGACCATTTCCTGTAAGATCCCAGTGTCAAGACTGAGAATGGTGGCTGCTTTATCTAATGCACAGAAACAGAGAGTCATGGAAAATGAAGGAACTGGGGACTACAAGGCACGAAATAAATCTGCAGAAACTAACCCTAATGAATCGGGGATTAAGCGATTTACATTGTGAAATGGAATGCTCCTGCCATATAAGTAAACAAGGAGGTCACAATTATTAGTGACTGCAGCCCACCAATGGGAGCTGGTGAGTTCTGAGGGAGCTCAGGAAGGAGAAGAATGCCTGCTTTTCAGCAGCCATCAGAGGGCATCCACTCTCCCGAGCCCTGAGGAAAGGAAGCCCAGGATGTGAAAACACAGGACACTAGCCCAGATAGCTGAGGTGCATATGAAAAGAAATATTTTAGTGAGCCAGACTCTTTCATCTCCCGTACACAGAAAACCACTAAATGCCTTAACTTAGGTTATCTGGTTTCCTTTAATCAACAATAATCTTTGGGTGTTCAGACTACCTGTTTATACTGGTCTAAAGTGTCACCATACTTTGGACCAGATAAATATTCCATCCAATAGCAGCAGAAAAAGAAAAAAATATTTAAGTATAGCTGGAGCAGGATGATATGTTAGGTCACAAAATAAGTCATAAAATTTAAAAACACTGAAATCATATCAGACACATTTCTGCCCACATGTTCATAGTATGAAACTAGAAATCAAATACAAGAAGGCAAACAGAAAATTCACAAAGTGTGTAACTTAAATGGCATGTTCCTGAACAACTAATAGGTCAAAGAAAACAAAAATCTAAAAATACCATTGGACAAATTAAATTGGAAACTCAACATACCAAAAAATATTTTATGCAGCAAAGGTACACAATAGCTCTGAGAGGAAAGGAAAAGGAAAGATCACAATAAACAGCTTGTTTACAAAGCAAGAAAGATGGGCTTCTCTTGGGCTCAGTGCAGGAGCCATGGGTTTGATCCCTGATCTAGGAAGATCCCACATGCTGTGGAGCACCTAAGCTGGTGTGCCCCAACTATTGATCCTGTGCTCTAGAGCCCAGGAGCCACAACCTCGGAAGCCTCAGCACCCTGGAGCCTGTGCTCGGCAACAAGAGAAGTCACAGCAATGAGAGGCCCGCCCACCATGACTAGAGAGGGGCCCACATAGCAACCAAGACCCAGCCCAGCCAAAATAAATACATAAGTAAAATTATTTAAAAAAAAATTAGAAAGGGCATTCTAGACCCAAAATAAACGAGAAGGGAATAACAAAGATCAAATGCAAAATGAAATGAAATGGAAACGAGAAAATCAACAGAAAAGGTTCACAAACCTAAGAGGTGTTTTTTTTTTTTTTTATATCCCCTCTAAAAGATAATTTTAATAGGGAAAACTTTATCTAGATTTACCAGGGGGTGAGGGAAGAGAAGACTCAAATTAATAAAATTATAAATGAAAGAGGACATTATAAGAAAACTACAAAATACCAAGGTTCCTAAAGGAAACTATGGACAATTACTTGCCTCAAGATTGGATAACCTAGAAGAACTGGATGAATTCTTTGAAATGTACAGCTAATGAGACTTAATGATAAAGAAATAGAAAATTTGAAAAGAACAATGACAAGTAGAGAGATTGAATCAGTAAACAAAACTTCCCAACAAAGAAGAGCACAGGATCAGATGGACTCACTAGTGAATACTACTGAATATTTAAAAAACTGATATCAATCCTCCCCACAGATTTCCAGAAAAGTAGAAGAAATAGAAGTGGGAACACTTCCAAACTTGTTTCATGAGGCCAACATTATACTAATGCTAAAGCCAGCCAAGGACCATACAAGACAAGATTACAGTCCAATATCCTAGATGGACACTGATGCAAAATTCTTCAACAAGATATTAGCAAGCAAAATAAACAAGGAATTAAAATGATCATACACCATGATCAAGTGGAGTTTGTTTCAGGGAAACAAAGATGGTTCACAACCCACAAATCAATAATGGTGACATACCACTTTAACAAAATGTAGGAAAATAATCATATAATCTAACTAAGTGCAGAAAAAAAAAAAAAAACTTTTCCTTTTCAATATCCTTTTGTGATAAAAAAAAAATCTTTGAGTACAGAGGGAACAAAGTTCAATGTAGTAAAGAACATATATGATAAGCCTAGAGCTAACAGCACATACAACAGTGAAAAGATAAACACTTTTTTTTATAAACTCAAGACAAGGCAAGGATGTCCACTCTTACAACTTTTAATCAGCATAGTACTGAAAGATCTAGTCAAGCATATAGGCAAGAAAAAAAAAAAAAAGCCAAATAGGAATGAAAAGCAAATTTTTTTGCATATGACATGATTTATTATATTGAAAACTAGACTACACCAAAAGCCTGTTAGAACTAATAAATGAATTCAGTAAAGTTGCAGTATACAAAGTCACCTTATAAAAATCAGTTGTGTTTCTAGTCACTAACAATAAACCATCTAAAACTGAAATTGTAAAAGCAATCTCATTTATAATAATTTCAAAAAATAAATACTTAGCAATAAATTTAATCAAGGAGGTTAAAGATCTATGCACTGAAAGCTATAAAATACTGATGAGTGTAACTGAACAAAATACATACAAATGGAAATGTATCTTATGTTCAGGAGGTTGTAAGAATTAATACTGTTAAAAGTCCATACTACCCAAAATGATCTGCAGGTGAGATATAATTTCTGCCAAAATTCCAAACTCATTTTCCACAGAGTAAGTAATTCTAAAATTAATATGAACTACAGAGAACCTTGAATACCAAAAGCAATCCCGAGAAAGAAGAAAAAAGCTGGTGGCATCACATTTCTTGATTTCAAACAGTATTACAGAGCAGTAATAAGCAAAACAGTAAGGCACTGACATTAAATAGATATGTATAACAAAGCAGTGGGATAGAATAGAGAGCCTAAACATTCACCTATGAAAATATATTCAATTAGTTTTAGACAAAGGAGGCAAAAGCATATAATGGGGGAAAGATAGCCTCTTTATTAAATGGTGCTGGGAAAACTAGATAACCATATGCAAAGAACTAAGTTGGTTTCTTATCTTACGTGTGAAAATGAACTCAATATGGATTAAAGGCTTGATTGTAAGACATGAGTGCATGCCTGCTAAAGTGCTTCATCTGTGTCTGACTCTTAGCAACCCAATGGACGGTAGCCTGACAGGGTCCTCTGTCCATGGGATTCTCCAGGCAGGAATACTGGAGTGGGTTGCTATGCTCTCCTGCAGGGGATCTTCCCAACCCAGGGATTAAACCCATGTCTCCTGTAGTTTCTGCATTGCAGGAGGATTCTTTAACCATTGAGCCACTGGGAAGGCCCCTGAATGTAAGACATAAAGCCATAAATAGTGAAAGTCGCTCAGGCGTGTCCAACTCTTTGCAACCTATGGACTATACAGTCCATTGGAGTCTCAAGGCTAGAATACTGGAATGGGTAGCTTTTTTCCTCTCCAGGGGATCTTCCCACCCCAGGGATCAAAACCAGGTCTCCCACATTGCAGGCAGATTCTTTACCAGCTTAGCCACAAGGGAAGCCCAAAACCATAAATATAAAACCCCTCAAAAGAAATATGCAGAGTAAGTTCTGTGACCTTCTTGGCAATGATTTTTTGCATTTCCCATGAAGAAAACTCAACACATGAAATTATAAACACATATATTATCAAATTAAAACGCTTCTACACAGTGAAGAAAATCATTAATAACATTAAAGACAACCTATGGAATGAAGGGAAATATTCAGTGGGATTTGCATTCAGTACAACCAGAGGTTGGAGACTCCGCTCTTAAAGGGTGCACACAAATTCTCACACACTCTAATATGCAGGACAGAAGCAATAATTTGAAAGAGCCTGAGTCAGACACTCCTGCTGATCTTGAGAGCTTCCTAGAGAGGCAGGGGGAAATTAGAGTCACTCTGGGGACAAAGACGCTGGTGACAGCCATATGTGGGAGCTCAATGTACCATGAGGACACTGGTGCTGGCAAACGCCCTTTTGGAATCCTATTTCTACGTTATCAGTCCTGGACATGGCTTTCCCCTACTTGCACCCGGCAGTCTCTGCATTAGACAAGGCCTGGCAGTCAACTGGGTCAGGCAAAGTCACACCTCCAGCACTCGTTCAGTAGTTGTTCCCGCCAAAACAAAGGCTCACATAACTCATAAAAGGGAACCCCTAGAACAAACAACTCAGGTGAACAGCAGGAATCAGAATAGGAATAATTGACATGGAGGCTACAAAAATAGAAAATATCACTGAAATGAAAAGCCAACTCTTTAAAAACTCAACAACTGATAAACCATTAGCCAGACTCATCAAGTGAAAGACAGAGGGTTCAAATGAAATAAAAAGAAATCAAATCTGATGCCACCGAAGTGGCTTATAAGAGATTATTACAAGCAACCATATGTCAATACACTGGACAACCTAGAAGAATTGGACAAATTCCTAGAAATGTACAATCGCTTACAATGAATCAGGAAAAAATAGAAAATAGGAACAGGCCAATTACCTGTAATGAATTTAGATAATAAAGAAAAGAATCTCCCAACAAACAGAAGTTCAGAAGCAATTGTATCCCTGGTGAATTCTACAAAATGTCTAAAGAGTAGTTATGTCTATCATTCTCAAGTTATTCAAAAAACAGTACAGGAAGCATCACTTCCAAACTCATCCCATGAATCCAGCATCACCCAGATTCTCAACTGGAGAAAGTGGCCATGAAAGAAGAAAACTATGGGGCAAATTATTAATGAACAGAGAAACAATTATCCATAACAAAATATTAGCAATTCAAATCCAGCAGTACATTAAAAGGACCATATACCATGATAAAATGTGATTTAATCTGAAAGATTCAGGTATTGTTCAGTGGAAAAACAAAGTCAATGTGACAAACCACATTAACAAGTTGAAGAATTAAAATCATACTATCCTCTGAATAGTTGTAGTAAAAACTTTTGACAAAATTTATGATTAATGTATATTAAAAATTTTTTGCCCCACAAACTGAGTACAAAAGGAACATAACCAACATAACAAAGAACATACAGGACAAGCCCACCACAACATTACATTTAATAGTGAAAAACTGAAAGCATTTCCTCTAAAATAAGAACAAGACAACTGGGCTCACTTTCACCAGTCTTATTCAACATAGTAGTAGGAGTTGTAGCCACAGCAATCAGATAAGAAAAAAGGAATGCAAGTTAGAAAGGAAGAAGTAAAACTGCCATTATTTGTATATGATATTATATCATATCTAGCAAATTATAAAAAGGCCACCCAAAATTATTAGAACTCACCAATGAATTTGTAATATCGCAGGATACAAAATTAATATACAAAATACCTTGCATTTCTATACACTAATGACATATTATTTAAAAGAAAATTTAAGAAGACAATCCTATTTAAAATCACATAATAAAGTAACTAAGTTGGTAAAAGATCTGCACTCAGAAAATTTTAAGACACTGATAAAAGAAATTGAAGACAACAAAAATAAATGGAAAGATGCATTGTGCTCATGGATTGGAAGAATTAATACTGTTAAAATGACCATACTATCCAAAACAATCTACAGATTCAACACCTATCAAAATACCAGTGAAGTTTTTTCACAGAACTAGAACTAACAATTCTAAAATTTGTATGGAGACACAAAAGACTCAAACTGCCAAATAACCTTGAGAAAAAAAAAAGAACAAATCTGGATTTTTTATGTATCCTCATTTCAAAATATACTACAAAGCTACAATAGCCAAAGTAATATGGTACTGCCTCAAAAACAAACACAGATCAGGGAAACAGAAAAGAGAACCCAGAAATGAGCTTACACTTATATGGTCAATTGATTAATGGTGAAGAAGTGAACAACATACAATGGGGGAAATGTTAGCCTCTTGAACAAATGATGTTGGAGAAATTGGACAGGTGCATATAAAATATGGATAATTAAAAATCAGATCAAAATGAACCAATGACTTAAATGAAAGACCTGAAACCACAAAACTTCTTAGAAGAAAACATAGGTGCAATGTTACAGATCTCAGCAATATTTTTCTGGATATGTCTCCTCAGGCAAGGCAAGCAACTCTAAAAATAAGTAAATGAGATTACATCAAATTAAAAGCTTTTGCACAGTGAAGGAAATTATCAAAAAAAATGAAAATGCTGCCTACTTACTGAAGAAAGATATTTGCAAATGGTTTATCCAGTCAAAGGTTAGTATCTAAAATATACAATGAACACATACAATGTAACATCAAAAAGAAAAACAACCCAATTATAAAATAGTCATAGGAGCTGAATAGAAATTTTTCCATAGAAGATATACAGCTGGCCAACAGACATGAAAAAATACTCAACATCACTAAGCATGAAGGAAATACACATCAAAGCCACAATAAGGTATTATTGCACACCTGTCAGAATTGCTATTGTCCAGAAGACAAGACATACCACGTGCTAGCACAGATGTGAGCAAAAGGGAACTCTCCTACGCTGTTGGTGGTAATGGGTTCAACCACTATGGGAAACAGCATGGAGTTTCCTCAGAAAGTTAAAAATAGAAGTTAAAAAAAGTTAAAAAAAAAAAGTTAAAAATACCATGCAACCCATCAATTCCACTCCTGGATATATATCTGAAAAAACAAAAACACTAATTTGGAAAGGTATATGCATCCCTTTGTAAATCACAACATTACTTACAGTAGCAAAGATATGTAAGCAATCTAAGAGTTCACTGATAGACGGAAGGATAAAGATGTGGGGAGTGTGTATATACACACACACTTAGTGATATTGCTTAGCCATATTACTTAGCCATGAAACCAATAGGGCTCTGCCATTTGCAACAGTGATGAACCCGGAGGCTGCAATGCCAAGTGAAATAAACCAGAGAGAAAGATAAATATCATATGATTTCACTTATATTTTATGAGGAATATAAAAAAAATAAAAGAAATGAACAAACATAACCAAACAGAAACAGACCTAGATATAGAGAACAAGAAAGAAAAAGGGTAACAAGTAAGTGATGTAGATTAAGAGGTACAAACTCTGAGTTACAAAGTAAATGAGTCAGGGGGATAAGAATCAGAGTGTGGATAATATAGTCAACAGTAACATATCTCTGTATGGGGACAGATGGTAACTAGAGTTGGAGTGGTGGTCATTTTGAAATGAATAGAAATATTGAATCACTCTGCCGTGTACCAGGGATAACATAGTATTTTGTGCCCATTATAATTCAAAAACAAGCTCAGAACAATAGATCAGATTTCTAGTTACTGCAGGCAATAGGTAGGGAGAGGGGAAATTGCATGAAAGGAGTGAAATGCACAGCTTCCACTTTTTAGATGAATAAGTACTAGGGACATAATGTACAACAAAATAAATATACTTCACAGTGCTATATGTTATATGTGAAAGTTGTTAGGAAAGTATTAATAAATCCTAAGAATTCTTATCACAAGGAAAATATTTTCTTTTTTTTTCCTTTTAAATCTATGTAAGAAGATTGATGTTCACTAAACTGCTGGCTAGAATGGTGGCTGTGTGCAAATTGGAAGTGGTCAAATAGGAGATGGCAAGAGTGAACATCGACATTTTAGGAATCAGTGAACTAAAATGGACTGGAATGGGATGACCATTATATCTACTACTGTGGGCAAGAATTCCTTAGAAGAAATGGAGTAGTCATCATAGTCAACAAGAGTCCAAAATGCAGTACTTGGATGCAATCTCAAAATGATTGAACAGAATGATCTCTGTTCATTTCCAAGGCAAACCATTCAATATCACAGCAATTCAAGTGTATGCCCCAACCAGTAATGCTGAAGAAGCTGAAGTTGAACAGTTCTATGAAGACCTACAAGACCTTCTAGAATTAACAGCCAAAAAAGATGTCCTTTTCATTGTAGGGGACTGGAATGCAAAACATGGATGAACCTGAAGGACATTATGCTAAGTGCAGAAAGGCAGACAAGGAATGATAAATACTGCGTGAAATCACTTATAAGTGGAATCTTAAAAAAAGAGAAGAAGAAAAACAAACCATAGAAACAGAGCATGGAATAGATGTTGCACTGGCTGGTAGGTGGTAGAAATAGGGAGAATTTGGGAAAACTACAGTTGATAATATTGTGCTGTATAACAAAATTGCCAAGAGAGTAAAACTTAAGTATTTTCATCATAAAGAAATGTAAACATTTTAAATGAAAGACATGTAAAAATTTTAGGGATTTTTTTTTTCTAATTGAATTCACTGGGGTAGCTGAAGTTCCTCAAAACATAGAATAACTATCTTCCTTCAACTTGCTAGGAGCTCAAATAAGCGAACAGAGCACCAAACTTTGCTCATTTCACAGAATGAGGCCTCTGTCCTTCTTCATTAACTACCTCTTTTTCTCCTGTGAAACTCAAGTGCTTTTTGTAAATCACACAAGAGAAGAGTGAAAATGAGAGTAAACATTGCTTTGGAGATCAGCTTCTGTGCCATTAACCTTTTAGTGTTGGTAAAATATGTTCATTAAACAGTACCTGCCTATCTTCCCTTCTCCCCTTCACTCACACCCCCCAAAAATATTAAACAAAGGAATGAAAATAATTTATCTTCTCAAAAATCACTCCAGCTTTTACAACAATATAATAGACTGTCCATGGAAAATTTCAAGAAATAGCTAATATTATTCAATCAACAACATAAACAGATTGCTACTTCCAAAGAAAAATATGTCTAAAAATAAAATAGCTTAATAAGGGGCAGAAATTATTAATATAAATATATTTTTAAGCAGACTATTCTACTGAAATAATTTTTCCATTATCACATTTTTAAATACATTTTTTTCAAAATCTTATTCAATCTAATAAAAATACCACATTTCATTAAAACAGATGCTCATGCAGGTTAGTAAATGAAACAATGAAAATTATTTTTCTTAAGAACTGAAAACAAAAACAAGAGTCTACCTCTTACAAATAGAAAAAAGTTTAATTGGTAAAAGAATATTCTCCTGTATTTTACAGATGAAAATATCTGCTTTTAAATAAATCAAACCTCTCAGACCAAAAAGGAATAATCTTTACCAAATAAATATGTAAGCTGTAATTTCTGTCTTAAATGCATAATGGAAACAACAGTAGAGATTCAAATTTAGGTGATTCCCGAAAAGTGTCAGACCCCAAATTTTGTCCCAGAAACTTGGAATTATTCCTTTCCTTTATCATATATTCTTCTAAATGTGATAAGATATGCAGGGGAAGAAAACTGTTCTCAAGCCAACATAGAATAACATTACACATTGTTTTACAGTATTACTTTTTTCTACTAAAATGATACAGTATGTAATGACCAGGAAACTGGGGATTAGAGTTTTTAGTATTTAATCAAACAAATAAATCTAATGGCTTATAGTGAAAATATAAAAATATCTTAAGGATAATTATCTCTGGGTACTCAACTACCTTTCAGGTTTCTTCTAAACGTAACTTATATTCTAGTCAATCAGTAATCAGAAAATATCTTTGTTATTAATTGTCTTATTATATTATTTTTTCTTAGATGCATAGTATTCGCCTATCTATATGTATTTATTTTCAAACCACTTAGTTGAGGTATTATATTTTATGTACCTAGGATTCACAGCCAGGTTTCTTTAATCAAAAACAGAAGTTATACATATGCCTGCTAAGGATTTTATTTTAGGTAGAATAAAATTGGGACAAAATAATTTAAAAGGAGTGCATCAAGGCTGTATATTGTCACCCTGTTCATTTATATGCTGACTGTATCATGAGAAACACTGAGCTGGAGGAAGCACAATCTGGAATCAAGATAGCTGGGAGAAATATCAATAACCTCAGACACACAGATGATACCACCTTTATGGCAAAAGCAAGGAAATAAAGAGCCTCTTTATGAAAGTGAAAGAGGAGAGTAAAAAAGTTGGCTTAAAACATAACACTCAGAAAACTAAGATCAGAGCATCTGGTCCCATCACTTCATGATAAATAGATGGGGAAACAGTGGAAACAGTGATAGACTTTATTTTGGGGGGCTCCAATCACTGCAGATGGTGAGTGCAGCCATGAAATAAAAAGACGTTTGCTCCTTGGAAGAAAAGTTATGACCAACCTAGACAGCATATTAAAAAGCAGAGACATTACTTTGCCAACAAATGTCTGTCTAGTCAAGGCTATGGTTTTTCCAGTAGTCATGTATGGATGTGAGAGTTGGACTATAAAGGAGGCTGAGCACTGAATAATTGGTGCCTTTGAACTGTGGTGTTGGAGAAGACTCTTGAGAGTCCCTTGGACTGCAAGGAGATCCAGTCAGACCATCCTAAAGGAGATCAGTCCTGGGTGTTCATTGGAAGGACTGATGCTGAAGCTGAAACTCCAATATTTTGGCTACCTGATGTGAAGAACTGACTCACTAGAAAAGACCCTGATGCTGGGAAAGATTGAGGGCAGGAGGAGAAGGGGACGACAGAGGATGAGATGGTTAGATGGCATCACTGATGCAATAGACATGAGTTTGAGTAACCTCTGGGAGTTGGTGATGGACAGGGAAGCCTGGCGTGCTGCAGTACAAGGGGTTGCAAAGAGTCGGACACGACTGAGTGACTGAACTGAACTGAACTGAGAGTAGTCTCTTCATTTATCTAATATTTCAAAATACTAGTTGTCTCTTACATTGAGATAATCCTTCTAGGCATTTTTACTTTAATTCTAGATTCAATATGACAACCTTAAATAGTTAAAAATGAACTATGGAAATAAAACACAGAGAATCTAAATTTAATTAACAACATAAGCTAGAGATAGATAAGCTACAAATTTTAATTGAGATTCTACAAACTGTGGAAAAAACATTAGAAGAACAGATCTCAGGTCACAAAATGAATATATGAAGAATTTATAAATATGTGACTTCTAAACTAATAGAGACAAAATATGGTCATACTTCATATATTAAAAAAAAGAAAGAAAGAAAAAAAATTAAAAAAAGACTGAAAAAATGGTGAATTTTATATATTTATTCAGCTTATACATAATTCAAAGAGATCTAGTTTCTACTCTTTTTAGAGAATTAGATACACTAATTTTCAAATTAAAGATGCATATTTACATTTTGTAACCAGATAAATATATAGACCAGAAAGCTGGACAAAGTTTTGTGTGTGTGTTTGTGTATGTGTGTGTGCATATAAATACACACATATACATATAAGATGTATTACATATATATTAAAGATTGTATATATTATAAAGATTATGTCTATATCTATCTATACGGTAGTCTGCCAGGCTCCTCTTGCTCATGGAATTCTCCAGGCAGAATACTAGATGGGTAGCCACTCCCTACTGCAGGGAATCTTCCCAAACCAGGGATCCAGCGCAGGTCCCCCCAATTCGTTAACATCTGAGCGGCCATGGGAGCCCAAGAATACTGGGGTGGGTAGCCTATCTCTCCTCCAGGGGTCTTCCCAACCCTGGAATCAAAAAGGGCTTCTTGCATGGCAGATGGATTTTTTGCCAGCTGAGCTACCAGGGAACCTTTATACACACAGACAGAGACTCACATGAAGAGAGAAAGCTCACTTACAAACAATGCAAGCCTCTTTTCCATCTCAAACAATGATAAAATCTGGAACATCAATGTTTCTCAAGAATGATGCCAGGTTCATAAAGAATAGAGGCAAGCTTAGGCAAGCAAGTTTTAGCAAATGAATTCTGGAGATTATAGAAATCCGATAACAATTCAAGCCATGTGGGATTTCTTACAACAGAAGAGGGAAGACCAAATGGGAAATTGTTTTAGTTGTACTAAGCACTCGCATTATTAGTAGGCTTTCTCAAAATTAGTAAGTTCATATGCTAGTTTTATCTTTCAGGCCTTAAATTAGCTTTTCTTTCATAAAGAACAAGTGATTCCAGAATATTTGCATTGCCTTATCAATTATCATTAATACCTGTATACATATCTGAATGTTTCAATATTTTAAAATAATGTAAAATATACTATATAAAAATATACTGTACTATATATTATACAAAGGAAAAGAAAATTAAGCTTCTCCCTTATCTTGCCATCCCCCAATTTAGTGCATATTAGAAATAACAATGCATGAAACATCCTATCTGGTCCAAAAAAAGGCGAAGCTGGGTAATTTTTCCCCCGTGGCCCTTCATTATTATTTGACAAAGCAGGATACTTATGAAGTCTTTCAATCAAAACCCTGTGGAGTAAACACTGCAAAGCTAGTTGTGATTTAACATTTTCCTCTGGGTTCTTTTGCAATGATCTTACTCCTAAATTTGGATCTTCCCTTTCTACTTTGTAAAGGTATTCTCACATATATATTTTGGAAGCAATTTTATGAAACGAGTTGCCAGTCCAGGTTCGATGCACGATACGATACTGGATGCCTGGGGCTGGTGCACTGGGACGACCCAGAGGGATGGTATGGGGAGGAAGGAGGGAGGAGGGTTCAGGATGGGGAACACATGTATACCTGTGGCGGGTCCATTTCAATATTTGGCAAAACTAATATAATATTGTAAAGTTTAAAAATAAAATTAAAAAAAAAGGAAGCAATTTTATAAACTAATATTTTATTAGTGTTTTAAAATTTTATATTCTTTGTTAAATTGAAAGATTTAAGATAAACTGATTGGGTCATTAACTTAAAAATTGATCTCTTTTTTAAAATACCATACATGTCATGTAAATATACTTGCAGTCCAATGCTCAATATACAGTTGGTGAATTAGTCACTAAATCGTGTCTGACTCTTGCAACCCTATAGATTATAGCCCACCAGGCTCCTCTGTCCATGATATTCTCCAGGCGAGAATACTGGAGTGGGCTGCCATTCCCTTCTCCACAACATACAGCTGATGTCCAATAAATATCCATTAAATGAATGAAGACTCATTCTGCTAACACTGTTTGGCTTGCTTTTGTATCAATGTGTGTTGCTCTTTAGTTTATTTGTTTGGATCCAGAGCACTTCCGTGCTTCACAAGATGTGGATTGTTAGGCTTCAGTGGCCCTAATCTTTGGCAATAGCCTCAGAGACTCAAGATGAAAAGTAACTATAAAGTCACATATTTCTCAAAAGTCCATATTTACTTTTTAGTTGCCCATTGTTCTCAGTATTTATTCACATTTAAGGGAGTTGGAGGAAAAAAAAAGTGTTATAGATCAGATTTTTGTTTCAAACTGTCATAACTGTTTATCCTTAAAAATCCATGTGTGCTAAATAGCTTCACTCATGTCCGACTCTTTGTGATCCCATAGACTGTCGCCCACCAGGCTCCTCTGTCCATGGTATTCTCCAGGCAAGACTATTGGAGTGGGTTGTCATTTCCCACTCCAGGGGATCTTCCCTACCCAGGGATCAAACTTGCATCTCTTAATTCTTCTGCATTGGTAGGCAGGTTCTTTACCACTAGCACCACCTGGACTAGGACATATATTCAATATTTTATGAAGAAACTAAAGAATAGCAAATAAATATCTGTCAAAAGCATGCAAGTCTCTAAATCATGTAGGAAGTTCTTATAATAACTTATCTTCCATATGGATATTATATTCCATGTTAAGATTATTGATGTTTCATAAACAGGCCTTTAAAAAAATAAGCACTAGAGAATATAAGCAGATATGTCTCTATTTCCCTTTTCCTAAATTTTGTTTCCATCCCTGTCTCTGTTAGCTTGTCTTCTGAAACAGTTTCAAGATCAACTCAGTTGTAAATCAAGGGATTTCTTTCCCTTCAGAAATAATGGGTGATTGATAATTTATTAAGTAACTATTTTAAAGTGTTTTGAAAATCTGAAAGTATTAAGAAGATGCTGAGTCACCGGCTCTTTTATTATGTATTCTCTTTCTTTTTAAACACAAAAGTACTGAGTAACAACAGTTCATACTCTTGAAGTAAAAATAATTAGACACCCACCTAGGACTACTACCCATTATTTGACTTTGCTTTTGAAATGCAATGTGACACAAAAGTTTAATGTGTTCCTTTCTGAAAACATTGTTTTTTCCCACTGAAGTGTCTTCCCAGAGTCCTTACAGGCTACCTAAGATTGCATTAAAGTCCTGTGACAAAGATAAATGACGTTCCTGCACAAGGTAATACAAGACCAATTAGCAACATATAAAATATAAATATGATCATAAATACATTAAAATAGAGCCTTTAGGAGAAGTAGGTCAATGGCAAATTTTGAAAATAAATGAGATTTACAAGGTTAAATATCCCAGAGGGCTATGAAATAATAATTTAGAAGAAAGTACCATATATTATATTTTTAAAGTTGTATTTTATAACAGAATTTGATCAACTACAAACAGATGCCCTCCAAATCCTAAAGTTCTAAATTAGGCTTATCATTTTTAATTTTTTCATACCTCTCCACTAAAACCCAACACAACTCTCAACACTCTTCAGTTTCAGAAATTTAACTTGCTAAAAAAAAAATGTGTAATGCACTTCATTCTCTCCCTCTTAACGATACTTACTGTTTTCACAAGTCTATTTTTCCTCCTCAGGAAAAAAATGTGCATTTGTACACTGTTTCCCAAGTTGTGCTCCTTTATGTACATTTATTATCATCTAAGAGATGTTGTCCCAGCTCTTAGAAGAATTAATCTTTTCCACTTTCTCTTC
The DNA here is from genome assembly GCF_029378745.1 of Bos indicus. Classification (NCBI taxonomy): domain Eukaryota; kingdom Metazoa; phylum Chordata; class Mammalia; order Artiodactyla; family Bovidae; genus Bos; species Bos indicus. The sequence goes on from NC_091766.1 coordinate 103,980,764, forward strand.
CTTTCCCACTCTCCCTCTCAGGCTTGTTTTAAATTTTTATTTCTTCCCATTATAAATACAAAAGGATGGTCCATACTTAATCTTCCCCATTCCTCGTGTTATTAGCACCTCTGCAAGAACTATCACAGAACTTAAGCTATCACCTCTGCATTAAAAGTGAGAATTAAAAGTACTCACCTTCTTAAAAAAAAAAAAAAAAATTCACTGTCAGCTTTGAAACAATGGACACACTTCTTTCTACCTTCAAGATTCAACCAATTCCTTTCAGGGATACTCCTGCATTGAAAGTGTTTTAATTGCTAAACTCAAAGGCTCCTAAAATCTTACATAAGAAGAGATCTTTGCTTTGCACAGTAAAACTGTACCAGACAATTATGAGTCTTTCTTGATTCAGCAAGCAATACTCTCAGCTTTTATATTCAGAACTTTGCACATTTTTACTTTTCTTGAATAAATATCTAGAATTTCAGTGTCTGGGTCACATGAAGAATGTATGGTTATATAAGGAACATCTACTCGTTACAGCCTCCATCATTAGTAACATTTTTCCATGCAGATCTCGACTGGAATATTTCCATGCCTTCCATCCCTGTCTCCCTGCTCATTGTGCTCAGTTGTTCAGTTGTGTGCAACACATTGCAAGCCCCTGGTCTGTAACCTGCCAGACTTCTCTGCCCATGGAATTTTCCAGGCCTGAATACTGGAGTGGGTTGCCATTTCCTCTTCCAGGAGATCTTCCTGATTCAGGAGTTGAACTCAAGTCTTGTGCATCTCCTGCATTGGCAAACTGATGCTTTGCCACTCGGCCACATGGGAAGACCCCTTGTCTCCCTATTGACCACCAAAAACACAGTAGTGTGTGTGTGTGTGTGTGTGTGTGTGTGTGTGTGTTTTAATCAGAATCAGATTATGCCATCCCCCTGTTCAGGAAACTTCAATAAGTTTCCATCATTCTTATAATAAAATCTGAAGTTCCCATCATAGGTCCTTGGTTATCTCTAAAAACTAGCAATATTCTCCAGTCACAATTGCTTGCTCTTTCTCAAACCTGTCAAGTACGTCACAAATTCAGGACCTTTAACCTGCCGTTCCCTCTGCCTAAGTATACTTCCTCAAGTATTCTTACAGCTTCTTTTTGTCCTCCTCAAATTGCTTTTTAAATTAAACCTTTCAGATAGTTTGATCTAAACAAACCAACTTTAAGAACATACAGTTTAGTCTTTAGCTGTGTTTCTTTTATTTATAGCATTTCCTGCTTGCTAACATATTATACATGAGTTTGTTGGTTTACTATCTGCCATTACCACTAGGATTTGAGTTCCAGGAGGTGAAGGATATTTCCTTTATTCATTTTTTACACTGTTTCTCTACTACCTAGACTAATACTTTGCAAACAGTAGGAATCACATTTGTTGTGATAACCTATCCTATCTTTTCTCTCACTTGTTTCTGAATCACCACAGGCTTCACCGAAGGAGGCAGGAAATATAAAACGTATAAAATGCTATTATAAAACTCAATCCAGTACCTCAAAATATGTTTCCATCTTTTTCTTATCACATTCTCATTTTCTCTATATTCAATTAATAGCATTTATAAATCAGCTTTGCAACTGGCTCAAGTCCTTAGTCTTTGTTCCTTTCAGTTAAATTACCTAATAAGTCCCAAATTGTGATGAGCTCAATATATTGCATCTTCCATACTGACCTCTGATCGGGTGAGCCCTGTCTCTGAGAATCATACATTCATATTAGTGTCCAGAAAAAAAAAAAACAAAAAACAAAACTTCAAGAACTTTAAGGTCAAACTGATACTTGCAAAATATCCATGCAAATCAATCATATTTGTCTTTTATTTCATATTTGTTTGGTAAAAGCTATTCTCATACAAGTCATAATATCATTGATTAATTTGTTGATCAAACAGAATCTATCAGAATGGAGGGATTTCCCTTCACTTCACTATTTGTTAAGATCTACCTGTTCAGTAAGCACATCTTCCTTTCATCCTTATTTCAAAAGAAGAAATGTTCCTATTTCTCTCAATATCTCTAACCACCCACTGAAAGAAAAATTGTCGGTCGCTCAGTTGTGTCTGACTCTTTGTGACCCCATGTACTATACAGCCTGTGAGTCTCCTCTGTCCATGGAATTCTCCGGACAAGAATACTGGAGTGAGTTGTCATTTCCTTTTCCAGGGAATTTTCCTGACCCAGGGATTGAACCCAGGTCTCCTTCATTGCAGGCAGATTCTTTACCATCTGAGCCACCAATTCCATCTATTTCATTAAATATTTACCTCTCTTTGCATCTGTGATAGGAGTACCAAATCCTAATTTTCCTCCTGATATTTGATTATCTTGTCTCCATAGCCAATTGGGCTTCCCTTGTGGCTCAGCTGGTAAAGAATCTGCCTGCAATGTGGGAGACCTGGGTTTGATCCCTGAGTTGGGAAGATCCCCTGGAGAAGGGAAAGGCTATGCGCTCCAGTATTCTGGTCTGGAGAATTCCATGGACTGTATAGTTCATGGGGTTGTAAAGAATCGGACATGACTGAGCGACTTTCCCTTTCACTTTCATTTCAATGTGCCACACTCCCAGAAAGGGAGTAAATATTCCTACAGAAGACACACAGATAAACACATTCTCAAATAGATATGTGAATTCACCTACAAACACAGATGTGCACATCTCAATACACATTCCTGTACACATATGCACTTCCCCACACAAACATACACCTTGATTACAAGCATGTGAATATCTCTGTAGATACATATTCACGAACACTACCAAAATATACTCTATAAATTTATGCACACTGCTCCCCAGTATATGCATTCTCCCACCCAAAGTGGCACACATGCATTTGTCATACACATGTACTCACATGCATGTACACATACACACACTCACTCATACATACACATACATACATATGCACACCTGTATACCCTACCTCAACAACTTTCTATTTACACACATACCCCACACATAGACAAATTCACCTCAGGTACACATTCACATACACACACATGCAAATCCCTCACATAGACACTCACGTGTACCTTCAAGCGTACACACCACATTTACACTTCTTTCAGACTTGGAGTATGTGCACATGTACCGCAAATGAAATTGTGAGGATACAAAACATATCTTCAGTTTCTGATTCATTTTCTAAAAGTAAATTTTAAGTTTGTTGTTTCCTCACGATTCCATTCTAACTTTCTCACATAATATTACCAATTCCTTCTCAAAAATGTACCTATATATTTCCATTCTTTTTACCACCTACTGAGAAAAACCATCATTTACCTACCTCCTTACATTTTTCAAGCTGCCTATTTTGCTCTATCCAATCTATTACGTATAACTTAAAACTGTGTAACTATTTCAGAACATGTACAGATTATGCAACCATTAACATTTAAATTCATTCACTGACTGTCTATCAGCTTCAATTTTCATTATTAAAATTAGCCTATATTAAATATATAATGCTGGCAAAGACATGATAAAATAGGTACCATCTATTTTAGGTAGCACTTTAAATGATTTAACAATATATTTGCTAAAACTTTTGTAATATATTTCAAGATAAAAAATGGCAGTATACCATTTCATTGATAGTTCCATTTCAAAGACACAATAACAAAATTGTATTAATTCATGTAGATGTATGGCAAAACCAATACAATATTGTAAAGTAATTAGCCTATAATTAAAATAAATACATTTAAATTAAAACAAACAAACAAAAATTGTATTAAATGCTATGAAAGCATAATGTACAAAAACAAATATTATAGGACTTCCATAATATGAAATATTCAAACAATATAAAAAGACATTTAGGAAAATAAACTATGAAGCATACCCTCAATAGAATATTATATCTTCATTAAAACATTTCATAATAATTCTTACTTCCATAATCATTGTTTATCCTAGGTTTATGTTATATAAAAGTGTTGGATTATTAAGTACAGAAGTATGTTGACTAATGTCTATAATATAATCATAGTTCAGTCAAAACTAAACCAAATACAAAAGAGATACATAAAAATATTAAAAGGGCAATATTTCAGTGATTCAATGACTTTAGCTTCCCTCCTCTGTTGTACTGTATGGAGCACATTAGTTCACTCCCTTTATTTCTAGCCCAGGATGTCGGGAAGCACGTGTAACAATATCAGTATATCTGTCATTCTGTTAGTTGGGTACTAAGGCTAAATTTGTTGGACTTCTGAACAAATTGGTCTCATATGCACATTCTTGGGATGCGGTTAGGGTTAAAATTAGGGTTAAGGTTAGGGTTTAAGGTTAGGTTTAGGTTTAGGGTTAGGGTTTTTATATATATTAGCCATTATGAAAATGTGTAAAAGAAAAAAACAATTAACAAAAGAATTATCTTCCTCTTTTCTGTAACCTATGACAAATGGAATAAAAATACTTAATGACAATCTCTAGGATTTATATTTTTTGTAGTCTTTTTGTAAACTTCAGTTTTGCTTTCTTTTTTTTAATTCAGGAAAGTTCATTTCAGATGCATTATTTATTTACTTGAAAGCACCTTTTAAATATTTAAAGTATTATTTATTTATTTATTAAAAGCACCTTAATCAAAAGCCTGACTAGAATCAAAGGTCATAACAGATACAATTTGAATGATGGCATAATTAGGATGGATGTCAATTTAAAAAGATAACTTTAAGATGTTATTGGGAGTATTAATAGCAAAATGTAAGTATATATGCCAGACAAAATTAAATGCATGACAAAACTTTTAAGATACTCTGTTATTCTTCCATTATTTTATCACATAATGCATTATAAGAACATGATACTGTCAGAGGTGGGTTCTGTGAACACAGACTCAAGTTCTGAGATTTAGGTGCAGGAGATTTATTGGGATGTACTCTAAAAAATACCACCAGTCAGGTGTGAAAAAAGTGGGACCGGGCAGAGGAAGACTTTGAACTACAGAATGTTTGCAGCAGCAGATGAGGTTATGCTCTAGAACTGGCATAGCCCCTTAAAGTTGTCCCAGCTGAGGTAAGGGCAGTGGCTTTCGAGGATGACCTATCGTTATTTACAGATTCCTCCTGAAAATGGGGGAGGTAACCTCGGTATACGTAGCTCCTTTCAACAAGGGCATTTACCAGAGAGTACAGACTCAGCTACCAACACCTGTAGCAGCTGGGGGGCGGGGGGGGCGGGGGAAATGCTTCCATCTTGAAAGGGTATTTGGGATGATATAGAGAAGTACAGCACAGAATCTCCTAAAATTCATGTTTTCCTAAAAATCATGTTCACCTATGCTAAAAATGGCGATTATTGTCTTAGATTTCCTAATATTTCACAAGGTCATGTTCCTACTTCACACATACCATCCCTGTAATAAAAATCAAAACATAATATTCTCCTTCTCTAAATTAGTGTGGAGATTGATTTTTTCTAGAACATTTTTTTTTAATTTTACTTTTGAAGCCATATAAATATCTTATAGAGTATGTGAACAGTAGATATTTCTTTTCTATGTCTAGATACTTTGATTTAACCTTTCACGGGCAATAGAGAATATAATAATTTAAGTAGTATTGTTCTCATTTTGTGTACTTTTACTGGACTCAAAAAACACAGATAATGTTTGCAGGAAAAATAAATGTGCGGTAGTGAAAAATTTCATGAAGGCATAGTAGAAAATTTCTAGAACTACAATAGAAACAAGTAAACCCAGTGACCATTGGTAGTTTTTATGTGTCATTTTCCTATAAAAAGAATCAGTAATCCTTGGAGAAATGGCTGTTTCTATGTAGGCGCAGAAAGTAAGTAAATGCTAAATAATAATAACATTAGCAACAACAACGCTTGAAGAAAATGGCGGTCCTTCTGAAAGATTTCTCAGTGTCTAAAATTAGGACAATTTATCAAAAAACTAATGCTAATTTCCAGTTTTAGCACAAGATATAGAGAGCTTAGATACTGACATTCTCAACCTTGCATGGAGAAAAAGCTGAACAGACTGGAAATAAATAATTTTTCTTGTAATTGTAAGTGAACTGAGTTTGCAAAACAAACACTCACCCCCAAATCTAGAGAGACAGCTTAATAGAGAGTCACAGCTGAGATCAGCTTACAGGGCAAGAAGGTACAGGAGCCAGGAACTGGTAGTAGCACTTAATGGTAACTTTTGTGAATTGCTGGATGCTGAGAGTGGAGGATGAAGTGGAGAGTGATAAATTGTGGATGCTCAAGTCTGGGGGAGGAGGCCACATTTATAAAACAGATTAAACTCTAGTAAACCTAGTAGGTTCCATGGTGAAGTTCCAAGGAAGATCCCACAACTCTGGCAGAGGTAAGGGAAGAATAACCATTGGGAAATATACCTAGAATGTTCTCCATTCCAAAGTCCTGCTCTCCATGCTAAAATATTATGCCTGTGGCTGATTCAGGTCGATGTATGGCAAAAACCATCACAAAATTGTAAGTAATTATCCAATTAAAATTAATTAATATATTTAAAAAAAAAGATTTAACTAGAAACTCAGTCCTGCTGTAGAAGGGCATACATTTCACACCAGCAGCATCCTACATTATCTAACAGGGAAAAACAGAAATTCTGCCACTGAAATAGCACTTGTGGTGAACAATACCCAGACACTAATTGCTTAAGTCTTAAATATTAGATTACAAAATGCTCCCCTTACCTAATGACTAAAAAACAAATGAAATGAGTTTCAGGATAACAGTGGATTACAGTTGAATAAACAGTCAGATACTGACTCTCTTTTAGGAAGGAAGACGTGTCAATAGAAGAAACAAGGAAGCCTAAAAGAGGGGTGGTTTGCTTGTTTTAGTCACTAAGTCATGTCCAACTCTTTGCAACCCAATGGGCTGTAGCCAGTCAGGCTCCTCTCTCCATGGGATTTCCCAGGCAAGAATACTGGAGTGGGTTGCTATTTCCTTCTCCAAAAAAGAGGGGTTAAATGGCTCCAATAAGGATAATAGATTTCTCTATTTCTCCTTTCAGCTCTACCCATTTATTCAATTCAGTTCAGTCACTCAGTCAGGTCTGACTCTGTGACCCCACGGACTGCAGCACACCAGGCTTCTCTGTCCATCACCAACTCCAAGAGGTTACTCAAACTCATGCCCATCGAGTCGATGATTCCATCCAACCATCTCATCCTCTGTCATCCCCTTCTCCTCCAAACTTCAATCTTTCCCAGCATCAAGGTATGTTCAAATGAGCCCGTTCTTTGCATTAGGTGGGCAAAGTATTGGAATTTCAGCTTCAGCATCAGTTCTTCCAGTGAATATTCAGGACTGATTTCCTTTAGGATGGACTGGTTGGATCTTCTTGCAGTCCAACACCACAGTTCAAAAGCATCAGCTTTTTGGTGTTCAGTTTTTTATAGTCCAACTCTCACATCCATACATGATTACTGGAAAAGCCACAGCTTTGACTGGACAGACCTTTGTTGGCAAAGTAATGTCTCTGCTTTTTAATATGCTGTCTAGTTTGGTCTTTCTTCCAAAGAGCAAGAGTCTTTTAATTTCATGGCTGCAATCACCATCTGCAGTGATTTTGGAGCCCCAAAATATAAAGTCAGCCACTGTTTCCATTGTTTCCCCATCTATTTGTCATGAAGTGATGGGACCAGATGCCATGATCTTAGTTTTCTGAATGTTGAGCTTTAAGCCAACTTTTTCACTCTCCTTTTTCACTTTCATTAAGAGGTTCTTTAGTTCCTCTTTGCTTTCTGCCATAAGGGTGGTGTCATCTGTATATCTGAGGTTATTGGTATTTCTCCCAGCAATCTTGATTCCAGCTTGTGCTTCATCCAGCCCAGCATTTCACATGATGTAGTCTTCATATAAGTTAAAAAGCAGGGTGACAGTATACAGCCTTGATGTACTCCTTTCCCAGTCTGAAGCCAGTCTGTTGTTCCATGTCCAGTAGTAATTGTTGCTTCTTAACCTGCATACAGGTCGAGGCTCCTTTGTCTTTGGAATTCTCTTGGCAAGAATACCAGAGTGTGTAGTCATTCCCTTTTCCAAGGGATCTTCTTGACCCAGGGGTTGAACCCAGGTCTCCCACATTGCAGGTAGATTCTTCACCATCTGAGTCACCAGGGAAGCCTATCCATTTCTTACTATGTAATTTTTATTTCTGATAATTTTCCTTGTTCTGAAGCCTTTTTATTGAATTATTGCAAAGTAGACTCAACTATATGCTGTCTACAAGAAACCCCTTTTAAATATAAAGAATCAGATAAGCTAAAAGGAAAGTAAAATATACATTTTGTTGTTCAGCTGTGAAATCACGTCCAACTCTTTTGGACGCCATGGCCTGTAACCTGCTGGGCTCTTCTGTCCATGGGGTTTCCCTTGGAATGGGTTGCCATTTCCTTTTCCAGGGGATCTTCTCAACCCAGGGATCAAAACTGGGGCTCCTGCCACATCTCCTACATTGCAGGTGGATTCTTTACTGCTGACCCACTGGGGAAGCCATAAAATATACATTATGCTAACACCAATCAAAAGTAAGCTGGAGTAGCTATATTTGAGTTTTACACAAAGACCTCAAAACAAGGAAAATTATCTAGAATAAAGGGTAGCATTAAATAATGAGAGTCAAAAGCTGATAGAACTGAAAGGAGAAAGAGAAACCCACTATTATTATAAAAGACTTCAGTATCTCTTCATTATTTAGATAAAAAGGGAAGAAACCATGAAAAGATAATGTTAACCCAAATAAAATTATCAGTCAACTTAATGTAAGTGACATTCATATAATCCTCCACAACCAGTGAATAGGCATTTTTCTCAAGCCCTAATGGAATATTCACCAGCGTGGAACACACTTTGTGCAACAAAAGAATATCTTCAGAAACTTAAAGAACATGAATCATTTTTAAAAATTGTTCTCAGATATGAGAACTAAACTAGTGCAATGGTCTAAAAACATTCAATGTGATGACGTTAGGAGGTAGGGGTTTGGGGAGGACCTTAGTTCAATAAGGGTGGAACCTTCAAGAAGGGGATTAATGGTCTTATAGAAGAGATCCCACAACAATGTCTAGCCACTTGCACTGTGTAAGGACAGAATTTGCAGGCACAGTCTATGAGTTGGCAAGTGAGACGTCACCAGTCACCAAAGTGGCTGTCATCATGATCTCAGACTTCCCATCCTCCAGATTTGTGAGAAGTAAATTTCTAGAAAAGGTCAGTTTTCATTCCAGTCCCAAAGAAAGGCAATACCAAAGAAAGACCAAAATGCTGCACAAATGCACTCATCTCACACACTAGCAAAGTACTACTGAAAATTCTTCACGCCAGGCTTCAACCGTACTTTAACTGAGAACTTCCAGATATTCAAGCTGGATTTAGAAAAGGCAAAGAAACCAGAGATCAAATTGGCAACATCCAGTGGATCCAAATTGCCAAACAGCAAGAGAATTTCAGAAAAAAAAAATCTACTTCTGCTTCATTGACTTTGCTAAAGCCTTTGACTCTGTGGATCACAATAAACTGTGGAAAATTCTTAAAGAGATGGGAATACCAGACCACCTGACCTGCCTCCTGCAAAACCTATAGGCAGGTCAAGAAGCAACAGTTAATACTGAATATGGAAAAAAGAACTGGTTCCAAATTGGGAAAAGAGCACACCAAGGGTGTACATTGTCACCCTGCTTATTTAACTTCTATGTCAAGTATATCATGAGAAATGTCAGTCTATATGAAACACAAGCTGGAATCTAGATTGCTGGGAGACATATCAATAACCTCAGATAGGCAGATGACACCACCCTTATGGCAGAAAGTAAAGAGGAACTAAAGAGCCTCTTGATGAAGGTAAAAGAGGAGAGTGAAAAAGTTGGCTTAAAACTCAACATTCAAAAACTAAGATCATGGCATCTGGTCCCATCTCTTCATGGAAAATAGATAGAGAAACAATGAAAACAGTGACAGACTTTATTTTGGGGAGCTCCAAAATCACTGCAGTTGGTGACTGCAGCCATGAAATTAAAAGACATTTGCTCCTTGGAAGGAAAGTTATGACCAACCTACAGAGCATATTAAAAAGCAGAGACATAACTTAGCCAACTAAGATCCATCTAGTCAAAGTCTAGTCTCATCAAAATCTACTGGTTTTTCCAGTAGCCATGTATGGATGTGAGAGCTGAACCATAAAGAAGGCTGAGCACCAAAGAATTGATACTTTTGAACTGTGGAGTTGGAGAAGACTCTTGAGAGTCGCTTGGACTGCAAGGAGATCAAAGCAGTCAATCCTAAAGGAAATCAGTCCTGAATATTCATTGGAAGGACTGATGCTGAAACTGAAGCTCCAGTCTTTGGCTACCTGAGGCAAAGAGCAGACTCACTGAAATGATCCTGATTCTGGGAAAGAGTGAGGGCAAGAGAACTGAATGACAGAGGATGAGATGGGTGGATGGCATCACTGACTCAATGGACATGAGCCTGAGTAAACTCCGGGAATTGATGATGGACAGGGAGGCCTGCCGTGCTGCAGTCCATGGGGTCACAAAGAGTAGGACACAACTTAACAACAACAAAATTTCTGTTGTTTATAAACTATCCATAGTCAGGTACTTTGTTATAGCAGCCCAAATAGATTAAGGCAACTAGAAATCAATAATGGAAAGATATCAGGAAATTTTCTAAACATTTCCTAAATTTCAAAGTTTCCAAATCTGAATATTAAACAATACACTCTTAAATAACAGTAGGTTAAAGATGAAATTTCAAAGAAAAAGTAAAATTATTTTAAACTAAATGAAATTGAGAATATAAACTCAAAATTTGTATGGAGCTCAATAAAATTTACAACATAAATATATATATATATATATATATATATATATATATACACACACACACACACAGAGAAATATTTTACATCACAAAATTAAACCTCTATCTTAGGAAAGTAGAAAAAGAAGGGCAATATAAATCTAGAGCAAGTGGAAGAAAACAATTAAAACAAATTTAATTAAAAATTAAATCAGAAGTTAGTGAAAAGAAAACAGAAAAATGACAAAAATCAACAAAACCAAAAATAAAAAGATTGTCTGAAAAGAACAATGAAGTTAAAACTTTCTAACCATGTTAAGAAAAATGAGAGATGACACAAATTATCAGTATTAGGAATGAAATTGCCACTACTGATCCCACAGACATTAGAAGAATAATAAAGAAAACTTATGAACAATTCCATGTTCCAAAATGACAACATAAAAAAATGGGCTGAGCTCTTAAAGACGAAAAAAACAAAATAACACAATAATGGATAATTTAAATGGGACTATTTTTGTTTAACTTGTATCAGTAGAATCAATAATTAATTGCCTTCCAAAACAAAAGCTTTAGGCCCAGAAGTTTAACGGCGAGTTCTAATAAACTTTTAAAAGAAAAATGTTAATAATTCTCTACAATCTTTTCTCAAAAATTTAAACACATGGAAACATATTGTGAGGTTAAAATTCTAATACCAAAACAAGACAGATACATTACAAATTAAGGGAAAAAAAAAAACTACACAATCTCTCTCAGACAGAAATTCCCTACTAACTATAGTTAATAAATCCAACAATGTATAATAAAAAATAATACACCTTGACAAATGAGATTTATGTCAAGTATGTAAGGCTGGCTGAACATTCAACAGACTTTACTAGAACAATTCAAAGTCAAATGCAAAAAAATTTTTTTTTTTAATTTCAAAACCAACTCTCCTGAATTTAGATACATGTTTTGTACTTTTCATAAAGATTAATTCAAACCAGATCACATGTATAAATGTAAATAAAAGACTGCAAAATCTTCTAGAAGAAAACACAGGTGAAAATCTATGTGTCCTTGGGTTTGATGAGTTTAGATAGAAAATAAAATATGATCCATGAAAGAAAAGAATAATATACTGGATTCATTGCAGTAAAAAGGGTTTGTTTTGCAGAAGTTAGCAGGAAATGGAAGGACAAGCCAAGACTGACATAAAGTATTTGTAAGATACAGATTTGATAAAGGAATTTTATCCAACATGTACAAATACTCTGTAAATAAGACAGCAGCTCAATTAAAAATGGGCAAAATATAGAAGCTGATATTTGAGTTATTTGACCAATGCTATGCTATGCTAAGTCACTTCAGTCGTGTCTGACTCTGTGCGACCCCATAGACAGCAGCCCACCAGGCTCCCCCGTCCCTGGGATTCTCCAGGCAAGAACGCTGGAGTGGGTTGCCATCACCTTCTCCAATGCATGAAAAGGGAAGTCGCTTAGTCGTGTCCAACTCTTAGCGACCCCATGGACTGCAGCCTATCAGACTCCTCCATCCATGGGATTTTCCAGGCAAGAGTACTGGAGTGGGGTGCCATTGCTTTCTCCGACTTTGTAACCTACATTTAAGCAATCACATTCCTGATTTTACACAACTGATCTGAAAACACAGCAAATGCTTATACCAGTTTTAAGAGTTTGTAAAAGTCTTGTAAGTTTTGTAAAAGCAATTAAAATGTTTTTTCATAGTAGGTGAAGGGATAAATTGCAGTATGTACATATCATGGAACAATTTTTAATGATGAAAAATGTTCTATCACGTCATGAAAAGACATAGGTAGATTATAAATGCATATTAATAAGTGAAAAGAACATATATTCAAAAGCTTCTATACTATGTGATTCCAACTATATTACATTTTGAAAAAAAAAAAAATGAATAGATAAACATCAGAGGAGGAGAAGCGGAAGACAGAGGATGAGACGGTTGGATGGCTTCACCAACTCAATGAACATGAGTTTGAGGAAATTCCAGGGGTTGGCAATGGACAGGGAAGCCTGGTGTGCTGCAGTCCATGGGGTTGAAAAGAGTCACACACAACTGAGTGACTGTACTGAACTGAAACATCAGACTAATCCTAATTGAGGATAGTCTACAAAATACTTGAACTTTACTGCTTAAAATTGTGAAGGCCAATAAAAACAAAGTCTGAGAAATCAATCACAGCCAACAAGTGCCAAAAGAGACGTGTCTACAACCTCAGTGAAAGAAGTATGAAAAATTGTGCTGATCTAAGAAACCTTAGAAATATGTGGAGTATGTAAGACTTATTATAAAGGCAAAAACAAACTATAGGTGACCTTGAACAACATGGGTTGTTCAAGTGCAAGTCCACTTATGTGGGGATTTTTTTCAATACACATGTATTCCAGTACTGCACGATCTGTAGATACAGAATTGCACATATGGAGGGCTGACTGTAAATTATAGACATATTGTCCCACGTATGGGATCAGCATCCCTAACCCCAAGTTGTTCAAGGGTCAACTGTACAGATAAGTCACACAGTACACATTAATTGTAGGTTTCTTCATGCTGGTCCTAGTTAATAATTCTGATTGTGTTAAGGTATGTATACTAGCATTATACAATTAAATGAATGAACAGTTAAAGGTGGTAGCCAGGTTTCTCAATGTTGGAGCCGGAAGTTACAGATAAACAAGTGTATGTATATATGTGTGTATATATATATATATATACACACACACACACACACATATATATATACAGACATATATGTGTGTGTGTGTGTGTGTGTGTGTGTGTGTAGTATGCATGTATATTATGGATTAGTATACATACATACATACAAAATGATGCTGTGTCAGCCGAGAGGGCCTAGAAGCAACAACATGTCAGTAGCTATAAGCATACTTGTCACTTTGATCTTAGTTCTAATACCATTTTCTAATGAGAGAACACGGGGCTTCATGAATAAACAGCTGATTCTAGTATCAGGGAAAATGATATACAAGATGAACTTGAGAATCTTATAGGCCAGAAGGGAAGGGCTGTTTGTGTCTCTCACAAAAGCACACTTAATAATAAGGATGTGCAAAGGAGCCAGTTGAAATCACTGTGGCCGAAACTAGAATAATTTGAGGAAAACATGTCAAATGCGACTGCATTATGCCACACATAGTGCCATGCACATATATACATGTGTGCATGAACATATGTGCACACATAATAAGCATGAGTCTATGCCAGTACATATCAACACCTGAGTAAAGGAAAACATATACAAATGGTTCACGTAGAAAAGTCCCAAATAATTGATGTGCATATTCTTTCCTTCAGCGGGTGGAGTGCAGCTCATCGCCCTTAAGTGTGAGTGCATCTGAGTACAGTATTAAAGGACTCCAAGAAGAGTAACTTAGGCCCCTGCATTAGTAATACCTCAAGGGCTACATCAACCTCGATAAGTCAAGATGCTACCCTTGATAGGCCACTTGTCAGGTCTTCCTTCAAAAAGCTCATGACAGTCTGTGTTCAGTTATAAGGTAAACATCAGACGACCCTAACTGAGGTGTCGTCTGTGCAATACTTGAGCTGTACTGTTTAAAACCTGGAGGGCCAATGAAAACAAAGAAAGTCTGAGAAATCAATCATAGCTAACAAGTGCCAAGAGAGACTTGCCTACAAGATTTAACACCATATACTCTTGGGATATTGGAATAGAGAAATGACCTTATGTAAAAGGTAGGAAAACTTGAATAAAGTATGTATTTTAGTTAATAATTTATGAATATTTATTCCTTAATAGTAACGAATATACCAAACAAGTATAAGTTTTTAATAACAATGGAAACTGGTACAGCATATTAAAATTCTGTGTACTAATTGGCAAACATTCTGTAAGAAAAATACACTTTCTGTAAGAAAAATATACTTCCAATTTTTTTTTTCTGCTTTCACCACTTCCATTTATAATTGTGTCAGAAGTTCTATACAGAACTTTTCTTTAGTCAAGGAAAAAAGAGAAAGTCATTTTTACTGGAAATGAATTAAAAATATTTCTATTCCTAGATGGAATGATTCTGTATTTAAAAAATCTGGAGAATTAACAAGAAAAAAATAGTATAGATAATAAATTCAGCAAAGTTGAAAAATTCAACATTATGAAATAAAAATATTCTCTGTTTACATACATTTAGCAAAGAACAATCTGAAAAGGAAATAAGTCTGATAAGGTTTGAACACATAAAAATGAAAAAAAAAAAACAAAACACCCAAATCCATATAGCTCAACAAAATGATACAATCCAATTAAGTAGCAGGCAAAGGACCAATCAGATATTTCCATAGATGATATACAAGCACACGAAAAGATGCTCCCAAGCATCAGGAAATGCAAATCAAGCCACAATGAAATAATGTTTAAAGTCCTAAAATTAAGAAATTTAAAAATAATGAAGTTATTAGAATATAAATAATGAGTTAAGCATACATTTTTAATACTGCTATAAATAATTAAATAAATAAAGGAGAAAGTACATGTCATCATTGCTGAAGAATTCCAAATAATAAATGTAGATACTGCTTGCTTCAGGAGCTATCGTTTTTTATTCCCCATCACCCCTTTGGAAATGAGCAAGGCTCACTGACTCATTACCAAAGTATAGAAAATGCAAAGGGGAAAAAAAAGTCCTAACAGTCATAGCAGAGAAGCCAGGCATACGATACTTTAACCAAGAGATCCAACTTAACATTATCAAAAGAAATCATGAAATTAGCAAAACACTAGAGATTAACAAAACATTGTAAATCAACTATGTGCTGTGTGTAGTTAGTCGTTTAGTTGTGTCTGACAATTTATGGACCCCACCAGACTCCTCTGTCCATGGGATTCTCCAGGCAAGAATGCTGGAGTGGGTTGCCACACTCTCTTCCAGGGGATCTTCCCAAATCAGGGATAGAACCCAGGTCTCCAGTATTTCAGGCAGATTCTTTACCATCAATCAACAATACTTCAATAAAATAAAATTTTTGTAAAGTGTCATATTCTGGAAATATACATGGAAAATAATTTCTATAATGTTTATTATATTGAAGGAGTATGGCAGAAATTTTTGGAAAAGTATTATCAGTATCACAGGGTTTTAATATTAATTCAGTGAGGAAATATAGTATTTCTTAATACCTTGGAAGCAATTCGATTGAGGAAGAGAGAGTGGGGAGGGAAAAAGATGTCAAAATAAAATAATGTAATATTCATTTTCATAATTATACATTTTACATACATTGTAAGAATTTATATTTTGGCATACATACACAATCTTAGCAGTAAATAGCAGTTTTCCTGTAATGACTAAGATAAATACAAAATTAAGTATAGTAAAGGATAGAAAAAATCTCATAAAGTAGATAAAAGTCATTTCCCATGGTACAATAATCACAGAAAAGTCGTTGCATACAGCATAAACTCAATATTTCTTAAATTGAGCTGAGATTTGATTTAAATTCTAAATATCAGTTTAGTTCAGTTCAGCTGCACAGTCGTGTCTGACTCTGCGACCCCATAAATCGCCAGGCCTCCCTGTCCATCACCAACTCCGGGAATCCACCCAAACCCATGTCCATTGAGTTGCTGATGCCATCCAACCATCTCGTCCTCTGTCGTCCACTTCTCCTCCTGCCTTCAATCTTTCCCAGCATCAGGGTCTTTCCCAATGAGTCAGCTCTCCACATCAGGCGGCCATACTACTGGCATTTCAGCTTCATCAGTCCTTCCAATGAACACCCAGGACTGATCTCCTTTAGGATGGACTGGTGGATCTCCTTGCAGTCCAAGGGACTCTCAAGAGTCTTCTCCAACACTAGAGTTCAAAAGCATCAATTCTTCTGCGCTCAGCTTTCTTTATAGTCCAACTCTCACATCCATACATGACTACTGGAAAAACCATAGCCTTGATTAGACAGACCTTTGTTGGCAAGGTAATGTCTGTGTTTTTTAATCTGCTATCTAGGTTGGTCATAGCAATGTCTCTGCTTTTGAATATGCTATCTAGGTTGATCATAACTTTCCTTCCAAGGAGTAAGCGTCTTTTAATTCCATGGCTGCAATCATCATCTACAGTGATTTTGGAGCCCAGAAAAATAAAGTCTGACACTGTTTCCACTGTTTCCCCATCTATTTCCCATGAAGTGATGGGACCAGATGCCGTGATCTTCGTTTTCTGAATGTTGAGCTTTAAGCCAACATTTTGACTCTCCTCTTTTACTTTCATCAAGAGGCTCTTTAGTTCCTCTTCACTTTCTGCCATAAGGGTGGTGTCATCTGCATATCTGAGGTTATTGGTATTTCTCCCAGCAATCTTGATTCCAGCTTGTGCTTCTTTCAGCCCAGCGTTTCTCATGCTGTATTCTGCATATAAGTTAAATAAGCAGGGAGACAATATACAGCCTTGATGTACTCCTTTTCCTATTTGGAACCAGTCTGTTGTTCCATGTCCAGTTCTAACTGTTGCTTTCTGACCTGCACATAGGTTTCTCAAGAGGCAGGTCAGGTGGTCTGGTATTCCCATCTCTTTCAGAATTTTCCAAAGTTTATTGTGATCCACACAGACAAAGGCTTTGGCATAGTCAATAAAGCATATTCAAAAGCAGAGACATTACTTTGCCAACAAAGGTTTGTCTAGTCAAGGCTATGGTTTTTCCAGTAGTCATGTATGGATGTGAGAGTTGGACTGTGAAGAAAGCTGAGTGCTGAAGAATTGGTGCTTTTGGACTGTGGTGTTGGAGAAGACTCTTGAGAGTCCCTTGGACTGCAAGGAGATCCAACCAGTCCATTCTGAAGGAGATCAGCCCTGGGATTTCTTTGGAAGGAATGATGCTAAAGCTGAAACTCCAGTACTTTGGCCACCTCATGCGAAGAGTTGACTCACTGGAAAAGACTCTGATGCTGGGAGGGATTGGGGGCAGGATGAAAAGGGGATGACAGAGGATGACATGGCTGGATGGCATCACCAACTTGATAGACATGAGTTTGAGTGAACTCTGGGGGTTGGTGATGGACAGGGAGGCCTGGTGTGCTGCAATTCATGGGGTCACAAAGAGTCAGACACAAGTGAGCGACTGTACTCAACTGAACTAGGTTGGTCATAACTTTCCTTCCAAGGAGTAAGCGTCTTTTAATTTCCTGGCTGCAATCACCATCTGCAGTGATTTTGGAGCCCAGAAAAATAAAGTCAGACAGTGTTTCTACTGTTTCCTCATCTCTTTGCCATGAAGTGATGGGACCGGATGCCATGATCTTAGTTTTCTGAATGTTGAGCTTTAAGCCAACTTTTTCACTCTCCTCTTTCACTTTCATCAAGAGGTTCTTTAGTCCTCTTCACTTTCTGCCATAATGTTTGTGTCATCTGCATATCTGAGGTTATTGATATTTCTCCCACCAATCTTGATTCCAGCTTGTGCTTCCTCCAGCCCAGTGTTTCTCATGATTTAAATTATTACTTGGCCATTTTTACTTATACTGCATCATAATATCCATGCATGTCATTAAATGTTAGTCAGATTTACTATTGATTTGATTATGACTTTAAGATCTATTGAGATATGTCTAGGCTGTAGTCAACCTTTGTTAGGAGCCACAATGGTAAGCAGGTAGGACAATGTGAAAAATGCCAGTGGTGTGGTCAAGATGCTGTAACAACTCAAGAAAGAGAAAAAAGCCACACTAAAACAACAAAATCTTTTTGATTCATCATTATTTATATGCACAATTTTTTAAGAGAAAAATCTAAAAGTGAAGTTGCTACATCACAAGATAGCTATTTTACAGATTTTTTTGACAGTCATTGATAAATGTCCTTCAAGTGTCTCATATCCTCACATACCTAGTAACAGTAGACATCATCAATTTTTTAATGTTTATAAACTTGAAAAACAAAAATATATCCCCAACTTTAAGTTTTTTATTTTAAAGAAAATGCATTTCTGCATATTTATTGCTTATTTGTCTTTATTTTTCTGTGATTCCTATATACTTCCCTGTAGGTCCTATTGTTTTAAATCAGTCACATGAATGAGTAAAATATGCACTAATATGATAATGGGATTAACCTGCACTGTTTATGTGCACCAATAATATTTTTAAAATGAATATGCTTTTGAAATTTAGTGTAGAAATATTCCACACAGATATTTTAAATAATGCAATGAAATCACAACCTTTACTTTAATGGAGTTTGCCCAAGTTGTAGCTCCTGAACAGTATTCTTTAGCACAAATATTCACCTAATTAAGGATAAAGGGGTTAATCTAAATGTATCCTTTTCTAATTTTGTATTTGTACTACTATAAAACATTATATAGCTTATATACATAGCAGAAATAATATCTGAATAAGTAATAATGTTACTTTATATTATCTTGATACTTTTATATAATATATAAAGCCTGACTCATTAACATTATATATGAAGTAGAAAAACATTAATAATGTTGAAGATTAATATTGGTAAGTGCCACCTTTAGACACATGATGATTATTTCGAATGTAAAAATGTAATAGTATTTTATGTGGAAAAACACACTGGGCTTTTGAAATTTTCAAACTGTATTCATCCCTAACAGCTGACAGGTCTAAATTACAGTAGTCAACTAGTCCGATGCTTTCACTTAATGATGGGGAAAGTGTGTTCAGGAGGGTCCCTGATACACAGAAGACCTCCCAGCAACAGTGGCAGAGCAAGAACAGTGTTTAGACGTCCTCTCTTCTTTATTTTAGCTCAAGTTTGGTAATAATATGCTCTCAGTAGAAAGAAAATCTGAAGTAATATCAGTATAAGTATTAGGATACCAAGAAAATCAAGACTTAATTAAATGGACTCAATGGAATGTTTTTTTTCCCCTCCTCCCCCCACAAATGCCTCTTTAGAATTCCCGACCAACGCCTTTGTTGGTATCTTGGCAATACGTAAGAATTTCATTTTGAAATAAAGTGACAAAGTTTTTA
This sequence comes from Bos indicus, assembly GCF_029378745.1. Classification (NCBI taxonomy): domain Eukaryota; kingdom Metazoa; phylum Chordata; class Mammalia; order Artiodactyla; family Bovidae; genus Bos; species Bos indicus. Next base: position 104,000,594 of record NC_091766.1, read on the forward strand.
TTTAACTATTCAACATGTTTTCTTCAATTGGTTTACATGTATCTAGAGATCTGATGAAACTGAACACAACATTTTAAGATCTTTCAGAGGTAAAGAATTATGTAAATGAAAGAATCGGGTTAAAAAATTCATAAAAAATGACATATGCTAGTGAAAATGAAGATCATCAAGCTTATCTCCTGCAGGCTTTTACGTTTTATACTTAATCCTATATGAGCTCATGAAAAATTTTCAAGAAAACTCATTTTAACATGTGAGATTAAATGCACCTTTCATACATTCATAGTTCATGGTTTATCGGTGTTATTATCCAAGGTTGTCATAATAGGCATCTTTTTATTGAAATCTATAAGAATCTAATAAACACAGAAGAAATTTTCATACAAACCTTTCTGTATTAAATGACCCTTAATAAACAAGAAACTCTGGAAGGAGACCATGCAAGTTGGATATAAGATAATCCATGCCCACATATATAAGACATAAAGGCATATGTGTCTACAGTAAATGTAATTACTGACATTTATATTATATACATTCAATAGTATATAAAGAAATATAGTGTGTATGTATGTGCATGTGTGTGTGAGACAAAGTATAGAATTCAGGCCTTTTTTGATCAATTCCCAGACTATCCCTGAAAATAATTTGTAATTCATAAATTATTGCTCAGGAATAGCTTACAGTATCTGATTAAGCATGTAACATATCATTCAGAGAGAAATGTGTGTTTTATTTATATAGAAAGCTTTACAACATTACATCATTAGCTACATGAGTTGAATATCATTGAAATATACTTCAATCAATGTGGTCAAACTATATTCACAGTATGTCAAGACAATATCTTCCTCATCTTAAGTCTTCCTCTTTCTTCTTCCAAATGTCCTAATTATACCAACTTTCCAAATTTTAATCTTTATTGTTTCTACAACTGTTTTAAAAACCGGAAAAAACTGGTAATTGGAAAAATGAGTATTTCTCTGGATATAAACCGTAGTTCCATTTTCAATCTAGAAATCATTTCTCTGCTATCTCTAGCCTACCTCCTGAGTACGATGTAACACTTTCTCCCTTCCAACAGATGTCAATATCCCTAATTTATGAATACAGAGAATTTAGAAGAGTAAGGAAGGGTTGAGAAGAGGCCCACACAACTAGTATTTCTATTTCATTCATTTATTTTCCTTTATGAGAACTGTTTTTACTTATATACTTTAGTGGAACTTATATATACTATAATCATAATTTATGTTTTACATATAAAATTTATTAAAACAGTTTATAGATAAATATTCAAATTTGTTTATATATTTCAATAGCAACAATCCTTAATAACAGAATGATCTTTGTGATTATTTGATTAAGGTTTTTATGCCATAATTAAGCAAATTTAAGAGGACACTGTTAAAAAAGTATAAGAAACAAAGCAAAAACTAGCAGTAAGTAATAAAAAGAAAATACTCTCAGAGGATCAACAATAGTTTGTTTCTAAAGGGTCTTTCGATGCCAAGGGGAGTTTTATTGAAAGAAGCCTGTTCTTTACTTTTTAATAACATATTTACTGTAGTGTACAGTTTAATAAAAGTTTTTGGAGTTTCAAATCCTTTAAGCATACTTCACAGTGTCTCAAGAACAAGGTGCACTGTGGCTAAGATAACGTTTGGTACAAAAATAACACTCTATAGATCTTTTATTTAGTTATTGACCCACTCCACACCTGCACATTTTTTTTTGCTGCCACAAAGCTAAACGCAAAACTATTCAGTATATACAATTGAAATGAACAATTTTTGTACCTGCTGAATAAGGGTATTTTCAAAATAAAAAATTTCTAACCTATTTCATAGATCATGGTTTCTTCAACTATGTTGTTCCAAATCATATTAGGCTTTGTGTTAATTTCATAGGCTGATGAAACTTTTCCAATAAGCAGTTAGGTCAAGCTGTCAAAGTCTCTGGATAGTTATCCAGTATTTGAGTCTCTTGCTGATAAAATATTACAGATATTAACATTCATTTTCAAGGCTAGCATTTTCCCTAATGTTTCAGTTTTGTTGCACATTTAATTGTTCATATTCACCTGAAGTTCAGTTCCACTCTGTGATACTATAGTAGCAATTTATTAAGAACTGGCACTTTAAAGGTTCAGTATTAAAAGAGTAACGGTGAATTATAGTACTCACTGCACATTAAACTACCATCTTGTGCAACAAATGTTACAGGTAATCAGCAACCTGAAATATCAATATTTTACTGCTTTGGAGATTACATTAATTACAGTCACTTTAAGAATGCAATAATTAGACTGCTTTATGGTAGCCACTAAGGTTAGTTTATGTAAGTAATTATTCATCTGCTACAAACCTTCATGAAAGTATTAAGTAATCATATATATATATATACATGTATATTCTGCATATCTTAAAAATTGTGAAGTTTATAAAGTATAACACTAGTGAATGATGTTCCTGTAACAAAAAAAAAAGAAAAGCATTTGAGATAAAAATGAGTAATCTCTGGCATCAAATTTAAAAAATAAAACTTAATGTCTATACATGGATGACATAGGCTTGAATGTGCATAATCTACTCAACTCATAAATGAGATTTTTACTGTGTATTAAAAGACTATGATGAATGGAAATCTTTTTCTGAAATATTCCTGGAAAATAACCCATTTCCATGGACAAGCAAGGTTAAGTTGTTGTAATACTTATCTGAAAAATTAGCTCATCAGTTGTGCATAAAAATATCAATGCTACTTGTTTATTAATGTGTATTACATTGTTAATATAATGATGATTGAATTACCTAACATGTGGTATATGGAAACACCACTTATTAAAAAAAGAATCATACATTGAATGAATATAAGAGTTACAGATAGGAAGTTAACAGATGATAAATATAAAAGGGAAACTATTTCTATTAATATGGGCTATAAAGGGCATTGTAAAGCTCAGGCTGAAATAACCATTAAGAAAATGGCCCAGATGAGCAATGAGCCAGGCTAAATTCTGAAAGAATTATGAAATAGCCCTGTGTATGTACTGCATACGCTAAGCTGCTTCAGTTGTGTCTGACCCTTTGCAACCTTATGGGCCGTAGCCCACCAGACACCTCTGTCCATGAGATTCCCCAGGCAAGAATACTGGAGTGTGTCGCCATGCCCTCCTCCAGGGGATCTACCCAAGCCAGGGAATGAACGCGCATCTCTTATGTCTCCTGCACTGGCAGGCAGGCTTTTACCACTGCCACCACCTGGGAATCCCAGCTCCTACTGTATTTTATGTTGTCTGACTACAGCTTTCAGGCAGTTACCACTAGGGGACGTTATAGAAAATACAGATTTCAGAATTTTACCCATTGACTTGAGAAATAATAGGTAAGAACCTGGTTACTCAATGGTAAAAATTTGCCTGCCAGTGAAGCAGATGTAGGCTCAATCCCTGGGTCAGGAAGACCCCCTGGAGAAGGAAATGGCAACCACTTCAGTATTCTTGCCTGGGAAACCCCATGGACAGAGGAGCCTGTTGGGCTATACAGTTCATGGACCTGCAAAGAGTCAGACATGACTTAGCAACTAAACAACAATTTTCTGACAGGTTGAAGCATACTACCATGGAAAGATTTCTAAACAACAATTTATATCCCAGAATCTAAGCAAAGCGCTTCATATGCACATAACAGAATTGTTGAGATAAATTTCCACATGAACTTGTGTTCTCCACTTCCTACTTTCTACCCTGCAAGAACATATTCCTATATTTAATGCTTCAACATAGAAGTCTATTATTAGAATATACTACATGTACTATATGTTTATATGAAAAAAACTCCTCCTCAGAAACATGTGCAGTTATACCTTTTTTGTGTGTGCATGCTCAGTCACGTCCAGCTCTTTGTGACCCCATCCATGGAATTCTCCAGGCAAGAATACTGGAGTGGGTTGCCACTTCCTACTCTGGTAGATCTTCCCAGCCCAGGGACAAACCTGCATCTCTTGCCTCTCCTGCATCAGCAGGCAGATTCTTTACCGCTGTGCCACCTGGAAAACCCACACCATTAGGCTTAAAAATCAAAAGTGGAAAAGGAATTACCCGAACTTACTGTTTCCTGGTAATTTACCTTCTCTGATACGGTGCTCTAAATTTTACAATCTAAGGTGTGTGTTTTTTTTTTTTTTTCAATTCATGGACTGCATTCTTTGATTAGTTATCTTGCCTGTAAATTTATAGATATTATGCATTTGTTTACCTCCTCATTTTATTTACCTGTTTTCCTCATAAGCAAATATACTATATTTGATGCAGTCTGAAACATTTGATAAATGTATACATTAGAACTATCAGGAAAGATTGATGATACCACAATTCAGGTATTTTTTCCTGAGATCTTATTGTGTCCTTTTTCAGGATATCATAGCCCCTTATGCCCATTGTGAACTCTCAAAGGTCAATTTTCTATTTCAAAATTTTTGGCAATATGCACTTCAAGTTAGTCTTCCTTCCAACAATTTATGCTAACACCAAATATGTGTCATTCTTTGTGGACAGAGAATCCATGATAAGACTACACTATTTAACAGATAAAACTGAGAAATACTGAGAGCTGTGATAGCAAGGAACACTGACAGAAAACAAATTAGATGGTTGTCACTTACGCTGGCATAAACCAAATACCTCCTCCTGTTCTAAAAGAAGTAACTCCAAAGTATCTGTAATCAAACGCCGTATTAATAAAAGAATGGGCGGAAGTATGAAACTGAGGCTCTTCCTATTTCTATAAAAGGTATCTGACCAGGGGGATAACATGACTGCTGTGTGAAAAGAAAAATACCAAACCATGAACGACCAAGGATATTTTCTGACAGACTGAAAGAAGCACACTACCATGGAAAGATTTCTGATTAAAATAGGAGTTTGTTGATTTTGACTTAAGTTCTGTGTACAAATAATCCGTCCACTATATTCAACTGCTTCGTAACTGAATTTCTGAATTCAGTCAAGCTAAAATAATTAATTTTTTCTCCATAACATAGAGATAACTAGCTATAGATTCCCCATATTATTTTGTGAGCATTCACAAAATCTTACAAGGGAAGAAAGGTTTTTTCATATCCATGAATACTCTGATCAGTTAAATGTTTTATTTACTGAGTCAAAAATTGTTCCTAAACTCATTCAAGTTAGCAACCATTCCATTATATGGTTGCTTTCAGAAATGATTGTGGAGAATTTCAGATGAAAAGAGAAAATATTTTTCGATCAAAACTGTAACATTCTCATAAGTTAAAGAAAATAGGATTTCAGTTTTAAAAGAAATGCTCAACGGGCACAATCATTATCATAACAGATTATTATAAATACCTTAAATTAAAAATGTTTCAATGAAATAATTATCACGGCAAGATTTTTCACAGATGTAATAATCAGAGGAAGGCCAATGGACTGAGATGATAAGAAACACAGATAGGATTATCGGTAGAAAACTGCCTTAAGTAAATTGATCATGTGTCATTGGATATATATTTATGTATGATCTGGTTGAAATGCATTTCATCTAAATTTAACTTGTATTTTGTAATTTCTGTTTACATATAGCTACTTCTCATTAGAGCTGAACATTTTGTACTTAAGCATACACAAAACAACTGCTTAGCTTTCAGTCACTATTCTCTAATCAATTCTATAGTTCTTCCTAAGCCTTCTTCCTGAAGTACAATTAGATCACATTAATCCCTGGTTCAGAAAAAGAAAAAAAAAAAAAAACCCAATGATGCCCCATTGCCTAAGGAATTAAACTCTTACTTGTTAGGCTCAGATCGTCTTAAAGTCTGGTCTCAGCCTCAACTGGCAAAAAAACATGCTCCGTCTCTACTCATGCTGTGCTCTATAGCAGCAAAATCAAATAGAAGAACGTTCCCACGTAGTAAATGATAAACTATTCGGCTTAGTAAAGCCATGCTTTTTTCAACCTATGATGTAAGGTGATTAATGATCATTTCATACTACACAGGGGTAGGTGTGGGAGGCACACTGAACATTAGGAATAATAAAGAGGACGCAGCAGCAGTGATCCACATCTCTCACCTGATCTGCTCAGTGCTAACAGTCTTCATACGCCACTAAGTTCAACGTTGTCCAGCTTTTTACATTTTACTTAGTGCACAGACTCCTGACTTGTGTGCATGGCTGTTTATACACAAGCATGTATATATTCACATCTACACATACAAAGTGACTATGTACACACAACATGTGTCTCTTTAACAGAAAGTAAGTTTACAGAAAGACATGTGGATTTTCTGCATGTTTCTTTAAGTCTTCAGCATATTTTATATACATGGATGAGAGTTGGAGATCCGTCGCCTAGTTTAACCAATGTGAGGACACAAGAATTTTTCCTCTCTATGAAACTTTGAGCTGAAAAATATCTTCCTGCTTAAGTAAAGAAAGAGTTTTCTCTCTGCTGAGCTGTAGCTGTATCATGGATAATAAGTAGCTAATAATAAATAATTATTATTTATTAACAATAATTAATTATTATTATTATTTATTATAAATAATAAAAAGTAGCTAATACTTTATAAAAAAACAAGCTGGGTCTGAACTGCTTCCCATGTAGAGGGCTTGGAAGTTGCCACTCCATCCTAACAACAACTAAAAATCTGAACAAACTGAAAAAATAAACAACTTTTCTTGGATTCATAAGAGAGGGGAGGAAACATGGCAAACTGCTTCCCCCAAGACTGGAGACACAGGTGAACATGGCAAGTCAGGACTTATCAAAACAGAAACTCATAAACAGACATCAGTGCTGGGGAAGGAAAACCTCCACTGCAATTGTTGAGTTAATGGAGCTTCTGCATGAACAAGTCTGAGAGTTAAAAACTCCGCTGGGATCTAGTCATGGAGGAGGTGAGGTACCCACACTTTTTATACTTTTGTGACTTACCACCAAGGGCCAGAGTAGGTTTTCACAGTAAACATTGAATGAAAATCTCTTTATGCTTCCAGGATGGGGAGAGGAAAAGAAGTAATTTTGAAATATTCCAGAGCACCTTTTCTTCCTAACAAGCTATGTACTCAGGAGAAACGATTTAATCAGAGCCTAACTTGTTGGGGTTTTTATAAAAGACTAACTGATCTAGGCAAAGGGAAATATCCAACTCCAGCCAGCTCTTAACATTCCATGTGAGAAAAGAAAAATGCTCAATTCTAGTCCCTCCAGTCATTTTGTCCAATTAAAGGAAGAGGAGGGAAAACTGAGGTGCATGTATGAAGTTCACAGCCCAGGGGTAGAGGCCCACTGAAGACTAAGTCCTAACCACAGGACTACAGAGCACTTCCCCTCCCTCCGTCTCCTTGCCACCACATTGCTGTAGGTCTGTTTAGAACAGATATTTTGACCTATTGCATCGCATCTACCTATCAAGGAAAAAAAGAAAAGCTTTAAGGCAAAAGGCAACAAGCGCAATCTGAAGGGACAGGACAAACTTAAGAACCAGGCATGACAACAATGTTGAATTATCTGGCTGGAAATTTAAAACAACCATGAACAAAATGCTAAGAGCTCTAATGGATAAAGTAGTTGTTCAGTCACTAAGTTGCGTCTGACTTTCTCTGTGACCCCATGGATTGCAGTACATCAGGCTTCCCAGTCCTTCACTATCTCCCAGAGTTTGCTCAAACTCATGTCTATTGAGTTGGTGATGCCATCCAACCATCTCGTCCTCTTTTGCCCACTTCTCCTGCCCTCAAATTTTCCCAGCAACAGGACCTTTTCCAGTGAATTGGCTCCTCGCATCAGGTGACCAAAATATTGGAACTTTATCCAAAGTACTGGCTAAATTAGACAACATGCAAAAACAGAGGATCAATGTAAGTAGGAAATGAAAATCATAAGAAAGAACCAAAAAGAAATACTAGAGATAAAAAACACTGTAACATAAATTAGAGATGTCTTTGATGAGCTTTGGCATCCCTTGTAGCTCAGAGGGTAAAGCGTCTGGCTGCAATGTGGGAGACCTGGGTTGGGAAGATCCCCTGGAGAAGGAAATGACAACCCACTCCAGTATTCTTGCCTGGAGAATCATATGGACAGGAGAGCATGGTAGGCTACAGTCCATGGGGTCACAAAGAGTAGGACACTACTGAGTGACTTCACTTCACTTTTGATGAACTTATTATAAGGATGGACATAGTTGAATAAATAATCCCCGAGAATATATCAACAGAGGCCTTCAATACTGAAAAGCAAAGAGAACAAGATTGGCAAAGCAATACAAAAATAGAGTATGCAAGAATGCGGGGGCAACTCTAAAAGCTACAACATACACATTGGAGGAGAGAGGGAGGAACAGAAGAGATATTTCAAACAATAATGACTGAGAATTTATCCAAATTAATGTCAGAGACCTAGCCACAGATCCAGGAACACCCAGTGGGATAGGTGCTAAAACAAATCTACCCCTTGGCATATGCGCTTCCCAGGTGGAGCCTGTGCGAGAACCCATCTGCCAATGCAGCAGATGGAAGAGATTTGGGTTTGATCCCTGGGTCAGAAATATCCCCTGGAGGAGGGCATGGCAACTCACTCCAGTATTCTTGCCTGGAGGATCCCATGCACAGAGGAGCCTGGTGGGCTACAGCCCATAGGGTTGCAAAGAGAGAGACACGACTCAAGAGACTTAGCACAAACAGCACACCTTGGCATACCATTATCAAACTACAGAAAATCAAAGTTTAAAAACTACTGAAAGAAGTCAGAAAAAACAATAGCAACAACAACAACTTACTTTAAAAAGCAAAGGTAAGTATTACATCTGACTTCTCAAAACCTGTGTAGACTAGAGAGAGTGGGCTGAAATAATAAAAGTGGCAACAAACACCAACCTACAAATTTTTTACCCTGCAAAATTATTCCTCAAAATTGAAAGAGATATAAGGGATATTCTCAGATAAACAAAAATAGAGGGAATTTATTGCCACCTGCCTTGCAAGAAATGTTGAAAGAACTTTATTAGGGACAAGACATAATATTGACTAGAAACTCAGATCTACATAAATATGAAAGGTATTGAAGATTAAATGAAGATAAAATAAAAACTTTTATTTTTCTTATTCATTATAATGTAGGTTTTTCAACATAATATAGAAATGTATTAAACTATGTATGTTTATAGACACATCACATACACACACACACACACATAAGGCTTCCCCAATGGCTTTGTGGGTAAAGAATCTGCCTACAAAGTATGAGATACAGGAGACAAGGGTTCAATCCCTGGGTTAGGAAATCCCCTGGAGGAGGAAATGGTGCCCCACTCCAGTATTCTTGCCTGAAAAATCCCATGGATAGAGGAGCCTGGCAGGCTACAGTCCAAAGGGTCAAAAAGAATCAGACATGACTGAGAAGCTAAGCACGTCACATCACGTATATATACACACACACATATACTCATATGCTTATATGAAAGTGAAATAAATGGCAGCAATGATACAAGGGTTGGAAAGGATTAAGATTATTTTGTTGTTATAAGGTACTCACATTACCTTTGAAGGTTGTTTTTCATAGCTTAAAAAAAATACTCATGGCTAGAGTTTTAAAACCTCATGAGTTGATAAGAGAGTTTAGAAGATGGAATAAAGTACAGAATTTATATTCTTATACTTAAAAATAATGTAATATGAAATTAACACAAAATAAGTATGCTGTGATATTTCAGAACATAAAGAGTGAAATCAGTGGTTTAACAAATTGTGTCATACCACCAGCACCATGGAATGCCATCCAGCAGAAAAAGGAACTGCTATCAATATCTAATGACAGTTCTGATGGATCACGATTTAATTATGCCTAGCGATAAAAGCCAGTCTAAAGATGAAATGCTGTATGATTCCATTCATGTAACAATCACAAAATGACAAATGATAGAGATAGATAACAGATTAGCTGGTTCTGGGGCTAGGGAGGGGGATGAAAGGAGGTGACTATGGCAAGTTCAGTAGCACAAGGGGCTTGATTGAAGTGTGGCGGTTGTGACAGAAGTCTACATGCCTTGAAGTCATATAGAATTAAATACGCATGCGCAGTATATAAAGCTAATCAGTCTCAATAAGACTGATGGATTTTTACTGTCCCTTTGTAGTACTATGGGTTGTAATACTAGTAGGACTATAGCTACGGAAGATGTTGCCACTGTTGGGAACTGAAGCAAGTGAACATTGAACTGAATGGAGTTTCTCTGCGTTATTTCTTGCAAGTGTATGTGAATCTACAATTATCTCAGGAAAAAAATATTAAACTAAGGGGCAAGATAAAGAGCATCTGAACAAATGCTAAAAACATTAAATACCAATTCCTAAAATGAAACATAAATTCATTAAATAAATTACAATATCTTTTGGATTGATGACCAGTTCTGGATCTGAATCCGACTATTTTAATTCATATAAGCCATATTAAAAAACAAGTAGAATAGAAAAAAAAACAAAAAAAAAAAACAGAAAAAAACATAACATATTAATTGAAACTAGCTGGCAGGAAATATGTGATTTCTCTACTAATAACTGGTGCAAAAAATACAACTTCAAGTATTAATAATCCAAAATAAAATTGTAGGTTGCATATAAAAAATGAGAAAACAAGCATCAGTTCAGTTCAGTTCAGTCATTCAGTCATGTCTGACTCTTTGCGACCCCATGAATGGCAGCACACCAGGCCTCCCTGTCCATCACCAACTCCCAGAGTTCACCCAGACTCACAACCATCGAGTCAGTGATGCCATCCAGCCATCTCATCCTCTGTTGTCCCCTTCTCCTCCTGCCCCCAATCCCTCCCAGCATCAGAGTCTTTTCCAATGAGTCAGCTCTTCGCATGAGGTGGCCAAAGTACTGGAGTTTCAGCTTCAGCATCATTCCCTCCAAAAAAATCCCAGGGCTGATCTCCTTCAGAATGGACTGTTTGGATCTCCTTGCAGTCCAAGGGACTCTCAAGAGTCTTCTCCAACACCACAGTTCAAAAGCATCAATTCTTCGGTGCTCAGCCTTCTTCACAGTCCAACTCTCACATCCATACATGACCACTGGAAAAACCATTGCCTTGACTAGACGGACCTTTGTTGGCAAAGTAATGTCTCTGCTTTTCAATATGCTATCTAGGTTGGTCATAACTCTTCTTCCAAGGAGTAAGCGTCTTTTAATTTCATGGCTGCAGTCACCATCTGCAGTGATTTTGGAGCCCCCAAAAATAAAGTCAGCCACTGTTTCCACTGTTTCCCCATCTATTTCCCATGAAGTGATAGGACCAGATGCCATGATCTTTGTTTTCTGAATGTTGAGCTTTAAGCACTTTCATCAAGAGGCTTCAGATCCTCTCAAAAGAATAAACAAAAACAGCCAAAATTCATCCTGAAATACAGGAATATTTTGCCACAAAAATCCTACATGAATTTGAAAAATTAATCAAGCAACTACATTTAGGATGATACAACTCAGAGCAAATCCAGGAATTCAGATAGGCAAACAACAAGAGGTGGTGTGTAACACATTGAGGATGTGAAACATGAATTGTAAGATTTTAGAAAAGAGATTGAAGGGAAACTTCTTCAGAAATAAAAATTAAATTACAGGAACATGAGAAAGAACAGACCCCATAAAAGCTCAACAGTTAATATGGAGTATAATGAGAAGACAAATAAAATGAAAAAGAAATAAAGGAATACCTGAAAAAAATTCAGATAGGATATAACTGTAGCAGACACTTATGGTGTCCTCCCTACTCTCGTGCCTTGCCATTTCAGACCATTAGCCACATTTTCACTACCAGCATCTCTCTTTTCCTGAAAACTTTTTCAACTTCTGGAGCCCTCTCTGCCTGTGCACATGTAAGCTGGATGTGTGATAAAAATATAAGTTCTGAAGAGCAGGCTTTGATCCATGCCTAATAGAACTTTCTTACCCCTCCACTGAGTTTATCCTGAAGCTCCTTTTTTTTTTTTTTTTTTTAACTATCTTTGAGTTCTTCAGTGGGTTGAGTTCATGCTGCCCATGATGGCAGTTGATAATAAGATACCCTTTATTACCTGTCTTTCTTTTCCTGTTTTCCTTCCTCTTTCCCATAGCAGTTTTAATTCCCATTAAAACTACTTGGGTTAACTACAACTTGCCCAAGTGTTTCCTTCTAGCAAAATCCAAATTAGGACAGGTACTAACAGCCACGAACTTTTGAAGCAGTTTTTCATGATATAATTTGGAAGTGGAATCTTTATTGTCCAAATGACAAGGATTACATTTCTGGTGCTAAGTGGATAGTGATAATCCATGGTGGCTGAATCATCACAACTACCATAATTCTCACATGTGATAAACTGGGATATATCAGATCTGGAGAGAGCTCTGTGGCTCAGGCAATACACCAGTGGAGAGATAGCGGGGCAGTGGTGATGATAAGGAATGTGGAGTTGGTTAAGTACCACTGAAGCTGTGCTGCATGATTAGCTGCTCAGCTGTGTCTGACTCTTTGTGAACCCATGGACTACAGCCTTCCAGACTGCTAGGATGGGGGAAAAAAATAAACAAGCTCAGATTGGTCAGCTACTGACTCAAATGTGGTATAACATTTACAAAAGAACCTTTATCACATTGTAAAGAGAGCCTGATCTCTTGCATCAAAAGGCAAGCCTGTGCTCAAATTCAAGCCCAAGTCCTAATTTTAAGGAGAGAAATGCAACAAATAAGGCTGAGTGTAGAGCACTGGCAGGCCTCTGAGACTAAATTAAGGACAAGGATGTGGATGGAGCAGGACCCTGAGACCTGAGACAAGACTGTCATACTTGAGCACTCAAATCCCCCAGGGTCTCTGGAACCTCTGTTCTTACAGAAGTCATCAAGAAACCTACTCTTGACTATGATCATGTGAAGACATTACATGATGTCTTGCAAGGCAATCATTCATCATATTCAAGGTCTGAAATCACTACCCCTGATTGTTGCTAGATAAATGACTATGGCCAAATTTCAACATGGCATAACTGGAGAAGTATTGTGTCTGACCCAGAAAGTAAGAGATTAACCATGAAAGGAACTGAAACGGTTAATAAATCCTGGAAGGTAGCTGCAAATATGCATGGGAAATTCCTTTGAATGTAGTAGATCACAAGGATGGAATATAAGGCTGCAGAAACAACAGTTTAATGACAGTGGAGCCTTTTCTCCTTGTTCATTATTTAAAATTCTGGTAGGAATATGGCACAGTGATGTCCCATAGTTAATAAAGTGGTATTCTGCCACTGCCTTGACAAAGTACTGAGGAATGTATTCTGAGATACAGGTACGCTAGAGCAGAGTAAGACTGAAAAACTCAACTCACCATGCGAATTTCATTAAAACAATAAAAAATGCACTAGAGAAGGGGGCACAAATATCACTAAGAAGCTCAACAGCGGTGCTCCTCTGTAGGGGAGTACTGCTTATACAGATAATTGCTGTTCAACTTGATGTGAAAGTGTCACTGGCAACGGCAGAGTTCTGGAACAGCTGAGACCTATTGTCGGCAGATTTGGAAAACTCAGCAGTGGCCACAGGACTGGAAAAGGTCAGTTTTCATTCCAATCCCAAAGAACAGCAATGCCAAAAATGTTCAGACTGTAATACAACTGGGCTCATTTAACATGCTAGTAAGGTAATGCACAAAATCCTTCAATGTAGGCTTCAGCAGTACATGAAACGTGAACTTCCAGATGTACAAGCTGAGTTTACAAAAGGTAGAGAAACTAGACATGAAATTGCCAATATTCATTAGATCATCAGTTCAGTTCAGTTCAGTCATTCAGTCGTGTCTGACTCTTTGTGACCCCATGAATCGCAGCATGCCAGGCCTCCCTGTCCATCACCGACTCCCGGAATATACTCAAACTCATGTTCATCAAGTCAGTGATACCATCCAGCCATCTCATCCTCTGTCATCCCCTTCTCCTCCTGCCCCCAACCCCTCCCAGTATCAGGGTCTTTTCCAATGAATCACCTCTTTGCATGAGGTGGCCAAAGTACTGGAGTTTCAACTTTAGCATTAGTCCTTCCAGTGAACACCCAAGACTGATCTCCTTTAGAAAGGACTGGTTGGATCTCCTTACAATCCAAGAGACTTTCAGTAGTCTTCTCCAACACCACAGTTCACAAGCATCAATTCTACGGACCATCCATAGAATGGACATCCATACATGACCACTGGAAAAACCATAGCCTTGACTAAACGGACCTTTGTTGACAAAGTAATGTCTCTGTTTTGTAATATGCTTTCTAGGTTGGTCATAATTTTCCTTCCAAGAAGTAAGTGATTTTGGAGCCCCAAAAAATAAAGTCAGCCACTGTTTCCACTGTTTCTACTGTTTCCCCATCTATTTCCTATGAAGTAATGGGACCAGACAGGCAATGCCAAAGAATGCTCAAACTACCACACAATTGCACTCATCTCACACGCTAGTAAAGTAATGCTCAAAATTCTCCAAGCCAGGCTTCAACAATACGTGAACTGAACTTCCAGATGTTCAAGCTGGCTTTAGAAAAGGCAGAGGAACCAGAGATCAAATTCCCAACATCTGCTGGTTCATCAAAAAAACAAAAGAATTTCATAAAAATATCTATCTCTGCTTTATTGACTATGCCAAAGTCTTTGACTGTGTGGATCACAATAAACTGTGGAAAATTCTTCAAGAGATGGAAGTACTAGACTACCTGACCTGCCTCTTGAGAAACCTATATGCAGGTCAGGAAGCAACAGTTAGAACTGGACATGGAACAACAGACTGGTTCCAAATAGAAAAAGGAGTATGTCAAGGGTGTATATTGTCACCCTGCTTATTTAACTTCTATGCAGAGTACAGCATGAGAAACGCTGGGCTGGAAGAAGCACAAGCTGGAATCAAGATTGCCGGGAGAAATATCAATAACCTCAGATAAGCAGATGACACAACCCTTATGGCAGAAAGTGAAGAGGAACTAAAAAGCCTCTTGATGAAAGTGAAGAGGCTGCTGCTGCTGCTAAGTTACTTCAGTCGTGTCCGACTCTGTGTGACACCATAGACGGCAGCCCACCAGGCTGCCCCATTCCTGGGATTCTCCAGGCAAGAACACTGGAGTGGGTTGCCATTTCCTTCTCCAAAGCATGAAAGGGAAAAGTGAAAGTGAAGTCCCTCAGTCGTATCCGACTCTTAGCGACCCCATGGACCACAGCTTACCAGGCTCCTCCGACCATGGGATTTTCCAGGCAAAAGTACTGGAGTGGGGTGCCATTGCCTTCTCCGAAAAGTGAAAGAGGAGAGTGAAAAAGTTGGCATAAAGGTCAACATTCAGAAAACTAAGATCATGGTATCTGGTCCCATAACTTCATGGGAAATAGATGGGGAAACAGTGGAAACAGTGTCAGACTTTATTTTTCTGGGCTCCAAAATCACTGCAGATGGTGACTGCAGCCATGAAATTAAAAGACGCTTACTCCTTGGAAGGAAAGTTATGACCAACCTACACAGCATATTCAAAAGCAGAGACATTACTTTGCCAACAAAGGTCCGTCTAGTCAAGGCTATGGTTTTCCCAGTGGTCATGTATGGATGTGAGAGTTGGACTGTGAAGAAAGCTGAGCGCCGAAGAATTGATGCTTTTGAACTGTGGTGTTGGAGAAGACACTTGAGAGTCCCTGCAAGGAGATCCAACCAGTCCATTCTAAAGGAGATCAGTTCTGGGTGTTCTTTGGAAGGAATGATGCTAAAGCTGAAACTCTAATACTTTGGCCACCTCATGCCAATGAGTTGACTCATTGGAAAAGACTCTGATGCTGGGAGGGATTGGGGGCAGGAGGAGAAGGGGACGACAGAGGATGAGATGGCTGGATGGCATCACTGACTCAATGGATGTGAGTTTGAGTGAATTCCAGGAGATGGTGATTGACAGGGTGGCCTGGCGTGCTCCAATTCATGGGGTCACAAAGAGTTGGACATGACTGAGTGACTGAACTGAACTGAACTGATGGGACCAGATGCCATGATCTTAGTTTTCTGAATGTTTGGAGACAGAAAAGGAATTCCAGGAAAACATCTGCTTATGCTTCACTGACTACACTAAAACCTTTGACTGAGTGGATCACAACAAACTGTGGAAAATTCTTAAAGAGTTGGGAATACCAGACCACCTGACCTGCCTCCTGAGAAACCTGCATGCCGGTCAAGAAGCAACAGTTAGAATCAGGTATGGAATGGACTGGTTCCAAATTGGGAAAGGAGTACATGAAGGTTGTATAGTGTCACCATGCTTATTTAATTACCATGTAGAGCACATCATGCCAAATGCCAAGCTGGGTGAAGCACAAGTTGGAAGCAAGATTGCTGGGAGAAATATAAACAACCTCCGATATGCAGATGACACCACTCTAACAGCAGAAGTAAAGAGGCACTAAAGAACCTCTTAACAAAAACAAAAGAAGACAGTGAAAAAGATGGTTTGGGACTCGGCATTCAAAAAACAAAGATCATGACATAGAGTACCAACACTTCATGGCAAACAGAAGGGGAAAAATGGAAACAGTTACTGATTTTGTTTGCTTTGGCTGCAAAATCACTGCAGGCAGATGGTGACTGCAGTCATGAAATTTAAAGATGTTTGCTCCTCGGAAAGAAAGCTATGATGAAACTAGACAGCATATTAAAAAAGAGACATCACTTTGCCAAGAAAGGTCCATCTAGTCAAAGCTATGGTTTTTCCAGTAGTCATGTACAATGTGAGAGTTGGACTATAAAGAAGGCTGAGTGCTAAAGAATTGATGCTTTCAAAATGTAGTACTGGAGAAAACACTTGAGAGTCCTTCGGACAGCAAGGAGATCAAACCAGTCCACCCTAAAAGAAATGAATCCTGAATATTCATTGGAAGGACTGATTCTGAGGCTCTAATACTTTGGCCACCTGATGAGAAGAGCCAACTCATTGTGAAAGATCCTGATTCTTGGAAAGATTATGGGTAGGGGGAGAAGGGGGCAACAGAAGATGAGATGTTTGGATGGCATCATCGACTCAATGGATGTGAATTTGAGGAAACTCTGGGAAACAGAGATGGACAGGGAAGCCTGGCATGATGCAGTCCATGGGGGCAAAGAGTTGAACATGACTTAGTGACTGAACAACAACAATTGACCAGACTTCAGTATCAGAGATTACATATAAATATTATTACTGTAAAGGATTTGGCAGAAGCTCCACACAATGCAATTTCCACCGCTGAGTCTTCTAACAACATAAACTTGTTTCAATCATTCAGCCTAAACACCATGCTAGTTACATAAGTGCATACTTTTTCAATGCCATCTTTTGATCTTAGTGTCACTCAAGTGTTACAGTCTTCCAAATTCTCCAACGCAAAAGCTGAAGCAGTGTTTCCCTTTGTGGTGAACAGCATCGCCGAAACTCAAGCTGACATACAAGCCATGTGCCCCTTTCTTGGTGCTAGGAGTTGGGAAGAACAACAGCTAGCTCTTTGAGAGGGTGACCCAGTGGATAGTCCCACTGGAAGCACTGTGGGTTTGAAATGCTATCCTTATGGACATGGTCTATCTTGAGAGAATTGATATCATGCCCCTGGGCCGTGTGATGGTGTATCTTCGACCAGGGAGTGAAAAGAGAAGATTCCCTGCTCATCATCCTTCCCTGTGACTCCCCTGAGAAATGTTAGCTTCTCTTCTCCACAATTTTTGTCTCTGATGACCAAGAGTTCCTAGTTCCCAGAGAAGAATAATGCTCTTTGAGAAGCTATGGTAGGGGATGCCACTTAAATTAACCCTAATGCCATCTCCCATTTTGTTCTCCTCATACCAGTAGTCCAGGAGTCAAAGAAAGCAGTTATTGAAGCTCTCAAGTGTTATTGATCATAGTTATCTGGAGGAAAATAGGAATTTTTTTGCCTAATGAGGGCATAAAAAATTATCAAGGTATCCAGAATACTCAACGGTATGCCTATTGGTGCTTTTGTGTCTAACAATGACCATGTGAAACTTCATAAAGTCTTCCCAAGAGCTAATTATTAAAGGAGAACATAAAAACTAGTGTGAGTAGCTATGTATATATTACCAAAAAGTATTAGGTATCAATTAGGAGGCATCAGCTGCAAAAAATAGAATCACCACACTGGCTGAAGCAATGAAGTGACTATGTATTTTTTGTATGAAAACCAGAGTTAGATAGTTTCAGGTTGTTTTAATAACTCAATAATATTGTCACTATAATTATATCTACATTTTTATCATCATCTCCCCCCCCCAGTGGTTACAATATAGCCACTTTGGATCCAGATACCACAATCTTTATTCTAGCACGCCACGCAATAGAGGAAGAGTCACAGTTTACTGTCTTTCTCAATGGAAGGTATCCTCTTTACTTTCCTATCTTATTTACCAGAAAGGCTCCAATAAGTTACACTGCACAAGGACTCTATTTTGAAATTTGATAACATACTAAGATTGAGTAACCCCCTCACCCGGGAACCCCTGGCTTTGAGTTGGAATACCTAGAGAAATATCTCTTTGGCACTTTGAATAAAGATGGCCAAAACTAAGAAAAGTAAAAAAGAAATTAGTCTCTCATGCAATCCAAATATTTTAGAATATGATCATACTGATGGAAAAATTGTGAGGCTGATGGGAATTGTCAACAAATCACCAATATAAATCCTAAATGTAATGAAGCTAAAAAAGATATATGCAGGCAAAAGAAGCCAGAGAATAGCTTTGCTAATGGATCTCTTTGGTTTATTTATAAATCAGGCAATGAAACAGTCACTTTATTAGCTAAACATCATAACTTGTAGTGCGTGGTGGTGTGCCCTGATTATCAAATGTTATTAGATGTTTAAGGATAAAATTATGCATATATCTGTAATTTATGCAGAACAAATATCAAAATAAATCTATAATGAATGTTTACAACACCATCATATTTGATTTATTTAATATACACTTAAAATGAAATCATTTTAATTGCTTCTTCAGGCAGATTAGCTCTTCAAACAAACTAACAGAAGTCTTACGATTATATTTATACATACATTTTTTGTATAATTAAGACATCTCTTTTATGAAATTCCTTATGTAATAGCTTAAGCAATGCCAAAGCAACAAATTCATTTGTTGCTAAATGTAAAGTTTTTAACATAAATACCTATACAGTGTTACTCTACAACTTAGAAAAATAGCTATCAGCAGTTCTTTGAATCCGTATCTGCTGTATTTTATGATATATGTATTTCTCTTTGCACTACAATTCACAGAACAGTATCAACTATCATCAAGTAAAAACAAATCCTAAGTACTGAGGTAAGGACTATTAATATTACTTCAGAGTTTATAAGATATTATGAGATTCAGTCAGTTTATTCATTTAATGAATATGTGTGTAGTGTGTAGTGTAATGAATATGAATGTGAATAATGCATCTTTTAAAATACAAAATTTTAGTATAACAAATAGTTACAGATGCAGTTGCATCATTTCTGATGGAAACTATAGGGACACTCTGCCCTACTGAAAATATATGTCTTTTCAGTGCACTGGACAAATGTTTATGATAAATCATAGCATTTTAAAATCACTGGTAGAAAATTAAAAAAAAAAAAACAACTTCAAAATGTGATTTTGAAGCCAACTTAAATCCTGATTAAAGATAGCTGAAGTAGTTTTCTGTAGCCTGTGGACTTCATTTTCCATGCTGTCTCTGCCTAAATAAAAATTATAAGAGGAAACTCATACATTGGTTATCTATTTTTGATATTTGGCAAAACTAATACAATTATGTAAAGTTTAAAAATAAAATAAAATTAGAAAAAAAAGAAAAAAAAATTGCAGATTTAGATGATCAAAATGTTCCCCAGATTTTGTGAAACTAGAATACTGGTGACATTGCTTTTTTCAAATTTTCAGCTTCTGCTAAAGTTGATGTAATGTAATAAAGTCACTCAGTCGTGTCCGACTCTGTGTCCCCATAGACTGTAGCCCGCCAGGCTGCTCTGCCCATGGAATTCTCCAGGCAAAAGTACTGGAGTGGGTTGCCATTTCCTTCTCCAGAGGGTCTTCCCGACCCAGGGATCAAACCCAAGTCTCCTATATTGCAGGCAGATTCTTTACCATCCAAGCCACCAGGAAAGCCTAATTCCCTCAAAAGCTATCTTTGCATATCTTCTATTTTTCTCTGCCTATCAAAATGTTAACCACTCTAAAAGGCCCAATTCCACCACTGGCGGAGCAGCCTATACTGACATATCACTGTTTTACAATTTCTACACGATCTATTTTTCCTTTAGCTTCTCTGATTCACATCACCCAAGGGAGTGTTTCATGGCATAAAGACCCTGAGCGAAAACAGCGATAGAACAGAACTGACTTTTGTCATTACTGGGATTCATCCAACCTCATGGGACAGATGAAGAAACACCAAAATATGATAAGAGAAAGATCTGGAAAAAGGATGAAAGATGTCACACTGTGAATTTCCTTAATTTTGACCAAGTCAAACTTTTGTCATTCAGATTTATATTAGTAGCAAATGATCACGCCACCCAATGAAGATGCTCATGTTTAGATTATTTCTGAATTTTATTTCTGGATGGTCCACAGCATAATTTTAAAAGAAGGCAAATTTGGACACACAATGGTGACACAATTAGAGAGCATACAATTAAATCCTTTGAACCATACAGAAAAAAATACATCTTTTAAATTACATCATTCACCCAAATACTTAAAAATCGAAAGTACTGTGTAAGAACTTCAGGTTACAAGGTGAGAAATTAAATATATCTCTTTACTGTTAATAAAATGCAATACACAAGTTTCCCTGTTTTTGGCCAGGGAAAGACCCCAGTCTTTGGCCAGGAATATCATAAATTAGTATAGTAGGAGACAAGCCCACAGAAATAAAGCTGTTCCTCAACCCTGCCTAACTGGTATTTGCTACTGTTACAATCAATTTTAGTTGGACTTTCAAACACTTGTATCTCTTTTAGTATATAAATGGATTTTTTACTTATTTTTATTTGTTCAAATTCCACCCCCCCACACAACTAGTGCAAATTATGCAGTTCAGGCTTCCACATTTGGGGAAATCACAAGGGTTTTGGATCTACATCTGGAATGCAATGGATGAATCTCGCCCTGGGAAAACCACCTTCCTTATCATGGTATCTCCACTGTTGAGTATTCAATATAATAAATACATTTTTTAAGATTCTTTCTGATGTGGACCATTTCATAGTCTTAATGGGATTTGTTACAATATGGCTTCTGTTTTATATTTTGTTTTTTTTTTTTTTTGGCCACAAGGCACATGGAATCTTAGCCCCTTGACCAGGGATCAAACCCACAACCCCTACACTGGAATCAGAAGTCTTAACCACTGGACTGCCGGGGAAATGTCAATAAATGAATTTGTTAAAGTAAATTATTTTTTGAATAAAATACATACTCATAAAATGGCACAAATCATGAATGCACAGTTTAATGAATTTTTGCTAACTACACATATTCATCCACCCAGTAAGCTGACCAGGAAATTGACTAAATTGAATGTAAGCACCACATCTGAAGCTCCGCACACATGCGCCTTCAGGTGCTAAACCCAATAATCTGCAATATGAGACAGAAACACTTAACTGAAAATAAAATGATCATAAATTTAAAACAAATATTTTTTAAATTAAATAGTTATTTTGTTTAGAACTAGGTTAGTTGCTCAGTCATGTCCAGCTCTTTACAACCATATGGACTGGGAGCCACCAGGCTCCTCTGTCCATGGGATTCTCCAGGCCACAATACTCCAGGTAAGGGAATGGAGTGGGTTGCCATTCCCTTCTCCAGGGGATCTTCCTGGCCCTGGGATTGAACCCAGGTCTCCAGCATTGCAGGCAGAGTCTTTACCATCTTAGCCACAAGGGAAGCCTTTTGTTTGTTTATTTGTTTTATTATATGTACAACAAAAATACAATCTAAAATGTTATACCATATATATCATAAAACATAACACATGCTACACAGCACATACTATATAACATATATAATATATATTTTAAGTTGTGATAATTTTATCAATAAGTTTTCTGTCACATTTGGTTTTAAATCATTGATGGAAAGAAATTATATTTTATTCACTGTATATTTCCTGAGAATAAGTAAAATACTTTGTATAAAATAAATAATAAAATATTGATTGAATTTCTATTTTTTTCAATTTCATCTCTATAGTATTTTTATTTTTTGAATTTGCTAAGCTGTCACATGCTTTATACTGCATTTAATGTGCTGCTACTGAAAACTGGTGAGTGAATATGTTAATTTTATTCACCTACAAATTATGTAAAATTGTATAATTATCTATCTGATATAATTTTAAGATAAGATTTTTCTTTATTATCATTTGTACCTGCATATTAAGTTTTGGTGAGCTTGCTCATTTTTTTAATTATTAAATTTCAGCCCTACTATATTTATAGTGCTATAACTCAACATCAAAATATTAATTTTTATCTTTTCTATCAAGATCTATATTAAGTTCCTCAAATAATGCAATTCAGAAGTAATGCAATCAAGTGAGTGCATTCCTGATAAATTTTTCATGGTCAAACAAGATTTTTAAAATTACCTAAAAGGAGATTTTTAAAAATAAATGATCAAAACAACCACTTTAGTGGGAACCTAATTAAAAAGATCATTAAAAGTGAAATAGTCACACTCAAATTTAATTATAAATCTGCTCTTTTTCCTTCCTCAACATACTGTGCTATAAATGTTTACAATTGGTTAACCTATAATTAACAATGTTTATTACTTGAACTGCTCATCAAATAATTACCATGGCAACATTTTAATCAAACATGGTTGAATTTAGAAGACTACAAATTAAAATAGAGTAAACTACAAAACATGGTACATTCTATCTCCAAAGAAGATATTTTCACCCAATTTTTATGTTAAACATTTTCTTCCAAACTTAGTCATATTTTGCATATTTTATATTTGCTCTTTGTGATGTATGATTTAATGATCAACTGTTATTCTCATTCTACCATAAGACTGTCAAAGTTTTAAAGCATAATGAAAGGATCCTAGGAATAACAGTACCTTATGATCCAACAATCCCACTATTGGGCATATACCCTGAGGAAACCATAGTTGAAAAAGACACAAGCACCCCAGTGTTTATTGCAGCAGTATTTTCAACAGCTAGGACACAGAAGCAACCTAGATGTCCACTGACAAATGAATGGATAAAGAAGTTGTAGTACATACACACAATGGAATATTCAGTTCAGTTCAGTTCAGTCCCTCAGTCGTGTCCAACTCCTTGCGACCCAAGGAATCACAGCACCCCAGGCCTCCCTGTTCATCACCAACTCTCGGAGTTCACTCAAACTCATGTCCATCGAGTCGGTGATGCCATCCAACCATCTCATCCTCTGTTGCCCCTTTCTCCTCCTGTCCCCAATCCCTCCCAGCATCAGGGTCTTTTCCAGTGAGTCAACTCTTCGCATGAGGTGGCCAAAGTATTGGAGTTTCAGCCTCAGCATCAGTCCTTCCAATGAACACCCAGGACTGATCTCCTTTAGGATGGACTGGTTGGATCTCCTTGCAGCCCAAGGGACTCTCAAGAGTCTTCTCTAACACCACAGTTTAAAAGCATCAATTCTTTGGCGCTCAGCTTTCTTTATAGTACAACTCTCACATCCATACATGACTACTGGAAAAACCATAGCCTTGAATAAGTGGACCTTTGTTGGTCTCTGCTTTTTAATATGCTGTCTAGGTTGGTCATAACTTTCCTTCCAAGGAGCAAGCGTCTCTTAATTTCATGGCTGCAATCACCATCTGCAGTGATTTTGGAGCCCAGAAAAATAAAGTCAGCCACTGTTTCCACTCTTTCCCCATCTATTTGCCATGAAGTGATGGGACTGGATGCCATGATCTTAGTTTTCTGAATGTTGAGCTTTAAGACAACTTTTTCCACTCTCTTCTTTCACTTTCATCAAAAGGCTTTTATAGGTGAAGACATAAGTCTAAACACTGTTATAGAAAAAAAAAATCATACACTAATATATGAAATAAAGGGATGACAAAGCAACAGTTATCATATATCAACATGAAGTGAAATATATAGCAAAGTTTCTACTCTGTTATTCCAGATGATGGAGACAGAACTCAGGCACATCACTGAGTACACACTTATGTGCTCAAGAGAGGGAAGCTATCCAGGTATCACATTACAAACTTTCATCCAAGTTAGGAAGTAGACAGATGCCTACCAATATAACCATGGGAACTTGTTATGGTAGGACCAGAAACTGGCTTAGTGGGTGGTTACCTTAAGGACAAGAACACCAGGCAATCAAGTCAGTCATACAAAGGAATCAGTATACTCTTACCACCCACTTCTGCTTACACTCAGGAAGTTGGTACTTTCTTCTGAACAGTTCAGCCTGCTGAGTTAACACACTGTTAAGTTACCAGGGCAGTCATAGGGCAAGGAAGGCCATAGGAAACAAACGGCTTATGTCCATCCTCTTATACCTTGTAGGAATTCATTTTTTAAACAATACATAAAGTTACTGAAGATACAAGATCCATGGATCACGGTCAAGAAATGTGCCATAAATAAACATAAAGTACGTAGGAGAAAGGATCAACAAAACCAAATATGTCTAAAAAAAGAGAAACTTTAGAATCGTGATGAAATAAAAATTCGTATTCTAAGCCAAGTCAAGGAAAATTTGAACAAGGCACTTGTGCATTGTAAAGCTGCATTAGGCATCAACCAATCCTCCCGAAGGGCAGCAATATCTGCTCAACGATAGACAGCAACATTCTCCTAGCCTCAGCAAGATAACTCCTTAGGAGATAACCTTTTCTTTCATAACCTTTTTAGGGGCTATGATGACCCACGACCCACTACTCTGTTCATGTAGCCCTAGATTGTGTAAACTGTCAACAATATGACATTTAAAGCACAATTCTCTGTCTTATAGACTTAGGTAACTGTGCTTTGACCTCTAATGGGTAGAACAGTTTCAGAGCTTTCTGTGAAGCTGATCCCAGGTTATAGTCCTCAATTTGGCTCAAATAAAGTTTTCCATATCCTTCTTAGATGACTGATTAAGTCTGTTGTCATCATAGTACAGTAGTTGGAAATATTCTGTGGGAAAATATTCTGCTACTAACACCTAGAAATTACAGAGAAACCATAAAAAGCATCATTTAACTCGTGTGTCTGAACTCTCTTTCACACACACACACACTGTCTCTGTGTGTGTGTGTATATATATAGTTTACTGGCACTGCTTCCCCATTTTTTGAACAATGGAACCCACATTTTGTTTTGTACTGGGTCTCATATATTACACAGTCAGCTATGATGCCCAAAAAGAAATAAACCCAGTGTTGCTTCCTCTTGGTTGTGCACTAAGTCGTCAAATAGCAACAAAAGCAAGTATATTCTGGAAGGAAAACCCTCAATAATATTTGTCAGAATTAGAGCAGGGAGAGCCCATTCATGCCTAAAGTGAAATGGCCCTTACTAAGTCTCTGCGCCTCTGGATTTAAAATCCTTCACTGTCAAAGTGGCAAAACCATGAAGTTGCTGGCAATATATGTGCATATACCTGGTATGAACCTACTACATAAATATTAAAGACTTGGACTCATACACAGAGTTTTGTTTCATACATTTTTATTTTAACCAGGAAACAATGAATTTTACCCTTTCATGGCAATTACTTGAGTAATGGTTTTAACGACAGCACAATATGCCATCTAATACACATGTCATAATTTGTCCATATGTACGAATGTGTAGTTTAAAAAATAAACAATCATATCTTTAAACTGCCTTAAATTCTGATTATTTCCTGTGAAAAATTCCTCAAATTAGAATTATCTCAACCTGTTTTCTTTTAATTTTAAAAGCTTTTCAAATATGTTTACTCACTGTTCATTTAGACTTTTTATAATCACTACTATATTTTTCATATTTTTAAGTTTTGAAGAATTTATTGTCTTGATCATGTATTTGGGAAAACAATTTGCCTTTTCATTTGAATACTTTGAAAACTCTTGCTAGTCATAAGACTATAAATATTTAAAAGTTGTGATCTGTGAATCTCTGAGATTTGTGAGTTGCACTTGGTGTGAGTTTGGCAATGGCTAGGAGTCGAAGATTATCCATTTATTTCTTAGTTATTACTGGATTATTTACATTTATTATACATTATATAATTACTATTTGTTATGGATTATTTACATTTATTATGGATTATTACATTTACTATAGATATGTGGATAATCCGTATACATGGATTATTTACATTATTGTTGGATTATATACTTATTTCTTAGTTATGATTGGATTATCATATACTAAGGTGTTTCCACATATAGAGTTCATTAAAGACTATTATGTTTCATAGATTTGACTGTAGCCAATAAACAGCTGCTAAAATTATAATTTTAACTATCTTTCCTCAGAGGGAGCTTGTACCCAATAACAACCATTTTACACTTGTTAAGACTACCAGCTTGCACTGGTTTGGAGAACCAGTTCACAGAGTTTGGCTGCTTGGTATCTGATCCCTAGAGCCACCACTTACAAGCTGTGAAGGGTTGGGTAGGTTTCCTAAGTATATCTGCCTCAGCCTCATCATATTCAAAAGGTGACAAGAACTAACTCTTAAGAAAGATATAAAACTTAAATGATATTATGTACACAATCACACACACGTGTGTGTTAGTCATTCAGTCATGTGCGACTCTTTGTGACTCCATAGCCTTCCAGGCTTCTCTGTCCATGGAGTTCTCCAGGCAATACTAGAGTGGGTTGCCATTCCTTTTTCCAGGGAGTCATGTATGGATGTGAGAGTTGGACTATAAAGAAGCCTGAGAGCTGAAGAATTGATGCTTTTGAACTGTGGTATTGGAGAAGACTCTTGAGAGTCCCTTGGACTGCAAGGAGATCCAACCAGTCCATCCTAAAGGAGATCAGTCCTGGGTGTTTATTGGAAGGACTGATGCTGAAACTCAAACTCCAATACTTTGGTCACCTGATGAGAAGAACCGACTCATTGGAAGAGACTCTGATGCTGGGGAAGATTGAAGGCAGGAGGAGAAGGGGATGACAGAGGATGAGATGGTTGGATGACATCACTGATAGATGGACATGAGTTTGAGCAAGCTCTGGGAGTTGGTGATGGACAAGGAGGCCTAGTGTGCTGCAGTCCATGGGGTTGCAAAGAGTCAGACACAGCTGAGTGACTGAAGTGACTGACTTAAAGCCTTTAACTTTCATGTCAATAAGATTTCATTAAGTTGTCTCCTATTTGTTTTTGTTCTTGATTAACTAGTTATTAAACTGTAACATAAGTTTCTCTCTCTTCCTCTACATTTTCTCACTTCACTTTACCAGTTGCTATTGAAAATTAGTCATATTTTTGTATTTTGGTATCTAAAGAAGGGGGCTTCCCTTGTGGCTCAGCTGGTAAAGAATCTGCCAGCAATGCAGGAGACCTGGGTTCAATCCTGGGTTGGGAAGATCCTCAGGAGAAGGGAAAGGCTACCCACTCCAGTATTCTGACCTGGAGAATTCCATGGCTTGTACAGTCCATGGGGTCACAAAGAGTCTGACAGGACTAAGGACTTTCACTTTCACTTTCTAACTAAGGAAAAGTTTTATAAACTCATCCGTTCTTCCTTTGTTCTAAATTGCAGAGGCTGTTCTACTTAATTCTGTTTTACTTAATTGCAGAAAGTATTCTTTATTTTTGCATGTGCCTCCTAAGTAGCTTCAGTTATATCTGAATCTTTGCAACCCTAGAGACTTTAGGCTGTCAGGTCCCTCTGCCCATGTGGATTCTCCAGGAAAGAATACTAGAGTGGGTTGCCATGCTGTCCTCCAGAGGATCTTTCTGATCCAGGGATAGAACTCTGGTATCCTGCACTGTAGGCAGATTCTTTATCTTCTGACCCACCCCCACACCCTGACCCAAGGAAGCCCTTTATCTTTATATTGAGGTAAACTCACAAAGTCATCACTTTGCATTAATTGTGTTCATATTTCTAGAGTCATATGTGATTCAGTAGATAGGATCACTCTTTGATTTAGTTGCTTCAGTTCAGTTCAGTTCAGTCTCTCAGTCGTGTCCGACTCTCTGCGACCCCATGAATTGCAGCACGCCAGGCCTCCCTGTCCATCACCAACTCCCGGAGTTCACCCAGACTCACATCCATTGAGTCAGTGATGCCATCCAGCCATCTAACCTTCTGTGGTCCCCTTCTCCTCCTGCCCCCATCCCTCCCAGCATCAGAGTCTTTTCCAATGAGTCAACTCTTTGCATGAGGTGGCCAAAGTACTGGAGTTTCAGCTTCAGCATCATTCCTTCCAAAGAACACCCAGGGCTGATCTCCTTTAGAATGGACTGGTTGGATCTTCTTGCTGTCCAAGGGACTCTCAAGGGTCTTCTCCAACATCACAGTTCAAAAGCATCAATTCTTCAGCGCTCAGCCTTCTTCACAGTCCAACTCTCACATCCATACATGACCACAGGAAAAACCATAGCCTTGACTAGACGGACCTTTGTTGGCAAAGTAATGTCTCTGCTTTTCAATATGCTATCTAGGTTGGACATAACTTTCATTCCAAGGAGTGTCTTTTAATTTCATGGCTGCAGTCACCATCTGCAGTGATTTTGGAGACCGAAAAAATAAAGTCTGCCACTGTTTCCACTGTTTCCCCATCTATTTCCCATGAAGTGATGGGACCAGATGCCATGATCTTCATTTTCTGAATGTTGAGCCTTAAGCCAACTTTTTCACTCTCCTCTTTCACTTTCATCAACAGGCTTTTTAGTTCCTCTTCACTTTCTGCCATAAGGGTGGTGTCATCTGCATATCTGAGGTTTAGTTGCTTCAGCCATGTCCAAATCTTTGTGACTCCATGGACTGTAACCTGCCAGGCTCCTCTGACCATGGAATTCTCCAGGCAAGAATACTGCAGTGGGTTGCCATTTCCTTCTCCTGGGGATCACCCTTATTATTTTCTTTCAAATTTTCTTGAATTATATATTTTAGTTTTTTAATAGCAGTTTTATTTTCAGAAATGCAAATTATGCAAGTGCTGGATCTACTTTTTCTGTCTTCTAACATCTTTTGTTTTCTCTAAGCAGTTTCCTTCTTCCTTCTTCATTTTGCCTAGCTTTCTGAAGTCTGCTCTGTGGATTTATGGTTGCCTGTTGATGATGTCTTTTCTTTTCTATAGCTCCATTTGGCTTTCATGTTTGTCTGCTCCCCATCTCCTTGAGCACTGACAGCTTATTTAATACTTTTTGCAATTTTTAAATGATTTTTCCAACAATTCTTCTAAATTTTAGGGGAAATTTTTTGAAGATAATTCTCATCTCTTCTTTAATGAAAGACTATGTACATATTTCTCACATGTCTCCTGTTACCTATTCTTATTGCCATTTCTATTTCAGGACTTTTGGTTCATGTTATTCCCATATCCCCCTCTCTGCTCATACCCCATCTTCATATATATCATAGTAACACTATGTTTATATTTCTTTTTCATCCAAAGGCTCCTCATTTCTCTTTTTGTTTCTAGTTTTTTTTTTTTTTTTTCTTTTCTAGAGTAGAAGCAGAGGTTAGTTTTCTATAACCTATGAAGAAATTGAATGGTAACATCAATTTAAGAAAGACAGCATCTCTGATTTAGGAAAGGAATTTGAAATAAAGTAAATTATTTCTGAGGTCCCATATCTATTTTCACTATTGGTGAATGGTGTGGCCTAATATTACTAAATCTATTAATCTAGAAATTCCAAGTAAAATATTTAAGAAACTCTTTTGCTTCTTGCTTTTTAATAGGTATATGTGACACTTTGCCTTCTTGTGCTAATATCTAAACTTAAACTTTAATTTAAAAAAAATGTCAATACTAAGCAGTTCATGGAAGTATACACTTTTCATTTAAATATTCATTCATTACTAAAAATGGCTATCTGCAAATATTCACATATTTTATTTTCTTTTATTACAAATAGTGAACAAATTTCAGAAGCTCACAGAAGCACTCAGAAACTTGATCCTTATAATATTTTATCCCATAATCCTATTTCTAGCTTCAATATGCATGTTCTGTATCATTCTGCAATATCTATTTTCCAAATACACTTTGTACATTCTCAGGACTTCCCTATAGCTCAGACGGCAAAGAATCTTTCTGCAGTACAGGAGACCTAGGCTCTGTCCCTAGGTCAGGAAGATCCTCTGGAGAGGCAAATGACAACCCACTCTAGTATTCTTGCCTGGAGAATCCCATGGACAGAGGACTCTGGCAGACTACAGTCCATGAAGTCACAAAGAGTGGGACATGACTGAGTGACTAATACTATTTCTACTAGAGACAGGCATTTCCGTGTTTTTTCCTTAACCTAGAATACTTCCCACACAATCTATTGAAGGCCTGTCTTCCTTCTTGGTCAGCCATTACATCATTTGAGGACCCTACCAACAGGTCCTGTTGTTGACAGAATTCTTAAAAAAAAAAAAAAAAAAAAAAAAAGACAGGTCCTTTTAGGATTCCATACCCTAATCCCAGATATGTATGCATAGATGAGCTGCTGCTGCTGCTGGTGCTAAGTCGCTTCAGTCGTGTGCGACCCCATAGACGGCAGCCGACCTATCACTCCCTTAATAACATGGTTTTATAATGTAGTTTTGGCTTCTCTGGTGGCTCAGATGGTAAAGTGTCTGCCTGCAATGCTGGAGACCCAGGTTGAATTGCTGGGTCAGGAAGACCCCCTTGAGAAGGAAATGGCAACCTACTCCAGTAATCTTGCCTGGAGAATCCCACGGACAGAGGAGCCTGGTGGGTGACAGTCCATGGGGTCACAAAGTGTCAACATGACTGAGCGACTTCACTTTCACTTTTGACCTTAAGATCGAGTTGCTAAGTGAGACTGATCTAATCACACAAGCCCCTTTAGAAGCACTGAGTTTTCTCCAGTTAGTACAGAGAAGAGGAAATCAGAAGGATTTTGAGGCAAGAGAAGCATCTCACCCACAGTTTATAAATACAGATGAAAGGGGACACATGCCAATGAAGGTAGGCAGTCACTATTTGCTGAGAGGTCTCTGGCTGACAGCAGGAAACAGAGATCCCAGTCCTACAATTATAAAGAAACATTTTGCTAACAATTTGGATCAGTTTGGAAGAGAATTTCTCCCAAGTGCCTCCAAAAAAAGAACCCATCTAGGCCAACATCTTCAGTCTGGTCTTTAGAGATTCTACGCAAAGGAACCAGCCAAGCCCACCCAGACTTCAGATCACAGAACTGTGATATAAATAAATGGATATTGGATATTATTTAAGCAGCTAAATTTGTGGTAAATTTGTTATACAGTAATAGAAAACTGAAGTGCCCTCCCCCAATTAAACTCTTTCAATCTTTCCTTTCAGTATGAAAAATTCCTTTCACTCATGTATCATCCAAGTCTCTTCCAAGTCTCTCCTCCTCATAAGAAAATCTTAAGACTATAATGGATATACCTTTCTCATATTTATGTATATCTCATATGTAAGACACTGTCTAAATGTAGCTATTCTATTGGAGATATTTTAGTAAATATTATAAATACTGTTTGTTTGTTTTTTTTTTTGCTATTCTTCTATATTTGGTGTTGCTTCTATGAGAAAGTACCTCAGCATAGTATCCAAAGGACAGTTTGGATGGTCTTCTTCCATCTAATACATCTAATCTCATGATAGCAGGGAAAAGGTGACTCAAGTTCCTGTTTCCTAAACATGCACCTCACTTTATAGTACTTGATGTTCTCAATTTATATGCCCATATAAATTTATATGCTCAGGTTTCACTGAGGTAGAGATCTTTTTTTTTTTTTCAAATACAAAAATATAAGTCTTCTTCAGAAATTTGATGAAAGTAAAATGGTCTTTATATTCCAGGAAGGAAAACATTTTAGGATCCTTTTCGATACTGTGCATTTTTGATGCAAAGGATAGAGTCATCATTTCCTGTTATATTGTTTCTGCACTTTACATATCAAATACCTTATAACTAAATTGTAAAAACCATAAATAATCTTCAAGCCTTGCTACACTGTGATAAATTACTAACTGTGATAAACTATATATTTGTCAGGAAAAACTGCATTTAGATTATTATGGGTATGAAAAATTTGATTGAAATACCACTCCTATGTAGTAGAATCCTCACACTGATAGTAATTGTTCAAAGTAAAAATCTTTTTATCCATTAACAACGTACTTCATATAATACCCAACTTTCAAGGCTACTTTGCTCATTTACCTTCTGGTTTCATAAAAGTAACTATGTTATTAACAACAGTCAGAGCTTTAATGACTCTACACACAAAATTTTTCTGAATTATTATTCAAGATTGAAGTAAATATTTAAATTATTTCAAAATACTTGTGAAGAACATAAACACACAAAACATCAGAAAATAAAGCTTTAGAATTGCCTACACACACATATATAATGGCCACAGTCTAAGAGCATAGCAGTATACCAACAGGACGCTTTCAATGATAGCAAATCTAGGGACATGTATAGGATTTTTACTTTGAATGCTTTCTAACTCTCATTTTCTATTTTCTTTTTTCAAAGGCCTAGAAATTTCCTAGTCTAAGATTCATTCCCTATTGCACTCACGACTTAGCAAGATGAAGAATTTGAGCACGTCTGAAGTAGGTGTTGCCAAAGCAGAGCGGCAGTAGAGCTTCTCAGTTGAGAGCACGGGCTCTATGGCTGCACATCTTGAGTGTCAACCCTGGCTCTGATAGCTCCTGCCTAAGTGGGCTAGGTCAAGTCACCAGGTATCCTTAGGCTTCAGTTCTGGCAAATTTTAATGGGAACAATAGTATCAATTATCTTACAGGTTTGTGAGAATTTAATAAGGATTACCATATACAAGCCTTTTGTATGTGACACAAATAAGCCATATATGATGAGCCTGGCAGGCTACGGCTCTTGGGGTGGCAAGAGTTGGACAGGACTGAGGGGCTGAACAACAGCAGCACTATATAATGAAGAGCTTCCATTGCCCACAATTATAAAATTAATGAAAATTTTATGGAAAATGTCTGGTACAACATCTTCATTTTATAACAGGAAAAACCCATGGGCGGTACAAAAGGGTTAAGAATGGTTTCAGGTTCATAGTCTATCTTCTGAGGCCAGGATCAGCCATTCCCTTAAGGTGGCTCAGAGGGTAAAGCGTTTGCCTGCAATGCAGGAGACTAGGGTTCGATCACTGGGTCGGGAAGAACATCTGGAGAAGGACATGGCAACCCACTCCAGTATTCTTGCCTGGAAAATTCCATGGACAGAGGAGCCCAGTGCAGGCTACAGTCCATGGGGTTGCAAAGAGTCAGACACCACTGAGCGACTTCACTTTCACTTTAAGGTAAGTTATTCAAACTTTTCTAACTCTGAATTTCATCATCTTTACAATAATATATGTAGAATGGTGTCAAAATCTGATCACATATCTTAATTATTTCAGTATCTGGGCTATAAAAAGACTTAACAACTTAAGCCCTTTCCCCACACTTCTTTTTGCCACCCATTCTTTAAATATCTGTATTCTCAGAGGATCCAACATATTAAAAAATCTCATTTATACATGTTATGAGAAATATCATAAATTCTAATATGTTTCCTAGTAAGTAAAGTAGTAAGTAAGTGAGTGCCAATTGATGCTTTTGAACTGTGGTGTTGGAGAAGACTCTTGAGAGTCCCTTGGACTGCAAGGAGATCCAACCAGCCCATTCTGAAGGAGATCCGCCCTGGGATTTCTTTGGAAGGAATGATGCTAAAGCTGAAACTCCAGTACTTTGGCCACCTGATGCAAAGAACTGACTCATTTGAAAAGACCCCGATGCTGGGAAAGATTGAAGGTGAGAGAAGAGGACAACAGAGGATGAGATGGTTGGACGGCATCACTAATGCAATGGACTTGAGTTTGAATAAACTCTGGGAGCTGGTGATGGACAGGGAGGCCTGGCGTGCTGCAGTCCATGGGGCCACAGAGAGTCAGACATGACTGAGAGACTGAATTGAGTAAGTAAATTGTATCCAAACTCGAATTGTTTTCTACCTCCAGACTAACGAATTGACATATATATACCCATAGTCATTTTCAGATTGACAGAAACCAAAACAAAACATTATCTTACTTTAAGGCACATTACCTCCAAGCCCCTTGAAGTCATTTATTTTAAGCCCTGCTTTAAAGTAATCATTAATTCTCCCTTTTACCACAACACATACAATATAATAATGCTATTTGAATCTTCTTCAAAAATGAATTATACATGAAGACTTTTGTCTCTACCTGAGTGTTATTTCTTACTAGGTGTTATTTCTTCTTAGGTGTTTTAAAACTTTCCCTTTGAGATGCTTGGCATCAATTGAAATATTTATTGATCACCTATTATGTGCTGGGTTTTGAGGATACAGCACTGAAAATGACCCAGTTCCTTTTCTTGAGTTTGTCAATAACTTCCATATGGTATGAAAAGTTTGATAGTAAAGATGAAGTAGTGCCTGAGGAAATAAGCCAGTCTCACAGTAAGAGATGTCCCAGACAAAGCAAACCCCACTTGATAACTGAGTAGAAGTTTATGTTTGTACTCTAACCTCTGACTACGTTTTACTTTTTTTCCTCTTTATCAGGCTTTAACAAATGTATGGTCTTTTTGCACATCATGCTATCGCTTGAAATGTTATTTTTGTTTTCACCTGAGCTCATATTCTTCTTTCAGGAACCTTTTGAAAACTCTATACCACATTCACAATTTTTTTATTGTGCTTCTTTTATCTGCTTATATTATAGCTTGCATCCTAATATGCTCTTCTTTATTTAGATTCTTTTTTGCTAACACAGTGAAGTGAGGTTTCTATATTTCCAGAGCTTAGATCCTCTCACTCAGTAGGTGCTTGGTGATATTAATTACAGCAATACTAATGCAATAATAAAGAAATAATATATTTGGAGCTTAAGTTATACCAGTTAAAGTGCTAAGAGCCTTATCCTGTTAAACAATATCTGCTGGTTTCTTTCTTTTTTTTTTTCTCTTTCCATACTTAAAAGAAGAGAAGAGAGTGGAAGAGTGAGAAATTTGCTCAGGGTCACAGAGCAGACAAGGATCAGATGGGATGGAACCAGGACACTTCTAACTCCTAAGCACTGGCTCAGAAACATGGTTATGTTGAATGATCAACAAAAGTTACATAAGATCAAAGTAGCCTTTACAGAAGGGGCACTTCCAAACTTACATGTCTGATTGATCCCTTTTCTCTTTTAAACTGCTGAAAACACAGTCTTTTAGAGAGACTCTTAGCCTTACTGCATCATTCTTTGTGTGTGCAGTATTTTTTTTTTCTGGGTTTATAGGAAGTAAGTCAATCTATAATATGGTAGATTGAATTTTGAGATAGAGGATGAACATTTTATAATTTTTTTAAATTATAGCATTGCCTTTGTGGGTTGTTGAGATCTAGCCTAGCAAACCATGGATTCTATTCATTCACTTGTTAATTCTATAAGCATGTGTAACAGTCCCACTGTGTGTCTAGAGTTGTCTTAGTTGTTTCGGAGCTTATAGAAGGAGGATATTACACAGGGGTCACTGCAATATGATCCTATGATCCTATGATGGAGGTATATACATGCATAAAGAGACATTATTATATTTTGAGCAGTACAAAACACAGGGTATTTTTTATATAAAAGCTTTGCAATATAATCAGTTTTGACTCTTGGCTTGCAAAGCCTGAAATGTTTACTACCTGGCACCTTAAAGAGTGTTTGCTGATGTTTTCTCTAAGGAGTAATTAAAATATTTAATTAAGAGATTATTAAGAAAGAAATGGGCATGATTAATGGGACGAGCAGGGAAAGTAAAGCACCCAGGGATTAGAGAGCACAGGAAAGCGTCATCATCTTGTGGACCTGAAGGGCACCGGAAAGGAGATTTTACCAGCATGCAATTGGAGATACAGTCCCGGAAGTGATGCTGCCTCACAGGGGCCACGGAGTTAACAAATTCAGCTACTGGCATATCTCTTCACAGCAGGGAGTAATAAGTCTCCGGGCAAGTTTGCAGAAAGGATATCCCCCTCTCTTTCTCCTGTCTTTCTCAGTCTCTCACAATGCATCTTATTGGTCAAATCCATCAGAAAGTCAGGAGGCAAGGGAGCCCTGCTGCTGCTAAAGTCGTTTCAGTCGTGTCCGACTCTGTGCGACCCCATAGACGGCAGCCCACCAGACTCCACCGTCCCTGGGATTCTCCAGGCAAGAACACTGGAGTGGGTTGCCATTTCCCAGTCCTCCACAAAACACAGGTTCCCAGGACCTAGAGTAGGTTGCCAGGGAATGGGGGCTGGATTTGTAGGGACAGAAAGAGGATTGCCAGCACAAAATGCAAGATGTAAGTAGGTATTTGGATATAAGCCTATAGAATGAAGAAAAGAAAACTGGGCAGAACACACAGATTTTAGAGGCTTTGGGCAGTTGGTGGTTATGGAATTTATGGATCTACATAGGCTTTTCAAGAAAATTACTTCCAGTTAGAAGAGGATGTGGGCTGAAAACAAAACCATAGGTAACAAAGGCATTTAATAAATAAAGAAAAATAGCTTGCAGAAAAGCTATAAAGGGAAAAAAATATTAAAAACTGAAAAGAATGCCTCCTGAATTATATAAATTTAATAAAGATACATGAATTAACTGCCATCCAAATGCTTGTGGCTTAAAAAGGAAGATGAATAATAGATGATTTCAACCACTTTGGCTCAAAATCTATATGTGTGTGAATACAGATCCAAATTTCAAAATAATTCTCAAAATCTATCATCCTTTACTACCATCATGACTAGCACCTTGCAGGATGCAACAATTCTTGCCTTATCGACTGCCATAGAGTCCAAGCTGACTCAATTTCCACATGTGTTCTACAGCGGATTTATTCATCACCCAACAGCATGGATGAACTCTTGACAAATGTCACTTTGTTCTTCTGTTTCAAACCCATTTGAATCATTTTCATCACATTTTAAACCCAGCCCAAACTTCTTCTTATGGCTGGTCCTCAGAGAGGAGGAATTTTCTGTATTAAAGACCTCACTCTGTTTCATGGATCTCGTCCTGTTTCACTCTTTTTCATAGACTCTATAATCACTTAAAGTTGCGTTTATTCATGTGTTTTCTTCTTTATTTTCTGCATTTTATCATAAAGAAGGCTTATTGAAGATAATGCAATAATCTCCCTGTTTGTGTCTCTATCTCCAGTGTTTATGTATCAAGTGAGGGAAGTCAATTTCATCATAGACAAGTAACTTGATTGCAACATCCACAATTCCTGAATCTCAAAAAAAGTGCAACTACATAGATGGATTATCAGATGCATGGCTATACACATTTACTAGTAAGGATTAAAGACAAGCAACAGGTGAGAAGTGGTTGAGGTAAGCATGAGGAAGCCATAACTGGTTTGTGCCTGTGTATTTTATCAGCAGAAGATGCATTTGTTCTTTGAGGTTCATCTTGTTTCATAATTAATTTCTGGGAGTTCCTCTGATATGTTTCCATTAATTACAGACCCAAACTCATATCACTATCACTTCTGATCAGTGTGGGGTTTTTACTATTTTTCATAAAATCTCAAACCACCTCATCAAGTCGTTTGGCCTTGTTTCTAGTTCAAGGGTAGACCCAAGCCACTTCCTTAATTTCCCAAAAGCCCAGCAGAGACCAAGACTGTAGTCATTAATGAACCGCAGCTAACGCTGTGTTCAGGGGCCCTTCTTGCTAACATGTCCTAATAAGTGAACCTCAGGACTTCTTCCTAAATCCACTTAGATTCTTATATAACAGAAAACCAATAAAAAAAACTGTTGTATCTTTACTTTCAGAGACCAAGTTTCCAAATTATTCAGGCCTCAAAATCAAAAGCATCCTCTCTTTCTCACATAAAGTGTTCACATTCTACAGCGGAAGGGCCTTAAGAGAGGACACTCGTATTCTCCAGAAAAAATAATCCACATCCAAAAAGTGGTTGAGTTCAAGGGACCAGAATAAAATAGAGTAATCAATAGTGCAATTTCCCAAAGTCCAGATTTTGATACATTAAATAAATTATTTTACAACATTACATTTTAAGTAATATCTGACCTAGTGCATAGTTATGAAAAATATATCCCTAATTCTTCAAGGGCACAGACTGCCTAAGACAAATTTAATATATGTTTCTCAACAAAGCACATTAATATCTCTCAGTCTTTAGCTTCTGAATTCAGATTTATAGTGACGTCTCACTTTTCTCCAAGAATAATAGGCAGGCACTTGCTCTAAATTAGTCTAAAAAAAGGCCCACCATGGTAATTTTTTCCCAAAACCCAGGAATTCCCTTCCAGAAGTAATTTATTCTCTTCTCCCACATGCTGAAACTGCCAACCATCCATTAATGTCATTTCCCTCAATTTGAACATACCAAGAAGTTAATAAATCAGTGCATTTCTCACCAGCTACCCAGTTATATATCATAGAATCACTCCCAGTACTTACCAGTCTTGCAAGTCCTGCTTGCCTATTCAGTGAGGTCTAAACCCTTAACTTAGGTCATAAGATGCTTTGTAACAGTTCTTCAACACCCTTATTTTCTTTTTCACATTTCCCTCATCACCCTACCAGTCTGTTTCTCTAATCTCTTGCCATCCAGGGTAGGGGAACTCATTTACCTCTGCATCTATTTAAGTAAGTATTTCTTAAGTGCAGAGTATGAAACATGCCATGCTGCTTAGGGGCTAGGGATCCAGTGAGCTTTAAGTTTAAATCTCATCCATGGCCTCAGTGAGCTTAAGATCCAATACATGTTAAACACTAAAACATACATAAACATGAAAGTTTTGAAAAAAAAGGAAAGGAAGAACATGATGTTTTAAAAATTTTAGCATGGGAATGTGAGCTAGTTTTGGACATCAGGGAAGCCACGATGTAGAAATATTCTTATCTCATCATGAGGATTAAAGATTGAGTAAAATGTTCCCATATTCAGTGCCTAGGGAATGGGGGTAAACTGCTCAAAAAGAGAAGGGACATTTCATGCTTCTTTATTTTGCTAACTTTCTCACCAGTGAGTTCTCTCTTCACTGTCTTTGTGACCTTTTACCAAATGCAACCCCCATTTTAAAACCTTCGTAAAATCTCAGCCTGAATTTATCATTCATAAAGGCTTTTATTTCCACTGATAGAATCATTGATTACATATTCTATATTGACCCCTAGATAGGAATGTCTTTAAGAGTGGAGAATCATGCCAGGTTTTAACCTCTCTACACTCTTCCAGGCCTTAGTAGAATCTAGTAGGTGACAGTAACAAGAGTTCAATCAGGAACATTTTTGGTCTAAAGAGCATTTGGTCTAGGCCAAACAACAAGTTAATGTAAAGTCCAGATGAAACCTAAGCCTTTTAATTATGAATCCAGTATTTTCCATCAATATTTCATGAGGTTATTAGTTTCAATACTATTGCCCTGATTTTCAGAGTTTCTGATTCTGTGGAGGATATTTTTTTGGGGGTATACAGCAAACAGTCCCAGTCAGGAAGCTGAGATCATGAAAATTTGTCCTGAGGCAAGAAAACACTGGAGTGAAATGTTCATTTTCTCCACCCTCTGAAACCTTGTGTTAATAAAGCAATTGGATTGCCTTCCCAGATTTGTTCTACTGTCCTTCGGTTCTAAAACAAGAGTGTTAAAAAAAAATTCCAGCATGATATGTAGATAAAATACTATTGTGCATGTAAATTAAAATCTGCCAGTTAGATGCGCTTGTGTGAAGATCAGACAGTGGGGTGGCTAATAGCTTTTTCAGATGCGGCCTGAAGACAGAAGTGCTCTGAGAGAAGTGAGCGCTTGCGGCACTGGCCTGTACGGCCTGTTGCCAGTACCAGCTACATGGCTGTGGTGTCCGCAGCCCTGACCCTCTCCTGCTTTTTGGCACTGGGGGTGGTGAGGTCCAAAAGCCACAGGGGGAGAGCCGTGCGCTAACTCGTACTTGCTGCCCCTTCCAAGCCCCTCGGTTCAGTTGTTTTCTGCTAGAAGTACTTGGACAAGCTTGTTTTCTGAGTCGTTCTGACTGCCCAGAGGGATCAATAATATTTGCCAGCAGATTCACCTTTAAAAAACAAAATGTGACCGTTTGTATGTGTGTGCGTTTCCATTTCTTTGAGTGTTGTCCAGAATGTTATGGCTCTGTGTTAAAGTATATGAGATGATATAGAGATTGTTCGATATTTCACAGGAGCTGACACTAGGAAGCGAACTAAATCTGGACCTATTTTATGATTAAGAGGACTTCTGTGGACTTACCAGTAATCTTCCAATGCATAAATAACAGTGATTAATCAAAATCCATTCCAAAATTTCCCAAACTGCTTCTAATTGAATAAGCTCTTCACATAGTCTTTTAGAATCTTAAATACGGCTCTCAATTATTACGCACTTTTATTACCTCCAAATATAATACTTCAATAACATTGAACATCGTCAGAAAATAGTCTCCCACTGCTTCCTAAATGCTGAGTCAAAGGCAAGGAAGTTATGAAAGATAAATGAGGTAAAGCTGAGATGTTTACTCTCAAAGCAGGAGGCACTAATCTTGTAACAATGTTCTGTTCCACTGGCATTGTTATTGCTGCCACAGGGAGTGATTGATGGGGATTTAATCATTTTATCTAATAGCTCCAGGTATCAGAGAGTGATATGTGCTACACTACAGCTTTTAGAACAGTTCAAAGTTTTCCAAAAGTAAAAAATCAGACACAAAGCTGCTGAATTTTTTCTTGCCTTCACCTGAAGTAATTTGGAGATCCTCTGATACTAATTACACAGAATTCAGGATTATATGTCATTCTTTTGGAGGATAAAAATAGTAATCAAGCCTGAAATTTAGATAAGTCCTACTGACATATGAAAGTAACATACTCCTATATTTCAAGTGATGAGCATTTCAAATAAACAAGATGATTTAGCACTCATCTGACCACACTACACATTTTAAAGCAAACTCTTGTAAACATAGGCAATATATAAATGACATTGGTCATATTGTTTTTTTATTTTTTTAATTATTTTTACGAGACAGCAAAAGAGACACTGATGTATAGAACAGTCTTATGGACTCTGTGGGAGAGGGAGAGGGTGGGAAGATTTGGGAGAATGGCAATGAAACATGTAAAATATCATGTAGGAAACGAGTTGCCAGTCCAGGTTCGATGCACGATGCTGGATGCTTGGGGCTGGTGCACTGGGACGGCCCAGAGGGATGGTATGGGGAGGGAGGAGGGAAGAGGGTTCGGGATGGGGAACACATGTATACCTGTGGCGGATTCATTTTGATATTTGGCAAAACTAATACAATTATGTAAAGTTTAAAAAAAAAATAACTAGATAGTTTAACTTGTACTTGGTCTACTTGATGTCAAACAAGCAAATCATGCCATATCTAACTGTTATGCTATTAATAATATCCAGTGTCCATTTATTTAATACATAGGAGAGAGAGAGATTGAACTCAACTCCAGTGATAAAAGAGATAGGAGTTTTAAAATGCTTTAGTGGAAAGAGCTAGGGGACATTAAGGCAAGCTTGGCCACTGTGATCACCAGATCTGTATTTTTTAATCAACTTCTACTAAACTGGGGTCTTATCTTCCCACAGAGATTACAGAAGAGAGACTCTATATCTTTCTTAATGATTATATTTCAAAGGGATGGATTCCAGGTCTTGAGAAAGACATTCTTGAGTTTTAAAACTGGCAAGAGACTGGGAGATTTACATGTCAAAAGGGCAGAGAAAGAATTTACAACTGCAAATTCCCTCAAGTAAATGCTCAAAGAAAAGAAAGGTCAGGGACCTGGAGTCAAGAAGAAGCCTGCTTAACATTTAGCCCAGTTGAAGGGAAGAACAAGGCCAGACCCTCCTGGTCACTAACCTTAAGGAAAAATGTCAGTAATAGACTGGAAAACTTTTATTTGATTATAAAACCATAGCTCATTAAGTTAAAGAAAATAAGAACTTAAGAGTTTTGTGTAGAAAATATATTTTTGAAGTAATATGATTATAAATTGTTTCAAACACACCATTGCCAATTTGCTGAGATGTCCCTTTTCGGGTATCTGTGCCATTTAAGTCACTTTATATACTTACTCACTCCTCCATCCTTCCATCCACTCCTCCATCCTATATTATACCGACCTATTCAGAATTTAGGGCACATAGCAAATATCTTTAAATTCCTCCCCATATCCTGCAACCCACTAATTTAACAAAATTCCATTCAATGGATTTCATATTTTGACATTTAAACACAGAAAATATATATACTACATATTTACCCATGCTGGGCTTATTTTGTTTGCTCTAAATTTATGTTTCCACTTCAACAAATAATCCTCTTTTCCAGTATCCTGGTTATTTCTTGGTAATGAGACTCTTTTGCCTAAACAGTACATCTTAATCCATGTGCCCACTTAGTTTTCATCTTTTCTGGCTATATGGTTTTAATCTTGTGAGTTTTTTTTTTCATTTGAAACTGTATCTTCATCACTTTTGCTTCTTTTGTGTACATTTTCCAGTTCCATTTCCTAGTTCTTAAAATGTTCTAGTAACAAGTTTTGGGCTGATCAAATGTTGAACAAGGATTGTTGTTCAATTGCCCAGTCATATCCAACTCTTTGCAACCCCATGGACTGCAGCATGCCAGGCCTCCC
Organism: Bos indicus; assembly: GCF_029378745.1. Lineage (NCBI taxonomy): Eukaryota > Metazoa > Chordata > Mammalia > Artiodactyla > Bovidae > Bos > Bos indicus. The sequence goes on from NC_091766.1 coordinate 104,043,489, forward strand.
TTCCCTCACCATCTCCCAAAGTTTGCCCAAGTTCATGTCCATTGCATCGGTGATGCCATCTAGCCATCTCATCCTCTGATAACCTTTTCTCCTTCTGTCCTTGATCTTTCCCAGGGACTTTTCCAGTGAGTCGGCTCTTAGCATCAGATGGGAGCTTCAGATTCAGCATCAGTACTTCCAATGAGTAATCAGGGTTGATTTACAATTGACTGGTTGATCTTGTTGCTGTCCAAGGGGCTTTCAGGAGTCTTCTCCAGCACCACAATTCAAATGCATCAACTCTTTTGCATTCTGCTTTATTTATGGTCCAGCTCTCACACCGTATGTGAATACTGAGAAGACCATAATTTGACTATAAAGACCTTTGTTGGCAGAGTAATACCTCTGCTTTTCAATATGCTGTCTAGATTTGTCATAGCTTACCTACCAAGCTTACCTGTATGGATACCACAAAGTGTGGAAAATTCTGAAATAGATGGGAATACCAGACCACTTGACCTGCATCCTGAGAAATCTGTATGCAGGTCAGGAAGCAACAGTTAGAACTGGACATGGAACAACAGACTGGTTCCAAATTGGGAAAGGAGTACGTCAAGGCTATATATAGTCACCCAGCTTATTTAATTTATATGCAGAGTACATCATGAGAAACGCTGGGCTGGATGAAGCACAAGCTGGAATCAAGATTGCTGGGAGAAATATCAATAACCTCAGATATGCAGATGATACCACACTTATGGCAGAAAGTGAAGAACTAAAGAGCCTCTTGATAAAAGTAAAAGAGGAGAGTAAAAAAGTTGGCTTAAAACTCAACATTCAGAAAACTAAGATCATGTCATCCAGTCCAATCACTTCATAGCAAATAGATGGGGAAACAATGGAAACAGTGACAGACTTTATTTTCTGGGGCTCCAAAATCCCTGCAGATGGTGACTGCAGCCATGAAACTAAAAGATGTTTACTCCTTGGAAGAAAAGTTATGACCAACCTAGACAGCATATTAAAAAGCAGAGACATTACTTTGCCAACAAAGGTCCGTCTAGTCAAGGCTATGGTTTTTCCAGTGGTCATGTACGGATGTGAGCTTTGGACTATAAAGAAAGCTGAGCACTGAAGAATTGATGCTTTTGAACTGTGGTGTTGGAGAAGACTCTTGAGAGTCCCTTGGACTGCAAGGAGATCCAACCAGTCCATCCTAAAGGAAATCAATCCTGAATGTTCATTAGAAGGACTGATGTTGAAGCTGAAATTCCAATACTTTGGCCACCTGATGCGAAGAACTGTCTCATTGGAAAAAAATGCTGATGCTGGGAAAGATTGAAGTTGGAAGGAGAAGGGGACAACAGAGGATGGCATGGTTGGATGGCATCACCGACTCAATGGACCAGAGTTTGAGTAAACTCCGGGAATCGGTGATGGACAGGGAGGTCTGGCATGCTGCAGTACATGGGGTTGCAAAGAGTCAGACATGACTAAGTGACAGAATTGAACTAAACTGAACCTGTCAAAAAGCAATTGCCTTCTGATTTCATGGTTGCAGTCACCATCTGCAGTGATTTTAGAGCCCAAGAAGAAGAATATCTGTCACTATATCCACCTTTTCCCCTTCTTTTTGTCATGAAGTTATAGGACTGGATGCCATGATCTTAGTTTTCTTTCTTTTTTAAAAAATTAATATTTAGTTTCAAACCAGCTTTTTCACTCTTCTCCTTCACCATCATCAAGAGGCTCTTTGGTTTCTCTTCACTTTCTGCCATTAGAGTGGCATTATCCACATATCTGAGGTTGTTGATGTTTCTCCCACCTTTACTGATTTCAACTTGTAACTCATCCAGCCTAGCATTTCTCATGATGTACTCAGCAAATAGGTTAAACAAACAGGGTGACAGCAGACAGTCCTGTCGAATTCTTTCTCAATCTTGAACCAATCAGTTGTTCCATACAGGGTTCTAACTGTTGCTTCTTGACCCGCATACAGCTTTCTCAGGAGACAGATAAGGTGGTCTGGTATTTCCATCTCTTTAAGAGCTTTCCACAATTTGTTATGATCCACACAAAGGCTTTAGTGTAGTCGAGGAAACTGAGCTAGATATTTTTCTGGAATTCTCTTATTTTATGTATGATCCAGTAAATGTTAACAATTTGATCTCTGGTTCTTCTTCTCTTTCTAAACCCAGCTTGGACATCTGGAAGTTCTTGGTTCGCATAATGCTGAAGCCTCCCATGGAAAATTTTAAGCATGACCTTACTAGCATGAGAGATGTGTTCACTTGTCTGATGGTTAGCACATTCTTTAGTACTACCCTTCTTGGGGACTGAGACGAGAATTGACCTTTGCCAGTCTTGTGGCCACTGCTGGGTCTTCTAGATTTGCTGACATATTGAATGCAACACCTTGATGGCATCATCCTTTAGGGTTTGGAATAGCTCTACTGGAATTCCATCATATCCGCTAGCTTTATTAACAGCAGTGCTTCCTAAGGTCCTCTTGACTTCACACTCCAGAATGTCTTGCTCTGGGCTACTACACCATCATAGTAATAAGATGGTTTTTGTACGGTTTTTCTGTGTGGACTTCCACATCAGTTCTTCAGAGTGGCTGAAGGGCATGTCCCTGCTAGTCAGGGCCCGATAAAACATGGTCCACTGGAGAAGGGACTGGCAAACCACTTCTGTATTCTTGTCTTGAGAACCCCATCAATATGAAAAGGCGAAAAGAACATATACGGGAACACGTGTTTTAAGTACCCACTACTCACCAGATGCTGTGATAAGCAACTTACATGAATTACCTCATTCAGTTCTCAGGAATAGACTATTATATTGTTAGCTTGTAATATAATATTATCATATTTACCATTATTAAAGTCCATGAACCTCATGCTCTGTACTGCAAAAGGTAAAATCACATTTGAAGCTTGCTAAAACACAGGTTTTCCAAATCCAACAAGAGACACTTAATTCAATATATCTGGAACTTAGATATACACATTTATTACTTTATTACTTGTCCCCAAGTGATTGTGATGCAGATAAATTTCTAATCAGACCTTAAGGAAAATAGTTCTACAGGAAATGATTAAAAAAAATAGTTCATCAGCTTTGTATAGAATTTAAATCAAGTGTAACGAATAATATATATGTAATGCCATAATCTTTTGATATTTCTCAATATTCTATGTGGTACTTCTATTAATTAAAGTTAGAAATATTTTAATAAAAATTGTTTTAAAATTCATTTCAAATTAAGTACCCATGTGTAAATTTCACTATTATTCTCCAGTCATCTTTTTATCTCAAGATTACTTGGTTACAATTTTAAAAATTCACATTCATAAGTCAAAATAAAGATATTCAAGCTTTTATATTAAGTCACTGTTTATTCACACACATCCTAAAAGAGCTTTCTTGGATTACCTTCCTTGGTGGCTTAGATGGTAAAGAATCCACCTGCAATGCAGGAGACCCAGGTTCGATCCCTGAGTCAACAAGATCTCTGGAGAAAGGAACGGCTACCCATTCAGTATTCTTGCCTGGATAATTCCATGAACAGAGGAGCCTGGCAGGCTGCAGTCCATGGGGTCACAAACAGTTGAATATGACTGAGCAATGAACACTTTACATCCTTTGAGATTATGTCTTCATCTTAGATGATTTGAAAGTGGTATAGCGAGGGGCATGTGTGTGTTTGTGTGTGAGAATCAAGTTTATTCGATCAACAGAAATGAAAGTTGCTCAGTTACTCAATCATTTCCATATCTCTTCCAAATAGATTTAAGTGACATTCAATTAATATCTTCTGACATTCATATATCTTATTCAATTTTTTTTCTTACTTTTTCAATGACAATGAAATAGTCACTCAAGAGTCACAAAAGAAGGTTCTGCAAGTCCTTCTTTCCCATTACTGCGGATTTCCCTCTGGGAAAGAAAGAAGATGACATAACATGTTTACAAATCTACACAAAATTACAAATGCACTAATGATGTTTACTAGCAAGAGATTTTCTGCAGAATGCTTTTAGTAGGATGTACCTAAATCTGTCTAAGATAGCTTATGGTAACCTGGAATGTAGAGATTTATAGACCATGATTCTGGGAAAATGTCCTAAAAGCTATGTAACTACATGTTTATAAAATGCAGACGTTGTGTGATCAAAATAGCTCCTATGTCTTAAAGTAGATGCATATATTAGAGACTATATATATTTTGGCCATAGTGCATTTGGATGTACCAAAGAAGAATCTGCAGAGCAATGGACAGCTCTCCTTGTTTTCTTGCTGCCTCACTAACGAATTACAACTACTTGTATCCTTGACACATGATAAAATTATTTACTTTGAGTCTGATTTCAAAATTTAATTTTTTTGTGTTTTCTTACTTACATATATGGCATGCTTTCCACTTGGTTGTAATATACACTATTAATCAAAATGATACTTTATTATACTATGGTGGAAACATTTATCAGTTTAAATATCTACAATCATATCTATCAGTATTTTTATAGTCCATCTATATTTACTTTTGTCTATATCTAAACTGCATATATATATATTGAACCTGGGTCTCCTTCATTGCAGGCAGATTCTTTACCATCTAAGCCACCAGGGAAGCCCATATATTGATAGAGAAATATGTTTTTATGTATATATAATATATACTTGGTCTCCCCTAGTGTTTCAGATGGTAAAGAACCTGCCTGCCAATGCAGGAGACCTGGGTTCAATTCCTGGGTTGGGAAGATCCCCTGGAGGAAGGAATGACAACCCATCCCAGCATTCTGGTCAGAAGAATCCCACAGGCAGAGGAGCTTCGCAGACTACTGACCATGGGGTTGCAAAGAGTTGGACACGACTAAGCGATTAACACTACCACTACTAATATATACTTATACTTTCTATCATGAGTATATGTGTTTTTTCAGTGAAAATAAACCATAATTGAAGATGTGCATTCAGACACAGATAATTCAGAGTTTTGAATGTTTTGCAACTTGCATTCTTATAACAAACTGCGGCAGGGTCATTTTTGGAGTCTAACTAATGGTGAATCACCAGTATTCACCTCTTGCTAATGGGATGCAATTGAATGGGACCACAAGCAAGTAAGTACTGGACAAAAAGTATATACTTCATCTTGAAAAGCTACTGGGGTGAACATTTCTTTCTTTCAGAGATTAAGGAATAAGATTTCATTAGGATGGGCATTTTAAATAAAAGATGTGTGCTTATCTTGTGTAACTGACAGAATCTAGTGTGTTTCACATCTATCAGTTTCCTGAGATTCTTGCAACCAGCATTAACAAAATAAATGTCCAGGAATCCTCATTTCTTCTCAACTATCCTACTTATCTTCATATAAAAGGGAACTCAAACATGGTAAAGTCAGAGATGGTTCTTTTGATGCCCATTCTTTTGATGTATTACTTTAAATTAACATAAAGTTAATAATGTTGATTGATTTCTTTCTTAATCCCTGTCCTGGCTCTTGCTGAAGAGGGGTGATAAAGATTAAGAGATAAATAATAGCACCATCTACTATGATGCATTTTTGCTCTAGCACATGGAATCAGTAAACTCAGATATACTTAGAGTATACTGTGTCTTGTGAGAATAGTACTGGTGTGAATTTAACAAGCAAAAAATTAACAAGCAAGCTCATTGTTTTAAATATCCACACAAAAGGGGTATGTATCAACTGATTTTGTTGAGGCATTGTAAGGCCATATGAACCTCTCTGTATTGATCACAGAAGAGGGGTATTCCTTTAAAACTTGTGATCCCCCTGAAGTTTATACAAATCTTTAAAGAGCTATTGCTCCCTAGAACAGTGCTATACAACGTGTCATTCAGGATTGCTCCTAGTGGTTACGAATTGTTTGGTTTTGGTCCATGATGACTTAAGTACAGAAATTGAAAGTCAGTATTTAGAAACGTTTACAGCAATTTGACATTGGTGCAACAACCTAAAATGGGATCAGTGCGCTTGTCTTAGTGAACAAGTTATAGACCAGTTAGTGCGCTGTTAAAATCACAAGTGGTGGAAGTTATGTGCTCGGATCACTTTACAATACTGAAGCTTTAAGGTAAGTTTGCCATTTATTTAAAAATAAATAAATGAATGAAAGAAACAAAGCAAAGAAAAAATAATACAGTGTCGAAATTATTTCATTAAAAGACAACTTAATTTTAATGACTGCTGAAAGATTGAAGATAGCCATGAAAAGTGTAACATCACTGGGTTATTTTTGAACAAAAACTGAAGTGATTATTCTGTTCATTCTTAAATTACCTTAAAAATCTCCTTTCAGTTTCCAATGGATTGGAAATTAAAAAAAAAAAAAAACATAAACTGGTCATTCAACACATATTGAAAAGCTCTGGTCTATGATGTAGCTTCCGGCCACCTACATCAAAGCAACAAAAGCTCCTTTGGGGTTAGCTCAGATCCTATGCCTAAGAAAACCCCAGTGGCTCAGTCGTAAAGAATCTGCCTGCCAGTACAGGAGATGTAGGTGGGTTTGCTGGGTAGGGAAGATCTGGTTCAGGAAGATTCCCCTGGAGAAGGAAATGGCAACCCACTCTGGTATTCTTGACTGGTGTATCCATGGACAGAGGAGTCTGGTTGTAAAGTGTTGGATGCAACTGAGGGACTAAGCACCAGTTTTTATTTAGAAAAATAAGGACCAGGAGTAACAGGAAAATGGGTGAAGCAATGATCAGATCAGAGTTAACTTATCTCCAGTATATGTATGGCAGGTATTAACCTCTTCATGGCTTATTTTCATAAATAAATCACCTATCACTATTTTAATCCATCAGCAGTACAATTGATGGCCATATGTTCTAAATGCAGGCAGATACTATAACCTTCAAGAATTGAAATGTTCAGCAGAAAAAAATTTAGATATTGAACTTTAGAGGATCTCCTTATTAATAAAATGAAAAACTTTTGAAATATTTGAACAAACTTGTTCAAGGGACAAATTTTACCTAATTACCAAAATATGTAAAATAATTGGATGGAAATTACTATCAAGTCTAAATATTGTTTCTAACATAAAAATACCAAATTAACCAATGGTATAGACACATTTCTGACTCATCTCTTTCAGTATGCTGATATGAAGATACCAGGGTCGCCAAGGACTGTGATCTGTATCAATTCTTTTCTATTCACACCAATTTCTAATTTTTACTTCCCCAGAGACAATCCATGTTTCTAATTTAGCTGCTTAAAGCATGGAAATAGGATTTACAAATTGGTATACACTCGGAAGATAAATAATCCATCATATTGTGATAGATAACTCAAACTTTAATTACTCAGATAAAACCACTTTCATTAAAAAAATGTTATATATTATACAACCAATTCCCTTCATTAAATTCTATTAACAAAATTAATAAGTAATTCACCAAATATATTGCTCTCTTTATCACTGATTTTCTTTGAATTATTAAACAAACCTCAGAGTACAGGACCCCATATGAATTTCAAATACCACATATTTATTTAACCAATAAATACTGCACATACCTTTTGTAGGCATGTGAAAAATCCCAGTATTTGTTTATCCGTTCAGGACAATAGAATCACCTAGATTTAAATTCAACTAATAAGCTGTGCTAAAGAATAGAAGGGGAAATAATAAATTCAGATGCCAACTAAGTGATGACTGTCACCTTCTCTGGAGACCCCTGGAGAAAAAGATACTGGAATTTTCTATTTTTCTGTTACAGCATTGCTTTGCTATTTACTAAGCATCCCCAAACCAGGGTCTGCACAAATTAAATTTTATCCTTTGCTCTCTGTAGTTTTGTATTCTTTAAAGATGTGAGCAAAAGAATAGGGTTGTAAGAACAATGCTTTGAAACTGTAGATGAGATCTAACCTTAAAAGTTTCTAGTATTTCTCATCCCATCCCTTGAGGTTTCCTCATTTAAAATGTCAGTATCTCTTGTACAAAACAAACCAGACTGTTACAAAATGCAGTGTTATCAAACATAGATGGTTTGAGTAGTCCAGAGTAGTTTTCAATATACAGCTTATTTCATCAACTGGTAGGTAGAAGTTCAGAGAAGACAAAAAGTTGATTGTTTTCCAACCAAGAGCATACTGAAATAACTTAAAAGAAGGAAACACTAATACTTGCCATATTGGCATTTTCCCCCAATTACAAAACAGAGAAAAACAATTTTTTATTAACTTTGGTGCTGTGTTTTTTTTAAGCTTTGCCCCATCTTTACTTTTGCCAGGATGAAATAGACTTTAACTAGATGTTTTATTTTAGTGGCACAGTCTTAAAGTTTTTATGACAGAGTTATAAGTTGCATAACACATCATTAAGACCAAATCAAAGAATTAGAAAATGTAGTTTTAGTTTTTTAAAAAAATCATTCAAGTCCTATCAATTTCATACTTAAAATTCATTTTAAACTTGAACTTTACATAAAGCTTAAATCAACCTTATATTCAAGTAAATACACCTGTACCATAGGTATATATAAATAAAAATGCTATGATTACATAATAAGGGTATCTTTTAAATTCACAACAAAATACATTCTACCAAATTTAATATTAACATAAAAATTCCTATAAATGCAAATTAAATAATTAACAAAAGTATCAAATTTGATAATGTTAAAAAATTATGAGTTTTTAAACCATAGGGGAAAGAAACATGAACACAGATTACTAGAATTTGGCCCTGAGATCCTCCTATTTTTCCTACTGAGATCAAAGTTTTGCCATAGACTTTCCCAGATGTGGCTTCCTAAACCCCAAAATGCCTTTCTAGAAAGTTTCAATCTCCAAGCTCAAAGAGCAGAATGAAGAAAAAATTAGGTTGAAATTTCTTCAGAACCTACCATATTTAAGAAAGAACATCTAAAATGATGGAAGGGCTTTAAAATGATCAAGTTCATTAAAAGATAAGAAAATGGAAAGTCCTCTGAAACATATTTTATCAATTTATCTTCACTTAATTTTTCTACCCCTCTAACAATGGAAGCTGTGATTAGCTGTCAGTTTTTATTAATTTGATAAAGAAAATTCCTCTAACTTCAAAGTCAAAAAATGAAAGAGGATACCAAGGAACGTTGTACTTTTTAAAAAAGCAAAGGACGAATGAAAGCCATTCTTTTCATTGAGATTGCAAAGTTAATTCTATTGCTTACTCCATGATGAATTATATGTATTATATCAATTTTTTCAAATTACATATATAACACATTTTCATGTAAATAAATTCCTACAAATATTTAGTATCAGGAAGTAAATGTCTTATATAAACTGGACTTTATTTAAATAAATGTATTTTGCTCTTTGCTTTACTTATCAATAAAACCAAAATTGAATATAGTATTTAAAGTAAAAACATAAGGCAGTTCTCAAGCACCTTGTACTTATACTAACACACCCACAACACATGAAATTATTTTTGTGTATTATTCCATAATGTGTTTTTCCCTACAGTAATAATTACATTTATAACAAAAGGTGTGCATATACAACTCAAGCTGTTTCAAGATTTATTTTCTTTTTCTTGTTGTTTCCATTTCTGGAATATTTTCTGTGTGTTTCAGGGTTAAGATGATTTTCCTCTGTTGAAAGTAGCTGGACTTCAAGGTGAACCTTCGGTGTTAACATGAGTCTTACTATCCTTCACCCTAAGTCCTTAAATATTTTACTACTCCAATTAACTTCTTCTCAGTATATACACTTATAAAGTTTTTGTAACTCCTATTTTGTATAGGAGTCTGTTTCAGCATTCATAGTATTTTAGATCACATGCTTATTTTTTATATGAGAATACAAGCTCAGAGAAATCTTATGATTTGCAAAGAGTCCAGGCCAAAAATAAAAATGTCTCACACATGTTTACTATGCCAGAGTTCTGGTTTTTTTTTTTTTCTCTGATATATGAGTGACTTCAGGCTTCATAGAAAAAGAGTTCCAAATAGTTGCAGTTTATGGGCCAAAATTTTACTTCTCATAACACTCTACAAAGTTTTGAGAAGCAAATCATAAAGTTAGTAATTTTGTATAAAAAGGACTGTGACTCAACCCAAATGAAGGCCTGCAATACAATATTTTTGCAGCTTTCTGAAACACTCTAATATCAATATGTCAATATTTCAGTATGTTTTACCAAAGAGGAATGTTTTTAATAATTATTACTTTTATAACCAAATCAGATTCTCAGTAATACACTGAAGACTATTGCTTCTAGCCAAAATTCAGAAAATGGCACAGGATTCATTTTCCCATTGTAAACAACCAAAATATTAAGACAAAAAAGTAGAATGATCCTTGAGCTGTGAGAAGGAAATGATACTATGATCTCTCCAGTTTATTGTCCTGAATTTCCAGGTAAGGAAACAGGAAACTCATATGAAACTGAGAAGAATTTCTGAGATGGATGAGTTAAAGATTCTACTGAAAGGCAAAGAGTTTACATAAAAATGTAGAGGAGAATAAAAGTCTATGCAGATAGAGAAATCTAGATAAATATGCAGGACTTCTCAATTATTTGACAGAGTACTAATTGAATTGAGTACATGAGAGAAAATTACCCCACAATAGGTAAATAAAAGAGAGGATTAAAGTTAAGATTGTCCAGTGCTTACATAGGCTTGAGAATACAGTCTGTCCACATTTGATAAGCCAGAAAACCTCATAATTCATGAGCCAGTGAATGAAGTACACAAAAGGATCCATGAACGGAGAAGAAGGAGCCATGAATGGAGAATAATTAGTGCTAGGCTAAACACCATTCTCGGAGAAGGCAATGGCACCCCACTCCAGTACTCTTGCCTAGAAAATCCCATGGACAGAGGAGCCTGGTGGGCTGCAGTCCATGGGGTCACTAAAAGTTGGATATGACTGAGCGACTTCACTTTCACGTCTCACTTTCATGCACTGGAGAAGGAAATGACAACCCATTCCAATATTCTTGCCTGGAGAATCCCAGTGATGGGGGAGCCTGGTGGGCTGCCATCTATGGGGTCACACAGAGTCGGACACGACTGAAGCATCTCAGCAGCAGCAGCAGCAAACACCACTCTGGCGCTACACCCCAAAGCAAGAATCAAACAAAGTTTTCAGGAAATTTACATCTCAGAACAAAATTCATAAAAATCTATAGAGAAAAAAAGCCAGGAAATAAAAGGGTAAATTCACAAAATATATTATAAAATATTAGGATACAGAGAACAAGATTGTGGAGATGTAGATGAAGTGGATATCTACATCTCTCATCTCATGAATGTATCTCTCTCCACGGATACATTAGGAATACACCTTCTGACACAGAAGAGCATGCAGAACAGCTGAGAACAGAAAGGAGTATCTGGCCTGTGAAAAAGAAAATATTCAGCTCAGTCATGTCCGACTCTTTGCGACCCCATGAATCGCAGCATGCCAGGCCTCCCTGTCCATCACCAACTCCTGGAGTTCACCCAAACTCATGTCCATCGAGTTGGTGATGCCATCCAGCCATCTCATCCTCTGTCGTCCCCTTCTCCTCCTGCCTCCAATCCCTCCCAGCATCAAGGTCTTTTCCAATGAGTCAATTCTTCGCATCAGGTGGCCAAAGTATTGGAGTATCAACTTTAGCATCAGTCCTTCCAAAGAACACCCAGGACTGATCTCTTTTAGGATGGACTGGTTGGGTCTCCTTGCAGTCCAAGGGACTCTCAAGAGTCTTCTCCAACACCACAGTTCTAAAGCATCAATTCTTTGGTGCTCAGCTTTCTTTATAGTCCAACTCTCACATCCATACATGACTACTGGTAAAATCATAGCTTTGATTAGATGGACCTACCTCAAGAAACAAGAAAGAAACAAGAAAAACATTGAATAGACAATCTAATTTTACATCTAAAAGAACCAGAAAAAAAAGAACAGGAAACCCCCAAAATTAGCAGAAGGAAATCATAAATCAGAGCAGAAATAAAAGAAAATGAAAGAAAAGAAAAAAAAAAAAAGAAATAAAAGAAGCAATAGTAAAGGTTAATAAAACTAAAAGCTGGTTCTTTGAGAAGATAAAAAAATTGACAAACCTTTAGGCAGACTCATCAAGAAAAAAAGTAGGAGAATCAAATCAACAAAATTAGAAATGAAAAAGGAGAGGTTACAACAGACAATGCAGAAATACAAAGGAATATAAGAGACTATTATGAACAACTATATGGCCAAAAAAATCGATAACCAGGAAAAATGAACAGATTCTTAGAAAAGTTTAATCTTCCAAGACTGAACCAGGAAGATATAGAAATCACAAACAGCCCAATTACAAGCACTGAAATTGAAGCTGTGGTCAAAATCTCCCCCTCCCCCCAAAAAAAGCCCAGGATATTGAATAATTCTATCAAACATTAGGAGAAGAGCTAATGCCTATCCTCTAAAACTCTTTCAAAAAATTGCAGAGGAAGGAACATTTCCAAACTCCTTATAGAAGGCCACCATCACCCAGATACCAAAACCAGACAGATCAGATCAGATCAGATCAGTCGCTCAGTCGAGACAGACAAAGACAATACAAAAAAAAAAAAAAGAAAGAAAACTATAGGCCAATATCACTGATGAACATAGATGCAAAAATTCTCAACAAAATTTTTGCAAACAGAATTCAACAAAACATTAAAAAGCTGATACACCATGATCAATCTGGGTTTATTCCAGGGATGCATGGATTCTTCAATATATGCAAATCAATCAATGTGATACACAACATTAACAAATTGAAAGATCAAAACCATATGACAGTCTCAATTGATGCAGAAAAAGCCTTTGACAAAATTCAGCACCCACTAATGATGAAAAACACTTCAGAAAATGGGCATAGAAGGAACATACAGCAACATAGTAAAGGCCATATATGATAAGCCCACAGCAAGCATTATTCACATTGGTGAAAAACTGAAAGTATCCCCCCTAAGATCAGGAATAAGACCTTGTCTTATTATTATTATTATATATTATTATTATATTATTATATATTATATTATATTATATAATAATAATTATTATTATCACTATTATTCAACATAATTTTAGAAGTTCTAGCTATAGCAATAAGACCTTGTCTTATTATTATTATTATATTATTATTATATATTATAATATAATATAATATATTATTATTATATTATATATAATAATAATTATTATTATCACTATTATTCAACATAATTTTAGAAGTTCTAGCTATAGCAATCAGAGAAGAAAAAGAAATAAAAGGAATCCAGATCAGAAAAAAAGAAGTAAAGGTCTCACTGTTTGCAGATTACATGATACTGTACAATAAAACCCTAAAGATACTAACAGAAAATTACTAATCTGTGAATTTAGCAAAGTCACAGGATACAAAATCAACACACAGAAATCACTTGCATTTCTACATACTAACAATGAAAAATCAGAAAGTGAAATTAAGGAATCAATTCCTTTCACCATTGCAACAGAAAGAATAAAATATCTAGCAATAAACTTACCTAAGGAGAAAAAAGAACTGTACACAGAAAATTATAAGACACTGATGAAAGAAATAAAAAATGACATAAACAGATGGAAAGATAGTCCATGTTCCTGGGTAGGAAGGATCAATATTGTGGAAATAACTATACTACCAAACTCAATCTACAGCTTCAATGCTATCCATATCAATTTACCAATGGCTTTTTTTCACAGAACTAGAACAATAAATTTCACAATTCATATGGAAACACAAAAGACCCCCAAATAATCAAAGCGGTCTTGAGAAAGAAGAATGGAACTGGAGGAATCAATGTTCCTTACTTCAGATTAGACTACAAAGCTACAGTCATCAAGAAAGTAGGGTACTTGCAAAAAAAAAAAACCAGAAATATAGACCAATGGAACAAGATAGAAGGCCCAGAAATAAATCCATGCACATATGGGTACCTTATTTTTGACAAAAGAGGCAAGACCATACAATGGGGCAAAGACAGCCTCTTCAATAAGTGGTGCTGGAAAAACTGGACAGTTACATGTAAAAGAAGGAAATTAGAACACTTCCTAACACCATGAACAAAGATAAACTCAAAGTGGATTAAAGACCTAAATGTAAGACCACAAACTATAAAACTCTTAGAATAAAATGTAGGCAGAACACTCAAACATAAATCAAAGCAAGATCCTCTATGAATCCCTACTAGAGTAATGGAAATAAAAACAAAAGTAAACAAGTGCACCTGAATAAACTTAAAAGCTTTTACACAACAAAGGAAACTCTAAGCAAGGTGAAAAGACAACCCTCAGAATGGGAGAAAATAAGAGCAAATGAAACAACTGACAAAGGATTAGTTTCCAAAACATACAAGCAGCTCATACAACTCAATACCAGAAAAACAAACAACCCAATCAAAAAGTGGGGAAAAGACCTAAACAGACATTTCTCCAAAGAAGATATACAAATGGCTAACAAACACACGAAAAGATGCTTGACATTGCTCATTATTAGAGAAATGCAAATCAAAACTACAATGAGATATCACAGCACACCAGTCAGAACGGCCATCATCCAAATGTCTACAAAAAATAAATGCTGGAACAGGTGTGGAGAAAAGGGAATGCTCTTGCACTGTTGGTGGGAATGTAAATTGATACAGCCATTATGGAAGATGGTATGGAGATTCCTTAAAAAACTAGGAATAAAAACACCATATGACCCAGTGATCCCACTCCTAAAGGCATATACCCTGAGGAAACCAAAATTGAAAAAGACACATGTATCCCATTGTTCATTGAAGCACTATTTACAACAGCTAGAACATGGAAACAACCTAGATGTCCATTGATAGCTGAATAGATAAAGAAGTTGTGGTATGTATATACAATGGAATATTACTCAGCCATAAAAAGAATATATTTGAGTCATTTCTAATGAGGTGGATGAATCTAGAGTCATTATACAGAGTGAAGTAAGTCAGTAAGAGAAAGTTAAATACTGTACTCTAAAGCATATATATGGAATCTAGAAAAATGGTACTGAAAATTTATTTTTGCAGGGCAACAATGGAGAAATAGACATAGATAATAAACTTATGGACATGAGGGAGAGGGTGAGATGTATGGAAAGAGTAACATGGAAACTTACATTACCATATGTAAGACAGATAGCCAACAGGAATTTGCTGTATGTCTCAGGAAACTCAAACAGGGGCTCTGCATCAACCTAAAGGGGTGGGATGGGGGATGGGATATGGAAGGGAGGCTCAAAAGGCAGGGAATATGTGTACACCTATTGCTGATTCATGTTGAGATTTGACAGAAAACAACAAAATTCTGTAAAGCAATTATCTTTCAATTAAAAATAAATTAATTTAAAAAAAAGATTAGGATGAAAGATTGATAAAAGATCACCAGCAAAGCAAAGAATTAAAAAAAAAAAAAAAAAAAGTTGACCAGTACTGAGAAGGAAAATCAACCACGTGAAACTCACCCAGAATTTAACTAGATGTTTAAATTAACAGACAAGGACATTAAAAACATTATTAAAAATATATTCTGTATATACAAAGAATTTATATAGAGACATAGAAAATGTGTTAAAAGGTCCAAGTTAAACATCCAGAGGCTAAAACTATATCTTTGATGAAAAGTATACTAGATGGAATTAATGATTCTTTAGACATTTTAGAAAAAACAAACAAAATTTACTGAACTTGAAGCTATAACACTACAAATTTTGAAAAGGCATACAGAAAAGGAGAGATATTAAAAATCATTAATAGGCTAAGGGAAAACATTGAATGACATAGAGGCCTAATATGCATGTAACTTGTGAGTCCAAAGGAGAGAAAGAAAAAATAATAATCTTTGAAAAATAGTGGCCAGAAGTATTCCCAATGTGATGGAAGCTATAAACCTATAGTTCAAAGAATTTCAGCAAACTAAGAGGGCGAGCAACATGAAGAGAGCTGCGGCAACGTGCATTGTAATCAAAGCACTTAAAACACGGCAAACCTAACAAGACAAAAGCATCCAGAGGAAGGAAAACACAGTACATCCAAAATACCAGAGGTGAGGATCCCAGCAGAATCCTTGGAAACTATGAGAGCTGGAAGACTACTGTTAAAGAGCTGGAGACAAGAAAAGCAATGTCAATCATGAACTCTATGCCCAGTGAAATTTTCCAAAAAATATTCATAAATAAAATGTTTTTCAAACATACAAAAGTTGAAAAATTCATTACCATCAAACTCACACTTTAAGAAGTGTTGAACAAAACACTTCAGGCAAAAAGAAAAATGAGAGCAGATAGAAATGTGGATCAACGCAGTGGGATGAAGAGGACCAGAAGTAGTAAATATGCGAGTACATAAGCGATTTATTATCATTTAACTGTCTTTTCAAAATAAGTTCCTTAAAAGGGTAGTATTTACTGTGGGGTTTGTAACATATGACTAAGTAAAATACATGAAAACATTACCATAATGGTTGCAGGAAGGAAATGGAATTATAATACTGTATGAAGTTTATACTGGAGGTGAAATGGGATAATATGACTTGTAGACAAATCGTGATGTTAAAATTATATATTGTAAATGCTAAACTAGTTATTGACAAAATGATTATAGCTCAATTTGGTCAACAAAGGAGCCCAAACAACCATAAAAATACAAAATATGGAAGGAATAAAAGAGAACTGATGGATATATGTTTTTAAAAAAAGAGCCAAGATGATAAATCTACACCTGACCATATCAATGATCACATTAACTTAAATGGACTAAACTTGCTAGAGTCAAATATTGTCAGTTTGGATTAAAAAGACCTAATTACATGTTTTCCATAAAAAAGACATACCTCAATATAAAGAAGCAAATAGGTTGAAAGTAAAATGTTGAGAAAATACATTTGAATTTAACAATAGTCTCAAGGAAGTTGGAAACTTGGAATGGTTATATTACAGATTAGATACTGTTGACTTCAGAGAAAGATGGGCTATTACTAAGCAATAAAAGGAATCACAGTGGGTCATTTGTAGAGATGTGAATGGACCTAGAGTCTATCATACAGAGTGAGGTAAGTCAGAAAGAGGAAAAAACAATATCGCATTTTAACACATATATATAGAAAAATGATACAGGTGAACCTACTCACAGGGCAGGAAAAGAGATGTACACATAGAAAACAGATGTGTGGACAAGTGTGTGTGGGGGGCAGTGGTGACTCGGGAGACTGGTATTGACCTGTGTGCATTGCCATGTGTAAGACAGATGGCTAGTGGGAACCTGCTGCACAGTGAGGGAGCTCAGCTCCGTGCTCTGTGGTGACCTAGATGGGGGCATGGGGGTGAGAGGGAAGTTCAGGAGGGAGGGGATATGTGTATCAGTTCAGTTCAGTTCAGTTCAGTCGTTCAGTCATGTCCGACTCTCTGCGACCCATGAATCGCAGCACTCCAGGCCTCCCTGTCCATCACCAATTCCCAGAGTTCACTCAGACTCACGTCCATCAAGTCAGTGATGCCATCCAGCCATCTCATCCTCTGTCATCCCCTTCTCCTCCTGCCCCCAATCCCTCCAGCATCAATAACCTCAGATATGCAGATGACACCACCCTTATGGCAGAAAGTGAAGAGGAACTAAAAACTCTTGATGAAAGTGAAAGAGGAGAGTGAAGAAGTTGGCTTAAATCTCAACAATCAGAAAATGAAGATCATGACATCTGGTCCCATCACTTCATGGGAAATAGATGGGGAAACAGTGTCAGACTTTATTTTTCTGGGCTCCAAAATCACTGCAAATGGTGACTGCAGCCATGAAATTAAAAGACACTTACTCCTTGGAAGGAAAGTTATGACCAACCTAGATAGCATATTCAAAAGCAGAGACATTACTTTGCCAACAAAGGCTAGTCAAGGCTATGGGTTTTCCAGTGGTCATGTATGGTTGTGAGAGTTGGACTGTGAAGAAAGCTGAGTGCTGAAGAATTGACGCTTTTGAACTGTGGTGTTGGAGAAGACTCTTGAGAGTCCCTTGGACTGCAAGGAGATCCAACCAATCCATTCTGAAGGAGATCAGCCTTGGAATTTATTTGGAAGGAATGATTTTAAAGCTGAAACTCCAGTACTTTGACTACCTCATGCAAAGAGTTGACTCATTGGAAAAGACTCTGATATGTATATACATATAGCTAATTCAGTATGTTGTAGAGCAGACATTAATGCAACATTGTAAAGCAACTATACTCTAATTTTTTTAAAAAAGCTTATTTTATCATGTATAAAGTCAATTCTTCAAAAGGATATATAAGCCCTAAAAGTCCTAATTCGTATTTCCCTAGTGGCTCAGGCGGTAAAGCGTCTGCCTATAGTGCGGGAGACCTGGGTTCAATCCCTTGGTCAGGAAGATCCCCTGGAGAAGGAAATGGCAACCCACTCCAGTTCTCTCGCCTGGAAAATCCCATAGAAGGAGTGTGGTAGGCTACAGTCCATGGGGTCGCAAAGAATAGGACACGACTGAGCGACTTCACTTTTAAAAGTTCTAAACCTGATGACAGATTCAAAATGAAAAACTGATAGAATTTTTAAAAAATAGATAAATACACAATTTTGTCGATGATGTCCATATTCCTCTATCAACAAGTGGTAGGATATATGGATAGAAAATCGGCAAGAATAAAAGAGTTGGAAAACACTGCAAAGAAAATTCATATGATCCACATCTTACAATACACCACTAAACAACTATAGAGGGGCTTCCCTGGCGGCTCAGATGGTAAAGAGCCTACCTGCAATGAGGGAGACCTGGGTTTGATCCCTGGGTTGGGAAGATCCCCTGGAGGCAGGCATGGCAACCCACTCCAGTATTCTGCCCTGGAGAATGCCCTGGATGGAGGAGCCTGGTGGGCTACAGTACATGGGGTCACAAAGTGTCAAACATGCAACTAAGCACAAACAAACCAAAGCAACTGCAGAGGACGTTCTAAGTGCACTGAAAACCTTTTCCAAGGTAGAATATATTACAGGCATGAAAATACTCAATAGTTACTTAAATGATTCAAAATACTGAAAGATTTTCAATGACTTCAGTGCAATTAAATTAGAAATTTATAAGAGAGAATTATGCAAAACCACCAAACATCTAAAATCTATACAACATACTTTTAAATAAACCATGGTTAAAACAGATAAAGGAAATTACAAACTTTTTCACTGAATGAAAATAAAACATATCAAAGTTTACAGGATGCCACTAAAGCAATACTTAAGAGCATGTTTATGGCATTACAAAGAAGATCGCCACTTAGAACCTTTGCTTCAACCTTGAAAACTAGAAAAGAAAGGGAAAATTAAGCCCAAAATAAGTGAAAGGAAATAAAATTGAGAACACAAGTCATTAAATTAGAAATGGAAAAGAGAACAAGTGAAGTCAATATCAGTCTCCTTAAAAAGATCAATAAAGTGATACACTTCTAGAGAGACTGATGAGGAAAAAATAGATAAGAGAAACTGTTAATTACATGAATGGAAAGGATGATATCAAAGTACAAAGAAGGTAACATTAATATTAAGACAGTGTTGCACCACTAAAATTGATGATTTACAGGAGAATGACTAATTCCTTCAAAGACATGAATTACAAAATTGCTCTAGGAAAAAACAAAAAAGCTACGGTTAAGAGTTGAATTTTACTAAAGAAAATACTTTTTATAAACTCTCCTACAAAGAAAACTTTAAGCCCAGTATGCTACACTGGTGAATTATAGCAAGCATATATGGAGAACTATTATGTCCTAAAATTTATATTACTACACAACAATTCTTTAAAATCATCACCTACCTCAAACTAAGCCAGACAAATATGAAACAATAAAGGTGAAAAATAAAATATGGAGTTTGTCCCAGTAATAAAGGTGGGCTACAACTTGGAAAAATCAATTAAATCCATCATATGAACACACACACACACACAAATGATGATCTCAATAGGCAGAAAAAGAACAGGTGACAAGAACTAACATCTAAGAAAAGGAACAAACAAAACTAGAAACAGGAAGGAAAATCTTCAACCTGAGTAAATCCATCTACAAAAAATCTGCAACTAACAACTTAAGAGAAATGTTGAATGCTTTAGCCCTAAGTTCAAGAACAACACTACCAAAAGCAATGGATATTAACTGTCAGTACTTCTATTAAACATTGTATGGGAGATTCCAGCCATGCAATATGGCTAGACATAAATTAAAGGCATCAAACGGCACAGAAAGTATTGATGAAACTGCCTTTGTTCCCAGATGATGTCATCATCTATGTAGAAAGCCTAATGGAATATAAACAAGAAGTACCATCAATAAGTATGTTTACCAAAGTTGTGAGATAACAACCACGCAAGTATCTACTACCTTCCTATATACTAGGAATAACCGAATGAGAGTCTAAATTTAAAAATATAGTTTATTATCAAAAATATGAAACTTTTGATTAAAAATACATAAGATCTTTATACTAAAAACCACAAAACGCTGCTGAGATAAATTAGAAGTTGATAGAAACAAATGGAGTCATTGGCCTTGTTAAGAAGTTGGAAGTTTTAATAAAGTTGTGAATTTTCTCCTGATCAGTTTATGAATCCAATATAAATACAGCAAAAAAGAAAATCAGCCAACTATTTATAGTAATTGTTAAGCTGATTTTAAAACTAGTCTATAAATGAAAAGGAAATACAAGACTCACAACATAAAAATTGTTGGAAGGTTCAAATTACCTGAATTTTATATATAGACATGTATATGTACATATACATATATGTAAGTGCATTACTCAAGTCAGTGTATTATAGGCATCAAGATAGAACAACGAAATAGGAAAGAATTCAGAGATAGACACACACATATATGGACAACTAATTTTTGGAAAATAGGTAATTAAATAGATAAAAATTGTTTAATAAATCTGTACTGAAACACCTGGAAATCCATATGGAAAACAGTGGACTTTGATCGACACTTCACACACTACACATATACATCACAAAATATGCCGTAGATCTAAACCTAACTATAGCATTTGGAGAAGAAAAGATAGGAGATCTTGGGAATTTAGGTTAGGGAAAAATTGGATATGATACCAAAAGCAGAATCCTTTTAAAAACCTATCAGATGTAATAAAGATTAAAACCTTCTGCTGTTAGAAACACACTATTAGAGAATGAAAAGACATGTTATATAGCGGGATAAAATATGTATGGACATGTATCTCATTAAAGGAATATCTAAAATGTGTAAAGAAATCAAAATTCCATAGTAAAAAAAAAAACCAATTAAAGTGGGCCAAATATTTGAACCAACACTTCACCAAAATAGATACACAGATGGCTTATAAGCCTAGGACATAAAGCTCGACTTTATCAGTTGTGTCCGACTCTTTTGCAACCCCATGTACTGAGACCCTCCCAGCTCCTCTGTCCATGGGATTTCCCAGGAAAGAATACTGTAATGGGTTGTTGTTTCCTTCTTCAGAGGATCTTTGCAACCTAGGGTTCAAACTCCGCACGCAGATTCTTTACTACTAAGGCACCTACTAAGGCACTTTACTACTAAGGAAGCTCAGATCATCTATCACCTCAAATAGAACATACAGTTCTTTTGGATTTTTATCTGGTAGGCCCCAACAATCTTGATTGATAAAAGCCCATGGAGTGCAGACTACTACAATACACCCAAAAATCATAGAGCTAAAAGTAAAATCTTTTAATTATTTTAACAGTATGATTTAGTAGTAATATCAAATGCAGATAAAAATACTAAAGAATTAGACTTCCATCTCTTAAAATAATTGTAGACTATTATTATAAAAAACATACTTCAAATCAAATCTTCTGATATGGAAACTGAGGAAGTTGAGGCTAAAGAGGAAAAATCATCCCTGGGAGTTAAGGGAAAACATCTGGTTCTGCACTTCCCCTCTGCCACTAACCAGCCTTCATGCCTCAGTTTCCTCAGCAGTCACACAAATGGTTTGGATAAAACAAAATGCAAATCAAAGAAAGTTCTTAACGGTGCCACCCAAAACAGTCCACTCTTCTGTCTAATTGTAGGCTTACCTGGCACCTTTCTGGTCATAATCTGTTTGATTAATAGCTTTGCTTTTCAACAGGAGAAAAAGTGTCATCATTCTAAAAGCTCCTTGGAGCTATATTGATTACAAGTCAATGAACTGATATGAAAGATCATTAAAAAAAAATAAAGTCAGTGATTTTAAATAGTGGAAGGAAACTGGTCTAAGTGACAGTGGAAAATAGAGTTCAGTTTTCCTAATTCAGAACCCATCTATACTCTATATATCAGCATCAATCAACGTTGAATCATCCATCAAGGGAGGGAAGGCAGTTTTCAAATCTTTCCTGGCCAGGGCCCACATCATAGTCCTTTAAACCATTTCTTTTATGGGGAAAATATACCAACATACTCTGAAGATGTCCAAAAATAATTATAGTTTATTTTAATGCAAATAACAATTATTTCTGCTTGGAGAAAATGATAGCATTTGAAAGTCTGGAAACACGCAGAGGCTTTAAGAGTGTGAAAGAAACAAAAGGGGAAGCATCTGACCGATCACGCTACCTTTTCTGAAAACACTATCTTTAATGTGCTTTTAGGGCAAAACTTTCCTGGTCTTTTCTTTGCTAGCTCCTTCTCTTCCTGAGGACATCTCCCTGCCCCACAATAGAACACATATATACACACACAGGAAGGAGTTTTTAAAAATCAATTCAGGCATATTTTTAAAACACTACAGAGAAATCTAGATCCTTCTCCAAAGTCTACAAGGAGAAAGGCCATTTAGCCAGAGTTGTCTTCCCTGACCTCACCTCCTCCCACTCTTCCCTTGGTCACTGCCCTCCCAGCCACATCTCCTCCCCGATGACACACACGGTGCCTGCTCTGGCCTCTGACCTTGATCTTTATTTGTTCCACTGCCTGAAATAAGCATCATCATCTTTGCATGACTCCATCCCTCCTTGCATTCAGGTCTCAGTTCACAGATTCCCATAGGTCTTCCCTGATCGCTGTAATAGCATCCCTCACTCCTTCACTCTTCTCTCCTCCTGTGCATCACCACTGAACACGCATCTGTCATGCATGCTGTCTGTTTTCCTCTGGAATGTAGTATCTGTTAAAACAGGGACTGGATCAGTTTTATGTCTGTATCCGCATACTGAGAATACCACAAGGCATGCAGAAGGCACACAATGTTTGTTGAAAGGAAAAATAAACTAGGAATACAGAATGAGTTATAATAACCTCAGATATGCAGATGACAACCACTCATGGCAGAAAGAGAAGAGGAAGTAAAGGATCTCTTGATGAAAGTGAAAGAGGAGAGTGAAAAAGCTGGATTAAAATTCAACATTCAAAAAACAAAAGATCATGACATCTGGTCCCATCACTTCGTAGCAAATAAATGGGGAAATGATGGAAACAGTGAAAGGCTTTATTTTCTTGAGCTCCAAAATCACTGCAGATCATGACTGCAGCCATGAAATTAAAAAATGTTTGTTCCTTGGAAGAAAAGCTAAAACAAAACTAGACAGGATGTTAATAAGCAGAGATATTACCTTGTCAACAAATGCCCATCTGGTCAAAGCTATGGTTTTTCCAGTAGTCATGTATGGATGTGGGAGTTGGACAATAAAGAAAGCTGAGCGCTGAAGATTGATGCTTTTGAATTGTTGTGTTGGAGAAGACTCTTGAGAGTTCCTTGGACTACAAGGAGATCAAACCAGTCTATCCTAAAAGAAATGAGTCCTGAATATTCATTGGATGGATTGATGTTGACACTGAAGCTCCAATACTTTGGCCACCTGCTGTGAAGAACTGACTCATTGGAAAAGACCTTGATGCTGGGAAAGATTGAAGGTGGGAGGAGAAGGGGATGACGGAGGATGAGATGGTTGGATGGCATCACTGACTTGAATGACATGAGTTTGAGGAAGCTCCGAAAGTTAGTGATGGTCAGGGAGGCCTGGCATGCTGCAGTCCATGGGGTTGCAGAGAGTTGGACACAACTGAGTGGTTGAACTGATCTAAGTGTTACAGTAAAAACAACCAAGCTAATTTTTTTTTATGTCTGCCCTTTACCCAAATATTTAAGTGGTCAATCCAACACATCTGTCACTCTGTGAAGAAAACTGCCGCCTGGTCCAACAAGTAAATATGAAGTCTGTGGATGCCCTGTGTCACATATTGACGAGGTGCTGGCGATGCTGTGATGGGTTTCACTCTGTGCTTGCCTTCAAAGATCGCACAATGTCCCAGGGAGGATAAAGTACGTTTTCTGAATACAGATGAGGAAGGAACAATTAACCTTGGCAGCTGAGAGGTACCCGGCAGGGATAGAAGTCATTCCAAGTGTGTCACATATCCTGTGAACGAGTCCACACAACGATAGGAGAGAGGGACAAACCACTACTCGCACTCTCACCTTGCAAGGACCAGAGGACTCCATTGCTCTTCTAATTGCTGGTTTTTCCCAAGCTGGCATTCTTCTTTTGACAACCGTTTCCATATTTCTCACAAATCCAACTGGAGTCATTAGATGACATGCCTGCACACACACACTGAGGTTTTGTGAAACTTCCTGTCAGTGGTATGCAAATTAAAAGTAAAATAAAACACTATGACACAATGATTAAAAAAATAGCCAAAATTTAAAATATGATTGTATCACTGCTACTGGGAATGTAAAATGGTACAGTTTGAAAAAGATTGACAATTTCTCTAAAATGTTAAACATACACCTATCATATGATCAGCCACTTGACTTTTAGGTATTTTCCACAACAACAGAAAGAAAACTTTCATGAAAATACACGAACACACATTTTAAAAATAGCTTTATTAATACTGACTCTAAAGTGGAAACAATCCAATGTTCATCAACAGATGAACATATAGGTGGCACGTTCTGGCATATCCATACAGTGGCAAACTACTTGGGGATACTAATATACACAGCAACATGGATGAATCTTAAATTTATTCTATTTGAATGAAAGAAGCCAGACAACAAGAATATGCACTATATTATTGCATTTATATAAAAACTAGAAAATGCAAACTATCTTAAAGAACAGAAAGCATATTAGCAGATGCTTGTGAATGTGGACAGCTGGGGTATAAAATAGCAGGGCGGGAAGTATTACAAAGAGCATGAGGAAACTTTGGTTGTAATAAGTTCATTGTCTTGATTGTGGTGATGATTTCACATTTGTAAACATATACTAAAACCTACCAATGTATATAGTTAAAGATTTGCAATGTATGGTATGTAAAGTATACTTCAATAGAACTGTTAAAAAATAATAATACATTGAAAAATTACTGGCCATCTGCATGGCAGCAAAGAGCTGGATAATCCCAAACAAAACCAGTAGGGTGAGGCTATGTTTCATTATCTGTGTAAATTTGACTCAATTTTCTAAGCAACTACCTCTAACTGGCTACTAAAAAAACTAGACTTTAGTCAATGCATTTGAAGAGAACTTTCTCTAGTGAGTCAATTTACCTTTATGAACACAAACCTGTAATAACATGCTCACCAAAGGACACAGCTAACACTAGCATTGAAATTCCAGTTGAGTGTACCCTACAAGGTTAAACTTAAAATAGAGGTAGTAGACCAAATCATTCAGATAGTGGAATTAGAAAGCATGAAGAAATTTTACACTTAAAGAATTGTCAGATGAGAGGTAACAACACATAAATTTACTGATGAAACTTTCTAACCAAGTAAAGAAAGGGACTATTAATAGTTTTAACTATATATCTGAATTGATTTAAATATCAGCATGTGGAAGTTAGTAGAACATCGTGATTAAACAACGTTGAAGTCAGCATAAAACTACTCAGCTAAATGCGTGAATTTGAGCATTTTATCCTCTTTGAGACTTGGTTCTGTTATAAAATTACTTATAAATATGATAAATATGTTATGAGGGACAAGTAATACATATCTATAATACTTTTAATACATAGCCTGCCACCTAGTTAGCATTTAATAAAAGGTAGGTATAAATAATCATTACTATTTTCCTGATAGTGGTTATTTTAAAGATTTGTAGAAGTGACAAAGTTCCACTTCTAAAACTAGTTGTCAAAAAAAAAAAAAGTAAAAATCTGAAATATGTACATAAATTTGAATCACTTTGCTGTATATCTGAAACTAATATTTTAAATCAACTGTGCATGCATGCTGAGTCACTTATTCATGTCCAACTCTTTGTGACCTCATGGACTATGGCTGGCCAGACTCCTCTATCTGTGGGGATTCTCCAGGCAAGAGTACTGGGGTGAGTTGCCATACCTTCCTCCAGAGGATCTTCCCAATCCAGGGATGGAACCCGCATCTCTTATTTAATTGAAAAAGAAATATGATTGTTCTATTTTTATAGGAAGATTATAAAACATAAATCTGATTTATATAATTTTAAAATAATATTTTAAAATCTTCTTTTATTATTATTCCTCTAGAAACTCAAGAATTTAGTTTGTTGTGGGTTAATAGGCTTTCAAAATACATAGGTTGTTTTATAAATCACATATATCCTCTTCATCTAATATCATTATTCATCTAAATACTTATTATGTATTAATCTTGAGGTGAAAATTGTAAGGACAAGAGCTCAGTGAATAATAAAAACAAAAATACAAAAGATACAAAAAACCAAAAATACAAAATACATAATGCTATGAACAGAACAGTTTGCAAGTTGTGTTTTTCTTTTTAATGCTCTAATGTCCACATTTGCCTCTTGAAGTCCAAATCACCTTTATCTGTTTACAAACAGAACTTCCTGTAGTGATTTTGTAGACTTAGAAATATTTGTTTTAAACTCATTGAAAAAACTCTATCAATTTTTTGAAAGTTAAACTTTTCTCTGGGCTTTAAAATGTTATTCCTGTTTCAGGGATTGGAATATATAATGTAGATCATTATTTTAAATATGTAAGCATGTGTTTTATTTTTTACATAAGTTAAAACATGCATGGAAAATGGAACAAATAATTTTCAATATATTTGAGTCAAGTAATTCTTTATGTCAATTTTTCTTTACCAGAAATACCTTGTTATCAACTGATTTTGAAGCATATTTTTGCCATATTCCTCTCAGACACATTAGCTGACAACATTTCTGAAAGGAAGCTCTGATTCTTTAATGTTATATTTACCTATTCACAATGATGTGCAAATTATCTTTGGATCAATATCCTAGTCAGTATTAAGAAAGTAAAGAATAAAGTTGATGTGATTATAGTCAAGAATACATGATTTGAAAGGAATTCCTAAATTTACATTTAGTGTGGTTAGCAGATGACACCCTAGTTTTTACTTTAAAAAGCTTTGATAGGACTTTCCTAATGGCCCAGCAATTAAGAATTCACCTGCAATTCAGTGCAGACAGGTTCAATCCCTAGTCCAGAAAGACTCCACATACCAGGAAGCAACTAAGCCCATGGGCCATGACTGCTGAGCAGTAACTACTGAAGCCTCACACCTCACTTACTGAGCCGGTGCATCACAGCTACGGAGCCCGCACACCACGGCTACTGAAGCCTGCGCACCACAGAGGCTATGCTCTGCAAGGAGAAGCCACCACAATGAGAAGCCCTTCCATTGCAACTAGAGAAACCCAACGTGCAGCAATGAAGACCCAGGGCAACCAAAGATAAAATAAATTAAAAAATAAACAAAAAGTTTTGATAAATGCTGTGTTTATTACTTATACAGGGGATTTCAGAGTAATTATTAAAAGCTTAAACAAGCTACTTGGAGCGTCAGTCACCACTAATATTGTTTTCATTTTATTTTGCATTCTAAAAACTAACAGAGAGAGAATTCTATACACACCGGCTTTCATCTTCATTATTCATTTCATAAAATAGCATTAGGGTAAGTATATAAAAGTTGACTGTGCTATTATAGACAGCAGAAAGGGATAGCGCTCCCTTTACAAAGAAAGTGAATAATTTCATATATGTGTAGAGATACATTGTTTCACAATTGTCACTTCTCTGAACTTAAAAATACCCCTCATTCTTTATGCAGCCCAATTTGTTGTCCAATGCCATTAAAATGTTTTATATTCTCTTCCAAGAAAAGAAGATAATGGTAGTTAAATGTAATTTGAAAAAGTAGTCACTTTCAACAGTAAAAGAAAGAGTAGAAATACATTTAAATGTAAATCCTCAATTCAACAGATTGTGTCAACAGTATAAATATGTGGTAATAATAAACTTCATTACCAATTTCAATATTGTACTTTCCCCCTATGTTATCCAGTAAAGGAAAAGGGATGATCTCCACTCCATTCCAGTCTCAATAATGCTTCATCTGCTCAATATGAATAGGTGACTCAGCACCCTAGAACCTAAGGCCTGTGGAAGGGTTATGCAGAGGCAAATTATTTCACAATATAGAATCCTCTGGAATAGCACTTCCTGAATAAGTCTTCCTGGCTTAACTCCAGAAGAATTTATACTCATTTTCCTCTTATTTAGACTTGAATTATATATCTGGTTATTTCACTCAAAATCATCATGTCAAGTTTCTTAAACACATTTTCATTGACTGGTGTTTGGGACAGTGGAACTATTTAATTAAAATTGTCCAATATTAGTAATTAACAATGGAAAGCTCCTTAATTGTTCATTGTATTTTTCTCCCATAGTTTACAGGTATTTCTTATTGTAAAATGATCAGCTATTATCAATAGTAGTGCTCATCAAAATCTGATTTCCCAAAAAATCAGCATCAGAATCAATTAAAAATGTCATTTTTCAAGTTCTCACACCAAACTAAATGAGTCAAGAACTTCTAAGATTACAATATAAAAATGTGTGTTTTTTTTTTTAACAGAACCTATCCTAAAACTTAATATCCCTTTAGAGGAAAATTGTTTTTATACATATCTAACTTTACACTATAATATTACACATTACTTTTATCAGACATTTTTAGCCATGGACCTAGTCATGCAAAAACATACTAATTATATATGGACAAGATTACAAAATGTATATTTATTGAGTTCATATTGGTTATAAGAAGTTTATGCCATTTAATCTTAACAATCCTAATGTTATTATCTCTATTTAGCAGAAGAGGTAACTTTAGTTTTAAAAGTACTAAAACTTCGCAAAGTCAAGGAGCTTGTCATTTGAGCAACCAGAACTCAAATTTGGGGCTCTCGTATTCTGAATTCTATGTTCTTTCTGTATTGATATCTACCTTTTTCTTATAAAAGTGTTAACCACCTTTGGAATTTCCATTGAGTACCTGGTACAAAATGTGGACACTTTTGTGTATCTTGAAATGCTGACTAAATGAATCATTTTTCATTATTTCCTGGAGGCTGGGATAAGGCACATTTTCTTTTTCAGCCAGAATTCATTTCATGAATTACTTTTGCTTTACCCTATAAAAGTAATAAAGAACATGCTTCTGAATAGAATAAATTGTCAACTGACTGAGCACTAATTATATTATAAATGAAATTTTCTAATGTCTCTTTCTATAAGTGAAAAGTGACAGATTCACACACACATATAATTAGGAACTTAATTAAAAATAGAACTTCTATGATACACATTTAATCAATTTTCAACATCATGTGTGTGTGTGTGTGTGTGTATATGTGTGTGTATATATATATATATATATATGTAGACACAAAGGTTTCTCACATTTAACACTTTAGATAACAAAACTCTTGGAGAAAACTGCAGTAATTTGAAATTATTTGTTTCTCTCAAAGGCAGAAAAGCAAACTAGTGCATTTGAAATGTTTTCAAGTGCATGGATTTAAAAAAAAAATAAGTATATATTTTAAGAACACTGCTGCTGCTGCTGCTAAGTCGCTTCAGTCGTGTCCGAAGAACACTGAGGCTATATTAAAAATCTGGGATTGAAGAGTTTGCAGTTCACAATTTACTGGGCTATTGTAGGGCTAATATATGTATGTGCTATGTATATACTTTACATAATTCAAATTCACTGAAATTTTCAACTGTTGGACTGAGAAAAATTACCACCATTCACATAAAGATACGGTTGTTCCCATTGTTTTTAAAAAATGCCAAGGGACTTTTTATCTGGATATTCTCCGAGGACCATAGAATAAGACCTTGGTTTTACTTTCCTTTCAAAATGTGAGGCCCTTACACAGAAAGCCATTTCTCTTGGCTGTGTGTGTCAGCGTGTGACAACTCCAAATTAGGGACTGGAATTTGTGAACTGAAGCACCAAAGAAAAATGTGCATCCATACACATAATTTTATATAGCTTTAGGGTCCTTAGAAGCTTACTTGTTTAGGGTAGCAGGATAACTCATTTTTTCTAATTATTGATAGCAAAATTCAACATGTTTTTCCTTAAACAGTTGATCCCTGAGGAATGCAAGAATTAAAATAAATCTTAAAATGTTGTTCTTTCGTATCTTATAAAAATGTACTCTTAAAGAAGCTGAAGTGTTAACAACCAAAGCCAACACAAATTCTAAGTAAATTCTTACATATTTTCAGTCCAGTTCAGTTGCTCAGTCGTGTCTGACTCTTTGCGACCCCATGAACCACAGCACGCCAGGCCTCCCTGTCCACCACCAACTCCTGGAGTCCACCCAAACCCATGTCTATCGAGTCGATGATGCCATCCAAACCATCTCATCCTCTATTGTCCCCTTCTCCTCCTGCCCTCAATCTTTCACAGCATCAGGGTCTTTTCCAATGAGTAAGCTCTTCGCATCAGGTGGCCAAAGTATTGGAGTTTCAGCTTCAACATCAGTCCTTCCAATGAACACCCAGGACTGGTCTCCTTTAGAATGGACTGGTTGGATCTTCTTGCAGTCGAAGGGACTCTCAAGAGTCTTCTCCAACACCACAGTTCAAAAGCATCAATTCTTCGGCGCTCAGCCTTCTTTATAGTCCAACTCTCACATCCATACATGACCACTGGAAAAACCATAGCCTTGACTAGATGGACCTTTATTGGCAAAGTAATGTCTCTGCTTTTTAATATGTTGTCTAGGTTGGCCATAACTTTCCTTCCAAGGAGTAAGTGCCTTTAATCTCATGGCTGCAATCACCATTTGCAGTGATTTTGGAGCCCCCCAAAATAAAGTCAGCCACTATTTCCACTGTTTCCCCATCTATTTTCCATGAAGTGATGGGACCAGATGGCATGATCTTCATTTTCTGAATGTTGAGCTTTAAGCCAACTTTTTCACTCTCCTTTTTCACTTTCATCAAGAGGCTTTTTAGTTCCTCTTCAGTTTCTGCCATAAGGGTGGTGTCATATGCATATCTGAGGTTATTGGTATTTCTCCTGGCAATCTTGATTCCAGCTGGTGCTTCTTCCAGCCCAGCATTTCTCATGATGTACTCTGCACAGAAGTTAAATAAGCAGGGTGACAACATACTGCCCTGACCAACTCCTTTTCCTAGTTGGAACCAGTCTGTTGCTCCATGACCAGTTCTAAGCGTTGCTTCCTGACCTGCATACAGTTTTACTGTACATTTATTACTTTATAGCATGCATAAGCATACATACAAACTAATATATAATAAATGCATGTATCAACATCAAGTTTACAGTCTATGAACTTAGGGGAAAAAACTATATGATTTTCATACTGAACTTTAGATTATTTAGTAATAATGGAATGAGTGGAAATATGAATTTACTCTCTAAACAAGGAGACTTCTTACAGTGAAAGGTGTCTTGCTGTGATTTAGGATATAAATGCTTAATCCTGACAGGGTTATATAGGAAAATGTGAGCTGGATATGCTACTTCACAGAAGACTAAACGAAAAGAGTGAACACATCTCTCTTTTCAATTATATGACCATTATCTCACAGGTTCTATAAAAATTTTAATATATTTTTGTGATACACAAGGACTTAATATCATGATTTTATATGATATTTTATAATGTCCTCTTCTAATACCTGTTGTAATTTATTTAAATGATATTTTTAAATTAATTAATCATTTTTGATGTCACCTTTGAGTCTTTAAAATTATCATTTTTTAATTGAAGAATAATTGCTTTACAATTGCAATGGTTTCTTCCAAAATTCAACATGTATCAGCCATTAAAAGAGACCAGTATTTAAAACTTGTTACACACTAGTTATTTGCAACTGTTAAATTATTACAATAGATTGCGATTTCATTGTTGAATATACATGTAAAACAATACTATATATTGTAATAGTAATTACAAGTTAAATATCAAAATACTATAAAGTTGGAATGCTCCTTGTGTCATCATTTCTAACAGACTTTTGACCACTTAGGAATCATACTTTTTTTTCAAATTGCTAGTACAAACCTTTTGCTATTATTTTCATTTTTTTTTCTATAGCTATGAAGAAATGGAAAACTATCATCTTTGAAATTTTTTCCTCATCAAATGAATTACATTTATGCCTACTGTATGTGACAAATAATGTTTCTTCTGGTTATTCATCCAAAACATACTGAAAACTTAATGCATTTCATATGCTTAAATAACACCAACAAGAAAAAAAAAAAAAACCTATTCTACTCTACTCAATATCCCATATAGAGTGAGAGTAGTGGAGGAACACCAGTAATAACAAAGATGATGATTAGCTGAGTCTTGGAGGCTCACTTATTATGGTGATTCCTTAAATTCAGACATTTGGCAATGCAGGTGAAAGTGTAACAAGGAATCAAATTTGATAAACAGGCAGAAGCATAAAGTGACACTATCTGCTACCCAAGCCATATGTGATTGGATAAGTGGTGAAACTGATGAAAAAGAAAGGCAGCAATGAATGGATAAATGAGATTACTCAGGAAATTTGAAAATGAGACATCAAAATTATAGTCAATTTATGGAGCTTTCTGGAGAAGGCAATGGCACCCCACTCCAGTACCCTTGCCTGGAAAATCCCATGGATGGAGGAGCCTAGTAGGCTGCAGTCCACGGGGTCACAAAGAGTCAGACACAACTGAACGACTTCACTTTCACTTTTCACCTTCATGCATTGGAGAAGGAAATGGCAAACCACTCCAGTGTTCTTGCCTGGAGAATCCCAGGGACGGGGGAGCCTGGTGGGCTGCCGTCTATGGGGTCATAGAGTTGGATACGACTGAAGTGACTTAGCAGCTTAGCAGCATGGAGCTTTCATTGGTCAATCATGGTAGACTGGGGCCAGGAGAGTCATATCTAATCGTATGCCTGTTGGTCAGAGAAATCAAGTCTTCATAAGTAGGAACAAAGAAGTCAGAGACAATAAGCAATAAAAGTGAGAGGGGGAGAGAAAAATTATTATACATATTTTAAGTACATAAAACAGGAATGAGGACCGGAGAGAGGGCAACATGAACAGGTTTCAGCTTTGCTGTTGGCTCTGAAGATGGGAAGAATGACGCTGTGAACCAAAGAGAGAGGCACCTAGCACAGGAGCTAGCAAAAATTGGTGCTGAACAGAAAGAGTGGTCACGATGACGGAGAAGACTCAGCTCACCTCCTCTCATGGGCACGACAAAATTACAACGATTTTTAAGCACTATTGATGAGAAAGACTTGAGGACAAGCAGAAAAGCTAGGGCAAATTAAAAAGCTTTTGTACAGCTAAAGAAACAATCAATACAAGGAAAAGGCCACCTAATGAACTGAAGGAGATATTTGCAAAAAATACATCCAAAAAGGGGTTAATAGCTAAAATACAGAAGAGAACTCATACAACTCTATATCAAAACAAACAACCCAATTAAAAAATGGGCAGATGACCCAACTAGATATTTTTCCAAAAGAAGACATACTAATGGCCAATAGGCATATGAAAAGATGCCCAACATCACTCATTATCAGGGAAATACAACTCAAAGCCACAATGAGATATGACATTACATCTGTCAGAATGTCTACTATCAGAAATACACATAATAATTATTGGCAAGGTTGGGGAGAAAAGAGAATCATCGTGACTGTTGGTGGGAATGTAAGTTGGCACAGCTCCTAAGGAGAACATATAGTGGTGGCTCAAAGAATTAAAGCTATAACTACAAAACAATCCAGCAGTTCCCATCCTGCGCATTTATTGGAAGAAAATAAAAACATTAACTGGAAAAGATATATGCATCCCTATGTTAACTGCAGCATTATTTACAATAGCCAAGATGGGGAAGCAACTTAAGTGCCCACTGATCTGATGAATGGATAAAGATGTAGCATAAATGCACGATGAGATATGCGTCATATAAAGGAGGAAACCTAGCCATTTGCAGTCATAACATAGATGCATCTAGAGGTATTATGCTAATTGAAATAAGTCAAATAGAGAAATACCACGACTATATCATTTTGTTTATATATCAAATATAAACACAAAGCAGATGATGTAACTAAACAAAAGCTGGGACATAGACACAGAGAACAAGCACGCAGATGCCAGAGGGAATGGACCAGAAGGAGGAGAGGGGTACATCAGTGAAGTAAGACGTTGAGTTACAAAATCAATCTCACAGGTATAAAAGGTGCAATGTATGGAATGTAGTTCATAGTCATGTAATATTTTCATAGAGTGACAGATAACCACTAGACCTGTCCTGGTGATGATTTTGAAGTGTACAGGAATCACTGTCTTGTGTACCAGGAGTTAATATAGTCTTATAGATCAATTACACTTCAAACGCAAACCCAGAAACAGAGCCAAAGAAAAAGAGATGATATTTGTGGCTACCAGATGTTGGAGGAGGGTAAATTGGATGAAGGCCATCAAAAACTACAAACTTTCTGTTATGAGATGAATAGGAAAAAATGATAGTATTTCTTGTTTAAGATTTTTACAACTTTACTGTAGAGCAGAGATTGGCACAACTATACTTCAGAAAAAAAAAAAAGATTGAGTATTACAGAGGAGTGGAGAAAAGAAGAGAAAATCAGAGAGAAACAGACAAAAAGTAAATGTAAGGTACAAGAAATACAGACAAAAGAACAGTGCAATATGTAGATAAACATGTGTTTGAGCTGTACAAGCAAGTATAAAACATGAGCAAAAGATAATTGTTATCTTAAAATCATTGACTCTAAAAATCATTGAAGCAAACAATAAAATAAAAACAAGCTAACTATATAGAAAATAATATAAATGAACAATTAAATATATTTAAACTGTTTAAAACTTTATTACTTTTCAATATTTAAAAGTTCTATCAGTGAATTGGCTTTGGTGGTAACTAAAATAATCCAAGAGACCCCTACGTGCTAGTGTTTATAATCAACATATAATCAATAGCTATGTTGATTATCAGTTCAGTTCAGTCCAGTCACTCAGTTGTGTCCAACTCCTTGCCACCCCATGGACTGCAGCATGCCAGGCCTCGCTGTCCATCACCAATTCCCAGAGTTTACTCAAACCCATGTCCAGTGAGTCAGTGATGCCATCCAACCACCTCACCCTCTGTCGTTCCCTTCTCCTCCCGCCTTCAATCTTCCCCAGCATTAGTTCAGTCTCTCAGTCGTGTCTGACTCTTTGGACCCCATGAATCCCAGCATGTCAGGCCTCCCTGTCCATCACAAACTCCTGGAGTTCACTCAGACTCACATCCATTGAGTCCGTGATGCCATCCAGCCATCTCATCCTTTGTCGTCCCCTTCTCCTGCCTTCAATCTTTCCCAGCATTGGGGTCTTTTCAAATGAGTCAGTTCTTCAAATCGGGTGGCCAAAGTATTGGAGTTTTAGCTTCAACATCAGTCCTTCCATCATTATAACCTGAATTATATAGTTGAGATTATATAATAATCAATTATATAATTATATAATCTCCATTATAATCTCAATCTCGTCTCTCTTTCCTCAAACGTCTTCTCTACAGCTTGGTAAAGTAGATCCAAATGCTAAGTAACATATACTAAATGTAGTCATAACTGTAAAATCAGCCTGAGTCGTCTTTGTTTTATTTGCTAAACAGTAATATAAATAATGCTTATATTATTAACAGTAATATAATGCTTACTATAAGAATTTATAGTAAGCGTTACCATAAGAATCAAATGGACACTATGTAACTAACATATTTTAGTAACCCAACTAACATCATCTCCCTTTTCTCCATCATGTTTTGCCCTCTGACAATATTGTTTTAAGGTAATTTCTAAGTAAATATGATCATTAATCTTTCATATAAGTGAAAGTTATTTCAAAGCATTTCCTGGGATTGAATTTTAGATATTCTAGGCAAATTTATAGGACTCGATTGAAATTGGAAGACAGATGCCTTGGAGATTCCCTGAAGAAGTACAATTTATTTCTCACATTAGCTTAGGAACAATCTATATCCAGTTTCACTGGACAAGATTCACTGAAGCCCTAGATGCAAGGTTTATCTCCACTTTGCTTTGCTATAATTATGCAATCTTACCTAGAACTTTATGTAATAAAATTAATATTTGGTACACCATCACTTGAAAGACTGATACTCAAATAGAACACCATAATTATTATTATTAATGGTGCTTACCTATGCACTTACCTAATGCAAATGAAATCTCATAGACTAGCTAAGGTCAGATACATGTTAAGATAATACAATTCTATATTTTGGACCACCTAATCCTTACATTGAAATATACATCTCCCAGGCTTCCCAGGTGGCACTAGTGGTAAAGACCCCACCTGCCAATGCAGAAGACACAAAAGTTGTGGATTTGATCCCTGGGTCGGGAAGATCCCCTGGAGAAGGAAATGGCAGCCCACTTCAGTATCTTTTCCTGGAAAATCCCAAGGACAGAGGAGCCTGGCAGGCTACAGTCCATGGATTCGCAGAGAGTTGGACACGACTGCACACACATTTAGTAGTATAAGGAAATGGCAACCCACTCCAGTGTTCTTGCCTGGAGAATCCAAGGGACGGGGGAGCCTGGTGGGCTGCCATCGATGGGGTCGCACAGAGTCGGGCATGACTGAAGCAACTTAGCAGCAGCAGCAGCAGCAGCATTTCCCAGTATCATTGAAAACTCTTCAAAGTAAAAGAAGGAACTCACTGTGGTGGTATTGATTTAGTCTTTAAGTTGGGTCTGACTCTTTTGTGACCCCATGGGTGGCAAACCACAGACTGCTCTGTCCATGGGATTTCTCAGGCAAAAATACTCGAGTGGGTTGCTATTTCCTTCTCCAGGGGATCTTTCCAATCCAGATATCAAGACCATATCTCCTGCATTGGCAGGTGGACTTTTTATCACTGAGCCATCAGAGAAATATATTTTTCTATTCACTGTGTTCAGAGAAACAGGGTCTGGTGCAAATAGTTACCAAAATACGTATTTGCAAAAACAGAGAGTGTCTGTTATCTAGGGATTTCTTCTTTTATCTAGCATTAGTTAAATTCAGTACAGTCACTCAGTCATGTCCAACTCTGCGACCCCATGAATTGCAGCATGCCAGGCCTCCCTGTCCATCACAAACACCTGGAGCTCACCCAAGCTCATGTGCATCGAGTACGTGATGCCATCTAGCCATCTCATCCTCTGTCGTCTCCTTCTCCTCCTGCCCCAATTCCTCCCAGCATCGGGGTCTTTTCCAATGAGTTGACTCTTCACATGAGGTGGCCAAAGTATTGGAGTTTCAGTCTCAGCATCAGTCCTTCCAATTAACACTCAGACTGGTCTCCTTTAGGATGGACTGATTGGATCTCCTTGCAGTCCATGGGACTCTCAAGAGTCTTCTCCAACACCACAGTTCAAAAGCATCAATTCTTCGGCGCTCAGCTTTCTTCACAGTCCAACTCTCACATCCATACATGACCACTGGAAAAACCATAGCCTTGACTAGACGGACCTTTGTTGGCAAAGTAATGTCTCTGCTGTTCATATGCTATCTAAGTTGGTCATAACTTTCCTTCCAAAGAGTAAGTGTCTTTTAATTTCATGGCTGCAATCACTATCTGCAGTGATTTTGGAGCCCCAAAAAATAAAGTCTGACACTGTTTCCACTGTTTCCCCATCTATTTCCCATGTGAGGGGACCAGATGACATGATCTTCGTTTTCTGAATGTTGAGCTTTAAGCCAACTTTTTCACTCTCCACTTTCACTTTCATTAAGAGGCTTTTGAGTTCCTCTTCACTTTCTGCCATAAGGGTGGTTTCATCTGCATATTTAAGGTTATTGATATTTCTCCCAGCAATCTTGATTCCAGCTTGTGCTTATTCCAGCCCAGCGTTTCTCATGATGTACCCTGCATATGAGTTAAATAAGCAGGGTGACAATATACATCCTTGATGTACTCCTTTTCCTATTTGGAACTAGTCTGTTGTTACATGTCCAGTTCTAACTGTTGCTTCCTGACCTGCATATAGGTTTCTCAAGAGGCAGGTCAGGTGGTCTGGTATTCCTATCTCTTTTAGAATTTCCACAGTTTATTGTGATCCACACAGTCAAAGGCTTTGGCACAGTCAATAAAGCAGAAATAGACATTTTTCTGGAAATTCT
This sequence comes from Bos indicus, assembly GCF_029378745.1. Classification (NCBI taxonomy): domain Eukaryota; kingdom Metazoa; phylum Chordata; class Mammalia; order Artiodactyla; family Bovidae; genus Bos; species Bos indicus. The sequence goes on from NC_091766.1 coordinate 104,081,992, forward strand.
CTTGCTTTTTTCGAATATCCAGCAGATGTTGGCAATTTGATCTCTGGTTCCTCTGCCTTTTCTAAAACCAGCTTGAACATCTTGAAGTTCACAGTTCACGTATTGCTGAGGCCTGGCTTAGAGAATTTTGAGCATTACTTTACTAGCGTGTGAGATGAGTGCAATTGTGTGATAGTTTGAGCATTCTTTGGCATTGCCTTTCTTTGGGATCAGAATGAAAACTGACCTTTTACAGTCCTCTGGCCACTGCTGAGTTTTCCAAATTTGCTGGCATACTGAGTGCAGCACTTTCGCAGCATCATCTTGCAGGACTTGAAATAGCTCAAGTGGAATTTCCTCACCTCCACTAGCTTTGTTCGTAGTGATGCTTTCTAAGGCCCCCTTGACTTCACATTCCAGGATGTCTGGCTCTACGTGAGTGATCACACCATCGTGATTATCTGGGTCATGAAGATCTTTTTTGTACAGTTCTTCTGTGTATTCTTGCCACCTCTTTTTAATATCTTCTGCTTCTGTTAGGTCCATACCATTTCTGTCCTTTATCAAGCTCATCTTTGCATGAAGTGTTCCCTTGATATCTCTAATCTTCTTGAAGTGATCTCTATTTGTTCCCATTCTGTTGTTTTCCTCTATTTCTTTGCATTGATTGCTGAGGAAGGCTTCTTATCTCTCCTTGCTATTCTTTGGAACTCTGCATTCAAATGGGAATATCTTTCTTTTTCTCCTTTGCTTTTCTCCTCTCTTCTTTTCAGTTATTTGTCAGGCCTCCTCAAACAGCCATTTTGCCTTTTTGCATTTATTTTCCACGGGGATGGTCTTGATCCCTGTCTCCTGTACAGTGTCATGAACTTCCATCCATAGTTCGTCCGGCACTCGATCAGATCTAGTCCCTTAAATCTATTTCTGACTTCCACTGTATAATCATAAGGGATTTGATTTAGGTCATACCTGCATGGTCTAGTGGTTTTCCCCACTTTCTTCAATTTAAGTCTGAATTTGGCAATCAGGAGTTCATGATCTGAGCCACAGTCGGCTCCCAGTCTTGTTTTTGCTGACTGTATAGAGCTTCTCCATATGTGGCTGCAAAGTATATAATCAATCTGATTTTGGTGTTGACCGTCTCATGATATCCATGTGTAGAGGTTTCTCTTGTGTTGTTGGAAGAGGGTATTTGCTATGACCAGTGTGTTCTCTTGGCAAAACTCTGTTAGCCTTGCCCTGCCTCATTCCATATTCTAAGGCTGAATTTGCCTGTTACCTCAGGTGTTTCTTGACTTCCTATTTTTGCATTCCAGTCCCCTATAATGAAAAGGATATCTTTTTTGGGTGTTAGTTCTAAAAGGTCTTGTAGGTCTTCATAGAACCATTCAACTTCAGCTTCTTTAGCATTACTGGTTGGGGCATAGACTTGGATTACTGTGATATTGAATGGTTTGCCTTGGAAACGAACAGAGATCATTCTGTCGTTTTGGAGACTGCATCCAAATACTGCATTTCGGACTTGTTTGTTGACCATGATGGCTACTCCATTTTTTCTAAGGGATTCCCGCCCACAGTAGTAGACATAATGATCATCTGAGTTAAATTCATCCATTCCAGTCAATTTTAGTTTGCTGATTCCTAGAATGTCAATGTTCCCTCTTGCCATCTCCTGTTTGACCATTTCCAATTTGCCTTGATTCATGGACCTAACATTCCAGTTTCTTATGCAATATTGCTCTTTACAGCATCAGACCTTGCTTCTATTACCAGTCACATCCACAATTGGGTATTGTTTTTTGCTTTGGCTCCATCCCTTCATCCTTTCTGGAGTAATTTCTCCACTGAACTCCAGTAGCATATTGGGCACCTACCGACCTGGGAAGTTCCTCTTTCAGTATCCTATGATTTTTCCTTTTCATAATGTTCATGGGGTTCTCAAGGCAAGAACACTGAAGTGGTTTGCCATTCCCTTCTCCAGTGGACCACATTTTGTCAGACCTCTCCACCATGACCCGTCCATATGGGTGGCCCCACATGGCATGGCTTACTTTCACTGAGTTAGACAAGGCTGTCATCCGTGTTAGGAGTTAAACTAAGGATTCAAGGGAAAAAATTCCCTCATTCATATAAAACCCCCTCATTCAGTGAAAAACGTTAAATTTAAAAGAATAATAATGAAAAGTCAAGCTTTGACAGCTTATAAAAATTGACATTTTATCAAGAAGGAAAATAATACTTAAAAAATAATAATATTACACTTGGTCAAAATTTCTATGTCACTTAAAATTTAAGATGTTATAAAACGTCCAGTAAGGGAATGCATACTAATGTTTTTGTCTTATTTCTGTGCTGTCAACTGGCCATACAATTTTTACTCAGTATTTAGAGAAACAGATTTCATGAATACTCTATATGACTTTTTTAAAAGAACTACTACTGTATTGGAAAATAGTCAACATGCACTCATTACTGGAGAAAAACACTAAAAGAAAATATATGCATGGAGAAAAAATGAAAAACAAGTAAATAGAAAACAAAGTCTCAGAGTAAAAAGTATGCAAAAAAGTATGTCTTTTTTGTATGCAAAAAAAAGACAATATGCTTGTTTTGAGAAACAAAATAGTGCATGTTTAAGATCATCACTGCAGGGCTTTACTGTAAAGGTTTGAAATCTGTCTCAGTTTCTTCCTAAATGTATAGCCTTTGATATATTACTATGCTACAATTTATTCATATGTAAAAAAGAAAATCATAAAATACACCTTGACTTGCTTTGTAAATGATTGCATATATTTTGTGAAGGTTAAAGCTCTTTTAATAGTGCCTTCTTTTTATTATTAGCACTTATCGTTGTACATAAAAGAAACAAATTAAGCACATCTATTAAAAAGAAAATTACTTTTAGAGTCAAAATATGATTTTAAAAGATGTTTTAAAGATTCTATAGTTCACAATGATAGACTAAGCAAAAAAACAGAATTTGAGGGTTTCAGAAAACAGGGAACCAACACAAGAGGAATGTGAAGGCAATTAAGAAGTTAACACAATTTTACAGTTAATCAAGAGACCTATTAATCTATTGTGATGAAGACAGAGGAATCTAGTAGGGATATCTCTAGGGAAACATATCTTTTAATTTTCTTTCCATTTTACTCTGAGGAAATATGTAAGTGTGTGCTATGGGAAGGTACGGAGAGACTGAGTTAAATATAAAGAAAGAAAAGAAGAGAAGGAAGAGGAGGAGGTACTAAACTAATAAAACAGTAAAGTGAAAGTGAATTTGCTCAGTCGTGTCTGACTCTTTGGGACCCCATGGACTGTACCCTGCCAGGCTGCTCCATCAATGGGATCTTCCAGGCAAGAATACTGGAATGGGTTGCCACTTCTTCCTCCAGGGGATCTTCCTGACCCAGGGATTGCACTCTGGTCTCCCACACTGCAGGCAGATGCTTTACCAACTGAGCCACCAGGGAGCAGGATATTATTAATTCCAAGGGTAAATGAGAGCTCCTTGCTCCTTGGAAGAAAAGTCATGACCAAACTAGACAGTGAATTAATAAGCAGAGACATTACTTTGCCAACAAAGGTCCATCTAGTCAAAGCTATGTTTTTTCCAGTAGTCATGTATGGATGTGAGAGTTGGACTATAAAGAAAGCTGAGCACCAAAGAATTGATGCTTTTGAACTGTGGTGTTGGATAAGACTCTTGAGAGTCCCTTGGACTGCAAGGAGATCCAACCAGTCCATCCTAAAGGAGATCGGTCCTGAATAGTCATTGGGAGGACTGATGGTGAAGCCAAAGCTCCAATACATTGGCCACCTGATATGGGAAGAACTGACTCATTGGAAAAGACCCAGATGCTGGGAAGGCAGGAAGAGAAGGGGATGACAGAGGCTGAGATGGTTGGATGACATCACCGACTCAATGGACATGAGTTTTTGAGTAAGCTCCGGGACTTGGCAATGGACAGGGAAGCCTGGCATGCTGCAGTCCATGGGGTTGCAAAGAGTCGGACATGACTGAGCTACTGAACTGAAATGAGAGCTGTAAAAAAAAAAGAGAGAGAGAATGTAATAATGATAGTACTGAATAGTACTTGACTAAACAGTAAATTGTATTATGTAACTGTGTGAGCTAAAATAGTCACCAAATACAATAAAGTGTAAGCAAACATATCTTCAGTATATGAAATGAGAGAACAGTGTATTCATTTTAATCAGAAATTAGTAATAACAGAACAGATACCTTCAAGCTTTGCTTCTTACCACTAGAACTGACAGTAAGAAGAGCAGGAATGTTAATAAGTCTTTAGTAATAGGATTATCAAGAGGCCAAATACTTCCCATGGTGTCTATTGCTAAACTGCTCTGCCATATTTTCATGTAGTCAGGAGACAATAAGCCCAACCAGATTTAGATAATTTATTATTTACAGACATGGTTTTTCACATCAGCTTCCCTTGCTTTTAAATTCCATGAAGATGATATTAAAGCAGACCAGGTGGACCCTATATACATAGTGCACTCAAGAACACTCAGCTTATGATATCTCCTTCCCCTTTTAAAGGACTGTTGTAAACCTGATCATGAGTACCTCTCAAGAAAGACACTAGGTTTCTTACACCAAAACTTTCTTAAACAAATATGCAAATCTTTTGCGAGGAGGTGAGGGATAAACCTTTACCCTGAATATCTCTACTGAGACCTTTTCTATTTTTATTATCCTTTAACATAAACAAATCTTTTACAGGAAGACTTTTAATGACTGAACATGAATTAACATGATTGAGAAATTTCTCCCAAAAGTTGCTGCTACCCTTTTCCTAGAATGAAAGTGAAAGTTGCTCAGTAGTATCTGACCTTTTGTGACCCCATGGATGTAGCCTGCCAGGCTCCTCTCTCCATGGAATTCTGGAGTGGGTAGCCTGTCCCTTCACCAGTGGATCTTCCTGACCCAGGAATCAAACCGAGGTCTCCTGCATTGCAGCTGGATTCTTTACCAGCTCAGCTACCAGGGAAGTCTTTTCATCATTATGCATAGTGCTAAAATATTGTAACCTTCCTTCTGGATATTTAAAGTGATATAATGCTGCCATCTTCTTTTTCCATTTCTATTCAGCATTCTGAAGTTACCAGACAGCATAATATAATAACACAAAAATAAACATTAATAAGAAGGTAATAAAAGTAGTACCATAATTTTGATGAAATAATTGTCTAGGAAGATTATCCTGAATAATCTAAATTGAGGCTTTAGAATTAACTAAGTTATTCAACAAAGATGCTGAATAAAACTTCAGTACACAAAATTCAACTGAATTTCTACATATTAAAAATGAATAATTAGAAGTTCAGAACAATTTTATTTAAAATTGACTCAAAAACAAAATGCAATTAGGAATAAATCTTGTCAAAGATAAACTAAAATGGACTAATGTGCCATATTTGTAGTTTTAAAATCAATATTTTAAATATGACAATTCTACAAAAAAAATATCTTTTCAACATTATCTCATCCAAAATCAAAGCACTTTTTTTCCACAAAATTTTTTAAGTTGATTTTACAAAATAAATGGAAGTTCATGGAGCTAAAAATAGCCAAAGCAATCCTGATGAAGAACAATTTTAGAAGAATTACACATCAGACACAAGGAGATCAAACCAATCAATCCTAAAGGAAATCAACCCTCAATATTTACTGGAAGGACTGGTGCTGAAGCTGAAGCTCCAATACTTTGGCCACCTGATGTGAAGAGCTGACTCACTGGAAAAGATTCCAATGCTGGGAAAGATTGAGGGCAAGAAAAGAAGGGGGCAACAGAGGATGAGATGGCTGGATGGCCTCACCTACTCAATGGACATGGGTTAGAGGAAACTCTAGGAGATTGTGAAGGGCAGGGAAGTCTGGAATGCTGCAGTTCATTGAGTTGCAGAGTCGGACACAACTTAGCAACTGAACAGCAACGACACAACTACACAGCACTAGCACTTTCACTTTTCTCTTTCCTGCACTGGAGAAGGAAATGGCACCCACTCCAGTGTTCTTGCGTGGAGAATCCCGGGGACGGGGGAGCCTGGTAGGCTGCAGCCAATGGGGTCACTAAGAGTCAGACACGACTGAGTGACTTCCCTTTCACTTTTCACTTTCATGCATTGGAGGAGGAAATGGCACGCCATTCCAGTACTCTTGCGTGGAGAATCCCAGGGACGGGGGAACCTGGTGGGCTGCCGTCTATGGGGTCGCACAGAGTCGGACATGACTGAAGCGGCTTAGCAGCAGTAGCAGACCTAATGGACAGCTTACAGAAAATAAAAGTACAGAATCAATGCAGTTTGATATGAAACAGAATGAGAAAGAACAGAAAGACATGAACGAGGATAGAAATAACTGGCTGTCATACACACATATATGTGCATGTCTGTCTACCTTCTTACCTATACTGGTACAATTGAATCTGTCACTAGGGTAGCTACCACCCAAACTGCAGCATCCAGAGACACTATAGAAGGGAAAAGAACCTTTGACCTCATAACAGCAGGTCTGTGATGTACTAAGTACTTTTTTGTAAACAAAGATATCAGACGGTACCAACAACCTTCATAAAATATTGCTTTATTTACCTAAATAAATCATTCATTCAATAAATTATGAAGCATATATCGTTTGCCAGGCAAACAAAACAGGGAAACTTATTGCTTTCATACCATATACATCATATTTAGTGAGGTAAATAATACCCCAATAAACAATTATTTAAAAAATACAATTTGCCATGAATTCAAATCAATTATGGTATGGGTATAGAATATTGAGAGTTCCCTTTCAGATAAAACAACTGAACAAGAAGAGCTGATGTTTGAGCAGAGGGCCTAGTCAAAGGAAAGAGTGGGTTATGATGTATCTGTTGAAGAATATTTCAGACAGAGGAGAATACAAGAGCAAAGACTGGAGGAGGGGAGAGTGTAAAGGCAGCACTAAAGAGACTAAAACAGGGGATGCCATCAAGCAGTTAAGGATCAGATTTTGTAGAGCAAGCTAGATAACATCTTTGAAATTTTTCCTCACAATTGAAAAGATGCCATCAGATGAAGCTGGTGCTAATCGTAAAGCTCCTGACTGCTAAGGCAGGAGACGGAAGAGATGCAGGTTCCATCCCCGGGCCGGGAAGATCCCTTGAAGGAGGGAATGGTAACTCATTCTAGTACTCTTGCTTGGAGCATCCAATGGACAGAGGAAACTGGCGGTCACGGAGTCACAGAGTCGGACACAACTGGAATGACTTATCATGCACACACACACACATCAGATAAATTTGGTTAGAAAACAAACTCCAACTTACAAATCAAAGGAGCCAACAGGACTGTTGCAGAAGAAGAGTGAAACCAGAAACGAAATTCAGAAGCTTTTATCATAACTGACAACATGTGATGGTGACTTGGACCACTATGGTGGCAGTGGGAGTGCTACAAATTTCTTGTTTGGCAAATATGCCAAAGTTGGAGATGGCCAGCATTTCTGATACTGGATATGTGATGTAACACCAAGAGAGGAATATAAAACCTTTTGCTTAAAAAAAAAAAAAAAAAAAAAAAAAACTGGGAAAATAGAGGACTAATTTATTTCAATGAGAAATAGTAAAGGAAAAACCTAATTTTAAATGATGCTTACATTAAATATAAGTACAAAAGCTGAAAACACTCTCGAATTTCTGTTTCTTTTCTTTCTTTCTTTCCTTTTTATTTATTTATTTTTCTAACAGAGATGTTAATGCTGGCAATTGTTTACAAAGGGGTGGGAAATACATGTTCATATGGTGGAAGGCTTGTTGTTGCTGTCATTCAGTCACTCAGTCGTGTCCAACATTTTGCAGCCCCACGGACAGCATGATGCCAGGCTTCCCTGTCATTCGCTGTCTCCTGGAGTTTGCTAAAACTCACGTCCATTGCCTCGGTGATGGGATCCAACCATCTCATTCTCTGTCGTCCCCTTCTCCTCCTGCCTTCTATTTTTCCCAGCATCAGGGTCTTTCCAGTGAGTCAGTTCTTCTCCTCAGGTGGCCAAATATTTGAACTTCAGCTTCAGCATCAGTCCTTCCAGTGAATACTCAGGGTTGATCTCCTTTAGGATGGACTGGTTGGATCTCTTTGCAGTCCAAGGGACTCTCAAGAGTCTTCTCCAACACACAGTTCAAAAGCATCAGTTCTTCAGCACTCAGCCTTCTTTATGGTCCAATATTCACACCCATACATGACTACTGGAAAAATCACAGCATTAGCTACATGTACTTTTGTTGGCAAAGTAATGTCTCTGCTTTTTAATAGGCTGTTAGTTTTGTCAGGGCTTTTTTTTTTTTTTCCCCAAGGAGCAAACATCTTTTAATTTCATGGCCGAAGTCACCATCTGCAGTGATTTTGGAGCCCAAGAAAATAAGGTCTGTCACTATTTCCACTGTTTCCCCATGGATTTGACATGAAGTGATGGGACCGGATGCCATGATCTTCGTTTTCTGAATGTTGAGTTTTAATCCAGTGTTTTCACTCTCCTCTTTCACTTTTATCAAGAGGCTCTAGCTCCTCTTCACTTTCTGCTATAAGGTTGGTGTCATCTGTGTATCTGAGGTTATTGATATTTCTCCTGGAAATTTTGATTGCAGCTTGTGCTTCACCCAGCCCAGCATTTTACATGATGTACACTGCATATAAGTTAAATAAGCAGAGCGACAATATACAGCCTTGATGTACTCGTTTTCCAATTTGGAACCATTCTGTTGTTCTATGTCCACTTCTAACTGTTTCATCTTGACCTGCATACAGGTTTCTCAGGATAAGGTCACGTGGTCCATCTCTTTAAGAACTTTCCACAGTTTCTCGTGATCTACACAGTGAAAAGCTTTAGCATAGTCAATGAAGGAGATTTTCTTTTTTTTGAATCCCCTTTCTTTTTTGATGATCCAATGGACGTTGGCAATATGATCTCTGGTTCCTCAGCCTTTTTTAAATACAGCTTGTCTATCTGGAATTGCTCAATTTATGTACCGTTGAAGCCTAATTTGTATGATTTTGTGCATTACCTTGCTATCATGTGACTTCATTGCAATTGTATGATAGTTTAAACATTCTTTGGTGTTGCCTTTCTTTGGGATTGAAACTGACCTTTTCCAGTCCTATGGCAAAGCTAGAAGGTTAGTGTCATGCTTATTAATACTGTCCACAAATTATATCCAGACTCTTAACAATTTTGGAAATAGGCATGGCCAAGTGACATTCTTGGGCTAATAAAATGTCAAAAAGGAGCTCCCACCATCTGGAGCTGACAATGTTCCAGATGGTGGGTGCAGTATACCTTTGCATGGCTGGTTTAGAGAGACATGAAACAGTAACCCATGATTACCCAGTGGTAGATATGTAGTCTGAATAATGAACATACCAGTGAAATGCTGGAGTTCTTTATTATGGCAGTTTAAACTATCACTTCCTGACTGATAATTTATAACTGCTGAAAGATTAGTTAGCAATTTGGAGAAACGAACCTTTGTCGGATGGACAAAGATCTGTCTCCAAAACTATGGTATTTCTAGTGGTCATGTATGGATGTGAGCGTTGGACTATAAAGAAAGCTGAGTGCTGAAGAACTGATGCTTTTGAACTGTGATGTTGGAGAAGACTCTTGAGAGTCCCTTGGACTGCAAGGGGATAAAACCTGTCCATCCTAAAGGAGATCAGTCTTGAGTATTCATTGGGTGATGCTGAAGCTGAAACTCCAACACTTTGGCCATCTGATGCGAAGAACTGACTCATTGGAAAAGACCCTGATGCTGGGAAAGATTGAAGGTGGGAGGAGAAAAGGACAAGAGAGGATGAGATGGCTGGATGGCATCACTGACTTAATGGACATGAGTTTGAACAAGCTCCAGGATATGGTGCTGGATAGGTAAGTCTGGCATGCTGCAGTCCATGGGGTCACAAAATGTTGGACACGACTGAGCAACTGAACTGAACTGAACTTTGTGAAACGGATTGTTTCTTCCTTTCTTCTTGCGTTCAGATCTTTAACCTGGGTCTTTAAAAGAATGCAGTGGGGAAGCCCACTGGTAAAGCAGATAGGAAATGCAATTTACATTTTCTAACTTGAAGTTAAAATGAATTATGGAAGGGTGGGTTTGGCCATAAGAGACAAGAGACTATTTGGCACTGTCCACTATGTTGGTTTTTCAGTGGAAGAGAATAACCAAGTTTCTTCCTAATAGGATGGAGCTATCCTTCTTCCAGAGGAAGATAATTTACTCTTCCAAATAAGGAAGACCAAAGCCTTCAGTCACTTCATTTACCTCTGAGTAATGTCAATTTTTTTTTATTGTTCCACATCAAATTTTATTTCATTTTTAAAATTTTATTTATTTTATTTATTATTTATTTATTATTATTATTATTTACTTTACAATATTGTATTGGTTTTGCCATACATCAACATGCATTTGGCATGGGTGTACATGTGTTCCCCATCCTGAACCCGCCTCCAACCTCCCTTCCCATACCATCCCTCTGGGTCATCCCAGTGCACCAGCCCCAAGCTTCCTGTATCCTGCATCGTGTACTCCAATGTTCATTGCAGCACTGTTTATAATAGCCAGGACATGGAAGCAACCTAGATGTCCATCAGCAGATGAATGGATAAGAAAGCTGTGGTACATATACACAATGGAGTATTACTCAGCCATTAAAAAAAATACATTTGAATCAGTTCTAATGAGGTGGATGAAACTGGAGCCTATTATACAAAGTGAAGTAAGCCGAGTCAGATGGAGAAACACCAATACACTGAGTAATGTCAATTTATCTTCTGTTCTATTTCCTTCTAGTAAGGATATCGTCACTTTTTTCAACCTCAATTATGTTAGCTAGTTCAGTTCAGTTCAGTCGCTCAGTCATGTCTGACTCTTTGCGACCCCATGAATCACAGCACGCCAGGCCTCCCTGTCCATCACCAACTCCCGGAGTTCACTCAGACTCACGTCCATCGAATCAGTGATGCCATCCAGCCATCTCATCCTCCATCGTCCCCTTCTCCTCCTGCCCCCAATCCCTCCCAGCATCAGAGTCTTTTCCAATGAGTCAACTCTTCGCATGAGGTGGCCAAAGTACTGGAGTTTCAGCTTTAGCATCATTCCTTCCAAAGACCTGTTTCCTCATAGCACTTCTGGATCCAATATTTTTATCAGTCAGTCTGAAATCATGCTAACAAATTACTCAAGGAATATAAATGAAGGTAGTTCAGATCATTTGTGTTTCAAAAATGTTATTGAAGGACTGAAGAAACCACAGGGGATCAGTAAGTTTAATAAATAATGAACAACTACTGGAAGACACTGTTACTCAGAACTGGGAGCAAAGGTAGAATGATGTTGCTTCACACCTGGGATTGCTTTTCCCAGCTGAAGTTTGTGCTGGCTATGTTTGATCTGGCTAAGCAGGATGCCAAGGGCTCACCCCCATTCCCTTTGCTTACAGCTCCTGCTGCTCCCTTAAGTTCTGCTACCACACTCCTGTTGCTGTCTCCTGCTACTCCCGCTTCTCTTGTTTTTCTCACAAATGCCATTTCCACAAGCACAGCTGGGACAACCATTGTCAGAGACACTCAGAAGCCATAAAAGCATCTTGTAATTCTTGCCATCTTCCAATCTCCTGCCAGAGTCTCACTTTAGCAATGCCTAACAGGAAGGCATCTGGCAAGAGAATCTGTGATATATAATTTGTATCATCCCAGGAAGAAATGGTGCCTGAGTTGGACAGATTCCTAGGATACTAACAGATATCAGACAGTAGACTACAGAAGAACAGAATGAAAAAAAAAAAAAAACAAACAGCTTGAGGCAGGCCACATTTGATACACTGGGTGGATATAAATATCTAAAATTCAAGATAAAGGTCTGGGATGGAAATAATTATTTCTCTATAGATGATGATCACTCAAAGAATAACTGTAACAAGAGAAGAAATTTGTGACAGGGCACAATCTGAGGTTACTCTTCAAAACATACATTAACAAGTATCGAGCCATCAAAGGAGATTAAGGACAGAGGAAAAAGCCAAGGTGCTGCTATTGCAAACTTTAATAAAAGTGATGCTTCAAAAATAAGAAAGCAATCATGTCAAACGCTGCTGTTCTTGAGAAAAAATGAGGGCTGAGAACTAACCCAGAGTTTGGACATTATGGTGGAATTAGTAACCTGGATGGTAGCTGCTGCTGGCGAACACAGGAAACAATTAGATGAGATTTAAGGAGACTATGGTAAGAAATCATGATTCTGAACACGTACAGTATTTAAGCAATCTCATTTGAAGTGAGGAAAGCATATTAAACGTCTATAAAACTTGGAGGAGAATGAAGATCAAGAGAAAGCTGTTCTTTTATCTTCATTTTTAAGGTGGGGGATAATGTGAATTTTTTGTATGCTTATAGGAATGATACAGTGTAGAGGAAATGTTTTAGAACACAGAATAGACTTTTTTTTTTCCAAAATAGATACACAGATGGTCAACAGACATGTGAAATAATGCTCAACAAATGGAAATCAAAACCACAATGAGAGATTGTCTCTGTAGAATAGCTATCATCAAAAAGACAAGAATGAACAAGTGTCAGGAAGAATATGGAGAAAAGGGAACCCTTCTCCACAGTTGGGAATATTATAAAATGGCAACCATTATAGAAAAAAAAAACAAAAACAAAAACATGAAGTTTCCCTCGAAAATTAAAAAAAAAAAAACTATACAGTTCCACAATTCCACTCTTAGTATTCATCTGAAGAAGATGAAAACACTTATTTTCAAAGATATATGCACCCCTTTGCTTGTTACAATGTTACTTATAAAAGCCAAGATAAAGAAGCAACCTAAGTGTCCATGGATAGATGGATGGATAAAAATTACGTGGCAAATATATACACTAAAAAACTCAGCTGAATAAAAAAGAATGAAATCCTGCCATTTGTGACAATATGGGCGGACTTTGAGGCTATTAAGCTAAGTGAGATAAGATAGACAGCAAAAGATGATTGCTGCGTAATTTCAGTTAGGTGCAGAACCCAAAAAACAAATGAACAAGCAAAACTAGACTAGAAGACACAGAGAACAGATTGGTAACTGCCAGAGGGAAGGGGGTTGGGAGCTGGGAAACTGGGTGAAGGAGTCGAGAGGTAAACTTCCAGCTATGAAAAAAAATATATATGGAGATGTACATCGTGGTGACCTCTAACATGGTGCCAAGAACATTGTATTCATTTTTGAAAGAGTGAATCTTAAAACTTTTCATCATAAAAGAAAAAAGTTCCTGTAGTTTTGACATATTTATTATGGAGACCAGTTTGTAGTGCATACATATATCATATCTATACAGTGTGTGCTAGAAACAGGTGAAATATTATATCAATCATACTTCAAAAATATAAAAGAATTTTTAAACAGAAGAGAGAAAAGAAAACTGTAGGAGGAAGTTTCTTGACTGAGTGATACGGGGTAGAATTCAACACATAGGGAGAAAGGCTTGCATTGTAAATGAATAATGTTATTTCATATATGTAGCAGAAACTAGCTGAACATGTATTTATTTCAATATTATACATCTATATTTGGTTCTGGAAGATGTATAAGTTCTATTCTGACTAACATTTTGTTCTTATTTAATGGAGAAATGAGAAAGAGTCCCCTGATATTCAGAATCAACTAATAATAACAGCAAGTGTTCAGTGTTATTAGGAGCTGACCTGACATTCACAGTTATGTCAAGATGTTCTCTTATTGAGCATAAGCAATGTCACAGAAATAATATTAGAAAAGATCATACTGGTGATGGGCATTTTCTATATCTTGACTATGGTGGAAGTTGTACAACTGTATTCAATTAACAAAGTTCAAACTTTACACTTAAGAAATTAGATTTTATTGTATGCAAATTATACCTTAATACATACTGAAAAGAAGTCAGTGAAGTTAAAAAGGAATTGAGTCTTTATGTGTATTTCTGAGAGCACAAATCAAGATAACTAACATTGGGTGTAGCATAAGGTGAGCACTTCAAAATGAAATTAATTCTTACTTCCGAGTATTATCTCACCCCCATTCCACTTTAGTATACAGTACTAGGTTTTCTTAGTTGAGCAACTCTAATCTCAGAACTTAGATAAAATCTGTCTATGTAGTAAGGTCCAATTCTACTTAGCAAACAAGGTCCAATTACTGTCAAAAGCATAATTCCTTGAAAAAAATAAAAATGCATATTACATGGGCATTTAAAATTGTGATTACTAAAAACATGTGGATGCTAGCTCAAAATTGGATAACCTTTAACTTGTGATTTTACCAAGTGAATGCCACCCTTGGTAGCCATATTGTCAACTTTTTCTAATGCCAAATTTTCAGAGTAAATTTATCTCATATGCAAAGTTATTTATAGCTATTCTAAACTAATAAAGGGCATGTATGGGTGGATTATCACTCTAGAACCATGGTGAAGTGAGACTGAAATACAAAACAAACACTGCCTCTTAATCTTTTTTAAGCACAGACAAATTTTGATCACTCTGTAAATTACAAAAATACCAAATATCCCTAGCAATTGTTGGCTTCAGGGGACTGACAGCAGAAGATTACTGGTTGAGAAGAAGGTGGATTTTGGAAGCTTAAAGAGATAAAAAAATAACCTAGGTGAAATATTCACCTAGGAGAATAGGATTATTAATTAACTTCGGTTTTAGAAAGAATAAGTTTTAAATATTGCAGGTAGTGCTCCAAGGATAGGGTAATTGAAATGGAGATTTGGAATCTGTTGCATTTATTATAACGCCAAGTTTTAGGTCATCATATTAGGAGTATAAGATGGAGGGAAAAAATCAATAAAAGTAAAAATGAGGAACCAAATGGACAGGATGTTGGATGGATTATTTAAATGGTAATGCAATTTGAAAAACGTTGACCAGACAGTGATAGAGTAGATGTCAGTAAAGCAGATACTAAAATTATCCACGAACAAGGAGAACTGACCAGAAAGATCGCACAAAGAGTGATGATAGGGGTGTGTGTGGTCTTGTGTGAACTTCAGTGGAGCTGAGACAGTGTGGCTATGCGTGTCTACGAGGGACAGAGACACAATAGACTAAAAGCAGGTATTAAGAGTAAGAAGGATCACCTACTTGGAAGTGGAAAGATTAGCCATCTGCAAGAGTGTAGTGGAATTCGTAAACCGAGAAGACAGCCTGGATCGTATTACAGGAATAAGTTCAAGTGTGGTTCAGAGAAAATTTTGAGGATCTGCGACTTGCCTTGATGACAGTTCAGGAGTTCCAGAGGTACACTGAGAGGACTTGCGGACTGGGAATGACATGGGATGTAAATCAGATTTGGGAATATGTGAAGTAATCGGAGGATGAGAATCTAGTTATTTGAGACTAAAAAAGACAGAATTCTATTTCTGGCGATGCTAGAAATATCAGTCATGATTAAACAGGACCAGATGACCCCTAGAGGGAAGTGGATGACCAGGTCTCAAATGAAAAATCACTTAATGGCAACTGGTTTTCTCTGAATTTTGGAAATTGTGGTAAAAATGTATGAGAAAGACAAAAAAAAAACAAAATTCTGATGTAATAAGGAGCATGCCTTAAATCCTTTTTAGAAGATAACAATGCACAGGAACAAAATATTTAGATTATTTGGCAAAAATGCTAGGAAACTCTTTCCTGCATCAGGAAATTGGTAAAGCAAGCTAAATCTGATAAGATTCAGGGTACAGACACGCTGATAAGCGTTTGGAGCCAAGAAAGGTTGTAATTTTTTTCTATAAAATACACACCTTATAGAAAAATGTGTTAATAGTAATAAATCCATTTAATACAAATTTAAAACCAGGAAGTGAAAACACTGAGAAACTATATTGTGTAAAACTTCTAAAATTAAATGCCTTATAGTCTATGCAAAAACGGTTTAAACAGATTTTACTTCTACTTCCATTAAATTAGCTTTGAAACTTGAAATAGTAAGTATAATAAAGTCATCAACTCAGCACTTGACTTACCCAAATTCATTTTAAGATTTTCTTTTTTTCTTTTCTTTTTTAATAAGTTGCAGATAACTTCTAAAGCATTGCCTCTACCAAAAGAATTTTGAGGAAACCAGAGCTAGATGCTTATAGACTATGTTAATTAAAATGCTCCAAGCAGTTTTCACTTTTTAGAACAGAACACTTAGTAAAGCATTTTTTCAACAACCCTCACAAATGTATCCCCTCTGTGTAGGTGTGTGTATGCATGTTCATGGGCATGTGTGCACACACTCGTGTGCATGAATGTGAGTAGCATATGGAGATGAGGTTTATTAAAGCCTTAAAGCATAGTTTTTAGGTATCAGAAAAGCAATTCATATTTCTTTGACACTGTATCTAAGGTACATTTCTTAGAAGGTAAGTGCTTCATAGTAGCTGATATACCTTAATAATACTGACACAGTTAAGGGAGGTTACACTGACGAAGAGATAGATTAAGTGACATGCTTTTAATATTCGAAAGCTTCACTGTTATCTAGTGCTACATGCTTCTTTTACTCCTCTTTTGCAGTAATTTTCCTTCATTTCTTATATAATAGGGTACCATGAAATGCCCTCCAGGAGCATGTCGAAGATTAAATCAAGGGGAAGGACACAGCACTACCATTCCCAGGAGGGTTGGAGCACTTCCGGGAATGATTAAAAAGCAGGGCATTCCCTACTGACTGCTGAGGTGAGATGTATATTGTGGAGAGGACAGTTCCATTGAGCAGGTGTCAATTATAAAAGTGTTTGAAAATAGCAACCTTTCTTTTTCTGAGGATATTTCAAATACATGGCTGTTATATCTGATATGCTTGTAGCACAGGTCTGTAATTTCCTCCATAAACTTCCAATGAAAAGCTGTGAGGCAGCATCAGGCCAAGTTGATATATTTACTATCTGATACGTCTAATGATTTTTTAATCAAAATGTATTTTGACTTAAGGAAATTAATTTTATACTGTTAACAATACCAAATGTCAGATGAGCAAAGCTAAAAAATTAATTAGCTGCCTTTTTGAGACTGTTAATCCACTTTAATTATGTTTTCTACCAAACCTTTTTCTTTACATTACCTTGTATTTAAATACCTACTGAGCTATTCTTGATGGAAGTAAGTTAATATTGAGTTCAGTTCAGTTGTTCAGTCATGTCTGACTCTCTGTGACCCCATGGACTGCAGCATGCCAGGCTTCCCTGTCCATCACCAACTCCCGGAGCTTACTCAAACTCATGTCCATCAAGTTGGTGATGCCATCCAACCATCTCATCCTCTGTCATCCTGCCTTCAATCTTTCCCAGCATCAGGGTCCTTTTCAATGAGTCAGTTCCTCGCATTAGGTGGCCAAAGTGTTAGAGTTTCAGCTTCAGTATCAGTCCTTCCAATGAATATTCAGGACTGATTTCCTTTAGGATTAACTGATTGGACTCCTTGCTATTCAAGGGACTCTCAAAAGTCTTCTCTAACACCACAATTCAAAAGCATCAGTTCTTCAGTGCTCAACTGTATTCTTTATTGTCCAACTCTCACATCCATACATGACTACTGCAAAAACCATAGCTTTGATTATGTGGACCTTTGTCAGTAAAGTAGGTCTTTTGCTTTTTAATATGCTGTCTAGGTTTGTCCTAGCTCTTCTTACAAGCGGCAAGCATCTTTTAATTTCATAGCTGTTACACTCATTTTAAAATATACTGGTAATATACCCAGAATAAAACTATTAGGTTATTTTATATGTGAAACCCTTTCTTTGGTTTCATTCAATCTTAAAGAAAAACAAATAAACAACAAAAAAAACCTCAACTGCACCTATGTGTTCATAAGCAAATTTCATAAAGCTTTAATTCTTGCTATTTGAGTAGCTTGGTGGGGACAGTTTTGACAAGAAAAGACAATTTTGTCTGAATGGGACATGTGGCTTGCATCCACTTCGTAAGAACACTGGGTGTGCATTTCAATTTCATAAATGAAATATGCAACAAAGTTCTAAAAGTTGATTACTCACTATTCAGATATGATGTAAACCTGTATTTTCAGCTGGAACTATTCAACCAATTCCAAAAGATGTCAGTCAAACAGAGAAATTCAAGGGGTAGGGGATAGTCTGTGACTGCATTTTCCTCAGCAAGTATAAGATACATATAGGGGTTATAACTGGATAGCTAATACTGAAGTTGATTGCTTTCTTTTGCTTATGCTTTATTTTAGAATAGTCTCACTCTCCAACAAACAGGGAAATACTATGCAAGAGATTAATAAAGAAATATATATTATAACCATTGTATGTATCTAGAGGAAGTGTTAAAAACCAAACAAACAAAAACAAAAAAACCTTATTTCCCAGTGGCATCTGGTAAATTTCCTTTCTATTCTAACAGAAATTTATTCCCGACAATCCCTGAACCCATATGCGTGTTCCCAGTCCTGTACTGACTGACTAAGCCTAAGTTCCTGCAGAAGTCAATGTCAAGAGAGACAGGGTAGCCATTACAACAATTAATTCCACACTTTTGTTTCAGGGTTGCCAATCTCCCACTAGTATTTGGGCTTACGATCAGAAGGGATGAATGCCAGATAATGTATTCCAAAGCAATCACTTACTTTTTTAAATGAATAAACTGAAAATCAAGGAAATTCAAGGGCGATTAGTCTGATGAGTCTGAAGTGAGTTAAGTTATGAAAAACACCTTGGTACAAGCCATGAGTGTCACATGCCTCCTCATCTCAGAATCACTGCTACAAAAGTCCGTAACCAATCCCCATTTGGAGGGTATGATTCAGTGTTTCCTCAGTCTTGTGGAAGGCAAGATATCCCCTGCAAAGTTATACTAACATGCCTTAGACCTAAAAAGTTTTCATTTTTAAAGCAAGTTATTAAAAATGAATAATAGATTATTATGTATAACAATATAAGGTTTAAATGTGGGGGACAAGTCAAGGGCAAGACAAAGCTGAATGCAGTTTATCTCTGGTCTTTTTTGTTACTCTTCAGTGCTCATTTTCTCCATCCTTTTCCTTCCTCCCAGATTAGATTCTGTTAACCCAGTATCCTACATACGTGTGCTCAGTCACTTCATTCGTGTTCAACTCTGTGACCCCATGGACTGCAGCCTGGCAGGCTCCCCTCTTCTTGGAATTCACCAGGCAAGCATATTGGAGTAGGTTGTCATTTACTTCTCTGCAGTATCCTATAGGCAATGGCACCCGCCTCCAGTACTCTTGCCTGGAAAATCCCATGGACGGAGGGCTGGTGGGCTGCAGTCCATGGGGTCGCTAAGAGTTGGACACGACTGAGCGACTTCAGTTTCACTTTTCACTTTCATGCATTGGAGAAGGAAATGGCAACCCACTCCAGTGTTCTTGCCTGGAGAATCCCAGGGATGGGGAAGCCTCGTGGGCTGCTGTCTATGGGGTAGCACAGAGTCAGACATGACTGAAGGGACTTAGCAGCAGTATCCTATAGACTTGCTATCAATTATTTTTTTCCATCTTAGATTTTAGCAGGTTAAACTAACCTCACACAAAATTCTAATAACTGAATAAAATGTCTAACTGAAGAAAAGGTCTGTAAATTCATTTCATAATACACATGCATTAAAGATAGTTGGAATGGAAGATACAGTATTTTCTAATCTAAATTATACATAAACAAAAACTGTCATAAAATCTAAGCATCTAAGACTATATTTGGCAAAGTTACAAAATTTGTAATAGAAAACAAGCAAAGAGTGAGGGAGTATTTTTTGTCTTAAGCGTATGGAGTAAGTTCAAAGCTGGAAATGGCATAGAATGATTATGAGTTACTATTGGATATGATTCAAAATGTAGTTAATAAAAGGCACATATTAGTTCACCTGTCTAGAAAAATAACTGAGCTTTGAAATAAAATGAAGACATTAATGGGATATTGTAATTAGTGATATTATTATGTGTACTTAGGATAAACTGTTTGGAGAGGGCACTGGCTTAATTATCCACTGGAGGATCGAGCAGTAGATGATAAAACTATACATTATCGTTGCCAGGAACACATTTGCATATTTGCCAAATTCAGCACTTTCTTCAATGTTTCAGAGACTAACCTACATTTTATTTTTTGATTCATGCTCTCTTTTCTTTTTCTTTTTTTCTTTTTTTTTACACAGAGATTTTTAACTATTCAAAGTTTCAAATAAAGATCCCTGGAAATTAAATATATAAAACTTGAAAATTATCATATCTATCCAAACCCAAAATATATAGCTGATCTCATTTTATATCTTTTTTTCCAAGAAAAACTTCTCACTCTGTATAGGCCAAATACTGAACTGCATTCTCTACCCCCATGCTTATCTTTTTATAAACTGTCATCACACTTCTTTTCCAAATAGTAGGATAAAACTCATTTTAATGTTCTATAATTTTAACAAAATGCTGGTTTTGTAAAATTAAAATGCTGACAAGGAAGATATAAATTATGTTTATGAGCCTTTTTATGTCAATTATTACAAGGGTTTTATGCATACTAATTCATTAATAAATGGGAGAAGAAGGAAGTCATGTTTTATTGCTTACCATTACTCTAGTAAAATGAGATTTTCTTTCAATGACAGTATTAAGTGAAATTGCCAATTTCCATTTTTTCCAGAAAATCAATTTCTATAAATTGATCTTGGTTGTAACCTACTTCGAAAGAAAGAATTTTGCTGTGGGTTTCATACCAATGTTCTTTATGTTTTCCTTATTCAACTCCAGTAGCAGTTGTGAGTTTAGGCAGAGCTCCTTTTTCACCTGTCAAATATTCTGAAAATATGATCTGTTATTGTTTGAATACAGCATCATACATCATCTCTTCAAAGTACTTAACTGTCAATACAATCGTTTTGGACTTTATAATGTTCTATTTTATCTGCATAGATCAACGAATATTTAATTGTCTGGTGCCAGGCACTGTCTGGAATCAAGGTGGAATCAAGATTGCTGGGAGATATATCAATAACCTCAGATACACAGATGACACCACCCTTATGGCAGAAAGCAAAGAAGAACTAAGAGTCTCTTGATGAAAGTGAAAGAAGAGAATGAAACAATTGGCTTAAAATTCAACATTCAAAAAACTAAGATCATGGCATCCGGTCCCATCACTACATGGCAAATAGATGGGGAGACAATAGAAACAGTGAAAGACTTGATTTTGGGGGGGGGGCTCCAAAATCACTGCAGATGGTGATTGCAGCCGTTAAATTAAAAGATGCTTGCATCTTTGAAGAAAAGCTATAACCAACCTAGACAGCTTATTAAAAAGCAGAGACATTACTTTGGCAACAAAGTTTCATCTAGTCAAAGCTATGGTTTTTCCGGTAGTCATGTATGGATGTGAGAGTTGGGCTACAAAGAGAGCTGAGCACCAAAGAATTGATGCTTTTGAACTGTGATGTTAGAGAAGACTCTTGAGAGTTCCTTGGACTGCAAGGAGATCAGACCAGTCAATCCTAAAGGAAATCTGTCTTGAATATTCACTGGAAGGACTGATGCTAAAGCTGAAACTCCAATATTTTAGCCACCTGATGAGAAGAACCGACTCACTGGAAAAGACCCTGATGCTGGGAAAGATTGAAGGCAGGAGGAAAAGGGGACGACAGAGGATGAGATGGTTGGATGACATCACTGGCTCGATGGACATGAATTTGAGCAAGCTCTGGGAGTTGGCGATGGACAGGGAGGCCTGGCGTGCTGCAGTCCATAGGGTCACAAAGAGTCGGACATGACTGAGCGACTGAATTGAACTGAGGCACTGTCTAGTCGCTCACTGGCATCTTAAAAATCTCCATTCCATTTGAACACATTGCCTTAATCTGTATCACTAAGGTTTTGAATCCCCCCCCCCTCTCTTTTGCACTTACCATTAATCTGAACTCTCTTTGAAATTACACCTTAAACATCTGCTGTTGTTTTTGTATAGCTGCTAAGTCCTATCTGACTCTTTTGTGACCCCATAGACTGTAGCTGGTCAAATTCCTCTATCCATGGGATTTCCCAAGCAGCAATACTAGAGTGGGTTCCACTTCCTTCTTCACTCAACATCTGTACCCTACCCAATTTTCTCATATTATGTTCCATTAGGTTTTCTCATCTGGATTTCTTTATCCATTTCAACTAATTTAGGAACAATAGAGTATTTTTTCAGACAGCTCATGTGTCAGTGGTTTATTAAACTGAGGAAATAAACCCACAAACCTTGACTCAGCTAATCCATAAAAAAAATGAAATGGAAGAATGGTTTTCAAAATATATTCTATTTTATTGCTATGCCTTTATAGTCTGGAGTTATGCATTTAGCTGATAGATACTGAAAACTTAGGAGGGAAATAAAAATAAAAGTATGTGAGCAAAAAAGAGGAGAAGGAAAGAAGACAAAAGAATATTGAAAAATTAAAAAAAAAAAAAACTACGCAAGGAGGGTAAGTTGTGAACTTTTGGCTAGTGAAAGCAGGTGGTCAAATGATATATTACAAACAAACTCTGGATACGTATTCCAGATCTAAACGTATCTCTTCACAACACACTCGCCAGAGCAGTATAGCAATATGAGACGGTAATGGACCTTTTAATTCTTGAAAACCTTGATCTAGTCGGAGTTTCAACTCCAACTCTATCTCCATAGACTACTTTTTCTAATTCTTGTTATCTGTAAACTGATGAAAATAGTACCCATCTGGACTAAAACTAGAAAATAAACCAAATGATGCATATTCATTATGTAAATATTTAATTTTCTTTCACAGCACCCTTCTAACTTGATTCATCATGCTCCCATAGACTTCTGGGACTTCCCTAGTGACTTAGTATAGAATCTGCCTGTAATGCAGCAGACCCAGGTTACATCCCTTGGTCGGGAAGATCCCTTGGAGAAGGGAGTGTTGGAAAGATATAGTTTCGCTATACTATCTGTAGTAGTTTGAATGGTAGCGCCCTAAAAGAAATGCCCACATCCTTGTGCCTAAAACCTGTTAATGTTACCTTATTTATAAAAAGAGGTCTTTTCTGATAAAATTTAGCTAAGGATCTTGAGATGAACTCTTCCTGGATAAGCCCTACACTAAATTGAAGGAACCCTTTAAGAAATGGAAGATGAGAAAAGACTCAGATGGAATAAAAGTAAACAAGAAGATAGAGGAAGAGATCAGATTGATGCATCCACAAACCAATTACTGTGCCAGCCACCAAAATCCTAAGGAAACAAGGAATGAGATTTGTCCCTGAACTTTGAGAAGTAGCATAGCCCTGATGACACCTTGATTTCTGGCCGCAAAACTGGGAGGAAAAATGTCTTCATTTTAAGCTGCTCAGTTTTTGATAAATTATTATAACAGCCATAAGAAATTAATACAATATATTTAATTTTTTATTATGATGAAAGGAATTTTTCTAAAATTTAAATAAATATATTTAGAATTGAATTCATCAAAGTACTGTGAGTACTGATGTCTATTATTTTAATTAATATAGTTATGCTTCATGAACCCTTTTTGAAAGAAGCTACATTTTTCTTCCCTCTTTCCCTTGATTTAATTCTGAAAGGTTTAAATAAACTGGCAGTTTCTTGGAGGAACTTTACTCTAAAAATTTCAGTTTATCTGGTCAGAATTAATAAAATAGAAGTGTCAGTACAAGGGAAAGATAACATCTATTGCAACGCTGGTCCCCAGTAAAAGTTGCTGAACCATAATTTGTGTGTATTTTCACTGTAACAGTGAGTTTTTATAGCACTGTCTAGAGGATTAAATAAGTCCATGATTCACTTGTTCACTAAAGCATTGTTTATATGCCAAAAAAAGATGAGGAGTAGCCAAAACAGATGGTAGCTATAATAGCTTCTCTGCTCAGAATAGACCATGTACAGGAAAAGAGCACTTAATTGTGTATCCCTGCAATTCAGACCAACAGGCTAGGCACATCAGAAAGCACTTTTGGTGAGGTTATTTAAGTGCTGAATAGAAAATATTATGATGTCTTGGAGAGCTGAGAAATGTTTATATTGACTCAGTTACATAGCAGGGATTCCAAATTATTGCCCATTAACCCTGTGCTGCAGTAACTATGAATTATGAAGGAATGATTTTTATCTTTAAAATAAACAAGGAGATACTATTAGGAACAAGGATCACTGTACATCAAATAATGCTTTTCAGTAGACATCTGAACTTCATATAAGTAAACATTATTTGTAAGTTCTTTGCTAAGTTACTACCTAAGGCTCTGAATTCCTTCTTTATCTTTGAGTAACAACATTTGCCCCAACTTTTACTCAAAGAGTTAGACACAACTGAAGTGATTTTGCACAAGGAAAATATGCCAGTGATAATTTAAACTGTTCTGTGCCATTGGCTATACAAGAAAAAAAATTGCTTATTAAAGAATTAATTGAATAGGAAGTTGGGAAGGACCTGTTGGAACATTTAAGGGTTTCCATAAATCAGCAGTTTACTCCCAACTGCCCTCTGGGTAACTGGATAACAGGGTGTTTCCTCCTTTTATGGTTATGATTCAAATTTAATATTTGGCTTTACAATTTCTTTCTTGGCAATTGGCCTATGAATAGTCAATCTAAGTAATCAAGTGGATAAGTGCTCTTAAGTTGGTATATTTAGTTTCCTCATATGGAGTTTCAATACCATACTTCATGATGGTAATAGTGGTAATAATTGCTTCATTCTGGAAGGATTATATTGAGTTAGAATTGTTTTATGTATCAGAAAAATACATGTTTCCTAGAGGATAGAGAAAAAATATGTCATCCTTTGCTTGCACGTGCTGTTATGAGAAAATTTTGACTGTCCAAGATAAAAGTACGACAGTTTAGTATTGCTAACATTTCTTACAAGGAAAATAAAATGAGTTTTTCTGTGCAACACAAAAGCACATTTAATGCCATTAGTTATTGAAGATTTTTAAAAGTACTTCTGCTGCTGCTGCTGCTGCTGCTAAGTCACTTCAGTCGTGTCCAACTCTGTGCGACCCCATGGACTGCAGCCCACCAGGCTACTCCGTCCATTGGATTCTCCAGGCAAGAACACTGGAGTGGGTTGCCATTTCCTCCTCCAATGCATGAAAGTGGAAAGTGAAAGTGAGGTCGCTCAGTCTTGTCCAACTCTTAGCAACCCCATGGACTGCAGCCTATCAGGCTCCTCCATCCATGGGATTTAAGCTATACACTAAGCATGTTAAAACGTATGGATTATAAAGTAAGGCGCATAACAAGTGTGAAATAGTGTTTTTACTCTTTTGTCTTACAGTTATTTTTATGGAACTAAAATGGGCTATCTATTATAGGATGCTTTTTCAACCAAATATTAAGATAGATATGATAGTAAGATAGGCATGAGACTTCATTAATGGTGTGGTGAGTTTCTGAAGGAATTAGAGTTCTGTCAGACACTACAGTAATGTGAATAATAATCAATAAAAGGACACATGGCAAATCTTTTATAGGTATTATTTTAGTCAAAGATATTCTTATGGTTAAATTTATATTTAACTAATTGGGGTGCACAGAATTTTTTAAAGGACACTGAGATAATTCAGAGTTTAGATACCTGAATAGAACTTGATAGAATGGGATCTTTATGCTAAAGGGATATGTCATGCACCTATGGTCACCTAATCTATGACAAAGGAGGCAAGAATATACAATGGAGAAAACATAGTCTCTTCTTTAAGTGGTGGTGGGAAAACTAGATAGCTACCTATCAAAGAATGAAATGAAAACTCTCACGAACATCACATACAAAAATAAATAAATAAATAAACACACACAATGGATTAGAAACCTATATGTAAGACGGATACTATAAAACTCTTAGAGGAAACAGGGAGACTGCTCCCAGAAAAATTGCAGCAAGATCATTTTTGATCCACCTCCTAGAATAAAAAAAAATTAAAACAAAAACAAACAAATGGGCCTTAACTAAATTTAAAAGCTTTTGTGTAGCAAAGGAAACTATAAACAAAATGAAAGTACAACATATAGAATGAGAGAAAATATTTGCAAAGTAACAATCAAAGGATTATATTCTAAAATATACAAAGAGCTCATACAATATCAAAAAGACAAACAACCAAATCAGAAAATGAGCAGAAGATCTAAATAGACATTTCTCCAAAGAAGACAGACAGATGGTCAAGAGCCATATGAAAATATGCTCAGCATCAGTAACTATCAGAGATTCAAATCAAAGTTCCAGTTAAGTATCAACTCACACCAGTCAAAATGGCCATCATCAAACAAATCTACAAATAAATGCTGGAGAAGGTGAGGAGAAAAGGAAACCGTTTAACACTGTTGTTGCAAATGTAAATTGGTACAGACACCATGAAGAACAACATAAAGATTCCTCATACTAAAAATAAAGCTACCACATGATCTAGCAATTCCACTCCTGGGCATATACTCAGAGAATACCATAATTTGAAAAGATGCATGTAACCCAATTTCATCGCAACGCTATTTATGACAGCCAGGACATGGAAGCAACCTGAATGTTCATCCACAGAGGAATAGATGAAGAAGATGAAGTGTGTGTGAGAGAGAGAGTGTGTGTGTGTGTGTGTGTGTGTGTGCATCACACAATGGAATATTACTCAGTCATAAAAAGAATGAAATAGCACCATGTGCAGCGACATGGGTGGATCTAGAGATTGTCATACTGAGTGAAATCAGTCAGAGACAAAACAAATATCTGATATTGTTTATATGTGAAATCTTAAAAAAAATAGTACAAATGGATTTATTTACAAAACAGAAATAGAGTCACAGATGTAGAAAATATATGGTTACTGGGGGCAAGGATGCAGAGGAATATATTGGGGAGACACTGAGATTGACATATACATACTGCTATGGGGTCACAAAGAGTCCAGCATAACTTAGCAACTGAACAACAGTGAGGACCTGCTGTATAGCACATGGAACCCTACTCAATACTCTGTAATGACCTATTGGGAAAGGAATCCAAAAAGAGTAGATACACGTATAACTGACTGACTTTGCTGTGTAGCAGAAAGTAACACAACACTATAAATCGATTAAACACCAACAAAAAAAGTATCTAAAAAATAGATATGATGGATCATGATTTTGAGTGCCACATTTAATTCTTTGAAGAAGATTCATCCCCTTCTAGGTTCTTAAGAATGGAAGATTTCTTTTCTTTCCTACAAAGTAACATAATTGTTACACGCCTTGTTCTTAGATACCCATGTTGCCCAAATCCACTTATTGGTTTTATAACACTAGTCATGTACTGAAATGCGTTAGAAGATCGGCAAGCAAAACTTCAAAATTGAATTTTCCAAGGAAAATGTGATGGTAAGGAATTGTAGGTTTTTAAATAGTATTTTTTAATTCTAAAAAAATAATTTTCAATCCTGTCTATGTATTAAGCTTAACTTATAATCTTACAAGATCTTGACTTTAAAAAATGAAGATATTTTATATGTGTATTTTAAAATACAGATAATAAAAGTCTGTTTTTAAGATATATGAAAGCCATATATTAATTCTTTGCAATACTTTTGAGTCGCATTTCACATCTAAATTTCATCTGTTATATTAATTCAGTTGTAGTTTATTTTGATTCTTGAATCATAATTTTTGGGGTAAATATATTACAGCATAATCATCCATTGTCTGTCAAATAGATTTTTGGATTGATCTCAGCTCCAGTGTTTTATCAAAAGTTATGTTTCTAAGTGCAATTTTGTACATGTGCCTGGTACCTATAATTGACAGCTTGTGCATGTTCAACCAGATATAAGAATGTATATTCAAAGAGGCTGTTTTACAGTTTAACTTCCTACAGTAACTGTTCCTGGTGCTCTAATTCCTCAGTAGCACTCAAAATGATCAAACTTTTTATCTGTTTTTAAATTCTAGTGGGTATAATTCTTTAGAGTCTTACTTTTCATTCCCTTATAAATTAGGAAAGTATACCTCTTTCCATATGCTTAGATTCATTCATATGAGAGTGTATGTTTTGTTAACATGCCTTACAAACATTATATTGGCTCTAAACTAATAATGATGATGGGAAATTCGTGTCTTGTTTTTCTTAGTACTGAGTTATGATTTATACAATTAAATGTATTCACTATTATAACTTGACAAGTTTGATTATATGTATACATTTGTGCAACTCCCAATATAAAAATATACAAAACATTTTAATAAGCTTAAGAAAGCTCCCTGTGACACTGTCTATTAAATCCTGGCCCATCACAGATTACAAACACCAACAAGACTATATTCTCTGCCTAATACAAAATTCAATTATGCAGAGTCCTCACCATAGGAAACTAAATTGGAAATAAACAAAAAGATATCTAAAAAATACAAAAGTATTTGAAAATTGAATAACAACACTAACATCCTATGTATGGGCAAAGAATTTTTTAGAAAAATAAAATTCTTTGAATCATATCCCCTTGAAACGATGTGTATACTACTTTCCTGTTGTTGGGGACATTGATCTACAAATATCAAAAAGGATAATTTGGTCACTAATGTTGTAATCTTCCTAATCTGTCATGATTTTCTACATATTGTTTAATTTCTAGGAGAAAAGTGTAATCTGTTTCTTCTTGTCAGATTTTTCATCATGTGTTATAAAACTGTTGGTGGATTCACAGATACTTAGAATAATTATGTCTGCCTGATATATCAAATCTAAAAATCATAAATTTTCCCCAGTAACATTCTTTGTTCTGAAGTCCAGTTTGTATGATATTATAGTTATTTAAACTTTCTTATGCTTAATGTTTGAGTGGTACATAGATGTATTTCCTGCTGTATTAAACTATTTATGTATTTTAATTTATTTTTTTTCCTCTTCTGAGGTATATCCAATGAACAATGTTGTGATAGCTTCAGGGAAAGAGCAAAGGGACTCAGCCATACATATGCATGTACCCATTCTTCCCCAAACCTCCAATCTAGGCTGCCACTTAACATTAAGTAGAGTTCCATGTGCTAAACAATAAGTCCTTCTGTTTATCCATTTTACATACAGCTGTGTGTACATGACCGTCTCGACTCCCTAATTATCCCTTCCCCTCTGCAACCATAAGTTTGTTTTATAAATCTTCAGCCTTTTTCTGTTTTGTTTTGCTTTTTTATTTTGAGGACCATAAACAGTCCGGGTTTCCTTTTTACACAATATGACAATCGTTGTCTTTTACTTAGAGGGCTAATGATTAATTGGATCATTTGGAGTTAACACACTTTTAGATTTGATAGAATTTAAGCCTGTTATTGGGCTTCCCAGGTAGTTTTAGTGGTAAAGAATCCTCCTGCCAGTGCAGGAGATACAGGAGACATGGGTTAGGTTTCTGGGTTGGGAAGTTACCCTGGAGGAGGGCATAGCAACCCACTCAAGTATTATTGCCTGGAGAATTCCATGAACACAGGAGCCCTGTGGGCTACAGTCAATATGGTCACAAAGAGTCAGATGTGAAGTGACTTAGCATGCACTCGAGCTTTATATATGGCTATATGCTTTCTATTTTTCTTTTGTCATTTCTTCCTCATTTTAATAAGTAAATTGTTACTGTTACTTATATTTTATAATCAGTTTTATTAATGTACTTTATTTTATTTTTAATATAAATTTATTTATTTTAATTGGAGGCTAATTACTCTACAATATTGTAGTGGTTTTTGTCATACATTGACATGGATCCGCCACAGGTGTACTTGTGTTCCCCATCCTGAACCCCCCTCCCACCTCCCTCCCCATCCCATCCCTCTAGGTCATCCCAGTGCACCAGCCCTGAGCACCATCTCATGCATCAAACCTGGACCGGTGATCCATGTCACATATGATAATATACATGTTTCAATGCCATTCTCCCAAACCATCCCACCCTCGCCCCCTCTCACAGAGTCCAAAAGACTATTCTATATATCTGTGTCTCTTTTGCTGTCTTGCATACAGGGTTATCATTACCATCTTTCTAAAATCCATATATATGTGTTAGTATACTGTATTGGTGTTTTTCTTTCTGGCTTACTTCATTCTGTTTAATAGGCTCCAGTTTCATCCACCTCATTAGAACTGATTCAAATATATTCTTTTTAATGGCTGAGTAATACTCCATTGTGTATATGTACCACTGCTTTCTTATCCATTCATCTGATGATGGACATCTAGGTTGCTTCCATGTCCTGGCTATTATAAACAGTGCTGCGATGAACACTGAGGTACATGTGTCTCTTTCAATTCTGGTTTCCTCAGTGTGTATGCCCAGCAGTGGGATTGCTGGGTCATAAGGCAGTTCTATTTCCAGTTTTTTAAGGAATCTCCACTCTGTTCTCCATAATGGCTGTACTAGTTTGCATTCCCACCAATAGTGTAAGAGGGTTCCCTTTTCTCCACACCTTCTCCAGCATTTATTGCTTATAGACTTTTGGATCACAGCCATTCTGACTGGCGTGAAATGGTACTTCATTGTGGTTTTGATTTGCATTTCTCTGATAATGAGTGATGTTGAGCATCTTTTCACATGTTTGTTAGCCATCTGTATGTCTTCTTTGAAGAAATGTCTGTTTAGTTCTTTGGCCCATTTTTCGATTGGTCATTTATTTTTCTGGAATTCAGCTATAGGAGTTGCTTGTATATTTTGGGGATTAATTCTTTGTCAGTTGCTTTGTTTGCTATTATTTTCTCCCATTCTGAACACTGTTTTTTCATTTTGCTTATAGTTTCCATCCTTGTGAAAAAGCTTTTAAGTTTAATTAGGTCCCATTTCGGAGAAGGCAATGGCACCCCACTCCAGCACTCTTGCCTGGAAAATCCCATGGACGGAGGAGCCTGGTGGACTGCAGTCCATGGGGTCGCTAAGAGTCGGACACGACTGAGCGACTTCACTTTCACTTTTCATTTTCATGCATTGGAGAAGGCAATGGCACCCCACTCCAGTGTTCTTGCCTGGAGAATCCCAGGGACGGGGGAGCCTGGTGGGCTGCCGTCTATGGGGTCACACAGAGTCGGACACGACTGAAGTGACTTAGCATAGCATAGCATAGGTCCTGTTTGTTTATTTTTGCTTTTATTTCCAATATTCTGGGAGGTGGGTCATAGAGGATCCTGCTGTGACGTATGTCGGAGAGTGTTTTGCCTATGTTTTCCTCTAGGAGTTTTATAGTTTCTGGTCTTATGTTTAGATCTTTAATCCATTTTGAATTTATTTTTGTGTATGGTGTTATAAAGTGTTCTAGTTTCATTCTTTTACAAGTGGTTGAATAGTTTTCCTAGCACCACTTGTTAAAGAGATTGTCTTTTCTCCATTGTATATTCTTGCCCACTTTGTTGAAGATAAGGTGGCCATAGGTGAGTGGATTTATCTCTGGGCTTTCTATTTTGTTCCATTGATCTATACTTATGTCTTTGTGCCAGTACCATACTGTCTTGATGACTGTAGCTTTGTAGCAGAGCCTGAAGTCAGGCAGGTTGATTCCTCCAGTTCCATTCTTCTTTCTCAAGATTGCTTTGGCTATTCGAGGTTTTTTGTATTTCCATACAAATTGTGAAGTTATTTGTTCTAGTTCTGTGAAAAATACCATTGGTAGCTTGATAGGGATTGCATTGAACTTATAGATTACTTTGGGTAGAATACTCATTTTCTCTATATTGATTCTTCCAATCCATGAACATGGTATATTTCTCCATCTATTTGTGTCCTCTTTGATTTTTTTCATCAGTGTTTTATAGTTTTCTATATATAGGCCTTTAGTTTCTTTAGGTAGATATATTCCTAAGTATTTGATTATTTTCGTTGAAATGGTGAATGAAATTGTTTCCTTAATTTCTCTTTCTGTTTTCTCATTGTTAGTCTATAGGAATGTAAGGGGTTTCTGCATGTTAATTTTGTATCCTGCAACTTTACTGTATTTATTGATTAGCTGTAGTAATTTTCTAGTGGATTCTTTAGGGTTTTCTATGTAGAGGATCATGTCATCTGCAAACAGTGAGAATTTTACTTCTTCTTTTCCAATCTGGATTCCTTTTATTTATTTTTCTGCTTTGATTTCTGTGGCCAAAACTTCCAAAACTGTGTTGGATAGTAATGGTGAGAGTGGCACCCTTATCTTCTTCCTGACTTTAGAAGAAATGCTTTCAACTTTTCACCATTGAGGATAATATTTGTTGTGTGTTTTTTACATATAGCTTTGATTATGTTGAGGTATGTTCCTTCTATTCCTACATTCTAGAGGATTTTTATCATAAATGGATGTTGAATCTTGTCAAAGACTTTCTCTGCATCTATTCAGATAATCATATAGTTTTTATCTTTCAATTTGTTAATGTGGTGTATTATGTTGATTGATTTGCAGATATTGAAGAATCCTTGCATCCCTGGGATAAAGCCCACTTGGTCATGATGTATGATCTTTTTTATATGTTGTTGGATTTGGTTTGCTAGAATTTTGTTAAGGATTTTTGCATCTATGTTTATCAGTGATATCAGCCTGTAATTTTCTTTTCTTTTTTTTTTTTTTTTTTGTGGCATCTTTATCATGTTTTGGTATTAGGGTGATAGTGGCCTCATAGAATGAGTTTGGAAGTTTACCTTCCTCTGCAATTTTCTGGAAGAGTTTGAGTAGGATAGGTGTTAGCTCTTCTCTAAATTTTTGGCAGAATTCAGCTGTGAAGCCATCTGGACCTGGGCTTTTGTTTGCTGGAAGATTTCTGATTACAGTTTCAATTTCTGTGCTTGTGATGGGTCTGTTAAGATTTTCTGTTTCTTTCTGGTTCAGTTTTAGAAAGTTGTACTTTTCTCTACAAATTGTCCATTTCTTCCAAGTTGTCCATTTTATTGGCATATAATTGCTGATAGTAGTCTCTTATGATCCTTTGTATTTCTGTGTTGTCTGTTGTGATCTCTCCATTTTCATTTCTAATTTTGTTGATTTGATTCTTCTCCCTTTGTTTCTTGATGTTTGGCTAATGGTTTGTCAATTTTATTTATCCTTTCAAAGAACCAGCTTTTGGCTTTGTTGATTTTTGCTATGGTCTCTCTTGTTTCTTTTGCATTTATTTCTGCCCTAATTTTTAAGATTTATTTTCTTCTACTCACCCTGGGATTCTTTGTTTCTTCCTTTTTAGTTGCTTTAGGTGTAGAGTTAGGTTATTCATTTCACTTTTTTCTTGTTTCTTGAGGTAGGCCTGTATTGCTGTGAATCTTCCCCTTAGCATTGCTTTTACAGTGTCCCATAGGTTTTGGGTTGTTGTGTTTTCATTTTCATTCATTTCTATGCATATTTTGATTTCTTCTCTGCTTTGTTGGTTATTCAGCAGCGTGTTGTTCAGCCTCCGTATATTGGAATTTTTAATAGTTTTTCTCCTGTAATTGACATCTACTCTTACTGCATTGGGATCAGAAAAGATGCTTGGAATGATTTCAGTTTTTTTTTAATTTACCAAGACTAGATTTATGGCCCAGGATGTGATCTATCCTGGAGAAGTTTCCATGTGCACTTGGGAAAAAGGCGAGATTCATTGTTTGGGGGTGAAATGTCTTATAGATATCAATTAGGTGTAATTGGTCTATTGTATTATTTAAAGTTTGTGTTTCCTTGTTAATTTTCTGTTTAGCTGATCTATCCACAGGTGTGAGTGGGGTATAAGGTCTCCCACTATTACTGTGTAATTGTTAATTTCCCCCTTCATACTTGTTAGCATTTGCCTTACATACTGCAGTGATCCTATGTTGAGTGCATATATATTTATAATTTTTCTATCTTCTTCTTGGATTGATCCTTTGATCATTATGTAGCATCCTTGTCTCTTTTCACAGCCTTTGTTTTAAAGTCTACTTTATCTGATATGAGTATTGCTACTCCTGCTTTCTTTTAGTCTCTATTTGAGTAGAATATCTTTTTCCAGCCCTTCACTTTCAGTCTGTGTGTGTCCCCTGTTTTGAGGTGGGTCTCTTGTAGACAACATATATAGGGGTCTTGTTTGTGTATCCATTCAGCCAGTTGGTTGGGCCATTCAACCCATTTACATTTAAGGTAATTATTGATAAGTATGATCCCGTTGCCATTTACTTTGTTGTATTAATGCATTTTAAAATAAATTCTTCTTTGACATAATTCCTACCTCTCATGACAAGTGTCTCAGAACTTCCAGATTCCTCAGCCTTCACTGTCTCCAAAATCCAATTTACCTAAACCAGCCAACCTATGAGACTTATTATTACTTTTAGTCCCTCTTATCACTGTCACAAATTATTTCCATGGAGAATTCTGGGGTTATTGTAGGATGTGTCTTGTTTGTTTCACTTCTAACAAGGATCATGTTTCCTCGGTGCTTAGTTTGAGAACTGTTGCTTTCTTTTCCCTCATTTTACTAGTGTATAGGTAGGTTGAGGATTCATTTATTTCTGGTTGCTTCATCAATAGCCAGTGGTGGGAGTCTGTGCACTAGTCTCAATTAACTCTTAACTACCTACATCTGAAAATTTGGTAATTGAAGATGCAACTCATTCGTATATAAAGTGGATGTATTTTTTAGCACTAAAGAGACACTAATCATGAGTCTGCATGGCAGATTTAAATACCACAAGACCACTGCTACACAGAATAATAATTAGCAAAACTACCATTGATTTTATTTTCCATCTTGACATACTGGTGTTCATAAAATGTGTATTTCACAGATATATTGACCTTTGCCTATATTTTTTTTTCTAGTGGCTTGTAGGCCAACAGATTAACATTTTGAGTGTCATCCTACACCTAATCTTCTTTTCATTACTACGTTCTCCAATGGAACATAAAATATATCACAGCATTCTCAAACTACACGTTTTGTCAGTAATGTTATCGATACAGTTTTGCTTCTGTTTCAGCGTGCCTTTCTTGGACAGTGCTTAACCAGCAGATAGATGCCAAGTCATTAGCCATACATAGTATAGGCTGTTCTTGTGACTATTTGTCAGTAAATATTGGGGCATGTGTGGTAGAATCACATATTAGACATATTTGATTACAAGCAAGGAAAGAACACCTCACAAGTGCCTCTAAATGCTGTTTCTTATAAAAACAAACTGAAAATTACAAATGGCCAAATTGATTAAACCTCCTCACAGTATATACAGATAAAATATGTAGAGATATCTACATATAGATATAACTACATGCCTATTTTATTTATGTACATATAATTCAATAATTAGAAATATGATGTCTGTATCCCATCACAATAATTCTCAGTTTTTTTTTTGGAGAAGCACACACATTGTATTTTTAAAATCTCTGCATGTTATTTGATACCGAGTAAGACTGAATATAATAGAATCTTTTCAAGGACCTAACAACATAATTTTATTCCTTTTTTAGAGAAAAAATGAATTAAAGGAATTTTTTAAAGTACTTGTCTAGTAGTGAAGATTTATCTACTAAGAGATTCTAATTCATTTCATTTTTTCCTACACAATGTTATTTTCATTCTTAGAATTTAAAGGTTCATTACTGAGGAAATTGATTACATTTAATGCTTGACAGAGTACAATTCTTTTTCTTCATGAATTTAGTTTCCTTTTTGAATACAGTATTTCTCCTAATCGTTTTAGCAGTTATTATATTAAGTACAGAGTAAGAGTAACATCAAGAACAAAGAAAAAAAAACACTCTTAGGTTTTAATGTCATTTTAAAGATACAATTTCAATTATATCTTGCTATTTATTCTCAGTTTACATAACAAGGCTACATGAATTTATATTGTGACTTATATTGTCATGTAAATGTATGAACAGTTCATAAATTTAAGTGTTTTTCAGACATCTGTTTGACCTGTTGCAGAAAGTTTTCTCCTCAGGGGGAAAACATCTACTTCACATTTGCTAGAATGACACTTTTTTGCATCATATTGTCAAATTTTGGAAATGGAAATAGCACAACATGATTGTGAGAACAGACTGCCAACAAATGGGGAAAACTCTAATTCGAGTTTGGGAAATGATTTGAATTGGGCATGTCATTCAAAGCCCAAAATGTCAGTTTATAAAATAAAATTACTGAATAAAAATGATAACCCTAAATTCCAACAAACAAAAGACAGCGAGAAAGTCATTTTTAAAATTTTAACCTGTTACCTCAGATTGTTAGAAGTATGTTTACCATTTTATTGTCAGTTTAAAAATCAATAGAAAGATCATTAAAATAAAAACATTTCATTTTAAATTTTGAAAATATGCGGATTATTCAGAAGATATTAACAAGCAGATGATCAGTTTGGAACTAGACCATGTTAGTGACTGTGTGTCAGGAAAACAAACAATAACAGGTTGGAGGAAATAAACATCAAAAGGCTTTGTTGATAAAAATCCAGCTGGGTGTCTGGATATGTCTGCTGATAGTGTCCTTGGGTAGGTGGGGTCAAGACATTACCAAACATGTCCAGAAACCTAAACTGACCCGACTGGTGAAGACGGTCCACCAAAACATAGCCTGTGAAGTCTGGAAGAAGAACTCAATTACTCAAATGAGCATGCAGGGTAACAAGTATCACAAAGAACCAGGTAAATACGACATTAAAGGAGCATAATAAAGCTCTAACAACTGACCCTAAAGAAATGGAGATCTATCAGCTGTCAAAGACTTCAGAGTAATCATGATAGAGTTCAATAAACTACAAGAACACAGAAGCAAGCAACTAAACAAAATTAGGGGGGAAAATGCATGAAGAAAACAAGAAATTCAACATTGCAATAGAAACTATCAAAAGACAAACATCCTAGAATTAAAAAATACAATAGCTGAACTGAAGAATTGAATAGAGACATTCAGAAGCAGACTCAACCATGCAAAGAATCAGCAACCTAGACAGTAGATACTATCCAACTAGAGGATCTAAAAGAAAAATAAGAATAAAGAAGAGCAAAGAAAGCCTAAGAGACTCATGGGACACAATGAGAAAAACAATATTGGTGTTATGGGGATTCCAGAGGGGAAGATAAAGAGAGAATGTATATTTAAATCATTAATGTTTGAAAACTTCTTGAACCTAAAGAGAGAAATAGATATCCAGATTCATGAGGCCAAAAGGGACAAGAAATGGATTGAACTTGAACAGAGCTATACCAAGAAACACCATAATTAAAATTTTAAAAGTCAAACACAAGGAAACAATTTTAAAAGCAGCAAGATAAGAGAGAAAAGTTGTGACATGGGAACCCTCATAAGATCATTGACAGATTGCTCAGCAGAAACCTGTCAGGAGAGGAAATAAATGGCATGACATTTTCAAAATATTAAAGAAAAAACTGTCAACCAGTAGCTCTATACTAGGTAAAACTGTCTTTCAGAAAAGGAGAGATTAAAAACTTTTCTAAACAAACAAAAACTGAGGTGGTTCATTGCCACTAGATCTGCCTACCAAGAAATGCAAAAGAGAGCTCTTTAGTAGAAAAGGAGACTAACATCTTAAAAACATTATAAGGCAGTGTAAAACTCACTGACAGTGGTGAATATAAAGTCTAAGTTAGATTCTATACATTGATAATAGTTGTGCATAATTCATTTGCAACTCTAAAATGTAAAAAAGATGCAGTAAAAATAGCCATAACTATAATAATCTGTTATTAGCTATGCAACATATTGTAACAGCAACAATCCAAATGTGGTTGGGAGAAATAAAAGGGCAAAGCTTAGGAATTCTATTGAAGTTAAGTTGTTATGTGCTTAAAACAGGGTTTTATAATTTCAAGATATTTTGTATAAACTTCACATGAAGAAATCTGTAGAAGTTAAACAAAGAACACAGTAACAATGTCAAAGTGTACTGCTGCCAAAAGACAACAACATATGAGAAAAGATGGTAGGGTAAGAAGCCAGGAACAGTTGATCTACAAAACAACCAAAAACAATGAATAAAATGTCAATAGTAAGACTTACTTGTCAATAATTTCTTTAAATGTAAGTAGATTAAATAAGGTAGCCAATAATATAGAATGCTTGAAGAAATAAGAAAAAAA
Organism: Bos indicus; assembly: GCF_029378745.1. Taxonomy (NCBI): domain Eukaryota; kingdom Metazoa; phylum Chordata; class Mammalia; order Artiodactyla; family Bovidae; genus Bos; species Bos indicus. Next base: position 104,120,068 of record NC_091766.1, read on the forward strand.
AATAAGATCCAGAAATATGTCATCAACGAGTCACTTTAGCTATAAAGACACAAATAGGCCAAGCGTGAAAGGACAAAAAAAGACGATTCAATTAAGTGGCAACAACAACAGCAAAAGCAGGGATAGTTCTGCGCATATCAGGCAATATGGACTCCTAATGCAAAGAGTCAGGCACGACTGAGCGGCTGAACAGAACTGAACTCAACTGAATGCAGAGTGTGTGGGTTTGATCCCTGGTCAGGGAGCTAAAAATCCCAGATGCTTCAGGGCCAAAAAACAAAAACATAAAACAGAAGCAATATTGTAACAAACTCAATAAAAATCACAAAACAAAAATGATCAATTCTTTTATAAGGGTAAAAAGAAACAAATAAGGTCATTATATAATAGTAAAGAGGGAAATTCACCAAAACAAAAATTTTAGGTATTTATTCACTCAATAGTAGAGGACCTAAAAAAAAAAATTTATCACAGACAAAAGAAGAGATCAACAACAATATGATAATGGCTGGGGACGTTAATACTGCACTCTCAATGACGGATAGATCAATCCAGACAGGAATACCTTTAAGAGAAAAAAAAAAAAACAAGTATTTTCTCTGACCAAAATGGCATAAAGCTAGAAATCAGTATCAGAAAAAAATTGGAAAATTCTTGAATACATTAAAATTTAACAATGGTCTCCTAAATAACCAATGAAGAAATTAAAGGGGGGATAAAAATACTCCCTTGAGACAAAACTGGAAACACAACATACCAGCATGTATAGGATGCAACTGGAAGGCGATCTAAAAGGGAAGATCGTAGCAAGAAATGCCAACATCAAACAAGAAGGTTGCCAAATAAAGAACCAAAATCTATGCCCTAAGGACCTAGAAAATGAAGAAACTGAACTAAAATGTTTCAAAAAATAAATTAGTAGAAAGCTTCTGCACAACCAAATAAACCATCAACAACATATGAGGTGGGGAAAATATACATTAAATGGTTAACATACGTAATATTAACCACCAGGGATTTTCTGGTGCTCAGATGCTAAAGAATCTACCTGCAATGCAGGAGATGGGGGTGGGATGGGGTGGTGGTCATCCCTGGGTTGGGCAAAGTAATAATATTCTATCTAAATATGGCTTATATAAGCAAAACCCCCAAATCCTTGCTGTAACAAGTTCCAGATATTGTTAAAACATAAACACTGGAAAGAAGAAAGTTTTGAAGCTTGGATTAAAGAGTAAAGCAAAGAATATTAACAGAAAATTCAGGAAAGAAACACTTAGGGCTTCCCTGGTGCCTCAGTGGGTAAAGAATCTGCCTGCAGTGCAGAAGATGCAGCTTCAATCCCTAGGTCAGGAAGATGCCTTGGAGTAGGAAATGGCAACCCACTCCACTATTCTTGTCTGGGAAGTTGCAAGGACAGAGGACCCTGCTGGGCTACATTCCATGGGATCACAGAGTCAGACATGACTGAGTGTGTACACACACACACAGAACTCTTAGATAATACAGGCAAAAATCTGCTAGAACTAGAGCATGGTGAATAATTCTTAAACGTGATACCAAAAGCACAATCCATAAAACAACAAATTGATAAAGTAATCATCATAATGAAAATCTTTTTCTCTCTGAAATACACTATTAAGAAACAAGCTACAGAGTCGGGGAAAAAAAAAAAAAAAGACCTGCCCACTAAATGACAACGGACTCATAGAGTAAAAAACAGAAAATTGGCTAAATACATGAAGACACATTCTACTGATAGAATACATCAGTAGAAAATACTCAAGTGAAGATATGTTTGACATCATTAGTCAATAGGGAAGTACAAATTAAGAACAGGGGGCTTCCCTGGCCATCCAATTGTTAAGAATCTGCCTTGAAATGCAGGGGACATGGGTTCAATCCTTGGTCAAGGAACTAAGATCCCACATGCCACAGAACTGAGATGGTGCGCAACAATTAGAGTCCACAGGCCTCAATCAAAGATCCAACATGATGTAACAAAGATCCTGTGTGCTGCAATTAAGACTGAAGCAGACAATTTAAAAAAAAAAAAAAAAAAAAAAAACAAGACGATGATGAGATATCACAACACATCCATTAGAAGAGCAGAACTTTTGTTTAAAAGTAGTGACAATATCAAATATTAGCAAAGATGTGAAGAAGAGGGATCCCTCATAGATTGTGGTGAATGTTTAATGATACAACTACTTTAGAAAATAGTTTGGCTATTTCTTTAAAAACTAAATGGACACTTAACTAATGCCAGTTATTGCACTCCTAGACTAGAGAAGTAATGGCTTATATCCGTTCAGGAATATTTATTTGATTGTTTATAACACTTTGACTTGTAATAGCCCCAAATGGAAACCACCAAAATGTCTTTCAGAAGTTTAAAGTTGAAGAGTGGTGCATCCATACCACCGGTCACCACTCAACAATGAAGAGGGTGAACCATTACTACATGTAACAGTTTGGATGGACCTCAATAATAGCATTTAGCCCAGTGGAAGAAAAAAGTCAGTTTCAGAACTTCACCTACAATGTTTCTATTTATATAAAATTATTAACTTATATGCAGAGTACATCATGTGAAATGCTGGGCTGGATGAAGCACAAGCTGGAATCAAGATTCCTGGGAGAAATATAAAAAACCTCAGATAGGCAGATGACAACACCCTTAATGCAGAAAACGAAGAGGAACTAAAGAATCCCTTGATGAAAGTGAAAGAGGAGAGTGAAAAGGCTGGATTAAAACTCAACAGTAAAAAAGCATGTGTGTACCTATTATACCTATGGCTGATTCATAATGATGTATTCCAGAAGTCAATACAAGATTGTAAAGCAATTATTCTCCAATTAAAAATAAATAAATTTAAAAAATATAAGACTTTATAAAATAGTACTGAAAGCATAACCATGATACACAGTACAGTAGCCTCTGAACAGCCAGTATTCACTTATATACAGAGTGTTGGTTTTTTTTTTTTTTTTTTTCAATAGACACATACTACTGGATGAGCAGTTCATTGTTATTTGAATCTGCAGATATAAAACACAGATTGGAAGGGGTGACTGTACAATTATAGTTGAATTTTCAACTGCCAGAAGTTATCTGGTCTAACCTCCATGCTGTTCCAGGGTCAACTACAATACTCCTATGTATTTGTAAGGATATTACATTTAATAATGATTTAGCCCACTAGTTTCATATCTTGACATACCAAAATGAAAGTCAATATTCAAAATTAACAAATCAGAAGATAGCAGAAGAGGTGCTTAATATTTCATGACATGTAGAAGTGTAAATCTCATAGATAATAACTAAATTACCAAAACGGTGCTTCAGAGGATATGCATAGGAGAAAACGGGGAAGACAGGAAGAAAAAAACAACTGATGTTTTTACAATCAACTTGTTCATTATTTAACACTTAAAAATTAGTGTTAATTTTTTTAAAAAAAAAGAAAAGGATAAAACAAGAGAGAAAGTAAAGACATGTTTAGTATAAGTAATTGGAGAAAGTAAACAAGTTCCTTATTTAAAACAGAAATACCTACATGGGGAGGAGAAGGGGACGACAGAGAATGAGATGGTTGGATAACAACCAACCATCATGTCCACCAACTCGATGGATATGAGGTTGAGTAAACTCCGGGAATTGATGATGGACAGGGAGATCTGGCGTACTTTAGTCCATGGGGTCGCAGAGAGTCGGACACGACTGAGCGACTGAACTGAACTGAACCTACATAAGAGGCTAATACAAAGTTGTAATCGAAAACAACTTTCAGCTGGAGTCTTTTTCCATTTGAACATATATATACACAAATATATATATATATATATATATATTATACTTATTCTTGCATTTTCTTATATATCTTTAATTTGCAATCAAACCAGTTCTCAGTATATATTTTGACCTTGCAAATCAAAATATCACTTATTCATTTTAAATGACTTACGTCCTCAGTAGCTCTGGGCTTTGAAGAAAAATTCTAGGGGTCTCTATCATGTTTTCCTTTGTTGTTTCTTTTTGTTTGCTTTCCCTCACAGTGAGGATTTCAGTCATTTGGAATTAAATAGCATTGTCTCTTTAGATAAACAGGAATAGTGAAAATGAGAGGATTCTGGATTAATACTAAAGTAATACAATAGTTTCTGTATCTTATATTATTGAAAGATTATAATGCTTGTTATTTTTTTATACATCCATATCATCTTGGCCAGACGTCTTAGATTTGTCTGTTCAAATATTATTTACACAAAATACATGCATTGATTCTTATACACACATACACACACATATACATACATTCTTATATAAGCTATCTCAGGCACTGAGGACACAGGGGTATTATAACTCACATTTCATTGGCACATGACACATGGACTTGCTAAAATGAAATAATCAGAAATAATCCCCAAAACAACCTTGTGAAATGTAAATCAGTTACATGGATGTGTAACTTTATCTCCAAAAAAAAGCAAAGTTGTTATCACTACATTATACATGGACATATTTTCTCAGATTAATTTTAAATTACTTTGAGTGAGACTGAATATGTATGCCAATTCATTTCTATATTCTACAAAGGTATTCTAATTATACAATGGGTACAAGAAGGAGCAGAAATTAACCCAGAGCTTACTCAGGGCATGATTTTTTATTTACAGAGTGACTATTTATTTATTCTCCTCTTAATATCTCTAAGTCCCTCATTAATTTTCCTTAAGCTTCCAATTTGAAACGGAGTTGCAATACCCTAAGTTCACCTCCTCGAAGGGCATCAAGAATTTAATATCCTATGGTATGCCCCAAGGCTATATTCTAGGACTATTAAGCACATTTTTTCCATATTACTAAAGCACATAATGAACTGTTAAACACTAATCAAATATTTAAATAAATGTGTTTCACTGGATAATGGTATTGCTAAGAACTATGGTTAGTTTGTGAATCCATTGTTTAAATCCACTAATTATTTTAAATGAGCTATTTGATGGATTCTTTAATCACAAAGCATTTGTTAAAAAATTTGAGAACCATAAAATAATTTTCTACTACTTTAAATGCAATTTCTTCAGATAAAAATGATAATTAAAAAGCTTAAAACTTCAGAAAAATGTGTATTGACAATTTGTAATAGTATGTAAGACCTAAAAACATGCTTTGGAATATTTAGTTACAGTACTTACACACATTGGTTTCTAGAAAAAAAAATGTTATATTTAATTGAAATAGCCACAAATTTAGCTGGTCTATAAAAAAAAATTAATACATTTTAGCTGGCCTCTGGAAAGTTGCATTGATATATATTGAAATCTTTAAAATAAAGCATTAGAGAAAGAGAAGTAGGTACTCCACCAAAAAAGACTGACTTTTATGTTTATTATTGAATTAAGGACTTGAATACCTGATTCATTAAATAACTCCTTTAAATATTTTTAAACCATTTTACACATATTTCTTAAGGATTTCAATTGTTCCAGGCACCAGGATACATACATCTTGAGAATAAAAACCTTTATCTTCCACTTCAGACTTCAAGTGAGAGAAATGTGATCTGGTTTGCATTTTCTTCTGCTTATCATGTAAAAATATATTTGCTATATTTTAAAGTTATCATGCGAAGGAGAATAATGTTTCCCTCTGAGAATTATACTTGAGAGAAAGGAGAATGAAACAGATGAGATTAATCATTAAAAGAAACTTTTATATTTTTAAATATTATTCCTTCGTGGAAAGTGCATGAATATTTGGCATTATGTCACAATGTGAAATGCTTTCTGTTCCCACTAAATTCTAAATGATCTCTGATCTCTAATCTTGGTAGCAATATTATTTAAATTTACAAATGAAAAATAAATGAAATCATTAATAAAATGTTATATCTGATTATCAATGATATATTTTATTAAATATATATCTTAGGTTTCAGCAAGCTTTTGGTGCTTGAAATTTTTTCAAAGATTGCTTCTTATTGCTACGTATAGTGTCTTAACTATAAAATTAGGGTTATTATTTTCATCATTGAAGAAAAATGAGATTCATGTTGATGTATGGTAAAACCAATACAATATTGTAAAGTAATTAGCCTCCAATTAAAATAAATAAATTTAAATTTAAAAAAATTAAAATAAAACTGTTAAGATTTTGAACAGATCTTAGAGGCAAAATAAATAATACAAATGCCAGAAAATTGACAAGAAGAAAGTATGAAGTCATATAAATAGGCATAAGTGGGTAAGATTAAATCTCAGGAAGAGTGAAGAAAGAATTAGCTGGAATAAGTAGGTAAAACGATGTATATCAGCAAAACTTCCCAAGTAAATAGACTAACAGAGTTCAGTTCTCTGTCAAATACTGAGAAATATATGTTAAATGATGCTATTTTAAATTAGATATAATTTCATAAAATATGGTAAAAATACATTCTAGTCTTTCTTTACAGGAAAACTTGGGACTAATGTAGAAATTCAGGCATCAATCTTCTAACTGAATTCAACAATTAATGTCTTTTAGTAACTAAATAATTAAGAGACTTGTCTTTGAATTGGTAAAGATTTAATGATGAAGTAGGCATATTGTAGGATTATTCACATCTCAAATACAGAAAATTATCTTCACTTATAGACTGTTATCGCTAGTGGTAAAGAACACACTTGCCAACCAGGAGACGACGAGATGTAGATTGGATCCCTGGGTCAGGAAGATCCTCTGGAGGAGGGCATGGCAACCTACTCCAGTATTCTTGCCTGGAGAATCCCATGGACAGAGGATCCTGGCCAACTACAGTCCATAGAGTCACGAAGAGTCAGACATGACTGAAGCGACTTCACACACATGGACACGTAGACTATTATTAGTGTCAATATTTTTAACTGGAGTATGTAGAAAGTGAGTTGGCCAGAATTCATGGCAATGTGTGGCAAAACCACTATAATATTGTAAAGTAATTAGCCTCCAATTAAAATGAATGCCATTTATAAAAAATAAAAATAAAATAAAAAATGTCAGAGAGAAAAAAAAAACCAAAGGGTAGAATCAAAATGTTCAAAAAGATTGTATGATATCAGTTACATGTGGAAGCTAAAAAATACAAACTAGAAAATATAACAACAGTAAAACAAAGCAGACTCGTAGATGCAGACAACTATCGTAACTAGTGATTTTCAGTGGGTGGGGCGTTTGGAGAGAGGAGAAATCTTGTAATAACTATAAATAGAAAGTAATCTTTAAAAACTGTATGAAAAAAGACAATGGAAATGGTCAAGAAGTTCAAAAGGAGGAAATAAAATATAGGCAATAAAGAGTTTTAACAGACCTTGTTGCTAGGGCCAATATTCAACTGAGTATCTTTGCCTATGGCCTCAAATACCCATGAATGATAAGAAAAATCTCATTAAAGCCTTATTTGAAGAGGAAACCTTCAAAAGATATTTAACTCCAAATCACAGTGGTTTTTGTTTTTTGTTTTTCTAGTCTTCTCTTTGAAAACCTAACACTTCACTCTTACTTTGGATATAGGGAAAACCGTATAGAGTCTTGGAGAAGGCAGTGGCGACCCACTCCAATACTCTTGCCAGGAAAATCCCATGGATGCAGGAGCCTGGTAAGCTGCAGACCACGGGGTCGTTAAGAGTTGGGTACGACTGAGCGACTTCACTTTCACTTTTCACTTTCATGCACTGGAGAAGGAAATGGCAACCCACTCCAGTGTTCTTGCCTGGAGAATCCCAGGGACAGGGGTGCCTAGTAGGCTGCCGTCTATGGGGTCACACAGAGTCGGACACGACTGAAGCGACTTAGCAGCAGCAGTATAGAGTCTACTTGTGGATATGAGGTCTCATTATTATCAACAGTTCATTGTAGGACTAGATTTCTGTTAATAGAAACAATCCTTAATAAACACGATTTTTGATGATGGGTTTAGTTAATTTTCCTGTCATCTATCACATAGACGGAGTATGATACACCTATGCCAGGTTTATGGGACTACTCAAAACAGAAAGAATAAGGCCCTTGCCTTTCAGTTCAGTCACTCAGTTGTGTCCCACACATTGCGACCCCAAGGACTGCAGCATGCCAGGCCTCCCTGTCCACTACCAACTCCCGGGGTTCACTCAGACTCATGTCCATTGAGTAGGAGATGCCATCCAAAATCTCATCCTTTATCATCTCCTTCTCTTTCTGCCTTCAATCTTTCCCAGTATCAGGGTCTTTTCCAATGAGTCAGTTCTTCACATCAGGTGGCCAAAACATTGGAGTTTCAGCTCAGCATCAGTCCTTCCAATGAATAATTCAGGACTGATTTCCTTTAGGATGGACTGGTTGGATGTCCTTGAAGTCCAAGGGACTCTCAAGAGTCTTCTCCAACACCACAGTTCAAAAGCATCAATTCTTTGGTGAGCAGCTTACTTTTTGGTCCAACTTTCACATTCATACATGACTACTGGAAAAAAAAAAATAGCTTTGACTAGACAGACCATTGTTGGCAAGTAATGTCTCTGCTTTTTAATTCGCTGTCTAGGTTGGTCATAGCTTTTCTTCCAAGAAATAAGCATCTTTTAATTTAATGACTGCAGTCACCATCTGCAATGATTTTGGAGCCCCCCAAAATAAAGTCTGTCACTGTTTCCCCTGTTTCCCCATATATTTGCCATGAAGTGATGGTACCAGATGCCATGATCTTATTTTTGTGAATGCTGAGTTTTAAGCCAACTTTTTAACTCTCCTCTTTCACTTTTATCAAGAGACTCTCTAGTTCCTCTTCACTTTCTGCCATAAGGGTGGTGTCGCCTGCATATCTGAGATTATTGATGTTTCTCCTGGCAATCCTGATTCCAGCCTGTGCTTCATCCAGTCCAGCATTTCTCATGATGTACTCTGCAAATAAGTTAAATAAGCAGGGTGACAATATACAGCCTTGACGTACGTCTTTCCTCATTTGCAACCAGTCTGTTCTTACATGTCCAGTTCCTACTGTTGCTTCTTGACATGGATACAGATATCTCAGGAGGCAGGTGAGGTAGTTAGGTATTCCCATTTCTTTAAGAAGTTTCCAGTTTTTTGTGATCCACACAGTTAAAGGCTTTGGCATAGTCAATAAATCAGAAATAGAAGTTTTTCTGGAACTTTCTTGCTTTTTAATGATCCAATGGACATTGGCAATTTGAATTCTGGTTCCCCTGCCTTTTCTAAATACAGCTTGAACATATGGGAGTTCATGGTTCATGTACCATTGAAGCCTGGCTTGAAGAATTGTGAGCATTACTTTGCTAGTGTGTGAGATGAGTGCAATTGTGCAGTAGTTTGAGCATTCTTTGGCATTGCCTTTCTTTGGGATTGGAATGAAAACTAACCTTTTCCAGTCCTGTGGCCAATCCTGAGTTTTCCAAATTTGCTGGCATATTGAGTGCAGCACTTTCACAGCATCATCTTCTAAGATTCGAAATAGCTCAGCTGGAATTCCATCACCTCCACTTTCTTTGTTCATAGTGATGCGTCCTAAGGCCCATTTGACTTCACATTCCAGGTTGTCTGGCTCTAGGTGAGTGATCACACCATTTTGATTATGTGGGTCATGAACATCTTTTTTGTACAGTTCTTCTGTGTATTCTTGCCACCTCTTCTTAATATCTTCTGCTTCTGTTAGGTCCATACCATTTATTTCCTTTATTTTGCCCATCTTTGCACGAAATGTTCCCTGGATATCTCTAATTTTCTTGACGACATCTCTAGCCTTTCCCATTCTATTGTTTCCCTCTATTTCTTTTCATTGATTGCTAAGGAAAGCTTTCTTATCTCTCCTTGCTATTCTTTCTTTGGAACTCTGCATTCAAATAGGTATATCTTTCCTTTTCTGCTTTGCCTTTTGCTTTTCTTCTTTTCATAGCTATTTGTAAGGCTTCCTCAGAATACAATTTTGCCTTTTTGCATTTCTCTTTCATGTGGATAGTGCTGATCCCTGTCTCTTGTACAATGTCTCGAACCTCTGTCCATAGTTCATCAGGCACTCTATCTATTAGATCTAATCCCTTGAATCTATTTGTCACTTCCACTGTATAATCTTTAGGAATTTGATTTAGGTCATACCTGAATGGTCTAGTGGTTTTCCCTACTTTCTTCAATTAAATCGGAATTTGGCAATAAAGAATTCATTATCCGAGTCACAGTCAGCTCCTGATCTTGTTTTAGTTGACTGTATAGAGCTTCTCCATATTTGGCTGCAAAGAATAATCAATCTGATTTTGGTATTGACCATCTGGTGATGTCCGTGTGTCAAGTCTTCTCTTGTGTTGTTGGAAGAGAGTATTTGCTATGACCAGTGCATTCTCTTGGTAAAACTCTACTAACTTTTGCCCTGTTTCTTTCTGTACTCCACAGCCAAATTTGCCTGTTACTCCAGGTATTTCTTGACTTCCTACTCTTGCATTCCAGTCCCCTATAATAAAAAGGACATCTTTTGGGGGTGTTAGTTCTAGAAGGTCTTGTAGGTCTTCATGCATGCAGGTATGCTAAGTTGGTTCAGTCGTGTCCGACTCTGTGCGACCCCATAGACGACAGCCCACCAGGGTCCTTCATCCACAAGGTTCTCCAGGCGAGAATACTGGAGTGGGTTGCCATTTCCTTCTCCAGGTCTTCATAGAATCATTCATCTTCAGCTTCTTCAGCATTACTGGTTGGGGCATAGACCTGAATTACTGTGATATTGAATAATTTGGCTTGGAAATGAACAGAGATAATTCTGTCATTTTTGAGATTGCATCCAACTCCTGCATTCCAGATTCTCTTGTTGACTATGATGGCTACTCCATTTCTTCTAAGGGATTCCTACCCACAGTAGTAAATATATTGGTCATCTGAGTTAAATTCACCCATTTCAGTTCGTTTTAGTTTGCTGATTCCTAAAATGTTGATGTTCACTCTTGCCATATCCTGTTTGACCACTTTGAATTTGCCTTGATTCATGGACCTAGCATTCCAGGTTCCTATGCAATATTGCTCTTTACAGGATCAGACTTTGCTTCCATCACCAGTCACATGCACAACTGGCTGTTGTTTTTGCCTTGGCTCCGTCTCTTTCTTCTTTCTGAAGTTATTTCTCCAATGATCTCCAGTAGCATATTGGGCACCTACCGACCTAGGGAGTTCATCTTTCAATGTCCTATCTTTTTGCCTTTTCACACTGTTCATGGGGTTCTCAAGATAGGAATACTGAAGTGCTTTGCCATACCCTTTTTCAGTGGACCACATTTTGTCAGAACACTCCACCATGACCAGTCCCTCTTGGGTGGCCCTACACAGCCTGGCTCATAGTTTCAGTGGGTTAAACAAGGCTGTGTCCCATGTGATCATATTGGTTAGTTTTCTGGGATTGTGATTTTCATTCTGTCTGCCCTCTGATGGAGAAGATAAGAGGCCTATGGAAGCTTCCTGATGGGAGAGACTGACTGAGGGGGAAACTGGGTTTGTTCTGATGGGCGGGGCCATGCTCAGTATATCTTTAATCCAATTTTCTGTTGAAGGGCGGGGCTGTCTTCCCTCCCTGTTATTTGACCTGAGGCCAAACTATGGTGGAGGTAATAAAGACAATGGCCACCTCCTTCAAAAGATCTCCTGCAGGCACTGCTGCACTGAGTGCCCCCAGCCCTGCAGCAGGCCACTGCTGACCCACGCCTCCGCTGGAGACTCCTGGACACTCGTGGGCAAGTCTGGGTCAGTCTCTTGTGGGGTCACTGCTCCATTCTCCTGGGTCCTGGTGTGCCCAAGGTTTTGTTTGTGTCCTCCAAGGGTCTGTTTCGCAGTCCTATGTAATTTCTAATGGCTCTATGGTGGGGTTAATGGCCACCTCCTCTAAGAGAGTTTATGCCAGACCCAGGTCTGCTGCACCCAGAGCCCCTGCCCATGCAGCAGTCCACTGCTGACCCGTACCTCCTCAGGAGACACTCGAACACAGTTCTGGCTGAGTCTCTGTGGGTTCTCTGGGTTCTGGTGCACACAAGGTATGTTTGAGCCTTCTGAGAATCTCTGGAGGGTAAGGGGGTTTGATTCTAAACGTGATTTTGCCCCTCCTACCATGTTGCTGGGGCTTCTCCTTTGCCCTTGAACAAAGGGCATCTCCTCAACATGGGCTATCTCCTAAAAGTCACTCCAGCACCATGCAGCCGCCTCTCCCTTGCCTTTAAAGAATTAAAAATCATAGAGATAATTAATAAGTGGTAAGTATTATAGGTAAGTGTAAAGGGAATGCCATGAGAGATATCAGTTACTAGTTAAAGCCAAATCTCTAAAATTAAAATAAAAAGCAAGAATATCTGAAAATTTTTCTCCAATCAAGCCATTTTTAAAAACTTAACTTTAGGAACAACCAGTATAACATAATATTATAAATTCATTTAGCAAAAACTAAAAACTCCTAAAATAGTCTGCCTGCACTTTAATCAGATTGAACAGTGAAATGAAGTGGCAAAATATGCCAGAACACCTGGTCATTGCCCCCTGTGGCTTAGACACTTTCCAAAAGGTTGGCATTGATGTGTCAAAGTAAGTAGCAGGTGGTCTCAAAGTCTTAGTTCCCTCTGGTGATGGATGTCAGTTGGTTCTTAATTTTTCCAAAGAAGGTGCCCTAAGCAAATTATCAAGCAAAACCTACAAACCTTTTTGACCATGTTTATGCAAAAGAAAGTCAAGAGAGCATTTTCACTCATCATAAAATGACGTATTAACCCATTAAAAAGTGCTTCAGCCTGTCACTGGCAGGTCAAGGGACAATACCTAGGAACTCTACAACTCCAAATCTACTTTTCTATGCTGTGTAAAACAAAGTTTGGATTTCTTTCTAATCAAAACTTGATCACACTCTGTTACATATTCTTTTTGTGCATTCCTTTATGTCTTAGACCTGGTTTTGTTTTAATGGTTATGTAGCACTTACATGGTAGCAAAAACTGTTTTATGTGCTTTACGAATATGAACTCAGTTCACTTAGCCACTTTATGAACTAGGTGTGGCTGTTATTTTCATTTACAGATCAGGCATAGCAAGGTTAGCTGCCTACCTCAAGGTCACACAGCTATGTAACAGAGTTGGGATCTGAACCCAGCTCCACTGAATTCAGTTCAACTCCACCATCTGTTGTTGGTATTTACTCACAATTCACTTTCCTAATTTAATTCATGTTTTAGCAATTGAACAACTTTTCATCACACATCTTAATGACAAGATAAGCTAAGGATAGCCCTTGGATAGATATGAAAACTGAATGTCAGTCTCCTTTTACTCACACCTAACGATCATATGTATTGATTTAATGTTAAATAAGGGTATCCTGATGGACGGGTTGAAAACCTTCCACTCATCATATGTTTAAATCTAAAACTATATACAGGTAAGGGGTAATGACGTAAATGTAGAATTTGATATTCTATTAATGCCATGTTGAATTTCTAAATGTGAAATATAGGTTAGCTTAATAAACTTTTCTTGTCTTTGATAACACATAAAAATTCTTCAGCTTCACAATCTATACTTATGAATACCATGGACGTTTTCCAATGGAATATATTAATATCTCATAACTTGGAATACTTGCATTCTGATGCAATAAGGTTAAGGTTATTTTCATTATTCTTACTACAAAGACGTTTAATTATGCATGCTTCTGCATTTTTATATCGTGTTTTAACTGTATTGATCACCTGTAGACTAGTCTGCATCAAGCCAATTTTGATAACAGTTGTACATATTATCTGAGGCAATAATAGTAGCTTAATCATAGAAAATGATCCTAAAACACCCACCGTCAATGTCACTGATCACAAATTCATCTATTTCTCACTGCATTTTTATTTTTATAAAATTCAATGACATTCAGTAATATAAAATGGGTCCCAGAGTTAAAATAACAGGAACTAAAAAGCAAATGTATCAATAAATAAACTCTGATTTGCATTTCCCTAAATGTAAAGAAACCAAATTATTTTATTGTGTTCTTTGTTCTATATCACCTAAAATACTATCTTTAATAATTTGTTACACTATTAACACAAATAAAATGTTACTGTTGTTTAATGCATCTAACTTATTAACAAACAAGGCAGCATATTCACAAATATAATACTATAAAAAAAATAACTTCTTTGTGGGCTACAGTCAAGAATGACTATCTCAAAATGAAGTAAAGACAGACTTTTTACATATAAGTTAGTGAATAAGATGAAGTGAAGTGAAAGTTGCTCAGTCATGTCTGACTCTTTGCAACCCATAGACTATGCAGTCCATGGAATTCTCCAGGCCAGAATACTGGAGTGGGTAGCCATTCCCTTCTCCAGGGGACCTTCCCAAACTGACATTAAACCTGGGTTTCCCACATGGCAGGCAGATTCTTTACCAGCTGACCCATCAGGGAAGCCCAAGAGTACTGGAGTGGATGGCTTATCCCCTCTCCAGTGGATCTCCCTGACCCAGGAATGGAACTGGAGTCTCTTGCATTGCAGGCAGATTCTTTACCATCTGAGCTACCAGGGAAACACTGTGAATAAGATTTATTACTACAAATATAAATTAAATTTTATTTACCAATGTTCTTAAAGTTACTAAAATTTCCCTACATTGACATAATTCACAGTGTTATAAAAACATCCATAACAGTACTTTCCTAATCTTAACATATATATGATAACAATATATATAAACTTTTATTTGGGAATCAATATGTAATTTAAATTATCATTATTTCTTTTATTAATTTTATTGTACATTATAATAATGAAGAAGGATTTAGGAAAATTTCCAGCCAGTATTTTTCTATGCTCTTTTATATGCACTTATGTGAAGACCAGAAAGTGGTTTTGTTAGTTATTTCATTGTGTGATCTTCCAGATTCTCTGTATGAGATGAACTCCATTAAATAGCATCAGTTCAGTTCAGTCGCTGGGCCGTGTCCGACTCTTTGCGACCCCATGAATCGCAGCACGCCAGGCCTCCCTGTACATCACCAGTTCCCGGAGTTTACTCAAACTCATGTCCATTGAGTCGGTGAAGCCATCCAGCCATCTCATCCACTTCATCCCCATCTCCTTCTGCCCTCAATCTTTTCCAGCATCAGCGACTTTTCCAATGAGTCAACTCTTTGCATTAGGGGCCAAAGTATTGGAGTTTCAGCTTCAGCATCAGTCCTTCCAGTTCAGTTCAGTCACTCGGCGGTGTCCGACTCTTTGTGACCCCATGAATCTCAGCACGCTAGGCCTCCCTGTCCATCATGAACTCCCGGAGTTCACTCAGACTCACGTCCATCAAGTTAGTGATGCCATCCAGACATCTCATCCTCTGTCATCCCCTTCTCCTCCTGCCCCCAACCCCTCGCAGCATCAGAATCTTTTCCAATGAGTCAACACTTTGCATGAGGTGGCCAAAGTACTGGAGTTTCAGCTTTAGCATCATTCCTTCCAAAGAAATCCCAGGGTTGATCAGTCCTTCCAATGAACACCCAGGACTGATCTCCTTTAGGATGGACTGGTTGGATCTCCTTGCAGTCCAAGGGACTCTCAAGAGTCTTCTCCAACACCACAGTTCAAAAGTATCAATTCTTCGGCACTCAGCCTTCTTCACAGTCCAACTCTCACATCCATACATGACCACTGGAAAAACCATAGCCTTGACTAGACGGACCTGTGTTGGCAAAGTAATGTTTCTGCTTTTCAATATGCTATTTAGGTTGGTCATAACTTTCCTTCCAAGGAGTAAGCATCTTTTAATTTCATGGCTGCAATCACCATCTGCAGTGATTTTGGAGCCCCCAAAAATAAAGTCTGACACTGTTTCCCCATCTTTTCCCATGAAGTGATGGGACCAGATGCCATGATCTTCGTTTTCTGAATGTTGAGTTTTAAGCCAACTTTTTCACTCTCCACTTTCACCTTCATCAAAAGGCTTTTTAGTTTGTCTTCACTTTATGCCATAAGGGTGGTGTCATCTGCATATCTGAGGTTATTGATATTTCTCCTGACAATCTTGATTCCAGCTTGTACTTCTTCCAGCCCAGCGTTTCTCATAATATACTCTGCATGTAAGTTAAATAAGCAGGGTGATAATATATAGCCTTGACGTACTCCTTTTCTTATTTGAAACCAGTCTGTTGTTATTAAGCAGCATAGTGAAAGGCAATTTTCCTTCTGTAATTCATTTCTAAGGTAGAAACTAAACTAACAAAATGTGCATGTTCTTCCTGGTTTTACCCTGACCACAAGTCTCAGAAACCAGAAACTTTTCTGAAAGTCTTCAGAAACCAGATAGGAACTAGGCCTTATATGTGTTTACTGTTCCATATATATTTGTGAGATTGGACTGGATTCAAAGTATGGTCACTGTGTAATTGTACACGTTACTACTAAGACTATGACAGCAAATCAACATCACAGAATGATGGGAAGAAGAAAGGATTAATAAATTATCATTTCTTGGTTTCATTACATAACTAGAACCTGGTAACTTAGTAAGACTTATCTCTAGATGGGCAATATTCTTAACAAAGATTTTTAGTTACCTCTGATACAATGCTGTAATAGTTGATCCCAACCCAGTATATGCATGGCCATTTATATTAAATGAAACTAGCTTTAAGAAGGGAGAAGGCAATGGCACCCCACTCCAGTACTCTTGCCTGGAAAATCCCATGGATGGAGGGGCCTGGTAGGCTGCAGTCCATGGGGTCACTAACAGTCGGGCCCGACTGAGCGACTTCACTTTCACTTTTCACTTTCATGCACTGGAGAAGGAAATGGCAACCCACTCCAGTGTTCTTGCCTGGAGAATCCCAGGGATGGGGGAGCCTGGTGGGCTGCCGTCTATGGGGTCGAATAGAGTTGGACACGACTCAAGCGACTTAGCAGCAGCAGCAGTTTTAAGAAGAAATAGCACAGACTGATTTTATAGCTCTTTATGGGTATTTTTTTTTTCACCTCCATGAACAGGTTGACTTTCTGTGTAAGGCTCAGAATTGAGAAAACAAAGTTAAGAATTCTTCAGTTATTATGGACAAAACTACAAAATCTAGTAGTTTTGTTTCAATTTATAGATTCCAAATATAGTCAGTTCACACTACGACTGTAAAATCTATTCATTTTCTCTCTCATATACAATACATATTACATTTCATATATATATATATATATATATATATGTTAAACTACTCATGAACATATTCATAAACCACCACACATTCAGCATATGTGATTCACAGGCAACTGAATTACAGAATTGTAGGCAGCTGGTGCTCTGTAAAGACTGGGCAACAAAATAATGCTTTTTAGTATATTGGAAAACAATATTACCAGTATTTTTATCACCTGTTATTTACTCTACATTGAGATATCTTATTTAAAGAGAGTATAGACTACCAGATTTTAGTTTAATGTCCTATGAGATTGTATTTTTCTAAATATAGAGTTCTTCCATGCTGTTGTTTCGTAGTTATAATTATAAATTCCAAAGATTACATAAAAGAAGTAAGACCATTGGCTGGCTCCAACTTTGATTACTGAAATAATCTAATAAGTAGGCAAGTGTTTATAAATCACAGTAAAATTACATGGGCATGGATGTGGCTATTAACTAATGGAAGTGATGCAAATGTTTAAAAATATTTAGCTCATATTAATTGTGATACGCCTCTATTACAGAGTTGTTCTAAGTACTACTACAGGGCTCTCACTATATAAGTGATCAATACATATTGGTAAACTTTGCAAATTTGGTGCACATTTATTTGTAGCTACATATCAACTATATATAAGATTTGTTAAAAAAAATATTTTTTGTGGCAACAATGATATGTTCGTTTTAAATCACTATGATATATTAGTCAATGATATTAGTTTAGTAACAGAAAAAGAGAAATAAATGAGAAATGTTGGTAGCATAAAAATGAACGTGGTTATTAGGACCATGCAAAGAGAATTATGCTCCCCTGCACTTAACCTAACACCTAACAAAGTTAGACTCTTACTTACTCTGGTCAATGAAATGTTGGAAGTAGGGAGTCTCACTTTCTTGCATAAAGTTTCCAGTCAGTGTGAAATAGAGCCCCACTAACCCACCCTGTTGTGGTGACCTGTGGCAACATGTGCTAAGAGTTTTCTTCAGCCTGGGTCTCTCGTGACCACCTTGAGCAGAGGTCCCCTGCTATCCCATAATGATGAAGCTACATGAGTAAGAAATAAAATGCTGTTGATCCCAAGTTGATCCCACTGAGAAGTTGAAATCATTTGTTATTGCTGCAGACCTTAGTCTTTCCTGACTGACATTGGTCAAACTGGAGAGTTTCCATAACCCAAACTCAAAATATAGGACATCGGCTTGAGGATGTGTAACAAGATCTAGAGAAATAAGTTGGAACTTTGAAAAAGGATTTTCAGTGAAATGTTACATGGGATATCATTTATGGTGTAAACCTAATTATCATGCATCCCTAGATAAAAAGGCTGGAAAGTTGAACTGCCTGAGTAGGTTACATCCATCTGTGTTTAGTAAAGAATTAGAAAAAAAGGTGGTGAGAAGGAGAGAGAGGAGAACAAGGAAAGAAAAGAGAAGGAAAGAGGAAAGTGAAGAGAAGCAGAAGCAGAAAATTTGATCTCAGAAAAGAACTGGAGAATAAACAGGGCCCACAAATTCAGCAACAAGCAGGATAGACAGAAGTGACTGATTATCACCAACGATATGAAAAAAGGTTTCGATGGAAAGCACCAACTATGATTGGTCCTGATGAACATGTCAAGTTGAAGGCTGTAATGGCTATTTCCATTTTTAAATGTCTGAATAAATTAAAATATTCAGCAGTAGAATTTATTTAATAATATAGCATCCAGTAAGCCATTTCCTTTTTTTTAAAATAAATTTATTTATTTTAATTGGAGGCTAATTACTTTAAATATTGTATTGGTTTTGCCATACATCAACATGAATCCGCCATAGATATACATGTGTTCCCCATCGTGAACCCCCCTCCCACCTCCCTCCCCGTACCATCCCTCTGGGTCATCCCAGTGTACCAGCCCCAAGCGTCCTGTATCATGCATCGAACCTGGACTGGTGATTCATTTCATATATGATATTATATATGTTTCAATGCCATTCTCCCAAATCATCCCACCCTCTCCCTCTCCCACAGAGAAAACGATAAAACGATAACCCTGTATGTAAGACAGCAAAAGAGACACAGATGTATAGAAGCCATTTCTTTTGAAAAAAGTATCCTAGGAATGTGACTGAACATGTGGCTGTTTCTTTTAAAATCTGAAAGAAGAAAATACTTATGATTAACTCAAGAAAAAGACATATGCTGTGATGGGGTGCAGAGAAGCAAGGGAATAGAGTAAATCTAATACTTGAAAAATAATTGTAGATTTATCTGCTGATATGTGTTACTGACTGAATTCAAGTTAATGAGAAAAAAATTTAGTGAGTTATGCTTGCAGAATACTGATTCTTATGCATTTACTCTGAGAGTAAATTCATAATTTAGATATTATCATAGATATTTTGGTATATGAAATATATCTCAAGATCAAATAAGGACTGAAGGGGTTTACAGAGTAATGGGGAAAAATATTAAAGAGCAAAAATTAAATAAGAAATATTTGTAAAGAGGAATATTAGTATAAATATGTTCTAAATAATTTAATATACAATCATATGACATCTGATAACTAAAGGTACTACTTAGAATATTCTTTTATCCAAAAGCACTTGCTAACCTTCAGGATGCATTTTCTTTACCTTAACTATGTTTGCAATTCTAACATAAATATGAATTTTCTATAGTGCCCTTTCCCTTGGTAGGAGAGCAAGATGAATGTAAGCAATGTAGAGTAAAGGAGTTCTGATGAGAAGAGCAGCTACTGATAAAATGTCAACCTGATTTTCTACTCTCTAATATATATACCAATCTAACACAAAATCTAATTCACGATTCGATTATCATACTTAGGCTCTAGAGTTTGATATTGAGAGCTTGAAATATCATCTTTCAATTTCTGCCTAAATTTAATTGTAATCCAATAGCTGTCCATTTTTTTTCCAAGTCAATAGAGAAATTTTTGCAAAGGTCTCTAGGGTTGCGAGTCTGGTCTAGGAGCACCGATCATGTTGTCTATATGAAAGAATAATTCAAAGGCTACTGCATTGTGAAAAGAGTCTTTGAAAAATATACTAATAATCCTGATTTTAAAATTTATATATATGTGTTTACACATGTTGTTTATATGATGCATGTATGTATCTGTGTATTTTAATCAATATGTGCATATGCATATTCATTTTGTTCTGAAGCAAACCAGGTATTTTTATTCTTGTATTATAGTCTATTGAACAACAAAAGTCTGTTAGTTTATCATTGTCTAAGTGGTCACTTGAGGGTTAGATGATAATAAATACAACTATATAAATAGGCAGAAAAATGGCACAATTTCTGCAAATATCTCTAAATGGAAAGGGAATCATCTCAAAGGGAAATAAGATGTCTTTTACACATTTCCCTGCATTTCAAGCAATTAAGAACAATAAGAAACCACTAAGCTTTTTGAAACCTTTCAAGAGCACAAACTAGTTTGCAAGACAAGGTAATTTCTAAGTATTTTAAATTGAAGTAAACAATTTGGAAGGAGACAAAAAGACGAAAGTAATGTTATCAAACTCAGAGTCAGTAATAAGGAGTAAACAACCTGTTAGGAGCACAATTTCTTTTAAATTATACTTAAAATATTTGGGCACAAAATGATGTAAGAGTTTCCTATTACTTATTCTGTCTTTGAGTACTTATTTCTTGCTAACTATGACAACTAAGCCAGCAAAAATAAATTTTGCTTCATGTCTGTTAGAAGGGTCAATGAATTTATGATTTGAAAATATGATTAAGATCTTAAGTGTTTTATATATTTGAAATTAGGAGAACTGTGACATATCTAGAAAAGTTATAACAGGAATGGAAATAACAAGCCCTAGAATTTCAAACACAATAGTTATTGAATGAGTAAACAATAAGAGAATTTAATCCAGGAGTGAATACAGGCTCTGCAGATGCATTTAAAATCTAGTAAATAGTTTTGCATTTAAATGAATGATTTATCTTTTAAAATAAATAAGAATTAAGATAAACATTATATCTATCTAGTTTGAATTAACAAAATATTATGTGTATCTAATTGCTTCTAACAGTCAAGCAGACATCACTAATTGATACTGAGTTGTTGAGCTTGATAGCAGCCATAGAATCTATTTCCATACTATATATATATATTTATTTTTTTTTTAAAGAAAATACGAATTGAATTTGGAAATAAAAAAATATTTTGGATATATATAAGTGTTACTTCCTTATAGTCATTACAATTAGCCACAAAGTTCAAAATTTTGGTACCAGAAGTTTTTTTTGTTGTTTTTCTCCTCCATCTCTCAATTTCCTTTCCACACTTTAGTATATACATATATATATTTTGAGTGTGTATCTATGGGGAGCAAGGTGGGAGAGAGGAACCAAATAAATACTACTGTCATTCAAGTATTCTCCATGTTATAGAAAATCTTTCAAATTTCAAAAGCAATTTTAACATTTACTATAAGGTATCTTACTAAAGTACAAATTTAGCACACATTTTGAACATTTGAACAGCTATGTAAAGATAGACCTACTGTATACTTCTGTAATTAGTCAATGCATATTTGTTTTTATTCAGAGATACACTCAAAATATTTAAATGAATAGCAGGTCCGTAGAGAATTATTTTCTGCCAAGGTAAACTGTTCTTAGGATTTACACTGTAAAGGACTTCCTCTTTCTAACCGGTGGTGTGTGAGCGTGCTCAGTCTCACAGTTGTGTCCAGCTCTTTGCAACCCCTTGGACTATAGCCTGCCAGGCTTCTCTGTCCATGGAATTTTCCAGGCAAGAATACAAATTGGTGGAGGGGTACTGATAAGAGTTAGAGGAAAGATCTTATTCTAGACCTGCCCATGTTAATTTGCTTGATTTAAGGCTTTGGGTATATGTGAACTTTACTTCTATAAAATGAGCAGTCATAGATTTTTAGAGATTTCTAAGCCTACATTTCAATTGTGGATTTATGTTGTATCTGAAATATAATTGTATTATAACATTGACTATAGAAACCATTAAGTGAAGCAACAATTTTGAAAAGTTCACATTCTATCAACAATATTTATAATAAATAACTTCTAAAATCTCATTTTATATCTAAACACTTTATTCTATTAAATTATAAAACATTAATAAATCTATCAAAGGGTTTAAAATCACAAATTCATCAAAATAAGTTTCACTAAATGTCAGCAGGGAATCAGTTGTTAAATATGGTTAAAGCACTTTTCCATCCCTGACATGATACAGCCCAGATTATGCATTGTGAGGGAAAGTGTATATGAGACATGTTCAGCACAGTGGAACAAGAAAGTCTGCCTAAGGACAGTGGAGTGGAAAATAAAGGGCAGAGGAGTGTGGTCAACCAGACTAAATAGCAACGTCTTTGGTGGATTGGTAAATACAGGCACTGTTAAAAAAAAATTAAAAAGAATTAAAAAATAGATTTTAATTCCTTATTAAAATAAATCAGTACACAACTGCTTCATGATGTTAGTATTCTAATATCAAAGAGCTTTTGCAAAGTTTCGTTTATAAACAACAGCTGTATCTTCAAAATATATACTAAAATGTTTGAAAAATATCTTTTGGCATACCCTTAAGTGCAAGCATCTTGACCAAATGAACCGGGGAAAATATTTACCAATTTCTATCAGTCTTACAGTCTTTACTTTCCTCTTGCAAATCACTTTACTTTGATTAATGTGATTGATGCCGATGTGTGAAATTTTAATTAAATTATGGATGTTTCATGATTAAAGAACTAAAACTCTTCTGAATTTCCATCATGAGGATTTACCAGCATTTTAGGAGTCATACAATATTGGCTATACATTCACATCTTTTGTCCATTTTGAGTTAGTTTTTGAATTTTAGTGCTAATAAGTTTTTTTTTTTTTTGGCATGAGGATGTCCAGTTTTCACAATAATATTTTTTGAAAAGATTGTCCTTTATCCATTTTGGCAACTTTGTCTAAAATCATTTAATAATATATGTAATCATTTATTTCTGGGCTCTGCACTTTATTCTACTGGTCTAGGTTGGTGCAAAAGTAATTACAGTTTCGGACCCTGATTTTTAAATCATTATGACAAGGCTTAAACACATCTTTATTAACCAAAATAGTTATAATTACAATCAACACACTTTGCCAATTTATTCCTATAGCATAAACATCTGTGCTTTGGGGTTCAACAAACTCTTGGAAAGCATTTTCTGCATCCTGCTGGTTGTGGAAACATTTCCTTGCAAAGAATTGGTTGAGATGTTTGAAGAAGTGCCAGTCGGCTGGTGAGAGGTCAGCTGATTATGGAGATGAGACCCAACTTTGTAGCCCAATTCATTCAACGTCTGAAGCACTGGTTGTGCAGTGTGCGGCTGGGTGTTGTCACAGAGAACTGGGCCCTTTCTGTTGACCAAAGCTGGCTGCAGGTGCTGCAGTTTCCAGTGAATCTGATCAATGTGCTGAACCTACTTCTCAAATGCAATGGTTTCACAGGATTCAGAGACCTGTGGTGGATCAGACTCCCAGCATACCCTCAAACAGGGAACATGACCTTTTCACGGTGCAAGTTTGGCTGTGGGAAGTGCATTGGAGCTTATTAATCTCCTTTTCATCACATGTCATAATCCAATCAAGAAGTGGTTCCTTATGGTTCCATAGAATAAGAGAAGATGATACTTCAAAATGATGTTTTGGGCCAAATGTGTTGATGTTGTGACTTGCCTCTTCTGCTTTACAACCCATTTTGCACTCAAATAAGAAAATTACTGAAACTTGCTTGTCTAACAGCATTTCCATGTTCTAAGATAAACATAAACAGCAAGTAATGTCATTAGCAATAAAATAAAATAAAATAAAATTACTGAAACTTGCTTGTCTAACAGCATTTCCATGTTCTAAGATAAATAAACAGCAAGTAATGTCATTAGCAATAAAACATAAAGTGAGAAATGTACATTAAAATGTGTAACATGGCCGCATTTATTTAGAATGTATTCCAATATCAAATGGAAAATTTCCACAACGTAAAAACTGCACTTACTTTTGCACCGACCTAATATCTGTCTTTTGCCAGGTCCACAGTGTTTTGATTCTGTCACACTCAATTGTGAAAGATGGAAAATTGTCACTCTAAGCTTAAGAGCAAGGCAAGAGTGACTGCTTTTATCATTTCTACTGAACATGGTACTGGATCTTCTAGCCAGAACTATTAGGCAGAAAAGAAGAAAAAGAAAATTCATTCAGATTGAAAAGTAGTAGTAGAATTATCTCTGTTCATAGATAGCATGATCTCATGAGGAGAAAATCCTAAGAAGTCCACTAAACATGTGAAAAACCATACATCTACAAAAGTAGTGGAATACAAGGTTAGCACTCAAAGTTATGCTGCATTTTTATATACTATTAACAACCTTAAAAATAAATTAATGAAATAATTCCTTTTATAGCAATATCAAAGGGTATGCAATACTTAAAAATTGAGCAAGGGAGGCAAAGAGTTGTACCATGAAAACTACGAAATCCCATGTTCATGAATTGGAAAAATTAATATTGTTAAGATCTCAATACTAGTCAAATCTTAAAAATAAAAGAAATTTCTTTCAAAATCCCATGATGCTTATTGAGGCATAGAAAAACCCATCTAAAGTTCATGTGGAATTCCAAGAGAAATTGTATACACAAAACGATCTTGAGAAAGAACAACAAAGCTGAAGATTTCATGCTTCCTTGTCCCAAAACTTAAATTTATAGTATAATTGCTTTTCATATTTTGTACCAGGTGCCTGCGGTGTTGAAGAAGACTCTTGCGAGTCCCTTGGACTGCAAGGAGATCTAACCAGTCCATTCGGAAGGAGATCAGCCCTGGGATTTCTTTGGAAGGAATGATGCTAAAGCTGAAACTCCAGTACTTTGGCCACCTCATGCGAAGAGTTGACTCATTGGAAAAGACTCTGATGCTGGGAGGGATTGGGGGCAGGAGGAGAAGGGGACGACAGGATGAGATGGACGTGAGTCTAAGTGAACTCCGGGAGTTGGTGATGGACAGAGAGGCCTGGCGTGCTGAGATTCATGGGGTCATGAAGAGTCGGACATGACTGAGTGACTGAACTGAACTGAACTGTATGCGAGCTGTTTTATTAAGTATTACATGCATCTACTTTTCGCGTTGATTTTTTTTTCTCATTTACCTTGAGATTTTTGATCATTTGCTTGATGTTTTGATTAAAGCAGTAACTTAATTTCCCTTTTAATGTATAATGATACTAAAAAGTTTACTTCTTTTGAGGGATGGATGTATCTACTAGCAACTTTCTCTGTGTGCTTAAGCAGAACAATCATGATGTTATGCTAACTCTACTCTCAGCTACCATTAGCAGTGCCAATGTTCAACTCTGTTGCAACTGCCTCTAATTTGGAAGCCTCAGACCCGCCTAACAAAGCACAGTTTCCTTTCAGGACTAATTTTCCAGCTTCAGATTGGTGGTCAGTACATGATCCGTGAGTGTGATATGGAAGATAAGCAACCTGAGACAGTCTTGCTTGACAGTACTCTAAGACGCCTTTTCAATTTTGGTCCCTTTTGCCACTCTTCCTTATGGCAACTGAGGATATCCAGGGTTTCTGCAATACTTCCTCCTACTGCACATCTTTCTTGCAATGGGAAATTTAATTCCCCCTTTCAATATTTTCATTACTAGGCTACTATATCTCACTTATCCATCAATGCTTTTCTGAATATATTATTAAATATAGTAAATGTTATTTTACTAGATTTGGGTAAAATAATCATGTATGCAAACCCCAGCTACAGTCAGTTATTGATTAGCTTCTTCATCTATGTAGAAGCTATTTTGAAAACATGAAATTTTCAGTTAGAAAATGTTACTTTTAAGTAGTTCTATAAACAAAAATTCATTACATTATGTGGCAAACCAGATTCAGATTCTTCCTTGCCTCAATGATGGTCTTAAATAATGTTATTGACTTCTTCTTCCTCCCTAGAGCAGATAAAATTAAATGTTCTTTTAGACAATTTCTCATATTAGTCATCCACACATATGAATTATCCCTATTTGTTTTAATGATGTTCATTATCTGGTGGTTATTCCATAGCAGAGAAAGTTGATTTAGGGTAGAAAGCTTAAAAAATAAATGGACAATTTCTATGATTTATATACAAATACATCTAAAATGTGCACTGCAATTCCTTTTTTAATTTTAGGAATATGAAAACTGCTAAGGAGCACATTTAGTAAATGAGATCACCAGGGAATGACTGCAAAGAAAGAAGCATAGGAGATACTATGAAACACTGCTAAATTCAAAGAATGAAGAGATATATATAGAAATGAAGACATAAAAGTGAAAATATATTCAGGAATGTTCTTGTTACCACATTTTCTTCATTAAAAAGGTAAAATATTTTGGACTAAAAATACCTGGTCAGTTTTAAACGCGTATTGTGAATTATTTTCCAAAGCATTGCAGATGCTATGAAAAAAATAAGTAATAAAAATAACTATAAAATTATACATATATACAAATATAAATAATGCCTTCTATTACATACTGAGTCTGGTTCAAAGTACTGATTATAGAATGAGGCCCATCTGGGTTATTGTTCCATGTTTTGCTTCCCATTAGCCATGGCAACTTGGGCAAAGGAATTATGTTTAGACTTAAATTCCTGACTCCTAAAATGGGAACAAAATTATACCTATCCTAAGGGCTGTATCTAATTAAATTTGATAATGCAAGCAAAGCATTTAGCATCATCTTTGGAGTATTATAAATCTTCAGTGAATGTTATCTCTGGATTTCATTTTTAGTAATAATAACTACTTGTAGAGCCTCATTTTACTATAGATTGACACCGTTATACCATTGTACAGATGAGTAAGATGAGACTTTAGGTTAAGTATTATACCCAATACAGCATGAAGTATATGTCACAGCAAATCTAATGACCTTGTGGTATTTGATTTCAAAGTTCACTTAATGAGCTATAGAGATGATAATCTATTGCCCAATTAGGATTCATCTGGGTTCAGTGGCATAAGCAGGTATGCAAAAGGACAAAACCTTTGCTCTTAAATAATTTATGTTGTATAAAGAGTATAAATACAGAAACAGAGCACTATAGCAGTATGAGCAGTTAGCTGTTTCCTGTTAATTAAATTATTTGTTTTGAATCTTCCTGCTGAACATACTACAAAATGATAAAGTGTGTTTATCTTTTCTTAAATCATAGAAGCATCAAAAGTCAAGTCTAAATATTTAGTGAAACAAAAATCCAGATAAAGATAAGCATGAGAGCCATTCTTGTCATGAGGGCATTTCTCTTCTCTACAAAATAAAAACTTCTGTACTAGGAGTTCTAGGACAAAAAAAAGTATCAAACCTCAGCTTACAGCCAAAGGGATGAATTAAAGACGAGACCCTCTCCCTCAAACACACAAAATGAAATGGCAGCAACTTCAGGGTAAAACAGCTTATGCAAAATCATACCCCAGTTCGAATTCTGTTATTGTTCAGTCACTCAGTCATGTCTGACTCTTTGTGACCCTCATGGTCTGTAACTTGCCAGGCTCCTCTGTCCATGGGGTTTCCCAGGTAAGAATACTGGAGTGGGTTGCCATTTCCTTCTCCAGGGGACTTTCCTGACCCAGGGATCAAACCCAGGTCTCCTGCATTGGCAGGAACATTCTTTACCACTGAACCCCCAGGGAAGCCCAGATTCCCTAGATGATACCCCAAAATTCAGATCTTGAAAATGGCTTAATGTGATCTTTAACTGAAAAAGATCCAGATGCAGATAGAAGCCTACCAGAAGCCTCATAGAAGCCAACAGAAATCCTCTTTGAATGGAAAGAACTTTACTGTTTTCCTCAAAGTATCCATATAAATATATTACATTTCAAATATTATGTTCAGTAAATGGTCAAAACCAAAAAGCTCATGGAGGAAACTTAGACTCTAAAACTTACTGAGCCAGCCAAACCACCAGACACCCTCAATTTCGATTAATTCTAGAAAATGAATATGTATATTGAAGTAAGATTTAAATGAATGGGTTTAAAAGCCAAAAAGGCAGAGTGATGTGGAGGCTATCACAGCAAATTCTTGAAAATAAATTGGAGGAAGAGAGTGAAAGATGGAAAGTATATAAGATACCTGAAATCTGGCATAGGGAAAATGAATTCTGATGAAGAAATAGTAACATTCTTGTTGCTTTGTTTATACTGGTCTAGGTGGAGGAATGTCAGGATGTTAATACTAATACATTATATTAGGGATTAGATGAAGGCACAGGTTTTTAAAACATGAAATAGAATCCACTATAAATATATTTAAGTGGTGATGGAGAAGAATGAATTGATCATTACTCCATGTACTCCAGCTTAGAAAACTGGCCAAGCTCCAAAGGATGGAAGTATTTATTTTCCTTTGTATTAAATATAAGATAGTTGAGTATCTGAATAGAGATTTTGAAAAATAAGGAAATAAGGCTCTGGGAATGAAATGGAGGTTTATCCACTTTCAGTACAAACTATTGTTGAAGTGATGAGAGCAAATCAAACAATTAAGAGGAGAAAACGAAAGCAGACAAATGATCTTAAAGGGGAATCAGGGAGGTAAAGAAATGGGCTGTCAAAAAATTCAAAGGGGAAAAGAATCTCAGAAGGAATGAATGATGAAATGGAAAACACAATTTCTGGGAAGGAAATAATAACAACCTTTAAACTGGTCTTTACATTTTAGAAGAGAGTTCTAAAGATATCTAGAAATACTGTGTAGACAAATGAAAGTCAGATACAGGTAAAATGAACAGAGACTGAACACACAAAAACAATAAAAGATCCAAAGGGAAAATAAAAAAAAAATAGGGTTACCCTCATCATTCTAGGGACCTTTACTTTTCATTTTGTGTCAGAGACATGATAAAAACATGACTCCCCAATCCCTGGTAAAAATGAGCCCACAACTTCTTTGTTAAATTTAGAATATATCTAAAAATGCTTTCAGTTGCTTTCTTTGATTCAAAGATGTCCATTTTTCTACATTTGCTTTCCTCTGAAATGTAGATTGACCTTACCATTGAAGTGATAAATCATCATACCCTACTTTGATCAGTAGATTTGCTTTTCTAATTTGGTAGCACCTAAGATGATGGAGAAGGCGATGGCACCCCACTCCAGTACTCTTGCCTGGAAAATCCCATGGATGGAGGAGGCTGGTGGGCTGCAGTCCATGGGGTCGCTAAGAGTCGGACACGACTGAGCGACTTCACTTTCACTTTTCACTTTCATGCATTGGAGAAGGAAATGGCAACCCACTCCAGTGTTCTTGCCTGGAGAATCCCAGGGACAGGAGAGCCTGGTGGTCTGCCGTCTATAGGGTCACACAGAGTTGGACACGACTAAAGCGACTTAGCAGCTGCAAGATGATGATGCACTTTTAGAACAGATATAATTTTACATTTAATGAAATAAATACAAAGTTATCTGACTCCTGATCTTTATAGTTAATTATTCTGTATATTGTCAACCTGTTTATTTAACTTATATGCAGAGTACATCATGAGAAATGCTGGACTGGAAGAAACACAAGCTGGAATCAAGATTGCCGGGAGAAATATCAATAACCTCAGATATGCAGATGACACCACCCTTATGGCAGAAACTGAAGAGGAACTCAAAAGCCTCTTGATGAAAGTGAAAGTGGAGAGTGAAAAAGTTGGCTTAAAGCTCAACATTCAGAAAACGAAGATCATGGCATCCAGTCCCACCACTTCATGGGACATAGACGGGGAAACAGTGGAAACAGTGTCAGACTTTATTTTTCTGGGCTCCAAAATCACTACAGATGGTGACTGCAGCCATGAAATTAAAAGACGCTTACTCCTTGGAAGGAAAGTTTTGACCAACCTAGATAGCATATTCAAAAGCAGAGACATTACTTTGCCAACAAAGGTTCGTCTAGTCAAGGCTATGGTTTTTCCCGTGGTCATGTATGGATGTGAGAGTTGGACTGTGAAGAAGGCTGAGTGCCAAAGAATTGATGCGTTTGAACTGTGGTGTTGGAGAAGACCCTTGAGAGTCCCTTGGACTGCAAGGAGATCCAACCGGTCCATTCTGAAGAAGATCAGCCCTTGGATTTCTTTGGAAGGAATGATGCTAAAGCTGAAACTCCAGTACTTTGGCCACCTCATGTGAAGAGTTGACTCATTGGAAAAGACTCTGATGCTGGGAGGGATTGGGGGCAGGAGGAGAAGGAGACGACAGAGGATGAGATGGCTGGATGGCATCACTGACTCGATGGATGTGAGTCCGAGTGAACTCCGGGAGTTGGTGATGGATAGGGAGGCCTGGCGTGCTGGGATTCACGGCGTCGCGAAGAGGCGGACAGGACTGAGCGACTGATCTGATCTGATTCTTGATTCTTATCAAATATGCCAAGTTAGTAATAATATATATGTATTACTTACATTTATCAATTTAAATCCTAAATTCCTATGAGAAAATATTTCTATTAGTTTCCAATTAGAGAATTACTGCAGAGCCTATAACTAATAAATGTTATAAAATATTTTATCTTAAAAATGCATTACATTTTAAAATTTAAAGACTTTGATTTGATATAAATATAAAAAATTGTACAAAAATCATAAACCAATGATATCATACCATGAAAAGTTCACATACAAATTCCATTATCTGTGTGCTTCACTTATCCTCCATAGTTCTAAAAATATAGAAAAACTGTTATAAAATATGTATCAGTTCTTGCTTCCTTCATTTAATTAGCATATGGGTTAAGCATCAATAGTCATTAGGTAATTCTCTTTCTAATTTGTTTCTTACAATTCAGAGGTCAACAGATATTATATTCCCATCAAGCACCAGAAAACGATTTAATTGTTCAGTATATGTAGTATCGCTGACACCATAAACTGTTCTGCAAAACCTGAATGTAAATATCTTTCATCGACACTGAACAAAGGGGTATGAACCCCAGGTCATCTAAAGGACGTATTTCACCAAGTGCTTGAGGTTTATTATTTAGAAGAGAAGGTTAAATAAATACTAACGATATCTGTTGCTTACTCAAATGCCTTTTATTGTATTTTTTACAGGTGCTAACACTGTAAGCAGGTGTTAACACTTCAAGTAAGAGATATTAAATAAATTCCAGAGAGCATAGCTCAGATGGCTGGTATACGAGGTCTGAAAGAATCTAATATATACTAAATTAAACATGAACACTTTAAATTAGAATAGGATTGGTAATATTTGTTATTTTGAGGCATAATATAACCAAGGCACACAGTTTTCTAATATGCTAAATTCTTTTTTTTTTTTTTCTTTTTCTTTCTTTTCTTTTTTTTTAATAATGTTTCTCTATAGTTAACAATCAGAGAAGGCAATGGCACCCCACTCCAGTACTCTTGCCTGGAAAATCCCATGGACAGAGGAGCCTGGTGGGCTGCAGTTCATGGGGTCGCTAAGAGTCGGACACGACTGAGCGACTTTGCTTTCACTTTTCACTTTCATGCATTGGAGAAGGAAATGGCAACCCACTCCAGTGTTCTTGCCTGCAGAATCCCAGGGACGGGGGAGCCTGGTGGGCTGCCGTCTATGGGGTCGCACAGAGTCAGACACGACTGAAGCGACTTAGCAATAGTAGCAGCAGCATAGTTAACAATGTCTAGATTCTAGGAATCTGATGGTAAACAAACCAGGGAAGGTACCTACCTTGGGGGACTTCCATTGTCATGGGGAATGCAACTTTATTTTTTAAATATGTATTTATTTATTTGGCTGAGCCAGGTCTTAGTTGCGGCATGCAAGATCTAGTTCCTTGACCAGAAATAGAACCTAGGCCCCCTGCACTGGGAGCACGGAGTCTTAGCTGCTGGACCACCAGGGAAGTCCCTAAAATGGGCTTTTTAATAAAATTTATTTAAATGTCTATTTGTTTATTTTTATCTTTCCCCGCTTGACAAGAACAGGAGTTTGACCTTTACAACAGCGGCCGCTGTAAGCAACTAATATGCTAAATTCAAGAACAGGATTTTAACATAAAAGTAAATGTAAGAAAACCAAAATAATTCAGCCACTAACTTATTCATCTCAAGGAATATAAGAAAGAAAAATAAGTCATTTAAAATCTACTTTTAAGTCACAAGTGAAACATGTTGATGTAAGTTACTGATTCATTGTGTAACAGGTGAACTGGCACTGGAGAAAAAATATGAACTAGGAACTGCACCACTTCACTGGTTATCAAGCATGCCTAAACTGAAGACTCCTTTATTGTGGCAGTGTTTAAAAAGGAAAAATGTCATTACCCATCACAAAGCCCCTAACATGAAAATCAATCATTCACTTAATAGACTATTCTTGAAAGGATTTCTAATCTGTTTAATGACTATAAAAACAAAGTGAAAAATAGTAAGTCTTATCAAGATATTATTTTATTGCATCTTTCTAATAACTCAATAACTACTCATTATATAAAGGGACTGCACAAACTCCAAACTCAAGAAGAGAGAAAAAATACAATGAGGTAGTGTAATTATGCATTTATTCCTCTGGCTTGATATGCTTCTATGCTATGTTATATAGTCTGCGCACTTAGGAACATCAGTAGTTATATTGTTGTGTAAAATGAACAGCTACTGAGCTCTAATGCGCTTCATTCTGTGTTTTAAAATTCCTCAAAATGACTTTGTGATCATTAGCTCCATAAGCAATAATGCACGCTACTGCTCATAAAGGAGTGTAATCAAGAAAAACATGAGTAGCTAACCTCAACGTTGCCTTAATTCTAGAAAGATGAAATGTGTACACATTTTTTTTTGTCATCAAAGCAAGGATTAAGATACATATCATCCGTTTTTCATATTTAAAAACAGTTTTAAAAAGGGATACTGGATGCTTAACAAGCAGAATTTTCCCTGGGTACATTAAAGGAAACGTTCCATAAACCTTTGCATGAACTTTATTTGGATCGCAGTTTAAGTTACCTCTCCTGGATTGAGGCGATCATTCTCTCTAGTGACAGGATATTAGCTCGCTTAGCTTTCCTAAGTATCAGTTTACATATGTTTTATTCATAAGAAATTGTGTTTGGGGGAAACTTGCACTTATTGGTAGATCAGGCATCACTTCGGTATCACCTGAGGGTACCTCAAGGACCCTCTCCCTCCTCTACTAGCAATATCTTAACTTTAGTGTGGCATTGAAAATTTTATTCAGTTATCTGATTTTTTACATCGCACCTATGGCAATGGAAATACATATGTGCATAATGTATTTACATTCTTTAAAGCTTGCCAAACAGCGGGTATTTCAAAAGAAAGGAAATAAAGTCCCTTCAACATTAAATCCAGATGATATGCTAACAGGTTCCACAGATTGCCACACAGAATCTTGGACTGCTGAATGAAATATAAGCAATTCGTGACAGTTATGAACTCTATAGTCCTGAATTAAGTGCTGCTCTGTTATTGCTGAATAGCATGACCAAATTAAAATTGCAAATTATTTTAACATTTATTTTTAAAATTGGAACAAATATGATTTTCTATGACTGAAATGGTCAAGGATGACACTTCTAAATTTCTGTGACAATAGTGTTTAAAATTATGATATTAATGATATAAAAACAAAACTCATCTTCAAATTTAAATATTTTGTCCATCAAAACTTTAGAGCTTTTATTTATAAGAAATTAACTTTCCTGAATTTTGGCCAATATATTGTATGTGCATTTGTGACATTGTTAAAACCAAAGCAGTAATCAATATTACAACCTATGCTTAAATTATTTTCTGGGGCTCCAAAATCACTGCAGATGAGGACTGCAGCCATGAAATTAAAAAATGCTTGCTCCTTGGAAGAAAAACTATGACCAATCTAGACAGCATGTTAAAAAGCAGAGATTACTTTGCCAGCAAAGGTCCATCTAGTCAAAGCTATGGTTTTTCCAGTGGTCACGTATGGATGTGAGAGGTGGAATACAAAGAAAGCTGAGCTCTGAAGAATTGATGCTTTTGTTTTTTTTTTTTTTTTTTTTAGTTTTAGTTTTTTTTTTTTTTTTCTTCCAATTTTATTTTATTTTTAAACTTTACATAATTGTATTAGTTTTGCCAAATATCAAAATGAATCCTCCGCAGGTATACATGCGCTCCCCATCCCGAACCCTCCTCCCTCCTCCCTCCCCATACCATCCCTCTGGGCCGTCCCAGTGCACCAGCCCCAAGCATCCAGCATCATGCATCGAACCTGGACTGGCAACTTGTTTCCTACATGATATTTTATATGTTTCATTGCCATTCTCCCAAATCTTCCCACCCTCTCCCTCTCCCACAAAGTCCATAAGACTGTTCTATACATCAGTGTCTCTTTAGCTGTCTCGTACACCAGGTTATTGTTACCATCTTTCTAAATTCCATATATATGCGTTAGTATACTGTATTTATGTTTTTCCTTCTGGCTTACTTCACTCTGTACAATAGGCTCCAGTTTCATCCACCTCATTAGAACTGATTCAAATGTATTCTTTTTAATGGCTGAGTAATACTCCATTGTGTATATGTACCACAGCTTTCCTATCCATTCATCCGCTGATGGACATCTAGGTTGCTTCCATGTCTTGGCTATTATAAACAGTGCTGCGATGAACATTGGGGTACACGTGTCTCTTTCCCTTCTGGTTTCCTCAGTGTGTATGCCCAGCAGTGGGATTGCTGGATCATAAGGCAGTTCTATTTCCAGTTTTTTAAGGAATCTCCACACTGTTTTCCATAGTGGCTGTACTAGTTTGCATTCCCACCAACAGTGTAAGAGGGTTCCCTTTTCTCCACACCCTCTCCAGCATTTATTATTTGTAGACTTTTGGATCGCAGCCATTCTGACTGGTGTGAAATGGTACCTCATAGTGGTTTTGATTTGCATTTCTCTGATAATGAGTGATGTTGAGCATCTTTTCATGTGTTTGTTAGCCATCTGTATGTCTTTTTTGGAGAAATGTCTATTTAGTTCTTTGGCCCATTTTTTGATTGGGTCGTTTATTTTTCTGGAGTTGAGCTGTAGGAGTTGCTTGTATATTTTTGAGATTAGTTGTTTGTCGGTTGCTTCATTTGCTATTATTTTCTCCCATTCTGAAGGCTGTCTTTTCACCTTGCTAATAGTTTCCTTTGATGTGCAGAAGCTTTTAAGGTTAATTAGGTCCCATTTGTTTATTTTTGCTTTTATTTCCAATATTCTGGGAGGTGGGTCATAGAGGATCCTGCTGTGATGTATGTCGGAGAGTGTTTTGCCTATGTTCTCCTCTAGGAGTTTTATAGTTTCTGGTCTTATGTTTAGATCTTTAATCCATTTTGAGTTTATTTTTGTGTATGGTGTTAGAAAGTGGTCCAGTTTCATTCTTTTACAAGTGGTTGACCAGATTTCCCAGCACCACTTGTTAAAGAGGTTGTCTTTAATCCATTGTATATTCTTGCCTCCTTTGTCGAAGATAAGGTGTCCATATGTGCGTGGATTTATCTCTGGGCTTTCTATTTTATTCCATTGATCAATATTTCTGTCTTTGTGCCAGTACCATACTGTCTTGATAACTGTGGCTTTGTAGTAGAGCCTGAAGTCAGGTAGGTTGATTCCTCCAGTTCCATTCTTCTTTCTCAAGATAGCTTTGGCTATTCGAGGTTTTTTGTATTTCCATACAAATTGTGAAATTATTTGTTCTAGCTCTGTGAAGAATACTGTTGGTAGCTTGATAGGGATTGCGTTGAATCTATAAATTGCTTTGGGTAGTATACTCATTTTCACTATATTGATTCTTCCAATCCATGAACATGGTATATTTCTCCATCTATTAGTGTCCTCTTTGATTTCTTTCACCAGTGTTTTATAGTTTTCTATATATAGGTCTTTAGTTTCTTTAGGTAGATATATTCCTAAGTATTTTATTCTTTCCGTTGCAATGGTGAATGGAATTGTTTCCTTAATTTCTCTTTCTGTTTTCTCATTATTAGTGTATAGGAATGCAAGGGAAAGTTGCAGGATATAGAATTGATGCTTTTGAACTCGGGTGTTGGAGAAGAGTCTTGTGAGTCCCTTGGACTGTAAGGAGATCTACCCAGTCAATCCTAAAGGAAATCAGTCTTGAATATTCATTGGAAGGACTGATGTTGAAGCTGAAACTCCAATCCTTTGGCCACCTGATGTGAAGAACAGACTCATTGGAAAAGACCCTGATGCTGGGGAAGACTGAAAGCAGGAGGAGAAGGGGACAACAGAGGATGAGATGGTTGGATGGCAGCACCAACTCAGTGGACATGGGTTTGGGTAAACTCCGGGAGTTGGTGATGGACAGGGAGGCCTGGCGTGCTGCTGTCGCAAAGAGTCGGACACGACTGAGCGATTGAATTGAACGGAAGCTAAAATGACTGCATTAAAATATATTACCTGTTTCATTATCATGACTGTTCATCCAAGTGAATACAGATTTATAGAGTTTATTCTCCTTCTTTCCCACCAAATTATAAATTCCTTTGTCAATGACTAAACAGGAAAAGCATTTTAAAATGTGTTTCAGCTTGAAGAGGCAGGAGAGAATGTTATCAATACCTAACAAGTGCCAACGAATTTCTGCAAGATCAATTTGATATTTGATACATTTTAATTAAGAGAGAGAACTAAATCATACATTCCATTGCTTAATAAAATTTCCTGGAATTAAATAGAAGAGATATTAGTAGGATATTTTCATATGTTCTATTTTGAAGAAGTGATAGTTGGAAATCAAGCAAGGTCATGAGGAAGAGAGAGATTATTTTCTTTAATGTTTTTTCACACATTTCAAAATCAACTTAAGTAAGATGCCTGTGGACACATAAGCCGACAAAATAACACAATCAGAAAACATGGCAAAAATATCCCTCCTCTAGATTTTTCCTGAAAAAATAGCTTTCTTTTTCTATCATATAGAACCACATAAGGAAGACAGTGGAATGTACTGCAAATGGAATATAAAAGGGAAAAGGAACTATAAAAATTTAGGAGTCAAGAATGTCCCCTTCTTCTAGGCTTCCCTGGTTAATTCTGAATATGCACAGATAAAATTAAATGATATTGGGCAGAGAATGATTGGTACTTCTTTAAGCTCTTTGTAATAGTACTCTCTGTATAGCTATAAAAGCAAAGTTAATCTTAGTCTCAAAAGCTAAGTAAGTTGGTAAATCCGATTCATATATAAGATGCCAATGGAGTGTTCACATATTTCTATGTACATTCTTTAGGAACTCAGTGTAGGAAAGAGAAAGTTAACGTAATGCTATAGTTCTGTACTGTAATGTCACCTTGATTATAATTAAAGTGAGTTTGTATGTGTTTATTGGTTTGTTATTGAACATTATTTTGTTTTTCACTGATGTGTTATTGTGTTCATATCACACTGACTCATTTTATAATTAGGTTTTAAGTATTTTATAATTAAGCTTTATAATTAACACTTCTTTAATAGGATGAATAAGGATAAAATCAAATGGTCAAACCTAGGAAAACTGATTCCCAGATTTCTTTATGGAAACTTCAAGAATTACTTAGTTTTATTATACAGAAGAAATATGACTATTCAGGTCTTCTTTTTCTTTTTCAGTCTGTTTTAAGGTGGTGTTTGTTTTAACCAAACCAAATATTTGGTTGTGATTGGGATTAATGTGAATCTAAGAAAATGGTGCATCCATCTATGTATTTATTTTTAAAAATTCCAATACTGTTTTATCTTTTGGGATAGTTTTATATTTTAGTTAAAATGGCAAAAATCTGACTTAGAAATACTATAATATGAAACTGTTCAATTTTCAACAGTAGCAAAAAACAAAATCAAAGAATAATGGCAATATATCCTCTTAAAAGAAAGGGGACACATCTTATAAAAACCGTCCCTGAGGGTGATTTAGACATTGGACTTACCAGGCAAAAACTTCACATCAACTGTCTTCAAAATTCTCAAAGAGCTAAAGGAAACGGTCAATAAATAACTAAAGGAAACCAGGAAAATATTTTTTTGTATAAAATGAGGACATCCATCAAGAGATAAAAATTAGAGAAAGGAACCATATGGAAATTCTGGGGTTAAAAAGTACAAAAGTTGAAATGAAAATTTCACTAAAGAGTTGACACATTTAAATAGACTTAGGAAATAATCAGTAACTTGAATATAGGATAATTGAGATTGTTTAGTTTGTAGTACAGAAAGGAAAAAACAAAAACAAAAAACTGAACAGAGAACAGAGCCTAAGGGATCCCTGGGAAATGACCAAGAGAACCAACGAACATGATGTGAATCCCAGAGGGATGAGACTGAGAGGAAGAAACAGAGAGAGTCCTTGTAGAAAAGGCCAAAGGATCTAAAATCTGATGTTACGCGTGAACTGATGCAAACAGACTTTAAAAAACTTTATGTAGGATAAAAAATCAGGGAGATCCACAACAAAGAATGAAGTTATCAAACTGCTGAAAGCACTAAGAATGAAAAAAAAAATGCCAATGAAGATTTGCACATCCTTCAAAATTAAGGCCAAAATAAGGCAGTTAAAGGAAAATTTTTGGTTTAAAATTAAGAAACACTGTACAAAATCTGTGGAGAAGGCAATGGCACCCAACTCCAGTACTCTTGCTGGAAAATCCCATGGATGGAGGAGCCTGGTGGGCTGCAGTCCATGGGGTCGCTAGGAGTTGGACATGACTGAGCGACTTCACTTTCACTTTTCACTTTCATGCATTGGAGAAGGAAATGGCAACCCACTCCAGTGTTCTTGCCTGGAGAATCTCAGGGATGGGGGAGCCTGGTGGGCTGCCGTCTACGGGGTTGCACAGAGTTGGACACGAATGAAGCAACTTACCAGCAGCAGCAGCAAACAAAATCTGATGCTGGTAATCTATTTTCTTTCTGCCACTCCATCATTCAATGTATTTCTAAAAATCAAATTTTGGCTTTCTAATTTCTTTATTGTTCATTTGTTTTCCATTTTATTAATATCTTATCATTATCTTCATTATTTCCTTCATGTGCTTATTTAATTAGATCATTGATAATGAGTCTTTTTCCTTTCAAATATACACATTTCAGAGAGTAAATTATACTATAAACATATCTTAAGTTGAATTCTATAGTTTATGACATCTTAAAAAAAGTTTATGACAGATTAATATACATTCAGTTAAAATATTTTCTAATTTACATTGTTATCTTTTTATTTACAGTATTCAGTTTCCAAAATTTTAGAAATTTGAACATTTCTAGTTATATTCCCCTGTCATCTCAAGCTATATTCATAAATTTTTTTCCTTTTTTTTTTGGAAATTTAAGACACTACAATGAGATGTCCTCTGTTTTTAAAAAGTAACTTTTCAATATTAAAATCATGTTTTAACCTACCAATAAGGATATACTTGTTAAGCATATTGCATGCATCTTAAGAGTGCCCATAAATTCTATACTAAGCTCACTCTATATTTAGCATCGTACACTAATAGGTATGGTAATTTTATTACAATTAAAGAACCATATTGACATATCAGCTAATTTCCATATTTTTTTAGGTTTCCTTACTTTTAACTAATCTTTTTCCTTTCCCCATGATCCCATCCAGGAACTAAATCACATTTACCATCTTATTTCCTGTTTTCCCTCCTGACTGACAGTCTCTCAGGCTTCCATTGTTTTACATGACCCTGACAATCTGGGGGTCTACTGCGTAATGATCTGGTAGGATTTCCTCTATTTGAATTTGTATGATGTTTCCCTCATGGTTAGAATGAAGTTATTAGTATTTTTTAGTAAGTAAACCATTGAGGTAATTTGTCATGCTAATAACATCATATCAAGGCCAAATAATGTCCATATTCCATATTTTTAAAAGAATATATTTTATCTCAATTCATTTTACATATTTTCTTTTTCAATGTTTTATATTCTTATATATAATGGTATGCTTTTTAAATAGCATATTTTAAAGATCTTTTAAGATAATCTTACTCATTTACATTACTTTACATTTGCTTTGTTCACTTAACTTTTTTTTAAATTTAATTTTATTTTTTAACTTTACAATATTGTATTGGTTTTGCCATATATCATGAATCTGCCACAGGTATACACGTGTTCCCCATCCTGAACCCTCCTCCCTTCACTTAACTTTTTATAAGAGTTTGTTATATCTACCATGAAACTATTTTTCTCACATAGATTTCCTTTTCTTTCTGCTATTTTATTCCAGATTCTTTGGGGATTGGTCATATGTAAAAATATATATTAGACTAGCAGAAAGGTCTTACACCATTATTCTCAGGTTCCACATCAACAATCTAGATTAAAAAGACCAGATAAAAATAGAACAAAAGAAAGGAAAATAAAGTAGCAAAAATAAATGGAATTTAAAAGAGAACACAGATTTAGAAAACTCAGCAAAGCAAAATATTGGTTCTCAGAAAGAACAGTGAAACTGATAAAGTGCTGCCAAGACTGACAAAAGCAGAAATTACCAATATCAGGTGTAAATTATAAGCAGCAAAAATATAACACGAAACATCATCAACAACTTTACACATCTAAATTTGATAACATAGATGAAATGCAGCACTTCCTTTAACTAAGGAATTTGAATTTATAATTAAAAAGCCCCCCCAAACAAATTCCCAGGCCCATATAATTCCACTGAAGAATTCTACCAAATGTTCAATGAGTTAGAACCAATTCCATATATTATCTTGCAGAAAATGAAAGGAGAAAACACTTTCAACTTATTTTAGGGCGATATTATGTTCTCAGTTTCAAACCAAATAAAGACAATACAAAAAGGTATAATACAGACTGATACCTGTAATCAAATAAGCACAAAAGCCCTAGGCAAGATATTATCTAATAAAATTCAGTAACATATAAAAAGAATTACTCATCATGATCAAGTGGATTTATTCTAGAAGTCTAAGACTGGTAAAATATCTGAAAATCAGTATAATCTGACATATTAACAAAGATACCCACTGTCAGCTCACTTATTCTACATAGTGCTGGAAATTCTAGAGAGTTTAATAAAGCATAATAGGGAGATAAATGGCACATAATTTTGAAAAGAAAAAAAATAAACCTGGCCCTATTTTCAGATGATGTGATTGTCTACACAGAAAATCAAAAAGTGTAATATAATGTGCATAACTAATTGGTAAGTTCATTCAGATAGCAGAATACCCAATATACAAAAAATGTATTTTGAAACACTAGTAATGACCAAATGTACACCAAAATTAAATACATTATCATTGCATGTGCTAATGAAATTCTTTGATGTGAATATAACAAACATGTATAGGAATTTGATGCTGTGAATGACATTGGTAAGTCCAGTGATGAAATAAAAAGCACACTGTTTTCATGAATGGGAATACTGAATCCTAATATTGCCAATTTTCTCCAAAGTAATAAAATTTTAAAAATTGCTCTCAAAATCACAATTTATAGATATAGACAAGATTATTTCAAAATTATATGGAACAACAAACAGCAGTAGAATAGCTCATACAATAGCTCATACAAGTATATGCAAATTAATGACAAATCATCAGTTCAGTTTAGTTCAGTTGCTCGGTTTTGTCTGACTCTTTGTGACCCCATGATCTGCAGCATGCCACGCCTCCCTGTCCATCACCAACTCCCAGAGTTTACTCAAACTCAGGTCCATTGAGTCAATGATGCCATCCAACTATCTCATCCTCTGTCATCCTCTACTCCCTTCTTCAATCTTTCCCAGCATTGGGGTCTTTTCAAATAAGTCAGTTCTTCTCATCCAGTGGCCAACATATTGGAGTTTTAGCTTCAGCATCAGTCCTTCCAATGAATATTCAGAACTGATTTCCTTTAGGATAAATCATATGCCCATAATAATTGAGATTGTTTGAAATTAATGGAGAGGTAGACCAATGGAATTAAATAAAAAGTTGGAGATACACTGAAATAAATATGCCCACTCTGTGAAAGCAATTCAACAGAGGAAAGATAGTCTTTAAAAAAAAATGATGCTGGAGAAGTTGTACTCTCAGCGGTTAAAAGAAAAATAAATCTTAATTATCACCTTAAAAAAATTGCTCAAAGTTGTTCCTCGACCAAGATGCAAAATAAAAGACTGTTTCATTTTCATGCAAAAATGGAGACTATTTGAAATTTAGGGCTAGCAAAAAAGTCTTAAGATTTGGCAACAAAGTGTAATATATAAAAGGAAAAATTGATAAATTGAATTTTTTAAAAAGCAACTACAAAATAGGAGAAAACATTTCAAACTACATTTTTGACAAAGACTAGTATCTAGACTGTGTGAATAATGTATTAAAATTTAATAAGAAAAAAGTTCCAATTACGAAATGAGCAAAATACACGAAGAGATTTTTGACAGAAGATGATATATAGATAACAAATAAGCACACGAAAAGATCTTCAACATCAGTTGTTTGGGAAATGCAACATAAAATACCACAGTGAGATGGCAGTATATACCTGAGAGGCTCAAGTTTAAAAAATAAATAAATAAAAAGCACAAACACCAAGTGTTACCAAGGGTATGGAAAAAAAACAAAAACCAAACCAAAAAACATCATCGTATACTGCTAGTGCGAAAATAAAATGGAGGGTCCTCTCTGGAAAAGACTGCCTGTTTCTTGAATGTAAACACTAAATGACCCCAAAGGCAGCAGTGCATTCCATGACACTTATCCCTAAGAAATGAAGAATTACATTCGTAACTACAGTGAAGTGCAAGTCACTGAGTTGTGTCCGACTGTTTGTGAACCCATGGATATAGCCTGCCAGGAGCCTCTGTCCATGGAATTCTCCAAGCCAGAATACTGGAGAGGGTAGCTGTTCCCTTCTCTAGGGGATCTTCCTGACCCAGGAATCGAACTGGGGCTTTCTGCACCGCAGGCAGATTCTTTACCAGCTGAGTCTCCAGGGAAGTTTAGTAACTAAACCTGTACCCAAATGTTTTTAGCAGCTGCATTTATAGTGTCCAAAAACTAGAAATCATACAGATTCCTTTCAACGAATGATTGAATGGTTAACCAAACTGGTTAACATCCAT
Source organism: Bos indicus (assembly GCF_029378745.1). Classification (NCBI taxonomy): domain Eukaryota; kingdom Metazoa; phylum Chordata; class Mammalia; order Artiodactyla; family Bovidae; genus Bos; species Bos indicus. The sequence continues at coordinate 104,163,370 of NC_091766.1, forward strand.
GCCCTGATACACTTTTTAGCAATCAAAAAGGAATAAATTATTGATATGCACAACAAATTAGATGAGTCTTCAGAGAATTATAATGTGTGAAAGAGTAAAATATTAGATATCATACTATTTCTTTTTTTTTTTTACAAATATCTGTTGAATTGACAAAAGTGTAGAGAAAGAACAGCTCAGCCCTTGCCTGGTATGGCTAGACAAGAAGAGCATGAGGAGTCCTTGGAGTGATGGGAGAATTTTGTATTCTGATTATATGACTTCCAATATCCTGGTTGGGATACCACACTCCAATTTTGAAACACATTCTCATTGAGGGAAATAATACATGTGTTCTTGGCATTGTTTCTTGCAACCCCAGGTGAATCTATAATTATATAAAAATTTTAAGAATTTAACTGAAGTCAAATCAACTGTAGTTTTTCACTCATTGAGATATACTCTGATTGGACACAGGGTTCAAGCAGTTAAGATTAAAGTTAGTTTCCTGTATGAGTTGCACCATCTCTAGTTCCGTTATCAGGAACTGAACTTTCAGCTGCAACTGCCTGTTTCATAGCTACAGCACAGCAAGCCCATGTTTTTTCCATTGCTTCAATTTCTGTTCTTTTCTGTATGAATTTTGTCTCTGAGCCCTAATATTTTTAGTTTATTCTTAAAAATTAGTATTCGGCTACCTCTGTTCCTATATTTTCATGCATACATAAGCCCCTCATATTATTGATTTACTATTTGATCTTCATGAGAAATATCTCAATGAGAAAATATTTAGAAAATGTCATGACCCAACATTCTTGCTCAGTGTGGAGTATAAAGAAATGTATGTTGTGGTTAGTAATTATCAGAATAGAAAATCTGCTTGTAATCTAGAGTTTAGAAGCTTAAAATTTAGTTGCTTAAACAGTGGCTACTTGAGATACTGATTTCTTTTTTTTTTTTTCAACCTGTTGTCTATGTTTCACCAGCATGGGGAAACTGGATGTGGAAAGGTCCTGTTCCTTCATGAACAACAATTAGAGACCAGGCATGGAGCTGAACGAGCATAATTTTAGTAAGGCATAGTATTTTGGGTTGGGGAAGAAGAAGAAAGGGAGGTTTTATATAGCTTTTTGAAGAATTCTCTCAAGTGTCAGTTTAAACGAGATCTGAATATGAAGAATGGTCTCTTGATGAGCTCATTTGTACAGTTATATTCAAACAGAAGCAGCAAGTAGAATTGCTAACAAAAATTATGATTCCATTTGCATTCAGAATGTATTTTCATAGGATAAATACAAAAATACATTCTTGTTAAATTGTTAATTATTAAGAAAGATAAACTTTCTCTCCTTCCATTTATGCTAGTTCCTCAGATATGTTTCTTAGATGTGAGAATTCCTGATTATACCCAAGATAAGTGGAAAGTTGCACAGTTGAGTTGTCATCTCCCAATGAATAAATACACATTAAGCAGATATGTGTATCTTTGTTAAAAGCATGTTCTAAATGCTAGAAACATCTTATCTCAGCAAAAACTGTGGAAAGGCTGAAACCTATGTAATATGTACAAGCAAACTCTTTCATATTGTGTACTCTAAACTATGTTAACACCTATCAATATTTCCTCATTAAGATATAAGGTTGCCTAGTGAATATAGAGCTTTCATTGGCAGTTTTCTGGGAACAAGAATATGAGCCAATTCATGAATGACGTGGATATTTTCCATAAGGCTGATGTGTCAAATACAATTGTACAGGATAATAGCTTACTCCACTGTTCTCCACCACACTCTAAAGATATAACTTACAGTTGAGCATCAGCTGACATTATTAATCCATGAGATAAGTTACAGTGGAGGACCAGGCTGACAGACGTGAACAGAAAGGAAATAGAAAAAGCCAGGAAGAAAGGGAAGAAAAGAAACTTGAGTTGTCGTTGTCAAGTGGAAAGAATTAAAAATTAAGTGCTGCAAAAATGAACATAGTCTAGCTGTATAAAGAAATTAAACACAAAAGCATATAAAATTGAAGTATGTTAAGTGCCCTGATCACTGTCCTCATCATAGTTATGATTGCTATTATTTTCCTACACATTTATATTTAATATTTAACTTTCTTAAACTCAGGAGGAACACATAAATTTTCACTGTAAAAGTATTCTAACAGGAAAGATGAAAATCAAAACCAAATATTGCCATAAACCCTTAATCACGAATCCAGATAATGGTAACAGTCTGGATATATTCTTCATAATTTTTTCTATTCAACATGTTAAGGATTCAGCATGTTCTGGATTTAGGCGATACATGACTTCACATCTTTTACCTCTCTTTTCATACTTTATGTTTCTGGATTCTTTTTTTTTTTTTTCCCCCCTGGATAATAGTACTAGTTAGTTATAAACTCCAGTTCATCTGATTTGAAAAATTAGAATTTGAGAGTATCTAAGAGTGTTCACTTTACTATATCTCTTACAAAGTGGAAAGAAGGCACTAATCTAAAAACTCATATAAAAAATAAATATAAAAAAGTTTTAGATAATTGACATTTTTAGGGAGTTATGAATACCTGAGTCTTGCTGCTAATGACATCCCCCTACTCCCTGACTCTAGATGCTTAAGGACTATCAATATTCTCAGAGTAACAATCACAATAGTACTTTTGGAAATATGTTGTAACCACACAGGCAACAACCGACATCCCACCGAGCAAAAGCAGATATGTGAAGCCTCCATTTTTACTAAAGTTCATGAGGGTAAACTCCATGGGAAGATATTCATGCTCCTTTCTCCCTCACATCTAACACATACTTAAAAATCATATTTCATTCTGGCTACATGAATGAGCTGTTGCTATGAGGCCCGATGACCAGCTAAGGAACCTGGCCCTTAGTAGGCCTCCTTGGGCTTAATGGTTAAATATATGAATGATCCCAAGAAGTCTCTTGTGAAAAATGAGATAAATTGCACAGTAGGGAAGGCCTGTCCAAAACTAATAAGTAGTTGTTACTACAGTTTTAGAAATCTTGAGCTAAGATTTGGGTGGTGCAGGTATTACTTCTATTAATAGAAACATATAATATGTCAATATGTTAATATGACTTTAAATTTACTAATGTAAAGGATTTTACTCTATTTTACTGTCTCTCAAGCTATAGCCAACTAAACTGTCTAACCTACAGGGCTATAAAACAAATATAATGTAAAAAACTGAAATTTTGAGCAATAGCAAACCTCTCCACAATTTTAAAGATGCAAACTGAAATACTTTTAAATAATCAACTTTATAAGTCTCTTATCAAATTTCTTGTTTAGTCACAGAGTCTTAATAAGAGATATGTTTTTTTTTTTTTTTTTTCTCAGCTGCATTGTGAATCATCTACAAATGGAAATTACATGGTTCCATCAAAATCTCTAAGGAAGGGATATGTAAACTTCTGCATCTTGACATTTTGAAAAGAATAGAAAATTTCAAGTCATAGTCCCTGAAAAGTATCTACATATGTATATTATAGATTTATATTTTAATAGTAATTTGAGCTATGTCAAGGAATACAATTTGCGTGTCAAAATGTAGAAATCTATCAAGACTTGCTTGCACAAAATGGAGAAGCAATGAAGTATCCATAACTGAAGGTATTTATCATAAATTACTCTATTTCAAAATGCAGAAAAGACAAACAGGTATTTGTATATTTGCTTGGTGAAAATTTGAGTAACTAATGCATACACTTACTAAAGAGAAACACCACACTAGAAACCTTAATAATGCATTTAGATAAAATACAGCTTTAAATAGGAGAAGGCAATGGCACCCCACTCCAGTACTGTTGCCTGGAAAATCCCATGGATGAAGAGCCTGGTGGGCTGCAGTCCATGTGGTTGCTAAGAGTCAGACACGACTGAGCAACTTCACTTTCACTTTCCACTTTCATGCATTGGAGAAGGAAATGGCAACCGACTCCAGTGTTCTTGCCTGGAGAACCCCATGGACAGGGAAGCCTGGTAGGCTGCAGTCCATGGGGTCACACAGAGTCGGACACGACTGAAGTGACTTAGCAGCAGCTTTAAATAATATAAACTGATAAACTATCAAAGGTTCTGTGGTGACAAAATTTCTCCTTGCATAGGCAATTGAGTTGCTTTAAGACTTTTTAGTTAAAGATTTTTAGCATTCAGTTTTCATGTTACATTAAATATGTTCAGATTACTTTTGGAATTGTTGGTTCAACATCTTCCTGCTACTGCTAAGTCGCTTCAGTCGTGTCCAACTCTATGCGACCCCATAGATGGCAGCCCACCAGGCTCCCCCGTCCCTGGGATTCTCCAGGCAAGAATACTGAGTGGGTTGCTATTTCCTTCTCCAATGCGTGAAAGTGAAAAGTAAAAGTGAAGTCGCTCAGACGTGTCCGACTCTTAGCGACCCCATGGACTGCAGCCTACCAGGCTCCTCCGTCCATGGGATTTTCCAAGCAAGAGTACTGGAGTGGAGTGCCACTGCCTTCTCATCCTAGCACTGGTAATATGAGAAAACCAGTGTGGTCTAACAGTGTTACTCCTTATTTACAACACTATGTGAAGGAGTTATAGGATAATACATTTCTCTCCACTAAAGGGGAAGGCAGTGAATCCATGACAAAAAAACTTGAAAATCTAAAAATTAAAGTTCCATTTAAACTGAAGGGTTTAATTAAATGCACCCTTGGATTAGCCTATTGAAAATCATTGTCTGATCACAAAGTCATAACTCTTCATGACCTTGAACTGGCTTTCATTCTTCTATACATACTTTCCCAAATCTTCTGGGACAAATAAGAGCCAAATTTGCATAAGGGTAGGTTTTCAGTATCTTGATATGAGCAAAATGAGCTGCCTCCTGTTAATTCCCAGTTGAAGCTCCAAACATTACAGAACTAAGAAAAGCCATTCCTACATGCTATATGCAAATAGATGACTATGAGTATAATGACTCTGAGTACAATAAAATGTTTACAGCAGTGTAATTTGTTGTGTAGTAACAGTATATGGAACAAAAACGTTGCAAGCATGAAGGAAAAAGCATGAGACAAATTCAGGGTTACATTGGGAAAACCAAGAGCAAATAGAAGACAGGGTTTATAGAACAGCCTGCCTTACAGGTCTTTACAAAGACTGATAAGATTAAAATGTCTGTGATAACATGCATTTTTAGTAATTATTAATCAATCCTCTAATATCTTGAATATTTCTCCTTCAGTGTAGAGTTACATAAGTGATTAGACACATTTTAGGTGTAAGCTAAGAGAATATTGTGCATTTCTATGCCCCTTTATAGATACTGAAATGAAACAATTTCAATTTGACTTCTTTCACACTGCTACTGCTACTGCTAAGTCACTTCAGTCATGTCTGACTCTGTGTGACCCCATAGACGGCAGCCCACCAGGCTCCCCCATCCCTGGGATTCTCCAGGCAAGAACACTGGAGTGGGTTGCCATTTCCTTCTCCAATGCATGAAAGTGAAAGGTGAAAGAGAAGTCGGTCAGTCATGTCCGACTCTTAGGGATCCCATGGACTGCAGCCCACCTGGCTCCTCCATCCATGGGATTTTCCAGGCAAGAATACTGGAGTGGGGTGCCATTGCCTTCTCCGACTTCTTTCATAAGCATTTCCAAATAAGAAAGAAGAGCCACTAACAAGTTACTTATGCTTTTGTAACAGATGAGCAAGTAATGCAAACCACTTTTTCCACTGAAGACAATTAGAAAATCTAGGGAGCTGATATTTAAAGAAATAAAAAAGGGAACGATACAGTGAAGAATCATCATGCATTCTATAAATCATTCTCACCAGTAAATTTAAACAAACTCTTTTAGGAAATAAAATAAATAGTTTCTAATATACTTATAAGACCAGAATTATCATGATACCAAAAACAGATAAACGATAGACCAAAATCTTCCAGGCATATGCAAAAATTCTTAAAAAGCACGGTTCAGTTTGGTTCAGTCACTCAGTCGTGTCCGACTCATTGCAACCCTATGGACTGCTGCTCGTCAGGCCTCCCTGTCAATTACCAGCTTCCGGAGTTTATTCAAACTCATGTCTATTGAGGCGGTGATGCCATCCAACTACCTCAGCCTTTGTGGTCCCCTTCTCCTCCTGCCTTCAATCATTCTCAGCATCAGGGTCTTTTCCAATGACTCAGTTCTTCACATTGGTGGCCAAAGTATTGGAGATTCAGCTTCAGCATCAGTCCTTCCAATGAATATTCAAGACTGATCTCCTTTGGGATGGACTGGTTTGATCTCCTTGGAGTCCAAAGGACTCTCAGGAGTCTTCCCCAACACCACAGTTCAAAAGCACCAATTCTTTGGTGCTCAGCTTTCTTTATAATGCAACTCTCACATCCATATGTGACTACTTGAAAAACCATAGCTTTGACTAGACAGGCATTTGTTGGCAAAGTAATGTCTCTGCTTTTTAATACATTGTCTAGGTTGGTCATAACTTTGCTTCCAAGGAGAAAGCATCTTTTAATATCATGGCTGCAGTCACCATCTGCAGTGATTTTGGAGACAAATAAAATAAAGTCTCTGTTTCCATTGTTTCCCCATCTATTTGCCATGAAGAGATGGGACCAGATGAAATGATCTTAGTTTTCTGAATGTTGAGCTTTAAGCCAACTATTTCACTCTCCTCTATCACTTTCAGCAAGAAGCTCTTTAGTTCTTCTTTGCTTTCTGCATTAAGTGTGGTGTTGTCTGCATATATGAGGTTATTGATATTTCTCCCAGTAATCTTGATTCCAGCTTGTGCTTCATCCAGGCCAGCATTTCTCATGATGTATTCTGCATAGAAGTTAAATAAGCAGGGTGGTGATACACAGCCTTGACGTCCTCCTTTGCCAATTTGGAACCAGTCTGTTGTTCCATGTGCAGTTCTAACTGTTGCTTCTTGACCTGCATACAGATTTCTCAAGAGGCAGTTCAGGTGGTCTGTTTTTCCCACCTGTTGAAGAATTTTCCACAGTTTGTTATGACCCATAGAGTCAAAGGCTTTGGCATAGTCAATAAAGAAGTAGATGTTTTCCTGGAATTCTCTTGCTCCTTCGATAATCAAATGGATGTTGGCAATTTGATCTCTGGTTCTTTTGTCTTTTCTAAATCCAGCTTGAACATCTGGAAGTTCACCATTCATTATGATTGAAGACTGTCTTGGAGAATTTTGAACATTATTTTGATAGCATGTGAGATGAGAGCAATTGTGCAGTATTTGAGCATTCCTTGGCATTGCCTTTCTTTGGGATTGGAATGAAAACTGACCTTTACCAGTCCTGTGGCCACTGCCGAGTTTCCCATATTTGCTGGCATACTGAGCATATGCCACTTTCACAGCCTCATCTTTTAGGATTTGAGACAACTCAACTAGAATTCCATCACCTCCACTAGCTTTGTTCGTAGTGATGCTTCCTAAGGCCCACTTGACTTCACATTCCAGGATGTCTGGCTCTAGGTGAGTGATCACACCATTGTGTGAAGGGCTTTTTTATATAGTTCTTCTGAGTATTCTTGCCACCTCTTCTTAATATCTTTTGCTTCTGTTAGGACCATACCATTTCTGTTCTTTATTGTGTCCATCTTTGCATGAAATATTCCCTTGGTGTCCCTGATTTTCTTCAAGAGATCCCTAGTCTTTCCCATTCTTTTGTTTTCTCTATTCCTGTGCATTGATCACGGAGGAAGGCTTTCTTATCTCTCCTTGCTATTCTTTGGAACTTTACATTCAAAGGGGTATATCTTTCCTTTTCTCCTTTGCCTTTGTCTGTTCTTTTCACAGCTATTTGTAAGGCCTCCTCAGCCAGCCATTTTGACTTTTTTTATTTCTTTTCCTTGGGGATGGTCTTGAGCCTTGCCTCCCGTACAATCTCATGAACCTCCGTGCATAACTCTACAGACACTCTATCAGATCTAATCCCTGGAATCTATTTGTCACTTCCATTGTATAATTCTAGGGGTTTTGATTTAGGTCATACCTGAATGGTCTAGTGGTTTGCTCCACTTTCTTTAATTTAAGTCTGAATTTGACAATAAGGAGTTCATGATCTGAGCTACAATAAGCTCCCGGTGTTGTTTTCACTGACTGTTAGAGCTTCTCCATCTTTGACTGCAAAGACTATAATCAATCTGATTTCAGTTTTGACCATCTGGTGATGACCATGAGTGTAGTTTCCTCTTGTGTTGTTGGAATAGGGTGTTTGCTATGACCAGTGCGTTATCTTGGCAAAATTCTATTAGCTTTTGCCCAGCTTCATTCTGTACTCTAAGGCCAAATTTGCCTGTTACTCTAGGTATTTCTTGGCTTCCTACTTTGCTTTCCAGTCCCTGGGATTCTCCAGGCAAGAATACTGGAGTGGGTTGCCATTTCCTTCTTCAATGCATGAAAGTGAAAAGTGAAAGTGAAGTCGCTCAGCCATGTCCGACTCCTAGTGGTCCCATGGACTGCAGCTGACCAGGCTCCTCCGTCCGTGGGATTTTCCAGGCAAGAGTACTGGAGTGGGGTGCCATTGCCTTCTCCCCTATAATGAAAAGGACATCTTTTTTTGGTATTAGTTCTAGGAGGTCTTGTAGGTCTTCATAGAACCATTCAACTTCAACTTCTTCAGCATTACTGGTCGGGACATAAACTTGGATTATCATGATATTGAATGGTTTGCCTTGGAAACAAACAGAGATCATTCTGTTCTTTTTGAACTTGCACCAAAGCACTGCATTTCAGACTCTTGTTGACTCATGGCTACTCCATTTCTTCTAAGGGATTTTTGCCCACAGTAGTAGATATAATGGTCATCTGAGTTAAATTCACCCATTCCAGTCCATTTTAGTTTACTGATTCTTAAAATGTCGATATTCAGTCTTGCCATCTCCTGTTTGACCACCTCCAATTTGCCTTGATTCATGGACCTAACATTCCAGGTTCCTATGCAATATTGCTCTTTACAGCATTGGACTTTACCTCCATCACCAGTCTCATCTGCAGTTGGGTGTTGTTTTTGCTTTGGTTCCATCTCTTCATTCTTTCTGAAGTTATTTCTCCACTGATCTCCAGTAGCAATTGGGCACCTACCAACCTGGAGAAACTCCATGATCATCTCAAATGGTGAATAAAAAAGATTTTTTATCAAAAGCCAACATCTAATAATGAAGAAGAGCACTAGGTAATTTGGGAATGAAGACAATTTTCTTAACAAAAAAAATTTCTGTGCAATCTATGTCTGATATCAGGCTTAATGAAAAAACTCAACTTTCACCTCCAAACCAACAAAAAAGGCAAACGTGTCGACTCAGTTTTCAATAGCTGTGGCTCATGAGAAGTGTTTTCAAGATGCTGCCATAACATGATAAGTTCAAATAGACTGCTCTCCCAGGAAATCACTACTGAGAAAATTTCCCTAAAGAAAAATGCCTCAAGTGAAAACTTAATGTCCTAGGAACGTTGTCTGCATCTGAGGCTCTCTGGTAGAAAATCAGAAACACGTGTAGAATAGGGGTGGTTCCGCAAATAAGTTGACACTGAGCAGGCAGATATTAGAGATGCTTAGTCCATTAAGTTATAATAAAACACGTATTCAAGTTTCAGTTTTGTCTGCAGTTGACTGCTTTTGAGTAAACCACTTAGGATGATAGCATACAAACTCAAGACTACCGAGACCAGTTTGTATAAGCTGACATTTATGCTTCTTTACTGCTCTAAGATTCTGTTAGGTAAGTAATCGGCATTTACATATGTTGATGGAACTAATTTCCCTTAATCAGGCCTAAAGCTGAGCAGATGCTATTTCTCCTTTTCTTCGCTTTTTCACATATGAAAGCATGTAATTCTGCAATGAAACTAAGCTGGGAAAATGTGGATTTACTACTTTATAGTTCACAGTTGACCTTGTGACACACTTAAAATTGCTTTTTTGAAAGCACTGAGGCTGCATAGATGAGGAAGGGGTTCAGCTCTCCTCTCTTTATGTGAAAAGCTTACGGCTTAAAAAAAAAAAAAAGGTTCACTTTAGTTTTCACAGGAAAGTTTTTTCAAAATCAAGCTTATATACAAGTTCATTCAAAATTTGGTGTTGTGATATTCTATTTTCTTTCAGAGCAATATTCAATTATAGCATTTGTAATCATGGCAAAAATTTCAAAAGCTATAAAAGTACTTTGACTTATTAGATATATCTGTGCTGATTAATTTCAAGCCTTGTTAATTTGAATTATAGAGGATGTTTATGCACTGCCCAAACATTTCTAAATGATTCTAAGGACTTCATACTATATAAGCATTTTATGCTCTCTAAAATTTTAAGATAGTACATCTTTAAACTGTTATTTTCATAGTTCATTTAATTTAATATCTTTATTCTATTACCTTGAGGTTCCTTTGTGGTTCAGCTGGTAAAGAATCCGCCTGCAATGTGGGAGACCTGGATTCTATCCCTGGGTTGGAAGATCCCCTGGAGAAGGGAAAGCCTACCCAGTCTAGTGTTCTAGCCTGGAGAATGCCATGGACTGTACAGTCCATGGGGTTGCAAAGAGTTGGACTTGACTAAAGGGCTTTCACTATTACCTTATTGGTACATTGATTAATGTTATACAAAATTTCATGTAAAATTAAACAAGAATTTAAACAGTGACAGCTACGATCTGTATGTGAGGGTTCACTCTTATGCACCCTAGTTTGTACTGTGGTTATTATTATTATTTTGGTTTCACAAGTCTCTTAAACTTAGATTGATTTTCATTTTAGAGAAAATGCAACTGCTTGTCTGAGCTCTATCCCACCAAGTGCCCAGCCACTGTATTTCATCAGTTTGTCTTGACCCAGTGAAACCTCTCCACTCTGTGTATGGCAGCAAGCCTCTGACCCTTAAGATTCTTACACAATACAAGGTAATTGTTCCTAGGGGGCCTGCGTGGCCATCACCTTATTCCAGGGGATTTTGCAGCAAGACTGAAAGAATCATTTAAGTTTTTCAAATTGATAAATGTTGTTTGCATTTTTGACTTTAGGCATTATCTGAGGTGATTTGTTACAACTTTTTCACTGGGAGGAAATGCCACAGGAAGAGTCCAACGTGGCACTTCTAAAGGTGTAAGTGATTTGTTGGTAAAGACATTATTTCTCTTTCTGCCTTTAAAAGTAGCGATTATAAATGGGTGGTTTTTCTCATCAGACCTACAGCACACCTCAAACTGATCTCTGCATATAGTCATCTCATGCGAGTCACAGGTGGGAAAACTCCACTTCATTTTCAGCATAAGCCCTTGCGAAGAAGGGCCTCTCCATCCTAATTGTTTAACCTAATACACCTGAAGCCTTAGCCATACGAAGAGCCTGAGTGCCTGTGACTTACAGTTCAAACAAGATTTTCTTCAGCTGTTCTAACAAAGGCTTCTATTTGCTTTTTGTACTTTTTTTGTTGTTGTTTTTCACTTAACCTTATTACAAAGGAAACTAGTAAATTTCATCTATCATTGATTCCAGAGAAATCTATGAACACATCAACAGGAACTCTTTAGCCCCAACAAAAGTTTACTAGAGTTTAGAAGGCCAGACATTCCAACTCTCACCAACACTTCTGTATCCTTTAAAAAAAAAAATCACCTGAAATTTCTATCATTCATTTTAAATTCACCAACCCTATTTCTAATAAGTTGTTTATACACATGACATAATATTCAGATTTGTAAAAATTGACTCTGGAACATATTTAACTCTCAATTGGGTCCATAGGCCATGATGTTTTCAAGCTTATTGAAAGCAACACAGAATATGAAGTGCTTATTTCTTTATGTCATTATTTCAAATTTTTAAGTTACAAATTGTCCTAAATCAGTATATTGGTGCACAAATTATTTTCCGTATGTGTAAATACAACTTTAGAATACACACCCAGATGTGGAATTATAGAGAAAAAGGCATATTTAAAATTTTGGATATTACAGTAAAATTAGCATAACTAAAGCAAGTTTCAGATAGGCACACTTTGGAAACTCATATGTGTATTTTGTCCTTTCTTTGGCCATGATACAAAAAGTATAATGTACTGCATTAGTTTTCAATCGACACTTTAACAAATTTTCAAAAGCTTATTGGCTTAAAAACAAGAAAAAACAACTTACAATTCCGTAGGTCAGAGGTCCAACCTTGGTCTCACTGGGTTGAAAGAAGATGGGGCATCAGAAATGCTGGCTTTTTTCCTGGAGTTTCTAGGAAATATGGAGAAGGCAATGGCACCCCACTCCAGTACTCTTGCCTAGAAAATTCCATGGACAGAGGAGCCTGGTAGGCTGCAGTCCATGGGGTCGCTAGGAGTCAGACACGACTGAGTGGCTTCACTTTCACTTTTCACTTTCACTCATTGGAGAAGGAAATGGCAACCCACTCCAGTGTTCTTGCCTGGAGAATCCCAGGGATGGGGGAGCCTGGTGGGCTGCCGTCTATGGAGTCGCACAGAGTCGGACACAACTGAAGTGACTTAGCAGCTAGGAAATAACCGGTTTCCTTGTCCTTTCCAGCTTTGAGACATTGCCTACAGTTCTTAACTCACTCCCCCCTTCTCCATCTTGAGTAACAGTTACATCTCTCTCTGCTTTTCTTCAACAGTCACAGCTTCCTTTGATTCACTCTCCTGCCTCTCTTTTCTACGTTTAAGTCCTCTTGCAATTAAATTGGGGCTTTTCCAGGTGGCTCAGTGGTAAACAATCCGCCTGCCAATGTAGGAGACATGAATTCAATCCCTGGGTTGAGAAGATCTCCTGGAGTAGGACATGGCAACCCACCCCAGGCTTCTTGTCTGAAAAATCCCATGGACAGAGGAGCGTGGTGCATTGTAGTCCATGGGGTCACAGAGTCAAACGTGACAGAGGAAATGAGTGTGTGAACACTCAGTTAAATTGCAGCCTCCTGGATGACCCTGGGTAATCTGCCTGTTTTAAAGTCAGCTGAGTGGTAAACTTAATTCTGCCTCCAAATTTAATTCCCCTTTGTCACAAAACTGAATATATTCACAGATTCTGAAGATTAGAATAAGGACATTTTTGAGGCAAGGCACATTATTCTACTTACTTTATATATATATATATATATATATCTTATTTTAAATTAGATTGATTGTATTTTAAAGAAATATTTTGATTCTTATTGCTTCTTTAATAAAAATTAGTGCCCCACATATTTAATGTATTTTATTTTGAATGCTATGTAAAGTTGGAAGTATAAGATTGTTCACCAAGGTACAAATCCTTCAAGAGTCATGGAGGTATCTTTCATCTGAACTTAAAATAAGAAATTTTAAGTCTATAGGTTTAAGTGAAAAGAATTTTCTGCTACAGATCACTTTAAAACTAGTGAAAGGGAAATTTGGCTTCAGTTGAAATATATCAAATTCTATTAATTTCCTCCATCCTGGTTTTTAATTGGCTGCAAGGATGGATTAAGGAGATACTAAAAGTAACAGCTATCCTCACAGGAGCTTTAACATTTGCTTTTTAGTAGACTGAGGATGGGCTTCCCTGGTGGCTCAGATGGTTAAAGAATCTGCCTGCAATGTAAGAGACCTGGGTTCGATCCCTGGGTTGGGAAGATCCCCTGGAGGAGGGCATGGCAACACACTCCAGTATTCTTGCCTGGAGAATCCCATGGACAGAGGAGTCTGGTGGACTGCAGTCCATGGGACCACAGAGTCGGACACGACTGAGAAACTAAGCACAGAACATATCCTGAGGATAGGGCTTCCTAGGCAGTGCTAGTGGTAAAGCTCCCACCTGCAAATGCAGGAGACGTTAGAGTCATGGGTTTGATCCCTAGGTCAGGAAGATCCTTGGAGGAGGGCAAAATATAAAAATTTGATTATTTCACTGGTTTAAGCTAATGTTTGGTTCATGTGAATTAGAATTCATTCACACAATCAAAAACTAGTGTGTATAAGATTAAAACAGTGAAGAGTGCCAGAAAGAAATAGTTAATAGCTACAGTTTATTCTATCTATAAAACGACATAGCAAAGCTTCATCATGGATTCTAATGTCTCTGTCAATTTTTTGCTGATGTCTTACCAATTTTAATAGTAAATTAACTCTACATTCACTTATTTTTGATTATTTTCATAATACAGAGGAATGTTTCCAAACATTTGCTCTACAACACTGGATAAAAAGATAACAGAAGCGTTGCTTACCATTGTTATATCCTTGCAAAATATATTTAAAATACTGGCAGACCTCTGAAAAATGAGATGACAGGCAGTATACATAGAATGCAGTATTTCAATTAGTATTTTAATTATGTTCTGTGAAATCTAGGGATACTTTTTGATTTCTTTAAAATAAATGAAGTAAATCTCATCAGAATTATCTACTCCTATGGATAGCAATTTATATGATAAACCACTTTGATCTACAACTGCATTACAAAAACCCAATTGACTCATGCTGTTCGTGGAAGTCAGTAATAGGACACAGACTGTGATGCTATTAAAGCAATTCAATAACAGAATATTAGGATGTCTACTAAAGTGTCACAAATTAGTACCAGAATTTTACATAATGCTGGCAGAATGTTATAATAGTGTAGTGATTCCTTTTGTTTAACTGTTTAGAAAGTAGCTAATATTACTAATTATGTTTCCTATTCACAGAATCCAAATTGAGTCCCAAATCATATACTATATTTATCATACAAAGTGAAACTCTTTCTTATTCTGGAATTTTTTTTTTAAATTTATGCATGGTTTTCAAACTAAAAATTTTGTTAGATTTGTATGTACTATATATTGACAAACTATGGATTAAGTATAAAATCTTACAAATTTTGTTAAACTATTCCAAAATATGTCAAAATCAAAGAAGCATTCTTACTGTTAAAAGTTAAGTAAAGCAATATTAATGTCAAAAATGAAGAAATTAACACTTCACATGGCTGTGAAAATATTTCTCTGAAAATAATTTTTCACTATCTTCTTATCAGAAAATTTTCCCTTACTTTTTTAACAAAGTCAACACCAAAGTCGTTTGAACACAACAAAAAGTGTTCCAATTTTAAATGCAAAGAAACTGAGATAATAATATTCAATATTTTTTTCAAAACTCAAACTCAGTTTTGGAATTACATTAAAAAATACATTCTAAAGTGTTGTTAAAAAAAAAAAAAGTGTTGTTTAGTCATCAGAACAAAGGCACTCTTTCTTTTTCATGGTAGAGAAATATTTCTCTGGTGCCTAGACTAGGAGAGAGATAATATCAGTTCTAAGGATTTTGGTATTGATCGAGTTTATGATCAAAATGATTATTGTAGAAGACATGCAAGAAGTGTGGATTCTATCCCTGGGTCAGGAAAATCCTCTGGAGTTGGAAATGACAGCCCACTCCAGTATTCTTGCCTGGGAGATCCCATAGACAGAGGAGCCCGGCGGGCTACAGTCCATGGGGTCGCAATGAGTGGAACATGACTGAACAAAAGTTTAGCTCCCTAGACATGGTAAATATTGTCACTTTCAGTGTTCATAGTCTTCTACAAAATAATAGCCTTTGGTCATTTTGAACACTACCAGCCCATTTACCCTGATAAAATTCATGAGCAAAACTGGATAGACATGTTTCTGAAAATAGACCAAAACAGTCTAATAATTGTCATAATTGTAACAAAAGATTAATGAAAATTAAAATGAGTCTAGATGGACTAAGGTTGTACTGTAACACTTGCTGTTTCTGTAGTTACATACGCTACTAGCTTCTGCAAAAGTGCTGTATATTATGGCACGCTTTGTGGTAATATAAGATTTCTGTAGAAATTAAGAATGTGTATAATGAATTTTTTGGATTCTTCAAAAATAAATGTGGATAATTACTCAGTGTGATTTTTGTCATTCAAAATGCTCAAGAGATTTCCTCTCACATAGCAGGATCTACAGCCTCTCATCGTCCTCCATGAACAACACAAGTTTCTTCTGTTTGCAATAAGGTACTTGTTTAGCGTTTGACCACAGATCAGAGCAGTCTAAGTCACACTTACATGGCTTACCGGATCTTTTCTTTTCATGCAGAAATATATCTTAAAAGCCTAAGCTAAGTTTTCTATTCTTTATGCATAATGATAAATCTGCATTCCTGCTGAGGGCCATTTTCTCAGCTTCCTTCCCAGTAATTAAATGACCACCAGTAAGCATATTGCCCCTAGAATTTAACGAATCAAAACATTTTTCTTAACACCCCTTTTAGCAAAAATGATTTTATCATTTTTCTTCTATTTTCTTAACATTTAAAGTAAATTTACTACTGATTAAAGCAAGGGTTATTTCTTAGCACTGTTTAATCCTCTATACATAGTTAATTAGCATAAAGTATTTCTACTTTCCTGTTCAAATTTGTTGGAGTATAAAACTGGGGTGTGTCTTACATGAATACGGTAAAGTTTTGATGATAAAATATAGAGTATTAATAAAATTCGCATCTTTTGAGTTAACCATTTTTGAATATGAAAAAGGGCCTGAATCATTTCATCAGTCAGAAATACCTTTTAAGAATTAAAAACTATAATATTTTATATGTTTCTTAGTAGCATGTGATGAAATCACATCTTGCAACAAAATTGAAATTATATTTTCCATATTTTTTCTTGCCAAAGAGTTATCCTTTATAGAAACAGTGATCCTGCACATACTCATATGTGATGAATCTAACAAATACTGTGAGACAGTTATTAAAGATAGTTAAACAAATTTCACCCTTGAAATTTAGCTGAGTAAGGGCAGGAGAAAGTGTCTAAGAAGCCCTGAGGAGATTTAAATATTTATATGAGAAAAACACCTAAGAGCTAGAGAGACAGACACTTAGTGTGGTAACTGTTCCTTTGATATTGTGCTTAACTGTCAACATAATGGATTCTTCCAAGGGAATCAAACAAATGTTTAGCATCATCAAGAATGTGAGAGATTATGTACAGAACTTGGTACAGAAACCTCACTTCTCAGGTAGGAGGCAGGCTGACTTAAGGGAGGACTCTAGGTTCTAACTGGAGAAGGAAATGGCAACCCACTCCAGTGTTCTTGCCTGGAGAATCCCAGGGATGGGGGAGCCTGGTGGGCTGCCGTCTCTGGGGTCGCACAGAGTCGGACTCGACTGAAGTGACTTAGCAGCTAGGTTCTAACAACATAAATTGCATTTAACTTACTAATGTTTATATATTGTTCACTGTTTAAACAAGTACTTTTTAAATTTTTATAACTCTTTGTATACTATAATGCCAAAAAACTGCATCAGAGCCATAGAATAGAAAACAATAAAATGTAAAGAGATCAGAAAGAGGAAACCATTCTCCTTAAACTTAAAATAGACAGTAGAGGGATCACAGACAAAGCATGGGCCTCCTAAGAAGCTATCACAGTTATTTTATCTCACAAATCAGAGAATATAGATGTGGAATTCTGCTATATTTTCAATCTAAAAAATTACATTTTAAGAAACAAAGAAATATATGATATTTAAATTGCCAAATTCAAATAAGTTGAATTTGAAATCAGTGGTTCTGATAATATTGTATTATTACATAGATCCTTTAAAAATATCTAGAATAAATACACTATATTAATTCCAAAATAAGAAAAAATAAGTTTAGAACATCTTTGTTTTCTTTATTTAGAAATTCTAGTAAATAATCAAAGACTTGGATCAAGATTGCTTTTTTCTTGTTGTAGACTTTTATATTTAAAGATCCTTTGGTATTAAACATGTATACTTTAAGATTTATTGTATTTTTTTCTTGTCCTATTCCAACTATTATTTTTAAATGATTTATTTCAATTATTTTTCTATATAGTTTAACCTATATCCAAACCTTCTGCATATTTTAATAATAGGTTGTGCCAACCTTGATCTCAAGCTTTGTTGGGAAGTTTACAAGTATTATTCATAAAGATGAGCCCTTCTCTAAGGACATTTTTATGTTTTCCAAAGAGAAATATTCTAGACATAGCTACTGGAAGGGAGATCTACACACTTATACATTTTCATTTTCTTAAGATCATTAAAAATCATCCTACAATATTTTTTTAGCAATCCTGTAATATTCTTTAATTTTATGTGTTCTCTGCTATCTTCACAAAGCTAAGGAGAAAGACTTCTCTTAATGTGGTGGAATTCTCATCTCTTAAAAGAAATAAAAGTATTCACTTGGAGTATGACTTTCTAGTTGCTTTTCTACTTTATTCACTTTCTTCTAAATCACTAAAAGGTTGGGAAATAGTGGGAAATTTCAGAGTTACACAGGTACATGAATCAAGTCTTCAAACTTAATGGTGAAATAGTATTGTGTATGAATCTGGGTGTTCTGATGAAGGGTTATTTTCAGTAAACGTTGAAAGGTTGACAGTAGTCGCTTTGTAGATGTGGAAAAAAATCAAGTTGATACCAATCATATAAAATTGCTCGTTTAATGGTAGGAATTTTTTAAAGAGAAAGACTTTCTTTGGAGTACTGACTTTAAGACAGGGAATACAGTTCCTGGAAAACTTACGAACTTCTTATAATAGACTGAAAAATGTTAGAAAAGAGAATAAAGTAATACAAAATTTGTTCTCCTTATGTTCCTAATTGTATACTATTCTCTTTATCTCTATTTTGCAATGATAAAGCTAATAGATTGAGAATTAAGTAGCCAAACATCAGCTTATTTTAACACACTTTTAGCCTGTTGCAATCAAAATAGATTGACAAACCAATTTTAGACTATAAATATGTTAAGATTATGATGCCATCTAATACCCATGTTCAGAAAACTCAGCATTAAAAGCAGTATTTTCAGAAAAAAAAAGATATGATTTGTATCTAAATTTTATATTCACTGAAAGATAAATTCTTTACAAGATAGAGGGTGAGTTGTAACTATATTCTCTAAAACTATTATAGAATGAAACATGGAAAAAGTAGCATCAACTTATTCAAGAATGATCAGTGATTCTAATAGTGTGTGATCTAAATGTTCCTCTTTGCTTACCATCTTCACTAGGAGCATGGCTTTGGAGATACTGTTGAGGATGCAAATAGAAATGGAAAGAAGAAAGGATGGTAAGTGAAGGAGAATACAGAAGACAAAAGTGTTGTCTTTAAGCCTACTTTAATGACTACTGTAAAATTTCTTTGAAATAAAACAGTTGCAATCCATGTTTTTCTCCTTTACTTTCATAATATATTTACCTACTTCTCAAACTTACAGTATACTTAAAAATTTGTGCCTTCCTCTTTCAAATAAACATTTTTTTCTGAAGTAAATTATATCCTTTTAATTTTAAAGTAAAAAGAATCATATAAAATTCTTAAATATAAAGAAAGCTGTTCTATTAAAAAAAATCCCAGGGTAAATAATTGCTAACAATTCCATATTTTTTTCTTCTTTAATATCTAGTATAATATAGATACAGGTAATTCAGGTGTAACCCTAGCTTTATGTCAATAGAAACATATTGAACTATTCTCTAACCTCATTTATCACTTAATATAAAATCCTGGAAATTTTTCCATGCACATAATTATGAGTGGTATCCTTCTTTATAACATGGACTTGACTTTAAATGATGACCTTTTTTTTTCAAATTTATATCTCAAGTTAGTAATGTCTGGCAAACTTGTTATTTCCTTGCTTGTTGACCTTCTGCCCTTGGATATCCTATTGGCTACTCAGTTTCAATGTCTAGGTATTCCTCAACTCCTTACTGTCCCTTCTAGACTGCCTAATAATTTACAAGGTTCTACTCAATTGCATTGCTCATGACTAAAACCTTGTTGTCTTTCCTGATAGATCTACCAATATTTTTCTCTCATAACATAAGGCCGCCATATTCACTAGATCACATTGTATTAATGAGTTTATCATCCAGAAGATTTTAGTATTTCCTATGTCTCATATCATGTTAGTGGTCTTCTTTCCCCAGTGGCAATAAATTAGTTGACAGGCCATCATCATCTACTGTAACAAAGTCTTACCAATATTACTACTTTCCATACTTGCGTACCTGGAGTCTGATTAATCCCTGCCACGGTCCACAGGTTAAAAACACATTTAACCCAGTGAATCGATTCTTTAAATGTTAGCATTGACAAAATCACAGATACATAGTGTTAGGACAAGGTGACCAATAGTGGAGACATTTTCCAAATTCTAATTAATACCCAATACTTGTGACAAAATTTGATTTTATTAACTGTTATCCTAACCTACTATCACTGAAACTCCAATACTTTGGCCACCTCATTAGAAGAGTTGACTCATTGGAAAAGACCCGGATCCTGGAAGGGATTGGGGGCAGGAGGAGAAGGGGATGATGGAGGATGAGATAGTGGGATGGCATCACTGACTCGATGGACATGAGTTTGAGTAAACTCTGGGAGTTGGGGATGACAGGGAGGCCTGGCATTCTGCGATTCATGGGGTCGCAAAGAGTTGGACATGACTGAATGAACTGAATTGAACCTTCTATAGTTAGTTTAAACCTGTTCTCCTAGTAATTTCAGAAGGCCTAAATAATCATACTTAAGCAACTGATGTCCACATATATACTCAGGGCAGCAATAAAGCTTTCAGTTTAATGTTCCTGTGATATATAAAAGACAAAATAATTTCAACTTAATAACTCTTAAAGAAACAATTGCATGTTTTCCTGTGAATGGAATATAACCATTGGAAAATGGGTCCAAATAAGTTAAAGGACATAGAACGTTTGTCTTTGGCTAAAAAGTGAAAAGTGTTAGTTTCTCAGTCATGTCCTACTCTTTGTGACCCCACGGACTATATATAGCCCACAAGACTGTCCAGGAAAGTCTCCAGACTTCTCCAGGCAGGAATACTGGACTGGGTAGCCATTCCCTTCTCCAGGGTTTGGCTAAAGGAAAACATAACTCTGCCTTTAGTTATTTGATTAACCAACATTCTAAGGGTCTGGTAGTGTACTGTGCCTGTAAAACAAACTTCTCAGTGAGTCACAAAAGTCCTTATTGACGTTTCCTCTTCTGTGTCCACAGTCATCTCTCCCTGTTCTTGCCTTTGCTTTGTGTTTCAACTACAATGAAATACTACAGATGCTTGAACATACATGTTTTCACATCAAGGTGCTTATACCACTGCTTAGAGCATAGATCTTTTTTTTTTTTTTTTCTTTTTCTCTCTCTCACTCATATATTGAGTCTCAAATTAGAGATTACATTCTTCTTAAAATCTTCTTTTGACCTATAGGCCTGTCCTATGTATTTCCTCTGTATATTACACTCATGACATATATAGTTCTCATTACTTTTCTTTAGATGGCCTAGTTTGTCAAATTCTTGAAGTTTAACAAATATACGGGACTCTACAAGGTGTGAACTGGGTTTGTTTGAAGTGGTGAATTTGGAATAGAATAAGCATTAAATCTACACTGTAGAAATAAGACTATATAAAGGAATGCATTCACTTTTTCAAGTGAGCAGGAGTGTTTCAGAAACCAGGAAATTTAAGTTGTGATAAATCATGAATGTAGACTCAGATGATTTAAAAATTAACAATAATTTTAAAAATTTTGAAGTTCCTATATAGAAGATAATATTCAAGATGCTAGAAAATGACCACTGTAGATTTTTAAAAGAGAATGTCATGGAGATATAATTCTATTACCTACTTTAATCAAGTATCATTGCATAGATTGATACAGACAAGTGTTATTGATATAATAGATCATTAAAGTAATACAGAGATGTATTTAAGAAGTATTTCAAAGAATAAGACAATAATACATTGTTCAATAAAACGTTCCCTGAGAGCTTAGTTGGTAAAGAATCCGCCTGCAATGCAGGAGATCCTGGTTTGATTCCTGGGTCAGGAAGATCCCCTGGAGAAGGGATAGGCTACCCACTCCAATATTCTTGGGCTTCCCTTGTGGCTCAACTGGTAAAGAAGCTGCCTGCAATGCGGGAGACCTGGGTTCCATCCCTGAGTTGGGAAGATTCCCTGGAGAAGGGAAAGGCTACCCACTCCAGTATTCTGGCCTGGAGAATTCCGTAGACTATATAGTCCATGTGGTTGGAAAGAGTCGGACACGACTGAGTGACTTTCACTTTCTTTCAATAAAAGGTAATAGGCAATGGCCAGAGAAGGAGGAAACAGTTGAAAGGCTGATATATTTGCTGTCTATTTGCATCAGCTGGACTCTGTCCTTTAAAATATGTTATTCCAAAAGGAAAGGGAATTGTTGATACCTTGCATCATCACTTGGTGTGACCTTCCTGTTTACCCTAGGGCTGATCCTGGGTTTGATTCATTATTTATATTATCTTATTATAAACAATGATAGGATAATATACCATCATTATTGCTATAATGATAACATAATAACATTATTATATTGATAGTCAATTATATTATCTTAATAATATAATTTTTTCAGTAAGATAATTATTTATATTATTTTATTCAACTACTTTATACTCTAATTCCCACAGATCATGGAAATAGACAAGTAAAATACAAAGGGTGCAAATTCTCTTTCTTAAGCTAATAACCTATTAGTCTTTTATTTATCCTCATATATTTTTTCAAAAATTGTTGCCTTTAAGTCAGATATACATGGAATATATTTTGCATACATTTGTAAACACCAGAGATTGTTTTAAACCATTTCGAATGATAAAGCTAATTGCTTACAGAATATTCTAAAAGGATTATTTTTTCCCCATTAGATGTAGGCTTTGCTATAAAATCAGTCACAACTGCTGTTTATAATCAAGACCATTTGTTGTCATCTCACTAAAAATTGCTTTAAATGTATAAAACTAGAATAGTGATAGCACATAAGTTTAAGCTGTATATAAAACCTTCTTTCTAATGCATTTAGCCTTATTTGTTTTTTGTAGAATATAAAAAAAGTAAATCCACTGTAATTAATGTGCAAGGAGACTGTTACTGTATTTACTGTGAGTGATAAAAGTGACTTGATTTTCAGATTATTAACTCAAAACACTGAAAGTACATGTTAATCTTCCAGAGACTCTTCTATTTTCACATTTCAAGAGATTAATAAAGACCAACAGGCTAAGAGTAAATACATATCAGGTATTTTTTTTCATCTTTTTTCTTATTTTCTTCTCATAGCTGCAAGAGAGCAAATGAAAACTGCTTTACACTTATTTTGTGTTCATCCTTATGAATATTATCCCTATCTTCCTCTTAAGTTTCTATTTTCACATCTCAATTTATAATAATAAAATCACCTTCACTTATCCCGGGCCTTTTTTTTTTAACATCCTTAGCCATTTTTGTTTTTGTTTGTTTGCTTTTTAATAGCTTCTAATACTCAGTGAAAAAATAATTGCTAATTGTTATTGGTGGATGTATTTTTAATTGATACTCATAATGATCATACATTTATTATAAGTAGCAAGAAAAAAAATTTTTAATTGCCTCATGAAAAGCAATATATATAGTAAATGGAGCAAAGACTGTCACCAGGTTTGATCATTGTTTTACATGAAATTACACTAATATGATGGTAAATGGATCTTCAATGAAGCTTCATTGAAAGAAAGGTAATCTATTCTATTCTCGTGTTCCTCTCACAAATAGAGACATAATTTAAGAAATTATAATAATTCATTGCAAAATGAAATATCCATATATTGAAGAAATATCCTATAGTTTTATTTTTATTTTAAATTGCAGTTTTGCTGAAAAACTTTGAATTTATAACTCTAACATATACTCTAACATTCTAGACAGAGAAGCAAAAGGTTTTTGGATTTGTCTTTTTGGTGAAGATAAAGTAACAGAACCAGATTTACCCTCCTGCCTGACAAATGTTAAAAGTAAATCATACATATATGAAACAACGATTTTCAACACATTGGTCAACTCCAAATTGGCACCTACCAAGAGCCTCACCAACGACTGAACAAAGGCGTTTGCCGTCAGCCTCTTCAGAGACCGAACCCCCATGCACTAGAGCTGGTGACCTTCAACACCCCCTGAGGGAGCTCACAGTGGAGTGAAGCACTCTGCTCCAGGGAATCTGGTGGGACAGGTCTTTTGGTAGATGCATGGTTTTAGGAACAGATCTTATGATATCAATCCTTGCATCTTCTCATATATTCAGTTCAGTTCAATTCAGTTCAGTCACTCAGTCGTGTCCTACTCCTTGTGACTCCATGGACTGCAGCAGGCCAGGCCTCCCTGCCTATCACCAACTCCCAGAGTTTACTCAAACCCATGTCCAGTGAGTCAGTGATGCTATCCAACCATCTCATCCTCTTCTTCCTCTTCTCCTCCCACCTTCAATCTTTCCCAGCATCAGGGTCTTTACAAATGACACAGTTCTTCGAATCAGGTGGCCAAAGTGTTGGAGTTTCAGCTTCAGCATCAGTCCTTCCAATGAATATTCAGGACTGATTTCCTTTAGGATGGACTTGGGGGATCTCTTGCAGTCCAAGGGATTCTCAAGAGTCTTCTCCAACAACACAGTTTAAAAGCATTAATTCTTCAGCACTCAGCTTTCTTTATAGTCCAACTCTCCCATCCATACATGACTACTGGGAGAACCATATCTTTGACTAGACGGACCTTTGTCGGCAAAGTAATATCTCTGCTTTTTAATATGCTGTCTAGGTTGGTCATAACTTTCCTTTCAAGGAGTAAGCGTCTTTTAATTTCGTGGCTGCAATCACCATCTACAGTGATTTTGGAGCCACAAAAATAAAATCTGTCACTGTTTCCATTGTCTCCCCATCTATTTCCCATAAAGTGATGGGACCAGGTGCCATGATCTTGGCTTTCTGAATGTTGACTTTTAATCCAACATTTTCACTCTCCTCTTTCACTTTCATCAAGAAGCTCTTTAGTTCTTTTTCACTTTCTGCCGTAAGTGTGGTGTCATCTACATATCTGAGGTTATTGATATTTCTCCCAACAATCTTGATTCCAGCTTGTGTTTCATCCAGTCCAGCATTTCTCATGATGTACTCTGCATGTAAGTTAAATAAGCAGGGTGACAATATACAGCCTCATATCTAGAGAAGCACTAAATCCCTTCATGGTGACATCACATCCTCATGAGAAACAAAAAGCCTTTTGTAAATAAGTGCCTCATGGTACCGAAGTCGCCCTTCAGCAAAACCGTATATATTGATCTTCCCCCACTGCAGCTTTGGAACAGTCTCTCAGGGCTACATGAGATACTGTCTTCCAGGCTGCAGTCCTCATTTCCCCCCAAATAATACTCAGCTTGCAACTCTCAAATTGGTACATCTTTTTTAGTTGACATATTGAACATTAAAAAAATGTAAAGTGATCTCAGGGTGAAAAAACAAAAACTATCAAGGAGAGTCCTAAAGTCATCTTTAGGTTTAAAAAGTTTCCAGCTACCTGTATAAGGTGAGGGAACTCAAGTCAATCTCTATGATCTCAAGACTTAAGGAGATGTAGCTGTGAGTCCAGGAGATGGAGGTGGCCCCAGTCCACAGAACAAAGTATCAAAGAGAAGTGAGTTGCACAAAAGGAGAACTCTCAGCCTCCGAGGAAGAGTCTCCGTCATGGCTTCAGACATGTAAGAGAGCATATTTGGGAAAAGTGGACATCACTGAGTAAAGAATCGCCTGAAGGATTAGAGGGAACAATTACAGGTCTCACACAGAATCATAAATAGTTCCTGTTCCCAAAGACCCTGGTGAGGACTCCATAATTCATAGGGAGCTGTGAATGTATTGAGAAGATTATGCCTTGACAGTGGGAGAAAACATTCCCAAAAGGAATGTTGCTTTGGTCCTACCTAAGAAACTTAAAACACACAAAAAAAGTTAAAGAATTATAGTGTTATAAACCGTTCAGCTTCCCAGAACAAAAATCAGAATATTTATAAGAATACAAAAACATTTAGCCCTCAAGAATGTAAATTAAAATATCTGATATCTAATCAAAAATTCTCAGCCTCTAAGGCAACAGGAAAAATGCTGACTCATAATGAGAAAAATAACTCAATTAAAATCACACGTTACACAGCACATACAACTAGTAGGTAAGAATAATCTAACAGTTATCATAAGCTCCTTCTACAATTTCAGAAAGCTAAAGGAAAGGTTCGGAGAAGGCAATGGCACCCCACTCCAGTACTCTTGCCTGGAAAATCCCTCGGACAGAGGAGCCTGGTGGGCTGCAGTCCATGGGGTCGCTAGAGTCTGACTCGACTGAGCGACTTCACTTTCACTTTTCACTTTCATGCATTGGAGAAGGAAATGGCAACCCACTCCAGTGTTCTTGCCTGGAGAATCCCAGGGACAGAGAGCCTGGTGGGCTGCCGTCTATGGGGTCGCACAGAGTCGGACACGACTGAAGCGATTTAGCAGCAGCAGCAGCAGCAAAGGAAAAGTTGAATATGTTAAATACACAGAAGGCATAAGAAAGACCCAAATCAAACATTTAGAGGTGGAAACTATATCTGAGATCTGTGGCGGATTCATTTTGATATTTGGCAAAACTAATACAATTATGTAAAGTTTAAAAAAAAAAAAAAAAAGAACAAGTTAGAGAGAGATAGTGAGGAAAAAAAAAAAAGCAATAGAAACTATCCAGTTTAAGCCTGGGATGAATTTAAAAAAAAAAGAGAGAGAGAGAGAGTGCCAATTGAGTTTTTGGTGGTATAATACATACATAATTGAAGTCCCTATGGAAAGAAGGGTTATAAAACCTTGAAAAAACAATTTTGAAATATAAAAGCTGTTTTATTTATTTAAAACATGTTTTTGGAAAAAAAAAAAAAGGAAATTGTAAGTCCCTAGAACCAAGAA
This sequence comes from Bos indicus, assembly GCF_029378745.1. NCBI lineage: Eukaryota > Metazoa > Chordata > Mammalia > Artiodactyla > Bovidae > Bos > Bos indicus. Next base: position 104,190,166 of record NC_091766.1, read on the forward strand.
ACTCAAAGATATAGTGTATTAAATAGGACAAGAATTAAACAAGGTGCATCATAATCAAATTATTTAAAAGAAATGATAAAGACTAAAATGGTAAAAGCATCCACAGAAAATGACTCATATTTACAAAGAAATTAAGGAAAGCATGATAGTAGAATTCTTGGTAGAAAAAATATACATTCATGTAAAAACACTGATATATTCATTACATTAAAGTAACAGAAGATATATTTACCAAACATTAATATATTTTCCAAAACAAAATATAAGTAATACTATAATTATTTGCTTCACATTTTTGTAAATATCTTTCATATCTGGTTTATTAGAAGACACCTGGATTATCATATCTACTTCCAAAATCAATTTGTAGTTTGGTAGAAGTATATGAAGAAAACCTGGGCTCAAAAAATTATGTTGTAAGAAAATGGAGGAGCATTGGATGAGGATAATCTTTTCAGATAAATGAAGGAATTTTCCCTTAATACACACAGAAAATAGACAAATGGCACTTTATAATAATAGTCATAGTATGGAATGTGAAAAAATATTACAAAGCTTTTTGTATTCTGCTACATTCATATCCAGTGACCCAATTTACACATTGAATGGATCTTACATTTACGTATTCATCTTGTAACATCAAGCATGTGTCACTTTGGAATAATGGCCAAGAACCAAAAGACAAAGAGAAAAGCTTTGAAAACAGTCAGAAAATACTTTCATTGGTGGAATAATATGAGAGAAGTCAGAAAACAGCTGTTGGCATCTTTAAAGTGTTGAAAGAAAATTTAAGCACAAACTTGAGCAGAGGTAGAATAATTCCAGATAAAATATGGAAGTGCATAAAGGATTGAAGAGCGTTGTAAAGCTTAGATACAACATGGGTGAATATAAATGAATGCTGTTTAAAATATGAATCGTGTGTTTTATACAGCCTCAAATACAAGCTACATGCATGACAAGAGTGGAACGCAAGAAGTGAGTAGAACCCATGCAAAGCGAAGAAAAAAAGTACTTGCATTACACATTCATCACTCTCAAAATCTGTGTAACTGCCCTAATGAAAGGATGCACATATAATCTCTAAATTATCCACTAAAATCAATTTGAAAACACAGAGGGAAACATTACAAATAAAAACCATCGATTAAGAAAGAAAAAATAATATTGAGACATTTACATCAAATGAAAAACTTATTATAAGATGTTCAGTGAAAATACAAATATAAATGAATTAAATATTCCAGCATCCAATATACATATCTGAACCTACAGTTATTCTGGCAAATAATAATGACATTTATTTCAAGGCTTACTCTTTTTATCCCAAAGGAGGTCTTGTTCAGTAGTTCGCTCCTTTCTATTAACATATTTTTATGAGAATGAGGAGAATATCAGTCAGTCAGTCAGTTGTTCAGTCATGTCTGAGTCTTTAGAGCTATTTCTAATAAGGATTAATGTATTTAAAATACCATCCTAAGTAATTATAAAAATAATACATGTACGAAAATAACTATGATATTACAAAGCAGAATGTATTAGTTACAGTAAAGATCATATCAATCATTTTTCTACATACAATTTAGGACTAGTGGTGTATGTGCTAAGTGACTTCTGCTGCTACCACTCCTGCTGCGAAATCACTTCAGTCGTGTCCGACTCTGTGCGATGTCAGCCCACCAGGCTTCTCTGTCCTTGGAATTCTCCAGGCAAGAATACTGGAGTGGGTTGTCATTTCCTTCTCCAATGCATGCATGTATGGTAAGTCACTTCAGTCACGTCCAACTCTGTGACCCCATGGACTGTAGCCCACCACACTCCTTTGTCCATGGGATTTTCCAGGCAAGAATACTGGAGTGGGTAGCCATTTGCTTCTCCAAAGGATCTTCCCAAACCAGGGATTGAAACTGGGGCAGATTCTTTACCATCTGAGCCACCAGGGAAGCCCCAAGATTAGTGGCATCCTATACCAGCATACCAGCTGGACTGGAAGAAACACAAGCTGGAATCAAGATTGCCGGGAGAAATATCAATAACCTCAGATATGCAGATGACACCACCCTTATGGCAAAAAGTGAAGAGGAACTAAAAAGCCTCTTGATGAAAGTGAAAGTGGAGAGTGAAAAAGTTGGCTTAAAGCTCAACATTCAGAAAATGAAGATCATGGCATCCAGTCCCATCACTTCATGGGAAATAGATGGGGAAACAGTGGAAACACTGGCTGACTTTATTTTTGGGGTCTCCAAAATCACTGCAGGTGGTGACTGCAGCCATGAAATTAAAAGATGCTTACTCCTTAGAAGGAAAGTTATGACCAACCTAGGTAGCATATTCAAAAGCAGAGACATTACTTTGCCAACAAAGATTCATCTAGTCAAGGCTATGGTTTTTCCTGTGGTCATGTATGGATGTGAGAGTTGGACTGCAAGGAGATCCAAGCAATCCATTCTGAAGGAGATCAGCCCTGGGATTTCTTTGGAAGGAATGATGCTAAAGCTGAAACTCCAGTACTTTGGCCACCTCATGTGAAGAGTTGACTCATTGGAAAAGACTCTGATGCTGGGAGGGATTGGGGGCAGGAGTTGAAGGGGACAACAGAGGATGAGATGGCAGGATGGCATCACTGACTCGATGGACATGAGTCTGAGTGAACTCTGGGAGTTGGTGATGGACAGGGAGGCCTGGGGTGCTGTGATTCATGGGGTCGCAAAGAGTCGGACACGACTGAGTGACTGATCTGATCTGATACCAGCATCTGGTCCCATCACTTCATGGGAAATAGATGGGTAAACAGTGGAAATGGTGTCAGACTTTATTATTTTGGGCTCCAAAATCACTGCAGATGGTGACTGCAGCCATGAAAGTAAAAGACGCTCACTCCTTGGAAGGAAAGTTATGACCAACCTAGATAGCATATTCAAAAGCAGAGACATTGCTTTGCTAACAAAGGTCCATCTAGTCAAAGCTGTGGTTTTCCAGTGGTCATGTATGGATGTGAGAGTTGGACTGTGAAGAAGGCTGAGTGCCAAAGAATTGATGCTTTTGAACTGTGGTGTTGGAGAAGACTCTTGAGAGTCCCTTGGCCTGCAAGGAGATCCAACCAGTCCATTCTAAAGGAGATCAGTCCTGGGATTTCTTTGGAAGGAATGATGCTAAAGCTGAAACTCCAGTACTTTGGCCACCTCATGCAAAGAGTTGACTTATTGGAAAAGACTCTGATGCTGGGAGAGATTGGGGGCAGGAGGAGAAGGGGACGACAGAGGATGAGATGGCTGGATGGCATCACTGACTCAATAGATGTGAGTCTGGGTGAACTCCAGGAGTTGGTAATGGACAGGGAGGCCTGGCATGCTGCAATTCATGGGGTCACAAAGAGTCGGACACGACTGAGCAATGAACTGAACTGAACTGATACCACTTTTGAGGTTGAAGGTACAATCTTGCCTTGAGCCAGTGTTCTCTTTTTGCAACAAATGTTTAGGTTTTCTTGGAAGCTAAAATTTTCATCTCTAAAAATGGCTTCTAGTTAGCTAAGTGAAGTAATGAAGTTGGAGACTGTTTCAAGTTTGCTGCTCATTCATGCACTGTAATGCAGTCATTTCTTTTGTTATGTTTTCACATTTGTTTATGGTCAGACATTTCAATAGCCAACTCCTTAGTCATCCTGATTATTTTGTTCTCCTCTGGAACTAAATATAAAATGACATATGATCAGTTGAATTTTCAATTGCAGTTGCATAATTTTTCACAGGAACTTAAAAAATAAACAACACATGAATTTTTCAGAGCAAATTAGAGTCAAGAAAAGCTTCACCAAAACTGCTATTGCAATAATGACATATGTAGAGATTAAAGAAGATTCCTTATTTTCCCACAGGTAGATAATACTTCATAAATTTGCCAAAACATCCGGCAATATAAATAAAATTTCAATTAAATTAATTTTGAAATTTATGTTTTGATAATCATTTATTATTAGTAATTAAAAAAAACAATATTTACAAAACATTGCCTGTCAAAAATGACCAAAAATTTCATTTTTTCATTAATCTGAAAAATGGTTTTTAAGCCATTGTAAAGAAAGTATCATTATTATCATTTTATAGATGAGGAAGCCAGGGCTTAAGTTCAGTAAGGTGTATAATGTTAGCTTTCTAATATGCAAGTGGAGTGAAAATTCAAACAACAATCTGACTCCATTGTGTTGATTTTTATTAGTCAGTTAAGCATCAGATATGAACAACAGCAAGTCTGTGAGCCAGAAAACAGTAATAGAAATTATCAAAATAATTCATACTTTAATGGTAGAATGTGATGTATATAAAAGGAAAACCAATTTCTACTACATGTGTTATAGAATTCAGTAAAAGGGAAAAACTAACAGGAAGAAAAGTTTTTTTTTTTTTGTTTATTTTTTCAATAAAAAGCCAGGAAATAAATTTATAGCTACTTCAGTAAGACGGGTTTTCTGGGTCACTGGTGTTGAAGGCCACAGTTTTTGTTAAGTCACTAGTTGAACATGCAGTACATTTATCATGTAAAGAATAAAAAGGAAATAAAAATAGGAATTCCGAGGAACAAGACAGGGACAAAAAGAATCCTCCATCTGTAGTTCAATCAACGAAAAATTTTATGCAGAGTAGATATTCATGGAGATACGCAAGGAAACAGGCTAGGAATCAGAGCCTACTGTAAACTGTTTCTGGACTATCTAACAGTCATGATGTTCATGAAAATCATAATAAAAACGACTAATATTATGTGGGATCCCTATCCCTGAAACCAACTTGTGCTTGTTTGTTCAGTCACTGTCTGAACAGACAGTACTGTCTGACTCGTTGCAACTCCATGGAGCCCACCAGGTTCCTCTGTGCGTGGAATTGTTCCAGGCAAGAATATTGGAGTGGGTTGCCATTTCCTTCTCCAGGGGACCTTCCCAACCCAGGGATTAAACCCACATCTCTTGTATCTCCTGCACTGGCAGATGGATTATTTTATCACTGTACCACCCGGGAAGCCCATAAAACCAATTTAATGCAATGTTAGGAATATAGGTTCTTGAATTTGAAGACCTAGGTTTGAATAAAGCTCTGACATATGCTATTCTGCAATGCAAATAAATTTCAATTAAGTCAATTCTGGAATGTTTTGATATTGATAATCATTTATTATTAATAGTTAAAAATATTTACTTAGCATTATCTCTCTATCAAAATCACTTCATCTTTTCTGTCTCTATTCCTTAATTCTTGAAAGCATCAACCCAGACAAAGTACTCAGGTGACTTGTCTGAAAGTCTGGAAGTTGTTCAATCGTGTCTGACTCTTTGTGACCCCATGGACTATAGAGCCCATGGGACTTGTCTGAGCCTCACTGGAAAAAACAAGACTCTGTAAACATTTAAAACAAATTAACTATCATTGAGACTTCACACTAGCATAACAGGAAGAAAGCTTGAGTAATCATGTTTAAATTTAACCTGTACAAAATATTTATACTCAGTAAATTGATATACTACAAAGTGGATCAATATCTAACTAAAAGTCAGGAGGCCTATTTTCTAGGCTTTCTGCTTCTAGTCGATTTCTCTGACTCCTTGAAGAAATAATCCTGCTTGAAATGGTAACATCCCTTTATATCTTGTTCTTCAAGAATCTCTGGTTGTCTCCTTTTCCTCTCTCCTACTTAAGATGACAGAAAAAGAGTTGTATTTTACTACACTCTGTGATTTTTGTGTCTAGAAACATCTGTGGAGATGGTAGACATTGATTTGGTTACATTTCTGAAGCTAGAAAATGTACGTTTTATCTGATCAAATAAAAAGACAGTTAAAAAGGGGGATAAGATATTCACAGTGATCTCTGCTGGCTTTGACTCCAAATAATTCATGCAGGCAAAAAGTATTAGGACATTCAGATACTTCAGAGATTACTTACTCTAAAACTTGCATACTTTAAAAGAGAAAAACATGGCCCACAAGATTATGAAAATAGAATTTCTGAATAGTTAGTGAAAAATCAAAGTCACAGCTATTGAGTGGAAAGTGTCTCCTGAGTTTTAGTTAATAACGGTTCCATTTTTCTAAATATATTCTAGTTACTGATAATAGAAACTTACTGCCGCAGACTAATTTTAAAATAAATTAGTATGTGTATGTGTACATACTGTAAAATAATACATAAATTATAAATTAGACATTTTTGAATTCAAAGAACCAGCAATATTTGAATTTAAAATATTGATAAAAGATAGTATGCATAATGAAGGCTACGGATCCCTGAATCTGGAATATCCCTTGGAGGAGGAAATGGCAACCCACTCCAGTATTCTTGCCTGGAGAATCCCATGGACAGAGGAGCCTGGTGGGTGACAGTCCATAGGGTAACAAAGCTTCAGACACAACTGAAGCAATTTACCACTCACTCAATAAACATCTATTAAATGAATAAATTTTACTATATATCATAGCTTCTTAATAATGTTGTATGCAATATATGGAGAAATTTGGAAACATTTCAAGATTTCACAAATGTGAATTAAAGATACATGTTCTAACAGTATCATATTTTAATGTGAATAGAGTAGTGAAAGTGAAAGTTAGTCACTCAGTTGTATCCAACTCTTTGTGACCCCATGGACTGTAATCGGCCAGGCTCTTCTGTCCATGGAATTCTTCAGGCAAGAATATTGGAGTGGGTAGCCATTCCCTTCTCCAGGAGATCTTCCCAACCCAGGGATGGAATCCGAGCCTCCTCCATTGAAGGCAGACTTTATCATTTGAGCCACTAGGTGGGCAGTAGATAATTTAGAAAATTCAAATACATATTATTTGGGAAAACTTCATATTTATCTTAATTGCATTATTAAAAGTTAAATTACAAAATTTTAAAACCAGTATTTAATTTAATTTAATTTAATTGATAGTTTAAAAAAATTATCAACATTGAGATGTATATAACCTGTGGAGTTGTGTATTTTTTGGCTATATAGAAGTAATAGCAGTTAAACATGTTTATTATAGCATTTTTATTTAAAATAATAATCCTAAAGTATAGAATTATTTATATTTTAATTAAAATTATTAGTCATTAAGATATAATAATTTTTAAAATATATCTTCTATCTGAATTATCACAAAATAACTGAATGTTAAAACTACACTTTAAAATTTGTTTAAAAAAATAAAATAAAAAATAAAATTTGTTTTTAGTTTTCTGTCATGTATTAGCTTATTTAATCTCTTATATAGAGTTACCCTTTCACATGTTTTTAGCACAATAAAATAAATCAAATTTTGCAAAAGACTTTGGTTATAGATTCTTTCACTTCCTATTGAAATTCTTGTTAAAGAAGATAATAAGATGGAAATTTAAATAACTTTGAAACTAGAAAGTGAAAATGAAAGTGAAAGTCACTCAGTTGTGTCTGACTCTTTGTGACCCCATAGACTATACAGTCCATGGAATTCTCCAGGCCAGAATACTGGAGCCAGTAGCGTTTCCCTTCTTGAGGATCTTCCAAACCCAGGGATTGAACCGAGGTCTCCCATATTACAGGTGGATTCCTTACCAGGTGAGCCACAAGGGAAGCCCCAAAATACTGGAGTAGATAGCCTATTCCTTCTCCAGCAGATCTTCCCTACCCAGGAATCGAACAGGGGTCTCCTGTATTGCAGGCAGATTCTTTACCAACTAAGCTGTAAGGGAAGCTAGAAATTTCAATACAAATCTTTCTGATTCACTGTAGACTTTCTACCTCCCAAGGAAAGATGGAGCACTATATTTTGAAGGTAAACAGGCAAGAAAGTAGAAAGAATAATTTTTGTCTCTAAGTATACTTCATTGGGAGAAGGCAATGGCAAGCCACTCCAGTACTCTTGCCTAGAAAATCCCATGGATAGAGGAGCCTGGTAGGCTGCAGTCCATGGGGTCGCTACAAGTCCGACGCGACTGAGCGACTTCACTTTCACTTTTCACTTTAACACAATGGAGAAGGCAATGGCAACCCACTCCAGTGTTGTTGCCTGAAGAACCCCAGGGACGGCAGAGCCTGGTGGGCTGCCATCTACGGGGTCGCACAGAGTCAGACACAACTGAAGCGACTTAGCATATTTCATTGTAAGATGATGCTGTTAAAGTGCTACACTCAATATGCCAGCAAATTTGGAAAACTCATCAGTGGCCACAGGACTGGAAAAGGTCACTTTTCATTTGAATCCCAAAGAAAGGCAATGCCAAAGAATGTTCAAACTACTGCACAATTGCACTCATCTCACATGCTAGCAAAGTAATGCTCAAAATTCACCAAACCAGGCTTCAATAGTACGTGAACTGAGAACTTCCAAATATTCAAGCTGGATTTAGAAAAGGCAGAGGAACCAGAGATCAAATGGAAAACATCCATTAGATCATCGAAAAAGGAAGGGAGTTCCAGAAAAACATCTACTTCTGCCTATTGACTGTGCCAAAGCCTTTGACTGTGTGATCACAACAAACTGGAAAATTCTTAAAGAGATGGGAATATGTGTCTCTTTTAATTCTGGTTTCCTCGGTGTATATGCCCAGCAGTGAAATTGCTGGGTCATATGGCAGTTCTATTTCCAGTTTTTTAAGGAATCTCCACACTGTTTTCCATAGTGGCTGTACTAGTTTGCATTCCCACCAACAGTGTAAGAGGGTTCCCTTTTCTCCACACCCTCTCTAGCATTTATTGCTTGTAGACGTTTGGATAGCAGCCATTCTGACTGGCATGAAATGGTACTTCACTGTGGTTTTGATTTGCATTTCTCTGATAATGAGTGATGTTGAGCACCTTTTCATGTGTTTGTTAGCCATCTGTATGTCTTCTTTGGAAAAATGTCTGTTTAGTTCTTTGGCCCTTTTTTTGATTGGGTCATTTATTTTTCTGGAATTGAGCTGCAGGAGCTGCTTGTATATATATAATTTTTTTAAATTTAAATTTATTTATTTTAATTGGAGGCTAATTACTTTACAATATTGTATTAGTTCTGCCACACATCAACATGAATCCGCCATGGGCATACGTGTTCCCCATCCTGAACCGCCCTCCCACCTGCCTCCCCGTACCATCCCTCTGGGTCATCCCAGTGCACCAGACCCAAGGATCCTGTATCAAACCTGGACTGGTGATTCATTTCTTATATGATATTATACATGTTTCCATGACATTCCCCCAAATAATCCCACCCTCTCCCTCTCCCACAGAGTCCAAAAGACTATTTTATACATCTGTGTCTCTTTTGCTGTCTCACATACGGGGTTATTGTTACCATCTTTATAAATTCCATATATATGCATTAGTATACTGTACTGGTGTTTTTCTTTCTGGCTTACTTCACTCTGTATAATATGCTCCAGTTTCATCCACCTCATTTGAGATTAATTATTTGTCAGTTGCTTCATTTGCCATTATTTTCTCCGACTCTGAAAGCTGTTTTTTCACCTTGCTTAGAATTTCCTTAGTTGTGAAAAAGCTTTTAAGTTTAATTAGGCCCCATTTGTTTATTTTTGCTTTTATTTCCATTACTCTAAGAGGTGGGTCATAGAGGATCCTGCTGTGATTTATGTCACAGAGTGTTTTGCCCAATATTCATCCCAGCACTGTTTATAATAGCCAGGACATGGAAGCAACCTAGATGTCCATTGGCAGATGAATGGATAAGAAAGCTGTGGTACATATATGCAATGGATTGTTACTCAGCTATTAAAAAGAATGCATTTGAATCAGTTATAATGAGGTGGATGAAACTGGAGCCTATTATACAGAGTGAAGTATGTCAGAAAGAAAAACACCAATACAGTTCATTAATGCATATATATGGAATTTAGAAAGATGATAATGATGACCCTATATGTAAGACAGCAAAGGATACACAGATGTAAAGAACAGTCTTTTGGACTTTGTGGGAGAAGGCCAGGGTGGGAAGATTTGAGAAAATAGCATTGAAATATGTATATTATCATATGTGAAACAGATTGACAATCAAGGTTTGATGCATGAGACAGGGTGCTCAGGGCTGGTGCCCTGGGATGACCCTGAGGGATGGGATGGGGAGGGAGGAGGGAGTGGGGTTCAGGATGGGGGACACATGTGCACCCATGGCTGATTCATATCAATATATGGCAAAACCACTACAATATTGTAAAGTAATTAGCCTCCAATTAAAATAAATAAATTTTTTAAAAAGAGAGATGGAAATACCAGACCACCTTACTTGCTTCCTGAGAAATCTGTATTCAGGTCAGGAAGCAACAGTTAGAACTGGACATGGAACAACAGACTGGTTCCAAATAGGAAAAAGGAGTACATCAAGGATGTATATTGTCACCCTGCTTATTTAACTTATATGCAGAGTACATCACGAGAAACGCTGGGCTGGAAGAAGCACAAGCTGGAATCAAGATTGCTGGGAGAAATATCAATAACCTCAGATATGCAGATGACACCACCCGTATGACGGAAAGCAAAGAAGAACTAAGGAGCCTCTTGATGAAAGTGAAAGAGGAGAGTGAAAATGTTGGATTAAAAGTCAACATTCAGAAAACTAAGATCATGTCTTCTTGTCCTTTCACTTCATGGCAAATAGATGGGGAAACATTGGAAACAGTGGCAAATTTTATTTTTTTTGGTCTCCAAAATCACTGCAGATGGTGACTGCAGCCATGAAATTAAAAGATGCTTGCTTCTTGGAAGATAAGCTATGACCAACCTAGACAGCATATTAAAAAGCAGAGACATTACTTTGCCAACAAAGTTCCGTCTAGTCAAAGCTATGGTTTTCCAGTAGTCATGTATGCATATGAGAGTTGGACTATAAAGAAAGCTGAGCACAGAAGAACTGATGCTTTTGAACTGTGGTGTTGGAGAAGACTCTTGAGAGTCCCTTAGACTGCAAGGAGACCAAACCAGTCCATCCTAAAGGAGATCAGTCATGAATATTCATTGGAAGGACTGATGTTGAAACTGAAACTCCAATACTTTGTCCACCTGATGTGAAGAGTTGACTCATTGGAAAAGACCCTGATGCTGGGGAAAATTCAAGGTAAGAGGAGATGGGAATAACAGAGGATGATATGGTTGGATGGCATTACCAAGTCAATGGACATGAGTTTGAACAAGCTCCAGGAGTTGATGATGGACTGGGAGGCCTGGCGTGTTGCAGTCCATGGGGTCGCAAAGAGTTGGACATGACTGAACGACTGAACTAAACTGATGTATAAAACAGATAACTGATAAGAACCTACTGTACAGCACAGGGAACACTACTCAATGCTCCGTAATGCCTTAGATGGGAAAGGGGTCTTAAAACAACAAAAAAAGTGTGGATATATGTGCAACTGATCACTTTGCTGTATACCTGAAGCTACCACAGCATTGTGAATGAACTCTATTCAAATAAAATTTTTAAAACAGAGAGAGACAGGCAAAACAAAATAAAAACATAAAAGTTGTGAAAGCAATTTTAAATATTCATTTCATTTCATAATGTTGTTTTTAAAAAATCAGTATTTTTGCTACATTATTCAGTTGTTTACCTTCAGGGTTTGTGCTATTCATATGAATGGTGAAAACGTCTGTTAGTACTTCCATGTCGTTTAACTTCAAAATAGAATGATTCCAAACCATTGAACATAATACGTTTCTAAGTGCAATAATTCTAGGGAGTGAGGTGTGAGATAGGATCCTAGAATAGGATCAGAAAGGGTGAATTTTATTGAGTTTTTCTCTTCATCCTGGTTTATCAGTTTTAACCTCACTGTTCTCTATTATTTGTATTGGTACCTGTGTGATTAATAATACAGAAGTTTGTACTATCTAGATAGATTAATAAGTATGTAATACCAAAATTTCATAGAAAAATTGTCTTGAAATAAATATGTTTATACTTACCTAGATGAAAACAAGGAAAAAACATAGAGTGTATGTTTTAATCTAAAATAAATGTTTAGAATTTTAATAAACCATTTTGCATGTTTTATTTCTCTTTTCTCTTGGTATTCTGAATATATTCTTTGAATTTTACTTTGCTGCTGATGACCAATTACAAAAATAACAACAGACCCTATGACCACCGATTAAGTCAAACTCTAGGCAACCTGACCCTTTGGTTCATTTTAATTAAAAAAAAAAAAAAAACATAATTTGGGACAGCAAATCAGGCTGAAACTAATAGCATAGACATATAATTTTCTTAAACATTTTGCATATCTATAGCCTATAAACAGGCTGCATGCAAAATGTGGCTCAAAAATAACACAGCTTCAGCTTTACTATCCTTCAGTAATCATGGAAATGATCTAATATATTTAACCTGAAAAAATGTTTTATATAAACTTTGCATTTTTTAATGCTTTATTTTGCCTCAAAGCATCAGGAGTATGCACAACAACATAAATTCTAGTTCTTACATTTGAGTGTTGTTGAATTAAAATGCATGTGTCTAGGAAATTAAATGTAAATAAGTCAGACTCTCCTGGTATTATGCTCTAGTCTGTTGCAGTGTTTAAGGTTATAATCTTTTCTTAAACCACAGAAAGCCTAGAGAACTTTTCAAATTCTAATATATATATGAATGCTTTGTTATCAAGGATGGAGTGAATGTTTTTGAGTCCAGAGATATTTTTTGGATGTGTATTTCCTGGTCTCAACCCTAATGCTTCTGCTTCAATAGCCACTGCACATAGCCTACAAACAGCATGCCTTATATACAGATCTCCACTGGTACTCTTGTTCAAGACCCAGCAAATGTTAGGGCCAGGGCTGCACATGGGGATATCATTAAAAGATAGAAAACATAGGGGTGACTCATGGTCGTTATCTTGGGTAGAAATCAACTACACTTGTCTAGTGAATGGGTCCTAAAACAGCTTACTTAGGTTGATGCTAAAGGTTATACATGCCCTTTTTCCCACATGATTCTTGACTTAAAATTCCAAATTATATTAATACCTAATTCTAAACCAGACCATGTGACATTGTAGAATTTGCCCCACTTACAGCTGAATGGCTCCACATCATACCCATGCCTATGTTCAGGTTGCAGAAAACTTAATGAAGGAAACAGAGAAAAACATATGCGATGTCTTTATGAAGTCAGGGACTCCAACTTCTTTTGGGTCCTCCTTGCTGCTAATTGATTTGTCTTCATTTTCACAGCTGGTTCTCATTCACATTCTACCCGTCAGGATATGAAAACTTTTTCTCATACCTTTAAATTCCAATTCCTTTGTCCCATCCCTCAGTCATAAGGAGGACCTTCCTTCTTAACACTTCCTTCTAAGAATAAGAAAACAAGTATCAGAGGAGATACTATCAGATTCTCTAAATAAAAATAAAGCAACTACATTGTATGCCACATTTCTTCTACTGAGTATCATTACTTCACACATTCAAAAGGGCTTATCAAACTACTAAATTTTCAATGATTTCTTTCTGTCTCTGCCTCTTTCTGTCTCATAGTTCCTTTCATTAGTTTCTGGCATAAAAAAGAAGTATTACAAAAACTTCCTTTCAAGCTACATACTCCTCAAAGATATTTGTACAAGTTTTCTCTTTCTATTTTCCAACCTGCCCTTTACTCTTCATGCACTACACACTTCTTACTGTCTTAATCTGTAGAAACCACTCTTATCCAAGACACCAATCATCCTTTCCTACTTCCCAGTTTATACCTCATTTGAATTTTGACAGTATCCATTCTATCTTCTGGTTTTCTTTTTCCTTTGCCATCTTAATATATATACACTTTGGAAATCAATTCTGAGTGCTCTTCAGATCTCATACATGCTCTCTACATAATCTCAGCAATCACATATACAACTGTAGTTATTGACTACAGCAAGAGTCAGCAAACAGGTTCTATAAAGAACCATGAAATAAATATTTTAGATTTAAGAGTGATGCGATCACTGTCTCACCTATTCAACTTGGCTTTTGTGTTACGACAACAAACAATACATAAACAAATGTATATGATGTGTTCCAATAAAACTTTATTTACAAAACAATTGGCAGACCAAATTTGTCCTATAGGTAGTAGTTTGCACACCAGTATACTATACCATGGTAATTTACAAAATGTATGAGCTTCACAACTGAATTAGTAAAATAACTGGACACATGATTAATTTTACTCAAGTCAGCCTCATCTATTTCACCCACTGGGCTGGTAGCAATGATCTTATTAGATCATTCCTGTTTAAAAGCCTTCCACAGCTCCCAATTTGTACAAGAATTGAACATGGTTTATTCATAATTGTCACCATTTCCTTTAGATCTAACTGTTGTAGTTTTTATCTTTCAACCTACTCTTGAATAATAGCAAGGATCTTTCTTATCTATTGACTATTTTTAAGAATTTTTATGTCTTCATTGAGGGATCATTGTATTTTATTCCTTTTTCGTTTATTTTTTAGTCTTAGATTTGGTTTTTGTTTTCTCAATTCTTATACCTATCTTTGCATATAGTGACCATTTAATAATTTCTTTACACATGAACAAAATTTTGTTATATATTTTATGGAAATATTTAACTTTTAGAAGGCAGTAAAATCTAACGAACTCACAAAAAGTACATTAAGATTAAGCTGCAGTACTTACCTTGGGATTAATTAAGGGTGACACTGGAAGGCTGAGTTCCTAGAGACATTTATGTAATTATTCATTATTCTGTCTTAATCAGAGTACACCTCTTTATGTAAAAGTATTTAATATTTAATTTAATTTTAATATTTAGAACAATTTGTAACTCAGGCATAGAATTTAAAATCATTTGTTATTCTGCAATTTTTACTGGGAAATATAAGAAATTTGGCATTTATTCATTAACTATGCAGCTAAACATATAAAATTAATTTTCATCTTCTGAACTGGCAAGCTTTAAAAGCAAGACACCATTTTTTGTGTTTTTCTTCTTTATCACTGTTAAGAACATCTTAGTCTTATGTAACATCAATTGCTTGAATATTCAATAAAATAAAATATGTTAATTTTTTAAATTTTATAAACATTTTAAATTTATTATTGGAAGTTCAAATTTATGTTATCAATACAAATCTTCCCGAATTTATAATTGTTCATAATGCTGGTATAATAAACAGCTACTATGGGTTCAGAATATTCCAGATTTCCATTTGTAATTTAACCTGTAACTTTGCTTTAAACCATATATCAAAAGTGGCTAAGAGAAGGAGCCCATAAAAACCTGGGTAATGTTGGCTGTCCAGCTAGACAGGTAGTTCCCCATACACTAAAATTTAATGTGATCAATTCACTATCATTTAGGCTTTGGTTCCCAGGATTGCCCTAAATTTTAATTTGTCATGCATACAGATTGAATAGAATTGAGTATGCTAACATGCAGGCAAAGTCACAAGAGATTAATGTTTAAAACACGTTATATGCACATATTAATTTACAGTGAGAGTAGTAAGTGCTAGTTAAACTGGTTAATCTTGTTGTCTACTTCTCTTGACAAAGAAACTTCATAAAAATAATATTTGGTGAGCTTGAAAACTAAATGTGGGGAATTATTTACATGAGTTGAATGTTCAGTAGGAATAGGACATGATGTACTTATGGATTAATACAAACAAGATGGTAGTTATCATCCAAAGAATAGACTACTTTCTTAAGAAGGCACCATTTTTGTTTTGTTTTGTTTTGTTTTTAACATTTATTAGTTTATACTGTGATGTCATTAGACATAAGTTCCTGCTATTTGCCTATAAGCTCTTCAAGAACTTTAAAAAATCTGCTTGTAAAACTGGAAAATAACTATAGGAATCAATCAATAAATGTTGGAAATAAACTGGATGTTTCTAATAGCCTCCTGAATTCTTCTATACATCAAATTCTTTTCAGTTCAGTTCAGTCGCTCACTCATTTCTGACTCTTTGAGACCCCATGAATCGCAGCATGGCAGGCCTCCCTGTCCATCACCAACTCCCGGAGTTCACTCAGACTCACGTCCATCGAGTCAGTGATGCCACCCAGCCATCTCATCCTCTGTCATCCCCTTCTCCTCCTGCCCCCAAGCCCTCCCAGCATCAGAGTCTTTTCCAATGAGTCAACTCTTCGCATGAGGTGGCCAAAGTGCTAGAGTTTCAGCTTTAGCATCATTCCTTCCAAAGAACACCCAGGGCTGATCTCCTTCAGAATGGACTGGTTGGATCTCCTTGCAGTCCAATGGACTCTCAAGAGTCTTCTCCAACACCACAGTTCAAAAGCATCAATTCTTCCGTGCTCAGCCTTCTTCACAGTCCAACTCTCACATCCATACATGACCAGTGGGAAAACCATAGCTTTGACTAGATGGACCTTTGTTGGCAAAGTAATGTCTCTGCTTTTGAATATGCTATCTAGGTTGGTCATAACTTTCCTTCCAAGGAGTAAGCATCTTTTAATTTCATGGCTGCAGTCACCATCTGCAGTGATTTTGGAGCCCCCAAAAATAAAGTCTGACACTGTTTCCACTGTTTCCCCATCTATTTCCCATGAAATGATGGGACCAGATGCCATGATCTTAGTTTTCTGAATGTTGAATTCCCAATTTCATTTAGATATTATAGAACCTGATGTTTTGGATTGATGCTTTTGAACTGTGGTATTCGAGAAGGGTCCCTTGTCCTGCAAGGAGATCAAAACAGTCCATCCTAAAGGAAATCAGTTCTGAATATTCATTGGAAAGACTGATGCTGAAGCTGAAACTCCAATCCTTTGGCCACCTGATGCAAAGAAGTGACTCATTTGAAAAGATCCTGATGCTGGGAAAAATTG
This sequence comes from Bos indicus, assembly GCF_029378745.1. NCBI lineage: Eukaryota > Metazoa > Chordata > Mammalia > Artiodactyla > Bovidae > Bos > Bos indicus. The sequence continues at coordinate 104,206,963 of NC_091766.1, forward strand.
AAGGCAGGAAGAGAAGAGGATAAGATGGTTGGATGGCATCAATGACTCAAGGGATATGAGTTTGAGCAAGCTTCAGGAGTTGGTGATGAGGTCACAGAGAGTTGGATGTTACTGAGTGACTGAACTGAACTGATGTTTTTGCACAAAGAAGTAATTTTTATACTGTTTATATCAACGTTTCAATAGCATATTTAATCATGAGATCATATTTTGATTGGGCACCTTACAAATAGAGTTCATGTGATAATACATTGGTTAGATCTGCCTCAGAGATATGCTTTTTAAGGATACATTTGCTTGTATTTAGGATATTTTGCAGTAATATAAAGTATTCATTTTCTCTTAAAAAATGAAATTGGAGATACTGAGTCCACAGTCAGCATTGAAACAATTAGATGGGGCTGAATACTAGCCACTAACAGAAAGATATAAAAAAAATAAAAATAAACTTTCATGTTCATTAGAGTTCTTAACACTCTTAATTATACAGTATTTGTCCAGACTCATTCGCTTATGGTACTGTTTGGTAACTGTTTTTATGACCCCTATATTTCAATGGCATCAGATTTTAAAGTTTTTTCACACCACTAGATTTGTGAAACAATGCAATAGGTAATCGCTGACTTCTTAAAGCACTAAAGACATGGTAACTAAATAAAGCTTGAGTTTTCTTTAATTAGAAATTATGAGACACTCTCTAAGTCTCATATATACTTATTTTGCCTGGACTGTAAAACCAGGTTGATCTTCTCTTTGCAAATACAGGGAAATAATTTTTCATCAGAGAAACCAAAAAGGATGGAATTCTGTAGGGAGGCCAAGATAGAAATATGCTATACAATGACTGAGGATCCCAGAGGAGCTGCCCAAGACAATTGCTCAGACTTCTCTTGTCAAGGAGGTTTGGTATCAGGTAAGTATCAAAGAAGTACTTTGCTTTTGGCTTCAGAGGATAGAGGCAAATTACTAAGATGATCTTGGGCACATATTCCTCTGTGTTACTTAAGGTTAAGATCAGAGGTCTCAAGCACAGAGGTTGGATACTTAGTTATCAGCTTTATGTTTGGTTATGATCCAATCATGTGGGACTTTGAGACTCAGCACTGTTGATTAAAATCCATGTCATATCCAACAGCATAAGGGAATGTGAAGGAAATGAATGTAAGCATGCAAGAGAACCGAATAGTCACTGTGCTATGTAAATCAAAATATATTGTGAGGTAAGTGGAATTGATTTGGTTATTATCCTTTTCTCTTACCTCCAGATAAATTTTGTTAAAAATCAGATAAGTGTTGCAGGATTAATTTGTTTCCTGTTAGAAAATGTGCTATTCTAATTATGGAAATATTTTTCATAGTTCAGCAGCTGAGGTACGAGAGAAGACAGACTACAGGATGAGAAAAGAACAGTCAGGTATTTGGGGGATAAATTAAATAGACTGGCCTTACATTTTTCATCCTTCCTGCTTATTTCCTTTTTGTACTCTTCCTCCTTCCTTCCTTTCCTGTTCCCTCCTTTTTTGTCTCCTTTTCATCACTATTTCTTTGCTTCTTTTGTGTCCTGTATTTTGTTACACATATAAGACTAGATGTTTTCTGTATGCCAGAACTGATCTAGGGGACTGTCAGTGAGACTGTGCTTTGCAAGCATTTAAGGAAGTATTAGAAATGGCATATTCAAGGCAGACCAACTGCTGTATACCTCATCTGTGACTTAGCACATGCAGAAATGCCTCTGGTTAGAATCTAGGGACTGTTTCTTTCCATTTTATCTTTGGCTGTTGTGAGTGACCCAGAATTGTTTTTGAAGACTGAAATTTCCCCTGGGAATGCCCTGTGCCCATCAAAAATGCAGGAAACTAATGTTTTCTGTAATATTAATCTCTGTTAATTATATATCTTCTCATAACTTTGACTTACTAATTTGAGTAAAGAAAGGAGTAAAAACGTGCACGTTTTCAATATTTCCAGGAATAGAACAATAAGTTAATTTAAGCTGTGCTGTCGGTCAATTCAATGACTTAGTTGGAATTGTCACTTCTAGAAATAGTTCATTACTTTCAACACAATTGAACTGTAAAGTTAGAAAAGAAATATATATATATATATGTATTCATTAAAGCAGAAGGGATATTAGCCCTATATGACCTTTGAGTTACATAAATAAGTACTCAAGAACAACAGATTTTTACCAGATGTAGTTATATGTGATAAAAGTTTATGGGTTATAGGGCGAGGTAAAGGAAACATTCTTGAATGATAGAGATGGTTACATACCTGCCATAATCTCAGTTAAATCTGTCACTCCTTCCTTAATGATAGCTAAATTTGAATACATAATTATTGCTATTTAAAATTGAACTCATTTTTTAATACTGACCTTTAAACTTGACCCAAAATTAAGAGATAATCATCTACCTGGATTGTATGAGATTTTATAACTGGCCCTATTTTGACATAAACAATTGATAGATAATTAAGCGTAAGCAATTAATGAAAGGTAATAAGGGAGGCTTGCCACATAAATAATTATGACATCAGATCAGATCAGATCAGATCAGTCGCTCAGTCGTGTCCGACTCTTTGCGACCCCGTGAATCACAGCACGCCAGGCCTCCCTGTCCATCACCAACTCCCAGAGTTCACTCAGACTCACGTCCATCGAGTCAGTGATGCCATCCAGCCATCTCATCCTCTGTCGTCTCCTTCTCCTCCTGCCCCCAATCCCTCCCAGCATCAGAGTCTTTTCCAATGAGTCAACACTTTGCATGAGGTGGCCAAAGTACTGGAGTTTCAGCTTTAGCATCATTCCTTCCAAAGAAATCCCAGGGCTGATCTCCTTCAGAATGGACTGGTTGGATCTCCTTGCAGTCCAAGGGACTCTCAAGAGTCTTCTCCAACACCACAGTTCAAAAGTATCAATTCTTTGGCATTCAGCTTTCTTCACAGTCCAACTCTCACATCCATACATGACCACAGGAAAAACCATAGCCTTCACTAGACAAACCTTTGTTGGCAAAGTAATGTCTCTGCTTTTGAATATGCTGTCTAGGTTGGTCATAACTTTCCTTCCAAGGAGTAAGTGTCTTTTAATTTCATGGCTGCAGTCACCATCTGTAGTGATTTCGGAGCCCAGAAAAATAAAGTCTGACACTGTTTCCACTGTTTCCCCATCTATTTCCCATGAAGTGGTGGGACCGGATTATTTTCAAATAGTAGTTTCTGATACTGAAGAACATATTAAATTTAACATTCACTGATCAGTATTTCAATTTGAGGTTAGACTATCTTCAATCTCTTAAATGAAATCCCATATGATATATTAAATTTAATATATGCTATTATTAAATATTTAAAAACATAATGTTTATTATATCTACTTTAATAAAGTTGAAAACATACAAGCAAGTCTTTGATGCATTTGAACATCAATTACCTATGAATACAGCTATATATATTGCATGGAAGAAGTTATGATTTAAATAAATATACTTTTAAAATTTTTTATTGAGGCAAAATTCGCATAACAATATTAACCATTTTAAAGTAAACAAAGTGATATTTAGTGTATTCAGTATGTTGTGAAACCACCATTCTATCTAGTTCTACTATAGACTGAATAGTTTCACCAAAATCACATGTTGGAACCATAACCCGCGATGTGACTGGCCTTTTAAGAAGTAGTAAAGGTTAAATGAGGTCATAGGGTGTGACTCTAATCCAATAGGACTGGTGTTCTTATGAGAAAAGGTAAGTATGCCAGGAGTGTGTCTGCACAGCAAAAAGGGCCATATGAAGAAAGAGGGAGAAGGTGGCCAACTGCAAGTCAAGGAGAAAAGTCTCACGAGAAACTAGCACTGCCTGCACCCTGATCTAGGCCCTCCAGCTTCTAGAACGGTGAGCAATGCCTTTTCATTGTTAAGCTACCCAGTCTTTGGTATTTTGTTATGGCAGCTTCAGTGGACAAATACAAGTTTGAAAATATATGCATCACTCTGAAATGAAACCCTGTACCCACTAAACTGTTATCCCCTATTCCCTAGTCCCCAGTTGGTGGCAAGCACCTATATGCTTTCTATCTCTGTGGAGATACCTATTTTGGATATTTAATATGATATGAATATTGTATGTAAACGTTTTTGTTTGGCTTCCTTCATTAACATAACTTTATAAAATTCATCATTGTCGTCACATGCTTCAGTAGTTTTTATGGGTTTAACTGTGTCCCTAAATGAGGTATCTTGAGGTCCTAATCTCAAATACAAAAGAATGTGGACTTATTTAAAGACAGAGCCATTGAGCATGTAATTCGTTAATGTAATTCGCCAAGAGCAGAGTAGACCCTTAAACCACTTATAAGACTGCTGTTCTTATAAGACAATATGAAGATATGGGGAAAGAATACCATGTAATAACAGCGTTGCTTCCCTGGTGTCTCAGCTGGTAAAGAATCCTCCTGCAATATGGGAGACCTGGGTTCGATCCCTGGGTTGGGAAGATTCCCTGGAGACAGGAATGGCTACCCACTACAGTATTCTGACCTGGAGAATTCCATGGAATGGGGTAGCAAAGAGTTGGACACGACCAAGCGACTTTTATTTTCACTTTCAAAAAGAGTCAGAGACTGAAGTTATGCACAAAAAGTCAAGGAATGTGAAGGATTTCTTGCATTATCAGAAGCTAAACAACCGGCAAAGAAATGTTTGTCTTCTACAGATTTTGGGAGTGTGGCCTTGCCAACTTCTTGATCATTTCTAGCCTCTAAAATAGTCTGAAAATAAATTACTTTTTGTATTAGGTCACCTAGTTTATGGTACTTTGTTATGGCAGCCTTAAGAAATTAATACAGGCTTTGGCACTGGGAAGGAATTTGCAGCTGTAACAAATACCTGAAAACGTGAAAGTGGTTTTGGATTTGAGTAACAGTGATGAATTCTTTTACTTCATTGACTACACTAAAGCATTTGACTACATGGATCAAATAAACTGTGGGAAATTCTTCAGGAGATGGGAATACCAGACCATTTTATCTACCTCCTGTGAAACATGTATGCAGATCAAGAAGCAACAGTTAGAACCGGACATGGAACAACAGACTGGTACCAAATTGGGAAAAGAGTACGTCAAAGCTGTATATTGTCACCCTGCTTATTTAACTTATATGCAGAGTACATCATGTGAAATGCTAGGCTGGATGAAGCACAAACTGGAATCAAGATTGCCAGGAGAATATCAATAACCTCAGATATGCAAATTACACCACGCTTATGGCAGAAAGTGAAGAGAGACGTGATGAAGGTGAAAGGGCCTCTTGAGGAAGATGAAAGATGAGAGTGAAAAAGTTGGCTTAAAACTAGACATTCAAAAAACGAAGATCATGGCATCTGGTCCCATCACTTCATGGCCAATAGATGGGGAAACAATGGAACAGTGACAGGCTTTATTTTTTTGGGCTCCAAAGTCACTGCAGATGGTGACTGCAGCCGTGAAATTAAAAGACACTTGCTCCTTGGAATAAAAACTGTGAGAAACCTAGACAGGATATTAAAAACCAGAGACATTACTTTGCCTACAAAGTCCATCTAGTCAAAGCTATGTTTTTGTCAGTAGTCATGTGTGGATGTTAGAGTTGGACCACAAAGAAAGCTAAGTGACAAAGAATTGGTGCTTTTGAACTGTGGTGTTGGAGAAGTCTCTTGAGAGTCCCTTGGACAACAAGGAGATCCCACCAGTCAATCCTAAAGAAATCAATCATGAATATTCACTGGAAGGACTGGTGCTAAAACAGAAGCTCCAGTGCTTTGGCCACCTGATGCTAAGAGTCAACTCACTAGAAAAAACCCTGATGTTGGGAAAAATTGTAGGCAGCAAGAGAAGGGGATGACCGAGGATGTGACAGTTGGATACAATCACAGATTCAATGGACATGAGTTTGAGCAAGCTTCGGGATTTGGTGAAGAACAGGGAAGCCTGGCGTGCTGCAGTCCATGGGGTTGCACAGAGTCAAACAGAACTGAGTGACTGAACAATAACAATGGTGACAAAAGGAAGAGTTTTGAGGTGCATTACAAGAAAATAGATTTATTTGAAAGCACTGTTCATAGAAATGTGGATGTTTATTTTACTAGGAAAGTCTAAGGAGGAAAAAAAAAGAATGCTGTAAAGGAAGCTTCTATTATCTTAGAAAATATATACATTACAGTGATTAGAAATATATATTAGAAATATAATGTTCTTAGAAATATAATGTTCTTAGAAATATAATGTTCTTAGAAATATGAATCTTAAAAGTACTTCTGATGAGGCATCAGATTGAAATGAAGAATATGAGATTTGAGATTGGAGGGAAGATTATCCTTGTTATAAGTGACAGAAAACTAGGATGGATCATGTTCAACAGTTCTGTAAAAAGTAGAATTTTAGCTTGATGAAATTGGATATTTTCCTGAGGGGATTTTCAAGCAAAGTGCAAAAAGCGTGATCTGGTTTCTCCTTGCTGCTTATAGAAGAATGTGAGAGGAAAAACATAAATTGAAGATGTATTGCTAGGCAAAAAAGAATCTTCACGTGATGACTTCTAACACTATCAACCTATTTAGAATACCTTGATCTGGAGGTAGGGGTAAGTCTGTGACTGGACAAACATTAGAAAAAGAGATTGTGTGTGACATATGGATTCAGCTGGCCATCTCAGCAGAAGGCAGGAATAGATATACATTTACCCAGGAAGAATCTGCAGAGAGTCCTTGTAGCTAATGGTGTGGATTCCCACAATATCCACAGAATATAAACAAGGGGTGACCAAAATTTCTGAGGATTTTGTATCAGCAGAAATACTGCCAACTCATGGAATGGAACAGAAGTGGATGAAATAAAGGAAGAATAATACAGAGGGCACGGATTCCCAGAGCTGGGTGGACCTTCTGGAATCCAAAGAGTGGAGCCACCACTCTGGACGAGGTCATTTGGCTGCATCTTCATACTGCTTGCTCCTGTGTGTGTGTGTGTGTGTGTGTGTGTGTGTGTGTGTGTGTATGTGTTTGTGTGTGTATGTGTGTGTTCTCCCTTTGCATCTTTCTTGCAATAATGACATTTACTCTCACCCAGATAATCCAAATTTTTCTTCTTAATTCAAGATCTTTAATCATATTTGCACAGAACAGACTTTTTCCCCCAAGTGAGGTGATATTCATAGTCTCCAGGAGTTAGGAAATAGACAAATCTTTGGGAGACTTTATCAGCCTACTGCAGCTGAATTTCATCATTAAATACATTTTCAAGAAGGACAAATAAATATATACTACATGGGTCCTAATTTGAGTATAAATAGCTCCTAATGTTCAAACTGCTTTTATCACTATTAAGTAATTTGTTTTACATTTATTGGATTGAATAACAGCTTCATTGGCTGTGACTCTGAAGACCCATGAAAGTTAAACCCTGGCATGTACTCTGACACTGACTGTGGCAATAAAGAAATTAAGAAGACCTCAAATTTTGTCCTTTCAAGTTTTTTGACTCATATGTATAAATATTATATAAAATACACATTATGTTTATGATAAACTATTATTCAATGCTTTTCTCTCTTGCTGGAATCTTTTATAATATATATCTACATATCTAACAGCTATCTCTACATAGAAATAGATTACATTTACTTTTATTAAACAAAAGTTCTTGCATTCTCTAGATTTAGGTATTCACTTATAAAAGTTTTTATCTATTCTCTTTAAATACTTCATTATATCTTTTATTGCCTTTTAGAAAAATTATTATTTGCTTCACCTATTTTATTTTCTTCTCAGTGATGCCAATTATTTCTTTATAGTTTACATTCTTAATGACCATTGCTCCTTTACACTTCATTTGTTTTTTTTTCCCCCCTTATGCTACCTTTCCTGACACTAATTTCATTTCAATGAGATCTATTTTACATTCCACTTATTTACAAAAGTATTTATTATAATGCTCATTGTAACCACTAGGCTTTTTACTTCATTATTTTTCAGTTGTTGATTTCTTGTAAGTTTTTAGTCAATTTGTAGAGTCCATATTGTGTTTTATGTGTCTAGAATATAGAAATATTTTGAAATCTCTTTGTTTATGGGTGTGTCTTGCATATACCCTTCAACTGTCCTCTTCACACTCTGTTCCTTTTAGTTTGTGGAAGGGAATGTATGATCTCTGGGCATTCTATCTGGATCATTTTATTAGTTATTTTTAAATGTAGATCATTCCATTTGGATCTTTTACCTTCATCTTTTGAGTTAATATAAAAAGGGTATTCTAAGAGCATACTAAGTGGCAGGCATGGCAGCTGGGATATGCAACCTTAGGACACTTACTCATAGATTCTATCCCTTTTTTTTTTTCCCTCAGCTTTCTTCAGATAGCAGCTTTTTTTTCACCTCAGTTAAGACTGTGTCTTGGATAGAAAGACACTTAAATAACTTTCCCACTCTCATCATTATATCAGTAAGAACGGTTGATACAGGAAAGAGACTTCTGAGTACTTCAGCCTCATATAAATCGTGTGTAACGATTTACTTTTTAAGTAGCATAAATACAGACTTACTTTTTAAAATAGGTGCCTAATGAAACAAGTCTTACTACTTCCAATTCTTGTCACACATTTGGAATAATATATGAAATAAAATCCAACAGTGAAAGAAATCTGTCTAGGAAGAATTTTTTTTAATATAAATTTATTTATTTTAATTGGAGGCTAATTACTTTACAACATTGTATTGGTTTTGCCATACATCAACATGAATCCACCATGAGTGTACACGTGTTCCCCATCCTGAACCACCCCCCCTTCCTCCCTCCCCATACCATCCCTCTGGGTCATCTCAGTGCACCAGCCCCAAGCATCCAGTATCGTGCATTGAACCTGGACTGCCGATTTGTTTCATATATGATATTATTCATGTTTCAATGCCATTCTCTCAAATCATCCCATCCTCTCCCTCTCCCACAGAGTCCAAAAGACTGTTCTATACATCTGTGTCTCTTTTGCTGTCTCGCATACAGGGTTATCATTACCATCTTTCTAAATTCCATGTATATGTGTCAGTATACTGTATTGGTGTTTTTGTTTATGGCTTACTTCACTCTGTATAATAGGCTCCAGTTTCATCCACCTCATTAGAACTGATTCAAATGTATTGTTTTTAATGGCTGAATAATACTCCATTGTGTATATGTACCACGGCTTTCTTATCCATTCATCTGCTGATGGACATCTAGGTTGCTTCCATGTCCTGGCTGTTATAAACAGTGCTGCGATGAACAGTGGGGTACACGTGTCTCTTTCCCTTCTGGTTTCCTCAGTGTGTATGCCCAGCAGTGGGATTGCCGGGTCATAAGGCAGTTCTATTTCCAGTTTTTTAAGGAATCTCCACACTGTTCTCCATAGTGGCTGTACTAGTTTGCATTCCCACCAACAGTGTAAGAGGGTTCCCTTTTCTCCACACCCTCTCTAGCATTTATTTCTTGTAGACTTTTGGATAGCAGCCATTCTGACTGGCATGAAATGGTACCTCACTGTGGTCTTGATTTGCATTTCTCTGATAATGAGTGATGTTGAGCACCTTTTCATGTGTTTGTTAGCCATCTGTATGTCTTCTTTGGAGAAATGTCTCTTTAGTTCTTTGGCCCATTTTTGATTGGGTTGTGGAAGTATGTTTTTAAAATTGTGAAAATACTTAGCATGACTTTTATAGTCCCTTATGTGTGTTGGTTAAGCAGCCCCCAAATAGCCTTTCCCTACCTGGAACTAAAACAAAGATTCGCTATATCTCCAGTAACTGAAAAATCTTATGTCAGCCAAGGTCTGAGAGAAAAACTGATAATGCATGCAAAAGAAGAATCAAGGAGAACTTAAAAGGAGAGGCTATTTAAAGTTGCAGGCAAGGTTAAGAGGAACCAAAAAGGTGTGAAGCTAGCATTAGCAGGGCTTGGCCCAGTCTGAGGTCTGAGGGGCTTGGGGAGGAAGCAGTTGTCTGAACAGAGAGAGAGCTAGAGTGGGGAAAAGGACACAAAAGACATTCTATCCAACATCCATTATCCTGAAAAACTCAGTGGCCAACACACACATACACAGAGTTAATGCATATGGTAGTCTCCTGGGAGAAGAACATTGCCAAGAATGTGGATTGAAGATTTGAAGAGACAAACAGAGAATATATTACATAATCCATAGTACTAAAATGCCTGATGTATTTAGTGAGCCAATGCTAGGGAGAAGTGTGAAGGCTCCCAAACCTGAAGTCATGATGGTTGAGGTCAAACAGATAATCCTGGTGTTTGTTTTCTGGCAGGACTAGACTTGGGCCTCCCAGGGAGCGCTAGTGGAATCCATATGTCAGTGCGGGAGACATGAGAGATGTGGGTTCGACCCGTGGGTCAGGAAGGTCCCCTGGAGAAGGGAATAGCTACCCACTCCAGTACTCTTGCCTGGAGAATCCCACAGACAGACGGAACCTGGCAGGCTACAGTCCATAGAGTCACAATGAGTCGGACACGACTGAAGTGACTTAGCACTCTTTCAGACTTGAATGAACTTCTGGATTCAAACATGTTAGCTTCTCTATTTGGACAGTTTCTACATTTAAGTTCTTAGAAAATGTGACCAGCGTGTTCGATGATCTGGCCTACGTGTGCATATCACATAAAAAGGAAAATACCATTTAAGCAAACATTTATTTTCTGATCAAAAATATGAACAGGATGATAGGACTTAGTGGAAAGAAGAGCTAGGAACTCAAAGTCCTAGTTTAAAGTCAGAGCTCTGTGATTAACTACTCTGGATCCATGCATACATATTTCATCTTGTTGAGTCTCAATTTCTCTCATTTGCTAAAAGAGAAATTTAACATACCTATTACGTACTTAAGGAAGATTACTCCTGTACAGAATTATTACAATATTAACTAATGTTTTGTACTCAAACTAATGTAAAATAAGCTAGATGACAGATACATGAGAAATAATCAAATGAGTAATTGTAAAATAATATTCTACAGGAATTTGATGTAATTTACTAGAGATATTTTTAAATGTCCCAGATAAAGCAAATATACTTCTCCTGCAGGATACATTTCTATAATAAGAGATTATCAAGTAATTTATATGACATTATATATTTCCAATATATGTGGTTTTAAAATCTTTTTTTTTTCCTGACTTTCATTTTTTGTTAGCTGGAATAATGACAAAAATGACCTTTAAAAAGTGTACTGTACACCCGTGGCAGATTCATGTTTATGTATGGCAAAACCAATACAATATTGTAAAGTAATTAGCCTCCAATTAAAATTAAATTTAAATTAAAAAAAAAGTGTACTGTGTATTCCTTATGAAGTTATTTCAATTCTGTGAAATTATCATGTATTAAAAAAGACTACTCAGTGCTAGAGTTGCTCGTATTTTTATACTAGACTTCAGAAAAACTATTGGAGCACCACAGAAAAAGTGTAATTTAAAAGAACATAAAATATAATACAGTTTTGTAATGTTTTAACTAGGTAATTTCCTTCACAAATCAGTTTATTACAACATTATTTTCAAAAGTAAAGTACTAAAAACATTCTGAAAGTCCATAAATAGAGAAATGCTTGTCTAAATTATGGTTCCTTAACTCTGTGAAATAAAGTGAGGTTTATATGTACTGAGTTGAAAAGTCATCCACAATGGAGTACTGAAAAAAGCGAAGCAGAATAATATATATCATGCAACTCAATTTTTATTAAAAATTAAATAAATAAAACTAAACTAACTGGTTGTACATTTATATAAACATTGAAAAATAAATGAAAAATCATACTCTTTATAGCATTGCTTGACTTTTATTGCTGGGAAAATTAATGGAGAAGGGGAATAATTTTCCTCATACACATTGCATTGTTTGGAATTATTGCAAACAGCATATATTGTTGTATAATTTTTGAACTCACAAAAATTATCATATAAATTAAACTATAATGGTAATTCAAGAAAGCACCTGAATATTTTGTAATGTCTGATTAGTATGTGTGTTAAATTACAAATAGACTACAATGTTTGTTAGAGCATCTACAGGTAATAATGAATTTTTAATTTACATTGAGATACTCTATATTTTTTATGCATGTGCACATAAAGTTATGACCAACCTAGATAGCATATTGAAAAGCAGAGACATTACTTTGCCAACAAAGGTTTGTCTAGTCAAGGCTATGGTTTTTCCTGTGGTCATGTATGGATGTGAGAGTTGGACTGTGAAGAAAGCTGAGCACCGAAGAATTGATGCTTTTGAACTGTGGTGTTGGAGAAGACTCTTGAGAGTCCCTTGGACTGCAAGGAGATCCAACCAGTCCATTCTGAAGGAGATCAACCCGGGGATTTCTTTGGAAGGAATGATGCTAAAGCTGAAACTCCAGTTCTTTGGCCACCTCATGCAAAGAGTTGACTCATTGGAAAAGACTGTGAGGATAGGAGAGATTGGGGGCAGAGGAGAAGGGGATGACAGAGGATGAGATGACTGGATAGCATCACCGACTCGATGGACGTGAGTTTGAGTGGACTCCGGGAATTGGTGATGAATAGGGAGGCCTGGCATGCTGCGATTCATGGGGTCGCAAAGAGTCAGACATGACTGAGCGATCGAACTGCACTGAACTGAACATGTATAGTTAAATTAATAAAACACATTAATATTTAGGCTCAAAAATACAGAATAAGAAGTGATATCCAAGGACAGTCATTCACACCATATCATCACCGTGACCAGGAATATAATAAGATAAATAAGCAATACTAATAGTTTACTTTCTCCTTTCTTTGCTTATGTTCAAAATTCATATGAACTTTCTACAACCAGAAATATTTAGAGGGGTTCAGAAGAAGTAAGATAATATTCCTTGCCTTATACAATGTAAAAAGCCTCTGAATATCCTAGCAACCCTTATCCTTTTCATAAAACAAAGTTAACATTAAAATATTTAATGTTACTTTATTTTTGTTAGAGCAGCACTCCAAAATAATGTCAGCAGATCACCCTATCACGGAGGTACAGGTCTCATGGTGCCAGCTCAGCTTCATGCTTCCTTCTGAAATAGCATCATCTGAACACCTCCGGATGTTGGTTAATCATTCCAATGAATATAAAAGTGTGCACTGCAAACTCAGCAAAGATATATGTCAGAGGAAAATTTCCTTTTTGTTTAATTAACATCTGAAAATATGATTTAGCAAGGAAAAAAAAAAAACATCTTGAGGATCTCTGTTACATAGCAAATGGGGATCTCTTTATTGTCTTCGTATAGGGGCATAGCTCCTTAAACATCAAGTATGCCGATAAAATACAGTGAGAGTCTGGAGGAGAGCCTTTCAGATCTCAATACCTAGCTTTTCCAAAACTTATAATAGGAATTCTCAACTATATAGTCAAGGGTGGAGACACTGTAAGAAAATTTAGGGGCATTTCCCTGGTGGATGAGTGGTAAGGAATTTGCCTGCTGATGCAGGAGATGTGAGTTCGGTCCCTGGTCAGTTCCTCATGCCTCAGAGCAATTAAGCCAGTGCACCACAGCTCTCGGGCCCGTGGTCAAGAGCCTGGGAGACACTCCTACTGAACCCAGTAGTAGCAGCGGTTCAGTGCTGCAACTGTTGTAGTCCGTGGGCTCTAGAGCCCGTGTTCCGCCAGAGAAGGCGCCACAGTGAGAAACCTGTGCACTGCATCTAGAGAGTAGCCCCTGCTTGCCAGAACTAGAGAAAGCCCACACACAACAATAAAGTCTTGGCACAGCCAAAGAATAACTAACCACATAGATAAATAAGCAGATACATTTAGGCACACGGTTACAAGCTCCACAATAATTCCACAAAGAATTCTGGAGTAAGCTAGAAACTAGGACATTTGATGAACATTTCTGAGTTCATATTTAAAATTCTCATGCTCTAATCACTCCAGGAACACCAACCAGCCTACTCTTGTTTTGATGAGGTCACCATTTAGTCTTAGGGTCTAAGAAACCTTGAGTAAAGACATAATTTGGACCAGAAACTGGTCCATATTTTAGTTACATGATTGCTGGTCTTTATGTGTGTTGACTTCTGTATGCTGCATCAGTCCTTGCCAGTTACAAGCATGGTGTTGCTCACAATCTCATCTATTCAATAAGTACACATTATTGACAGTAATGATAACTCTTCTAAGATAATCATTGACAGCAAATATAGAATTAAATTATTAAAGTCTGTTTCATGATGCATAGAATAGTCAAAACAATTTATATTCTTACTCATTTGTATACTTTTAAACAACTGTTTATGAATGTTCACTTTATCCCAGTCCTGAGTCTAGGAAAAGAAGAACAAAGAAACAGAATTTAAACTTAAGCCATGCTACCAAGAAGCGTTCATTCTAGAGTCAGTGATTGCAGTCAAATTAAGTAGTCGAACAAAGAATCCAAACAAAGAACAGTGTAAGAGCAAAGGCCCTAAAGCATTTGCAAAATGGATAAAAAGGATGGTGGTATTGATGAAATAGAATGATCAAGAAAGAGTTTGGTACAACATGAGGTGATAAGGGTCAGGCAAGAGCCAGCCCATGAAAGGTGTTTATTATAGGCTGTGTAAAAATATCTGATGCTTTAAAAAAAACAGTTGGAAGCTATTGAAAATTCTTAAGCAGGAAAAGTATTCATATTGTATTGTATTTTTGAAAGTAGTTGGGTAAAGTACTGTGACTATGATGGAGGGTGAAATTTGGAAGCAAAGTCTTAAGAGGATATTGTGATTGTGAAGAGAAGAATTGAGAGCTGCTACAAAAAGTTTTCTCTAGTGGCTCAGATGGTAAAGAACCCACCTGCAATGCTGGAGACCTGGGTTTGATCCCTGGGTTTGGAGGATCCCCTGGAAGAGGTCATGGCAACCCACTCCAGTATTCTTACGTGGAGAATCCCCATGGATAGAGGAGCCTGGCAGGCTACAGTCCATGGGGTCACAAAGAATCGGACACGACTGAGCACACACAAAGGAGAGTAGTCATAGGAATGCAAAGTGGACATTTTGGAAATAACTTTAGAGGTAGAACTCTCAAGAGAATCAAGAATGCTGCCTTATACTTCATCAAAATTTAAAATGCCTGCTCTTCAAAAGACTTCACTGAGACCACTTGCAAATCACATACTTGGTGAGAGAATTATATTGAAATATGTAAGCACAATCAAAGTGAAACAGTAAGAAAACAAGAAGCAATAAATAAAATTGGGTATAATTTATTTATTAGTGAAGTCATAACTTTAACAAAGAATATGTACAAATCACAAATATGTATATGAAAATGCTAAGCATCTTTAGTCATCAGGAGAATACAAAAGAAAACTGTGATGAGATGCCACTTTGCTGCTGTTTAGCTGCTAAGTCATGTCTGAATCTTTGTGACCCTGTGGACTGTAGCCCAAAAGGCTCCTCTCTCCATGGGATTTCCAAGGCAAGAATACTGGAGTAGGTTCTCTCTTCCTTCTCCAGGGTATCATCCCAACCCAGGGATCGAACCTGTGTCTCATGCTTCTTGGCAGGTGGATTCTTTACCCCTGAACCCCCTGGGAAGCCCACTACATGCCTTTAAAACTGGTTTATATTAAAAAGCCTATCATATCAAGTGCTGACAAGATGTGGAGATACATGACCTTGTAGGATTAATGGTAGGAATGTAAAATGTTAGAAACACTCTTTTGAAGACAGTTTGACAGTTTCTTGAAAATACAACTTCCATATGATCCGACTATTTCACTGCAAATTATTAGCTCCCTAAAACAAAAGAATGAAATTTGTCCATACAAAGATGTATACACAAGCATTCACAGCAGCTTTATTCTGGTAACATTTCTAAAGTTTAAACGACTTAAATACTCATCAAAAGGTGAATGTAAAAAGTGTGCTATACCACATAAAATATTACTACTCATCCAAACAAAATATTCTATTTGAGGCATGCAACACAATGCATACATTTTAAAATAATAATGTTGTATGAATGTCCAACATAAAAGTTCATAAAATTCTAGAAAATGCCAATCCATTTAAGCGGTAGAATATTTCAGCAGTTGCTTGGAGGCAGGGATGAGAAAAGGGGGAGAGGGGATGAGAAAAGGGGGAGAGAGGTTGAGAAAGGTTAGGACAGAAATTATGAAGGGCATGAGGAGGCTTTTGGGGTGACATGTGTGTCTATTATCTTGGTTGTGTGATGGTTTTGAAGCCATATATATATATGTCAAAACTTGTCAAATTGTACACTTTCTACATAGCCAGTTTATTGTACATCAAGTTTGCTCTTAAGAAAAACAAAAACTAGTTTTTGCCTTCAGCCAAGGGGTAGATTAAGTTTGCAGTTTCTGAAATGAGATAATACACTAAAAACAAATCAGTTGATACAAGAAAGAAATGGAAAATATTCTTCCAACCAAAATTGAAGATTGTAGCCTGGGAAGAGTACCTTAGGAAACTCTGAGAACACATCAGAAGTCAAGGCAAGTAACATAATCTTTTGAGACAAAGGGCTGTATATCAAATGATGTCATACTGACAATTTACACAATCCAGATCTAAGAGTCAGTTTGTTGTGATCCACATAGTCAAAGGTGTTCGTGTAGTCAATGAAGCAGATTTTTTTTTTCCTCTGCCTTTTCTAAAGCCAGCTTGCACATCTGGAAGTTTTCAGTTTGCTTACTGTTGAAGTGTACCTTGAAGGATTTTGAGCATTATCTTGCTAGCATGTGAAATGAGCAAAACTGTATGGTAGTTTGAGCATTCTTTGACATTGACCTTCTTTGGGATTGGAATGAAAACTGACCTCTTCCAATCCTGTGGCCACTGCTGAGTTTTCCAAATTTGCTGGCATATTGAGTGCAGCACTTTAACAGCATTGTCTTTTAGAATTTGAAAAGCTCAGCTGGAATTCCATCATCTCCACTAGCTTTGTTCATCGTAAGTCTTCCTAAGGCCTGCTTGACTTCACTCTCCAGGATGTCTGGCTCTAGGTGAGTAACCACACCATCCTGGTTATCTGGGTCATGAAGATCTTTTTTGTATCGTTCTTCTGTGTATTCTTGCCACCTCTTCTTAATCTCTTCTACTTCTGTTAGGTCCATACCATTTCTGTCCTTAATTGTGCCCATCTTTGCATGAAATGTTCCCTTGGTATATTCAATTTCCTTGAGATCTCATCTTTCCCATTTATTGTTTCCCTATATGTTTACAGTGTTCCCTTAAGAATGTTTCTGACTGAGAGTTAGGGAGGGACTCTTCCACCTTGTCTGATACTTAGCCTCAGGGCTGATTAAGGCTGAGACAGGGCTCCTAGCAAAGACTGTGGGAAGGGAAGTGTTTGGGCTATGCATTTACTCAGCTATTCACAAAAGGAAACTGAGTAGCCTCTAACCTCAACCTAAAAACTGTCAAGACAGGCATTTTCAAAAACAAAAACTTCTATTGCATTGCTTTCTCCTACAGCTTGCTCTGTCGCTCATCTTTCCCAAATGCTCATGATTTCCACTTCTTAATTTCAGGTTTTACCAGATTCTAGCCCTCATATTCAGTTCTTTAATGACTATCCTTTTTTTTTTCCCCCCAAATTAAACCCATTCATTGTATATCCTTAGATTCTCTAACATGGAATAGGAAATCGGGAGGCCAGATTAAAATGCTTCATACATCACAAATGAACAAAACTCAAAGTAAGCTAATTATAGTTTTTAACTTAGAAATATTACCCTATAAATATGCAACCCTGAAAAACTAAAGTGGACTACAACATAAGGCTTGCCACTTTCCACATTATTGTGGCAACAAATAATGATTCTGCTTTATAATCTGGTATTTGTATCAAGTCAGTTGATGGGCATCTGAACATATGCACTAACCCTTGCATTTCCTTGTAGCTCTCATGTATATGTGCATTTTCTCCTTCCACTGTCAAGTAGCCCCAGACAACTGCAGCCACAGGAGGAAGCATACCCGGCCTTGTATTTCCTCAGTCTGAATTACACCCCAGAGCTCTGCCATCTCTTCTCTCGTCTAATCTTGAAAGCATGACAATCTCATGCTGATAGCTGACTCCTCCATTAGTGAATTGGCTCATTACCACTAGAAACTGGGGATTCAGAGCATATCCCATGACTACAGTGTCAAGTCTCTGTTATGTGACAGATGCTGTGTAAGGTAATCTATCCATGTATTTCTAATACTGACATCAACTCATAAAACAAGGATGACTGTATCCCCTTTAAAGATCAAAACACTGAGATGAAGGTGATATCCCCTAGGTCACAAAACAGTAAAGGTAGAGTTTTAATCCAGCATCTATATTTTTTCCACTAAGCCAAACTGATCATTTTATCCTTTTCACTTAAATAGACAAGATCCACTATCTGAAATTTCAACCAATAGTTTTACAATCCTGACTATTTATTAGTCAGTCACAGTTTTAGGGAAAATGTTCCTATCTTTTGCAAATAAAATAAGTATTTAAAACAAGGCATTACGAAGCACACAGTCCTTTTGGGTCTGAGTTCGTTTTGAAAGGATTTTGACAAAATTTCCAATTTATGTTTATAGAAACTCCTCTATTTATGCATAAATTTGGCATATGTTATTTCCCTTTTTTCCTTTATTGTGGAATATGACTTAATTATTTTAGTAGAAACTAAAATTTAAAGTAGAAAATTTATTGTAATTAAATTTACTTTGGCACATTTATTGTCAAAACCACTGAATACTGACCGATCTGTAGGCACTAAGTACTAGCACTCAGTACAATTCTGGAAAGATGTCTAATCAAACTGAGTTATGGTAAGTCATTCTAAGAAGATTTTCATTCAAATAGGAATGGCAAATCTCAGCTTCCCAGCCCTGTCTCCACTGTACCTCCACACCCTCAATACCCACAGTACAACTGACTGATTTATTAGAATTAGGATCATAAAAAAAAAAAAAAAAATCAATTCATTTGAAAGCCAGGCATTGAAAACCAGAAATACTAAAATGCGGTCAGATTTGAGTCATCCACCATCCTTTGCCCAGTGCCTGAAGATGCTCTTTAAGGTAAACAATGAATATTGGCTGGCTTAGGTTCAAGTAAGACATTTGATACCCAGAGAAAAATAAGCAGGAGAGTGAATAAAGCAGTAGTCACATTTCTGAAGAATGAAATCAGTAGATTGCAAGTGACAGGTTCAATTACTGGTCCATGGACCACTGACACATCCGCCTTAAACTCTGAGGAATGGGCAGTGGGAAAAGGATGAATAACTCTTAAGATTTAGAGAAAATATGTAACCACTCAGGCAGAAAATTAGCAATTACATTTCGTGCCATCAGTAATAACTATTTCAACAAAGATCTTAGGTTAACGTCAGACTGTGTGACAGTGTATCAACCATTACACCTGTGTTCAATCAGCGTCCACATCCCTCAACGCGATCCTGAGCTGTTTAGTTCAGATGTGGCTCCGTCAGGGATAGGCAAGATGGCCGACGTCTGCTACAGAAGCGTTCAAAAGCAATTGACTTCACAGTGTTGATGCTGACTGTTGAAAAGAGAAAAATTCTGTAAAATTTGTCTTTTCAGGTTTTCCTTTGATTATTTTTTTTCTGGTTATGAATAAAATTACAATTTTCACTGGAGAAAAAGCTGCAAATTACATCAGTAAGAACTCTTTGTAGTGAGATTTTCAGATTTACAGTTACATGAAATATTATCTTTAATAAAAATTATGCATTCATGAAGCTTCTCATTTCTGAGTAAAGGACTAAAATAATAGATGACACATTTTTAAAAAGAGATAGACAATGCACACATAATTAATGCATCACTTCTCTCTTAATTTAAATCTGGTTTGACACTATAGAGCTAACTGGTAAGCTTTTTAAAAATTTGCATATGTATTGACAGGGATGATAAACGATTTCTCGCCAACAGATAAATATACTTCATTTACTCATGAACTCTATTGCCTTATAGTTTTACTCCAAGAATAAGCTAAATAAAAATAATACAAAGAATCAAAGACAAAATGTAAAGAGGATTAAAGATGACTAACAACCGAACAAATGGCTAATCAGAAAATTATAACAAAAATCTATACATATATTGCTTAGTTGAGATAATAAATGACCACAGTTATAACAAAAATTCTATTTGAAGATAGCTTTAATAAAATATGATAAAGGAGAAATACGATGTTACTTACTCATGAATTTTCAAGTACACAACAACATATATATTGCCATACACTAGTTATAACTTTTTAAAGTACTTGTAGGTGAAAGTAAATTGAATTGCCACAAATTAAATCAGCAGCTGAAATTTATTATGAACTTTATTATTATAATATAAGATTCATGTTATTGAAGCCTTATACTTAGAGATTTCTTAACAATAGTTTAAGTTATTCTCATATAATGCACTCATTTTAATTCTCATATAATGCACTCAGTAATATATGTGTTCACACATAGTATAAATTATATATAATCACATATAATATCCACAGTGCATAATATGATATCAAGAATGGCATATTTATCAAGAATTGTCCTTGAAGCCGGAGAACCACCTGTTCACTCATGTGTGACTTTCCTGTGTAACTCTGGAGAAACATACACACATAAATAATGATGATGATGACAATGATATATTGATGAACTATATTAAGTGCTATAGAAAGCATGGTATCTTATGCAACTACACAAGGAAAATTATAAATTAAGAAGGATTGGAAGGTATGTTGCCTTACTAAATAGATGTTTTTCTAAAAATTTATGTTTAGACCAAATATCTGTAATTCTCAGACATTGTACATGATCTAAAAACCATTCTACTTAAATCATTTACAGGGAACATTAAAAAAGTGAATACTGTGTTTATTGTCTCTTGTGTTACCCTGATAAGTTCAGAATACATGTGTTTATATTTGTGCTCTCAAAGCAGGTACATCTAAACCGCCTTCCTAAATACAGATCCATGCCCGTTACGAGGGTGATAAATATCTCAGCAGCCTTCAACATGAATGGTGGTCCTCTAGGTAAGGAAGAGAACAGAGAATAATACGTTTTTCCTCAAATGTAAGAATGCCGCTGAACGGTTTTACAATAGCAGTCTTTCGTGAGCTCAGCATACTCCCTCCAATACCTGTTTGTCACCTGTGATTCAGTGTCTTAGTAACATTGTAAATTGCATCATTTAGTCTCAGCATTGTCTCATTTCCCTCTTATTTTTTTTCCCTCCTTACTCTTGGTTCCTAACATGATTCTGTCTCATCTAATATCCTACCAGTGCTCAATCTCAGATAACTGTAATGTTGGAAAGGGTTTGAGTGGCAATTTCTCATTAAGGTATAAATGATTGATCGATTCTTGTGCTGTCTTTTCCGGGGCATTTGCATTTTAATAGAGGATAATTCCTTCATTCATGGAGAATGAGTTCTATAATAGTGTCATTTCAAACCAGAGTAATAGGACTGGGCAAGGGAAATTTGGGTTTGGGAAATCTTCCTTATTCTTTGTCAAGATCATATTCAACTTCTCATTAATTCAAAACTTCACCCTACATCTGGAGTTCTAGCATCTCCAGAGTTGGCTTCAGTCTTTCCAAGGCTGGAGTTATTTTCTGGAGGTAATTTAAACATGGACACAATCACATTAATTCTTTCCCTTCACTGAGGTAACCTTAAGTGCTTAGGAGTCATACTTCAGAAAGTCTCTGAAGGAGACAGAATCAAGAAACAAAATAAAGTAAGCAAAAAATAACAACAAACAAATATATAGAGGCAGAGAAAGTGCAGCGAGACAGCCTAATCAGCCGTCCTAGTGGTGATATTTACAGACCTCCCAGTACTGCAGTAAATATTGTTTTATGCACATACACTATTCCTTCAGTCTCAAGGAGGGATGAGATTTCTAGGCACTTTCTTGCTATACAACCCTAGTAAATAAAGTGTACAGTGCTCCTAAAACCATCCCAGAGAGACATGGAGATCACATTATAGGCATTCTTATTTTCCCTTAAAACAATTTTTATGAATTATAAATCACATATAATTCTGGGGATGTGAAATACACATGAAACTTACTGACAGCTTGGTTTTCTGTATACAAAAAGGACTAAATTTTAAATTACATTATCTCATGTATCACCATATTGTCATTTCATGTATAGCAAAACCACAACTGTCCAAGGGTAATTTTCTTTTAATTAAACTATTATATGTAGGCTGAGTCTATGTATATTGTCAGATTGAACTAAGATAGAAAAGTCTAGTCAGCAAAATAGACACCCTAATATCTACTGTAACATTCCAAAAATGAATGCACTTTCACCAGGTTTATGAAGTTTTAGTTAAAAGCTAACACTAACCAGAGTTGTTCTTCATCCAGGTCATTGAAAAAGTCATGTCATCAAATTACATATAAGTCAGATAAACTTATAAACATTTTGCAAGTAAGTATATTCTATCTAGATTATAATCTCAGATAAGTAGAGGTATTTCAGTTGTATGGCACCATTTGGAAAAATATAGATACTCTAGGTACCACAATTTTGTGTTTTACATAAACTTTTGGTAAACATTTTTTACTAATATTTAGTGTTCTAAACATGTTTTAAATGTCTATGGGTTGACTAGAGTTTAGGATCATAAGCAGCAATTTGTAATCCCTTCAAGCTCATTTAATGATCTGAAGTTATTTACCTAGAATGCCAAAGTCTGGAAAATGGCTGCTTCATTTTACATAGATTTTCTGGTGAACCTGAAGGTAAATTTGCTTCTCAGAGAAATTTTCTTTGTATTTCTGATATCACTTTAAAATAGAAGGTCAAATATGAAACTTAAGTGCAAAACTATATTTTAAAACATTTTGATTGCTAAAAATCCACCCATTGAATAATGGGGATATCAATTCAATAAATAAATAAGTAGATTTTTATATTTCACTTGCAATACTCACTTGTATTATGACTTTATAATAAATTATTCACTTTTGGAAAAAACGTGTTGTACTGTTCTAAGTCCCTTCAGTCTCTCAGTCTTTGTGACCCTGTGGATTGCAGCCTGCCCGATCCTCGGCCCATGGGATTTCCTAGGCAAAAATACTGGAGCGGGTTGCCATTTCCTCCTACAGGGGATCTTCCTGATCCAGGGATCGAAGCCAGATCTCCTGCATTGCAGGCAGATTCTTCATCATCCGAATTACCGGGGAAGCCCTTAGGAAAAATACAGAAACCTTAAATCCTGATGGTTAAATTTTCTTTCCTTTCTCTCTATCCTATGGAAATAACAAAAATCAGCAATAACTGACTTAATAATAAGTACATTGTTTGCAATTTCCTTTAAAGAAATGTCACAAGAAACTCTGCAGCATGACTGCAGAGTCATGTGAGGGTGACTGAGGAAGAGAGGAGATTTTGAAAAATTTCTCCCTTTGGTTGAAAGAAATATTACTTAGAGAGCAGCAGAAAAAGATTCTTTCTTCTCTACTAATACACATTATATTTTCAACAGTGCATTCAATTCAATTTCATTTGAATTAAAATGTAATTAATGAAAAAATAGTTGACTGGTCACTAAAAGAAACTGCTACACAGAGGTTAATCAAGGTATATCTACCTCAATTCAGCTTAACAATTGGTCAAAATAAGTATTCTCTTCTAAGCATTCAATTCAATTATGTTTTTCAAAAAACTTAAGAATGTGCTCATTGCACAAATCTTCATGTAAAAAATGGGTTATACTTAATATGTATCAAAAGTTGCATTATCTACTCAAGATATTATTGTGCTGACAGGGTTTAAAATATAATCATTTTTTGGTTTGTTTTAAAAGTCAACTTTTTAAAAAACAATCTTCTAAATTTATTTTTATTTAAAACAGTTTGCTCTCAAACATTTATTACTCTTACCTGTGATATTGATATTGTATAACGAAAATATTCATGAGTATAGATCAAACATTTTTGATGACATTTACTTAATGAAATTTTGCTTTAAGAACCATTAAATGTATTTCCAGGTATTTCTCACACTAAGATGATTGCCAGAGCAACAGAGATGGACAAGAACTACACAAGTTGGTTAAGACTTGATGATCCTGCACAGCAATGGTAAAGCTCAGCAGTTTTGATTTGGGTGATCAAAGTTTATTTTTTTCAATCTAAACAGAGAACTTATTTTGTTTTCCTTTTTCCTAGGGCTTCCCCGGGAGCTCTGCTGGTAAATAATGTGTCTGCAATTGCAAGAGACCCTGGTTCAATTCCTGGGTTGGAACGTTCCCCTGGAGAAAGGATAGGCTACCCACTCTAGTAGTAGTCTTGGGCTTTCCTGGTGGGTCAGATGGTAAAGACTCTGCCTCCAAAGCGGGAGAGCTGGGTTCAGTCCCTGGATTGGGAAGATCCACTGGAGGAGGGCAGGTAACCCACTCCAGTATTTTGGCCTGGTGAATCACCATGGACAGAGGAGCCTGGTGGGTAAGAGTCCGTGAGGTCCCAAAGCTGGACACAAGTGAGTAAGAACAGCATAGCACATATAAAATTACAGTATAACCATATAATGCTATATATATAGTTGCAGGTATATGGCTTGGCAATTCCAAATCCCTTTGTACTCAGTTCAGTTCAGTCACTCAGTCACGTCTGACTCTGCGACGCCATGGACTGCTGCACGCCAGGCGTCCCTGACCATCACCAACTCCCGGAGTCTACTCAAACTCATGTCCATTGAGTTGGTGATGCCATCCAACCATCTCATCCTCTGTCGTTCCCTTCTTCTCCCGCCTTCCATTTTTCCCAGCATCAGGGTCTGTTCAAATGACACAGTTCTTCACATCAGGTGGCCAAAATATTGGAGTTTCAGCTTCAGAATCAGTTCTTCCAATGAATATTCAGGACTTACTTCCTTTTGGATGGACTGGTTGGATTTCCTTGCAGTCTACGGGACTCTCAAGAGTCTTTTCCAATACCACAGTTCAAAAGCATCAATTCTTCTGTGCTCAGCTTTCTTCACAGTCCAACTCTCACATCCATACATGATTACTGGATAAACCACAGCTTTGATTAGATGGCCCTTTGTTGGCAAAGTAATGTCTCTGCTTTTTAATATGCTGTCTAGGTTGGTCATAACTCTTCTTCCAAAGAACAAGCATCTTTTAATTTCATGGCTGCAATCACTATCTGCAGTGATTTTGGAGCCCAAAAAAATAAAGTCTGACACTGTTTCCCCATCTATTTCCCATGAAGTGATGGGACCGGATGCCATGATCTTCGTTTTCTGAATGTTGAGCTTTAAGCCAACATTTTCACTCTCCTCTTTCACTTTCATCAAGAGGCTCTTTAGTTCTTCTGTACTTTCTGCCATAAGTGTGGTGTCATCTGCATATCTGAGGTTATTGATATTTCTCCCAGCAAGCTTGATTCCAGCTTGTACTTCTTCCAGCCCAGTGCTTCACATGATGTACTCTGCATATGGGTTAAATAGCAAGGTGACAATATACAGCCTTGACGCACTCCTTTTCCTATTTGGAACCAGTCTGTTGTTCCGTGTCCAGTGCTAACTGTTGCTTCCTGAACTACATACAGGTTTCTCAAGAGGCAGGTCAGGTGGTCTGGTATTCCTATCTCTTTCAGAATTTTCCAGTTTGTGGTGATCTACACAGTCAAAGGCTTTGGCACAGTCAATACAGCAATAATTGTATCTAGATGTCTTTTAGATTGGAAGATCTAGATAATGGAGAGAATTGGATGAACTCTCACTATAGCAATAGTTGGACACATTTTGGTTCCACGAACAGTTAATGATCAGACCCCAGAACTGAGCATTTCAGAATCCTCAATTAAAGAGTTTGTCTGTGTGTGTGTGTGTGTGTGTGTGTGTGTGTGTGTGTTAGTCGCTCAGTCATTTCCAACTCATTGTGACCCCATGGACTGCAGCCTGTCGGGCTCCTCTATCTATGGAATTCTCCAGGCAAGAATACTGGTGTGCATTGCATGCCCTTCTCGATGAGAATCTCCTTGACCCAGGGATCGAACCCAGGTCTACATTAGCAGGCAGCTTCTTTACTATCTGAGCCACTGGGGAAACTTAAGCAACAAGGTTCTACTGTATGGCACAGGGAACTATATTGAATATCCTGTGAAAAACCATAATGGAAAATAATATAAAAAATAATGTACACGTGTGTAAAACTGACTCACTTTGCAGTGTAGCAGAGATTGACTCAATGCTGTAAATCAAGTATATTTCAATAAAAAATTGATTAAAATAATTTATATGTGTTCAAAGTATACACTGAAAAAACAGAAAGACTAAGGCACAGAAAATTGTTTACAATTGGATAAAGTAATAATATAAACATTATTTCCATGACCAATTTTTCGTTCTTGTTTGGTATTTTTGCAATGAAGATATCTGATAAAGCCAAAATACTTTGCCAATTGCTAAAAGCCAAAATAATGGTGAAAAATTCTCAGTCAATATTTGAGTGCAAACAAATAAAAATAAAAACGTGTTTGAATGTACATATGTCTGGGCCATTTCAAAGACAGGTTAAAGCTGCTTAGGAAGAGATTGTTTTGTATTATGAATACAACATCAATCAATGCTTCACTTACCAAGAACACTGTCATTTAAAGTTTAGTTTGTGGTTTTCTCTTTGCATTAAACTGGTAAAATATTGTCATATTTGAAAAGATCAATTTTTTAGTCTTCTTCCAATACAATGTGCATCAAATTCGTTAGAATGCTTATAGTCTTTGACCAAATATTTCCTTCTCTAGGGTGACTGCAGCCATGAAATTAAAAGACACTCTTTGGAAGGAAAGTTATGACCAACCTAGATAGCATATTCAAAAGCAGAGACATTACTTTGCCAACAAAGGTCCGTCTAGTTAAGGCTATGGTTTTGCCAGTGGTCATGTATGGATGTGAGAGTTGGACTGTGAAGAAAGCTGAGCACCAAAGAATTGATGCCTTTGAACTGGTGGTGTTGGAGCAGACTCTTGAGAGTCCCTTGGACTGCAAGGAGATCCAACCAGTCCATTCTTAAGGAGATCAGCCCTGGGATTTCTTTGGAAGGAATGAGGCTAAAGCTGAAACTCCAGTACTTTGGCCACCTCATGTGAAGAGTTGACTCATTGGAAAAGACTCTGATGCTGGGAGGGATTGGGGGCAGGAGGAGAAGGGGACGACAGAGGATGAGATGGCTGGATGGCATCACTGACTCAACGGACATGAATCTGAGTGAACTCCAGGAGTTGGTGATGGACAGGGAGGCCTGGAGTGCTGTGATTCATGGGGTCACAAAGAGTCAGACACGACTGAGCAACTGAACTGAACTGAGGGAACCTATCTTAAGATGAGGTAAAAAAGTATATATGGGGTATTATTATTATAGGAAGTTTTCAAATGTTAAACATTCAGAAATAATATACTAGGGAACGAATAATTTAGAATACATCTATAAGATGAAATAGCATTAAGGCTAATTAACTTATGTTTAACAGTGTATTGTATGATGGGATGTCATGGTACCACAGGCTGGGTGACTCTAAGAGAAGAAATTTGTTTCTCACAGTTCTCAAGTCTGGGAAGTACAAAATCAAGCATGGCATGACAAGTTTGATTCTGAAGCATTTTTCCTTGGCCTGGAGAGGCAGGCATCAGCTTGCTGCGTGCCCACCTGGCCTCTTAAAGCATTCTCAGAGAGAGTGAGGAGGCAGGAAGCTCTCTCTTAGTAAAAGAACACAATTCCTATAAGAGTGCTGTGCTCGTGGCATCATTTAACCTAAGCTACTTCCTAAGAGGCTGCATTTCCAAATATATCTCTTTAGCGTTAAGGCTTCACTATTAGTATTAGTGGGGCAAGGACCACACAACGTTCAATCCATAATACAAGGAAAACGTGTGTGTGTAACATTATGGGGACAATCACTAAAGAGTTTAAATACTCTGTTATCTTGCTTTTATAAGTACTAAATTATGTTTACGTAGGGAGAAGAGCTAGTCAAAAATCCACCCATCATAAAAGGTAGCTGTCCATGGATGGTGTTATTTATTGGGGCTTTTGTTTTGCATTTTCTAGTTATAGTAGTCAATATTTGAAAATAATCATTATGTGTTGGTGTTTGGTAAAAATATTTCACTACCTGTGAGATAGTAAATGAGAGTCAAATGGAATAAAATGAAATAAAGTATATGAAGGCAGCTATGACAGTGTTTGAAGTACTCAAATGATTCCTTATAATTTTAATATATTTGCTGTGGTAGAAAACCCTCCTGCCAACGCAGGAGATATAATGAGACGTGGGTTCAGTCTCTGGGTCGGGAAGATCCTTGGAGAAGGGCATGGCAACTCACTCCAGTAGTCTTGCCTGGAGAATCCCACAGACCAAAAAGCCAGGCAGGCTACAGCTCATAGGGTCACAAAGAGCTGGACATGACTGAAGTGAATGAGTGATATATAGTGTACCACAGGGTAATTCTATTTTCATTATTTGAGCCAGAAACTAATAAATATCATACTGAGAAATGATGATGAGATTTAAAAAACTATTACATGCTTAGGCTACATGGATGGGTACCCTAAAAGTAGAAACCTAATGCAAGGAGATCCAACCAGTCCATTCTGATGGAGATCAGCCCTGGGATTTCTTTGGAAGGAATGATGCTAAAGCTGAAACTCCAGTACTTTGGCCACCTCATGCGAAGAGTTGACCCATTGGAAAAGACTCTGATGCTGGGAGGGATTGGGGGCAGGAGGAGAAGGGGACGACAGAGGATGAGATGGCTGGATGGCATCACTGACTCGATGGATGTGAGTCTGAGTGAACTCCGGGAGCTGGTGATCGACAGGGAGGCCTGGCGTGCTGCGATTCATGGCGTGGCAAAGAGTCCGACATGACTGAGTGACTGAACTGAACTGAATGTAAACTGGTTATTTTAGAAACATTTTAAAACATTCTCAACTCTTAGATAACTTGTCATAGGAGATAATCCATTGTTTTCAATAGTGCTTTAACAATTAGTGTAATTATATCACATGACCTATTTTTCAACTACTTATTGAGTAATTTCTATTTTTCAGAAAATACACTCAGATCTTTGAATACAAAAATCTACTGTCATCTGAATAATCACTACCAAGTGAAATAAATCATTTTTTCAGGATGATAAATTCAGGCAAAGAGAAAGGATTTAGGATAAACAGCATAAATGGCAGATAATTTAGCAATGTTTAATAAAGAAAGAGATATGTAAACCAGGTTTTAAAGAGTAATTGCAACAGCAGTGACAAAAACAAAGGTCAGGAAACACAAAAGGGGAAGAAGTCAACTAGACTAAGAATGCCTCACATTTACAGGTAGGGGACCCTGGAACTTTCATGACGGTGTCTTCTGCAATACAGAAAATATTGCAAGACAATGTCAAATGTGAGCTCAAAGATGATCCTATCAAAATGACAATTTGGATACAAATAACTTTTGTTGCTGTCTTACAAATTATTGGTAATTCATCCCTCTGATTGTCCTAATGCCCTTTTCTCACTTTTCAAAATTTTAATTTTAAAATTGTTTGTATGTGCATTATTAGAACATGGATACTTTTTAAAAATTTAATTTAATTTAATTTTTTAACTTTACAATATTGTATTGGTTTTGCCATATATCAAAATGAATCCGCCACAGGTATACATGTGTTCCCCATCCTAAACCCTCCTCCCTCTCCTTCCCCATACCATCCCTTTTTTTTAATGCTGTGCTATTAACATATTTTTGATTATCAATGAGTGTACATGAATTAAATAATAATCAAGTTTTAAAAAATAAACAAAATCTTCAATATTAAAAGTGTGTGCATCACACATTATGAAAAAACTAAAAAGAAATCAATGCTAACTTTAAATATCAAGCAACTTTTTTACTTTTAGTGATACAAGAAAGTTAACAAAGCAAAATCTTGCAGAGTAATCAATGTTGTTCATGTGTAAAAGCTACAAATTTGTTGTCATCAGTATGGCTAGAAAACATAAGGGAAATGTCAGCATGAATTTTTCCAAAAATAATTTTAAAATAATAATGTAATAAAGTAAACTAGATTAAAAATCAAAAATTTTAAACAAAGTATGAAAATTCAAGTGAGGAGATTAGGGTCTACATGCATGGGAGGATTATGTTGATGAAGTTTCTTCACAGATTTGCACCATTAGGATAATGCAGAGTGCATTATTTATTTTAAAAAATGCTACTATAATTAAATACAAGATTATCCATCACGTGTCTAAGTCACTGGAGCACAGCACAAGACAATAATTCCCCTGTAGAAATCAATGAAGAACAAGGGGAATGAGAAACGTACAAAGTTTTCAACAAAACCTCTTAAAAGTTGAAACACAAAAGCTTAACAGATGTAGAACAGCTTTCAAAAGTATGGAGACCAGGCAGGAATGCTTTAGAGAAGAGAATATCACTAAATCTCAGGAAGAGTCAACCAGGCTGATTTCTCCAGAATAAAGAACACATTCTACGAAGTAAAACTTGAACTGTTTATTTACAGCAGTGGAGATAGGATGTACCAACTGGCAGCAGGAGTTTCTAGGGCTCAAACTAGAAATGAGGAACAGAGAACCTGTACTTGAAGACAATCACACGGGTGAGGATTTCCAGGAAGCAGTCTTGCAGTCTTTTTCTCTCTCTCACTCTCTCTTTATGTCTACAAGTGAGAAGAGATATATACTAATTTTCTCACAGCTCACACCTACCTATCCATTTACTGGTTAAAATGTATAAGCTAAATGAATTCACAAACAAAACCCTAGATCAGTTGAAAGCCTACAACAGGGCTTTGGCACTTCCTTTATGCTAATTGGATGACAAGAGAACTATTAAGAGAACATAACTCCTTCAATAACAAATCATCAAAGGAATCATACAGAATATATGCAAAGATATTATAACAGCATATACAAAATAGGCATAGGAAAATCAAACGTCAAGTAAAAATACTCTCTAGAAAACCCACAGAAGAATAGATGAAAACTGTGTTAGGATTTCAATTTTTTTTAAATCTTACTCAAGAAATTGTTTCTACCAATAAAGTCAGAGTATAATTGGAGCTATAAGAGCTTAGGAAAGAGATAGTAAGAAAACATAAGAAGAGAAAATGTGAGCTGTCTGAATTTAATTTAAAAAATTGAATAAAAAATGCAAAATAATCACATAACATGATAGGAAATTCAATGAAATATAATAGAAAGAAAAAACATAAAAACAAACATGGAGACATAAAAGACAAAAGTAAATAACATAAAACGGAAGCAAAGAACTTTAAATTATCATAGGTAAAATAATAAATCTGTGGAAATAACACATAAATCAAAGCATGATATACTGTTGAAACCATTATTGTAAAAACTGACAAGTGCTTAGGTCATATTTATTTCTCAGAGTAATAAGTTAATTGTATAAAGTAAATTGTAATAAAATTTTTATAGCCATTACATTCCATTTCTGGATTTGCTGAGACACGAAAGTCACCCATAAAGGGATGAATGAAGAAGATGTGGTACATATATAAAATAGAATACTACTCAGTCATATAAAATAACACAATATTGCCATTTGTATAAACATGAATGAGCCTACAGATTATCATACTAAGTTAACTAAGTCACAGAGGACAAAAAAATACTATATAATATCACTTACCTGTGGAATCTAAAAAAAAACAAATGAACTTATTTACAAAAAATAAATAAACTCACTGACGTGGAAAACAAACTTACGGCCACAAAAGGGAAAGAGAAAGAGGCATAAATAAGGAGCGTGGGATTAACAGATACCACCACTGTATATAAAATAAACAATAACAATTTACTGTGTGTGTGTGTGTGTGCTTGTTTAACTTATATGTAGAGTGCATCATGAGAAATGCTGGGCTGGAAGAAGCACAAGCTGGAGTCAAGATTGCCGGGCGAAATATCAATAACCTCAGATATGCAGATGACACCACCCTTAGGGCAGAAAGTGAAGAGGAACTAAAAAGCCTTTTGATGAAAGTGAAAGAGGAGAGTGAAAAACTTGGCTTAAAGCTCAACATTCAGAAAATTAAGATCATGGCATCTGGTCCTATCACATCATGGCAAATAGATGGGGAAACAGTGGAAACAGTGTCAGACTTTATTTTTTTCCACTCCAAAATCACTGCAGATGGTGATTGCAGCCATGAAATTAAAAGATGCTTACTCCTTGGAAGGAAAGTTATGACCAACCTAGACAGCTATTCAAAAGCAGAGATATTACTTTGCCAACAAAGGTCTGTCTAGTCAAGGCTATGGCTTTTCCAGTAGTCATGTATGGATGTGAGAGTTGAACTGTAAAGAAAGCTGAGCGCTGAAGAAGTGATGCTTTTGAACTGTGATGCTGGAGAAGACTCTCGAGAGTCCCTGGACTGCAAGGAGATTCAAACAGTCCATCCTAAAGGAGACCAGTCCTGGATGTTCATTGGAAGGACTGATGCTAAAGCTGAAACTCCAATACTTTGGCCACCTCATGCAAAGAGTTGACTCATTGGAAAAGACCTTGATGCTGGGAGGGATTGGGGGCAGGAGGAGAAGGGGACGACTCGATGCACGTGAGTTTGGGTAAACTCCGGCAGTTGGTGATGAACAGGGAGGCCTGGTGTGCTGCTATTCATTGGGTCACAAAGAGTTGGACACGACTGAGTGACTGAACTGACTGATATATATATTTATAGTTGTTCATATCATTTTCTATTACAGGTCACTACAAGATACTGACTATAATTTCCTGTGCTATACATATTGCTCTACACTTGAAACTAACACAGTATTGTAAAACAACTATTGATGTTGTTTTTCAGTCACTAAATTGTGTCCAAATGTTTGTGACCCCAGGGGCTGCAGCACACCAGGCCCCCTTGTCCTTCACTATCTCCCAGAGTTTGTTCAAATTCACGTCCCTTGAGTTGGCTATGCTAGCTAAACATCTCAACCTCTGCCACCTTTTGCCCTCAATCTTTTCCAGCATCAGGGTCTTTTCTAATGAGTCAGCTTTTTGCATCAGGTGGCCAAAATATTGATTTAAAAAACTGCAATTCTGAGCATTATTATTGTGCTGATAAAATATATTATGAAAGTAATCTTTGGGAGTCAAAAAAATCTGAGAAAACTCTGAATCCACCATATATTAATATGGGTGTTTGAATATATATATACACATATTCTTAATCAGCTTTAGATCATACAAGGATAATTTTTACCCTCTTTAAAGTGAGGACAATATATATCATAAAATTGTGATAAAGAATAAATGAAACGATTAATGACAAATTTTAATTTAAATAAGTTTAATTTCTTTTTTAATATAAATTTGTTTAGTTTAATTGGAAGCTAATTACCTCACAATATTGTATTGGTTTTGCCATACATCAACATGAATCTGCCACGGGTGTACACGTGTCCCCATCCTGAATCCCCTCCCTCCTCCCTCCCTGTACCATCCCCCTGGGTCTTCCCAGTGCACCAGCCCCAAGCTTCCTGTATCCTGCATCGAAATGACTGGAGATTCATTTCATATATGATATTATACAGGTTTCAATGCCATTCTCCCAAATCATCCCACCCTCTCCCTCTCCCACAGAGTACAAATAGACATACAGATGGCTAACAAACAGATGAAAAGATGCTCAACATCAGTCATTATCAGAGAAATGCAAATCAAAACCACAATGAGGTATCATTTCATGCCAGTCAGAATGGCTGTGATCCAAAAGTCTACAAGGAATAAATGCTGTAGAGAGTGTGGAGGAAAGGGAACCCTCTTACACTGTTGGTGGGAATGCAAACTAATACAGCCACTATGGAGAAGAGATTTCTTAAAAAACTGGAAATAGAACTGCCTTATGACCTGGCAATCCCACTGCTGGGCATTCACACCGAGGAAACCAGAATTGAAACAGACACGTGTACCCCAATGTTCATCGCAGCACTGTTTATAATAGCCAGGACATGGAAGCAACCTAGATGTTCATCAGTAGATGAATAGATAAGAAAACTGTGGTACATATACACAATGGAGTATTACTCAGCCATTAAAAAGAATACATTTGAATCCATTCTAATGAGGTGGATGAAACTGGAGCCTATTATACAGAGTGAAGTAAGCCAGAAAGAAAAACACCAACACAGTATACTAACACATATATGTGGAATTTAGAAAGATGGTAACAATAACCCTGTATGTGAGATAGCAGAAGAGACACAGGTGTATAGAACAGTCTTTAAGTTTAACTTCTATTATCAACATTTCCAATGCTGTATCACAATATTGATTTTAAATAAAAGATTGGATTATACATAAAATGCATTCTTTTTGATTTTTGAAACAAAAATAAATGTAGATAAAGATTTTAAAAGTTTTTTCCAGAGAGAATATAAATTTTTCCAGTGAGTGGATTAAATTTAGAACAACCCTAACTGAGGGATGAGAACATTTTCTGTCCTTGATGATTTTATATTTAGTGTCTCCTTTATCAATCGGTAAAGACCATAATAGCAGCACTTATATCATCTCAGCTGTATGTAAAGGCAGAAAGATATGTCATATGCCTTAAAATATGCTGACATGTTTTTCAAATGGATATGACACATCAATACAGTATTTGAAAGAGATACATATGAAGATATAGTCTTTGCATGAGAAATTGTTAATTTAAAAACACTTAGTGTATAACTTAGGACATAAGAAAAATAAACAACTATTTTAAGATAGTGGTATTTCAATATTTCTTTGCTTTCACAAAAATATCAGAATTTACTAAGCTGTAATAATACAAGGATAGTTATTTAGAATTAAATAGTTCTTAGTATGGATTCCTTTGAAAGCAGACCATGAAATAAGGATTTGTATGCTATTGTATATTTGGCAGAATATTCATGCATTCAGAAGCAAAAACAAAAAAAGGAAGAGGAAATTGAGAACAAGACAGAGAACACATATCAATAAAATCATGATAATAAGTTTGTTATAATGATGGGCAACTGGAGACCCTCAGAATCCCTGTATCAGAGAAAGAGGAGGCGGCAGCGCTGACCCATCAATTCCCATTCTGTACTGATCAACTCCTCTGAACTTCCGGGTTGTGCTTGTACACAGCTGGTTGGCCTTGACCCTCTGAGAAAGCACAACAGAGAGACTCTACTATAATCATTTAGTGTGTGATATTGAAAATAGTGGGGCTTCCATGATGATTCAGCAAGAAAGAATCCACCTATGATGCAGGAGATGTGGGTTCTATCCCTGGGTTAAGAAGATCCCCTGGAAGAGGAAATGGCAACCCAGTCCAGTATTCTTACCTGAAAAATCCATGGATGGAGGAGACTGGCAGGCTACAGTCCTTGGGCTGACAGGCAGTACAACATAGCCAAGCCACTGAGCACTTAGAAGTAATATCCAGGGTTTTTCATCACAGACGTCCTAAATCAAATAGGCTAAAGGGATATAGCTGGTGCTATCACAAGTGTCTAATACATATATTTTCTCTATAATGCTGCACTATTTGGTCAACACATGATTGCCATCCTGAGAGGCCTCACTATATTAATAAGAATCCAGTCAAAGTAGAACTCTTTAAATAAAAGTAATCTGGATATGAAAGATCATTTCAACCAATTTAGTTTCAGAAAGTGGCAATGTTATGTATGTGTTGTGCTCAGTCCCTCAGTCCTGTCAGACTATTTGCAACCTTATGGAGCCCACCAGGCTCCTCTGTCCAGGGAACTTTTCAGGCAAGAATAATGGAGGGTTGCCACTCCCTACTCCAGGGGATCTTCCAGACTCAAGCATCGAACTGGCATCTTCTGCATTGACAGAAAAATGCTTTCCCACTGAGCCACCTGGGAAGCTCAATGTTATGTATAGATATAATTATATTTGGGGGAAATATGATCAAAAGCTTCAAATACTGTATTTGAAAGTTTTCATGATGAAGACAGAATGCTTTTTTTCACCTATATAGCTAAAAGCATAAAGTTGAGGCAAATGTGTGGACATTAAATGGAGACAGATTAAGCTTGAAATAGGAATGTCTACTCTGTGAAATTTGTATAATAATGAACTCACTTAAAGTGAAGGTTTGTGTCTGACTCTTTGCAACCCCATAGATCATACAGTCTGTGGAATTCTCCAGGCCAGAATACTGGAGTGAGTAGCCTTTCCCTTCTCCAGGGGATCTTCCCAACCCAGGGATCAAGCCCAGGTCATCCACATTACAGACGGATTCTTTACCAGCTGAGCCACCAGGGAAGCCCGAGAACACTGGACTGGGTAGCCTATCTCTTCTCCAGCGGCTCTTCCCAACCCAGGAATTGAACTGGAGTCTCCTGTATTGCAGGCAGATTCTTTACCAACTGACCTATCAGGGAGGCCATAATAGTGAACGGGGAGCAGCCAGGGTAAATACATGTCCAATCACAGAAGGTTTTCAAATGGAGACTCATTGACCTTATAACTGTCAAAGATGTTTACAGCAGAATCAACTGTCATATAGGTGGACAGATCAACCCCTTATACATGCCATTTTCAACACATTATTATATAATTCTATAAATGTCAGAAGGAATTCATGCTCAATTATTACATTTTTCACTGAAAAATATTTATGGAGAACTGTACCAGACATCAGGTGTCTGATAATGGGACAGACATGTATTGAATGATTCTTAAAACGATATTCAACACACAATAAATACATGGCTTATTATTTCTGTGAAGGAAAATGACAGCAGAATGAAACTAGATCATGTAGCTTGAATATTTGAGGAAGTCCTTAAACAAGAAGAGAGCATTTAATTCAGCTGCAAGGAAACCAAAAAACAGACAGCCACAGTAAGAGTTGTCAAATTCTATAGGACGAAATGTTCTATAATTCAGGGTTTAGCATTCTATGAGTCTCTACAGTCATATATCTTTATGTTGGCATGTCTAGCGCCTAATCATATGACTCAAATGCAATGTATTTCAGGCATACACTTTCCATTACAGTGTAAAATTATACTGACAATTTACTTTTAATAACAGTACAAAATTATTCTGCATAAAATTGAGGTTTCCTTAAAGCTTAGTGAGCCAGATACCTATGATGGTGTGATCACTAACCTAAGCCACACATCCTGGAGTGTCAAGTGTGCCTTAGAACCATTACTACAAACAAACTTAGTAGAGGTGATAGAACTCCAGCTGAGCTACTTAAAATCCTAAAAGATGATGTTGTTAAAGTGCTGCACTCAATCAGTTCAGTTCAGTCGCTCAGTCGTGTCTGACTCTTTGCAACCCCATGAACCACAGCACGCCAGGCCTCCCTGCCTGTCACCAACTCCCAGAGTTTACCAAAACTCATGTATATTGAGTCAGTGATGCCACCCAACCATCTCATCCTCTGTCATCCCCTTCTCCTCCTACCCTCAATCTTTCCCAGAATCAGGGTCTTTTCAAATAAGTCAGCTCCTCACATCAGGTGGCCAAAGTATTGGAGTTTCAGCTTCAGCATCAGTCCTTCCAATGAACACCCAGGACTGAGCTCCTTTAGGATGGGCTGGTTGGATCTCCTTGCAGTCCAAGGGACTCTCAAGAGTCTTCTCCAACACCACAGTTCAAAGGCATCAATTCTTTGGTGCTCAGCTTTCTTCACAGTCCAACCCTCACATCCATACATGACCACTGCCTTGACTAGACGGATCTTTGTTGACAATGTAATGTCTCTGCTTTTTAATATGTTGTCTAGGTTGGTTATAACTTTCCTTCCAAAGAGTAAGTGTCTTTTAATTTCATGGCTGCAATCACCATCTGAAGTGATTTTGGAGCCCCCCAAAATTTCCACTGTTTCCCCATCTACTTGCCATGAAGTAATGGGACCAGTTGCCACGATCTTAGTTTTCTGAAAGTTGAGCTTTAAGCCAACCTTTTCACTCTCCTCTTTCACTTTCATCAAGAGGCTCTTTAGTTCTTCTTCACTTTCTCCCATAAGGGTGGTGTCGTCTGCATATCTGAGGTTATTGATATTTCTCCCAGCAAACTTGATACCAGCTTGTGCTTCATCCAGCCCAGCGTTTCTCACGATGTACTCTGCATATAAGTTAAGCACGGTGACAATATATAGCCTTGACGCACTCCTTTTCCTATTTGGAACCAGCCTGTTGTTCCATGCTCAGTTCTAACTGTTGCTTCCTGACCTGCATATAAGTTTCTCAAGAGGCAGGTCAGGTGGTCTAGTATTCCCATCTCTTTCAGAATTTTGTGCACTAGATATGTCAGCAAATTTGGAAAACTCAGCAATGGCCTCAAAACTGGAAAAGGTCTGTTTTTGTTCCAATCCCAAATAAGGGCAATGCCAAAGAATGTTCAAACTACCATAAAATTGTGCTCATTTCCCAAGCTAGCAAGGAAATGCTAAACATTGTTTAAGTCAGAATTCAGCAGTACATGAACCAAGAATTTCCAGGTGTACAAGCTGGAATTAGAAACATCAGAGAAACCAGAGATCAAATTGTCAACATCTATTGGATCATGGAAAAAGTAAAGGAATTCCAGAAAAACACCTACTTCTGCTTCATTGACTGCCCTAGAACTTTGACTGTGTGGATCACAACAAGTTATGGAAAATTATTATTTTTTTTAATTTTATTTTATTTTTAAACTTTACATAATTGTATTAGTTTTGCCAACTATCAAAATGAATCCGCCACAGGTATACATGTGTTCCCCATCCTGAACCCTCCTCCCTCCTCCCTCCCCATACCATCCCTCTGGGTCGTCCCAGTGCACCAGCCCCAAGCATCCAGCATCGTGCATCAAACCTGGACTGGCATCTCGTTTCATAGATGATATTTTACATGTTTAAATGCCATTCTACCAAATCTTCCCACCCTCTCCCTCTCCCACAGAGTCCATAAGACTGTTCTATACATCAGTGTCTCTTTTGCTGTCTCGTACACAGGGTTATTGTTACCATCTTTCTAAATTCCATATATATGCATTAGTATACTGTATTGGTGTTTTTCTTTCTGGCTTACTTCACTCTGTATAATAGGCTCCAGTTTCATCCACCTCATCAGAACTGATTCAAATGTATTCTTTTTAATGGCTGAGTAATACTCTATTGTGTATATGTACCATAGCTTTCTTATCCATTCATCTGCTGATGGATATCTAGGTTGCTTCCATGTCCTGGCTATTATAAACAGTGCTGCGATGAACATTGGGGTACATGTGTCTCTTTCCCTTCTGGTTTCCTCAGTGTGTATGTCCAGCAGTGGGATTGCTGGGTCATAAGGCAGTTCTATTTCCAGTTTTTTAAGGAATCTCCACACTGTTCTCCATAGTGGCTGTACTAGTTTGCACTCCCACCAACAGTGTAAGAGGGTTCCCTTTTCTCCACACCCTCTCCAGCATTTATTGCTTATAGACTTTTGGATCGCAGCTGTTCTGACTGGCGTGAAATGGTACCTCATTGTGGTTTTGATTTGCATTTCTCTGATAATGAGTGATGTTGAGCATCTTTTCATGTGTTTGTTAGCCATCTGTATGTCTTCTTTGGAGAAATGTCTATTTAGTTCTTTGGCCCATTTTTTGATTGGGTCATTTATTTTTCTGGAGTTGAGCTGTAGGAGTTGCTTGTATATTTTTGAGATTAGTTGTTTGTCAGTTGCTTCATTTGCTATTATTTTCTCCCATTCTGAAGGCTGTCTTTTCACCTTGCTAATAGTTTCCTTTGATGTGCAGAAGCTTTTAAGCTTAATTAGGTCCCATTTGTTTATTTTTGCTTTTATTTCCAATATTCTTGGAGGTGGGTCATAGATAATCCTTCTGTGATGTATGTCAGAGAGTGTTTTGCCTATGTTCTCCTCTAGGAGTTTTATAGTTTCTGGTCTTATGTTTAGATCTTTAATCCATTTTGAGTTTATTTTTGTGTATGGTGTTAGAAAGTGTTCTAGTTTCATTCTTTTACAAGTGGTTGACCAGATTTCCCAGCACCACTTGTTAAAGAGATTGTCTTTATTTTTAAATTTTATTTTATTTTTAAACTTTACATACTTGTATTAGTTTTGCCAAATATCAAAATGAATCCACCACAGGTATACATGTGTTCCCCATCCTGAACCCTCCTCCCTCCTCCCTCCCATTGTATATTCTTGCCTCCTTTGTCAAAGATAAGGTGTCCATATGTGTGTGGATTTATCTCTGGGCTTTCTATTTTGTTCCATTGATCTATATTTCTGTCTTTGTGCCAGTACCATACTGTCTTAATAACTGTGGCTTTGTAGTAGAGCCTGAAGTCAGGTAGGTTGATTCCTCCAGTTCCATTCTTCTTTCTCAAGATAGCTTTGGCTATTCGAGGTTTTTTGTATTTCCATACAAATTGTGAAATTATTTGTTCTAGCTCTGTGAAGAATACTGTTGGTAGCTTGATAGGGATTGCATTGAATCTATAAATTGCTTTGGGTAGTATACTCATTTTCACTATATTGATTCTTCCAATCCATGAACATGGTATATTTCTCCATCTATTAGTGTCCTCTTTGATTTCTTTCACCAGTGTTTTATAGTTTTCTATACATAGGTCTTTAGTTTCTTTAGGTAGATATATTCCTAAGTATTTTATTCTTTCCGTTGCAATGGTGAATGGAATTGTTTCCTTAATTTCTCTTTCTGTTTTCTCATTATTAGTGTATAGGAATGCAAGGGATTTCTGTGTGTTGATTTTATATCCTGCAACTTTACTATAGTCATTGATTAGTTCTAGTAATTTTCTGGTGGAGTCTTTAGGGTTTTCTATGTAGAGGATCATGTCATCTGCAAATAGTGAGAGTTTTACTTCTTCTTTTCCAATTTGGATTCCTTTTATTTCTTTTTCTGCTCTGATTGCTGTGGCCAAAACTTCCAAAACTATGTTGAATAGTAATGGTGAAAGTGGGCACCCTTGTCTTGTTCCTGACTTTAGAGGAAATGCTTTCAAAATTTCACCATTGAGGATAATGTTTGCTGTGGGTTTGTCATATATAGCTTTTATTATGTTGAGGTATGTTCCTTCTATTCCTGCTTTCTGGAGAGTTTTTATCATAAATGGGTGTTGAATTTTGTCAAAGGCTTTCTCTGCATCTATTGAGATAATCATATGGTTTTTATTTTTCAATTTGTTAATGTGGTGTATTACATTGATTGATTTGTGGATATTGAAGAATCCTTGCATCCCTGGGATAAAGCCCACTTGGTCATAGTGTATGATCGTTTTAATGTGTTGTTGGATTCTGATTGCTAGAATTTTGTTAAGGATTTTTGCATCTATGTTCATCAGTGATATTGGCCTGTAGTTTTCTTTTTTTGTGGGATCTTTGTCAGGTTTTGGTATTAGGGTGATGGTGGCCTCATAGAATGAGTTTGGAAGTTTACCTTCCTCTGCAATTTTCTGGAAGAGTTTGAGCAGGATAGGTGTTAGCTCTTCTCTAAATTTTTGGTAGAATTCATCTGTGAAGCCGTCTGGACCAGGGCTTTTGTTTGCTGGAAGATTTTTGATTACAGTTTCAATTTCCATGCTTGTGATGGAAAATTATTTAAGAGATGGAAATATCAGACCCCCTTACCTGCCTCCTGTGAAACCTGTATACAGATCAATACAGTATACTAACGCATATATATGGAATTTAGAAAGATGGTAACAATAACCCTGTGTACGAGACTGCAAAAGAGACACCGATGTATAGATCAGTCTTATGGACTCTGTGGGAGAGGGAGAGGGTGGGGAGATTTGGGAGAATAGCATTGAAACATGTATAATATCATGTATGAAACGAGTCGCCAGTCCAGGTTCGATGCACGGTACTGGATGCTTGGGGCTGGTGCACAGGGACGACACAGAGGGAGGGTAGGGGAGGGAGGAGGGAGGAGGGTTCAGGATGGGGAACGTGGGTATACCTGTGGCGGATTCATTTCGATATTTGGCAAAACTAATACAATATTGTAAAGTTTAAAAATAAAATAAAATTAAAAATACAGATCAAGAAGCAATAGTTAGAGCAGAACATGGAACAAGAGACTGGTTCAAAATTGGGAAAGAAGTACATCAACATTGTATACTCTCAGCCCAGAATATTCACTGGAAGGACTGATGCTAAAGCTGAATCTCCAATACTTCGGCCACCTATGTGAATAATTGACTCACTGGAAAAGACCCTGATGTTGAGAAAGACTGAAGGCAGAAGAAGGGCATGACAGAGTATGAGAAGTTTAGATGGCATCACTGACTCAATGGACTTGAGTTTGAGCAGACTCTGGAAGATAGTGAAGGACAGGGAAGTCTGGAATGCTGCAGTTCATGGGGTAGAAAAAAGTCAGACATGATTTAGAAACTGAACAAAAGCTATCTGTTAAAGGAGTAAATAAAAGTCCTGTGGAAAAGTTTATAAATTATCAAGGAAAATTATTTATTTTGTATTGTTATTTAAAACACATTTTTTAAAAACATCATTAAATCCACCTTTACAAATAGGTTCATTTCACATGCTGGGAAATCAATGCTGAAAATTCTCCAAATTAGGCTTCAGCAGTACGTGAACCGAGAACTTCCAGATGTTCAAGCTGGATTTAGAGAAAACAGAGATCAAATTGACAATATCTGTTGAATCATAGAAAAAGAAAGTGAATTCTAGAAAAAAAAAATCTACTTCTGCTTCATTAAATACACTAAAGACTTTGACTGTGTGAATCACAGCAAACTGTGGAAAATTCTTCAAGAGATAGGAATCCCAGACCATCTTACCTGCCTCCTGAAAAATCTGTGCAGATATCAAGAAGCAGCAGTTAGAACCAGACATAGAACAACAGACTGGTTCCAAACTGGGAAAGGAGTACGTCAAGGCTGCATATTGCCAACCTGATTATTTAGCTTATATGTAGGGTACATCATGTGAAATGCCAGGCTGAATGAAGCACAAGCTGGAGTCAAGATTGACAGGGAAATATCAATAACCTCAGATACGCAGATGACATCATCCTTATGTCAGAAAGTGAAGAAGAACTAAAGAACCTCTTGATGAAAGTGAAAGAGGAGTGTGAAAAAGCTGGCTTAAAGCTTAACATTCAGAAAACGAAGATCATGGCATCTGGTCCCATCACTTCATGGGAAATAGATGGGGAAACAATGGAAACCTTTAGAGGGTCTTTATATTTGGGAGCTCCAAAATCACTGCAGATGGTGACTGCAGTCATGAAATTAAAAGATGCTTGCTTGTTGGAAGAAAAACTCTGGCAAAGCTAGACAGTGTATTAAAAAGCAGAGACATCACTTTGTCAACAAAGATCTGTCTAGTCAAAGATATGGTTTTTCCAATAGTCATATATGGATGTGAGAGTTGGACAATAAAGAAAGCTGAGCACCGAAGAATTGATGCTTTTGAACTATGGTGTTGGAGAAGACTCTTGAGAGTCCCTTGGACTGCAAGGAGATCCAACCAGTCCATCCTAAAGGAGATCAGTCCTGGGTGTTCATTGGAAGGACTGATGTTGAAGCTGAAACTCCAATACTTTGGCCACCTGATGGGAATAAGTGACTCACTGGAAAAGACCCTGATGCTGGGAAAGATTGTAGGTGAGAGGAGAAGGGGAAGACAGAGGATGAGATGGTTGGATGGCATCACTGACTCGATGGACATGAG
Organism: Bos indicus; assembly: GCF_029378745.1. Taxonomy (NCBI): domain Eukaryota; kingdom Metazoa; phylum Chordata; class Mammalia; order Artiodactyla; family Bovidae; genus Bos; species Bos indicus. The sequence continues at coordinate 104,250,722 of NC_091766.1, forward strand.
TGAACAAGCTCCGGGAGATGGTAATGGACAGGGAGACCTGGCGTGTTGCAGTCCCTGAGGTTGCAAACAGTTGGACACAACTGAGTGACGGAACTGAACTCAACTTTAGAATTAAGCAGTTGAAAAACAAACAAACAAACAAACAACTCAGTTTGAAGTTATCTTCATCACTAGAACAATCTACTTATTTATTTATTTTAGTTTCTTTGCTATTTTTCAGTATACACTAATAAAAATATTTAATCTCTTAATAACTTGTGTGCTGTTATGAGTTTAACCTTTGGTCCTGGCAATTAGAATTTTGTCATGTACTGAGCAAAGAGTGTTGCATTTTGCTTTAAAAAATTAGTGTTAAAAAACGAATTTTGGACACAGTAATTTCAGGCGACACATATGATTCACTAGAATGTAATATATATCATTCTTAGGAAATAATCTTTCAGTATGACAAAATGGGCAATTTTCTGATAATATAAAATCTAAGGAGGTATAAATTGTCTTAGGAAACAATCAAGCTCATTACCAGCAAGCACTTTCAATGTGTCATCTATTAAAATACCTGAAGTGAGTGAAGTGAAGTCACTCAGTTGTGTCCGACTCCTTGGGACCCCATGGACTGTAGCCTACCAGGCTCCTCTGTCCATGGGATTTTCCAGGCAATAGTACTGGAGTGGATTGCTATTTCCTTCTCCAGAGGATCTTCCTGACCCAGGGATTGAACACGGGTCTCCTGCATTGTGGACAGACACTTTACCATCTGAGACACCAGGGAAGTCCATTAATATACCTACCATAGAATAAAAATCCTCTTTTAGTCTTCATACTTGAAAATGAGGTGTGAACATCCTATGGAAAAGTAGTTACTGATGAGTACTGCTTATGAAACTATATTAAGATTTTTAAAGTCTTATTAAGAATTGGTATAGCAAAATATAGTTTTTCTCATTCTTAGAAATTAAGAAGGCTGAATGGCTCAATCATTAGGCAAAATGACTGCATTTTCGATGGCATAAAAAAAAAACATAAATTAGTATTTAAGATTCAGAAAACTTTGATTTCCTTTGCACAGAAATGTTTGTTCCATACTATGAATCACTTTTCTGTACCTTCTTTTCCCCTCCTGGTAATTACTAAAATGAAATAGCTCCATATCATTTCATTCTAAGCAGTTTTCTTTGTAATATGTTACATTATAGAAAAAAACTGTTACTTTTATTATTGCTTTATTATTTTAAAATTGTATTACTATTTAAAATTGTTATTATTAAGTATTGTGAGAAAGTTCTACGTTATTAACTAACAAGTTAGACACAAAATTTATTTAGCTGAAATTTTAAGAAGTAATTATCTATATAGCATAAATTTGTTCTTAAAAAATACTTTTAGAAAATATTATCTGTATAACAATTTTATAGTATTCTATTTCTTTTAGTCCTTTGAAGTATTTTCTCTGTATTTCCTTTTTGACAGAAAGTGCATGGAACTTACAATATTTCTTTAGTCTGATTTCTAAAACTCTATGCTTATTGTAGAGCTACTCCTACAGTGCTTCTATTACTTATATGTCATTCATATTAGACACTAAATATATTTAAACCATGTTTCAAATTCCTCTTCCCATCTTATAAGAGCTTAACAACTCACAATTATAATTGCTAATATTTACTCATGTCTTCTGTGTCCTTTGCTTTCTTTACAAAGGAATATGATTTTAAACTTCCAGAAGGGAAATTTTTAACTAGTACACCATCAGCTGTTTACTGTATGACCTTACACAAATCACTGAGAAATGTTTCTGTTTTCCCATGTGTAAAATGGGAAAGCTTAGAGATTATATTTGAATATAGTGAAACATATGTTTAAAACACTCAGCTCATGTTATGCTTACTTTTCTATTATAACGGTAAAGAATACTTGTCTTGATAAAATATAATTGCATAATTTATTTCAATTATATTTTAAAACCAAAATCAAATGGAAAAATTTATTCCAAACTAAGAGAAGGTACTGCAACTTCCAACCAGGCATATGAACTGTGCTAAAGCAACATTCTTCCACAGGTAGCACATAAGGATGGAAATTAAATCCTGCTTGAAGGTATATAGAAGGGGTTAATTTTAAGTGTAGAGCCTAAGGTTGTATTTAGAACAAATCAAGGCAAATAGATTCATGTAATTTACATATTGTGTTCTTTGTTAGCATTTGTGGGGTCACCATCTATAGGCTCCTTTAGGTGTTTCTTTCGTGTTTTTATTTTACTTTTACTTACCTTATAGATATACTAAAGTTAATTTTCCTTATGACTCTGAAAACAAACTATTACTCATTTGACAAAATGTGTATTTGCAAAGCTGAATCATTAGCTTTTTAATCTAAGTAAGTTATATCATTGGCAAAATATGATTCCATTTTGACCTAATTTTGTAGACTTATCTAAAATTAAACCAAATTAGAAGACTCTGTCATTAGCCTCATGTTCAAAAATTGCAAAGATCTATTTAATCATTTCATAAAATTTTTATTTATATACATTTTCATTCTGATTATCATATTTATCAGAAGTTAGATTTGTCCCTGGGTCATTGTTTTAAAATTGTTAAAACTTCCAGCTGCTATCCTGCCTCCACATTCTATTTCCCAATTAACTCAAGAAGAATAAATTAAATTTTTATGTTAACATCATTCATGAATTAGAAACATATAAAGACATGAGCACAGTTCTTCCAGGACAACTTATTTCTTTTTTAATGAGTCATTGAATATCAGGCTTATAAGTCGGCTTAATACATGAAGTTGACTACCATTTGCTGAAACTCACTCCTGGTTTCTGTCTATATAGGATGTTGATAATTTCACTGATTTTTTTTCCCCCTAACATAACATAACATAACATGTCTAGTTCTACAAAAGGTGGGTATATTTTTATGGACTTAAGTAAACAAGTATCACTTGCTTTTTGAAAAAGTTCACTTTATGCCACTTAGCTTTTATGAAAGATCCTCAGTAGTACCTATTTTTATTAATTAAAAAAAAAGAGGAGTTTCACTTTTACAAAAATGGCAGAAAGCATTAAATGTTTGTTTTGTAGTGCGCTATTAAAGACAAAGCACACATCCTGAGCACTGAGAATACAAGACCAAGCTTTTCCTGGGAATTACATTAAGCGTCTCAGCTTTGAGTTGTGGTAGCTTTGAAGTGTGTCTCTGAGGATCTGTGCTTTACCTGGATTTTGTGCATCCATTAGCAAGAATGTGTCCTCAGGTAACTGCTTCTTCACGTTATGCCATTTCAGTTTATGAAAGGTTGGACGAAGAATGCCCTACTTGTGGACAGCAGAGAAAATCTTTAATGTGGTGCACTTATTCAGCCTTTTCCACATACAAATGCAATATTGCAACTGGAACTCAATCATGCTAATGGATATAAAGACAAAAAAGAAGAAGTAAAACTGTCACTATTTGCGTATGACAGGCTACTATACATAGAAAATTGTAAAGATGCTACCAGAAAACTACTAGAGTTAATCAATGAAGTTAGTATACCTGAAGGATACAAAATTAATGAGCAGAAGTCTTTTGCATTTGTATACACTAACAGCACAAGATCAGAAAGAAAAATTAAGGAAATATTTCCATTTACCATTGCAACATAAATAATAAAGTACCTAGGAATAAACCTACATGCTGCTGCTGCTGCTGCTGCTAAGTCGCTTCAGTCGTGTCTGACTCTGTGCAACCCCATAGACGGAAGCCCACCAGGCTCTCCTGTCCCTGGGATTCTCCAGGCAAGAACACTGGAGTGGGTTACCATTTCCTTCTCCAATGCATGAAAGCAAAAAGTGAAAGTGAAGTCACTTAGTCATGTCCGACTCTTAGTGACCCCATGGACTACAGCCTACCAGGCTCCTCCATCCATGGGATTTTCCAGGCAAGAGTACTGGAGTGGGATGCCATTGCCTACTCCGAAACCTACCTAAGGAGGTATTATATTTCTGTGTTCAGAAAACTATAAGATACTGATGAAAGAAATAAAAGACAGCACAAACAGATGGAGAGATATGCCATATTCTTGGATTGGAAGAATCAATATTGTCAAAATGACTATATTATCCAAAGCAATCTACAGGTTCAATGCAATTCCTATCAAATTACTAATGGCATCTTTCACAGAATTTAAACAAAATAAATTTACAATTTGTATGGAAACACAAAAGGCTCCAAATAGTCAAAGCAATCTTGAGAAAGAAAAAATGGAGCTGGAGGAATAAGGCTCCCTGATTTCAGGCTATACTATAAAGCTACAATAATCAAGATAGAATCGTACTGGTGAAAAAAAAAAAGGGGGGGGGGCGGATATAGATAAATGGAACAATATAGTAAACCCAAAGAAAATCCACACACCTATGATCACATAATCTATAACAAAGAAGATAAGAATCCTTTCAATTCAGTTGCTCAGTCATGTCCGACTCTTTGCGACTCCATGAACTGAGGCACGCCAGGCCTCCCTGTCTGTCACCAACTCCTGGAGTTTACCCAAACTCATGTCCATTGAGTTGGGGATGCCATCCAACCACCTCATTCTTCCACCTTCAATCTTTCCAGCATCAGTGCTTTTTCAAATGAGTCAGTTCTTCGCATCAGGTGGACAAAGTGTTGGAGTTTCACCTTCAGCATCAGTCCTTACAATGAATATTCAGGACTGATTTTCTTTAGGATGGACTGGTTGGATCTCCTTGTAGTCCAAGCGACTCTCAAGAGTCTTCCCCAACAACCACAGTTCAAAAGCATCAATTCTTTGGCACTCAGCTTTCTTTATAGTCCAACTCTCACATCCATGCATGACTACTGAAAAACTGTAGCCTTGACTAGACATACCCTTGTTGACAAAGTAATGTCTCTGCTTTATAATACACTGTCTAAGTTGGTCATAACTTTTCTTCCAAGGAGTAAGCATCTTTTAATTTCATGGCTGCAATCACCATCTGCAGTGATTTTGGAGCCCCCAAAAATAAAGTCTGACACTGTTTCCACTGTTTCCCCATCTATTTCCCATGAAGTGATGGAAGTGGATGCCATGATTTTAGTTTCCTGAAAGTTGAGCTTTAAGCCAGCTTTTTCACTGTCCTCTTTCATTTTCATCAAGATGTTCTTTAGTTCTTCTTCACTTTCTGCCATAAGGGTGGTGTCATCTGCATATCTGAGGTTATTGATATTTCTTCCGGCAACCTTGATTCCAACTTGGGCTTCATCCAGCAAGATCAGATATATATGAGAAAAGACAGTCTTTTCAATAAGTGGTGCCAGGAAAACTGCAGCTGCATGTAAAAGAATGATATTATAACACTCTCTGACACCACACACAAAAATATATGTCCATTGACAGAATGAATAGACAAAGAAGATGCTATACATATGCACAATGGAATGTTTCTCAGCCATTAAGAAGGGTGAAACTGGGTCATATGTAGAAATGTGAATGGACCTAGAGATTGTGATAAAGAGTGAAGAAAGCCAGAAATAGAATTACAAATATGTATTCAAATGTATTTGTGGAATCCAAAGTAGTGGAACATACAACTTATATACAGAGCAGAAATAAAATCACAAATATGGAGAACAAATATATGGACACCACGAGCAGAAAGGGGGATTGGGTGAACTGGGAAATTGGGATTGACATGTCTACACAGCTATGCATGGAATGGATAATGAGTGAGAGCCTGCTGATTGGTGTGGAGAACTTTACTCAGTGCTGTGTGGTGACCTAAATGGGAGGGAAATCCGGAAGGGAGGAGATGTGTGTGTACATACGGCGGATTCCTCTGGTGTACAGCAGAAACTAGCACAGTGTTGCAAAGCAAGTATAAGTTCAGTTCAGTTCAGTCACTCAGTTGTGTCCTACTCTTTGCGACCCCATGAACTGCAGCACGCCAGGCCTCCCTGTCCATCACCAACTCCTGAGTTCACTCAGACTCACGTCCTTTGAGTCAGTGATGCCATCCAGCCATCTCATCCTCTGTTGTCCTCTTCTCCTCCTGCCCCCAATCCCTCCCAGCATCAGAGTCTTTTCCAATGAGTCAACTCTTTGCATGAGGTGGCCAAAGTATTGGAGTTTCAGCTTTAGCCTCATTCCTTCCAAAGAAATCCCAGGGCTGATTTCCTTCAGAATAGACTGGTTGGATCTCCTTGCAGTCCAAGGGACTCTCAAGAGTCTTCTCCAACACCACAGTTCAAAAGCATCAACTCTTCAGTGCTCAGCTTTCTTCATAGTCCAACTCTCACATCCATACATGACCACAGGAAAAACCATAGCCTTGACTAGCCGGACCTTTGTTGGCAAAGTAATATCTGTGCTTTTCAACATGCTATCTAGGTTGGTCATAACTTTTCTTCCAAGGAGTCTTTTAATTTCATGGCTGCAGTCACCATCTGCAGTGATTTTGGAGCCCAGAAAAATAAAGTCTGACACTGTTTCCACTGTTTCCCCATCTATTTCCAATGAAGTAATAGGACCAGACGCCATGATCTTCGTTTTCTGAATGTTGAGCTTTAAGCCAACTTTTTCACTCTCCACTTTCACTTTCATCAAGAGGCTTTTGAGTTCCTCTTCACTTTCTCCCATAAGGGTGGTGTCATCTGCGTATCTGAAGTTATTGATATTTCTCCCGGCAATCTTTATGCCAGCTTGTGCTTCTTCCAGCCCAGTGTTTCTCATGATGTACTCTGCATAGAAGGTAAATAAGCAGGGTGACAATATACAGCCTTGATGTACTCCTTTTCCTATTTGGAACCAGTCTGCTGTTTCATGCCCAGTTCTAACTGTTACTTCCTGACCTGCACATAGGTTTCTCAAGAGGCAGTTCAGGTGGTCTGGTATTCCCATCTCTTTCAGAATTTCCCACAGTTTATTGTGATCCACACAGTCAAAGGCTTTGGCATAGTCAATAAAGCAGAAATAGATGTTTTTCTGGAACTCTCTTGCTTTTTCTATGATCCAGCAGATGTTGGCAATTTGATCTCTGGTTCCTCTGCCTTTTCTAAAACCAGCTTGAACATCAGGAAGTTCACAGTTCACATATTGCTGAAGCCTGGCTTGGAGAATTTTGAACATTACTTTACTAGCGTGTGAGATGAGTGCAATTGTGTGGTGGTTTGAGCATTCTTTGGCATTGCCTTTCTTTGGGATTGGAATGAAATCTGACCTTTTCCAGTCCTGTGGCCACTGCTGAGTTTTCCACATTTGCTGGCGTATTGAGTGCAGCACTTTCACAGCATCATCTTTCAGGATTTGGAATAGTTCAACTGGAATTCCATCACCTCCACTAGCTTTGTTCGTAGTGATGCTTTCTAAGGCCCACTTGACTTCACATTCCAGGATGTCTGGCTCTAGGTGAGTGATCACACCATCCTGATTATCTGGGTCGTGAAGATCTTTTTTGTACAGTTCTTCTGTGTATTCTTGCCATCTCTTCTTAATATCTTCTGCTTCTGTTAGGTCCATACCATTTCTGTCCTTTATCAAGCCCATCTTTGCATGAAATATTCCCTTGGTATCTCTAATTTTCTTGAGGAAATTTCTAGTCTTTCCCATTCTGTTGTTTTCCTCTATTTCTTTGCATTGACCGCTGAGGAAGGCTTTCTTATCTCCTCTTGCTATTCTTTGAAAGCAAGTATACCCCCAATTAAAAAAATAAAAACAAAATTGTCTACAAAGGTAACTTTACCAATAGCTATTCAAAATTTCAGGCATTTTACTAAAAATTCAGTAATACCTTACAGCAACAAGGAAAGAAACTGGTGATTTGTAAAAGAGTAGGGTTAAGTTTCAGAGTTATAACCACACATGCAAACATACACATTTCTCCCATGCACTGAATAGGAATACACTGAAGTTTTGTTTTATTTCCATTAATTATCATTTTATTTAAATTATTAATAATTTCTTTTGAGTTAATTTGTTTCTAAAAAACTACCTTAAGTATCTTGCTTCCTTTAGCAAACTTTTATCGTGTAACCTTCTCGCACTACGTACTTCTGTTCTTCCATTTAAAACCCAATTCATGTCAGTAGATATTTTTGTATTTTCAGATTTCAACTTTATGTATCTGTACTTTTGCATTTAATGTTTATCTCGGTGGCATATTCAAATTTAATTTTAGTGAAAATTTGTTGTATAGCAGAGATTGGCACAACTTTGTGAATCAGTTATACTTCAGTTATAAAAAGGAACATGGATTTTAAATATATTTATGCTAATTTTGCTTTACTTTTGTTATTTAAGAATACAGAAAATGTCAAGAATTAAATAACAATGAAAAATAATTCAAATTCTAGAAACCGATTAACGTATTTATTTCAGCTTTCAACAAGTATATAATTTAAAAAAACATGCAAATAATGCTGATCGTCCTTTTTACTCTTTTAAAATTTATTTTTAATTAAAGAGTAATTGCTTTACAATATTGTGTTGGCTTCTGCCATACAATGTGAATCAGCCACATGGATATATATGTCCCCTCCCTCTTGAACCTCCTCCTTACCATTTACCCCATCCAAGCCATCTAGATATCAAAGAGTAGTGAACTGAGCTCCCTGTGTTATATAACTATATAATAAATTCTCCTTTAGTCATTCTGACTTTCCTGGTGGCTCAGATGGTAAAGCATCTGTCTACAATATGGGAGACCTGGGTTCGATCCCTCGGTTGGGAAGGTCCTCTGGAGAAGGAAATGACAATCCACTCCAGTACTATTGCTCGGAAAATCCCATCGACAGAGCAGCCTGGTAGGCTACAGTCCATGGGGTCGCAAAGAGTCAGACACGACTGAGTAACTTCACTTTCCTTTCCTTTAGTCATTCTATCTCAAGCTTTAGAAATAAAATTATCTTCTGTTTTATATATTCTGAGTAATTTTTTTCTTTTGTACAAATCTGTTTTTCGAAGGCAATATTGTTTTTTTATGGTGACTTTTCAAATTTAATTGTCGTCACAAGAAAAAACAATTAATATTTTACTCAAATCCATTTTGTTTTCTTCTTGAATTCTACAAATAATGTATGTGTATCTAATTTACCCCTAATTATTATTTCAATATTTGATATTTTTGTTAATTATTTTAAAATGAGAAAAAGTATCGCTTTATTTCTTTTTAAGTTACGAAATCTTGCCTGCTGTATGTGTCGCTTTCTCATATTAAATCAACACTATGGTGCTATTTATCTTAAGAGTATGTTCCGCAATGACTTGCTTTCACATCACAATTGATATACATCTTTATAAGGAAAATGTACAGTATTTCTCCCCTTTTTTAAATTAATATGGGGTTTAAAACAAGAGCGTAGAACACTAATGGTTATATTGATTAAATAGGAAAAGTACTGATGAAAATGAACACTTATTCAATTGAGTAAATATTTATGCTACTCGGGACTTTTCTGCTCCTTGAGCAAAGGAGAGGCAGAGAGATACACAGTTTCCCTAAATTATAGATTTGCAAAGACTTATCAATAAGGTAAAAGTGAGGCTATCAATAATTTGGTATATACTGAAAGAAAAGTGAAGGCCTAAGGTTAATTTTGTAGCTCCAAAAATGTGTTTAAAACGGCAAAGTTTAAGGAATCTGACAGCAGAAATTTGGAGGCCTTCAAAATTAATCATAGAAAGTATGAAAATACCTTCAAACAAATTCCATATACAGATTAGACTGAATTAGACAAAGAAACACACACTCTATAAGTACTATTCTGTTTTACGACAACTTTTGTACAACAAAGAATAATTAACTAACCCACCCAAAAGTGTGAGAACTGCAAACCAATTGACCATACTGTTAATGCTAGTTCCTCACAGTATCTATTAATAACTTTATATGTCGCATAAAAGCAAACTAAAACCCTGCTGTAGTAGAATTAAGGAAAGGTTCTTTGAAGAGTCAAAACCCACTTGAGAATGAGGTCTGAGAGAAAAGATTATAAAGCACTAATAAAAGCAACTCTCAGAGCTAGGAAACACCAACTGTAGATCCGAGGAAACCCTGAACTGTAATACCGAGCAACACATTTAAGTGTAGTTACTGAGGTTACTGCTAAAACAGAAACCAAAGACACAGCAAAATGTTCAACAAAGACCTACGTATAGCACAGGGAACTCTGCTCAGTATTATGTAACAACCTACATGGGAAATAATTTGAAGGGGAATATGTATTTTTAAAACTGAACCACTTTGCTGTACACGTGAAACTAATACAATATTGTTAATCAACTATATTACTTCAATATACAATAAAATGTTTAAAAATGGCATTGTGTTAAAAAAAATACCCACACCTTAAGTAGGTGACCCACAAATGAGAGGATAATTGCAATTCAGAGTTTCTCCTGAAGGAGTGAGGGAGTGCAAATCTCACACTGGGCTCCCTAGCCCAGGGATCTGGCATCAGGAAGAAGAACCCCAACACTGCTTGACTTCTGAGAGCCACAGTGATGTAGGAAACAGAGATGCCTCTTTTAAGGAGCACACACAAAATCTCACACACTCCAAGACTAAGGCAGGTTTTCAAAGAAGAAATGCAGATAGATGACCACCAGGCATATGAAAAGAAGGTCAACATTGCTAGTTATCAGGGAAATGCAAATCAAAACCAATGACATGTCACCTCACAACTGTCAGAATGGCTATCATCAAAAAGAACACAAATAAAAACATTGGTGAGGATGTGGAGAAAAGGGAACCCTTATACATATTGGTGGGAATGTAAATTGGTGCAGCCATTGTGAAAAATTGTATGGAGGCTTCTCAAAAAACTGAATATATCAGTAGAACTATCAGATAACCCAGCAACTACCATTCCTGGGTGTATATCCAAAAAAAAAAAAAAGGAGAACAAAAGTAGTGACTCAAAGAAACATACCCCAATGTTTAAAAGCAGCATTATTTACAATTGCCAAAATACGGAAGCAACCTAAGAATTCATCAGTAGATGAAAGGATAAAGGGGAGGTGGCAATGGAATACAATGGATTACTATTCAGCCATAGAAAGAATGAAATCTTGTCATTTGCAACAATACAAATGGCCTTGGAAGGCCTTGTGCTAACTGAAGTAAGCCAGACAAAGATAAATATTGTATGATATCACATACATGTGGAATCTAAAATATATAACAAACTGGTGAACATAACATCAACAAAAAAGGGAAACTCATAGACAAGGAGAACAAACTAACAGTTACCAGCTGGTGGGGAATTCTAGAGTTGGGAGAATGGCAGGTAAAAACAATTGGCTGTAACTTAGGCTCAAGGGCATATGTACAATGTGGGGAACACAGCTAACATTTTGTAATAACCAATAAATGGAAAATAACCTTTAAAATTATACCAATAATGATTATGAAGTGAAAAAGCAAACAAAATCTTTTTTTGTGTTTCAGATATTACATTTTTCCTGATAAGTGGAATTAAAAAATAAAACTACATTGCAGAATGATTTCATTCTTTACTGTTATACTACACTAGAGTACAGGGCATACTAAGATGCTGAAAAGAGGTAACCTCCTAAACAATCTGGGGAAGAACTACACCCTCACCATTGCTCACACCCCACCCTCTTCCTACTCAGCAGAGGGACGATGGAGTTAGGAAAGTAAAGGAGTGATTAGCACCAAGGTTGTCAACATCAAACTAGTTGAAAGGGACTTTTTTTTTTTAATCCAAAATAGAGAAGAATTCAGATTCTCATTTGGAGTAATGAGCGTAAGAAATTCAAGTCCAGACGGGGTACTCTTGGTGGAAATCAATTTTATATAGAGAACATCTGGGAACTTTTGGTAATATAGCCAGAGAGTTGTCAAACTTTCATAGGATATCAAAGATCAAAGTTAGCTAAATTGGGGAAAATAAAGCCTGTGTGAACCTTCATGTGAGAATGCATATAAAATGGGGCTAAGAGGCTTTATTTCAACTTTTATTCTCCAATATAGTCTCCATACAGTTACGAAAAACTACATATAGAGTAGTTTTTCAGATATTCCTGCCCTACATTTGCAGAAAATGGTAGTTTGAGGCAGGAACCTGAAGAGGGAAAACTAGACCTTCTGATCACAGACAGACATGAGTGCCGGCAACAGGGATATTGCTGAAGATTTCAAAATCCAGGGGTATTAGGACAGATTCTCCTTGCTTTTTTAAACCCCTCTATCACCATATACCCAGCAGAGAGTTACAGCACATATAGGATTCAAACTGCTTCAATTGTAAATGAATTAGCAACATCTTTGCTACATAATCAATAAATGGTACAATATTGTAGATGATGCTATAGTAAATACGTTAATTTTATTAGAGGCATCAAATAATAATCTGTGTCGTTGTAAGTAATCTAGATCATTGATAAACATGTACTTTTTTACAGAGTGCGATTTAGAGTATGGCTGTTACTTTAATCAAAAGACTCAGATAGTAAGCTACCAACAGAATGACGGTTTGTCTGGGGCAAGAACTCAGGCAATCCATGCCTGTGAGATGCAAAGATCTCAACTCTAGTGTGCTCTTACAATTTAAGGCATTCACAATTATTATTACTCAATAAATAAAAAATATTTCTAGGATAGCATTAAAGAATATGCAAATGGCTACAATTCAAAGAAGAGTAAACAGAGAAAATTTAGAAAACTGACATTTGAAAAAAGGTACTAAAGATTCTCTGATCTACTGGAATTTAAGCACCCTAGATCTTTTGGGAAAATTCACACGTATCTATAATTCTTTAATTAAACTCTGTTTCCAGTGTGATGACAAAGAAGTTCTAAAATAATGAACTGAGATGCTAGTTTATGTATGGAGTGTATAATTTTGGAAAACGGCAAAATTTTCCAAACGCACGGAAGATCTTGCCAATCTGACGTGATTCCAATCTTGATAATCTTGTCCTACCCATTTTAAAACTCCTCATTGGAGATTTTCTTTAGAACTCGCTAAAATTTTGGCTTGTTTTACATGGTGAAACATTTTTAGCTTTCAGATATGAATTCTTTAAATAGACGTATCTTATTTAGAAAAATGTTTAGTGAATAAATATATTGACTTATGTAATACTTTTAGAGGTAAAAAGCCAAGTGGACCGAGTTCTGAGAGCAGTTCCCTCATTACGTTCATAAATCGATTCTGAAAATAATTCTGCGAAATGTGTAGAAAACATTTTTGAAAGAATAGTAACATCAATAGGAAAGGTAAATGTCTTCCCACTTAGCATTTATTATGTTTTTCTTTATATCCTTCTAATGTTTTTTTCTTCAGAGACTAGTGAATGAAAGTTCCTCACAAATAAACATTCTGATTTTTTGCTTATCATTTTCCCCCTCTCCTTTTATAGTTAATATCCATTAGACTTTTAAAGTTACTTCCATTTTTTGGCTATATCTATATCACACTCTATTCTATTTATTCCTTTTTTACATATTTTCATTTTTTATTGAGGGTAGTAGATTAGCAGTGTTGCGTTACTTTCGTGTATACAGCAAACAGATTCAATTATACATGTACATTTATTTCTTCCTTTTCAAATTATTTTCCCATTCAGGTTATTATAGAATATTGAGCAGAGTGTCCTGTGCTAGACAGTAGGTCCTTGTTGGTTATTTATTTTAAATACAGCAGCATGTACATGTCAATCCCAAACTCTGGGTACCTCCTTCCCTATGACAGTTCCCCCATTCACTCCAGGGTCTCATCACATCTTTTTTGGTCATCTCTGTAGTTTCGCTAAGTGTACCATTTAAAGGACATCACATAGTTTTATAATGTGTTTACTTAGTTCCTGTCCTTATGGATAGACTTATTCTAGGGGAATAACTTATAATTTATTTAACTTTGTATTTTAAGACCTTACTTTCTGGTGGTATTCTTATTTCAGAGGGCTTGGCTTTACTTGTGTGTTTACTGTATAACACAACAAAGAGAAAAGAGGAAAGAAACTGCACATTGTAAAAAGAAAAGCGAAGGTGATTTTCTTCACAGATATATAGAGTTAATAGATTAAAACCTCAAGATTTCTATAGCTTAAAATTCAGAAGTGATCATGGAGAAAATATGAATATTAATCTACAAAATGATTAAAAATATCCTCTTGATAAATGAAGAAATCAGGAAATCTAAAAAAAGAAAGAAAAAAAAATAAAACTCTGGAGACCAACGTTAGGGATTTAAATAAAACAAAACAAACAAACTAATAAAACTTTAAAGTCACTCTGGCTTTTGTAAACAGGAACAAGAATAGCACAGTTTGCAAGGAGAGAACGAATTATGTAGAAATATGTTCTACAATGAAAAATATCAGTGAGTTGAAACTGGGAATTTTATTTCAAAGAAGTGAGTCATATAGCAGGTATGCTTTAGATAATAGGCTCAATTGTTGTCTTGCCAAATAGGCTGAAAGCGTTGCCATTATTTGCAAAAGTTAAAGTGTTTTTTCTAAACTTAATATCAATTGTGTGCCTGACAATCATGGTTGAATGACTTGGAGTCTCTTGACTGGGAAAAAGAAGGAGGGGACAGAGGGAGAGGAGCTTATGTTTTCTCAGGGGATTTTTAGGTGATAAAAACATAAAATATGCAGTATTACAGAAACATGCTTATTCCAAAGGATTTCTGAATCCTTGCTGGCAAGAGCAAGGATGGCAGGGGAGGTGGTGGGATTTGGGTGGGTTCTGTTCAGAGCTCTGCTTCCTCCCTTCAACGCTATGTTGAGGAGAAGACTGACCCATCACACTCAGGACACACAATAGCTCATTGACAATGACACATATCAAGAGAATCTCTATAGTATTTATAGGACATACTGAAGTTCAGTAAATGAGTGGGATTTAACAGGATCTTTATATTTCATAAAAATGTAAAAAGTGTTCTTAATGACATGAAGAAAAACTTCTTGGGAAGAGAATAAGAGATTAAAACCAACACAAAAAGGACATAATAAAAACAAATGAAAGGATATATAAGCTAAAGCATATGTAAAATATAAATATGTAAATATACAGAGGGCTCCAGGAAAATGACAGACTTGATGCATCCCTGTTCGTTTTTGCTTCCGAGTCCTGGGATGTAGTTCCTTAGTTGCCAATTAGCATCCGGGTCCAACAGGCAAGGGAGAACTCAGACTCTGCTGGAAAGCTGGGGGGGTATTACCTTCCTCTGTTAGATGTGAGCACGTGATCCCAGTGCTGACAGTCCTGTGTTGAGAACCAGAACTAAGTGGATCCGAGGTCAGATCTGGCCCACTGAGATTTGTAGACTCCCTTAGAGAAGAGTGAAATAATTGTGCACGGAGGTTTCTGAACACTTTCAGCTGGTGTGGAATCAAAGAGTCTGTCTGAATCCTTTCCACATCTGCAGCTAGAGAAATGTGAAGAGACTGAAGAGCAGAAGACTTTTGATCTGACAGGAAACTTCCATCCCACGGAATACAAGCATAGTCACCTCTTTTGAGATGTCTGCGTTACCAACACTCAATCCCACAGAGGATGATGACATCTTGTGGGAAAACTTAAACAATTCATGACTCTGATTTGAAGGCATTAAAAGCAGGTGACTTAGAAAATGAAGAATTTTCAGTAATTATAAATACTTATATATATAAATTAAATTATAAATTATAAATCATGCTTATAACTTTTTTGATATATTGAGTGATATATTAGAAATATTCTTAATTAAATAGCTTCATAAATGTTATTTTGGCTTTTACAAAATTAAAACAAATCTAGGGAATGGGAGCACTCTGCTATAATTTTATGAGAAGGATTTCATTCCTTTTTAGAGAAAAAAATAATGTAGTTAAAACAATGTTGTGTCTTAAAATTGATAATACCATGCAATGGTATATACTTTTAGATAATGAGATGGCATGAGAATGTATTGCATAAATGCTTCATAACAATTCTTGAAATAGAAGAGTAATGAAATAGAAGAGTACTGATATAAGGAAATGTTTAAAAATATTTTTGAAGTAAAATACTTATTTAATTAGAGAAAATGAGAAATTGTACATACGGAGGGAGAGAAAAGGAATAGAACTCCCAGAGTTTCATTTCAAGTAGGGGAAAAGAATACCACTGGGACATTAAGTATTCAAATATCTCATATTTAAAAGAGTTAAAAAGAAAATTCAGACATAGACGAGAGCAACTTGATTGAGAAAAAACATTTTCTATCATATAATTTTGAAAAGGTTGTCTCATGAGTCCTGAAGAAAGGGAGACAATAATTAGTAAAACCATAAATAAAATGTTACCCAAGTAAGCTTAAAATTAAGATATCAAAATGATATTTTATTCAAACTAGGGGAAAAAAGCAGAAATTATAAAATAACAAATATAAACACATAATAAGTAGTAGGAAACATCAAAGGAATAAAGTCAATTATATTATTTGCTGCATTAAGTATAGTAGTTCAGTTCAGTTCATTTCAGCTATTCAGTTGTGCCTGACTCTGCGACACCATGAACTACAGCATGCCATACCACCCTGTTCATCACCAACTCCCGGAGCTTGCTCAAACTCACATCCATTGAGTCTCTGATGACATCCAAACATCTCAACCTCTGTCATCTCCTTCTCTGGTGCTCAATTTTTCCAGTATCAGGGTCTTTTCCAGTGAGTCAGTTCTTTGCATCAGGTGGCCAGAGTGTTGGGGTTTCGGCTTCAACATCAGTCCTTCCAATGAATATTCAGGACTGATTTCCTTTAGGATGGACGGGTTGGATCTCCTTGCAGTCCAAGGGACTCAAGACCCTTCTCCAACACCACAGTTCAAAAGCATCAATTCTTCTGTGCTCAGTTTTCTTTATAGTCCAACTCTCACATCCATACATGACTACTGGAAAAACCATAGCTTTGCCATCTCCTGTTCGACCACTTCCAATTTGCCTTGATTCATGGACCTAACATTCCAGGTTCCTATGCAGTATTGTTCGTTACAGCATTGGATTTCACTTCCATCACCAGTCACATCCACAGCTGGGTATTGTTCTTGCTTCAGCTCTCTCTCTTCATTCTTTCTGGAGTCATTTCTCCACTGATCTCCAGTAGCATACTGGGCACACGCTGACCTGGGGAGTTCATCTTTCAGCGTCCTATCTTGACTTTTCATACTGTTCATGTGGTTTTCAAGGCAAGAATACTGAAGTGGTTTGCCATTCTCTAGTAAGCATTCTTTAAAGATGAGAGCAGTCAGATTAGATTAAAAACATGCATTCCCACAAGTATGTAGAAGCTCCAATACCTGAGCTCCCATTTGCCTAGCAATACCAATGGCATTGACTTTATATTTGACCTTTCAGAAACCATTTCTGCATATATGAGTATATGCAGAGATATATTTGAAAATGAGTCATTTTTGTACCAATAGGATATCATTCTAAACTCTTACTTGAAATCTGTTTCTCTCACTAAAAATATATTGATTTAACCCATAATACATACAGATTTATGTATGTAATACATGCAGATTTACCCAATTAAAAAATTACATGGGTTACAGGTCAATCATTTAATCAATACACTTTTTTGAAAGTGAAGTCGCTCAGTTGTGTCCGACTCTTTGCGACCACTTGGACTGTAGCCCATCAGGCTCCTCCGTCATGTTTTCTATGAAGATGTATTTCAGATTTCCTACAAGTAAGTGTAACTGACCGCAGATCCCCCTGCTGCACCCTGAAACTTGTTGCTATATGTCCACCACGACAGTGCTTCCTACGGACTGCACCCAGCTAGTGACGGTGTGTGGCAGGCCCACTCCTCGGGGGCACGTGGAGCCACAGCTGTGTGTCTGTGGTTTGAGTTCTTCCTCACAGTTTTGCTGTGCATTCCTCAGATTTGAGCCAGTCTACAATGCATCCCCATGACCTTCCTTTCTCTCTTCTCTCTCCTTCACTGTAGCTCATGCTTGCATCTGATAGCTCTCCTCTGGTGGCTACTTCCATTTCCCCTTAGAAGCATTTCTAATAAATTTCTTGAGCATTTATTCTCATCTCAGTGTGTACTCTCAGAGGGCCTGGATAAACAACAGACATTTAATTCTTCTCAACTTTTTGGTGATTATATATACATACATATATGATATATAATATGTGTGTGATATATATTTATACATACATATATGATATATATGTGTGTGTGTTTAATTTCTTTTAAAATATGCTATTTTGTCATCTTAAGAAATTTTCATCTGAAGGTTTACCACTTGTTTTCATCTATTATGCTCAGATCTTTTACACCTAGGTAGGGTTGGGTTACATAAGATACAAAGATTTGATTGCCCTTTTTAGTACATTTCATTAAAACTATGTTTGTTTTTAAGAGTTGTATGTTTTACATCTCCCAAAGCTATGCCACTTAACATGATTTATTGATATAGAGAGCAAGACTATTTGTTATTAATTATATCCTAAACAATAGCACTCCACCAGGAGTTTATTTAGTGTTAGTACCAGTCTAATGGGAGAAAATACTAAATCAAACTAATTGTCCTGTCTTCAATCTTTTTCTCTCTTCTTAATAGCAAATTACAATACTTTGTGATATTTTGCTTTGAATCTCCAACATTTTAACATTTGTCTTGTGTGAATTTATAAAATAATTAAAATGTTATTGGACTAGTAAAATATCATTTAGGCAGTTTAGTACAGAATTTCATTGTATTATGGTTAAAAGAACGAAATGAAAGTATCATACAAAAAAGGGTTATTTCAGTAAATGAGACCTATTCAATGATTTACAGCTCATACTAAAAGGTCTGTGGGATGTCGTTACAAGTCAGACTAGTGATTGCCACAGGTATTAACAGAAAATCTTGAACACTCTAAGTCTAAATTGTCACATTTCAGAATCTGAAATTGCTATGGAAAGAATTAGCAGAATGAAAAATTGTTGCCAATTACACTTCATTTATTTGAACATTAGTCTTCATTTAACCCAAGAATCTCTCTGTTGACTATTAACTCTGACAAAGACAAGGTACCAGTGTTCTTTAAGCAATTATAATTCATTTAACTATTTGGTGAACAAAATATTTTAAAGGCCATTATATCATGTAGCATTAAGTAAGCCAGTTTTTAGCAGTACATTTTTAGTCAAAGTTAGCCAAATTTCCTAATAGTCAGGTGATGAACCTGAATGAATAAATGTGTAAATTTAGGTTTAGTCTAGACTGAAGAAGAAAATTTGAATAAGCTGATGTCATGCTGCCCGGTGATGGAAAAATCAAATCCAATTTACAAATCAAAACATGCCAAATAAATACTAAAGTAGCAAACTAAATAAACAGACATGGTGATATTGTAAGATCAATATGCAAATTTGTAGAAGCAAATACCCAATATTGATTAAAATAGTCTCACCTTCCTACTATTCAACAATTTACTTGATTAGCTAATGATATATATTTTACAATGGTCTAGATTTTTTCAAGCTCATATTCTAGACACATACATCTTCAAATTAGCTGCTATATTTATAACACAATTACTCCCCTGGAATTAGTTTTTGTTCTTACATTGGTAGCAAGAATAAGACTAGTACTTCTATAACAACTCCAATAATTCAAAATTCTTATGACTCAGTTAAATAGATGAAGTTGGACCATATGAAAATTTAAAATTTCAATGCTTCAAGGACACAGTCAACAGAGTGAAAAGACAATCTAGGGAAAGGGAGAAAATACTTCCAAATTGCATATCTGAAAAAGACTATATAAACAATCCCTACAATTCAGCAATGACAACAAAACAAGCTAACTAAAAATGGGCAATACATTTGAATAGACACGTTATTGAAGAAGATATAAAAGTAGCTAACAAGTACATGGAAAGATGTTCAACATCATGAATCATTGACTGCACATGAAAACCACGGTGAGATGCCATCCTTCCCCCATTAGGACAGTTACTATGCAAAAACCAAAAATATTAACAACAAACTCCAGAAAACAGCAAGGGTCAGTATGGATCTGGGGAAATTAGAACTCGCATGTGCTGTTGGGAGGATATTGGAAGATGCTGCCAGTATGGAAAGCAACATGGTGGGTCCTCAAAATATTTAAAAGCGAATTATCTTACGATCCAGCAATTCCACTTTCAGAATTGAAGGCAGGATTTTAAAGAGATATTTGTGTATTCATATTAATAGCAGTATTTTATTTTTTGCATATATCCAAAAGGTAGAAGCCCCCTAAATACCCATCAGTAGATTAATGGATAAATTAAATGTGGTATATCAATATATCAGAAAGTTATTCCACCTCAAAAAGGAAAAATATTTTGACGTAGCCTTTCTGATATGTCCTACAACATGGATGAAACTTGAGGGCACTGCGCCAAGTGAAAAAAAGCCAGTCAGTCACACACAGATACAGTAAGATTCCACTTGATGTATAAGGATAGATACTCTTGATACCTAAGTTTAGGTACTTAGAATAGTCAAGTACTTATGCACAGAAAGGAGAATTTTGATCAACAGTTACCAGGAGGAAAGGTGAATAAAGAGTTGTTTAATGGGTACAGAATTTTTAATTTTGCAAGATGAAGGTTTTGGAGATTGGTTGTACAACAATATGAATTTACTTAACACTGCTGAACTGTACACTTAGCATGAGTGAAGGCAGTACATATTATGCTATTTGTATTTCACCACAATTGAAATTTTAAAAATTCTCATTGAATATATCCTATTAACAACAATATATACATACATATGTATATATATATATATTCTTATAACATGATGAATAGGTATTCAGTAGGAACATAAAAATGCTGTTTTTAAAGGCTTTTTATCCTAGTGCACTGGCCCTGAGACCCTGTCTCACATCAAACCTGGACTGGCGATCTATTTCAAATATGATAACATACATGTTTCAATGCTATTCTCTCAAATCATCCCACCCTCGCCTTCTCCCACAGGGTCCAAAAGTCTGTACTTCACATCTGTGTCTCTTTTGTTATCTCATATATAGGATCATCTTTACCATCTTTCTAAATTCCATATAGATGCATTAATATACTGTATTAGTATTTTTCTTTCTGACTTACTTCACTCTGTATAATAGGCTCCAGTTTCATCCACCTCATTAGAACTGATTCAAATGCATTCTCTTTAATAGCTGAGTAATATTCCATACATGTACACCCATGACTAATTCATGTCAGTGTATGGCAAAAACCACTACAATATTGTAATTAGCCTGCAATTAAAATAAATAAATTTTAAAAACTCAACATACAAAAAACTAAAAAAAAAGGCATTTTATTTTACAGTAGAACATTTTTATCTAGGATGGCACCTTCTAAAAGAGATATAAGTCATAAGGGCCTCCTCAAGACTCAGTGCCTCCTACTTTCTGCCCCTCAGCGTCTGAGGTTTCAGTCCTCTTCTTCATCTTGTCTCAAACAGTCTCCTCCCTCCTGAGATCTGATCCCGTCAGTTCCAACTGCACAGAGTACAGGAGTGGTGCAGCCAAGCAGAGGGGCAGTGAACCAAAGTGAAGGACAAGTGAAACTATGACAGAAGTGAGATAAGCTAAATGAAAGACTTAGTAACATTCTCATCGAAAAGATTAGGAATCTGTGACCAAGGTAGTGACGTTTGCCACAAACTACACAGCTAATTGAAAGCTAATCACACAGAAAAGCCAGGAGTTCCGGTTGCCTTCTTTTACATGGAAAAGCTAATCTGCACACATCCTTCTTTAAGCAATTATCCTCCAACTTTATTACACGTTGGAGCTGGAGATGCAAGATAATTTTAGCTTTCACTTTTATGTGATGAACATTTTGATCTTTCCAGTTTGGTTTTAAGGCCATTTTGTCTGTTGTTCATAGTACAAATATTTTGATTAGAATTTTCAGTTTACTTAGAAAACATTTTTCAGATCAAATTAAATCTCTTTAATTTATATATACTTATAAACAACACAATAAGCACATTTACTTTTTTCTAGCTTCCTTTTATATTGCTATTTTAAGTTAATAAGGATTATTTTTATTATAATTTTTGCAATGAAGATTTCTTTCACTGTTTAGATAATTGCTCATTGTAAATTTCAGTAATTAGAATTACTGCCAAGAATCATACCAATATTCTCAATTGAAATGTGCTGTTTTTAAAGTTACCAACAAAATGTGACATTTTTCTGTGCAATTTGGACAATTATTTTTATCTTTTAAGTACGAGTATAAAATCACTGAGTTGGATAAAAACATGAGTGCTTGTGTTTATTTCTTATGTAATCTCTGAAAAAATGTGTGAAAATCCTCTCAGATATTCTAGACTTGCTCTATGGACCAAAATGCTTCCAAATACTCTGCCTTTAAATAATACCAAAAAGAAAATCACCTGCTCGCACAAACAGGGTAAAAATCTCAGGGTTTCATCACAACTCAAGAATTCTCTTTCAGAAGATACAGCACTGACATCTGAGTATCACCTGAGGCAAGATGTGCGGAGGATGTTGCCCTTTATTAGTTAAGATGAGCCTGAGAGGCATGTTTGAAGCTCCCTTTATAAAGATTCCGTGATGATCATATGGCAGGCTTTTCCACGTCATTTTAGCGGAATCGCAAGCGCTTGAAGAGCAGGAGGCCTGCAGGAGCAAAGTCTGAGAAAGAATGACTCCAGTGGGTGTACTGTCCTGTTGGCGCTGCCTTCACCTGTAACTTTGAATAAACTGTGAAGGCAGAGAGTGAGAAATAGAAAGGATGTTGGGTCAGTCCTCAATGCAAAAAATGACATTCACTGGGAGGAACAGTGTCATCAGTATTGACAACAGGAAACAATGTATTAAATGCAGCTGTGTAAGTGTAATTCTAAGGTCAGTAAAATGATTCTGAACATTTCTGTGTCCTGGAGGGGAAAACATATTAATTTATTCTCTGTGAACACATCTGAAACAGAAAGGACCTACTCCATCACGTCCCAATCATATCAAATTTCTAGGAAGGCAAGACTATAGTCAGCTGACATTTGATGTTAATGATATATAATAATTTTGTGTAAAGAGGATGATGCAGTGAAGTTGTATTTGAAATGCTATATGTAGTTTATTTATGGCTGAATTCTACAATATGCCTCTGCTTCTATCATTTAAGATATAAGAATAAGGTGAGCTTCCCTGGTGGCGCAGTGGTGAAGAATCTGCCTGCCAATGCAGGCGACATGGGTTTGATCCCTGATCCAGGAGGATCTCACATGGCATGGAGCAGCTGAGCCTGTGCACCTCAACTATTGAACCTTTGCTCTAGAGCCCAGGAGATGCAACTTCTTAGTCCACGTGTTGCAACTACTGATACCTGCACACCCTAGAGCCTGTGCTGTGCTTCAAGAGAAGCCACTGCTCTGAGAAGCCTGTGCACTGCGACTAGAGCGTAGCCCTACTCACTGCTGCCAGAAGACCAGCACAGTCAAACCAAAGAATAAGATAAAAGCAATTGCTTTAGTCTGAATGTTTGGGTCCCCCTTAAATTCATATGTTAAGATCCTAACTCCCAAAATGATGGTCTTAGGAGGTGGGGCATTTGGAAATGTGCTTAGGTCACGAGGGTGGAGCCCTCATGAGTGAGATCAGGGTCCTTAAAAAAGAGGTTCCACAGAGCTCTCTTAACCCCTTCCACCATGTGAGTAGACACTGAGAAGGAGCCAGCTATGAACCGGGAAAAGACCCTCACCAAAACGCAATGATGCTGGCTCCTCGAACCTAGGTTTCCCAGACTCTAGGAAAATAAGCCACTTAGTCTGTGGCATTTTGTTATAGCCGCTTAAACAGACTAAGACAATAATTAAGAAAGCTGTAAAAGCAGCAATGAATACGGTAACGAAATGTGATTTCAATTTGAAATTTAAGAAGAGAGAAAGAAGATATTTCCAGCCTGGCTACACATTTCATTCTAAGAAAAGCTGCAACAGAAAACAAAATTTAATTGTCAAAATTCTGAAATTAAAACAAATACTTTGGGCTATAAACACAAGAATGCAGAATGGAAGAGCTGGTGGCTCAGGAGGAACTCAAAATATCTTTTGTATTAGACATTCCTATGACATAATGTGAGCATTTTAGCAGAGGCAAGAGAAGTCACTGCTTCATTTCTGCATGGTGAACTGGGCTGAATTTCTAAACAACAAGACTATACGCATTCATCAGAAAATAATACAACCAATACTATTTATTGAAAAGTGCATAGGATATTTGAGACAATTTCAGAAGAGAAAGCAGAAAGCATTTGTATCAGTTTTCTGCTGCTGTTGCTGCTGCTAAGTCACTTCAGTCGTGTCCGACTTTGTGTGACCCCATAGACGGCAGCCCACCAGGCTCCCCAGTCCCTGGGATTCTCCAGGCAAGAACACTGGAGTGGGTTGCCATTTCCTTCAGTTTTCTAGGGCTGATAAATCAAAGTATCACAGACTGTGGACTTAAACAACTGCAATACTTTTCACAGAGTTCTGGTTGCTAGAAGTCTGACATCTAGGTGTTACAGGCTTGGTTTCTTCTAAGGCCTCTCTCCTTGGTTTGTAGATGCTTGTGTCTTTACAAGCTTAGATCTCCCTGTATCTTTACATGGTCTTCCTATCTGTAGGGCTATGGCTTAATCTCTTCCTATAAGGACAGCAGTCATGTTGGATTATGGCCCATGTGAGTATGCCTTTATTTTAACTTAATTTCCTCTTTAAGGACCTTTGTTGTTCAATCGCTTAGTCGTGTCTGATTCTGCAACCCCATGGACTGCAGAACACCAGGCTTCCCTGTCCTTCACCATCTTGTGGCCTTTGCTCAATCTCATGTCCATTGAGTTGGTGATGACATCTGCCATCCCACTGTCTCATCTGCTGTTGTCCCCTTCTCCTCCTGCCTTCAATCTTTCCCAGCATCAGAGTCTTTACCAATGAGTCAGCTCTTTGCATCAGGTGGCCAAAGTATTGGAGCTTCAGCTTCAGCATCAGTTCTTCCAATGAAAATTCAGGGTTGATTTCCTTTAGGATGGACAGGTTGGATCTCCTTGCAGTCCAAGGGACTCTCAAGAGTCTTCCCCAGCACCACAGTTTGAAGGCATCAGTTATTCAGTGCTCAGCCTTTTTTATTGTCCAGCTCTCACATTCCTACATGAATACTGAAAAAAAACATAGCTTTGACTAGACAGACCCTACTTCCAAATATACTCACATTCCGAGTAGTAGGAGTTAGAGATTCAACATGAGAAATCTGGGGCAGAGGAGCATAGCACAGCACATAATAGCACTATCCACTCCTGCAAGAAAGGACTGCATTTAACACCTACTGATTATTTTTCCTCATTTAGTTTTGCTTCTTCACAGTGGTAGAGGATACATAACACACACTCCATCTTTAAACTGCTATTCAGAGAGTAAACAGTTCTCATTTATACTGGGAAGAATATCATGTAGGACACACAAATTAAGTCAGAACAATTTGAAAATCTGAACAAAGGTTACCATGTTAATGTTGAGAAGATTAGGAAGAAAAAACCTGTGGCACAAAGCAAATATGAGCTACTTTTCTAAAGGAAAATAGAACCTTTTAAAAGTTAAGCAATTTCTCTTTTAAAAAAGTATAAAACAGACCAAGTTGAAAATATGCAAAGACAGAAAAAAAGAAATGTAAATTTCCACAAATTAAATACAGAAGAGAAACTTAATAAGAAAATTCATTAAAACTAGAGGTCCAAAGTAAGGTGATAAAATAATAGAGTGATATATAAAAGTGAATTTGGGTTAAGAAAAAAAAATTCAAAACAACAAATTAGAGAATTAAGAGATTAGAGAGTTAAGAGTTTTCTCCAGCACCACAGTTCTAAAGCATCAATTCTTTGGCACTCAGCCTTCTTTATGGTCCAGCTCTCACATCCATTTGCAAGGGCTCTACTCTCATGACCTAATTACCTCCCAAAGGTCCCCAACACTAATATCATCATTTGGGGGAGTAAGGATCTCAACACATGAATTTGTGGGGAACACAAACATTCAGTTTACAAGCTGACACTAAAAATGTTTGAAATATTCATTGTGAAGTAAGAAATAAGAGATGACTTGATTTAAATAATGAGAAAGAATGCAATAGAACAAACAAATGATCAGAGTTTATAACTGTGATCCGCAAAATAGAGAAGATAACCTCTTTCAGAATCCCTAAACATGCCATAAAGTTCTCTGAAATTCAGGAGGAACTGCGTCACTAAGAGTGCTAATTACTCCATGATTCAATCTTCCATCTTGCAACGGAGCCATCTGGCCTTTCTCACACAGCGTTCTCCAGCTGGAGGATGCCCTTCCCAGGCTCTGCTGAGCTATGTGTGACCCCTGGCAGAGTTTGTGCCAAGGGATGCCACCCGATGTGAGATACACAACGTTCAGGTCACATTTCTATAAGTGATATTTTAAATCTTTCTTTTTTGAGAACTCATTAGATGATAGTAAAATAATTAAAACTAAAATACGGAGAGAATAGAAATTGATCTACCAACATAAGAGTTTTCAATGAATTTCTGCAATTCAGGAGAAAGATAAAAATAAGCAAAGCAATAAGTAGAGCATGCAATTTAAAAGGTCACTGGTCAGCTTTCATTCTTACAAGGCTCAGAGGATCTGATCTCATATGATATGGGTAAGGTGATATGGTAAAATAGCATGGCTTTCTGTTTGTGCCACAGGGAGTCACTCACACCAATAAGGTTGCATCTCTGGTCCCACCAGTGAACCCATGGTGATGTAAAATTCTCAGTGGGTACAGTCCAGTAATGGACTGGATTTCTCCTGTCAGCAGATGACATACACATGAGAGTCTTTGGTCTGTGATACAAGCAATGTCAGCAACATAGGCTGGTGCTTTAATATCCCTGAAATATTCATGAAACTTGTGAACTCCACTCTGGCAAAAGAGCAAGACAAGCAGCCATGAGGTTGGTGGGAGAAACCAAGCGAGTATGGAGTAGTAGATGATTTGCAATGCCCAATTTTTAAAGGTAAAGTATAGTTGCAGTCTATGAACATGAGATTGGCTAAGGCTACATAGGAGATTTGCTAAGATTAACAAAGCAAGTTACTGTCCTTATACTGTTCATCTGGTTCTGGGTCAAAATTGATATTTTCTATTTCCTATCTGCACCTCTCATTCTAGATTTTTTCACACTTGTCTAGCTCTTCGTATAGCTCTCAGCTCTTGAGATAGTCTAGGTTGCTTGCCTGGTAGGTTGTTCCAGAGTTTCTTCTCCAAATATTATAAAATATAAATTGCCTAATCTCAGTTGATGCACAATTTTTTGTAATTTTTCCATTTAGATCTACCATTAGCTGTAATCCAGGTAGATCCTTTGGATTCAAAACCATACTCTTTCTTGATCAACTTTTCTGTGACAACCAACTTTTCAAGATAAACCAAGTTGATTTACCATGGTAATATCAGTATTCTTGTCATTGTCTAATAATTCAATAGGAGGAAAATTCATAAATGGTCAGTTAATGAAAGTTTCCAATTAGTGGAATTCTCTCTGTGTCTTTTGGCAGAAGCATGCTTTCCTATCTGTAAATCAGGACTTCGAACCCAGCAAAGCCTACTTTTCAAGGAAGAGAACAATTAAAAAGGAGTGGTAATAAAAAGGAACAATGCTATTTCTATCTCTGGATTCTTGAAGTAACATATTTCAGCTCTTAAGGACACAACACTGTTCATTTCCTGTTTATTAAGTGTCTATATCACAGCCTATAAGACTATACACCAAATGTACAAAGTGTTGCTTGAAATTAGTACCTTAGTTTTATCACCAACAGGCTATTTTGTGATTTTTTTTTCAAGCCAGCAATTTCTGGGGTTTGGAATAAAATGGGAAAAAAACCAATATATTCCATGATTATAAGTCAATATTTTCTTTGCCAAGAACAAATTCTTTGATCTGAATCACTGCTCTGAAGGATACAATATGAATGTTGTCTGTCATTCAATAAGTCCTCAAGTGCTGGTGACACGTGAAAGTTTCAAAGTCAGAGAAGGAAACATCAAATCTAGAGTATAAGTTCACTTCAGTGAGGATGCATCACTGCCCGCTCCAGACCAGAAGGAATTCATAATAACTGTCAAGATCCGACTTAGGTAGCTGGTTTCCTGAGCAATCATCGAGGACGTAAGATAAGCCTCTGATGCTAGTAATTTGGATATACCATAGTAGAAGCCACTTATCTCCATCTTGCTAACAGAGGGTTCTGTCTGTGTCAGTGAATGCACTGGGGGGTCAAATCGTTTGACCTCCATAGGATGGGCTGTCCCACTCACCTGCTCATAACATCCTCCTTGAGTAAGTGCTCCCTGGGAGTCACTCGTGTGAGAGAGAAGTATCTGTACAAGTATCTCCCATTCTCAAGTCCATTCAGATAAATAGGTCTTATAGAGCATTTCCTGACCACTCGAAGTTGTTTCCCCAAGCTTCTGACCAACGTCCCAATCATTTATTACAGCTGAGAAGTCAGTTCTGATTTCTGTCTCAACTCACCTCTGTCTCTCCTTAAATGGTCAATCAAGGGTACCACTCAGTCTGCACTCTGAATCTTCACTGCTTCTCTTCACGGCAATCCATGAGAACAGCTATAATCCAGAGCAGTCTATTTCTGGCTAGAGTTGACATATCACATCTTTTTACTTGTCAGCTGGACCTAAGTCCTTTCCTCCTCTGTAGTGATCATAGACAAAGTCCTAGGAGACCACTGCGTGTTCTGGGAGCAAGATAAGTGAGTGACAGGGGAAACCAGACCACTGATTCATCTAGTTTTTTCATGCCATCTGGAAAGGCTTAGGTCTGATCCTTCATCTACCATTTCTATTTTTAACGGGCAATTGCTGCTTCTGCTCTTGCAAAACATGTGACTCAGTTGATCTGACATCAGCCAGCTCAGCGTTGGCTGTTCTTCCTCTCATTTCTTTGATGTTTCAAGTTTAGTTGCTCAGGGTTTGTTAGAGCCTAGGGCATTCCAGGAGCAGAATCCACTCTAAGATTAGAGGAAGTTGAGTCTCTGTTAAAGCTATCATAGAAGCCCTCCGTGGTTTTTTTTTTTTTTTTTTTTTTTGCTTCTCTGGTGGCTCAGATGGTAAAGAAT
Source organism: Bos indicus (assembly GCF_029378745.1). Classification (NCBI taxonomy): domain Eukaryota; kingdom Metazoa; phylum Chordata; class Mammalia; order Artiodactyla; family Bovidae; genus Bos; species Bos indicus. The sequence goes on from NC_091766.1 coordinate 104,279,863, forward strand.
CCACCTGCAATGCAGAAGATCCAGGTTCAATCCCTAGGTTGGGAAGATCCCCTGGAGAAGGGAATGGCTGGCTAACCACTCTAGTATTCTTGCCTGGAGGATTCCATGAACAGAGGAGCCTGGCAGGCTACAGTTCATGGGGTCACAAAGAGTCAGATATGACTGATTGACTGGGTTTACAGTGTCTGCCTTTAAGATGACAATATACTGCCATTCACCTGTCAGTCTTTTCCAGACTTTCGCTGCCATTAGAAACAGTCAAGCCACGTTAGTATCTTTGCAGTCATAATTGTGTCAGGCCCATCAGTCATGTGTAGCAGTCACCTGATCTCCTACTATATTTTTGACATCTATGCCACCATGATGTCACTGCATATGAGGGATAATCACCATTTCTTCAGCAATAGCATTGTGGTTTCTGTTGCCTTCAGACTGGAAAGCAATACAGGTTCAAAACCTGGACCCGTAGAGTCCACTTTCCAGCACCATTCTTGGTGCCTTTCATAGGAATTCTTAATTCCCTTAAAAACAAGTCCTAGGGAAAAAAAGAATATATGTTAACACTTCATGAGGATAGGGGTGCAATTTCAGAGAAGTGGGCCTGAGACAAACAGGAAAATGAGACAGGAGAAGAAGAATGATTCCTCAGGGCTGCATTATGGAACCGGCCACAGTCTCACGAATGGTTATTGGCCTCACTGGCCATCTCCAGACAGCCTGTGCAAATCTGCTGAATATTGAAATGGGCCATGAAAGAGGGTGAGGAAAAGCTATTTATCAGTTGCTCTTTCCCTCCCATTCCCATGCCTCATTGTTAAAGTCAGATCCACCAGTCTGAACTCTGCCTAATTTCCAGGTTGTATCACCTGACCAATGGGCGGCATCTGGTGAAACCAGAATCCTTGCAGCCTAGTCTGGCCATGGAGTATGCATATGTGCTCCTCCACACAGGCACCGTTTATGCAGCTCTTTGGTCTACGGGAGTGTCAGTGTCCACAATCTGACGACTGCTGAAATGGCACAGTGCTTTGCGAAAGCTGTTTTGGTTGGGAAACACAGTGAAAAGCTGAGGCCTAAGAAACAGGATGAGAAGTTCTGGGAATTTCCCTAACCTGGGTCTGGTAGAGATCTGCAGCTTGCATTCAAATGATTCAGGACAAAAACCATACAGGGGTAAAGCAAATATAGCAAGACCATAACTGTTATTGATTCTATAAGATACAAATACATGCGAACACCAACATTCAGATATTCTATGCTTGAACATTTTTATAAGTTGAAAAAATAATAAAGCATTATTTCTGAAAAATAAAAATGGTGGAAATAAAATTTGAGGAAATTTCACAAAATAAATCTACAAGAAAGGGTTCTTGAAAATATAGGAGCTGTACAAGATCAGTCTATAGCAGTTCTTTTTTTAATTTTTAACTAATGCTTTTTTGTATGTTTAATTTCAATTCAATAGATGCTGCAATCTATCTTAAACACATGTCTCTTGCAATTCTGTCTGTATATATCAAGTTAACAGGAACTCTTTCCAACCCAGGTTCAACTGAGTCATGGAGGCAATGGATGCTACTCCTTTCCAAAGTGAACGTGAAACCGTCCACAACGACAGATCTTGTAGCAAGTGGTCGCAAACCTCTTAAAAGTTACTCACTAACGCGGAGAGAATACAAGGATAACATTTTTGAGAGACTGGAGAGCTTTGAGGTTTTGAGCTGAATTTGTTTGGAAAGTTTTGTGGATTGCTCTCCAGCGGAAGGGAGCTGGCTGCACTTCACCCCAAGCCCGCCGAGTGGGCTTTCTATGGGAACGTGGCACGTGTCCCCTGCGGTGAGTGGACACAGTATTCTCAGGTGTGGACACAGCATTCTGAGCGATGGACACATGTAAGCACACTAAAAGGAGAGAGGCTGGCTACAGCACCATCGTAACAGAAGAGGAGAGGCTCATTCGGGAAGCGACTGCACACCCCTCTGATGAAGTGACAGGTGTATGGAGCCTGTGGGGAAAGATGTGGACCCCACAGGAGGACTTGTGGCCTGAGGTCATTCTGATTAAAGCTTCTGAGAAAGAGATGTGAGCCAGTATTTAGCTTCATCTGGGAAGACAAGGTGATTTCACATTAAATTAGTTATTACATGTTGCTAGCATTTTTATTGATTGAATTGAGACAAATTTTGCTTCTTCAAGTGACCATAAAAATTTATGTTATCTTGGAGAAAACAAAGGACTCAAGAGGCCTACACATATTATGATGTACGATGAAAGATACATTTAGAATTTTAAAGGGCAACGTGAGACCAAAATGTTTCTTATTGTATCTTACGGTTATTGGTTCATTCGACAAGACTTTTCCATAAAGATAGATGAAAAGGGTTGCAATTTCTATGCAGATATTTTTGCTTATTTCTCTCAATTTAGTGTACTTAATTTTCAAATAATTACATACATAGGAGCATTGTAAAAAACATATTTTACAAATAAGCAATTTTAAATTTAAATTTTATTTTGGATTCTTCAAAGTAAATGTGTTTATAAGCCTATTGTTCTGAGTTTGAATCATTAACATTTGAAACTGTTACGGGCAATCCTGAAGATTATCATATTAAGTGACATAAGTCAGAGGAAGACAAATACCATATGACATTGCATATATGGGGAATCTAAAAAAAAATGACACAATAAACATTTACAACACAGAAGCGCACTCACAGACTTAGGGAATGAACTTACAGTTACCAGGAGGGAAGGTGGGGAAAGGAAAGATTGGGAGTTTGGGATTGACTTGTAATAACCAAAAAGGACTTACTATACAGCACAGGGAATTACACTCAATATTCTGTAATAACCTAAATGGGAAAAAAAAAATTGAAAAAGAATAGATACATATATATGTATAAGTGATTCAATTTGCTTTGTACCTGAAACTAATACAATTGTTAATCAACTATATGCCACTATAAAATTTAAAGAAAATTAAATAACATTTTAAAATTATATTAAATGATGGGTAAACTTAAAAAGTAAATTAAAAATAAAATTCTTATGTATATTTACAGGTTCTTTTATGATATTTTATCAGTACCTTAAGGTAAATGATTTTAACAGCCTTTCTTTGGAAAACTATAATCCACTTTTGACACATTACAATTCCACTAATGGAAGGAAGGAGCTGTTTCCTTGTCTATTTCTAGAAAGGCTAGAGAAACTGAAAAAAGGTCAGAAAAATTCAGTAGGGGAAGAAGAAGTAAGTTAGATGGCAAAGCAGGAAGAGTCTGATCCTCATGCAAATCCCTTACTTTTTTTAAGGAGTCACAGTTAATCCGTGAAATAAAGCAGAGGCACAAACTGCTGGCTTATCCTGTGCCTTGAGAAACACCCCCATTTGGAAGACTCAGCTCCAGCTGCAGTGCTATATAGCTTGCCTCTCTTCACACGAAGTTCTGAGCATGGCTCTCCCTTTAGATCAGAAGCAGCTTCTCCTCTGGTTTCATTTCCTCGCCTGCAAGGTGCCAGTGAATTATATCTGGACTGAAATGTTCATAGGCAAGTATCTCAAGGACTGAGCCCAAGTCTTAGGGCGTCTCTCTCGTCTCTATTAAACACACACATACACCAACACCCAGATTACTAATCATGCTGTACAATCACGAGCAAGGCATTTAACACTGCTAGTTTCACTTCTCTTACCTACACACATTTTAAGTATAATTACACTGGCTCTAAAGCCTGTTATATACATAGCAAGGGAGATATTTGCTATGTGCATTTAAACACTGAGAGGTTTTCTATACAGGATTTTACTACTAGTGATACTACAAATATTAAAAGGCAACAGTGTATCACTAGATTTTTAAATTAGATAAATTCAGAAAATTATCTTAATTCAGAAAATGACCTTAAGTGAACTGAATTTTAGCCAAGTATAACCTTTTGGAGAAGACAATGGCACCCCACTCCAGTACTCCTGCCTGGAAAATCCCATGGACAGAGGAGCCTGGTGGGCTCCAGTCCGTGGGGTCACTGAGGGTTGGACACGACTGAGTGACTTCACTTTTACTTTTCACTTTCATGCACTGGAGAAGGAAATGGCAACCCACTCCAGTGTTCTTGCCTGGAGAATCCCAGGGACGGGGAGCCTGGTGGGCTGCTGTCTATGGGGTGGCACAGAGTCAGACACGACTGAAGTGACTTAGCAGCAACAATCTGTTTTGTTTCTGTTTTGCTTTTTTTTTTTTTAACCAGAGGCTGAATCCAGCTTAGAGCACATAGGAGATTTTATAGTGCATTATTTTAACTTCTTTGCAGTAAAAGAAATGTGCAAAGTACAATGCTGAAAGTACTATGGAAATATTTTAGATGAATTAATCTTTCTTTGTGTATAAAGAAACAGACAAAAATGTTATTTAAAATCAAATACCATCTACCTATTTGAAGTCATAATGACTGCACGGCATTGAACTATCACAACATTATAGCCCTGACTGATGAGTCTACAATACATGTTAAATAGTCAGAGAAAATCGACACATCTTTATCTCTACTCTTATAAATTTTGGTCTCAGAAAACCTACAATAAAAGGCTACTGTACCTCAAGATTTTTTTCTATTCATTTTTGAAATGTAATTAGGCTTCGGCTCTATTATTCCCTGACAATGGGAAAACCATTGATTGTGCTGCTTTTGAAATCCTGTATCACAGTTGGCACTTTCTAATAATGATGCCCTTGGCTTAAGAAGAAGAGAAAATTGACTTGACCTAATTAAAGACTCTAGAGAGCCTCTCTATCATCTCTATCATTTTTCATAAAACTTATTTGGGCCATATGCCAATTAAAAGATGAACATTAAAAAAAAACCAAAAAACTTCTGTCAATTGGAGATAAAATAAAATGATATATGTTAAAGTAAATCAGATTGTAAGAAGTAAGATTCGTCAGACTCTATAAAATTTCTAAGCAGAATGAACATCAGTGAAGTTTCAAAACGGCAGCACATCCATCTCTAGTTGTCTCGAGTGCCTTAGATCCAAGGTAAAGGACAGGGCCGTGCCAAGGAAGGTGATTGTGTCGCATAAAAGCCTCTCTCTTCAAGCATAATCACTGCAAACTTCAGCGAATAATGAAGACTTTCTTGTTATCTTGGCACCATCTCTCTATCTCCTTCCATTTTCTCACACAATGAGATAACCCCTATTATTACCTGTGAGTGAATCCAGAGCAGGGAGGCTACAGACAGCTTGGAAGGTTTTCAACTTACAGTTTTCATTCAAAGTCAGAACTACTTAAATTCACGTGATGAGAAAGCCAAAATGTGAAATAAAGTTCAGTCTCCTGTTGTGCTCAAACTCTAACCATTGTTTAACACATCAAAAACTCTTCGTGAAGTCTCTGACATCTATCTTTCTTTTTATCTTACTTATTTAGAATTGTCTATTTTTTCCCTGGGCTCTGTGATTCTCTACCACACCATATAAAATTGTCAAACAACATATTTTCCTGGTTTTGTGCATAATAATTTATGTCAATGCATTTTTTCTTCTGCTATTAATTCTGGGCAATGTATATGTATATTCACTTTCCTAATTTTTGTTTTGTCTCAGATATGACTTATTTAGGGGCGACTTCATGCATGTAATTATGTAAGAAATACTTGGTATTCGATTATTTCATAAAATCATATTTTAATATAAAATTATAAAACACATATGATAGGACAATATGATTCTGATTTTTCCTTGGTTTCCAATTGACCAGATAAAAAATTAAAATCCTGCCACTCTTACATAAATGACTTTCTACAATATGCCACCAAATTAACCTTCGAACCAGTTTCTAATGAAAATTTTTGTCTTACTTTACACACTGGCCAAAATTCAAAATGAAAATTTGGAATTAATTTCCCCCAAATTTAGAATGCCCTTCTGGATAATGCCATGGTGGCTTTGTGCTATTCTCTTTCGTCTGGTCCTTGAGGCTGTCTGAATGTCAAATAGTCAATTCTCAAAATGCATTGTTAATGGTGCTTTTATAATTGAACTTTTCTTATCTGTTCCTACTAGGGGAAAACTGACTTTATTATTCTCTTAAAACCCAATAACAGTGCATTGGTACCCCTTTCATGATGCATCACCAGCTTTCACAACTCCTTATATGTATCAGGTCTTTAAGGATAAGTTGTTCACTGAATTTATATATTTTAAGTGACCCAGAGAGATTATTTTGTGTACACCATCTATACGTCATAATTGTGAGCTGCACACCTATAAGAGGAAACCTGGCTTCTGAAAAGGAAAATATGAATAACTAATCTCTCATACTCAGGAGGGCAAGATACACGGAGAAAACCTTAAGCAATGTTAATTAGTAAAGTACAATTAAATCAACAGGGCAAGGTGGGGAAATGGAGAGGGAACTATTATAGAAGAAGAGTGGCTTAGATATAGCAACAACAGAAAGGAGCAAAGGGTGTTCTTATACATAAGGAACAAACGTCCTAAGCATACAACGGTGGGTTGCTCTGGAAAAGATTGTAGTGCAATTATACACACACACAAAACTGTATTCACATGACTCTAGACAAGGTGGGCACAGATGAGATGCTCAATTGGCTGCTGAGTCTCAGGTTATTGGGTCTATGCAACACAGGATGAATAAAAATAAACGATACAAAAATTTGAGATGATCCATAAATATTAGGCCATGAAGCAAATCAACTTCAAAAAAAGTGGGCTAACAGTAATGCATTAATGAAGCTACAATTATCACTATAATTTGAAATGGATTGGTATTCACTAATCAATACAATAAATTATTTAAACAATGAACTGTGTGAACCAGATGTACATCAAAAATAGGCAGCAAATGTTGAAAATCATTAACTGTGAAGGGATTATGTAATCCTAAAAATGCAATAGTTCACCCGAAATATATAGTGATGTTAATGCAAATACACCAATATAGCGGTATACTGTATTATCACATAAATTTGAATTTGATAGATTTGTTTCTACTTCTCTCTCCCACTAGTCTGTAAGCGTCCAGGGTCCATCTGAGAGAGTCTAGTGTACAGTGTAACAGATGCTCCATAAAAGCTGGATCAGTTTTCATTCCAATCCCAAAGAAAGGCAATGCCAAAGAATATTCAAACTGCCATACAATGGCATTAATTTCACATGCTGGTAAAGTAATGCTCAAAATCCTTCAAACTAGGCTTCAACAATACGTGAACCGAGAAATTCCAGATGTACAATCTTGGACTTAGAAAGTACAGAGATACCAGAGATCAAACTGTCAAAATACATTGGATAATATAGAAAGCAAGAAAATTTCAGAAAAAAAAAAACTTCTTCTGCTTCACTTTGATTCAATTCAGTTCAGTCACTCAGTCATGTCCAACTCTTTGAAATCCCACTGACTGCAGCATGCCAGGCTTTCCTGTCCATCACTAACTCCAGGAGTTTACTCAAACTCATGTCCATTGAGTTGGTAATGCCATCCAACCATCTCATCCTCTGTTGCCCCCTTCTCCTCCTGCCCTCAATCTTTCCCAGCATCAGGGTCTTTTCAAATGAGTTAGTTCTTCCCATCAGCTGGCTGAAGTATTAGAATTCCAGCTTCAACATCAGTCTCTCCAATGAATATTCAGGACTGACTTCCTTTAGGATTGACTGGTTGGATATCCTTGCAGTCCAAGGGACTCTCAAGAGTTTTCTCCAACACCACAGTTCAAAATCAGATCAGATCAGATCAGTCGCTCAGTCGTGTCCAACTCTTTGTGACCCCATGAATCGCAGCAAGCCAGGCCTCCCTGTCCATCACCAACTCCTGGAGTTCACTGAGACTCACATCCATCGAGTCAGTGATGCCATCCAGCCATCTCATCCTCTGTCGTCCCCTTCCCCTCCAACCATTAAAAAAAAAAAAATATTGATTTTATAGGAGGCTAATTACTTTACAATATTGTAGTGGTTTTTGCCATATACATTGACATGAATGAGCCATGGGTGTACATGTGTCCCCTATCCTGAACCCCCATCCCACCTCCCTCCCCATCCCATCCCTCAGGGTCAACCCAGCACACCAGCCCTGAGCGCCCTGTCTCATGCATCGAGCCTAGACTGGTGAACTATTTCACATACGGTAAAATATATATTCCAAAAAAAACATCAATTCTTCCACATTCATCTTTCTTTATGGTCCATCTCTCACATCCATACATGACCACTGGAAAAACCACAGCTTTGACTAGATGGACCTTTGTTGGCAAAGTATGTCTCTGCTTTTTAATAAGCTGTCTAGGTTGGTCATTGCTTTTCTTCCAAAGAGCAAGTGTCTTTTAATTTCATGGCTGCAGTTACCATCTGCAGTGATTTTTGAGCTCCCCAAAAATAAAGTCAGCCACTGTTTCCACTGTTTCTCCATCTATTTGCCATGAAGTGATGGGACCGGATACCATGATCCTAGTTTTCTGCATGTTGAGTTTTAAGCCAGCTTTTTCACTCTCCTCTTTTACTTTCATCAAGAGGCTCTTTAGTTCTTCTTCACTTTCTGCCATAAAGGTGGTGTCATCTGCAATATCTGAAGTTATTGATATTTCTACTGGCAATCTTGATTCCAGCTTGTGCTTGACCCAGCCTGGCATTTCGCTTGATGTACTCTGCATATAAGTTAAATAAGCTGTGCGGATCACAACAAACTGAAAAATTCTTTAAGAGATGGAAATACCAGACCACTTTACCTGCCTCCTGCGAAATCTGTATGCACGTCAAGAAGCAACAGTTAGAACCGGACATAGAACAGCAGACTGGTTCCAAATCAAGAAAGGAGTACGTCAAGGCTGAATATTGTCACCCTGCATTTTATCTTCCATACAGAGTACATCATGAGAAATGCCAGGCTGAATGAAGCATAAGCTGGATTCAAGATTGCTGGTAGAAATATCAATAACGTCACATATGCAGATGACACCACCCTTATGGCCGAAAGTGGAGAGGAACTAAAGAGCCTGGAGATGAGGGTGAAAGAGGAGAGTGAAAAACTGGCTTAAAACTCAATATTCAAAAAATGAAGATCATGGCATCCCTTCCCATAACTTCATGGCAAATAGATGGGAAACAATGGAAACAGTGAGAGACTTTATTTTCTTGGGCTCCAAAATCACTGCAGATGGTGACTGCAGCCATGAAATTAAAAGACACGTGCTTTTTGAAAGAAAAACTATGAGAAACCTAGACAGTGTGTTAAAAAGCAGAGACATCACTTTGCCAACAAAGGTCTGTATAATCATAGCTATGATTTTTCCAGTGGTCATAAACTGATGTGAGAATTAGACCATAAAGAAGACTGAGCACCAAAGAATTGATGCTTTTGAACTGTGGTGTTGGAGAAAACTCTTGATAGTCGCTTGGAGTGCAAGGAGATCAAACTAGTCAATACTAAAGTAAATCAGTCCTGAATATTCATTGGAAGGACTGATGCTGAAGCTGAAACTCCAATACTTTGGCCACCTGATGAGAAGAGCTGACTCATCTGAAAAGACCCTGATGCTGGGAAAGATAGAGGGCAGGAGGAGAAGGGGACAACAGAGGATGAGATGGTTGGATGGCATCACCGACTCAATGGACATGAGTTTGAGCAAACTCCAGGAGACAGTGAAGGACAGGGAGGCCTGGCATGCTCCATGGGCTTGCAAAGAGTTGGAGATGACTGAGTGACTGAACAGCAACAACATCAATTAGTACATCAATGAATCAAACACTTGGAGATTCTATGGGATACACTGTATTCTTCAACATAGCACAAAAGCTGGAATATTAACTTTGATACACTTCCTTTGAAGTGTTTCAATGGAAACACTTAGAAACAATTCTTAATGAGAATATTAGAGTGGGCGAACAGTGGATCTACAGTCACTATAGCACAGGGCCCCACCCATCAGAAATGATGTTGATTGTAAGCATCAGTCATGACTACACTGTGGATCAGTAGATGACCAGTTCAGCTGGATCCAGTTAGGACATGCCTGCACTCCCACTGGGTGCCACATTCAAAGTGACCTCCTCACCTAATTATTAGTTACATGGTTTAGGATACTTTGTGCCTTGGCTATGCCAAAGCAAGCAGTTAGATTCCAAGGTAGTTAAATCAGTTCTCTTAAGCTCCACTATAACAGACTAAATACCTCTGTACTCCCTTGCTCGACACTGAAAGTACTCACGCTTAACCAGACTAGTCAATAAGCAGAATAAATGGACAAATCACCTTAAATCTTTTACTAATCTGAATAAAAAGATAAGATCCAAAGTAATTTTTTCGGTTACTGATAAAGTGGAAGATTTTTTATGTTGCCTTATTGTGCTTTGATTAAAAATACATTACATAATCATTAAGACTGTTCAGAACATGCTGGTAAGTGTGAAAACTATATTGCATAAAAACTATACTTGTGTATACAGCACAAGTGAAGTATCATGAAGGCGGCATCATTACCTCAGAAAATTCCTCACTATTTTGAGCGAAACTGATTTATACATAGCGATATCATAGGTTATGAAGATTATGATGAACAAACAAAACCTAGTTAGCCAATAAAAACACCTCAAATTGAGTTTTAATTAAATATTAAGAGCCATGAAACATACAAATACATACACATATCAAATATCTTTATTGCCATTACAAGCAACGTGTCTCATATTTTTTAGATTACCATGAATTGTTAATGTGCTTTGCCAAGGCATGGCTAAAGATACTGTATACAATCTTAAAGTGAATTCAGTTGTTATACTTTGAAAAGTATAGTGTATACAAAAATAAATGCATATGTACTGCTTCTGTTTTTAGACCTCTGTTTTCTGGGCTTTGCAGTATCATATAAAATTACGTTTAAAATATACATGCTTTCCTAACTTGTGAAAAACAACGCTCTACTTGCTGGTGGTTTTTCTGTTTAATGTTGTTTTGCCTTTATGCACATGTGGGTTTGTGTGCAAATGAACTAGAATTTTTAGTAAAATCTCCCTACGTTTCCATTCATGATGCAGGCTACCCAATTGAGGTAGACAGCACAGTGAGTCAGCTATACAAATCCTTACTAAAATAATTAAATCTTAATTGGGGGGAGTTAAAAACTATAAAAATGAGTTCAGAAGACAATAAGTTAGTCAGAACCTGAAACATTAAACAGATTCAGCCCTGCAATTTTGCTTAACATACACATTCAGAAGCCAGAATCAGAGGGGAAATTTCATACATGCAGATGAGCACTTGTGAGCAACTCACAAAATAAATGCTATTTAGTCTGAAAAGCCTTGTGATTTGGGAGCCAATCTACTAGATAGATGCCAAATTAACTGATAATTGCCCTAAGCTGAAACTAGCCATACTGTCTGGTACTGATAAGTACTTGAAAAATAACATTTTCATAATTGCATGAATCTCTATTAAAGGAAATAAACCTGTAAAAATCAGAGCAACACCAAAAACCAAATGTACTGCTAATGCAAATTACTTCTTTGTTAGAGAATAATATCTTTTTTTTTTTTTTTTTAACATTGCTTAAAGAGATTCAGTTGAAAAGCTAAATCCACAATGATATAGCACCTTATGCTTGGATAATGACTCCAGTACGTAGTCCGTGCATGCCCACACATGGATGATACACTGTGGCTGTGTAGGGGGGTAAAGGAGTTTATAAAATAAGCAGTTGTTAATACTTGGCATTCATAAAAATGATTGGTTTTGCCAAGCACTGGAATAGAGTCATCTGCAGTGGTTTATCCCTTCCCTCCTAGAAGATGACGATTCTTGTAGAATGCTTGCGTAGTCAAGTATCATACAGCCCACATATCGTATATATGGCTCTTATTACTATGAAGAAGAATATAGGCATAATTTCATTACCTTTCAATTCCTGTGAAATTTCTCCAAAATATGAACTTGTCACTTTAGGTAATTATTTGTCTCCTATAGAAAATATGATGGGTATATATTTGCAAATTAGAGAAGCAAAAAATGAGTCATAAGATTTTATAGGTTAGAGAAACGTTTACTCATAATTTCTACTACTATATTGCCATATTTTCTTATACAACTTCACTGTGCAATGCTAGTACCTAACTTTCTGTGTAACTTTCTCTTGAGTAGAATAACTGATTTTTTTTTTTATGGTTATCTAAGTCCCATGTTTATCGTTATTGGCAGCCTTCTCAAAGACTATCAGAATTTTGCTAACAGTCTCTTCAAGGCATTTTAGACTTTCACTAATCCTCTCCTCAAAGTTCTTTCAGCTTCCTCCCATCGTACTGTCAAAGATGCTTATAATTTTTTAGGGTTTTGTTAAATCCACATCTCATTTCCACTTACCAAAGTCTGTTTTATTATCTATTGCTTTGTAATAAACTGTCCTAAAATTTAGCATCTTAAAAAAAACAATAAACACTTAGTATTTCTTTTTTTTTTTTTAATGTTGAATCCCTTTATTTCTTTTTTTTTTTTAATTTTTCAGCACTTTATTATTTTTTTTATTTGATAAATTTAACGCCTTTTATTGCCATACCTCATTTTACTGTGCTTTGCTTTAGTGAACTTTATAGATACATGTTTTTTTTTTTCCTTGTTAGAATAACTGATTTTAAATTAAAAGAAGAGACACAAGCTAACTTGTTAAAATATAAAACAATTTAGCTATGAGCATATCAATGAAATTGTTATTTACAGAAGGTGCCGTTTTTAAATGTTCATGAACACAGGGCTGGCGGGTGGGGAGACGTAGCTTGTTTGGAGACAGAGTTGGAGATATTTACATTCTGGTCAATTAATGTAGGAAATCAAATTAGTTTGCAACTTTGACTTTGAAAATCAAAGTAATATTTGAGCATTACTTTGTTAGCATGTGAGATGAGTGCAATTGTGTGGTAGTTTCAGCAGTCTTTGGCTTTGCCTTTCTTTGGGATTGGAATGAAAACCAACCTTTTCCAGTCCTGTGGCCACTGCTGAGTTTTCCAAATTTTCTGGCATATTGAGTGCATCGCTTTCACAGCATCATCTTTTAGGATTTGAAATGGCTCAACTGGAATTCCATCACCTCCACCAGCTTTGTTCATAGTGATGCTCCTTAAGGCCCACTTGACTTCACATTCTGGGATGTCTGGCTCTAGGTGAGTGATCACACCGTCTTGGTTACCTGAGTCATTAAGTTCTATTGTGTATAGCTCTTCTGTGTATTCTTGCCACCTCTTCTTAGTACCTTCTGATTCTGCTATTCCAAACTGTTTCTTTCCTTTATTGTGCCCATCTTTACACGAAATGTTCCTTTGGTATCTCTAATTTTCTTGAAACGTTTTTCCCATTCTATTGTTTTCCTCTATTTCTTTGCACTGATCACTTAGGAAGGCTTTCTGATCTCACTTTGCTATTTTTTGGAACTCTACATTGAGATGGATATATCTTTCCTTTTCTCCTTTTACTTTCACTTCTCTTCTTTTCTCAGCTATTTGTAAGGTCTCCTCAAGCAACCATTTTGCTTTTTTGCTTTTCTTTTCTCAGAGATTGGGGCTTTCCAGATGACACAAGTGGTAAAGAATCTGCCTGCCAATGCAGGAGATGTAAAAGATGTGGGTTCAACCCCCAGGTTGGCAAGATCACCTGGAGGAGAAATGGCAACCCACTCCAATATTCTTGCCTGGGAAATCCTATGGACAGAGGAGCATGGCAGGCTACAGTCCATGGGATCGCAAAGATTTGGACACAACTGTGTGACTTAAACTACTTTCTTGGAGATGGTTTTGACCACTGCCTTCTGTACAAAGTTACAAACCTCTGTCCACAGATCTTCAGGCACTCTATCAGATCTAATCCCTTGAATCTATGTGTCACTTCTACTGTATAATCGTAAGGGATTTGATTTAGCTCACACCTGAATGGTCTAGTGGTTTTCCCTACTCTCTTCAATTGAAGTCTGAATTTGGCAATAAGGAGTTCATGCTCAGAGCCACATTCAGCTCCCGCTCTTGATTCTCCTGACTATATAAAGTTTCTCCATATTTGGCTACAAGGGCATAGCCAGGTTTTAAAAATAAGAGATACCATTCTGAGATATTTTGAGGTTGGGAGTAGTGTCTTCTTCCTTGGTATCTGGGACAGGTTCATACAGAAACATCACTCTTGGAGAATCTTCCCTTTATGTATCTGCTAATATAATCACTGATATTAATTATTTCTCATACTTTTGTGAAATGGCAACCCAATCCAGTATTCTTTCTGGGGAAATTCCATGCACAGAGAAGTCTGGCAGGCTACTGTCCATGGGGTCACAAATTACATCAGGGGAGGAATGCTATTCCCCATCTCTATCAAGACACAGGCTCTTGAATCTAACTTTGGTTCTATTTTGGCTTCCTTCCCTCTTTAAATATATGTCTGTGATCTCATCTTTTACATTTAGCTTGCTGTGCCAATTAACTTTGTCAGAATAAGTCACTTGAAAACAACCACAAAATCTTTGTGGATAAGACACTATTTATTTTTACATATGTGCAAGCCCACTGTGTTTTATCTTTTTCAGGCTGGATTTGGTTCAAAACTCTCCAAGTTTGGTGGATAGGCTACAGCAGCTCTACTTCCCACATTTTTCCTCCTTTGGACTAGTAGGCTGTGTGACCGGGATATGTTATTTTTATAATGGTGGAGCTGCAAAGGAGCATGTAGAAACGTGCGTGATGTTTTAAATCCTATTATCAGAACTATCAGCTGATGCAAGTCATATGGCCAGACCAAAGTCAAAGAATGAGAAATTAAATCCACCCCTTTAGTGCAAACGAATAGCATGACAAAAGTTGTGGATTCCAAGAGGATTAAAGAGGGGAGATCAATAATAAATCTACCACATCTTCTTTCCACGCCTCTGGAGTTTTTATTTCTCTCATCTGCTTGAAGAAACTGGAGTTACTTCAATGCTCAGGCAATAAATGGTACATTGGGTCTCTATTTTTGCATTACTGGGAAATCACAGAAATTTGTCTTTTAGTTGATATTCCATGAGAATATTTGGGACTTAATACAAAATAGGATTTATAACTAGATGATGGTTATGCCTGATAAAATTAATAGAAACATAATATATACAATCTGAAGTCATTAAATATTTATGTTGACTGACTTGCAAAATTTGTCTTATTTCCATATAACTGTATGTTCATGATATTAATCAAAAACCACTTCTAAGTACTGGGAAGATTTTAATAAGTATGTTGCTGATGAACCCCTTTAACAACTCCTTAATAACTTGTCTTTCCTTGTTCCCCCAATAGAAAATATTTCCTGTCATTCTTTGTCATAAGATTCCTAATTTCCTAATTGGTTTCCCCAGATTTCTACTATGAATTTTGAGATGAGAATGCATCTTTAGTGTGATTATCACTGGATCTCTGTTTTAGATGTTGAATAGACAACTTATGCTTTTATTTCATTTGAAACTCTTGAACATGGCAACAGTATTATGTGTATGAAGTGAAGTGAAGTCGCTCAGTTGTGTCCAACTCTTTGCCATCCCGTGGACTGTAGCCCACCATGCTCCTCTCTCCATGGGATTTTCCAGGCAAGAGTACTAGAGTGGGTTGCCATTTCCTTCTCCAGAGGATCTTCCTGACCCAGGGATCGAACCCAGGTCTCCTGCATTGTAAGCGAGACGCTTTACCGTCTGAGCCACCAGGGAAAGTCCATATGTGTATGTGCATGGATGTGTATAAATATGTGTGTGTGTGTGTGTGCGCACGCTTGCCTGGATTTATTTATCCCTCTCATTGTCTCCCATAACATGAAGCAGATTTACAGGGACTTTGCCATGTGTGAAGCATTCTTGTTACTCTAGCTACATCAAGCTATGGTGAAACAGAAGGTGATAAAACAGAAAGTCCCCTTGACGGTCTTGATCTCCAAACATAGTTTCAGTAATAAAATTATTGAAATAAGCACTTTAGTTAAATGTAACATCATCATTCTCTACAAGTAACATGAATAATATACTTACATTGAATTGCTCTTTATATAGAGCTGAAAATAAACAAACAAAACCCACCATTTTAAATGTGGTTAATTTTAATTTTCAAAACTCACTCTGTCTTTGCCAGAGATTAAAAATGTGGTGCTACTTTTAGCTTAAACTCAGCATAGAATTGTATCTTTCTGACATTTTTTGCTTCTTTGTTATATTATTATCTTCCTTTATTCATATGGACCAACTGAAGAAGTGCATAGATTTTCCCAGTTCCAAAAATGGAAGTTAAATGGGGAAACAGATTAACCCTATTCTGTCGTGTTCAGTCACTTCAGTCACGTCCAGCACTTTGTGACCCTATGAACTGTAGCTCACCAGGCTCCTGTGTCCGCGGGATTCTCCAGGCAAGAATTCTGGAGCAGATTGCCATTTCCTCATTCAAGGGGTCTTCCTGACCCAGGGGTCACACCCACTTCTCTTATGCCTCTTGCATTGGAAGGCAGGTTCTTTACCAACTGGGCCACCTGGAAAAATTTTTTAAAAAAATAAACATTGAATAAACAAAGAGAAAAATGACTGTGATTTATTTGATCTGAGGACTTTAACATTCCACACAGGCATGAAAACTTGGAATTTTTCAGTATGCAAATCTAATCATATTGGCAATTTAAAAATGCTTTTCTTCTCTTTAATGTTATTTGTATACTGAAGAAAGTATATTTGAAAAACAAATCACTTTATGTTTAACCCTTTATTAATTTTGCCTTTTATGCAACAACTCAGTAACATAATGCTATTGGAAGTAAACATGGTCAGTCTTTTGACTAAAGAGCATAAATATGTACATGTGTTATATATTATTTTATATTTTTTATATTATATATTTATAATTTTTTTTTGCTTCTGTCAATGTTCATGTGGATACTTGAGTGGTTTTCATATTTAACTCTAATTTTTTTACTTCAGTTACTAAGAGAAAAGTGAAATCGCTCAGTTGTGTCCGACTCTTTGTGACCCATGGACTGTAGCCTATCAGGCTCCTCCGTCCATGGGATTTTCCAGGCAAGAGTGCTGGAGTGGATTGCCATTGCCTTCTCCAGGGGATCTTCCCGACCCAAGGATAGAACCCAGATCTCCCGCATTGCAGGCAGACGCTTTACCGTCTGAGCCACCAGGGAAGCCTAAGAGAAAACTTGATAGCAATTTTAGAAAATTGTGCTAAATACTGTGGTAAGGCTTCCAGTACTTCTCTGAGAATGCATTTTAGAAGGCCCAGATCATGAAGTATTTCACTATGATTTACAACTTCAGGATGGGTGTCTTCAGAATCTTCACACAAGAGTTATATTTATTTACATACATATGTCAAATACAAATTGAGCATGTAAATCTGGGAGACAGTCTAGGTGAAATCCAGCTCTAGCTAAAATTCTTTCCTATATCCACTCAAAAATGAAAATCTTAAATTAGGGAGAAATTATTTCCCACTTCAAGTGATTCCAATTACTTTACTTTGCTTATAATGTTATGGAGGCATTATTTCTAATTCAAAAACAACAAAGATAGATTGACTTTTAATCCAAACTGCCATGTGTCTAAGTAAATAGACTTTGTAAAGGCATTGAAGATTCAGTGTTTAGAGTGTTTAAATTTAGTGTTTAGAGTATGCATATAATATATCATTCTATCATTAACTGAACACTAAAATCTGTGGTGAAATTTATGAATTTTTTCCAGAGTTGAAAACATTGAATCTCAAAGTAAATATCCAAAGTTCACACAACTGGTAGTAGAAGCCATTTGAATTCTAGCTCAAGTTTCTTTTAAATCTGACTCCATGCTCTGAACTGTTCCTTCATAACATCCATAAAACGAATACACATTCGGGTAGGGAAAATATCTTAACTGAATGCTTGTATATTTGGCCCTCAATGAAGGTTTTCAGTTAAACTGCTTTCGTTGCACAACACCTTTTCTGGGAGCTGTATTTTTATCATCTTCTCAGTGAGGAATATGATCCTGGGAGAGATTAACCAATTTGCACAGCTACACTCATAGCATAACCATGTAATGAACACATGTCTTCCAGGCACAGGTCTGTATATTTTTCAACATCTGTGCTTCTTGTCATCTGTTCTAATATAACATGATTATTTCTCCCCAAATAGAGAGAAATCAAGTAGCTGGCACTTTTAAAGAAAACTTAATTTTTTTTTTTTTTCAAATTAGCAGTCTTTCCCCTAATAATACTGGTATTGCAGGATATGATAGAAAGCTCTTTGGACTAGAAGAGATGAGCCCTTAATGGATGTATCAGATTCTTTCACTAATCATTTACTATAGGATATTGCTTCATTCATTTCTAGTTTAGTGTTATTTTATGCTGCATAACTTGGCATATGTTTTTGAGTGGATATGAACCTTCATTACTGTAGGATAAACGCCCAGGAGTGCAATTCCCGGGGCACATGGTAGTGAAAATGAAAGCTGCTCAGTCGTGTCTGATGAATTGTGACCCCATGGACTACACAGTCCATGGAATTCTCCAGGCCAGAGTACTGGAGTGGGTAGCCTTTCCCTCCTCCAAGGGATCTTCCCAATCCAGGAATCGAGCCAGTGTCACCTACTTTGCAGCTGGATCCTTTACCATCTGAGCTATCAGGGGCACACGATAAGTTTGTATGTATTTAGCTTTTAAGAAACCACCAAATAACTTTCCACTGTAACAGTTTACATCCCCAACAGCAGTACACGAATGATCCAGTTTCTCCACATTCTCACCAGCATTTGGAATTGTCACTATTTTTTTATTTCAAGCTGTTCTAATAGATGTATAGGGAACAAATGGGATAGTTAGAATAATTGTTTTCATGTGCTTGTCTAAAAATGACATAATCTCTATCAAATTCTAGACTTTTTAGATAGATTGATTTTTCTCCTCCTCATCAAAAGTGATTTCCTTTCTTTGCATGGTGGGAGTATTAAATCAGTTTATTCTAGAGGACTGGGAAACTGCCTGAAGAGGTGTATTCCTGGACAGAGCATGAAATGTATAATTAAACAGTATTGTTTTATAACTCTGGGTCAGACTCAAGACTCTAGTTCTGTTTGTCTCAAATAGCACAGCCGCATTATTTGATGATAAAATCATGGTTGATAGCTTGTATATTGTTTTAACAAGATTCTCAAGGGTAAAAACTGGTCACATAGCAAGATCTTGGCCAGGAGGCTGTGTGAAATCCAAGCTAACATTTTATCCAAGGTCCATTAACACCTTGGATCCTAGTTGTCCTGTGAAAAAGGTGGTGGTCTCCTGTAGGAGAGAAAACATTGTATATACCATGTAGGGGAAGGACCACTGGATCTTGCTTCTGCAAAAATGCTGGGAACCAGCTTTTAGTTGTGACATGTACTCATTTAATGTTCTTACTGTATTCTATACTTTTCTTGTAATAAACTTGAAATGCTCAAGCATTTTTATTTTGGCTCCTATGTACACTTTTCTACAATTGAAGTCTGATTTACCACCACAGTTCGCACACCTGGTAATTTTTTATCAGATATTAGACATTAAAACACACATTTGCTGGGTGTGGGGAATTTTTTGTGTTCCTATAAATATTCTTGAGCTTTATCAGGAGAGAGGTTATTCCATCTTTATCAACACCAAAATTTTATCCTTTTGGTTCTTGATGTAAGAATTTTAAGTCAGAATCAGAAATATTTGTTATCATTTTTCATTCACAAAGTCATGTCTGCCACCCCATAGACTGCAGCACCCCAGGGTTCCCTATCCTCCACCATCTCCTGTGCCTGCTCAAACTCATGCCCTTTGAGTTGATGATGCTATCCAGTTATCTCATCCTCTGTCATCCCCTTCTTCTCCTGTCCTAAATTTTCCCCAGCATCAGGGTCTTTACAAATGAGTTGTCTCTCCACATCAGGTGGCCAAAGTACTGGAGCTCCAGCTTCAGCATCAGTCCTTCCAATGAATATTCAGGGCTGATTTCCTTTAGGATGGACTGGTCTGATCTCTTAGCAGACCAAGGGACTCTCAAGAGTCTTCTCCAGTACTGTAACTTAAAAGCATCAATTCTTCAGCTCTCTGCCTTCCTTATGGTCCAACTCTCACATCTGCACGTGATTAATGGAAAAACCATACTTAGCCTATACAAAGCTTTGTCGGCAAATTGATGTCCCTATTTTTGAATACGCTATGTAGGTTTGTCATAGCTTTTCTTCCACAGAGCAACCGTCTTTTAATTTTATTCCAGCAGTTACTGTCTGCAGTGATTTTGGAGCCCCAAAAGTAAAATCTGTTAATGCTTCCACTTTTTCCCCATCTACTGGCCAGGAAGTGATGGTACTGGATGCTGTGATCTTAGATTCATGAATGTTGAGTTTTAAATGACCTTCCTCATGTCCTCTCTCACTCTCATCAAGAGACTTTTCAGTTCCTCTTCAGTTTCTGCCATTAGAGTGAGTGGTATTTATCTGCATAGCTGACATTGGTGATATTTCTCCCGGCAATCTTGATTCCAGCTTGTGCTTCATCCATCCCAGGTTTTTGCATGATGTACTCTGCATATTCATTAAATAAGCAGGGTGACAACATACAGCCTTGATATAGTCCTTTTTCATTTTTGGACCAGTCCTTTGTTCCATGTCTGGCTCTAACTGTTGTTTCTTGACCTGCATACAGATTTCTCAGGAGGCAGGTAAGGTGGCCTGTTATTCCCATCTGTTTAAAAATTTTCCACAGTTTGCTATGATCCTCACAGTCAAAGGCTTTGGCATAGTCAATAAAGTGGAATAGATGATTTTCTGGAATTCTCTTGCTTTTACTATGATCCAATGGATGCTGGCAATTTGATCTCTGGTTCCTCTGCCTTTTTTAAATCCAACTTGAACACCTGGAACATCTGGAAGTTCTCAGTTCCGTATTGTTGAAGCACTTTTCTAGATTTCCAGGTCTATCCCCACAATTAAGGCATGTCTTGCCTGAATGTCCTCTTCCTGTACCTCAAAGAGCAAGATGCAACAATCATACAGCTCTCTTCATCTGTTTCACCTCTCTCAGGAATCATTATATTTTGTTGCCTGTTGCCCAATGAATCTACAATTTTGAGGATTTTTTCCACTTTTTAAAAAATTTTTAGAAGAAGGATGTCAAATCTCTCACTCCATCTTGACTAGAAGTAGAAACCTCAGAAGAATATTTCCTCTCATTTTAAGACTGCATTAAGAATTGAAGAATGCATTCCTCTCATGAGGAATGTACTGGATCTTTTTATTTTTCAAAGTTATTTTTTTACTAAAATGCTACGTGATAAATATTTTTTAGAATTCATTAAAAGAAAAACATTATTTATGATAAATAATGTTTTTCTTCTCAATTCCATAGCAATAATTTGGCGAGTCATTTCTTTTATCCCTTTTGTGGCTGGGTTGCAAAGAATTGGGGATGTGAATTTTACAATGAAATGCAAAAGTTATAACTTAGAACCCTACTTCAGTTATTTCTCTTTCTAATTGCTCCTTATTTATTATGTGTCACTTACAAACATTAACTTTGCCTCAGTAGCTCTCCTCTTTATCAAGACAATTAAGGAATTTAAGCAGTATAAATAATAATTTTTTAGAAAGTAGTATTTGCATAGAATTTAACCAACATTTTAACGCTGCAGTTTCTTGCAGTCTATACGCCACTTCCTGTATGTCATGTGAGTTATCTGTGTCTGTAATAGCTCTATGCTGTAATATATGTTACCCTTCTGGAGTAAATCTCCAATTACAGCTTCAAATTTGGGGGCAAATCCAATAGCTGTTTAATAAATATCTTTTGATTAATGAATTAGTGAAGTACGTCAAGTAGGGATTATAGGCCCATATGGGAATCACAGAATCACACATTGTATTATATATAAGCATGGCAAATTCCAATTTTGTTGTAGATTTTAACACCCAATAAATCCTCACAAAGAGCAATTTTTTGCTTGTTTTCTTCACAAAGAGAAAGTGACTATAGAGAGTTGACCTGTAGATTTATATGCCACATACTCCTCCAGTTGTATTTATATAACAAGGAATCGAAGTTTTGTCAATAATACCCGGGATCTCACAGTCCTCTCGTGGTGTGTGTGTGTGTGTGTGTGTGTGTGTGTGTGTAAATAGAAAAAGGTAGAGCAGAGACACATGGCTAGAAAGGAATAATAGAAGTAGATATTATACCTGATTAGAGGTTGGTTAATTCCTTAGAGTTCTTTATTAGAAAAAACAGGAAAACTACCAGTGGGCCTCTCGGCGTGTAGGACCACTGGGTTGCTTCCAAAGCAATTAATTCTCAGTGGGGTGCAAGTGAATTCATTAAAATAAAGAATTGTATTGCCTCTGAGGATTTGTGGGAAGGTTCAGATTTTGAGAAGAATAACAGCTGAATGAGCAAGTAAAGCCAATTGTAACTTTTCCAGTTTCTCAGTTATAATTCAGGTTGGTTCAGGGTGAAATATAATTAAGGATGGGGAAGGGTAACAATTGTTTTATCTTTACAGCTGAGTAGAGCCACCAACTTATATGTATATTTGTACAAATCTTTCCTTTGATTGATGCCATAGATTAAATCGGAGAGACAAATGGAATAGATCAATTTTTTAATAAAGAAAGTCTGAGGCAGGAAATTAGTTTATCGTAAGTTGCCTCTAAATCCAAGTACTTTTGTGATTAGCTCTAAATAGGAGCAAATCTGTCTGCAAGAGTGAGTCCATGAGTACTGAAGCAATGCACCTGTATACTAGAGGGTGGGTATGTAAAAACGCACAAGATTCCAAGAAAGCCAGAATACGTTCCTGTCACACTTTTCTAGCCCTGGTCCTAAACTTCAGTGACAAAGATGAACAGGAAAAGATGGGTGTCATTGGAGGGCTTGATTCTAATGACAAATAAATCTCCTCTATAAAATTCATTAAGAATTACCTTAATATTGATTTATGATTTCCTAATATGATGAGTTTTATTTTTTAAGTAAAATCTGAAATGTTATGGGATGACAAAGGAATTTCATCCAGAAATTATTTGTATCTTAGCAATCTGTAACTATCATAATATATTGGGTTGGCAAAAAAAGTCCGTTTAGCTTTTTCAGTAAGATGTTACAGAAAAACCCAACCAATTTCTTGGCCAACCCAGTACTATGATATATTTAATAACTTTAACTTACATGTTTACTTATATATGTCTGCATCAGTTCAGTTCAGTTGCTTTGTTGTGTCTGATTCTTTGCAGCACGCCAAGCCTCCCTGTCCAGTACCAACTCCCGGAGTTCACCCAAACCCATGTCCATTCAGTCGGTGAGGCCATCCAACCATCTCATCCTCTGTCGTCCCCTTCTCCTCCTGCCCCCAATCCCTCCCAGCATCAGGGTCTTTTCCAATGAGTCAGCTCTTCGTATCAGGTGGCCAAAGTATTGGAGCTTCAGCTTCAGCATCAGTCCTTCCAATGAACAACCAGGACTTCTCATTTAGGATGGACTAGTTGGATCTCCTTGCAGTCCAAGGGACTCTCAAGAGTCTTCTCCAACACCACAGTTCAAAAGCATCAAATCTTTGGCATTCAGTTTTCTTTATAGTCCAACTCTCACATCCATACATGACTACTAGAAAAACCATAGCTTTGACTAGATGGACTTTTGTTGATGAAGTAATGTCTCTGCTTTTTAATATGCTGTCTAGGTTGGTCATAACTTTCCTTCCAAGGAGAAAGCATCTTTTAATTTCATGGCTGCAGTCACCATCTACAGTGATTTTGGAGCCCCCCAAAATAAAGTCAGCCACTTTTTCCACTGTTTCCCCATCTATTTGCCATGAAGTGATGGGACCAGATGCCATGATCTTAGTTTTCTGAATGTTGAGCTTTAAGCCAACTTTTTCACTCTCCTCTTTCACTTTCATCAAGAGGCTCTTTAGTTCCTCTTCACTTTCTGCCATAAGGGTGGTGTCATCTGCATATCTGAGGTTATTGATGTTTCTCCCAGCAATCTTGGTTCCAGATTGTGCTTCCTCCAGCCCAGCGTTTCTCATGATGTACTCTGCGTATAAGTTAAATAAGCAGGGTGACAATATACATACAGCCTTGACGTACTCCTTTACTTATTTGGAACTATATGTGTGTGTAGATTCATTAAAATCATAAAGAGAAAAGCATATTATATAGGATTCTAAAGAGTTAAAATGCTGTATGATAAAAATAAATATGTTAAAAATGCTATATGATAAAAATGAATGCATGTGAATAATGAATCCCTGTCCTTTCTGTGATAAGTATGGCTCAGGTACTGTGTGAGTGTGTATGTATTCCAAGAGACAAATGTGTTTTCAAATAAAGTTACTATAGAACTACCAATGATATCGTTCCTATTAAGAGAAAATGCTCAGACAGACCTGCCCTGGAGAAGGCTTGCCTCAGTATTCTAGGTGAGGATTGGTTAACCTTGCTGTCACTTTTACTACATAATCTTCTGACTCTAAAAGGCTACTGGTCTACCTAGCTGGCTCAAGGCAAAATTGCCATGTGAGTGCAGATTTATTTTCAGTCTTTACTTATCTTTTCTTCGCCGTTCACTTATCTGCCACAGACACCCAGTGGTCTTATGCTGCAGTTCTCACCTGCCACTTTGTAGAAAAATGACAACTCAGTTCCCTTAAGGGAAAGCCCATGGATTTATTACACTTGAATGTCTCACTCCTCCCAGAGGCGTCTGCCGTCTAGAGAAAGACAGCCAGGGTGCTTTTGTTTCATTCATTCAAAGATTTCAGTAGAAATCTTCTGACTCTTTCTCAAATAGTGACATGCCTTTTTAGAAAGCCAACCTGATATCTAACTGAAAGCTTTTTGAGTTCCACTAGGCGCTGGAAAGAAATCAACATATTACTTAAAACACAGCTTTTTCTTCTGAAACTCGCTGTTGAGTTGGTACCCACTATACCTCATTTTTCACTGACGCATCTCTGGCTTCCATTCTTTTGTGGATAGTAATTTTCTTTTCCGTTTAACTGGTAATCTTCCCAGGGTCTAGCACAGTAGGGGTATGATACATACTTATTGATGAAGCTATCCTGTACCACAATATCTGACCTAAGATGTCACTTATGGTTCCCCAGATACTGCTGTTTAATCGCTTTCAATTACCTCACCCCATGTCTACCCAAGCCAAATGAAGTGGTGAGTCAAGCGATTGTCTCGTGAATGGGATCAATACAGAAATTCGATACGGATAATTAAGGGACTCCCCCCAACTCACGTTTTCTTTAGTAACAAGCTTTCTTTTCACCAGAATTGTTCAGATAATTGCCTCAACTGTCCATGTGACTTTGCACCATAGACACAGGTCTGTAACTAGCTTGAGGGACCATGGGAAAACTGAGCGGTCAGTGCAGTTCAGAGAGATTACCACCTAGTCCATTCACCTGTGGTGCTTCTGAGTAAATCAAGGTGATGGCCTTGGGAACCACATTATTTCTGTCTCTTTATGATGGAGATCCACAGGACAGAGAGGTATGGTGAGGCTTCTGTGTCCTTGACAAGCTTCATATCCACCATTGTTTCCATGTTCAGCAATTGCCAACATACCAGCACAGGAAAGGTGTGGCAAGTAATTGATCGATTTGTATCATACAAGGCACCAACAGAAACATTTTGGGCCACAAATGGGTATTATTCAGAGAATGACAAAAAAAGTAAAAGGTAAACTTATATAATGTCACCAGACATATGCAAATATTCACTTAGTACTTTAATTCAAATATTTGATGAATACCCACACTTGGTTATCTCTGTATTTCGTTTTTACAATTATGACCTAAATGTGTAATGAGCTATATGGGCCATGTGACTGTAGTATTATTTTTCCTATATGCTCAATCATGTCTGACTCTTGGCGACCCCATAGACTGTAGCCCTCCAGGCTCCTCTGTCCATGGCATTTTCCAGGCAAGAATACTGAAGTGGGTTGAGATTTCCTTCTCCTGGGGATCTTCCCAACCCAGAGATCAAAACTGGGTCTCCTGCATTGCAAGTGGATTCTTTACCAACTGAGCCACTAGGGAAATCCCACATTTTTCCTGTTTTCTGCTTCTCCTGACCAAGCTGGTTACATCGCATTTATTTTTTAATAGACTGGAAGAAGCAGTTTTTTTTTTTTTTTTTAATTCAGTTTAAGAAGAAATATTTAAAGAATAAATATAGAAAAGGTAAAAAACAATGGCTGGAAAGGATGAAGTAAGATGTATAATAAAAAGACTGAGCAGATTAAAAGAAGTTTGTGTGTGGGTGTGTGTCTGCACAAATATTTTGGATTCACGTTTCTTTACACTTAGGCTTTACACCTAACCTTTTTGTTTCTAAAGAAAAAAGATTTTATATAGTTTTTGCCTATCTACTGGCCTTTGCAAACATTACTTTAATAGCATGTTTATGAAAGAATTAGAAACACATGCAAGGATTTTCTTCATAAAACACAGATGGGCTTAACTTTTTAGGGAAAGCATCCTTAGAAAAGCAGATTCATTTTAAATGAATTCAAACACATTAAACTTAGTTTTAGATAATCATTGAGCCATCTCAAAACCTGGCAGTATTTCTCATTACATACCCAAGGTAAAGATTTATAAAGGAAAGGAGGAGTAAGATGTCCATATAAATGCCAAGTTGTGAACTTTTAAAATATTAATCCTGTATCTAAAATTTTGAGTTTCCCTCACTCCAAAAGCTCTAAGTTTGCATTTATTTCCATATAGGCAAATAAACATACTCTGTGCTAAGAAATATGTATTAAATTTTAAAAAGACAAAACTCAGTTTTACCATGAAATGATAAAATGCTTTCCATTTTACCAGTTAATTTGCTTGAAAATTCTTAAAAAGGTGATTCTGTGTGCTTATTTCCTATGTTTGCCTAACCAGGTTGGGTTTCCTGTAAAAGCTGATGATTTTCAAAGTGCTTGAAATACAAGGCAAGTACCAGCCAGACACAAGCCAGATCGTTCCTGTCATAAATAGAAATGCCTTCCTTATTGACTGCTTTAAACAGAAGTCACTTTGTGTGGAAACAGTCCTTTACAAAATGAAATCGTTAAACAAAGGAGCATTTTATTGTTGCATTATTCTGTCAGCTTACTACTGTCAGACAGTATTCCAAACCATTACTGAAAGATGATATGTAGGATAGTAAATGTTACATAGCATGTTACAAATTTTAAAAAAAAATTCTAGTGATTATTTGTATTTAACCAATTCCACTTATTGTAAACCCATAAATCCACTAATTGTCATTGGCCTCACTCTGTTTGGTTTATTGGGCTTAGTAGCCAACTGTGTTTTTGAAGAGAAGAGCCCATTAAAAACAATTATGGGCCTAAGCAACCTACATATCCTGAATATCAAAGCATGTTTATTATCCCATTCTTTGAAACCCACAGAGACCAGCTGGGTAGCATTACCACCTTTTAGCAAATCTCACTAAGTGGTATGCTAAAGATTGAAACGTTTAGCAGAATAAGCTAACTAAAATTTTCATCAGTGCACTAAGGAAAAATGTCAAAAGTCTCTAGGTCTATGAAAAAAGTTAGACATGGTCAAATAAATTTAAAAGGTGGAATTTTGATGATCTAGTAGATAACCTAGTATGTATATTCTATCTGTAAGGTGGAAATATTTGTTCAGTGATATCAGATCGATATCTTAAATTGGCCATACAGAGTGTATTTTATAATGGGAATGAAAACATACTACAAATCAAGGTTTCATTGGTCGTTTTTAGATTATATAGAAAGAGATGGAGAAAATGTTAATAATGCAGGTTAAACACAAATTTGCAATTACATTGTAAAAGGCATAATAAATTTAGGAAATATTCTTCCAGTACTCAAAAATGACTCTCTGACTCAGCAAAAATGTTTCACTCATTGAAGAACAAGTGAAGTTCCAAAATACAACTGTATCATTTTCTTAGATATTAATGTAAACAAAATATCAACCATTATACATTAGAATTACATTTATTAGTATAATTTTATGCTTCATATATTTACAAAATTTGAAAAATGTCAGCAAGAGCTTCTGTGAGAATTAATTGGCTATACAGAATTTACAAGAATACATACAATAATTATTTATGTGCTACACATCTATTATAAAAGTCCCAATAAAATTGGTTACACATTTGCATGCATATATTTTTTGAAGAAGTCTTTGTTAAACATTTGTTAGCATACCATTGTGTAAACAATCAATCAAACAAAAAATATAAGCCTTGAGTTTGATACTCAAAACTATGAGACTTTGCCTTGGAATCATTAGGATGGCAGAGAAACCATTGCCAAACTTGTCCCCCATTCAAATTGGAGGCCCTATTTTTGAAAAAGGATGATAGAAAGAAAGGAATTTGGAGAATTGGACCATGTGTATGTTTGCATGTTTTAAAATATCCAGGGCTTTCAAATATAATCGAATGCATTATTTTTCAAGCTAAAGCACAGTACCATTAAATGGTGTAATTCAGATAAGATTTTTTTCTGTGGAATCTAAACTGATTGCTGGTACAAATGTAGGGGCTGCAAGTAATTACTCTTGGTGTTACTCAAAGGCAGTGATTGCAACAGCAGGCAGGGGAGCCAACACTTCCCACGTAAGGAGCAGGGAGTGGGAAGTTAAATGGGTAAACCACTGCTCAAAGCCCATTTTTGCAAAGTGCAAACATAATTGCAAGGCCAAATCTTTAACATTTACTCAGACTTTATTGTGTAAAAGGTCTGTCTATATACAAATTTTAGAAGGTATTCAAGTGGATTTGTGGCGTTACTTTGATGAAATAGTTCAAAAACATACAGAACAGAATAAAATGAGTGTTCTGTATATAGTTTTGTCTACAGAGATGGACACACTGAAAACATTCAACAAATGCTTTTTAATTGATGTTGATGCTTGATATACAGGCATATTTGTTGTTGCTGCTTTATAACAACAATAATTTGGCCACTGAATCCAAGGCAGACTTATTGTTGCATTTACCTAAATTGATGGAGCAGTGAGTTTTCTTATAGAATCTCTTAAATGTTAAATCATAAAGGATAATTTATATGCTATTTTTGAATCATAATGTCTATATTTCTAAATAATTGGAGAGTCTTAAATGGAAAACCATTATTGCTGTTTCCAATAATTAATTCTCCATTTTATCTTTAAATGCCCATGATATTCACATTCAAACTTCAAACATATAAAAATTTGTGTATGGTGTTCTTACCAAATATTGATGACTCATCTAATTGGAATAAATTGAAGAATAAAACTTCAAATGATAATCATATACCATTTCTGCTAGTAATGTTAAACCCCCACAAGTAAAGAAGAGTTGTCTATAAAATAATTTATAACTACCAGAAGAATTAATGACAGCATAAAAAAAAGAAACTGTTGCAAAAGTTAACTCATTTTTTGATTATTGCTCTTATTCTTACAGATACACTTATAAAAAGCAACCCATTAAACAATAAAAGCAAAGTCTATCTCAAATAATTGTCAACTACTTGCTGTGAATATGAGGGCCTGAAAGAAACTAGAAATAGCTGTGGTCTACAAAAGTACCTAGGAATAGAAAAAAATGCTTAGAAAAAGAGAGAAAATACATTTTTAAAGATTATTGAGGTTAGAAAGCCCCATAGAGCAAATATGAATATTGATTTGGGGTAGTAAAATCCTTTTATATTTTTAACATTCAACAAACACCTTTTATAAGTTTGACATGTCCATTGCACTTCTCATATAAGAACAAGCTAAACAGCAAGGATTTTCCCTGGGGAAACCACATTTTAACAAGTGGAAGCACTGAATAATAAACATATTACTAATCAAATTACATAATATTTTAGAAATGTTAAGTACTACACAAAATGTATAGTAGGTTAATGGTGAGTTGAAGTCCAGATGTTATAACATTTCATAGTGTGAAAAAGGTGACTCTTTGAGAAGATAAGATTTACCCAAGATTACATTTGGAGAGAAAGTTAGTCATGGCTAGAGCAAAGAGTGGGCTTCCCAAGCGGCTCAGTGGTAAAGAATCCACTTGCCAATACAGGAAACTTGGGTTTGATCCATGGATCGAAGAAATCCCCTGGAGAAGGAAACAGCAACCTACTCCAGTGTTCTTGTCTGGGAAATCCCATGGACAGAGGAGTCTGGTGGGCTACAGCCCTTGATGTTGCAAAGAGTTCTACACGACTGAGCGACTGAGCGTGCGCACACACACACACACACACACACAGCCATAAGCATACGATGATAGTTTTATAGCGAGGCCAGTATAGCTGGAACAAAGTAAGTAAATAAGAGATGGTAAGGTAATTGCAGAGGTTATTGCATGAAGATAGATAATGCATGGCCATGCAGGCCAAGGCAAACACTGGTATATTTCACTAAGTGAAATTGGAAGTCTTCAGAAAAGAATGTAGTACAGTGGCATGATGTTGCTTATAAATGTTACCATGTTATGCATATTTAAATCACATTGTTGTGCTACCATCAATATCATCTTTCTTTTATCTTCCAAAATTGAAAGTATGCCCCTAAAGCAATAACACCCCACTCTCTCTATCCACCCGCAGGCCCTGGAAATCACAATTCTATTTTCTGTCTTTATGAATTTGGCTATTCTATGTACCTTATGCAAGTGATCATACAGCATTTGTACTTTTGTGACTGGCTAATTTCACTTAGCATAATGTCTTCAAGATTCATTCATGTTGCAGCATGTGCCAAAATTGTCTTTCTTTTTAAGGTACATAACAGTGTTGCTTAACAGTTTAAGAAGAATCTTTCAGGCTTCTGTGTTGAAAATAAACTGTTGGGATGCAACTTAGAAGCAATGAGACTTTTTGTTATGAATATATTAACATAATTTGAGAACAAGATGATGTTGACTTGGATGTTATATAAACATACAGCAATAAAGATGTTAGCAGTAAAGATAGACAGAAGTGACCAGATATTGGTATATTTTGTAGAAACTATACAGATTTTGTTGACAGATTGGATAATGGTTGTGGGAAAAGGGGGCCGGGGTCAGGGAGATCTAGGTAGCGAGTGGTGGCGTGTTTCATTTTTTAGCTCTAGAATTTAATGGCTCCCTTTTCCAAATAGTGGTTGCTCCACCAGTGTTGGTTCCCAAGTGAAGGTCAAGCAAAGAGGAGACTCCAAATTCCTGGGATAAATGTGTCAAATAAAGGACAGATATGGATGACTTTTAATACAGTGAGGTTGGGGTATGGTTTTTTACTGTTTCATAGCCCAGCTAATTCTGACTGATACATGTATTAAGGAGAGGTAAGTAATCAACTGTATAAAAAGCTGCTGGTGGCTTTTGAAAAATTAAAAGTATGCAACAGCCAAAGGATTTGTCAATGAGGCAATGGCTGGTCATATTGAGAGTCATGTTTTAGACAAAAGACTCTTTAGCAGGGAAATAAATTTGTTGTTAAGAGAAGATGGAAAAAATTGAAAATGCTGGCATAAAAAGCTCTGAAGACTTATACAAATTTCCATACAAATTGTAAACACTTTTGTACAATTCTGTAGTTCTGTGAAAAATATAATTGGCAATTTAATAGGGATTGCCCTGCATCTGTCAGAGAAGGCAATGGCAACCCACTCCAGTACTCTTGTCTGGAAAATCCCATGCACGAAGGAGCCTGGTAGGCTGCAGTCCATGGGGTCACTAAGAGTCAGACAAAATTGAGCGACTTCACTTTCACTTTTCACTTTCATGCATTGGAGAAGGAAATGGCAACCCACTCCAGTGTTCTTGCCTGGAGAATCCCAGGGACGGGGGAGCCTGGTGTGCTGCTGTCTTTGGGGTTGGGCAAAGTCGGACATGACTGAAGTTAGTTAGCAGCAGCAGCAGCCCTGAATCTGTAGATTGTTTGGGGTAGTATAGCCATTTTCGCAGTATTGATTCTTCCAAACTAAAAATATGGTCTATTAGTATGGAAGCACAAAAGACCCCAAATAGCCAAAGCAAACATAAGAAAGAAAAATGGAGCTAGAGGAATCAGGCTCGTAGACTTTAGATTATACTACAAAGCTACAGTGATCAAAACACAAAATTATGTCATTTGCAGAGATGTGGATGGACCTAGAGACTGTCGTATGGAATGAAGTAGGTCAGAAAGACAAAAACAAACATCGTATGTTAATGGAGATATGTGGGATCTAGAAAAATTGTACAGATGGACTTATTTACAAAGCAGGAAAAGAGACACAGTTGTGGAGAACAGATGTATGGATAGCAATGGGGGAAGGAGGGTGGGATAAACCAGGAGATTGGGATTGACAATATGCTATATGCTATGCTATGCTAAGTCACTTCAGTCGTGTCCGACTCTGTGCGACCCCATAGACGGAAGCCCACCAGGCTCCCCCGTCCCTGGGATTCTCCAGGCAAGAACACTGGAGTGGGTTGCCATTTCCTTCTCCAATGCATGAAAGTGAAAAATCAAAGTGAAGTCGCTCAGTCATGTCCGACTCTTAGCAACCCCATGGATTGCAGCCTAACAGGCTCCTCCATCCATGGGATTTTCCAAGCAAGAGTACTGGAGATGGGTGCCATTGCCTTCTCCGTTACATATATACACTATTATTTATATGTATGGAATGCATAGCTAACTAAAACCTACTGTACAGCACAGGGAACTCTGTCCAATGTTCTTTTTTTGTCCTGAATCAGAAAGAAATTAAAAAAGAGGGGATATTTGCATACACATAGCTGATTCGTTTTGCCATACAGCAGAAACTAACAAAGCATTGTAAAGCAAATATATTCCAGTATCTTTGTCTTTTCTTTTTTCTTTTTTAAATCTGAAGAAACATGTTGCAAATTGTAGCAAAGAAATAGGGCAGCAACTGGCAGGAGAAGTGGGATCAACAAAAGGCTTTGTTTTCAGATAGAAAATATATTGGCATCATGCACTAGGTAAAAATGATTAAGTATAGAAAAAATGACATGTGAAGGAGAGTATACAAGTGAGTAGAGACAACTCCGGGTTGTCAAAAAATGGTAAAGGCTCAATGCTGTTTCTGGACGTTATCATGGGTGGGAAGATGTGGCTTCAGGTGCTAGCAGAGGGTATGGATGGGGTTCTCCTCTATTGCTTTAATTTTTTCAGGAAAGTAGAAAGTAAGGTCAACAGCTGAGAGTAAGGAGAGGAGGGCTGAGGAAGTAGGAAAGTATATGAAACAGTGTTCAAGCCATTAAGACACCATGAGTTTGAAATTTTGAGCTTACAGAAATCCTGAAACTTCTATCTTTCCAAGTGCTATTGCTTCATAGGTCAAGGAACTGCTGAAGACTAACTGGAGAGAAAAGGAGCAAGCTTCAATTTAAGTTTTGATAGGGCACAAACTACCATTTAATCACATGTGCTAACAAATAAGAAAATATTTGCAGTGTGTTGTAAAGAGGCGTGATCTAGGAGGTAAGAATAGTCTAAACATCTGATATCCCTGTGACACTGACCAAATCAACTCTTGGGACCCTTTTTCTTCATCTTGAAAAATGAG
Source organism: Bos indicus (assembly GCF_029378745.1). Lineage (NCBI taxonomy): Eukaryota > Metazoa > Chordata > Mammalia > Artiodactyla > Bovidae > Bos > Bos indicus. The sequence continues at coordinate 104,313,468 of NC_091766.1, forward strand.
AGATTTCAATTAGTTTGGTAGTCTTTTATTTATGTAATTTTGGAAGTAAAATCCTGGGAATTAGTTGATAATAAAGATGCATTCCATTGTTTGTAGTAATAAATATAAAAATATAAGAATGAGGCCTTTTAAATGCTATTTATAGCTATTATGAATATTCTAAGTATATAGTAATTAGTTTTTAAAATTCCTATGTTCTATCTTATTTCTCTAAATATAGTCATTTTTAGATGATCTGGTTTGTGCTCTGGATTTTCTAAATGAATGTGGTAGTGCATTAAGTTGTGGTAATTCCTTTAAATTTTAGCAGTAACTTCTCAAAAATTACATCTAAGCAGTTCAGTCCACAATTCAAGTCAATAACATCAAGGAAGTCCACCAGAAACATTCCTGGTTAGATACAGAAACCTACATTACAGTTGTGGGTTTGCTTGCTCTTAAATTTTGAAGTTTAAGAACAATGCCTTATATCTTTTGTTTAATAACTCTATTTTATACAGAGTAAATAATACCTACTCTGCTTGATACTCAAAAGTTTCCTGGAAGAAATCTCTTTGTCCTTAATTCCCTCTGAGGCAGTTTGTTTAGCAAAAGGTATTATTACCTGGCTGATTTTACAACAGTCCTAAATTAAGGTTGCTCTTTTTACGTTGGGTTAAAGTATTATTTTAATTGAAATTAAAAGGAAATTTCAAGACTCCTAAAAGAGAAGTCTACCATGGGGTTCACTTTCACTTTAAACCTTTACTAAAATAATTATTCACAACATACTTAGCTAGTATTGGCCTAAAGGTTGAAACCATTAAGTGTCCAATAGGCTCTGAATGCCAGTTGGCCTTGCTCACTCTTAGAGGTAGGTGGCTTATGAAAAGATGTGTGTCAGTCACTCAGTCATGTCTGACTCTTTGTGACCCCATGATCTCAAGACCGCCAGGCTCTTCTGTCCATGGGACAATCTAGGCAAGAATACTGGAATGGGTTGCCATTCCTTTCTCCAGGTGATATTGTCAACCCAGGGATCAAAGCCAGGTTTCCTGCATTGCAGGCAGACTCTTTACCATCTGACTCTTTACCACCAGGGAAGATCCTGATAAGATGAGTGTCTGCAATTTCCAGACACATTGTTCACCTAGTCCAGTAAGGGGGCTTTCCTGATTTGGATAAACAATATTTGTGAGATTTGACATGGTAAGGTTATGATATAATAAGAAAATCTAATCACAGCTCTCACTCACCCTGCCTCAATACCACTAAACTTTCTTGAGTGATATCTTAAACTAGATTACATTTTCAGTCCCTCTCCTAAGGAAGGAACAGCCTCTCCCTAAAAGATTAAGGAGATAAGCTTTGTTTGTATGAGGCAACAGCAACTTGTTATTACCTAATTATTGTCCTAATTACATTAGGACATGTAATACAATACAATTACATATTGACATTATATTATCGATGAACAGAAGTATATATGGAATATGCATTGTTTATGACCATTAACTTGAAAATATTTGTTTCTTTGCTTTTTCTATGGCTTCTATCACCTTTCCACAAAAAAACTTGTCAAGCTCTCAAGAAATAAACAACTTCTGTCTTTCAACAACTTCTAGGCTTCCCTGGTGGCTGAGACAGTAAAGAATCTGCCTACAGTGCAGGAGCTCATCCCTTGGGGAAGGGAATGGCAACCCTCTCCAGTATTCTTGCCTGGAGAATCCCATGGACAGTGCAGTCTGTAGGGCTACAGTCTATGAGGTCGCAGAGAATGAGACACGACTGAGTGATTAACACTTTCAACAACTTAATATTTCCTAGTATGAAGCCCCTGGAAGGCTACAGTCCATGGGGTCATGAGAGTCGGACAAGACTTAATGGCTAAATCACCACCAGTATGAAGCCCACATTCTGTTTTCATTGTATCAGATCAGATCAGTCGCTCAGTCGTGTCCGACTCTTTGCGACCCCATGAATTGCAGCATGCCAGGCCTCTCTGTCCCTCACCAACTCCCGGAGTTCACTCAGACTCACGGCCATTGAGTCAGTGATGCCATCCAGCCATCTCATCCTCTGTCGTCCCCTTCTCCTCCTGCCCACAATCCCTTCCAGCATCAGAGTCTTTTCCAATGAGTCAACTCTTCACATGAGGTGGCCAAAGGACTGGAGTTTCAGCTTTAACATCATTCCTTCCAAAGAAATCCCAGGGCTGATCTCCTTCAGAATGGACTGGTTGGATCTCCTTGCAGTCCAAGGGACTCTCAAGAGTCTTCTCCAACACCACAGTTCAAAAGCATCAACTCTTCGGTGCTCAGCCTTCTTCACAGTCCAACTCTCACATCCATACATGACCACAGGAAAAACCATAGCCTTGACTAGACGGACCTTTGTTGGCAAAGTAATGTCTCTGCTTTTGCTCAGTCGTGTCCAACTCTTCCCGACCCCATGGACTGTAGTCTACCAGGCTCCTCTGTCCATGGGATTTTCCAGGCAAGAGTACTGGAATGGGTTGCCATTTCCAGGAAATCTTCCTCACCCAGGGACTGAACCCAGGTCTCCCACACTATAGGCAGATGCTTTACCGTCTGAGCCACCAGGAAAGTCCTGGTTCACTTTACAATCACTTTGTTCAACCACATCCAGCCACAACCCCAGACAAGCAAGGATCTATTTTCTGTCATATATATTAGTTTTTATTTTCAAAAAGTGTAAGTATATGAGACCATACAGGCACCATTCTCTCTGATTATTCAGCATCATTTTTTGGAGATTATTTTGTCTTGTGTATCAATGGTTCATTCTTTCTATAGCTGACTAGTATTCTTTTGTATGGATATACCATAATTTGTTTATCCATTCACCTATTTCTGAACAGTTAATATTTCTAGGTTTTGCTGATTTGAAATAGAGCTTCTGTAACATGCATGTATAATTTTGTACACTTTTTATGCTTCCACTTCTCTTTAGTAAATGTCTAAGAGTTGAATGGCTGTTTCATATAGTATTTGTACGTTTAACACCATTAATAAAGCAGTCAATCTGATATCCAAAATGCATGTACAACTTTACAATCCATTTGTAGTGGTTTAAGAGTTTCTATTGCTCCACTTGAGCTAATTTGAAATAAAGTATGACCCTGATCACTTTCTCCAACAGTTACAATTTCCTGATTCTGGAAACTTGGGGTTAGGGGTGGCATGGTAGCCCATTAAAAGAGAGAAATACACTATACTTCTAACATCAACAAGATCAGGAAGATCTTAAAGATAAGAGCAGAAAGTGGGAAAATAATAATAATTTTAAAAAGCATACTAGCCAAATGCACATAAACTTGAGATTCTTCCATTAGTAACTACATTATTGTTCTAACTGATACGATATGTTTAGCTGGAAAAGGGAATTTTATTTAAATGAGAGATAGGAGAAAATGTTGGGTAAATAGATTTTACAAAAACTTTCTTAGAAAGAAGACTTAGCACATGGGGCCCAGAAAATTCAGGGCTGGAGGGCAGCTCTGAGGGTGGAGGATCCTGGGGAGCCAGGAGACAATCTACATACCCTGGATGAATAGACAGCATGATTCAAAGAGCCAGTGACAGATTTTGTCCCTGGAGAAATATAGAGCTAAATCCTTTAGCTTCTTAGTGGAAGGAAAATGCTACTGAAAGAGGCAGATTGTTTTTTAAGGTTGCAATAATGAGCCTCACAGTTCAAATTCAACAGGTTTAGAATTGTGGGGTTTCCTTGCAACCATGTCACTAAAATTGAATCTGGATTTGTGGGAATCTCTAAACACTAGGCTTGTCTTAACACTTGGAGAAAGTTTCTCTCTTTTGCCTTTTCACAAACCTAAAATAATCTGAATCAGTCAAGCAAAAAAACTGTTTTGAATACCTAAGTGGCAAAAAGAACACCTAGAAGGTAATCAGTACTGAGAAAAAAATGGGCTCAGTGGGATTTAGGCTGCTCTTTACGCTCTTATTCATTCATTTTTCCAGCTACCAGATACAAAGTGGGAACTCACTGACACTGAAACAAGAGGTCATTTTCTGCCCAGAGAACCTCCTCATTAAGTTTCAATTATTTTGCCAGTTTGTAAAACTGCACAGTTTTTCTGTATTTCTTACATCTCTAACACATGTAGGTGGTTAATGTCTCTTCACATATGTTTCACAGCAGGATCTGAACTATTAGAACACTTTCAGCTAAAGTTCTTTTTCAATAGAGCATGTAAATGTGACCCCTGATGGGTGGCGTTTCTTCAGACATGATAAGAATCACTGACTCCACCACTATTCCTAGAAAGGAGAATGGTAGCAGATGACTCACTTATTAAGGTTCCATTGGCAGAGGATAATTACAGACCACACATAATGTTCCATGATGGGTGCTGTGTTTACACAAATAACTAGAGAAATAGATAAATAGGTGAATGACAGGTCATCAAACTGCCTCCCAGATATTACATAGCATGAAACGATCAGTGAACAACCTTAAACAGTATTCAGATGACTTCTACGAATCTATTCATGGAAGTGACCTGGATTTGTAAAAATATGATGTTGCAGAAATTAGATATCTACAGTGAAATCAGTTTTAGAAAATTTCTGCTTGATTGAATTTCTCCTCTGAGATATATTAGCATCCCTGGAACTTCATCCTTATTTTTAATAACAAAAAATCTATACACATATAAGGGGTCTCAAACAAATATGAGTTTTTAAATCTTATACATTTTTAGTCTAATTGGGCTCAAAATCAGATATATAGGGTATTCCAAAATATTTAACAAAAACAGTTTTTTTTTAAAAATTTTATTTTATTTTTAAACTTTACAATATTGTGTTAGTTTTGCCAAATATCACAATGAATCTGCCACAGGTATACATGTATTCCCCATCCTGAACCCTCCTCCCTCCTCCCTCCCCATACCCTCCCTCTGGGTGGTCCCAGTGCACCAGCCCCAAGCATCCAGTATCGAGCATCAAACCTGGACTGGCAACTCGTTTCATACATGATATTATACATGCTTCAATGCCAGTCTCCCAAATCTTCCCACCCTCTCCCTCTCCCACAGAGTCCATAAGACCGTTCTATACATCAGTGTCTCTTTTGCTGTCTCGTATACAGGGTTATTGTTACCATCTTTCTAAATTCTATATATATATGTGTTAGTATACTGTATTGGTGTTTTTCCTTCTGGCTTACTTCACTCTGTATAATAGGCTCCAGTTTCATCCACCTCATTAGAACTGATTCAAATGTATTCTTTTTAATGGCTGAGTAATACTCCATTGTGTATATGTACCACAGCTTTCTTATCCATTCATCTGCTGATGGACATCTAGGTTGCTTCCATGTCCTGGCTATTATAAACAGTGCTATGATGAACATTGGGGTACATAATTCTATGAATCTTCATTTGCTCTCATTTGATTCTTTCAAGAATCCTGCTGAAGTTGAATGGAGCAGGTAGTCAAGTGCTTATTTCAAAAATGAGGAAACTGAGCCTTAGGTTGCCAACAAGATTATACAGTCAGAATATGGTTTGTCTCTGTATCTTATCCACTGGAACTTCGACATCATGCTAAATTACAGCATAAAGTTTTTTTTTTTTTTTTTTCCTACTGTGGGTGGAATGACGATACAGACAATTTTTCTATTTTCCTTTTGCAAATGCCGTTCCAATACCCAGGTAAATGTTAATGTGTCCAAGATCTCAGACACACATTCACACCTCTTCCAAGAAGTTAACTGTTTCATGAAAAAAGAAAATCTTGAAGAATGTGATTAAAGAGTTTACCAGTTAGTGTTCTCACAGGAAACAGATAGCAAACTCAATATATGATCATTATAATTCTAGAAAACTTTATTTATAATCATTTACAAAGATAAGAAGAAACCAGTGATAATTCAGTGACCAGGAATTCACTGCCCTGAGGCCCTCAGGGATGTAGGTATAGCTTATATTATCAGAGACTGGGATCAGAAAAAAAGGGGATAGGGTCTTCCTGCTTGAGAGAAAAGTAACCTTTGGGAGTTCAAGGAAATCTTACAGGGACAGGCCTACCCTACTGTTTAAAGATGTGATGGCATTAGATACCCTGATGTGTTTGGGGCGGGATGGCCTCTGGTGGAGAAAAAAAAAAAAACATGAAGAAGGATGGAGGGAGATTTAGAAGAGGGAAAAGAGTAACAGGAAAGACATCAGATGAACACACTGCTTAGAATAGCTCTACCTAAGAGTAAGAAATTCTATCCTTTCTCTACTTCCTTCCTCTTGGTAGAAGTTTACTTTGTACTAATTTGTAGCACTGATCATGACTTGTACCTGTGCTCAGACACACATGGCATCTGATTCCAAGCTTGTAAGACTTGGAGAAATCCAGGCAATTGTTACGCCACTTTACCATCATGCAAATGTAAGTGATGTTACATATGGTTACATATGATGCTCATTTGGTGACAGTTTCCAGGAACATAATAAGTTCAGGTGACTTTAAGATCCAGCCAAATATCATGAAAAAGTAAAATTTGCCAGATTTAAGGAGAGGAAACATTCTACACTAGTATTTAGTACAGCAACTTCTACTATTACTTCAAATTAGACAGGGGGATGGCTGCAATTTTATTTTCTCCTTTTATTTCTACTTGAAAAGGAAGAAATGATCACAACACATGCAAAGATACCATGAAAGCCTCAGCAATCCAGTCGTAATCCATTCCTGCTCAAGAAAACTTGCCGTATCTTCTGGCTGCCTGCTAATTTCAGGGGGAACCCCAAGAGCCCTGGAGACATCCCTGTCATCAGGTGAGACAAACGCTTCTGTTGGTGGCTCACAGGGAGGCTGCAGCTTTACAGAGGCAGAAAGATACTGTGTTTGCTTAAGCAAGCTACCCTGAGGAAGTGATTAAACGGTATTTCATTTTGTGAAGGTAAAAAGGTCGTACTTTTGGTCATGAGCTGAGTATATGTTATCTGTTGACACAGTAACGTTGCCTGACATAGCACCCACCACCCAGAGGCACACAACAATTAACACTGATGTCTGGCAGGTCTTAGGATTTTCACTGCTCTCCACCAGGCTTTGGAGAAGGCAATGGCAACCCACGCCAGTACTCTTGCCTGGAAAATCCCATAGACGGAGGAACCTGGTAGGCTACAGTCCATGGGGTCACTAAGAGTCAGGCATGACTGAGTGACTTCACTTTCACTTTTCACTTTCATGCATTGGAGAAGGAAAATGGCAATCCACTCCAGTGTTCTTGCCTGGAGAATCCCAGGGACGGGGGAGCCTGGTGGGCTGCCGTCTATGGGGTCGCGCAGAGTCGGACATGACTGAAGCGACTTAGCAGCAGCCACCAGGCTTAGCTGTTATTGCTCAAGCCTCTCTGAAGTAACTTACTCTTTGAAGAGTCTTCCCAGTTGGCTCGGCTGATATGGCCAGGGTTCACATACCTGGGGCGTGTCTGGTGATCTGCTCATTGAAGATGGTCCAGCTAGGTTGATTGGTGCAAGTCAGATCTTTCATGTCACTCATTCTCCAACAGGTTCCTTGGAGCAGGTTCTCCTGGAAAAGGGAGGAGCAAGATAAGAACCAGCCTCTTTGTAAGCATCTCATGCATCTACTTGCATCACATCCACTATCATCTTATGGGCCAGAGCAGGGCTGAGGTTTCCTTTTTAAAAATCTTTTTGGGGTTTGGTAGCAATCTTTTTACTCAAAGTGCTCCAGTCAATGAAATATTTTCTGGAATATTTAGAAACCTAGGGGGAGGGAAGCTAGTCAGCTATGGAAAGAAGAATACGTTTATGAGAAAGGGGAAAGAATTTTAGTTTTCTTTTTGATCAAGGAAAGACTTTTGTGTTGGGCAACCTCCCATCCATTTCAGAGAGATAATAGAATTGCAAATGACAAAGCCTCAAATCCAGACTGGAGAGGCAGTTACGCATTTTCAATGTTTACTTTAGAAAGAAACCTTGAGTCTGTCACAACTTGATAGTCTGGGATTTAGTTGACTGGCTTCATGATCTGACCCTGGGGCTTGGCTGTGCTTCTAAATTCCCTCTGCCTTCTTAAATCCTATTCATTTTTGGGGGGGCTTCCCTGGTGGCTCAGTAGTAAAGAATCTGCCTGCCAATGCAGGGGACTTGGGTTCTATTTCTGAGTCAGGAAGATCCCCTGGAGAAGTAAATGGCAACCCGCTCCAGTATTCTTGCCTACAAAATTCCATGGACAGAGAAGCTTAATGGGCTACTGTCTATGGGGTCACAAAAGAGCCTGACATGATTTGGCTACTAAACAACAACTCATTATTTAATGCTTAGTTCATTTCCTTCTTTAACTCACTTCTGTTGCTTTTCCATACTGCTCCAGCCTTTTTGATTCCTGCAATTCTGAAATCTCAATATGTATTTTAAAATTCAAAGCATAACATATACTTCTCAAAAACTACTGTTTGTTTGTTTGTTTGTTTATCTAGTATCTAGATAGGTGTTTAATATGTAGTAGGTGCTTGAGATATGTCTGCTTAAAAAAGAGAAATGCTACAGTGTTTGTTGAATAAAGTATCTTATTTCCAAAGATTATTTGAAAGATGAAAATGCAATAAAACCAAAACCATGCTTTAGTTATAAACAAAGTGAGAATTTGTGCTATAATTTACATTACTTAGTAATGGCAAAGAATTGAATGCAGAAAATGTAAGTACACTGGCTACTAAAATTGACTTCAGCTTAAGAATTCTTCAGCTTGAAAGAATGTTTTCCTCTCATATCATCAATTTTGGCAACACTAAATAAAAAGTTTACCTTGAATTTCTTTGGAACTCTCATTTGCCTCTTTCTAAAGTCGGTCTTTTAAAGAATAATTAACCCGGAATGAGAGCATACAAATGACATTTAAAATTTAAAATTTTCCAGAGAAAAATCCATTCTTGACTGGGACATAAGAAATGAAGAGGAGTTGCTGAAATAGAAGTAGGATGCAATTTGGGGAAAACCAAAAATGTCTTGCCATTTCTGGCAGAATAGTCATTTATGGTACTAATTCTTTGAGGTCCTAGATATGGAGAGGAGTGAAGTTGCCAACAGAGACAGGTATAAGCCTGGTGCTTCGTGTGCAGGACGGACTGCACCCACTGACGTTTTCTTTCCACCAGGGGTCACTTGAGCAGGGAAGTGTCATAAGAGTACAAGGGTGCCCACTTTCACCACTACTATTCAACATAGTTTTGGAAGTTTTGGCCACAGCAGTCAGAGCAGAAAAAGAAATAAAAGGAATCCAAATTGGAAAAGAAGTAAAATTCTCACTGTTTGCAGATGACATGATCCTCTACATAGAAAATCTTAAAGACTCCACCAGAAAATTACTAGAGGTAATCAATGAATATAGTAAAGTTGCAGGATGTAACATCAACACACAGAAATCCCTTGCATTCCTATACACTAATAATGAGAAATAGAAAGAGAAACTAAGGAAACAATTCCACTCACCATTGCAATGAAAAGAATAAAATACTTAGGAATGTATCTATCTAAAGAAACTAAAGACCTATATATAGAAAACTATAAAACACTGGTGAAAGAAATCAAAGAGGACACTAATAGATGGAGAAATATACCATGTTCATGGATTGGAAGAATCAATATAGTGAAAGTCAGTATACTACCCAAAGCAAAATATAGATTCAATGCAATCCCTATCAAGCTACCAATGCTATTTTTCACAGAGCTAGAACAAATAATTTCACAATTTGTATAGAAATACAAAAAACCTCGAATAGCCAAAACAATTTTGAGAAAGAAGAATGGAACTGGAGGAATCAACCTGCCTGACTTCAGACTATACTACAAAGCCACAGTCATCAAGACAGGATGGTACTGGCACAAAGACAGAAATATAGATCAATGGAACAAAATTGAAAGCCCAGAGATAAATCCACGCACCTATGGACACTTAATCTTTGAAAAAGGAGGCAAGAATATACAATAGATTAAAGACAATCTCTTTAACAAGTGGTGCTGGGAAAACTGGTCAACCACTTGTAAAAGAATGAAACTAGAACAGTTTCTAACACCATACACAAAAATAAACTCAAAATGGATTGAAGATCTAAATGTAAGACCAGAAACTATAAAACTCCTAAAGGAGAACATAGGCAAAACACTCCCTGACATAAATCAGAGCAGGATCCTCTATGACCCACCTCCCAGAATATTGGAAATAAAAGCAAAAATAAACAAATGGGACCTAATTAAAATTAAAAGCTTCTGCACAACAAAGGAAACTATAAGCAAGGTGAAAAGATAGCCTTCAAAATGGGAGAAAAAATAGCAAATAAAGCAACTGACAAACAACTAATCTCAAAAATATACAACCAACTCCTGAAGCTCAATTCCAGAAAAATAAATGACCCAATCAAAAAATGGGCCAAAGAACTAAATAGACATTTCTCCAAAGAAGACATACAGATGGCTAACAAACACATGAAAAGATGCTCAACATCACTCATTATCAGAGAAATGCAAATCAAAACCACAATGAGGTACCATTTCACGCCAGTCAGAATGGCTGCTATCCAAAAGTCTACAAGCAATAAATGCTAAAGAGGGTGTGGAGAAAAGGGAACCCTCTTACACTGTTGGTGGGAATGCAAACTAGTACAGCCACTATGGAGAACAGTGTGGAGATTCCTTAAAAAACTGGAAATATAACTGACATATGACCCAGCAATCCCACTATTGGGCATACACACTGAGGAATCCAGAATTGAAAGAGACACGTGTACCCCAATGTTCATCGCAGCACTGTTTATAATAGCCAGGACATGGAAGCAACCTAGATGTCCATCATCAGATGAATGGATAAGAAAGCTGTGGTACATATACACAATGGAGTATTACTCAGCCATTAAAAAGAATACATTTGAATCAGTTCTAATGAGGGGGATGAAACTGGAGCCTATTATACAGAGTGAAGTAAGCCAGAAAGGAAAACACCAATACAGTATACTAACACATATATATGGAATTTAGAAAGATGGTAATGAAAACCCTGTATGTGAGACAGCAAAAGAAACACAGATGTAAAGAACAGTCTTTAGGACATTGTGGGAGAGGGAGAGGGTGGGATGATTTGGGAGAATGGCATTGAAACATGTGTAATATCATATAAGAAACAAATCGCCAGTCCAAGTTCGATGCATGATACTGGATGCTTGGGGCTGGTGCACTGAGATGACCCAGAGGGATGGTACAGGAAGGGAGACAGGAGGGTGGTTCAGGATGGGGAACATGTGTACACCCATGGCGGATTCATGTTGATGTATGGCAAAACCAATACAATATTGTAAAGTAATTAGACTCCAATTAAAATAAACAAATTTATATTTTAAAAAAAGAGTAATACGTGAGAGTCATGAAGGTTTCACAAGGGAATAAAGGAGTACTGAAAAAGAAGATGTGAGAGGAAAAAGCATTTTCACTTTGAGTGCTGTTTAAGACAACTGGAGTATTTCATTTTTGTAGTTCCTTGAGACACTGAATAGCTGTAGAAGCAAAACAAACAAACAAAGTGTGGGCTAAGTAAAAGTCTTCCAGTGAAAACCTGGAGAATGAGACAGGAAGCTTCAGAAAAATCTGACATGTCTCCTGGCGCCTGGAAGGCCACCCACAGGTAGGTGGGGCTGCATGGTGTATAAGGTCAACAAAGGCCTGAGCAGGCCCTCAGCCCTAAACCCTCTCCCTGGCTAAGCTCGAGGCTCCCACGTGCAGGAGGCAAAGGCTGAGACACAGATGGCAAGACTTGGAGAGGTGGAAGTGTGCCCCTGACATGGTAAAAGACCTTCCTCAGCATACACTGTCCTTCAGGTTGAAATGAAAGAACACTAAGCAGCAAATGCTAAATTCACTACAATTTGCTGAATGCAAAACTTGAATCTACAGGAAGAAAGAAAAAGAATCTATAAAGATGCACTGATAAAAAAGTTTGTAATACTCTTTTTCTCATATCATTTAAGAGGAAATTCCTTAAAGCAAGACATTTAATTCCACATTTTAGGGCACACGTGTACAATGATGCAATTTTTATGACAGTAATAGTACAAAGGAGAAGGTGCAAGCAGAGCTATGTAGGGAAAATATTTTGTATATTATTGGAATTAAGTTGGTATTAACCTGATTGTTATAAATTGAGATGTTAATTGTAATCCACAGGGCAGGCATTAACAAAATAAATTTCAAGCATTTTAAATGATGAAATAATACAAGATATCTCCACTGATGAAAATGGAATCAAATCAGAAGCCTGTTAATCAGGAATCAACAGAAGGTAATTTGGGAAATTTACAAATATGTGGAAATTAGACAGCAAGCAAATACATTTAGAAATGACAGAAAAAAAATCACAGAAGACTTTAAACATGCTTTGAGATTAAAAAAACATACCAACATTTATGGAATGAAACTAAAGCAGTGTAGCACTTAGAAGGAACTGTGCATCTGAAAATGCCTTAGTAAAATTAGAAAAAAGATCAAATCAGCAACTCAACTCTTCAAAGAAACTAGGAAACAAGAGCAAGCTAAACAAAAATCAAGCATAAATAATTTTAAAAGATTAGAGCAGAAATAAATGATAAAAACAATAGAGAAAATGAACAAAAATTCTGCTCTTTGAAAACTGACAAACTGTTAGCGGGTTTGCACAAAAGAACAACACAAGACGTCAACTCCAAACTCAGAAATGCCAGAGGGAATGCAGACCTCACAAAAATAAAGTAAATTTTAAGAGAATACTAGGAATAATCACATGGCAAAAAAATTAAGTATCTAGATGAAATGGAAAAATTACTCTAAGGATGCATACTACCAAACCCAATCTGAGAAGAGACACCATGAACAGAACAGTAACAAGTATAGCATTCCTATACCAAGTAAACTGATTGAATTTTAAACACAGTTATCATATGCAGAAATTCCTTTCCTGGGCATATTGAAAATATGGATTGAAAATATATGTTCATAACAAAATTTGTATACAAATATGCAAAGCAATATTCATAGAATATCCTAAATTAAAAGCAAGTCAAATATCCATTAGCTGGTAAGTGAGGATAAACAGAGTTGTAATATGTCCGTATAATAGGATATTTTTTTAGCTACGAAGGGATTAAATACATGCTAAGACATAGATGAATATTGTCATTAGGCATGTAAAAGTAGTCAGATGAAAAAGGGCAGCTATTATATGATTCTATGTATATGAAATGTCCAGAGTGGGCAGATGTCTAGAGACAGGAAGTTTATTGTTAAATTTCAGGGGCTGGAGGGGAGGGAGAATGAAACCCAGCACTGACAGACTGTGATTTCTTTTCAGGGTGATGAAAATATTAACGAATCATAAAATGATGATGGCTTTATAACCTTGCTAAACATACATAAAAACACTGAGTTGCCCTTGAAAAAGGGTCAAATTATTAAAGTTAATAGTTTAAGTATCTAAACTATATCTCAATAAAGATAACCCTTATTGAGGTATAATTAATGCCATTTATTCATATTTTAATTCTTGGATATGTTGATTTGGTATATCTCTTCATTTTAATCATTTAATTTGTGCTTTTCACTGTATATTTTTATACATTTATTATTCAATTTACCCCTTAATTTATATTTTTGATGGTATTTAAATAATATTGCACTTATCATTTTACTTTGTAATCATTCAATGCTAATATATGGAAAATAGTTTTTTGTATTAATATATTGATATAGTGTCTTCAATTATTAGTTCTTGTAGCTTTTTTCTTGCTGGCATAAGTTCCACAGAGTTTTATGTATAGTTGATCATGAAACCTCTAAGAGAGTTTTATTTATTCCTTCCCAATTCGTAAGAATTTTGTTTCATTTAAGTCTATTGAGCTATAGTAGACGTTTGCTTTTGTCCAAGAATAATGTGTAATATTGGTATATATCCATGTGTACTTAAAGAGAACTTACTTTTAGGTTGAGTTTTCTATAAATGTCAATAAGTTCACAGTGTTCTTTTTAAGTTTCTTTGTGTTAATTATTTTAACATTTTTTGAGAGAAGTGGTGTTGAAATCTAGCTATAATCATTTCTATTTTTCCTTTTAGCTTTATTCATCTTTGGCATATATTTTGAAGTTATCTTGTTAGTTTTATTATTATAATAGCTCTCTTGATAGAATAACTATGGTGACAAAAATTGACTGCTTTATCATTACAAAATTTTCTTCATCCCAGTAATATTTCTTACTTTAAATTCTACCTTGTCTCTTAATAAACCCACTTTAGATGCTTTTATTAGTGCTAAACATGGTATGTACTTTTTCTATATTCTTTTTGTTTTTAAACATGTTTAAATTGAAATAGTTAAAATGTGTTAATTTCAAGTGTACAACAAAGTGATTCAGTTATACGTATACATATATGAAGCCATGAAAGTAACCATATAATCTACTGATTTCTGGGAATAATGCGGTCTACATTCTCTCTGGTGAAACATTGACCAAGCCCACAGTGAATATACAGCAAGCATGGTGCTAAAAATAGTCAAAGAATGTGTTTTTTTTTTGTTTAAAAATGGGGGAGGGGGTCCATGATGTTAATTACTGTGAATTTTGGCATAGTTTGAATAGCTTGATTTTTATTCTATAGGCAATAAACTATTAACTTCCCACATACGTGAATATCTAAAATAAAAGCGGATCATATTAACCAGCATTTTAAAATGAGGCCATCATACATATTTCTAATAGAACTCAAATAAAACACAAAGTAAATAATTTCAAACTGATAAATTTAAGTGCCCAAATTGGAGACATTCAAATTACAGCTATAGAGATAAATAGATGGAGAGATAGCTTAAATAAAAAGTAATTATGTACTTTAAAGATAGCAAGCTATTGAAACAATACCATCTTTCACTTCTCTGTCACCATTACGTGTCGTATGCTCCCAGGTATAATGAAAAGTTTAGAATTTATGCAGAGGATAGTAGAGCACAATTGGATCATAGATGGATCTGAATGTTCAATTCCATCATTATTTTTGCCTCCTTTTTAAATTTAGAGAGATGTTTTCTCTTTCTCTTCTTTTATATTCTCCATGTAAAGAAAGAGCAATTCAGAGATATAGATCAAATCCACACATATATCAAGCAATTAACTTCTTCACTAATTAAAATATAATAGGCTTTTGTTTAATGCTTCCCGTGTACCAAGACACATGCCGATATCGAGGATCTAAGGGTAAGTTTTCCCTGCCTATAGGGACCACGTGTTTTCAACTCACAGGTAAGTTTTGTGGCAATGAATTTATAGGAGATTGTAAGTATTTATTAGGTTTCTAAATTTGCACTAAAAGCTATGAGATTCAGAACCACTATTCTAAGATATAAAATTTGACTAAAACCAGAAAACCTTTACTATTGCTCAAAATCAAGAATAGGAAGAACACCTGATCTTTTATTATGAGACTTAAGACTTGTTTAAAAGTTTAGTGATCATTAAATTCAATGCCTTGGAGTTATAAAATAATATTATCGCTTTTTCACTATGTGAAATGGTGCATATATTATTTAAACTGATGCTAATTTGTGAGCCACACTGAAATAATTGCTATGGAGTCTATATTATTTGTTGAGAAATCAAGATACCATTGCTTCATTAGTCTTAGATTTAATCTTAAACATTAACCTTAAAAGGCTTTCGTTTGATTAAACACATATCTAAATTATAACTAGGAAATGAAAATAATATTTTCACATATTTACTGATAGAGTAGTAGGATTTTAAATTATTACAACATTGAAATAATCTTCTTCAGAGTATATATTTTCATCTAGTTTTCATTAATATAACTGTTATAAAACTGAGCAAGTAGAGTTAAAATATGAGAATATGGAAGAGCAAAATAGTGAATTTGAAAATCACATTTCAATTAAATGTCACTCATGTATTCATTATCAATTAAGCAAGTGAATTTCATTTCAAGGTAACAATAATATACATTTTATTGGAAAATAACTTGGCTATTGAGAAAACATATAGATAACACTTTACTATGTTGGCTTATTTAATACTCACAGCAAGCTTATGAGGTGCATACTATCATTATACACATTTTATAGTTAGAAACAAAGTCCCAGATACTGGTGAAGTTTCTCTTAACCACATACTCCATGTTTCTCTTATCTTTATCTCAGAAGCTACCACTAGCATGAGTTTGATGTATGTCTCTATATTCATTTTTTAACTTTTGCATTCATATATTTACCCAGAAACAATATAAAACAGTGTATTGAGTATTTTAAATGTATATGAATATTATCAAACTATGTGTGTTGTTTAAAAATCCTTTTTCTCAAGAACTGACATGTTGATATGTTTCATTTATTCTTTTTAATTGTTATCTTTTAGTCCAACTAATCTAATTTTACAAATAAAGATGTGGGGAAAGGTGAGAAAAGTATTTTATTTAACAAGGTTAATTTGGTGAATTAATATTCAGTTCCCTTTAATGTTGGGCCGATACGCTTTCACAACATAGCAGCCACTTCTATTTGAATCCTGTTACCTTGCATAATGCACTATTCTGGATTTCTGCATTCTCATTTACAGACATAGTAGATAATACAGTTGAATTTGATGGTCTTTATTTTCAAAAATTCTGTTTCATTGGGATGATTTTTTTTATTTCCTCATAAATATGTTAACTTCCTGATATGACATTGTGTGTGTTCTCTGGAAACTGCTCCTATTTCTGGGCACGTACATAGGGAGAAATCAAGATTTGTGAAATGTATCTGATGACTTCCATACTTTCATCTATTTTTAATGTTTTTGACCAGCCTTTCCAAAAGAGCATCTCCTTTGTGTGTGCTACACTTATTCTCTTTATTTTGTCTCAGGGACTTAGTGATATTAAAAAGAAATCATGACTAAAACCTTTGAAATCATCTTTTCTTTTGCCATGGCTATTAAAATCACTCTTTGCACTTAATTTTATGTGTATGTGTGTGTATGTATATGTGTGTGTGCAGTTTCTTGCGCTTTAAAAAACCTTTAAAGAGCAATCCATTAAATGATAGTTTTCTGTAATCTGTTGAAGCCTCATGTTTCCATTTTAATTCCAAATATATACTTTCTAAGTGACTTTGTATATTGTGATAAAATCTTTAAGGTCAAGAAGTGCTAGGATTTTCTTTATTCTCTGAGTATAATATTTCTAGTCTCCAATGTCCTTAACAGTCTCTCATTTCTGATAAATAGCCAGAGGATTAATGTTTTAGTGAAAGCTAGCTTGTCACCTTCAAAAGGAAACCTCTTCAAATCAAAGTCTCTTATGTGGCTTGACTACTAAGTGAATTTTAAATAAACACTCTAAAAAGAAAGAAAAATAACATTTCCAACCGTTTGTCTCTCTGTACCAATTTGTACCTATGTTATACACACACAAATATATAGATATCTTAAGTGTACAGTTGCTAGCAGAATTTTTTTGTTAATAGATATTCTTGTAAGACAAGCTTTTCTTAAGTAACAACAATACCAATAAAACTAAACAACTGTACATTACTTTAAGTACTTTAGTAATCTATAATCTATACCTTAAGGTAATATGCATAGAAAAAAATACACTGTGAACAGATCTTTAAAAATTATTCATCAATCTAAGGTTGTTGGGTCCTAATGTTAAAATTTGATTTCTCTAGCACGGTAAGTTTGTAGATCTAAAAAAATTTATTACACCTTCTAAATGTTGATCACATAGAGTTATCCAAAGAGGAAGACAAAAATACAACTGTTTTGTGTCAATAAAGTCCGGGAATAATGTGAAAGATGTCACTCAAGCTATTAACTCTTATTTTTTTCTCTTCCCTTAGTTTCTGACTCATTAATTTCCAACGAAAATCCAAGGTGAAAAGTAAAATTATATGGTAAACACATGCTGAAAGGAATCATTGTAAAGAATAAATCAAAAAAGTTTAAAAAAATCTATCCTGATAGCAAGGAGATCCAACCAGTCCATTCTGAAGGAGATCAGCCCTGGGATTTCTTTGGAAGGAATGATGCTAAAGCTGAAACTCCAGTACTTTGGCCACCTCATGCGAAGAGTTGACTCATTGGAAAAGGCTCTGATGCTGGGAGGGATTGTGGGCAGGAGGCGAAGGGGATGACAGAGGATGAGATGGCTGGATGGCATCACTGACTCGATGGCCGTGAGTCTGAGTGAACTCCGGGAGTTGGTGATGGACAGGGAGGCCTGGTGTGCTGGGATTCAGGGGGTCACAAAGAGTTGGACACGACTGAGCGACTGATCTGATCTGATCTTATCTGATCCTGATTCTAGTTACCTGGCTTGATTTGATTTATCAGAGAAACATGTGGTGATTTTACAATCTTATAATTATTTACCATTTATCCTAATTTTCTGAGATCCTTTTAGTTTTCTCTTTTTCTCATGCTTTTGGGGTAGTTAATGATGATTCACATGGGGAGGGAGGAGGGAGGAGGGTTCAGGATGGGGAACACATGTATACCTGTGGCGGATTCATTTTGATATTTGGCAAAATTAATACAATTATGTAAAGTTTAAAAATAAAATTAAATAAAAAAAAAAAAACCAAAATTCTTTTGTCTAAAATATCTTATTGATCTACATATCCCTGTGTCCATTCTCCTCCCAACTCCCCTCCCATCCAGACTGCCACGTAACACTCAGCAAGCTTCCCTGTGCTATAGAGTGTGTCCTTTCGGTTACTCAATTTAAGTATAGCAGTGTGTGTATGGCTGAATCCCTTTCCTGCTCACCCGAAACTATCACAACATTATTAATCGGCTATACTCCAATGCCGGGGTCCAGCCCGGCTGATCCAGGGAGTTCGAAGCGGGGACGGCATCGGCGAGGATCAGGATACAATAGCTTCAATTAGATATTAATTAGAAATGTAAAGAGTAATAGAATGAGGATAGCTCAGCAGGAAAATTCAGTGGAGAAAAGAGGCTGAATAGCTTGGTTTACACGGGAGACCAATAAAACTTCAAGACAAGAAGTTTGCACCACTTACGTAGGCCGCAGGCATCCTTCCGTTCTCCCGAAGGAGAGGAGACACTGAGGCCTCCCCGGTCGGATCTTAGAAGCCCAGGCATAATCAATAAGCATGGCGGGTTCTGCGCTCCAAATGGAGACTCAGCCAGAGTGAGAGAGAGAGCGACATGGGGAGACTAGTACTTTGAGAAACTGATCCCAATTCTTTATTTTCCATGGTCTACTTTTATACACTGAGATGTTATGCAAAAGTCACGTGGGGTCAGCAGTCCTGACTTTTATCAAAGTCAGGTGCTTCATACAAATGTATACAGAGGTCTTAGGGGTGTTACATCATCTTCTGGCCAGGGGGGCCTGCTGACAATTTATGACCCTCTCCTTGTGACAGCAGTCAGTCAACCAGGACAGTTATTTCTCCAGGGCTGATTATTCTTAAAACAGACGCCACCCAAATAAAGTTACATTCCTATAGGGTGAGGGTGTAGAGGGTTTTAGTTAAGGAAAGAATTTACTTAGCCTAAGGTCTAACGTGATTAATATCAAAGGTTAATGCTTATTCCTTCTATATATTCATTAATGTGTGTAAGGGCAGGGGATATGGAGACTTAGCAACAAACATTGGCTCAACAAATGAAAAACCCTTCACCAATACAATTTCTAATCAGCCCATTATACTTATACTAATAGTTTTCTAACTTTTCTAAGGAACCTGTTTTTAGAAGGTTTAAAGCATCTCGTGCCTCTCACGGTTGGGAGGCTGTAAGCAATCACATGTGGCCGGACAAGCCTGTCAGGCAGGCTAGAGAACCTTCAGAGGAGTTTGTAGGTTAAAACACTCTTGTCACGCCCAGGAGTTTTTATTAACTGGAGCTCTAGGTTAACTCCTTCTCCGAAAGAGGTGGTGGGGACAGCCCCCCGTAAAGTCAGAGGTGTAGGTGGGAGCACAAAGTAGTAAAGTAGGCAGGCTCTGGTTATGGGCGCAGATGCTCAAGGATTTCCAGGGGGACTCCTGAGGCTCGATCCCGCCTTTGCGTATGTCGAGCCTCCTTCCTCATGACCTTTGCCACGGGCAGAGTGCCTCACTCTGGCCCCCAACACTTCAATACAAAATTAAAAAGTTTAATAGCAAGCATAAAAAACTAAAAATCTTCTTGATCTAGAAATCATCAGTTGTCCCTATAGCATCAATAACTTAGAGATTGTTGAATTTATCATCACAAAATCATACTACATAGTTTAAGTGTTTTTTTAATAACATACCTGACGAACTGATTGTTTTTTTTTAATACATTTTAATATGACTTCTTAATAGCATCCAGGGAGGCACCTTGAATGTTTCCAAGTCCATTTTAGGCAAGCTTCTTCTAGGAAGTTTTCATGCTGTTAGTTAATCTCATCCCTAGTGATTTAATTATTATTCAACAACAACAACAAAGTCTTATCGTCCTGAGATTTACCTGTTGCCCCTTTTTCTCTAGTTCTCAATGTCAATCCAGAAATGACCCTCTTGGGAGATAGAAAGTCTTCTGTAGAATTAACTCAAGGACAACATGAGGTACATTTACATACTTGACATAAAAATAATCATGACCAAATAATTTACAGAACAGTGTTCAGTACTTTGGTATTTTACCACATATGTGTCTGTGTGTTTGTGACTTAAATCCTTTGCCCTGTAGAGTGCTGGATTAAGGCTTTTCTTGAATAAAATGAAAATATTATTTCAATATGTATTTATAGTCTCACTACATTTTTAAGAAACATTCTCATGCTAATGACATATTGTAATTTTAGCTTCATGACTTAGTAAAAGAGTTATGTGTAATGAGTCAGGATACACTAAGAAGGATGTTGACCTAAAACATAAAATGTTCAATTCAGTTCAGGGCCTGTCATGTCTGACTCTTGCAACCCCATGGACTGCAGCAGCCCAGGTCCCCCTGTCCATCACCAACTCCCAGAGTTTACTCAAACTCATGTCCAGATTCATGTCCAAACATAGAATGGAAATTTGCTAAAAACTGTCTCAATAGTAACTTCCACAGACATGTCCAAGAGAAGAATAGTGTACGGTAGGATAATTTGTGGAGCACTAACAGATGTCAATTGTTATTAATTTCCCTCACAATTTTCTATATTAACTGTGTGTTAGTTCCTTGTTTTGGTTTATGAAGGATGAACATAGCGTTGCCTGCGGGATGCCAAATCTTTGGACCAAAATGCCAAATTCACCATTTTACCTTTGAAGAACACTTGCCTGGCAAAAGATAAAGCTTAAATAAAATAAAATAAAAGTAAAATATGCAGGGAAGAGAAGATCAGGCATCAGCAGATAGCTCACAACCCTCTGCCACTCTGTCTACTCTTTAAAGAGGAGTCTTGAAAGGAATGTCCCAAGGGAGACACCCACGTCATGGACCTGCATGTTTTTCAGTGCTCTGGCCCAAATCTGAAGTGGAGACAGTTGAATCTCTAAATAAATTTAAGACTCCTGAAGAAAAGACTTGCACCCACACTTCATGTGGAATTCTGGGAGCTGGCAACTTTAAGATAACCCCTCTCACTGCAAATAGTTGGAAACAGTAGAGTAAAATGGCTGTGTGGGGTGTGAGAAAGGGTTTGGGCTAGGTCATGGCTGCGGCAGAGAAAACCGCAGAGGCTTCTCAAAGCCAAGAAGACTGTGGAACAGCTGCCACGGCAGTATGACCTGTGGCCTGAATGGCCGTTGCTGGTGTAACGAGAGACTGCGGCCATACCTTTTTCACTCATACTTCAGAAGTCTGCATGAAAAACAGGGCATTTCCATATATACACATCTGAAAGGGAATATGTTAATTTCTCTGACATCAAATGAAATATTACTTGGTACAGCATTGCTGAAATGTTACTCATAGTGAGGAGAAAAAAAATCAATTTATAATTAAAGAAAAAATATCAATACTCTATCTCATAAACAAAAAGGATTTCTCCTAATAACAGCATTGTATAACATCTAATTTAGAAGCACATTCAATATCTAGATATATGAAGTTTCCATATATCTAATGAATAAAATTATTAAAAAATAGTTCATTTTTTAGAGTCAATTACCTATTATTTTTATTATTTTTAGATAATGATTGTTTTGGCAAATACGGTGGTCGATTTCAAACTGTTTAAGATAAATGAAAGTTTGGATGATTAATTACAATTGTTGTTAGACATGGGCAAAATCTCTACACAAAGAGAAAAATCACTTCTTCAATATTGAAAGACTTTTTGAAAATGTTTTGGTTTTCATTAGCCTTTCAGTGTGTGATTTTTTTCCAGACATACCAGATTAAAATTTACCATTATCTCAGTTTTATTCAAATACTTCCAATTTTTTAATAGCTGTTTTTATCCCAATTATCTTGAATTCTAATTAACTCTGGTTAATTTCTAGTGCTATAATTTTAATGTACAAGTATTGTCAAGTTTCTAGATTACATGCAATAAATTAAGCTCATCTGGGGCTCAGATGATAAAGAACCTTCCTGCAGTACAGGAGACATGGATTTGATCCCTGGATTGGGAAGATCCCTTGAAGAAGGGAATGGCTACCCACTCTGGTATTCTTACCTGGAGAATTTCATGGACAGAGGAGCCTGGCAGGCTACAGTCCATGGGGTCACAAAGAGTCGGACACGATTGAATGACTAACACACAACATACACAAGGCCAATGGTCTACTTGACTCAAAAGACGCAGGGACAAAAGAGTGGTCATTGGGCATGGAAAAAGTACTTACCATCTGGAAAGCCTGGAAGCCGTGTGAATTCTGCTCAGAGAGATGGATGCCTAGTTTTGTCAAGTCATTATTTCTCCAGGTTTGACAGGTGTAGGTGTGTTTAACTAGGATACCAGCTGAATCTGAACACGTTACATTCAACATAGTTGACTTTATCAGGTACACCTAACACATTCAACTTCTAATAACTGTAGAAAGTGGACATAGAATTACATGTTCAAATTGTTACTTACGTGTCTCCACCACAAACACCTTTAAGAAGCAGTGGCAGAAGGACTATAGTGAAAGAATATTGGAAAGTATTTCATTTTTAATTTACATTATTTTGTTTAATTTTTAACAAACACGAATTTTGTCATTAAAGCAAAGTAAGTAAGAAAAAGTTTCTTTGAGCTATCTAATCTGCATTAATTGAATCTAGGAAGAAAAAGTTACTTTCTACTTCTTTAAATATAAATTAATTATTCTAATTTAAGTAAGTTTAATATTTATGCTCAAGGCCAGAAGTAAAATACCTTTAGTCATGTTAATTATAGAAGAAGCAGATTGCTGATGAGGATCCAATTTCTGTTAGAAACTCAAATATTTTCAACTTTCCTTAGGATTTTCAGCAATATGTATGCTGTTACAGTTTTAAATTTTACAATTAGGTCTATTATCCACCTGAAAATGAATTTTATATTGACTTTTGATATAACATGTGAGTTGAGGTTTATTTTTATAAGAATATTTGATTGATGCAACATTATTTATTCAAAAGACTTATTTTTCCTAGCATCCTTCCCTTCGTTTTGTATATATGAATTTATTCTTAGATACGGTATTCTATGTTATTGATCTAGATGTCTATGCTTCTGCCAAGTCTCTGCTAGCTTAATTAGTTTACAATTTTTTAAGTTGTTTGTTTAATGTAGCTCCTCTACACTTACATATAAAATTTTGAATTGGTTATCAATGTCTACAAGAACCCTGCTGATATTTTAATTGGAATTGCATTGAATTTTCAACTCCATAAACTCAGTAAATATCTATTTATTTGGATCCACTATAATTAATCTTACCAGTGTTTGATACTTTAAACATGCAGTCATTTTGCACATATTCTTTAGATTTATAGCTGTCTATTTTATTAAAACCACTGCCAAAAATATTGTTTTTTTTCACTACTTTTAAATATCATTGCTAACATCTAGAATGCATTTGACTTTTTATTGATCTTTTGTTCTGAAACCCACATAAACCACTTAGTGTGAGTTGGATTTTTCTCTCAGATTATTTAGAATTTTCTTATGTAGGTGATCATGCTGTGTTTCTCCCCTCTCCCAACCCCATTTCTCTGTTTCTCTCTCTCACACAAACACACAATTAGTGTTATCTCTTGTTTTCAATGGTTATGATTTTATTTGTTTTTCTTACATTATTTCACCACTTTAGGACCTTCAGTCCATTGTTAAGTATAAGCAGTGAAATTGAGCATCATCACCTTGAAATTTTGGGGAGAAGTATTCAGTTTCTCACCATTAGGTACGATGTGAGTATATTTCCCATAAATTATCTTTATCAAGTTGAAGAAGTTGTTTTTCATTACAAGATGCTGTTTGTATCAGAGAAGGCAATGGCAACCCACTGCAGTACTCTAGTCTGGAAAATCCCATGGAGGGAGGAGCCTGGTGGGCTGTAGTCCATGGGGTTGCGAAGAGTCGGACGTGACTGAGGGACTTCACTTTCACTTTTCACGTATAATGTACATATGTTAAATTTTGTCAAATATTTATCTTCATCTATGCAAATACTAATTAATTTTGAAACTAATAGGATGAATTACAATAATTGTTTTCTAAATGCTGAACTAATTTTGCACTCCTGAAATAAATTCCATATTGTCAAGGTTTATTATCTTTTTAATACACTGCTGAAGTGTACTTACTAATGAAAGATTTGTGTGTTCATATCTATGAGGAATATTTAGTCTATAGTTTTCTTTTCCTGTAATCTCTGTCTGACACTGATATCAAGAAAATGCTGAATTCATAAAATAATCCAGGAAGTGTTTTGCTAAATTAATAATATATATATTGTGAGTGGATGTAAATTGCTATGCAAAGTCTCTGGCCGATCTAAGGGTCTCTGAGTTGGCTGTGTGGCATAGCAAATAACAGAATGAAATTTCTGTACTTTCTGAGTTAGTATTAAAACTTTTTTGTGATGACTGTTATGCCTGTTTTGTGACAAGTAATATATAGTTATCCACTATATGGGACAAAAGTAGAAAACAATGAGAAATCCAGAGATACATTTTATACTATGGACTCTATACTCTGTATAGAGAAATATGTATTTTTGTAAAGTAGACATAGGACTAGTTTTATTAACTAAAAGCATTTTTACTTTTTCAGAGATTTTAGGATAAAATTAATAAATTGAGTCTATTTTACTATTATTAAATATAGATAAGAAAGGATTTAGGATTTTTAATAACTACACATAAAGCTGTGGAAACGTGGATACCACTAGCTTTGTAATAGTTAAAAGACGTTGCAATCTTATTTGAAAAACTGTGCTGAAAATAAACATCTCCATTCATGAAAAACAAATTCATACTCAAGCTATAATCCTTTTCCTAATAGGAGTAAGAAGAAATATGTTTTAAGCAGGGTGCAAGTACATCATATGGAAGACATATGGCTAGAAAAAATTTTATCAGGAAAGACAGCATAGTTCAGTTTCTTTGAACTGCAAATGGCCAATCTCAATGATCACCCACTGTGCCAGAGGAAAATTAAATTGAATTTAGTTTTGCTTCAATTTATTTGCAACTGAGGGGACAAACCTTGTGCACACCCATAACATCTTATCTTTGAACCAATAACTAAAAAGTCTAAAGTTGTTAAGGCATCTTGTAAAAGTCGAGAGGTCAGTGAAGGGTTTGAACCTGAATAACACAGCATTCTTTCAATCTTTCAGTTCAAAACAAACAGAGAAGACCTGGTAAGCTCACTGATAGAAAAGCTGTTCTATTTCTCCAGTGTAGATAATTCACATGACCTGTTTGGTTCACCTCTCTCTTTTTATATAAATAGTGTACTCCCTTCACCTTCAGATCCTTCTGAGCAGATGGCCTGTGAGACCATCTTTTCTGCTGGTGCCCTACCATGGTGCGTATGGTTCTGGAAGCAGTTTTCTACTGCAATTCTGAACAATGTCTTTAATACTGCTATTTTACATGGATGCTTGTAGGAGAGACAAAAATGCATTTGTCAAAAATGTTACAGGAAGAATTCGTCAGCATAATTTACTGATTAAACAAATATTTCTTGAGAACCTATCACATATTAATCAGTGTTTTAGGCACTTGGCATACAGTGGGTCTCAACCACCCCCATCCAACCATGTACACACACACACACACACACACACACACACACACACTGCCGACAGTGGTTTTATAAACATCAGAGTCCAAGACTTTAGTGTTAGTTGCTTAGTTGTGTCTGACTTTTTGTGACCCCGTGGACTGTAGCCAGTAAGGCTTCTCTGTCCATGGAATTCTCCAGGCAAGAATACTGGAGAGAGTAGCCATTTCCTTCTCCAGGGGATCTTCCCGACCCTGGGACTGAACCCGGATCTCCTGCATCGCAAGCTGTAGTGGCCTCCAACACATTTGCTCATTACAGAGTTTGATGTCTAGATTTAGCATGAAGTGTGTGTGTGTCTGTGTGTGCATGTGGGTTTATAGTCACTTAACTTTTGGGAATTTGAATGACATTATAAATATTACATTTTTATTGCTTAATGTTATAACAACAAACATTAGAATTTTTTACAATAAACATATAGAATATATGCTATAGAAATTATAGCATATATTCATTTTTCCTGTTTCACATGTCGTTCAAGTTGAACTTCACAGAAAAGTTTCTATACTCAATTATGCTACATTACCACTTTCCATTTGCCCTATAGAACTATTTTTAAAACATATTTACCTCCCCAACTCTATACTTAATTTTCTGTTCCCTTAGGATTCAAGATGATATGGTTTCTGATTCTGCTAAAAGCTGATGTATATGAAAGTCTTTGGGAAAAAAATTCAATTATAAATGCAAGAATCTGGTAATTGGGCCCAATTGGGCTTATATTACTTTAAGGCAAGAGAGACCATTAAATACATTTTAAAGAATAACTTCTTTTATCCTTAATATTAAGTGAAATGTTCTTTAAAAAGTAACATAAATATTAAAACAAAGATGCTAATGTATGTAGTGACTGACATTTTTGATGAAGCATGGTCTCTGTAGTTTAAAGCCCACCAAATTTTGTTGTTTCGCGTTCTTCCTACTCAGCTTGTTTTTTAGTATGCTTCTGTACCTTAACCCTTTTAATTTTTTAGAGGATCTTGTAACCTACTGCCATCATTCACTAAAATAGAACTCATATTTCATAATCACTTGTTTTACTTCTGTAATTTAGTTGCTTGTATTTGAAAGTTGAAGGATAACAAGATTTCTAAGAGATAATTTAAAACTTAAAAAGGTTAAAAATAACTCATGGTTTAGAATTTCACAATATGAACTTCATGTGAACTGATAGCTCAGAGAAATTACCAACTCAACAGTGACATTACTTACCAGTGTTGCTTAGACTACATTTAAGATTTCTTACAACAAGCACAGTTTAGGAAATGTGTCTGATACTCAAGTAATAACTTATATATTACATGTAAATATTTGTATGAATATGATATGACCTACAAAACAAAGTAATCCACATGTATTGTTTAAATTCTTCAATCCTAAGATATTTTTATAATGCAGATTTTAGATTTTAAAATTTGGTTTAAAATATAGTTTGCAACATTATATTTTCATTATTAAAGCTGTTAATTAAGACTAAAATGTACTTACCTTTCAAAAATACATTAAATATGCTTAGATTGCAAAAACTATTGACTATGGAATTCTGACATATTATACCATTAATAGTGCAAAAGTAATACGTGGTTAATTTTAATTGCTTAGAATATATGGTTCTCTTTGTTTTCACTGATTTAAAAATATCATTTCTGATACTAAATATTTCCACTGAGTGAGTAATAAAATTTATAAGATTATAATTATTAGAATACATAAACCTATTTTCTAAATATATGTAACATTTTTTCTCAATCTTAAATACAGGCATAGTCTACAAGTAGACAAAATATATTAAGTTGTCCTTCAATACTGAAAGACTTTTCTTACAGAATGTAGAGTGGGATTTAATTCAACAATTTAGTAAAAAATCCACTAAGTTTGCATGTAAACTTCCATGTAACCATGGTGCTCTGTGAACTATTTGACTTAAATTGAAATATTACTGCTGCTGCTGCTGCTAAGTCGCTTCAGTCGTGTCCAACTCTGTGCGACCCCATAGACGGCAGCCCACCAGGCTCCCCCGTCCCTGGGATTCTCCAGGCAAGAACACTGGAGTGGGTTGCCATTTCCTTCTCCAATGCATGAAAGTGAAAAGTGAAAGTGAAGTCGCTCAGTCATGTCCGACTCTTAGCGACCCCATGGACTGCAGCCTACCAGGCTCCTCCGTCCATGGGATTCTCCAGGCAAGAGTACTGGAGTGGGGTGCATTGCCTTCTCCGGAAATATTACTAAAGACTATCAATTCCATACTAGCTAAAGTCCAGGCTATTTTTGCAGTATTAACTGGATGTAGTTTGAACAGATAATATAGTTATACTTTTTAAATAGTTTTAGTGAACTATGGTGACAGATTAGATACTATCATAGTAACAACTTCAGATCAGAGCTACTGCTTATGTAATTATTATTTTAATAGAGGAATCAATCAAACATAAAATTATTAATACATTGATATAATTTAAAAATAAAAATATATGAAGGAAAACTATTTTTCCCATTCCCCAGCACATTCTTATTAGCAACTATTTTAAAGTGTTTTTTTTCCAATTTTTGGTGGCCAATTTTTATTTCTAAATAATATATTATGCTTTTCTTTACTAATTTATGAAGTTTAAACATTACCTGTTTAATGTCTACTGTAGTACAAGAAAATTTATCTTAATTACACACTTGAACTGTCCTTTTCATTTATATATTTTTATCATTCTTTTAAGTTCCATAGATCAAATATCTGACATAGAATAATAATCTTTTATTTCCTTTTCTATCAACTGTAGACAGCATTTCTTGAATTCTCTCTTTGTAAAATGAGACTGTTTTTTCATATTCTGTTCTATTAAGATATTCTCATTCCCACCTCCTAATCTCTGTCAA
Organism: Bos indicus; assembly: GCF_029378745.1. Lineage (NCBI taxonomy): Eukaryota > Metazoa > Chordata > Mammalia > Artiodactyla > Bovidae > Bos > Bos indicus. Next base: position 104,342,582 of record NC_091766.1, read on the forward strand.
ATAAACTTCTTACAGTGTCACAACTACTGTTCAGCTTATATTCTGCTCTTTAATCATAATCAAACTTGCTGAAAAAATTGTATATATATGTATATATTTATATATACACACAAACAATATGTTACTGAACAAGAGAATATATATGGATTTATTTTATATATGAAAAAAGTCAATATATGTATTGTTTGCATTATTTTGATGCCAAAGTCTCTCATCATAGATCAGTCAAGTAATTCAAAATGATTACATTTCCTTCCTTAAGGTTCTATGTTACTAAAAACATGTTAAGTTCTAATGAAACTGTACAAATGTCTGAATTTACTTTATGAATCTAGTTTCCATTTTGATGTTACTGTTTAAATAAGATAGGTATGAAATGAACATATTGAAACTCTTTTACCCTAGATAAAATATTTTTCACTTTATTCTCTGCCCACTCTCCCTTAAAAAAAGAGCTAATTAAAAAGAAAGTATCATTTTATTTATACTGATCACAGTGGGTATTTTTGTTATTTGAATAAAAACTTTTGGATGTCCTACTTTCTCGATTTTTTGGTAAGCTATTTGACATTAAGCATTTTGAGTCCACTTCCATTTCATTGAGCTGTAAATACAATATGGCACCTTTCTAAATTATATTATTAAGTTTATCTACTTAGACTAGTTAGAGGTTGTTTTGATTTTCTATATTTGTTTTTCATCAAAGTTGATTCACGCAGCTTACAGTTTTGAAATTAACTCCTCAAAGTTCCTTGCTGTGTAAACAGGGATAAGGTAAACATCTTTCATAAAATGCACCTTTTAAGCTGTGTCATATTTGATTTGTTGAATCAGTGTACCCTTGTGATCAAGTGATTAAGCTATTTACTGCTCTTGCACAGAAAGCCATTAAATAGATCATAAACACAACATTATGGACTGGGGGTCTGGATTTCTGAATTCAACTTACCACTTAGTTGTGTGACCTTGAACAAGTCACTTAAACTTTTTGACCTCAACCTCTTTCCATACATAGCAAGGACAACAATTATCTCCACTGTCTCTTCACTTGTAAAGCTCTTTGACTTTATTCTACAGTTATCTCTGGAATGGATTTAGCATGAGGGAGGAAGGCTTCATTGCAATGGTTATGCAAATAATCTCATATGCATTATGGAGTTAATTTAATAAGCCTCTTAGCTTTTGGGGGAGTAATATTCAGAAAAAGTAAATACTGGTTTAAAAAAATATGCACTAAAGATTACTTTTAGTGGAAATTTTGTAAAATATTTCCTCCTATAACAGTTTTCTGGCAGCTGCTTATCAATCATGAGTTTCAAACAGTCTGTAACTGTGATAGACAAAGTTCTACTTTATTGGTACTAATATTTAAAGAAAAAAAATAGTAAAATAACCTATTTCATTATAAATTTGTTTTACTTTCTCTAATTTTCTACATATAATTTCTTAATATAACAACTTATCCATATATTTATATACATATTTATGAAGTGCAATTATAAGGAAAAAAGTAAATTTTGATATGTAAATATTTTTATACAATAGAAAAAAGAGAGTCACAATTCCTGAGGTCTTGCCCTTATTTGACTGCTCTTGACTTGCTGGGTGGCCTCAAGGCAAGCTGATCAAGTTACTATTTTGTAAAGCTTGCCAAACATTGTCAGGGATTTGGAGAATGTAATGAAATCACAAGTGTAAAATGCTCTACAAATAGAAAGGTCAAAGACCAACACATGTGAAACACATTTTCATTCTTAATGAGCAGTTGGACACTTAGTAGGGAATGCTAAAGCATCTAATTTTCAAGAGCCACTTCATTTTGGAGAAGCATTGAGAATTAGCATTGTTTACTGAGTAAGGTTGTCATATCATTATTTGAAATATCAGTATTTACTTGCCTGCTTTAGCAAAAATAACATTCATGTTAATATTAATGCTAATAGCTAATAATAAAGATTATTAATGATGTGTTAGAAAAAGCAGAGGCTGAAGAGTTTGATAGACTAGGTTCAAGTTACAAGGTTACTACTTATTGACTCTGAGGGTCAAATTTCCCTGCCCTTCTTATCCATTTGACTGTGTGGTGAAGTTGTTTTAAAATAATTTTCTAAGAGGAAACATGGCCCTGCCAGCACCTCAGCTCAGGACAGACTGAGAAGGAGTTCTCTTCTGGCACAAGTCGTCATTAGCCTCTGAACCTTCTCAAAAAGATCTTCATTCTTCATCCACAGTGGCTGCAGCATGTCTATACCTGTGAATCTCTTCTCAATTGGCAAGCTACAACTTTGGAGAGTAAGGCATTTGCCAGAGTTAAATCTTGCATTTAGCATAGCCCAAGATTTACCTAAAGTCCAGTTGAATTCAGTTTGCCTATTCTAAAATATTCCCCTGAGGTGACAGCATTGCCTTCTACTGCATTTCCTTATCTCACGCTCAATGTTTGTCTCAAAATGTACCTACGAATGAATTGCCCTAGTCCATAAGCTGTCCATCTTATGTTGATGCTGTTAGATAGGAAGTTAGGCATGAGCAATGCGGGCAGACCTAGCCTAAAGGATGCAAGTTGATCTCTACACCCCGCCCCAGACATGGCCAGGAGAGCTCACAGGTATGCTACAAAACTGACCACAGACTGTTCCAATTCTTGGGCATGTGCCCCAAGGTCACAGCGGATAGGAACTAACCACTGGGGGGCTTCCCCAAGTCCACCCCATGGGCTCTTGATGCAGAGTTGTGTCTTCCAAGTAACCTCAGGCAGCCAGGAGCCCATTCAGTTCAGTTCAGTTCAGTCGCTCAGTCGTGTCCGACTCTTTGCGACCCCATGAATCGCAGCACGCCAGGCCTCCCTGTCCATCACCAACTCCCGGAGTTCACCCAGACTCACGTCCATTGAGTCAGTGATGCCATCCAGCCATCTCATCCTCTGTTGTCCCCTTCTCCTCCTGCCCCCAATCCCTCCCAGCATTAGAGTCTTTTCCAATGAGTCAACTCTTCACATGAGGTGGCCAAAGTACTGGAGTTTCAGCTTTAGCATCATGCCTTCCAAAGAACACCCAGGACTGATCTTCTTTAGAATGGACTGGATGGATCTCCTTGCAGTCCAAGGGACTCTCAAGAGTCTTCTCCAACACCACAGTTCAAAAGCATCAATTCAGTGATCACCTTTCTTCACAGTCCAACTCTCACGTTAATACAGGACCACAGGTTTTTCTATAGCCTTGACTAGACGGACCTTTGTTGGCAAAGTAATGCCCTGCTTTTGAATATGCTATTTAGGTTGGTCATAACTTTCCTTCCAAGGAGTAAGTGTCTTTTAATTTAATGGCTGCAGTCACCATCTGCAGTGATTTTGGAGCCCAAAAAAATAAAGTCTGACGCTGTATCCACTGTTTCCCCATCTACTTCCCATGAAGTGATGGGACCAGATGCCATGATCTTAGTTTTCTGAATGCCCATTAACAGTTCATAAATATTCTACATTATCTGATTATAACAGACTGAATTATGGGAAAGACATGCACTTGAGTCTGTTGTCCTGTAACGTGCAACTATCAATCAGTACTCTCAGTCCACGCCTTCTTAGATGAGTAGGTAAAAGCCCTGTTTTACATGGGCCCAGATATACCCCCTTCTCTGATTGGCCTTGAGGGTACGCCTGTTTGCATTCCCTCTCCTGATTGGTGGTGGGTACAAGCCCTATTTCACACAGGGCTGAACGGAGAGGTAACCCTGTATAGGAGACAGCAAAAGAGACACTGATGTATAGAACAGTCTTTTAGACTCTGTGGGAGAGGGAGAGGGTGGGATGATTTGGGAGAATGGCATTGAAATATGTATAATATCATATATGAAACGAGTTGCCAGTCCAGATTCAATGCACGATACTGGATGCTTGGGGCTGGTGCACTGGGACGACCCAGAGGGATGGTATGGGGAGGGAGGAGGGAGGAGGGTTCAGGATGGGGAACACATGTATACCTGTGGCAGATTCATTTTGATATATGGCAAAACCAATGCAATATTGTAAAGTTAAATAAAATTAAAAAAAAAAAAAAAGGAAGCCAAGCGGACTGGAGCTCACTCCTTTGGAGTCTGCCCACTCCCTCCTGTGGGGAGTGTACTATCCTGTCTTTTTAATAAAAGTTCTGATTGCTTGTGCTGTTATTGAGCTGTAACTAGTGTGCTGTTTCAAATCCTTGCTGCAAGACCAGAGCCAAGAAATCCTGCCTGCTTGAGCTGTAATTAGTCCATTTGTCCAGATCTTTGTTATGATGAGATTAGACTTGTGGGAGAGAAATAAACTGACCTGTCAGTACTAATGTTATAAACAAACACCACATAGCATCTATCAGAGAAGCAACACATAATAAAACAAAAAGCTTATTAAAGTTTTATTTAGGTAAAATGATTTGCTAAATGTGTAATCTAACACTGCAAAGATTTTGATGAAGATTTTAGAGAAAATTTTTCTATTGATTTCTTGGCCTCTGAGCTATTGAATTTCTTCACGGAATATGCTTTCCATTTAGACTTATGAGTTGCAATGGATACAATTTTCCTCTTCATGAATTTTTACACAAATGTGTGGATCCTCAAAATTGTATAGGTGAAGATTATCATAGCATGGATTTTATTCCAAAACTCATATCGTTTTTCCCTCATTCTAATTTTTCTTTTCTTTCACATACCTTTCTTGTATATTGTATCACTTTATAATTTTTTAATGTTTCTTAAGTAATCTGATATCCTTCTGAAAAAGAATAGGGTATAAATCAATCAGTATAATTAATTAATTATACCATATTAAAAGAGCCAATACATTTTACAAATCAATGCGTATAAGGCCAGTTCTGTGTTGAACTAACTCTAAAACACATAACAATAATGAAGTAACCTATTGCCAGTGGGAGTAAAAAGGGTTTCTCTCTTGGCTCTTTTCAGCATTTGATGAGAGCAAACTAAATCCAGAGGGCAAGTGAACCGGTTGAGGAATTCTGTATAGGTCAGCCTTAAGGGACAAACTCTAGAGTGAAGAGCTAAGAGTAGACCTAGAAGGTCAAATCAAAGCTATGTAGAACAGAGATAGTTTGAGACAAAAAGGTCATTATTCATTCTTCCCTTTTAAAGAGCCTATCTAACATGTCACATCTCGGAGCATCTTTGGGGATGATATCAGAATTTTATGAATGTTACAATTCTCTGTTAGCTGTATACAGTATGTTGAGGAACATTTCACTTAAACAGCAAATATTTCAATCAGAGATCAACTCATTAATCATCTACCACCACACTGAATAATAAGTTTACCTGGGTGGATTTGATCAGTCACTTTCTAAATGCAAAACCAACTGAATGCAGTCACTGTCCTCAAACATCTTATCTAATGAAAGAGATATATAAACTAGCAATGCCAGAAGAATGTAATATTGTAATCCATCTATTGGTTGTAAGTCTCCTCAACAAACTATAAACTCTTCAATATTAGGTATGTCACGGTATTATTTTCAAAAATATTTACAATGTGACTTGCATTCAAACACAAAAATGAACATATGTCAATGTATTATTGTCAGATTGATAAGAGAAAAGACAGGATGATAAAGTTAGTTCAAATGAGGACTTGAGAGAATGATATATACGGACCTGAAAGAATGCAGTTATAAGACTCATAGGTCAAATATAAAATATTCTCCTACAGGACAGTAATGACACAGAGTTAAAGATTTATCTTTACCACAACACAAATGATTTTCATTTCTATAGGAAAACATCTACATATTAACATGAAACACCATAGAGTCTGGGTTCTAATGAAGTGTAAGTAGGAAGTCAAAGGTACTTTCCTATAGAGAGTTATATAACCCCTTGGTGTACCTATTAAATAATATTCCCGTGTGATAGTGAACCAATAACCATTCATATATTTCTCTAAGTGTTAGATAATTTTTTCATACGTGGACATATTTTTTTACTGTAAGTGAAAATCTATGTGAATGGATATGGATGCAGCTTTTGTGAATCTGTGTATCAGGTACATAAGCACAAATATGGCTCCTGGTTGTATGTAGTTACAGTAATGTGTTAGTGGTTAATGAACAACAACTTCAGCAATTTTAAAATAGTAAAGATGCATTGAGTAAAACTGATTTATTTGTTCAGTGCAGTTCAGTCGCTCAGTCTTGTCTGACTCTGCGACCCCATGAATTGCAGCACACCAGGCCTCCCTTTTCATCACCAACTCCCGGAGTTCACTCAAACTCACATCCATCTAGTCGGAGATGCCATCCAGTCATCTCATCCTCTGTCATCCCCTTCTCCTCCTGTCCCTAATCCCTCCCAGCATCAGGGTCTTTTCCAATGAGTCAACTCTTCACATGAAGTGGCCCAGATATTGGAGTTTCACCTTTTTTTTTTTAATTTAAATTTATTTAAGTTTAAATCCCTCCAGGTCATCCCAGTGCACCAGCCCCAAGGATCCTGTATTGAACCTGGACTGGCGATTCATTTCTTATATGATATTATACATATTTCCATGCCATTCCCCCAAATCATCCCCCCTCTCCCTCTCCCAGAGTCCAAGAGACTGTTCTATACATCTGTGTCTCTTTTGCTGTCTCGCATACAGGGTTATCGTTACCATCTTTCTAAATTCCATATATATGCATTAGTATATTGTACTGGTATTTTTCTTTCTGGCTTACTTCACTCTGTATAATAGGCTCCAATTTCATCCACCTCATTAGAACCGATTCAAATATATTCTTTTTAATGGCTGAGTAATACTGGAGTTTCAGCTTTAGCATCAGTCCTTGCAAAGAACCCCCAGGACTGATTTCCTTCAGGATGGACTGGTTGGATCTCCTTGCAGTCCAAGGGACTCACAAGAGTCTTCTCCAACACCACAGTTCAAAAGCATCAATTCTTCGGTGCTCAGCTTTTTCACAGTCCGAGTCTAACATCCATACATGACCACTGGAAAAACCATAGCCTTGACTAGACAGACCTTTGTTGGCAAAGTAATGTCTCTGCTTTTGAACATGCTATCTAGGTTGGTCATAACTTTCCTTCCAAGGAGTAAGTGTCTTTTAGTTTCATGGCTGCAATCACCATCTGCAGTGATTTTTGAGCCTAAAAAAATAAAGTCTGACACTGTTTCCCCATCTATTTCGCTTGATGTGATGGAACCAGATGCCACGACCTTAGTTTTCTGAATGTTGAGCTTTAAGCCAACTTTTTCCACTCTCCTCTTTCACTTTTGTCAAGAGGCCTTTTAGTTCCTCTTCACTTTCTGCCATAAGGGTGGTGTCATTTGCATATCTGAGGTTATTGAGATTTCTCCTGGCAATCTTGATTCCAGCTTGTGCTTCTTCCAGCCCAGCGTTTCTCATGATGTACTCTGCATAGAAGTTAAATAAGCAGGGTGACAATATACAGCCTTGACGTACTCCTTTTTCTATTTGGAACCAGTCTGTTTGTGTGTGTGTGTATATATATATATATATATATTTTTTTTTTTTTTCTGCTCTGCTTATACACAGGATCAAATCAACAAATAAGGCTCATGAATCAGAGATGTCACCCAGAATAAAATCTACTAATGATTTCAAAAAAAACATGTAGGTAATCCAGAGGAAAAGACAAAGAAGATAATAAATATCCGAGGCATCCCAACTGTTTCTCCAAACAGGGGTTACCAGTTAAAATATGAGATACCTAGTTAAATTTAAATAGTCAAAACACAAACTCAGTTTTTAGTATGAGTAACTCCCAAATATTGCAAGGGATATACTTTCAAATTTCTCCAATTCAAATTTAACTGGGCATCTCTACTTGTACTTGATAAATCTAGAAACTCTGCTGTATCCTTTCTTTCAGTATTGAACACTCTCTCTCACCCAGAATAATAGATGAGGTTTCTGAAGTTCTGTGGTTTTACGTAACACAGCAGGAGGCATTTAAGTTAAAAAACAGCTCTATTTTATACCCACAGAGTTGTATGACTTACATGATATTCTCCAGGGAACCGTTCCTCATAAATCCAGTGATTGCAATTTTATTTACTCTAAGTGATCCTTTAGCCAGGGAGATCTTGCTAAGGGGTCCTATAGATAACGCCTGTTCCTCCTAGTAAATATCATTAGTCTATTTACCCAGAGGACTAGTTGACAAGGAGATTAGGCCAGGTCACCTGCCCTTTGTTTTTCTTTTCCTCTGGGGCTATACGCTGGTAAAGGGAATAAATGGATCTCAGGTCAGACACTTTAATTGCTTGCTTGCCAAGTACATTCATGAATTTAAGGAAAAACATATATCGATTTATGTCAGAGTAATATTAACAGCAGACAACACTGTAAAACTTCCATTTTTATGTTAGTAACCTAACATCCTTCAACTGGGGAATTGTTCTTTTTTAATATAACCATAAACTTGACCCTTAATAAAAATTTTGTTGTACTCCATACATAAAAATTTTAGTACTGAGTAAATAAGTTAGAGTAGCTATCTGAGAGGAAACAGTTGGCAGCGGTCTATTAGTTCCATCAGATAGACCTTCCATTTCTCCAAAATTGTGTTTAATCAAATGTATGACATCTAGTAAGTATCTCCAAAGAAGTATGACAGAAATTTTTTAAAAAGGGACAATTTGGTGATTAGCAGCCATGGAGACAAATGTATTATCTTCCAATCAGTGAATATAGATGTAATAGATTCTGAAAACGTTGTCAGAGTGAAAATCCTCGCTCTAATGCAGGCTACATAATTTTTGTGTGCAACAGTAAAATAAAGTTTCTGTCACGTCCACCATTAGAACTGTAACGATTCAGTCAGTAACTTCAAAACACTTAAAAAAAAAATGCACAATCGCATGGCTTACATGAGAGGACCTAAAATCTCTTCCTCAAAATGCCCTTTTCTTTTCCCTTTCCATGTTCAATAAACAGCGGGGAAAAGTGTTGACTATAGAGTTTCTGAAGGGGAAACTGAAAAGCCATGTCACAAGCAGCTGACATATTTTCCTTGCAGATGTGAAAAATGGATGGTTTAACCTCACATCTTAAACATTGTGACATAATATTTTATAAATTAGTAAGAAATTAGCAGTCACATTTGAATAAAATCATGGTGGAAGAACATCTTTCCCTTTTCTATATGGATACAAAACAAAATATGTCAAAAGAATTTGGAAATATGAAAACTCTCCTCTCCCATCCATCCCAAAAAGTACTATCTGTCTAGAATTAAACAGAAAAGGACAATAGTCTGAGATTGGAGAGAGAGAAAGAAATGTTTTCTTTTTACTTTTTGTTTGGGAACTTCTCATTAACATGTATGAACAAATTTAATATATTGATGAACTGATATCTCCGCAGCAAAACTTGAAGAGCACTTAATAAAATACTTGATAAAGCATTGATAAAATTTTTTACAAGATTCCAGCATCTAGAAAGTACTAAAAAATATTGAAAGACAAAGTTAAATATTTAGATATATCTAAGTCTATGGATTGTTGTCATCATTTATTTTTCATAAGGCATACTTTTAACCTAGAAAATTATTGACTTGAATATAAACTAGTAAAAGAAAATATAATAATAAAATTAAACTTTTCACCACTATTTTGACAACTCTGAATCTCTGATGTTTCATATGTAAGACAGATTATAATAGCTAAACCAGCATTTTGCCCAATTTCTATGACTTCTACCAACATGGAGACACAAGGAAGATGGGCTACGACCTGATGGTCTTGCCTCTTGTATAATTTTGGCATTTTTCTATATGAAAATAAAATAATGAATTTCATTTTTGAAAACTTCAGTAAGCACATTTTATTGCATATTATGGTTTTCTCTGATATACTTTTAGTTATATAAGTAAATTTTTAAATTTTTATTACTATTATTATTATTTTTTACTTTACAATATTGTATTGGTTTTGCCATACATCAACATGCATCTGCCATGGGTGTACACGTGTTCCCCATCCTGAACCCCCCTCCCACCTCCCTCCCCATACCATCCCTCTGGGTCATCCCAGTGCACCAGCCCCAAGCATCCTGTATCCTGCATCGAACCTGGACTGGTGATTCATTTCTTATATGATATTATACATGTTTTAATGCCATTCTCCCAAATCATGCCCCCCCCGACAGAGTCGAAAAGACTGTTCTATACATCTGTGTCTCTTTTGCTGAATCGCATACAGGGTTGTTGTTACCATCTTTCTAAATTCCATATATATGTATTAGTATACTATATTGGTGTTTTTCTTTCTGGCTAACTTCCTTAAAAAACTGGAAATAGAACTGCCATACAACCCAGTAATCCCACTGCTGGGCATACACACCCAGGAAACCAGAATTGAAAGAGACATGTGTACCACAGTGTTCATCGCAGCACTGTTTATAATAGCCAGGACATGGAAGCAACCTAGATGTCCATCAGCAGATGAATGGATATATAAGTAAATTTATTTTTCTTTTGCTTTGGTATAAACTGGTAAAATAAATCATCATATTTATGTAACATCTACTAGTTTTGAATGTGTTCTCATCATTAAACACATTTTCATCTTACAACAAGTTTCTGTGGAGGTAAAATAAATATATTTTGTTATGTCATAGGTGAAGACATTTGGTATTAGGTCATTGTTAGTCCAAGGTAACATTGTTAATGAGTAGGTCCAGAACTAATTTCAGGACTCGGGGCATATTGTTCAGTGTTCTTTCCATCATAGGGAACTTTATCTTCTTTAAGAGCCGATAGATTTTTAACAGTCAATGATTACTATCCAATGATTGTCCTTTCTTCTCTTTAACAACCCTGACTTGAAAAAAAAAAATACAATATGTAAAGTAAATCACTTGAACCTTTCTATCAGTTTCTCTCTTTGTACCTTTTCACACGTAGAAAAAAATTCCAAGGAATGAAATGTCCTCAGTATCTTAGCATTCTTACTTCCTTTAAATACATCCATCCTTACCCAAATAGTCATGCTTCCTTTATCTTACCCCATAAAATTTCTGTTCAGTGCATATGACTGTTAAATCCGAAACTGTAAAGGAACTGGGGTTTTACTTAATTTGCTAATTAGTTAGCCAGCCAGAATGCTACAAATACAGATACACACACACACACACACACACACACACACACACACAGAGGATATAAACGTATACCCTGGAGGGAGAGAAAAAGCCCTCTAGATTTACTATTCTGGAATATAAGCAAATGTCTCTGGGGAAGAAGACAAACTGAGATTTATTTTTACTACCATGGACATCTCCACGCATATATCTTTAAATCTTTCCAGAGGGAACATTCCCTCTAGCTTCCAAGGCTGCTTGTCCAACTTATCTTCTGCTCAGACTTGAACTGTATACAAAGCTGAGAACTCCATGGAGAATTTTCTTCCAGTAGTGATTTTTTATAAACATATATTCATTTGTTTGTTAGCTGTCTTTTGCTAGAACTGTTTGCAACATGGGAGTCGAGATTCTATGTTTTGTGTTTCTGAATCATCACTGTATCCCTATTGCTTAAAATATTCCCTGGCATGTAGTAGTAAGTATTAGTCTATATATAAATGAATTAGCAAATGAATGAGTAGATGGAAAATAAATAATTGATTAATAAACTTTTTAAATGCTGGATAATTTTGTTTGTTTCTGTTGCTGTTTTTAAGTTTAGCTTTCCTCTTTGGACCTGTTCTGAAAGGTTTTGTTGACCTGTCACTGTTGATAAAGTCATTCTCAGCAACTTAGGGGTGTATGATTCTGTATAACAAACTCAATGTACTTGCTGAGCTTATGTTTTAAGTGTGAATTTTGAGAATACTTCAGGCAAAATTGTATGAGAAGGTGCAAGCGCAGGCCTTCCTCTTTAGACATTTTAAGAAATAGCAACAGATATAAGAAAGTTTTACTGGTGTCAGAGAAAGTGGTCAAAGTTGTCCAGTGAGGAAAGGAATGGCTGCCATTCTAAAAAGAAGATGAAATAAATTGTTGTTCATGTGAAAATTGGGGCAAATAACAGACAGAGTCATTTGGCAGCAAAATCTGAACACGGTAGCACCAATGATCATTCTATTTTACACACACAAACAAATAAAAAAATCAGAGTCTACCACCAACTACTTCCTAGGAATTCAAGAAGACAAAGTGAAAATTTCAAATTTCACTGCTTTAAACATATATTATGAGAAAGCAAACAAATGTCTAATAAAAATTCTGTATATAAAAATCAGTTAATCTAGTTGAAGGGAAGAAACATTAAAAAAGGCTAAAAAAAAGAGATGACATATTAATGGTAGGAGCTGTATAATCTGAATATGCAAATCTAAAACCCTATCTCTTCTTATAGACTATGTTACACGGGACAAATAATCAAATCCCTCTTTATCTGAGCAAAGAAAGAGGTTATTTAAAATATGGGATCATATTGGTAAGCATCTCATAAGAAGGACTTTTATCAGCATTAAATCAGCATAGGCAGTGAGCTTAGAATAGTATTTAGAAACTTATGGATTCTAAAATTCTAGCTCTAACTTCAAAATTGGAAATGCAAAATTGTGTTTTGGCCAGATAAAGGTGAGACTCTCCCTGATACAGTTACTTAGAAATACTGAGGCTATTTACACATAGATGGGTAAATGGATGGATGGATGGATAGACAGAAAGAAGAGAACAGATTTCAATAGACAAGAGGAGAAATACTCAAGTTCCAGAAACAAAAGATTCTGAAACCAGTTATCTAGAAACGTCTTCAGAGTTCTGAACTGGACATTGACGGACAGGAAACACGGCAGTAGACTTCCAACAAAAGTGTGATTTTGAGGGAGAATGAACAAGTTTAACTAAAAGGTTTACTAGCACACTAAATAATGGAAAAATAGAATAGTTTTAAAATCATATGTTTTAATTTTTAAGGCACACAAACATAAAGAGGAACCATATGGAAGGAGCAAGCATGGTGGCTAAAATCCTACTAGAATTTTTATTAAAAAATAGCCATGAACATAGCTTTTACATGTAATTTGGTGCTTCCTGGTAACTCTTTCTGAGTGTGCACACACACACACACACATGCGTGTATAATGTTGTTGTTCAGTCACCCAGTCACAGCAGACTCTGCTACCCCACGGACTGCAGTACACCAGGTCTTCCTGTCTCTCACGGTCTCCCAGAGTTTGCCCAAGTTCATGTTCATCGCATCGGTGATGACCTCCAGCTGTCTCATCCTCTTGACGCCCTCTTCTCCTGTGTTCGATCTTTCCCAGCATTAGGGTCTTTTCCAGTGAGTCAGCTGTTTGCATCGGATGCCCAAAATACTGGAATTTCAGCATCAGCCCTTCCAGGGGATATTCAGGGTTGATTTCCCTTAAGATCGACTAGTTTGATCTCCTTGCTATCCAAGGGACTTTCAGGAGTCTTCTCCAGCACCACAGTTCAAAAGCATAAATTCTTTGGTGTTCCCCCTTTTTTATGGTCCAGCTCTTACTACTGTACGTGACCAGTGGGAAGACCATAGCCTTGACTACATGAACCTTTTTCAGCAGAGTAATGTCTCTGCTTTTCAACACACTGTGTGGGTGTGTCCTTGCATTCCTGTCAAGAAGCAATCATCTGATTTCATGGTTGCAGGCACCGGCCACAGTGACTTTGGAGCCCAAGAAGAGGAAATCTGTAACTACTTCCACTTTTCCCCCTATATTTGCCTGCAGCCATTGGGTTGGATGCCATGATCTTAGATTGTTTTTAATATTTAGTCTTAAGTACGCTCTTTCTCTTCATGGCAAAAAGATGGGGAAACAGTGGCTGACTTTATTTTTTGGGGTTCCAAAATCACTGCAGATGGTGATTGCAGCCATAAAATTAAAAGACATTTACTCCTTGGAAGGAAAGTTATGACCAACCTAGACATCATATTAAAAAGCAGAGACATTGCCAACAAAGGTCCATCTAGTCAAGGCTATGGTTTTTCCTGTGGTCATGTATGGATGTGAGAGTTGGACTATAAGGAAAGCTGAGCACCAAAGAATTGATGCTTTTGAACTGTGGTGTTGGAGAAGACTCTTGAGAGTCCCTTGGACTGCAAGGAGATCCAACCAGTCCATCCTAATGGACACCACTCCTGTGTGTTCATTGGAAGGACTGATGCTGAAGCTGAAACTCCAATACTTTGGCCACCTCATGCGAAAAGCTGACTCATTGGTAAAGACCCGGATGCTGGGAAAGATTGAGGGCAGGAACAGAAAGGCACAACAGAGGATGAGATGGCTGGATGATATCACCGATGCATGGACATGGGTTTAGGTGGATTCTGGGAATTGGTGATGGACAGGAAGGCCTGACATGCTGCAGTTCATGGAGTCGCAAAAAGTTGGACACGACTGAGCGACTGAACTGAACTGAAGCTCTTTCACTCTCCTCCTTCACTCTCATCAAGTAGCTCTTCAGTTCCTCTTCATTTTCTGCCATTAGAGTGGTATCATCCACAAATATGAGGTTGTTGATGTTTCTCTCACCTAGCTTAATTCCAGTTTCTAACTCATCTAGCCTGGCATTTCTCATGATGTGCTTAGTGTATTGGTTAAGCAGACAGACAGACAGACCTGTGAGAGCAGACAGACCTGTTTTACTTCTTTCTCAATCTTGAACCAATCAGATGTTCCATACATGGTTCTAACTGTTGCTTCTTGACCCAAATACAGGTTTCTCAGGAGACAAGTATGATGGTTTGGTATTCCCATCTCTCTAAGAACTTTCCATAGTTTGTTATGATCCACCCAGTCAAAAGCTTTAGCATAGTCCATAAAACAGAGATAGATGTTTTTCTGAAAATCCCTTGCTTTCTCTGTAATCCAGCAAAAGTTGGCAATTTGATCTCTGGTCTTCGTTTTCTAAATCCAAATTGGACATATGTGTGTATATAAATATATCTACATATATATATATATATATATGTATATATGTATAAGACTTGATTTGATAATATTTTGCACTTATGTACAAAATTTTTGCATTTCTATTTGTAAAGTTTTTATACATATGGAATAAAAGTTATTCTGTCCTCAAAAAGCAAAATGGAAAATGTCGCATTCTTTTATATTTGAAAAAGTTTAAGATTTTGTTAAGAGCTATTTTCATTATATTTTATGAAATATTCACTAGGAACGCTATTTTCATCTAGAGTTTTAGCTATAAAATTTTTATAATAAATATAATAAATGTATTTTTTATGAGATTTAGGACTATCTAGCTTTTCAATTTATTCTCACAGCTCCAGTTTATCATATATTTCAAGAAATTTGTCAATTTTATAAAGATCTACTTTAAATAGAATGATATATAAATGAATAAATATAATCTATACATGTGTGTATTTTTATTTGTGTGTGCATACATTTACTAATGCTATCAATTGAGAGGCAAGGGCAGTACTGGCCTGACAAAAAAGAAAAAGGGATGCCTAGCATTCATATCTTAGTTATAAACACATTTTTTAACTAAATGGAACTAAGGTTTCTTTCATAAATGGTTTCTTCTGGCTTGGGCAAGGAAAGTGCAAGAATGGAATATATTTCTGTGATAGTAAATAAATGGTAAAAAAAAAAAGAAAAAAAATTGGTTGGACATAAGAATAGGACACATAGCTACCTTGATAGGGTCTTCCATTCACACATTTATAGTGAAGATAAATAATAATAAAAAATAATTATAACTCTTAGATTGAAATGAGAACACATGTCTTTATGCATAAATAAATATATCAAAAAATATAGGAAAGGAGAAAACTCTTCCTTGGGGTGTACTTATAAGCATTAATGCTTCCCTGGTGGCTCAGATGGTAAAGCGTCTGCCTGAAATGCAGGAGACCCGAGTTGGATCCCTGGATCAGGAAGATCCCCTGAAGGATACAGCAATCCACTTCAGTACTCTTGCCTGGAAAATTGCATGGATGGAGGAGCCTGGTGGGCTACAGTCCATGGGGTCGCAAAGAGCCGGACACGACTGAGCGACTTCTCTTTCCCTGTAAGTATTAAATATAAAGTAAATAATAGAATTAAAATCAGTGTTTGACAAACAACATAGTAATGACAGTCATAGAAAAGGATCATCTATGGCTGCTAAAAGTAGTAGGTGGTGTGATGAGAAACAGGATTCCGGTATCTCCACAGCACAGTTAGTAAATACAAAGGAAACACCCTTTACATTAGAGAGACACACCTTAACCAAGTACCCCAAGTTAACAGAACAAACAGACATTATTTACCTCCTGATGGTCCGCCCTAAGAAGCATAATATCACTTCTATTAGGTTTCTGAAAAAATGCACACTTGATTGTAATCATGAGATAATATCAGACAAACTGAGTTCCAGGAACATTCTACAAAATAATTGGCCTGATCAGCCCTGGGATTTTTTTGGAAGGAATGATGCTAAAGCTAAAACTCCAGTACTTTGGCCACCTCATGCGAAGAGTTGACTCATTGGAAAAGCCTCTGATGCTGGGAGGGATTGGGGGCAGGAGGAAAAGAGGACGACAGAGGATGAGATGGCTGGATGGCATCACTGACTCGATGGACGTGAGTCTGAGTGAACTCCGGGAGTTGGTGATGGACAGGGAGGCCTGGCGTGCTGCGATTCATGGGGTTGCAAAGAGTTGGACACGACTGAGCGACTGAACTGAACTGAACTGAACTCGTCAAAAACGTCAAACTGAGGAAAAAACAAAGACATATTTTGAAACATCATATCTTAAAGGAAATGAAAGAGACATCTCAATGCATCCTGTAATACTGGACCAGAAAAGCCAAAGCAAACTTCTGTTTGTTTGATTTGATATGAAGAACATTTTGGGTTCAAGTGAACACTTTTGTCTAAAACTCTAGATGTCTAGATATTAGTACTTAGAAATGTTAATATCCGTATTTTGATAATTGTACTAAAGTCACTAGTGTCTACTTTTAGGAAATACATATTTACTTATTTAAGGGTAAATTGTATTATTTCAGCAACTTATTTTCAAAGAGGTTCAGAAAAAAAAATATATATATATAAATGATATAACAAATGCCACTTGGTGAATTGACTGACTTTATTTTTTGTGGATCCAAAATCACTGCAGATGGTGACTGCAGCCATGAAATTAAAAGACGCTTACTCCTTGGAAGGAAAGTTATGACCAACCTAAACAGCATATTAAAAAACAGAGATATTACTTTGTCCACAAAGGTCCATCTAGTCAAGGCTATGGTTTTTCCAGTAGTGATATATAGATGTGAGAGTTGGACTATAAAGAAAGCTGAGTGCCAAAGAAATGATGCTTTTGAACTGTGGTGTTGGAGAAGACTCTTGAGAGTCCCTTGGATTGCAAGCAGATACAACCAGTCCATCCTAAAGCAGATCAGTCCTGGGTGTTCATTGGAAGGACTGATGTTGAAGCTGAAACTCCAGTACTTTGGCCACCTCATGCGAAGAGCTGACTCATTTGAAAAGACCCTGATACTGAGAGATTGGGGGCAGGAGGAGAAGGGCATGACAGAGGATGAGATGGTTAGATGGCATCACAGACTCAATGGACATGGGTTTGGTGGACTCTGGGAGTTGGTGATGCACAGGGAGGCCTGGCGTGCTGCAGTCCATGGGGTCACAAAGAGTCAGATACGACTGAGCATCTGAACTGAACTGAAATGAAATGCTTATCTTTAGGGAATATTGGTGAATGGTTAATGAGAATTATTTTCGTTGTTTTTGTAAATTTCCTATACATCTGAAATTATTTCAAAATAATGTTTAAAAAATCTTTACCACAAAATACCATATTTTCTCCTTTTGTGGCAGGATTATTTTCACTTTCTCTGTCCCTTAAAAAGTATATGAGATATGGAGAAGTTTGGAACCAACATTTTGAAATTGGCACTTAAATCAGCAAGTACTTCAAAATATTATGGACATTACATGTTTGCTAAGTTTATCATAAATTGCCTGCAGGAACTGGGAGTATACAATTTCTGGACTGTCAAAGTCCTTATTCAGGCAGAAACATCAGTGAAGCCTAGAGGCACACTAGAAAGAGAAATAAAAAAATCATATATAGGTTTCCCTATCTTCAAATTTAGCATTTGAAATGTTTTGGTTTCAAAAGTAAATGAGCAAAAGAGGGTTGAACTAACAAAAGTAAAATACTTAAGGAGTCAGGGAAGTGATGGAACCCTTCCACGAAGATTAGAAGTTAAAACGATCAATTGAGATAATGAAATACAGTGTGTGTTCTTTGATGTGTGTAGAGAAAGAATTGTGTTCAGGCAAGTTTAAAGAACCCATGAATTGTAAAAATCAATCAAAATGCCTATAGGACATGGAAAACAGCTATCAGTTGAAGCCAGCTTAGTATAGCTATTATTTAAAAGAATGCTGTATCTAGCAAATACCCACACATCTATTCAATTCAGTAAAGAAAAAATATCAGTCCAGTTTACAAAAAAAAATGCTATTTCCTGCAATACTGTCATCTAGACACAAAAACTAATTTAGTGATGAATAATGTAAAGATATGTGGTCAAAACTCTTTTTGTAAGAGTGATTATTAGTGCATGTTACCTGGTACTAAATAAAAACCAAAACCAACAGATAGTCAAAAGTTGTAAACTTTTAATATAAGATAAATATAAGTTAGGAATCTTTTAAATAACTAGAGATGTAATGTACAGCATGGCAAATATTCAATATAACTAACACTGCTGAATATTATATATGAAAATTGTTGAGAATAAATCCTAAGAGTTTTCATCACAAGGGAGCAAATTTTTCTATTATTCTGTATCTGTATGAGACATATTATTTTATATCTATATGTGATGATGGATGCTCACTAAACATACTGTGGCAATCATTTAATGATGTATGTAAGTGAACTCATTATGCTTTATACCTTAAAATTATACAGTGTTGTGTATCAATTATATCTTAATAAAACAAAAAGAAAAACAAACACACTACTGTCTTTAGAACCGGTTTTCTTAATTGGGAGCTCAGCAGTAAAGAACCTGCCTGTCAGTACAGGATACATAAAAGATGTGGGTTCGATCTCTGGGCTGGCAAGTTTCCCTAGAGGAGGGCATAGCAACCCACTCTAGTGTTCTTGCCTGGAGAACCCCATGGACAGAGGAGCCCGGCGGGCTACAGTCCATGGGGTCACAAAGAATCGGACATGCCTGGAGTGACTTAGCACATACGCACATACGTCAATTATATCAATAAATCAGAAAGAAAAACAAGCATGCCGCTGCCTTTACAACCTGTTTTCTTAATTGGGAAGGTAGGCATATTAACAAATACGTACTATTTAGTGTCAAGACTGAAAGCTAGACATAATTAAGGTATAGCTGTAGCACATAAGAGGAAATGGCCAACAGTGCCTTGGATGTGACAGAAGACCTCTGTGACATACACTTCTAAGCAGGTCCCCTGGTTTTGCTCAGTCATGGAACTTAATCAGCCATCAAGAGAATCTCTAGTACTCTCTTCTCCAGTGTATAACTTTTTTAGTTTCAAATGTATTTAGTTAACTCATCAGGTCCACAAAACATGTATTTCAAATATTTAAATCAAACTTCTTTATCTGAAAGATATATTTACATGGAGGACAAACAGAGGATTTCAAATAACTTCTGGTATCGTCCACCATCCTGTACCACTGACTGAGGCAGAGTTTGAAGGTTGCTTCATTCATCAGCTGCTGAAGCTCTGGATATTTCCTGGGAACTGCTTCAGGGGACACAAAAAAATACTAAAGCCAGAGAACAGAAGCCCTCCTTGCCTAAGGTCGAAGGAAGAGGGTCTCAGAAAGATCTAAGTGTTAAATATATCAGACAATGTGATTTACTTAGTTCTACAGTTAGTAATAACACACTAAAATATAACCAAACTGATCTCCTGTAACGTGTAAGCCCTCCTAAAAACTTTTAATCAATGGTTATCTCTGATTTCCAAGACTCCTGTGCTAATTAGGGTCTATGTTGTCCACCTGTCAGTTAATCATATATGTCTTATGAAATCTAATGCAGCAAAACATCGAAGTTTACTTTTAAAACAGCATTATTTGTGGGCATCCCTGGTGATTCAGTGGTGAGGAATTTGTCTGCCAATGCAGGACACACACACACACGAGTTCCATCTCTGGCCCGGGAAGATTCTACATGCGGTGAGACAGCAGAGCTCATGTGCCAGATCTACTGGAGCCTGGGTGCCCACGACCCTGTGCTCCACAACAGAAGAAGCCATCACCGTGAGAAGCCTGTGCATTGCAACGGAAAAGTAGACCCCACTTGCCATAACTAGAGAAAGCCGACACGAAGCAGAGAAGACCAGCACAGGCAAAAATAAACAAATAAATACTACAAGCAGTATGTATTTGTAACTTCAAATATTCATGTCAAGTCTCTCCAACTTTATATAATATCAAGCTCTAAAAGAATAGAAATGGTAGTTTCAATGTCTTCCTTTCCCATATAATCCTAGAGATTATGTTTTTCAGTTCATTCAGTTCAGTAGCTCAGTCATGTCCAACTCTTTGCGACCCCATGAATCGCAGCACACCAGCCCTCCCTGTTCATCACCAACTCCCGGAGTTTACCCAACTCATGTGCATCAAGTCGGTGATGCCATCAAGCCATCTCATCCTCTGTCGTCCACTTCTCCTGCCCTCATCCCTTCTAGGATCAGGGTATTTTCCGATGAGTCAAAACTTCACATGAAGTGGCCAAAGAATTGGAGTTTCAGCCTCAGCATCAGTCCTTCCAATGAACACCCAGGACTAGTTTCCTTTACCATGGACAGGTTGGATCTCCTTGCAGCCCAAGGGACGCTCAAGAGTCTTCTCTAACACCACAGTTCAAAAGCATCAATTCTTCGGTGCTCAGCTTTCTTCACCATCCAACTCTCACGCCCATACATGACCACTGGAAAAACCATAGCCTTCACTAGACGGACCTTTGTTGGCAAAGTAATGTCTCTGCTTTTCAATATGCTATCTAGGTTGGTCGTAACTTTCCTTCCAAGGAGTAAATGTCTTTTAATTTCATGGCTGCAATCCCCATCTGCAGTGATTTTGGAGCCCCCAAAAATAAAGTCTGACACTGTTTCCACTGTTTCCCCATCTATTTCCCATGAAGTGATGGGACCAGATGCTGTGATCTTTGTTTTCTGAATGTTGAGCTTTAAGCCAATTTTTTCACTCTCCTCTTTCACTTTCATCAAGAGGACTTTAAGTTCCTCTTCACTTTTTGCTATAAGGGTGGTGTCATCTGCATATCTGAGGTTATTGATATTTCTCCCAGCAATCTTGATTCCAACTTGTGCTTCTTCCAGCCCAGCATTTCTTATGATGTACTCTGCATAGAAGTTAAATAAGCAGGGTGACAATATACAGCCTTGACGAACTCCTTTTCCTATTTGGAACCAGTCTGTTGTTCCATGTCCAGTTCTAACTGTTGCTTCCTGACGCATACAGGTTTCTCAAGAGACAGGTCAGATGGTCTGGTATTCCCATCTCTTTCAGAATTTTCCGCAGTTCATTGTGATCCATACAGTAAAAGGCTTTGGCATAGTCAATAAAGCAGAAATAGATATTTTTCTGGAACTCTCTTGCTTTTTCTATGATCCAGTGGATGTTGGCAGTTTGATCTCTGGTTCCTCTGCCTTTTCTAAAACCAGCTTGAACATCTAGAATGTTAAACAAATGTTTACTGATCGGTTAGTTTAAATAAATTGCTCAGTTAAAAGTGACAAGGATCCATGCTACATGAATGGCCATGGCAACATAAAGTAGGGATTCTGTTTTAGAAAAATATACAAAGTACAACCATCCACAGCTGATGACTGCTAAACAGAGGACTGACGGCTAAGACGGCTGAAAGTGCTCAGTGTAGCCTAAGTAACTGGACAGAGGTCATATTTAATATAAAAAGAGAAGATAGGAGGAGGATGTTTTGGGGACAAGATACACATTTTTTTCTCCGTGTGTAATAAAAGCCAGGCATAGTCAAACAATTTGTAGTCTCATAAAACCTACTACTGTTATTCACTCCTGAATCATGGCAAAAACAAGACTCAGAATCCAACATCACTTGAAAGATTGACTGAGATTCCAGCCCAGAAGATGTGACTGCAGAGTGCTTTTCACTCTTACTTTTCCTGAGCTGCTTCGTGAGTACTATGTGAACAATTAAATATGAGTGCAAAACTTCTGTAAAATCTCACCTAAGCATTTTCTTTTTTTTTTTTTTTCAGCCAGATTCTATTTTTTTTAGTATTTTTTAAAATTCTAATTGGAGGCTAATTATCTACACATTAGTTTTTATAATACTTGCGAATAAATTTGAGAATTAAATATAATAGCTTAGAACATTTTTGAAGAACTACTTAGTGAAACAGAATATCAAGGATCTTTTTCACTTTGTCAAGCACATTTACCCAATTTCCATTTCAAGAGCAACACCTACATGATTCAGACTTAAATTTCAAACACTTAGCATAATGTTTGGCACATAGTAAATACTCTGATAATTTTTGTTGGACAAATGATGAATGAATGAATTAAAAAATGGCATAGAAGGAAGGCATAGAAGGGGCCATTACTTAACTACCTTATGTTTCAGTTCTTCTCTTAAAAGTGGAAATAATAACACTTATAACATGTTCATTAGAATAATTAAAAAGGTTATATAGAATTAATGATCTGCTAATAATAATTCATACATGGATGGATTAGTATTGTTATTACAATAGAGAGTAAAGCTGATGAGATAGTTTTTAGTAGGTATATAAGACTATAAACTCAAAGATATAAAAACACATTGGTTAAGGATGATTGTTTTCTCCATAAAATATTTATTTTTTTGCCTTATGACTTCATCATCAACTACAGGAAAGTTATGCATTATAAGACATGACATAATCATTATATGCTCATTTAAATCAGAACACCTGTGATTAGTGATTATACGAATGTATGTTTATACTAACACAAGATTTTTGCAATTAATTTTGTATACTCTACAATCCCCAAAGAAAATTCCAAATATAATTTAATATAATTAAAAATAAGGTTCTATATCTTCACTTTTCAGAGAAGAATGCAAAACAAAAATAAAATTAATTTCTTATTTAATAATATATATAAACAGTATTTCTTAACAAAAAGTAGAGAATTGTTATGGTCTTCAAATACTCAAAAAAAAAAATGAACAAACGCACAGGCAAATAATAAAAAAAAAATAAAGATAAAATTCAGAGTGATTTTTGAAGTAAAATAGACACACAATGGTTAATTTAATGTCTCACTAATTAAGAGAGTCATTCTGGGGACAAAACAGGGGTGTCTAAATCTGTTGCCTTAATTTCTTTTTAAAACTGGAACATCAGCAAAGGTCACTTAATGGTATGAGGTTGAGTGGGAGGCATACGATATAATCACTTTAACAAGTATATGCTCCTTATTGTGTGGTCAGGAGATTACCATTGTAATAAAAGAAGAGCAAAAGTGGAGATTTTTATATTACGTTCAGACTTCCCATTTGCTGTAACATACTGGAATTCTTCAAGGGTCATCATTCCCCGCCCACCACTGCCCATGTTTTTTTGCTTCTGGTGTGCAGTATTAATGTTTTCTAAAAATATACTGATTTTTAAAATTCATGTGGATGTTCACACTCGACTCTTGTATTCTTCTTTAAAGTTGGAAGTAGAAATTAAAAATCCAGCCACTTGAGATTGTTATTTTTATGCTCATGCCAACAGAAGTCTAATGAGCTAGTTTCTGCATTATTTTTAAGGTACAGCCTCCATAACTATATGATGAATGGTAACATCTGAGTGCTGACCTAAGTAAAACACATTTGCATCACTTTTATGAGATGAAGATGATGGGTTATGTCTGTTACTTTTGGCCCTTTCTTCCAACTTTAAGTATATGCCAGACTTCCACAGAAGAAGGCATAACGGAGAGTCTTGAACAAGGAATTGTTGTTTGATTTGCAGTGTACAATCAAGAGAATATAAAGCCCATTCTCAAACTGGACAAAAAACAATATCCCAAAGTTCAAAGCAATTTCATTGCAATAATTTTTATTCATTAGGAGGACATACAATCTTAAGTATTTTGGGAAATAAGTAATTTCAATATATAGAATCCAATAGAAGTGAAAGAAGATAAAATAATAAATATTAATTAAATAACTATTAATAAATAAATATTTATTTACTAAGAGGGATACCAAAGAAATGAAAGTATTGATAGACAAATTTAAAGGTATATTTGGATTTTGCTGCACTGCAATCAGAATTATTATAACAAGTAAAAATTCAGTAAGGCTATAGGAGATCTGAAGAACTTTATCAACTAACTTAAGCTAATTGATACACTTACAAAATACTTATGCATAAATAACAAAATATACATTCTTTTAGGTGACAAATCTCTCTAAAGTGGACAATATTTTACATAAAAAAGTCTTTATAAGTTTCAAACTTGGAAAATCACTTCTATTTTTTGGCCACAATGAAATTAAACTGAAAATCAATTATGGAAAGATATCTGAAAATTATCCCTATATTTGGGAATAAAGTATACATTTTAAATAAGCCATGGGTCAAAGAATATCACAAAAAATTGCTTTAAAAAACAACTGGAAATGAAAATATAACGTCAAAATTTTGGAAATGCTGTTAGTCATGCTTAGGATAACATTATAACATAAAATGTTTATGCTGAAAAATAAGGATTCAAATAAAGGCCCAATTTTTTATTTAAAGAAACCATCAATTGAGAAAAAGATTATGCTTATATATGTGTAACTATATGTTACATTATATGTAAATATGCAAATAAATATTATATATACATGCATAGAATAGAGAAAACTCAAGAAAATAAAAAATCAATAAAAATAGAGAAAAACAATAAAATAAAAAATTACTTCTTTCAAAGGACAAGTGAAATTTTAAACATTTTATCCTGAAAGCTAATCATGAAAAAAAATAAGAGAGAAAAAGAGAACAAAACTTAACAATGTCAGAAAAGAATGAAAGAAAATTGCAAAGCCTGTGGATATTAGGATAATAAGTCAGTATTATGAGCAATTACTGCCTATGTATTTGAAGTCTTTGAGGAAAACCACAAAGTGGCAACACTCATTAAAAATGAACACATGTGTACCCGTGGCGGATTCATTTTGATATTTGGCAAAACTAATACAATTATGTAAAGTTTAAAAATAAAATAAAATTTAAAAAAAAAGTCTGATAGATAACCAGACGGGTCTGTACCTACTAAAGGCGTTCAAACTTTGCCAGAAAAACAGCAACAACCCTCTTCATGTCAAGTTGCCTCATAATACAAGTTTACGAAATATTTAAGAAAGAAATAATTCCAATTCTATGCAAACTCCATCACAGAATTAACAAGGATCACTAAAAAATAATTTGATGATGACAGCATTATCCTGACAATACAACCTTTCAAAGACATTACAAAAAAATATAATTATTAACTAATATGCCTCAGGACAAATGTCCTCACCAAAACCTTAACAAGTTAATCCCACAATACATTAGACAGATAATATCGTATGACTAATTAAAGTTCACTGTAGGTTGGAAAACTCATTGACATTTGAAAAACAATGAAATTATTATATAAATGGATGAAATAAGAGAATTCATATACCAATTTCAATAAATAAGAAAGGCTTTCAACTAAATTCAGTTACCATTCATGATTTTTCAAATCTCCATTATTTAGAAGAAAATATACTCAGATTTATAAAGCTGTCTCTGTAAAAACCTACTTTTAACCTTATCCTTAAGGAACGAAAGACTGGATGCTTCTCTATAGGCTCAGGAACTAGAAGAGGAAGCCTGTTTGATTATTTCTACTCACCTCATAATGCAGGTACTAGGCAGGGCAATAGATCAGAAATACATAAATCCATACAGATTGTACAGAAGAAATAAACTCTATTTCCGAATAGCATAGTCACCTATTTAGAAAGTCCGTTAATCTCAAAATGCTCCTGTAACTTACAAATGCATTTAGGAAGGTTGAGGATTCACATTCAATATGCAAAGATTAATCATATTTCCATTTCAAGAAATGAATATTTGGAAACTGAAATTTTTAGAAGGACCATTTATAAGAACATCAAAAATACAAAGTACTTAGGCATGAATATAATGAAATATGAATATAACTTCTACGTTGAAGACTATAAGATATTTCTCAGAGAAATTATAGAAGACCCAAATAAATGGAGAAAAATATTATGCTCATAGATCAGATACAATAAAATCTCAATCAAAATCCCAGCAGGCTCTTTTCTATAAAATTGACGAACTGCTTCTAAAATTTTTATGAAAAGACAGAGGCTCTTAGAAAGCCAAGCAACTTTGAAAAGGAACAAAGACAAATGAATCACACTATGTGCTATCAGGACTTACAAAAAAGTCACAAAAATTTAGAGAGTGTAGTATTGTTTTAAGGATAAATAAATAGATCATTGGAATAGATTAGGGAGTTCAGATATAGACAAACACATACAAGGTCAAGTGATTTTTCAAAAAATGCCAAGGTAATTCATCGGGTAAAAGAGAGTCTTTTCAATGATTTATACTAGAGCATTTAGATACGCACATACAAATAAAGGGGTATCCCAGGGGATGGTAGTGGTAAAGAACCAGACTGCCAACGCAGGACACATGAGACCTGGGTTCGATCCCCGGCTGGGGAAAATCCCTGGAGGAGGTCAAGGCAACTGACTTCTGTAATCTCGCCTGGAGAATCCCATGGACAGAGGAGCCTGTTGGGCTAGGGTACAAAGGGTTGCAAAGAGTTGAACATGACTGAATTGACTCAGCACACATACAAACAGACAAAAGTGTGAACTTCTACACTTCTAACCGAAATAAAAAATTACAATGCATCATAAACCTAAACGTTAGGACTTGTGTATAGAATGTACAGAACTTGTATATAGAGGTATAAAACTTTGGGGAAAAATTATTTGTGATATTGAATTAGGCATACATTTCTGAAAATATTTGAATAAATACCTCTTGAAATAAGATGCAGATATAAGAATGGCATTTAAGCACAAAAAAGGTACTCAGTATCATCTGGAAAGCAGAGGTTTGAGCAAGTTCCAGACATCCTCAGGACTAACTGCAGAGACTTTTCATGGACTATTTCCAGTCTCCATCTTAAGCAGGGAAGTGACGGCTAAAGAAAAGGAATTATTTGAATTCTGTCTTCTAATAAACAGCTGAGATATAAGTAAAATAATGGATATAAATAAAATAATAAAACTAATTTTAATAAAAATTAAAACAGAAATATAGTCAAAGTTTGAAAATACAGTTTCTGATAAGATACCACATGTAAATAAATTTAACCCTAAATTTTATCTAACATGTTGAAAAGTCTTGAAGGAAAACTAAATCTAAAATTTTTATAGCTCCATAAAAATCACTTTGACACAGTGTGTTCCATTTAAAAAACCACTAGGGAAAGGCCTACCATAATTCTTATAAATAAAATTTATAAGAATAAATTTTAGGTTTCATTAATTAAAATTATTATAGATTTTCATAAATTTCACATCAAAAATATGCATGTACTTTAGTTAATAAATGTTTTTTATACCAATAATATCTAGATTCCAAATTATTTACTTTATCCATTGTCTGAAATAAAATAAATAGGTCTTTGTATTTTAAACCCAGAGCTCTTTGAGAAAACTTCCCGGAGTAATGAAAAAGCTAACTGGTTCCCGTCACCATATTTAGTGCATGCATGTGTTTCTGTCTTTTTTTGCCTTGATTTCAACATTAATCTGGAGAAGGCAGGCAATGGCACCCCACTCCAGTACTCTTGCCTGGAAAATCCCAGGGATGGAGGAGCCTGGTGGGCTACAGTCCATGGGGTCGCCAAGAGTCGGACACGACTGAGCAACTTCACTTTCACTTTTCCTTTCATGCATTGGAGAAGAAAACTGCAACCCACTCCAGTGTTCTTGCCTGGAGAATCCCAGGGACCGGGGAGCCTGGTGGGCTGCCGTCTATGGGGTCGCACAGAGTCGGACACGACTGAAGCGACTTAGCAGCAGCAGCACCATTAATAACCTAGTATATGAAAAATTCAGAATGCAATCTTCTTATTTTATCCTCCATATGATATTTTAAAGTGTTCATAATATAAACTGTTTGGCAAACATTTTTCTTTTTCTTAAGGAACTATGATTTCTTGTTTAATAACAATCAAGATCTGTGTGTGTGTGTATTTTTAAATATATATTTTAACATAATAGTTGTTTCATGAAGGGTATGTTGATATGGAAAAGTTAAGATAAACTATTACGAGTAACTATATTTACTATTTTTCTGGAGAAACAGACCAGATGAATAAATTATTATTTATATCTGTGAAGTTTTACGAATTGCAGCAGAATTCTTAAGTTTCCTACAATGGCTAAAGTTGTATTTCATCTTGCAAATCTGTTATTCAACATGAATTAACAAAATGTATTATTTTAATTGGGCTAATTGGGCAGAGAGAATTGTACTAGTTAAGCACATTCCTAAACTCTGAAGGACACATAACATTTACATCCTCATAGTGCAATAAAAATTTTCTAAAATTTTGACTGCAAATGGTTTGATTCCTAAATTGAATGTACACATATGTATGTAACCATAGGCATCTCTTTAGGCACATATCTTTAAAAAGCTAATAACTGCATATAAAAGTAATATGAGTCATGTCATATTTTATACAGAGTAGTGTTATTAGAACACATCTGTGTATTTTTTTTTTTTTTTTCTAAATAAAGGGATAAGAAGGTGATGCCATAGATCTTTACTTTGAGCCAGTTTCAATTAGGTGCCTTAGCTGCTTAGAGTTTCTGCTAATGAGGTCAAGGTTAAGGGTCTAATCCCCACATGGGCTAATTAGCATTGTTCTGCTTCCAGTTCTCAAGCTATGTATCTTGCAAAGTGCCCCACTAACAAACAGAAAGCAAGATGATAAAGTGTGGGAGGATCAGTAAAATTCAGAAAGTCTCTGTTGGCTAACACTCAGGCAACAGCACTGGCCCACTGTTAACACTGTGATGTTCCAACTGAACTGGTCTTTTTTGGTTCCAAAATCATCTTCTCTGATTTCCAGCTTCTTTATGTTTTTAGTCTTCTGTGTTGTTCATATCTTAAGAAATTAAAATTCTTCTTATCCTTTAAATGCTACGGACATTTGGACCTCTTCTACAAACCATTAAAGCTTTATTCTCTTAAAGTATAGGACCCTTCTTTGTAGCAAAGATTTGCTATTGGTCTGACAATTTATATACATGCAAGTAGCAGAAATCCTCTAGGAAAATAATTTTTGAATCAGTTATACTGTGCTGTTATTCATCTTGATATCTGTGTGCCCTGGAAATTTTCTATTTCTATAAACATTTGCTGAAAAATGAATAAAAGAGATAGTGAATACATGAAAGAATGATTGTAGTTCTGGCTGCTGCTGCTAAGTCGCTTCAGTCCTGCCCTACTCTGTGCGACTCCATAGATGGCAGCCCACCAGGCTCCCCCGTCCCTGGGATTCTCCAGGCAAGAACACTGGAGTGGGTTGCCATTTCCTTCTCCAATGCATGAAAGTGAAGAGTGAAAGTGAAGTCGTGAAGTCGTGTCCAACTCTTAGCGACCCCATGGACTGCAGCCCACCAGGCTCCCCCGTCCCTGGAATTCTCCAGGCAAGAACACTGGAGTGGGTTGCCATTGCCTTCTCCAATGCATGAAAGTGAAGAGTGAAAGTGAAGTCGCTCAGTCGTGTCGGGCTCTTAGCGACTCCATGGACTGCAGCCCACCAGGATCCTCCGTCCATGGTATTCTCCAGGCAAGAACACTGGAGTGGGGTGCCATTGCCTTCTCTGATGTAGTTCTGGAGTTGCAATTAATTACCTGACCACTAATCCAGAACACATATAGCACTTCATAGCATAAGTCTTTAATGTTGAAAAACTTGAAGAACTTTTATTACAAAACAGCTTTTATTATGAAAAGCTTGTCTCTGTGCCCAGTTATGTTATATCTCTAATATTTATGAATCAAGTTCAAGCATTGGCCATGGTTAGTTTTTTTCACTTTTATCGAAAATGTTTATTATGCAATGAGTAGAAGTGTTTCACCTTCAGCTAACATAATCAGACATTGTCTTCCTCTCTAAATATAATTGTAGTATAGTTTGGAAGGATATCAAACTCAGAGAAACAAAGGGAAGGGGAGAAATCAGATTTGGAAAATAAGTTTTACGTTTAAAAGGCAGCAAAAGTAGACAGCCACAAAATCATCCTTAATGTGGAAAAGTGTAGCCAGAAACACAGCACATTACAACTATCACTACACCTCATGATTTAACACAGCTCAATAGCTACTTTCCTCTGTATTATTCACTCAAGATTCAAAGTCCCAAGGAGCAGAGCCCGACAGATGGGGCCTTAACTGCCAGGAGGTGGAGAGAGCAAAGCTCTAGGTCTGCCCTTTCGGTATGACAGCCACTAAACATAAATGTCAATTATAGCTTCTGAAATGTGACGGGTCCTAAGTGAGATGTTCTGTGAGTGTAAAACACACTAGGCTGTGAAGGCATAATAAAAATGAAAACAATGTACAAATGTCTCAGTAATATATCTCAATATTTTTATGTTAATTCAATGTTGAAATAGATTGAATAAAATATATTTATAAATTTAATTTACTTTTATATTTATTGTGACAATTGGAAAACCTAAAATTATATATGCAGTACACTTTAGATTTATTTCTATTGGACAGTGCTGCTGACTCAGATCTTGTAGGCATTTTTAGTAAGAAGTAGGGTGGAGGCTACCACCAGGGCCCAGACAAGTCTACATACAGTGGTGAGGTAGGAGGTATATAGAGGCTATTTGTGTGCCTCATGGTTTGGAAAAGAACACATAATTTGTGGGAGACTGATATCCTGATAGTGAAGCTCTGATATCAGTGGGATCATCATTCCATTTCATGAAACGGATGTCACAGAGATTTTAAGATTTTAGCCTTTGACTTTTGGTTCAAATAAGGTATACCTAAATCAAATCCCTTACAATTATACAGTGGGTCTGACAAATAGATCCAGCGGATTAGATCTGATAGACACAGTGCCTGAAGAACTATGGATGGAGTTTTGTAAAATTGTACAGGAGGTGGTGATCAAAACAATCTGCAACAAAAAGAAATGCCAAAAGGCAAAATGATTGTCTGAGGCAGCCTTACAAATAGATGAGAAAAGAAGAAAAGTGAAAGGCAAAGGAGAAAAGGAAAGCTATGCACATTTGAATGCAGAGTTTCAAAAAATAGCAAGGAGAGAAAGAAAGCTTTACTAAGTGATCAATGCAAAGAGAGGGAAAAAAATAGAAGGGGAAGATAAGAGATCTCTTCAAGAAAATTAGAGATACCAAGGGAATAATTCATGCAAAGATGGGCACAATAAAAGACAGAAATGGTATGGGCCTAACAAAAGAGAACATATTAAGAAAAGGTGGCAAAAATACATAGAAGATATTAATGACCCAGATAACCATGATGGTGTGATCACTCACCTAGAGCCAGACATCCTAGAGTGTAAAGTCAAATGGGCCTTAGGAAGCATCACTATGAACAAAGCTAGTGGAAGTTATAGAATACTAGTTGAGCTATTTCATATCCTAAAAGATGATGCTGTGAAAGTGCTGCACTCAATATGCCAGCAAGTTTGGAAAACCCTGCAGTGGCCACGGAACTAGAAAAGGTCAGTTTTCATTCCAGTCCCAAAGAAAGGCAATGCCAAAGAATGCTCAAACTACTCACAATTACACTCATCTCGCACACTAGTAAAGAAATGCTCAATATTCTCCAAGCTAGGCTTCACCAGTATGTGAACTGAGAAATTCCAGATGTGCAAGCTGGGTTTAGAAAAGGCAGAGGGACCAGAGATCAAATTGCCAACATCTGTTGGATCATTGAAAAAGTAAGAGTTTCAGAAAAGCATCTACTTCTGCTTCATTGACTATGCCAAAGCCTTGGACTGTGTGGCTCACAAAGAACTATGGAAAATTCTTCCTCTTGAATATGGGAATAACAGACTACCTTACCTGCCTCCTGAGAAACCTGTATGTAGGTCAAGAAGCAACAGTTATAACCAGACAAGAAACAATGGACTGGTTCAATATTGGGAAAGGATTATGTCAAGGCTGTATATTTTCACCCTGCTTATTTAACTTATATGCAGAGTACATCATGTAAAATGCTGGGCTGGATGAAGCACAAGCTGGAATTAGGATTGCTGGGAGAAATATCAATAATCTCAGAGACTCAGATGACACCATCTTTATGGCAGAAAGTGAGGAGGAACTAAAGAGCCTCTTGATGAACGTGAAAGAGGAGAGTGAAAAAGCTGACTTAAAACTCAACATTCAAATAGTGAGGGTTAGTGCAGCCAGTCTCATCACTTCATGGCAAATAGATGGGAAACAATGGAAACAGTGACAGACTTTATTTTCCTGGGCTCCAAAAATCACTGTAGATGGTGTCTGCAGTCATGAAATTAAAAAGACACTTGCTCCTTGGAAGAAAAGCTATGACCAACCTAGACAGCATGTTAATAAGCAGAGGTGTTACTTTGCAAGCAAAGTCCATATATTCAAAGCTATGGTTTTTCCAGTAGTCATGTGTACATGTGAGAATTGGACCATAAAGAAAGCTGAACGCCAAAGAATTGATGCTTTTGAACTGTGGTGTTGGAGAAGACTCTTGAGAGTCCCTTGGACTGCAAGGGGATCCAACCAGTCCATCCTAAAGGAAATCAGTCCTGAATATTCATTGGAAGGACTGATGCTGAAGCTGAAACTCCAATCCTTTTGGCCACCTTATGCGAAGAGCTTACTCCTTAGATAAGACCCTGATGCTGGGAAAGATTGAAGATGGGAGGAGAAGGGGATGACAGAGGACAAGATGTTTGAATGGCATCACTAACTCAATGGACATGAGTTTGAGAAGCTCTGGAAGATGCTGATGGACAGGGAGGCCTGGCATACCTCA
The DNA here is from genome assembly GCF_029378745.1 of Bos indicus. Taxonomy (NCBI): domain Eukaryota; kingdom Metazoa; phylum Chordata; class Mammalia; order Artiodactyla; family Bovidae; genus Bos; species Bos indicus. Next base: position 104,375,731 of record NC_091766.1, read on the forward strand.
GTCTCTTAGGTCACAGAGTCAGACAGGACTGATTGACTGAACAACAAAAAGGTAAAATGTAACAATACAGGATATCCTATTAAGAGAGAAACATTAAAGTACTCATTAATTTTTAATAGTAATCTTATTATCAGATTTTTGCCTATTAAAGTGGTCTTGTTAATGTATAATTACATTATGTTATATTTTTGTGTGTAAAGTGTTAATACGTTCAATGTATGCATTTAATTTCCTCATGATATATATTTAAAGCAAAATTTACATATGTTTTCACTTCTGTGAAATTCTGTTTATAGCTGTCAGAGTTTCATGTTGAAAAACAAATCCCTACTTTAAAATTCAATATTTCTTATTAAAATTAGATGAATTCATGGCTTCTCTTATTTACCTATCTTCCTCTCTTTTCCATTAGTATTCATTAGTATTCCAAATAATTCCTTTGTTTCATTTTACCTGTGTAATACCACCTGATAATTCCATGAATATACACACTTTCTTTTCTTTCTTTTAACTATTTTGTGGCCAAAATACTACTGTATTAGTTTTATCCCCCATCTCTGATGAGTGCATAAAATATTCTCAATCAAAAGACTATCCTCAAAGAAGAAAACCTGCAGTGCTAGAAAAAATAAAAGACAGAAAAAGAGAAAGAAAGCCATGAAAGTCTCAGAATTGCACTTCAAACCACTCCTCATCATGGAAACTAATTTCATAATAAGGATTTGGAAGTTACAGGAAAAGGCCCTGCCTCTTCTGTTATAATAAACATTTTTTTAAAATTTAATTACTTCATCAAGGTGAAATTTCTGTGTGAAAACTGAATAAGTACTAATGTGTCATCTGTATAATGGAATGTTTTCTATTGACTCCCCAGTACATTCAAATCTCTATAAAGCTTATTTTTCTTAGTAGGACTAACACACTGTTGTTCCTATTTAGTAGGAACTCTTTTGCAGTCATGAACTGTAGCCCACCAGGCTCCTCTCTCCATGGGATTTCTCAGGCAAGAATACGGCAGTGGGTTGTCATTTTCTTCCCCAGGGATATCTTCCCTACCCAGCGATTGAACCCATGTCTCCTGCATTGGCAGGTGGATTCTTTACCATTGAGCCACCAAAGAAGCCAGGATTAAACATACTTCATGTTAAATACAACATGAAAAAAGATTTGTATATTGTATATGTAGCTTTATTTTGCAATGTTATCTGTATCTGATGTTTCCATGGGCATATCCTAAACCCTATTAATCTTACTAAAAGCATTAAGATAATTTTGCATTTGAATTACACATAATGACTCTCTTTGTATTTTTATTGAGTTTCTTTTCTTTTTACAGGTTCTTTTGGTATTACAGTTATACGATCATCTGTTTTCAGTTTACAAATAATCACAAAGGGCAATTCTAATGGAAAAGCGTGAGTATATCATTGATCTGTTAAGATTATTGGAATACGTGGAGCTATTTCCTTATAATGACCTCGAGAGTGATTTCCAAGACAAAAGACATGGTTAAAAAAGAGGGCAAGTAGAAAAAGAAGACTTTAAGATTCATTTTGTTGAAGAAAGTAGTAATCACACATCCTAGAGCCATATCACAAGATAAACTTAGTATAGAGTTTTATGTCTTCACAAATCAGGAAATCCAACAGAAATTAGAAATTTAATCATATGGCAAAAATAGAACTATAGAAGAACTTCTGATTTAGATTTCTATTCTAGGGTTATTGAGAAACTAAGAAATAGCTATTTTTACTAGAAAGGGAAAATATTTCTACTTTGAAAATTCAGAGTATGTTGTTTGAAAAAATAAAGTGAAATTTTATCACTAAGAAGTAACATATTTCTAATTATTCTGTACATGCATATACCATATTTATACAGAGGTAATTTGTATGGTATTACTGCTTATTTTATAAAAATAAATTATTATTATAGTATGTATTATAATGTATTATATAAAATTATAGGTAAGTAAAAGAGATACTGTATGCCATATAGTAATATCTATTTCAACTTTATATAAATATTGATGCCACCCCATTAATATTTAGTCACTCAGTTGTATGTGGCTCTTTGAGACCCTGTGGACTGTAGCCCACTAGACTCTGTCCATGGGATTTCACAGACAACAACAGGAGTGGATTGCCATTTCCTTCACCAAGGGATCTTCCCAGCTCAGGGGTGGAGCCTGAGTCTCCTGCAGTGCGTTACCCTTTACTGTCTGAGTCACCAGGAAGCCCAATGCTACCATTTCAGGGAATCCCAATGTAATATAATAAACACAGTTTCTTATATGCAATATATCATAATTATATTTTAAAATATGTGTAAATTAATTTTATATACTCTTTTCCTCACCCTCTACAATCTCATATATATAAACCTGATGTCATCAATCTGACTGCATTCTTTAACAATTTTCTCTATACTTGTATGAAATATTTTGCATATATGTCTGTCTATAAAACTACTTCATTACAATAGCTTATGTGAAGTGTACTGTGCTCAGTCATGTCTGACTCTTTGTAACCTAGGCTCCTCTGTCCATGGGATTTTGCAGGCAAGAATACTGGAGTGGGTAGCCATTTCCTTCTCCAGGGGATCTTCCCAACACAAGGATCAAGCCAAGTCTCTTGCATCTCCTGCATTGGCAGCAGGTTCTTTACCACTGTGCCACCTGGCTTCCCATACATCCACACTGATTCTTTAGCTAATATTCTACTAAACATTAAGATGTAGATGTAAGCAATCTTTTGGAATTACTGAAAATATTACATGGAATTAATATTTTATTAAATCATTTATTGAATTCATTTATTCAATAAATAAATAAAATGTATTTAATAAAATCATTTATTTTATTCAATCATATATATTCTTTTTCATTGGTATTTTTATTACTATAGGCAAAACTCTGAAGAGAGAGATTTCCTGGTCAAAATGTATGATTAATTTTAATTTTAATATACTTAAGTCACAATTATTCCTTGGGAGGCTTCACAATATCTAACTCTCATGTCAATGAGAGAATCTCTTTCCCTTAATTCTATAGCTACTTCTAATTTCTTTCTTTTGAAGAATCAACAAATTAAAAAATGTATCTCTTTTTCCCTTCAATTTACAGTAGCCTAGCTTCTAGAGACGGAGAAGGCAATGGCACCCCACTCCAGTACTCTTGCTTGGAAAATCCCATGGACGGAGGAGCCTGTTAGGCTGCAATCCATGGGGTTGCTAAGAGACGGACACGACTGAGCGACTTCACTTTCTCTTTTCACTTTCATGCATTGGAGAAGGAAATGGCAACCCACTCCAGTGTTCTTGCCTGGAGAAACCCAGGAACGGGGGAGCCTGGTGGGCTGCCGTCTATGGGGTCGCACAGAGTCGGACACGACTGAAGTGACTTAGCCTAGCATAGCTTCTAGAGAAGTTACACATTTTAAGTTTGAATAGCAAATACTTTCCCTTTATTTAGCTGACACTGCTAAAAGCCGATCATATTAATAACTAAAAGGGAGTGTTTGAATTAATTAGAATTCATATACTGCTACTCCTTTCAGTGAAAACAATAATATTAAAATGTTAAATTTTATATTTTCATTATTATATTTTAATCTTTGAACAAATCTTATTTTACAAATGAGATAAAATTACATATTCATCCTATCTTCAGGAAGGTAAAATTTAATTATTTCAGGTTTTATTATAGTAACCAAACTGTAATACTATCTATGCATATAAGGATTTTATTTCTCTCTCCTCTTTATATCAGTAGTCTATTAAGAACTGGAAAATATAAAATTCTGTTTAGTAATAAGCATCTTTGTATATGTGTTTTGCTTATATGAAAATTTTCTGAATGCTGTTTTTCCAAATTCTTTTCCTACATTCCCTTTCTCTCTTTCATATTTAAGTACTCTGAACATAACCAGGATATTAACACCATCTTAAATTTGTGAACTATGTTATAATTAAAATATTTATAATTGACACTCATCTCAGATATTATGCTGAATAAACTTTAAAATTTTAAGAAAGCAATTTCTGGTATTTAGGACTATTATATTTTGGAAATTAATAAACATTTTGACAAGAGTTTGCCACTCTTTCAGGGTCAAAAACAAAGGCAAATTGCATATAGTGAAAAACTGCATTAATGGAAAAGAAGTGGCAGGTTTTTAAGGTTACATTTTGTGGAAATTCTAATACTGTTTTAGAAAGCTTGAATAAATAAACTGTCATAAACACATGTCTTCTCAGAGTTATTGCCTTCTTATAATCTACCAGTATCAGTATTAGCATACTAATTTGCATGATTTTCAAGCTCCTGTCATGGGCTGCAAAATCACTGTGGACAGTGACTTCAGCCACAAAATTAAAAGACACTTGTTTCTTGGATGGAGATCTATGACAATCTAGACAGTGTATTCAAAAGCAGAGACATCGCTTTGCTGACAAAGGTCCATGTAGTCAAAGCTAGGTTTTTCCAGCAGTCATCTATGAACGTGGGAGTTGGACCACAAAGAAGACCAAGCACCAGAGAACTGATGCTTTTGAATTTTGGTGCTGGAGAAGACTCTTGAGAGCCCCTTGGACAGCAAGGAGATCAAACCAATCAAACCAGCATACCTTGAATATTCACTGGAAGGACTGATGCTGAAGCTGAAGCCCCAATACTTTGGGCACCTGATATGAAGCACTGACTCATTGGAAAAGACTCTGATGTTGGGAAAGGTTGACAGCTGGAGGAGAAGGCAGTGACAGAGGATGAAATGGTTGGATGGCATCACCGACTCAATGGACATGAGTTTGAGGAATCTCTGGGAGATAGTGAAGGACAGCAAAATCTGGTGTGCTGCAGTCCTTGTGGTCACAAAGAGTCAGACACAACTCAGAGATTGAACAACAAAAACAAGTACTCTTGCTGCTTGGCCATAGCCATCAAGTGAATACTTATCTAACTGAATTATGAAGAAACATGTCACTTCTTATATATACATGTGTGAAGAGGAGATGATCCAGATCGAAGCTCTTGATCCATTCTCACCGTCCTTCCTCCCTGCAAAGTGGCCTACCAGAGCTCGCCACGTGGCCTGTGGTGCCTAGGGTGGGAGTGGTTGGTTGGGAGACACTCAGTGGTCAGCATGGGACTTTTAGTATATTTATGAGAGATGGTGAGATTACTCGAGACTGCTTTTATACAGAAATTGGAGATTGGCACATCTATCTAGCCCAGCAAATGGAAAGGTTTTAATCATTTGGTGGCAGCAATACATCCCATTTTGTTAGACTTTCAGGGAAATCATTGTGTCCAAAAGGGTCAAGGGTCAGGTCTGGGCAGCGTGGTGGTCTGGACTGAGAGAGGCAGGTAAGCGTGTCTCTCTGCCCTAACTGATCAGAGTCTCTAATTCGCTTTGGTGATCAGAGTAGTCCGCCCACTAGGTTACTGTGTGCTAAGTGGCTTCAGTGGTGTCCAACTCTTTGTGATCAATGGACTGTAGACTTCCAGGCTCCTCTGTTCATGGGATTTCCCAGGTAATAATACTAGAGTCGGTTGTCATTTCCTTCTCTAGGGTATCTTCCTGGACCAGGGGTTGAACTTGCATCTCCTGCATTAGTAGGCAGATTCTTTACTGCTGAGCCACCAGGAAAGCCCCAGTAAGAGTGTGGTTTGCATAAAATGTTGAAGAAAAACAAAGTAAGTGAATGACTCAGAATTTAACAGATCACACTGATTTTTTTCCCCTACTCATGAAAAGTAAAACACACACACAAAAGAACTTGTCTTCTATCTTTAGGACGCATAGCTGCAGCTAAACATATATAGTAGAATGAAGAGTATCAGGGATATGGCTGTGTATTGATATATTCAATATGCTACTACACTTACTAGTCAGATACACACATATATTGGATCTTTTGCTATGTTTATTTAAGCCAAGCATTTGAAGAAATGGGTGAAAGACAGAAGCCTTTCCAAGCACAGCGTCATTGTGAGGCTTCTCCTTTGATTATTTTCTGTATATTCATTTATCCTGTGATTAGACATATGAATACCTGCCTAGTTCAGTTCAGTTCAGGCGTGTCTGACTCTTTGCAACCCCCCGGACTGCAGCATGCCAGGCCTCCCGGTCCATCACCAACTCCTGGAGTTTACTCAAACTCATGTCCATCAAGTCAGTTGTGCCATCCAACCATCTCATCCTCTGTTGTCCCCTTCTCCTCCTGCCTTCAGTCTTTCCCAGCATCAGGGTCTTTTCCAATGAGTCAGTCCGTTTTTCGAATATGTGCTACTTACCAGATCATTAAGGCTTCTCTGGTGGCTTAGGTGGTCAAGTGTGTCCCTACAAAGTGGGAGACCTGGGTTCGATCCCTGAGTCAGGAAGATCCCCAGGAGAAGGAGCTTCACTGGTGGCTCAGGTTGTAAAACATCTGCCTACAATGTGGGAGACCTGGGTTCGATCCCTGAGTCAGGAAGATCCCCAGGAGAAGGAAATGGCAACCCACTCCAGTATCTTTGCCTGGAAAATCCCATGGATACAGGAGCCTGGTGGGCTATAGTCCATAGGGTCACACATGCACACCGACACAGACACACAAATACATTAATTAAAATGCTAGATTTGTGCCACTTGTATTGAATTAAAGATATTTGACAGTTTGTGGTCTTTTAGCTCACCATTTTATTTTCTTGTTCATCCCCTCATCATGCTTCTTCAATTGTATTTAAAATCAAATAGAGGGAGTTGGATCAAGATGGCACGGTAAGAGGATGCGGATCTCACCTTCCCCAACAAACACACCAAAAATCCATCTATACATGGAAAGACTGCTGTGGAGCACTAACTGGAAACAGAGAAGAATTCTTATACAATTAAACATGCAATAAAAATCTCCCAACCTATGGTAGGGACCTATGCCCCTGGGATGGATGTATAAGGTCCATACAAACGGACCACCACCCTGGGGAGTGAGAAGATCAAGCCAGTCTGGGCACCCCATGTATGCAGGAGTCCAGTATGCAGGAGATGGTCCTCCTGGCCTGGTGAGAGATGATGAGATAGAAAGAAGGCTGGAGAAGCCTAGAGTCTGCTCCCCAGGAGGCACACATGCCAACTTGCTGACAATCAGGGTGGAGAAAGCCTTGTGTTGTCAGTTGCCATCTTTCCAAATGTAGCTGTGTGGAGGGGTGAAAACCCCAGCCCTGATCACTCCACAGCATAGCTGGGCCTGGGATCAGGGCAGAGACTCAGTCAAGCTGGCCAGAGACAGACCGGGGTGCCTGGTGGCCACTGCTAGATCACATACCACGTGGAGAGTGTAGACACGGAGGACATTGTCAGCCTAAGTACCAGGTGGCACCCCAAAAGGATGCAGCAAGGAGGTACTGAATCTCAGGCAGCCAGGCCCTGGGGGAGGACTCACGTAGACAGGAAGAGACAGCCCTGAGGGCCTGGGGCGCAGCTGGGGTGGGCCACAAGGACCATGGTCAGGGTTCTCGGGAATGCACGGTGGCTCCTCTCCCAGCAGAAGAGCCCGCCCTCCCCAGACGGCAGTGTGGTGCTAGACTGGGGGCAGAAGGGTCCTGAGAAAAGTCTGCCACAAGGGTGGCCCCAATCTCTAGTGGCAGCCTGGCAACCTCAATCCTGAAGCCACAACACCCCTTCCCCCAGCCCTCACCTATTCCATGGATGAACACAGCAGAGAGGACGGCATAACCTTGGACGGCCTCCGAGCAGAACCATGGTCTGCACACTGATGGGACCTAGGTCCTCTGTGACCACAGGGACCTCACTTGCTTTAGCGACTGCCTGTGTGCAGCAGGATACACACTCGAAGGCTTGGACCATGATCAAACCTGACCCTTGTAGGGGAGCAGACCCCACGCCTGACGGGGTGGCAATAGCCACGGTGTGGAGTGGAAACCCCACCCCACATCAGCAGAAGCTATGGATACTGCAATACCAACCACATTTGCTTCCAAGGGGAAAAGGGCCAGCTCACCTTGAGGAAGCACATGGCTGGGGTCCAAAACCAGCCCTTGCACCAAAAACATTGTACAAACATGGTCTACACAGAGATATTCCCTCAAAACAACATCCCGTCCAGACCAAAGTTGGTAACTCTTTCTCCTAAATTTATAGCAACATAGAAAGTTAAGAAAATGACAAAGCAGAGAAGTATGCCCAATTCAAAGAACCAGAGAAATCCCCTGAAAGAGCAAATCATGAAAAAGAGCTCACTAGTTTACTAGACCCTGAGTTCAAAAGCAGGTGGTAAAAATGGTATCTCAGTTAAGAAAGATTATCAAGAGAATTGCAGAACACTGTAATAAGGAACAAGAAACAATAAAGATGTACCAATCAAAATTAGTTCAATTGCCATGATAAAAACAAACCTAGAAGCAATTACTAGAGGGCCAAATGACAGAGAAGAATGAACAGGTGATCTGGAAGATAGAATAATGGAAATCACTGAATCAAGAAAGCAGGCAGAGAGACAATTAAAAAAAATAGCAATTTGGGGATCTAAGAGATAAAATAAAATCTGAAAACTACACATGATAAGGTAAAGAGAGGGAAAAAAAAGTGTTCAAAAATGTATTTGAAGAAATCACGGCTGAAAACTTCCCAAACCTAAATAAGAAAACAGATATCCAAGTACCAGAAGCACAGAGGATCCCAAACAAGTTGAATCCAAACAGACTCATACCAAGACAAATCATATAAAATCGCAAAAGTTAAAGAGAAGATTCTAAAGACAGTAAGAGAAAAACAAAATCAATTGTAGGGGAACCCCAGTAAAGCTATCAGCTGATGACAGAAACTGCAGGCCAGAAGGGAGTATCGTGATATATTCAAGTCTTGAAAGGGGAAAATCTGCAACCTAGGATACTCTACCTAGCAAGATTATGCAATGGAGAAAAGACAGTCTTTTCAATAAGTGATGTTGGGAAAGCTGGACAGCTGCATGTAAATCAAAGCAGTTAGAACACTTCCTAACTTCATTTGTACTTCCAGAAACAAAAGTAAACTCAAAATGGTTTAAAGGCCAAACTTAAGACATGACACAATGAAAATCCTAGCAGAATACACAGGCAAAAAATGTTGGACATAAATCATGGCAATATTTTCTTAGATTAGTCTCCCCAGGCAAAAGAAATAAAAGCAAAAAGAAGTAAATGGCACCTAATCAAATTTATAAGTTTTCACACAGCAAAGGAAACCATTAACCAAACAGAAAGACACCGATGGAATGGGAGAAAGTATTTGCAAATGATGTGACCAACAGGAGTTAATACCTTATATATATAAACAGCTCATACAACTCGATATAAAATAAACAATCCAGTCAAAAATGGGCAGAAGACCTAAACAGATATTTTTCCAAAGGAGCCATAGATGGTCAACAGACACATGAAAAAATGCTTAATGTCACTACTTAATAGAGAAATGCAAATCAAAACCACTTCACATGGGTCAGTCCTGTTCAGTTCAGTCAGTCAGTCAATCGCGTCCAACTCTTTGCGACCCCATGGACTGAAGCACACCAAGCCTCCCTGTCCATCACCAACTCCGGGAGTTTACTCAAACTCATGTCCATTGAGTCGGTGATGCCATCCAGCCATCTCATCCTCTGTCGTCCCCTTCTCCTCCCACCTTCAATCTTTCCCAGCATCAGGATCTTTTCAAATGAGTCAGCTCTTCACATCAGGTGGCCACAGTATTGGAATTTCAGCTTTAGCATCAGTCCTTCCAATGAATATTCCGGACTGATTTCCTTCAGGATGGACTGGTTGAATCTCCTTGCTGTTCAAGGAACTCTCAAGAGTCTTCTCCAGCACCACAGTTCAAGCGCATCAATTCTTCAAGCATTTAGCTTTCTTTATTGTCCAACTCTCACATGCATAATGACTACTGGAAAAACCATAGGTCAGAATGGCTATAATGGAAAGTTTACAAATAATAAATGCTCAGAGCATGTGTAGTAAAGAGGACTCTCCTACACTGTTAGTGGAAATGGAAATTGCTGCGGCCACTTTGGGAAATAGTATGGAGGTCTTTAAATATCTAAAAATAGAGTTACCGTATGATTCGACATCATTCCCATGCCTCGTTATTTATCTGGAAAAATGAAGACACTAATTTGATAATATACCTGCACCCCCAACATTCACAGAAACACTGTTTACAATAGCCAAACGTGAAAACAACTCAAATGTCCATTAGCCAATGATTGGCTTAATAAAATGTGACATACATCATCTGCTAATGGGCATTTGAGTTTTTCCCATGTCTTGACTATTGTAAATAGTACTGCTATGAATGCTGGGGTGCATGTATCTTTTAGAATTAGGGTCTTTGTTTTTCCAGATGGATAACCAGGAGTGAATGCTGGATTGTATGGTAACTGTATTTTTAGATTTTTAAGGGACCTCCATACTGTTTTCCATAGTGACTGAACATATATTTAGATAAATGAATCACTTTGCTCTATACCTGAAGCACAACATTGCAGTCAACTATAAACCAATAAAAACATCAAATAGACATTAAACCTTATTTATTTTTCTTTATTTTTCTTTGAGAGTATGAGATAAAGTTAATAAGCACATAATCACACACACTGACATAAAGAGAAAGGTTTAGATAAGCCGTATGAGTTCCAAAAGTTTTAGAGAACAGGACTTTGGAGGACATACAGAATTTATCTCTTTTCGTCTTGGCACAGCAATTTTCTTTCATGAATCTATCAAATGTGAGAAAAAATAAAGTTCTAACTTTTACAGTCAGCTCCCCAACCAATTTGTAATGCAATTTTGAGGGAGGTTTGTGTTCATTGCTTTTCAGGGTCTTACTAATTAAACTGTTTACCAGATACTGCTTTGAAGACTATATCAGTTTAAAGTATAATATTTGTATTGAAAATCTTAACATTTTCACTTGGAAATAGGAAGACCAGAAAATCTGTTTGAAAATCCACAGGAATAGTGATCAAGTCCTGAGATAACTTTGGAATGGACAAGTGGAAAGGAACCTCATTCTAAGGCTATCTACACCCATCCAAAGATACTTAGGAAAGATTCTGATGCTGATAGTTTTTCAACAAATTAACTGTGATGATGTCTATAATAAACAAGTTCATCTGGTAATTGGAGGCAAAATGAACCTCATTATGGAAATAAATCTGCATTATTTTTGGTGCAATTGGATTGGGAAAACTTTGTAACAGTATGTTGCTGTTCACAAGAGCAAAACAACTCAATTCATCCACTTGCAGAGGAAAATATTATCTGTCCAGAAGTGGCAAGAGGGTTTAACTGAGCTCGAAAATATTCCTGCCTGAATGTGAAGCTTGAAGCTTTAGTGTGAATGTGTGTGGTCCCACATGCACAGATGTCTGTGAACAAAGGAAAGAACCAGGGTCTAGCATTGCTGGAGTTTCAGCCAGTTCAGTTGAGGGATTCAGTCATGTCTGACTCTTTTCGACCCCATGGCCTGCAGCACACCAGGCTTCCCTGTCTATCACCAGCTCCCAGAGCTTGTTCAAATTCATGTCCATCCAGTTGGTGATGCCATGCAATCATGTTTCAGTAGGGTAGAAAAATTCTAAAATGTATTTGAGAATCAGTGAGGAACTGTCTATTTCTCTGTGTATTACTCATAAAGTACAACTGATTAAAGAATTTGATGCTTAACAAGAGTTATTCTTAGAATTGTAATTTTTGAATTAGAACATTAAAATCAAGGACAGGGCAAATATAGGACATACTTATAAGACTGACATGTCAACACATAGGTACATAGATGGTAAATACTTCAGAGTCCCTATTCATAAACTCAAAATATGGCTCTAAGATTCTTAAAAGCCAAAGGAAAATGCATTTTATTGTGTGATTTTCTAGTCTTTCCTGACTTCCAGGTGGAAATGTTAAAGTTTTGTATATAAATATTATACATTAAACTGATATAGTCTTCAAAGCAGATTGTGTTTATAATACTGATTAATGTAATTAACTGGAGAATGAGAAACTGTCCCAAAGACATATAGAAACTGTCCCCCAAATTCTTCAGTCATCACCATCAATCTTGAAAATTCTCACAGTCCTACAGCAAAGATAGGTGAAAACTTAAGAAGCGTTATTTGTGTCAATGAAATAAAAACTGATCTGAAAGAATATGGACATTGTTTTAAGCCTGAATGCACTAGACGAACCAAAGTCAGTCAAGAGGAGCAAAACCCCATGGCTCCATTCAGAAAAGATAATATGGGTAAATCGAGTAGTCTTTATGTCTGGAATAGATAGTATAAGCCACTAGGATCTCACCACTCAGTACAGCATAGAGTATACTCAAAGCATCAGAGATACTCCTGATTGAGCCAGAAGACACTGCCATGTTGGCCCAGATCAAAAGGAAATGGGAAACCAAACCTACTGGTGCTGAGACACTCCCTCCTTTCAAAGCCCTTGACTCCTGCTTCCAGTCCACCTTGGCCTCAGATAGTCTACAAAGAGTAAGGATCAGTGATGAAGCTAGAGCTCCTTGTCTCTCAGGGGGATTCATAGGCCTTAATCACCTTATTCTGAGTACAGTGAGGAATTCTGGGAAAGGGAGGGACTCAAATTGTGTGGTTCTATTCATTACAGACACTGAGTCACCACTGAGCCTGCTCTTGTTGTGTCTGACTCTTTGCGATCCCCAGGACTCTAGCCCATCGGCCCCTTTGTCCATGGGATTTCCCAGGTAAGAATACTGGGGTGGGTTTCCATTTCCTCCTCCAGGGGATCTTCCTGACACAGGGATCAAACCAGTGCCTTCTGCATCTCCTGCATTGGCAGGAAGGTTCTTTATCACTGAGCCACCTGGTTGGGGGAACTAAAATTTAACTGGTGAATTTGAAATAAGAGTCACAGCAGGGAAGAGAAACTGAAGCCATCTGTGCATGAAAGTGAAAGTTGCTCAGTTGTGTTCAAGTCTTTGTGATCCCATGGACTGTATAGTCCATGTAATTCTACAGGCCAGAATACTGGAGTGGGTAGCCTTTCCCTTCTTCAGGGGATCTTCCCAATCCAGAGATTGAACCCAGGTCTCCCACATTGCTGGTGGATTCTTTACCAGCTGATCCACAAGGGAAGCCCAAGAACACTGGAGTGAGTAGCCTATCCCTTCTCCAGAGGGTCTTCCCAACCCAGGAATTGAACCAAGGTCTCCCCATTGCAGGCAGATTCTTTACCAACTGAGCTATCCAGGAAGCCCATCTTGTGCGTAAAGTGAAGTTGCTCAGTCCTGTCTGACTCTCTGTGACCCCATGGACTGTAGCCCACCTCTCTCCTCCGTCCATGGGATTTTCCAGGCAAGAGTACTGGAGTGGGTTGCCATTTCCTTCTCCAGGGGATCTTCCTGACCCAGGGATCGAACCTGGGTCTCCAGCATTGTAGACAGACATTTTACCATCTGAGCCACCAGGGAAGTCATATGTGGGGACCTTTAGAAAGAGTCATGCACTATTGTGACTCCTGCTGAATTTTGAATTGTGATCAATGTTTTACATGCTTATAAAAAGAATGTTCATAAAGGTCAGAGGGGATCCTCCTGATTGGAAATAATTTAATGTGAAGAAGTTAGTGGGATATGTAAATCACTTCCAAACCACCTTCCTGTCCTTTCTGTGATGGCCCAACAAAGTAATATAGAATGCCAGGGAGAGGAGGGGAAACACAGCCTTAACATCAGCAGGAATAACCAGAGATGAACTATTTCAACACAACCGTCATGATGCCAGTGAAAAATGCTCATGGGATCTGAAGACTTACACTAGGTTACTGTCAACTGAATTTAGTCCTTTCACTCTAGAGAGAGAGAGAGAGAGAGACAAAGGGAGGTCTTAAGAGAGAAAGGCAGAAGTCGGCAACAAACAGCAGATCAGCAGGGCAGGGATGAGCAGAACACAGATATCAGTAAAATACAGGTTCTAGAATCAGCAAAGGTGGGTTTGAATCCCAGATTTCTATACACAGATTTACATCGGTTTATGCAAGCTAGTTAATTTTCAAGACATCTGTTTTCTCATTCAATCTGTTGAGAGGCTAATCCTTAGTATACAAGATTGCTGTAAAGATTAAATGTGCAGCAACGTAACTAGGTTGAAGAAAGCATGTCTGGTTCCTGTAAGCGACATATACAATTGAATGACTGAAACAAGGAACGTTGACCATTTTCATCCTGTCAGCCTCAGGATAACTTGGTTATCCCACCTCATCTCTTGAAAGCATCAGACTTAGAGTGAGTATTAAAGAAGACATTTCTCTTACTAATATTAATATATTTAATAATAGAAATATTGGAGTGATGTCAACTATTAAGACTGAAGAGAAAAATAAAACCTAGAATATGATGATTTCTGTGTGATAAAATAAAAGTTGAAAGAAAATTAACTTTTAAATTTATATTAAAAGTAAGAGGATAACAGGAAAGAAATGGCTGTTGCTTAAGTATGTTATAATGCTATTAAATGATATGAATTGGAATAATGCAGTTCAATTCACATTGTGCTAGTTATTTATAAGAATGGTTATGTTATATTTTAATTTATGTAATTATATTAGAAAGAGAAGATTGATATTCAAGGTAGTTGAAATTTTAAAAGAGGATACTGCACTTCTCCATGTGTCCATGTTTTATATATACTGTGTAAAACATCATAATAAAACTATTTAAATCATGGGTTTCTTTTGCAGTTTAAATGGGATAAGGTTCTTATAGTCATGTCAGTAACAAAATAAAAGAGACTCTAAAGTTTCCAAGAATCCCAGAAACCACAAGTGATTTATCTCCAAATACTAAGATAAATATAGTATCTACTTCATGAGATTCTGGTGACAATGAATGATATAATACATGTCAAGTATTGGCGATAGCACTGACATGGTAAGAACTTACTTGGTGTTGTTTACTGATATGTTTGATATGACTTATAAATCCTTATCTATAATTTCTGAGACGTAATGAAGAATAGATGAGGTATTTCATGTCAGAATGTGAGTTAACATGACAATTTTTTTAATTTTTTTTTTTTTTTACTGAATGATGATTGCTTTACAGAATTTTGTTGTTTTCTGTCAAACCTCAACATGAACCAGCCATAAGGATACATATATCCCCTCCCTCTTGAACCTCCCTCCCATCTCCTCCCCATCCCACCCCTCTAGGTTGATACAGAGCCCCTGTTTGAGTCCTCTGAGTCATACAGCAAATTCCCGTTGGCTATCTATTTTACATGCGGTAAGGTAAGTTTCCATGTTACTCTCTCCATACATCTCACCCTCTTCTCCCCTCTCTCCCATGTGCATAAGTCTGGTCTCTATCTCTGTTTCTCTATTGCTGCTTTGCAAATAAATTCATCAATACCATCTTTCTAGATTCCATATATATACATTAGCATACAATATTTCTCTATTTCTGACTTACTTTATCCTGTATAACAGGTTCTAGGTTTGTCCACCTCTTTAGACTTGCTCTTTTTTATGGATGAGTAATATTCCATTGTGTATATGTACCACTGCTCCTTTATCCATTCATCCATTTGCTGTATGGCTCTGGAAGCTCGAACAGGGCCTCTGTATCATCTAACATGACAATTTTTCACAGAAGAAGATAAATTTATTAAATATACACTAATTAATCTGAGGCTGATATTCACCAAAAAAATGGATATGTTTATAGAATGTAATCTATACGATAAAAGTTATATAACTGCAAATTTGGACATCTTTAGGTTTTAATTAGCCTATAAAAGGCATGACACACTTGTCATTTTGAGTATAGGGTAGTGGTCCAAATGATGCCTCTGAAGTCAGACTATGCAAATTCAACCCCTAGCTCCACTGATATCAAAAAGCATTACCTCTAGTAAACAATAAATCTACTGGTCCCTCAGTATCATCTATGATATGAAAGCAATACAGGTACCTACTAAATTTTCCAGTGAGATTTAAAATAGTGCTGGCAAAAAAGTACCCAGTAAATGTAAGCTTTTTTTGGTTATTTTTCAGAACTATTATAAAATATTTTGATAAAGTTCCTCTAGATTTTTGTAGATAGGACCAGAAGTGACACTAACTTTTTAAATTTTCAGTCAGTTCAGTTCAGTTCAGTCGCTCGGTCGTGTCCGACTCTTTGCAACCCCATGAACTGCAGCACGCCAGGCCTCCCTGCCCATCACCAACTCCTGGAGTTCACTCAAACTCACGTCGATCGAGTCAGTGAAGCTGTCCAGCCATCTCATCCTCTGTCGTCCCCTTCTCCTCCTGCCCCCAATGCCTCCCAGCATCAGAGTCTTTTCCAACGAGTCAACACTTCGCATGAGGTGGCCAAAGTACTGGAGTTTCAGCTTTAGCATCATTCCTTCCAAAGAAGGACTGATCTCCTTTAGAATGGACTGGTTGGATCTCCTTGCAGCCCAAGGGACTCTCAAGAGTCTTCTCCAACATCACAGTTCAAAAGCATCAGTTCTTCAGTGCTCAGCTTTCTTCACAGCCCAACTCTCTGGAGTTTCAGCTTTAGCATCATTCCTTCCAAAGAAGGACTGATCTCCTTTAGAATGGACTGGTTGGATCTCCTTGCAGCCCAAGGGACTCTCAAGAGTCTTCTCCAACATCACAGTTCAAAAGCATCAGTTCTTCAGTGCTCAGCTTTCTTCACAGGCCAACTCTCACATCCATACATGACCACTGGAAAAACCATAGCCTTGACTAGACGGACCTTTGTTGGCAAAGTAATGCCTCTGCTTTTGAATATGCTACCTAGGTTGGTCATAACCTTCCTTCCAAGGAGTAAGCGTCTTTTCATTTCATGGCTGCAATCACCATCTGCAGTGACTTTGGAGCCCTGCAAAAATAAAGTCTGACACTAATTCCACTGTTTGCCCATCTATTTCCCATGAAGTGATGGGACCTGATGCCATGATCTTCGTTTTCTGAATGTTGAGCTTTAAGCCAACTTTTTCACTCTCCACTTTCACTTTCATCAAGAATCTTTTTAGTTTCTCATCACTTTTTTAAATTTTAGTACTCATAATCCCAGCCTTTGGCTTCTAATTAATTGTAAATTACTCAGATATATGCAGATGACATCACCCTTAGGGCAGAAAGTGTAGAGGAACTAAAGAGCTTCTTGATAAAGGTGAAAGAGGAGAGTGAAAAAGCTGACTTAAAACTCAATCTTTGCTTTATCACAATGGGTTTGCTGCCAGGACACAGGTGTTGTAAAAACCACCCTTAAACCTAAGCAAAATCGGGAAAGGAAAAAACCCACATACCCACATTGGGCACGTAGCTTCAGGGAGGTCTACCACGACTGGCCATCCAGTCTACAAATGTGGCGGGATTGACAAGAGAACAGTGGAAAAGTTCAAGAAGGAGGCTGCTGAGGCGGGAGGGCTCCTTCAAGTACGCCTAGGTCTTGGACAAACTGAAAGCTGAACGTGCATGGTATCACCATTGCTATCTCCCTGTGGAAATCTGGGACCCAGCAAGTTCTGTGTTACCATCATTGATGCCCCCGGACACAGAGACTTCATCAAAAACGTGATTACAGGCACCTCCCAGGCTGACTGTGCTGTCCTGACTGTTGCTGCTGGTGCTGGTGAATTTGAGGCTGGCATCTCCAAGAGCGGGCATGAGCATGCCCTTCTGACCTGCACTCTGGGTGTGAAACAACTAATTTTTGGAGTTAAAATGGGTTCCACGGAGCCACCCTACAGCCAGAAGAGATACGAGGAAATTGTTAAGGAAGTCTGCGCCTACATTAAGAAAATTGTCTATAGTCCTGACACCGTAGCTTTTGTGCCAGTTCCTGGCTGGAATGGTGACAACATGCCAGAGCCAAGTGCTAACAGCAATCATGGTTCAAGGGATGAAAGTCACCCGTAAGGATGGCAATGCCCATGGAACCACCCTGCTTGAAGCTCTGGAGTGCATCCTGCCACCAACTCACCCAACAGACAGACACTTGCGTTTGCCCCTCCAAGATGTCTATGAAATTGGTGGTATTTGTACTGTCCCTGTGGGTTGTGTGGAGACTGATGTTCTCAAACCTGGCATGGGGGTCACCTTTGCTCCAGTCAGTGTAATGACTGAAGTGAAGTCTGCAGAAATGCACCATGAAGCACTGAGTGAAGCCATTCCTGGGGACAATGTGGGCTTCCATGCCAAGAACGTGTCTGTCAAAGATGTTCGTCATGGCAACATGGCTGGTGACAGCAAAAATGACCCACCAATGGAAGCCTCTGGCTTCACAGCCCAGCTGATTATTTTGAACCATGCAGGCCAGATCAGTGCAGGATATGCACCTGTGCTGGACTGTCACAGAGCTCACATTGCTTGCAAGTTTGCTGAGCTGAAGGGGAAGATTGATGTTCTGGAAAAAGCTGGAAGATGGCCCTAAATCCTTGAAATCCGGCGATGCTGCCGTCGTTGATATGGTTCCCAGCAAGCCCATGTGTGTCGAGAGCTTCTCTGACTCTCCTCCCCTGGGCCGTTTTGCTGTGCATGACATGAGACAGACGGTCGCTGTGGGTATCATCAAAGCAGTGAGCAAGAAGGCAGCTGGAGCTGGCGAGGTCACCAAGTCTGCCCAGAAAGCTCAGAAGGAAGGTTGAATGAATATTATCCCCAATACCTGCCACCCCAAGTCTTAATCAGTGGTGGAAGTATGGTCTCAGAACTGTTTGTCTCAATGGGCCATTTAAGTTTAATAGCCAAAGACTGGTTAATAACAATGCATTGTAAAACCTTCAGAAGGAAAGGAGAATATTTTTGTGGACCATATGTTTTGTGTGTGGCAGTTTAAGTTATTAGTTTTTAAAATCAGTATTTTTTAATGAAAACAACTTGACCAAAAATCTGTCACAGAATTTGAGACCCATTAAAAACAGTTTAATGAGAAAAAAAAGAAAAAAAGCAACTCAACCTTCAGAAAACTAAGATCATGGCATCCAGTTCAATCACTTCATGGCAAATAGATGGGGGAAAAGTGGAAACAGTGACAGACTTTTATTTTGAGGGGCTCCAAAATCACTGCAGATGGTGACTGCAGCCATGAAATTAAAAGATGTTTACTCCTTGGAAGAAGATCTATGACAAACTTAGACCACATATTAAAAAGCAGAGACATTATTACTTTGTTGCTGCTGCTGCTAAGTCACTTCAGTCGTGTTTGACTCTGTGGGACCCCATAGATGGCAGCCCACCAGGCTCCCCTGACCCTGGGATTCTCCAGGCAAAAACACTGGAGTGGGTTGCCATTTCCTTCTCCAATGCATGAAAGTGAAAAGTGAAAGTGAAATCTCTCAGTCGTGTCCGACTCTTAGCGACCCCATGGACTGCAGCCTACCAGGCTCCTCCATCCATGGGATTTTCCAGGCAAGAGTACTGAAGTGGGTTGCCATTGCCTTCTCTGTTACTTTGTTGACAAAGGTCCATATCATCAGAGTTACGATTTTTTGAGTAGTCATGTATGGATGTGAGAGTTGGACCATAAAGAAGGCTGAGTGCTTTTGAACTGTGGTGTTGGAGAAGACTCTTGAGAGTCTCTTGGACTGCAAGGAGATCCAACCAGTCAATCCTAAAGGGAATCAATCCTGAATATTAATTGGAAGGACTGATCTTGAAGCTAAAGCTCTAATACTTTGGTCATCTGATGAGAAGAACCTACTCACTGGAAAAAAAAATCCTGATTCTTGGAGATTAAAGGTGGGAAGAGAAGGGAATGACAGAGGATGAGTTGGTTGGATGACATCACCAACTCGATGGACATGAGTCTGAGCAAACTCCAGGAGAGAGTGAAGTACAGGGAAGCCTGAGTTGGGAAGATTCCTGGAGGAGGGCATGGCAACCCACTCCATTATTATTGCCTGGAGACTCTCTGTGAATAGAAGAGCCTGGTGGGCTACAGTCCTTGGGGTCATAGAGAGAATGACTAAGCAGAGAGCAGCCTGACGGTCTGCAGTCTATGGGTCGCATAGAGTTGGGCATGACTGAGTGACCACCACCACCACCACTCTGAGATAGAGCTCTTATTTTCCTGCTCACTTTTCCCCATCCATTTTTAGACCTTTTAAAATAAATGTATACATACATATATTTTTTTAATATATATTTTTGTATGTGTTAGTTGCTCAGTTGTATCCAACTCTTTGCAACACAATGGATGTGGACAGTAGCCCACCAGATTCCTCTGTCCATGGGATTCTCCAGGCAAAAATAAAGGAATGAGTAGCCATCCCTTTCTCCAGGGAATCTTCCTGACCCAGGGATCAAATCCTCTTCTGCATTGGCAGATGGATTCTCTATCACTGAGCCACCAAAGAAACCTTTAAATGTGTGTGTGTATTTTTTTATAATATATATATATATATTGAACAGATTTCAAAAATCTAGTTTTAAACAGAGTTGATCGGGTGGTCAGAAAAAAAAAAAAAGAACACATTTGCATTTTAAGACGTTTCATCTCATTCATTAGCCACATAACTATATAATTAGATCAAAACTGCAATTATTGTAGACTCACAGAACTATAGGGTCTTAAATACTACTTGGAAATCTGTATTAATGAATTTCAGAAACAATTCTGTTATGATTTAAATTTTACAGTGTTTCACCCTAGCATATCATTGGAAGAATTTGTCTTTGAAGAAAGGGGCTATATCCCAGCTTCAGCTTGCTGAGGCTATTATTGAGTTGCTCCCAAGGATAAATTCTAAGATGTAAAATAAAGATGTAACTTGTCATCCAACTTGGATAACTTGGAGACTGGGGACACTACACTGAGATAATGAAAGTAAACTGGGGTGATCTGGAGGTAAGTGGAAGGATGCTAAATCTTCTATTGTGCATTGAACACTAGCAACAACTAGTAGCCTATGATGTAATTATTTAAAAAGTTTTCTCCTTTAGTTTTATGCATAAAACTATTACAGCCTCCCAAATAAATATTTGTATATTTTCCCCACCATTATATTTACCTATTGGTAGCCTGCTGAGTGTCTAAATCAAGAACTTTCTCTCAGAAACAAATCAAAATTGCTATGTGTAAAGTTTTAATTTTCCAGTTCCAAAGCTTAGAAGAACCAATAAGCATACGATCAATTTTAATTTAAATTGAAACCCACAGCTGTATTTACTGTAGATGGTCTTTCAGGGAACTGAATCTAATATAATTTCTTCACTTATCTAATCATATTGAAGGGATGTTTTGGCCAACTTGTTACAAGGAGAATGTGTAATGAAATAGGAAGAGATGATGTTATGTTTTATGATGTTTCATATTGTTCTGTTACTCTTCGATTTGGAGAAGTAGTGAGTCATTTGGATTAAACATGTCAGAGTATATAATGACTGCTGATAATAATACAAGTAAAACCTGACATTGTGGCTCTGAATGAAATTTCAGGCAATGCTGTTACAGATGCCCACACGTGTAGTACCCTGTCAAGCTCTTGGACATAATTAGACACATAACTCACTTAAATTACAATATGAAGCTTTCCTCCTCCCCTCAGAGTATGTGTGATTCTGCTGTTTTATACCAAGGGCTTAATAGACTGTTTCAATATGAAATCTGGAAAAAAAAGATCTATCCTTTTTGTGTGTGTGTGTGTGTGTGTAATAAAGTTTTATTGAAGTATAAAGGAGATAGAGAAGCTTCTGACATAGGCATCAGAAGGGGGCAGAAAGAGTACCCGCCTGCTAGTCTTCAGCTGGATGTTATATAGTCACTAGCAGTCTGTTAATGAAAGAAAGGAATGTCTTAAAATTCAGAATGGCACCAGGCCCCTCACCCATAAGATGCATTTTGGGATAGTCTTGGCGCCAAATGGTTTATCCTGGGCCATAAAATGATTTACTTATTTGATTTAGGTTTGTCCTACAGACTTTCAGGAATAAAGCACTATATCAGGGGGCTAAAGAGGGGATTGACTGCAAAACTTAAAAAGCTTTAAAACTTTGCTAATGGAATGAAAGAGCAACCTATCATTTAGAGAGAAAAAAAAAAAAGCTGATAGAAATGATAGATAAATGGTAGGTAGTCAATAGGTAAATTAACTGATTAATAGACAGGGACAGACCTAAAGAATGTTGGTTCTCAGTGCTTACCATAACTGCCACTAGACATGTAGTATTAAAAACGCATAGCTCTAATGAGTTACCATACCAAACAATGGAAAAACTTAGGAAGATCTGGGCTATTTCCAGAATAACAGTGGCAATTCACAATCGTACGGGGAAGAGTCATCTTTAAGAGTCAGAGGTTAAGAAGGTCATTCTTTTAGGATGGAAAGAATTTGTCACCGAGGAAGTTGAGTTTATCATAAGGATTTAATTGATCCTAGATGGAGAGAGGATTACCAATTTAGGTTATATTTTATAAATATTAATGATTGTACCTGGCAGATCCAGATCCATAAAAATGAATCAATGTCTTTTTCACATAATATGATTTCTTTTAATTTTTATATTACTGCTAAATAAAAAGAAATGGTTTGAAAAAATGCATACCTAAATGAGCTAAACATAAATTCACAGAATCATAACTCTATATGTTTTTTCCTCCTCCTCCCTGTTCTTCTTTCCTCCCTCCACAAAGCACTTAACCTGTAAATTTGACTGTTTTCTCACTAGGACTAGACATTGATACATATGAAATGGTTTTCTAAAACCAAAACTATATTCATGGAATAATACAAACGTACAAGAGCAAAATTCTATGAAAACATACTTGACTTACTTGGAAAATAAACTTTAATTTTAAAAATAGGGATATTGAATTTAATTTACAATAGGCAGGACTCTCTAGCTAAATATTGACTCAGATAATAAATGGATTTATCTTACATTAAAAAAAATAATAACTTGGGCCACTGAATGCAAGGTCGATTCAGGAGTATATGTAGAGCCATCCCAGGGGTTTCTATTACATCTCTGAAATTCATGCAGAATTTTTCTGGTGTTCCCTTCTAACTCTGCCATCATTTTCAACTCTTTTGTCAGAGTTCTTTCTTATTAAAGACCTGAGAAGCCCAGGAGAGGAGAGTTAAGTTCCAGAGTCTGGAGGCCAGACTCAGATATGACACTAAATTACAGGGGGCTTTGGGGAGACAAAGATAGTCGGGGTAGGCTGGGATGGTTGAGGGATTTTTGTATGTTTTGAATAATTTTCTTCTAAGTATATTGTATTGTGGGTAAATTTATCTTTTTTTTGATACATTTATCTGAATGTTTTACGTTCAGATACAGCTTTAGTTTAAGAAAAGCATTTAGGGAAATTCCTTTCACTCTATTCCATCCTCCAGGTCCTACTAGGAAGCTGGGTTTCTAGGTGGGGTAGAGTTGAGAAGTGAAAGTTGGGGAAAGTTTTTTTTTCCCAGAAAGGATGTGAGGTGAGAGAAAATGTTTTAAATCATCTTCTGTTATATTACTTTTGTAGATACCCTGGAAAAATCAATTTGTATCGCAGACAAAGGCTTCTTTCTTTTTCCACCTCTATGCTCTATGGTGGGGAATACGTAAGAATTCGAAGGTGCACTAGATGAGCTTCTGAATAAATGTTACAATATGGATGAAGTGCCAAATAATTGAACAAAAAATTCCAGAAGTGTATATGTTAAAGTGTATCACTAACTTAAATTTCAGGAAATGTCATCTAATATATAGTGTCAGAAAGCAGATCTGTAGTTTTCTGAGACAGAAAGACAATTAGGGAAGAGGAAAGGGAAGGATTTCAAGGGGGCACAATAAACTTTGGGTGATGATGCGTATGTTAATTACAGTGATTATTTTGTCAATTTTGAGGACATATGTATGTATCAAAACTAATCAAATTATACACTTTAAATGTTTGTTTATTGTATGCTAGTTTTATCTGGTAAACTATTGTATTAAAATAATAGATATAATAAGGAATTGAAAACAATTAGAATGATACTAGAAACAGTTATAACAAAAACTTTGCATGCCCATTTTTGAGATGTATGAAAGAACCCAAACAAAATTAATGTTCTATTAGGCAAACATGGTTTTCAGACTTATGCAATTTTCACAGTACTTCCAACCTTTTGCTTCTCCTATAATCATCAAAATACAGGTCACTTGAAGCAAATAATACTTAAAATAATGTTATGGATACAGTTTTATAACTGCTTTTCCATTTTCTATATTTCATGTTAACATTCTAATGGAACACTGAAGCCAGTTTACATTTCTTAGATGAAATGATTAACTGTGGACCTCTTTTAATCTAAGATTTTTTGTTTAGTTCTTTAACTCTTTAGCCTGCAAAATATACTTATATAGAACAGAGTTTTATTGTTTTAGCTTATAGTTTTTTTCTGTTTGACATTTCCTAACCATATCTGAAACCATAACTGTATTATCAATTTTTAGTAAGTAACTTGAAAAATAAAACTGATTTTGACTAGAAGATCCAACTTTCCTCAGTGAGATTTCCCAGGCAAGAATACAGGAGTGGGTTGAGATTACTTTCTCCAGGCGATCTTGCCAACCCAGGGATCAATCCTAGGTCTCCTGTATTGGCAGGCAGATTCTTAACCACGGAACCCCCAGCAAGCCCCTGCTATTTTAAACTGGGCTATTATTTAAAGTTCCCTTCCACTCTTGTATGTTTGCTTTCTTATATATGATTTTTGAAGTAATGCTTTGGAACATTGTAGATAAATCCTCCTTTATCTCAACCTATTACATCAGAATCCATTTTGAAGTCAACACACACAGATCTTCACAATTACTGGATCTGTGTGTGGGCTCAGTCTCTTCAGTTGTTTCTGACTCTGCAACTCCCTGGACTGTAGCCCACCAGGCTCCTCTGTCCATGGGATTCTCCAGGCAAGAATACTGGAGTGGGTTGCCATTTCCTCCTCCAGGGGATCTTCCCAACCCAGGGATAGGACCGTGTTTTCTGTGCCTCCTGCATTGTGGGTTCTTTACCATTAGCGCCACCATGGCCAGAGTCAATTAGTTTCTCATTCAAAATTTGAACTTAATCATGTTTTGAGTTTGACATTTTTACAGATTAAATTTGAATGCAAATCTCTAGGCAATGATTCCAAGACCTCAGACTAAAAGAATTCATCTCAGTGGGAAGATATCTAAGCAACACAATGTTTGTCTCATTTGAAATCTGCAAAAATAAAGTCAACCAAACAACAATAAAAAAAAAAAATCCTCAAACGTCTACCCCTTCAAGTTTCAACAGTCCCTTTTCAACAAAGCATGGTAAAAATGCAGAACACGGAGGTAAAACAATTGAAACTCATATCAGAATAGATCAGCATGTTGCAGAGACTGAGAAAATGCTACAAGCTCCCAGCTGGGAAAACTTGTAATTGCAACCAGCCAGAACATTGATATAGAGATAGCAAAATTACTAACAAGGGAAAAAGAAAATTTAGGAGACAAATAGAGGAAGCGTTTTCCTATGTATGACAAGAACCCTAGTAAATATGACAAAGTGCTCGTCAAAAGCAGAATGTTGAACTGGCGTGAAGAAAATATAAAATTGATTACTACAATGACAAGCCACATAAAATGCCATAATAACAGCACAGGAACTCATTTCAAATAAAAGTGAAATAAAAACACTCTTCCAAATTAAGGGGGGAAAATGTGAACAAAACTAAACTTCTTCCTTAGGGCAATTCTGTAACCATTGTCAAAAGCAATCAAGACTAATGGTAACATTATCATAATACAAGAATACATATGGCTCTAGGGATTTCTTCAATATATACATCTACAGCCCCAGCTCCTGAAACATCAGGAAAACAGCAATCTAGGAGCTAATATCCCGTTACAGTAGAAGACAAACAAAGCTATGTGATAAATTCATTTCTAAGCCAAAAAGTTTCTCTTCCTTGACTCAGCCATACCAAAATACAGGGAGGCAGAAATATACTTCAGTTAACGTATTCAGGATGGCAACATTATGTATATAGATGTCGACTCAAAAACTTATCATTGCAGTTATTTATCAATGAATTTTTGTTCTAAAGTCAGAGAATTAAGAGTTAGGAAAGCTCTAGATCTCATGACAATGGTTATCCCAAAAAAGTTGTTCAGCTAAAAAAAAAATAAAAAATTGCCTAGGTCTATAAGTGATTGTGAAATATATTATCTGCTGAGTATGAAGACTCTTGCTGTCTTTAGAATTGCCTACTGCTTAATCTAACCAGTCATATTCTATTGGACAAGATATCTTTTGTTAGAGGGTAGCATTGGTACTGATTATTAGCAATGGATGTATACAGCATTTTCCACTCATTGGAAAAGACTCTGATGCTGGGAGGGATTGAGGGCAGGAGGAAAAGGGGACGACAGAGGATGAGATGGTTGGATGGCCACCGACTCGATGGACGTGAGTTTGAGTGAACTCCGGGAGTTGGTGATGGACAGGGAAGCCTGGCGTGCTGTGATTCATGGGGTCACAAAGAGTCGGACACGACTGAGCGACTGAACTGAACTGAACAGTAGATGCATGAATAATACTGTCCGGTATCAGGTGGGATAGTCCACATTGGTGTAGGTTCTCCTGGCCTTCAAATTTTGTTGGTTCCCAAATCAACAAATAGGACACTAGCCAGGAAGCGGATAAGAAGGACTGCGTGGGATCCTGGCAGCCTTGCCGAGAGAACGCCTCTGTGAATCAAATAGTGAACGCTGCACTTGTACCCTGGTATTCACGTGGCCCTTTGCCAAAATTCTGCCTCATGTTAGTGCTTGTCTTTTGTTTGTTTTGTTGCTGTTTTGGAGAAGCTATTTAGACCACCTTCCACAAGCGTGAGAAAACAGTCCACCACAATGGGTAGGCTCGTTGGTATTTAAAACACACAAAACTCTGAATACATGTTCAATTAGAAATCGCAAGGGTGCAAAAATTCTTCCTATTAATGCCTCTTATACGTCATTTTATCATTTATTTTCTTTTTTTTAGCATGCCCATGTGTTTACTACTCAAGTGATTTCACATTTATGCATTCAAAAGTGGTGAAAGTGAAGCCGCTCAGTCGTGTCCGACTCTTGGCAACCCCATGGACAGTAATCTGTTAGGCTCCTCTGTCCATGGGATTCTCCAGGCAAGACTATGGGGATGGGTTGCCATTTCCTTCTCCAGGGGATTTTCCCAACCGAGGGATCGAACCAGTGTTTCCTGCATTGAAGGCAGACGCTTTACGGTCCGAGCCACCAGGCAAGTCCTATTGGCATTCAAAATTCTTCCTCAAATTTATTCATCTATGAGATCTAAAAATCTATGTGATAAAAAATGGCAAAAAAATAAGATACAAATAGAAAATAAAATTCCTCATCAAAATAATTTTATTAAAACAAAAAAATATATTTTTGGTAAAGTGTTCTATATGATTAAATACATTTTAATTTCTCACTGCTACTATTGACTAAAAATGCATCTTTATCCACTCTGTATCCACATCCCTACTTCAAATTTAGGAATTTATTCCAATGAAATAATTTTGAAAATGTCAAGTACCTAAGGATTTGTCATAAATGATGAAGAATTTGTACAATGACATGCCACAGATATAAATGATATATTACAAAGTAATCTATAAATCAAAAAATTGACAAATATGGAATTATAGTTCCAATAGAGTTTTGAAAATCAAGTCACCTCCTCTAAATCTTACAGAAATAAACTTCTCACTTACTGTTATTTAAACTTTACCTATCATGTCTAATTCCAGCTACCATCCATATGTGACCCTAAACTATACAATAATTTATTAATCAATTCCAGATTTGTTAATTTAGTCAGATTTTGGATTATTGGTTACTTTTATTCATATGATTTTACTTTTCACTTTATTTCTGGAAAGCTTGATAAAAATTAAATGTTACTTTTTGTGATTCAAGTTACACAATAATATTTTGTCTCATATTAATAAAGAATGTGCATTTTGCCAAAAAGGAATTGCAGTATTTACTTTATATGTGATATAAATACTTTCATTTGCATGACCAGACAGATTTTTGAGTAAAAATTTCTGTAATTTAAATGTTTCTACAAATACTTTCAGTTCAGTTCAGTTCAGTCGCTCAGTCGTGTCCGACTCTTTGTGACCCCATAAATCGCAGCACGCCAGGCCTCCCTGTCCATCACCAACTCCTAGAGTTCACTCAGACTTACATCCATCGAGTCAGTGACGCCATCCAGCCATCTCATCCTTTGTCGTCCCCTTCTCCTCCTGCCCCCAATCCCTCCCAGTATCAGTCTTTTCCAATAAGTCAACTCTTTGCATGAGGTGGCCAAAATACTGGAGTTCAGGTTTAACACCATTTTTTCCAAAGAAATCCAAGGGTTGATCTCCTTCAGAATGGACTGGTTGTATCTCCTTGAAGTCCAAGGGACTCTCAAGAGTCTTCTCCAATGCCACAGTTCAAAAGCATCAATTCTTTGGCATTCAGCTTTCTTCACAGTCAAATCTCACATCCGTACATGACTACTGGAAAAACCATAGCCTTGACTTGATGGACCTTTGTGGGCAAAGTAATCTCTTTGCTTTTGAATATGCTATCTAGGTTGGTCATAACTTTTCTTCCAAGGAGTAAGCGTCTTTTAATTTCATGGTTGCAGTCACCATCTGCAGTGATTTTGGAGCCTCAAAAAATAAAGTCTGACAGTGTTTCCACTGTTTCCCCATCTATTTCCCATGAAGTGATGCAACCAGATGCCATGATCTTCGTTTTCTGAATGTTGAGCTTTAAGCCAACTTTTTAACCCTCCACTTTCACTTTCATCAAGAGGCTTTTGAGTTCCTCTTCACTTTCTGCCATAAGGGTGGTGTCATCTGCATATCTGAAGTTATTGATATTTCTCCTGGCAATCTTTATTCCAGCTTGTGTTTCTCATGATGTACTCTGCATATAAATTAAATAAGCAGGGTGACAATATACAGCCTTGACATACTCCTTTTCCTATTTGGAACCAGTCTGTTGTTCCATGTCCAGTTCTAACTGTTGCTTCCTCACCTGCATATAGGTTTCTCAAGAGGCAGATCAGGTGGTTTGGTATTCCCATCTC
Organism: Bos indicus; assembly: GCF_029378745.1. Lineage (NCBI taxonomy): Eukaryota > Metazoa > Chordata > Mammalia > Artiodactyla > Bovidae > Bos > Bos indicus. Next base: position 104,404,839 of record NC_091766.1, read on the forward strand.
GTTTAGAATTTTCCACAGTTCATTGTGATCCATACAGTCAAAGGCTTTGGCACAGTCAATAAAGCAGAAATAGATGTTTTTCTGGAAGTCTCTTGCTTTTTCGATGATCCAGCGGATGTTGAGAATTTGATCTCTGGTGCCTCTGCCTTTTCTAAAACCATCTTGAACATCTGGAACTTCCGAGTTCACGTATTGCTGAAGCCTGGCTTGGAGAATTTTGTGCATTACTTTACTAGCGTGTGAGATGAGTGCAATTGTGCGGTAGTTTGCGCATTCTTTGGCATTGCCTTTCTTTGAAATTGGAATGAAAACTGACCTTTTCCAGTCCCGTGGGCACTGCTGAGTTTTACAAATTTGCTGGCATATTGAGTGCAGCACTTCCACAGCATCATCTTTCAGGATTTGAGACAGCTCAACTGGAATGCCATCACCTCACTAGCTTTGTTCGTAGTGATGTGTTCAAGGTCCACTCTACTTCACATTCCAGGATGTCTGGCTCTAGGTCAGTGATCACACCATCGTGATTATCTTGGTCGTGAAGATCTTTATTTGTACAGTTCTTCTGTGTATTCCTGCCACCTCTACTTAATATATTCTGCTTGTTAGGTCCATACCATTTCTGTCCTTTATAGAGCCCATGTTTGCATGAAATGTTCCCTTGGTATCTCTAATTTTCTTGAAGAGATCTCTAGTATTTTGCATTCTTTTCTTTTCCTCTATTTCTTTTCATTGATCACTGAGGAAGGCTTTCTTATCTCTTCTTGCTATTCTTTGGAACTCTGCATTCAGATGCTTATATCTTTCCTTTTCTCCTTCGCTTTTTGCTTCTCTTCTTTTCACAGATATTTGTAAGGCCTCCCCAGACAGTCATTTTGCTTTTTTGCATCTCTTTTCCATGGGGATGGTCTTGATCCCTGTCTCCTGTACAATGTCACAAACCTCCGTCCATAGTTCATCAAGCACTCTATCAGATCTAGTCCCTTAAATCGATTTCTTACTTCCACTGTATAATCATAAGGGATTTGATTTAGGTCATACTGAATGGTCTAGTGGTTTTCCCTACTTTCTTCAATTTCAGTCTGAATTTGGCAATAAGGAGTTCATGACCTGAGCCACAGTCAACTCCTGGTCTTGTTTCTGTTGACTGTATAGAGCTTCTTCATCTTTGGCTGCAAAGAATATAAAAAATCTGATTTCGGTGTTGACTATCTGGTGATATCCATGTGTAAAGTCTTCTCTTGTTTTGTTGGAAGAGGGTGTTTGCTATAACCAGTGCATTTTCTTGGCAAAACTCTATTAGTCTTTGCCCTGCTTCATTCCATATTCCAAGGTCAAATTTGCCTGTTACTCCAGGTGTTTCTTAACTTCCTACTTTTGCATTCCAGTCCCCTATAATGAAAAGGACATCTTTTTTGGGGTGTTAGTTCTAAAAGGTCTTGTAGGTCTTCATAGAACCGTTCAACTTCAGCTTCTTCAGCGTTACTGGTTGGGGCATAGACTTGGATTACTGTGATATTGAATGGTTTGCCTTGGAAATGAACAGAGATCATTCTGTCGTTTTTGAGATTGCATCCAAGTACTGCATTTCGGACTCTTTTGTTGACCTTGATGGCTACTCCATTTCTTCTGAGGGATTCCTCCCCGCAGTAGTAGATATAATGGTCATCTGAATTAAATTCACCCATTCCAGTCCATTTTAGTTCGCAGAGTCCTAGAATGTTGACATTCACTCGTGCCATCTCCTGTTTGACCACTTCCAATTTGCCTGGATTCATGGACCTGACATTCCAGGTTCCTGTGAAATATTGCTCTTTACAGCATCGGACCTTGCTTCTATCACGAGTCACATCCACAGCTGGGTATTGTTTTTGCTTCGGCTCCATCCCTTCATTCTTTCTGGAGTAATTTCTCCACTGATCTCCAGTAGCATATTGGGCACCTACTAACCTGGGAAGTTCCTCTTTCAGTATCCTATCATATTGCCTTTTCATACTGTTCATGGGGTTCTCAAGGCAACAATAAAAGTTGTTTGCTCTTCCCTTCTCCAGTGGACCACATTCTGTCAGCCCTCTCCACTACAACCCGCCCATCTTGGGTGGTCCCGTGGGCATGGGTTAGTTTACTCACTAATTTTAGTTTACTCACAAGTACTTTACTCACTAATTAAAACTCTAAATTTTGTGAGTTCTATGAATAACATTTTCTTAAATATGTAAATTGAAATGAAAGAAATGTTTTCTTAATATAACTTTCTATGTATCATTAACTTATTTACTTAATACAAATTTACATTAAGTGCCTACTACTTAGTAGATACTGTGTTATATGTTATGAGATATACATTTTGATCTTTATTCTCAAGGAGCTTAGATTTTCATAGAATTCAGGAACGACATCCTGTTAGCTCAGATAGTAAAGAATCTGCCTGCAATGCAGGAGACCTGGGTTCCATCCCTGGCTCAGGAAGATCCCCTGGAGAAGGGTAATAGTTACCCACTCCAGTATTCTTGCCTAAAGAATTCCATGGACAGAAGAACCTGGCGGTCTACAGGGGTTCATGGGGTTGCAAAGAGTCAGACACAACTAAGTAACTATCACTTTCACGGTTTTACTTTCATAAACATACCTATTACACAAGCAGAACGTGCCAAGTATTTTGAGAGCTTTACAAATTGCTGTTACAGCATTGGTGGCGGTGTGTGCCAATCACTTCCATCTGGCAGGATTAGAGACCCTTTAAGGAAAAGCAAGCATTGAAACTTGAAAGATGCGTATGCTTTGGGCAAGTGAAAAAAAGGCAAAGGAAGTCTACTCTTGGGCAGAGGAAAGGCTCCAAGTCAAGAAAGTTTAAATGTGGTTCAGGAGCAGACGTTATTTATATTTGATTAAATCATAGAGGATAGAATTTCTGGGATATGGGTAAGTTGAGACATGATTAAAAAGAAGCTCTCTTGCACTTGGCCTTGCAAAATTGATTCAGAAAACAATTTTTTATCTCATTGTTTGGTTACCTGCATTTAATGGGAACATTTTCAGGAATAGTTTCAGTGATATCTTTACAATTGCAATGTCTTAGTCATGTACTTAGGGATAACATTCCAACTAAGGAATGTTAAATAAAACAGGATTCTTTGCAGAGTGAATATTTCTGATTAGATTAGTAACACCTAGCAGGTCATTTAAAATTTTCTTTTTATTTTCCCCCTTTATTTAGACTAGTTCTGATAAATTTTTTCTTTCTGTTGAGTTCTGAAGTTTTGTTCACTTACCCACTCTTTTATTTACTAATTCCTTTTTCTGAAAACAAATATGCAAAACTTAAATACTAATTTATTCAGTGCAGTTTAATCATCACCTGAGGTGTTCCATATTGTTAATATGGCAGAACACCAGGCTCCTTCTAGGTTTGCAGAGTTGTAGAGACCAACATTTTCAACTTACCAACTCCTCTGCAATTCTTCTGATCCAACTGAATTTTATTCTATTTTTCCCTGAGAAGTATTGGAAAAGTTTCAGATCTCATTACCTCATCAACTGTGCTCCTAGCCCTATAAAATAATGAAAAGCAAAACAGCTTTCATAGGCCTTCATCATAATTGATTCTCCAGGGTATCTTTGCACTGTCCCATTAAAATGGAGGTGTCGCTATGATATTTTTCAGCAAGAATGTTCTAAATAATGGATTCATATGGCAGTAAACATGTAACTTTTGCTGTTAAATTGGCCAATGCATGGAATCTCGAAGCTGTTGAAACAAAACAAAATAAACTGTTCAAGCTATTCTTTCTGACAGAGTGTCATCTAAGATGCCAGCAAACCGGGTAACAGATATGCATTCACAGCATTATGTGGTATAATCTATCAATACATTTATTACTTTCAAGTTCCTTGCGTCACTTTTAATTTTGCAATATACTAAAGTCTTCAGAATTTAGGGCAAACTCCCAAATGTTGAATTACTTATTCTTTAAACTGAGGGTTAAAAACATATCTGCGATAAATCTTATTGAATGTTTTTATTTATGGAATCCTTTTTAAATCTTGCTGGACATATTAAACATTATTACAGTCTGCATTCAGATTTCTTCCTAAGGTCTTATTTATAATTTTAAACGAAAAAAAAAAAAGAAAAGTAAAATAGAAACCAGATGGTTTTGCTGGTCCTGCCTCCAAAACAAAGTCACATCAAACTATTGAGACAAACAGAATTAAAGAAAATGTGCATGGTCTCCACCCTCCCAACCCACATGTTCTAGATATCCGAGTTTTGCCAGAGGTTTTGAACACTATAGCAGGCCCTGAGTAAGTGCTTTCAGGAAGAAAGCCAGTCAGATTCTCTCCCTCTCCTCCAATGGCCAAGGCACACACATGCAAGCCCTTTTGTGAATTCTTCACATGTGCTTTCTAGTTCGCTTAGCGAGCAGGCACCAAGTCACTGGAGATTTTATGCCCATTGATTCTCACTAGGCAGATTCTAATTTGGCAAGGGGTCTGGGGTCCTCCTGGTGAGAAAGCTGCTCCTGGCAGAAGCTCCCTCCCTGATGGAGGGAGGTGTTGCTGCCCATGGCTCTGTTCTCTTTAGATCAGGCTTGAGATCACATCTGTTCCTAGGGCTCCAAGCCCAAGGGATCTCTGAGTGAAGAAACGCCACAGAGAATGCTGTGTGTTCTGGTTAAATAGAATCTTCTCCCCCATGTCACAGTGAATGTCCCTCATTGCCTAATGACCCTGACTTTTTTTTTTTTTTTCTTTCCAAGCATGAAATTTTACCTGGGATGTGTAAAATGACATTATGTGTAGGAAACAGTGGTATAAATTGAACTGCAGCATTTCATGTCATATACAAAAATTCATAGACATACTTTTCCTAATGTGACTGCAAAACTGTCAACAAGATGATGTCCTTCAGCAGTAAAGACAACATCACCAACAAATTAAGTATAAAAAAAATGGTTTTTCTGTCTATTAGAATAGTTGTTTCTTGTATGATGAATTATTTTAATCATAAAAATAATTCTGAGTAAACTGTGAAACTTGAAATGTATGGAATTATTTATGAGTATTGCCAATTCCTCCAGTACTAATGTACCCGATTGCTCTCTATTTATACCTGTACATGTTGAATACTCAACAGAAAAGTCTGCTGTCCTTTGAACAAAAATATTTAGAAAGTAAAATTTTTGTTATAAGTTATTACCCTAAAATTTTTAGGAATATTCTAAAGGAAAAAAAAAAAAAAACACAAAAGAGGAAAGGCTCATTTCATTGCAAACTAAAGGATAGATAGTTCTCTCTAACAGCTCAGTACCACATAGTATTCCTAATCAAATCATTGCAAATATTTCCAATTCTCCATTCATAGCTGTGTGAGAGATAAGTAAATATTCCTTCCATTTCACTCCATTAAAGATATTTTGAATTTCCACAATGCCAGGTACTGAACTAAGCCTTTCCGTCGAGACCTCTTCATGAATTACTAACCACTTGAAATGTACTCTTTTCAAAGACAGAGACAATAGCATGTCATCTCTTTGTATGCTTCATTTAAATAGTTTTGTATGTGTGTGAAAGAAAGATAGAAATATTTCTGGGAGAAATGGCAGACAAAGAGTCGGCTGTGTAGTATGTGTGTGCTGCCTATGGCTATTTTACAAGGAAATCTACCAGCTCTCAATAATGTGAAAATCTTCTTGAGAGGCGCCGTGGCACAGCAAGTCACTGAACCAGAGAAATTCAATTTGCCTACTGTAAAGTATGTTTTGTCTGTCTCAGAAAGCTCTAATTCAATCCAAAATTACTTTCTAGAAGCAGTCACTCTGGCCAAGGAAGGGTGTCCAGGGTCTGGAGTAGGACAGAATACACTGGGCTAAAACTGTCAGAAAGCACCCAGTGCTGCTTCTGGCTGTTGGCGTGGGAACCGCATCCCACCTGGAGGTCACTGCTCTCCTCATGTTTCAGATCTATGTGTGTCTGTGATTGAATAACCTTTAGGTTACTTTTATCTTTGGTCTACATTAACTCTAATAGTGCCAAGGGCAAAATAGAAACAGAAATGAGAGATTAATAATATGTGGATGGGTAAGAAAATACATGTTTCCTTGAGTTCTATATGAATCATAATTATTTGCAGTTAATTTTGAACATGCCTAACGAGTATTAAAATAGTACTCTAATAATATCTTTGTGGTTTTATCATTGGGCAAATAAACTAATAGTTCACATAAACTAACTCAAAACTTAATTTTCTCCTAAATTACACAGCAAATTTGTTGTCAAAACCTGGCAGGTTTTGTCAAATATTACATCTTACGTCTGCTTGTCTAGAAATCATGATGCTAGCTCTCTTATGGTAATATTAACTTAATCAGTTTATAGAATAGGAATTATGGGATTTTCATATTTTTTAAGTAATTAATATTAAGTTAATACTGGCTCCAACACTTGAAAAAGTAAGTTTAATGTGATTGTTGGATTCTATATTCAAATATATAAGTGATAAAGATTCTTGAAGTTCTCTAAAATCTATATTAGAATATAAAGATAGGAGCTTGGCAAATATATATAGCAATTTGGTAAAGACTTTTTTTTTTTAAACTAAGATTGCCATCACATTTCATTATCTGTAGCCAAATGTAATAAATAGTTAAATTATTATATTTAAATGTTGACTAATAAAATGCAAGAAGGTTATACTTTTAATGGTGGTTCATAAACTTCAGTGTGCAAAATTGTTCCCTGAATATCTTATTTAAAAAAATGTAGATATGAGATCCACCCTCAAAGATTCTAGTTCACTGGGCTGGAAGCAGATTTTGGCACCACTAGTATAACAAAACCATCCAGTAATGATAATGCAGGTGATTATTTGAATATATTTGGTGGAAAAAAACATCCTGACATATAAACATCTAAAAACTATCTGGGAACTACTTTTAACACCAAAAATGTATTCATATATGTGATGATATTTTAGTTCTATTTATATCGTTTAGAACAATATAATGTGAAATATTTTATAATTTACTTTCAAGGAGTTGAAATATTTTATAATTTACTTTAAAGGAGGTGAGAAAAGTCAGCCACCACAACAACAAAGACTATAGGTTAAAAAGCCATCTCTCCATCCTTAAACAGAGGATTTATTTTTTCAATAGTAGTTAATCCTTTTGCTTTTTTAATAGGGAAACTTTGAATTTGTGGTGGTATAGGCAATTCTTATAACAGAGAGACCTGGTTGCACAATCTATTTCTCTACAGCTGAAATTTCAAACTAAATAGTAAATTTCAAACTCAATAGTAGTTAATCCTTTTGCCTTTTTAATAGGGAAAATTTGGATTTGTGGTGGTATAGGCAATTCTTATAATAGAGAGACCTGGTTGCACAATCTATTTCTCTACAGCTGAAATTTCAAACTAAATAATTATTTTTACTTCATAATTTGGAAATAATATATTTCAGTACTCAGAGGAAAATTCTTGTTGATACTTTTCAGATTTGCACAGCATGAAACTTTCAAGTATTGCAGATTCTTTTAAAATGAAAGCAGGCAAGCTTTGCTTTGCTCAGCTAACAACTGTAAGATAAACCTACATATCTAAGGATAAAATTAATTTTTAAATTTCTACTTATTCTAAAAGTGAAAAGGGAGTATATGTTAAAAAATTATTAGCCCAATTGGGTACAGTTTCTTGTAAAAAATCGGACAAAATAAGTACATCAGAATTTTTTAATTTTTTGTTCAAATTAATTACTAACTTATGTATTTTCCACAGTAGAAAATGTATAGAAGTTAGTAAATCTATTAATATTTACATTTGCTGGCATCTCCAAGGGCAGTATAAAATGAATAATTTGAGGACACTAATACCTTTAAGATTTTAAATGTACACTTCCATATTAAGGGGTTATTAACCATGAAACAGTATGATTGAACACACTCACTATTCATTGTTTTTTGCAAGGGAAAAAATCAACTAAATAGAGATACATTTACCGGTTAGCTCATGAAAATTTAATTTTCTGGCTTCTTCCTTTCATAAGCTTCTTCTAAGGCTCACCTTTTCCCAGTCTAAATAAACATTCAGTTTCCTAGGCAATTACATCCTCACAGTATCTGTCTTTTTTCCTAAAAGAAGATGGCCAAATTGTATGACTTTTAGGCCCTGACACTTGAATCTGCACTTGCATAGAAAGATATATTTTTACAGCTGAAAGTAAAGTACAAAATATAAACCTCTCCTATCTGCATTTTGAACGCTTTACTCTACAGAATATATTAAAACTTTTATTTTTCAAAATGGAAAACAGTAAAAAGTATACGCATAGAAGCAAACCAGAAGAAATGGGAGCAAGTTCTTTTAAATAAGAGAAGACACCTTGTTATTATGTTAAACCCACACCATCTTTTCAGCATGCACAGCTGAAGCTATATGTCTGATACTAGTGAGATTTAAACAGGCGAGGTATCACCCGCGCTGAGGTCATCTTCAACAACCTGCCATGAGATGCTCATCTCTGTAGGAATCCTGCCTGTGTGTTTCTTCAAGTTCCACTAGAGCCATTCTGAAATGACATGTCATATGAATTTTTTCAACCTATTTCTAAAGGCTGGATTAGCAACTGTGAAAAGATATTATTTGCCTTTATGGTCTCCATGAAACCAATAAGATTTGGAAATGGATAGGGTTTCAGTTACATCGTTAGTAAGTCATACTTCTGAAGCTCATTCTGCAAAATTTCTCTTACAGACTCATCTGATTATTTACCTTATTTTCAATCTTAAAAAACACCCAAATTGAAGTTTAGTTTAAAAAAAAAAAAACAAAAAACCTCCATATAATAAAAGAGAGCTGCAAGGAACTACCCCTTGGACATCATGTTTAATAAAAAGAGTTAACTTTTAAAGGTGAACTCTGAAGCACTGGGATTCATTTTGTAATTGAAAAAATAACATATTTTGAGCTTTTCTTTTCTTATCTGTAAAAAGAAGGACTACTTTCTTTTTTTTTATTTAGAGAATAATTTATTAGTTTCTGTAATCAAACCCATGTAGATAAGACCTTACATATTTAATACAGTGTGTTACCCCTGTACAAATGGAAAAAATTATGTTTAACGTTTCTAGACCAATATGGCTGTTAATTTCTGTACAATGCCAACCCAACACGGTACAACTGGGATACTTTTTCCAAAGTTGACAGTACAGCTAAAGTTTCCAAAAATTCAAATTATATATATATATATATATATGTGTATATATATATATATAGATTTATTTATTTATATAAAAAGACCAATAGCAGTATGTTATGCATCAATAGCAGCAACATGCATTGAACCTGGACTGGCATCTCATTTCATACATGACATTTCACATGTTTCAATGCCATTCTCCCAAATCTTCCCACCCTCTCCCTCTCCCACAGAGTCCATAAGCCTGTTCTATACATCAGTGTCTCTTTTGCTGTCTCGTATACAGGGTTATCGTTACCATCTTTCTAAATTCCATATATATGCGTTAGTATACTGTATTGGTGTTTGTCCTTCTGGCTTACTTCACTCTGTATAATAGGCTCCAGTTTCATCCACCTCATTAGAACTGATTCAAATGTATTCTTTTTAATGGCTGAGTAATATTCCATTGTGTATATGTACCACAGCTTTCTTATCCATTCATCTGCTGATGGACATCTAGGTTGCTTCCATGCCCTGGCTATTATAAACAGTGCTGCGATGAACATTGGGGTACACGTGTCTCCTTCCCTTCTGGTTTCCTCAGTGTGTATGCCCAGCAGTGGGATTGCTGGATCATAAGGCAGTTCTATTTCCAGTTTTTTAAGGAATCTCCACACTGTTCTCCATTGTGGCTGTACTAGTTTGCATTCCCACCAACAGTGTAAGAGGGTTCCCTTTTCTCCACACCCTCTCCAGCATTTATTATTTGTAGACTTTTGGATTGCAGCCATTCTGACTGGTGTGAAATGATATCTCATAGTGGTTTTGATTTGCATTTCTCTGATAATAAGTGATGTTGAGCATCTTTTCATGTGTTTGTTAGCCATCTGTATGTCTTCTTTGGAGAAATGTCTATTTAGATCTTTGGCCCATTTTTTGATTGGGTCATTTATTTTTCTGGAGTTGAGCTGTAGGAGTTGCTTGTATATTTTTGAGATTAGTTGTTTGTCGGTTGCTTCATTTGCTATTATTTTCTCCCATTCTGAAGGCTGTCTTTTCACCTTGCTAATAGTTTCCTTTGATGTCTGGCACCATTTTTTAATTACGTTTCTCAATCATCATCTGGAAAGAAAACATTCTAGAATAACGTCATTAAAAACAGATCTGATAAAGCACGGTCACTACTACATATCATAAAGAAGGTACAAGATATTTTACATTCACAGAGGTATGATACAGTACTGTCCTACATCTATAATACTAGAGGATATAATTAAAAAGGCATTATTTGAGACTTGATTCTACTTTTCCAGCAGAGGGCCCAAAGGATGCTTATGACACAGCTCTGGTACAGAAATGCACCTTCTTAGATAGGATTTCCTTTCTTCATTGGCATAGTTCCAGGTACTCACTACTCTTCATGAACATCAGCTAAAAACCATTTAAAAAAATAAACAAAAACCAAACATTGGATTCATACAAAGATGACTGAGGAGAGGCAAGCAGGACTCAACCTAAGTAGTATTTGACCAACTCCGTCATGTCTGAATGGTTAAGAGCTTCACGGAAGAAAGGAGATACCAAGTAGCACTTCAAAGCTTTGGGCCACAACCAAAACACAGCATCATTTCAAACAGAAGCAGTAGCCAAACACTGCCCACTTGGATATGTTCAAGGATGTTGACGTCAGTATTTCATAATCTGCTCACTCATCCAGGAAGAAGGGGAGATCAGTTACTGTACTTTGATTGTGTTCAACTCAATCACCATGTTACAAAAATAGCAAGCTGCCATAATAAAAAATAAGGCTCCTCTATCCAGCACCAGTTATCTTCTGTTCTTCACCACCAAGCCCATGAATGCTCTAACCATATTCCAAGAACATGAGGGAGCACAGAAACCACATCTGATGTCTTAGCTGGGACCATCACTTTGGTCAGGCTGAGCTATTCCTCTGTGGTGTTATTTCCCTCATATTTCTGGTGTTTCATCTAACCATAAGGATTTTAGTTCTACATTATATGCACTCAGGAATGTGTCCACGTATTCATGTACAAATTCTGACTGAAGATGCATGGCCGTCAACTGAGTGCATGTTATACAGTAGGTGCAAGCTGGCAAAGCCTCATTTACGGGTGCAGCAGCTGCGTGTCAGTGTAAATCGCTCCTATGTCCCTTGCGCACCTCCAGGCTCTGGACAGGATAGTGTCAGAGACCACTTTGCCCCTTTGGCTGACGGCATTGTCTAACTGCATTCTCCCTCTTTCCCCTCTCCCTTCCTCTTCCCCCTGCAATAACCCACAGCCTTTAAGATTTTGTTTCTTCGGTTTTGATCGCCCGAGGTTTGATTGGTCCAGTTCTAATAGGTTTGGTGGCTATGGTGGGTGCAGGGGGTGGCTTTTCTTCTACTTTTTCCTGACAGACACCAGGAGGGTCGGTCAGGGTTTCAGGAGGTTTACTTGAGTCACTGTCCACTTTCTGGGCTTTGCCTTCTATCTGTTTGTTCTGTTGCTATTCAGAGAAGAACCATTGCGTGGACTGAAGAACCTCTGCTCTCTGCTTTGCCGGAAAGGACTAGATGTTGGTGTGGTGCTTCTGCCACTGATTGGAGGAGTGCCTGGTTTTATATCAATGCCACTTCCAAAGGCTTTTAGTTCCATTTCAGACATTTTTCCTGTGGTTGCAATCATGCTATGCTGTGTTCCAGCAGGGATCAATCCCCTGAAAGGCTGGCTTACTTGTGCAGTACGACTCATGCTCTGGACCTGTGCTTGTGGGGCAGTATGCTGTAATGGGGGCTGAAGAGTCTTAGGCAGAGCAATTAAAGGCTGCCCTGTAGATCCAAAATTAGGCAAAGAAAGCTGGGATGCTGGTAAAGGTACTGTAACCTGCTGGAGAGCACTTGGTGACTGGGCAGTGTTATAAAAATTTGTCTGACCAGGCTGTTGTACTTGTCCAGAATAAAGATTTGAAGCCCGGGTAAGATTCGCTCTAGCCTGGAGAAGATGTGTATCGATCAGTTGAGAACCTCCTAGTCCTGATGCCTGACCCAGCTGATGTTCATACAATATGGGAATAGGTTGAGTATTTGAAGTTTGTTGGAAGGCAAGACCTGACTGTGCTTTGGCAAGTTTCTGGTTTTGGACAGCTGGAAAGTTGTGGATGGCAGTACCAGAAAGAACCATAGATGGCTGGGACAGACTGCTTTGCATAAAGGCTGGCTGAACACTCAATCTGGCTTTTAAATATTACAATGACTTTGTGAAATATCAGTGAAAATATATTTCATCTCCAGTGAACATAGAAAAGCAATGATTTAGCATTTTGGATTTCTTGGTAGCTCAAATGGTAAAGAATCTGCCTGCCATGCAAGAGATAGGTTCGATTCCAGGGTTGCAGAGATTCCCTGGAGGAGGACACAGCAACCTTCCCCAGGATTCTTGCCTGGAGAATACTAACACTCAAACCAGCTTTTAAAATATTTCACTGGTTTTGTGAAATATCAGTGAAAATATATTTCATTTGTAGTCAACATAGAAAAGCAATTATTTATTATTTAGAAGGAAATGGTCATTATAGCAACAATTTTAGATTGTCTACATTTTCTTAGTGCATTAATTCTCCAATTTTTAAAAATCACTTTGTCTGTCTCTTTTGTATATATTTTGCCCTTCTGAGGGGAAAATAAAAAGATGAAGAATAATAAGAGAGAGTAAGGAGAGGAGAAGGAAAATAAATAAAGTGTGGTAATGCCTCCTGGATCATCAAAAAAGCAAGAGAGTTCCAGAAAAAAAAATTTATTTTTGCTTTATTGACTATGCCAAAGCTTTTGACTGTGTGGATCACAACAAACTGTCGAAAATTTTTCAAGAGATGGGAACATCAGACCACCTGACCTGCCTCCTGAGAAATCTGTGTGCAGGTCAAGAACTAACAGTTAGAACTGGACATGGAACAACAGACTGGTTCCAAATAGGTAAAGGAGTACATCAAGGCTGTATATTGTCACCCTGTTTATTTAACTTATATGCAGAGTACATCATGAGAAATGCTTGGCTGGATGAAGCACAAGCTGGAATCAAGATTGCTGGGAGAAATATCAATAACTTCAGATATGCAGATGACACCACCCTTATGGAAGAAAGAGAAGAGAACTAAGGAGCTTCTTGATGAAAGTGAAAAATTTGGCTTAAAACTCAGCATTCAGAAAGCTAAGATCATGGCATCTGGTCCCATTACTTAAGGTCAAATAAATGGGGGAACAATGGAAACAGTAATAGACTTTAGTTTTTTAGGCTCCCAAATCACTACAGAGGTGACTGCAGCCATGAAATTAAAAGACACTTGCTCCTTCGAAGAAATGACAACCCACTCCAGTATCTTGCCTGGGAAATCCCATGGACAGAGGAGTCTGACAGGCTACAGTCCATGGGGTCACATGAGTTGGACACGACTTAGTGACTAAACCACCACCACCTTGGAAGAAAAGCTATGACCAACCTAGACAGCATATTAAAAAGCAGAGACATTACCAACAAAAGTCCATCTAGTCAAAGCTATGGTTTCTCCAGTAGTCATGTAAGGAGGTGAGGGTTGGACCGTAAAGAAGGCTAAGTGCCAAATAATTGATGCTTTAGAACTGTGGTATTGGAGAAGACTCTTGAGAGTTCCTTGGACTGCAAGGAGATCCAACCAGTCAATCCTAAAGCAAATCAGTCCTGTATATTCATTGGAAGGATTGATGCTGAAGCTGAAACTCCAATATTTTGGCCACCTGATGTGAAGAACCGGCTCATTGGAAAAGACTCTGATGCTGGGAAAGATTGAAGGTGTGAGGAGAAGGGGACGACAGAGGATGAAATGACTGGATGGCATCACTGGCGCAGTGGACATGAGTTTGAGGAGGCCCTGGTACTGGTGATGGATAGGGAAGCCTGGCCTGCTGCAGTCCTTGGGTCTCAAAGAGTCAGAAACAACTAAGCAACTGAACTGAACTGAATGGATAGAGTAAGTGGAGGGGGGAAAGGAGGAGAAATTCTTGCCATTTTTAATATGTTTCAAATAATCTCTTGCTTGAAATAATTATAACATTATTTTCTGATGCACCCCATGTATAAATCCAGCATTAGAAATAAGACTACTGACAAAATACAAAAATTATCCAATTGCAATGAAGTTTTAGTTTCTAGAGAAATAGTTTCTATACTTGATTTTAATAATAAATGGCCTAATTTGTATTTTTCAGTCCCTTTTCTAGCTCAAACTCCAGTTAAGGTGAGAAAATTAGCAATCAGTAATAACTTTCAAAAGCAGAACAACAAACACCTCAGGTAGTTTTAAGTATTCTTATATATTTCTTCTTTCTCACTAACATGACTATAATTAGTGATTGTCAACCTGAATCACAGTTTTATGTCTCTTGTGTTAGATGATAAGTATTTGAAAGTAAGAGACCATATTTTATCCAGCAGCCAGGCTAAAAATTTGTTTTTAATGATTATTGTATAAATGAATTTATAGTTTGATAGTCCTTTTTCATTTAATTATTGTTGAGTTACAGTATTATATTAGTTTCAAGTGTAGAGCATAGTGGTTCAATATTTTTATAACACTAAAGTTCTTATAAAATAATAGCTATATCTCCCTGTGCTGTACAATACATCTTTGTTGCTTATTTATTTTCTCCATAGTGGTTTGTAGCTCTTAATCCTATACTACTATCTTATTCCTCCCCACTTGCTTCTTCTCATTGGTATCCAATAGTTTGCTTTTGTATTTAAAGGCTATTTCAGTTGTATCATACCAGCGTCCCTGGTAGCTCAGATAGTAAAAAGTGCCTGCCTACAATGCGGCATACCCGGGTTTGACCCCTACCATACCCATTTGATCCCTACGTTGGAAAGATCCACTGGAGAAGGAAATGGCAACCCACTCCAGTATTTATGCCTGGAAAATCCCATGGACCGAGGAGCCTGGTAGGCTACAGTCCATGGGGTGGCAAAGAGTCAGACACGACTGAGTGACTTCACTTTCACTTTCAGTTGTATCAGAAACATTCATCGTTATTACTTTTTTAGATTCAAATGTAAGGAATAGACAGTATTTGTCTTTCTCTGTCTGACCTACGTTACTAAGCATTCTTTAGGTCCAACCATATTGTTGCAAATGACGAATTTCATTCTTTTTTTATTACTGAGTAATATCCATGGGTTCACGAAGAGTTGGACACAACTGAAGCAACTTAGCAGCAGCAGCAGCAGCAGCAGCAATATATGTGAACTGTGAACTTCCAGATGTTCAAGCTGGTTTTAGAAAAGGCAGAGGAACCAGAGATCAAATTGCCAACGTCCGCTGGATCGTCGAAAAAGCAAGAGAGTTCCAGAAAAACTTCTATTTCTGCTTTATTGGCTATGCCAAAGCTTTTGAATGTGTGGATCACAATAAACTGTGGAAAATTCTGAAAGAGATGGGAATACCAGACCACCTGACCTGCCTCTTGAGAAACTTATATGCAGGTCAGGAAGCAACAGTTAGAACTGGACATGGAACAACAGACGAGTTACAAATAGGAAAAGGAGTACGTCAAGGTTGTATATTGTCACCCTGCTTATTTAACTTCTATGCAGAGTACATCATGAGAAATGCTGGGCTGGAAGAAGCACAAGCTGGAATCAAGATTGCTAGGAGAAATATCAATTACCTCAGATATGCAGATGATATCACTCTTAAGGGAGAAAGTGAAGAGGAACTAAAAAGCCTCTTGATGAAAGTGAAACAAGAGAGTGAAAAAGTTGGCTTAAAGCTCAACATTCAGAAAATGAAGATCATGGCATCTGTTCCCATCACTTCATGGCAAATAGATGGGGAAACAGTGGAAACAGTAGCTGACTTTATTCTTTTGGCTCCAAAATCACTTCAGATGGTGACTGCAGCCATGAAATTAAAAGGCACTTATTTCTTGGAAGGAAAGTTATGACCAACCTAGATAGCATATTCAAAAGCAGAGAATTACTTTGCCAACAAAGGTCCATCTAGTCAAGGCTATGTTTTTTCCAGTAGTCATGTATGGATGTGAGAGTTGGACTGTGAAGGAAGGTGGGTGCTGAAGAATTGATGCTTTTGAACTGTGGTGTTGGAGAAGACTCTTGAGAGTCCCTTGGACTGTAAGGAGTTTCAAGCAGTCCATCCTAAAGGAGATCAGTCCTGGGTGTTCATTGGAAGGACTGATGCTGAAGCTGAAACTTCAGTACTTTGGCCACCTCATGTGAAGAGTTGACTCATTGGAAAGGACCCTGATGCTGGAAGGGATTGGGAGCAGGAAAAGAAGGGGACGGCAGAGGATGAAATGGCTGGATGACATCACCTACTTGATGAACATGAGTTTGAGTAGATTCCGGGAGTCGGTGATGGATAGGGAGGCCTGGCGTTCTGCAATTCATGGGGTCACAAAGAGTTGGATACCACTGAGCGTCTGAACTGAACTCAACTGAATATTCCATTATATATATTGTAGAATTATTAGTACAAAATTTATATCTATTATAATCACAATTATATTTATTGTATATTTATACATAATTATATAATAATTAACATATGGTATAATTGTATATAGAGTATTATGTATAGCATATATATATGCTATATTTTCTTTATCCATTCATGTATTAATAGAAACTTTGGTTGGCTCATCTTAGCTATTGTAAATAATGCTGCTATGAATGTTGGAGTGCATCTAACTTTTAAAATTATTGGGTTTTTTTTTAGTTATATACTCAGGAACAGGAATACTACATCCTAATTTGTCAATAGACATCCTAAATATAAGCAGATTGATTCAATAATCAAAAGATACAGAATGGCTGGATGGATTAAAAAACAAGACCCAGTTTTTACTACCTTGAGGAGAAGCATATCATCACTAAAAATAAACATAAGCTCAAAGGGAAGGGAGGAAAGATGGTTCTCCAAGCAAATGGCAGCCCAAAGAAAGTGGGTGTAATCAGATTCATATGGGACAAGATAGACCTTAAGTCAAAAAAAAAAAAATAAGGTAATAAGAGACAAAAATGAACATTATATAATGACAAAGGGGACAATTCATAAAAGAAGACACAATAGTTCTTTATTTAATATATGTTCACCTAAATAGGAACATTAAAATATATAAAGCAAATACTACCAAACCTAAAAGGAGATTTAGCATTCCTACTTACAACAATGGACATATGATCTGGACAGAAAATGAACAATGAAACACCAGTTTTATTTGACACATTAGACAAGATGAACTTAACAGATGTATACAGAACATTCTATCCAAATGCATCAGTGTATACAGTTTTATCAAGTGTGCATTAAACATTCTCAATGATAGACAATATTCTGGGAACACAAAATAAATGTCAATAAGTTTAAGAAAATTGATATCATAACACACGTCTGTTCTGATCACAGCAGTATGAAAGCAGAAATAAACTGTAAGGGAGAAAGCAGGAAAAATCACCAACAGGTGGACACTAAGCAAAATGCTACTGAACAGCTATTGGGTCAGTGAAGAAATCAAAAGAGAAATTAAAAAACACCAGATGACAAACAAAAATGAAAGTGTAACATCCCAAAAGCTATGGGATACAGCCAAAGGAGTATAAGAAGGATGTTTACAGAAATACAGTCCTGCCTCAAACCCAAGAAAAATCTCAAATATCAATTTAATGTCACATCTAAATGAAATAGGAAAAGAGAAATAATTAGACTCCAAGTTGGTAAAGGAAGGATATAATAAAAATCAGAGTAGAAATCATTATAATGGAGACCAAAATGATAATAGAAAACAATCATTAAACTTAAGAGCTTTTTGATTAAAGACAAACAAAATTGGCAAACTTTAGCTAGAATAACTGAGAAAAAAAGGCAAGACATATAAGACATATAAATAAAATCAGAAACAAAACAGGAGAAATTACCTCAGATACCACAGAAATACAAAGGTTCATAGGTGAGTATTATAAACAATTATATACCAACAAATATCCAACCTGGTGACTCAGACAGTACAGAATCTGCCTGCAGTTCAGGAGTTGGGTTCTATTCTTGGGTCAGGAAGATCTCCTGGAGAAGGGAATGGCAACCCACTCCAGTGTTCTTGCCTGGGAAATTCCATGAACAGAGGCACCTGGCAGGCTATAGTTCACGAGGTCTCAAAAGAGTCGGACACAACTGAGCGACTAACACACACACACACACACACACACACACACACCAACAATTTGGATAACCTAAAAGAAACTGATAAATTCTTTAAATCATAAAACATCCCAAGACAAAATTACAAAGAAATAGAAATTCTGGATAGATCAATCACTAGTAAGGAGATTGAAATGGTAATGAAAAATTTACCCTCCTTCCCCCCCCAAAAATTTCAGTATCAGACAGTTTCATTGCTGAATTAAATTAAACATTCAAAGATGATTTAATATCTATCCTCTTTACACTCTTCAAAAAAACTGAAAGAGGTGGAAATGCATTATAATTCATTTTATGAGGCCAACATTATCATAACAAAGCAGATAGAGATACTTAAAAAAAGAAAGTTCCTGGCTTATATCTCTGATAACTCTAAACATAAGAAATCAACAAAATATTAGCAAGCCAAATGCAACAGTAAAATAAAAGGATCATAAAACATAATCAAATGTGATTTATTCCAGGGATGAAAGTATAGTTCAATACACATCAATACATGCAAAACTTATGTGAGCGAAGTTGCTCAGTCATGTCTGACTCTTTGTGACCCCATGGACTGCAGCCTACAAGACTCCTCCGTCCGTGGGGTATTCCAGCAAGAATACTAGAGTGGGTTGCCATTGATACACCATATTAACAAAATGAAGGATCAAAAAACCATATGATCATTTAAGTAGATGCAAAAAAAGCATTTGAAAAGATTCAATACATATTTATTATAAAACACTCTCTATAAAATGGGCAGAGAAGAAATATATTTCAACATAATAAAGGTCATATAGGACAGACCTACAGCTAACATCATAGTCCAGGATGAAATATGAAAGCTGCCCCTTTAAGATCAGGAAAAGACAAGATGCCCACTCTCTCCTCTTCTGCTCAACATAATATTGAAAGTTCTAGCCAGAGCAATTAGACAAGAAAAGGGAAAAAAGTCATTCAAATTGGAAAGGAAGAAGTCAAACTGTCACAATATGTGGACAGCATTTTTATTTATGAAAAGCCCTAAAGATACTAACAAACTATTAGAAATAGTAAAGTACTGCAATAAAGATAAAACATGCAAAATAACTACACAGGCATTTATTATTTTTCTATGCTAACAACAAACGAGCAGAAATAAATTTATGAACATGTTCCCATTTAAAACCATAATATAAAGAATAAAATAGGAATAAATTTAACCAAGAAGGTAAAAGACCTATAAACTGAAAATTATAAACTATCAATGAAAAAAACTGAAAAAAGACACAATGGGAAGATAGTTCTGCCCATGTATTGGAAGAGTTGTCAGTGGTGGTTTAGTTGCTAAGTAACGTCCACCTCTTGTGACCCCATGGACTACAGAGCACCAGGCTCCTCTGTCCATGGGATATTCCAGGCAAGAATACTGGAGTGGATTGCCATTTCCTTCTCCAATAAAAAACGTTTATAGTATGTAAGACAATTTACATATTCAATACAATACTATCAAAATTCTAACGACATTATTCACAGAAATAGAATTTAAAAATCCTAAAATTTATATGGAGCCACAATAACTCTGAACATCCAAAGCAATCCTACTTAAAAAAAGCAAACCATGGGAAGTAAGAATCACATTCTCTGGTTTCAAATTATACTACAAACCAATAGTAATCAAAACAGCATGGCACTGTCAGAAAAAAAAGATGGAACATAATTTAAAGCCCAGGAATAAACCCACACAAATATAAACAATTAATTTCAGAGAAAACAGCAAATAACACACAATGAAAAAAGGAAAGTCTTTAATAAATGGTGTTGGGAAACCTGAATAGCTATATGCGAATGAATGAATCTAGACCTCTAACATATACCATAAACATAAACTAACCAGAATGGATTAAAGAATTGAATGTAAGACCTAAAACAATAAAACTATTAGAAGAAAAAAAGGCAAGGGAAACAAAAGTAAAAGTACATAAATGGGATTACATCGAACTAAAATCCTTCTTCACAACAAAAAGAAAGCCATCAGCTAAATGAAAATGCAACCTAGTAAATGAGAGAAGATATTTGCAAATCATATATCCCACGAGGGGATAATATCTAAAATATACAGATAATTCATCCCAACCAACAAAAAAAGAATCAAACAACCTGATTTTTAAAATGGGCAGAGGATCTGAATATATATATATATATTTTTTTTTTTTTTTTGAAAGAAGACTTGTAAATGGTCAACCTGGCACATGAAAAGATGTTTAACATTACTAATTATTCAGTTCAGTTCAGTGCAGTTCAGTCGCTCAGTCATGTCCGACTCTTTGCAACCCCATTAATTGAAGCACACCAGGGATCCCTGTACATCACCAACTCCCAGAGTTTACCCAAACTCAATGTTCATCGAGTTGGTGATGCCATCCAGCCATCTGATCCTCTGTCGTCCCCTTCTGCCCCCAGTTCCTCACAGCATCAGGGTCTTTTCCAATGAGTCAAGTCTTCGAATGAGGTGGCCAAAGTATTGGAGTTTCAGCTTCAGCATCAGTCCTTCCAATTAAAAAACCAAGGACTGATCTCCTTTAGGATGGACTGCTTTGATCTCCTTGCAGTCCAAGGGACTCTCAAGAGTCTTCTCCAACACCACAGCTCAAAAGCATCAATTCTTCAGTGCTCAGGTTTCTTTATAGTCCAAATCTCACATCCATACATGACCACTGGAAAAAATATAGCCTTGACTATACGAAACTTTCAGAGAAGGCAATGGCACCCCACTCCAGTACTCTTGCCTGGAAAATCTCATGGGCCGAGGAGCCTGGTGGGCCGCAGTCCAAGAGGTTGCTGAGTCGGACACGACTGAGTGACTTCACTTTCACTTCTCACTTTCATGCATTGGAGAAGGAAATGGCAACCCACTCCAGTGTTCTTGCCTGGAGAATCCCAGGGATGGGGAAGCCAGGTGGGCTTCCATCTATGGGGTCGCACAGAGTCGGACACTACTGAAGCGACTTAGCAGCAGCAGCACATGAAACTTTGTGGGCAAAGTAATCTCTTTGCTTTTTAATATGCTATCTAGGTTGGTCATAACTTTCCTTCCAAGGAGTAAGCGTCTTTTAATTTCATGGCTGCAGTCACCATCTGCAGTGATTATGGAGCCTCCCCAAAAATAAAGTCTGACACTGTTTCCACTGTTTCTCCATCTATTTCCCATGAAGTGATGGGAGTGGATGCCATATATTCATTTTCTGAATGTTGAGCTTTAAGCCAACTTTTTCACTCTCCACTTTCACTTTCATCAAGAGGCTCTTTAGTTCCTCTTCACTTTCTGCCATAAGGGTGGTGTCATTTGCATTTCTGAGGTTATTGATATTTCTCCTGGCAATCTTGATTCCAGCTTGTGCTTCTTCCAGCCCAGCGTTTCTCATTATGTACTCTGCATAGAAGTTAAATAAGCAGGGTGACAATGTACAGCCTTGACGTACTCCTTTTCCTATTTGGAACCAGTCTGTTGTTCCATGTTCAGTTCTAACTGTTCCTTCCTGACCTACACATAGGTTTCTCAAAAGGCAGGTCAGGTGGTCTGGTATTCCCATCACTTTCAGAATTGTCCACAGTTTATTGTGATCCACACAGTCAAAGGCTTTGGCATAGTCAATAAAGCAGAAATAGATCTTTTTCTGGAACTCTTTTACTTTTTTGATGATCCAGATGATGCTGGCAATTTGATCTCTGGTTCCTCTGCCTTTTCTAAAACCAGCTTGAACATCAGGAAGTTCACGGTTCACATATTGCTGAAGCCTGGCTTGGAGAATTTTGAGCATTACTTTACTAGCGTGTGAGATGGGTGCAATTGTGCAGTAGTTTGAGCTTTCTTTGGCATTGCCTTTCTTTGGGATTGGAATGCAAACAGACCTTTTCTAGTCCTGTGGCCACTGCTGGGGTTTCCAAATTTGATGGCAATTGAGTGCAACACTTTCACATCATCATCTTTCAGGATTTTAAATAGTTCAACTGGAATTCCATCACGTCCACTAGCTTTGTTCATAGTGATGCTTTCTAATGCCCACTTGACTTCACATTTCAGGATATCTGGCTCTAGGTGAGTGATCACATCATCATGATTATCAGGATCGTGAATATCTTTTTTGTATAGTTCTTCTGTGTATTCTTGTCACCTTTTCTTAACATCTTCTTCTGTTAGGTCCATACCACTTCTGTCCTTTATCAAGCCTATCTTTGCATGAAATGTTCCCTCGGTATCTCTAATTTTCTTGAAGAGATCTCTAGTCTTTTGCATTCTATTCTTTTCCTCTATTTCTTTGCATTGATAACTGAGGAAGGCTTTTTTTATCTCTCCTTGCTGTTCTTTGGAACTCTGCATTCAGATGCTTTTATCTTTCCTTTTCTCCTTTGATTTCACTTCTCTTCTTTTCACATCTATTTGTAAAGCTTCCTCAGACAGTCATTTTGCTTTTTTGCATTTCTTTTCCATGGGGATAGTCTTGATCCTTGTCGTCTGTACAATGTCATGAACCTCCGTCCATAGTTCAACAGGCACTCTGTCTATCAGATCTAGTCCTTAAATCTATTTCTCATTTCCACTGTATAATCATAAGGGATTTGATTAAGTCATACCTGAATGGTCTAGTGGTTTTTCCTACTTTCTTCAATTTAAGTCTGAATTTGGCAACAAGGAGTTCATGATCTCAGCCACAGTCAGTTCCTGGTCTTGTTTTTGCTGATTGTATAGAGCTTCTCCACCTTTGGCTGCAAGTATAATCAATCAGATTTCGGTGTTGACCATCTGGTGATGTCCATGTGTACAGTCTTCTCTTGTGTGGTTGGAAGAGGGTGTTTGATATGACCAGTGTGTTCTCTTGGCAAAACTCTATTCGCCTTTGCCCTGCTCATTCTGTACTCCAAGGCCAGATTTGCTGTTACTCCAGGTGTTTCTTGAATTCCTACTTTTGCTTTCCAGTCCCCTATAATGAAAAGGACATCTTTTTTGGGTGTTAGTTCTAAAAGGTCTTGTAGGTCTTCATAGAACCGTTCAACTTCAGCTTCTTCAGCGTTACTGGTTGGGGCATAGACTTGGTTTACTGTGATATTGAATGGTTTGCCTTGGAAACGAACAGAGATCATTCTGTCCTTTTAGAGATTGCATCCAAGTACTGCATTTTGGACTCTTTTGTTGACCATGATGGCCACTCCATTTCTCCTGAGGGATTCCTGCCCTCAGTAGTAGATATAATGGTCATCTGAGTTAAATTCACCCATTCCAGTCCATTTCAGTTCGCTGATTCCTAGAATGTCGACATTCACTCTTGCCATCTCCTGTTTGACCACTTCCAATTTGCCTTGATTCATGGACCTGACATTCCAGGTTCCTATGCAATATTGCTCTTTACAGCATCAGACCTTGCTTCTATCACCAGTCACATCCACAACTGGGTATTGTTTTTGCTTTGACTCCATCTGTTCATTCTTTCTGGAGTTATTTCTCCACTGACCTCTAGTAGCATATTGGGTGTGGGGCCACCCAAAACAGATGAGTCAAGTGGGGAGGTCTGACAGAATGTGGTCCACTGGGAATAGCAAACCACTTCAGTATTCTTGCCTTGAGAACTCCATGAGTGGAATCAAAAGGCAAAGTGATAGGATACTGAAAGGGGAACTCCCCAGGTTGGTAAGTGCCAAATATGCTACTCCAGATCAATAATTATTAGGGACATGCAAATCAAAACCACAATGAGATATAGCCTCACTCCTGTTAGAATGGCTATGATTCAAAAGACAAACTATAATAATTGTTGAAATGGACGCAGGAGAAAAGGAAACCCTAAAATATACATTGTTGATGGGAATGTGAATTGGTACAACTACTATGGAAAACAATATGGAAATTTCTCAAAAATTAATAAGACAATTACTATACGATCCAGTGATTCCAGTTCTGGGTATTTATCTGAAGAACAGGAAAATTCTTTTTTATTTTTTTTATTTATTTATTTTAATTAGAGGCTAATTACTTAACAATATTGTATTGGTTTTGCCATACATCAACATGAATCCACCACAGGTGTACACGTGTCCCCATCCTGATCCCGACTCCTACCTCCCTCCCCGTACCATCCCTCTGGGTCATCCCAGTGCACCAGCCCCAAGCATCCTGTATCCTGCATCGAACCTGGACTGGCAATTCAGTTCTTACATGATATTATACATGTTTCTGTGCCATTCTACCAAATCATCCCCCACCCCTCCCTCTCCCACAGAGTCCATAAGACTGTTCTATACATCTGTGTCTCTTTTGCTGTCTTGCATACAGGGTTATCATTACCATCTTTCTGAATTCCATATATATTTGTCAGTATACTGCATTGATGTTTTTCTTTCTGGCTTACTTCACTCTGTATAATGGGCTCCAGTTTCATCCACCTCATTAGAACTGATTCAAATGTATTCTTTTTAATGGCTGAGTAATACTCCATTGTGTATATGTACCACAGCTTTCTTATCCATTCGTCTGCTGATGGACATCTAGGTTGTTTCCGTGTCCTGGCTATTGTAAACAGTGCTGTGATGAACATTGGGGAACACATGTCTCTTTCAGTTATGGTTTCCTCAGTGTGTATGCCCAGCAGAGGGATTTCTGGGTAGTATGGGAGTTCTATTTCCAGTTTTTTAAGGAATATCCACCCTGTTCACCATAGTGGCTGTACTAGTTTGCATTCCCACCAACAGTGTAAGAGGGTTCCCTTTTCTCCACACCCTCTCCAGCATTTATTGCTTGTAGACTATTGGATCGCAGCCATTCTGACTGGCATGAAATGGTACCTCATTGTGGTTTTGATTTGCATTTCTCTGATAATGAGCGATGTTGAGCATCTTTTCATGCATTTGTTAGCCATCTGTATGTCTTCTTTGGAGAAATGTCTATTTAGTTCTTTGGCCCATTTTTTGATTGGGTCATTTATTTTTCTGGAATTGAGCTGCAGGAGTTGCTTGTATATTTTTGAGATTAGTTGTTTGTCAGTTGCTTCATTTGCTATTATTTTCTCCCATTCAAAAGGGTGTCTTTTCACCTTGCTTATAGTTTATTTTGTTGTGCAGAAGCTTTTAATTTTAATTAGATCCCATTTGTTTATTTTTGCTTTTATTTCCAATATTCTGGGAGGTGGGTCATAGAGGATCCTGCTGTGATTTATGTCAGAGAGTGTTTTGCCTATGTTCTCCTCTAAGAGTTTGATAGTTTCTGGTCTTATGTTTAGATCTTTAATTCATTTTGAGTTTATTTTTGTATAGAGTATTAGAAAGTGTTTCAGTTTCATTCTTTTACAAGTGGTAGACCAGTTTTCCCAGCACCACTTGTTAAAGAGATTGTCTTTTCTCCATTGTATATTCTGCATGTGTACCCTTCTGTTCATCAGGGCAGGTATTATTTATAATACCCAAGATATGGAAACAGCGTGAGTGCTCATTTGTGGATGAATGGATAAAGATGAAGAACACACATGCAGTGGAATACTTCTCAAACATAAATAAAGATGAGCTCTTGGCACTTGTGGCTACATGGATGATTGTGGGGAAATTATTTTAAGTGAAATGAGTCAGAGCAAGACAAACACAATATGATTTCGTTCTTATGTGAAATACTTTTGAAAAATAAAGTAAACACAACCAAATAAACACATAAATACAGAGAAAAGTTTGGTAGTTACCAGAGGGAAAAAGGTGGGGCCTAGGCAAAATGGTTAATGGGAGCCAACTGTGTAATGACGAATGGAATTTAGACCTCTGAAGCTCCATACTGTAGTGCATTCAGAGGACAAATATACACAGGAAACAAGATTTTTAACCAATATTACCTCAACAATAAAAAAATCAGTCCAACTCTATAGAGAACAGTGAAAATCTAAAGAAAATGCATATACTTTGTACATGATATGTTTTATTTATAATTTTGTTCAGTTCAGTTCAGTCGCTCAGTCATGTTTGACTCTTTGTGATCCCCTGGACTGCAGCCCGTCAGGCCTCCCTGTCGATCACCAACTCCCAGAGTTTACTCAAACTCATGTCCATCTAGTTGGTGATGCCATTCAACCATCTCATCCTCTGTTGTCCCCTTCTCCTCCCTCCTTCAATCTTTCCCAGCAGCAGGGTCTATTCCAATGAGTCAGTTCTTGTCAGGTGGCCAAAGTATTGGAGTTTCAGCTTCAGCATCAGTCCTTCCAATGAATATCAGGACTTATTTCCTTTAGGATAGATTGTTTGTACTCAATTCCTAAATGAAAAAGTATAGAAAATCTTTTCTTAAAAAGACTCTTCCCCAAAAGAATAAGGAAAAAAGGCACAGTTTACAAAGTTAAGATTTTATAAAATTATAACTTTCAGGTTTTACCACACAAGATCCTTTCTACTGTGTTCATTTACATTATTTAATTTATTGTACACATGCATGCTCTTTTGCTAAGCCATGTCTGACTCTTTGCAACCCCATGGACTGTAGCCGGCTGATCTCCTCCGTCCATGGAATTTTCCAGGCAAGAATGCTGGACTGGGTTCCCATTTCCTTCTCCAGGGGATCTTAGTGAGCTAGGGGCTGAACCTGGAGAAGGCAATGGTGCCCCACTCCAGTACTCTTGCCTGGAAAAATCCCATGGATGGAGGAGCCTGGTAGGCTGCAGTCCATAGGGTTGCTAAGAGTTGGACACGACTGAGCGACTTCACTTTCACTTTTCACTTTCATGCATTGGAGAAGGAAATGACAACCCACTCCAGTGTTCGTGCCTGGAGAATCCCAGGGATGGCAGAGCCTGGTGGGCTGCTGTCTATTGGGTCGCACAGAGTCAGACACGACTGAAGTGACTTAGCTTAGGGACTGAACCCATGTCTTTAGCATTGGCGTGCAGATTCTTTATCACTGAGCTACCTGGGATGCCCTCTTTTTACTATATAAATATCCCTTATTTTTTCAGTGTACTGAACATAGTTCTTTTACATACATGACAGAATGTGAAAGATATTGAGAAAATAGTAAATCTAAAGGCTCAAATAAAGGAAAACAATAGAATGGGAAAGATTAGAGGTGTTTTCAAGAAAATGGAGATACCTAGGGAATATTTCATGCAAAGATAGGCACAATAAAGGACAGAAATGACAAGGACCTAACAGAAACAGGAGAGATTAAGAAGAGGTAGCAAAAATACACAGAACAATACAAAAAAGGTCTTTATGACCCAGATAACCATAATGGTATGGTCACTCACCTACAGTGTGAAGTCAAGTGGGCCTTACTACAAAGTTGGTGAAGGTGATGGAATTCCAGCTGAGCCAATCCGAATCCTAAAAGATGATGCTGTAAAAGTGCTGCACTCAATATGCCAGCAAATTTGGAAAACTTAGCAGTGGCCAAAGGACTGGAAAAAGTCAGTTTTCATTCCAATCCCAAAGAAGGGCAGTGCCAAAAGGATGTTCAAAGTACCAAATAGTTTCATTCATTTCACACAGTAGCAAAGAAATGGTCAAAATCTTTCAAGCTAGGTTTCAGTAGTAGATGAACTGAAAACTTCCAGATATACAAGCTGAGTTTAAAAAAGACAGAGGAAGCAGAGATCAAATTGCCAACATCCATTGGATCATAGCAAAAGCAAGGAAATTCCAGAAAAAAAAAATTTACTTCTTCTTCATTCTCTTCCCTGATGCCTTTCACTGTGTGGCTCACAACAAAATGTGGCAGATTCTTAAAGAGATGGTACTACCAGATGATCTTATCTGCCTCCTGAGAAAACTGCATGCAGGTCAAGAAGCTACAGTTAGAATAGGACATGGAATAACTGACTGTTTCAGAATTGAAAAAGGAGTACATCAAGGACATCTACTGTCACCCTGCTTATTTAACTTCTATGCAGAATATATCTGGCAAAATACCAGGCTGGATGAATCACAAGCTGGAATCAGGACTGTAAGAAGAAATATTCACAACCTCAGATATGCTGATGATACCACTCTAATAGCTGAAATTAAAAAGGAACTAAGGAGCCTTTTAATGAAGTTTAAAGAGGAGAGTGAAAAGTCTGGTTTAAAATTCAACATTCAAGAAACTAAGATCATAGCATCCAGTCTCATCACTCCGTGGCAAATAGATGGGGGAAAAGTGTAAAGAGTAACAGACTTTCTCTTGTTAGGCTCCAAAATCACTGTGGATGGTAACTGAAGCCATGAAATTAAAAGATGCTTACTCCTTGGAAGAAAAAGTATGGCAAACCTAGACAGCATATTAAGAAGCAGAGACATTGCCTGTTGTAACCTCTTCTTTTTAATTTCTAATTTTGTCGATTTGATTCTTCTCTCTTTTTTTCTTGATGAGTCTGGCTAAAGGTTTGTCAATTTTGTTTATCTTCTCAAAGAATCAGCTTTGGTTTTATTAATATTTACTCTTACTTTTTTAACATTTATTTTTCATTTATTTCTGCTCTGATCTTTATGGTTTCTTTCCTTCTGCTAATTTTTTTTTTTTTTTGTCCTTATTTTTCCGGTTGTTTTAGGTGTAAATTTAGGTTGTCTATTTGATGTTTTTCTTGTTTCTTGAGATAGGATTGTATTGCTGTAAGTGTCCCTCAAGAACTGCTTTTACTGCATCCCATAGGTTTTGGGTGGACTTCCCTCATGATACAGACAGTAAGGAATCTGCCTGCAATGCAGAATACCCAGATTCAGTTCCTGGGTTGGGAAGATCCCCTGGAGAAGGGAACGGTAGCCTGCTCCAGTATTCTTGTCTGGAAAATTCCATAGACAGAAGAGCCTGGTGGCCTACAGTCCATTGGGTCACAAAGAGTCAGACACGACAGAGTGACTAACACAACTTGCATTAGTATAGACCTTGGGTCGGAATGTAAATTGATATAGTGTCTATGGAACATGGTACGGAGATTCCTTAAAATACTGGGAATAAAACCACACATGACCCAGCAATCCCACTCCTAGGCATATGCCCTAAGGAAACCAAAACTGAAAAAGACACATGTACCTCAATGTTCATTTTGAACGCGGAGGCAATCTAGATGTCCATTGACAGATGAATGGATAAAGAAGTAGTGGTACATACACACAATGGAATTCTACTCAGCCATAAAAAGGAATTAATTTGAGTCAGTTCTAATGAGGTGGATGAACTTAGAGACTGATATACAGAATAAAGTAAGTCAGAAAGAGAAAGAGAAATATCATATACTAACACATATATATGGAATCTAGAAAGATCATATTGATGAATTTATTTGCAAGGCAGCATTGGAGAAACAGACATAGAGAACAGACTTATGGACATGGGGGAAAGGGGAGGAGAGGGTGAGATGTATGGAGAGAGTAACATGGAAACTTATATTACCATATGTAAAATAGATAGCCAATGGGAATTTGCTGTATGACTCTGGGGACTCAAACAAGGGCTCTATCAACCTAGAGGGGTGGGTTGGGGAGGGAGATGGGAGGGAGGTTCACAAGGGAGGGGATATATGCACACCTATAGCTGATTCATGCTGATGTTTCACAGAAAACAACAAAATTCTGTAAAGCAATTATCCTTCAATTAAAAAATAAAAAACAAAGCTAACGTAAACTGAAAAAAAAAAAAAAAGAAAAGAAAAGAAGAAGAAGAAAAAGAAGCCGATCACTTTGCCTACAAAGGTCTGATGCTTCTTTCAAGAGAACATATTCAATGATTCAGGTAAACAAATTATCTTCAGTCTATGAAATAGAGTGCTATATATGGATTCAATACTGACTTAGAATTTCAGAGTCTACTGTTTTGGAGAGACTAAGGGAAGTTTTTTCTCCAGTTAGATTCATGCTATTTTCTTTTATCTCTCATCACTCCTTTGCCTTTTTACATCCTGTGTGTGGAAAGAAAATCTCTGCCTATAGTGTCTTTTGGAACAAAATTATGACCTCAGAATCCAAATGTGTATATTCCTGGTAACTCTTATTATGCCTTCAATAGAATCTGTGCTAGGTCCCTAAGAAGAAATCTGGCCACTCATTTGCATTAACCAAAATTAAAGTCTGAAAGGCAGATTTTCTTTTTGAGTCATTTATTATAAGTAAACTAGTAATAGTAATATTATTATAGCTTTCAATTTCAGTAAGTTTCACTCTAGCACTCTCTTTGACTGCCTATCTTCCTAGCACTAACAATAATAATAATAACATCATCTCACCTTCAAACCAAAAGTGAAAATGCAATACTAATGATCTGAAGCCTTCATTTAAAGCTTTCATCCAAGTATGCTACTTTTTTTCAGTGGATAGCAGAAGCCTACTGAAATATAAAACTCCATAGCTGCCCTTTATTTTCTCAGAAAGCAAATCACTGCTAAACTTTGTCCATTTGAGTTTATAATCCAATTCCTGGCACAGTGCTTGGCACTTCTAAGATTAAGAAACATTGTAAATTATTAATGGAAGCATGAAATAAACTCCCAGTATGCTTATCTTCCACACAAGATTAATTTTTAAAAGTTGTCAATACTTCTTTTTAAAACATTATACAATGTAAAGTTCTCAAAGAATACTCCTTTAAAAATATTCCTTTCACTATTGTTTTGACTGTTGGCTTAAACCTATTGCCTTTTCAAAGAACATATTCTAAATTTGGAACTCTCTTAACAAGTTGTGTGATTTGTCTGTTAGTAAAATGCCATTACTAACAAACAAATGGATGGCACCACCGATGCAACGGACATGAACTTGGGCAAACTTTGGGAGATGGTGACAGACAGGGAGGCCTGGCGTGTTGCAGTCCATTGGGTTGCAAAGAGTTGGACATGAGTGGGCAACTGAACAGCAATAAGGTACCATATATAACTCCTGTGTGGCTCCTTTAATTGTAAGTGTGAAAAGGAGCCAAGAAGAGGGATAGAAAACCCCATTAATACCATCTGTAACTACTATGACTGACCTCATCTCTCTACAGGTAAGACTCTAGAGGAAAGTTTTCCAGTTATCAGTCAGGTCACTAGAGCATGCATGCAATTTTTATCATTATATTGAAAGGCAATGACGTTTTATGACAAGTATAATACACTCTTACTTTACAAGTATTCACTCAGTGGGAAAGGAGGTATTTGAAAGATATTAAATAAGGACACTTTGTGTTCTCAGATATTGAGGTACTCAGTCTTCACTAAAGATGGAATTTCATTTGTTAGTATCACTGACTTCAACGTTGGTGGTTTGTTTCGTGGTGCTTTATACTGACTTGGATGAAAACAGAAGTCATCCTCTCTGAGAGGATCGCTCCACTGCCTCACACGTTCTCAGGAAGATTTCCGCTACCCTTGTCTTATGTAAGGACAAAGTGGTTTAATTACAGAGAGTGCTTTGTACTTATTAGAGCATGGTTTGCTGCTGCCTTATCTTCTGGAGCCTGGATGTTAGAAGTTCTATTTTTTGTTAAGAATATGTTCTAATTTAAGTTCAAGGGACAAACCCTTCACAGAAAGAAACTTCTACTTTGCAAAAATTTTACTTTATCTTCCAAAACTTGATTGGTTTTTAATCAGACTTAACTATACTATTTTAAATTTCCATGGACTTCCTATTTATTTCTAGTTATTCCTTGTTAAAAATAACATTTATACTTTCATGGATATAGTATCTTTTTGCAAATCTCTTTGTTAGTCAGTTCAGTTGCTCAGTCATGTCCGACTCTTTGCAACCCCATGCACTGCAGCACGTCAGGACTCCCTGTCCATCACCAACTCCTGAAGCTTACTCAAACTCATGTCCATCGAGTTGGTGATGCCATCCAACCACCTCATTCTCTGTCATCCCGTCCTCCTCCTGCCTTCAATCTTTCCCAGCACCAGGGTTTTTTCCAACGAGACAGTTCTTCTCATCAGGTAGCCAAAGTATTGGAGTTTCAGCTTCAGCACCAGTCCTTCCAATGCATATCCAAGATTGATTTCCTTTAGGATTGACTGGTTGGATCTCCTTGCAGTCCAAGGGACTCTCAAGAGTCTTCTCCAACACCACAGTTCAAAAGCATCAGTTCTTAAGTGCTCAGTTTTCTTTATAGTCCAACACTCATATCCATACATGACCACTGAAAAAACCATAGCTTTGATGAGACAGACCATTGTTGGCAAAGCAATGTCTCTGCTTTTTTATATGCTCTGCTTTTTAATCTCTTTGTGGATATTAATTATAGTTTTTAAGATGTCTTTATTTCATCTGATCTTCTTTTTCCTAATGTTTCTCTTGCCTTAAGTCTTTATTCAAATTACTAGAGGTTCTTGGGGGCCTACTCTTCTTTTTAATTAATAAGATTTATTTTTTTAATTTTATTTTATTTTTAAACTTTACAATATTGTATTAGTTTTGCCAGATATCAAAATGAATCTGCCACAGGTATACATGTGTTCCCCATCCTGAACCCTCCTCCCTCCTCCCTCCCCATACCCTCCCTCTGCGTTGTCCCAGTGCACCAGCCCCAAGCATCCAGTATCGTGCATTGAACCTGGACTGGTGACTCATTTCATACATGATATTATACATGTTTCAATGCCATTCTCCCAAATCTTCCCACCCTCTCCCTCTCCCGCAGAGTCCATAAGACTGATCTATACATCAGTGTCTCTTTTGCTGTCTCGTACACAGGGTTAATTTCTATAGCACTTTTAGATTTACAGCAAAACTGACAGAAAGTAAGAGTTTCCATATGTCCCCTGTTGGCACACATGCACAACCTCTCCTACCGTTACTCTTCTGCACCAGAGTGTACATTTGTTACATTGATGTGCATGTTCATTTTTTAAAGTAAAGTTGCAAAGTATTAGGTGCATTGTATGGGTAGTGTATATTGACTGGTAGGATTGGCATGAAATAATTCACTGCACAACTGGGTTTTTCATTGAAAGTGAAAGCATTAGTCTCTCACTTGTATCTGACTTTATGACCCCATGGACTAGCCTACGAGGCTCCCCTATCCATATAATTGTCTAGGCATGAATACAGGGGTGAGTAACCATTCCCTTCTCCAAGGGATCTTCCCAACCCAAGGATAGAACCCAGGTCTCCTGCATTGCAAGCAGATTCTTTACCATCTGAGCCACCAGGGTTTTTCATTGGACACACTAAAATGTTATTTATATATGTTTTTTCTCTAGTTCAGCTTCTCTTGAAAAGTGTCCTTCATGGGTACAAACAGAAGCAATTGTTTTGCAACTGTGCTGGGAAGGAGGACTGGCCTTGGAGGTTTTACCATTTGTTATATAGACAGAGCATACCTGAAGGCAATAAATCCAGTGTCAGCCTAACCTGGATGAACCCAGATGAAATTACTGGTTCATATAGCTGAGATTTTGGTTCTATTTGTTTTGCAGCATTTTCATTGCAATAACTAAAAAATAGCTATATGCAGTAGGTAGAATGATGCAGCCCAAATATATCAGATCTTAATTCCTAGAATTTGTGAATGTTTCCATATACTGAAAAAGGATCTTGTTGTTCAGTTACTCAGTCATGTCCTACTCTTTGCGACCCCATGGATTGCAGACACCAGGCTTCCCTGTCCTTCACCATCTCTACATGGATATGATTAGGTGAAGAATCTTGAAATGAGCAGATTATCCTAAAGAGGTGGGTCCTAAATACCATTACTAGTGTCCGTGTGAGATAGGGGCAGAGGAAGATTACACACAAAAGGGGAGATTACACACAAAAGGGAAGGTAAGGTTATTTAATGTAGTCTGAAGCAAGAAATGGAATATCTTCTAGAGCCTGTGCAGACATTTGGGTCCTGCCAAGCCTTGATTTTAGCCTATTGATACTGATTTTGGATATCTGGCCTCTAGAATTAGAATAGAATAATTTTTTTTCAAGCCATCAATTCTGTGATAATTTGTTAGAGCAAGCATAGCTGAGTGAAATTTGATTAACTTTT
Organism: Bos indicus; assembly: GCF_029378745.1. Lineage (NCBI taxonomy): Eukaryota > Metazoa > Chordata > Mammalia > Artiodactyla > Bovidae > Bos > Bos indicus. The sequence goes on from NC_091766.1 coordinate 104,439,164, forward strand.
CTTGGATTTCTGCATTATATTTGACTTGATTTTCCTTTCCTCTCATTTCCATTGTACTAGGGAATTACTTGTGATGTGCTAATGTAATATTCTATTTTGAATATACTTTGAGTTCTGAATAATTTTTAAACCTTTTTAGTTCCATCTTTCCATCCAAATGTTCTTTCAGGTTCTTGGTGTGAGTTGATAGCTTATACTTTGATGAATGTATCATATTAATTATAGTTGTTGAGACCTCTGTATCTAAAGGTTTATCACTGTAGCCTAAAAATCAGCCCCAACCTTAATGATTTAAAGCAATATTTTATTTGATTTTATTATCTCTTACAGTATCTGTGGGTCTGAAATTTGGAAGCATTTTTTTGGGAGACAATTTTCCATGTCTATTACATTTCTGCACATGTATGAAAGAGAAATTGATGGTTTTGTTAGATACATTTTATTTATTTTTTCATTTTTATTTTTTTTATTTTTTTTAAGTCTTAATTTTATTTTATTTTTAAACTTTACAAATTGTATTAGTTTTGCCAAATATCAAGATGAATCCACCACAGGTATACATGTGTTCCCCATCCTGAACCCTCCTCCCTCCTCCCTCCCCATACCATCCCTCTGGGTCGTCCCAGTGCAATAGCCCCAAGCATCCAGTATCGTGCATCGAACCTGGACTGGCAACTCGTTTCATACATGATATTATACATGTTTAAATGCCATTCCCCCAAATCTTCCCACCCTCTCCCTCTGCAACAGAGTCCATAAGACTGTTCTATACATCAGTGTCTCTTTTGCTGTCTCATACACAGGGTTATTGTTAGCATCTTTCTAAATTCGATATATATGTGTTAGTATACTGTATTGGTGTTTTTCTTTCTGGCTTACTTCACTCTGTATAATAGGCTCCAGTTTCATCCACCTCATTAGAACTGATTCAAATGTATTCTTTTTAATGGCTGAGTAATACTCCATTGTGTATATGTACCACAGCTTTCTTATCCATTCATCTGCTGATGGGCATCTAGGTTGCTTCCATGTCCTGGCTATTATAAACAGTGCTGTGATGAACATTGGGGTACACGTGTCTCTTTCCCTTCTGGTTTCCTCAGTGTGTATGCCCAGCAGTGGGATTGCTGGATCATAAGGCAGTTCTACTTCCAGTTTTTTAAGGAATCTCCACACTGTTCTCCATAGTGGCTGTACTAGTTTGCATTCCCACCAACAGTGTAAGAGGGTTCCCTTTTCTCCACACCCTCTCCATTTGAGGATGTTTATATAGCAATGAATTTTGGAAGACAGATGCAGTGTGTCTTCACAGTTCATAACAGGACTCATTGATCTGGTTCTGGTTCATGTAGCTCAGATATTTGCAGTCAAACTCTTTTATGCATTAGAGGGAGCTGGAGATCTCTACCTTCACTATTATTCTAGGTTATCTCCATGGGGATCTCAACACATGGTAGTTGAAGCTTTCAACGCATCACAGTATCAGGGTAGTCATACTGCATGCAGAAAACGCAAGAATGAAGAGTCCAGTGAGCAAGGCAGAAGATGCTTCATTTATGGCTGCATATACAAAGTCATATGGAGAAGGCAATGGCACCCCACTCCAGTACTCTTGCCTGGAAAATCCCATGGATGGAGGGGCCTGGTGGGCTACAGTCCATAGGGTCGCTAGGAGTCAGACACAACTGAGCAACTTCACTTTCACTTTTCACTTTCATGCATTGAGAAGGAAATGGCAACCCACTCCACTGTTCTTGCCTGGAGAATCCCAGGGACGGGGGAGCCTGGTGGGCTGCCGTCTATGGGGTCCCACATAGTCGGAGACGACTGAATCGACTTAGCAGCAGCAGCAGCATACAAAGTCATGTGGTATCATTTCAGAAGCATTCTGTTAGTTACAAGCAAATCAAATATCCACTTAAATTCAGACAATCTTCTCTTTATGACGAGCAACAATATTTGTGAAAAGCATCTGATACTAGAGCTATTGTAATGCCCATCTTTGGAAAATATAATCTACTACAGTGGGACCAGCAAGGATAGAACCAGAAACTTCACACGTGTGTGTGTGTATATATATATATATGTATGTATAGTATATATATCATATACATGTATGTATAAATATAAAATATTAAATATTTATAAATAAATATATAAAATAAATACATACACACACACATACTTGGTTTCCTTTTCTCTGGGAACTCTGCCTGATACAAATGTCTGAAAAACATTGACTCAAACAAAATAAAGGGACAGTTTGGACCCTTATTATCTCCAAGCCAAACGTTTGATATGTTAGTTTAATCTACAAGACATTACTTTTCCAACAAAGGTCCGTCTAGTCAAGGCTATGTTTTTTCCAGTGGTCATGTATGGATGTGAGTTGGACTGTGAAGAGAGCTGAGCACTGAAGAATTGATGCTTTCAAACTGTGGCGTTGGAGAAGACTCTTGAGAGTCCCTTGGACTGCAAGGAGATTCAACCAGTCCATTCTGAAGGAGATCAGCCCTGGGATTTCTTTGGAAGGAATGATGCTAAAGCTGAAACTCCAGTACTTTGGCCACCTCATGTGAAGAGTTGACTCATTGGAAAAGACCCTGATGCTGGGAGGGATTGGGGGCAGGAGGAGAAGGGGACGACAGAGGATGAGATGGCTGGATGGCATCACCGACTGGATGGACTTGAGTTTGGGTGGACTCCGAGTGTTGGTGATGGACAGGGTGGCCTGGAGTGCTGCAATTCACAGGATCGCAGAGTCAGACACGACTGAGTGACTAAACTGAACTGAATACTACAACCAGACAACTGGAATGTGTTCATTATATCCGCATGTACACGTGAGGAAGCAGAGGTTGGGTAAAGGTAAACAAAATGCCCAGCCACTTAGGAGATGAGAGCCGGGGCTGCAACGGGATGTTATGCCTTTCCCCTCTACCGCATGTTGCTATCATCAGTCATGTGACAACTGACCTTAGTATTTATCTTAAAACATCAACAAATTATTTGTTTCATATTTAAGAATATTATAAATTATTGATAAATCAAAATTTGATGCTTTTTTAAGTGAAGAATGGTGACTCATTCCCTATCATTCTAGATTCTTTAACTAGCTGCCTCTTTTTATGAGGAACTCTTTATACCTATAAAATATAAATGTTTAGCATAAAAGTATCTTAATGATATATCTGTGAGTAGAAACTTATTATGAAATGGAAAGTCAGGATACTTTCATTAAAAACACTGATGTTGTATTTTTTCATAATCATATTAACATAAAATCTAACTTTCAGTTTCTGGTTATAAAAAATATATATATATGGATTACTGAAATTTTATAAAATATAGAATATAATAAAGAAAAAGCAAACTAACTACAATTCAATTTTTCAGATATAATCACATTTATTACTTCAGCATGCAACTTCCAAAAATATTCAATGCATACAATGTATACCTGTGGTGGATTCATTTTGATATTTGGCAAAACTAATACAATTATGTAAAGTTTAAAAATAAAATCCATCAATGCAAAAAAAAAAAAAGAAAAATTGTACCATATTTAACATTTGCACTTGTTTTTCATTTCCTGCAGAATAAGCAGAAATTCCATGTCTCTTCATATGATTTTTGATAGCTATTGTGCATTTTAGTTTCCTGGTGGATTCCCTGGTGGCTCTGTCAATAAAGAATCTGCCTGCAATGCAGGAGACCTGGGTTCAATCCCTAGGTTGGGAAGATCCCCTGGAGAATGGCGTGGCTACCCACTCCAGTATTCTTGCCTGGAGAATCCCCATGGACAGAGGAGCCTGGCAGGCTACAGTCCATGGGGTCTCACGTACCTGAGTGACTAAGCAGACATATTGTGCATTTTACATATGCAACAAGTCAAAATTTATTTATTCATACTCCTACTTTAGACAAAGTGAAAAGCGGAAACACCATATTATAAATGGCAATATCTGTCATCTTCACACATACATCTTTGCTCATTTTCGATAATTTCTTTAGGAAAGTATCCTGAAATTAGAATTTCTGACTAAACAATATGACATTTAAGCTTATATAATAATGATTAAACTCCAGTTGCTTTATTTAGTCTACTTACTTGCCTTCCAACATAACTGGCCTTTTAAAAACACTCACCAACCTTTTTTAGAATATCATGTGGTTAAATTATTACGATTACTGTAAAAAATTCTTAACTCTGAACTCATGTGAAATGAAATACTAACACTTTTGAGAAATTTATCATATAAAGAACAAGTACTGAATCTATATTTTAGTGCATGCCCTAAGTAATACCGATTTAATATATAATAAATTTGCTTGCATTGTTTTATAATATTTGTGAAACAGAAACTATCATTAACCTGAAAGTGGTATCCTTGTACAAGGTCATGTAACTATTAGGCAGTGAACAGCTTCTGCTTCAAGAAATGGAATAACAGAAAACTTTTAACCTTCTTTGTGAAAAAAAAAAAAAAAAAAAACCAGACAAAATATAAGAAGCAATGCGCCTGAAGACACTAGATATCAAATTAAGACAGTGTTCTCTGAAAGATGAAAGACAAATCAAGTGAGTACTAAAATTACATTGATTATGGCCTTTAAATAATATACCAAATGTGATACAGGGAGGGAAACCCAGGTAGAGTCCAGAATTGCAAAGAAGAGACAGAGGTTTGAATCCAGGGAGACAAAAAGGACTACTTCTTGAAGGACAGAGAAGCTGAGAAAAGAGAGTTGCATGTGATCATATCCCAGGAGTCGGCAAAAGGTGTCCAAGGAGAGTCTTGATCTGTATGTGTGAAGAAACGAAGGCTGAGAGAAGACCATCAAATGAGTCAGAGGGAATTATAGCTGATGTTATTTTCCAGCAAGAGTATAAAATTCATAATTCAAGGAAAATTACCCAGAAGCATTTTGTAACAGTAGGGAAAATAATTGCTGCTTTGATGCTACTAAACAAAACATCAAAATCCATATAAATCACCATTTCCAAGTAACTTAACTATGTCCCTTCAAACATTTTTACAAGAATACAGAGATATTCAGAGCCCAGCAAAGAAAAATTCATATCTCCCAGTTAATAAAATAGTACCAGCCATATGAAGAAGCAGTAAATATGACCCACATGAGGAGAAAAATCAATTGTGGCAGATCCAGAATATTGGAAAAGATGTTACAATTAGAAAACAGGTACATAAACCCTGTTATTACTGTATTAAACATATTTACACAGTTAAGTATCAATAAGGAAGGTATAAAATTTTCCAAACTTAACTTAAAAAATAAGTTGTTTTTACTTTTTAAGAAATAAAAAGTAAAATGTCTGAAATGAAAAATACATTGATATAACTAGTAGCAAATTAGATAGAAGGAACTTGAACACATCTTAGGATAAAGTACCCAATATGAAACACAGAGGGGAAAGTAATTAAAAAAAAAATAAACAGAGTATCAGTGAACAGTCTAATATAACTGGGGTTCCTCAAAAGGAAGAGAAAGGTGAGAAAGAAAAATATGTGAAGAATAAATGTTGAAATTTTCCAAATTTGCTAAAAAAATCCCCACAAACCTATAAACCTATAGATTCAAGGTCAATAAACCACTGTAAACATAAAAAACACTAAACCAAAGCATATCATAATTAAATTGCTCAAAATAAGAAATAAGAACACAATATTAAACATATGTAGAGAGAGGGCAAGTTGTATATGTAGTAACAATGGTAATGATCACAGCAGATTTTTCCATCACAAAAAAAGAAGAAAAGGAGTATATAGCAACATCTTCAAACTACTGAAAATAAACAACAGCAAAAAAAACCCAAAAACTATCAACTTAGAATTCTATACCAAGGTTAATTTTTTTAAAAAATGAGCAAACTTAACAATAATAAACAGAAGAAAACTCCAGGCTCATATCACTTAGGAACTTAGACACAAGAATTTTCAATAAAGTATTAGGAAGTTCCAAGAATGCAGAAAAATTATTATTTTTTAAAAAATGACAAATAGAACTTACTCCAGGTATGCAAAGGTGGTCCAACATTTGGCAATTAATCTACAGTATCAATAATGTCTGCAACAGCAATAGACTAAAAGAGAAAATAATTAATTGACAAACTGAAATGATCACATGATGCAAAGAAAAAAAAAGCATTTTACAAAATCTGATACTATTCAGGATATAAACTCACAACATACTAAGAATAGAGAACCTCTTCTATCTGATAAAAAAACATCTCCAAAAAAATCTCTACAGCTAACATAATACTTAATGATGAAAGGATTGATGTTTTATCTGAGTTTGGAAACAAGGCAAAGACGTCCTCTTTTATCAACCTTTCCAACACGGTAATAGAATTTCTCACCTGAACTATGAGGCAAAATGAAAAAATAAGAGTCATCTAGACAAGAAATGAAGATGACATACTTTACATTTGCCAATATAGAAAATCCCGAGAAATACAGATTTTTTAATAAGAATTAATAAGTGAATTTATTAAGGTCTAGGATACAAGATTATCATAGGGAAATAAATTATATTACCACATACTATCAATAACCATGTGGACACTGATGTTAAAAATACAATATTGTTTAAAATGCAATAGTGTTAAAATAGAATACTCTTTAAAATTTTCTCAAAATAAATGACCTTGTAACTACTAGATCTGCCTGAAAGCATTAATTACAATAGATCTGAAGTGTAAGAAACTTAAAGGAAGCCCTTCAGGTAGAAGAAAAATAATATGGGATAGAAATATTAGTATATGCAAAGCCATGAAGGACATGAGAATAGAAACCACACTGTAAATATCTGACTTTTAAAAGTTTGACTTATTTATTTTTAATAGGAGAATAATTGGTTTACAAAATTGTGTTGGTTTCTGCCATATATCAACATGATTCAGCCATACGGATACATATGTCCCCTGCCTCTTAAACCCTCTCTCCTACCTCCCACCCCACCTCATCCCCATAGGTTGTCACAGAGTGACAGCAATTTCCCACTGCCTATCTATTTTACATCCAGTACTATCTATGTTTCTATGCTACTCTCTCAATCCGTCCCACCTTCTCCTTCCCCCACTACATCAACAAGTCTGTTCTCCATGTCTACACCTCCACTGCTGTCCTGCAAATACATTCATCAATACTATCTTTCTAGAGTCCATATATATGCATTAATGTATGATCTGTGTTTTTCTCTAATTTATTTCATTCTGACTCTAGGTTTTCATCCATATCATTAGAACTGACTCAGATGTGTTCCTTTTTATGGTTGAGTAATATTCCATTGTATATATGTACCACATTTTTTTAAACATTCATCTGTTGATAGACATCTAGGTTGCCGCAATGAAAACGGAGGATACATGTGTTTTTTCCAATTATGCTTTTCTCATGGTATATGCCTGGTAGTGGGATTGTTGAGCCATAAGGTAGTTCTATTTTTAGTTTTTTAAGTAATATCCATACTGTTCTCCATAGTGACTGTATCAATTTACATTCCCATGAACAGTTCAGGAAGGATACCTTTTCTCCACACCCACCCTACCGTTTACTGTTTGTAGAGTTTTTGTTGATGGCCACTCTGACCATTGTATTGATTTGTATTTCTCTCATAATGAGTGATGTTGAGCATCTTTTCATGTGTTTATTAGCTGTCTGTATGTCTCCTTTGGATAAATGTCCCTTTAGGTCTTCTGTCCACTTTTTGATTGGGTTGCTTTTTTTTTTTTTCCTGGTATTGAGCTGCATGAACCAGTTACATATCTGACTTAAAAAAAAATAACATATATCTCTTTAAAAGGCAATTTATTATCGAAACAAAAGTAACACTATTTTGAGAGTTTACAAATTGTGTATGTATTTGAGAGAATATTTGAAAATCAGTTAAGTTGAGAAATGGGAGTATATTTTAAGATTTCCATACTTAACATGAAATGGTATAATATCACTTGAGGGTAAACAGTGATGTTAAGGATGTATAAATTAAGTCCAAATAACCACTAAAATAAATACAGTTAGTCAGCTCATAAAAAATGCTCAACACATAAGGAAGCAGGACAAGAGAGAAAAAGGAGGATAATACAAAAGGGACAAGTGAAAAAAAAAATCATAAGCAAGACAGTAGATTCAAAACAACCCATATTAATAATCACATTAAAAATAAATGGTCAAAACAATCTAATTAAAAACCAGAGTGCGTCAAAGTAAACAGAAAAGCAAGATATCTAAATCCACTTGAAAATAGAAATATAAATAAATTTATAAAGTAAAAGGATAGTAAAAGATAGTAAAGTAAAAGGATAGAAGATGATATACTGTTGACTCTTGAATGACTCTTGAATGGATTTGAACTCCAAGAATCTCTAATACGTATGTGAGGATTTTCTCAATTAACATGTACTAAAATACTAGGCTGTCCACATCTGTTTCAATTTACTGATGAGGGACTGCAGATAAGGAGGGGCCCACTGTAGACTTACATGAGGATTTTCAGTTGCATGGAAGGTTGGCCTTCCTAATCTCCATGTTGTTCAAGGATCAACTGTGAATAATAGTCAAAGGAAAGCTGGAAATACATATTTAAACATGTACACATAATGGGAAGCAGATATTATACAAATATGTTTTGGTGTAAAAATTTTACAAGGGATACACAAGGTCATGTCACATGACAAAGGGATCAATTTATCGATAGAACGTACAATCCTAAAAATTTAGCACTTAATAACAGATTTCAGAATAAATAAAACAAAAAGTAAGAAGTAATAGACAAATCTGTAAGTATTTGTGGATAATTAGTGATTGATATCGGAGAAGGCAATGGCACTCCGCTCCAATACTTTTGCTTGGAAAATCCCATGGACGGAGGAGCCTGGTAGGCTGCAGTCCATGGGGTCTCTAGAGTCGGACACAACTGAGCGACTTCACTTTCACTTTTCACTTTCATGCATTGGAGAAGGAAATGGCAACTCACTCCAGTGTTCTTGCCTGGAGAATACCAGGGACAGGGAAGCCTAGTGGGCTGCTGTCTATGGGGTCACACAGAGTCAGACACGACTGAAGCGACTTAGCAGCAGCAGCAGCAGTGATTGATATAAAAAAAATAACTGGAAAGTCAGTAAGGACACAGAAGACTGGAGCAACGGTATCAACCAACATTCAGTTCAGTTCAGTTCAGTCGCATTGCAGCACTCCAGGCCTCCCTGTCCATCACCATCTCCCAGAGTTCAGTCAAATTCATGTCCATCGAGTCAGTGATACCATCCAGCCATCTCATCCTCTGTCGTCCCCTTCTCCTCTTGCCCCCAATCCCTCCCAGCATCAGAGACTTTTCCAATGAGTCTTTGCATCAGGTGGCCAAAGTATTGGAGTTTCAGCTTTAACATCATTCCTTCCAAAGAACACCCAGGGCTGATCTCCTTCAGAACGGACTGGTTGGATATCCCTGCAGTCCAAGGGACTCTCAAGGGTCTTCTCCAACACTACAATTCAAAAGCATCAATTCTTTGGCGCTCAGCTTTCTTCACAGTCCAACTCTCACATCCATACATGACCACTGGAAAAACTATAGCCTTGACTAGATGGACCTTTGTTGGCAAAGTAATGTCTCTGCTTTTCAATATGCTATCTAGGTTGGTCATAACTTTTCTTCCGAGGAGTAAGCGTCTTTTAATTTCATGGCTGCAGTCACCATCTGAAGTGATTTTGGAGCCCTCAAAAATAAAGTCTGCCACTGTTTCCCCATCTATTTCCCATGAAGTGATGGGACCAGATGCCATGATCTTCGTTTTCTGAGTGTTGAGCTTTAAGTCAACTTTTTCACTCTCCTCTTTCACTTTCATCAAGAGCCTTTTTAGTTCCTCTTCACACTACCTAATTTATAAATCACTCCACACAACAGCAGAATACACATTCTTTCAAATAAAAATCGAATATTTATAAAAGCAGACCACTTTTCAAAGCACATCAAACGTGTGGGGTGTCAGTAAAGCGGTACTTAGGAGAAATACTATGTCAGTAGATATATGTATTAAAAATAAACTCAGTTTCTCCATAAAGAAACTAGAAAAGTGGTAAGAAAATTAAGTTGAAAAAAATTGAAGAAAGAAATATGAAAGGTCAAGAGTCACAATTAATGGATGGAAAAGAGAGACATGACAGAGGGAAACGAAGCCAAAGGTGAAACCTTGAGACAATCAACAAAGGGATAAAACTTGAGCCAACGAGTTGGGCAGAAATTGGCGGTGGGAGGAATTGGCCCTTGGCCTGTTTTCATGTGGCCTATGTGCTACGAGTTTTCTAAAAAGAGCTGCAAAGACCAAAATAATAATAATAATTTATTTTGTTTTTAAGGCTAAAACATCCCATTGTATATGTGTATCACTATTTGTCCATTTATCTATTGATAGAATTTTGGGTGTTTTTTTTTCCTTCTCTTGGCTACAAGAAAATACCACAATGGGTATCTGTGTGCTTTCTTCAGCAAAATGTCATTTCGGTGGGGGTTGTTATATATATATAAAACCCTTAATATGTTGATCTAGTTCCTTATTCTCACTTTCTGAAGAGTTTTTAATCATAAATGGGTGTAATATTTTGTCAAAAGTTTTTTCTGCATCTATTTAGGTAATGCTCAAAATCCTTCAAGCTAGGTTAGCAATACATGTACCAAGAACTTCCAGATGTACAACTGTTGCTTCTTGACCTGCATACAGGTTTCTCAGGAGGCAGGTTAGGTGGTTTGGCATTCTCATCTCAGATATTTCAACAGTTTCTTGCTATCCACATAGTCAGAGGCTTTGGCATAATCTTAAAGCAGAAGTAGATGTTTTTCTGTAACTCTCTTCCTTTTTCTATGATTGAACAGATATCAACAATTTGACCTCTGCTTCCTCTGTCTTTGCTAAATTCAGCTGGAGCATTTGGAAGTTTTCTGTTCACATACTGTTTCAGGCTCAGTTGGAGAGTTTTAAGCATTACATTGCTAATGTGTGAGCTGAGTGCAATTGTACAGTAGTTTGATCATTTTTTGTTATTGCCTTTCTTTGGGATCGGAATGAAAACTGATCTTTTCCAGTCCTGTGGCCACTGCTGAGTTTTCCAAATTTGCTGGCACATTGAGTGCAGCACTTTAACAGAATCTTTTTTTTAGGATTTGAATTAGCTCACCTGGAATTCCACCAAATCCACGAGCTTTGTTTGTAGTGTTACTTCCTAAGGCCATCTTGACTCTGAATGCTTTCCCTCTACTATCAGGAGTAAGATATGACTATCCACTCTTGAAGGAGGAAAATGGTCAGCCACTCCAGTTTTCTGGCTTGGAGTATTCCATGGACAGAGGATCAATGCAGTTTATAATACATGGTGTTGTAGAGTCTGACATACCTGAGCAAAGTAGGCACACCACCATTCTTATTACTTCTGTTTACCATAGCCTAGAAGTTTGACAAAGACCAAAAGTAGTTAAAGGACAATAAAAAGAGATAACATATATGTATATATTGGAAGGAAAAAGTGAAATGGTTTCTACACACAGATGATATGATCATCTATGTAGAAAATCTGATAGTCTATAAAAGCTTCTAATATTGATTTGTGACTTTAACATGGTTTAGGGTACAAAAATTTGTTTTTATATTCCAGCAAAAAAAGAAATAAGATACAATTAAATATCAATTAATTTTAATAATAAAACAGCTGTGAAATACTTAGATATGACAGACCATCTACAAAACCTCTTCACAGTAGCAATATTCCTAAGCAATTAAAGACCTAAATAAACAGAAAGCTATATCTGATTTATGAGTCTGAAGATTCAATATCTTTAAATTTGCCAAATATAAATCTAATTCAATACAAATCTAATCAAAATCACAGAAGGTTTTTTTTTTTTTTTTAAGAAAATTTGAATTCAAGTATGGCAAAGCCTTTGACTGTGTGGATCACAACAGACTGTGGAAAATTCTGAAAGAGATGAGACTACCAGACCACCTGACCTGCCTTTTGAGAAAACTCTATGCAGGTCAGGAAGCAATAGTTAGAACTGGACATGGAACAACAGACTGGTTCCAAAATGGGAAAGGAGTACATCGAGTCCGTATATTGTCACCCTGCTTATTTAACTTATATGCAGAATACATCATGAGAAACGCTGGACTAGACAAAGCACCAGCTGGAATCAAGATTGCCAGGAGAAATATCAATAACCTCAGATATGCAGATGACACCACCCTTATGGCAGACAGTGAAGAAGAACTAAAGAACATCTTGATGAAAATGAAAGAGGACAGTGAAAAAGCTGGCTTAAAGCTCAACTTTCAGGAAACTAAAATCATGGCATCCACTTTCATCATTTCATGGGAAATAGATGGGGAAACAGTGGAAACAGTGTCAGACTTTATTTTTGGGGGCTCCAAAATCACTGCAGATGGTGATTGTAGCCATGAAATTAAAAGATGCTACTCCTTGGAAGAAAAGTTATGACCAACCTAGACAGTGTATTATAAAGCAGAGACATTACTTTGTCAACAAAGGTATGTCTAGTCAAGGCTATAGTTTTGCAGTAGTCATGCGTGGATGTGAGAGTTGGACTATAAAGAAAGCTGAGTGCCAAAGAATTGATGCTTTTGAACTGTGGTTGTTGGGGAAGACTCTTGAGAGTCTCTTGGACTGCAAGGAGATCACACCACCAGTCCCTCCTAGAGGAAATCAGTCCTAAATATTCATTGGAAGGACTAATGTTGAAGCTGAAACTTCAATACTTGGGCCACGTGATGCGAAGAACTGACTCATTGGAAAAGACCCTGGTGATGGGAAAGATTGAAGGCAGGAGGACAAAGGGACAACAGAGGACAGGATGGTTGGGTGGCATCACCAACTCAATGGACATGAGTTTGGGTAAACTCTGGGAGTTGATGACAGACAGGGAAGCCTGGCATGCTGCAGTCCATGGGTCACAAAGAGTTGTACACAACTGAGTGGCTGAACTGAACTGAACTGATAAATTCATTAGAAATGCAAAGACCTAACAAAGCTGAGATAGCTAGAGGGAAGCTGCTATGAAACACAGGCAACCCAGGCTGGTGCTCTGTGGTGACCTTGAGGAGTGGGATGGGAAGGGAGAGGGAGGCTTTGAGGGTGTATAGATAGCTAAATAGATAGGTAGATGAATGTCATTCATTTGTGCCCGAACTTTGTGACTGCATGGACTGTAGGCCATTGAATTCTGCAGGCCAGAATACTGGCTTGGGTAGTCTTTTCCTTCTCCAGGGGAATTTTCCCAACCTAAGGATCCAACCCAGGTCTACTGCATTGTATATGAATTCTTTACCAGCTGAGCCAACAGAAAGCCCTTGAATTATATATAATATATATTATATAATCACTACAGATGGTGACTGCAGCCATGAAATTAAAAGACGCTTACTCCTTGGAAGAAAAGTTATGACCAACCTAGATAGCATATTGAAAAGCAGAGACATTGCTTTGCCAACAAAGTCCGTCTAGTCAAGGCTATCATTTTTCCTGTGGTCATGTATGGATGTGAGAGTTGGACTGGGAAGAAAGTTGAGCACCAAAGAATTGATGTTTTTGAACTGTGGTGTTGGATAAGACTCTTGAGATTCCCTTGGACTGCAAGGAGATCCAACCAGTCCATTCTGAAGGAGATCAGCCCTGGGATTTCTTTGAAAGGTATGATGCTAAAGCTGAAACCCCAATACTTTGGCACCTCATGTGAAGTGTTGACTGATTGGAAAAGTCTCTGATGCTGGGAGGGATTGGGGGCAGGAGGAAAAGGGGACAACAAAGGATAAGATGGCTGGATGGCATCACTGACTCGATGGACATGTGTCTGAATGAACTCTGGGAGTTGGTGATGGACAGGGAGGCCTGGCGTGCTGCAATTCATGGGGTCTCTAAAGAGTTGGACACGACTGAGTGACTGAACTGAACTGAATATATATATATATATATATATATATATATATATATATAATTCTGATATAAAAAATTTAGAAAATTTCTTTGACAATGTTAAATGAATAAATAGCCATGGTAGAAGCTGTGGGAAAAAAAAAAAAAAAATTTGTGAAGCATACATCTGATAACGGGTTTTCATCTATAATAAAGTTGAAACCATATAAGAACCTTCTCAACCTTTTAAGAAATAACAAAAGATTGAAACAGACCATAGAAGATATACAGTAAAAACATACACATGATAAGATGTTCTACTTCATTAGCCCCTAGATAAATATACATTAATATCTCATTAAAATATGTTAGAATGACTACAATGAAACAGGCTACCACGCACCTGTTGACAAAGATGTGGAGAAAGTGCAACTCTTGGACTTTTCTGATGATAATGTCAAATAATACAACCACTTCATGAAACATTTTAGCAGCTTCTAAAACAAGTTAAGCATATACTTAGCTTGTATCCTACCCACTTTAAATCCTATATATTGAATAACTTTTTTAAAAAAATGTATATTGGTTTTGGATAAAAATGGTGAAGAAGGAAGACATGGATTTCACCACTACATGTGGAACAGTTTTCACTGGAATTTAGCTGGAGACTGGCAGAAAAACTCCTGTACAACCAAGGCTGTAAGAAAGGTCCACATGGAATCAGGTAGGTAGGAAGAGAAGTGATCAGGTCAGGATCTATTCTGATGGGAGGGAATTCAATGGGAAAGGGGAAATGCATGGGAGGAGATATGCCCTAAGGAGGAGGTGGTTTGAGCCACATATTGGGCCCCCCAGTTCTAGAGACTGATACAGAGAAGACAAGCTCCCGTGGCTGGTTGGAGGGATAATGGGACTGAGAGAAGGGCCATAGGAAACCTGAACTCTGCTCAAGAGGAGGATACAGTGCCAGCTTGCTTTGAAACAGGAAGAAGATGGCAGACTGAAGACTGTTGTGCTGGTTGCCTGATCTCTTGAGACTGTCTGTTGTGCACCTCAGCTGGAGCCAAACATGACATGACAATACCTTTAGAAAACCCCAAAATTTCCACCAAAAAGCTACTGAAAGTAACAATGAATCCACTAAAGTTCAAGATACAAGACTAAGATACATCAAGCTGTTGCTTTTCTCTACATTAACAATGAAATATAAGAAAGAGAAAGCAAAAAAAAAAAAAAAAATCTCATTTAAAATTGCATCAAAGAGAATAAAATTCCAAAGAAAAAGTTAACCAAAAAAGTGAGAGACTTATCCTCTGAAAATCTAAGACACTGATGAGAGGAACTGGATATGGTACAAAGAAATGGAAAGATATCCTTTGTTCTTGGAAGAATGAATACTGTTAAAGTGTCCATACAACCCAAAGCAACCTACAGATTTAATGTAATCCCTATCAAATCTGTATGCAAGTCAGGAAGCAACAGTTAGAACTGGACATGGAACAACAGACTGGTTCCAAATAGGAAAAGGAGTATGTCAAGGCTGTATACTGTCACCCTGTTTATTTAACTTATATGCAGAGTACATCATGAGAAATGCTGAACTGGAAGAAACACAAGCTGGAATCAAGATTGCCAGGAGAAATATCAATAACCTCAGATATGCAGATGACACCACCCTTATGGCAGAAAGTGAAGAGGAACTCAAAACCCTCTTGATGAAAGTGAAAGTGGAGAGTGAAAAAGTTGGCTTAAAGCTCAGCATTCAGAAAACGAAGATCATGGCATCTGGTCCCACCACTTCAAGGGAAATAGATAGGGAAACAGTGGAAACAGTGTCAGACTTTATTTTTCTGGGCTCCAAAATCACTACAGATGGTGACTGCAGCCATGAAATTAAAAGATGCTTACTTCTTGGAAGGAAAGTTATGACCAACCTAGATAGCATATTCAAGAGCAGAGACATTACTTTGCCAACAAAGATTCGTCTAGTCAAGGCTATGGTTTTTCCTGTGGTCATGTATGGATGTGAGAGTTGGGCTGTGAAGAAGGCTGAATGCCGAAGAATTGATGTTTTTGAACTGTGGTTTTGGAGAAGACCCTTGAGAGTCCCTTGGACTGCAAGAAGATCCAACCAGTCCATTCTGAAGGAGATCAGCCCTGGGATTTCTTTGGAAGGAATGATGCTGAAGCTGAAACTCCAGTACTTTGGCCACCTCATGCAAAGAGTTGACTCATTGGAAAAGACCCTGATGCTGGGAGGGATTGTGGGCAAGAGGAGAAGGGGACGACAGAGGATGAGATGGCTGGATGGCATCACTTATTCGATGGACGTGAGTCTGAGTGAACTCCGGGAGTTGGTGATGGATAGGGAGGCCTGGCATGCTGCGATTCATGGGGTCGCAAAGTATCAGACATGACTGAGCCACTGATCTGATCTGATCTGATCTGATCTATCAAAATACCCAAAATATTTTTCATAGAACTTAAACAAAATATCCTAAAATTTACATAGAAGCACAAAGACTTGTGCTTTTTTGAAAGCACAATTTTGAAATTTTGCTGAATGAAAATTTTGAAAAAGCAAAGAATTTGCTTTTTGAAAAAGCAATTTTGAAAAAGAAGAGCTAAACTGAAGAATCATGTTCTCTCATTTCAGACTACAAATCTGCAGTAATTAAAACAGCATGATATTGGCTCAGAAACAAACGCATAGATCAACGGAATAGAATAGAAATCCCAGAAATAAACCCATTTGCCTATGGCCAACTGACCTATAATACAGAAGGAAGAATATACAATGGAGAAAAGATTGTCTCTTTAGTAAGTGGTGCTGAGAAAACTAGACAGCTATATGTTTATAAAAGTGAGATTAGAACAATTTCTCATACCATATATAAAAATAAGGTCAAAAGGAATTTAAACCTCAGTATAAGGCCTGAAACTCTAAATTATCTAGAAAAGAACATAGACAGAATACTCTTTTACATAAATCATAGCAATATTTATGTGTATCTGTTTCCTAAGGCAAGAGAAATACAAGCACAAATAAACAAATGGGACCTAATTAAATTTAAAAGCTTTACCACAGCCAAGGAAACTGTCAACAAACCAAAAAAATAACCTATTGAATGGAAGAAAATATTTGCAAATTGCATAACTGATAAGGGCTAAAATATCCAAAATACATAAAGAGCTCATACAACTCAGTATCAAAGGAAAAAATAACCTGATTTAAAAAGGGACCACATGCAGTAGATATTTTTGAAGAGAATCGCAGCACTGTTTATAATAGCCAGGACATGGAAGTAACCTAGATGCCCATCAGCAGATGAATGGATAAGAAAGCTCTGGTACATATACACAATGGAGTATTACTCAGCCATTAAAAAGAATACATTTGAATCAGTTCTAATGAGGTGGATGAAACTGGAACCTATTATACAGAGTGAAGTAAGCCAGAAAGAAAAACACCAATGCAGTATACTAACGCATATATATGGAATTTAGAAAGATGGTAACAATAACCCTGTGTACGAGACAGCAAAAGAGACACTGATGTATAGAAGTCTTATGGACTCTGTTGGAGAGGCAGAGGGTGGGAAGATTTGGGAGAATGGCACTGAAACATGTATAATATCATGTATGAAACCAGTTGCCAGTCCAGGTTCAATGCACGATACTGGATGCTTGGGGCTAGTGCACTGGGACGACCCAGAGGGATGGTATGGGGAGGGAAGAGGGAGGAGGGTTCAGGATGGGAAACACATGTATACCTGTGGCGGATTCATTTCGATATTTGGCAAAACTAATACAATATTGTAAAGTTTAAAAATAAAATTAATAAAAAATAAATATCATTAAAATAAAATACAGATATCCAATAGACACATTAGAAAATGCTCAGCATCACTAATCAACAGGGAAATACAATTCAAAACCAAAATGGGCTATCACCTCATACTTATCAGAATAGCTATCATCAAAATGTCTAGACATAAGAAATGTTAGCGAGGATATGGAGAAAGGGGACTAGCACACACTGTTAGTGTCAATGGAAATTGGTGCAGCCTCTATAGAAAATAGGATGAGTGTCCCTCAAAAATCTAAAAATAAAACTGTGATACGATCCAGCAATTCCACTCCTGGATATATATCCAGACAACCTCAAAAACACCAACTTAAAAAAAGTTCATGCACCCCAGTGTTCACCGCAGCATTATTTATAATAGCCACGATAGAGAAGCAACTCAAGCGTCCATCAATAGATGAATGGATAAAGATGCGGTGTATATATGCAATGGAATATGTTCAGCTATAAAACGGGAAATTCTGTCATCTTCAACGATGTGGATGGACCTACAGAATCTGTTTAGTGAAATAAGTCAGACAGAGGAACACAGATACTGCATGTTATCACTTATAAGTGGAATCTAAAAAATAACAGAGATGAATGTATGTAACAAAACAGACTCAGGGATACAGAGAACAAACTTTTAGATACCCTGCTGAGAGGGCGTGAGAGGACAAGAGTAAGGTTACGGGATTAAGAAAAGCAAACTAGTATGGATAAAACAGATAGGCAACGAGATGTATTTGGCAACAGCACAGGGATATATATATATATATACATATAGCTATTATTTTATAATATCTTTAGAAGGAATATAATCTATAAAAATTGCATCATCATGCTATATACCTGAAACTAATGTAACACTGTATATAAACTATGTTTCTTTTTTTTAATGTATGTTGTTGAAAAGTCTTGTCCAGGAATATTCATATTAGCTTCATTTATAAAACTGTTAAAACTTGAAACAACCCAATGTTTGTTAACAGGGGAAAAAACCTATTTCTGCCATACCCATGCAATGGAATCCTATTTAAGAATAAAGATAAAATCAGTACATACAACATGAATAATTCTTGAAATAATTATGTTTAGAAGCTAGTGTTGCACCACAAAATATATAAAACAGACAGATACAGAAAACAAACTAGTGGATACTCTGTTGTAGATATGTATATATCTTTTGAATATCTTTTACAAATTTGTACACTTTCATTTTTATAAAATTTCAGAAAATATAAACTAATCTATCCCATAGTAACACAGCAGTGTATTCTTGGGAAAAGGAGATAAAGGCAGAGTAGAAGGTAGCTTGGAATACAAACCAAGAAAAAGAAACTGTGGGCTGTAATGAGTCTGTTCACTGTCTTGCTTGTGGTAGATTCACAGGTGGCTATGCACATCACCGTGAGAAGGTGCTCACTTTAAAGATGCACAGTCACCTTATTTCAATCACACACAGATACAGACATAAAATTAGGGCTAAAGAAATGCCCCTTTCCAAAGGATAAGCAAGACTAAAGAAAATATCTCGCAGTTTTGCATTCTAACTCTAGATCTTAACCTGGTAACCACTGAACTATGTCACTACATTTCCCTACGGTCGTGGGCAAAGCAATAATGAGCACTTTTTGCTACCCTTTAAGTCTTGGGTTCCCAGCAGCTCACTCTTGAAAGATAGAAACCTCAGACCTAAAGTGAACACTTGCTTCTTGCAGCCTTTTTCATTTATCACTGTCCACTCACGCCCGGCAGTGCCGGGGATGGGTGTAGCATTATGTTGACGGCTACAAGTGCTTTCTTCTCAAAATACATCCTCATGGTTCTGTGACTAGAACAAAAATGAAAAGGCAATTGCTGTGACACTTACTTTTCTCTCTCAGGATATCCACACACGAAAAACCAGGCTCTGTCCATCCTGGAGATTGTCTAGACTTACTTGTACGGCAGTTCACTTGAAAGGTTAAAAATACATATATATATATAGAACTTTCACGTTTGTCATTGTTTCTGCTGTTTCCAAGATCACACGAAGTCTATCAGGCAGCTTGCAAGCTTATTAGATTTATTTAAGTAAGAAGTCCTTGGCATTATCTGTCCTTTGTACCTCTAATGAGGAGATTTTAGCAGATGGGCTCTAATTTATAACAAGAACCTACACCCTGGATAAGGAAACATAGCCGAATAAGAACTTACATAAACAAGGGCTCTCGTAAAATGCCAAAACAAATAATTCTGGCAAGATTTAAAAATACAAGGGGCTTCTTCAAATATCATCAGGAATAAGTCATTTGGCATTTCAGTTTCATACATCAATGCTGTTGCTGTCACTATGAAAAATTGGACTTTTTGTTTACTTAAAATTTGAAATGTCATAATTTGGTACTTGAAAAATGAGGCAGGAAAAATGAATGTCCTCCTGTTTGTGAAAAATGGGGATTTTATTAGAGCAAAGTAGGGCGGAGGAGCGTGTGCTCACCAACACTGGTAACAGTGTTTACACAGGGAGAAGTATAACAACGGGCAGGGCACGGGGGGCACAGGAGCCACAGCACTTCGGGAGCGGATGGCACAGGAGCCAGAAATACAGCCTGAACCCAGGACTGAACCAGCTCTTGGTTCTTACATACACGTAGTGAATAAATGCATCGTGAAATCAGACTCATTTTTCACAGCAGCATGAGACTCCCCAGTTAGAATGCATCTGTTAATAATAAAAATCTCCCTTCTGGAATGAGTTTAATAGGTCTTGTTCATGCCTTAAATAGGTGATCACAGCAATAAATCAGCATTATGACTTTAGTAGGTAGTAACATATGAAATAGAATATATTTTTTCTGGCATATAATTTCATCAAAATTAAGCTAAAATATTCACCCAAAGTGGTAGATTGATAAAATAATAATTATAAGCATACAGTCCTAAGAAATTTTATACTTTATGCATTCTGAAAGTAGTAAATTTAACATGCATATTATCTGTGTTGTCATATGAAAAAATGTTGAATATTTTTATGCCACTTCAGAAGCCAACTCTTACAAATAAAATTTGTCAAAATAAAGTTTACACACTTACTATGTTTTACAGCATGTATTCATATAGTCCCTCAGTGAATTCATTTGTTATAAACATATGAGAACATTTGGTAGATTTTAAAGATAAATGTTTACAGTTTGGGCTTTAGATGGGTCATTTTAATATTAGATTTGTATGTCAATTCAGTTAAATTTTTCCATTGCCCCCCATCTATTATACACACACAAACAAAGACACGCATACTTATGCATGAATATAAAAATCATCAAGACAATTCACCTGATAAAAATGCATATGAAAACAGGTAGTTTACCCATAAATATGTCTGTATAAAACACAAATTATATAGGCAAAATAATTTCAAGAGCTTTTAGCAAGTTATATACCTGACTTGTCTTATACAAAGTACCCATACTTTATATAATATATTGTAAAAACTCAGTTGTTAATCAGTATTCATCAAATTAATGAGAATAAATTAGTGGGTGAACTGGGCATTATTAAAGATAATGTTGACAGACTGGTGTTCTAGGCACATAACCCTCATTGATTCTTCTAGGTAAGTGTATATAAAGCATCCTCTTTTCAGAGATGAATATATAATTTATACTCTGGTCACAGGTAATATACACAAAATTTCATGCATCCTTGTTGATTCTAGGTTTCTGTAATCTTTACTGAATTGAGGGATTATATTTACGTTCTGATGTTACTGTTTTTTTTAAAAACAACTTTATTATCTATGGGATTTTATAGCATTTTCCACTAATCAGTTGGGAATTACAGTAACAGTTTATTTGCTGAGTAATTGCTACTCTTTCTGATGTGTACTTCTTGCTCATGATATATTATCTTACTATATGTTTATTATGTTATTTTTCATATTTTGATTTATGATTGCTTTATTTTTGAAAGAGAATATCTGATGAAGCAAAACACATGTAGTTTTATAAAACAGTCCCAAGGCCAATATTTAAAATAGTTAAAATATACCACTAAACTGTTTTCTCATTTGCTAAAATGAAATCACATAAACTTTTAAGAAAAAGTAGGTCATATCACAGCTTTAATGTTTTGTGCCTGTCAAATATACATGCTATTATGCTTGGAATATTAACATATTCCATTTGCTTAAATAAATTAGGTAATTGGCATACTGCTCTAATTACTATAGTTTTATTATATGTCTTACTGTATGGTGACATAAATCTTCCAACTTTTTTCTTAAAAATTCTCTTGACTATTTTGGAGTGTTTGCATGGCTATATAAAGTTACTAATCTAATAAACAGTTACTGCAAAAAGGAAAAAAATAAAAAGAGATTACAGATCTTCCTGAACTTACAATGGGTTAGGTCTCCAAACTCATGGTAACTTGAAAATATTATAAATCAAACTGAACTTAATACACTTAAACTGCTGATAGCATTCTTAGTTTATCCTACTTTCAATGTGCTTAGAACACTATTGTTAAACTGCTGCTGCTGCTAAGTCGCTTCAGTCGTGTCCGACTCTGTGAGACCCCATAGACGGCAGCCCACCTGGGAATCCCCCGTCCCTGGGATTCTCCAGGCAAGAACACTGGAGTGGGTTGCCATTTCCTCCTCCAATGCATGAAAGTGAAAAGTGAAAGTGAAGTCGCTCAGTTGTGTCCGACTCTTAGCGAACCCTTGGGCTACACTTGGGGAAATCATCTAACACAAAGCCAATTTTATAATAGTGTTGAATATCTCCCATAATTTATTGAACTCTGTACTGAAACTGAAAGACAGAATGATTTTATGGGAAGAGGTTTGTTTGAAGGTCATGGGGTTTTTACCCTCATGATGGTGTGAGTGTCTCGGAGCTGTGACTGCTGGCCCTGTCCAGCATCACAGGACTGTATCACACCTAATATTGTTAGCCAGGGAAAAGACCAAAATTTGAAGTTCAGTTCCTACTAAATGTGTATCACATTCTTATCATGGTAAAGCAAAAAATAATAATAATAATAATAATATATATATATATATTATAAGCTGAATCATCTTAAGTCAGGAACCATCTGTATGTTGAAATTATATATTACAAATATGTATTAGTGTAAAGAGAACTGTCATCTTTATAATGTGGATTCTGACATTTCATGAATGCACCTCATTTCATGAATATCCCTCCACTTATTTGTGTCTTCTTCCATTTCCCTGAGTGATACTTTTATAGTTTTCTTGTGGAGATCTTACAAATCTTGTGTTAGACTTATTCCAAGATATTTGATATTTGCTAATTCAGTTTTAAATGATATTATCTACAAAGCAAACAGTAAACAAAGAAGAGCTGGAGTAGATATACTAAGGTCAGACAAAGTAGACTTTAAGACTAAAAACACTATTAAAATGAGAGATGCATGACAGTGTCACAAGGCTAAGATCAGTGTGTCAAACAGTAACCTTAAGATTGTCAAAAATTAGCATATGGAAAAATAAATAAATGAGAAAGAGAGGAGAGAGACAAAGAGAAACTATTTAACCTCAGCAGTTATCCAAAGAGCTAAAACTGGTTTGAAACTTTCTTTTCCTTTTTACTTTCTTCTCCCCCTCCGCCTCCTTCCACCTTTCCTACCTCTCCCCTCCCACTTCTTTCTTTCTCTGAACTTTTCAACCACTGTAGATTTTTGGCTTTTGAATTTCTCTTATTTTCTTGTCTAGTCAACAATTCATTTTAAATTTGTGTTTTTAATATTTTTATTCAACATTTCAGATAGTTGTAAAGAGTTTTCTCAGTGTATTTAATTGTTTATGATAATTGATGCTTTTGAACTGTGGTGTTGGAGAAGACCCTTAAGAGTCCCTTGGACTGCAAGGAGATCCAACCAGTCCATTCTGAAGGAGATCAGCCCTGGGATTTCTTTGGAAGAAATGATGCCAAAGCTGAAACTCCAGTACTCTGGCCACCTCATGCAAAGAGTTGACTTATTGGAAAAAGCTCTGATGCTGGTTGGATTGGGGACAGGAGGAGAAGGGGACAACAGAGGATGAGATGGCTGGATGGCATCACTGACTCGATGGACGTGAGTCTGAGTGAACTCTGGGAGTTGGTGATGGACAGGGAAGGCTCGCGTGCTGCGAATCATGGGGTCGCAAAGAGCCAGACACGACTGAGAGACTGAACTGACCTGAATAACCAAAGACAAAAGTGTATCTTTCTTTTTCACTTCTGTAAGACAGGATCTAAGTTAGAGGAGTCAAAGTCATATGTTTACATGATAACTATAAGGGAAGCTAGGGAAGTCAGTTTCTGGATTTTCCTCACGAATTTTCTGCTTACAAGGTGAAAAATTTCTGAGCAATAGAAACAATAAACAAATACTGATCCCTCTGAGCGAGATGTTTAAGATGGATGGCACATTGGGATGTTATCAGAAAAATACAGTTTAATATCAACATAAAATTGTCATTAGTTCAGCTTTTAATGTATTCATATTATGGTATGCTGTTATAAAAAAGCATTACCTTGCTTTTAAGAAGTTTGTCTCTTGGCCCAAACCCATCTTTCAAGCTAAACTGTGGTCAATTTCAGGTTTTCCTGGCATGTCTCACAAGTGAAAGCTGCCCTCAGCTCACCAGACTTGGTGTGCAGCCAGTGTCCACAACTTTCAAGAGGCAGCTACAGTCGAGAGCTCAGCAATCCTAGGCTAGCCACGCTCAGGAGCAAGTATCAATTCCTCCCCCAGGCACCAACTACTGGAGATCTGTTGTTGTTGTTTTTTTTGTCTGTAACTCTGCAACGACCTCTGTATTAGGGGGTGTTGACTGAGGTCTCTTTCCCTCATCTGTAATCTACACTGCAGGTCATCTGGTCATTGCCATGTGCCCTTCTGTAGGAGGGGCTTCCTTGGTGACTCAGACTGTAAAGAATCTTCCTGAAATACGGGAGACCTGGGTTCAATCCCTGGGTCAGGAAGTTCCCCTGGAGAAGGGCATGGCAACCCACTGCAGTATTCTTCCCTGGAGACTCCCCATGAACAGAGATATCCTGGTGGGCTATAGTCCATGGGGTCACAAAGAGTCAGACATAACTGAGCGACTAAGCACACACATACACCACACACACACACACACACACACACACACACACACACACACTTCTGTGGGAGAAAATGAAATGCTGGGAAGCTTTCAGATTTCTCCTTTGCCTCTTGCCTGCTGTGTCACAGCAAGTAAATAAAGCTTTGAGTGTCACTTTCAGTTGGACTCATTATGCTAAAGTGACCACCTGTATACCAGATAGCTTCAAAGTTTTGTTAACATATACTTTTATTAAGTATATGCATTTTATTAAGTATATTAAAAGTATATTACATATATATTTATTGTATATTCCTTACAGATTTCTTAATGATAATATGCCTTAAGAGTGGCTAATTTAGGTTTACATGCAATCAGTACTGTAAGACAAACTCTTCCACAGAATAAATGCTACCCAAATGTTGTTAAATATTTTATTAAAAAAAAAAAAACTAAAGAATGCTGTACTCAAATCCCACTGGCCTTCAAAGTCAAATCCCCTGGGATTTTTAAGTCCTTTTGCAGATGCACAGGTTGGGAAATATGTTGTGGGCCCTAGAAATATTGCAACAGTGTGAAAACACCTTTGGTATAATTGTTCCCCAGTCTGTGAGTTGTCTGCTCTGTGGCTTTATGGTGGGGCTAATCGTGACCTCCCAAACTCCTTATTGCCAAGTTAGTACAGTCACTAGCCCATCTTCTCATGAAATATTCCCTGGGTATCTTTAATTTTCTTGAAGAGATCTCTAGTCTCTCCCATTCTATTGTTTTCCTCTATTTCTTTGCATTGATCACTGCATGCAAAGATGAGCTCAATAAAGCACAGAAATGGTAGGGACCTAACAGAAGCAGAAATATTAAGAAGAGATTGCAAGAATACACAGAAGAACTATATAAAACAGATCTTCATGACCCAGATAACCACGATGGTGTGATTTCTCATTATCTCTGGAGTGCAGAGACAAGTGGGCCTTAGGAAGCATCACTATGAACAAAGCTAGTGGAGGTGATGGAATTCCAGTTAAGCTATTTCAAATCCTAAAAGATGTTGCTGTGAGAGTGCTGCACTCAATATGCCACCAAATTTGGAAAACTCAACAGTGGCCACAGGACTGGAAAAGGTCAGTTTTCATTCCAATCCCTAAGAAAGGCAATGCCAAAGAATATTTAAACTACAGCACAATTGCAATCATCTCACATACTAGAAAAGTAATTCTCAAAATTATGCAAGCCAGGCTTCAACACTATGTGAACCGTGAGATTCCAGATGTTCAAGCTGTATTTAGGAAAGGCAGAGGAACCAGACATCAAATTACCAACATTCAGTGAAGCATCAGGAATGCAAGAGAGTTCCAGAAAAACATCTACTTCTGCTTTACTCACTACACCAAACGAAGTATTAGAGTGTGTGGGTCACAACAAACTGTGGAAAACTGTGGAAAATTCTTAAAAAGATGGGAATATCAGACTACCTATCTTCCTCTTGAGAAACCTGTTTTCAGGTCTAGAAGAAATGTTAGAACAAGACATGGAACAAAGGAATGGTTCAAAATTAGGAAAGGAGCAGATAAAGTCTGTATGTCACCCTGCTTATTTAACTTACATTCAGAATACATGTGAAATGTCACACTGGATGAAGCACAAGCTGGAATCAAGAGTGCTGGGAGAAATATCAATAACCTCAGATATGCAGATGACACCACCCTATGGCAGAAAGTGAAGAGGAATTAAAGATCCTCTTGATGAAAGCTATGGTTTTTCCAGTAGTCATGTATGGATGTGAGAGTTGGACTATAAAGAAAGCTGAGCACTGAAGAATTGATGCTTTTGGACTGTGGTGTTGGAGAAGACTCTTGAGAGTCCCTTGGACTGCAAGGAAGTCCAACCAGTCCATCATAAAGGAGATTAGTCCTGGGAGTTCATTGGAAGGACTGATGTTGAAGCTGGAACTCCAATACTTTGGCCACGTCATGCAAAGAGCTGACTCATTGGAAAAGACTCTGATGCTGGAAGGGATTGGGGGCAGGAAAAGAAGGGGACAACAGAGGATGAGATTGTTGGATGGCATCACCAACTCGATGCACATGAGCTTGGGTGAACTCCAGGAGTTGGTGATGGACAGGGAGGCCTGGCATGCTGTGGTGCATGGCGTCGCAAAGGGTCGCACATGACTGAGCGACTGAACTGAACTGATGAAGGTGAAAGAAGTGTAAAAAGTGACCTAAAACTCATCAATTAAGATACATAGATCATCGCATCAGATCCCATCATTTCATGGCAAATAGGTGGGAAAATAATGGTAGCAGTGACAGACATTTTTTTGGGCTCCAAAATCACTGCAGATGGTGACTACAGCCATGAAATTAAAAGACACTTGCTCATTGGAAGAAAAGCTATGACAAACCCAGACAGTATATTAAAAAGCAGACACATTACTTTGCCAACAAAGGTTCATATAGTCAAAGCTATGATTTTTCCAGTAGTCATGTATGGAGATGAGAGGTGGACCATAAAAAGGCTTAGCAACAAAAAATCGATGCTTTTGAACTGTGGTGTTGGAGAAGACTCTTGAGAGTCCCTTGGACTGCAAGGAAGTCCAACCAGTCCATCCTGAGGAAGTCAGTCCTGGGAGTTCATTGGAAGGACTGATGCTGAAGCTGAGCTTCAATACGTTGGCCACCTGATGTGAAGAACTGACTTACTGGAAAATACCCTGATGCTGGGAAACACTGAAGGCAGGAGGAGAAGGGGACGACAGAGGATGAGATGGTTGGATGGCATCACTGACTCATTAGACATGGGTTTGGGTGGACTCTGGGAGTAAGTGAAGGACAGGGAGGCCTGGCGTGCTGCAGTCCATGGGGTCACAAAGAGATATTCACGACTGAGAGACTGAATAACAACAATGAATTTGGATACATAATATATTATTTTCTGCCATTCTTACCATCTAGAATGATGCAGAAAGAATGAGTTTGATCATCAGATCAGATCAGATCAGATCAGTCGCTCAGTCGTGTCCGACTCTTTGTGACCCCATGAATCGCAGCACGCCAGGCCTCCCTGTCCATCACCAACTCCTGGAGTTCACTCAGACTCACGTCCATCGAGTCAGTGATGCCATCCAGCCATCTCATCCTCTGTCGTCCCCTTCTCCTCCTGCCCCCAATCCCTCCCAGCATCAGAGTCTTTTCCAGTGAGTCAACTCTTCGCATGAGGTGGCCAAAGTACTGGAGTTTCAGCTTTAGCACATAGACATGAATAAAATGAATATAATCAAAATATAAGATACAAACCAGATTTTTTAAAGTTGATAATATAGTACTGCATTACTTTTGAGACTCTTAAAAAAGGTCATTGAGCAATCACTGAGGAAAAAACATGAATAATTATTAATTTTTCCCCACTGTTGAAGAAGTGGAATGGACACAATAGACATCAATTATACAGAGCTTTCTTTGTTTGCATCATTTACTAATCTAGTACTGTATCCTTCAGAACTCAGTAAAATCTTTAATTAACCAAAGATACTCTTTAGCAATATAGGAGTTGTAAAATACTTTATGATAACACTAGTGAAAACATATATTTAAGAAGGGTATAATGCTTTGAAGACAAACTCAAAATGCCAGATTTCTAGCAAGGATTAAATATTATTGACTATAATACTGATTTGATAAGATTCATTTCCCAACTAACGAAAATGTAATCCGAGTTAGAACTGATAATTAAGAACAAATACCCAACATTATACTTTTTGTGTGAACAATCATGGAGCTAGTGTGTGTCCAAGCTCTTTGGTGTCCAAAATGAAGAGAGTTAAATCATTTACATGAAGAATGTCTTTGCTTTTCTTATACTGTTATGACACATGAAATGTGCCGAATGTCATTACTGGCATAGTTTGTTTTATCGTGCTTTACTTTATCGATCTTAGTAAATGTTTTCTTTTACAAATTGAAGGGGATTTTTGTTTGTGTTTTTTTTTTTTAATTTTTATTGGAGTACAGTTGATTTACAATATTGTGTTACTTTCTGCTAAACAGCATAGTGAACCAGCTATACATATATCTACACTTTCTTAGATTCTTTTCCCATATATGTCAATACATCCCATATACACCACAGAGAATTGAGTAGGGTTCCCTGTGTTATAGCTGTTGTCCTATTAGTTATCTATTGCATATATAGTACTGTGTATATGTCAGTTCCAATCTCCCAGCATCCCTCCCTCCCTTTCTCCCGCATAACCATAATATTGTTTTCTACATATGTTATTCTATTTTTGTTTTGTAAACAAGTTCAATGAATTGAAGGTCTGTGGCAACTCAGCATCAAGCAAGTGTATTAGAATCATTTCTCCAACAACTCACTTCATATTTCTGTCACATTTTAGTAATTATTGCACTATTTCAAACTTTGAAATCATTATTATATCTGTCACGGTGACCTGTGACCAATGATCTTTGATGCTACTATTGTGGTTGTTTCTGCTTGTTTTGCACTTTTAAGTTAACATATGCACAATTGTGATTTGGGTATGTACATTTAAGGTGTACGCATTAGCATCAGTTAACTCACTTGAATTTAAGCAAGCTCAGGGAGACAGTGGAGGACAGGGAGCCTGGCGTGCCACAGTCCAGGAGGTCACAGAGTTGGACACAACTTAGTGACTGAACAGCAACAACAGGATTTTGATTTAGACATAATGCTATTACATACTTAATAGACCACAGTACAGTGTAAGCATAACTTTTATATTTACTGGAGCAAAAAATTTGTGCCACCCACTTTATCGTAGTGGTCTGGGTCTGAACCTGCCATATCTTCAAGGTGTGCCTAAAACAGATTTTGAGTGAAGTGACATACATATTTAAATGTCCTTTCTGTGAAACCACAAAGTCCTTCTCTGGAATAATTACCAGGTGGTATTCTTTTGTTCCAGGAAGCAGCATTTCCAGAGGGCTTATGTCACTGATTTGCTCATTAACGTATTTTGTATTGCAAATTTCATGTAGGCTGTGAGTCCAGGTATGTTTTTTCCACTTAAGCACTGTAAGTTAAGAAAAAATGAGTTAGAATTCAGATAACTGAGCATATTTTGAATGCGTTCAATTTTAGACTTTCAACAGTCTCAGAAATATATTTGCCTATATATTTTATAAAAAGAAAGAAGCCTATAGCTTTTAAGTACCATTCTCAAATTTGACAGTTTGTCAAAAATTTGTATTATTAATGCCAGTGAGGTAGGCTTATGCTATAAAAAAAATAAATAACTTTCTCAATTTTCAAATAATGTCCAAACTAAAGTATCTCTTTTGCTCCAGTTCCAAATAGCTATACTGTCATGTTAAATAGTATGATTCATTTGAGCTGCATCAGTGATTCTGGTTTGTTCTTTTAGCATGCTGGTAACTAAGCATTTGGGAACCTGCTAATACAGCACCATGTATCTAATTGAATCTGTTGTTGCTTTGTTTGTGTTTTGAAGCAACGTCACTTTGAAACCCTCAGTTTGAAATAAAACATTAACCAAATTGGAGAGGAGAAGAATCAAAAAAATAATAGAGTTTCCTTTAATCATTGTTCTCTTTGAGGAGCTTAGTTTGATATCTTTAGTTCTATAATATAAACACATGGCCATTTTGTTGTTAATTACCTTTGGGGAGCATTAATCTGCTTCCTATAATGTTTAGTCAATAAGATACATCAAGATAGGTTTGAAAAGTACATTACAATGTGTATCAGTTGAAGGGCAACTTAAAAGCAATTAATTAAATTAAAAGCAATGTACTAAAGACAATTTAGTCAGTTTTAATGAATTTTTATATTTTATGATATTAAATGTTTTTCAGATTATGTGAATGATTTAGAATTTGGAAGATTCTTACAGAGGAAATAGACAGCTGGTGTTCAAGTAATCTAAAATAATATTTGAAATTTATTGTATGCCTTCCTTGGGACTAGGAATTCTATAGACTTTCAGAAGAGTCTGCTGAGAGCACACCATCCTTTGCATTTGGTCCCAACAAGTAGCAGCTTAGTACCACAGCCGCTTATTGACTTACTTCCTCCTTGCATCATGTTGCTCTTATTTCTGCTTCCCTGGTATTGTAGTTTCTCACAAAGTAACAGAAACTAGCATTATGTCTTGGCTCTAATTTCTAGAAGAGCCAAAGAATTTGTTTTCAAAGTTTCTTTTCTATTCTAACATTCTCTTTTTAGGAACAATATTTCTAGAGTAGAAAAATGCAAGTTCAAAGGCTTTCAATGATGTTGCATCTTCTAAGCAACATCAATGCTTCATAACCAATGTAATTGGTGTCTCAGAATCAATTATTGTTGAAAATCCAGACTTCAATTACAAAGCTTCTTTCTATTTAGAATTCTGAGGGTATTTACTTTGGCATACCTTAATGCCGTTGTTGTTTAGCTGCTAAGTTTCTTCCAGCCCATCTGTGACCCCATGGACTGTAGCCCTTCAGCTTCCTCTGACCATGGATTCTCCAGATAAGAATACAGAGTGGGTTGCCATTTCCTCCCCTAGAGGATCTTCCCGACCCAGGTATCGAACCGATGTCTCCTGCATTGGCAGGTGGGGATTCTTTACCACTGGGCCACCAGGGAAACCCTACAATCGTACATTTGGAACAAAAATTTGTTTTGGTCTATCTCATTAAGCAGAAGAATTACATATTTTCAAGCAATGATTACATGAAGTCTTCAACAGAAAGAAAAATTACTTGAAAATGACAGTCACATGAAATAAGTTTAAAGAGGCTCTTCAGGATTAAATTAATAAGCACACTCAGCTTTATAATGCATATCAACACTTAATCTTTAAAACGACTGATATTTGGGCAAATACACTTTGAAAAATAGTGTTAGCCATCATTGATAAATTTTATAATAAATCACTTGCATATAAAATATTCAGCATATGTTGGGTAGTGCAAAAATGGCAACTCTTCAAAGTAAAAACTGCCAAATATTTCAGGGTTATTTCCTTTAATTAATACCAAAATTGGAACTTGATGTTTGTGTTTGTCTAAAAACCTGCAGAAATAAGTGCGAATTAATTGCCTTTCAAAGATGTATTCTATTGTCTCTGTACGTTTCTGGAATTTAAATGCAAATCTCTGAGGTTAAACAACTACTTTTCCGATTATGGAGTTTTACCATGTCATGTGAGCACACATTTAAAAAAAATAATCAATATAAAACTCTTTCTTTGTTGTCAAATAAGAAACTAAATTAATTTTGCCTTTGAATTATGTGGAATTGAATTATACAATAAGACGTTGGCAATGTTCCTTCTTTTAATTAATGTTTTGTCAGATCATCAATCTTCCTTTCTCCCTGTGTGTTAATACTCAATTTGTTTAGTATTTACTTAAGCCCACATCTCTTTCCTAAAGAGGAATTCTTATCTGGTTAGTTAAGATGTCTCTGAGCAGCATAACAAAAGCCGTGGGGATAATTTCCACCATATTTAGCAACAAAATGAAGTGCTCAGCTCTCCATACTGAAATCCAGAGTGCTTTTAAAAAAAATTAGGTTAGAAGCATACACACAAGTTTTGTGGGTGAATATAACCTGTAGAATAATAGAGCCAGGTTTTTTTTGAAAAATAATAATCTTAACATGACAAGAGTGTGCTTAATAGTATCTTTACATCTCTGAGGCAATATTATTTTTCCTTCAGAAATACAGACTGAGATGACTATTTTCTCAATTTGATCACAAAATTGAAAAAAAAAAAATGTGTTTTATCCTCTGGTCATTGGCTTTCCCCATTTCAGAGGCTTTATGCTGAAGATATTAGAAGGTGCAATTACCTCATGGATCAGTGACTACTAAGCTGATATGCCATTGATTTTCTAAATCATGAGGTGAGGCAGAGCAGAGCTGAAGTGGATCAAAATGTCTCAGCCCTGTTAGAAGGTCTTTTTCCCCATGTCTTTGCTGGCTCTACACAGGGAAGAATCAATCAGGTAGAAAAGTTTTTAGGAATATTTAGTCTACAGCAAGCAGAGAAAAAAATATTTTAAGTGTGAATTATGATATAAAATTATAATTGTTTCTATTGAATTGCCTAAGTCATTAGAAAATGATATAGACAAACACTTAGGCATGAACTTGGCTAAAAGTAAGAATGAATGAACTCAGCAGAAAATACATTCTTAGTCTCTTAATTAAAAATTGAGAACTCAATGATTAAACATGATAAATCCCAAACTGACTTAGTATTTGGATAGTCATGTAGTTTATGTTAATCCTTACAGGAGCCAACTTTAAGTGCTAACACACACACACACGCAAAGAACAACAAAATTCAGAAAATTCATAAGGGGAATAAATATAAACATATTTAAAGAGACCAAGATAAAGGTAGGAATTATGACCAATATTGTGGAACAAATCACCTAAATGGGCTCAATCTTGAGCTCAGCAAACTCTTCAAGTTTAATCTCTGAAACAAACTGAAGTAGTTTTCAGATATCTGCTATTCTAACTTATAGAGTTTACTGGTAAATCAATCAGAATTTTAAATCTGTCACACATACACAAATGTTTTCGGAATTGTGTAGCCATGATAAGTTTAATGAATGACTATCACTGACAGATTTTAATTTCTGTAAACTAATATTATTTGCAGAGTATCACAAAGATAGTTAAAACCAAAATCAGTTTATCTGAAGAAGAAAGAAAAAATAAGTAAGAAATGAAGGAGAAGGGGAGGGAAGGAGAAGGGAAGGAAGAAGGGATAAAAGAAAAACTCAAAAATGAAAAAGTCCATATTTTTCTCTTAAAATAGTATACCTCTCTTAACAAAGATTGCAGCTATTGAACAAATCCTTCATAATGTCAGTACTAAAACTAACCATTTCAGTACTTTTGATAGACGGAATAGCATTCAGTTAAGTCCATCATTCTCTGAGAGGAGAGCAGGGTACTGTGTTCTGCTCAGTCATGTCCACCTGAGTGAGACCCCATGGACTGAAGCCACCAGGCTCCTCTGTCCATGGGGATTCTCCAGGCAAAAATACTGGAGTGGGTTGCCATGCCCTCCTCCAGGGGATCTTCCTAACTTAGGAATTGAATCTGCATGTCTTGCATCTCCTACGTTGGTGGTCAGATTCTTTACCACTGAGTAGCTTGGAATGGGCTCTCCTGGTAGCTCAGACAGTAAAGAAACTGCCTACAATGTAGGAGGCCCAGGTTTGATCCCGGGGTTGGGAAGAGAGACCACATGGCTATGAATCATGTGATGTTTGCAAGTTACTCAATCCTTTCATGTATCTTTTCCTCAAAAAGATAAGGACTCTATTATTAATTTTCTAAAGAATTTCCATGAGTGTGAGTTACAGAGCTCTCAGAAGAGAGTCTGGTATGGAATAGACACTGTAAGAATACTAGAAGATACAGACTGTATTTTCTTGCACTCAAAAATCACTGTGCACGGTGTCTGCAGGCACAAAATTAAAAGACGCTTGCTCCTCGGAAGAACAGCTATGACAAACCTAGATAGCTATTAAAAAGGAGAGACATTACTTTGCAGATAAAGGCACGTACGGTCAAAGTTTTGTTCATTTTTCTTCCCAATGGTCATGCAAGGATGTGAGAGTTGGACCATAAAGAAGGTTGAGCACCGAAGAATTGATGCTTTTGAACTGTGGTGTTGGAGAAGACTCTTGAGAGTCCCTTGGACAGCAAGGAAGCCAAACCAGTAAATCCTAAAGGAAATCAACCCTGAAATTCATTGAAAGGACTGATTCTGAAGCTGAAGTTCCAATATTTTGGCCCCCTGATGCAAAGAGTTGACTCACTGGAAAAGATCCTGATGCTGGGAAAGACTGAAGGCAGGAGGAGAAGGGGACGACATAGGGTAAGATGGCTGGATGGCCTCATAGACTCAATGGACATGAATTTGGGTGAACTCCATGAGATAGTGAGGGACGGGGGAGCCTGGCATGCTGCAGTCCACGGGGTCACAAAGAGCTGGTCACAACACTGACTGAACAACTACAAAAATAATATTATTATTTTAAATGAGCACCGAGAATACAAAATACAAACTCTGTAAACTACATGTTGCCTGTTTGAAAACATTCTTTTTTCCTCAGATTCTGAGCACAAGGAAATCTTTCTTGCTACCAGCCTGTGCTTGTCTTCAGTCTCATATGCACTCTTTCTGACTTTCACAGACATCCCCTAAACTTACATGAAATCCCCCTCTTGTTTTTGGCTAATTCTGAATTTGCCTTCCCTGTCACAAACACTTTACCTTCAGAGGGCCTCAGTGTACCTTGTGGCATGCGTGACGTCTGTGCCGTTTTGTCGACCGCCCCCTCTGGCATTCTCCGCTTGACTGTGATGACCTTTGCTAACAGAGTTTACTGCTTGCTGAATATGCCAGGAAAGTCAGTATCTCTAACTGCCCGAGCTTTCTGATAGACTGGTGTTGCTTAGACCTGCTTTAGAGCGTATGTCTGGATTCCACACTTTAAATGGAGGAAATCCCCTAATTGACTTCCTCCACCTATCTTGAATGTTTTCCAAAATAAGTACCACAGTATACTTACTTAAAACAATTATTAACTGAATCAGAAGGGATAAGTTGAGATTACACTTTATTCTTTCTCTGAAATTTTAAGATATTTAGAAGGTTTTAGGAGGATGTCAATTTGAAATTATAAGAATAACAGTTCAAGTAATATATATATATATATATATATATTTTTTTTTTTCAGATAATGGATACACACATATATTTTCTGGAAAAAAATGGCTGTCTAATAATTTATTCAAAGACTTTAAATAACCAATATACTAGGTTAATATTATCTCTTATGTTATTATTTTTCCAGTTTATAAAATAATGACTTCTGTATTTCTCCACACATGATTGAAACTGAGACTTAATTGACAAATTGAATTTCTTAATATTTTCATTTCATTCATGTTGATGTATGGCAAAACCAATACAATATTGTAAAGTAAAAAAATTAAACCAATAAAAAAAAAAAGAAAACATTTCAGTTTTTGAAACTCTCAAAAACTATTTTTTGTGAGTCAGGGTTAAATTATTAGTAAATTATCCTCTACTGTTTTAACAGCTTTAAGAGATTTAATTGCTAATGGTGCTGATAGAATATTGGAGTACAAAATAATAAAGCAAAATATTATAAGAGGAAATAAAGTTTTATTTCTCCATATAATTGGCCACTAATTACTGCAATCTCAGTTTAATTATGCCTGAGAGTCTATGTCTTCCTCTTACTATATCCACTTTCTTGTCTATGAGACAACTGAAATTTCAGCCAAATATAAATTTGGCTGAAAACTAGATTTTTAAGGTAGTTAAAGGAAAAAGATAAAAATATGTGTTATAAAGACACTGTTAGAATCAGTAATTTTCACCAATCTATGTTTTGCCTAGGAAGTGCCAGCAACTATTCTTTTTTGAAGCTGATTTAAAATTGATCTTTATAAGCAAAATGAGTAAAAAATCAATAAACTTTTCAGCTTCTATCTGAATATTAGTATATAATAAAATATATGCCTCCACTGCCTTTTTAATTTAATATCGCTATTTCTTCCATTTTCATTTATTCTGTAAAAATGTAATATATTATTCACACACTTTCTAAGATAGCTTTTATAATGTAATGCTAATTCACTGGAGCCATTCAATATGGCATAGTAGTGCAATTATAATAACGGTGATAATTTGTACATCTATACGCATTGTGCTTGAGAGTCTAAAGATGTACTCATTTGTTCTGATGTCGTAGCTAAGCCAGCGTGTGCAGAGGAGTCATGCAGAGACATACTTGAGACACATGTCCCTTTCTCTGCTGGAAAAATCTATAGGAAAAAGATTGCCCTTAAAATATATAACACATAGGAATACAATTAGCTTTACATGAAAGTCTAGCCCTAAAAGTAGAATGCATTATTTGAAAGCCCCCTCCTGCAAAAAAAGAATGATAAAACTTTTACTTTTCTACACATTTAATGAGTGCTTTGTTATTGTTTTGAATCATAATTCCAAAAGTAAATTAACTAATCTAATAGAGTGGTTTAAAGGTGAATTTTTTTTTTCCATTGGAGTAAAGGATTAGAATTCTGAAACTGTGTTAAATATATAATATATTTGAGCAACTAAGCAAATATAACTTTGATTATGAGTCAACTTTTTCATTGTAAGAGAAAGAAGTGAAGAAGGAGGAAGGCTAGAATGAATGCTGCAATGTCTCATTTAATGGAAGTTTCACTGTGAAATTATGATATTAAACTATAGATGGATGGATAGATTCAGAAATAAATATAAATATGTGTGTACACATGGGCTACAGTATGCATGCTGCTGCTGCTTGATCACTCATTGTGGATAGCTCTTTGAGACCCCCTGGACAGTAGCCCATCAGGTTTCTCTGTCCATGGGATTCCCCAAGCAAGCATACTGGAGTGGGCTGCCATTTCCTTCTCCAGGGGATCTTGCCAACCCAGGCATTGAAGCTAGGTCTCCTGCTAGGCAGGCGGATTCTTGACTGAGCCACCAGGGAAGCCCCTCAGTATGCATACAATTATTATATTGAATTGTGTAAATGCTAATTTATTAGTTTGCATAATAACTGTACTATGGTACTGTTTTACCACTCTAACATAAAGGTGAATAAGGTGAAATGCATATGGGACTCCATGGTTTCTATGCAATTTTTCCTTAAGTATGAAATTAAGATATAAAAAGAGATAAATTAGTGCATATTTATTCAACACTAATAAGTCTTATTTCAATATTCTCTTCTTAAAATCAAAGTTGCTTATAATAAGTAAAAGATCAGTCTGAGATGTAGGATTAATTTTCATTTAGGCAAGAGCTTAATTTTGGGGACACACAGTTTAACTCTATAATAAAAGGCAAACTGAAAAGAACATGGGAGGAGAGATTCAAAACAGGAGGGCTTTTGTTTGTTTGTTTTAACTATCTTACAACTGAAGGAAAGGAACTATAAACATATCAAGCGCGTGCTTGTGCTTAGCTGCCTCTGACTCTTTGTGACCCCAGGGACTGTGGTCCGCCAGGCTCCTCTGTCCATGGGGATTCTCCACATAAGAATACTGGAGTGGGTTGTCTGTCATGCCCTCTTCCAGGGGATCTTCCCAACCCAGGGATTGAACCCAGGTCTCCCACACTGCAGGTGGATTCTTCACTGACTGAGCCACCAGGGAAGCCCAAGAATACTGGAGTGGGGTAGCCTATTCCTTCTCCAGGGCTACTTCCAGTCCCAGGAGTCAGACCAGGGTCTCCTGTAAAGAATCAGACCAGGCTTATTCTTTACAAGCTGAGCTCCCAGGGAAGCCCAAATATATCATACATAAGCATATATTATTTTTAGAGTTAGAAATTTAAGCAGGGTATAATAAATAATATCATTTTCATTGATATAACAGTTTGAAAACTTGCTATCTCTCTTGAATACATAATTTCATACTTAAATGAATTTAATAAATCATTATTTATATTTATCATTAACTTGTCAGGAAAGTTATTAAAATTTTTATAGTAAATCTCAAGCAGCCTTGATAACCTCTTCGAAAACACAGTAATACTACCTAACATTTGTATTTCATTCCTCATATAAGTTCTTTCTAAACACTCAATTATTTATACATACAACCCTAAAGATCAAAAATTAAAAAAAAAAAAACTAAGGCAGAACTTTAAAAATACCTGTGCAGAATCATAGAAGACATGGTGTTCTAGTTCTAAGAAAGAATCAAATTTCCCTTTGCTTTTAGCTTCTTCTACTTTCTCCCTACTGTGTTATTTTTCAATGGAGGGTTATGTGATGACATATATTTAATCACTGTATTCTCGTTATTTTGAAATATTAATAATTAATAACAATTATTACCACAAAGCAGCCAATTCTTTAGTGACAGGTCTAATGCAATATGTCAATGAAAGATGAAATTACAACCAAATTATTTTCTTCAGGTATACATTTTCAGATATGAAGGCATGGAGATTTCATTATGGAAAATGAATGTGAAATATTTTATCTCTTAACTATAACATTCAATTACTATAGTTCTCTACTAAAAGCCTTTTATTCATAATGAAAGAAAAAGAGGGTCAATATAATATTCAAATAAGATTAACAGATAGATGATTTTAAAGTACTTTGAAAATGTAAGCAAAAGTGTTAGTTTCTCAGTCCTATCTGACTCTTCCCAACCCCATGGGTTGTAGCCTGCCAGGGCTCTGGCCATGGAATTCTCCAGGCAAGAATACTGGAATAGGTAGGCATTCCCTTCCCCAGGGGATCTTCCCAACCCAGGGATTGAACCCAGGTTTCCCACATTGCAGACAGATTCTTTACCATCTGAGCCACTGGGGAAGCCCATTGGAAATATAAATTGTTCTTCAAATATAAAATATTAGAAAAAACATTATAATTTTCTCCAACTAGAATTTTATAACAAAAAATACTAATACTTAGGAAGACTAGCAGAAAATTGGATTAAAATTTACTGAGCATGTCCTTGCCCACCAGAACAAGACCTAGTTTTCCCCAGAGCCAGTCCCTGCCATCAGGAGGCTTCCACAAACCTCTTATCCTCATCCATCACAGGGCAAGCAGATGAAAACCACATTCACAGAGAACTAACCAAACTGATCACAGGGACCACAGCCTCATCTAACTCAGTGAAACGTCAAGCCATGCAATGTAGTTCCACCCAAGATGGATGAGTCATGGTGGAGAGTTCTGACAAAACATGGTCCACAGGAGAAGGGAATGGCAAACTACTTTGGCATTCTTTCCTTGAGAGCCCCATGAACAGTATGAAAAGGCAAAAATATAGGATACTGAAAGGTGAACTCCCCGGGTTGGTAGATGCCCAAAATGCTACTGGAGAAGAGTGGAGAAATAACTCCAGAAGAAATGAAGAGGCTGAGCTAAAGTGAAAACAATGGCCAGTTGTGCATGTGTCTGGTAGTTAAAGTCCAATTCTGTAAAGAAAAATATTGCATAGGAACCTGGAATGTTAGTTCCATGAATCCAAGGTAAATTGGACGTGGTCAAACAGGAGATGGCAAGAGTGAACGTCGACATTTTAGGAATCAGCGAACTAAACGGACGGGAATGGGCAGATTTAATTCAGATGATGATTGTCTCTTCTACTCCAAGCAAGGATCCCTTGGAAGAAACAGAGTAATCCTGAGTCAACAAAAGAGTCCTAACGGCAGTACTTGAGTGCAATCTCCAAAATACAGAATGATCTCTGTTCGTTTCCAAGGCAAACCATTCAATAGCGCAGTAATCGAAGTAATGCTGAAGAAGCTGAAGTTGAATGGTTCTATGAAGACCTATGAGACCTTCCAGAACTAACACACACACACACACACACACACACATACACAAAAAGATGTTCTTTTCATTATAGGGGACTGGAATGCAAAAGCAGGAAGTCAAGAGACACCTGAAGTAACAGGCAAGTGTGAACTTGGAGTACAGCATGAGGCAGGGAAAGGTTAACAGAGCTTTGACAAGAGAACACACTAGTTATAGCAAACACCCTCTTCTAACAACACAAGAGACAACTCTACACATGGACATCACCAGATGATCAACGTCAAAATCAAATTGATTGTATTCTATGCAGCTGAAGATGGAGAAGCTCTATAAAATCAGCAAAAACAAGACTGGGAGCTGACTGTGGATCAGACCATGAACTCACTGCAAAATTCAGACTTACACTGAAGAAAGTAAGTAAAACCACTAGACCATTCAGATATGATCTAAATCAAACCCCTTCTGATCATACAGTGGAAGTGACAAATAGACTCAAGGGATTAGTTCTGATAGACAGAGTGCCTGAAAAACTATGGACAGAGGTTCTAACATTGTATAGGAGGTGGTCATCAAAACAATTTCCAACAAAGATAAATGCAAAAAGGCAAAATGGTTGTCTGAAGAGGCAATACAAATAGCTGAGAAAAGAAAAAAAGCGAAAGACAAGGGAGAAAAGGAAAAATATACCTTTCTGAATGCAGAGTTCCAAAGAATAGCAAGGAGAGATAAGAAAGCCTTCCTAAGTGAACAACACAAAGAAATAGAGGAAAACTATAGAATGGGAAAGACTAGAGATTTCTTCAAGAAAATTAGAGATACTAAAGAAATATTTCATGCAAAGATGGGCTCAATAAAGAACAGAAATAGTATGGACCTAACAGAAGAGAACATATTAAGAAGAGGTGGCAAAAATACACAGACTATGTTAATGCCCCAGGTAACCTCAGTGGTGTGATCACTCACCTAGAGCCAGACATCCTAGAGTGCAAAGTCAAGTGGGTCTTAGGAAGCATTACGACGAACAAAGCTAGTGTAGGTGATGGAATTCCAGTTGAGCTATTTTAAATCTTAAAAGATGATGCTGTGAAAATGCTGCAATCAGCATGCCAGCAAATTTGCAAAACTCAGCAATGGCCACAGGACTGGAAAAGTTCAGTTTTTATTCTGATTCCAAAGAAGGGCAATGCCAAAGAGTGTTCAATTTACTGCATAATTGCACTCATTTCATGCTACCAAGGTAATGCTCAAAATCCTTCACGATAGGCTTCAACAGTATGTGAGCCTAGAACTTTCAGATGTACAAAATGGATTTAGAAAAGTCAGAGGAATTAGACATCAAATTGCCAACATCCGTTGGATCATAGAAAAATCAAGGAAATTGAAGAAAAACATCTACTTCTGATTCACTGACTATTCTAAAGCCTTTGACTGTGTGGGTCACAAGAAAATGTGGAAAATTCTTAAAGAGAAGGGAGTACCAGACCACCTTACTTGTCTCCTGAGAAACCTGTATGCAGGTCAAGAAGCAACAGTTAGAACTGGACATGGAACAACAGACTGGTTCCAAACTGGGAAAGGAATAAGTCAAGTCTATAAACTGTCACC
The DNA here is from genome assembly GCF_029378745.1 of Bos indicus. Taxonomy (NCBI): domain Eukaryota; kingdom Metazoa; phylum Chordata; class Mammalia; order Artiodactyla; family Bovidae; genus Bos; species Bos indicus. The sequence goes on from NC_091766.1 coordinate 104,481,008, forward strand.
CTGCTTATTTAACTTTTATGCAGAGTATATCATGAAAAATGCTGGACTGGATGGAGTACAGGCTAGAATCAAGATTGCTGGGAGAAATATCAATAAGCTCATATACACAGATGTCACCACTCTTGTGGCAGAAAGTGAAGAGGTACTAAAGAGCTTTTTGATGAATGTTTAAGAGGACAGTGAAAAAGCTGGCTTAAAACTCAGTATTCAAAAAGCTAAGATCATGTCATCCGGCCCCATCTAGTACTGAAAAGCAACAAAGGAAGAAATTGTTTCAATATCAAGAGGTCTTACATTAAAAATATTAAATTAGGCCTAAGGTAAGCAAAATCATAATTTGCACACATAATTGTTCTGAGTTAACATTAAATTTACATGAAGTATCATGATGTTCAAGGAATTATGAAAATCATTTGGCCAAATTTGGGAAATTTGTGCCTATTTCAAGTGCAATAAAACATGTCATTTGCAGGACAATGCCCTGAGGTGGCATAATGTGACACTTACTTCAGGAAAATTCACTCAGTATCCCTTCAGCCCTATGTTTCATATGCCATCTACTGCCAAAGTTGCAATGGTGTTACCACTGTTTCCCAATAAGCTTTGCAGTTAGGAAAAGTCATGCAGTGTAGACCATTACAAAGGTGGAAACAGGTATCTTTGTCTCCTTTTCCCTCCCTCTTACCTGGAAAATGAATATAATGTCTGGATCCGTCAGCATCTATCTTGTGAATGTGAGGACATAGACCTTATGTAAAGGGAATACAATGGATAAAGGAAGAATTTGAGTCCTTAAAGCCATAGGTAACCTGTCACAAACCCTATTCTATGATATTATTGATATATGAGAGAAAAAACCTTCTTGGTTATTTATGTCAGTAGAATATGTTTCTCCATTCCTTGTACCTGACTGTAATTCTCCCTGACACGTGGCCTTAGGGGAGAGAAAGCCCATGTCTCATTAATCTTTGCTTAAGAGTCCCTGGCACAGAGAAGACGTGCAGACATTGCTAAGTGATGTCAATGTAGGGTGTTGGCAATGGCGGCAACAGGGCTTTTCCAGAGGGAACAGATTACTTGGCAGTTGCTGCTACTGCTGCTAAGTCACTTCAGTTGTGTCCAACTCTGTGTGACCCCATAGACAGCAGCCACCAGGCTCCCCCATTCCTAGGATTCTCCAGGCAAGAACACTGGAGTGGGGTGCCATTGCCTTCTCCAATGCAGGAAAGTGAAAGTGAAAGTGAAGTCACTCAGTCGTGTCCGACTCTTAGGGACCCCATGGACTGCAGCCCACCAGGCTCCTCCGTCCATGGGATTCTCCAGGCAAGAGTACTGGAGTGGGGTGCCATTGCCTTCTCCGACTTGGCAGCTGATCCAGTTATAATTCAAGAAGAGGAATAAACCAGGGACTCATTCATTCCTTCCCCCACTCAACATTTATATGGCACTATATTGGTACCATGCTATAGCAAGGATCAGCAATCTAAGGCCAATAACCTTCTTTTAGTGAGTAAAATTTTATTGGCCATAACCTTGCTTGTTTATTCACTTGTTGCCTATGGCAGCTATGATGCTACAGCAGCATAAATGAGTAGCTGTGATAGAGATCCCAGGCCACAAATGATAAAATGCTGTGTACTGTTTATCTTTGTAAAAACCAATACAATATTGTAAAGTAAAAAAATAAAATAATAGAAAAGAGGAAGAAAAAACAACAACAACATGGTTTTCCAACCACTATGCTCGAGGACAAGAGTGAACAAAAATGAAGAAGAAATGATTCTATCCTTCTGGGAGCTTAAGTATAGAGCAGTAGGTAGAAACACCAATGGACAATTTCTATATACAGCAATGCTAAGATAGAAAGATGTACTAGTGAGGGGAGAGCATGTGCAAAAAATACTGTCTGAAGCTGAGGTTTAGTAAAGGATGCCTGCAAGAGAAGTCTCCTGTACTACAGAGAGAATAGCAATACTGAAAAACAGGTGGAAAATGACTTTCTTGGGGAGACAGAAAATGAGGGGAGAGGAAAAAAAAACAGGACAAAATGAACAAGAAACCATACGCATTTTGTATTTTAACATGGAATTTGTGAAGTGTGAAATGAGAGGGGGTGAAGATGGAGAGAAAAGCAAAGGCTGTACCCTCAAGAGCCTTATAGAATTATATCTAGAAACTTGTAATTTATCCTGAAAGTAATTTGAACTAGTCAAAATTTTGACTTATTATTATTTTTTTTGGAGAAAGGCAAAGGAGTGGCAGAGGCAGGATAGCTTATAGCTGAATTTTGTCTCTAATTTATCTTCGTGTTCATCTTCTTATTCCTTTTCATATCCCAGGCATCCAACACTATACTGCATACATTAGGGATATAATACTTTTTGTTTAATTGCATTGATAAACAAAGTTAATGTTAGTCTCTCAGTTGTGTGTGTGTGACTCTTTGTGATGCCCTGGACTATATAGCCCATCAGGCTCTTCTGGCCATGGAATTCTCCACACAAGAATCCTGGAGTTGGTAGCCATCCCCTTCTCCATGAGATCTTCCTGAACCAGGGATCGAATTTGGGTCTCCTGCATTGCAGGCAGATTCTTTACTGTCTGAGCAAAACAAGAAGCAGTAAAAGTAGTTTGAAGAAGCTTGGTTAGGAGAAGGTAATGTGAGTTAAAGGGATAGCATGAAATTATGAGTGTCAGAAATAATTCCTAAGCATCATTTTTTCTAACAGTGGTTATCTGATTATTCACAGGTGGTACTTTTCCACTGGAATCTGAAAATGCAATAATTGTTGTGATGCTCAGGTTGTTTGCTATTTATTACTCTCAAAATCTTTAATACTAAATATTGATGAGGGATGATAAGTTTTTGTGTTCGTTTTTTTTTTTTTTTCCAAATCACACATTTAGATTTGCTACTCTAAATCGAATTATCCTTCTTCCTAATTAGTGGAGCACTTTGGACTGTAAGGTTTGCTGACCCTGTAACCCCATGGACTGCAGCCCACCAGGCTTCTCTGTCCATGGAATTTTCCTGGCAAGAATATTGGAGTGTGTTACCATTATCTACAGGGGATCTTCCTGACTCAGGGATGGAACCCATGTCTCCTGCATTGTAGGCAGATTCTTTACCACTGCACCACCCATCGGGATATCAATTTTAAAATATTTATTACTCTCAATATCTTTAATACTAAATATTGATGAGGGATGATAAGTAACTTTTTTTTCCCCCCGAATCACACATTTAGATTTGCTACTCTAAATCGAATCATCCTTCTTACTAATTAGTGGAGCACTTTGGACTGTAAGGAAAAAATCAGCTAAAATAGTGTCATATCCATGGGGGCTTTACATTTGACAAAATAGATATAATAAAAAGTGAACAACAAAAAAGCAATTTTCCCAATATCATTTATTGAGGGGATTGTATTTTCCCCATTGTGTGTTCTTGGCATGTTTGTTGAAGAAAAATGAGGTCCTATCTCATTGTGGCTTTCATCAGCATCTCCCTGATGATTCGTGATATTGAGCATCTTCTCATGTGTCCATTGGCTATCTTTACATCTTCTTTGGAAAATGATTTATTTAGGTCCTCTCCTCATTTTTTAAAATCAGATTATTTGTTTTCTTGATGTTGAGTTGTGTGAGTTCTTTGTATATTTTGGATATTAACTCTTTATCAGATGTATCACTTTAATATCTTCTCCCCCAAATGAAATATGATTCCTCCATGAGAAAGCAGGAAGTTCTGCCATTTGTGACAACATAGATGAAACAGGAGGACAGTATTCTAAATGAAACAAGCCAGAGCAAGAAAAACCAATGCCGTATAATCTCAGTTATATTTTGAAGCTGATTTCATAAAAGCAAATGGTAGAACAGTAGTTACCAGGGAATGAGGGCATGGGGAATGTGGATATGTCGCTCAAATGGTGCAAATTTGCAATTATGGAGGATGAATGAATCTAGAGACCTAAAACACAGGCATGATGACTATGCTTAAAAATACTGTATTGAACTCTGAAAATATGCTCAGAAGTATGTGTTTTGAGTGCATTTGTCACAAACACATACAAAAAGATAACTATGTGAGGAGATGATATGTTAATTATCTTGACTATGGTAATCATTTGAATAATTCATATATATATACATTTATGTCAAATCAACATGTATAATTTATATATGCAATTTTTATTTAAAAAGAGAAATGGAAAACAAAGAACTCTTAGCACTGAAATGAACACCTAATACTTGAAAATTTTAAATGCATTTCCTCAGAGTCCTGATTCTACCCACTGAAAAAGCAGAATGGACAAATGATATGCCTGAAGACTTGTTATAAGCTAGCAAAACTGCTTCAGATACTGAAGTTTTTCTACACCAAAGATTTTAAAATTCATGCAGACTTTAAAGGAATCAAATACTGGAGTGATGAAAGAGGAGGTTCTAAGAAGAAAGAATGTTTTGTATTCTCAGACAGCTTAGTATTACCTGTAATATGTAGGAGGAAAAAAGTTAAAGAATGAAAGAGTGTGAAAGCAAATATTAAAAATGCAAATAAATTTGTCAAGGCCTCAGAAAAATGACACAATACAATTACTATTCAACATGCAAACCAGAAGAAAGATTACTTATTTGTATTCCCAAATATCATTTCCCTAGGCAGAAAGGGACATTGACAACTTGTTTAGTCTTCTGCCTCTTCATAAGTTTTTAGATCAAAATGGAGTATTCATTTTGGTTACCTGGATTGATACGTTAATACAATAGCCAAAGAAACAGAAAATCACACTGGGCTGGACAAAGAATTGGGAATGTTTGTACACAGCATTTTTCAATACTCTTAGTTAAAATAATTGTGTAAAATTGCTCAAATACAAGGATTAGTCATTGGTAGAGCATGAAAGTGATAGAGATTACAGGTCAAAAAAAGCACAATAATATCCAGAGTGTGAAATTTCTAAATAAGGATCCCTTCAAGACTCTGATGAATTGTTACACTTGATACAAATTCCTGGAGCTTGGAGATTAGAAGAAACACTTTCCCAAATGTTATTTTGCATTCTACTCTTATAATAGAATTCAGTGGAGTTAATAAATACCACAGTATTAAAGACACAAAATCTAGGTAATGGAAGCTTTATACCGGTATTGGTGACTATTGAGTGAAAGTATAATTATTCTTATGATCTGGTAAGATACTTTTCCAAATTCATTTTCTTTTGCCAGACTTTATGATTAAATGTTCTAAGAAGTTTTCTAAGTCCCACTGTTGCCAAAGATGCTTTCTTTAAAACAACAACAATAACAATATAATTTGAATCAATTTAATATTCTGACTACATATGAGAAGATAAAATTATGAAGTGCCATAGCATTTTTAGAACTCTATAGTCTTTTGAAATGACTGGATTTTCTCATCACCATTATTGTTATTTCCTACTTTTATAGTTTTTCCTATTGCATTTCTTATGTAGCTGTTCCTACACTCATCTTAAAAGTATTAAAGTCTGAAACTAAATGAAGAGGAAAAAATGGGAGGGGAAATGCAGGCAGGGAAATAGGGGAGGGCAACCAAGACAAAATGCATCCCTAGTTGTGATTTTCTCCAACCTCAGTTTATATTCCTAACTCTAGACCCTTGAGCTTCTTTCAATGCTTCCTATATGTCACAGTCATCCTACTTTTTCTTAAGCTTCTCTATAGTAAAGGGTGCCTTTTAATAAGAATTTTGCATAAGTAAGTAAGTGTTAGTGGCTCAGTCTTACTGGACCCTTTGCAACCCCATGGACCTCAGCCCACCAGGCTCCTCTGTCCATGAGATTTCCCAGGTAAGGATACTGCCATTTCCTTCTCCAGGGGATCTTCTTAACCCACGGATCAAACTCAGGTCTCCTGCACTGCAGGCAGATTCTTTACCGACTGAGCTACAAAGGGAAGACTTTTGCATAGACTGTCCAAATAAATGGAAAAAAAATAAATCAAAAATATTCCCTTTAACATTATGTATAATAGCTGCAAGGAAGCAAAGAAAGAAGGGAGAGAGGGAAGGAGAAAGGAAGGAAGAATAGAAGGAAAGAAGTGAATAAGAGGATCTGGCAACACACTATAACTCTTCCTTCATTTATATAGTTCCTCTTTCTTCTCAAATTTTACCTACTTAGTTTTCCCATCCCTCATTATGATGACTTCGTTGACCACTAAAGCCTGTCATCTTTTTCTATCCTCTGCTATTTATCAACATTAATATTAGATACCATTAATATTCTTTCCAATTGCTTTAAACCAGAAAAGAGATGGAAGCCTTTATTTCAGTTTCCCTCTAATGCTAGAAAATGTGTGAACACACAGTGATCACTTAAGTACCACATTAAATTTCTATTTCATTCCACTCTTTTTTTTTTTTTCCTTGAGAAGTGAATCATAGAGATCCCATTACTTCCAATGATTTAATTACCAGTACTCAACAATCGACTAGCTTAGGGTTATAATTATTAGCAAAACTGTCATACTGCATTTTCTTCAATCTTCATGCTCCCTCTTGTGAAAGTAATTTGCTCTTACAACCAGGTACAAGCAATAATTCAATATGCGGATCCTTAATGGATCATCATTTCAGTTATATAACACCTTAGTCAAATTTGTCCTTTGGAATATTAAAAAATAAGTAAACTTTATGTTTATAAATCTCAGTGAGGTCTTTATTTTTAGACCACTTTCCATTGATAGGTTTGTTAGGTTATTTTGTGAAAACTTTAAAGACTACTACATTGTTTGAATATTACTGTGGTAAGTCTTAAACATTCAAAGATAAATCATCCAGTCTAACTGCTTCATATATACCTCTGTCTTCACGATAGACTCACAGATGTATCTGAAATTATTTAGTTCATCTATATGCAAATATACATGGACAATCTTTCTAGTGTATTACAACAAGAAAGCAATTGAAATGATACAAAGTGATTTTACTCATTCAAAGCTTTGATTTAAAGAAATAGGTGTTGATTTTTTATGTAAAAATATTAACACTTTTTGAATCTGAGTAAAATGATTTATAAGCATGAAGTTTATATAAAATGAATAATGTGTCACTCACTAAATACATTATGTTTAGTCAAGATCCATTGCATAAACTATAAATTAAAATATGCATTATATCTTTAATAATTTTGTCCTTACTCTGACACTGAAAATCTCACAAAATATTATCAATACAGAAAGAGTAGACAGCTTGTGGTTATAAATATTATATTCTAGTACTGCTGCATTTGGTTCTTTTTAAAGTGAGACTAAGGTAGGAATGAGTGATACTAAGTTATTTCAATAATTTTAGGTGGTCAGTCTTGTAGGATTGACAGTAAGTTATTCATGTTCATCAGTCGTTCAGTCCTGTCCGACTCTTTGTGACCCCATGGACTGCAATGCAGCCGGTTTCCCTGTCCAACACCAACTCCCGTACCTTACTCAAACTCACGTCCATCAAGTTGGTGATGCCATCCAACCATCTCATCCTCTGTCGTCCCCTTCTCCTCCCGCCTTTAATCTTTCCCAGCATCAGGGTCTTTTCCAACGAGTCAGTTCATTGCATCAGGTGGCCAAAGTATTGGAGTTTCAGCTTCAGCATCAGTCCTCCAATGAATCTTCAGTTATTCATGTTACAACATCTATTAATATATAGTTGCTGCTAAAAAGATGCTGTCCATTCACAGAGTGTGTTTTCCAGTCCTATCTCATTCCTATGTCCTTTGATGTAGATAAAACTATGCAACTAGTTCCCTGGAAAAAGAATGGGATTGGAAGTGATGAGTAGCACTGAAGCCCACCTTCAGGAACACTAAATAGCTCTTCCAGTGTCACTAAAACTACCACCTTGTAGGAAGTCCTAATAAATGGCGTACAGTGCAAGGATTCTGGATCCCTGACTTAATATACAGAGAAAAACTTCATGCTGAGCAAAGAAAACCATATTTAATTACTGTGAGAGTGAAACATAAATCTCTACTGTGTAAATCAACTGAAATGCTGAACTTTGTTTTGTGCAGCAGGAACATATTTTTAAAAATCACATACATATTTCTACCACTGCAATATCCATAAAGTTCAATAAAGCACAAAATTAATTTAGAATGTTATGAATAGTTATTGAACAAACTCTTGCATGGGGTACTGATAAACTGAGAAAACAAGTATGACCCTCTCAAATTAATAACTAAATAGTGAAAATTTAGAGGCATTCACATAATCACCAAGAATTATAATTCATATTATCTCAATATTACATAAAATTACTCTGGAAATATAGACAATTTAGTAATAGAAAAATGGAATTATAGCATTCAGTCATTACAAGAATACAGACATATCATTCTGTCTTGATGATACGAATTAATAACAATAAAAAAAGAAATGACTAATTACAACCATCATAGGATATATTGAATGCTCTGTATATTGAACAGAAATAGCAAATATTAAAAAGAAAAGAGATTTAATAGACAAAAACAATAAATAAATAACAAAGTAAAAATAATTGTTTTATGGAATATTAATAACATGTAGATAGGCTATATAAATATAATCATAAAATTATCCTTAATTTTTTTAAAAATATGCCAAAAGTCACAAGCTCAATTTGGAGATACAAGATTTGAAATGAATGAAGCTGTTTGTTATATACATAGGATGATATATATTTTTTTGCAGTATTGTATTTAATTTATGATTGAATTCATTAATCTAATTTATGACTTAATGATATTCCTTATATGACTATAAAATTCCTTATGTAAATTATATTATAATATATTTTGCATTGCATTTTCTTGTATCTATTGGTAAGTAAGATTTTCTTATAGAATTGTTTTCTATGACAGAAAACTGTTAGGCTTTAGTATTAGTATTAAATATCCTTCATAAAATAAAAAGTGTACCTCATTATATATTGTTTAAAATAACAATAAAATGTCACTTAAAGTTTTAAATGATTCACTAGTTCATGTGTGTTCAGATGGTATTAGAGATCATTTGTTTCCTTTATTTTTTTTCCTTAATTAATTGCTTATTGATAAGTGAGAATTGGGTAAAATGTTTTATTTACATTTTAAATATATTTCACAATCTCTTTGACTTGCATGAGTTTAATATTCTCGTATAATGTACTGAACTGTATACTTATGATCATTTTCCTTTATAATGATGATTTATTTTGATAATAGGTCATTTAAGGCATGAGTTCAAGACTGTGATGACTGTTATATACTTTTTGATTATTTTAATTATTCAGTTCCCCCAATTCTATTTCATCTGCTCTTAATATTACCAAAACCATATACTGCTATATTTGATTTTACATTAAATATTTACATTTTTATGTATAAGTTGTTCTGACTTATATAATCATTTTATTTTCGTTAGTAATTTTTTATTAATATAGATATTGTTTTGGAAGTCCTAGCCATGGCAATCAGAGAAGAAAAAAATAATAGGGAATCCACATTGGGAAAGAAGTAACATTGCTACTGTTTGCAGATGACATGATACTATGCATAAAACATCCTAAACCTGCTACTAGAAAACTACTAGAGCTAATCAGTGGTAAAGTCACAGGATATAAAATACTTTAAGTACACAGAAATCTGTTGCAATTATACACACTAACAATGAAAGGTCAGAAAAAGAAATTAAGGAAACAATCCCATTTACCATCACATCCAAAAGAACAAAATGCATATAAATAAATACACTTAAGGAGGCATAAGATCTGTACTCTGAAAACTCTAAGAAATTGATGAAGGAAATCAAAATTGACACAGATAGATGAAAAGAAATATCATGTTCTTTGACTGAAAGAATTAGTATTGTCAAAATGACTGTACTACTCAAGGCAATCTATGATTTGATGCAATACAGAACTAGAACCAAAATCTTAAAATTTGTAATGAGACACAAAATATCCTGAATAGCCAATGTAATCTTGAGAAAGAAAAATGGAGCTGGAGGAATCAAGCTGACTCCAGACTACATTACAAAGCTATAGTCATACAAAAAGTATGGTATTGACACAAGACTTATAAATCATGAAAGAGGCTAGAAAGCCCAGACATAAGCCCATATGCATATGGTCAATTAAACTACAGCAAAGGAGGAAAGACTATACAATGGAGAAAAAACTGTCTCTTCAACAAATAGTGCTGGGAAAACTGGACAGTTTCATAAAAACAAAATGAAATTAGAACATTCTTAAAACCATATAAAAAAATGAACTGAAGATGAATTAAAGACCTAAATTCAAGATCAAGTACTTAAAATTCTTAAAGGATAATGTAGCCAAACACTCTTCAACATAAATCTCAGATAGAAATGGGATTAAATACAAATGGAATAAAATTTCTAATGGAAATAAAAGTAAAAATTAATAGTTGTGACCTAATTAAACTGAAAATCTTTTGCAAAGCAATCATAAACAAAATGAAAATCATAAACAAAAGGAAAAGATACTCTACAGAATGGGAGAAAATATTTGCAAATGAGGCAAATGGCAAGGGATAATTCTCCAAAATTTACAAACAGCTCACACAGCTCAATTAAAAAGAAAGAAAGAAAACAACCCAATCAAAAATGGACAAAAGACCTAAATAGACATTTCTCTAAAGAAGACACACAGATGCCCAAGAGGCAGATTAAAATGTACTTAACATCACTAGTTACTAAAGAAATGCAAATTAAAATCACAATGAGATATCTCTTCACATCTGTCAGAAGGAACATCATCAAAAAGTCTACAAACAAAACTGCTGGAGAGAGTATGGAGAAAGGTAACAATCCTTCCATTTGGTATGGTCCTAACAGAAGCAAAAGATATTAAGAAGAGGAGGCAAGAATGTACAAAGAACTATACCAAAAAGATCTTCAAGACCCAGATAATCACAATGGAGTGATCACTCACCTAGAGCCAGACATCCTGGAATGTGAAGTCAAGTGGGCCTTAGGAAGCATTATTATGAACAAAGCTCGTGGAGGTGATGGAATTCCAGTTATGCTATTTCAAATCCTAAAAGATGATGCTGTGAAAGTGCTGCACTCAATATTCCAGCAAATTTGGAAAACTCAGCAGTGGCCATGGGACTGGAAAAGGTCAGTTTTCATTCCAATCCCAAAGAAAGGCAATGCAAAAGAATGCTCAGACTACCGCACAATTGCACTCATCTCACGCTAGCAAACTGATGCTCAAAATTCTCCAAGTCAGGCTTCAACAGTACCTAAACTGTGAACTTCCAGATGTTCAAGCTGGTTTTAGAAAAGGCAGAGGAACCAGAGATCAAATTGCCAACATCCACTGGATCATTGAAAAGGCAAAAGTTCCAGAAAAATATCTATTTCTGCTTTATTGACTATGCCAAAGATTTTGACTGTGCGGATTGAAACAAACTGGAAAATTCTTAAAGAGATGGGAATACCAGACCACCTGACCTGCCTCTTGAAAAATCTGTATGTAGGTCAGGAAGCAACAGTTAGAACTGGAAATGGAACAACAGACTGGTTCTAAATCTAGAAAGGAATATGTGAAGGTTGTATATTGTCACTCTGCTTATTTAACTTGTATGCAGAGTACATAATGAGAAATGCTCAGCTGGATGAAGCTCAAGCTGGAATCAAGATTGCTGGGAGAAATATCAATAACCTCAGATATGTGGATTACACCACCCTTATAGCAGAAAGCGAAGACGAACTAAAAACCCTCTTGATGGAAGTGAAAGAAGAGAGTGAAAAAGTTGACTTAAAACTGAACATTCAGAAAACTAAGATCATGGCATCTGATCCCATCACTTCATGGCAAAAAGATGGGGAAACAATGGTAAAAGTGACAGACTTTATTTTGGGGGGCTCCAAAATCACTGCACATGGTGACTGCAGCCATGAAATTAAAAGATGCTTGCTCCTTGGAAGAAAAGTTGTGACCAAACTAGACAGCTTATTATAAAGCAGATACATTACTTTGCCATCAAAGGTCCATCTAGTTAAAGCTATGGTTTATCCAGTAGTCATGTATGGATATGAGAGCTGGACCATAAAGAAAGCTGAGCACCAAAGAATTGATGCTTTTGAACTGTGGTGTTGGAGAAGACTCTTGAGAGTCCCTTGGACTGGAAGGAGATCCACCAGTCCATCCTAAAGGAGATCAGTCCTGATTGTTCATTGGAAGGACTGATGTTGAAGCAGAAACTCCAATACTTTGGCCACCTGATGCAAAGAGGTGATTCATTTGAAAAGACCTTGATGCTGGGAAAGATTGAGGGCAGGAGGAGAAGGGGATGACAGATGATGAGATGGTTGCATGGCATCACCAACTCAATAGACATGAGTTTGAGTAAACTCCAGGAGTTGCTGTTGGACAGTGAGGCCTGACATTCTGCAGTCCTGCTGCTGCTGCCAAGTCGCTTCAGTCATGTCCGACTCTGTGCTGCCCCATAGATGGCAGCCCAGAAGGCTCCCCTATCCATGGGATTTTCCAGGCAAGTGTACTCGAGTGGGGTGCCATTGCCTTCTCCGGTTCTGCAGTCCATGAGGTTGCAAATAGTTGGACACAACTGAGCGACTGAACTGAACACTCCTACATTGTTGGTGGGGATATAAATTGGTACAGTTACTCTAGAGAATTGTATAATAGTTTCTTGACAACTAAAAATAGAGATATCATTTGATCCAGAAATCTCATACCTAGGCATATATCTGGAGAAAAATATGATTTGAGAGTGTACATGCACCGCAATGTTCACTGCAGAACTTTTTACAACAGCCAAGATATGGAATTAACCTTAATATCCATCAACAGCTGAATGGGTTCAGAATATGTGGCACGTATATACAATGGATTATTACTCAAACATTATTCGATGCAGGATACTGGATGCTTGGGACTGGTGCACTGGGACGACCCAGAGGGATGGTATGGGGAGGGAGGAGGGAGGAGGGTTCAGGATGGGGAACACATGTATATCTGTGGTGGGTTCATTTTGATATTTGGCAAAACTAATAAATTATGTAAAGTTAAAAAATAAAATAAAAATTAAAAAAATAAAAGAACAAAATTATGCCATTTACAGTCAATCTGGAGATTGTCATACTAAGTGAAGTAACTCGGACAGAGAAAGATAAATATCATAGGATATTGTTTGTATGTGGAATCTAAAAAGTATGATACAAATAAACTTATTTATTAAACAGAAATGAACTCAAAACCTTAGAGACTGCCTTTAAGTTATCAAGGGGGAAGGATGTGGGGACAAAATAGAGAGTTTGAGATTGATGCAGTATTTTAAAATATTTATATTTTAATATTTACATGTTAATATTTGTAAAATATTTTAATATTTAACATTTAAATATCAGTATTTTAAATACTGTTGTAGCAAATGAAGCAACTGACAAACAACTAATCTCAAAAATATACAACCAACTCCTACAGCTCAATTGCAGAAAAATAAATGACCCAATCAAAAAATGGGCCAAAGAACTAAATAGACATTTCTGCAAAGAAGACATACAGATGGCTAACAAACACATGAAAAGATGCTCAACATCACTCATTATCAGAGAAATGCAAATCAAAACCACTATGAGGTACCATTTCACGCCAGTCAGAATGGCTGCGATCCAAAAGTCTACAAGCAATAAATGCTGGAGAGGGTGTGGAGAAAAGGGAACCCTCTTACACTGTTGGTGGGAATGCAAACTAGTACAGCCACTATGGAGAACAGGGTGGAGATTCCTTAAAAAACTGGAAATAGAACTGCCTTATGATCCAGCAATCCCACTGCTGGGCATACACACTGAGGATACCAGAAGGGAAAGAGACACGGGTACCCCAATGTTCATCGCAGCACTGTTTATAATAGCCAGGACATGGAAGCAACCTAGATGTCCATCAGCAGATGAATGGATAAGAAAGCTGTGGTACATATACACAATGGAGTATTACTCAGCCATTAGAAAGAATACATTTGAATCAGTTCTAATGAGGTGGATGAAACTGGAGCCTATTATACAGAATGAAGTAAGCCAGAAAGAAAAACACCAATACAGTATACTAACGCATATATATGGAATTTAGAAAGATGGTAACAATAACCCTGTATACGAGACAGCAAACGAGACACTGATGTATAGAACAGTCTTATGGACTCTGTGGGAGAGGGAGAGGGTGGGATGATTTGGGAGAATGGCATTGAAACGTGTATAATATCATATATGAAATGAGTTGCCAGTCCAGGTTCGATGCACGATACTGGATGCTTGGGGCTGGTGCACTGAGACGACCCAGAGGAATGGTATGGGTATGGGAGGAGGGAGGAGGGTTCAGGATGGGGAACACGTGTATACCTGTGGCAGATTCATTTTGATACATGGCAAAACCAATAAAATATTGTAAAGTTAAAAAATAAAATAAAAAGTAAAAAGTAAATAAATACTGTTGTATTTAAAATAGGTATCTGACTAGGATCTGCCACATAGAACAGGGAATTCTGTTCCTGTTCAATAATCTAAATGGGAAAAGAATTTGAAAGAGAATAGGTATGTGTGTATGCATGTATATGTATTACTATATCTGAATTACTCTGCTGCACACCTGAAACTAACACAGCATTGTAAATCAATTATGTTCCAATATAAAATTTAAAAAAGCATAAAACATACAGCTAACCATTGCAAACTGTACAATTCAGTGGCATACAGCATATTCACAGCATTATCTATTTTAAAACTTTTCATCACCTCAGAAAAACACCCTGTACCTATTAAGTAATCACTTCTCATTTCTCTTTCCACCCATCCCTCGGTAATATCTAATCTGCTTTCAGTCTTTATGGTGTGTCTATTCTGAATATACTACATAAAAGAATAATGCAACATGTGACATTTATGTCTGATTCTTTCACTTAACCGACTGCTTTTGTGTTTCCCTCTTGTAGAATGTATCAATACTTTGACTTCTGTAATGGCTGCATGATACTCCATTGTCTGAACACACAGATGTATACCACAATGCATCTTCCAGCCATGGACTGATGAATACTGTTTCCACTTTTTGGTTATCATCCGTAAAGCTTTTGTAAAGATTTCAGTACAAGTTTCAGTGTATTTATAGACACATATTTTCACTTCCCCTGGGTATGTATCTTGGAATGGAATTGCTGTCTTATGCTACTTCTATGCTTAACTGTTTGAGATGCCTCCAAGTGGATGCTCCATTTTTACTATCCCCATAGCAAAGTATTGTGATTGCTCTACATCCATGCTAATAGTTGTTATTTTAATTTTTTCATTAAAGTTACCCCAGAGGGTGTAAAGTGATACATAATGATAAAGTCATTATGATTTTAATTTGCATTTCCATAGTGTCCAATTAGCCATCAAGTAGGGATTGAGAGTTTGTGAATTAATCATATGCATAAAAGACTAATCCAAATCTGTTTGACTATGTAGCATCTTAAAAAGAAAAAAATTAAACATCTCAAATTAAAAGATCTATTGTCATTTTGTCATTTTTGCTATATGGATAGTGGGACTTAATAATTGTGTCTTTATTTTGTCATTGGAAGATTGATTTAAAAATGAGCCCTATTGATGAGAAATAAATATGTTTACACCCCAAGAAAATGTAAACATATTTATTCTTGACAAAACAATACACTGAGAAACAATTGAAACAATGACAGACTTTATTTTCTTGGGCTCCAAAATTACTGCAGATGGTGACTGCAGCCATGAAAATAAAAGATGCTCCTTGGAAGAAAAGCTGTGACAAGCCTCAGTTCAGTTCAGTTGCTCAGTCGTGTATGATTCTTTGCGACTCCATGGACTGCACCACGCCAGGCTTCCCTGTTCATCACCACTCCTGAAGCTTGCTCAAACTCATGTCCATCGAGTTGGTGATGCCATCCAGCTATCTCATCGTATGTCATTCCTTCTCCTCCTGCCTTCAATCTTTCCCAGCATCAGGGTCTTTCCAAGGAGTCAGTTCTTCACATCAGATGGTCAAAGTATTGGAGTTTCAGCCTCAACATTAATCCTTCCAATGAATATTCAGGACTCATTTCCTTTAGGATGGACTGGTTGGCTCTCCTTGCAATCCAAGGGACTCTCAAGAGTCTTCTCCAACACGACAGCTCAAAAGCATCAGCTTTCTCTGGTGCTTCTTTGGTGCTCAGCTTTCTTTACAGTTCAACTCTCAACTCCATACATGACTACTGGAAAAACCATAGTTTTGACTAGACAGACCTTTGCTGGCAAAGCAACGTCTCTGCTTTTTAATATGCTGTCTAAGTTGGTCATAACTTTTCTTCCAAGGAGCAAGTATCTTTTAATTTCACGGATGCAGTCACCATCTGCAGTGATTTTGGAGCCCAAAAACTAAAGTCTCTCAACCATTTCCACTGTTTCCCCATCTATTTGCCATGAAGTGATGGGATCAGATGTCACGGTCTTAATTTTTTGTATGTTGAATTTTAAATGAACTTTCCACTCTCCACTTTCACCTTCATCACGAGGCTTTTTAGTTCTTCTTTGCTTTCTGCCATAAGGGTGCTGTCATCTGTGTACCTGAGATTATTGATATTTCTCCAGCAAAATGTTATTACAGCTTATGCTTCATCTAGTCCAGCATTTCACATGCTATACTCTGCATATAAGTTAAATAAACAGGGTGACAATATACAACCTTGATGCACTCCTTTCCCTGACAAACATATACAGCACATTAAAAAGCAGAGACATTACTTTTCTGACCAAGGTCCATATCATCAAAGCTATGGTTTTTCCAGTAGTCATGTATAGATGTGAGAGCTGGATAATAAAAAAGGCTGAGCACGGAAGATTTGATGCTTTAGAACTGTGGTGCTGGAGAAGACTCAAGGATCCCTAGGACAATGAGGAGGGCAGTCCAGTCCCTCCTAAAGGAAATCTGAATATTCATTGGAAGGACTGATGCTGAAGCTTCAATACTTTGGCCACCTGATGTGAATAAGCAGCTCACTGGAGAAGACCCTGTTCCTGGGAAAGTTTGAAGGCAGGAGGAGAAGGGGATGACAGAGGATGAGATGGTTGGATGGTATCACTGACTCAATGCCCGTGAGTTTGAAGCAAACTTTAGGAAATCGTGAAGGACTGGGCACCCTGGCATGCTTTGGGGTCACAAAGAGTTTGACACAACTGAATGACCGAACAATAACACAACATCCAAAGGACCCGCAGTAAATGTTGAATAGACCTAGTTCTCCACTGCACACCCATTGCATGAGGCTGTCGAAGCCCAGCCAGCAGTTTTAAGTGAGTCCCCAGTATCTATTGTGTGTGGACGCGGGTACGTAAGAAAGGGGGAGAAGAGACTGAGCTGGGGAGCATGTGCCTTCTGCCATTTTCTGTAGTTGTAAGAGTTGGAGCAAGTTACTCTTTAGGTGGCTTCTAATGCTTCATGGTCTTGAAAGTAGAGTGATTAGGAGGGCCTCAAGTAGTGCCTGGACCTTCCCAGGTATCTCAGCAGTAAAGAACATGTCTGCCAATGCAGGAGCCACAGGAAATGCAGGTCCCATTCCTGAATCAGGGAAGACCTCCTGGAGGTTGAAATGGAAATTCACAGCAGTATTCTTGCTGGGATAATCTCATTGGTAGAGAAGCCTGGTGGGCTACAGTCCATGAGGTTGCAAAGAGTTTGACACAACTGTGCATCTGAGCACATTCACACAATATCCAGTGATGTTAAAGACTTGTTCAAGCTCTTTACCATATCTACTTCCATATCTTCTTTGAAGAAATATCTGTCCAAGTCCTTTATACATTTTTTAATAAAAGTGTCTTTTTTTTTTTTTTTTTTTTGGACAATTTGTAAGAGCTCTTTGGGCTTTCCTGGTGGCTCAGCTGATAGAGAATCCACCTGCAATGTGGGAGACACTGGTTTGATCCCTGGGTTGGGAAGATCCCCTGGAGAAGAGAAAGGCTACCCACTCCAGTATTCTGGCCTGGAGAATTCCATGAACTGTAATAAATGTATCCCTCAAAAAAAAAAAAAACAAAAAAACAAAAATTATCCCTTGTTTCTTCTAATAGTTTGTTAAAATTTTAACCTATATTTTGTTGTGATTTATTTTGAGGTGTGTGTGTGTGTGTGTGTGTTCATGTATGGAATGAGACTAAGGTCCATATTCTTTCCTTTTCAATTGATTATTCACTTATTCCAGCACTACTGGCAATGCATTCTAGGATTCTTGCCTGGGAAACCTCATGGACAGAGAAACCTGGTGAAATACAGTCTAAGGGGTTACAAAGAGCTGGGCACAATTTACTGACTAAACAACAAGAAAATATTCTTTTGGATGCTATTATAAATGAATTTTTTAATCTTTATTTCCTTTTCAGCTTTTCATTGACAGTGTATAGGCAACTTTGCTGAATGTGATTATTAGTTCTAATAGTTCAGGTATATGCCTGGGTGTTTGTTGGTAGGTGAAGGGGAAGGTGTTCTAAAAGTTTTTATATATATAGAATTATGTCATCTTGAGAATAAAAACGCCTTTATTTTTCTCTTTCCTCTGTGGACCTCCTTTCTCTTAGTTGATTATTTGGTCTTGCTAAAACTTCCAGTACAATGTGTAATAGGTGAAAATGGCCATCCTTTTCTTGTTCATAATGTTAGGGGGAAGAATGGGCTTTGTGAACCTTGGGTAAATCATTATTGTTTAGGATGCATCACCCTTTTAATATACTGTTGAATTTTATTTTTAATTATTTTCTTGACGACTTGGATACTTACATTAATAAGAAGTATGATTTCAGTTTTATTACTTTGTGTATCAGAGAAATTCTAGCATCATAGAATGTGTTAGGAATGTTTCCTCTTCTTTTATTTTTTGGAAAGAGTTTGAGCAGGAATGGGGTTAAGTCTTCCTTATAGATCTTTATTCATTGAGTAGTGAATTCTACTCACTGGAGCCTCTTGGTCTTGGACTTTTCTTTTTAGATTTTTAATTACTTAATCTCTTTACTTAACATAGTGTGCTAAGATTTTTTTTTAATTTGAGTCCAATTTGGTACTTTGCATGTTTCTAAGTACTTTTGCTATCATCTAGATGATCTATTTTTATAAAAAATTCTGTAGGGTCATAGTAATGTTTCTGCATTCATTTCTGTTTTTAGTTTTTTATATATTCTCCTTTTTCTAGTTTTACTAGCAGCTTATCAATTTTATTTAAAAATCATTTGGTTTCATGTTTTATTTTTGTTTCTTTTATATTTTTACTTTTGCCTACTCTGATTTTTATTATCTCCTTCCTTCAACTTGTTTGGGGTTTACTTTGCTATTATTTTTCTAGCTTCTTAAGATAAAAAAAAATTAGTTTACTGATTTAGAATGTTTATTTTATAATGCAGGCATTTGTAGCTATACATTTCTGTCTGAATACTGTTTTTGTTGCATCCCATAAATTTTGTTGTATTGTGATTTTATTTTCATGCATATAAAAATATTTTCTAACTTTTCCAGTGATTTCTTCTTTGACCCATTGTTTTTAAAATGGTGTTTCTTAATTATCCCATATTTCCCAGTTTTCCTTCTGCTATTAATTTCTACTTTCATTCCATTGTGGTCATAAAACATACTTTGTAAGGTTTCAATCTTTTGAGATACATTGAGAATTGTTTTATTGTCTACCATATGGTCTATCCTGTAAAATGTTGCTTGTGCACTTGAGATGAAGATGTATTTTTCAATTGCTATGTGAGTGTTCTGTGCATCTATTATGTATAGTTGGTTTATAGTGTTGATCAAGCCCCCAATTTCCTTTTGATGTTCTGTGTAAATGTTCTATTCATTATCGGAAGTCTGATATTGAAATCTACAACTGTTGTGTTGAATGGTCTATTTCTCTCTTCAGTTCTGCCACTGATTGCTTCAGTGTCCATAATAAGGTTTTATTGGAACACAGCCATCCTCATTTACCATACTGTCTGTGCCTGCTTTTGTACTGGAACAACTGACTTGAGAAATTGAGACAGGGATTTTATGAGCCTCAGAGTTTAAAATAGTCCCTATCTGGATCTTTACTGAGCGTTTTTACTGAAAGAGAATGGCAGAACAAATAGAAAGACAAGATCAACAAAGGATTTTCCACGCAATTTCTCCTTTTGACTAATACATTTTGAGTTGATCATGAAAAAGTCCAGATATTTAACATAAGAAAGTGGTATCTATGTTTAGGGGAGATCATTTCAAATGGAAGAATGTAAAGTCATGTTTCCTGGTCATACTATCAATGATAAAATTATGGTTAAAAAAAAAAGAAAGACAAGAACTATTAGGAATGAGTAGAATTGATCCCATGATTGCATAAATGACTTAAAATGGTAAATTTGAGTTTGTGAGTAATTTATGTCAACCAATTAAATTAGTTTTAAAAGTTTCTAAAAGGTATCATTTTTTAATCCAAAACTCTTTCATGACAATGTGCATTAATACACTAAAACCACAAGAGAACTTCTTTAACAGATAAAGGATATTTTCTATAATGTATCCAAGCATCATATTAATAGTAAAACAGATAGTATTCCTTTAAAAAAGTTAACAAAATATGCATTCACATTTGGTAGAACTATTGTATTCAGTTTGTGTAAGAATTATGGGTAGTAAAATAAAGCTGGATAAACAAAAGATATTTAAAGGCTGAAAGAAAGAAATTTTCATTTTTCAGTCATCAGATAACTAAACAAACAAACAAACAAAATAGAATTTGATTCCTGCACAGAGTTCAATAGCATTACATATAATAGAAACATAAAGCAGCAAACATAAATTTTAAAATATCATCTAAACTAGCAATATAAATTAAGATACCTATGCATGTGTATGCATATATGGATAATATTTATGAAGAAAAAGCTTAAGTTCAACACCCAGAAAATGGGTAAAGAAAGAACCTACCTCCACATAGGTCTTCACCTGAAGCTCATTCGGTTAAGAATCTGCCTGCAATGCAGGAGACTTGGGTTTGATTCCTGAGTTGGGAAGTTCCCCTGGAGAAGGAAAGGACAACCCACTCCAGTATTCTGCCCATCCATCTTCCACATCCATGGGGTTGCAAGAGTCAGACACAACTAAACGATGATGATGACGACCTCAACATACCATATATGACAAACCCACAGTAAATATTATTCTCGATGGTGAAAAATGGAAAGCACTTGCTCTAAGATCAGGAATAAGACAAGGGTCTCCACTCTAACCAGTTATATTCAATACAGTGTTTTGTTTTGTTTTTTAAGTCCTAGCCATGGCAATCATAGAAGAAAAAGAAATGCAGGGAATTTACATTGAAAAAGAAGAAGTAAAACTCACTGTTTGCAAATGACATTCCTAAGTCGCTTCAGTTATGTCCAACTCTTTGCGACACTATGGACTGTAGCCCACCAGATTTCTCTGGCCATGGGATTCTCCAGGCAAGTGTACTGGAGTGGGTTGCCATTTTCTATTCCAGGGGATCTTCCCAACCCAGGGATCAAACCCACATCTCTTATGTCTCCTGCTTTGGCAGCAGGGTTCTTTACCACTAGCATCACCTGGGGAGCCTCAATATTACACATAGAAAACCCTAAAGATGCAACCAGAAAATTACTTGAGTTAATCAGTTAATATAGTAAAGTTGCAGGATACATAATTAATAAAGAAATCCCTTGCATTCCTATCAGTTAGGTTCAGTCACTCAGTTGTGTCCGACTCTTTGAGACCCCATGAATTGCAGCACACCAGGCCTCCCTGTTCATCACCAACACCTGGAGTTCACTCAAAATCATGTGCATTCAGTCGGTGATGCCATCAAGCCATCTCATCCTCTGTCGTCCCTTTCTCCTCCTGCCCCTAATTCCTCCCAGCATAAGGGTCTTCTCCAATGAGTCAAAACTGTGCATGAGGTGGCCAAAGAATTGGAGTTTCAGCCTCAGCATCAGTCCTTCCAATGAACACCCAGGACTGGTTTCCTTTAGAATGGACTGGTTGGATCTCCTTGCAGTCCAAGGGACTCTCAAGAGTCTTCTCCAACACCACAGTTCAAAAGCATCAATTCTTCAGCGCTCAGCTTTCTTCACAGTCCAACTCTCACATCAATACACGACTACTGGAAAAACCATAGCCTTGACTAGATGGACTTTTGTTGGCAAAGTAATATCTCTGCTTTTGAATATGCTATCTAGGTTGGTCATAACTTTCCTTCCAAGGAGTAAGCGTCTTTTCATTTCATCGCTGCAATCACCATCTGCAGTGATTTTGGAGCCCAAAAAATTAAAGTCTGACACTGTTTTCACTGTTCCCCATCTATTTCTCATGAAGTGATGAGACCAGATGCCATGATCTTCGTTTTCTGAATGTTGAGCTTTAAGCCAACTTTTTCACTCTCCTCTTTCGCTTTCATCAAGAGGCTTTTTAGTTCCTCTTCACTTTCTGCCATAAGGGTGGTGTCATCTGCATATCTGAGGTGATTGATATTTCTCCTGGAAATCTTGATTCCAGCTTGTGCTTCTTCCAGCCCAGCGTTTCTCATGATGTACTCTGCATATAAATTAAATAAGCAGGGTGACAATATACAACCTTGATGTACTTCTTTTCCTATTTGGAACCAGTCTGTTGTTCCATGTCCAGTTCTAACTGTTGCTTCCTGACCTGGATATAAGTTTCTCAAGAGGCAGTTCAGGTGGTCTGGTATTCCCATCTCTTGAAGAATTTTCCACAGTTTATTGTGATCCACAGAGTCAAAGGCTCTGGCATAGTCAATAAAGCAGAAATAGTTGTTTTTCTGGAACTTTCTTGCTTTTTCCATGATCCAGAAGATGTTGGCAATTTGATCTCTGGATCCTCTGCCTTTTCTAAAACCAGCTTGAACATCTGGAAGTTCATGGTTCACGTATTGCTGAAGCCTGGTTTGGAGAATTTTGAGCATTAATTTACTAGTGTGTGAGGTGAGTGCAACTGTGCTGTAGTTTGAGCATTCTTTGGCATTGCCTTTCTTTGGGTTTGGAATGAAAACTGACCTTTTCCAGTCCTGTGCCCACTGTGGAGTTTTCCAAATTTGTTGGCATATTGAGTGCAGCACTTTCACATCATCATCTTTCAGGATTTGGAATAGCTCAACTGGAATTCCATCACCTCCCCTAGCTTTGTTTGTAGTGATGCTTTCTAAGGCCCACTTAACTTCACATTCCAGGATGTCTGTCTCTAGGTCAGTGATCACTCCATCATGATTATCTGGGTCACGAAGATCTTTTTCATACAGTCCTTCTGTGTACTCTTGCCACCTCTTCTTAATATCTTCTGCTTCTGTTGCTGCTGCTAAGTCGCTTCAGTTGTGTCCGACTCTGTGTGACCCAATGGAGTGCAGCCTACAAGGCTCCTCCGTCTATGGGATTTTCCAGGCAAGAGTACTGGAGTGGGTTGTCATTGCCTTTTCCTCTTTCTCTTTCTGTTAGGTCCATACCATTTCTGTCCTTTATTGAGCCCATCTTTGCATGAAATGTTCCCTTGGTATCTCTAATTTTCTTGAAGAGATCTCTAGTCTGTCCCATTCTGTGTTTTCCTCTATTACTTTGCACTGATCTCTGAGGAAGGCTTTCTTTTCTCTCCTTGCAATTCTTTGGAAGTCTGCATTCAAATGGGAATATCTTTCCTTTTCTCCTTTGCTTTTCACTTCCCTTCTTTTCACAGCTAATTGTAAGCCCTCCACAGACAGCCATTTTGTTTTCTGCATTTCTTTTCCATGGGGATGGTCTTGATCCCTGTCTACTATACAATGTCATGAACCTCCATCCATAGTTCATCTGATAGACACTCCGTCTTTCAGATCTAGTCCCTTAAATCTATTTCTTACTTCCACCGTATAATCATAAGGGATTTGATTTAGGTCATACCTGAATGGTCTAGTGGTTTTCCCTACTTTCTTCAATTTAAGTCTGAATTTGGCAATAAGGAGTTCATGATCTGAGCCACAGTCAGCTCTCAGTCTTGTTTTTGCTGACTGTATAGAGCTTCTCCATCTTTGGCTACAAATAATATAATCAATCTGATTTCGATGTTGACCATCTGGTGATGTCCTTGTGTAGAGTCTTCTCTTGTGTTGTTGGAAGAGGGTGTTTGCTATGACCAGTGCGTTCTCTTGGCAAAACTCTATTAGCCTTTTCCCTGCTTCATTCCGTACTCCAAGGCCAAATTTGCCTGTTAGCCCAGGTGTTTCTTGAATTCTTACTTTTGTATTACAGTCCCCTATAATGAAAAGGAAATATTTTTGGTGTATTAGTTCTAACAGGTCTTGTAGGTCTTCCTAGAACCATTCAACTTTAGCTTCTTCAGCGTTACTGGTTGAGGCATAGGCTTGGATCACCGTGATATTGAATGGTTTGCCTTGGAAACAAACAGAGATCATTCTGTCATTATGAGATGGCATCCAAGTACTGCATTTCAGGGAGAAGGCAATGGCACCCCACTCTAGTACTCTTGCCTGGAAAATCCATGGACGGAGGAGCCTGGTAGGCTGCAATCCATGGGGTCGCTAAGAGTCGAACACGACTGAACGACTTCACTTTCACTTTTTACTTTTCATGCATTGGAGAAGGAAATGGCAACCCACTCCAGTATTCTTGCCTGGGTAATCCCAGGGACAGAGGAGCCTAATGGGCTGCTGTCTATGGGGTCGCACAGAGTCGGACACGACTTAAATGACTTAGCAGCAGCAACTGCATTTCAGACTCTTTTGTTGACCATGATGGCTACTCCATTTCTTCTAAGGGATCCCTGCCCACAGTAGTAGATATAATGGCCATCTGGATTAAATTCACCCATTCCAGTCCATTTTAGTTCGTTGATTCCTAGAATGTTGACGTTCATTCTTGCCATCTCCTGTTTGACCATTTCCGATTTGCCTTGATTCATGGACCTGACATTCCAGGTTCCTATGCAATATTGCTCTTCACAGCATCAGACCTTGCTTCTATTACCAGTCACATCCACAACTGGGTACTGTTTTTGCTTTGGCTCCATCCCTTCATTCTTTCTGGAGTATTTCTCCACTGATCTCCAGTAGCATGTTGGGCACCTACCAACCTGGGGAGTTCCTCTTTCAGTTTCCTATGATTTTTCCTTTTCATACTGTTTCTGGGGTTCTCAAGGCAAGAATACTGAAGTGGTTTGCCATTCCCTTCTCCAGTGGACCACACTCTGTCTGACCTCTCCACATGACCCGTCAGACTTGGGTGGCCCCACAGGGCATGGCTTAGTTTCACTGAGTTAGACAAGGCTGTGGTCCATGTGATCAGATTGGCTAGTTTTCTGTGATTATAGTTTCAGTGTTTTTGCCCTCTTGATGCCCTCTTGCAGTACTTACCATCTTACTTGGATTTCTCTTACCTTGGACTTGGGGTATCTCTTCATGGCAGCTCCAGCAAAGTGCAGCCACTGCTCCTTACCTTGGACGAGGTTGCTCCTACTGACCTTGAATGTGGAGTAGCTCCTCTTGGCCTTCCTGCACCCGTGCAGCCAGTGGGCTTTCCTCCACGTTAATAATAAACATTCAGAAAGAAAAATTAATGAAAAAATCCCATTCACCATTGCAACAAAAATAAAATGCCTAGGAATAAACCCTCCCTCAATGTGGGAGAGTTCTTCAAAGGTATAAGAATCTCATGCCTAGGCTTACTGTTTTTTACTTATGTTCACTCAGAGAATAGGAGCACATAGTATTTGATATTATTTTAAAATAAAATGCTAAAACTGGACATTTCAAATACAAACAATCACCACAAGGATGAACTAAAATACGTAAATTTTAAATGGAATAAAGCAAATTTTTAATACCTGAATAAACTTAAATAAAATTTAAGAAGAATATTATTAGTAATTTGAGCTATGGAAAAATGAGGTCTTTTGAGTTATAGAATAATCTTATCTACTTGTTTGGATATGACGATTTTGAGTGATAGAATAATCTTATCTGTTTGGATATGATGACCTTATCTTAGATTATACTTCTTATCTTTGTCTATTAAAAAAACAAAAACATAATCTTCCAAATCATCATTTTGTGACTTCTTTAACGTATACTTTTAAATCAGATATTTTCCTCTGTAATATATAAGCCAACCCTTTCTTTAGTTTTATCTACTCCCATTTCTGTTTCTAAATATAATAATTATTGGAAATGAAACAAAAGAATAATTTTTTCCCTATAAGCATCTACTCAGGATAATGATAGTTCTAAAGCCCAGTGATATCTTTATTTAAAAGAAGAAATGTATAAGTTTAATTTTCAACAGACTAAAATATAATTCAACATGAAAATATTGCTTAGCTCATTGATTATTCTACATAATCATAGTACTTGGAAATTGTCCTACATATACTCAAATCAATAAATTTTAATATTTTATTTAACCATTTCAAGTTTTGAATAATATCTAATTACTAATTTAATAGCAATATTCATGTTTCACATGTTGCTTCCCATCCCCAGAAAACAAAATATTTATGTGCCTTTTATTTAGTATGTTAGCAGCATAAGCATGCATGGTATAACATTCTTAACTTTTCCATGAAAATAACCACAAAAGATTTTTTTTTTTTAATAAAATGTTATCACCTTCATTCCAATGGAAAACTATCTGGAAATTATAGCCCATGAGTGGAGACTTCTCAGAATTCCATCATTAAGACTGAAGCCCTTCCTAAAGCATTCTCTCATGTTCTTCCTCCTCTAAAGCAAATTGAACCATCTCAAAGGAAGGAACATTTTATATCATATTCACTGTGTGCCGGGGTCCAGCCCAGGGAATTCGAAGTGGGGACAGCATCAGCAATCAGGATACGATAGAATTAAAGATATAAAGAGTGGTTAAATAAGGATAGCTCAGTAGGAAAATTCAGTGGAGAAAAGAGGCTGAATAACTTGGTTTATGTGGAAAACCAATAAAACCCTAAGACAAGGAGTTTGCATCACCTACATAGGCCGCAGGCGTCCTTCCATTCTCCTGAAGGAGAGGAGACACTAAGGCCTCCTCAGTCAGATCTTAGAAGCCCAGGCATAATTAGTAGGCTTGACGAGCCTCCACGCTCCAGATGGGAGTTCAGCCAGAAGGTGAGAGAAAGAACGACATGGGGAGACCAGTCTTTCCAGGAACTGATCCCATTCTTTATTTTCCAGGGTCTGCTTTTATACACAGAGATGTAATACAGAAGTCACGTGGGGTCAGCCGTCCTGACTTTTATCAAAATCAGGTGCTTCATACAAATTTATACAAAGGCCTTAGGGGCGTTACCTCATCTTCTGGCCAGGGGGCCTGCTGACAATTTATGACCCTCTCCTTGTGACAGAGGTCAGTCAACCAGGACACTTATTTCTCCAGGAGTGATTATTTTTAAAACAGACGCCACCTTTCGAAGGCACCAGATAAAGTTACATTCGTATAGAGTGAGGGTGCAGTGGGTTTTAATTAAGGAAAGAATCTGTTTAGCCTAAAGTCTAACATGATTAATATCAAAGGTTAATACTTAGTTTTTCTATATATTCATTAATGTGTATAAGGGCAGGGGATGTGGAGACTTAGCAGCAAACATTGGCTCAACAAATGAAAAACCCTTCACCAATACAATTTCTAATCAGCCCACTATACTACACTAATAATTTCCTAACTTCTTTTTTTTTTTTTCTTTCTCTAATTTTATTTTATTTTTAAACTTTACATAATTGTATTAGTTTTGCCAAATATCAAAATGAATCCGCCACAGGTATACATGTGTTCCCCATCCCGAACCCTCCTCCCTCCTCCCTCCCCATACCATCCCTCTGGGCCGTCCCAGTGCACCAGCCCCAAGCATCCAGCATCATGCATCGAACCTGGACTGGCAACTCATTTCCTACATGATATTTTACATGTTTCATTGCCATTCTCCCAAATCTTCCCACCCTCTCCCTCTCCCACAGAGTCCATAAGACTGTTCTATACATCAGTGTCTCTTTTGCTGTCTCGTACACTGGGTTATTGTTACCATCTTTCTAAATTCCATATATATGCGTTAGTATACTGTATTTATGTTTTTCCTTCTGGCTTACTTCACTCTGTATAATAGGCTCCAGTTTCATCCACCTCATTAGAACTGATTCAAATGTATTCTTTTTAATGGCTGAGTAATACTCCATTGTGTATATGTACCACTGCTTTCTTATCCATTCATCTGCTGATGGACATCTAGGTTGCTTCCATGTCTTGGCTATTATAAACAGTGCTGCAATGAACATTGGGGTACACGTGTCTCTTTCCCTTCTGGTTTTCTCAGTGTGTATGCCCAGCAGTGGGGTTGCTGGATCATAAGGCAGTTCTATTTCCAGTTTTTTAAGGAATCTCCACACTGTTCTCCATAGTGGCTGTACTAGTTTGCATTCCCACCAACAGTGTAAGAGGGTTCCCTTTTCTCCACACCCTCTCCAGCATTTATTATTTGTAGACTTTTGGATCGCAGCCATTCTGACTGGTGTGAAATGGTACCTCATAGTGGTTTTGATTTACATTTCTCTGATAATGAGTGATGTTGAGCATCGTTTCATGTGTTTGTTAGCCATCTGTATGTCTTTTTTGGAGAAATGTCTATTTAGTTCTTTGGCCCATTTTTTGATTGGGTCATTTATTTTTCTGGAGTTGAGCTGTAGGAGTTGCTTGTATATTTTTGAGATTAGTTGTTTGTCGGTTGCTTCATTTGCTATTATTTTCTCCCATTCTGAAGGCTGTCTTTTCACCTTGCTAATAGTTTTCTTTGATGTGCAGAAGCTTTTAAGTTTAATTAGGTCCCATTTGTTTATTTTTGCTTTTATTTCCAATATTCTGGGAGGTGGGTCATAGATGATCCTGCTGTGATGTATGTCAGAGAGTGTTTTGCCTATGTTCTCCTCTAGGAGTTTTATAGTTTCTGGTCTTACGTTTAGATGTTTAATCCATTTTGAGTTTATTTTTGTGTATGGTGTTAGAAAGTGGTCCAGTTTCATTCTTTTACAAGTGGTTGACCAGATTTCCCAGCACCACTTGTTAAAGAGATTGTCTTTAATCCATTGTATATTCTTGCCTCCTTTGTCGAAGATAAGGTGTCCATATGTGCGTGGATTTATCTCTGGGCTTTCTATTTTATTCCATTGATCAATATTTCTGTCTTTGTGCCAGTACCATACTGTCTTGATAACTGTGGCTTTGTAGTAGAGCCTGAAGTCAGGTAGGTTGATTCCTCCAGTTCCATTCTTCTTTCTCAAGATCGCTTTGGCTATTCGAGGTTTTTTGTATTTCCATACAAATTGTGAAATTATTTGTTCTAGCTCTGTGAAGAATACTGTTGGTAGCTTGATAGGGATTGCGTTGAATCTATAAATTGCTTTGGGTAGTATACTCATTTTCACTATATTGATTCTTCCAATCCATGAACATGGTATATTTCTCCATCTATTAGTGTCCTCTTTGATTTCTTTCACCAGTGTTTTATAGTTTTCTATATATAGGTCTTTAGTTTCTTTAGGTAGATATATTCCTAAGTATTTTATTCTTTCCGTTGCAATGGTGAATAGAATTGTTTCCTTAATTTCTCTTTCTGTTTTCTCATTATTAGTGTATAGGAATGCAAGGGATTTCTGTGTGTTGATTTTATATCCTGCAACTTTACTGTAGTCATTGATTATTTCTAGTAATTTTCTGGTGGACTCTTTAGGGTTTTCTATGTAGAGGATCATGTCATCTGCAAATAGTGAGAGTTTTACTTCTTCTTTTCCAATTTGGATTCCTTTTATTTCTTTTTCTGCTCTGATTGCTGTGGCCAAAACTTCCAAAACTATGTTGAATAGTAATGGTGAAAGTGGGCACCCTTGTCTTGTTCCTGACTTTAGAGGAAATGCTTTCAATTTTTCACCATTGAGGATAATGTTTGCTGTGGGTTTGTCATATATAGCTTTTATTATGTTGAGGTATGTTCCTTCTATTCCTGCTTTCTGGAGAGTTTTTATCATAAATGGATGTTGAATTTTGTCAAAGGCTTTCTCTGCATCTATTGAGATAATCATATGGTTTTTATTTTTCAATTTGTTAATGTGGTGTATTACATTGATTGATTTGCGGATATTGAAGAATCCTTGCATCCCTGGGATAAAGCCCACTTGGTCATGGTGTATGATCTTTTTAATGTGTTGTTGGATTCTGATTGCTAGAATTTTGTTAAGGATTTTTGCATCTATGTTCATCAGTGATATTGGCCTGTAGTTTTCTTTTTTTGTGGGATCTTTGTCAGGTTTTGGTATTAGGGTGATGGTGGCCTCATAGAATGAGTTTGGAAGTTTACCTTCCTCTGCAATTTTCTGGAAGAGTTTGAGCAGGATAGGTGTTAGCTCTTCTCTAAATTTTTGGTAGAATTCAGCTGTGAAGCCGTCTGGACCGGGGCTTTTGTTTGCTGGAAGATTTTTGATTACAGTTTCAATTTCCATGCTTGTGATGGGTCTGTTAAGATTTTCTATTTCTTCCTGGTCCAGTTTTGGAAAGTTGTACTTTTCTAAGAATTTGTCCATTTCTTCCACGTTGTCCATTTTATTGGCATATAATTGTTGATAGTAGTCTCTTATGATCCTTTGTATTTCTGTGTTGTCTGTTGTGATCTCTCCATTTTCGTTTCTAATTTTGTTGATTTGATTTTTCTCCCTTTGTTTCTTGATGAGTCTGGCTAATGGTTTGTCAATTTTATTTATCCTTTCAAAGAACCAGCTTTTGGCTTTGTTGATTTTTGCTATGGTCTCTTTTGTTTCTTTTGCATTTATTTCTGCTCTAATTTTTACGATTTCTTTCCTTCTACTAACCCTGGGGTTCTTCATTTCTTCCTTTTCTAGTTGCTTTAGGTGTAGAGTTAGGTTATTTATTTGACTTTTTTCTTGTTTCTTGAGGTGTGCCTGTATTGCTATGAACTTTCCCCTTAGGACTGCTTTTACCGTGTCCCACAGGTTTTGGGTTGTTGTGTTTTCATTTTCATTCGTTTCTATGCAAATTTTGATTTCTTTTTTGATTTCTTCTGTGATTTGTTGGTTATTCAGCAGCGTGTTGTTCAGCCTCCATATGTTGGAATTTTTAATAGTTTTTCTCCTGTAATTGAGATCTAATCTTACTGCATTGTGGTCAGAAAAAATGCTTGGAATGATTTCTATTTTTTTGAATTTACCAAGGCTAGCTTTATGGCCCAGGATGTGATCTATCCTGGAGAAGGTTCCATGTGCGCTTGAGAAAAAGGTGAAATTCATTGTTTTGGGATGAAATGACCTATAGATATCAATTAGGTCTAACTGGTCTATTGTATCGTTTAAAGTTTGTGTTTCCTTGTTAATTTTCTGTTTAGTTGATCTATCCATAGGTGCAAGTGGGGTATTAAAGTCTCCCACTATTATTGTGTTATTATTAATTTCTCCTTTCATACTTGTTAGCATTTGTCTTACATACTGTGGTGCTCCCGTGTTGGGTGCATATATATTTATAATTGTTATATCTTCTTCTTGGATTGATCCTTTGATCATTATGTAGTGACCTTCTTTGTCTCTTTTCACAGCCTTTGTTTTAAAGTCTATTTTATCTGATATGAGTATTGCTACTCCTGCTTTCTTTTGGTCCCTATTTGCATGGAAAATCTTTTTCCAGCCCTTCACTTTCAGTCTGTATGTGTCCCCTGTTTTGAGGTGGGTCTCTTGTAGACAACATATGTAGGGGTCTTGTTTTTGTATCCATTCAGCCAGTCTTTGTCTTTTGGTTGGGGCATTCAACCCATTTACATTTAAGGTAATTACTGATAAGTATGTTCCCGTTGCCATTTACTTTATTGTTTTGGGTTCGAGTTTATACACTGTTTTTGTGTTTCCTGTCTAGAGAATATCCTTTAGTATTTGTTGGAGAGCTGGTTTGGTGGTGCAGAATTCTCTCAGCTTTTGCTTGTCTGAAAAGCTTTTGATTTCTCCTTCATACTTGAATGAGATCCTTGCTGGGTACAATAATCTGGGCTGTAGGTTATTTTCTTTCATCATTTTAAGTATGTCTTGCCATTCCCTCCTGGCTTGAAGAGTTTCTATTGAAAGATCAGCTGTTATCCTTATGGGAATTCCCTTGTGTGTTATTTGTTGTTTTTCCCTTGCTGCTTTTAATATTTGTTCTTTGTGTTTGATCTTTGTTAATTTGATTAATATGTGTCTTGGGGTGTTTCGCCTTGGGTTTATCCTGTTTGGTACTCTCTGGGTTTCTTGGACTTGGGTGATTATTTCCTTCCCCATTTTAGGGAAGTTTTCCACTATTATCTCCTCAAGTATTTTCTCATGGTCTTTCTTTTTGTCTTCTTCTTCTGGAACCCCTATGATTCGAATGTTGTAGTGTTTAATATTGTCCTGGAGGTCTCTGAGATTGTCCTCATTTCTTTTAATTCGTTTTTCTTTTATCCTCTCTGATTCATTTATTTCTACCATTCTATCTTCTAATTCACTAATCCTGTCTTCTGCCTCTGTTATTCTACTATTTGTTGCCTCCAGAGTGTTTTTAATTTCACTTATTGCATTATTCATTATATATTGACTCTTTTTTATTTCTTCTAGGTCCTTGTTAAACCTTTCTTGCATCTTCTCAATCCTTGTCTCCAGGCTATTTATCTGTGATTCCATTTTAGTTTCAAGATTTTGGATCAATTTCACTATCATTATTCGGAATTCTTTATCAGGTAGATTCCCTATCTCTTCCTCTTTTGTTTGGTTTGGTGGGCATTTATCCTGTTCCTTTATCTGCTGAGTATTCCTCTGTCTCTTCATCTTGTTTAAATTGCTGAGTTTGGGGTGTCCTTTCTGTATTCTGGCAGTTTGTGGAGTTCTCTTTATTGAGGCGTTTCCTCACTGTGTGTGGGTTTGTACAGGAGGCTTGTCAAGGTTTCCTGGTTAGGGAAGCTTGTGTCGGTGTTCTGGTGGGTGGAGCTGTATTTCTTCTCTCTGGAGTGCAATGAAATGTCCAGTAATGAGTTATGAGATGTCTATAGTTTTGGGGTGACTTTGGGCAGCCTATATCTTGAAGCTCAGGGCTGTGTTCCTTTGTTGCTGGAGAATTTGCTTGGTATGTCTTGCCCTGGAACTTATTGGCCCTTGTGTGGTGCTTGGTTTCAGTGTCGGTATGGAGGCATTTGATGAGCTCCTGTCAATGAATGTTCCTTGGAGTCAGGAGTTCCCTGGAGTCAGGGTTTGGACTTAAGTCTCCTGCTTCCGATTATCGGTCTTATTTTTACAGTAGTTTCAAAACTTCTCCTTCTATACAGCACCATTGATAAAACATCTACATTAAAGATGATAAGTTTCTCTACAGTGAGGGTCACTCAGAGAGGTTCACAGGGTTACATGGAGAAGAGAAGAGGGAGGAGGGAGTTAGAGGTGACCCAAATGAGATGAGGTGAATCAATAGAGGAGAGAGTGGGCTAGCTAGTAGTCACTTCCTTATGTGCACTCCAGAACTGGACCACTCAGAGATGTTCACGGAGTTATACAGAGAAGAGAAGAAGGAGGAATGTGACAGAGGTGGCCAGAGGGATAAAAGGGGGGAATGAAAAGGAGGGAGACAGATCCAGCCAGTAATCAGTTCCCTAAGTGTTCTCCACCGTCTGGAACACACAGAAATTCACAGAGTTGGGTAGAGTAGAGAGGGGTTAGGGAGGAGACACAGGCGACCTGGTGGAGAAAAAGGAGGGTCCAAAGGGAGAGAGAGCAGTCAAGCCAGTAATCTCACTCCCTAGTGAAAAATGGGTCCTGAAGATTGGGTCCTTATAGGTACAAAATTGGTAACAAATACATAAAAGCAAAAATTAAAAATCTAGAGTAGAGTTTGGAATTTCAAAAATACGATGTTAAAGAAAAGAAGAAGGAAAAGAAAGAGAGAAAGAACGAACAAACAAAAACAAACAAGGTCGCGAAAATTATAGAGAAAGTACAGGTACAAAATTGATAACTAATACCAGAAAGCGAAAATTAAAAATCTAGAGTAGAGTTTGGAATTTCAAAAATACGATGTTAAAGAAAAGAAGAAGGAAAAGAAAGAGAGAAAAAACGAACAAACAAAAACAAACAAGGTCACGAAAATTATAAAGAAAGTACAAGTACAAAATTGATAACTAATACCAGAAAGCAAAAATTAAAAATCTAGAGTAGAGTTTGGAATTTCAAAAATACAATGTTAAAAAAAAAAAAAAAGAAGAAGAAGAAAAATAAAGAGAGAAAACAAACAAACAAATACGAACAATGTCACAAAAATTATAAAGAAAATACAGGTACAAAATTGATATCAAATACCAAAAAGCATAAATTAAAAATCTAGAGTAAAGTTTGGAATTTCAGATATACAATGTTATATAAAAGAAGAAGAGAAAGAAACAGAGAAGAAGAAAAAAAAAAAAAGTCACAGAAATTATATAAAAAAAAACTATAGGTACAAAATTGATAACATATACCAAAAAGCGAAAATTAAAAATCTAGAGTAGAGTTTAGAATTTCAAAAATACAATGTTAAAGAAAAGAAGAAAAAAACAAAAACAAACAAAAAAAAAACAAGGTCAAAAAATTATAAAATATATATATATGAAGTTTGCTGAAGAAGAAAAAAATAGGGTCTTTTTTTTTTTTTTTTTTGCAAAGTAATAGGATATAAAGGTGAAAATTAAAGGAACAATAGAGGACTTAAAATTTTTTTTTTTTAATTAAAAAAAAAAGAAAGAATGATCGTAAAAATAATAAAAATATATCTAGGACTTTTTTTTTTTTTTTTTTGTGGGTGTTGTGGGTTCAGTTCATTTTTGGCTAGTTCCTTGGTCAGATTTATATTTCTCAAGATCTATAGGCCCCTTCCTATGTAGTCCGTAGTAACCACAGGGTTTTGATCTATTGCCTGTAGCTTCCAAGGCGTTTCCCTCTGTTATATCTTCTTCTGTTTGCTAGTCTCTTCAGTATCTGGTTTCCGCCCTGACTCAAAGGGCACGGTGGAGGACACTTTTTTTTTTTTTTTAGGCTTACTTGTTCAGTCGCGCTGTGGGGAGGGAGGGAGGGATGCTGCAAACAAATAACACTGGCGTGGGCTCGCAGTGCCTCAGCCACCCTGGGTCTGCCCCCACTCACGGCGCGTGTAGCCTCCCTGTCCACACTGCTCGGACTCTTCCCAGGTCCGAGCGCCAATTTGCTCTTCCCAGGCGAGCGCCAATGCTGCGACTTATCGCCTCCCCGCCACTCGGTTATTTGGATGTAAAACCGGCGCACCTTCTCAGGCAGATGTTGACCGTCCAGACCCCCAAGAAGTTTTAGTTAGCAAAGAAGCCTGCTTACAATTTTATAGATAATGTCTCTCTGGGGCTGCGATTGACCCCTTCCGGCTCTGGCTGCCTGTCACCGGAGGGGGAAGGTCTGCAGCCGGCTATCTCTGTTCAGTCCTTTGTTCCGTGCGTGGGCCTGGCGGTCTTAGGTTAGGGCTGGCTTTTCGCGTGGTAGTTATCCCACAGTCTGGTTTGCTAGCCCAAATTATTTCGCTCAGATAGCGCTCAGGGTATTCAGGCCAGATTCTTACTCTCAGCGATGCAGCCCACGCCGCGCCTCCCTGCCCAGCCCCGGTTTGCTAATGGCGGATGCAGGCGTCTGCGCTGCTTCTCTGCTGGGGGAGTTACCGTAGGGCTCGCAATCTGCGAGTTTTAAATTGTTTATTTATTTTTTCTCCCTGTTATGTTGCCCTCTGTGCTTCCAAAGCTCGGCACAGATTCGGCAGTGAGAAGGTTTCCTGATGTTTGGAAACTTCTCTCTTTTTAAGATTCCCTTCCCGGGACGGAACTCCGTCCCTCCCTCTTTTGTCTCTTTTTTTTTGTTTTTAATATTTTTTCCTACCTCCTTTCGAAGAGTTGGGTTGCTTTTCTGGGTGCCTGATGTCCTCTGCCGGCATTCAGAAGTTGTTATGTGGAATTTACTCGACGTTTAAATGCTCTTTTGATGAATTTGTGGGGGAGAAAGTGATCTCCCCGTCCTACTCCTCCGCCATCTTCTTTCCTAACTTCTTAAAAGAATCTGTTTTTAGAAAGTTTAGAACATCTCATGCCTCTTATGGTTGGGAGGCTGTGAACAATCACATGTGTCCGGACAAGCCTGTCAGGCAGGCTAGAGAACCTTCAGAGGAGTTTGTAGGTTGAAACACTCCTGTCAAGCCCAGGAATTATTATTAACTGGAGCTCTAAGTTAACTCCTTCTCCGAAAGAGCTGGTGGGGGACAGCCCCCCGTAAAGTCAGAGGTGTAGGTGAGAGCACAAGGCAGTAAAGTAGGCAGGCTCTGGTTTTGGGGGCAGATGCTGGAGAATTTCCAGGGGGACTCCTGAGGCTCGATCCCGCCTTTGCGTATGCCGAGCCTCCTTCCTCATGACCTTTGCCATGGGCAGAGTTCCTCACACTGGCTCCTGGCAACTGTAAGTATTTAGATAAAAAATCTAAGAGCTTAAAGGTTATCTCCCAGCTATGAGAGCTATAGTCTTATGTGAGAAACATCATTCCTATCCCTTTCCCCTGCACTCTAATCAGTTCCCTGCCCACTCCACCCATTCGGAGGGTACGCCGCTAGGAGTCACATGTGACAATGAGGATGCAGGGGGATACGAGGAAGTCTTTTTATATTGACACCTCATGCCGGGTGGAGTGATGATCCTTCCAACAGTATGTTTTCCAGAAAGAACTTCAAACTCCATCAGATTCTCTAGGGAACCATGCATATATTTTTAACTGAATGAAAGATTCTTTAAATTCTATGGTGCTTTAAAATTTTCAAAGGTTTCACACACATGATTTCGTATAATCCCATAACAGTCCTGTTTTTTTGTTTGTTTGTTTTTTTGTTTTTATTTAATCTCCTATTCCTATACGGTACCTACCGACTTCCCTCTCCAACTGGTTGGATATTGAATATTTAGCAACTGTATGTACAAGCCTAGCTTTAGAAGGAGTATGTGAGTATTCACATTTTACATTGGTGGTGAACAAAACTGAAGAAATGACAATAGAATATTTGGATGAAAACTCACTCCCATCCTTACCTGATCCCTATTGCTCACTCTAGACCAGTGACTGTATCAGAAATTGAAAAGTTGATCCTCAAATTCATACAGAACCAAAGGAGTCTGGATAGCCAACCAATATTTAAAAAATGATACAAAATACTGGAAGATATTCATATCCAATATTAAATCTTCATTTAATTAAATTACTATTAAGCTTCAGTAATCAAAATGATGTGATATTAGTGTAAGATACACATATGGATCAATAGAGTAGAATTCAGAGTCCAGGAAAAAACTTAAACACATATGATTAATCGATTTAAGCTTCATTAACTTTCACCAGTGACAAAATATTGTTCCTTTAAACTATTTACAAATGCAAATATCATTCTTAACCTACACATGGTTAAAACAAAAGAAAACAAAACAAAAAAAACAGTTGTCAAGCTGTAGTTTGCCCATTTCAAAAGGTAGTCTTTTTCTTTCAAATTCACTTCATTCTCCGATTTGATAAACTTAAAAGAAATATTCAGATGATTTTCTCTAGTTCAAATAGTTGATTCATCCTAGTTTTGATGAAAATTATATCCATTAATTACTACTCTTTCAAAAATTACTTATTAATCTGAACAGTATTTCCTTTGTGTTTTCCTAACTACCTGCTTACTTCACCAACTCTATCTATCTCTCCATGCTCCATTTCCTATAGATTTTATATTCTTTTACCTATTTAGTGTTCCAGAGAATAGGAATTCCAGAATTCCTTATATAATTGCTTGCAGCAATGTAAAGAGACTAGGAAGATAGGAGTTATAAAAATGATTAATTCATATTATCTTTCCACTAATAGCTTTGTAAAAAAAAAAAAAATTTATTACAAATGGATTCTTTTGTATTATAACAGTTAAAGAAAAGAGAAAGCCATCCAGGACTGAGACAACTAAGATAATTTTAGGTTTGATCATATATGTAACACCTGCACGTAGATATGACTCAAAGTATCAAAATGTTTACTGTGAAGACTACTTTGGTGATGAGTTTGTTTTTGCAATTACAGATCCCAAATTCCAGAATAGGTGAGAAGAGATGTATTAATGAGAAGAAAATTTACTATTGACTTTTAAAGAAACGTATTTATTAATTTGGGCTTTCCTGGTGCCTTAGTTGTTACAGAATCCACCTGCAGTGCAGAAGGCCCAGGTTCAGTCTTTGGATCAGGAAGATTCCCTGGAGAAGGAAATGGCAACCCATACCAGTATTCTTGTCTGGGAAATCCCATGGACAGAGGAGCTTGGCAGGCTACAGTCCATGGGGTCTCAAGAGTTGGACACGACTTAGTGACTAAACAACAAAGTTCATTAAGAGTGAATAAGGAAAAAATACCTGAAGAGTACCCAGCTGTCTCTTATAGGCTCTGGCAGAAAGAGAATTAAAGACTATTAAGGGAAAATATAAAGTGTGGTTGGGTTTGACTAGTTTAAGGTTTGTTCAAGAATAAAAGAAGGACTTTCTACAAAGTAGTCACTCAGCAAACATCAAAGCATATCTAAGAGGCCACCATAACTCGTGTAACCTTAGCGCCTAGGAGAGGAATTACAGTGAGATATCTGTATTACAGGGAGGTAAACAGAGTCACAGAGCTGCACAGACTGCTTTTCTGCTGGTTGCTGTCTTTTGCTTTTTTCTTACGAGAGACATTCTTTGCAGAAAATTAGTGGTCATTAATTTACTGATCAATTAAACACATTTATTTTCTCATTTTAGCAGAAACTTCACAGCACTCACAGAGGCACTATTTTTTATGATAGCTGTGTTACTTCTTTTAATGAATAAATTGTGAAGTTATCAAAGAAAGTCATACAGTATAACAGTAAAATAAATATTTGAATTTTATACATTATTATTACCGATGCTCTATGTTTAAGAATAGGGCATTCATATATTAACATCAGTGTAAAACATGATTAATTACAATGTTGCATACTCAGTTGCCGAAGTCCTGTCAGACTCTTTGAGACCCCATGTCTCCTTCTCTAGGGGATCTTCCCAACTCATGGATTGAACCCAGATCTCCTGCATCACAGGCAGATTCTTTACCACTGGCCATGTGGGAAGCTGTGATTAATTATAGAATTGTGGTTAAATCACTGATAGGGCAAATCACATATACCTGACCATCTTTAGAAAAACACTTGATTATATGTGCATCAAAGAGTCACATAATGAATAAAATGTTCTCCAGTGATTAGAGTACTGAAATCTTTTTTCATACTTGAATAGAAGACAATGTCCATGAAGGTAAATAACTGAGAGGTGGACAGAGTCTCCAAATAACTCTGATGTTTGACTCAATGTTGCTTATTACTAATTATAAAATACCTTTTATAATAATTATAACTTCAAAACCATAAATAAAATTTATAGCTAAAGGATGACCAGAATGAGTGTACATATCTAACCAGCTACTTGTCAAGTGAATTACATTTGATTTCATGCTATTTTTGAATTTTACTTTTATGAAATTTTATAGGTAAACATTTTACATGAAGGTTGGTGAAAAAATGCTATAAAACTCACAGAATAAAGTGAACACAAGTTAGGCCTATCTAAAAATAATGGAGAATTTTACTACTTTATTAATTTTAAGCATCACAGTAGTAATCAAACACAAATTCTAAAATTAAAAACAGCTATTATCAATTTGATATGCCTATAAATATATTAAGAAAATAAATATATGCACTGTTGTTTTAAGAGAGTGACAAAGAGGAAATGCAAGTGTACAAATAATTCAGGCTATCTGTATACTGATGTGGTTTACCTGAAGAGTAGAAAAGAATAGAGAATGATCAGGAAAAGAACAAGACTTATGAAACATGTAAATCAGCTGTGTCAGTGTTTCTTGAAACAAGGATATAACACTATACGATTGGGCAAGGTAAGAATACAGTTTTTTTAAACCACCCAATTCACTCTATCTTGTGAAGGAAGAAATACACAAGTCAATAAAACAACAGCATAAATTTTCTAAATATGTCATCAGTTAGAGACCAAGGATGTATTGTCTTTAAGAAATAATGAAGAAAATGTATCAATAAAATAGATGAATAGTGATAGGGAGCATAGCAAATTGGAGAGAGAACACATAAAGAAGACTGTCTAGCCTGTAAATAGGAGATAAATTATTAAAATTCCAGGTTACAATTGATATAAGTTAGTGAAACATGTTTTTCTTAAAAAGAAAAAAAAAAAAAAAGCATTTTGAAGAGACTAGTTTATTAAAAGAAAAGGCACAATGTTAAATCAACAGTAGAGAATGTATAATCAATTCAGAATTGGTCCAGAAAGCCAATATAGGACAGATAAAAGATGAAACTAACTTAGCAATTTCTGACTTTGCTCGGTAATGAGAAAGATTCATTGATTACTAAGAAAATAGGTGAGTATTTGGAGAAGGCAGTGGCACCCCACTCCAGTACTCTTGCCTGGAAAATCCCATGGATGGAGGAGCCTGGTGGGCTGCAGTCCTTGGGGTCGATAAGAATGGTACACGACTGAGTGACTTCACTTTCACTTTTTCACTTTCATGCATTGGAGAAGGAAATGGCAACCCACTCCAGTGTTCTTGCCTGGAGAATCCCAGGGACGGGGGAGCCTGGTGGGCTGACGTCTATGGGGTCGTACAGAGTCGGACACGACTGAAGCAACTTAGCAGCAGCAGCAGGTGAGTATTGAGATGAAACTAAAAAGTGAAGTGAAAGTGAAGTCCCTTATTCGTATCCAACTCTATGGAACCCCATAGACTATAGCCTACCTAGCTTCCTTTGTGGCTCAGATGGTAAAGCATCTGCCTACAATGAGGGAGACCCAGGTTCAATCCCTGGGTCAGGAAGTTCCCCTGGGGAAGGAAATGGCAACCCACTCCAGTATTCTTGCCTGGAAAATCCCAGGGGTGGAGAAGCCCGGTAGGCTACAGTCCATGGGGTCGCAAAGAGTCAGACACAACTGAGCAACTTCACTTCACTTCACCTCACTTCAGGCTTCTCCCTCCATGGGATTTTCCAAGCAAGAGTACCGGAGTGGGTTGCCATTTCTTCCTCCAGGGGATCTTCCCAACCCAGGAATCAAACCCAGGTCTCCTGCATTACAGGCAGACACTTTACCCTCTGAGCCACCAGGGAAACTAAAAAGTGAAAGGCAACTGGGAAGAATGCAGAAAATCAAAATGTTCTTCCCTTATTTGTCTATAAAGCTGAGAGCATCCTGACAGATCTGAGAGGGTGGGAAAATTACTGCCTTGATCGTTTTAATTATTCTGTTTCATGTGTAAGTGGGGGAGATTGTCCAGAGAAAAAATGTAGGGGTTAGTTCCTCAGTTTTTCTAGGAGGACATCCAAAAAACTGACAGATCAGTGCCAAGCATAGGAATCAGGTGCCAGTGTTTGAACATGTGTTAGCAATGGCATCTTAATTCCCACCTCGGCTCACTCTTGTGTAGTGATCCAGAATAATAGTTTTCTGCTTAGATTCTTATTTACTGCAATTACTCTATGTCATATTAACTAAAGACGCTATTCTGTCAACTCTCTGAAAGATAGATGTGCGTGCCTGCTAAATCTCTTCAGTCACATCTGACTCTTTGAAGACACTATGGATTGCAGCCTGCCAGGCTCCTCTGTCCATGGGATTCTTCAGGCAAGAATACTGGAGTGGGTTGCCATACCCTCCTCCAGGGAATCTTCCAGATCCAAGGATTGAATCCACATCTCTTATGTCTC
The DNA here is from genome assembly GCF_029378745.1 of Bos indicus. Classification (NCBI taxonomy): domain Eukaryota; kingdom Metazoa; phylum Chordata; class Mammalia; order Artiodactyla; family Bovidae; genus Bos; species Bos indicus. Next base: position 104,522,906 of record NC_091766.1, read on the forward strand.
CTGCAATGGCAGGTGAGTTCTTTACCACTAGTACAACCTGGGAAGCCAGAAAAATAGACAGGCTCACCACTTAAAAAGCCATCCAATTAAGGAAAATATCTGATAATCAATGAAACAAGAACAATGGCAGGTTGAGATATAGAGGGAATAAAGATCTAGGTGACAGGATTTTATTTTCCATTTCCCTTTCTTCCAGTTCTTCCAAAACTGGAGGAAAAAAAAAAAAAAAAAAAAGAAGAAGAGAAGAAAAACAGAGTCCCTACATTATCCCATTTATCCATATAACATGTTAATTAGATCAATGCCATGATGTGTATTTTATGCACACAGAAACTGGGACTAATAGAAACTAAAGGAACTTACCCAGTGTTTGCTAGTAAATGAGGGGATTGGGGTTGAAATCCAGGATATTCTGCAAGTACTTGATTTGATTAGGATGTTATTAAACCCAGAAGGACAACACCAAAGACTAATGATTAACAGCAATGTCTTTGAAGCCATATTGTGTGGCTGTAACCCTGATCAGTGACAGCTGCAGTCAGTTCAGTCACTCACATGTGTCCCACTCCGTGTGCCACCAAGGACTGCAGCACACCAAGCTTCCCTGCCCATCACCAACTCCCGGAGCTTGCTCAAACTCATGTCCTTCGAGTTGGTGATGCCATCCAACCATCTCATCCTCTGTCCACCCCTTCTCCCCCCACCTTCAATATTTCCCAGGATCAGGGGCTTTTCAAATGAGTCAATTCTTCACATCGGGTGGTCAAAGTATTGGAGTTCCAGCTTCAGCATCAGTCCTTCGAATGAATATTCAGGACTGATTTCCTTTAGGATGGACTGGTTGGATCCCCTCGCAGTCCAAGGGACTCTCAAGGGTATTCCCCAACACCACAGTTCAAAAGCATCAATTCTTTGGCAGTCAGCTTTCTTTATAGTCCAACTCTCACATCCACACATGACTACTTGAAAAACCATAGATTTGACTAGATGGAACTTTGTTGGCAAAGTAATATCTCTGCTTTTTAATGTGCTGTCTATGTTGCTCATAACTTTTCTTCCAAGGAGCAAGTGTCTTTTAATTTCATGGCTGCAAATCACCATCTGCAGTGATTTTGGAGCCCAGAAAAATAAAGTCTGCCACTATTTCCATTGTTTCCCCATCTATTTGCCATGAAGTGATGGGACCAGATGCCATGATCTTTGTTTTTGAAGGTTGAGTTTCAATTCAACAATTTAATTCTCTTCTTTCACATTCATCATGAGGCTCTTCAGTTCCTCTTCACTTTCTGCCATAAGGGTGGTGTCATTTGCATATCTGAGAATATTGACATTTCTCCCAGCAATCTTGATTCCAGCTTGTGCTTCATCTAGCCTGACATTTTGCCTGATGAACTCTGCATATGTTAAAGAAACAGGGTGATAATATATAGCCTTGACATACTCCTTTCCCAATTTGGAGCCAGTCCATTGTTCCATGTCTGGTTCCAACTGTTGCTTCTTGACCTGCTTACAGGTTTCTCAGGAGGCAATTAAGGTGATCTGTCTGGTATTCCCATCTCTTTCAGAATTTTCCACAGTTTATTGTGATCCATACAGTCAAAGGCTTTAACATAGTCAATAAAGCAAACGTAAATTTTTTTTTTCTTGAACTCTTGCTTTTTCTATGATCCAACAGATATTGGCAATTTTATCTCTGGTTCCCCTGCCTACCAGCTTAAATTATACATAATGGCTCACCTCTGGGAACACTGCCTTCCAGGTAATGGGTATTAAGCTGAAATATATTTGCTTAGATAAATCACCTTTGTTTTTGATGGTAACTGCAGCCATGACTCATTGGAAAAGACTCTGATGCTGGGAGGGATTGGGGGCAGGAGGAGAAGGGGACAACAGAGGATGAGATGACTGGATGGCATCACTGACTCGATGGACATGAGTCTCAGTGAACTCTGGGAGCTGGTGATGGACAGGGGGGCCTGGTGTGCTGCAATTCATGGGGTCACAAAGAGTCGGACACAACTGAGCGACTGATCTGATCTGATCTGCAGCCATGAAATTAAAAGATGCTTGCTCCTTGGAAGAAAAGCTATAATCAACCTAGGAAGCATATTAAAAAGCAGAGACATTACTTTTCCAACAAAGATCCGTCTTAATCAAGGCTATGGTTTTTCCAATGATCATGTATGGATGTGAGAGTTGGACTGTAAAGAAAGCTGAGCATTGAAGAATTGATGCTTTTAAAAATTCCAACATATGGAGGCTGAACAACATGCTGCTGAATAACCAACAAATCACAGAAGAAATAAAAAAAGAAATCAAAATTTGCATAGAAACGAATGAAAATGAAAACACAACAACTCAAAACCTGTGGGAAAAAGTAGTCCTCAGGGGAAAGCTCATAGCAATACAGGCATACCTCAAGAAACAAGAAAAAAGTCAAATAAATAACCTAACCCTACACCTAAAGCAACTAGAAAAGGAAGAAATGAAGAACCCCAGGGCTGGTAGAAGGAAAGAAATATTAAAAATTAGGGCAGAAATAAATGCAAAAGAAACAAAAGAGACCATAGCAAAAATCAACAAAGCCAAAAGCTGGTTCTTTGAAAGGATAAATAAAATTGACAAACCATTAGCCAGACTCATCAAGAAACAAAGGGAGAAAAATCAAACCAATAAAGTTAGAAATGAAAATGGAGAGATCACAACAGACAACACAGAAATACAAAGGATCATAAGAGACTACTATCAGCAATTATATGCCAATAAAATGGACAACGTGGAAGAAATGGGCAAATTCTTAGAAAAGTACAACTTTCCAAAACTGAACGAGGAAGTAATAGAAAAATCTTAACAGACACATCACAAGCACGGAAATTGAAACTGTAATCAGAAATCTTCCAGCAAACTAAAGCCCAGGTCCAGACGGCTTCACAGATGAATTCTACCAAAAATTTAGAGAAGAGCTAACACCTATCCTGCTCAACCTCTTCCAGAAAATTGCAGAGGAATGTAAACTTCCAAACACATTTTATGAGGCCACCATCACCCTAATACCAAAACCTGACAAAGATGCCACAAAAAAGAAAACTACAGGCCAATATCACTGATGAACATAGACGCAAAAATCCTTAACAAAATTCCAGCAATCAGAATCCAACAACACATTAAAAAGATCATACACCATGACCAAGTAGGCTTTATCCCAGGTATGCAAGGATTCTTCAATATCTGCAAATCAATCAATGTAATACACCACATTAACAAATTGAAAAATAAAAACCATATGATTATCTCAATAGAAGCAGAGAAAGCCTTTGACAAAATTTAACATCCATTTTTGATAAAAACTCTCCAGAAAACAGGAATAGAAGGAACATACCTCAACATAATAAAAGCTATATATGACAAACCCACAGCAAACATTATCCTCAATGGTGAAAAATTGAAAGCATTTCCTCAAAAGTCAGGAACAAGACAAGGGTGCCCACTTTCACCATTACTATTCAACATAGTTTTGGAAGTTTTGGCCACAGCAATCAGAGCAGAAAAAGTAATAAAAGGAATCCAATTTGGAAAAGAAGAAGTAAAACTCTCACTGTTTGCAGATGACATGATCCTCTACATAGAAAACCCTGAAGACTCCACCAGAAAATTACTAGAACTAATTAATGATTATAGTAAAGTTACAGGATATAAAATCAACACACAGTAATCCCTTGCATTCCTATACACTAATAATGAGAAAACTGAAAGAGAAATTAAGGAAACAATTTCATTCACCATTGCAACGGAAATAATAAAATACTTAGGAATATATCTACCTAAAGAAACTAAAGACCTATGTATAGAAAACTATAAAACACTGGTGAAAGAAATCAAAGAGGACACTAATAGATGGAGAAATATACCATGTTCATGAATTGGAAGAATCAATATAGTGAAAATGAGTATACTACCCAAGGCAATTTATAGATTCAATGCAATCCCTATCAAGCTACCAATGGTATTCTTTACAGAGCTAGAACAAATAATTTCACAATTTGTATGGAAATACAAAAAACCTCGAATAGCCAAAGCTATCTTGAGAAAGAAGAATGGAACTGGAGGAATCAACCTGCCTGACTTCAAGCTCTACTACAAAGCCACAGTCATCAAGACAGTATGGTACTGGCACAAAGAGAGAAATACAGATCAATGGAACAAAATAGAAAGCCCGGAGATTAATGTACGCACATAAGAACACCTTATCTTCGACAAAGGAGGCAAGAATATACAATGGATTAAAGACAAACTCTTTAACAAGTGGTGCTGGGAAAACTGGTCAACCACTTGTAAAAGAATGAAACTAGAACACTTTCTAACACCATACACAAAAATAAACTCAAAATGGATTAAAGATCTAAACGTAAGACCAGAAACTATAAAATTCCCAGAGGAGAACATAGGCAAAACACTCTCTGACATACATCACAGCAGGATCCTCTATGACCCACCTCCCAGAATATTGGAAATAAAAGCAAAAATAAACAAATGGGACCTAATTAAACTTAAAAGCTTCTGCACAACAAAGGAAACTATAAGCAAGGTGAAAAGACAGCCTTCAGAATGGGAGAAAATAATAGCAAATGAAGCAACCGACAAACAACTAATCTCAAAAATATACAAGCAACTCCTACAGCTCAACTCCAGAAAAATAAATGACCCAATCAAAAAATGGGCCAAAGAACTAAATAGACATTTCTGCAAAGAAGACATACAGATGGCTAACAAACACATGAAAAGATGCTCAACATCACTCATTATCAGAGAAATGCAAATCAAAACCACTATGAGGTACCATTTCACGCCAGTCAGAATGGCTGCGATCCAAAAGTCTACAAGCAATAAATGCTGGAGAGGGTGTGGAGAAAAGGGAACCCTCTTACACTGTTGGTGGGAATGCAAACTAGTACAGCCACTATGGAGAACAGTGTGGAGATTCCTTAAAAAACTGGAAAGAGAACTGCTTTATGACCCAGCAATCCCACTGCTGGGCATACACACTGAGGAAACCAGAATTGAAAGAGATACGTGTACTCCAATGTTCATAGCAGCACTGTTTATAATAGCCAGGACATGGAAGCAACCTAGATGTCCATCATCAGATGAATGGATAAGAAAGCTGTGGTACATATACACAATGGAGTATTACTCAGCCATTAAAAAGAATACATTTGAATCAGTTCTAATGAGGTGGATGAAACTGGAGCCTATTATACAGAGTGAAGTAAGCCAGAAAGAAAAACACCAATACAGTATACTAACGCATATACATGGAATTTAGAAAGATGTTAACAATAACCCTGTATACGAAACAGGAAAAGAGACACAGATGTATAGAACAGTCTTTTGGACTCTGTGGGAGAGGGAGAGGGTGGGATGATTTGGGAGAATGGCATTGAAACGTGTATAATATCATATATGAAATAAGTTGCCAGTCCAGGTTCGATGCACGATACTGGATGCTTGGGGCTGGTGCACTGGGATTACCCAGAGGGATGGTATGGGGAGGGAGGAGGGATGAGGGTTCAGGATGGGGAATACATGTGTGCCTGTGACAGATTCATTTCCATATATGGCAGAACCAATACAATATTGTAAAGTTTAAAAATAAAATAAAATTAAAAAAAATAAAAATAAAAAAAATAAAAGCTCAAAAGCGTAAAAATAAAATAAAATAAAAATAAACTGTGGTGTTGGAAAGGGCTCTTGAGAGTCTCTTGGATGTCAAGGAGATCCAACCAGTCCATCCTAAAGGAAATCAGTCCTGAATATTCATTGGAAGGACTGATGCTGAAGCTGAAACTCCAATATTTTGGCCACCTGATGCAAAGAACTGGCTCACTGGAAAAGACTTTGATGCTGGGAAAGATTGAAGGTGGGAGGAGAGGGGACTACAGAGGATGAGATGATTAGATGGCATCACTGAATCAATGGACATCAGTTTGAGTATACTCCGGGAATTGGTAATGGACAGCAAAGCCTGGCATGCTGCAGTCCATGGGATTGCAGAGAGTCAGACAGGACTGAGCCACTGAACTGAATCCTGGTCAGTTCAGTTCATTTCATTCCAGTCGCTCAAGTGTGTCCGACCCTTTGCAACCCCATGAATCACAGCACGCCAGGCCTCCCTGTCCATCACCATCTCTCGGAGTTCACTCAAACTCATGTCCATCGAATAGGTGATGCCATCCAGCCATCCCATCCTCTGTCGTCCCCTTTTCCTCCTGCCCCCAATCCCTCCCAGCATCAGAGTCTTTTCCAATGAGTGAACTCTTCGCATGAGGTGGCCAAAGTACTGGAGTTTCAGCTTTAGCATCATTCCTTCCGAAGAACACCCAGGACTGATCATCTTCAGAATGGACTGGTTGGATCTCCTTGCAGTCCAAGGGACTGTCAAGAGTCTTCTCCAACATCACAGTTCAAAAGCATCATGCTTCAGCGCTCAGCTTTCTTCATAGTCCAACTCTTGGATCCATACATGAGAGAGTCATTTCCTAGGCAGGTTGATAGGGAGTCTAGGGGTCTGGAATTCTCAAGGAGGAAGAAAGGACAAACTTTTTTCCTTTCTCCACATTCCTTAGGATTATATACCAATGATGTATCCTGCCTAAGGACAGTCTTTGGATTCAACCTTCTGTTATCTTAAAATGTTAATTATGGAAGTAGACCTGGTCTTTACAAGGATGTGTCTTGCCTGAGGACAGTGTTATCTTAAAATGTAAATTATGGGAGTAGGTCTGATGAGGTCTTTACAACCTCCAGACATTCTTTGGATTCACTGGAGAGTATATAACTGCATTGTTAACACTAGCAAGCGGGTACTCTTTCTGCCCCCTTCTGATGCCTATGTCAGAAGCTTTCTCTATCTCCTTTATACTTTAACAGAACTTTATTACACAAAAGTTCTGAGCGATCAAGCCTCGTCTCTGGCCCCGGATTGAATTCTTCTCCTCCGGGGGCCAAGAATCCTGGTGTATTTGCGTGATTCAACAACAACCTTTCATACATGACCATTGGAAAAAAACATAGCCTTGACTAGATAGACCTTTGTTGGCAAAGTAATGTCTCTGCTTTTCAACATGTTATCTAGGTTGGTCATAACTTTTCTTCCAAGTAGTAAGCGTCTTTTAATTTCATGGCTGCAGTCACCATCTGCAGTGATTTTGGAGCCCAGAAAAATAAAGTCAGCCACTGTTTCCACTGTTTCTCCATCTATTTCCCATGAAGTGATGGGTCCAGATGCCATGATGTTCGTTTTCTGCATGTTGAGTTTTAAGCCAACTTTTTCACTCTCCTCTTTCACCTTCATCAAGAGGCTTTTTAGTTCCTCTTCACTTTCTGCCATAAGGATGATGTCATCTGCATATCTGAGGTTATTGACATTTCTCCTGGCAATCTTTATTCCAGCTTGTGCTTCTCCAGCCCAGCATTTCTTATGATGTACTCTGCATACACGTTAAATAAGCAGGCTGACAATATACAGCCTTGACGTACTCCTTTTCCTATTTGGAACCAGTCTGTTGTTCCATGCCCAGTTCTAACTGTTGCTTCCTGACCTGCATATAGTTTTCTCAAGAGGCAGATCAGGTGGTCTGGTATTTCCATCTCTTTCAGAATTTTACACAGTTCATTGTGATCCACAGTCAAAGGCTTTGCAATAGTCAATAAAGCAGAAATAGATGTTTTTCTGGAACTATCTTCATTTTTCGATGATCCAGTGGATGTTGGCAATTTGTTCTCTGGTTCCTCTGCCTTTTCTAAAACCAGCTTGAAAATCTGGATGTTCACGGTTCGCATATTGCTGAAGCCTGGCTTGGAGAATTTTGAGCATTACTTTACTAACGTGTGAGATGAGTGCAATTGTGCTGTAGTTTGAGCATTCTTTGGCATTGCCTTTCATTGGGTTTGGAATGAAAACTGACTTTTTCCAGTCCTGTGGTCACTGCTGAGTTTTCCAGATTTGCTGGCATATTGAGTGCAGCATTTTCACAGCATCACGTTTCAAGGTTTGAAATAGCTCAACTGGAATTCCATCACCTCCACTAGCTTTGTTCATAGTAATACTACCTAAGGCCCACTTGACTTCACATTCCAGGATGTCTGGCTCTAGGTGAGTGTTCACAGCATCGTGATTATCTGGGTCATGAAGATCTTTTTTTGTACAGTTCTTCTGTGTATTCCTGCCACCTCTTCTTAATATCTTCTGCTTCTATTAGTTCCATACCATTTCTGTCCTTTATCAAGCCCATCTTTGCATGAATATTCCCTTGGTATCTCTAATTTTCTTGAAGAGATCTCTAGTCTTTGCATTCTATTGTTTTCTTCTATTTCTTTGCTTTGATTGCTGAGGAAGACCTTCTTATCTCTTCTTGCTATTCTTTGTTTTTTTTTTAATTTAATTTTATTTTGTTAAATATAAACTTATTTATTTTAATTGGAGGTTAATTACTTTACAGTATTGTACTGGTTTTGCCATACATCAACATGAATCTGCCACGGGTGTACATGTGCTCCCCATCCTGAACCCCCCTTCCACCTCCCTCCCCATACCTCCCCTCTGGGTCATCCCAGTGCACCAGTATCCAGTCATCCCAAGCATCCAGTATCATGTATCGAACCTGGACTGGCGACTCGTTTTTTATATGATATTATACATGTTTCAATGCCATTCTCCCAAATCATCCCATCCTCACCCTCTCCCCGAGAGTCCAAAAGACTGTTCTAAACATCTGTATCTCTTTTGCTGTCTCACACACAGGGTTATCGTTACCATCTTTCTAAATTCCATATATATGAGTTAGTATACTGTACTGGTCACTCTGCATTCAGATGCTTATATATTTCCTTTTCTCCTTTGCTTTTCTCTTCTCTTCTTTTCACAGCTATTTGTAAGGCCTCCCCAGACAGCCATTTTGCTTTTTTGCATTTCTTTTCCATGGGGATGGTCTTGATCCCTGTCTCCTGTACAGTGTCATGAACCTCAGTCCATAGTTCATCAGGCACTGTATCTATCAGATCTAGGCCCTTAAATCTATTTCTCACTTCCACTGTATAATCGTAAGGGATTTGATTTAAGTCATACCTGAACGGTCTCGTGGTTTTCCCTACTTTCTTCAATTTAAATCTGAATTTGGCAATAAGGAGCTCATGATCTGAGCCACAGTCAGCTCCCGGCCTGATCAGCCACTTCCAACTCTATAATGGCAGATTTATCAATCTCTGTTGGTATCTTATTTTCTCATCTTTAAAATGGGCACCACAATTGAGAAATTCTTAATGAGATTTTTTGAGGATTACATGATTTATTGTTTATAAAATTTAAGAAGAATGCCAAGCACACAAGTTCTGTATTTGTTAGGTAATTTTTTATTCTTTCAGCTGGGAAAGAATATTTGCATATGCTGAAAAATAATACAGAATTTGTTGTTCTAAACACTTCACTGTGCTGCAGTATATGTACTAAATCCTCTGATTTTTTTTCTTTTTTTGACCAGCTGCCTTATCATGTCAAATGCAAATATATAGGAGATATTTTGGAATTTGACACAAGAGTTTTAGCAGCAGTTTAAAGCAGGACAATTTTCTGAAACCTTGGATAATATAAAGAAACAATAATAAATCAATAAAAGTTTTATTAATAGCATTTCTTATCCTCTTTTGGCTATTCCAGTAGTAGAAATATTATGCATGGATAATAAAACACAATATTGACAGAAGGGACATTCCTTGTCCAGGTTTCTGTGATATTGAAATACCCTCTGTGAGTCCTAAGAAAAATTTGTGAATCATGTTTGAATTTCAAATAGTGTCACATTCATCAGATGTCCTGATATCCCTTCCACTTCCATACTTCTCAGAGACTTTATCTTTTGAGATTATTCTACAATTCTACTTTCTCCTTTATATAGAAGAGCATACCATATAATATTACCATCATTTGTATACAGTCAAATTACATAAATACTATTGTCAAGCTGCATTCCTAATTTTAATAATGATCCCCCACATGACAAAGAAATCTCATGTTTCTAAAACTAGGTACTCTCTAGTGGTCTGCTAGTTATATTTCATTAATATCCTCCATCCACGAGCTTTCAAACACCTTTAAGAAAAAAGAAGAAAAAGATGAGTGACTTCAGGGAAGGTTCCACCATGATCATTATTTAACATATGATAGCTGTCATCAAGGCCCATGTCTATTTCAGAGGAGTGGATACTTTACAATATTGAGTCTGCAAAACATCCTAGTTCATTAGTTCTGGCCAAGAGAAGGACTTGGTTCATTAGTCAGAGGAATTAACTCATCCATCATATACAGTAACACAGAAACTGGACCTCTACTGCCATTCTTCCTTTTATAAATGATCATTTCTCCCTCTGATGTTCACTATCCCATATTATAAGCAATTATTTTTTACGTCATCTTGCTGTTGATTCATGAAGAGCTTTTTTCTTGTTATAACAAAATTAACTTTTAAAAAAGAAATGATTTTTATGGAAATATGAAAAACCCAGTGCCTGTCAAATATTTTATATATAAGTGTACTTTACATTTTCATTATATACCAATACTTTGCATTGAAACTTCAACCAGCTTTCTAAAAGGACAAATATCATTCCATGTAAATGTTATCTTCATTACCTTACTTTACTCAGCTATAAAATGTGATATGTGTGCTGAGTTGCTTCAGTTGTGTCTGAATCTTTGTGACCCTGTGGACTATGGTCACATAGCCAGCCAGGCTCCTTTGTCCATGGGATTTTCCAAGCAAGAATACTGGAATGGGTTGCCATGCCCTCCTCCAGGGAATTGTCCTCACCCAGGGATTGAATCTGTGTCTCTTATGTCTCCTGCATTGGCAGGCAGCTTCTATACCAGTAGTGCCATTTGGAAAGCCCTAAAATGTGATGCAAAATTGCTTATATTTCACAGTTTTGAAAATATGCATATACAAACCATAGCATAATGCCTGTACAGAGTAAATGTTTATAATATTACATGTTGCCTAAATATAGTAAATAATTATAATTTTGTACTTAAAAATTATGCCAGTATATACATAGTGTAGAAAAAATAATACAGAAAACTGTGGTAAATGATTTACACCTATTACTTCTTTAGAGATAAACACAATTAACATTTTTTATGTTTCCATCTTGAATTTATTTTATGGGTAGACATGTTTGTGCTTCAGTTCTGTTCAGTCACTCAGTCACATCCGACTCTTTGTGACCGCATGAAGAGCAGCATGCCAGGCCTCCCTCTCCATCACCTACTCCTGGTGTCCATCCAAACCCATGTCAATCGATTCAATGATGCCATCCAGTCATCTCATCCTCTCTCATCCCCTTCTTCTCCTGCCTCAATCTTTCCCAGCATCAGGCTCTGTGCTTTTGTATATGCTGTCTAGGCTGGTCATAACTTTCCTTCAAAGGAGTAAGCGTCTTTTAATTTCATGGCTGCAATCATCATCTGGAGTGATTTTGGAGCCCCCAAAAATAAAGTCAGCCACTGTTTCCACTGTTTCTCCATCTATTTCCCATGAAGTGATGGGACAGGGTGCCATGTTCTTTGTTTTCTAAATATTGAGCTTTAAGCCAACATTTGCACTCTCCTCTTTCATTTTCATCGAGTCTCTTTAGTTCTTCCGTTTCTGCCATAAGGGTGGTGTCATCTGCATATCTAAGGTTATTGATATTTCTCCTGGAAATCTTGATTCCAGCTTGTGCTTCATCCAGCCCAGTGTTTCTCATGAGCTACTCTGCATATAAGTTAAATAAGCAGGGTGACAATATACAGCCTTGATGTACTCCTTTTCCTATTTGGAACCAGTCTGTTGTTCCATGTCCAGTTTTAACTGTTGCTTCCTGACTGAATTGGAGAAGGAAATGACAACTCATTCCAGTATTCTTGCCTGGAGAATCCCATGGACAGAGGAGCTTGGTGGGCTACAGTTGCAAAGAGTCGGACGGGTTGCAAAGAGTCGGACACGACTGAGCAACTTCACTTTCCTGACCTGCATACAGGTTTCCAAGAGGTGGGTCAGTTGGTCTGGTATTCCCATCTCTTTCAGAATTTTCCACAGTTGATAGTGATCCATACAGTCAAAGGCTTTGGCATAGTCAATAAAGCAGAAGTAGATGTTTTTCTGGAATTATCTTGCTATTTTGATGATCCAGCAGATGTTGGCAATTTGATCTCTGGTTCCTCTGCCTTTTCTGAAATCAGCTTGAACATCTGGAAGTTCACGGTTGACATATTGCTGAAGCCTGGCTTGGAGAATTTTGAGCATTACTTTACCAGTAACGAGATGAGTGCAATTGTAAGGCAGTTTCAACATTCTTTGGCATTGCCTTTCTTTGGGATTGGGATGAAAACTGAACTTTTCCAGTCCTGTGGCCACTGCTGAGTTTTCCAAATTTGCTGTCATATTGAGTGCAGCACTTTCACATCATCTTTCAGGATTTGAAATAGCTCAACTGGAATTCCATCACCTCCACTAGCTTTGTTCATAGTGATGCTTCCTAAGGCCCACTTGACTTCACATTCCAGGATGTCTGGCTCTAGGTCAGTGATCACACCATCGTGATTATCTGGGTCGTGAAGATCTTTTTTGTATAGTTATTCTGTGTATTCTTGTTACCTCATCTTAATATCTTCTGCTTCTGTTAGGTCCATACCATTTCTGTCCTTTATTAAGCCTATCTTTGCATGAAATGTTCCCCTGGCATCTCTAATTTTCTTGAAGAGATCTCTAGTCTTTCCCATTCTATTGTTTTCGTCTATTTCTTTGCATTGATCGCTGAGGAAGGATTTCGTATCTCTCCTTGCTATTCTTTGGAACTCTGAATTCACATAGGTATATCTTTCCATTCTCCTTTGCTTTTCACTTCCCTTCTTTTCACAGCTATTTGTAAGGCCTCCTCAGACAGCCATTTTCCTTTTTCACACTTCTTTTTCTTGGGGATGATCTTGATTCCTGTCTTCTGTACAATTTCACTAATCTCCATCCATAGTTCATCAGGCACTCTATCAGATCTAGTCCCTTAAATCTATTTCTCACTTCTACTTATAGTCATAAGGGATTTGTTTAGGTCATACCCAAATGGTCTAGTTGTTTTCTCCACTTTCTTCAATTTCAGTCTGAATTTGGCAATAAGGAGTTAATGATCTGAGCCACATCAACTCCTGGTCTTGTTTAAGTGATCACCATATATCTAAGAGGCTTGCCCATTTACACTGGTAGAGAGTGCATGAGTCACATATAGGTCTATTCTGCTGACTCTCAGAACATTACCTGATCTTCCCTCTGAATAATATCCTCCAAGAAAAGTCCAATGCTATTTAAGTAAATCCATATGTCCCTTATATTTTTCTGTATTTGACCATAGATGATATCATCTTTTTTTTTTTACTTTTAGTTCAGAGAGATATACACATTTTTGCTTCTGCAGGCACATGTAATATCACTATTTCTTACTTCAGATGGGATTACCTTAGAGGTCTCCTTTCCAGTCCCCTCAGAGGATTTCATTCCAGGAGACTTAATTTCCGGCTGTGGGCCTTTCCTCCCACTAGACAGGTGTCATCACCTAATTGCTGTCCAATTATCACTATTGACTGTGCCAGTGGAAGCAGACTAATGTTCTCCTGATTGTATCATCTCATAACTACTATTTTACCTTTCTAATGGGCTTCTAGATTATATTCAGTGGTCACATCTGACTTATTTTTGCCCCAGCATTAGCAGTGTGGCTTAAACACAGAAGAAAAGCAACAGATATTTGTTAAAATATATGGAATTAATTTTTGAGGAGGATTTTGTTTATTACCATATTGAAAGTCAAATTGAAACCCAAATCAAATGTTTTCACTTTATAACTAATTTTCTAGATCGGAATAAAATGAATAAGGTGACAATGGAATTATAAGAAAATAATGTACAGTGTTAATGTTTGCCATTCAATTCATTTATTTATTCAACCCTCAATTTATTTATAAAATATCCATCTACACGTGCATAAAACCAAAAGTTAAACAAGGGTATGTAAATTGTTCATGCACATGGAGACAGACTTCCATTTTGCTGTTTAATAAGATGACATATTTGATGATTCAAGGTTGGACAAAAAGAAAATGACTCAAACAAATCTTGGACCAACTTTCTAAAAAGTATATTTATTAATTAATATAAAAATTTGTATTGGTAATTTAGCATATCACATCCTTGGCTCTTTTATTTATTTATTTTTTTTTTACATTCCCACCATCTCCTTGACATTGCCTCCTCTAACTTTTGATGTAAAGGAATTGTTTTCATGTCAATTTTAATAATTTCATTGAGGGAATCAATGAAATAAAATTTGAATATACTTCTAAATCTAATCTGTTCTGTGAAATAGTATTTTTATATTCAATTGAAGTCAACATAGCTGTCCCTTTTCTCTTTCCTTTTGGATTATTAAATCATTTGTTTTCTGGACTGAAATTTTAGAGGTCATAGGAGTAAAGATATATCATAAAACTATGAATAGGCTCTGAGGAGACAACAGTCATAACATCCCCTAATATATCACCAAAAAATGTGGAATGTATTCTGCTATAGCTACTGGACAGAGTTAAATAAACTTTATATTAAATCAATTTATTTTTCAGTTATTTAGTTAGGCTTTTTAAAATAGAATAACTTTCTTTCCACTTTTATTTTTCTTAGGCTCTAAATACATCCAGAATTTAAAATATAGAAGATATTATTTATCTCATATTTAAGGATAACAAAATTCACTCTGAGTTGAAAAAAACAAATATGTTTTATTTATTTAGTGTGGGCAAAAATGACAGGTGCATTTATAGAAAGATGATAGAAATATCAGACATATTTATAAAACTGGTACAGGAAATATAATCATTAAGGCTTAAAATAAATTGTGCTAATCAAAAATGGCCTTTATCTTAAAGCATTTACAATTTTCTTCTTGAAATTGATCGAGGGTCATCTAAGGAAATTTAATTTCCTTGAGAATTTAAAATTCTGGATGTGGTATTTGTTAAGAAGATCAGAGTGTCTAGATTTTTCTCTCTATCAAATCAAAAGTGCATTACTGATACTCTTTGTTTGAGGAGAGCATACCTTCCTGGATTTTTATTGTTTTCAAGGCTATATTGTTGATTCTGTTGTCATAAAGTACTCTGACACACGGGCACTGCAATGCATAAATTAATAAATCATAATGCTTGGCTAACCACAGGCACCAGAGTTTCTCTGCAGCATTTGTCTCCTACTGTATGTTTTCTGCACCCTCCTTTCATTATTTGAGATGTTGTTTTAATTAAGTGGCAAATACTAAGAGGCAGGTGATTTTCCAGGGTGATGGTAAGGCCCTCTATCTATCAGTATTTTATTCCAGAATTTCAAAGTGATGACCATGTGAACTTGTATAGTAAGAAACAAAGAACTGATGTGATTACCAAGAAGCAGATGCTGACTGCTCTCAGCATTGCAGCTGTGACAGTAATAAGACAAACTAAATGTATTTCCTTTCACAACCGTTAACTTGATGCACAAACTTTTGAATCATATTCCATAAACAAAATAAGAAGATACCAGGCTCATGTTTAAGTATAAAATGTTACTATCAATCCACTGGTTGCATTATTAATGAAACAGTTGTGCTAAACTTCTTCTACAATAGGCAGAATATGATAAGTTCTCACGTATATGCACTAAATTAATGGTGGCAAAAATATACTGAAAATCACTGGGCATATTTCCAATCAAAATAAATCCCAAATAGAACATCCAATATATTGTTTAAAAATAAATGTAAAAATTAAGTGAAGTGAAGTCAGTCAGTCGTGTCCGACTCTTTGCAACCCCATGAACTGTAGCCTACCAGGCTCCTCCATCCATGTGATTTTCCAGGCAAGAACACTGGAGTGGGTTGCCATTTCCTTCTCCAGAAGATCTTCCCCACTCTGGGATCAAACCTGGGTCTCCCGCATTGTAGGCAGTTGGTTTACCGTCTGAGCCACCAGGGAAGTCACTATAAAAATTAATTCCACTTAAAATTTTTTTTAAATAAAATAATTAGTAATAAACTTAACTAAGGAGGTAAACATTCTCTACTCTTAAAACTATAAGACATTAATGAGAAAAATCAAAGAAGATGCAAATAAATGAAAAAGTATCCTGTGTTCACAGATTTCAAGAATATTAGTTAAAATATCTACTACCAGAAGCTATCTATAGATTCAGTGCCATGTTATCACTTTCCAAATGACATGTTTTAAAGTAGAAAAATATTCCAAAAATTTATATGAAACCACAAAGGATCCTGAAGAGCCAAAGAAATTCTGAGAAAGAACAAAGCAGTGGCTATCAACCTTTGTGATTTCAAGCTATACATACTCATCAAAACAGTATGACACTGGCATAAAAATAGATGAATAGACCAATGTAACAGAATCAAGAACCCATAATGAACCCAAGTATATATGGTTAACTGGCATTTGAGAAGGGAGCCAAAAACAGTCAAGAAAAGGCAGTCTCTTTAAAAAATAGTGGTGGTTTAGTCACTAAATTGTGACCAACTCTAGTGATACCGTGGACTGTAGCCTGCTGGACTCCTCGGTCCATGGGATTCTCCAGGCATGAATACTGGAGTGTGTTGCCATTTCCTTGGTGATGGGATAACAGGATCAGATCAGATCAGATCAGTCGCTCAGTCATATCCAACTCTTTGCGACCCCATGAATCCCAGCACGCCAGGCCTCCCTATCCATCACCAACTCCCGGAGTTCACTCAGACTCACATCCATCGAGTCAGTGATGCCATCCAGCCATCTCATCCTCTGTCGTCCCCTTCTCCTTCTGCCCCCAATCCCTCCCAGCATCAGAGTCTTTTCCAATGAGTCAACTCTTCGCATGAGGTGGCCAAAGTACTGGAGTCTCAGCTTCATCATCATTCCTTCCAAAGAAATCCCAGGGCTGATCTCCTTCAGAATGGACTGGTTGGATCTCCTTGCAGTCCAAGGGACTCTCAAGAGTCTTCTCCAACACCACAGTTCAAAAGCATCAATTCTTCGGCACTCAGCCTTCTTCACAGTCCAACTCTCACATCCATACATGACCACAGGAAAAACCATAGCCTTGACTAGATGGACCTTTGTTGGCAAAGTAATGTTTCTGCTTTTGAATATGCTATCTAGGTTGGTCATAAATTTCCTTCCAAGGAGGAAGCGTCTTTTAATTTCATGGCTGCAATCACCATCTGCAGTGATTTTGCAGCCCAGAAAAATAAAGTCTGACACTGTTTCCACTGTTTCCCCATCTATTTCCCATGAAGTGGTGGGACTGGATGCCATGATCTTCGTTTTCTGAATGTTGAGCTTTAAGCCAACTTTTTCTCTCTCCACTTTCACTTTCATCAAGAGGCTTTTGAGTTCTCTTCACTTTCTGCCATAAGGGTGGTGTCATCTGCATATCTAAGGTTATTGAGATTTCTCCCGGCAATCTTGATTCCAGCTTGTGTTTCTTCCAGTCCAGCGTTTCTCATGATGTACTCTGCATATAAATTAAATAAACAGGGTGACAATATACAGCCTTGACCAACTCCTTTTCCTATTTGGAACCAGTCTGTTGTTCCATGTCCAGTTCTAACTGTTGCTTCCTGACCGGCATACAAATTTCTCAAGAGGCAGATCAGGTGGTCTGGTATTTCCATCTCTTTCAGAATTTTCCACAGTTTATTGTGATCCACACATTCAAAGGCTTTGGCATAATCAATAAAGCAGAAATAGATGTTTTTCTGGAATTGTCTTGTTTTTTTCATGATCCAGCGGATGTTGGCAATTTGATCTCTGGTTCCTCTGCCCTTTCTAAAACCAGCTTGAACATCAGGAAGTTCACAGTTCACATATTGCTGAAGCCTGGCTTGGAGAATTTTGAGCATTACTTTACTAGCGTGTGAGATGAGTGCAATTGTGCAGTAGTTTGAGCATTCTTTGGCATTGCCTTTCTTTGGGATTGGAATGAAAACTGACCTTTTCCAGTCCTGTGGCCACTGCTGAGTTTTCCAGATTTGCTGGCATATTGAGTGCAGCACTTTCACAGCATCATCTTTCAGGATTTGGAATAGTTCAACTGGAATTCCATCACCTCCACTAGCTTTGTTTGTAGTGATGCTTTCTAAGGCCCACTTGACTTCACATTCCAGGATGTCTGGCTCTAGGTCAGTGATCACACCATCATGATTATCTGGGTCGTGGTCTTTTTTGTACAGTTCTGTGTATTCTTGCCATCTCTTCTTAATATCTTCTGCTTCTGTTAGGTCCATGCCATTTCTGTCCTTTATCGAGCCCATCTTTGCATGAAATGTTTCTTTGGTATCTCTGATTTTCTTGATGAGATCCCTAGTCTTTCCTATTCTGTTGTTTTCCTCTATTTCTTTGCATTGACCGCTGAAGAAGGCTTTCTTATCTCTTCTTGCTATTCTTTGTAACTCTGCATTCAGATGTTTATATCTTTCCTTTTCTCCTTTGCTTTTCAATTCTCTTCTTTTCACAGCTATTTGTAAGGCCTCCTCAGACAGCCATTTTGCTTTTTTGCATTTCTTTTCCATGGGGATGGTCTTGATCCCTGTCTCCTGTACTGGGTACTCACATGTAAAGGAACGAAAATGGAACCAGATCTTATACCACTCACAAAAATTAACACAAAATGGATTAAAGACTTAAATGTAGAACGTGGGATCAAGAGATTTCTAGAAAGAAATATAGCAATAAGTCTTTTTGACATGAGTTTTGGCAATTTTTTTTTGATATGACACCTAAAGCATCAGCAACAAAATAAACACATACAAGTGGGACTACCTCAAACTAAAAAGCTTCTGTACAAAAAAAAAAAGAAAACATTAACAAAGTGAAAAAGCAACCTACAAATGGGAAAAATATTTACAAACCATGTATCTCCAACTGAACTGCAAAACAAAAACAAATGACACATAATCTAACTGAGCATTGGACAGATGAAGTGGATCGAAGATAAATGGCCAAGAAGCACTAATAATCAGGGAAATGCAAATAAAACCCACAAGAGGTCAAACCTCATTCCTGTTATAGTGGCCATCATCCAAAACACAAGAAATAACAAATCCCAGATTGGATGTGGAGAAACATAAGCCCTGTGCACTGTTGGTGGGATCACAATCTGGTACAGTCAGTATAAGATGGGAAAGACAATAGAAAGGGGAAGACCAGAGATCTCTTCAAGAAAATTAGAGATACCAAGGGAACATTTCATGCAAAGATGGGCTCAATAAAGGACAGAAATGGTATGGACCGGACAGAAGAAGAAGAGGAGGTAGCAAGAATACACAGAAAAACTATACAGAAAGGATCTTAATGACCCAGATAACCACGATGCTGTGATCACTCACCTAGAGCCAGACATCCTGGAATGTGAACTCAAGTGGACCTCAGGAAGGAAGCATCACTATGAACAAAGCTAGTGGAGGTGATGGAATTCCAGTTGAGCTATTTCAAATCCTGAAAGATGATGCTGTGAAAGTGCTGCACCCAACATGCTCAGCAGTGGCCACAGGACTGGAAAAGGTCAGTTTTCATTCCAAACCCAATGAAAGGCAATGTCAAAGAATACTTAAACTACCGCACAATTGCACTCATCTCACAAGCTAGCAAAGTAATGCTCAAAATTCTCCAAGCCAGGCTTCAGCAATATGTGAACCGAGAGCTTTCAGAAGTTCAAGCTGGATTTAGAAAAGGCAGAGGAACCAGAGATCGAATTGTCACCATCTGTTGAATCATAGGGAAAAAAAAAAAAAAACAAGAGAATCCCAGGAAAACATCTATTTCTGCATTATCTACTCTAAAGCCTTTGACTGTGTGGATCACAACAAACTGTGGAAAACTCTTAAAGAGAATTTACACCGCTTTACCTGCCTCCTGAGGAACCTGTAAGCAGGTGAAGAAGAAAATAGATTTTAGCTGGGTATTTTGGTAATCAATTCATAATGTATATAAGTAAAATCATCATGCTGTATTCTTAAAATTATACAATGATGTATGCCAATTATTTCTCAGTAAAACTGAAAAGATACTATAGATTTTAGCTGAGGTGAGTTATAACATTTGAGAGTTTGAGCCTCATTAAAAAAGAGGTTATATATTTAAATGACATAAGGAGATGATAAAACACCACTCCTGTATTACAGAAAAAACTTGAATTAGAAGGATAGAAGGAATTTTTATCACCTTTATTACCACCTAAAACTTTACCAATTTTAGCAATTTTAAGTGGTAATAACAGTCTAATGGCAGGAACACCAAAAAAAAAAAAGTAAAAATCTAGTATTTCTGTCTTTCAGTTAGGCCAATAATACATGCTTTGTAAGAGATGTGATTAATCTGTTCAAAATCAAATGTCAATCATAACACAAGAAAATATTTATTTTACATGAGAATGCCAAATGAAAAAGTAGCTGTATTTCATTAAAATAAGAGATGAGATGAAAACCAAATCTTTCTAAATTCCAGTAGGGCTTATCTTCAAAATTTAGGTACAAATTAGAGGAGCTACCTTACTGAACCAAAGGAGTGGCTTACCATTCACTGAAAAGAGTCTCCATAATCATTTTATGTCTAGGGAATGACTTAGTTAATACAGAATCGCTCAAATTGATCATTTTCCCACCTGCTTGTAGAATAGATTGCCTCTCAGATCATTGCTAAATTTTATTATTCTTTAATTTTAATATTATGCATGTTAAAACTAGAAAATCTGAAGCATTGTAGCTACATAATACTTATTTTGTATACGATAAATATTTTATAGAAACTGTGCCCTATTGATGGAATTAAAGGAAATTATAAAAACAGCAGAATATTGTTTTCAATATTCTATTATTATAAATCTGCAACAAATTGTTTTTAATGTTACTTTGTAAGCTGGTAAATACACAGGGAAAATAAATTCCCCAAAGTGAGATTGTTGTATCAAGTAAGTAAACAAATGTCTTTTTTTCCAAAACATGTTGCATGGGCATTATAGCATTTTATACTCACCTTCAAAATTAGTGAAAAAGACTGTATCTCCACAATCTTGCCATCAAGTATGTCATCAAAGTTAGTATTTCTTTCAATCCATTAGATGAAAATGGCATATATCAATAGAGTTTAATTTGCGCTTTTCTGATTATCATGTAAGCATATTTTATGTGTTTAGAACCATTTATCTGTTTGTATAATGTCCATGTATGTCCGTTCCTCCTTTTTTATAATGGATTTTTAGTTTTTGTTATTCATTTCTGGAGTCTTGTGTATATTAAGGCATGAGCCCTTTTGCCTGTGATGAACTGCCAATATTTTTTACCAATATATCATTAAATTTTTCATTTGTTTATAGTACTTTGTTTCTATATTTTTAATGTAATAAATTTCATCATTCTTTAACTTATGACTTCCAGGTTTTGTGTTGTGTTTTTATTTTTAATTTTTTTATTATTTTATTTTATATTTTAACATTACAATGTTGTATTGGTTTTGCCATATATGAAAATGAATCCACCACAGGTATACATGTGTTCCCCATCCTGAACCCTCCTCCCTCCTCCCTCCCCATACCATCCCTCTGGATCGTCCCAGTGCACCAGCCCAAGCATCCAGTATCGTGCATAGAACCTGGACTGGTGACTCATTTCATATATGATATTATACATGTTTCAATGCCATTCTCCCAAATCATCCCACCCTCTCCCTCTCCCACAGAGTCCAAAAGACTGTTCTATACATCTGTGTCTCTTTTGCTGTCTCGTATACAGGGTTATTGTTACCATCTTTCTAAATTCCTTGTGTATGTGTTAGTATACTGTATTGGTGTTTTTCTTTCTGGCTTATTTCACTCTGTATAACAGGCTCCAGTTTCATCCACCTCATTAGGACTGATTCAAATGTATTCTTTTTAATGGCTGAGTAATAATCCATTGTGCATATGTACCACAGCTTTCTTATCCATTCATCTGCTGATGGACATCTAGGTTGCTTCCATGTCCTGGCTATTATAAACAGTGCTGCGATGAGCATTGGGGTACACGTGTCTCTTTCCCTTCTGGTTTCCTCAGTGTGTATGCCCAGCAGTGGGATTGCTGGGTCATAAAGCAGTTCTCTTCACAGTTTTTTAAGGAATCTCCACACTGTTCTCCATAGTGGCTGTACTAGTTTGCATTCCCACCAACAGTGTAAGAGGGTTCCCTTTTCTCCACACCCTCTCCAGCATTTATTGCTTGTAGACCTTTGGATGGCAGCCATTCTGACTGACATGAAATGGTACCTCATAGTGATTTTGATTTGCATTTCTCTGATAATAAGTGATGTTGAGCATCTTTTCATGTGTTTGTTAGCCATCTGTATGTCTTCTTTGGAGAAATGTCTGTTTAGTTCTTTGGCCCATTTTTTGATTGGGTCATTTATTTTTCTGGAATTGAGCTGTAGGAGTTGCTTGTATATTTTTGAGATTAGTTGTTTGTCAGTTGCTTCATTTGCTATTATTTTCTCCCATTCTGAAGGCTGTCTTTTCACCTTGCTTATAGTTTCCTTTGTTGTGCAGAAGCTTTTAAGTTTAATTAGGTCCCATTTGTTTATTTTTGCTTTTATTTCCAATATTCTGGGAGGTGGGTCATAGAGGATCCTGCTGTAATATATGTTGGAGAGTGTTTTGCCTATGTTCTCCTCTAGGAACCTAACTCTACACCTAAAGCAACTAGAAAAGGAAGAAATGAAGAACCCCAGGGTTAGTAGAAGGAAAGAAATCTTAAAAGTTAGGGCAGAAATAAATGCAAAAGAAACAAAAGAGACCATAGCAAAAATCAACAAAGCCAAAAGCTGGTTCTTTGAAAGGATAAATAAAATTGACAAACTATTAGCCAGACTCATCAAGAAACAAAGGGAGAAAAATCAAATCAATAAAGTTAGAAATGAAAATGGAGAGATCACAACAGACAACACAGAAATACAAAAGATCAAAAGAGACTACTATCAGCAATTATATGCCAATAAAATGGACAACGTGGAAGAAATGGACAAATTCTTAGAAAAGTACTACTTTCCAAAACTGGACCAGGAAGAAATAGAAAATCTTTACAGACCCATCACAAGCATGGAAATTGAAACTGTAATCAGAAATCTTCCAGCAAACAAAAGCCCAGGTCCAGACGGCTTCACAGATGATTTCTACCAAAAATTTAGAGAAGAGCTAACACCTATCCTACTCAAACTCTTCCAGAAAATTGCAGAGGAAGGTAGACTTCCAAACTCATTCTATGAGGCCACCATCACCCTAATACCAAAACCTGACAAAGATGCCACATAAAAAGAAAACTACAGGCCAATATCACTGATGAACATAGATGCAAAAATCCTTAACAAAATCCTAGCAATCAGAATCCAACAACACATTAAAAAGATCATACACCATGACCAAGTGGGGTTTATCCCAGGGATGCAAGGACTCTTCAATATCCGCAAACCAATCAACGTAATACACCACATTAACAAATTGTGTTGTGTTTTTAAAATGCTTATAGTGTTCCAATTTTTGGGGGTCTTTTCTCCCCCCATACATACACATATTTGCTTCTGGTCCTTTTATTATTTTATATTTTTAATTTAAGTTTTAATCCACTTGGAATTTATCCTGATGTACAATTTGGTGAAGTAGGAAACAAAATTTATCTTTTCCATATGACTAACCAGATGTCTAAATATCATTTATTCAAAAAGTCTAATTTTATGCTGTAGATTTGAGACAGACCTTTACTGCATTCTAAAACAGCATGTATAATTGGGTCTGTTTCTGGATCTTCTATTCTGTTCCATTTTTTTCCCTCTGTTCATGAGCCAAATTCAAATTTCAATTATTGAAGATTTATAACATTCTGAGGAAAACCTATTTTACTCTCTTTAGTCATTTTTTTCAAAGCCTTTCTGAATTTTCTTATTTTGTAATTTATATATTAGGAGCTGTCTGCTTCAAAAAAATTAAACAGGTTTTATTTCATTTTAGTAACAGACTTAACATATTGTTGTAGTTAAGAGCAAACTGTAGATTAAATCCCATTTCAATCTCATCATTTATACTGTCCAGCAAATTATGTAACTTCTCTGAGCCTCAGTATCCATATCTATAAACAGTGATGGCAAGAATACTATCTATATTTTGGAGTTATTTAAAGGATTACACAAATTAATATATATTAAGATCATAGAATTATGCCTAAAATATTAAAAGAGTATATACATTTAGTTATTATAGGTATTATTATTAATTACATTAATATTAAAATTATGAGTTAATATTGGTAAACACACACACAACATACACACTTGCATTTGTACTTTATCTGTTTTTTTTTAAGTAGCTTTACTGTACACAGAACTTGATATCTCTATGCTCTGCTTTTTATAGCATTCAAATATAATAATATACCTAAGATAAGCAGAAATCAGATCACTGGCCACATGTTTGCCATGTTTTAGGAAACAAGTCCAACTTCAGTCTCTGAAGAACATGCTCTGAAAAGATTTTTTTGAAGGTTCTCTTGCTGGATTATGCAATGGTAGAGGTCTTGGTTACCAAGCCTTATATGAATTGTCGACGTTCTTTACCCAACCTCCTCAATAAACCAGAAGATGTGAGCCTGCTGATCACAGTCACCGAGAGGTCAAAGGTAACAGTACACTAGTGCTATTCAGATCAGATCAGATCAGTCGCTCAGTCGTGTCCGACTCTGTGCGACCCCATGAATCGCAGCACGCCAGGCCTCCCTGTCCATCACCAACTCCCGGAGTTCACTGAGACTCACATCCATTGAGTCAGTGACGCCATCCAGCTATCTCATCCTCTGTCGTCCCCTTTTCCTCCTGCCCCCAATCCCTCCCAGCATCAGAGTCTTTTCCAATGAGTCAACTCTTCGCGTGAGGTGGCCAAAGTACTGCAGTTTCAGCTTTAGCATCATTCCTTCCAAAGAAATCCCAGGGCTGATCTCCTTCAGAATGGACTGGTTGGATCTCCTTGCAGTCCAAGGGACTCTCAAGAGTCTTCTCCAACACCACAGTTCAAAAGCTTCAATTCTTTGGTGCTCAGCTTTCTTCACAATCCAACTCTCACATCCATACATGACCAATGGAAAAACCATAGCCTTGACTAGACGGACCTTTATTGGCAAAGTAATGTCTCTGCTTTTGAATATGCTATCTAGGTTGGTCATAACTTTCCTTCCAAGGAGTAAGCGTCTTTAATTTCATGGCTGCAGTCACCATCTGCAGTGATTCTGGAGCCCAAAAAAATAAAGTCTGACACTGTTTCCACTGTTTCCCCATCTATTTCCCATGAAGTGATGGGACCAGATGCCATGATCTTCATTTTCTGAATGTTGAGCTTTAAGCCAACTTTTTCTCTCTCCACTTTCACTTTCATCAAGAGGCTTTTGAGTTCCTCTTCACTTTCTGCCATAAGGGTGGTGTCATCTGCATATCTGAGGTTATTGATATTTCTCCCGGCAATCTTGATTCTAGCTTGTGCTTCTTAAGCTCAGCGTTTCTCATGATGTACTCCGCATATAAGTTAAATAAGCAGGGTGACAATATACAGCCTCGAGGTACTCCTTTTCCTATTTGGAACCAGTTTGTTGTTCCATGTCCAGTTCTAACTGTTGCTTCCTGACCTGCATATAGGTTTCTCAAGAGAGTGCAAGCAAAATCCAGTTGCCTTCTGTTTTAGAGTAACACATATTCTATTCAACAATACCTAACATGATATGATACCATTTCTGCCAGGTTCATAACTGCAGACAGAGCTGTACCTGTGCACCTCCACATAAACATTTCAGAAATCTCTTTTCCATTTGGTTAAAATGGCCTCCATGGACCACACTCTGAGACCCAGGTCACTGGCGTATACTCATTCTACAATGAGATGCATGTGTCTTTGAGGTCTCTACCATCCAACATACGATGAAGATCCAAGCTTCCATTAATTGCTCAGACATACAGCCTTTTTATCTTTCCCAAGCTGTTAGATTTTGCTTAAGTGAGATCTCCACCTCTTTAGAGTTCCGAACTAAATGTCTGATGCATACAAGTAACTAAAACAGCTGCTAGCCTATAGCCAATTATTCTATAAATGTACCGTTTGCCAGTCTGAAAATGCTGCTTCACTGGCATTTAATGCCTAAGGGTACATGTCCAGTTTCTAACAGGAGAAACAAAGAGCGCAAACATATAAGTCTGTCTCATAAGTACAAGCTGCTTCTAAACGTTTATAGTATAAAGGGCAAAATCATGTACTGTTCACTCCAAAAGAGTCTATAATTCTCACTTCTAGATAGATTTCTTTTATAATACAGTTTGGATTTCAATTTATCTCTCAAATCTTCAGTAGAGTCTACCCCTATAAAGTATGAAAGAAGGAACAGAATGTAGCCTACCTACTGGCTGGCTTCTTTGAAAAAAGAGGAAACAGACAAAAGCTACTTTGATAGACCCATTACTTCCCCTCAAAATTTAACAATTAAATATGTCACTCTAGATGTCTTATACTATAAATTTGTGGATTCTTATTGATTTTGAAGCTACCCTAATTTCATAAAACATATTTTTATATATTCTCTGGAAAAGTTTTTGGAAGAATCTAATTTGTTCTTTTTTTGAATGGCTGTTATTGTAAAATGACTTGCAATTAGTAATTTTGTACATTTATATAAAATGCATAAGTGTTTCCTACATTTAGGCACAGTGTTCTTTTTGTTAATGTATTCATATTCTCTTGCTTCAGTGAGTTTTTTTCTCTTAATGTGTTATTTACAAAGAAAGAAGCCAAAACCTTCTACTATGATTATGATTTACTGAATTTTTATTATAAATATCAAATTCTTGATTTATGTATTTTGACATTATGCAATTTTATATCTTTATATTTGAGGATTTTGCATTTTCTTGTAAGCATGTATCATTATATTGTGACTATATTTAATTGTTTTTGTTGTTCAGTTGCCCAGTCATGTCCAACTCTGTGACCTCATGGACTGCAGCACACCAGGCCTCCCTGTCCCTCAGCATCTCCCAAAGTCTGCCCAAGTTCATGTCCATTGCATCGGTGATGCCACTCAATCTCATGCTCTGATGCCCTCTTCTCCTTCTGGCCTCAATCTTATCCAGCATCAGGGTCTTTTCCAATGAGTTGGCTGTTTGCATCAGATAACCAGAATATGGGAGTTTCAGCTTCAGCATCAGCCCTTCCAGTGAATATTCAGGGCTGATCTCCCTTAAGAATGACTGGCTTGATCTCCTTGTGGTCCAAGGGACTTCCAAAAGTCTTCTCCAGCACCACAGTTCAAAGGCATCGATTCTTTGGCATTCTGCCTCCTTTATGGTGCAGCTCTCATAACTGTACATGACCACTGGGAAGACCACAGTCGTGACTACGGACCTTTGTTGGCAGAGTAATGTCTTTGCTTTCAACACACTGTCTAGGTTTGTCATTGCTGTCCTGCCAAGAAACAATCCTCTTTAATTCCATTGCTGCAGTCACTGTCGGCAGTGTTTTTGGAGCCCAAGAAGAACTAATCTGTCACTGTCCCACCTTTTCCCCTGCTTCTGTTTGCCATGCAGTAATGAGGCCAGATAACATGATCTTAGTTTTTTGTTTTTTGTTTTTTTTAATATTTAGTTTTAAACCAGCTCTTTCACTCTCCTCGGCTCTTCAGTTCCTCTTCACTTTCTGCCGTTAGAGTGGTATCATCCATGCATCTGAGGTAGCTGATGTTTCTCCCACCTAGCTTGATTCCAGCTTGTAAGTCATCCAGCCCAGCATTTCTCGTGATGTGCTCAGCTTATAGGTTAAAGAGGGTGAAAGCTGACAGCCCTGTCATACTCCTTTCTCAATCTTGAACGAATCCATATGGGTTCCATATGGGTTTCTAACTGTTGCTTCTTCACCCGCATACTGGTTTCTCAGGAGACAGGTAAGATGGTCTGGTATTCCCAACTCTTTCACAATTTCCCAGTTTGTTATATGGTCCAGACAGTCAAAAGATTTAGCACAGTTGATGGAACAAAGGTAGATGTTTTTCTGGGATTCCCTTGCTTCCTCTATGTTCCAGCAAATGTTGACAATTTGATCTTTATCTCTAGGAAATTATCTTTGCTTTAATAACTATTTTGTCATAAATTGTAATAGAGCTACAACTTTCATTTTGATAGTATTACCCAATTATCTCTCTTTCTTTCCCTTTAATAACAAAGTTTTAGTGTTCTTAGATGTTAAATGTGTCTCTTGCAAATAACAAAGGACTATATTTTTAAAACCCAATTTCAAGAGTTTTAAAAATCATGTCTCATTTTAAATTGTCTACTGTATTTTGAATTGGCTTTTTTATTTCATAGTTTTCTACCAGTTTGCATGTGATATATTCTACTTCTTTTCTTATCATGAGTACTTTCAATGTTAGCATTTAATCCAAAATAAATCAATACTTGCTCTGAACAAGTGATTCTTGGGGAAAGCAAAATTCCTGATTAAAGATTTGGTACAGAAAAGGTAAAAGATAAGCCTGAATTTTTTTGTAATGCCAGAAAGTTAGAAAACACTTCAGCTCATTTCAGTTCAGTTGCTCAGTCATGTTGGACTCTGCGATGCCAAGGACTGCAGCACACCAGGCCTCCCTGTCCATCACCAACTCCCATAGTTTACTCAAACTCATGTCCATTGAGTCGGTGATGAACTTAAAGAGTATTAAATTATATCAGAAGGACTCAAGAATCACAGTGAAGTGAACCTACAGTTTGAGCAAAGATAATAGAGTTTGATCATCAATAAGAGTAACAATTGCAATAAATCTAAGAGATTCGAATTCATGTTAATGCATTAGCCTATAGTGATGCTAAAAGAAAAAAAAATCACCATAGGAGGATACTAATTTTTAATTCTGTTTTAAAAAACTGATATAATTTGTTCTGCCTTCCTTTAAAATAGCACCTTAGAAGATTCAAATAGTTAATGACACCAAATAATTTCTCATGATGAAGTAATTTTGTGTATAACAAAAATGAACTTCAGAAATAAAATAGCATAATTTTGCACCCCCAAGCTAAAAAAATAGATATAAACAATAATATTCATTGTTTGATAATATCACAAAAATGAGACCACCTCTTGAAATCAGAACAAAACTTTGAATGAAATTTGTCAATTATTAGTCTAAAGGTCTATCTACCAAAATACAGAAACTATACAACTTCAGTTAAGTTCAGTTCAGTTCAGTTCAGTCACTCAGTCGTGTCCAACTCTTTCCAACTCCATGAATCACAGCACGCCAGGCCTCCCTGTCCATCACCAACTCCTGGAGTTCACTGAGACTCATGTCCATCGAGTCAGTGATGCCATCCAGCCATCTCATCCTCTGTCGTCCCCTTTTCCTCCTGCCCCCAATCCCTCCCAGCATCAGAGTCTTTTCCAGTGAGTCAACTCTTTGCATAAGGTGGCCAAAGTACTGGAGTTTCAGCTTTGGCATCATTCCTTCCAAAGAACACCCAGGACTGATCTCCTTTAGAATGGACTGGCTGGATCTCCTTGCAGGCCAAGGGACTCTCAAGACTTTTCTCCAACACACAGTTCAAAAGCATCAATTCTTCAGCACTCAGCTTTCTTCACAGTCCAGCTCTCACATCCATACATGACTACTGGAAAAACCATAACCTTGACTAGACAGACCTTTGTTGGCAAAGTAATGTCTCTGCTTTTGAATATGCTGTCTAGGTGTATTAAATGGCAGCATGAGAATTTAATTAGCAAATGAAAACATCAGAAATCCTGTGAAACATATGCTCTCATTTATTCAACAAATAAATTGTAACACAGAAAGAGAAACTGTAGTTTAAAATTATAGTTTAAAAGATGTGTGATAGGCATAACAACTGGTTGCAATGCATAAGCCTTCTTTGAATATTTATTCATGCAAATAAAATGTCAAAAGTATGTCTTAATTAAGGGAATTTGGACACATATTGAGTATTTCCTGATTATTATTCTATTTTAAAATAATAGCTGATGGTTTATTTTAAATAATCCTTATATCTTAAAGTATTGTGGATTAAATGACAGATGCTAGGATTCATTTCAAATTACTCTAAAAGGGGACTTATTTTGGGAGAGAGAATAAGTCAAACCAGATCAGCCATGCTTTCTTAGATCCTTGCTGAAACAATGGTAAATATATGAGTTTGTTATGACACTTTTTTCCCATTTTAGAATAGTATGAAGTTGTTCATAATAAAATATTTTTATATATTTTTTCAAGATTAATCCTATGTTAAACCATTTTTTAATTTGTTCATACACTGAAATTTTCTTCAGAGTTTATTAATAGTAAATTTTCTAGGTTTTGATATGTTGAAAACTTTTTTACCCTCATTCTAAAGACAGTTTTCTTCTTTTTTGTAATAATGCATCAAAAGAGGAAATGAGAAAACTATTATCTGCCTATTCCTTTAGCATCTTCAATTTATCCTGAGTAAAATTCATTCCTCAGCGGGTTAACTCCTCCCACCCACCTGGGTGGCATTACCTTGCTGCCACTCAGGAAGTGAGATTCCACCCCTAAATTGTGGCATTTTGTTCACGGAAGAAGCAAGGCAAAAACAGACTTTATTGTGTACTGTTAATCTACTCCTAGAATGTAAGTTCTATAAGAAAAAAAGGGTTTTTTTTGTTTGTTTGTTTTTTACCTTTTTTAAAAATATCTCCCTACCAATGAGAACAGACCTTGCAATATTATGAACAACTTAACAACAAAATTGAAGATGAGAATGAATAATTTATGAATTAGCTTTGTTATATGGGAAAATTTTACTTAAACCATTTATATAAACCTCTTTAGTGATAGTAGCATAAAAATTATGTTTTTATTATTTCCTTATAAATGAATAAATGCCAAAACATGTACCAAAGGCTATTTATAATTAAATATTATCATTATGAGATAAATGATGCAGTTAATATTACCTTTCAAGATTTCCTAGTACTTGGGTTATTTTCTTTTGAAGAAATAAGACACTGCACAGTTATTTTTAAAACTTTAAAATTAGAAAGAGTAATATGATCTATGCCAGACATTCTGCATGAAATACCGTTGCAAATTCATGCCTGATTTAGTGAGTGAAGAATGCCATTTTCTCCAGCATTACTATGATTCGTGAACCATGGAAAAAATAACAAAAATAGCTTTGGAGAGGAACACAAAGGAATTTTATCTTTATCATAAGTTTGATAGGGATATTTAAGTCCCAGACATGTGGTAGTGTTTAGAGGGGGGAAAAAAACTCATTTAAGTTTTTATGATTTCCATAAGCAGAAATGCTTGGAATATTTTAAGGAAAATGAATTTCTACCAATATGTCAGAGTTTTAAACTCTGGTAACTGAGATTGGTTTCCTTTACATTACTTTGAAATACATTTCTTAAAATTATTAAAATTTGATAATTCCTTTTGACACCATTGAAAAAAGGAGCAGGGCAAAAATGTTTCAGTCAAGAAAAATGGAACAAAGAAACCCAGGGCAAGACATTTGTGAAATAATACTTCATTGTTTGCAAGAATAGAAATGTAAAGCTTAAGACCGTATCTATAAAATTATCTGCTATAATCAATTTTGATAATTTTGAAACTAATTACTGAATAAGTGATGGATGTACCATAATTTGTAAACAACGTAAAAATCCCATCAACCATGCTGCAGTCAATTAAACTGTTGTGCATAAACGCAGCAAGAAAGACTTTCCAAAGCTTCATTCTCAGACTATTCATGAGCGTAATAGACCGTGCTATTTCAATGCAAAATGCAGTCAGCTCTTTATTATCCTCACTAATGGTGCAGATAATCCAAAGTGTTAGATAATCCCCAAACCATTTACTGTGGCATAGAAATAGACCTTTTAAGGTTAAAAAATCCTTTTTAAAATTGGGGTTGATTTATCCACTGAGAGTTAGATACATTTGAGACCTTTCTGCCCTTGCAGCTAGTGGACAGGAATAAAGTTCCCCCAGCTCTCTATTAATACTCCAACTTTAAGCCCATATTTTTATTCAGTGAGGCATTATTTTCCAACACTTTCATAGCTAGCTTGTTTAATTCCTTTATTCCTTCCTTCCTTAGCTTTCTTCTTTAAATTTCTTTCTAACAAGCTGCCAGGTAAGAGTCAGGTATGTGTTTTCATAAAAAAAAGTAATGGATTCAAATTTTTTATATTTCATCCTACATTTGCACTAAATAGTGCAAATTTTGAATTGTGATTTGAGGGGGAAAAAAAAGTTACATTTGTTCTTTCATTACCATGTTTCCAAAATACTCTTCTTTATATGTTAACATTTCTCTTTAGAGGATTCAGTTCAGTTCAGTTGTTCAGTCGTGTCAGACTCTTTGCGAACCCATGGGCTGCAGCACACCAGGCCTCCTTGTCCATCACCAACTCCTAGAGTTTACTCAAACTCGTGTCCATTGAGTTGGTGATGCCGTCCAACCATCTCATCCTCTGTCGTCCCCTTCTCCTCCAGCCTTCAATCTTTCCCAGCATCAGGGTCTTTTCCAATGAGTCAGCTCTTTGCATCAGGTGGCCAAAGTATTGGAGTTTCAGCTTCAGCATCAGTCCTTCCAATGGATCTTCAGGACTGATTTCCTAGCGGATTGTAAATTAATAAAGCTGCATTCCGTTATTTAAAAATATAACAGTAGAATATGTATTCTTTGTGCAAATCCCCTGTTTACAGAAGCATGAAGATTGAGAGGGGCACTACAAATTCTCTCATAAGAAAAAGGGTTCCAAGTGAAAGTAACTAGCTGAGGGCCAAGAGCAGCAGTTGCTAAGGGTTTATTTTCTTCTTTTATATAAAAGAAATATATATATATATATATATATATGTTGTCTTATTCTTAAAAGATGAATCCTAGCATTTTCTTCATGTTAGATAATATTATAGTATGTCTACTTGAGTTTGAATTTAATTCTAGGGTGTTCCTTCTCCTATTTTTCTCATTCCAAGAATAGTAAATTCGGGCTGAAAAGTTGCCAGGCATTTTTAAATATTAGTTTGTTTCCTGAACATAAATTCATGGACTGTAGGAAAAAACAGCTTAAAAAGTATACTTGTTTACTGAGGTATGTCAGCTGGGGATTTCAAATTAATTATTGGAAATCATATTAAAAATTTTGTTAAATAGAGGACACGTTTCTCATTTTGCTTCCTTGTGACCACAGAGAATTATGTATTGAAAATTACATTTTCCATTAAATTATACCTAAAATGTTAAACCCAATTGTGTGCTTTCTTATTCTTCCTTCCTTATTTCTTATAGTCAGAGAGAACAAGTAGAAATTTGTGTCTACAACCACTCAATTTAGTATTTATTGAAAGTCAGTGCTTAAAAAAATAGTTCCATTGGGGCAGTATTAAAAAAGGCTTATAACTAAAATGACCAAATGCTTGAGAAAAGTTGCACTGCTCTTTAGAAAATTCATTAACATGAACTAATAATGGTGTTTAAATCATAACAGATATGTACAAGAAGTAAAGCTTAATATATACTAAGAATTTTAATAATGCTTAATTTTACAACAAATTCAAACCCAAATAACATTAAAAAAAACACAATTTTTTAATTGTAAAGAAATTGTATTTTTAAACATTCATTGAAAAAACTTTTAAAAGTTTGCTGCTACCCTCATCACACTTGGAGAAGGCGATGGCACCCCACTCCAGTATTCTTGCCTGGAAAATCCCATGGATGGAGGAGCCTGGTAGGCTGCAGTCCATGGGGTCACGAAGAGTTGGATACCACTGAGCGACTTGACTTTCATTTTTCACTTTCATGCATTGGAGTTGGAAATGGCAACCCACTCCAGGGTTCTTGCCTGGAGAATCCTGGGGATGGGGGAGCCTGGTGGGCTTCTCTCTATGGGGTTGCACAGAGTTGGACAGGACTGAAGCAACTTAGCAGCAGCAGCTCATCACACTAGCAAATATCTTTTTCTGTCTTTCTTTTATGAAAGAAGTTCTCATGCCCCCTTAGTAGGAAAATGGGAACAAGCACTTCAAAACACCTCCCACTGCCACCTCATAGTCAAACATGTAGCATCATTAATTTTTAGATAACATTACATTGAGCAATATGAAATCATTGACAGCTGACAATTATTGACCTTAAGAAGCTTGGAAACAGTTTAGGTGAAAATGTAATAAAGTTCCTTTGGATGAGGAACACATGTATACCTGTGGTGGATTCATTTCAATATTTGGCAAAACCAATACAATATTGTAAAGTTTAAAAATAAAATAATAAATAAAAAAAGAATTATAAGATTAGAAAGTAACACTATTAGTTTCCAAAAGTAAAAGGCACTAATAATAATTGATTGCATTTATTGAAAGTCTATCACATACCAGGAATTCCTTACATTATCTTTCTTCATTCTCACTACTGTCCTAGTGGGTAAACATCACGGTTGTCCCTACTTTACTCATCAAAATAACTGATTATCAGAGATCCTAAGTAGTGTGGCCTCAGTTACAAAGTTATAAGTGAAAGCATAAAGTCTTTTACCTCATGCTCTCATTTCTATTATGATATAGACATATTTTCTGTATTTCTCCTCTAAATGAGAACACGTTTCATATGATGTTAACCTGTACTTTATTTCACCTAAGGAATAGAGAAAACACATTCTACCCAGGACATGAAAGTCCCCAGCATGTTCCCACTCCCATGGAAGATCCAAAACTTAATATTTGCCTGGAAAGCCATTTGCCTTGTTATGTAAGTCCTTTTACCCTTTTATTTAAGGTGCCAAAAGAAACCGATGGGAGGTCAGCAGATATCAAGCACTAGGGTATTGTAAGACAGAAGGGACTGAGAAAAGGGAATGTCATCATTCTGTAGAGAGAGTCAGGGCACCTCCAGAAGGGATGGCTGGCTGGGACCATCAGGGGAGGACACTTGTTTAAAGAAGAGGGACCCAACAAGAGTAGGTTCAGTTCACATTTCTGAAGCTGCTCCTTCTTTCTGTTCTTCTTAGCTTTTTTTTTTTTTTCCACCCCTTTCTTTTCTCTTTTGATTTAGACTCTCTTTGGCAAATTTCACCTAAGTCCTTGATTGGTATATTTTGCCTATACATTTCCTGCTAAACACTTAAACACCTTCATTTGGATGCCCCAAGATCACCTTAAACTTATTTGATCAAAAAGAAAACTCATTATCTTCTCCAAAAATCTGCTCCTCCTAATGTGTTTCATAAGCAGAATGATGGTTATATCCACTTTAGCAAATGAAAAGTGCACACATTTCTGGTAGCCGTGTTTGACTTACATTTCTCCTATCCCTTCATTAACCAAGTTATATAAATTTCTTTTGCTCAGTAGTTCTCAATTTTCAACAAGTTTACTAATTTAGATAACTGATATCCTTGACTTGAATTGCTTCAGTAGTTTTCCTCTCATAAAATTTCTCCCTCCAATTTAGTCTCCATACTATGTACAGAGTGATGTCTCCAGAGACACATTTGATTGAACTGCCCTTTATCTAAAAAGCTGTTCACTGGCTCCCCATCGCTCATCTGCTGACATCCAAATATGGTATGATCTGGCTCCTATTTACCTTACCACTCTTAGCTTCATCCCGTCTTCCATATTTAAATAACATTTATCAGTTATTTAAAAATGCCACTCTTTTACCCTGGTTTGAAGTACATGCTGTTTCTTCTGTCTAGAATATTTGTCTTGTTTCTCCGAACCCATCCACTTACTGCTTGAAATACAGGTCTCCTCTTAGGTGTCATTTATTCTAGGACAGCATCCAAAATCCACTCTAGTTTAGACCAAATCTAGCTTAGTCAGAGTCTCCTTCAATGTTATCCCATATTATCTACTTCTTTTAAACTCATCACATGATATTTTAGCTATCTCTTTATTGTGGTTTTTTTTTCTTCCTTCTTTTAGGTACTAATGAAACATCATAGGAAACAGAGCTTTTATTATTTATCTTTGTTTTATCTGATCTTAGAAATATACCAAAACACGGTGAGTGTTCAGTAAATATGTGCCAAATTGTAACTGACTGATAGTATTATGGTTTCCATATTATCATTCCATTAGTGACTATATTGTTGTTTAGTCACTAAGTTGTGTCCAATTATTTTGCAAACCCAAGGGCTGTAACCCACCAGGCTCCTCTGTCTGTGGGATTTCCCAGGCAAGAACACTGGAGTGAGTTGTGATTTCCTTCTCCAAGGGATCCTCCAGACAGGGATAGAACCCACATCTCCTGCATTGGCAAGTGGGTTCCTTACCACTGAGCCATCAGGGAAGCCCCATCAGTGAGTATAGATTGAGTCAAATAAATGATTGTAAGAAAAAAAAAATCAGTGCAGGAATCATAAAAGCTATGTAAATAAGATTAATGAAATGTGTCATTTCCTCTGGATGTCTAAAAATACCCAATTAAGGCTAGTATATTATAAAATTGGCAATCGGCTTCACTGAATGATTTCCAGGGAACTGAATGAAGGATACACCAATTATTACTAGATAAACTTGAGAATGAAACTTCAAAAGGCAAAGCAGGAAAAAAGACATAAGATTTATGGCTAAGATAATATTTCATATTGGAATCTTTGAACTCTAATTAAGTCTATAAAAACACGTACGGCGGGGGTGAAGGAAGGCTAGTCTATACAAAGTGATTTTTCCACTGAATGTGTAGACAGAAATACAGATGAGTTTTAAAAAGGATAGCAATGAATTTTTAGTTAGATCAACCACAGTTAAAAGCACTTAAAGACTTATGTGTATGTTCATTACACATGCAGCCTCCAAATCTACATGTAACTGGTAGTTAAGTTATAATTCACAGCAGCCAGAGTCAAGAAATTGAACTGCAAATAAAAACCATAATTTTCATCATTGAGTTTTCACTTCCTTTCCCTAACTCCATCTAAAATTCCTCCTGAGGATCTTAAGTCAAAGCTCTATAGGGAAGCATGTAGCCTGAGGAAACCTAAGATCCTCTATCATCTTTCAGGCAGAGGAGAATCCACAAGACCACAAAAGTATACACTAATTCTCCACAGTAACATAATGTACAGTGCCATGTACTCAGAAAAAAAAATTATATAAAATTGTATTATGCAACTATAGAAATTATATCTACTCAGAATTGAAGATAGCTTTGTCGTGGCTTGCTCACAGTAGGATATTATTTCTTTAGCAATAATATTTCAAAATAGATTTGTGGTTATTAAAACTATGTAAAAATATGCATATAATTATTACACTAAAATCACTGGAAAATTTTTAAAGAAAAGAACAAAATCCAACTGAGTAAATTAAAAATATTTTACTGGCTTTATTCAACAATTCATGAATCATATAGCACTCTATCTAGCAGACAGCAAAAGGTTCCAAAGAGCTGTACAAAATGAAAGACTTCTAGAGACAGAGGAAGTGGGAACAAGGAAGTTATGCTAGCAAAAGGTGGATTGGTTGTGGCAAAGGTCACTTCCTTTTAGGGGATGGCAAGTTGTCCACTGGGCTGATGACCTTACTGGGGCTGACCACATGATTCCTGATTAACTAGTTCAAGATTTAATTTCTGGAAGAGACTAAACCTGTAAGTCTTGATTTGGTGACTTGTGGTTTATAATAAGTGACTTCATTTTGGGTCTGTTGTTTTGTTTTTTAAACAAACTTTCCTTTAGAGTAGAAGTCACTATGGTTTTATTTTTTATTTTTTTAATGTTCTATTCTAGTAAGAGAAAGGTTTAAAGAAATTATAGATGTCTTTTTCCCCACACTTAATCATATTAGCAGTCTAAGTAAAACCTTCTACATGCTTTCTGAAGTTATTGATTTTCCTTGTAAAAAATCTATCTGCACTGTATCATAAAGTCATTAGCAGGTAAGGTTATGCCTCACAAATTATGTACTGGCAGAATTTACTGGTGACGTAAGAGAATCAGAACCCATTGCCTATTCTCTCACTAATTGTTGCTACTGTGTGCATTTTAGTGCATGCAGTTTCTGCAAAACAGTTTTTAATGAGGCCATTAGTCTTTTTTTTATATTATTCCCCTAATTCCCTTCTATATTCTTTAAAACCTTAATCAGCAAAATCATTTACAAAATCACTTTATAAAGTAAAACAAGTTAACTGCTATGTGGTATCAACAGACTTAAGCATTATACCTTTAATAAGTGTATATTGTACTATTCAAAGGGAGTCAACTCCATATATTTGTTCAGTAAATAATAATAATGGTCTTAATAAGGTACTATGCATATTTGATGAGTTTTTAATGTAAAGCATATTTCCTAATATAGAAAATATACCAAAAACCATCTTTTAGTACTAGTATTTATCTTCCTTAAAATCTTATAAGAACAGGAGCTTCCAAGTGAATCCTAATGAATTATACATCAATGAATTCTTTAAAGAGAATTCTACACATCCAAAAGAGTTAATATGGAATATGAAATAGACATGCAAATTAACTGTGGTGAGGCATTAAGAGTATATAAATGCTGGCCAAAATGGTTAAGCATCCCCAATAAAAGGGGAAAACTGCAGTTCAACAGATTTAAATTCTAGGCCCAGGGGTAACAAAAATGTAAATCAAAATAGGATGAGTCTAGCTAAATTTTTCAGAGCAATCATTGTTTCTGTAGAATGACACTATACATATAGTACTACTAGGAACCGATGCTATTATCAACAAAGTAATACAAGTCTAGAGCCAATGTAAAACACAAATCTTCACATTATTTTTTAAATAACACAAAATGCCTGTAATTTTAGGTACTGCACTTTCATTTCAATAATATTGTACCTTCAATTTGGCTTAAAATATTTCAGTGGGAAATTTTCTATGAATATTTAAGCATTCGTGATATATGTTGACTCTAAATTCCTCCTCTACACCCTGAAATTCTAAATAATTCTAGCTGAAAATGTGTAAACCCACATACTGCATGTGAATATTTGTGTATACATGGATCTCATTATATTGGGTTAGACAAAATGTTCATTTGGGTTCCCACTATGCCAAAGCCTTTGACTGTGTGGATCACAATAAACTGTGGAAAATTCTTCAAGAGATGGGAATACCAGACCACCTGACCTGCCTCTTGAGAAACCTATATGCATGTCAGGAAGAGACAGTTAGAACTGGACATGGAACAACAAACTGGTTCCAAATAGGAAAAGGAGTACGTCAAGGCTGTATATTGTCAGCCTGCTTATTTAACTTATATGCAGAGTACATCATGAGAAATGCTGGGCTGGATGAAGCACAAGCTGGAATCAAGATTGCCAGGAGAAATATCAATAACCTCAGATATGCAGATGACACCATCCTTATAGCAGAAAGTGAAGAGGAACTCAAAAGCCTCTTGAATAAAGTGAAAGAGGAGAGTGGAAAAGTTGGCTTAAAGCTCAACATTCAGAAAACGAAGATCATGGCATCTGGTCCCATCACTTCATGGGAAATAGATGGAGATATATTGGAAACAGTGGCTGACTTTATTTTTTGAGGCTCCAAAATCACTGCAGGTGGTGATTGCAGCCATGAAATCAAAAGACACTTACTCCTTGAAAGCATATTCAAAAGCACAGACATTACTTTGCCAATAAAGGTCCATTTAGTCAAGGCTATGGTTTTTCCAGTGGTCACGTATGGATGTGAGAGTTCGACTGTGAAGAAAGCTGAGCACCAAAGAATTGATGCTTTTGAACTGTGGTGTTGGAGAAGACTCTTGAGAGTCCCTTGGACTGCAAGGAGATCCAATCAGTCCATTATAAAGGAGATCAGTCCTGGGTGTTCATTGGAAGGACTGATGCTGAAGCTGAAAGTCCAGTATGTTGGCTACCTCATGTGAAGAGTTGACTTATCGGTAAAAACCCTGATGCTGGGAGGGATTGGGGGCAGGAGGAGAAGGGGACGACAGAGGATGAGATGGCTGGATGGCATCACCGACTCGATGGACATGAGTTTGAGTGAACTCCGGGAGTTGGTAATGGACAGGGAGGCCTGGAGTGCTGTGATTCATGTTGTCACAGAGTCGGACATGACTGAGTGACTGAACTGAAGTGAAGATGGTATGGAAAAACCCAAATAAACTTTTGGGCCAACCCAATACAAAATAATTCAATTGCATTCTGCTATGATTGCTCTAATAATCAATAAATAATGACTGAATCCTAAATCTGTGTCTAGAGTCTTGACCTTTTCTCTGAACTTTAGTGTTTTATGCTCTCCATCTGATCTTCCAAGGTGGTGCTAGTTAAAGAAACTTCCTGTCAATTCAGGAGCCAAAAGAGATGCGGTTCGATCTCTGGATAAGGAATATTCCCTGGAGGAGGCATGGCAACCAACTCCCATATTCTTGCCTGAAAAACCCCATGGATGATAATGCATAGTGGGCTACAGTCCATGGGGGTAACACAGAGCTGGGCATGACTGAAGGACTTAGTATGCGTGTACACTCTATCTAGATGCCGCAGCCATCTTTAAGTTAACATGTCATTGGCCTCCTAAGTGAACTCCTCTCTTTCACCTTTCTTCTCTTCCATACACAACTTTTCACAGCATGTACAATGAAACCTACATTCCCTTAGTTCAGACCATATTGGATTTGTTAGTGGACACTGTCTAGTATCATGTCCTACGGTTCAGCTTCAAACTACATTATGCCTCACCTTCTTTGTATGTATTTTTCCTCCTTGCATGGAATGGCAGCCTCTTTCTTGCTTGTCCCTTGATAAATAATTATGCATTGTCGAGTTAAATTAAGGTCTCCTGATACACCATTCTCAGGGAGAGTACTATTTCTCATACTCTATTGAATTAAATATTTACATATCTCACTTGCATATTATACTGTCAGCTCTCATGATTTAATACTTTCAAAAATAATCTTTGAGTTATATATATCTTGTTAGCAATATATTTTATATATGTCTTGTTAGTAATATATCAACATTTTAGGAATCAGTGAAATAAATAGACTGGAATGGGCAAATTTAATTGAGATGACCAGTATATCTACTACTGTGAGCAAGAATCCCTTAGAAGAAATGGAGTAGCCCTCATAGTCAACAAAAAAGTCCAGTATGCACTACTTGGGTGCAGTCTTTAAAATGACAGAATGTTCTCTGTTCATTTCCAAGGCAAACCATTCAATAGCACAGTAATCCAAGTCTATGCCCCAGCCTCTGATGCTGAAGAAGCTGAAGATGAATGGTTCTATGAAGATCAATAAGACCTTCTAGATCTAATACCCGGGATAGATGTCCTTTTCATCATAGGGTACTGGAATGCAAAGGTAGGAAGTCAAGAGACACCTGAAGTAACAGGCAAATTTGGCCTTGGAGTACAAAATGAAGCAGGGCAAAGGCTAACAGAATTTTGGCAAGAGAATGCAGTGGTCATAGCAAACATCCTCTTCCAACAACAGGAAAGACAACACTACACATGCACAAAACCAGATGGTCAATATTGAAATCAGATTGCTTATATTTTTTGAAGCCAAAGAAGGAGACACGCAATACAATCAGCAAAAACAAGACTGGATACTGACTTTGAGTAAGATCATGTACTCCTTACTGTCAAATTCAGACCTAAAGAAAGTAAGGAAAACCACTAGACCATTCAACATTTGAGTGAAAGTGCTCAGTTGTGTTTGACTCTTTGCAACCCCATGGGGACTAGATAGTCCATGGAATTCAGGCATGACCTAAATCATATACCTTATGATTATACAGTGGAATTGACAAATAGATTCAAGGGATTGGATCCAAAAGAGTGCCTGATGAACTGTGGAAAGTGGTTCACGATATTGTACGGGAGGCAGTGATCAAGACAATTCCCAAGAAAAAAGAAATGGAAAAAGGCAAAATGGTTGTCTGAGGATGCCTTACAAGTAGCTGAGGAAAGAAGAGAAACAAAAGACAAAGGAGAAAAGCAAAGATACATCCATCTGAATGCAGAATTCCAAAGAATAGCAAGGAAAGATAAGAAAGCCTTCCTCAGGGATCAGTTCAAAGAAATAGAGAAAAGAAACACAATGGGGAAGACTAGAGATACCTTCAAGAAAATTAGAGACACCAAGGGAACATTTCATGCAAAGATGGGCACAATAAAGGACAGAAATGCTGCCGGTCTCACAGAAGCAGAAGATATTAAGAAGAGGTGGCAAGAATACACAGAAAGGAACTGAGTATACTCAGTTGTGTCCGACTCTGCGACCCCATGGGCTATAGCCTGCCAGGCTCCCCCATCCATGGGATTTTCCAGGCAAGAATACTGGAGTGGGTTGCATTTCCTTCTCCAGAGGATCTTCCTGACCCAGGGATTGAACCTGGGTCGCCTGCATTGTAGGCAGATACTTTACTGTCTGAGCCACCAGGGAAGTCTTGAAAGCCAGAACTATACAAAAAAGATCTTCATGACCCAGATAATCACGATGGTGTGATCACTCACCTAGAGCCAGGCATCCTGGAATGTGAAGTCAAGCATCACTACAAACAAAGCTAGTGGAGGTGATGGAATTCCAATTAAGCTGTTTCAAATACTAAAAGATGATACTGTGAAAGTGCTGCACTCAATATGCCAGCAAATTTGGAAAACTTAGCAATGGCCACAGGACTGGAAAAGTTCAGTTTTCATTCCAATCCCAAAGAAAGGCAATGCCAAAGAATGCTCAAACTACTGCAGAATTGCACTCATTTCACACCCTAGCAAAGTAGTGCTCAAAATTCTCCAACCCAGGCTTCAACAGT
The DNA here is from genome assembly GCF_029378745.1 of Bos indicus. Lineage (NCBI taxonomy): Eukaryota > Metazoa > Chordata > Mammalia > Artiodactyla > Bovidae > Bos > Bos indicus. Next base: position 104,565,840 of record NC_091766.1, read on the forward strand.
ATGTGAACCATGAACTTCCAGTTTCAAACTCAATTTAGAAAAGGCAGAGGAACAAGACATCAAATTAGCAACACACGTTGGACCATCAAAAATACGAGAGTTCCAGAAAATCATCTACTTCTGCTTCGTTGACTATACCAAAGCCTTTGACTGTGTGGATCACAACAAACTGTGGAAAATTCTTAAAGAGATGGGACTACAAGACCACCTTACCTCCCTCCTGAGAAATCTGTATGCAGGTCAAGAAGCAACAGCTAGAACCAGACATGGAATAGACTGGTTCCAAATGGGGAAGGAGTATGTCAAGGTTGTATTTTATCATCCTGTTTATGTAACTTACATGCAGAGTACATCATGAAGAATGCCGGGCAGGATGCAGCACAAGATGGAATTAAGATTTCCAGGAGAAATATCAGTAACCTCAGATACGCAGATGACACCACCCTTATGGCAGAAAGAGAATAAGAACTAAAGAGCCTCTTGATGAAAGTGAAAGAGAAGAGTGAAAAAGTTGCCTTAAAACTCAACATTCAAAAAGCAATATCATAGCATCCAGTCCTATCATTTCATGGAAAATAGATGGGAAAACAATGGAAACAGTGACAGACTTTATTTTTTTGCCCTCCAAAATCACTGCAGATGGTGACTGCAACCATGAAATTAAAAGACGCTTACTCCTTGGAAGGAAAGCTATAACAAACAGTATATTAAAAAGCAGAGACATTACTTTGCCAACAAAGGTCCATCTAGTCAAAGGTATGGTTTGTCCAGTAGTCATGTATGGATGTGAGAGTTGGAGTATAAAGAAAGCTGAGCACCAAAGAATTGATGCTTTTGAACTGTGGTGTTGGAGAAGACTCTTGAGAGTCCCTTGGACTGCAAGGAGATCCAACCAGTCCATCCTAAAGGAGATCTAAGTATTCATTGGAAGGACCGATGCTGAAGCTGAAACTCCAATACTTTGGCCGTCTGATGCAAAGAACAGACTCATTGGTAAAGACCCTGATGCTGGGAAAGATTGAAGGCTGCAGGAGAAGGGGACGAGAGAAGGATGAGATGGTTGGATGGCATCATCGACTCGATGAACATGGGTTTGGGTGAACTCTGGGAGTTGGTGATGGACAGGGAGGCCTGGCATGCTGCCATCCATGGGATCACAAAGAGTTGGACACGACTTAGTGACTGAGCAGTAACAACAACAATGGCTCAGTAGTATTCCGTTGTGTTGCTATGTCACAATTTTTCATCTATTCATCAGTTCCTTCATTCATCATTGCCATTTCCTTCTCCAGGCGATCTTCCCAACCCTGGTATAGAACTTGGGTCTCCCAAATTGCAGGAAGACTCTTTACTGTCTGAGTCACCAGGGAATCCCTTATTCATCAGTTAATGGACATTTACATTGTTTCCTCTTTTTTTGTTGTTCTTATGAATAATGCTGCTGTGAATATTCATGTCCAATATTTTGTGTAACATAATTTCAGTTCTAGTGTATATATATCCAGGAGTGAAATTTTAGGTGACATAACTGTATTTATAATGCTCTGAGGAACTGCTGAACTATTTTCTACACAAGCTGCATTTTTTAATATTCACATCAGCGAAGTATGAGGGATCCAGTCATCTCAAACATCTACAATTTTTCATTGTATTCACTATAGCCGTACTAATAATGAAAAACATGAACAAACTCAGAAACAGTTTTGCTAAGTGAAAGCAATCAGGCATGAGGGCCACATTTTATTTATAGGAAATAATCAGAATAGATAAATCCATACAGACAGTAGATTAGTATTTCTCAGAGACTAGAGGGCATGAGTGACAATATTTATAGTGTTTCTTATTGGATAATAAAAATATTCTGGAATTGAAAATTGTTGATGATTGCATAACTTTATGCATTTAAATATACTAAAATTCAATAATTACACCACTTAAAATGGTTCATTTAATTTATGTGAAATTCTTTAATACATAAATTACATCTCAGTAAAATATAGACCTGCCTCTTGAGAAACCTACATGAAGGTCAGGAAGCAACAGTTAGAACTGGACATGGAACAACAGACTGGTTCCAAATAGGAAAAGGAGTACGTCAAGGCTGCATATTGTCACCCTGCTTATTTAACTTATATGTAGAGTACATAATGAGAAACACTGGGCTGGAGGAAGCACAAGCTGGAATCAAAATTGCCAGGAGAAATATCAGTAACCTCAGATATGCAGATGACACCACCCTTATGGCAGAAAGGGAAGAGGAACTAAAAAGCCTCTTGATGAAAGTGAAAGAGGAGAGTGAAAAAGTTGGCTTAGCTCAACACTCAGAAAACGAAGATCATGGCATCTGGTCCCATCACTTCATGGGAAATAGATGGGGAAACAGTGGAAACAGTGTCAGACTTTATTTTTGGGGCTCCAAAATCACTGCAGATGGTGATTGCAGCCATGAAATTAAAAGATGCTTACTCCTTGGAAGGAAAGTTATGACCAACCTAGATAGCATATTCAAAAGCAGAGACATTACTTTGCCAACAAAGGTCCGTTTAGTCAAGACTATGGTTTTTCCAGTGGTCATGTATGGATGTGAGAGTTGGACTATAATGAAAGCTGAGCACAGAAGAATTGATGCTTTTGAACTGTGGTGTTGGAGAAGACTCTTGAGAGTCCCTTGGACTGCAAGGAGATCCAACCAGTCCATCCTGAAGGAGACCAGTCCTAGGTGTTCTTTGGACGGAATGATGCTAAGCTGAAACTCCAGTACTTTGGCCACCTCCTGCAAAGAGTTGACTGATTGGAAAAGTCTCTGATGCTGGGAGGGATTGGGGACAAGAGGAGAAGGGGACGACAGAGGATGAGATGGCTGGATGGCATCACCGACTGGATGGATGTGAGTTTGAGTGAACTCCGGGAGTTGGTGATGGACAGGGAGGCCTGGCGTGCTGCGATTCAGGGGGTCGCACAGAGTCGGACACGGCTGAGGGACTGAACTGAACTGAATTGAAAACATAGAAAGAATCATGCATCCAAAGTGGAACAAATAAAAGTTAAAAAAAAATGACTTCTTCCTCATTTCCTTTTTTTTTTTGTAAGGAAGAAAGATAGAGATATGAAAGGATAATAGCAAGATTTTTATCATGATGACAATTCTGAGTTTTAAAAACTCATAATGGAAGAGTTACTTGCTCCACATTCTCACTGTAATCCTGAGATGAGGAATGGTGAGTCCTCATCAAGGGAGTGGACCCAAGGCAGATACAACCTTCACAGCAAGATCATTCAGAGACAGGGCGGTGAACTAAGCCTTATGTCCACGTAGTATGTAATGTGACCCCAAGTTGAGACAAGTCCTCCATTTTTCCTGACACAGCAAAGATCCTGGTGACCCCACATAAGGCACTTGACAGATAGACTTTCACGGTGGTTCGATGGAGAACGTGATCAAGACTCAAAGGTGACCATATTTCTAGTAAGATATAAAAGGGAACCAACTTTTATATCTTATATCAGAGTTGCATACACCTTGACCAAGTCTGAAGAGAGATCAGACTGCATAATGTACATCTCAATTCTGATTTATTTCCTAATAATCAAGCTAAATTATTAACACAGCATTAAAAGTCATTATATGAATGCCATCAGAATAAAGAATGGCGTTTTGATCAAGGGGCCTTGTTGTGACTACAGCATCCAGAAGCAGGGCACTCTCAGATACAAAAACCAAGGCATTTGTATTAAAAGGTCTTTTTTATTTAAATGTTTGCATTTTGAGGATAGGTTGACATGAAAAAATTAAACTTAACCTTGCAGTTCTCCACCTTCCATCCTCATCACTAGACAATAAATTTGGGGATTTGAAAGGAAATTGGCAAACCTTCCTTTATTTCCTTAGCTATCAGCTAGGGGAAGAGCAGGGAATACAATGAAGTCTGAAAATTTGAGACTATTTTCAAAAGATAGTGGCTTACTTTAACTGTTAAGCTTATGATTCTGAACTAAACCTACTCTTCTCTGACATTTACATTTTACTAGGTTGGAGCTAACTATAGGTATGTTTTTGTAACTTCTTGTTCATAAGTTCATATCTGTAGCTTAAAATTGGTCACAATTCTTTAGGAACGCAGATAGTGTTTTGGACAAGAGAAAGATCTTACACAGAATATCTCAAAAGCTGATCACTTAACCAAAATGTATTAAGTAATCTAAAGAGGCAAGGGATTAACCCAATAATATCTTACTGGAAATATTATGTTTTTTGTTTCCTGTTTGCTTCTTCAACTCATGAAGAAAATCAAAGCAATTTTAACAAATAAGCTATATTTTCACTGTGCATCTAAGTGTATTCTAGATAAATGTCACATTTGAGGAGTTAAAACAAAGTATATAAGCAAACTGCAACTCCTAGGGAAAAGTTTTTCTGAAGCAAAAGGATAATGTAAAATTACTGAGTGATGTAAAAAACTGAACAGAGGAAAAAATAATGCAATCACAAACAAGGGATAACCTCAACCCAATAAATATGTGTTTTACATAGAATAAATTTACTTGTTTATTAGAGTAAAAATAATTATGTTTTTAATTTATTTCCTGATATTAAAACTCACCACTACTGCCAAATTTTCAAATGTATTTCCCTGTCATTCCCATTATGAATAAGATCACTTTCAATAGTTTTGAATAATTGTATATCAAAGTTTATATATAAACATGAAGTATTTTCTATTAATTTTCCCCTCATTACTGCCAAATTATTTTATATTAATATCAACATAATCAAGATGGACAGTCATAGCTGAACATTAGATAAAGATGTGAAATAATATTCCATTGGGTACTTGCAGTTTTCTTCAACCATGAGAAGGAAGGAAATGCAACCACTTGAGACAACACGAATGTACCCGGGGGATATTATGCTAAGTGACATAAATCAGACAAATATCATATTATTTCACTTACAGGAAATAGAAAAAAGAACAAACACAAAAAAAGGGAACAGGGTTTCATATTGCAAAAGCAAACAGGTTGTTGCTAGAAGGAATAGAGGTATGGAATGTGTGAGAAAGGCGAGGAAAATAAAGATGTGCAAATTTCCAGTTATGAAATAAATGAGCCATGTGGATAAAATGTGCGGCAGGGGGAAGACAGTCAATAATAATGCAATATCTTCATATGATGCTCTGTCAAAGATCAGCTGACTATGTTAATGTGGGTCTATTTCTGGCTCTCTATTCTGTTCTACTGATCTATATGTGGATTCTTTCACCAATACCGTGCTGTATTGTTTAATTATATATTGTCTTTTTAAATATTTTTTTAATTGGACGATAATTGCTTTACAATATCGCGTTGGTTTCTGCCACATGTCAACATGAATCAGTCAATCAGTCAAGGAATACATGTATTACCTTCCTCTTAAACCTCCCCCCCAACCCTATCTCACCCCTCTAGGATATCACAAAGCAGTGGTTTGAGCTCCCTGCATCATACAGCAAAATATTAAGTCTTGAAGTCAGGTAGTATCAGTCATCCAACTTAGTTCCCCTACTCCTATCCTGAGCTGTCATATCAGGTCTTTGCCCCTTCATGTTAACTTCAGGAGCAGTTTAGAGATATTCTCAAAGTCACTTGCTGGAACTTTTGTTGAGGGCATTGAATCTATTAACCAAGTTGAGAATAATTAATGCCTTGATAATACTGAGACTCTTTATCAGTGAATATGAAATATTTATCTATAGAATTCTTTGATTTATCAGAGTATTGTAGTTTTCTTAATATAGATCTTATACTTATTTTGTTAGGTATGCACTGAAATATTTATCTTTGAAGGTGGTAATGCAAACTGTATTGTATTTTTTATTTCAAATTATACTTGTTCATTGCTGATATATAGGAAAACAATTGACTACAGGGCTGCACTACAGCCCTGCTACAAAACTTTTTGGTCCCAAGGAGGTTTTTTGGTCAATACTTTTGGAACTTTCACATATATGAATATGTCATCTATGAACAATAACAACTTCATGTCTTTCTTCCCAATCTGTATTCCTTTTATTTCCTTTTCTTCTCCTGTTACATTAGCTAAAACATTATATCAGTTAAAACTTCCAGTACAATATTAAAGAGAAGACGTAAGGATGCCTTGTACCTTAGATCCTTGGGGGGAAGCTTCTAGTCTCAACATTAAGAATAATGCTAGCTATAGGTTTTCATAGCTGTTCATCACTAGGTTGAGGAAATTTTCTTCTATTCATAGTTTACTGAGAGTTTCTATCATGAATGAGTGTTGAATTTTGTCAGATGCTTTTTCTTCAGCTACTGATGTGAAAATGTGATTTTCTTTTTAAGTCTGTTGTGATGGATTACAGTAATTGATTTTAAACTGTGAATAACCCTTGAATATCTGGGCTAAATCCCACTTGGTCATGGTGTATAATTCTTTTTGTACATAGTTGGATTCTACTTGATAAGAGTTGTTGAGAAATTTTGCACCTGTATTTCAATGTACATTTTGTGAATATTCAGGAACATATATATTTTTTTCTGTTTGTAGGATAATAAGATAGTAACAAATTATAAACATAAACATGCATAGAAAATGAGGCTTTTGTCTACTTACAGAATATTTGCCATAAGTATTCCACTGATGCATTTTTAATACACATCGGATTTATAATATTTCAAGTAAATTTTATTTTTATAAAATATAATGATACATGTGACATAGTACCTATAATAACCTTTTATTTTCCACTACATTATATGATAACAAAATAATATATTATAATGTATAATAAGTAATAACACAATTATGGATGAAGATATGCAACATTTTACAGGAGGCAGTGACCAAAACAATCCCAAAGGAATAGAAATGCAAAAAGGCAGAGTGGTTGTCTGAGGAGGGCTTACAAACAGTTGAAGAAAGAAGAGGAGCGAAAGCAAGGGAGTAAGGGAAAGATATACCCAACTGAATGCAGCATTCCAGAGAAGAGCAAGGCGACATAAAAAGGCTCTCTTAAATGAACAACAACAACAAAAAAAAAAAATAGAGGAAAACCATGGAATGGGAAAGACTAGAGATCTCTTCAAGAAAATTGATGACATCAAGGGAACATTTCACTCAATGATAGGCATGATATAGAACAGAAATGTTAAGAACCTAACAGAAGAAGAGATTAAGAACAGGTGGCAAGAATACACAGAACTATACAAGAAAGGGCTTAGTGACCCAGATACCACAACGGTGTGCTCATTCACCTAGAGCTGGACATCCTTGAGTATGGAGTCAAGTGAGCCTTAGGAAGGAAGTATTACTATGAACAAAGGTAGTGGAGGTGAAGGAAATCCAGCTGAGCTATTTAAAATGATAAAATATGATGCAGTTAAAGGGCTGCACTCAACATGTCAGCAAATGCGGAAAACTCAGCATTGGTCACAGGACTAGTAGAAAAGGTTAGTTTTCATTCCAATCCCAAAGTAAGACAATGTCAAAGAGTGTTCAAACTACCAAACAATTGAGCTCATTTTACATGCTAGCAAGGCTATGCTCAAAATCCTTCAAAATAGGCTTCAAAAGTATGTGAACTGAGAAATTCCACCTATACATGGTGGGTTTCAAAGACACAGAGGAAACAGAGATCAAACTGCCAACATTCATTGAATCATAGACAAAGGAAGGAAATTCCAGAAAAGGCATCTACTTATGCTTCATTGACTACACTAAAGCCTCTGATTGTGAGGATCACAACAAACTGAAGAAAATTCTTAAACAGATGGGAATATCAGACAACCTTATCTGTCTCCTGAATACCTGTATGCAGGTAAAGAAGGAAAAGTTAGAACTCTGGTGGCTCAGATGGTAAAGAGTCTGCCTGCAATGTGGGAGACCAGGATTTGATCTGTGGGTAGGGAAGATCTCCTGGAGAAAGAAATGGAAGCCCAATCCATTATACTTGCCTGGGAAATCCCATGGACTGAGGAGCCTTGCAGACTACAGTCCATGCGGTCTCAAAAAGTCAGGCACGACTGAAAGACTTCACAGAGACATGGAACTTGACTGGTTCAAAGTTGGGAAAATTGGGAAAAGAGAATTACAAGACTATATATTGTCACTCTGTTTGTGTAACTCCTATGCAGTGTTCAGTTCAGTTCCGTCGCTCAGTCATGTCCGACTCTTAGTGACCCCATGGACTGCAGCAAACCAAGCCTCCCTGTCCATCATCAACTCCTGGAGATTACTCAAACTCATGTCCATTGAGTCAGTGATGCCCTCCAACCATCTCATTCTCTGTTGTCCCCTTCTCCTCCTGCCTTCAATCTTTCCCAGCATCAAGTGAGTCAGTTCTTCGCAGCAGGTGGCCAAAGTATTGGAGTTTCAGCATCAAATCAGTCCTTCCAATGAATATTCAGAATTGATCGCCCGTAGGATGGACTGGTTGGATCTCCTTGCAGTCCAAGGCACTCTCAAGAGTCTTCTCCAACACCACAGTTCAAAAGCATCAATTCTTCAGTGTTCAGCTTTCTTTATAGTCCAACTCTCACATCCATACATGACTACTGGAAAAACCATAGCCTTGACTAGACAGACCTTTGTTGGTAAAGTGATGTCTCTGCTTTTTAATATGCTATTGCGGTCTAGGTTGGTCATACCTTTTCTTCCAAAGAGAAAGCGTCTTTTAATTTCATGGCTGCAGTCACCATCTGCAGTGATTTTGGAGCCAAATAAATAAATAAAGTCTGCCAATATTTCCACTGTTTCCCCATCTATTTGCCATGAAGTGATGGAACTAGATGCCATGATTTTAGTTTCCTGAATGTTGAGTTTTAAGCCAGCTTTTTCACTCTCCTCTTTCACTTTCATCAAGAGGCTCCTTCTTCACTTTCTGCCAGAAGGGAAGTGTCATCTGCATATCTGAGGTTATTGATATATCTCCCAGTAATCTTGATTCTAGCATGTACTTCATCCAGTCCAGCATTTCTCATGATGTACTCTACATATAAGTTAAACAAGCAGGTGACAATACACAGCCTTGACGTACGCCTTTTCCTATTTAGAACCAGTCTGTTGTTCCATGTGCAGATCTAACTGTTGCTTCTTTACCTCCATACAGATTTCTCAGGAGGCAGGTCAGGTGGTCTGTTATTCCCATTTCTTTAAGAATTTTCCACAGTTTGTTGTGATCCACACTGTCCAAGACTTTAACATAGTCAATGAAGCAGAAGTAGATTTTTTATTTAATCTTCGTGTTTTTCCTATGATCCAACGTATGTTGGCAATTAGTTCTCTGGTTTCTCTGCCTTTTCTTTATCAAGCTTGAACATGTGCAAATTCTAGGCTCAAATACTTTTGAAGACTATCATGACGGATTTTGAGCATTACCTCACTGGCAGGAAATGAGTGCAATTGTGCAGTAGATTAAACATTCTTTGGCATTGCCCTTCTTTGGGATTGGAATGAAAACTGATTTTTTCCAGTCCTGTGGCCACTGCTGAGTTTTCCAAATTTGCTGGCATATTGAGTGCAACACTTTCACAGCATCATCTTTTAGGATTTGCAAGTGGGTTCCATCACCTCCACTAGCTTTGTTCATAGTGATGCTTTCTAAGGCCCACTTGACTCCGCATTCCAGGATGTCTGGCTCTAGGTGAGTGATCACACCATCGTGATTATCTGGGTCATGAAGATCTTTTTTGTATAGTTCTTCTGTGTATTCTTGCCACCCTTCTTAATATCTTCTGCTTCTGTATGTCTGTACAATTTCTGTCCTTTATTGAGCACATCTTTGCATGAAAAGTTCCCTTGTTATCTCTAATTTTCTTGGAGAGATCTCTAACCTTTCCCATTCTATTGTTTTCCCCCATTTCCTTGCACTGATTCCTGAGGAAGGCTTTCTCATCTCTCCGTGCTGTTCTTTGGAACTCTGCATTCAAGTGTGTATAGCTTTCCCTTTCGCCTTTGCTTTTCACGTCCCTTCTTTTCACAGTTATTTGCAAGGCTTCCTCAGACAGGCTTTTTTTTTGCATTTCTTTTTCATGTTGATGGTCTTGATCCCTGTCTCCTCTACAGTGTCATGAACCCCCATTCATAGTTCATCAGACACTCTGTCTATCAGATCTAGTCCCTTAAATTAAATCTATTTCTCACTTCCACTGTATAATCATAAGAGATTTGCTTTAGGTCATACCTGAATGGTCTAGTGGTTTTCTCCATTTTCTTCAATTTCAGTCTGAATTTGGCAATAAGGAGTTCATGATGTGAGTCACAGTCAGCTCCCAGTCTTGTTTTTGCTGACTTCATAGAGCTTCTCCACTTTTGGCTGCAAAGAATATAATCAATCTGATTCCAGTGTTCACCATCTGGTGATGTCCATGTGTAGAATCTTCTCTTATGTTGTTGGAAAATGATGCTTGGTTGTGACCAGTGCATTCTCTTGGCAAAACTATCAGGCTTTGTCCTACTTCATTCTGTACTCCAAGGCCAAATTTGCCTGTTATGCCAAGTGTTTCTTGACTCCCTACTTTTGCATTCCAGTCCCCTATAATGAAAAGGACATCTTTTTTGGGTGTTAGTTCTAAAAGGTCTTGTAGGTCTTCATAGAACCATTCAACTTCAGCTTCTTCAGCATTACTGGTCAGGGCATAGGCTTGGATTACCGTGATATTGACTGGTTTGCCTTGGAAATGAACAGAGAACATTCTGTCATTTTTGAGATTGCATCCAAGTACTCCATTTCAGACTCTTTTGTTGACTATGAGGGCTACTCCATTTCTTCTAACGGATTCTTGTCCACAGTAGTAGATATAATGGTCATCTGAGTTAAATTTACCCATTCCAGTCCACTTTACTTACGCAGTGTATATCGTGTGAAATGCCAGGTTGAATCAAGCACAATCTGGAATCAAGGTTGCTGGGAAAAATATCAACAACCTCGTATATACAGATAATACCACTCTAGTGGAAGAAAGTGAAGAGGAGCTAAAGAGCTTCTTGATAAAAGGGAACAGGAGAATTCAAAATCTGGCTTGAAAGTCAACATTCAAAAAAAAAAAAAACTAAGATCATGGGATCTGGTCCCATCACTTAATGTAAATAGATGGGGGAAAAGTAGAAGCAGTGACAGATTTTATTTTCTTGATATCCAAAATCACTGTGGATGGTGACTGCAGCCATGAAATTAAAAGATGTTTACTCCTTGGTAGGAAAGCTATGACAAACCTAGACAGTGTATTAAAAAGTAAAGATATCACTTTGCTCACAAAGGTCCGTTTAGTCCAAGCCATATTTTTTTCCAGCAGTCATGTATGGATGTGAGAGTTGGATCATAATCAAGCCTGAGTGCTGAGGAACAGATGGTTTTGAACTGTGGTGTTGGAGAAGAGTCTTGAGAGTCCCGTGGACTGCAAGGAGATCAAACCAGTCCATCCTAAAGGAAATCAACCCAAAATATTCACTGGAAGGACTGTTGCTGAAGCTGAAGAACTAATACTTTGGCCACTTGATGTGAGGCATAGACAAATTGGTAAAGCTCTGATGCTGGGAAAGTTGGAAGGCAAAAGGTGAAGGGGGCAGCAGAGTGTTAGATGGTTATACACCATCACCTACTCAATAGACATGAATTTGAGCAAACTCTAGAATATTGTGGAGGAGAGAGGATCCTGGCATGCTGCAGTCCATGGGGTCACAAGGGTCAGACATGACTTTGCAACTGCACATAAACACAATTATTATTGTAAAAGTTTATCCATACTGCTCAATATATGTCAACTGCAATTTTCTGTGAGATTTGTGTCAGATTAACTCATTTATCTCAAATATACAATGGAGATGGAGCTGTGATACTTTTTATAGATAAAAATTACTGAGACCAAGAGGGATTCTTAACTGGACAAGGTTGGATGGGTCTATTACTATTACTATTGCCAAAGCAGGAATTTAAACAACAAAACTACTATGACTCTAAAATTAAAAGAGCGTTACATTATTCTCAGTTCTTTTGCTCCTTTTCTTCTTAAATTCTATTTTGTAATTATGTAAAATGATATTGCTATTTTGGCTCATTTTTGTTTGCATTTTAGTACTTCTATGCCCATATTTCCAAGTTTCTCTCTTCTTATGATAATGAGGGGAGTTTCATGGTTGTGGTGCTTTGAAGTGACTGTATCTGGACTGTTGGATAGGAAGTTATAACATGTTTAAATACCTATTTTAATAACCAATATCCTATCTCACAGAGAAGGAAATGACAACCCACTCCAGTTTTCCTGCCAGGAGGATTCCATGGATGCAGGAGCCTGTTTGGCTACAGCCTATGGAGTTGCAAAGAGTCAGGCATGATTTATAGACTAAATGCCTATCCTATCTCAGCTTAATAATTACATATTATTTATGTTCAGTTCAGTTCAGTCCAGTTCAGTTCAGTCATTCAGTCGTGTCCGACTCTTTGCGACCCCATGAATTGCAGCACGCCAGGCCTTCCTGTCCATCACCAACTCCTAAAGTTTACTCAAACTCATGTCCATTGAGTTGGTGATGCCATCGAGCCATCTCATCCTCTGTTGTTCTCTTCTCCTCCTGCCCCCAATTCCTCCCAGCATCAGGGTCTTTTCCAATGAGTCAACACTTCGCATGAGGTGGTCAAAGTATTGGAGTTTCAGCTTCAACATCAGTCCTTCCAAAGTACCCAGGACTGGTCTCCTTTAGGATGGACTGGTTGGACCTTCTTGCAGTCTAAGGGACTCTCAAGAGTCTTCTCCAACATCACAGTTCAAAAGCATCAATTCTTCAGCGCTCAGCTTTCTTCACAGTCCAACTCTCACATCCATATATCACCACAGGAAAAACCATAGCCTTGACTAGATGGACCTTTGTTGGCAAAGAAATGTCTCTGCTTTTCAATATGCTATCTAGGTTGATCATAACTTTCCTTCCAAGGAGTAAGCGTCTTTTAATTTCATGGCTGTAGTCACCATCTGCAATGATTTTGGAGCCCAGAAAAATAAAGTCAGCCACTGTTTCCACTGTTTCCTCATCTATTTCCCATGAAATGATGGGACCAGATGCCATGATCTTAGTTTTCTGAATGTTAAGTTTTAAGCCAAATTTTTCACTCTCTTCTTTCACTTTCATCATGACGCTTTTTTGTTCCTCTTCACTTTCTGCCATAAGGGTGGTGTCATCTGCGTATCTGAGGTTATTGATATTTCTCCCGGCAATCTTGATTCCAGCTTGTGCTTGTTCCAGCCCAGCATTTCTCATGATGTACTCTGCATATAAGTTAAATAAGCAGGGTGACAATATACAGCCTTGACATACTCCTTTTCCTATTTGAAACCAGTCTGTTGTTATTATTTATGTTACATTCACTTTTTTTTAATTTACATGTAAGTTCTATCATATATAAGACATAATTTCCTATAAAGTACACTAAAAATAAATATATTATAATGATGATGATGAAGTTTTCCAAAATAAGTAGAATTAAAGTACTGGATATTTTATGAAATATGATTTCAGCTAGAGATAGAAATAACTATTTGTGGTATTTGGGGGTAAAAGTGACAAATTCACCATAGGTTGGTTTCCTCATTCAGAGAATATGACAAGTAATGATCTGCCCATAATTCAAAATCACTATAATACTGTTCCATAAAATGTATTATCACCATAGGTTAGTACTCTAGGATGTTTCCTTTTCATACCAAAATTTTCCGTATATGTAAATGAATAAAACTACAGAAGAATTGATATAACTACACACAGGAGGGGTAATGGTTTTTCTAATCAAATAAATTTGTTCATATATATGTTCAAGATCATAAGCCTAATGGAATAAATGGTACTAAATACACGGCAGTGAGTTACATTAATTTTCTACACATCCAGCTCCTTTGAGATTTATCTTTTAATTATTTCTTTTGGAATTGGTGGTGTCATTTAAAATGTTAAATTATTAGCAGTATTAAAAATATTAATGCTTGGAAAAAGGGGAATAGGAGAAAGTGCATCTTGTATAGTACCCTATTGCCGCAGTGATATGCCTTCCATTCCTTGTAAGATAAATATTGTATTCTTTTGAGAACTAATAAAAAGTATCAAAACAAACTCATTGGGAAAAGTTTTATGTTGAAACATATTTTTAGCCTGGGTAATACATTTCTAAAAAATAGTTCACAGTACTGTGATTTGTTAAATGAAAAAGATATTTTCTTATTGCACATCAATTAGAAAATAATAAAAATATACAATATACTTTGAAGACATGCAAAGATGCTTTTATTTTCCCTTTAAAATTGTTTAAATTAAAAATAATATATGTTTCACAGAAAAATAAAAATAAGAAAATATTATTATTTTATACTATTCTATAGTAAAATAGTATAAAATAACTGTTTTATAGATAAGGCAATAAGTAAAAATCTCTTCCATTTTTCACTTTAGATACAAAGGAAAGATCTCTATAGATCCTATATCAAAGGATACATGACTGATGTTTTAGTATACAGGCTTACTAATTCCACCTTCCTCCCATCCTCCCTTCTTTCTTTCTCATTCTCCTTCTCTCTCAAATATGACGCTGTTGATACTTTTTACCAACATGTTTTTCATTTATTGACTAAATATGGAGCTAAATTCATATGAATTTGATGCTAAGCACATACTAATTCAGATGATTCTATATAGGTGTGAATTTTAAAATGCATCATACTTTTTAAGTATAGGATATAAAATAATACTAAACCAAACCTTATTTGATAGTCCTATAGGCTGCTTCTATTGTAAACTATTACATATTGCTCAGAGGATATCCTTGTATATCCTTGTATATCTGTATAAATTTATTCAAATATCACTCTGAGAAAAAGTTTTAAGAACTGGAATGCTCAGGGAAAATATCTGTAATTTATATACATACAGCCGATTGCAATAAGGTTGAAACTATTTTTCACAAGTAAGACATGACAATGCTATATTCTAATACACCTCAAATAGCTGTTTATTTTAAAATTCCATCTCTGTTGAAAGCTATTCAATTTAAGTCACAATTTTAAATATAAAAAATAAAGGAACCAATGACAGGTATTTTTTCTTCTGCATGTTCAAACAGGCATTGACTATTCACTTTCTTTATCTGGGCTTCATTATGAAAAGCGTATGAGAGTTATTTAAGAAATACACATGGGTAGCCAAAGACTGCTTCTGTGATAATTTACTGCTGTTACAAATTTGTAGCCACAGTTATCTTTGTATCTAAGTTTTTATGTAATTTTCAGGTTTTACATTAAAGGTGAACTCCTAAGGTAATATTTTCTGGTCAAACGGTACATGCTTTGAAAATAACTCTGATATGGGTAAATATATACACATATATTATCATGATCCTATTTCTCCTCCACAAAATTTGATCCATTCACACATTTATTAGTAGAATATGGTTACAGTTTTGTGTATATCCTTGTCAAACATTTATTTCAAACTTACCACTACTTAAACTTTTCTTACACATGGTAACATTTATAATTATTACATTAGTTTTAATAAAGTTATTTATACGATATGAATTTTGACA
Organism: Bos indicus; assembly: GCF_029378745.1. Lineage (NCBI taxonomy): Eukaryota > Metazoa > Chordata > Mammalia > Artiodactyla > Bovidae > Bos > Bos indicus. The sequence continues at coordinate 104,581,403 of NC_091766.1, forward strand.
TCTATCTTTAATTGAAATGCTTTCATTCTCCATGTTTTTATTTATTCCTGAATCTGATACATTCAAATTGAGAAAAATGTTTAGAAAACTCAACTGTATTTTTATTCTACTTTTCCACTGTAATTAGCGATATATGTTTTATATAAATCGATACTGAATAAACTTTTCCATTACATATTGAACACTTTTTCATTAAAAAGACATTAATTTTCAGCTATGCTATTACATTCTATTGCATATTTTATGTTGATACTAAAATATCTGCTCATTTTATGTTTACATTTTCCGGGCTTCAGTTCAGTTCAGTTCATCGCTCAGTCGTGTCCGACTCTTTGTGACCCCATAAATCGCAGCACGCCAGGCCTCCCTGTCCATCACCAACTCCTGAAGTTCACTGAGACTCACTTCCATCGAGTCGGTGATGCCATCCAGCCATCTCATCCTCTGCCGTCCCCTTCTCCTCCTGCCCCCAATCCCTCCCAGCATCAGAGTCTTTTCCAATGAGTCAACTCTTCTCACCTTTGCTTATATTGAGTAATTTGTAATATGAAAGCATTTGAGTAGGGTTTTCAAACTAAAAGATCTCATTAATCTTTATTTCATTATAGATTGGTTGATTACTATTTTATAAGCTGATTTTTGCTTCTTCTTTTGTTTTCTTACTATTGTTACATATATTAAATCTTACTCTTGAAAATTTAGAGTACATTTCTACTCATGATATAATTAATTTAAATATTATCATATGAAAATTAGTATGATTTTCAAATAATCCTGAGTCTTTCACTTTGATTATTTCATAAGACTTTTAATATGTTCTTTAGGGAGTCTTATCCCTTTCACCAATTTATGAGAAGTATATATGATTTTTTAGAAATATCTGAATGTGTTTTATATTATCAGTTTAGTTCAGTCACTCAGTCATATCCGACTGTTTGCAAACCCATGGACTGCACCACGCCAGGCCTCCCTGTCCATCACCAACTCCTGGATTTTACTCAAACTCATGTCCATTGAATATTATATTATATTCATATATAAATTAAATATTACTTGGTATGCAGTCATTATATAACCATTATAACTCTCAAACTCTATGGCTATTTTATTTCACTTTGATATCTAATATTTACTAGGAGAAATCTACATTTAGAGTAATATACTTGCTTTGTAATTTAGCTCTTCGTTTCCTAACAGATTTGATTTAATTAAATTACCAGGCCTATCTACACAATGGTTATATTTCTTTATTTTTCCTGATAATAATGACAGCTTACTTAATGAGCTTTTCTATGTATTTAGTACTAAAGATTTTTTCTCTATTAAATTATTTAATCATCCTAACAATTGTGGAAAGTAAATAAGTGGTTTAGTCACTAAGTCCTGTATGACTCTTCCAACCCCATGAACTGTGGCCAGCCAGGCCCCTCTGTCCATGGGATTTTCTAGAGAAGAATACTGGAGTGGTTTGCGATATCCTTCTCCAGGGAATCTTCCTGAAGCAGGGATCTAAACCAGGTCTCCTGCACTGCAGGCAGACTCCTTACCGACTGAGCTACCAGGGAAGCCCAGTCAGTAAATAATAGTATATTTATTTTCAAATGAACAGAGTAATAGTGGCATGGAAAGCTGAAGGCACGTGGGTGGATCAAAACTCACCTAACAGGTAAACATGCCTGAATATGACCCCAAGTACCAGATTCCCTGCTCTTCCCAGGTGGCTCAGCGGTAAAGAACCCACCAGCAATGCAAGACCTGTGGGTTTGATCCCTGGGTTGGGAAGATCCCCTGGAGGAGGAAATAGTAACCCACTCCAGTACTCTTGCCTGGAGAATCCCATGGACTGAGGAGACGGCTGGGCTACATATAGTCCATAGGGTCGCAAAGCATCAGACACGACTGAAGTGATTGAGCACGCATGCACACAATCATTTCCCACTACATATGCTTTCCAGGTTGGGTGATCATCATTTTTCAAGATAGAAGGAGGATATGTGATTGGTCAGAGGAGAAATTCTGATTGTGTAAAATCCTTCCAGTTTAAGTAAACTGATCAAATTAGCAAAAAAAGTCAGGTTAGAGAACAGTGCTTTCAAGTATACCTTTGTTTTCTACTTGTGCTTTCTTAGAGACAGAGTATTTTTTATTTTGATCAATCTTCAACAGTTGTGCCACTCACTTGGAACCACATCTGCCCTTGCTAGTCAGTGGCATCTGAAGCTGAAGCCTTTTGCTAAAAATGGCTCATCCTACCAATAGCTGCTAAGTCACTTCAGTCGTATCTGATTCTGCGTGACCACATAGACGGAAGCCCATGAGGCTCCCCCGTCCCTGGGATTCTCCAGGCAAGAACACTGGAGTGGGTTGCCATTCCCTTCTCCAAAAAAGAAATGGCTCATCCTACCAATAGAGTCTGCAGCTATTAGGAGTTTTTCTGTTTTGTTTTTGTTTTGTTTTCCCCCTGAAATGACTTCCCACTTAAATATTTCTCACCCCGGCCTCATGAGGCTCCCAAAGCCATCTTGCTTGAGTTCTTACCTCTTAGCAATCCCTGCTTTCTTTTCATATGCTTAGCCTTTAGCCCGAGCCATTTACAAATCAGAAAAGTGCCTCCATATTAAAAACAATTATGAATTTGAGACTCACCTGAATGGGCTTTCTTCTCTCTGTAATTTTGTTCACAAAATCCAGGGCTGCCTTGTTCAATTATTTTCCAAGTTTTGTCTCAAATTTATAGACTCTTGGTTTAGCTTCTCTGAAAATACAAGCATGATTGAAAAATCAAGTAAAATACATAAAAGAAAGGCAATGCAAACAAACAAGCATCAGAAAATATTAAAAGTTTTTCTAAAGTCCTAGTGATTAAAACTGCTGACTCTCAATATCTGTACACAACAGACATATAGCTAAATGAAACAATATACTGAATAGAATACCAAATACCAAACTAGACATAAACACATTAACTAAAGCAATTTAAAGAAAATACTTACTTCCTTGGAAATTTTTTTTACAAATAAAAAGGTAGAAAATCTCCAAAATTAATATGGCAGCATTTTAAAATATTCTTGTAATGAGGAACATTTGGAAAAAACATTTAAATGAAACCATAAAAGTAAAAGGATTAAATCTAACAGAACTTTTAATTAAAAAGAAATCATTCAAGAGAAAAGTCGTTTATTCTACATAGAACCTAATAGTTTTAATAAATTAGGAAAAACGAAAAGCTTGGACACAATAAAATAGAAAATATTTTTAAAAGCAAAAATAGACTTCAAATATGAAAAAAATATCATAAATAAATTCAATACTGAAATGACAGTCTTGAGGAAATAATTGTAGTACCTCCTAGAGACAAAAGGCTAATCTCTTCAAATGTGTTCTTATAGAAATCAATTATTAAAAAAGGAAAAATTGGGGAAAAGATACCATTAGCTTGACACAAGAATATGAAATAAAACAAAATTAAACAAAATAAAATAAAGTCTCCCAAATATTTGAAAATGCTGTGTATCACACATAGCCTGAAAAATATGAGAAATAAAATTGCAAACTGTTATGTTTTATCCACTGTAGTAAAATAAAACTTGCATATATTTGGTAAAAACAAAGGATTTGAAAAAATTAGACACAAGTATCCTTTTTGCTATCATTGTCAATTAATACAAATATTTCAGAAACTGATTTGGGTATATATGTACCAGTTACACTAGCAATCCAACTCTCTAAGAAGCTGCAGTACTTTGCCGTGATACAAATGGAAGGATATTTTCCATAGCATTATTTTCAATATCATCAATCTATAAATAAAAATAAATTATCTAAATAGGGTAATTAAAATTAATCTTGGTACAGTTTTAAAGTGAAATACTGTGTATTCTTTAAGGCAAATGACACAACGATTTCTCCTGATTTGGAAATGTCACTAAAATATGTTGTTAACTAGAAAGAAGGTGTCACAATAATATGTAGAGTATTTTCTTTTAAAATAATATACACATTTCTGATTGAAAAGATTGGTAAGTTGATAAGGGAAATGTAGATTTCATTCTATTATTTTGTTGTTTTAGAGTAAATTGTTTTATTTCATTTCCACTTTTTACTATTTGCTCCTATTAATTTAAAAATAAACAGAAAAATGTGCATTTAATATAGACTACATTAAATTCAAATTATTTAATTTAAATATATTTAATGTTATATTACTATGTAATTTCAGGCTCAGAATAAGGACTAATAAAATGTTTAAATTAATTTGCTCTCCAAGTCCGTGAGCTGAACTTTCAAATATGCAAAGGTAAAGAAAATATGTACATAGGAGATTTTCAGAGACTCTGGGTTTTTCTTCATAAAGAATATGAAAAAGACACATTCCCCAGTGTTCACTGCAGCACTATTTACAATAGCTAGGACACAGAAGCAACCTATATGTCCATTGACAGATGAATGGATAAAGAAGTTTGGTACATATACATAATGAAATATTACTCAGCCATTAAAAGGAACGCATTTGGGTCAGTTCTAACGAGGTGGATGAACCTAGAGCCTATTATACAGAGTAATGTAACTCATAAAGAGTAAAACAAGTATCATATATTAACACATATATATGCAATCTAGAAAGCTCATACTAATGAGCCTATCTGCTGGGCAGCAATGGAGAGGTAGACATAAAGAAGAGACACAGTGGGGGAAGAAGAAGGGACGGATTGAGAGAGTAGCATAGAAACATATATATTACCTTATATAAAATTAGACAGCCAGTGGAAATTTACTCCAAGCCACAGGAAGCTCAAATCTGGTGCTGTATGACAACCTAGAGGTGTGGGATGCGTGGAGGTTGGAGGGAAGCTCAAGGGGAAGGGACATATGTATAGCTGTGGCTGGTACATGGCATAAAGCAACACAGCATTGTAAAGCAATTATCCTCCAATTAAAAACAAATAAATTTAAATTATAAAAAGAACATATACCAGTTTTCTATTAGATGTAAATAGAACTATAAGGACCCCAAAAATATAAAAACTATATATGTTACTGATTATGAAGAAAATAAAGTGACAACAATTGACAAACATAATAGGAAGTCATAAAGGAGATTAAACAATTTAAATCTTGAGGTCATGTTCCTTCTCTTTATCCTCTTCAATGAGGAAAGCAATCTATACATACAGAAGTGATTAATAGGCTTGAAATACAAGCTATCTGAATAGCTTCTGGCTCTTGGAAATGAGGTGATAAATGATTCAAAGTTGGGGACAGACAAGTAAGCTAAAGTAAAGTAAGAATGCTTAGCAAAATTTCTGTATAGTATCTTGAATTTAGCTTAAAGATGGCTAATCTCATGAAGGAAGACAGTTTCAAAACCTCACCTTGAATTTACTGTTAATGGCTAGAATAGTTTGGCTTTTATTATTTTTTCCCCCTCCAATATCTTAAAACAGGTTTTTGGGTTTTTTTTTCCTTCAGAAATAAGCTTCTTGGCATTTTTAGTATTCATGATTTTTTTCAAAATAGGGACACCTTGTATCAGGCAGCTTCTTAAAAAATAAGAAACTGTCAAATTATTTTCACGTATTATGAGTTGCCTATTTTGGTTTCCCTAATACATTATGGAGATTCATGAAGAGTTAGGGAATGATCATTGATTGACCTTTAATGAGAATTAACTTAAAATTGAAAAAATATATACTTTTTTCATTTATTTGGGAGTCATATTCAATAGAGAGTACTTTGTGTCAAGTTTTAAGATAATTGACACTGAGAGAGCATTTATTCTATGTCAAATATATTACACATGTTTCTCCAAAGCTTTCTTAAGTAGGTAATATTATTCTTGTTCATAAATGGGAAAATTGATCCAGAAAAGTATATTACTTGTCCAAGGTAATAGTGCTTAAACATAGCAAAGCCATATTCAAACCAAAGTGTTTCTAATTCTAAGGCCTAAGATCTCATTGACTCAACTTTGCCTTCTCCAGCAAAGCAATTGTAGATCAGAAGGTGAATTCATTAATACTGACCAATTGCCACTGAATATTAGGCTTATTGTTTTTTAATTTTGTATTACGAGGAAATTTTCAAACATACACAAAAGAGAAGAAATAGTACTATGAATCGCAAATGCCAGTTATCAACTATAGTCAACAATATGCAAAGTTACACAGGTTTAGTGTTAGATGGTATTAATGAATTATGAACTTTAAGGGGTATAATAATTTCTTAATATCTCCTAATATCCACCATGGACATTTCCATAAATTTTTAGAAAAATATCTTTTTTCTTGTTCAAATTTTTATCTCTTATGTTTTAAGTCTCCTTGAGTCTGCATTACCATTCCTTACATTTTTTCTTTCCAGAACACTTGCTATCAAAAAGATTGAATTGCTTTCTTATTGAATTTCCCACCTTCTTGACTTGATTTCTTATATTCTTGTGGTATATATATATAGATATAAACATAATTTAATATGTTTATCTATCCTTCATATTTCCTACAATCTTATAGACTTGATAAACCCACGTTCAATTTTTTAGAAAGAATACTATCTATATGGTGTGTTCTTCCCACTGTAAAGTATCAGAAGGCACTTTAAAAGTCCAATTTTGAATAAGTTCACTGCCTGTCAGATAGATTCACATATTATAAATTCCTCATCAATCTTTCACCTAATAGTTTTAATGTCAATGGATGACTTTATCTAGATGCATAAAATGTCATTGTTTTTTGAGATATAGTTTACATCCCATAAAATTCACCCTTTTAAAGTGTACACTCCAATGGTTTTTAGTATATTTGTAGGGTTGTGTGATCACCCCACTATCTAATTCTAGAACACTTCTATCATCCAAACAGAAAACCTATATCCATTTGTAGTCATTCTCAATTATCTCCTTTCTCCATCCCCTAGCAACCACTAATTTGCTCAGTGTCTCTATGAATTCACCTCTTCTGAGCATTTCACATAAGTGGAATTGTGAAACACATGGTCTTTTGCACCTTTTTAATTTAGCATAATATTCGCCCATATTGTTACATGTATCAATACTTCATTCACTTTGATGATTGATAAATATTCCATTGAAGGAATGTATCACAGTTTGCTGATTTATTAGTCAGTTGATGGCAAACATTTGAGTAGTTTCTACCTTTTGTGTGTCAGTTGCTTAGTCGTGTCCAACTCTTTGTGAACCCATGGACTGTAGCCAACCAGGTTCCTCTGAACATGTGATTCTCCAGGCAAGGATATGGAGGGAGTTGCTAGTTCTTTCTCCAGTGGATCTTCCTGACCCAGAGATAGAACCCAGGCCTCCCACATTGCAGGCAGATTTATTACCATCTGAGTCACCAAGGAAGCCTTAATTATAAATAATGCTGCTATGAATATTCATATTCAAGTTTGTCTATTTGTTCATTTGTTCATTGTAATGGATTAAGTCTTCAAGTCCTTTAGTTATATGCCTATTAGTGGAAGAACCTAAATATAGACAGATAATATTAAGAAATATATAGGGAGAAATTGATAATAATACCATAATGAATAATGAAAGTGAAAGTCATTCAGTCGTGTCTCACTCTTTGTGACCCCATGGACTATACAGTCCATGAAATTCTCCTGGCTAGAATACTGGAGTGGGTAGCCTTTCCCTTCTCCAGCAGAGCTTCCCAACCCAGGAATCAAACCATGGTCTCTTGCATTGCAGGTGGATTCTTTGCCAATGGAGCTATCAAGGAAGCCCATAATTAAGTATAGGGAATTTTAACATCCCATTTACATTATCAAGATCATAAATTTAATAAGGAAATAGTGGCCATAAATGACAAACCAGTTGGATTTAATTGAAATCTACAGGTTTCCATACAAAAATGTAAGAATACACATTCTTTTCAACTACGCATGAAGCTTTCTCCAGAATAGATCATATGCTGGCCACAAAAGCAGTCCAAACACATGACAAAAGATAAAAGTTAAGTCAAGAACTTTTCTAACTACAACGATATGAAACCAGAAATCAACTTTATGAAGAAAAATGGGCAAATTACAAAGAAGTGAAAACTAAACAACATGCTACCAAGAAACCGATGGGTCAATGAAGAAATGAAAGAGGAAATTATAAATAGCCTTAAGACAAATACAAATGACAACACAACATTGCAAAATTTATGGGACACAGCAAAGCTAACGCTAAGAGATAATTTTATAAATATATAGTATAACAGTACCTCAGAAAAGTAGAAAAAACTCAAATATACAGTCTAACTTGATGTCTGGAGGTATTAGATAAAGCAAAGAAGAAAATAAAATAAAACAAAGTTGCTCAGTCGCGTCCTACTCTTTGCAACCCCATAGACTGTAGCCCGTCAGGTTTCTCCCTCCATGGGATTTTCCAGGCAAGAATATTAGATAAAGAAGAACAAGTAAAACTCAGAGTCAACATAATGAAGGAAATAATAAAGGCCAGAGAAGGGATAAATAAAACAGAAATGAAAAGAAAAACAACAGAAAAGATTAATGAAACCAAGAAATGGTTTTATAAAAGGATAAAATATTGATAAACTTTTAGCCAGATTCATCAAGGAAAAAGATTAAGGATCCAAACTTTAGGTAGTTAGAATAGGAAAAATGAGTCCAAAATGGTGGTGGCTAAAAGACAAAGAAAGGAAAAAAAAAAAAACACATGAAAATGGAACAAAAGAAAATCAGAGGACCAGGGTGAGACAGAACCTCAGGTAAAACAAACAGCCCTCCTGGCTAGCCCAATTTACATATGGAAGGCTCAGCAGGGAGGAGACAAACATAAATGGAGGAAGCCAAGACCTCTCATTTGGGGTGGCCCACCCTCACACCTCAAGGGTGTACTTTCCTTCGCTTGTGGAATAAAATTCTGAGCTGTAACCAAGCTGTAACACTGGCCCGCCGTATCAAATCTTTGCTCTAGTGAAAGAGAGCCAAGGAAATTACACACTCCCAGGACATATCTGGTGCTGTGTCTCAGATTTCACCTGGCTGAAACAACTTCAGCTTGGCCTCAGTGAGGCAGACACCAAGCACAGCAGGAGTCCAACTCGGTGAAAGCTCATGCTGTGGAAGCTGAAGGCGAAGGACACCCAGTGCAGTGGAAGTGACAAGAAACCAGCATGCTGGAAACCAGGACAAAAAGGAGCTCAGCAGTAAGCTCATGCAGCTTAGTCTCAGATTCCAGAAGACCTTCGATTAAGGTAGGAGGTCCTCACCCCTATGGCTGGAAGGACATACGGCTAACAAAATCTTACTTCCTTTACAATCTCTTGTTTCCTCAACCCCCCTGTGAACAGGCGAGCAGCAGTGGGTGCAACTGAGGCGCTCCGGCAGGGGCTACTCCCCAGTGTGTCCCGAAGGCTCCACTATCTGCTGCGCCTTAGTAGCTGTTGCCCAAGGGGGTGAGGGTTCTGCTGTCCTTAATCTCCTTTGTGCAAGGATCAGGCCAATGAAAACTGTAGACACAGGTCACGCATTTAGCAGTTTTCCAGCAAGTTATGAAAGGAGTTCCTCGGCACGATTTCCCACTGCTTTTTCCTCCTGTCCTTCAGTTCCTCTCTCCATCTATGCCACTGTTTACAAAGCATTGGGCAGGCCATCATCTTTACATTTCTGAAAGGTGTGTTTGAAACTGTTTACCCGATTGGGACTTAAACCCATATGGCAGGGACTCTGTGCTATGCTTAGTCACTCAGTCGTGTCAAACCAGAACTTTAACCTGGCCAAAACCCATGGTTCCTGGTTTTAGGACCTAATGAAGCTCAGGTTCTTGACATCTTATTGCAAAAAGATTTCAGTGAGATACACATTGATAGGTAAGAGTTAGATGTGTTCAGATTCAGAGAGATGCACACTCCACAGAGTGTGGGCCATCACAGAGGGTGTATGCAGCGGCCATGAAATGTGGTGTGGTTAGTTTTTGTGAGCTGGATGATTTCATATGCTAATGAGTGGGAGAATCATTCCAACAACTGGAGAACCACCCACTCCATGGTCTTTTAATAGTGCCTTGCAACTGTCATGGCGCCTCTGTGTGTGTCACCACGACTGACCATTGGAAACACCCTAAACTGCTCTTATGGAGGACGAGGGAAGAAACCAGTGATTTACATTCCCTCAGAGCAATAAGAGGATAAGCCTTATGGCTGTTTTGCCAGGTTCCCAGTCTCAGGGCACAGGCTTGGATTGCTTTACATCATGGTATCTATTCCCATCCACAGTGGACAAACTGGCAATGAGTTAAGATTACAACCCCTTAATCCTACCCAACACTAGTCACTCTGGAGCCCTGGGGACACCCAACTCCAGCCCAGGGATCCCAGGAGGTTGACCTGCCTCGGCCTGCCTGAGAATATGGTCCTCAGCAGGTTATCACACTTTGATCTGCTCAGGAACCCACCAGCCCAGGGCTCCCAGGAGATCGGCCTGCCTCAACATGCCCAGGGACCCAATTCTCAGAAGGCTGACAAGCCTCACCCTGCCTGGGGATTGGATCTCCAGGAGATTGTTACACCTCAACCTGTCTGGGGATCTGCACCCTGACCCAGAGATACCGACTCTCAGGCTGCAACAGTACCGGGTAGGAAAAGCTTAAGGAAGACTCACCCCTAAGGAAGTTGACCCATGGAAACAGAAGGAAGCCTATTAGTTTTGGGACCATGCCCAGTCTCATCAATAACTCAGGAGTCCAATGAGAACCCCACTGCCTTTCTGGCAAGCCTAAAGTAGGCCCTCCAAAAGTTTACCAATCTAGACTTAGACTCTTATGAAGGAAAGATGATTTTAAAGGACAAATTCCTGTCCCAATGTATATCAGACATCAGGATAAAGTTACAATAGCTACAGTAGCAGGACCCTGCTTCCTCTCTAGATGAGATGGTCCAGACAGCCACCAATACCTTTTATAAAAGAGAACAGGGGAGGGAGGTCAATGCCCAGGAAAGGGAGAGAAGGAAAGAGACAAGGCATGCCCAGAAGCTGGCTGCCCTCCAGGGAAGCCCTATGGCAAACCCTGAGTCCTTGAAGGACAAGGCACGAGGCAAATGCCTAATCTGTAGACAGGAGGGATGTTGGGCCAGAGAGTGTCTAAACTGTGACAAGTCTCCTAAAATGGCTTGCTACAAATGCCATCAATTGAGACATTGGGCGGCACTCTGCCTTTGGGACCCAAGAGCCTCAAGGTCAAGCGCCAAGCCTTCCCTCACGATGGTTCAACAGGAGTGAAGTGGCCCGCTCCAGCCAGCCCACCTGTCACAGATAACCATCACGGGGCTGGAGCCAAGGGTGAAACTGGATGTGGCAGGTAGGTCCAAGAACTTCTTGGTTGATACAGGGGCTACCCACTTTTTCCTGACCTCCTACTCCAGAGCCTTCTCATCTCAAATCTGTTCCACTTTGGGGTGCTTCAGGAAAAACAATTACAAAATATTCACCCAGGCACTCCTTTGTTGCTGGGATGGACAAATATTTTCACACCAGTTTCAGGTAGTCCCTGAGTGTCCTACCCCTTATATGGAAGAGATCTTTCCCTGCCTTCAAAATCTTGCAGTTATTGCATTCCTGATAGAAGATGTTTTAAAAATCTCTCTTGGGGGCAAACTATTTTTACCAGCCACCAAGTGAAACAACTCCTGAATGGGGGGGGGGGGCATTTATGGATGTCTGATCAAAGGATCCTCAGATATCAAACAGTGCTAATGGAAAATCCAAGCCCACTGTATCCCCTTGTGAGGTTCTTAACCCAACTACCCTCCTGCCTACCCCCAAGGGCTCTCTTCCCTTTCACTCTTGCCTAGAAACTTTGGATCACTGGACAAAACCCTGAGAGGGATTGTCAGAAGATCCTCTGACCAATCCTGAGGAAATCTGTTACAGTGATGGAAACAGCTTTGTCTTGGACGGAAAAAGAAAAACTGGGATATGCCGTAGTCTCCAACTTTGAGATGATAAATAGAGGCTAACCCTTTGCCACCAGGTACTTCAGACCAAGTGGCTGAGCTTATAGCCCTAACTCAAGTTCTAGAGCTGGGAAAAGGAAAAAGAGCAGCCATTTACACTGACTCCAAGTATGCCTTTCTGGTGCTACATGCACATGCTGCTATTTGGAAAGAAAGAGGCCACTTAACCACCCGAGGGTCCCCAATCAAATATGGTGATCAAACGCTTAGGCTTTTGGAGGCAGTCCACCTACCCACTGAGGTTTCAGTCTCCCACTGTAAAGGACACCAGAAAGGGAGCACAGAAGTGGCATGAGGGAACCAAGCAGCTGATCAGGCAGCTAAGAGAGAAGCATTATGGGAAAATGACCTAATAGGGGTTGCCACCTTAGTTCCACAGATCTAATTAGCCAAAAACTCCTTCATATACTAAAGGTGAGACTCTTAAAGCTAAGAGTTAAGGCTTTCAAGATGATCATATGGGGTGGTTCCAAAAGGAGGGACTCCTTTTTCTGCCTGGGAACGTCAGTGGAAGTTGGTTAACTCCTTAAAGGCCACTACTCATTTAGGGGAGAAGGCCCTCCAACGATGACTAGAAAGGTTTTTCAGAGGAACAGGCCTCCAAATGACTATAAGGCAAGTCTTATAGTCTCCTCTTGTCCACTTGCCAATTAAACAGCCCCCAAGGAGCTCAAAGACCCCAGCTGGCTCAGCCCACCCAACGGAATGGGGCCAACCCAAGAGAGGACTGGCAGATGGACTTCACTCAGATGCCAGTTCTTCAAGGGTACAAATTTCTACTAGTCATGATGGATACATTCACAGGATGGATTGAAGGCTTTCCCACCAACATTGAGAAGGCTGAGGAGGTGGTTTAAAAAAAAAAAAAATCCCGCAAGATATACTCTTGTGGAGTGTCAACCAGGACCCTAAGAATTCTAAAGAGCCACCACTCTATGCTCTAGGGACTCATGTCCTAATTAAAATCTAGTAAGATGGATCCACAAAGGCTCAATTTCAGCCCACATGGAAGGGCCCCTACCCTGTAATACTTTCTATCCCCAGAGGGGTCAAAGTTCCAGGACAGGACTCCTGGATTCACTACTCATGGGTCAAGCCATGGAAGAAAACAGAAGAGGACATGCAATATACCTGTGAGCTCCTGGGAGATCTCAGATACTTATTTAGGACTACAAGTTAGTGCCATTCTAATGGACACCCCCAATATTAAGTTTCTGGAGATAAGATGGCTCAGGATAGCTCTAATTAGCCAACACAGCTTGGCAGGGGTTGTACTCCAAAATAGACAGGAGATAGAGCTCCTGATCCCTGAATAAAGAGGGACTTTAGCCATCTTGAATGAGATGTGTTGTTTCTGGGTAAATACCTCCAGCTAAGTTATGACCAACCAGGACAACATATTCAAAAGCAGAGACATTATTTTGTCCACAAAGGTCCACATAGTCAAGACTATGGTTTTTCCAGTGGTCATGTATGGATGTGAGAGTTGAACTATAAAGAAAGCTAAACTCTGAAGAATTGATGCTTTTGAACTGTGGTGTTGGAGAAGACTCTTGAGAGTCCCTTGGGGTGCAAGGAGATCCAACCAGTCCATTCTAAAGGAGATCAGTCCTGGGTGTTAATTGGAAGGACTGATGTTGAAGCTGAAACTCCAGTACTTCGACCACCTGATATGAAGAGCTAACTCATTTGAAAAGACCCTGATGCTGGGAAAGATTGAGGGCAGGAGGAGAAGGGGACGAGAGAGGATGAGATGGTTGGATGGCATCACAGACCCAGTGGACATGGGTTTGGGTGGACTCTGGGAGTTGGTGATGGACAGGGAGGCCTGGTGTGCTGCAGTTCATAGGGTCACAAAGTGTTGGACACGACTGAGCGACTGAACTGAACTGAAGTTAAAGAAAGTCTCACAGTACTCAAGAAAACCATTCAGATCCTATGGGGTCTCAAAGAACAAGCTGAAGAGATCTCAGGGTGGTTACAATCTTTTTTGTGGGGATCCTTTTCCTGGGGAGGGGGGAATTTGGAGTTGGCTAATGCCTCTACTATTCCCTGTTTCCACCGTATTGATGCTGCTTATGATTGCTGCATGTATCATTGTCTAACCTACTTTGTCTCTGCCCAGGTCAACTATAACATGAAGTGCCAGTTCAACAAGGATCTATAAAACTACAGCTGACCATAGAAAATATCACTCACCCTTAGACGGACACTGATATAAGGAGAGATCTGACAGAATGTGATCCACTGAAGAAGGGAATGGCAAACCACTTCATTATTCTTGCTTTGAGAACCCCATGAAAAGGCAAAATGATAGGATACTGAAAGAGAAACTCCCCAAGTCAGTAGGTGCCCAATATGCTACTGGAGATCAGTGGAGAAATAACTCCAGAAAGAATGAAGGGATGGAGCCAAAACAAAAAGAATACCCAGCTGTGGATGTGACTGGTGATAGAAGCAAGGTCTGATGCTGTAAAGAGCAATATTGCAAAGGAACCTGGAATGTCAGGTCCATGAATCAAGGCAAATTGGAAGTGGTCAAACAAGAGATGGCAAGAGTGAATGTCGACATTCTAGGAATCAGAGAACCGAAATGGGCTGGAATGGGTGAATTTAACTCAGATGACCATTATATCTACTACTGCGGGCAGAAATCCCTCAGAAGAAATGGAGTAGCCATCGTGGTCAACAAAAGAATCTGAAATGCAGTACTTGGATGCAATCTCAAAAATGACAGAATGATCTCTGTTCGTTTCCAAAGCAAACCATTAGATATCACAGTAATCCAAGTCTATGCCCCAACCAGTAACGCTGAAGAAGCTGAAGTTGAATGGTTCTATGAAGACCTACAAGACCTTTTAGAACTAACACCCAAAAAAAGATGTCCTTTTCATTATAGGGGACTGGAATGCAAAAGTAGGAAGTCAAAAAACACCTGAATTAACAGGCAAATTTGGCCTTGGAATACAGAATGAAGCAGGGCAAAGACTAATAGAGTTTTGCCAAGAAAATGCACTGGTCATAAGAAACACCCTCTTCCAACAACACAAGAGAAGACTCAATACATGGACATCACCAGATGGTCAACACCGAAATCAGATTGATTATATTCTTTGCAGCAAAAGATGGAGAAGCTCTATACAGTCAGCAAAAACAAGACCAGGAGCTGACTGTGGCTCAGACCATGAACTCCTTATTGCCAAATTCAGACTGAAATTGAAGAAAGTAGGGAAAACCACTACACCATTCAGTATGACCTAAAACAAATCCCTTATGATTATACAGTGGAAGTGAGAAATAGATTTAAGGGACCAGATCTGATAGATAGAGTGCCTGATGAGCTGTGGAATGAGGTTCGTGACATTGTGCAGGAGACAGGGATCAAGACCGTCCCCATGGAAAAGACATGCAACAAAGCAAAATGGTTGTCTGGGGAGGCCTTACAAATAGCAGTGAAAAGAAGAGAAGCAAAAAGCAAAGGAGAAAAGGAAAGATATAAGCATCTGAATGCAGAGTTCTAAAGAATAGTAAGAAGAGATAAGAAAGCCTTCTTCAGTGGTCAATGCAAAGAAATAGAGGAAAACAACAGAATGGGAAAGACTAGAGATCTCTTCAAGAAAATCAGAGATACCAAAGGAACATTTCATGCAAAGATGGGCTCGATAAAGGACAGAAATGGTATGGACCTAACAGAAGCAGAAGATATTAAGAAGAGGTGGCAAGAATACACAGAAGAACTGTACAAAAAAGATCTTCATGACCCAGATAATCAAGATGGTGTGATCACTGACCTAGAGCCAGACATCCTGGAAAGTGAAGTCAAGTGGGCCTTAGAAAGCATCACTATGAACAAAGCTAGTGGAAGTGATGGAATTCCAGTTGAGCTATTTCAAATCCTGAAAGATGATGCTGTGAAAGTGCTGCACTCAATATGCCAGCAAGTTTGGAAAATTCAGCGGTGGCCACAGGACTGGAAAAGGTGAGTTTTCATCCCAAAGAAAGGCAATGCCAAAGAATGCTCAAACTACCGCACAATTGCACTCATCTCACACGCTAATGAAGTAATGCTCAAAATTCTCCAAGCCAGGCTTCAGCAATATGTGAACCATGAACTTCCTGACGTACAAGCTGGTTTTAGAAAAGGCAGAGGAACCAGAGATGAAATTGCCAACATCCCCTGGATCATGGAAAAAGCAAGAGAGTTCCAGTAAAACATCTATTTCTGCTTTATTGACTATGCCAAAGCCTTTGACTGTGTGGATCACAATAAACTGGAAAATTCTGAAAGAGATGGGAATACCAGACCACCTGACCTGCCTCTTGTTGAACCTGTATGAAGGTCAGGAAGCAACAGTTAGAAGTGGACATGGAAAAACAGACTGGTTCCAAATAGGAAAAGGAGTACGTCAAGGCTGTATATTGTCACCCTGTTTGTTTAACTTCTATGCAGAGTACATCATGAGAAACGCTGGACTGGAAGAAGCACAAGCTGGAATCAAGATTGCCGGGAGTAATATCAATAACCTCAGATATGCAGATGACACCATCCTTATGGCAGAAAGTGAAGAGGAACTAAAAAGCCTCTTGATGAAGGTGAAAGAGAAAAGCGAAAAAGGTGGCTTAAAACTCAGCATTCAGAAAACGAAGATCATGGCATCCGGTCCCATCACTTCATGGGAAATATATGGGGAAACAGTGGAAACAGTCTCAGACTTTATTTTTCTGGGCTCCAAAATCACTGCAGATGGTGATTGCAGCCATGAAATTAAAAGACGCTTACTACTTGGAAGGAAAGTTATGACCAACCTAGATAGCATATTCAAAAGCAGAGTCATTACTTTGCCAACAAAGGTTCATCTAGTCAAGGCTATGGTTTTTCCTGTGGTCATGTATGGATGTGAGAGTTGGGCTGTGAAGAAGGCTGAGCGCCAAAGAATTGATGCTTTTGAACTGTGGTGTTGGAGAAGACTCTTGAGAGTCCCTTGGACTGCAAAGAGATCCAACCAGTCCATCCTAAAGGAGATCAGCCCTGGGATTTCTTTGGAAGGAATGATGCTAAAGCTGAAACTCCAGTACTTTGGCCACCTCATGTGGAGAGTTGACTCATTGGAAAAGACTCTGATGCTGGGAGGGATTGGTGGCAAGAGGAGAAGGGGACAACAGAGGATGAGATGGCTGGATGGCATCACTGACTCGATGGACATGAGTCTGAGTGAACTCTGGGAGTTGGTGATGGACAGGAAGGCCTGGTGGGCTGCGATTCATGGGGTTGCAAAGAGTCGGACACGACTGAGCGACTGATCTGATCTGATTTGATATAAGGACTCTGAGGCTTGAGACTTGCAAGAGGGGGAGGCCCATGCCCCCTCACCATCCCAGATCTCATGGAACTAGCCAAAGAGACCTCCCACCCCCTTCTCCCCAAAATTGGGCATCTCATCTCTTAAGGGGGGAACTTTAGGTAATTCAGTTTAGTTCAGTTCAATCACTCAGTCGTGTCCAACTCTTTGCGACCCCATGGAGTGCAGCACACCAGGCCACCCTGTCCATCATCAACTCCCAGAGTTTTCTCAAACTAATGTCCATTGAGTTGATGATGCCTTCCAACCATCTCATCCTCTGTCATCTCCTTCTCATCCTGCCTTCAATCTTGCCCAGCATCAGGGTCCTTTCAAATATGTCAGCTCTTCCCATCAGGTGGCCAAAGAACTGAAATTCCAGCTTCAGTATCAGTGCTTGCAGTGAATATTCAAGACTGATTTCCTTTAGAATGGACTGGTTGGATCTCCTTTCAGTCTGAGGGACTCTCAAGAATCTTCTCCAACACCACAGTTCAAAAGCATCAATTCTTCTGCCCTCAGCTTTCTTTATAGTCCAACTCTCACATCCATACATGACCACTGGAAAAACCATTTCCTTGACTAGACGGACCTTTTTGGCAAAGCAATGTCTCTGCTTTTTGATATCCTGTCTAGGTTGGTCATAACTTTCCTTCTAAGGAGTAAGCATCTTTTAATTTTATGGCTGCAGTCACCATCTGCAGTGATGTTGGAGCCCAGAAAAATAAAGTCTGACACTCTTTCTCCGTCTATTTGCCTTGAAGTGATGGGACCAGATGCCATGGTGTTTGTTTTCTAAATGTTGAGCTTTAGGCCAACTTTTTCACTTTCCTCTTTCACTTTCATCAAGAGGCTTATTAGTTCCTCTTCACTTTCTGCCATAAGGGTGGTATCATCTGCATATCTGAGGTTATTTATATATCTTCTGACAATCTTGATCCCAGCTTGTGCTTCATCCAGCCCAGTGTATCTCATGATGGACTCTGCATATAAGTTAAATAAACAGGGTGACAATATACAGTCTTGACATACTTTTCCTATTTGGAACCAGTCTGTTGTTCCATGTCCAGTTCTAACTGTTGCTTCCTGATCTACATACAGTTTTCTCAAGAGGCAGGTCAGGTGGCCTGGTATTCCTATCTCTTGAAGAATTTTTCACAGATTACGGTGATCCACACAGTCAAAGGTTTAGGCATAGTCAACAAAGCAGAAGTAGATGTTTTGCTGGAACTCTCTTGCTTTTTCGATAATCCAGTGGATGTTGGCAATTTGATCTCTGGTTCCTCTGCCTTTTCTTTTTTTTTTTTTTTTCCTTTTTTTTTTTTTTTTTCTCAAAGTGGTTAATTTAATGTTATATAAATTTTACCTAAATTAAAAAAAAATTACAAAGCACACAAAAGTCCTAGTTAGTAGATCTCAGTTGTAGACAAAACAGTTTCTCAAAGATTAAGTGACTTATGAAAGGACAAAAACTTAGAAAACAAAAACAAGCAAATCAAAATGAAACAAAAAATCCACTCTGAGACCAGAATTTTCTGGTCCTCTTACAGGCCAGGTAGGTCTTTGCGTCCTTAGAGTGATCCTGTTTTATGTGTGGACATAATATTTAAGTTTTCAAGCTGTCACCATTCTCCACTTTGGACTTTTTATATCAACTCCCATGCCCTGTTGCCTAATCCAGTCAGCATACTGCACATTCAGCCTCCTCGTCTCTTATTCACTCACAGAGATACTAACAAAATGATAATCTAGCCTAAAGGAGGTCTTTGGAAAACCAGAAGCGCCTCCCTCTTTCTCTTGTCTAAAGAGAAAGTTCCTGAATGCCTAGTAGTAAGTTGAGCAGATAGAGAGCTTTGTTAGAAACTTATTATCCTGGGTTCCAGCCAAGTCTAGCTAAATCAGAATCTGAATTTTACTAAACTTCCTGGGTGATGTGCATGCGTATGAAAAATTTAGACACACTGCTCTGGAGCTGTAGAATTGTAACAGAGTCCAGTTACATGAAGTCTGAGGATGTTGGAGATGTAAACTATAAGCTGTGTTGGCCTATTGGGCCATTTGTTCTGAGCAGAAAATATGTCCATATCCATCATCTTCATCAGAATTTACTGAAAAGCTTGTGAACAGTGGAGAAAGCACTTAGGCTCTTCACCAAGTGAC
Organism: Bos indicus; assembly: GCF_029378745.1. Lineage (NCBI taxonomy): Eukaryota > Metazoa > Chordata > Mammalia > Artiodactyla > Bovidae > Bos > Bos indicus. The sequence continues at coordinate 104,600,880 of NC_091766.1, forward strand.
ATCTAATTTCACAGATATGATTAGCCTCCATGATTCTTCTGTACCCTGGGAACAATAATTCTACCTCTCCTGTTTTCTAGTAATACTCCCAGTTCACAGGTAAATGTCTACAAAGGGATTATTTAAACTATCAAACACTACAGTCCATGGGAACTTCAGAGGTCATCTGGCCAGTGGTTCTCAAATGTTGTTCTATTGACCTATTCTGAACTGGCTATGTCAGAATCACCTGGGAATATTTCAAAAAGGCAGAGTCCTAGGATCAACTTATGTCTGGAAGAGGCACTGGAATGTGTGTTCTTCAAAAGCTCTCAAGGTGATTTCAATGCATAGTCTGGCTCCGAAACCATCCATCTAACTCAGCCCACGCATCCCCTCCACAGCTTCCCCACCACTTCAGCCTAAAGACCTTCAGGGACAAATGCATTTCATTTCAGAGCGCTAACTTAGAAAATTCCTTCCAACACACTGAGTCAATACCAGTTCTAAAACCAGATTGAACATCTGGAAGTTCACGGTCCACATATTGTTGAAGCCATATTGTTGTTTAGGTAGTTAGAATAGGAAAAAGGAGTCCAAAATGTCTGTGGCTAAACACAAGAAAGGAAAAGCCCTCAAAAATGGAACAAAAGAATATCTGAGGGCTGGAGTGAGAACCTCAGGTGAAACACACACTCCTCCTGGCTAGCGCAATTTACATAGGGTGGCTTCAGGGAGCAGTAGACAAACATATAAAAAGAGGAAGCCAAGACTGATTTTAATTTTGGAGCCCCGAAAAATAAAGGCCTCTCCTTTGGGATTGACCTGCACTCGTGAGGGTGTAATTTCCTTCTCTTGCTGAATAAAACTCTGAGTTGTAACTGAGCTGTAACACTTGACTGCATTTCACATCTTGGCTGGGGTGAGACAGAACCAAGGAAATTACACACTCCCCCAACACAAATAAACAAAACATGAAATAAAAGAGTAATTATAATTGATATCACTGAAATGTAAACAATTATAAGTGAATATTATGACTAGTTCCATATCAACAAATTGGGAAACCTAGAAGAAGTAGATAAATATCTGGAAACATGTAATCTTCCAAAATGAATAAAGAAGAAAGGTTTGAATAATACAGATCACTAGTACTGAAACGGAATCACTAGTCAAAAAACTCTCAAAAAGCAACAGTACAGTCCCAGATGACTTCACAGGGGAATTCTACAAACCATACAAAAAAGTGTTAATCCCTATACTTCCTAAACCATTTCCAAAAATTGGAGAGGTGGGAACACTTCCAAATTCATTCTATAAAGCCACTATTATCCTAAAACCAAAATCAGACAGATACTGCAGAAATTAAAACTGAAAAATAAAAGTTATAGGTTAATATCTCTGAGATATATAGATGTAGATATAATTTGTTAAGAAAATATGAACAAACTGAACTCAACAATAGATAAAAAGGATCATATACCATAAGCAAGTAGGATTTCTTTCCGGAACATAAAGGTGGTTCAATATATGCAAAAAATCAGTATGATATACAGTATATTAATAAAATGCAGGATGAAAATAATGTGATCATCTCAATAGATGTTGTAAAGCATTTAGCAAAATTAAACATCCATTTATGATAAAAAAAAAACTCTTAGCAAAGTTGGTATAGAAGGAATTTATTTCAATAAAATAAAGACCACTGGGCTTACCTCATAGCTAAGTTGATAAAAAATCCACCTGCAATGCAGGAGACCCCAGTTTGATTCCTGGGTCAGGAATTTCTGCTGGAGAAAGGACAGGCTACCCACTCCTGTATTATTGGGCTTCCCTTGTGGCTCAGTTGGTAAAGAATCTGGTTGCAGTGTGGGAGACCTGGGTTTGAGCCCTTGGTTGGGAAGATCCCCTGGTAAAGGAAAAGGCTGCCCACTCCAATATTCTGGCCTGAAGAATTCCATGGATTGTATAGTCCATGGGTTCGCAAAGAGTTCGACATGACTGAGCGAATTTCACTTTACTTCTTTAGGGCAAACCTACAGATAATATCATTCTCAGTACTCACATGTTGAAATCTTTTCCTCTAAAATCAAGAAAAAAAGAATTCCGGATATCACCACTTTTATTTAACATAGTATTTGAAGTGCAAGTCATAGCAATCAGCAAAGTAAATTAAAGGGCATCCAAATTAGAAGGGAAGACATAAAAGTATACTTGCAGATGACATGATACTTGGCATAAAAAACTCTGAAGTGTCCACCAAAAAAAATATTAGAACTAAAAAATGAATCAGTAAATTTTCAGGATACAAGGTTAATACACAAAAACCTATTGCTTCTCTATACATTAATAATGAACTCTCTGTCAGAAAGAGAAAATCTTCCAAAAGAATGAAATATCTAGGAATAAATTTAACCAAGGAGGGCAACAAGATATACTCTTTAAAACTTCAAGGCATTGATGAAAGAAATTGAAGATGATACAAATAAATGAAAAGATATCCCAGTTAATTGATTGGAAGCATAAATATTGTGAAAGACTTCATACTACTGAAAGCCATTTACAGATTTAATGTGATTCCTATGAAAATACCCATGACATTTTCATGAAACTAGAACAAATAATCTTAAAATTTATATGGAAACATAAATAGCTTCTTCTTCTTCTTCTTTTTTTTTGGAAGAAAAAGGAGGAAAGAAAAGCTCCCAAATTGCTAATGAAATCTTGAGAAAAAAAATAAAATTGGAGGTATCATGCTCCCTGAGTTCAGATTACACTGCAAATATATGGTCATTAAAGCATCATAATGTTGACAAAAAACAGATACATAGATCAGTGAAACATAATAGAGAGCCCAGAAACAAACCCTAACATATACGGTCAACTGCTGCTGCTAAGTTGCTTCAGTCCTGTCCGACTCTTAGCGACCCCATGGACTGCAGCCTACGACGCTCCTCCGTCTATGGGATTTTCCAGGCAAGAGTACTGGAGTGGGGTGCCATTGCCTTCTCCATACGGTCAACTAATCTATTGCAAAAAAAAAAAAAAAGCAAAAATACACAATGGGTAAAATACATTTGATTCAATAAGTGGTTTGGTGAAATCTTCACAACCCTATATAAAATTAGAACATTTTCTCACACCATACACAAAATAAATTCAAAATGGATGAAAGTCCAGGACATGAGACTGGAAATCATAAAACTCCTAGAGAAAATTGCTGCATAATCAATACACTCATTTATAGAAGGCTTAGAAACATTTTTTTTAATTTGTCAACATAGGCAAAGTAAAGAAAAGCAAAAATAAACAAATAGAACATAATTATATAAAATCTTTTACCACAGTAAATGGAACTATCAAAAAAAAAAAAAGAGAGAGAGAAGACAACTTACTGAATGGGAGAAACTATTTGCAAATGAGATGTATGATAAGTGGTTAATATTCAAAATATATAAATAGCTCATACAAGTCAATATCAAAGGAACAAAGAACTTGATTTAGGAAATTAATATATCTATAAAACGAAAACAGACTTACAGACATAGAAAACAGATTTATAGTTGTTAATGGGGAGGTGGGGTAGCAGAGGGAAAGGAATAGAAGTTTGGGATTAGCAGAGGCAGCCTATTATATATAGGATGAATAAGCAACAAGGTCCTACTGTATAGCATAGGGAACCGTTTTCAGTATCCCGTGACAAACCACAATGAAAAAGAATGTGAAAAATAATATATATATATATACATGCTGCTGCTGCTGCTGCTAAGTCGCTTCAGTTGTGTCCGACTCTGTTGACCCCATGGCGGCAGTCCACCAGGCTCCCCCGTCCCTGGGATTCTCCAGGCAAGAACACTGGAGCGGGTTGCCATTTCCTTCTCCAATGCATGAAAGTGAAAAGTGAAAATGAAGTCGCCTAGTCGTGCCCGACTCTCAGCGACCGCATGGACTGCAGCCTTCCAGGCTCCTCTGTCTGTGGGATTTTCCAGGCAAGAGTACTGAAGTGGGGTGCCATTGCCTTCTCCGATACATATACATAGGTACATATATATATATATATATATATGTATATATATATATGAAGTATACTTGATCTGTAATATTGTGTTAATTTCTTCTGTATAGCAAAGTTACTCATATATGAGTAACTTTGCTATACAGAAGAAATTAACACAATATTACAGATCAAGTATACTTTAATAAAATCTTTAAAAAAAGAAAAGAAAAAAATGGGGCAAAAGTCCCTAATAGGCGTTTTTTTTTTTTTTTCAAAGAAGACATACAGATACCCAATGGACACATGAAAACATGCTCAATGAAAACTTGTCACCAGGAAAATCCTAATCAAAACCATAATAATATATCATCTCACAGTTGTCAGAATGGCTATGCACAAAAAGACAACAAATAACAAAGGTTGATGAAAGAAGTGGATCAAAGGGAACATTAGTATACTGATGGTTGTAATGTACATTGGTATAGATTCTGCTGAAAACAGTATAGAGATTTCTCAAAAAATTAAAAATAGAACTGTCATATTATTCAACAACTCCATTCCTAAGTATGTAGGAATGGAATGAAAGAATAAAGTTAAAACACTAATTGTAAAAATACATGCTGCCCAGTGTTGATAGCAGCATTAATTACAGCAGCAGAATATGGAAGCAGTTAAGTATCCATTAACAGAATGCATAAAGATGTGGTATTTGTGTATGGAATGGAATATTACTCAACCATTAAAATGAAATTTTGTCTTTTGCTAGAACGTGGATGGATATGGAGAGTTCTGTGCTTAGTGAAATAAGGCAGAGAAAGGCCGATACATATGCTTTCAGTTACATGTGGATTCTAAAATTAAGCAGTGATTGAGTATTATGAGACAGAAAGAGACTCACAGATACAGAGAACAGACTAGGCCTTACCAGTGGGAGGGGAGATGAGCAAGATAAGGGTAGGGGTTAAGAGGTACCAAAACTACATATAAAACAAAGAAGGTTGCAATGCACAGCAAAGGGAATATCACCCATATTTTATAATAATTTTAAATGGAGTGTAATTTATATTAAAAAGAAATGAATGGCTTTGTTGTTTGCTTGAAACTGGGCTTCCCTGGTGGCTCAGTGGTAAAGAATCTGCCTGCAGTGCAGGAGCCTCTGCACTTAGACTGCACTCAAGACTTAGGTCCGATCCCTGGGTCAGGAAGTTCCTCTTGGAGGAGGACAAGGGAACGCATCCCAGTATTCTTGCCTGGAGAATCCCAGGGACAGAGGAGCCCTATAAGCTACAGTCCAGGGGGTCGCAGAGTCGGACGTGACTGAAGTGACTTAGCACACAGCATGCACATATTTGAAACTAACAATTTATTGACCAGAGACTTATTAATAAGTCTTTTGTTACCTGAATGTTATTAACTGGAGTGTTTCAATATTCATTTACATCACTGGCCACAGACATTAGTTTCTGCAAAAATCCCCCAGTCAATAGTATGCTAATACACTATTGTAAATAAAATATATTCAATAAAAAAGGGTGGGGCTAGCCGAGGGTATCCTGGTCATCAAACCAATTCAACAACAGTGAGAATTATCTGATTATAAAAAAACACATTTCACTCCTAGACGTTAAAGTAACAACAACAACAACGAAAAAAAAAAAATAGGGAGGTGAGAGACTAATAATAGAATCGTGAGTCTGCTAATTTCTTCTCTTTTTTCTATGTGTACTTTTATAGTTAAAGTATATTTAACATTACAAAATTAACATTGTATAATTTTACATAACTTAGGATTTTCACTATAATGTTCCTTGCTTTAAAACCATGATTCTCACTCTGACTTTTCACTGTAATCATATTTAAAGCTCTTGATAATCCAACCACACCCTAAATCAAAACCTGTGAGGGGGAGACTCAGATATCAGTATTGATAAGGCCTCTCTGTTGATCCAGTGTAGAGCTAATCAATTCTGGGTATATTTCTAAATTTAAATCAATTTTTAGTAACTGTATCTCTGTGGTAAAACAAACTTCATCTGAAATTCATTTTCATTAATTTCTTCACTTTGACTTTAGCTTCATTTTCTTTGTTTAAATGCTGCTGCTGCTGCTAAGTCGCTCAGTTGTGTCCGACTCTGTGCGACCCCAGAGACGGCAGCCCACCAGGCTCCCCCGTTCCTGGGATTCTCCAGGCAAGAACACTGGAGTGGGTTGCCATTTCCTTCTCCAATGCATGAAAGTGAAAAGTGAAAGGGAAGTTGCTCAGTCGTGTCCTACTCTTAGCGACCCCATGGACTGCAGCCCACCAGACTTCTCCATCCATGGGATTTTCCAGGCAAGAGTACTGGAGTGGGGTGCCATTGCCTTCTCCGTGTTTAAATGCAATGGCATTTTAAACATGTCTTTCTAAAGTGGTATTCTTTCTGTTACTTTATCTATCTACCTGCCTATCTATCTTTGTATATCTTTATATACAGTAAAGAGATACTGTCTATAGCATAGATGAATCTTGTCAGAGACTGTCTTCAAGTGTTAGGAATTTTGTGCAAATTTTTAAGTTTGTTTCTTTCTAGTTTGACAATGTTTAACACACATCCTTCGTTTTTACAAAAACAAAAGTCTTATTTTTGAAGTTGTATTAAATGACTTTAGCTTCATATTATTTATTGTTTGATAATTGGTCATATCTAAATTTATAGTTACAGTAATCCTTAATTCACTTACTAATGATTGAAAATATCATTTTATTACAAGTATTTGAGAGCAAAATATCTGTCTACAGTTTGGTGGTTGGTTCTTATGTGCATGGAACTACAAAAAAGCAATGAGTATTCGCAGTTTAATTTTAACATTTCACAGCTTGCAGTGATGAAAAAATATGTAACTATGATATGATATTAAATGGGTATACATCAAGGCTAAAGAAGGAAATGAATATCCATAATTAAATTTTTATATGTTATATCTTGCAGGGGTGAAATAAATATCTGTCAATGACATGGATGTTAAATGGCTATGTGTCAGCATCTAGAGCACAGAAATTAATGTCCTCAATTAAATTTCTATATGTTATGTAAGATTTTGACACAGAAATTTCTTACAACTTGATATTCCTTTAAGAGTTTTTCTATCTTAGAAATGATTATATCTGTATATTTGCCCTTTCTAAAAACATGGTAAGGTTGGAGGAGTGAGAAAATTTAATTTACAGAAATTCTGCAATTTTTAAACAGTAAACGACTCATAAGTCACTTCACAGGTCTTTTAAAATTTTCATTTCCTAGTACACCTAGAAGTTTAATCTTTTTTCCCCTTCATTTTTAGTCCTCTTTATCAATCATCTTTAACCACTTTGATTCCATTAAAAGTTAATAAGCCCAGAGGGATGGTACAGGGAGGGAGGAGGGAGGAGGGTTCTGGATGGGGAACATGTGTATACCTGGGGTGGATTCATGTTGATATATGGCAAAACCAATAAAATATTGTAAAGTTAAAAAATAAAAAATAAAAAAGTTAAGTTAAAAATATAACTAAATATAATCACAAAATTAAGGATTCTATGGGAGAAAATGTATCAAATTGTAATAAGAAAGTACATAAATGATATTTTATCAATAGCTTGTTATATAACACTTTATGTATAGCTTCAATGTTGTGAAAATAAATAAAAATTTCTATAAATATTTTCCTTATATAAATAAATATCATGCAACTCTGAATATCTCTTAGGGCTGCAGAACTCCATCTCCTAACAAATTCTAACTGTTGAACACTTCAAAGAACATAGTTATAGGGTCACAATGCTAAAATTAACTCAGAGACTCTCTTTACTAATTTTTTTAAATGATGCTTATTTTGGAAATGTGTGAATAGCAAATGGTAAACTCAGTAATCTCAGTTTATTTAATCTTTTTCTGGAAATTCTGTGAGGGCAATATTTACTAACTATGAAAAATAAATATAGAATCTAAATTTTTGGTGGTTGTCACAAATGTCGCATATACAGAAGTAGAAATATAATACTGTACACATGAGACATATAACATTAAATACCAACATTATCTCAATAAAAAATAAATGAAAAGTCAATTGTTGCCACAGTATTTAAACTGTAAGACTAAGCAGGTATGATAAGCTAATCCTGGAAATGATGCAATTTTACTACCTACTGATTTTATATAAGAAACACAAACTCTTTAACAAATATTAATAATAAATCATTATTTCTTCTCATGTGGTTTTCACAGAAGGAATATATATCTATGCAACTTTTAGTATACAGATAACACACACACATGTGTGCCTGCTACCAACTTTCTAAAATTTTTGTTTTGTTAACTTAGGGGAAAATCAGCATTTTCAAATTCTAGTTGCCACTCACCAAATCACCTTTCCTCCAAGATTGCTCCGTTTTGAAGCCAAATCAAGCTGTTACATTATACCTTCATCAGGCAAGGTCTGCCCGCGTATCCCGGCAACCACATGTTGCCGTTGCCTTGACTCCTTGAAGCACAAGATGAGAAGGAGCTTGTGAAGCTCAGGAAACAAGTTTTAAGAAAAAACTAAGATAAATATATTATTTCTGAATTGTTTTTGAGCCAGAAGCTTTCCCACAAATTGAGTCAATAAACTCTTAATTTTAAAGACATTTGCATTTACCACCTAAATAAAAATGTCAGATTACAAAATAGAAATAGATTTCGGATTTATGACTGTGCAATATAGATACATATCCAAATACGAACACTTCAAATTCATTAACTGAATATTTCTTTATTCTAGCTTGGGGAGCTTTCCCATTTTCATGACTTCTGTAATAAAACATATCTGAACACTGAAAATATGGAATAGTTTGAACACATTGTTTTGCATATGCTGAGCATGCTAAAAATAAAAAGAAAAAATTTTTAAATGCTCTCCTTATTGATTTTAATTATTCCTGGTATCTACTCTGAACAGATTGACCTCTTAATTGCATCAAGGATGATGAAAACTGTCTAGTTCCAGTTACCATAAAAGTCATACACTTTCTCTAAATTGCTGCTTATGAGTTGAGACAGGTCAGTAAGAGGCACCTAAAAGCTGGCAATGGTCCATATTCTATATTATATCCACTAAAAAGACTAAAGTAAATATTCAACTAGACATATTTTTATAACTCTAGGCTCTGAACATGCAAACACACAGTGATGATAAAAAAAAAAAATTGAACATCTTAATACTTAGAAGACACACCTCCAATATATCAGAACACAAGAAAAAAAGAATTAAAAAACCTAAGGAAACTGGAAAAACAACAGAATAAAATCAAAGAAATAAAAGAGGATATTAGGATGGAAAGCAATAAGATAGAAAACAAAAACAGCCAAGATTAAAAAGAAATAAATGTTGTCAAAGATTGCTCAAGATTTTGAGTCATTTTGACAAGGCTGATGAAATACACAGACCAAAGATAAAATTGTTAAATTGGAGATTTAAAATACAGCACTAATAAATTTATATAGTTAATGGCAATGGATAAATTTCTTCACAAGAAAGACCAAAACTACAGGAATAATAAAGAGAAACTTGTAATCATGGACTTATATGGCAATAAATTTTCTTAGTAATTTAAGACTTCTCTTTGAAATCTATTAATACTATTCCATATGCTAATGTGGGCATATTTTTCTATTTTGTTTTAAAAATTAAGCTACAATTGATATACAATATTATTTTACTTTTATGAGTATTTTGTGTTGATTTGACATTTACATGCATTATGAAATGATCACTGTGATAAAGCTAGGAACCATCCGTTCCCATACATAGTACAGTATTACTGACCATATTCCTTATGCTGTATTCCAACGCTGTGGATTACTTATTTTCTAACTGGTGGTTTATACCTCTTAATACCCTTAACCTGTTTTGCTCCCTCACCCTCCTCTTCTCTGGCAGTCACACTCTGTTCTCTTTAACGACAAACCTGTTTTTCTTTTGCTTCCTTTTGTTTTGCCTTTCAGATTCCACATATACGTGAGATTACACAGCATTTTTATTTCTCCGTTTTACTTATTTCACTTAGCATGATACTCGTTAGAGCCATGCACATTGTTGCAAATGGCAGGGTTTCATTTTTTACAGCAGAGGGATGTCCTACAGCAGAGGGATATTCTGCTGAATAAATATATATATACATTCCACATCATCCATATTCATTCAACTGTCAATAGATACTTAGGTTGACTCCACATCTTGGCCATACTAAACAACGCTGCATTAAACACTAATGTGCATTTTCTTTTCAAATAAATGTTTCCCTTTTTTTTTTGCATAAACATGCACATATGACATGGCCTGATCTATTTTTAATTTCCAGAAGCACATCTACACCATTTTACAAATGGGCTGCACCAATTTACAATCCCACATTTTCTCCTCAAGTTGGCCAACCTTGATATTTGTTTTCTTGATGACGATAGCCATTCAACAGGTGTGAGATAGCATCTCATCGTGCTTTCGATTTACTTTTCCCTGATGATTACTGATATTGAATATTTTAATGCTTCTGTTGTCCATCTGTATATCTTAAGAAAAATGTCTTTTGAGGCCCATCACCCATTTTTAAACAGATTGTTTTTTATGTTGAGTTGTGCAAATTCTTTGTATATTCTGGATATTAACCACTTACCAGAGAGACTGCTTGCAAATATCTTCTCCCATTCAGTAGGCTGCCTTTTCGTTTTGTTAACATTTTCCTTTGATGCACAAAAGTTTTGTTTTTAATTTAAATTTATTTATTTTAATTGGAGGCTAATTACAATATTGTATTGGTTTGGCCACACATCAACATGAACCCGCCACGGGGGCACACGTGTTCCCCATCCTGTTTAGTTTGATGTGGTCCCATTTGTTTATGTTTTATAGCCCTTGCCTGAAGAAACAGACCCAAAAATGTTGCTAAGACTAATGTAAAAACAGCTTACTGTGCATGTTTTCTTCTCAGATTTCTATGATTTCAGGTGTCATGTTTGAGTTTTTAATCCATTTTGAGTTTTTTTTTATATGGTGTGGAAAAATAGTCCATTTGTCTCTTTCACAAGTAGCTGCCCCGTTTTCCCAACACCATTTACTGAAGATGCCATCTCTTCTCCATCGAATAGTCATGCCTCCTTTGTCATAGATTGGTTGACTATACAAGCATGGGTTTACTTCTGGTCTCTACATAGTGAGAGAATTTGGGATAGTGAGAAGGATAGGGTCTCACGCCTCTTTCAATGTTTTGTGGAATTCACTGTGAAGCTATCTGAAAGTCCTGGACTTTTGGATTTTTTCGAGTTTGTTTTATCACTGATTCAGTTTACTTATTGATAATCAGTCTGTTCATATTTCCTATTTTTTTCCCCCAATTCAGCCCTAGGAGATTGTGTCTTTCCAGAAATTTATCCATTTTTTTGGGGGGGGTTTCCATTTTGTTAGCATATAATATAGTTGTTTGTAGAATCTATCATGATCCTTTGTTTTTCTGCAGTGTTGGTTATGACTTCTCTTTCTGACTTCAGTAACTTGGGCTCTCTCATGACTATGACTAAAGGTTTATCACCCGTTTATTTTTTCAAACTATAAACTAGTTTCATTGATTTTCTATTTTGTGTCTATATTAATTTTTTTGTACTCTAATCCTTATTCTTTTCCATCTACTAATTTTGGGATCTATTTCTTCTTTTTCTAGTCCTTTTAAATGTAAATTTAGGTTGTTTTAGACTTTTCTTTTTCCTGAGATAGACTTGAATGGCTATAATGTCCCTCTTAGAACTGCTTTTGTTATATCCAACAGATTCTGAATTTTTTTCCATTTTCACTTATCTCCATGTTTTTAAATTTCCTCTTTGATTTTTTTCCAATGATCCATTGATTGTTTTGTTGTTTAGACAATGCATTTTTGTTTGTTTGTTTGTTTGTTTGTAGATTTATTTCTAGTAGCTGACTTCAGGTCTCACAGCATCATAATTGGAAAAGATGCTTAATGTGATTGCAACCTTAAATATATTAAGACTTGGTTTTTGGCCTAACATAATTATTTATTATGAAGAATGCTCCATGTTCACTTGAAAGAACATGTAATCTCTTTTTTTCTATTTTATTGGATAGAAAGTTCTGTATCTGTTAAGTGTATCTGGTCTCACGTGTGACTATGTTTCTATATTAATTTTCTTTTTAGATGATCTGACATTGGTGTAAGTGTGATATTACAGCCTCTTTGCTATTGTCCAGTCACTAAATTGTGTCTGACTCTTTGCAACCCCATGGACTATAGCACGCCAGGCTAGCCTGTCCTTCACTGTCTCCTGGAGCTTGCTCAAACACACATCCATTGAGTCGGGGATGCCATCCAAACATCTCATCCTCCGTCGTTCAGCTCTCTTCCTGCCCTCGATCTTTCCCAGAATCACAGTCTTTCCCACTTAATAGGCTCTTCGCATCAGGTGACCAAAGTACTGGAGCTTCAGCTTCAGCATCAGTCCTTCCAATGAATATTCAGGGTTGATTTCATTTCTCATTGACTTCTTTGACCTCCTTGATGTCCTAGGACTCTCAAGAGTCTTCCCCAGCACCACAATTTGAAAGCATCAATTCTTGGGTGTTCAGTCTTCTTAAGCGTCCAGTTCTCATATTGTACATGTCTACTGGAAAAACCATAGTTTTGATTATATGGGCCTTTGTCAGCAAAGTGATGTCTCTGTTTTTTAATATGCTATCTAGGTTTGCCATGGCTTCAAGTCCCTAACTATTGTTAATTGCCTCATACTACCTATATTTGTGTTAATATTTTCTTTATATATTCATATGGTGATTTACATATTTATAAGTTACATATATTTAAATTCTTGTTGGATTTACTCATCCACCATTATGTAATGTCCTTCTTTGTCTCTTGTAGCAGATTTTGTTAAGGTCTATTTTGTCTTATATAAGTATTGCTTTCTTTCCATTTCCATTTGTATGGAATATCCTCTTCTCCACTTCACTTCTCTTCACCTGTTTTTGTGTCCCACTAGTCACTCTATGTCTTTTGACTGAATCATTTAGTCCATTTACATAAATAGGAATTTTTGATAGATGTATATTCATTGACACTTCATTACTTGTTTTCAGTTTGTTTTTGCAGTTCTTTTCTCTTTCTTTCCTCTTCTTTTGCTCTCTCCCTTGTGAACTGATAAATATTTTTAGTATTATGTTTGGAGTATGTATTATATTTTAGATTTTTGGTTTGTGCTTAACATAAGATTTATATATAATAATTTATATATGTGTGATTATTTTAGGCTTGAATGTGTTTTAACAACACTTTATTTTCCTTGCCCCCACATTTAATATATCTGACATTGTCTTTTACTTTTTTGTTTTGTGTCTCTTAAGTATTGGGGATATATATGATTTTACTACTTTTGTTCTTTTAATCCTACCAATGAGATTTTTCCATTCATAATTTTCATATCACTAGTCATATTATATCACTAGTGATACTAGACATGGAACAACAGATTGGTTCCAAATAGGAAAAGGAGTACATCAAGGCTGGATATTGTCACCCTGCTTATTTAACTTATCTACAGAGTACATCATGAGAAACGCTGGGCTGGAGAAACACAAGCTGAAATCAAGATTGCTGAGAGAAATACCAATAACCTCAGATATGCAGATGACACAGATGGCAGGAAGTGAAGAAGAACTAAAGAGCCTCTTGATAAAAGTGAGGGAGGAGAGTGAAAAAGTTGGCTTAAAGCTCAACATTCAGAAAACTAAGATCATGGCATCCAGTCCCATCACTTCATGGCAAATAGATGGGGAACAGTGGCTGATTTTATTTTCTGAGCTCCAAAATCACTGCAGATGGTGATTGCAGCCATGAAATTAAAAGACGCTTACTCCTTGGAAGGAAAGTTATGACCAACCTAGATAGCATATTCAAAAGCACAGACATTACTTTGCCAACAAAGGTTCGTCTAGTCAAGGCTACGGTTTTTCCTGTGGTCATGTATGGATGTGAGAGTTGGACTGTGAAGAAGGCTGAGCGCCAAAGAATTGATGCTTTTGAACTGTGATGTTGGAGAAGACTCTTTTTTTTTTTTTTATTAGTATACATGTGTTCCCCATCCTGAACCCTCTTCCCTCCTCCCTCCCCACACCATCCCTCTGGGTCGTCCCAGTGCACCAGCCCCAAGCATCCAGCATCGTGCATTGAACCTGGACTGGCATCTCGTTTCATACATGATGTTTCACATGTTTCAATGCCATTCTCCCAAATCTTCCCTCCCTCTCCCTCTCCCACAGAGTCCATAAGACTGTTCTATACATCAGTGTCTCTTTTGCTGTCTCGTATACAGGGTTATCGTTACCATCTTTCTAAATTCCATATATATGCGTTAGTATACTGTATTGGTGTTTTTCCTTCTGGCTTACTTCACTCTGTATAATAAGCTCCAGTTTCATCCCCCTCATTAGAACTGATTCAAATGTATTCTTTTTAATGGCTGAGTAATACTCCATTGTGTATATGTACCACTGCTTTCTTATCCATTCATCTGCTGATGGACATTTAGGTTGCTTCCATGTCCTGGCTATTATAAACAGTGCTGCGATGAACATTGGGGTACACGTGTCTCTTTCCCTTCTGGTTTCCTCAGTGTGTATGCCAAGCAGTGGGATTGCTGGATCATAAGGTAGTCCTATTTTCAGTTTTTTAAGGAATCTCCACACTGTTCTCCATAGTGGCTGTACTAGTTTGCATTCCCACCAACAGTGTAAGAGGGTTCCCTTTTCTCCACACCCTCTCCAGCATTTATTATTTGTAGACTTTTGGATGGCAGCCATTCTGACTGGTGTGAAATGGTACCTCATAGTGGTTTTGATTTGCATTTCTCTGATAATGAGTGATGTTGAGCATCTTTTCATGTGTTTGTTAGCCATCTGTATGTCTTCTTTGGAGAAATGTATATTTAGATCTTTGGCCCATTTTTTGATTGGGTCATTTATTTTTCTGGAGTTGAGCTGTAGGAATTGCTTGTATATTTTTGAGATTAGTTGTTTGTCGGTTGCTTCATTTGCTATTATTTTCTCCCATTCTGAAGGCTGTCTTTTCACCTTGCTAATAGTTTCCTTTGATGTGCAGAAACTTTTAAGTTTAATTAGGTCCCATTTGTTTATTTTTACTTTTATTTCCAATATTCTGGGAGGTGGATCATAGAGGATCCTGCTGTGATGTATGTCAGAGAGTGTTTTGCCTATGTTCTCCTCTAGGAGTTTTATAGTTTCTGGTCTTACGTTGAGATCTTTAATCCATTTTGAGTTTATTTTTGTATATGGTGTTAGAAAGTGTTCTAGTTTCATTCTTTTACAAGTGGTTGACCAGATTTCCCAGCACCACTTGTTAAAGAGATTGTCTTTAATCCATTGTATATTCTTGCCTCCTTTGTCAAAGATAAGGTGTCCATATGTGCGTGGATTTATCTCTGGGCTTTCTATTTTGTTCCATTGATCTATATTTCTGTCTTTGTGCCAGTACCATACTGTCTTGATAACTGTGGCTTTGTAGTAGAGCCTGAAGTCAGGTAGGTTGATTCCTCCAGTTCCATTCTTCTTTCTCAAGATCACTTTGGCTATTCGAGGTTTTTTGTATTTCCATACAAATTGTGAAATTATTTGTTCTAGCTCTGTGAAGAATACTGTTGGTAGCTTGATAGGGATTGCATTGAACCTATAAATTGCTTTGGGTAGTATACTCATTTTCACTATATTGATTCTTCCAATCCATGAACATGGTATATTTCTCCATCTATTAGTGTCCTCTTTGATTTCTTTCATCAGTGTTTTATAGTTTTCTATATATAGGTCTTTAGTTTCTTTAGGTAGATATATTCCTAAGTATTTTATTCTTTCCATTGCAATGGTGAATGGAATTGTTTCCTTAATTTCTCTTTCTGTTTTCTCATTATTAGTGTATAGGAATGCAAGGGATTTCTGTGTGTTGATTTTATATCCTGTAACTTTACTATAATCATTAATTAGTTCTAGTAATTTTCTGGTGGAGTCTTAAGGGTTTTCTATGTAGAGGATCATGTCATCTGCAAATAGTGAGAGTTTTACTTCTTCTTTTCCAAATTGGATTCCTTTTATTTCTTTTTCTGCTCTGATTGCTGTGGCCAAAACTTCCAAAACTATGTTGAATAGTAATGGTGAAAGTGGGCACCCTTGTCTTGTTCCTGACTTTAGAGGAAATGCTTTCAATTTTTCACCATTGAGGATAATGTTTGCTGTGGGTTTGTCATATATAGCTTTTATTATGTTGAGGTATGTTCCTTCTATTCCTGCTTTCTGGAGAGTTTTTATCATAAATGGGTGTTGAATTTTGTCAAAGGCTTTCTCTGCATCTATTGAGATAATCATATGGTTTTTGTTTTTCAATTTGTTAATGTGGTGTATTACATTGATTGATTTGCGGATATTGAAGAATCCTTGCATCCCTGGGATAAAGCCCACTTGGTCATGGTGTATGATCTTTTTAATGTGTTGTTGGATTCTGATTGCTAGGATTTTGTTTAGGATTTTTGCATCTATGTTCATCAGTGATATGGGCCTGTAGTTTTCTTTTTTTGTGGGATCTTTGTCAGGTTTTGGTATTAGGGTGATGGTGGCCTCATAGAATGAGTTTGGAAGTTTACCTTCCTCTGCAATTTTCTGGAAGAGTTTGAGCAGGATAGGTGTTAGCTCTTCTCTAAATTTTTGGTAGAATTCAGCTGTGAAGCCGTTTGGACCTGGGCTTTTGTTTGCTGGAAGATTTTTGATTACAGTTTCAATTTCCGTGCTTGTGATAGGTCTGTTAAGGTTTTCTATTTCTTCCTGGTCGAGTTTTGGAAAGTTGTACTTTTCTAAGAATTTGTCCATTTCTTCCACGTTGTCCATTTTATTGGCATATAATTGTTGATAATAGTCTCTTATGATCCTTTGTATTTCTGTGTTGTCTGTTGTGATCTCTCCATTTTCGTTTCTAATTTTATTGATTTGATTTTTCTCCCTTTGTTTCTTGATGAGTCTGGCTAATAGTTTGTCAATTTTATTTATCCTTTCAAAGAACCAGCTTTTGGTTTTGTTGATTTTTGCTATGGTCTCTTTTGTTTCTTTTGCATTTATTTCTGCTCTAATTTTTACGATTTCTTTCCTTCTACTAACCCTGGGGTTCTTCATTTCTTCCTTTTCTAGTTGCTTTAGGTGTAGAGTTAGGTTATTTATTTGACTTTTTTCTTGTTTCTTGAGGTATGCCTGTATTGCTATGAACTTTCCCCTTAGGACTGCTTTTACCGTGTCCCACAGGTTTTGGGTTGTTGTGTTTTCATTTTCATTCGTTTCTATGCAAATTTTGATTTCTTTTTTTTGATTTCTTCTGTGATTTGTTGGTTATTCAGCAGCGTGTTGTTCAGCCTCCATATGTTGGAATTTTTAATAGTTTTTCTCCTGTAATTGAGATCTAATCTTACTGCATTGTGGTCAGAAAAGATGCTTGGAATGATTTCTATTTTTTGAATTTACCAAGGCTAGCTTTATGGCCCAGGATGTGATCTATCCTGGAGAAGGTTCCATGTGCGCTTGAGAAAAAGGTGAAATTCATTGTTTTGGGATGAAATGTCCTATAGATATCAATTAGGTCTAACTGGTCTATTGTATCGTTTAAAGTTTGTGTTTCCTTGTTAATTTCCTGTTTAGTTGATCTATCCATAGGTGTGAGTGGGGTATTAAAGTCTCCCACTATTATTGTGTTATTGTTAATTTCTCCTTTCATACTTGTTAGCATTTGTCTTACATACTGCGGTGCTCCCGTGTTGGGTGCATATATATTTATAATTGTTATATCTTCTTCTTGGATTGATCCTTTGATCATTATGTAGTGACCTTCTTTGTCTCTTTTCACAGCCTTTGTTTTAAAGTCTATTTTATCTGATATGAGTATTGCTACTCCTGCTTTCTTTTGGTCCCTATTCGCATGGAAAATCTTTTTCCAGCCCTTCACTTTCAGTCTGTATGTGTCCCCTGTTTTGAGGTGGGTCTCCTGTAGACAACATATGTAGGGGTCTTGTTTTTGTATCCATTCAGCCAGTCTTTGTCTTTTGGTTGGGGCATTCAACCCATTTACGTTTAAGGTAATTACTGATAAGTATGATCCCGTTGCCATTTACTTTATTGTTTGGGGTTCGAATTTATACACCATTTTTGTGTTTCCTGTCTAGAGAATATCCTTTAGTATTTGTTGGAGAGCTGGTTTGGTGGTGCAGAATTCTCTCAGCTTTTGCTTGTCTGAGAAGCTTTTGATTTCTCCTTCATACTTGAATGAAATCCTTGCTGGGTACAATAATCTGGGCTGTAGGTTATTTTCTTTCATCATTTTAAGTATGTCTTGCCATTCCCTCCTGGCTTGAAGAGTTTCTGTTTAAAGATCAGCTGTTATCCTTATAGGAATTCCCTTGTGTGTTATTTGTTGTTTTTCCCTTGCTGCTTTTAATATTTGTTCTTTGTGTTTGATCTTTGTTAATTTGATTAATATGTGTCTTGGGGTGTTTCGCCTTGGGTTTATCCTGTTTGGGATTCTCTGGGTTTCTTGGACTTGGGTGATTATTTCCTTCCCCAGTTTAGGGAAGTTTTCAACTATTATCTCCTCAAGTATTTTCTCATGGTCTTTCTTTTTGTCTTCTTCTTCTGGAACCCCTATGATTCGAATGTTGTAGCGTTTAATATTGTCCTGGAGGTCTCTGAGATTGTCCTCATTTCTTTTAATTCGTTTTTCTTTTATTTTCTCTGATTCATTTATTTCTACCATTCTATCTTCTAATTCATTAATCCTATCTTCTGCCTCTGTTATTCTACTATTTGTTGCCTCCAGAGTGTTTTTAATTTCATTTATTGCATTATTCATTATATATTGACTCTTTTTTATTTCTTCTAGGTCCTTGTTAAACCTTTCTTGCATCTTCTCAATCCTTGTCTCCAAGCTATTTATCTGTGATTCCATTTTAATTTCAAGATTTTGGATCAATTTCACTATCATTATTCGGAATTCTTTATCAGGTAGATTCCCTATCTCTTCCTCTTTTGTTTGGTTTGGTGGGCATTTATCCTGTTCCTTTATCTGCTGGCTATTCCTCTGTCTCTTCATCTTGTTTAAATTGCTGAGTTTGGGGTGTCCTTTTTGTATTCTGGCAGTTTGTGGAGTTCTCTTTATTGTGGCTTTTCCTCACTGTGTGTGGGTTTGTACAGGTGGCTTGTCAAGGTTTCCTGGTTAGGGAAGCTTGTGTCGGTGTTCTGATGGGTGGAGCTGTATTTCTTCTCTTTGTTCAGTCGCGCTGTGGGGAGGGAGGGAGGGATGCTGCAAACAAATAACACTGGCGTGCGCTCGCAGTGCCTCAGCCACACTGGGTCTGCCCCTGCTCACGGCGCGTGTAGCCTCCCTGCCCACACTGCTCGGGCTCTAGGTTGTTCCGCCGGGAACAATCCGAGGCTGGCCCTGGGTTGCATGTACCTCCCAGGTCCAAGCCGCTCAGGTTTAGGCACTCGGGTAGTCCTCAGAGGCGCAGACTCAGTTGGGCCTGAGTTTTGTGCTCTTCCCAGGTCCGAGCAGCTCAAGTGATGAGGTGTTTGGCGAGTGCCAATGCTGCGACTTATCACCTCCCCGCCACTCGGTTATCTGGGTGTAAAACCGGCGCACCTTCTCAGGCAGATGTTAACCGTCCAGACCCCCAAGAAGTTTTAGTTAGCAAAGAAGCCTGCTTACAGTTTTATAGATAATGTCTCTCTGGGGCTGCGATTGCCCCCTTCCGGCTCTGGCTGCCTGTCACCGGAGGGGGAAGGTCTGCAGCCGGCTATCTCTGTTCAGTCCTTTGTTCCGTGCGTGGGCCTGGCGGTCTTAGGTTAGGGCTGGCTTTTCGCGTGGTAGATATCCCACAGTCTGGTTTGCTAGCCCAAATTATTTCGCTCAGATAGTGCTCAGGGTATTCAGGCCAGATTCTTACTCTAAGCGATGGACCCCATGCTGGAGAAGACTCTTGAGAGTCCCTTGGACTGCAAGGAGATCCAACCAGTCAATCCTAAAGGAGGTCAGTCCTGGGTGGGTTCTTTGAAAGAACTGATGTTGAAGCTGAAACTCCAATACTTTGGCCACCTGATGTGAAGAGCTGACTCATTTGAAAAGACCCTGATGCTGGGAAAGACTGAAGGCGGGAGGAGAAGGGATCGACAGAGGATGAGATGGTTGGATGGCAACACCAACTCAATGGACATGTGTTTGGGTGGACTCTGGGAGTTGGTGATGGACAGGGAGGCGTGGCGTGCTGCGATTCATGGGGTCGCAAAGAGTCGGACATGACTGAGTGACTGAACTGAACTGAAGTCATATTTTTTTCTTTTCTTCCTAGAAAAGATCCTTTATCATTTCTTGTAAAGTTGGTTTACTGGTGATGAACTCTTTCAGCTTTATCTGTAAAACTCTTTATGCTTCTTTCATATCTGAATTATAACCTTCTGAGGTAGTGCATTCTTGGTAGTAAGATTTTCTTTTCATCATATAGAATGGATTATGCCACTCTCTTTTGACTCACTAAGTTTTCAATGAAAAGTCAATGAAATTTTTCTTGCATGTAACTAATTAATTTCCCTTTGCTACATTTAAATTCTTTATCTTTAATTTTTCTATTTTAATTACAATTTTTCTTGGTGAGGATTTTTTCTGGTTCATCTTTTGGGGACTCTTTCAGCTTTCTGGATATGGATGTCTGTTTCTTTTAGCAGGTTAGAGAAGCTTTCAATTATTTGTTCAAATAATTTTGCCATCACTTTTTCTCTTTTTTTTCCTTGTGGAACTCCTATAATGTGAATTTTAGTTCCATTAATTTCCCAGATGAAACTTAAATTATTCTTACTTTTAAAAACTACTATTTTTTTTTTTTTTTCTGTTCAGCTTGGGTACTTTCAAATACTCTTGTCTTCTGCGTTGCTGATTTGTTTCTCTGTGTGATCTAACCTATTATGAATTCTTTTGAGTGTATTTTTGTAATAGTTATTTTATTTTTCAGCTCTGTTTGATTCTACTTCAAGCTTTCTCTTTGCTGAAATTCTCATAATATTCATTCACTCTTCTCTCAAGTTCAATTAATATCTTTGTGATCATTGCCTTGAACTCTTTGTCAGGTAGATTGCTTATCTCCACTTCATTTGGTTTCTCATCTGAAATTGTGTCTTGCTTCTTAGTTTGGAACACATTCCACTCTTTTCACATTTCACCTAGTGTTCTGTGTTTATTTATTTTTTTAAGTTTGGCAACCATATACATTTCTTTTGTATTATTCTTTTTCTTTCTTCTTCTTACATTATAAAGCTCTTTATTGGTACTGCCAAGTTACTTTTGGAGGTGGGCAGGCAGTTCAGGATGGGGAACACATGTACACCCATGGCGGATTCATGTCAATGTATGGCAAAACCACTACAATATTGTAAAGTAATTAGCTTCCAATTAAGATAAATAAATTTATATTTTAAAAAATGCCTTGAGAGGGGCATTCATACATTGCTGGTTGTAAGGTAAATTAGCACAAGCTTCTGTGCTTATTTCTATGTGTTGGGTCAATTGGTTATATTTCTTGATCTTAGAGAAATGGCCCAATATAGGAGACATCCTATAGGGCTCAGTAGCATACCTTCTGTTTCCTAGAACTATATTCCCTAGGTATCCCTGATATGCAAGTTCCGTGCAACCCTTCTGTTGTGAAAGGGCTAATTATTGTGGGAGTGCTGTAGGCAGGTCTGAGCTCCTATCCAGCTTATTACAAGGCTGTCCTTTGTGGGGTGGCTGTGTGCCCACTGGAGGTAGGGGTTATCCCCCATGCAGTTGACTATGCAGCACAGGTGCATATGGCTCTCTGCACAGCCCATGGGGGCTTGGGGCTGGTGTGCACCCACTGGAGGACAGGGCCATACTTTCACACACTGTCTGCAGGGACTGGCAGGGCTCAAGGCTGGTGTCCACCCACTTGAGGGGAGGACTGGGACCCTCTTCAGCCATCTGCAGTTTCATGGCAATTGTGTCTGTTATCAGTCCAGTTGGGAACAGGCTAATAGGCTAGAAAAAGGATTTCCAAATGCTTCTTCTCTGTGTTAGTGTTATCACAGTAGAACAACCTTCCAAATTGATTTCTGCCTGCATCACTGGAGAAGGAAATGGCAACCACTCCAGTACTCTTGCCTGGAAAATCCCATGGATGGAGGAGCCTACAGTCCATGGGGTCACAAGGACTGAGCGACTTCACTTTGTATCACCATGACCAGGGAGATTTTCAGTTGCCTTTTACTTCTGTGGGAGACTCTTCAGTATCATTAAGTTGATCTTACCCAGATTTCTTTCAAGTTATTTCCTCTGTGCTGGAAGTATTTGAGACTTGTGTGCACCCTTCTGTTTCCTATAGCCTTCTTATGGTTCTCCCAAACATAAACCCCACTGGTTTTCAAACCCAGATGTTATAGGACTTCTTTTCTAGTGCAGGATGTACCCAGGTTGGGAAGCTGGATGTGGGGCTTGGGCCCCCTCATTCTTTGTTGGGGTCCTCTATGATTGTGGTATTCTTCCAGTTTGAGAGTCACTGACCCAAGGGAATGGGTCCTGACTAGATCATGTCTTTTCCCCTCTTATTCTTCTTCTGGTTCCTTTGTTACATTGAGCTTATTTGTAGAATTATTTTCTGTTAGTCTTCAGGTCATTCTCATAGATTACTACACTATAAGTAGTTTTAATTTTACTGTTTCCATGGTAGGAGGTAATTTCAGGGCTTTCCTAAGCTATCATCTTGGCCCCCTCTCCTTTCTATTTCTTATATAATTAATCTTTATACTCAGTATTTTTTCAACAGAAACTGAATTGCTAAAATATGTGCAATAATAACCATTCTATTTTTTATTTTTCCTAGTATATAAGAAGCTTTTATATTCTGAAACCTGTAATTAGCCATAGATAATGATACACTGCACTTTTAAGATTTTAGGCAGAGCTTAAGTAAATGTTGTATGTATATATGTGTGTGTGTGTGTGTGTGTGTGTAATATATACATATATATATAATGTATATATTTAAATATCAATGCACTCATCTCCATGTATATAATTGCTTCTATGTATTTCTTCATGCATATCATGCATGCATTTATTTATATGTGTGTATCTATAGATATATGGGCTTCCCTGGTGCCTCAGTGGTAAAGAATCCACCTGCCAATGCAAGAGATGTGGATTCAATAGAAGGAAATGGCAACCCACTCTAGCATTCTTCCCTGGGAAATCCTATGGACTGAGGAGTCTGGTGGGCTACAGTCCATGGTGTCACAAAAGAATTGACATGACTAAGTGACTAAACAGTAACAACAGTATGTAGATATCAGGCTTTTCTGGTGAGTTGGTGGTGAATGATTCACCTACCAATGCAGGAGAAGCAGGTTAGATCCCTGGGTCAGGAAGATCCCCTGGAGAAAGAAATGGCAACATTCTTGCCTGGGAAATCCCATGGACATAGGATCCTGGTGGGCTACGGTCAATTGGGTAGCAAAAGTGTCAGACATGACTTAGTGAATAAACAACAAAAATAGATATACACCACATGCATAAATATGCAGAAATGAACAATTAAGTAAAATAAACAGAAAAAGTATTGGTAATAAATCTATAATGAGTTATATTAATAATTTTAGAGGAAGTTATAAGATACATTAATCGTGGTAGCTTTTATAATACAATTAGTGGGTGTCCCAGTTACTGCACTTTGAAATCCATCACCACAGTTTTGCAAGCACACATGTTCCACAGTCTCTCCCAGCGAAGACTCAGTGCAGTAGAAATAGTAGGGAAGAACTGATTCAGTTACAAGCAAATTTCTCTAGTGACCAACACCGGCTTGAAGACTTCCAGAGTGTTTATCAAAATATCTTAGACTTCACAAAAGTCTAGGATGTTTCCAGCAAATTTTCTCTTCTTCTCTGGCACTTAGGATGAGATTTTCATTGCCCTCTCAGCCTGTCGAACTCCCTTTTTATTTTCTTTCACATAGACATTTACTTTAATGAAATTCTAATGGTATTTAATCATGCATCAGTGTTTGCTCCTCAGGGGAACTAGACTAAAACAAATTGTACAATCTATCATGTACTATTAACTTGAGTTAATCATTATCAAAACACAATCTGGGGTACTTCCAAGAAAATGTATCAGTAAATGTGTCTTAGTATGTTTTTAATGCATTTCAGAAAAGTTACTTATGAATACAAAAAAAAAAAAAAAGACTGTGCAATTAAGGAACATTTACAACAGGTTCTGTTGTTGTTCAGTTGCTCAGTCATGTTTGGTTTTTTGTGAACCTGTGGACTGCCAGGCTTCCCCGTCCTTCCCCGTCTCCTGCAGTTTCCTCAAACTCATGGCCATGGGGTCCGTGATGCCATCCAACCATCTCATCCTCTGTCGTCCCCTTCTCCTCCTGCCTTCCGTCTTTCCCAGCATCAGGGTCTTTCCCAGTGAGTCAGTTCTTTACATCAGGTGGCCTAAGTATTTGAGTTTCAGCCTCAGCATCAGTGCTTCCAATGAATATTCAGGGTTTATTTTCTTTAGGATTGACTGGCTTGATCTCCTTCCAGTCCAAGGGACTCTCAAGAATCTTTTCCAACACCACAGTTCAAAAGCATCAGTTCTTCGGCGCTCAGCTTTCTTTAAAGTCCAGCTCTCAATCTATGCATGAGTACTCGGAAAACCATAGCCTTGACTAGACAGAGTTTTGTCAGCAATGCAATGTCTTTGCTTTTTAATATGCTGTCTAGATTTGTCATAGCTTTTCTTCCATGGCTCTAGCATTGGTCTAAAATTTATCTTTAGTGCTATTTGGTACCAGTAAGTATGGATTGTTTTTGTAGACATATTTTAATAATTTAATAAAATATCTTTATGTTAATTAATTAAGATTAAGAATATTTTACAGGGTGCTTGGGGCTGGTGCACTGGAATGACCCAGAGGGATGGGATGGGGAGGGAGGTGGGAGGGAGGTTCAGGATGGGGAACACACGTACACCCTTGGCGGATTCATGTCAATGTATGGCAAAACCAATAAATATTGTAAAGTAAAATAAATAAATAAAACTGAGATTAAAAAAAATTCTTAATTTTAAAAATTATAAAAGTAACTGGATAAAAGCCAGTAAAAAGAAATTTAAAATTACGAGTATCTTCTAAACTGCATGACCATCCTGATGATCATATAATGTTCTTTTGTAGTTTGGGAGATTATAATTACCTTTAGAAATCTGTTGAAATTTATAGAACTTCTCAGAATACTACACATATGTTTATTTTTTTTCCCAACATGTATGTGTGTGTGAGTGTGTATGTGGTATTGTATAGCTCTATACCTCAGAGACATGGGAGCATATGGTTTTGAAAGTGGATTTTATTTTTCACTGAACACATTACAATGATTAGTGCATTATTCTTAGAATCATTAATTTGTAAAAAGTATGCTATCAGTTATATGATTTTTAAATAATTTAAATATTTTAGTGTTTAAATATTTGAGTATATCAAGTTACTTACATAAGATACATTTCCAGCAGAATTCCTTAATAAAAAGTACAAATGCAATAAAAAAAATACTCATCAAAAATGTAAGTCAAAACTACAATGAGATACCACCTCATGTTGATCAGAATGGCCATCATTAAAAAGTCTACAAACAACAAATGCCGGAGAGGGTGTCAAGAAAACAAAAGCATGCTACGCTGCTGGTGGGAATGTAAGTTGGTACAGCCACTATGGAAAACAGTATGGAGATTACTCAGAAAACTAAAAATAGGATTAGCATATAATCCAGCAACCCCACTCCTGGTAATATACCAGGCAAAACTGTAACTCAAAAAGATACATTGTGCCTATGTTCATAGCAGCAATATTCACAATAGGCAAAACATGGAAACAGACTAAATGTCCATCAACAGATGAATGGATAAAGAAGACATACATATACACAATGGAATATTACTTAGCAATATGAAAGAACAAAACAATGCCATTTGCAGCAACATGGATGCAACTAGAGATTATCATACCAAGTGAAGTTAAATCAGAAAGAGAAATGCACATATCACTTGTATGTGAAATCTAAAATATAGCACAAATGAAATTTTCTGTAAAACAGAGATAGACTCACACACATAGAGAACAGACTTGTGGTTGCCAAGGGGGAGGGAGGCGGGATGGACCAGAAACTGGGAAATGATGGATAAACAAGGTTCTAATGTATATCACAGGGAATGATATTTAATATCTTGAGATAAACCATAATGGAAAAGAACATAAAGAAGAATGTATATATGTGCATAACTAAGTCACTTTGCTGTACAGCAGAGATTGGCACAACCTTCTAAGTCAACTATACTTGAATAAAAAGTAAATTAATAGAAAAATACTCATTAAATATGTGTGTCTGTATGTGTGTATATATATACATATGTGTATATATAGAGAGAGAGTCAAATAGCTCTAAAAGAGAAAATAAAATATCTCTCTGAGCTCTCAATGTTACTTATTATAATCTATTTTAGTCTTCAATTAATTGAAGTTGAAATGTTAATTTAAGTATGGATTTTATTGATTTCTAGACAGTCTACGGAATCTCCATCTTTGCCCTACGCCATAATTGTTGCTGTTGTTTTGTCAGTTGTCTTTGTATTCATTTTCTACCCTAATAAGTCGAATTGCACTTATGTAGTTAGAAGAAAAAAATCTATTCTTACTTTTCTGGGGAAAATTCCCATTTGCAAATTCCCATTTGCAAAATTCCCATTTTGAATTATTTACAAATAATAATGTGTGTTCAGTTGCTCAGTCGTGTCTGACTTTTTGTAACCCCATGGACTGGAACCTGGTAGGCTCCTCTGCCATAGGATTTTTCAGGCAAGAATATTGGAGTGGATAGTCATTTCCTTCTCCAAATGGTAGAGTATAAACTTCACTTTAAAACATATTTCTAATAAAGATGGATTATTTTTATTGAACCCAGGAAACTAGGCAATAGAGATAATCAATATACATTCACTGTGTAAGAATTACTTAGATTACTTAGATTAATTTAATGACCAACTAATTCTCTGCAGCCTTTTATAAATTCAACCTAAATAAGAACTGTGGATATTGAAAGAAAAGAGGAATAATTAAGGTGAGAGTAGATTGCTGCTCTTTCCTTCTACCTTACAGAAATAATGGAAGTAATAGCATTTCACTCCTCAACTCTTAAAGCACAAAGATTAAAGTAGGTGTCATTTTTTTATACCTATTTAATCAAGCTAAAAAATGTAGCAAAAATAAAAGAGCCATTCTGATTGCTTTTCTGATAAATTCTAAAAATTGCTAGTCAGTGATTTACTGATTTTCCCATCATAAAAAAATTGTACATTCCTTAAGAACTGCATCTGTATTTTTTCATTGTTTTTTCAGTGACTAAGGACAGATATTCCACTACTGTCTATCTTTGTGCTCAGCTGACATGTGTATGTGTGTGTGTTTAGGCATAGTTAGTTGTAAGATGAAGTGTTGACTGAAGAGATACCAGCATTCACCTTTAGAGCACCTCCAGTGTATTATTAATAGGGGCATTTAACAGAGACCTTGGCTCTTTATTAATCAAAATAACATTCTTATCCAAAAGCTCTTTCAGAGAAGTTATCAATAAAGAATTTTATTGCAACATGAAATTGTGCCAGACCATTAATATAAAACAAATATAGATAGCACTTACAGATTGAAATCGGAAGTGGATGGGATGTCATGAGAAAATGGATTGAAAAAATGCTGAATCTCACTAATCCAATTCTTGACAGATCATAATTTGCAACAGTGATTCTACTTACAGGAGTTCTCTGTAGTAAAGGATAGTTAGATGGATGAACAACCATAAATTCTAAACATCTTTGAATTTAATACATTCTTGTCCTCTCCAGCCTGTTGCCTCAACCTACAGTTTTCTTCTATAGATAAAATCTTTCTTAATATGAAATATTTATATGAATATATCTAAGCCATAACTATTTATAAGCTTAAATCTAAATTACTTCATTTTTAAAACATTTTCTATAATTATCACTCTTTCCTCATCTATATCTCACAAAATGAGGACTCTCTGCAGTGCAAGTAACAGAAGCCCATTCAATTATCTTGAGTAGAAAAGATTGTAGTGCTCTCAAAGAAGCTAAGGCAGATATAAATCCTATTGGAATCTACTGGAAACCAGGTATTAAAATTTCATCAAGACAGTATTTCTTCTTTTTTAGTCTATGCATTTCTGCTTCATTCTTCACTCTTGCTGTAGAAAGTATCCCCTACTAGTTAGTGGAGCTGGCAAGTGAGTCACTGAGGAGTACTATATTGTACTGTTGGCACTAAAGATAGATTTCTCTTTTTCAGCCCACCTCTCCCCGTATCTTTCTGTCCCTCTCTCTCTTCTTCCATCCTGTCTTCCCTCTTGTTTCTGCTCTCCTCTCCTCCTTCTCTCTCTGCTGTCCCCTCTTCCTTCTCCCTGTGTATCTCATTTATTCTTCTTCTCCACTCCATTTTTAAAAAAACTTTTAAAGCTGGGAAAAAGGATTAGCCCAGATTGTGATAGGTGTCCCTCTTAGAACAATTCCAGAAAGAAAATATCATTTCATTTCAAATAAATGCTTCTTAGGATAGAAGACCAAATAATAGCGTTTCCCAGAAAAGGTGAGTGAAACTTAGTGAAGGACTGCTCTGCAGATAAAGCACCGGGCCCACGCCTTAAACATATGCCACTAGCTGTGGGAAATCTATATTTCAACATCTTCCACAGATTTCCCACTCACTTTCAAATTTTATTAGTGTACATATTAACTATACTAGTATATTAATATAAAGTATATAAATTATACTAAATATTAAAGTTATATATTAATTTTATATGATATTTCAATTTCTATGTTATTTAATTTCCAAAAAAATAACTCCAGTGGTAAATGTTAAGTATTTTATGTTTCCATAGATATATCAATTGTTTATATTTCATTGTTAAGCTCTCCAGTTAAATCTTTATTTTTCCTTTCCAATTTTTGTTTTCTGTTCTCATAGCCTTTCTTCATTAATGCCTAAAATGTTAACCCACTGTTTCATTTAAAATCTCACACACAGTTTATGCCAACTTTACCAAAGCCTCATTTTTAAGATAAGTCTTTGGAATTTATTATTATCACTATTATTATTATTATCACTTAAAGGAAAAAATTAATGGGGTCATTCATGCAAAATTTTGCACCCCAAGCTACCTATCTAATTATGCTTTCTTGTAGTAGATTTTGCTGTGCTCCAGATTTATTCTCTTAAACAGTTCTCTGAAGTTCTGCAAGTCCACATAATAGCCTTTTGAAATGGTTTTTTCCCTTGAAAAATCGGTTTATCAAATTTAGTCAGAGAATAAACATGTCTATATTATGACAAAATCTACCAAGTCAATCATTTTATGCTTGGTTATGGGAGAAAGTCAAGCTTGTGTCATGGTGAAGTTGTGGTGGCATAGGAAAGTACACAGACTTTACAACTAAATGTTCTGCCAGTACAAATGTACAACGTAGGAGCATTTTCAGAACATTGTTTATTGAGTTCATAAAATAATCATTTTAATAGGTCATATTAGCTCAAAATTCCTGGTATTGGAGGAATACAAATCAAGCTCCAATAAAGCTTTTATTCTTCTTAAATAGACATTCTAACCTTATATGCCAACATTTGGACAGCCTGTGTATATGTATACATATAAACATATGAACACATATACGATTGCTTATATGCTGGTTTCTTTCTCGTGCATGTGCCTGATTAGACATTTTAACCTCAAATGACAATATGGGTGTTTGTGTGTTTCTACGTGTGTGTATATATGTACACACGCAAATGTATAAACATATATATGATTGCTTATGTAACTGTTTCTTTCTAGTACCTGATTAGTTCTTTCATGGGTTTTATAATTTGAATATTTTAATATTAAACCAGTGTAAAATACAAATGATTTACTTTTATTGAAGTTCCAACACAATATTCTCTGTTGGCAATTTTGAAAGTGCATATAAATATTCCCGATACAAAATCTTAGCAGTGAAATCAGTTAACCACAAATTGATCTTGTAATTATAAATGCTGTATGTAGAACTCAATACATTTTTAATGCTCAAATTAAGACACACTAATTACACAGTAACTGCTAAATAAATGGCATGTAATTTAGTGCTATGCCAAAGAGTGCTATTCTGATTTAGATGCTTCTAATCATGGGGAAAACTTGCTCACCGCTGGCAAAATGTTAACTTTGATGAACAAACTGGTGATTATCCAAGAAAAGATCTACAAATGGAAATAGTGAGTTCATGTAATTTCAGGTATCTTTTTTTCATTGACCTATTTTTAAGATTGTTTTTAAACTTTTTTATGCCCATTTCCTGTTGATTTATGCAATGTTTCATAACAATGAAAAATTCCAACTTTAAAAAGATCTTTTTAAAAATGTCAAGCGGATTACTCACAGAAGCAATATTTTGAATACTGATGATGTTTCTGAGCACAGTAAACAAATATCAATTTTATCCCACGTTGGTTCTAAAACATATGAGTTTTCAATGGAAACATATTATGGTATTAATAGTAAAGAGAAATTTTGAATGGAAATTCAGAAGTTTGCTGTGAATTCTAATTCTTAGAGGATGAAGTGTTGTATTAAAGGAGAAAAAGAGAGGTACATGGAAGCTTGTGGAGATTCATTTGGAATTTCTAAATAATTTCAGTCTATGAAGATTAATGTGACATGTTTTCCTTAAGGGTAAATTCACTTAAAATATATTACTTTCATTTCTCTTGATACATGTTTACCATTAGGTTTCCTTAATGTCTACTGTCCTTGTCACTCTTGCTGTTGAGTCACCCAGGCATGTCCAACTCTTTGTGACCCCATAGACTTGCAGCAGTCCAGGTCTCCTTATCCCTCAGCATCTCCCAAAGTTTGCCCAAATTCAAGACCATTGCATCAGTGATGCCATCAGGCCATCTCATCCTCTGATGCCCTCTTCTCCTTGTGCCCTCCATCTTTCCCAGCTTCAGGAACTTTTCTAATGAGTTGGCTGTTTGTATCAAATGACCAAATCACTGGAGTTTTAGCTTCAGAATCAGTCTTCCCAATGAGTATTGAGGATTGAGTTCCCTTAAGATTGACTGGTTTGATCTCCTTGCAGTCCAAGGGACTTTCAGGCGTCTTCTCCAGCACCACAGTTCAAACACCATCAATTCTTTGATGCTTTGCCTTCATTTCAGTCCAGCTCTCACAGCTGTATGTGATCACTGGGGAGACCACAGCCTTGACTATATGGATCTTTGTTCGCAGAGCAATGTCTCTGCTTTTCAACACACTGTCTAGGTTTGTCGTCAGTTTCCTGCCAAGAAGCAATCGTCCTCTGATTTCATGGCCGCAATCACCGTCTGCAGTTATTTTGGAGCCCAAGAAGAGGAAGTCTGCCACTGTTTTCACCTTTTCCCTTTTGTTTGCCATGAAGGAATGGGGCCGGATGCCATGGCCTTAGTTTTCTTAATATGTAGATTTAACCTGGCTCACTCACTCTCTTTCTTCATCTTCATCAAGGGGCTCTTTAGTTCTTCTTTGCTTTCTGCCAGTAGAGTGGTATCATCTGCATAACTGAGGTTGTTGAAGTTTCTCCTGCCTATCTTGATTCCAGCTTGTAACTCATCCAGCCCAGCATTTCTCATGATATGCTCAACATATAGGTTAAATAAACAGGGTAATTGAATTCAACAATAGACAAGTCATTTCCTCAATAGAACTATTAATTTCTCTTCAGCCAGAGATGGAGATAGGAGTCAACTCTTCTTAGGCCAGGACAGTGTGGGGTTCACTATTAATGAAAATGGAGCTTGATTATGTCAGGTATTCATTTATTGTTGAATATGTACTGAGTGTGCTAGTTGCTCTGTCCTATCCAACTTTTTGCAACCCCATGGACTGTAGCCCATAAGGCTCCTCTGTCCATGGAATTCTCCAAGCAAGAATACTGAAGTGGATAGCCATTTTCTTCTCCAGGGGATCTTCCCAACCCAGGAATCAAACCTGAGTATCTTGCATTTCAGGCTTTAACGTCTGAGCCATCAGGGGAGCCACAAGTCCTATAATTATTAGTTTATTAGTTTTTCCTTATACCCCACCATTGTAACTTGGAATTTCTGGGGGAATATATAGGGACTTTCAAGATAAGGTATTATGGTGTAGTTTTTTCTTCAGTTTCAAAGTACAGAAAAATACCTTAAAATTATTGGTTCTTTGAGTAGTCATGTATGGATGTGAGAGTTGGAACATAAAGAAGGTTGAGCATTGAAGAATTGATACTTTTGAATAATGGTGCTGGAGAAGACTCTTGAGAGTCCCTTGGACAGCAAGGAGATAAAAGCCAGTAAACATTAAAGGAAATCAACCCTGAATATTCATTGGAAAGACTGATGCTGAAGCTGAAGCTCCAATACTTTGGTTACCTGATGAGACTCATTGGAAAACCCCTGTTGCTGGAAAAGATTGAAGGCAGGAGGAGAAGAGGGGCACAGGGGATGAGTAGGTTGAATGGCATCATCGACTCAACAGACATGCATTTGAGCAAACTCAGGGAGATGGTGAAGGACAGGGAAGCCTGGCATGTTGTAATGCATGGGGTCACAAAGAGTCAGATATGACTAAGAGTCTGAGCAGCAACAAGTGAGGCAATTTATTGACCAAACACAGAGAAATTTCAATACACTCAGTAGCAGGAAGAATACTCAGGCTTCAGATTCAGGGATGATCTTCTAGTTAGTTGTGACGATCTCCCAGTGTATTTCCATTTATTTTTACAGAAACCATGAACGGTGCAGATTCACTACAAAGACAACTATGGGAGTTTAGTCAAGAGTTATAATGCCTGCTATCAATATGAATCTGTAACATTAACAGTACCATGTGGTACATCAACAGTACTCAAGTATCAAAAGAAAAAAAAATGATAGCTTCAATTACTATCTTTTAACTTTTGTGATGGAAATTCATGCTTCAATCCATTATAACTTGTTCCCTTCTCTTACCACATCAGAAGACTTTATCCAAACTAAGATCACTAACAATTTTATAATTGATAACCCACACCCTATTTTTTTTTGTTTTATTGAAGTATTGTTAATTTACAATGTTGCGCTAATTTCTGCTATGCAGTAAAGTGACTTATTTTAAATTTTCACCTCCTTTGATTGCAGAATAGTATTTGGCAATTGTGAACTTCCCACTAATATTTAAAAGGCTTGTCTTTTTTATTTTCTTCAGCACCACTCTTACTATTTATTTATCCTTTATTTTTGTTGTTTGCTCTCTTTCAACTTGATGAACTCCAGCCTACATTTGATTGAAGTTCCATCTAAGGTTTTATTATATTTTAACTTAAAATATTTCCTTTGGTCATGTGTTGCATTAATGTATTTCATTCATTATCATGTATCACCAGAATGGTATGAAACTTTTGGTGTGTATGCATGATTGTGTATGCTCATTGAGATAAAAGCCCATATTACTTTAGGTCTATGAAATTTAGATCTATATCTCTACCGTATGCCTGTCTTCAAAGTGCGAAACTTATAATATTTGATCTTTAGCATAGCCACCTGGGGACCTGAAAACAATGCACAATTTCATTCATAGCAAGTACAAATGTGAATTTATTACTTCAAAAATATTTTCTACACTACCTATTTCTTTAGACTTGTTAATTGAATAACCTTTCAATATACTTGTGTAGTATAATTTTTGGTGTCAAACTTAGATTTTCTTTCTCATTTTCTAACATTTTAAACATTAAGTGTAAACACTATACCTAACCATTCCAATTCTTCTTAGGTAAGGACTCCTTCAGTTGCCTTTTAAATTGCTGATATAATATCCTCCTTTACCACCTTATTGAAGATTCTATACTGACAGTAGTTCATATCAGTTCAATGATTATAAGCAAAACAAAACAAAATTATGCTAGAAGATTTTAGTCTACAGTAGAAAAACCTGACATGCTTCTCACAGTTTCTTTTCCAGCTACTTGTGTCTCAGATATTATTGCCATTATTACTCTAATTCTCACTATTCTCCAAATAGTCAAGCCTTTGATATTGTTCCCAAGATGGAGTTACGTATGTTTATACCCTTGCAAATTTCTATCTGTCCTTTAAAACTCTGTTCATCTCTTATATCTTCAGTGGAATTCTTCCCCCCAATTCCAGAATAAGTTTGGCTAATCGGCCTTATAGGTTCACATAGGAAGTATCTGCTATGTTTCTCAAATATTTAATAATCTGCTTTATACTTGTAAGATTTACACTTGTATGAATTTTCAAGTTAATATTTCTCATAATTTATCAATTCCTCACCATGAGTTCCTTGAAGACATTGTTTCCTACAATTCTTAAAGGTCTTAGACAATGAAATCATATACCAGTCTCATTAAGTAATTATTGGTACTAAATCAGACATGAGAAAGGAAGAGAAACATAAAAGAACATCAAATAATTAGCACCTGTAATTATCTCATATTGAACAAGAACTCTCAATTTGAATTACCTATAGCCATCTTGCTTTAAATGATGCTTATATTGTATATTAATTTCTTCAATTAAAGAAAAAAACAACTTCTATTATCCTTTTAAAACTAAAGCTCAACTAACAAAGTATGAAGACTGTAATTTAATAATGTAAAAATTGTAATCATTTCATCTAAGAAATTTGCAGCTATCAATACATATTAAGTAAGTAAATAAGTGTTAGTCGCTTAGTTGTGTCCAACTCTCAGCAGTCCCACGGACTGTAGCTCCCAGGCTCCTCTGTCCACGGAATTCTCCAAACAAGAATACTGGAGTGGGGTGCCATTTGCTTCTTTAGGGGTGTTCCTGACCCAGGGATCGAACCCAGGTCTCCTGCATTGCGGGAAGATTCTTTATCATCTGAGCTACAGGGAGGAACCCTTAATACACATTTTATACAAAAGAATAATTCAGATTTGTAAGAGGTAAACAGAGACATTACTTTGCCAACAAAGTCCATGTAGTCAAAGCTATGGTTTTTCCGGTAGTCATGTATGGATGTGAGAGTTGGACTCTAAAGAAAGTTGAGCGCCAAAGAATTGATGCTTTTGAACCGTGGTGTTGGAGACGACTCTTCAGAGTCCCTTGGACTTCAAGGAGATCTAACCAGTCCATCCTAAAGGAGATCAGTCCTGAGTGTTCACTGGAAGGACTGATGTTAAAGTTGAAACTCCAATACTTTGGCCACCTGATGAGAAGAACTGACTCACTGATCCTGGGAAAGATTGAAGGCAGGAGGAGAAGGGGACGACAGAGGATGAGATGGTTGGATGGCATCACCGACTCAAAGATCATGAGTTTGGGTAAACTCTGGGAGTTGGTGATGGGCAGGGAGGCCTGGCGTGCTGCAGTCCATGGGGCCACAAAGAATCAGAAAGGACTGTGTGACTGACTGAACTGAAGTCATCAACATAAGGTAGGTCCTTCTCTGATAATTAAATTCACTGGCTTGACCAGTGTGCCCTTTAATACCTGTGCTCTCAGTAGACTACTATAACCTATGTGGAAAATATGTTGTTAGACACCTAATATCTTAAATTTTGCACTCTTGGGAGAGAGCAGATTATTAAGAAATAAAACTAGACATTTTCAGAAAATTTTAATTGATTCTTTAAGTCTCAAAAACCTCAGTATGAAAAGCTTGGAAAAATGCTTAAACCAATTATTATTCTTTTAAACAAAGAGTAGGATTTTCCCTGGTGGCACAGTTGATGGGAGTCTGCCTGCCAATACATGGGATGCAAGTTCAATCCCATTTTCCCCAGGGTGGGGAAAATCCCCTGGAGGAGGAAATGGCAACCTCTCCAGTAGTCTTGCCTGGGTAATCCTACCGACAGAGGAGCCTGAAGGGCTACAGTGCATGGAGTCACAAAGAGTCTGACAAAACCTAGCAACTAAGCAGCCTCACATAAGACACGAATAAATTCCTAGAAGTTTACATCCTACCAGGACTGAATCATGAATAAATAGAAAATCTGAACAGTTCAATATCAAATAAGGATAATCAGTAATTTAAATCAGTAATTAAAAACTTCCCACATAGAAAATCTTCTGAAAAGATTGTTTTCTTGATGAATTGTATCAACTAGTAAAGAAGACTTAACATCAATCCTTTTCAAATTCTTCCAACAAATTGAAAAACAGAACACTTCCAGATTGATTTTGTGAAGTCAGCATTAGCTTGATGTCAATGTCAGATAAGAATACAGGAAAACAAAACGGTTGTCCACTATTCCTGATGAAAATAGATGCATAAATTGTCAACAAAATATTAGCAAAATGAATTCTAGTGCACATTAAAAGGATTTACACAGAATGAGTAAGTAGGATTTATCCCTGGCATGTAAAGTTGGTTCGACATAAGACAAATAAATATATGTGATATAACACATTAGACAATGAGAGATAAAAGTCATGTAATCTTCCTGGTAAATTCATAGAAAGCATGTGCCAAAACATATCTTGCATATAATGATCCTCATCAAATTGGGCATAAAAGGGACATGTTGTTGTTCAGTTGGTAAATCACACTTCCCTGTGTGCCCAGGTCTCCCTGAGTTTGCTCAAATTCATACCTCAACACAAGAAAGCCCATATCGGACAAACCCACAGTTAATATTCTCAGCGGTGAAAGGTTAAAAGCTCTTCCTCTAAAATCAGGATCAGGACAAGTGTACTTTCCTCACACTACTCCTTTTCACTGTAGAACTGAAAGCTCCAGCTAGAGTAATAGTCAAGAAAAAAATAAATAGAATATGTCTAAATTGGAAAGATGAAGTAAAATTGTTTTTATCTACAGATGCTATCATCTTATATATAGTAAATTCTAAAGACCCAACTGAAATACTGTTGGAAATAATCAATGAAATTAGTAAAGCTGCAATCTATAAAATAAAAATACAAAAGTTAGTTGTATTTCTATACACTAACAGCAAAAAGTCTGAGACAGAATTAAAAATGCCACTCACTATAGTATCAAAAACAATAAAACACTTAGGAAAAAAAATTAACCAAGTAAATGAAAGACTTGTACACTGAAACTTATAAGACTTTAATGAAATAAAATTGAAGGAAACACTAATAAATGGAAAGATATCCCATGTTCACTATTAGAAGAATTGATATTTTTACAGTGTGCATGTTACCCAAAACTATTTATAGATTCAGTGCAATTCCTAATAAAATTCAAATGGGATTTTTTACATAAATAAAAAAAAGCAACCGTAAAGTTTGAAGTTACTACAAAACAGCCCAAATAACCAAAGTAATCCAATTAAAGAAGAAAGAAGCTAAAAACACCACACTTCCTGATTCCAAACTATATTACAAAATTTTAGTATTTAAAAAAGTATGGCACCAGCATAAAATTAGACACATAAACCAATGGAGCAGAATCAAAAGCCTAGACATAAACTGTTGCTTATATGGTCAACAAATATTTTACAAGGAAGTCAAGAACACCTAATGGGGAAAGAATAATCTTTTCATCAGAAGATGTTAGGAAAATTAGATAACCATATGAAGAGAAATGAAATTGAATCTCTCTTACACCACTGATCTACATTAACTTGAAGCAAATTAAAGACTTAAACGTGAGTCCTAATATCATAGAACTTCTAGAAGACAGCATAGAGAAGACAATACCTGACATTAGTGTTCAATATAGTTTTTTTTTTAATAAGATATCAAAAGCATAAACAACAAAAGCAAAAATCTACAAAGAAGACTACATCAAACTAAAAACAAACAAACAACAAGAAAAGAAACTTCTGTACAGAAAAAGAAACCATCAGCAAAACGAAAAAGCAAGCTAAAAAATAGGAAATAATATCCATAAATCATATATTGAATATGGAGCTAATACCAAAATATACAAAGGGGGACTCATATAACTTATCCACCACAAGAACAAAAGATGCTCATCATCACTAATTGGGCTTCCCCGGTGGCTCAGACTGTTAAGCATCTGCCTGCAATGCTGGAGACCCAGGTTTGATCCCTGGGTCAGGAAGATCCCCTGGAGAAGGGTTTGGCAACCTACTCCAGTACTCTTGACTGGAAAACCCCGTGGATGGAATATCTTAGCAGGCTAAAGTCCATGGGGATGCAAAGAGTTGGACAGGACTGAGCAACTAACACTCTCACTTAACACTTTCAGCATCACTACCAATGAAATGCAAATAAAAATCACAATGAGTCATCACCCATATCTGTTAGAACGACAATTAAGAAGACAAGAGACAGCAAACATTGTGAAGGATCTAGAGATGAGAGAATCTTAAGCACTGGTGGTGGACATGTAAATTGGTTCAGTCACTATGGTAAACAGTATGGTAATTCCTCAAAAAAATTACATATAGAAATGACATAAGACCCAGCAATCCCAATTCTGGTTATATATGCAATGAAAATGAAAACAGGATATTTAAAAGATATTGATACTTTCATGCTCCCCTGTATGTATGTGTGTGTGTGGCTCAGATTGTAAAGAATCTGCCTGAAATGCAGGTAAGTTTGATCTCAGGGTAGGGAAGATGCTCTGGAGAAGTGCATGGCGAACCACTCCAGTATTCTTGCTTGGAGAATTCCATGCAAAGAGGAGCCTGGTGGGCTACCTTCTATGGGGTCGCAAAGAGACACAACTGAGCAACTAATATTCTCACACTCACATATATATATATATATATATGTGCACACATATGAAAAAGAAGGAAATCCTCCCATTTGAAAAGCATGGATGAACTTTGAGGGTGTTATGCTGACTTAATTAAGAAAGACAATTACTATAAGATAACATTAGTATGTGAAATCTATAAATGATGAACTCCTAGAGCAGAAGGGTGGTTATCAAGGCCTGGGGTTGGTGGAATAGAGGAGATGCTGTTAGGTGCAACACAAACTTCCACCTACAAGATAATGCACAGCATAGTTATTATAGTCAACACTACTTTATTGTATGCAGAGTTGTTAAGAGACTAGATGTTACATGTTCTTGCCATAAGAAAGAAATAATAATTATGTGCTCTGATAGAAGTGTTAGCTGACATTATGGTGGTTACTGTATTGTAATATATAATTGCATTTGACACATTTTTACATCTTACTCAAAAAAAAATATTAATAAAGGCACCAAAAATGGGAAACAAAAATGAGTCCAATTATAGTTGTTTTCTTCTTAAAGTCAAATAAAACTAGCTTTTTAAAAAATTAAAAAAAAATAAAACACTAAGTCTTACAGCCAACTCCTGTCAAAGTCCATTTAACCACCTTGTAAAGTACTTGTTAACTATTCATTATTGACAAAATAAATTGTATTTTCTCTGTACAATGAAAAAGTCAAACTTGACTAATTAAAAAAGAAGCCAAATACCTTAACAGATAACTCACCAAAGAAGACACATAGATGTCAAGTAAGCTTGTGAAAAAGATGCTCCATACCTCATGTCATCAATAAATCACCCTCTTCCAACAACACAAGAGAAAACTCTATACATGGACATCACCAGATGGTCAACACCGAAATCAGATTGATTATATTCTTTGCAGCAAAAGATGGAGAAGCTCTATACAGTCAGCAAAAACAAGACCAGGAGCTGACTATGGCTCAGATCATGAACTCCTTATTGCCAAATTCAGACTGAAATTGAAGAAAGTAGGGAAAACCAATAGACCATTCAGGTATGACCTAAATCAAATCCCTTATAATTATACAGTGGAAGTGAGAAATAGATTTAAGGGCCTAGATCTGATAGATAGAGTGCCTGATGAACTATGGACTGAGGTTCATGACATTGTACAGGAGACAGGGATCAAGACCATCCCCATGGAAAAGAAATGCAAAAAAAGCAAAATGGTTGTCTGGGGAGGCCTTATAAATAGCTGTGAAAAGAAGAGAAGCAAAAAGCAAAGGAGAAAAGGAAAGATATAAACATCTGAATGCAGAGTTCCAAAGAATAGCAAGAAGAGATAAGAAAGCCTTCTTCAGTGATCAATGCAAAGAAATAGAGGAAAACAACAGAATGGGAAAGACTAGAGATCTCTTCAAGAAAATCAGAGATACCAAAGGAACATTTCATGCAAAGATGGGCTTAATAAAGGACAGAAATGGTATGGACCTAACAGAAGCAGAAGATATTAAGAAGAGGTGGCAAGAATACACAGAAGAACTGTACAAAAAAGATCTTCATAACCCAGATAATCAAGATGGTGTGATCACTGACCTAGAGCCAGACATCCTGGAATGTGAAGTCAAGTGGGCCTTAGAAAGCATCACTACGAACAAAGCTAGTGGAGGTGATGGAATTCCAGTTGAGCTATTCCAAATCCTGAAAGATGATGCTGTGAAAGTGCTGCACTCAATATGCCAGCAAGTTTGGAAAACTCAGCAGTGGCCACAGGACTGGAAAAAGTCAGTTTTCATTCCAATCCCAAAGAAAGGCAATGCTAAAGAATGCTCAAACTACTGCACAATTGCACTCATCTCACACCCTAGTAAAGTAATGCTCAAAATTCTCCAAGCCAGGCTTCAGCAATACATGAACCGTGAACTTCCTGATGTTCAACTGGTTTTAGAAAAGGCAGAAGAACCAGAGATCAAATTGCCAACATCCCCTGGATCATGGAAAAAACAAGAGAGTTCCAGAAAAACATCTACTTGTGCTTTATTGACTATACCAAAGCCTTTGACTGTGTGGATCACAATAAACTGTGGAAAATTCTGAAAGAGATGGGAATACCAGACCACCCAACCTGCCTCTTGTTAAACCTGTATGCAGGTCAGGAAGCAACAGTTAGAACTGGACATGGAACAACAGACTGGCTCCAAATAGGAAAAGGAGTTCGTCAAGGCTGTATATTGTCACCCTGTTTGTTTAACTTATATGCAGAGTACATTATGAGAAACGCTGGACTGGAAGAAGCACAAGCTGGAATCAAGATTGCTGGGAGAAATATCAATAACCTCAGATATGCAGATGACACCACCCTTATGGCAGAAAGTGAAGAGGAACTCAAAAGCCTCTTGATGAAAGTGAAAGAGGAGAGTGAAAAAGTTGGCTTAAAGCTCCACATTCAGAAAACGAAGATCACAGCATCCAGTCCCATCACTTCATGCGAAGTAGATGGGGAAACAGTGGAAACAGTGTCAGACTTTATTTTTCTGGGCTCCAAAATCACTGCGGATGGTGACTGCAGCCATGAAATTAAAAGACGCTTACTCCTTGGAAGGAAAGTTATGACCAACCTAGATAGCATATTCAAAAGCAGAGACATTACTTTGCCAACAAAGGTCCATCTAGTCAAGGCTATGGTTTTTCCAGTGGTCATGTATGGATGTGAGAGCTGGACTGTGAAGAAGGCTGAGCGCCAAAGAATTGATGCTTTTGAACTGTGGTGTTGGAGAAGACTCTTGAGAGTTCCTTGGACTGCAAGGAGATCCAACCAGTCCATTCTGAAGGAGATCAGCCCTGGGATTTCTTTGGAAGGAATGATGCTAAAGCTGAAACTCCAGTACTTTGGCCACCTCATGCGAAGAGTTGACTCATTGGAAAAGACTCTGATGCTGGGAGGGACTGGGGGCAAGAGGAGAAGGGGACAACAGAGGATGAGATGGCTGGATGGCATCACTGACTCGATGGACGTGAGTCTGAGTGAACTCTGGGAGTTGGTGATGGACAGGGGGGCCTGGCCTGCTGCGATTCATGGGGTCGCAAAGAGTTGGACACGACTGAGCGACTGTCTGATCTGATCTAATCACTGCTGCCGCTGCTGCTGCTAAGCCACTTCAGTCGTGTCCGACTCTGTGCGACTCCATAGACGGCAGCCCACCAGGCTCCCCTGTCCCTGGGATTCTCCAGGCAAGAACACTGGAGTGGGTTGCCATTTCCTTCTTCAATGCATGAAAGCGAAAATTGAAAGTGAAGTCTCTCAGTCGTGTCCGACTC
Source organism: Bos indicus (assembly GCF_029378745.1). Lineage (NCBI taxonomy): Eukaryota > Metazoa > Chordata > Mammalia > Artiodactyla > Bovidae > Bos > Bos indicus. The sequence goes on from NC_091766.1 coordinate 104,643,047, forward strand.
TTCATGACCCCATGGACTGCAGCCCACCAGCCTCCTCTGTCCATGGGATTTTCCAGGCAAGAGTACTGGAGTGGGGTGCCATTGCCTTCTCCGGATCTGATCACTACACACTCATTAAAATATGAAACAGTGGGGACATCAAATGCTGGCAAGAATGTGCAGCAGTAGTAATTCTCATTCATTGATGGTGGGAATGCAAAATGGTAAATCACTTTGGGAGACATTTTGGTAGTTTCTTACAAACTAAACATGCTATTGGTATAAGACGCAGCCATCCCTCTCCATGTACTTAGACTAAGATGGTGAAAAATCTATGCCCTTAAAGAAATATGTACACAGGTGTTCACAGCAGTCTTCTTCACAAGTGCCGAAACTTGGAAGCAATCATGATGTCCATCAGCAGGTGAATGGCTAAAGTATTCCACATCCAGAAAATGGAATATCATTCAGATACAAAAAGAAAGGCACTAACAAGTCATGAAAAAAAACCGGAGGAATCTTAAATGCATATCACATAGTATAGCATAATGTAGTATAAGAATATGGGAGAGTATAGATTACCAGTTTTTACATTTTATAGATCTGATGCATATTGGTAATATGTGATAAAATGCCATTCCACTATTAATCTCTATAATTAAATTAAAACTTCTCATAGAATTCTAAGACTATTTAAAATGAATACTTCCGTGTTCCCCATCCTGAACCCCCTCCCACCTCCCTCCCCATAAAAACACACACACACACAGTAAAAAATAATAACAAATAAAATAAAATAAAATGAATACTTCCCAAATACTACAAAAATAAAGCAAATGAATTCTGCATTAAAATAAACCCATTGCAATGAAACAGAAATCGTAAAATCAAATAAGTATGAGCAACTATATCATCTTGTCTAGCATGGCCCAAGTGACTTGAAATTTCATAATATGTTCAAAGATTGCAAATTGAATATTAAAAAGGCATATATATATATATATATATATATATATATGTTGTTATTCAGGCAGCCAGCCGTGGCCAACTCTTTGAAACCCTTGGACGGCAGCACACCAGACCTCTCTGTCTCTCACCATCTCCTGGAGTTTGCCCAAGTTCATGTTTGTTGCATTGGCGATGCCATCCAACCACCTCACCCTGTGATGCCTCCCTCTCCTTCTGCCCTCAATCTTTCCCAGCATCAGGGACTTTTCCAATGAGTCATATGTATGCATCAGATGACCAAAATACTGGTCATATACATTCTATATATACAGATATAAAATAAAAATCCAATTTAAAAAGGTTATATCCAAAAAATTCAAAAATAAAGAAACTAGATTTGGCAGTAATGGGAACAAACAGGCAGGATTTTGTTGGGAAAGGTATTCACGAGTGATTAATGACAGTTATCTTAATAGAACATAAGACACATTGAAAAACATCACAAGTACAGTAAAAAACAAAGTGTCAAAATATATAAATAAAAAAATGTGTAAGAAATTGACTGCATAAGACTGGAGAATTTTTCTACCACTTGTCAGAGAATAAATAAATAATTCCAAAGCATCTGATTAAAATAAATTATTCCAATAAACCCACGTCAAAGACTCATCCTACAGTATGAGAAATTTTGTTTTCATTTGAATACCTTTGTGGCATTTATACTCTTATTAAAATTCAGGTTACAGAAAATCTTAATAAAAAATGAAATTAGATGTTTAGGAAATAGTCTCAGACCTCAGTATGAAGATGATTCCACAATAAAACCACCAACTTTGAAATTAATAAGTAAATAAATTGCTTCTATTAATATAAATTTGCTTAGAATGATTCCCCATAATTTGGATCAGTTACTTAAGTTATCATAATTTTCAAAGTGTTGTGTTTGCAGAATCTGGATTACCTCCTGGATACAAAAAGATGTATGTTACTATGTAAGAGATCCTACCCAACATAATGAGAAAAATAAAATGAGAAATAAAAGTTACAAAAACCTAAATATAGTTCTAGTTCATGGATTTCTAATATGGAAGACTGGTGAGACCAGAGCTGAATGACAGCATCTGTGCATGAAGCCTTACGACCTGGGGCATTTACCCTACCTCTCTGAGCTCCAATTTCCTCTTCATTCATGCAAAGACATTAGTCATATTTGCCTTCTAAGGTTATTTTAAATACAAAGTAAAATGTGTAAATTGCTTAGAATGTTGGGGTTTTTTTGCCCATATAATTATTTTATTTGGTTAATTGCTGTCAAGTCAATTAACAGTCCTTCTAGTATTATTATACATTTGATCTCAATCTGGGAAATTGAATATTTGTTTATAAATAGAGTATCCCAATAATTTTTGAGACTATGCTACTCAGATGATGATACATTAAGAATTGCCAATAAGTCTCTATTGATAAGATAGCCAGAAGTACTCTGGTTCGTTTAATGTCTGAATCAGAATTTTTTTTTTTCTTTTTCATAAATCCTGGGAGCTACCCAGGATACATCCCTAAGTGTGATTCTTTTTTAATTTTATAATTATTTGAATAAATCAAGTCACATTTTATTGATTGCAATCAAAGAATCCTCTTTTGGATCAAAGGTGGTACCAGACTAGATACAGGCAAGGCTGATACACCACTTTGACTATTGAAAAATCATAAAAGACATGGAATAAGAAGCCTTCAGCCACTGACATACTATGGTAAAATCATGTAAGCAGACTGAGAATGAAATTTGCAAGGATTGGAAACTTTTCTCCACCAGTTTAATACAAATGCTGTCAGTTAAGCTGACACTGATATCATCCATTAGGCTGGATGATTTGGCTACACCAGAACACTGGATAACTTAATGTGATAAATTCAAATCCCCAGGTGGCAGAGTGGTCAAGAATCTGCCTACCAACACAGGAGATGCAAGAGACATGGGTTAGATCTCTGGATAGGGAAGATCCCCTGGAGTGGTAAATGCCGATCCACTCCACTGCTCTTGCTTGGAAAATTCCATGGAGGATTCTGGCGGGCTTCTTGCCAATAAGCCTACCTATTTAATTTACAATTTCATCCTGACTTAAGGAGAAAATTAGGGAAATCTAAATATCTGGTTCAATTCCCGGGTCAGGAAAATCCCCTGGAGAAGGAAATGGCAACCCACTCCAGTATTCTTGTCTGGGAAATCCCATGGACAGGGGAGCCTGGTGGGCTACATTCCATGGGGTTGCAGAGTGGGACATGACTGAGCAACTATACACATACACATTGTCATTGTAATACTAACATTATAAGCTTTGGTAGACTTGGGTAACAAGAATAACTAAACTCCTTGAAATAGCACACTGCATAGTTCTTTTTGCAGAGCCCCTTCCTTTTTCACAAAACCAAGTTCAATGTCCCTGAATCTTCTACTTTTTTTTCTTAGCCTGGAGCCAGAATTTAAATTCAACCATGATTGATCATGAAGAGATGGAGGAAAATACAGAAAAATTGAAGGACATTTTTTTTTTTTTTATTCTTCCAATTTTATTTTATTTTTAAACTTTACATAGGACAGAAGGACAGAAAAGGTATAACCAGAAAAAGCTGCTCAAGTTGGCTAAAAAGCATCTTAAAAATCGGAAGAATATTTGTAGAAATACTTTTAAAAGTGTCGAAAAACGTAAAATGAACCAAAAGTTTAAACCCAAGTGATATATTGACACTGAAGCACTCTGCAGAGATTCTGGCAACTGGCCTAAGTTCTAATAGATTTTGAGTTTGAATAATATAAAAGAGGGGCTTCCAAGGTGGTGCTAGTGGTAAAGAATCTGCCTCCCATTGCAACAGACATAAGAGATGCAGGTTTGATCCCTGGGTTCCCCTGGAGGAGGAAATGGCAACCCACTCCATTATTCTTGCCTAGAGAATCCCATGGACAGAGGAGCCTGGTGAGTTATAGCCCACATGGTCACAGAGAATCAGACCCGACTGAGCAGGTAAGGTACAGCATGAGGTACCCCCACAACACTTTCCTCTCTTTCTTCCCTTGTGAAATACTATGGTGAGGAAGGTAGCAAAATTCAAATAAACAGATCAAACCAAATTTGCAATTTTCTTTAGGCCTGGAAAGCTGGGGAGAAGGCAACAATTGAATGGCATTCCAAGGAGAAGTCTACTGTGCCTAACAAGAAAAGTGAGTCTCAGTTGTTCTGTTGTGTCCAAATAGTTGCAACCCCATCAACTATGGCCCACCATGCTTATCTGTTCATGGAATTCTTCAGGCAGGAATACTGGAATGGGTAGTCATTCCCTTCTCCAGGGGATCTTCCCAACCCAGGGATTAAACCCGGGTCTCCTGCATCACACGTAGTTGCTTTACCCGGAGGGAAGCCCCTGAGGTAGTGGTTAATTACAAGACAAATGCATAACAGGAGTTGGGGTGAGCAAGGATCTTTGGAAATAATCATATTAATTAATGAAGTTCATAATAATTAATAATGGGATTTGTAGTACTTAAATCTCTAGAAATTTCACTGACATCTTAAATTATTTGCATGCAAAAAAATGACAGAAAGGATAATAAAAATGTACAATGCTCAAATATGAATAACCAGATGTCTAAATGACAGTACTAAGCCAGAGGCAGTCTGCCCTATTCTTTAGATGTGTGTTAATTCAGAGTCACAGAGTACATAAATGGTTTTCTTGTTTTAAGGAAGGAACTTATTAAAAATATTACAAGCAGGTACCTGCTGCAAGACTTTACCTTCATTCCATCAAGTTATGAATCCATATAACCATTTACCTAAACAACCAGAGACTAAGGACTATGAATACCCCAAGTAGTGACAGATTACTGCATGTCAGTTCTGAGCTAATTCATATACCCGAGAACCTACAGAAGTTATAATATTATTTTCCACAAAATAAAGATGTTTAGACTAAGTTTGTGCTTTGACAGTTCAGTTGCATTTTTTAATATAAATTTATTTATTTTAATTGGAGGTTAATTACTTTACAATACTATATTGGTTAAAGCTCAGTTGCATTTTATCATCGTTGGTATGATCTTGAAATGTGTTTCAAAATAATATCGATCATGTTTATGCACAAGCTAACTTAAAACATGTCTCAAGGTACAAGATTTTCAGTTGAATGTCATTTTATTTAAGTATTTATTTTAATATTTAATAAGTATTTATTTATTTATGTCACTTAAGCTAGAAGCAGCATAGAAAACGTATCATGAAAATTTCAAATTGAACATTTCTACATTCCAGGGGAAACTGAAATATAATGTGAGGTTGAAGGCCAAGGTGTGACCAATAGTATCAAGAACCACAACATCAAGGGACACAATAAGATATTTTTGGTAAATTTATTCAGCGTATGTTTATTGAGATCCTACTAAGTGCTAAGTGTGTTCTAGGTGCTTACATATATCAGAGAACTTGACGAGAAACAATAAAGGCCTTGTCTCCAAAAAGAGAAATTTTTCAGTGCAGAGATATGGACAATAAGTTATATATTGTACTGCATTGGAAAGTAGTAAATGATATGGGGAGAAATTAATATAATAAATGGGGAAAACATGTACCAGTGATGGAAAAATTGCAGTGTTAAATAGGGGATGACTGAGGATGTGTCATCTGAGCAGAGTCTGGAAGAATTTGAGAGATCAAACTTTGCAAGTATTTAGGGAAAAAACATTCCAGGTAGAGGGAATGTCACTGATTGTAAACCAACATTTATACAAGTCTTTTCTTAACTAACCTAAGATGAATATTTAATTATATTTTACCAAAAAATGGGGCTATAGAAACCATAGCTAAATAAAACTATATCTATATATCAATGTATATATGCTTCTAACATCCTATTATTATTCTTTGTCAGAAGAAAGATACATTTTTACTGTTTGTTTATTGAAAAAGTAGCCTGCAGATATTTATCACTTATTGATGCTTTTGAACTGTGGTGTTGGAGAAGACTCTTGAGAGTCCCTTGGACTGCAAGGAGATCCAACCAGTCCATCCTAAAGGAGATCAGTCCTGGGTGTTCACTGGAAGGACTGAGGCTGAAGATGAAACTCCAATACTTTGGCCACCTGATGTGAAGAGCTGACTCATTGGAAAAGACCCTGATGCTGGGAGGGATTGGGGGCAGGAGGAGAAGGAGATGACAGAGGATGAGATGGTTGGATGGCATCACCGACTCAATGGACATGGGTCTGAGTGAACTCCAGGAGTTGGTGATGGACAAGGAGGCCTGGCATGCTGTGATTCATGGGGTCACAAAGAGTCAGACATGACTGAGCAACTGAACTGAATTGAACTGAACTGAATCAGCATGTTGAATAAGAGAGATTGATATATTTACAGAAATATCACAATCAAACCCTCATACTTTTCTGTCATAAGCTTATAACAAATTTGGTGTGAATGTCATTTTGTAGAAATTAAGGTGTTTCAAAGGAGGCAGTACAAATAACATCTCTAGGTGGTGGCTTGTTACTTGTGGTACAGTGACATTGACCTTAAGCAATTCTCAACACGGGTAGAAATTTCTTAAACACAATAGGCATAAATAAATGGGTATAAATCTCTTAAATGGTTGTAAATCTCCTATGTATATCATGGTAAGCATGATTGGAGGAGAGCTGTGTTTCCTCTGCCCATCCATTTTGGGTATGTGAGAGACATGATAAAGATTTATCCTCGTGGAATCAAATCTTGAGTAAAGATTCCTGTTCCTCTTACTTCGCATCCATGTTAGTCATCCCATCACATCCTACTTAAAAACTATGTCAAGATAACAAGTAATCCTTATATCCAAGGTAGGTTGCAGTAGCTGAGGGCCCATTAAGTTGTGGTAGGTCAGCAAATGCCTCTCATGAGCCTAAAGCTATCCAGGGCAAATCCTGGGAACCTATGAATGTCTTAGTATTTAAGAAAAAAAAAAATCTTTTACAGATGTGGTTTATCTGAGGATTCTGAAATGTGCTAATTTTGGATTATGCAGGGGAACCCTAAATCCAACGATAAGTGTCCTTACTACAGAAAGACAGAAGGAGGATTGGGACAGAAAGAGATTACACAAGGGAGGAAGAGGCAGAAGGAGGATTGGGACAGAAAGAGGTTACACAAGGGAGGAAGAGGCAGGAGGAGGATTGGGACAGAAAGAGGTTACACAAGGGAGGAAGAGGCAGGAGGAGGATTGGGGCAGAAAGAGGTTACACAAGGGAGGAAGAGGCAGGAGGAGGATTGGGGCAGAAAGAGGTTACACAAGGGAGGAAGAGGCAGGAGGAGGATTGGGGCAGAAAGAGGTTACACAAGGGAGGAAGAGGCAGGAGGAGGATTGGGGCAGAAAGAGGTTACACAAGGGAGGAAGAGGCAGGAGGAGGATTGGGACAGAAAGAGGTTACACAAGGGAGGAAGAGGCAGGAGGAGGATTGGGACAGAAAGAGGTTACACAAGGGAGGAAGAGGCAGGAGGAGGATTGGGACAGAAAGAGGTTACACAAGGGAGGAAGAGGCAGGAGGAGGATTGGGACAGAAAGAGGTTACACAAGGGAGGAAGAGGCAGGAGGAGGATTGGGACAGAAAGAGGTTACACAAGGGAGGAAGAGGCAGGAGGAGGATTGGGACAGAAAGAGGTTACACAAGGGAGGAAGAGGCAGGAGGAGGATTGGGACAGAAAGAGGTTACACAAGGGAGGAAGAGGCAGGAGGAGGATTGGGACAGAAAGAGGTTACACAAGGGAGGAAGAGGCAGGAGGAGGATTGGGACAGAAAGAGGTTACACAAGGGAGGAAGAGGCAGGAGGAGGATTGGGACAGAAAGAGGTTACACAAGGGAGGAAGAGGCAGGAGGAGGATTGGGACAGAAAGAGGTTACACAAGGGAGGAAGAGGCAGGAGGAGGATTGGGACAGAAAGAGGTTACACAAGGGAGGAAGAGGCAGGAGGAGGATTGGGACAGAAAGAGGTTACACAAGGGAGGAAGAGGCAGGAGGAGGATTGGGACAGAAAGAGGTTACACAAGGGAGGAAGAGGCAGGAGGAGGATTGGGACAGAAAGAGGTTACACAAGGGAGGAAGAGGCAGGAGGAGGATTGGGACAGAAAGAGGTTACACAAGGGAGGAAGAGGCAGGAGGAGGATTGGGACAGAAAGAGGTTACACAAGGGAGGAAGAGGCAGGAGGAGGATTGGGACAGAAAGAGGTTACACAAGGGAGGAAGAGGCAGGAGGAGGATTGGGACAGAAAGAGGTTACACAAGGGAGGAAGAGGCAGGAGGAGGATTGGGACAGAAAGAGGTTACACAAGGGAGGAAGAGGCAGGAGGAGGATTGGGACAGAAAGAGGTTACACAAGGGAGGAAGAGGCAGGAGGAGGATTGGGACAGAAAGAGGTTACACAAGGGAGGAAGAGGCAGGAGGAGGATTGGGACAGAAAGAGGTTACACAAGGGAGGAAGAGGCAGGAGGAGGATTGGGACAGAAAGAGGTTACACAAGGGAGGAAGAGGCAGGAGGAGGATTGGGACAGAAAGAGGTTACACAAGGGAGGAAGAGGCAGGAGGAGGATTGGGACAGAAAGAGGTTACACAAGGGAGGAAGAGGCAGGAGGAGGATTGGGACAGAAAGAGGTTACACAAGGGAGGAAGAGGCAGGAGGAGGATTGGGACAGAAAGAGGTTACACAAGGGAGGAAGAGGCAGGAGGAGGATTGGGACAGAAAGAGGTTACACAAGGGAGGAAGAGGCAGGAGGAGGATTGGGACAGAAAGAGGTTACACAAGGGAGGAAGAGGCAGGAGGAGGATTGGGACAGAAAGAGGTTACACAAGGGAGGAAGAGGCAGGAGGAGGATTGGGACAGAAAGAGGTTACACAAGGGAGGAAGAGGCAGGAGGAGGATTGGGACAGAAAGAGGTTACACAAGGGAGGAAGAGGCAGGAGGAGGATTGGGACAGAAAGAGGTTACACAAGGGAGGAAGAGGCAGGAGGAGGATTGGGACAGAAAGAGGTTACACAAGGGAGGAAGAGGCAGGAGGAGGATTGGGACAGAAAGAGGTTACACAAGGGAGGAAGAGGCAGGAGGAGGATTGGGACAGAAAGAGGTTACACAAGGGAGGAAGAGGCAGGAGGAGGATTGGGACAGAAAGAGGTTACACAAGGGAGGAAGAGGCAGGAGGAGGATTGGGACAGAAAGAGGTTACACAAGGGAGGAAGAGGCAGGAGGAGGATTGGGACAGAAAGAGGTTACACAAGGGAGGAAGAGGCAGGAGGAGGATTGGGACAGAAAGAGGTTACACAAGGGAGGAAGAGGCAGGAGGAGGATTGGGACAGAAAGAGGTTACACAAGGGAGGAAGAGGCAGGAGGAGGATTGGGACAGAAAGAGGTTACACAAGGGAGGAAGAGGCAGGAGGAGGATTGGGACAGAAAGAGGTTACACAAGGGAGGAAGAGGCAGGAGGAGGATTGGGACAGAAAGAGGTTACACAAGGGAGGAAGAGGCAGTGTTCCCATGGAGGCATATAGGAGAGCTTCAGCCACGGGCCAAGGGTGTCTGGCACCACCAGAAGCTTGAAAAGCCAAAGAACGGAAAGTGCCCTTTTGTCACCAGAGAAGTGGCTGCCCTAGACACCCTAATTTCTGATTCCTGACCATCCCCAAGGAAAAGGAATGCAAAAAAAGCAAAACAGCTGTCTGAGGAGGCCTTACAAATAGCTGTGAAAAGAAGAGAAGCCAAAAGCAAAGGAGAAAAGGAAAGATACACCCATCTGAATGCAGAGTTCCAGAGAATAGCAAGGAGAGATAAGAAAGCCTTTCTCAGTGATCAGTGCAAAGAAATAGAGGAAAATAATAGAATGGGAAAGATTAGAGACCTCTTCAAGAAAATTAGAGATACCAAGGGAACGTTTCATGCAAAGATGGGCTCAGTAAAGGACAGAAATGGTATGGACCAAACAGAAGCAGAAGAGATTAAGAAGAAATGGCAAGAATAGGAAGAAAAACTATACAAAAGAGATCTTCCGACCAAGATAACCATGATGGTGTGATCACTCACCTAGTCAAGTGGGCCTTAGTAAGCATCACTAGGAAAAAAGCTGGTGGAAATGATGGAATTCCAGTTGACCTATTTCAAATCTTAAAAGATAATGCTGTGATGTATGGCAAAACCAATACAATATTGTAAAGTAATTAGCCTCCAATTAAAATAAATAAATTTATATTAAAAATAAAATAAAAGTTAAAAAAAAAGTTCTGCAGTCAATATGCCAGCACATTTTGAAAACTCAGCAGTGGTCACAGGACTGGAAAAGGTCAGTTTTCATTCCAATCCCAAAGAAAGGCAATGCCAAAGAATGCTCAAACTACCACACAATTGCACTCATCTCACACTCTAGTAAAGTAATGCTCAAAATTCTCCAAGCCAGGCTTCAGCAATGCAAGAACCGTGAACTTCCAGATGTTCAAGCTGGTTTTAGAAAAGGCAGAGGAACCAGAAATCAAATTGCCAACATCCGCCAGATCATGGAAAAAGCAAGAGAGTTCAAGAAAAACATCTATTTCTGCTTTATTGACTATGCCAAAGCCATTGACTGTGTGGATCACAATAAACTGTGGGAAATTCTGAAAGACATCAGAATACCAGAACACCTGACCTTCATCTTGAGAAAACTGTATGCAGGTCAGGAAGCAACATTTCGAACCTGACATGGAAAAACAGACTGGTTCCAAATAGGAAAAGGAGAATGTCAAGGCTGTATATTGTCACTCTGCTTATTTAACTTAAATGCAGAGTGCATCATGAGAAACGCTAGGCTGGATGAAGCACAAGCTGGAATCAAGATTGCCGGGAGAAATATCAATAACCTTGGATATGCAGATGACACCATCCTTATGGCAGAAAGTGAAGAACTAAAGAGCCTCGATTAAAATGAAAGAGGAGAGTGAATCCGTTGGCTTAAAGCTCAACATTCAGAAAATGAAGATTATGGCATCCGGTCCCATCACTTCACGGCAAATAAATGGGGAAACAGTGGAACCAGTGACAGATTTTACTTTGGGGGGCTCCAAAATCACTGCAGATGGTGATTGCAGCCATGAAATTAAAAGACGTTTACTCCTTGGAAGAGGACTCATGACCAACCTAGACAGCATATTAAAAAGCAGAGACATTACTTTGCCAACAAAGGACCATCTAGTCAAGACTGGTTTCTCCAATAGTCCGTGTATGGATGTGAAAGTTGGACTATAAAGAAAGCTGAGCACCGAAGAATTGATGCTTTTGAACTTTCGTGTTGGAAAAGACTTTTGGGAGACCCTTGGACTGCAAGGCGATCCAACCAGTCCATCCTAAATGAAATCTGTCCTGAAGATTCCGTGGAGAGACTGATGCTGAAGCTGAAACTCCAATACTTTGGCCACCTGATGTGCAGAGCTGACTCATTTGAAAAGACCCTGATGCTGGGAGTGATTGAAGGCAGGAGGAGAAGGGGACAACAGAGGATGACATGGTTGGATGGCCACACCGACTCAATGGACATGAGTTTAAGTAAACTCTCGGAGCTGGTGATGGACAGGGAGGCCTGGCGTGCTGAGGTTCATGGGGTCACAAAGAGTCAGACATGACTGAGTGACTGTACTGACTAACTGACTGAATGACCTTCAAAACAGTGAGCCAACAAACCTATGTTCTTTAATTCACCAAATTTGTGGGATTTTGTTATAGCATTCCAAGGAAGCTATTACCGGAATTATAGTATAAACATTGTTCAGATTTTTTTTTTTTTCATGTTTACCTGAAATTTTGAAGAAAATATAATTAATGTGGGATTTTAGGAATCCATTTTTTTCATAATTTTAGAATTACTGAAGAGAGTTCAGAAAGTGTTTACACCTGTAGCAAGTACCCACATATCTCTGTGGGTACAGATATCCATTTTTTCACATTAAAGATGTTTTGACTGAGACATTTGAAATGTAGGATACTGAAGTATTAAAGTCCCATAATTTAAACCATGAAGGGAAATATTTTACCTTGTTGTATATCTTTAACTGATTTTTGTAAGTTTAAGTTAATGAAGGAGCATACAGAATACTCCTCAGAATACAAAGAAGAGTGGGGTGAAATAGAATAAGGTTTGATAAATAACCACTAAAACATAGGAACTTTGCTAAACTCCTTCATATATCACGTGTTGTCATCTCATTTAATTATTATCATAATCCTAAATGTAAGCAAGTGTTGGTATAAGACTAAAAATAAATATTTATTTCATCTGGGTTGGTAAATTTTGATTCAGCATTAAAAATTGAAAAAAACTCACTTTTACTACCCTATTTGAAGTTCCTCTATTAAAGTTCTGTTCAAAATCATGATAACAGAGAGAAACATTTTAATTGATTTTAGTGAGTAAAAGGATATCTAAAACATAGGATCCGTCTAGACGGATTCAGTAAGCTGAGGATACATAAGTGGATTAAAGCTGAGAAGTATGATAAAATAAAGAGCAAATTTTCCCATATTCAAGCTTCTGCACTGATTATACTTGATACCATTGGGATAAACAGCCCTTGACAGCATAATAGAAAAAAAATCCTTCTTCTTTAGCACGACTTCCTCTAGAGAAAGTCATAAGTACGTATTTCTAATATATACTCTGAGATACACAAATTATGGAAACTGTGATTACAGGATCAAAAAATGTGTGAAAATCAATGAATGATCTATGACTGTTTGTCTTTCCTTCTGGAGAGTCACAGTGAATATCACCAATTTATAAGCCCTGAAAATCTGTTAGGTTAAAAAAAATCTTGTTTAATCTTTTCAACTTATCCTAAATGTATTTGGCCATGTATTCTTCTTTTCATCTAACATTTGTTTTTCCAGAGGAACTCACATTGTATATAATTTGCAGCTCAGTCATTTTTGACAACATGCAGTAAGACTGATTCAGAGGACAGTACTGACCAGAAGTTGTAAAAAGCCAAAGTAAGCATGATATCTCTAGATTTCTGCTATTCAGGTTATATCTTAATAAACAAAGCCATGGCAAATTTATAGTACAATGATTTTTAAGGCTTTCATGCCTATAACAAGACTAAGGTACAGAAATCAAGAAGGGCAACACCGTTAATTATTTTATAAAAGATTAAGAGAAACTGATACAAAACAAAAATACCCAAGACACTCCTGTATTCTGTCCTCTGGAAACAGCGTGAAAGCTGCTGCATAAAATTATAAAACAAAGACATCCGACCACCCAAATATAACTATAAGGTTTAACTTCTCTTTCTCCTTCCTTCCCTTCTTCTTAAAAAGGAAAAATGAATTCAATTAGCACTCTATAGGCTTAAAATCTGGCAAAACTATATAGTGACTTTTTATTTTTCTAACATAAGGAAAAAAAATGATCAAAATACAGTTTCTCAAATTAGATGCATTTACCAAATGTAAGATGTTATTTTTCCACTGTAGTTTAATCTGGCACGTCAGTAACAAATTTTTGTTATTAAAACATTGAACTTCACAGGCAACAGCCTAATTAAAAATCCTTTGTCCCTTTCTGCTCCAAAGAGGCATTACCATCTAAATTTTCTCCAAGCTTGATAGTATACTCAAAACAGTATACTGAGTAGCAAAACCAAACAGAATCTAAAACAGAACCTAAGATACAATTTCGCACATCTGTTCCTGTGGGTGTTCTTTCATTCTTTCTCATTTATAATTAATGAAAAATAATGGTGCTGACACAAGTTAATTACTATGAAAAATTACAGTTTATGCTATTCATTATAATAATGGCAAATTACTTGAGATTTTCAAACACTGTTCCTAAGCAATTAGAAGTGTTCATAAGGAGTTCACCTGTAAAATTTTTTCATCTGCGTTTGCATTCTGCGAAGTGGAAGAACACCCAATGTTTTTCATTAGCAGCAGAGATAACACAGCAAGAGATATTAATCATAGAGCCCTGTACCTGGGAAAACATTTAAAACAAATTGGGATTGTGTAGCTGAAGCAGAGGTCAAAACAATACACAGAGATATTTATTACAACCAAATTTTCTTAACAGGTTCAAAGGGACTATTAAATCTGTTTCATTTAGTAACAATTTGGTATAACTAATTAGAATTACTATCTTGTCCTAATTTACCAAAATATTACATTACTGATTTAAAAATTAGAATTAATATATTTCTAATTAGCACATGCAAATTAGGGGATTGTCCCTTCTCTAACTTGCTTTTCTTATAAATCCATAAATTGTAACACTAATGCAATAGTCCTCAGGTTATTAAGAATAACTTATGACTAAAAAATACTAATTAGGCTTAATATGCCTGTGTAAATGAGCTAAGAGAAAAACATCCCTGTGAAATATTTGGTTTGCTGTAGTTTCAATAATAACATAAACAGAGTGGAGTTCATTTTGTCTTGCTTAGCTCAGTGACAATGTTGCTGTATATATACAACTATTTTCTTTTGCTTTTTTCGTTTAATTTTTCATTCAACATAATACAGAAAAAAAAGTAAAAAATTTCAAAACAGTGGGAAATGACCAAAATTATTTTTAATATTATGAACTATATATATTAATATTATAAATTAGTTTCTATATAGTAGGTCCTTCTTCATGAAACGGCTTTCTCTTTTATGATTACAAGCTCATCAGTCCAACAATATGAAAATAATTATTTAATATATATTTTCTCTAATGGCACTAGGGCAAAAGCATCTTTATTTGCATATAAATAATTTTATAATGTCTTTCCTAAAAGTTTTGAATTGTGCAGTGGTTCCTGGATAAGACTCCCTGTGTTTCAGAACTCCAATCCTTGAAGTTCACAATTGAATAATATATACGATGCTACCTGTTATTACTTCAAAAATAATATATATTTCATTCATACTTCCTAAACTCTTTCCAAAATACAAACAAGATGCAATTTAATTATCAAAAAAGTTTAGACTCATCTACCAGCCTTATAAAGCAAATCCTAGAAACTCAGACATGCAAGAAATTTTGCAATACAGTATTTACTTTAAACAAAATTAAATCTGAACCCCAGCCAATCAATCCACCATGTTGACAACACTTGGTTTAAAATATTGGGGAAGTTGTTCAAGGATCTGGGGCAGAGGTGGTAGCTTTATGATCGTCAAAAATCAGAAAAGAGCTGCAAGTCTCAAATGCATAATAGTCAGACTCCCATGGTCATTACTGAAGTCTCTGTGACCTCAGGAAGTGGCAATAATCATTTCCTGAAAGATGAGGGCCTGGGAGTTTTGAAGAAATCCTCCCATGTAGCTCTACATTGGTGGGAGGCTTGGGCTCTGGAGGAGCGGAGGTCTCCA
Organism: Bos indicus; assembly: GCF_029378745.1. Lineage (NCBI taxonomy): Eukaryota > Metazoa > Chordata > Mammalia > Artiodactyla > Bovidae > Bos > Bos indicus. Next base: position 104,658,360 of record NC_091766.1, read on the forward strand.
CTCACCAGGACAGAAGCCCTTGTACTTGACTACATCCTAAAGGAAAAGACGCCTTTTCTAATACGAGGGAAGGTATCCTGGGTGTGGGCAACAGTTCTAGCAAAGCTCCCTACGCGTGCCACACAAAAGCTTCCCTTAAAGTTCTGCCTCTGTCCAAGTTGCCACTACAGACTGTGATACAGGGCTCTGCTGTTGGGAGCGCCTGAAGGTGCTTGCTTCCATCCCAGGCTTGTGAGCCATCCATTTGCTTTCCTCCAGAAGCATTCATAATGCCCTTCCTCACAATGCATTAGGATTTGTTTACACACACACACACACACATGCACAAAGAGGTCTGGCTTTCAGCTTTTCCACATAAACCTCACCAGAGACCATTTAAATACTCAATAAATTTTTCTTTCACTAAGTAAGTAAATGCTTTCTTCATGAAAGCTACATACTGCACACATATATTAAAGGAGTTTAATAAGGCAGAAAGAGGACTGGAGAGAAGGGAGCTCACATGTATAGAATGCTACGTTTCAGGTGCTTGGTATTATTTACCTCTTCTAATATCCTCACTCTCCTTTCAGTGTCATAATTCTTTTTCTTTTTGTTTTTTTTGAAGACAAGGAAACTAAAATTCAGTAAAATGAATGAATGAATTAACCCAATCAATTTATGCCTTGTTGCTAGGAACACAACTTCCACCTAAACTGTGTTTTTTCTCACTCAAATTCCACAACATTTTCCCTTTACCAGTGTCCCCAAAATTTAGTTATTTGTTATATACAAAACTCAACAGTTTCACCATGACACCGGACTACCTAAATATCTCATACGTTTCCCAGTTGCTAAGTGGAGAGTCACAGTAGCCTCTCCTGGAATGCACTCTCATCCCGTGGACAGATGACTTACCCATAAGTCAGAACCAACCAGTTGCATAGAAAAGACCCCCATCTGACTCTGTTGCTCCAGAACCCGTCTGCAGCCTATGGAATCTAAACACCCCTGAAGGAGATCATAATTGCAAAGAAAAGAAAGAAAAGTCAAGCCCTCCATTTTCCAGATCCTCTGAATTTCCTCTTTTTCTTTTTTTTTTTCTGAGAGATACACCTTATACCATATTAGAGTTGAAAAGTTGTATCATAGTTTTCGAGATTAGGAGTCCAGGTAGTAAGATTTGGAAACTTGAGAAACAAATTCCTCAACCATTTCGTAAACAAAGAAGAAGGAGAATTTAGAAAGAAGTAAAAAACAATACAATGAGGAACTTAAAATATTGAATTAAAAACAGCAGACTCACTGGATGGGCACAGAGCCTAGAAGAGGCACATGCTTTCATCACTGGTGTTACAAAGGTTGGCACTAAGAAGCAGGAGCCAGAGTACGGGAAATACCATATGGGGCTAGCAGAGAGAGAGAGATGCCTGGTGAGAGGTCGGGGTGGGGATTTTTAATGGACTAACCTGCTGAAAGCAGATGAAGGTCTGACAGAGTTAAAAACCTGAGCAGAGAGGTACACTGCATCCAAGCTGAAGGACCAGGAATGGGAGGTTTGAAAAATCTTTAAAGAGCTGAAGAATGGGAAGCCAACCTACAAGTTTAAAGACAGGAATGTCGATAGAAAAGTTGCTGAGAGCTGTGAAGCTACATGGGAATCCCCAATGGCTCAGCAGGAAAAGAATCCACCTGCAGTGCAGGAGACACAGGCGATACAGGCTTGACCCCTCGGTTGGGAAGATCCCCTGGAGGAGGAAATGGCAACCCACTCCAGCATTCTTGCCTGGGAAATCTCATGGACAAAGGACCCTGGTGGCCTAGAGCCCATGGAGTCACCAAGACTGGAAAAGGACTGAGCAACTAAGCATGCATACATGAAGCTGTTATGGTGGGCTCTTATGTCATTGAGCAAGATGACAGTTACCTCCAGAAAAATACTGGGACCCATTAGGTAGAAAGTTAGGCATGAGCAATGATGGGTGGCCTAGATAATCTCTAAACCCCACCCCAGACAGGCCCTAAGACAGCCCAGGAGAGCTCACAGATATGCTGCAAAAGAACCATAGAGATTTTTCCAATGATGCATGCAACCTAGGCACGTAGTGGATAGAAACTAACCACAGGGGCTTCTCCAACACTGGCACACGCATCCCTGCTGCACAGCTGTGTCCTCAAGTGATTTTAGGCAGCTAGGAGGTTTTAAGGGTTCCTAAATATTCTATGCACATATATATATATATATATATATATATATATATATAATTTTAACAGAGTGAATTATGGGAAAGACATGCACAATATAGCCTGTGGTTATGTAACATGAAACTTAGTCGAAACTGTCCGTCCATGCCTGCCTCGATGAATAAGTAAAAACCCTGTCTTGAAAAATTCTGTAACTCATCATTCTGGTTCCAGTGCTTCTCTTGGCTTGGCCCGCCTCTCACTTGAGGTGTTCTTTCTGTTCTTTCTTCAGTGTACTTGTTTTTGCACTTATTGAGAAATGCCTGACATATTTGATTGTAATTTTCCATAATCTAATTAAATCTGAGACTATTATTTAAATGTAAAAATTAAACATGGAAGAAATGAAGGAAGGCAGAAAATGAATAAGGGTGGAAGAAACAGGAAAAGGGAGGAAGGAGGAAAAGAAAGGAGAGAGGGAGAAAAAAGGAAGAGATAGGAAAAGCAGTTAGTTTACCTACAGAATGTAAATATCAGGAGATACAGCTTTAATTATTTGTAAGGAAAAAACTAGACTCCTACTTACCTGAATTTCAATTTTAGACTAAATATTCAATTTTAAAAGATTAGCAAGTAGCCTGTTTTACTTTGTTGGCATCAGTTGCATGGAAGAAAAAAATGTATTGAATTCAATAATATGTTACCGCTGAATATACTATTGATTTTGGTTAAAAAAAAAAGAATGCTTAGGCAAACACATCAGGTTGTAACAGAGGGCTGTTATCAGTTCTGTATAAAGATGCCTTGAGTAAAAAAGTTGAGCTCATGCGTGGCATCTAACACACCTTAATGACGCTAATGATTTTACTCCATTTTCCAAGGTTTTGCTAAGATAATGACTACTGAACTTTTGCTCTAACCAAACATACTCTATTTGGGATAATTCAGTTCAGTTCAGTTCAGTCACTCAGTCGTGTCCAACTCTTTGCGACCCCATGGACTGCAGCATGCCAGGCCTCCCTGTCCATCACCAACTCCTGAGTTTACCCAAACTCATGTCCATTGAGTTAGTGATGCCATCCAGCCATCTCATCCTCTATCATCCTCTTCTTCTCCTGTATTTGATATTTCCCAGCATTAGGGTCTTTTCAAATGACTTAGCTCTTTGTGTCAGGGGGCCAAAGTATTGGAGCTTCAGCTTCAATATCCTTCCAATTAACATTCAGTACAGATTTCTTTTAGGGTGGACTGGTTGGATCATCTTGCAGTCCAAGGGATTCTCAAGAGTCTTCTCCAACACCACAGTTCAAAAGCATCAATTCTTCAGCGCTCAGCTTTCTTTATACTCCAACTCTTACATCCACGCATGACTACTGGAAAAACCATAGCCATGACTAGATGGACCTTTGTCGACAAAGTGATATATCTGCTTTTTAATATGCTGTCTAGATTGGTCATAACTTTTCTTCCAAGGAGCAAGTGTCTTTTTATTTCATGGCTGCAGTCAACACCTGCAGTAATTTTGGAGCCCCCCAAAATAAAGTCTGCCACTGTTTCCACTGTTTCCCCATCTATTTGCCATGAAGTGATGGGACCAGATGCCATGGTCTTCATTTTCTGAATGTTGAGCTTTAAGCCAGCTTTTTCACTCTCCTCTTTAACTTTCATCAAGAGGTTCTTTAGTTCTTCTTCACTTTCTGGCATAAGGGTGGTGTCATCTGCATATCTGAGGTGATTGATATTACTCCCAACACTCTTGATTCCAGCTTGTGCTTCATCCAGCCTAGCATTTCTCATTATATACTCTGCATAGAAGTTAAACAAGCAGGGTGACAATATACAGCCTTGATGTACTCCTTTTCCTATTTGGAACCAGTCTGTTTTTCCATGTCCAGTTCTAACTGTTGCTTTCTGACCTGCATAAAGGTTTCTCAAGAGGCAGGTCAGGTGGTCTGGTATTCCCATCTCTTTCAGAATTTTCCACAGTTTATTGTGATCCACACAGTCAAAGGCTTTGGCATACTCAAAAAAGCAGATGTTTTTTCTGGAACTCTCTTGCTTTTTTGATGATCCAGCAGATGTTGGCAATTTGATCTCTAGTTCCTCTGCCTTTTCTAAAACCAGCTTGAACATCTGGAAGTTCATGATTCATGTATTGCTGAAGGCTGGCTTGGAGAATTTTGAGCAGTATTTTGATAGTGTGTGGGATGAGTGCAATTTTGCAGTAGTTTGAGCATTCTTTAGGATAACCTGCCCACTTAATAGGCTTAATCACTAAAGTATACTTCTTACTATCTATTCTAAAATCTTATTGTAATTAGAGCCCATGTATTACCCATTATTATTATTTTTTTAATCTACTGCTCAAGAAAATGTATGAACACAGAAAAACTGATCCTACAATATTTTTGTGTACTAGGAAATGGGAAATTTAAGAGTTTATACGTGGTTGTATTTACCTAAATCTCCCCTAGGGAATATTTGATAAGGGCTATTAGACAATACAACAACCATCCTGGAAATTGCTCCAAAATCAATATTTTAAAACATGACAATGAATGTATACATTAAGTCAGACAAAAGAAGAGACCTAGGAGTTCATTATTAGATTTACAATTTTAGAAATCAATCATGATTTAACTCTGAAAACTGCCTACTTGGCTGCTCTATCATAATGTTTTTATCTGTCTTGAGAGCCTCAAATGCATCAGCTTAACCCTCTGGATTCCATAATCAACTGTGGCTACAAAACACATGACTTAAGTTTCCACTGAAGTTTAATATTTTCCTTGGGCCTCCCCCACCGCATGCCCTCTCACACTGATTTTAGCACTGTAATACAGAGCAGTGGAATTAAATATGTGAATCTCTGGCAGGTTTGCATTTCTTGTGATTCAAAATGGCATTGAGTTTAAGACTGCAAGCACTACTAGGCTTAGCTCTAATCTTCGAGAACTTAATTCCCATGCAGTCTATTTTATTTTAAAGTCTTATTTCAAAATGCAGAATATAATACATTCAAGAATTTATCAATTTCATAGGGCAAGTTAGGGAATCTGAAAGACAGAAGTAACCGTTTATTAAAAGGAAGAAAATCAGTTACAGTCCATGTGGGCATGTAGACTTTGAAGAAATGGTTGCTGCTATTCTGTGCTTTCGATCATTTGCCTAATGTGAAGGTCATCTTCCAGTTATTAGCATTCTTGCCTGGGAAATCCCACTGAAGAAAGTTTGATTCTCTAGTCAAAATCTGTTTCTTTTTAGTCAAAATCAGTCAGAGACAACCGAGTGACTAAGCACATGCATACACCTAATCTATGTTTGAAACGTTCCTCCATCTTCTTAATAAAAATATATATTAAACATTGTAAAAATAATTTTAAAGAGTCTGTAAAGTTATAAAAATAAATAGTTCCAAATCATTTAAAAACAAAGAAACAGAAAATGATTCTTTTAGCTCCCACAGCTAATATCATACTCAATAGTGAAAGACTAAAAGCTATTCCTCTATGCTGCTAAGTCGCTTCAGTCGTGTCCAGCTCTATGCTGGACATAGACATAGACATAGACATAGACATAGACATAGACATAGACAGCAGCCCACCAGGCTCCCCTGACTCTGGAATAATCCAGGCAAGAATAATGGAGTGGGTTGCCATTTCCTTCTCCAATTCCTCTATGATTGGATATAAAACTAAGATGTCTGCTTTAACCAGTTTTATTCAACAGAGTACTGGAAGTCCTAACTAGAGCAATTGAGCAAGAAAACATTTTAAAAGGCATTTAAATTATAAAGGAAAAAGTAAAATTATCTGTTTTCATGTGACATGATCATATATATAGAAAAGTCTAGAGATTTCACTTTAGAAACAAAACAAAAACCAAAGTTCTTAGAACTAATAAGGTCATAAAGTTGCAGAATACAAAATAAACACAAAAATCAACTATTTTTATACATTAATTTAGAAGCTATTCACAAACTATATCAGGAGAGGAATTCTATTTACAATAGCATCAAAAAATTTTCACTTTGAAAAATAAATGTAACAAAGTATATATATATATAACAACTAAAACTAGAAAATGTTGAAAAGCATTGAAGATACTTTAAGAAATGGAAAGACATTCTGTGTTCATGGATTGAAAAATATAATACTTTAGAATGTGATATACTCCAAAACAATTTACAAATTCAATTCAATGCGTATCAGACTCCCAATAGTGTTTTTTTCAGAAGTAGAAACATTCATTCTAAATTTCAAACAGAATCTCATAGATAGCCAAAGCCATCTTGGAAAATAACAAAGTTGAATTTCTCACACATCCTGATTTTAAAATTAGAATCCCATGGACGGAGGAGCCTGGTAGGCTATAGTCCACGGAGTCGCGAAGAGCTGGACGCGACTGAGTGACTTCACTTTCACTTTTCACTTTCATGCATTGGAGCAGGAAATGGCAACCCACTCCCGTGTTCTTGCCTGGAGAATCCCAGGGACAGGGGAGCCTAGTGGGCTGCCGTCTATGGGGTCGCACAGAATCGGACACGACTGAAGCAACATAGCAGCAGAAGCAGCATATAGTTAAAGTATTTAAAACAGTATAGTAATGGCATAAAGACCAACATTTAGATCAACAGATTAAAATAAGAGCTCAGTAATAAACCCTTATACATTCAAATGTTTCAACAAGGGGGCAAGATCATTAAATGCAAAAATGATAGTGTTTTCAAACAACAGTATTGGGAAAACAATATGCACATGCTAAGAATAGGTGGCCCTTTGTGAGTGAGCGAAAGTCATGCAGTCATGTCTGACTCTTTGTGATCCCATGGAAATACAGTCCATGACATTCTCCAGGCCAGACTACTGGAGTTGTAGCTGTTCCCTTCTCCAGCAGATCTTCCTGACCCAGGAATCCAACTGGTGTCTCCTGCATTGCAGGCAGTTTCTTTACCAGCTGAGCTACAAGGGAAGCTGCCCCTTATCTTATACTACATACAAAATGAACTCAAAATTTATCAAATGCCTAAATGTGATAACTACAATTGAAATATTCTTATAAGAAGTCATAGGGGAAATTTTTCATGACATTGGATCTGGGAATGATTTCCTGGATATGATAACAAAATCACAGGCAACCAATAATATAGAAATATTGGACTATATTAAAATTTAAAACTTCTGTGCATCCAAAGGATGTAAACAACAATGTAAAAATGCCACCTAAGAAATGAAAGAACTATTTGAAAATTATATATCTGAAAAGGATTTAATATGTAAATAACTCCTACAAACCAACAACAATATTAATAAACTATCCAACTTAAAATATGCAAAGGACTTGAGGAGATATTTCTCTAAAGAATATACACATGAAACCAAAAAGTGTGTGAAAAGATTCTAAACAGCTCTAATCATTAGGCAAATACATTAAGACTGTAGTGAGATTACCCAGCATACCTATTAGGATGACTATTATCTAGAAAAGTATAGCAATAAAAAATAACAAGTTTATTTAAGGATGTAGAGAAACTAGTGAGGTTGAAGGAATTCCAGCTGAGTTATTTAAAATTCTAAAAGATGCTGCTGCTCAAGTGCTGCACACAATGTCATCAAATTTGGAAAACTCAGCAGTGGCCACAGGACTGGAAAATCAGTTTTTATTCCAATCCCAGAGAAGGACAATGCAAAATAATGTTCAAATTACTGTACAATTGAGCTCATTCCACATGCTACCAAGGTTATGCTCAAAATCCTTCAAGCCAGGCTTTAATAGCAAGTGAATTGAGGACCTCCATATGTATGAGCTGGGTTTAAAAGAGGCAGCAGATACAGAGATCAAACAGCCAAGAATAGTTGGATCATGGAGAAATCAATTCCAGAAAAACATCTACTTCTGCTTCATTGACTATGCTAAAGACTGTGTGGATCACAACAAACTCTGGGAAATTTTGAGATGGGAATACCAAACCACCTTACTTGTCTCCTGAGAAACCTGTATGTGGATCAAGAAGGAATACTTAGAACTGGACTTGGGATAACTGACTGGTTTGAAATTGGGAAGGAAGTACAAGAAGGCTGTATATCTTCACCCTGCTTATTTAATTTCTATACAGCGTACATAACACGAAATGCTAGGCTGGATGAGTCACAGGCTGGAGACAAGACTGCTGGGAGAAATATCAACAACCTCATATATGCAGATGACACCACTTTGATGACAGAAAGTGAAGAGCAACTAAAGAGCCTCTTGATGAAGGTGAAAGAAGAACATGAAAAAAACTGACTTGAAACTCACCATGAAAAATACTAAGATCATGGCTTCCAATGCCATCAGTTCATGGCAAATAGAAAATAAGAAAGCAGAAAGAGTGACTGATTTTATTTTCTTGGGTTCAAATCATTGTGGATGGTGACTGCAGTCATGAAATTAAGAGACAATTGCACCTTGGAAGGATAGCTATAACAAACCTAGACAGCATATTAAAAAGCAGAGACATCACTATGCCAAAAAGGTCTGAAGAGTCAAAAGTATCATTTTACCACTCATCATATACAGATGTGAGAGTTGGACTACAAAGAAGGCTGAGCACCTAGGAAATTATGCTTTTGAAATGTAGTGCTGAAGAAGACTTTTCAGAGTTCCTTAGACAGCAAGGAGATCAAACCAGTCAATCCTAAAGAAAATCAACTGAATATTCATTGGAAGAACTGGTGCTGAAGCTGAAGCTCCAATACTTTGGCCACCTGATGTGAAGAGCCAACTCATTGGCAAAAAGCCTGATGCTGGGAAAGATTGAGGGCAAAAGGAGAAGAGGGTGACAAAGAACGTGATGGTTAGATAGTATCACTGACTCAAAGGACATGAATCTAAGTAAAGTCTACGAGACAGTGAAGGACAGGAAGCTTGGCATGCTGCAGTACCTGGAGTCTCAAAGAGTCAGACAAAACTTAGCAACTGAACAAGACAAACTTGAATCCTTGGGCACTGTGGATGGGAAGGTAAAATGATGCAATTGTTATAAAACCATTAACTAAATTTAACTACAACGTTTGCCATAATTCTACTTTGGGGTATATAATCAAAAGAATTGACACAGGAGTTTGAATAGATAATTTTATCCTAATGTTAATAACAGCATTATTCACAATAGCTAAGGGGGGAAAGCATCCCATGTGCTGATGTAAGAGTTACTTAAAGATACAGTAATCAGGAAAGCATGGTATTGCAATAAGGAGAGACATAAAATCATTTAGAAAGGATTATGATTCTAAAAATAGACTGAAACATACAGACACTCACACATATATGTATATACACATATATGATCAACTAGTTTTGAAAAAATGCCAATGTAAATAATTCACTTTGGGAAAGAGTTTTTTCAACAAATTACAGTGGAACAAATAAATATCTAAATACAAATATACATATAAATATATTTACATATACATTTGACATATATTGACAAAAACTTGATTTTACCACGCATCGTGTACAAAAACTAATTCAGAATATGAGACCTTAAGCCTAAGCATTATAGATAAAACTTTAAAACTTCTAGGAGAAAATAAAAGAGAAAATATTATATATCTTGGTTTAGCAAGAGATGAGAAATCTTAGATGAGAAAAAGAAACATGAACTATAAAAAATTTTAGATGACAAATTGGATTTTTCAACTTGAAAACAATTTTACACTTTATAGCATATTTAAGAAATTAAATATTCAAGCAACTTGTTGGTAGAAAGAATTTGTAGACATAAATTTAAGAAAAGACATGGGTCCAGCATACAAAGAGCTGTAAAAATTTTTAGTATGATGATACGGTGACAATCACTCTAATTAAAAAATATATATATATGAACAAAGGACTTGCATAGACTTGAAAGAGGATTTACAAATGAAAAATAAGCACACATACAGATACTTAATATTATCAGTTATTATTAAAACACATCTTAAAACATGACAAAATATTAGTACATGCAATAGTGGTAAAATTAGAAAGTCTGACAATACTAAATGCCTCACTAGTTGATAGACGGAATGAAAACTTGTACATATTTAAAAAATAGTTTGGCATACTCTTAAACATATACTTCCCCTAAACTCAGCAATCTCACTCTTCTTGATCTACTCAGGGTCAATGAAAATATTTGTCCACAGAAAGATTTGTATGCAGTCATAGCAGCTTTACTCATAAAACCTCCAAAGAGAAGCAATCAAAATGTTCATCCGAAAATAAGAAACACAAGCCTGGTGTGTCCACGATACAGAATGCTTCTTGGCAACAAAAAAGACCAAACTGCAGATACACACAGCAACTTGAATGAATCTCAGAATCATTAAGCTAAGTGAAAGAAACTAGATACAATATTATATGTTTCAACACACTATTTATTTGAAATTTATGATAAGGCAAAATTATAGAGCATAACAGTGTTTTTGAGAGGCTAATATTTGAGGCAATAAGGAGTTCATGATCTGAGCCACAAAAAAAAAAAATGCGAAAAGGCAAAATGGTTGTCTGGGGAGGCCTTACAAATAGCTGTAAAAAGAAGAGACACGAAAAGCAAAGGAGAAAAGGAAAGATAAGAGCATCTGAATGCAGAGTTCCAAAGAATAGCAAGAAGAGATAAGAAAGCCTTCTTCAGCGATCAATGCAAAGAAATAGAGGAAAACAACAGAATGGGAAAGACTAGAGATCTCTTCAAGAAAATTAGAGATACCAAGGGAAGATTTCATGCAAAGATGGACTCGATAAAGGACAGAAATGGTATGGACCTAACAGAAGCAGAAGATATTAAGAAGAGGTGGCAAGAATACACAGAAGAACTGTACAAAAAAGATCTTCACGACCCAGATAATCACGATGGTGTGATCACTCACCTAGCGCCAGACATCCTGGAATGTAGTCAAGTGAGCCTTAGAAAGCATCACTACGAACAAAGCTAGTGGAGGTGATGGAATTCCAGTTGAGCTATTCCAAATCCTGAAAGATGATGCTGTGAAAGTGCTGCACTCAATATGCCAGCAAATCTGGAAAACTCAGCAGTGGCCACAGGACTGGAAAAGGTCAGTTTTCACTCCAATCCCAAAGAAAGGCAATGCCAAAGAATGCTCAAACTACCGCACAATCGCACTCATCTCACACGCTAGTAAAGTAATGCTCAAAATTCTCCAAGTCAGGCTTCAGCAATACGTGAACCATGAACTTCCTGATGTTCAAGCTGGTTTTAGAAAAGGCAGAGGAACCAGAGATCAAATTGCCAACATCCACTGGATCATCAAAAAAGCAAGAGAGTTCCAAAAAAAAAAAAAAAAAACATCTATTTCTGCTTTATTGACTATGCCAAAGCCTTTGACTGTGTGGGTCACAATAAACTGTGGAAAATTCTGAAAGAGATGGGAATACCAGACCACCCGACCTGCCTCTTGTTAAACCTGTATGCAGGTCAGGAAGCATCAGTTAGAACTGGACATGGAAAAACAGAATGGTTCCAAACAGGAAATGGTGTATGTCAAGGCTATATATTGTCACCCTGCTTGTTTAACTTATATGCAGAGTACATCATGAGAAACACTGGGCTAGATTAACCACAAGCTGGAATCAAGCTTGCCGGGAGAAATATCAATCACCTCAGATATGCAGATGACACCACCCTTATGGCAGAAAATGAAGAAGAACTAAAAAACCTCTTGATGAAAGTGTAAAAGGAGAGTGAAAAAGTGGGCTTAAAGCTCAACATTCAGAAAACTAAGATCATGGCATCCGGTCCCATCACTTCATGGGAAATAGACGGGGAAACAGTGGAAACAGTGTCAGACTTTATTTTTCTGGGCTCCAAAATCACTGCAGATGGTGACTGCAGCCAGGAAATTAAAAGACGTTTACTCCTTGGAAGGAAAGTTATGATCAAGCAGAGACAGTACTTTGTCCGCAAATGTCCGTCTAGTCAAGGCTATGGTTTTTCCAGTGGTCATGTATGAATGTGAGAGTTGGACTATAAAGAAAGCTGAGCACTGAAGAATTGATGCTTTTGAATCGTGGTGTTGGAGAATACTCTTGAGAGTCCCTTGGACTGCAAGGAGATCCAACCAGTCCATCTTAAAGATCAGTCCTGGGTGTTCAACAGAGGGACTGATGTTAAAGCGTAAACTCCAATACTTTGGCCACCCTATGTGAAGAGCTGACTCATTTGAAAAGACCCCGAGTGCTGGGAAACATTGAGGTCAGGAGGAGAAGGGGATGACAGAATATGAGATGGTTAGATGGCTACACCAACTCAGTGGACATAGGTTTGGGTGGACTCTGGGAGTTGGTGATGGACAGGGAGGCATGGCGTAGAAATACCAGCTTTTTCACAACGTTGTTTTGAGTCATATAGTCATTCTATTATATTATTGTGATTTTTTATTGTAAATACACTTTTTATGCTTTAAAAATGTTGGTAAATTACACTGCTTACTAAGTAAAAATTTGAAAAATTAACGATGAAATTAAAGTTTGAGAAAACTATTTTAAGTACAAATAGGCTGAAATTGAAATAATGTGAGGGATATTTTTTTTTAGTTTGCTAAAAATATGAAAGAAAATTAGTTTAAACATTTTAATGCCTGGTTATGGAAATTTCAATTGAAAATAAAGATAAACAGTAACAATACAGAAACATTATTAGTTTGTGAAGCAATGCCTATATTATTATAGTTAAAAAGACTGGAATTAAAGCTTTGATTTTAGTACTGTATATTGCCCCCAAACACTGATGTATTTCAATCATGTTATTAAAAAATCCAATCAAGGAACTGGAGCCTATTATACAGAGTGAAGTAAGCCAGAAAGAAAAACACCAATACAGTATACTAACGCATATATATGGAATTTAGAAAGAGGGTAACAATAACCCTGTATATGAGACAGCAAAAGAGACACTGATGTATAGAACAGTCTTTTGGACTCTGTGGGAGAGGGAGAGGGTGAGATGATGTGGGAGAATGGCATTGAAATACATATAATATCATATATGGAACGAGTCACCAGTCCAGGTTCAATGCAGGATACTGGATGCTTGGGGCTGGTGCACTGGGACGACCCAGAGGGATGGTATGGGGAGAGAGGAGGGAGGAGGGTTCAGGATGGGGAACTCATGTATATCTGTGGCGGATTCATTTCGATATTTGGCAAAACCAATACAATATTGTAAAGTTTAAAAATAAAATAAAATTTAAAAAAAGACAGATACCAGAAAAAAAAAAAAGTGACTTCCTATGACCTTCTAAGTTTTTTCCCAATGGTCCCAGCATTGTATATCATTAGTTGTAAAACACAGAAACAAGTAGTTGAATAACTGGGATACATTTGGCTAAGTGGTATTTTATTTCAATGCTACAGTTTCTAAGGAAGTAGTAAAAGTTATCAAAAAATTTGCCTTTCCTAAAGATTAAACATGTTGTGTGATTGTATTATAATCATTTTAATATTCCCCATAGTAGATCTTTCACCATTGATCTGATCAAAGTCAGAGCATGGTAATAACATCTTATTTTCATAGGCTGAATAAACCTAGAGTCACCAATCAAGAGAGCTCCCTTTGCTAGCCAAAATTTTTTGCTCGCTGCTAGTATTTATTGGTGCTACTTTTTGAGGGAAGGGTTTATTAGCATTTACATTGCTGATTTTTATCAATATTTAAAATGACCATCTAGACGTTTTACTAAAAGAACTCTGTAAGACAAACAGGTTGTGTAACACACATCCCACCCAAGGGGAAACAGTGATAATAACACAGTTAAAGAAAACAAGGGATATAGCTAGAGTTTCTACTACCTATGACAAAGGGTGCATTTAGTAGAAAATATATGTTTTCAACTTTGCTGATTTTTTCATTCTTTTTTTGCTTTAATTTTATGAATGAGAAAATGTGAACCCTCAAGTAAAGCAAGAATTATAAAAAATTCGCTATGATACAGTTAACATTATACAAACTGGAGATATGTAAAAAGGAAATAAAATTTGGGCAATAACTGGAAAAAAGCATTTTCTCCTTTGAAGTAATAAGACAAGCCAACAACAACAAAAAGTAAGTCACAAGCCAGAAGAATTTGTGAACAAACATAAGAGAAAATCAAGAATGTTATAGGAACACACGAGAAGGGAAAGTGTCTCTGAATAAGGCAGGAAAAGGTTGGGCAGAAAGAAAAGCCTTAAAGAAAGTGCCCCATACATGGAGTGATGGGAAATAGAACGCTGTGTATGCCAGGAAACGGACTCCTGTGTTGTGAACTCAATGGAACTCAGAAACTTCCCTCCTTGTTCATTCTTTCTTCCTTTAGAAGACATATGCCTTCTAAATAAGACTCACTTTAATGTATTTATTAAAACTTTATTTATGACATCTAATCATTTGTAGCTGCTGAAAAAGTATTAAAATATTAAGGCAAATTTAAAATTTATATAAAAAAGAAAAAAAAGCATATCACTCGTGTTAACTACAATGACAGCTACTGTTACATGTGATATATTTTCTTTCTAACTTTTTTCTATGCATTTGTTTATACAGGTGGAATTTTTATGCTTCGCTTTTTCTTTGATAGTGTATCATATATATTTTCCCCTGAAGAAATCCAAATAACAGGAAATATTTAGTCAAAATGAAATGACAGCCCTTTCCACTTCCTTTTAGCTTCAGAATTCAAAAACAAAAGCTTATTTTCTGTGGATTCAAAAAAGGAAGAAACGAGAAAGCAGCAGAGGTCTTTGGACCCGAATTGATCAGTTTTGTAGTTTTAATGCACTGCTATCTTCTACCTGTGTATAGAAAAAGCGATTTTGAAATGAACATATATTTCAAGAATTATTCTAATACTTTATTACCAATAGTGTAATTTCACCCACAAGTTTAGGTTTCTTTCAGGTGTCATGTACGAGTAAAAGCAACTCTATTTCACACAAACAGATCATCACATTAGCAAAGGCATCATCTTTATAATTCTGATGTGTAGTAACTGCACAGTTGTTCCTATGAAAGCCATAAAAAATATAGTAAAGTATTAGAATCTCAAAAGTGTGAAACCTGAAGCCTAGTTCATAATGCCCCCAGGAGTCATTGCATTGGCACTGGGTTGTGATTCTGTGGACCTAAATTAGGGCTTCCCTGGTGGCTCAGATGGTAAGACATCTGCCTGTAATGCTGTCCTTGGGTTGGGAAGATTCCCTGGAGAAAGGAATGGCAACCCACTCCAGTATTATTTCCTGGAAAATTCCATGGACAGAGGAGCCTGGCCGTCTACAGTCCATGGAGAAGTAGAAGAGCCTGGTGGGCTAGAGTCCATGGAGAAGTCTATTAAAAGAGACTGGTGGGCTAGAGTCCATGGAGAAGTCCATGGACAGAAGAGCCTGCGAGGTTAGCGTCCTTGAGGTTGCAGAGTTGGACAGGACTGAGTGACTAGCTCTTTCACTTTTACCCTTTCAAACGGGAACTCAGTGATTACTAAATATTAAGCATAGATTATTTTAATAGTTGAGAAAGCTAAAGATCTAGCAAGAGAATTTGTCCTGAAAAGCTGCTTTTCTTCATTCCCCATCTAGCTAAACTTCCACTCCCTGGTGACAGAGGCTGAGTCTCTTTCAGTTCACTGTGGGAACAACTGTCTCATGGAGGAGAGTGGGAATACAGAGCAATCTGGGAACACAGTCATGAAGAGTAGCTCAGACTTAGTAACCTTGACGTGAAGTGAAGTGAAGTGAAGCAAAGTGAGGTGAAGGGAAGAGTAGGGAAGTGAAAGTCATTCAGTCGTGTCCAACTCTTTGCGACCCCATGGACTATACAGCCCATGGAATTCTCCAGGCCAGAATACTGGAGTGGGTAGCCTTTCCCTTCTCCAGGGGATCTTCACAACCCAGGGATGGAACCTAGGTCTCCCACATTGCAGCTGAGCCACAAAGACCTTAACCAAAATGTATTAATTCCCCACTAATTTATTTATTATTGCAATTATTATTAAACAATTTGTCCATTGTTTATGGCAGGAATGTCAAATAGTTTTTATCTCATCAGAAGTTTTGAACAATTAACATTGATTGGCTGCTGGGAACATTATGTTACGGAGGACTCTGAAAAAGTACCTTGAATGTTCTGCTAAATTGGTACAAATCAGAAGAAGGAATGATCTAAATATTTCCTATATTTGACTTTGATGCAATCTTAGGAAGATTAAAATAATTACTTTTAACTTTGGCACATGCAATGGATCAATGTGTTGTTCTCCTGATGACGAATGACTTAGTCATCAGCAAAAGTAACAGTGGCACATATATTGTGGTTATTTAGGTCACACGACATGCAAAAAAACGCCACTTCATTAGGACAGAAATTATGTTGTGGGTTTTAAGTGCTCAGAAATAAGAGTGAGACGAATTGATTTCTCTGAAGCAAACCCTGGGAGGAGAAACAGAGCTGGCGGTGGTCTAGACAGGAAATCATCTTCAGAGGTGCGGGAGGTGGGGAGGGAGGCACACGGGTACCGTTCCAGTTGGTCTCTAAGCCAGCCTTCCCTATATGTCCAGCTTCCCTTATATTCAGAGCACAGAAGTGAAAACAGTAGGAAGGAGAGCACAGTCAAATGCAGCGAGCCAGCGTCTCCCAAGTCTCCAAAGACAGATTCATTTCATATCTCAACAACTAGTTATTCGGTCATGTGAACATGATGTAAATATCAAAAAGAAGAAAGGTTTGGGGTAATTATTTGCTGAGTTGGATATTGTAAAAAATTCTTAGTTTGAAGAAGTCTAAAACATACAGCTTGGGTATAGGAAATAGCTACATCATTTTTATATAAGATGAATGTGAAGTAATACTAGAGTCAGCTGTATTTTGTGTGAGTTTGCTTCTATTTCTGATAATGTATTTTTCCTAGATTAGTCACATTAATTACTTTAATTCCCTTTAGTTTACAACTTTCTCAATTTTTAATATAAATAAAAATATTTTCTCTTAAATCATTAATAGTGAAAATGTCATAAAACATCATTTTAAAAGAAATAAAAGTCACGATGGTACCTAAACAGATTATTTCAATAAGCTTTCCTTAGTCCTAAGACCCATTTCTAATCATCATGTAACTCTTTTCCTAATGCCTTTTTGAATTTAAAATTTAACGCATAGTTGCTGAGGAACAATACTTACAAACTGATTGCTTCCACAATAGCTTTTATTTAATATATTCTATTTGATACAGATTTAAACAAAATACCTTCACTTTTTCTGAATACTACTTCATAATAGGTGTCAACCATTGCAGTATGCTGTAATTTTAATCGTGTTCTTAATCTATTCCATATTTCCCAAAGATTCCTAAAATGCTTCCCATGTGAACATGACGATTAATATAATATTAGCTTTTTTTTTGTTTGTTTTATTTCCTCAAGATGAAATGAAAGCTCTGTACCTTGCAGCTGGCTCAACCCTCTAGATAAATGACTCTTTCTTGCCTGCCAACCTGTACATACTCATTAAACTTAGAATGTGGAGCCAATTTAGTCCATAAAAAGAAAAAAGGTAAGTGAAGAAGAAAAAAGAGAAAAGTATGCCATGGATTGGGTACCAAAAACGCTGTCTTTGGCAGGCAAAGAAGTAAATGGAGATCAGCTGCTAGAACAAAAGGTGTTATTCAAAGTGAAATTACTGTATCTTAACCCCGGCTGCACTTTGATGAGGACCTCTGCTTCTTAACTTGAGAAGAGGGGAAGCAAGTATTGAGAAGCAGCTACTAACGCTGAGACTAACCAGTGACATGCATCACATTCAGTTTACCACGTGGAAATATTTCTTTAAAAACGAATAAACAAGAGAAAATGAGGAAGTGGAGTCAATTCCATAGAGTAGTTAGAATATTTTTGTTAGTTTTGTTAATTAAAACATGCTTCTGATAATCAGAGAAGAGGGGAAAACACACAGAAGTTGAACCTAATGTTTATTTTACTTAATAATATAGGTTTCTTTTTCCAGAAGTGTAAGAGTGCAAATATGAGGTGAATAGTGGCCCCAGCACGCTTTGCCAGTTTAAAAATCCTTGATGCATAAGTAAACATCCAGAAGTACATTTTTTCTTAGTAATAGTATTATCTTCCACTCTGGTAGGTTAGAACATAAAGAGAGAGACAAAGGACAGACAGATATATTGTCATTTAAGATAATTAAAAAAAATATGTATGCAGAATAAATCATTCTTCCCTTGGGTATTTGTGGAGTCATTGATTATGAAATATTAGTCAAATGGCAACAATCTAATTTTATTTTAATTCCAAAGTTGACAGTTGGGACGAAAAGGGGGTTGCAAATCGTGCTGCTCCTCTTAACCCAGACACTTAAGCTACTTTCCAATAAACACTTGCTCTACAGGATGTTACAAGACTCAAAGAGTTTCTTTTTGAAAGATGCTTGAGGCTAGATAAGCTACTGTTTTGTATGGAAGGAGCCAGGTGGATATAAGTAGAGAGTCACAGAGATCCAAAGAAACTAACTAATACCTCCATGTAAAGTGTTTTTAGGCAGCCAATGTTTGTTTGGGGGATTTCTTCTTGGCCTAAGAGAGGGCATCTCTCTGTGAGTCATTTCAAAACCTATGATTTACCCTGGATGCCCCAAGCATATACACAGGAGGAGTCAAGAGAGTTCACAGAGAGACACTTTATCAGTGGTACCGGTAAACAAAATGTGAAGTGCGAGTTTTATGATTATACTATTTGTAATACTAACAAGCAGAATGTACATGTCGCAAAAAAACAGGATGGAATAGAGGTTTGAGTGATTTCTGTTTCAAAAGGGTACACTGATCATATTCATTTACCACCTATCTTTTAGTCCTTACT
The DNA here is from genome assembly GCF_029378745.1 of Bos indicus. NCBI lineage: Eukaryota > Metazoa > Chordata > Mammalia > Artiodactyla > Bovidae > Bos > Bos indicus. The sequence goes on from NC_091766.1 coordinate 104,677,395, forward strand.
GAAATTAAAATGTTTAAGAGTTATCTTTATGTTCTTAAATTTATTACTATATATCTATTTTAGTACTTTCCATAGCATGCATTAACAATAGGCCCATTTCCTGTGATGGACTTTTAGGCCATCTGTAGATACTTACCTACTTACCATTATGAAACAAACACACAATGTAAATATTTTTACATATAAACTTGAAGTCCTTTTTGAAATTTCCTCTTGGTTGAACTTCTTTCTTCATTATGTCAGGAAACCCACCAGTACACAAAGTCAGATTTTCTCCTCGCCACTCATATCCCCACAAGAGTACTTAGTGGGCTTCCTAATCTGGAGGGAGGCTTAATAGGTAACAAAGCAATGTGAAAACAACTGGGGAAATACACCCAAACCAACTAGAAAAATCTATAATTCTTTGTTCTTAACTACTCTAACAAGATCCCACATTCTTAACGATCCATCAAGAAGAACCACACTTTAAAGAGGAAAGCACATATAATGTGGGAAAGACACTGAACAAACAAACGAAAAAACCCTTTAATGCTTGATGAAACAAGAGACCTTTCACAATTTTTAAATCATTGTGATAGGTAACAGTGTAATTTTGAGAAGATGAAAAGGATGCTGAGAAGTCTCTTTAACAAATAAGAAACAAATAATCAGAATTGTGATGATTGAAATAAATTCAAAAAAATTCTATGACACAATGTTAAACATTCAAGAATACAGATCAAATGGATAAAAGAAATAAAGCAAATCTATTTAACATATGTTAATGTATTAATTATATATATGAGGAAAATAAAGACACACAGTACCATATTAGCAGTTTTTATTTAGCAGAAACAGTGTCAGACTTTATTTTTGGGGGCTCCAAAATCACTGCAGATGGTGATTGCAGCCAGGAAATTAAAAGACACCTACTCCTTGGAAGGAAAGTTATGACCAAGCTAGACAGCATATTAAAAAGCAGAGACATTACTTTGTCCACAAAGGTCCGTCTAGTCAAGGCTATGGTTTTTCCTGTGGTCGTGTATGGATGTGAGAGTTGGACTGTGAAGAAAGCTGAGTGCCGAAGAATTGATGCTTTTGAACTGTGGTGCTGGAGACGACTCTTGAGAGTCCCTTGGACTGCAAGGAGATCCAACCAGTCCATCCTAATGGAGACCAGTCCTGGGTGTTCATTGGAAGGACTGATGCTGAGGCTGAAACTCCAGTACTTTGGCCACATCATGTGAAGAGTTGACTCATTGGAAAAGGCCCTGATTCTGGGAGGGATTGGGGACAGGAGGAGAAGGGGATGACCGAGGATGAGATGGCTGGATGTCATCACCGACTCGAGGCACATGAGTTTGGGTGAACTCCGGAGTTGGTGATGGACAGGGAGGCCTGGTGTGCTGCAATTCATGGGGTTGCAAAGAGTCAGACACGACTGAGCAACTGAACTGAACTGAACTAATTTTTAAATAATAGAAGATGCAAAAACAGAAAATTAAAGGTTATACACCTTGTAATAAACAATAGAGGTTTTGCTTTAGAAAGGATAAGATACATAAATTTTATATTGGAAAGATCTACAAGATATAGAAAAGAATTAAGGAAAGAAAAGTTACATCCCCAGATTTCTGAATTAATACTTTAAACACTCAAAATCAAAAGGAATATTTCACAGGTATTTAAAAGATTGAAGCACTTTTCTTACAAAGAGTTTAGTTTTCTTCTGGACATAGGGAAATAAGGCACAGGAAAATGTGATAAAATTTCAGTGATGCTAACGTGGTTTCCCTGCTTTCTCACTGTATATCAAAGGAAGAGAAAAGTGAAGATGCTCAGGTATGATTCCTACTGAATGTGGTAAGATGGTTAAAGTAGATACAGAATGTGGTAGAATGGCTAAAGGAAATAAATGAAGAATGCTAACTCTGAAAGGGTGAGCATCAGAAAAATGATGTCTTTAAGACCCAACCCATTTAAGAAGTCTATGTTTATATTAGTATTGATACTTGACACCATGTTAGTTATTAGTGTGTAAGCAGTTAAAATAGTGTTCAGTTTATGAAAAATGGCATATTATAGAATGTTTAAGGAAGGAATGAAAGAAGACATATTTGTTATTTTGGTTAATATTTGCCAATTATTATATACAACACATAATAATGTGATAAGACATTTTAATTTTTGTATGCATATGGGTTCTAGATAAAATTTAATGAATATAGTTTGATTTTAGAGAATGCATAAGCAATTTTTTTTGCTTTTTCGCCCTAACATTTTATAGTATTCCATTTCAAGATGAAGAAGAAAATAAAATCTACAATTTTCTTTAGCAGACCTATTTTTCACACTCCAGATTACTTAATCTCTGTTACAGAAGCAAAAGAAAAAAAAAGAAAAGAGATTTCAGTAAAAAGCATAATAGATATGAATTCACCATGAGAAAACATGTTTTTGAATAAGGTGTTGTACATGTCAGGATGAACAAGATAAACCAATGAAAAGAAAACCATCTGATAAAGTATACGATACCCATATGATATATAATAACCATATGATATAACCATATGATATATGATAACCATGTGATAAACTAAACAAGCTATACGATTATCACTGAAGTAAAAAAAAAAAAGTATTACCTCACCTGCTTTCTAGTACTGTCCAAATCAATTGCTCAAAATTAAAACTGAAGGAAAAACAGTGAACAGATAAAAGCTGGATTTTCCCCTTCCTACACCAAATTATTGTCATAAATATCACTTCATTAGAAAGCAATGTACATTTTCTCAAAGAAGTCTTTAGCAACTACATTTGGTCCGTGAATATCTCCCATTAGTCGTAGGAATCCCAAAATACTATTTTCTAACAACAACAAAAATATTATCAATTAGTGTAGTTCCAACTTTTAAAGGGAAAACAACTGTTCACTATCACTTATTTCCTTTAAGAACATATGATATTAAGGAACTTTGAAATCCGTATGATATAGATAGCTTTCTATTTCTTCTGTTTCTATAGACATTTTCATTGATTTATCTATTTAACTGTGACAAATGCTGTAGCTAAGCTTGGTCAGCCCTGGACATCACTGTGGTCAGATAAAGGTGAGACAAGATAAGAAACTGGAGATGTCGCAGAATTGCTTTCTACTCTCAGTTAATTCAACCCATCTGAGGTAAAAATACATCAATGTGAATTTACACAGCTGATGAATTTCCTGTTTTATAAGTTATGCCAAAGCAAAGTTCAGCATTCTGGTCTTCCATGTGAAGAGGAATCATCTTATCTGCCCACAGAAAATATAATCTTACTGAGCATCTTCTTAAGTAAACCAAACTAAGAAGATATGGTGCCTGGTATTTCTTTTGGATTCTAAGTCTCATTTTATTTGTTTGGAGCTCGAGGAATTTGAGGAAGTACTTGTTTTCATGAATGGCTAGAGATAATATATTTATATCTATCTTTTTATATGAACTATCTTTGAAGCAATGTTGATTTATACATATTTTTTATTTTATTTTTCATCAACCATTTATATATTATCAAGCCTATATGATTTTGCCTCTCCCATGCAGATTTTGTTCATAAGTTTTTTTTGTTTTTTTTTTGCTGGAATTTCTCTTTATATCATAAGAAACAATAAACATGAATAAATCACATGCCATTTTTTTTGAAGATAAGAAATTACTTCTGCTTATAAATAGTTTGTGATTCAGTTGCAGAGAAGAGACAGACATGCAATGAAAAACATTATAAGGTAGTAAATTCTGTAGAGAACGTGAATGGTTGGGGCCAGAAGTGGTCCATGAAGTCTGAGAAATTATCCCCAAACTGAAGAATTCAGGGAGGCTTCCACTCAAGGATTATATCAGGGTAGGAGGCAGTGCTTTAAAAAAATCTCTTAAGAGGAAGATTTTCATACTGTGCTGATTAGACCGCCTAAATCAGAGGGTTTGTGAAGAATAACAGGGTGATCAAGACCTCAGTGTTAAGTAAGGCTGACTTCTAAAAAGCCTAGGGAAATTTTGGGAGAAAAAAGACCAAGAAATATAGACATGCACCATATATATTTCAGAATATTTCCTTTGCCCTACTTGATTAAGCATCAAATGATACATTTTATTCAAGAATTAGGCAAATATTTTATGTCATACTTTATATTTTTCTGCTGATTGAAAAATCTCTAAACTTAATAATAATAAAATTTTCTAAGAGTGATATTTTGATATTTAATTTTAATACAATAATTTTGTTCTGGTAACATACACATTCATTATCATAAAATGTAAAGTCTTTCTAGCTTGTTCTGAGATTAAAATGAATATTCATACTCATTTTTGTACTTAAAGTTTTCTTACTTTGCTTTACTCTCAGTTTAAAATTGAACATACATATTTCAATGTAATTTTGTAAAATATTGGAAAGAAGTCCAAATTCTTTCTCAATTTTAAATACAATCATGGAAAATTACTTTTAGAGCATTAAATAATTCAAAACTTAAGCACAAAATATATCAAAAAGTTAGAAATGTATGACAGGCTTAAAAATGACAGGCTTAAAATTAAGGGTCACTAAGAAATGTGTCTAATTTTTTAGACATTTCTTTAAGTAATATTCTTTCTAAGAAATTTACCTTAATATCTAATTTTTAAAGATACAAACTCTTTTAACAATTTAATAGTTGTCTCTGTGGAGACTTGATATGTGGAAATTTCATAAAGAGAACAGAACAATAATTATAAAAACAAACAAATAAATCCCTGATAACAATAAAGAATGGCTACCAGAAAAATTGGGACTCAAGACTACAAAAGTTGTCTGGGAAACTAAAATATCTAAAAATATAATTACAAATTAATTTTGAATTTGAAATATTTTGTCAGTTACGGTGCCTTGAGATATGAGCAAACTGACATACAGCTCTGGGTTCTTATTTGAAAGTTAATTTATTAGTAATGATGAAAAATCTTACAGTAATAATAATGGCAAGTAATAAAGATTTGTCTCTGTGAAATATTTTCCATTCTTAAGGCATTTTTGGAAACAGTATCTTACTGATTTGTAGAAGTAAAGATTTTAACAGTCTTATCTAGACAAAAAGGAAAATCAGAAGTGATAGGAGAGTAACAATTATTGAGTATCAAGGATGTTTCATGCTCATTATACTATTATTGAATGAATTATATTCCTCATTTAATTTAATTAATTCAATAATAGTATACAGTCATTGAGGCAACTTCAGGGCAGGGCATTGCCCCAGTTAGCATATCTGGGCAAGAGACAGAAGTGAAAGTTGCTCAGTGGTGTCCAATTTTTTGTGACCCCATGGACTAGCCCGTGGAATTCTCCAGGCCAAAATACTTGAGTGAGTAGCAGTTCCCTTCTCAAGGGGATCTTCCCAATCCAGGGATCAAACCCAGGTCTACCACACTGCAAGCCGGTTCTTTACCAGCTGAACCACCAGGGAAGCCCTAAGAGACAAAGTAAGGAATCAAATTCATCTGCCTCACCTTAGTATCCACACTGTGCTGTGCTGTGCTTAGTCACTCCAGTCAGGTCCAATTCTTTGCAACCCCATGGGCTATAGCCCACCAGACTCCTCTGTCCATGGGACTCTCCAGGCAAGAATACTGGAGTGGGTTGCCATGCCCTCCTCCAGGGGATCTTCCCGAGCCAGGGATTGAACCTGTGGCTCCTGCATCTCCTTCATCACAGGTGGATTCTTTACCACTGAGCCACCAGGGAAGCCCCATCCATGCTGATTCTACCCTAATAAAACACTTTCCTTCAGAAGCAAAAATCCCGCAGATACTACTCTGGCTTCCAGACAGGGTATGCCCTGAAAATTAATTTATATAGTAATATTGATGATAAATTTATTCTGTAAAACTGTAGCATAGACTTTTGCAAAGATTGCTATTTACCATTTTGTTTTTCCTTTTTCACCCACAAGCGTATTCTTTCCTTCACCAAGAGTAATAAGCCTGTATTTTCTAAAATCCCTTTTATATTGAAATGTCCATATAACACAGCTCTCATCAATGTGATATACATAAAAGTTGTCAGCCGTTAAAAAGAATGACATAATGCCATCTGCAGCAACATGAGTGCACCTGGAGATTATCGTACTAAGTGAAGTAAGTCAGACAGAGGAAGACTAATATCGAGTGATTCCATATGATATCATGTACATGTGAAACAAAAAAACTGATACAAATGAACTTATTTATAAAACAGAAATAGAGAGCAAAGCTACGGTTCCCAGGGGGAAGGTGGGGGTGGGAATAGATTGGGAGTTTGGGATTGACGTGCACATTGATATATTTAAAATAAAATGCTTTTCTATTGAAAAAGAAAAGTTGTTGACTACACCATTGACAAGCTCTTTAAATTGCAGGAGTGAAGGGATGGAGGGTGATTAACTCCAAAGTTGTGGGACATTTTCCCCTTGCCCTTCTTGCTGTCAGGAAAACTGATGCAACGCCCAGAGATGAGAAACCATCTTGGAACTACAAATCAATGGTCACAAGTTGGCGATAGGAGATTAAAACATCAGAAGAGCCTAGATCTCTGACAGGGCCATGGAGTCGCCACAGTCTCAGACTGCCTTTAGCCAAATTTCTTACAACAAGGACAAAAATAGGCAATACATTAATTGCTCAAGTCAAATTTTTTTCAGAGTTTCAATTTATAGACTAAAATGAAACTCTTAATTATATGTCAATGTACAAAAAATGTCTCTCTATCATTGTGTTTATGTGGCAGAAAACACCCACATTTTTTTAAGGTTTGTCCAAACAATTCTGCTTTTTCAATTTCTTGAATTAACGATACAAAGATATACATGAAATTTGTTCTTTATCATGTAATGAATACTGATCATCTTAAAGAAAAAAAGCCAATTTTAGGAAATATACCTAAGTTAGTAACAATGATGAAAATACTACAGATATAAAAGTTTTTGGGTCCTGAATGACTTATTCTATCATCCTAGAATGTCTATGAATTAGATATAACTGGTCACAGGTACCATGAAAGTAAAAGGCCATGGTACTTCAAACTTCTTGTGAGGAATAAGAGTAAACATTCCATAAAATTTCACAGAAACATTACTATATAGATAAGAATGTCAATATTTCACAGCAAAATTATATTGCATTACCATTATTTTAGCATAATGTTTTTACAATATTGACAGAATTTCTCATTTATATCTTTAATCCTCAGTTACTAATTTTACAGTATAGACATATTTTGGTCAATTCTTTTGATAAATACATTACCTGTATTTTACATTTGCATGCAGTACAACTTAACATCATTAAACTTCAAGCACACTTTTAAAGTAAACTAAAGATCATTTGCCTACTAAATTGAAGTTTGAATCTGCAAACAAAAGTTACAGGGATTATATCCATTCAACTTTTACTGAGATCCTTGAACACTATGTAGGATGCAAGGTGATCATGGGAGGTTTTTAGTTGTTAAAATGTATAAATTTATTTTCTTGGGATTCCCCAATGGCTCAGTGGTGAAGGATCTGCCTCCCAATCCAAAAGACACGGGTTTGAACCCCAGTCCAAGTTTATCCCATCTGCCATGGAGCAACTAAGCCTGTGCACCACGCTACTGAGCCTGTGCACTAGAGCCTGGGAACTCCAATCACAAAGCCTGTGCATCCTAGAACCGGTGCTCCACAGCAAGAGAAGCCCCGCAGGGAGAAGTATGGGCATCGCAACTAGAATAGCCCCTGCTCTCCAAACTAAAAAACTGCACAGCAATGGAGACCTGGCACAGTGAAAAATACATACATACATAAATAAAATTATGAAATAAATAATAAGTAAAAATATTTTCTTGATGACTCAGTTGCTCAAAATAATTTTAATCTGTGTCCTTGGGTAATTTAATTCCATAAAATTTCCAAAAACACAATCAGAAAACCATTGTTTGGAATTAATACTCCCACTCAACAGATGCCAATTAACAGAAAGAACATATTAACAATCCATCATTCATTTTAAAAGGAAGACATTTTCTTGGTGTGTTTTTTTTTTTTTTTTTTTTTCAGAAAACTTAGTTTTTAATTGGATGTTAATCAGAAAAGCAGAGAAGGCAATGGCAACCCACTCCAGTACTCTTGTCTGGAAAATCCTATGGGCGGAGAAGCCTGGAAATGGTATACCATAAAGTAGAAGAAAGAACTGGAAAGGAGACCCATTCTCTAAATAAATAAATAGAGTCAGGTCAGTCTATCTTTATATAAACATAGATAAACATAATACTAGCCAAGTACTCATCTTTGCAAAACATAGCTAAATAGCCTAACATGTTTTCCTCTGATTTTAAACTCATTTCCTTGATGAGAAACCACATAGTTAGCTGGATGCCATTGGCTATTTATTTTAAATGCTTTCATTTCTTCTCTTATTTATTACTGTTACTTTAAGTACACCCAGATGGTCAAACTTAATATTGTATGTAAAGTAAAATATTTTTTGTAGAATTAAATATATGTTCAAGTAACATATAATAAACACATAGAATTTACATGTTCTTTTAAAATTTATTCATAAAATAGGTATCTAAATGAGACTCAACAGTTCTAGTGTGTGTGTGTGTGTGTGTGTGTGCGGGTGCATGTATGGATTTTGCATTTGCTCAAAATTTCAAAATCCCAAGTTTATAAAAATCCAAGAACCAGACTATTTTATGGAGAAGGCAATGGCAACCCACTCCAGTGTTCTTGCCTGGAGAATCCCAGGGACGGGGGAGCCTGGTGGGCTGCCATCTGTGGGGTCGCACAGAGTCGGACACGACTCAGGCGAATTAGCAGCAGCAGCAGCAGCTGACTATTTTAAACATTGACATAATATTTATTTATATTTTTATCATTTTAAACTAACCTTTAATCCACATTGAACTCCAGTGATTATGTTAATGATTATAAAACATAGTAGTATTTTACACAATTGGATACATTTGACTTCATGTTCTCCAAAAGAAATGTATTTTTGCAATATTAATATTGAGTTAATTTACTAAACCATGGAAGGTGTTTTAATAAAATATTTACTAAGATTCAACTTTCAGAAGATGATTAATAATGGCAAACAATAGCTATTTAAACTACAAACGTAAAAAAAAAAACTTTGTAAGTGATATTTTAGATACCGTGTTTTAGGAGCAGCCGGTTGGAGGGGCAAACACTGCAGTGTTTCAACAAATGTAATTATATTACTGGACATAAATATCTTAAATCCTTCTAGAAAAGTAAAAAATCTCCCTCTGAATTTACATTAGCATTCTCTCTTCTACGACTTTTAGCCAGTCATTGGGTTAGGGCTGAGAACTGCAATATCCCAGAAGGAACACTGGTTTTCTTTCGGCACTCATGCTTATTATGTTCTTTCTGGAAGACAATACCATAAGCTTGATGCATCGTATTAATTTGTTTTGTAGGAGTTGATCAATTAACTTGAGAAAACTCTATGTAGTGTTGATTCAATCATATAACAAGCGTAATTTAATATAAATGGTGCATAAGACATTGATTTTGCCCAACTTCTTTGTAGAATTAGTGTCACTAAAGAAAGCAACCAAGCTGAACTAACAATATTAAGCATTTGTGCAATTTATCTCTTGCTATAATGAACAGTAAATGATATAATGACCAACAAGATTAATGATAAAGCAAACGTGGTAGTTAGATTCAGGCTACAGAAGACCAATTCACAGTGTTACTTGGTAATCAATAATCTGAAGATTAATTTAACCAGTAGGAGTGTAAAACCAGACAACAGGGCAAATGAAAAACTTTACTGGAACATGTTCACTGCTATAGCCTTTTAAAAATATATTCAGAATTGAGTATGCTCTAATTTATAATATTTAAACTTCATGATAAATGTATTTCCCAGAGTTTTAACCTAAAATTATACATATTGTCAAATAATTAATTTCTTTAAATGTCCCTAAATTGATGAAACACTCTAAATGATTAAAGATGCCTCCTGATTCTAGTGCAAATTGAGAGGATGTTTATCAATAGAAGTCTTTCACAACCATTGTGCTATCCTTCCAGTGGCTTTGCTGAATGTATTTAACTAAAGAAAGAAAAGTGTGTCCAAGAACAAAAACACGGGAGCTATAAAGAAGAAATCTCTTAAAGGAAAATATTAAAGGTAATCAAATATAAAATCTGGTTTATTGTCCTTTCTTATTCTTCTTTCCAATTTACTAACTCTCATAAATTCTAGACCTTTAAATTATGAACTATATAACAACCATACATTCAGCAGTAAATTGGGAACTTTTAACTTTCAAGTTCTAAGTTTTCCTAGAAGGAAGTAATTCAGTTCAGTTCGGTTCAGTTGCTTAGTTGTGTCCAACTCTATGCGACCCCATGAGCTGCAGCACGCCAGGCCTCTCTGTCCCTCACCAACTCCTGGAGTCCACCCAAATTCATCTCAATTGAGTCGGTAATGCCATCCAACCATGTCATCCTCTGTTGTCCCTTTCTCCTCCTGCCTTCAATGTTTCCCAGCATCACAGTCTTTTCAAATGAGTCAGTTCTTCGTATCAGGTGGCCAACATATTGGAGTTGCAGCTTCAACATCAGTCCTTCCAATGAACACCCAGGACTGATTTCCTTTATGATGGACTGGTTGGATCTCCTTGCAGTAATTCAGAGTGGTTCAAAATATCACAGTAAATGGAAATGGTCCCTTTGATTCCATTTCTTCCATAGGGTGAAATGCCTGAGACACAATACTCTGCATTTTTTTTTTTTTTAACTCAACCTGTTTGTTCATGGTTTGAACTACAGCCAGTAGTTACTTCCTCTGGAAGAAAAATACCTCTACTAGAAAAAACAAAGACTGTTTACCTTGACTCTATTTGCACTCAAACTATACAAATAATTTTTTGAATAAATTTGTATAGAATCAAACAACATTATTAGTGTTTATGCTGCTATTATGCAAGAGCATCATCTTCTGACAAAAAGAAATTAGGACAGTGTTTGTGGTGAAATGTACAGATGACAAGTATTTTAAAGTATGTAATAGCATATGATGACATAATAAATAAAAACAGCATTCACTGGTATCTTAGTGTGCCTCAGATACTCCTCTAAGGACTCTGGATGTAAAAACACTTATTCATCACATTAACCCTCTGAGACAAGTACAAGTTTTGCCTCTATTTTATAGATGTCAAATTAAATGCAAAAGGAGTTAAGTAGCTTTCTAAAGATCTCACAGCTACAAAGTGAAGGATTTGTGGTTGGCACCAAAACTAGCTGTATTTACTTTTCTATTTCTATCTAATTGAGCTTCCCTGATGGCTCAAGTTGGTGGGGAGTCCTGCCTGCAATACAGAAGACCTCGGTTTAATTCCTGGGTTGGGAAGATCTGCTGAAGAAAGGACAGGCTGCCCACTCCAGCATTACTGGGCTTCCTTTGTGGCTCAGTTGGTAAAGAACCTGCCTGCAATGCGAGAGACCTGGGTTTGATCCCTGGATTGGGAGGATCCCCTAAAGAAAGGAAGGCTACCCACTCCAGTATTCTGGTCTGGAGAATTCCATGGACTGTCCATGCACTCGCAAAGATTCGAACACTATTGAGTGACTTTTACTTTCACTTTCTGTCTAGTTAGTTTGAGAGTTTCTGTTTCACTTCATTGTTCTAAAGATGCAAAGTTTGTTTGTTTTGTTTATCCTATACTTCAAAGATATCTATACCTTGTCATTGATGTAATTAAATTCATCTGCTTGTGAAGAACATAATTCCAGATGTATAAGAAGAAGCCAAACATCCTAGCTTCAAGAATGACACCAATAGCATGGGAAGAGAGCTACATGTTTTTTAGTTTAATTTCTGCCGTTAACATTCACCATCACTCCCTACATACTTACTTCTTTTTCTTGTGCTACTACTTTATTCCTCCACCATGCAAAGCATGTGTTTAATGTACAGCTTCTGCTCACGCATACATTTTGCCTTTTAATAACTGCAACATATGTTTTCTCAAAAAATTGTGATGCTATGAATGCAGATGACACCACCCTTATGGCAGAAAGTGAAGAGGAACTAAAAAGCCTCTTGATGAAAGTGAAAGTGGAGAGAGAAAAAGTTGGCTTAAAGCTCACCATTCAGAAAATGAAGATCACGGCATCCGGTCCCATCAGTTCATGGGAGATAGATGGGGAAACAGTGGAAACAGTGTCAGACTTTATTTTTTGGGGGCTCCAAAATCACTGTGGATGGTGACTGCAGCCATGAAATTAAAAGACGCTTACTCCTTGGAAGGAAAGTTATGACCAACCTAGATAGCATATTCAAAAGCAGAGACATTACTTTGCCAACAAAGTTCATCTAGTCAAGGCTATGGTTTTTCCTGTGGTCATGTATGGATGTGAGAGTTGGACTGTGAAGAAGGCTGAGCGCCGAAGAATTGATGCTTTTGAACTGTGGTGTTGGAGAAGACTCTTGAGAGTCCCTTGGACTGCAAGGAGATCCAACCAGTCCATTCTGAAGGAGATCAGCCCTGGGATTTCTTTGGAAGGAATGATGCTAAAGCTGAAACTCCAGTACTTTGGCCACCTCATGCGAAGAGTTGACTCATTGGAAAAGACTCTGATGCTGGGCGCGATTGGGTGCAGGAGGAGAAGGGGGCGACAGAGGATGAGATGGCTGGTTGGCATCACTGAATGGATGGCCGTGAGTCTGAGTGAACTCCGGGAGTTGGTGATGGACAGGGAGGCCTGGCGTGCTGCGATTCATGGGGTTGCAAAGAGTTGGACACGACTGAGCAACTGAACTGAACTGACTGATGAATGCTTATATAACAGTTTTACCTTGAACTCCCATTCCTAACTGCTGAATTTCCATTTCAGAGAAAGGACATCTGATTGGTTTAGCCTCTTCTGCAGACCAGACCAAGTGGAGCTGGCTGATGTATTGACTGGCTGTTCCTGGGTCAGATGCTGACCTCTGGTCCAGCTGTACTGTTACAATGAGGTGAGCATGAGTACTTTCTGATTAGGGGCAGTGAGCGAGTTGGGTGAGGGTGATTTAGAAGAGACTATAGGCTGCTGACTCTATGCCAGGTTCTCTAGCATAAGATCCACTGATCTTGCATATCGCTATTTATGAAAATTCATAGTTTACATGTGTAGCTTGCCAAAACCAAAGAATGACTCCAAAAAAAAAAAAATGTGTCCAAGAGTTATTTCCAGTGTTTTTTTCTTAGTTATACATTGATTTAAAATATTAGATGCAAAAGTACTAAGGCAGAGCAAGAGAATTTAAAAAATATTTTATTAAGACATTTCATTTGATTCATACAATTATATAATTTAAACAATACCAAGCCCTACCCACTCATAATCATTTGTCTCACTGAAAGATATTAGAGTTTTATGCAATCAACCTGTATTATAAGAGTGGCAACTGGAAAAGAATAGGAATGAAAAATTAGAGCACTGTGTATATTAAGTCCTTAAATCAGGGGTTGGTAAATTATAATTGAAAACCAAATTCAGCTCATTGCCTGTTTTTGTAAATAAAGTTTTTTTAAGAATACAGCCACACTCATTTTTTTATGGATTGCACGCAGCTGTGTTGTGCTACATTGGAGAGGTTGAGCAGTTAGGACAGAGCTGTGACAGAGGTGGTATGTCCTACAAAGCCAAAGCAGTTGCTATCTGGCCCTTTACAGAAAAAATAAAAAAAGCTTTCTGACCTTTGACTTATAGACCACAAAATTTTAGAAATAAATGAAAAATAAGTGGTAATGAAATTGTACTCCTGACATTGCACATTTTATATTTTTCCCTTATTTGAATGTTGGAATTTCTATAGATGTTGAGATAGTAATTATCTTATTGTCTGTAGGTTAGGACATTACGTTGTGGGTAGGCTTAGTATTTCCTTTAAGGGGTAATCATCTCTTCTTTCATTAGCATTGAGAAGAGGCTGATAATAAGATAAAATGCATAAGGTAAGCTTTATATTTCAAGGTAAATAGCCACTCCTCTTTGGCCTTCAATCTTTTAGGTTTTGTCTTTTGGAGGGTCAACACCTGGCTTCTGAAGAGAAAGAGCTAAGATGGGATCCTTCTTATGAAAGCTGACCAACATATAGGATGCCAAGCGCTGTCTGTGCTGCTGCTGCTGCTAAGTCGCTTCAGTCATTTCCGACTCTGTGTGACCCCATAGATGGCAGCCCACCAGGCTCCCCCGTCCCTGGGATTCTCCAGGCAAGAACACTGGAGTGGGTTGCCATTTCCTTCTCCAATACATGAGAGTGAAAACTGAAAGTGAAGTCGCTCAGTTGTGTCCGACTCTTAGCGACCCCATGGACTGCAGCCTACCAGGCTCCTCCATCCATGGGATTTTCCAGGCAAGAGTACTGGAGTGGGGTGCCATTGCCTTCTCCAAGTGCTGTCTGTAACCCCTAGTAAAATGCAACTGTGGGAGTTCAGGTTTCCACGGTCTATCTCAAACTCCCCCCTCCTTTTTGTTCTGCTTTCTCAGCACTTATAAATGTCTGATTCCATGGTCTAAATTAATATAATCTGTATAATCAGGTATTTACTACACTGATGTTTGTAGGTTTAAAAAGTAAACCCCATGGTTTCAGTGGCTTAACACAATAAAAGTTTATTTCTAACTCGTAAAGCAATTCAATATAAATGTTAAAGTTGGCAAGCATATTTCCTTTATGTGGTTATTTAGAGACATTTTTCATTTTATGATTTTTCTATCACATGTCTGCACTTGGACGTCTGGAAACCAGAAGAGCAGAAGGGATAATTGGGCAAATGCTTCACGTACATTAAGGAAGAGGGGATGAGGTTTTGTTGTCCATTTTACTGTCTATACCAAAAAAAGTACCTATAGTTTAGTTTCCCATGACCTATGTTTGGGACAAGCAACCCTTGAAGTCATCATTGTAAAACGAAGGAAATATGTAAGGAGGAAGTGAATCTTGGGAATGAGAAATTAGACTATGAAGCCAAGTTAAACATTGTTCTTGGTGGATCATTTTTCCCATTATCGACCTTCCTCTATTTGACTTTATTTTATTAATTAAGGCAACAGTTCCTTTGCATGAGCAAAAATAAAATAACATGGAATAAATGTGCATATATACTGGTAGGGCAGGAAGCAGTAAGTACAGACTTTGGCATTTGGAGAGTAGCATTAACATTGAGGGAAAGTGAAAATACAAGAAAAAGCGAAAAAAAAAAGCAAGAAGTGTCCAGAATAAGTTTTGTCTTATATTCATATATGCTAGAAAATGCTCCAATTATGAACAGATTTTTCAACAAAATAATTAATTTTTATTAATGACAGGGTTTATATCCCTAGCAGAGTTTTATTATGATTGTTTCCATGTTTTTCATAGAGAAAATGAAGGCTGTGAGAAGTTCAGTGATTTGCCCTCAGTCACATAGTCAGTCAGTGAAGGAAGACATTGATTTTTCGCCTGATTTTCTGACTCTTCATTCTACATATTGTCAGTTGTACCGCATGGTCTTCATAGAGTCGGGACAGAGACTTCTATGGACTCATCAGTGTAGATCAAAGTGCTGAAGTCACCGTGCCATGCTTTCTTCTTTGGGGTGTGTGCATGTGTGTGTGTGTGTGTGTTAGAGGAGACATTTGCTTTTGCTAGTTCAAAAATAGGTGGAAGACCTTCATCTACAACTCCCTGGAAGAAAGTGAGCCAAATCTGATAGATTGATGACTGTACTCTGTGTGGCTGGGTCAGATGGAGTTAATTAAGCACAGTCAGCCCCCAGGCTAGAAAGTGCTTTTGGATGGAGTTCAGAGAAAAGTCCCTGAAGCTAGCGTGGAGCTGGCCCCAACTTCCTCACGTTGGCCAATGCAAATATTATCATTGGTCCTATTAATCAGTTACAGTTTTTGACTCTGTAACCTTCTAAAGGCAATACATTTCCACTATGCTGTGTGAAGCATTTCCTTCTATTTGCTCAAATGCATTTTATATTAATTTCTTCTAAGTTGTTTATACATACTTTGTAAAAACAGTAAAGAAACAATATTAATCAATTTTTACTACATCTTTCTTAAACTTTCATGACTCATTCAATTTCCACTTCATTTCCTAAATCTGGAAAACAGGGAAATACTGAATCTCTTGAATATATTTCTATACTTTCATATAAATGCTACTATGAGTACTGACATTTTCAGAATTTTTTTTTCCTGGTGACATATTCTTTCACTACAACCACCAAATTAAATGCAGTGCATTGGTTTGGTTTGTTTTTACATTAAGATCAAGTTTTATATATATATATATATATATATATATATATATATATATATATATATACACACACACACACACATATACTGAGGCATGTTTATTTTTACATTAATATCAACTTTTATATATATATATATATATATATATACACACACACACACACACATACTGAGGCATCTATAATATCCATAACCCATTTTATAAAGACTTTCCATTTTTTTTCTTTTAATAGATCTTCACATATCAGAATCTAATTGTGGGAAGAAACCAATAAAGTATTTTAACAACATATCTGTATCGATACAGAATAGGATTTTTATGTTATTATCTGGCCTATACTATTGACTTTATTTGGACTTCCTTGCAACCTCTTATAAATAAGAAATTTTTAAATAGTAGAAAGCTCTTTAGTAGTATGAACCAATTTCACTTACTCACTGTCTACTGCCTCCTTTAAATCATTAATGTATATAAACATATGGATAAATCTTCTCATGTTGCTCATAGATAACATTTCCAGATGAGGAGAGAAAAAAGAAACCCCAGGTTTCTACCACACAAGTAGCTAAGTCTATAGCAAATATCTTTAGCTTGACTTTAGATTGATATAATGCAAGCAAGTCTTTAGCTTGATATAAAGATGATAAAAGACAAACAAATGTATTAATTTCACATATTTATGCTTCACATGTTTCAAAATGAACTTACACATGTAGCTTTGCTAATCGGATAAGGCAATGGCACCCCACTCCAGTACTCTTGCCTGGAAAATCCCATGGATGAAGGAACCTTGTGGGCTGCAGTCCCTGGGGTCGCTAGGAGTCAGACACGACTGAGCGACTTCACGTTCAGTTTTTACTTTCAAGCACTGGAGAAGAAAATGGCACCCCACTCCAGTATTTTTGCCGGGAGAATCCCAGGGACGGGGGAGCCTGTTGGGCTGCCGTCTATGGGGTCGCACAGAGTCGGACACGACTGAAGCGACTTAGCAGCAGCAGCAGCTTTGCTAATATTTTTATAAACTGGTGCATATTTTTTGTACTTTGTAATTATACAGACTTCAACAAATTTTGTGAATGGGAATTGTGCTATCATTAAAGCCCCAAATTGTTAGAACACTTTTATCTTTGTAAGATTTTTAGAAAAAGATAATAAAATCGTGTATGCAGTGTGGCTATGTAGTTTTTCTTCTTCTGACCCTGCTTTGCAACATGATTGTGGTCTAAAACCTCTTATGTAGATATTTTGGAGGTCAATTATGGTAGCTTTTTCTTCAGCATGTATATGATTCTTAAGAAGATAGTTATTATAACTCCAGTTCTGGATATTCCTGAGGCTGCACCAAATACACACACATATACATATGCTTCAGAGAAAGGTCTGTGAATTTCAGCTTTGATGGTGAAGTGAGGCCTTATGAGCAAGTAAGTTGTTGGGCAAGTAAGTTATTGAACAAACAATATTTGCTGGCGTATTGACCATGTGCATGATAATGGTTCAATAAATGTTGCTTGTTTTGTAATATTTAGGATAATATCCAATTATTTAAACTTCAACAAAGTTCAGGAAATATACAGGACACTTTTTCAAACCAATTTTACAAAATGTCTGGGATTTCTTGGTGGTTCAGAGAGTAAAGAATCTGCTTGCAATGCACGATCCCTGGGCTGGGAAGATCCCCTGGAGAAGGGAATGGCTACCCATATCCCCTCTGGTATTCTTGTCTGGAGAATTCCATGGCCTGAGAAGCCTGGTAGGCTACAGTCCGTGGGGTCACAAGGAGTCAGAAACAATTGAGTACCTAACACTTTATTTTTCTTACAAAATGTATAAACTTAGGAAATTTTTATGATGTCACTGTATGCTTTCAAGTTTTTCAAAATGAAACATCTTTCTATAACATTAACATGAACCAAATTTTTAACAATTATGAACAAAAACAATCACAGGAGCATAACAAAACAGTTTTCTCTGCATTTGTATCCCTTATCCAAATGTATCCTCAGGTAGTCATATCTAGATAAGTAAGGGAGGGTTGGGGTGCCAACCTTCTGCTCAGTCAAAAACCCACTTATAATTTATAGTCTGTATATTTGGGCTTCCCTGGTGGCTTAGACAGTAAAGAATCTGCCTGCAATGCAGAAGATCTGGTTTCAAACCCTGGGTCAGGAAGATCCCCTGGAGAAGGAATGAATACCCAATCCAGTTTCCTTGCCTAGAAAATTCCAGGGACAGAGGAGATTGACGGACTATGGTACACGTGGCCGCAAAGAATCAGACACGACTGAGCATCTAACACCTTCACTTTTCATCTGTATATGTGGCTCCTCTATATACACATTTCCTCCACATCTGTTTTTCCTACTCTGCAATTTCAACCAACCAAAGATTGCACAGTACCAAAATATTTACTACTGGAAAAAAAAAATCCATGTATAACTGGACCCACGTAGTTCAAGTCCATGCTTTTCAAGAATCACTTGTAATTTTAAAGTTTCTTCAGTAAGTTTAGATCTACATGAAACAGTGAATTTTCATGGTAATTTTTTAGTGAACTTTACTTCAAAGTGATTTTTTTTTACTACTTTTTTTGTTATAAAATGCATCCTTCCTTGTGATTTCATTTAAAGTTTAAAACATTCAATATGCCGTGTGTGCACTCAATACTTTAAGTTGCTCATACCTATCTTCATGTCAAGAAAATATAAACTTGATTCTTGGTTTAACTTAGCTTTTAAACTTGGTAGAACTCACAATATAGGAAATCCAAATTAAGACAACAAAACTAATCATATAAAGGGCTTCTCAGGTGGCACTAGTGGTTAAAAAAAAAAAAAAAAAAAAAGCCAGCCAATACAGGAGACAAGAAGACAAGACACGCTGGTTCAATCCCTGGATCAGGCAGATCCCCTAGAGGAGGGCATGGCAACCTGGTCAGGTAGTCTTGCCGGGAGAATCCCATGGACAGAGGAGCCTGGAGGGTTACAGTCCATGGGGTCACACAGAGTCAGACACAACTGAAACCGCTTAGTTTCATGCACATAATCATATAAACCTTCCAAGTAATTGACAAAATACATACCAAAAAATGAAATCACAGTTCTTACCAACTGGAGTTACAAAGATGGCACAGATATAGTGGTCATTTTTGGAGAAGAAATGAAGAAACTGATGAAGAATGATTTGGAAAACACTCCCTAATTTAGCATTTTTTCTAGAGCTATATCACCTAAGAGAATAATCTTATACAGTCGTATGTATATGAGACAAAGTACGCAGCAGTATTGTTTATAACTTATAAGAATGTGTATGAGACTTAGGGTTTTACCACTGTAATGGCTCAGTGATAAAGAATCTGTGTGCAACACAGGAGACACGGGTTCAATCCCTGGGTCAGGAAGTTCCCCTGGAGGAGGAACTCCAGTATTCTTATCTTAAAGTCCCACGGCAGACTACAGTCCAAAGGGTGGGAAAGACTCAGACAAGACTGAGTGACTGAGCACGTGTGAGGTTTAGAAAAAAATCCAAGAAATCTGTTAAATTGTGGTATATATTCTTAAAAATACCATGAAGGAATAGGAAAAAAAAATAACGGCGATGGGGTAAAACAGTGAAACTATGAGAAAAACAAATTAAATATGACCTGCTGTTTACCTACACGTGTGGCTGTATATAAATATTCAGGCTTTCTCTTCAGGCACATGGAAGAATTCATCTCTCTCACCCATTTGAAGTTAGGGTATATGACTTTATATGGCCAATTGAACACAAACAGAAATGATATGTGTCCATTCCAGACAGAAGCTTAAAAAGCCAGTGCATGCTCAACCACCCTCTTTTGCTCTACCCAAGAAATAATGGCCACTCTGTCAGCTTGAATCCCAGACTAAAGAAAACAAGTATATGAATAACAGTTTTCTAACTGACTGGTGACAGACATGTAGCTTAAGCAAGGAATTACCTTTTGGTCTTTTAAACAACTTAAAGGCATTCTTACCACAACATAATCTAGTCAATCCTGATATTTATTGACGTGCAATGTCACATATGTTAAACAATTTTGAGGTAAACCTATTAATTTTATGGATTTTAATATTATTATGCAATTAGAAATATATCTGAAGAGGATGAAATTTGTCAAAATTGTGATCTCTAACCTGGATTAATATAGATTTCTTTTTAAAATTAGCCACTATAGTTACACTTCATTCTTGCTTTTAGTTCTCAAATTACAGCTTTAAAAATATTTTCTGTTAATATCAGTAGAAATTTTGTTTACAGTCACTTTGACAGTAATACAGTAGAAAGATGTACATTTCTCTCTGGAGTGTAAGACAGGAAATTTCACAATTTTGTTCCAATGTGTTGAGTGTGGAAGAATGTGTCCAATGGATATATAAGTCTATGAAATTCTACAAGTCCAAAGACAAGAGAAAATTAGAAAACTCTACCTCTGCGGTTTAAGTAAGTGAAGAATTTGGGGGCGTCTGATGAAAGGTATCTATCTGTCTGCCTACCTGTCACATATTTATCTAATTATGGACTTTTAAAAAATCAGACAAGTCAAAGAGGACATGAACTGACAATCACACCATGAGGATATAATAAACCATCAGTGTTATTTGGACCATTATTGTTGTTCAGTCCCCCAGTTGTATCTGACTCATTTGAACCATATGGTCCCTCAAATTGGCATACCGTAAATGTAAAACAATAGTCATTTATGTTTTTTATTGAGATTTCAGATAATGCTTTTGTTTATATATGTATTATATTTTTTTAAATGCACATATATGGCTGAAAATAATATTTTAAAACCATGGGTCTCATTTGTTGTTAATAAACAATGTATAAAGTGATTCATTAGGATTAAGATTAATTTATAATTGAAGTTCTCTCCAACATCCTCCTCTCCTAAATTGAAAAAAAAATTTGAAATACGGATAATATCTTAATGAAATACAAGTTCAACTTTTATTTGTTTTTCATTGGGTGGGTAAGTAATTAAATGAAAGTCGATCAGTCATGTTCAACTCTTTGTGACTCCATGGACTAATATAGTCCATGGAATTCTCTAGGCCAGAATACTGTAGTGAGTAGCCTTTCCCTTCTCCAGGAGATCTTCCCAACCCAGGGATTGAACACAGGTCTCCCGATCCACAGGAGGATTCTTTACCAGCTGAGCTACAAGGGAAGCCCAAGAATACTGGAGTGGTTAGCCTTTCCCTACTCCAGTCAATCTTCCCAACCCAGGAATCGTTCTTGGGTCTCATGCATTGCAGGCAGATTCTTCACCAACTGAGCTATCAGGGAAGGCTGGAATAATACAAATTACATTTTCAGTTGGAAATATACTAAGGATTTGGGAAGTATGAAATCCGAGAGTCTTAAAATTTAGAAAATGAGAGAATGTTGAAAGATTCAGTGACTTAGAGGGTGGTTTTTT
Source organism: Bos indicus (assembly GCF_029378745.1). NCBI lineage: Eukaryota > Metazoa > Chordata > Mammalia > Artiodactyla > Bovidae > Bos > Bos indicus. The sequence goes on from NC_091766.1 coordinate 104,699,130, forward strand.
TGTTTGAGATGATATCTCAGAGCCACATCTCTGGAAAGTATGGGTAACTGTATCATCAAGTATTCTGAAAAAAAAATAGCTCCAGGAAAATTGTTGATCTCTTTTACTCACTGCAGTAGTTAAAGCTATCTTATCCTTTAACTGAGGAGTTATGAATCAGAAACAGTCTGTTGTTTTTGTTCAGTAGCTGTCATCTTCAGCTCTTTGGGACCCATGGATTACATTATGCCAAACCTCCCTGTCCCTCACCATTTCCTGCAGCTGGATCACACACATGTCCACTAAGTTGGCGATGCCATCCTACCATCTCATCCTCTGTCATCCCCTTCTCCTCCTGCCTTCAATCTTTCCCAGCATCAAGGTATTTTCTAATGAGTTGGTTCTTCGCATCAGGTGGCCAAAGTATCGAAGCTTCAGCTTCAGCATCAGTCCTTCCAATGAATATTCAGGACTGATATACTTTAGGATGGACTGGTTGAATCTCCTCATAGTCCAAGGGTCTCTCAAGAGTCTTCTCCAACACCACAGTTTAAAAGCATCAATTCTTTGGCACTCAGCTCTCCTTATAGTCCAACTCTCCAACTCTCAGATCCATACATGACTACTGGAAAAACCATAGCTTTGGCTATACTGACATTTGTTAGCAGATAAATCTCTCTGCTTTTTAATATACTGTCTAGGTTTGTCATAGCTTTTCTTCCAAGAAGCAAGTGTCTTATAATTCCATGGCTGCAGTCACCATCTGCAGTGATTTTAGAGCTCAAGAAAATAAAGTCTGACACTGTTTCCATTGTTTCCCCATCTATTTGCTATGAAATGATGGGAATGGATGTCATGATCTTATTTGAATATTGAGTTTTAAGCCAACTTTTTCACTCTCCACTTTCCCCTTTATCAAGAGACTCTTTAGTTCCTCTTTGCTTTCTGCCATAAGGGTGGTGTCATCTGCATATCTGAGGTTGTTGAAATAGCCTAAGCCAATGCATAATCATAAGGCAAAGTGGATAAAAGCAAAATTTCATATTATTAGGCAGTCACTGAATTATCTGAAAGAATCAACTTGTAGGGGAGTGGTTAATTCTGACCTTGGTTCTGACATAGTGACTTTATTCAAGTGAGTAAACCTTGAATCTTGTTCCCTCATTTATAAAATCAAGGAGTAGAAAGAGGAGTTCATTTTACACTCTTTATTCTGTATCTCTCAAAGCCATAATTTAGAATATAACTTTAAGCTACATGGATTTGGAGAATAAAATTTATCTTAACACAGCAGATCTTTGCATGACTTTAAATTTAGCACTCAGAGATCATTAAGGGACTATAAAAACTATCCCACTAATTTTATATCACTTTTTAGAAAGCAGTTAAAAGAAGGGCCGAAGTCTAGACTTACAACTATGTTTGACTGTTTTAATTTTAAGCAGTTATCCATTTTGTTAGTTTACCAAGAATTGGTTCTTCAGTGCAAAAAAGTGGCAGTTGACACCAACAACAGCAACGTTTGGCTGCAGTTATAAAGGGATTAACAATATCTGTAAAAGCAATTACCAAATTTTAAGTAATACATTTCCCTATGGCTCAGATGGTAACTGTCTGTTTACAATGCGGGAGACCCGGCTTCGAGCCCTGGTTTGGGAAGATCCCCTGGAGAAGGAAATGGCAATCCACTCCAGTACTGTTGCCTGGAAAATCCCATGGACAGAGGAGCCTGGTAGGCTACAGTCTATGGGGTCTCAAAGAGTCAGACACGACTGAGCGACTTCACTTTCACTTTCATAAATGTCAGATATTATTTTCTGCATTTCCAATTTACATTTTTGGCTCTTATAAAAAGTGATTTTTGTTTTCCCATTTTACAGATGAGAGAAAGAGGAATGAAGTATGACAATTTTCAAAAGAACTCATATCTGATGACTGTCCTGTCCTTTCTTAACAGTGGATATGATTAACATTTCATAAGGCAAGCATTTCAGCACTTGCTCATATGTTTTCTTAACTTTTTAATTGTCATATTATTTGATTTCTTTTTTTGGTTGTTAGATTATTCACCAGTATACCTGACTAAGGCATGTTTCTTATATTCAGTGAATATTAGTCTTTAGATCTGATGTTTTTTAATAACCCTCCATGCTGAGAACTATTTGTTTGATTTATCGAGATGCGTTTGTTCAAATAACTTTTGCAAAAGTCATTCATATCCTGTCCCACCCACTTACATTATAGTTTTGAGATATTGCTTTTAATTAAGTTCATGCTTTGATAGCAGTAAGCAGTCTATATAAAGTATACAGTTACTTAGGGACAATTGTTTAGGTTGTAATTTTGGAGGAAAAAGGCTGATAATTAAATTATATAATTATTTGATATAAAGAAAATTATATCAACTAAACATCAGTAGAGTAATTAAACACTCACAGTGTCATCCAAATAGAACATAACTTGAATATTACAATTTAGGCCAAGGAGATTGGAATACATCAACACTTTATAACCGGAATAAACTAAAATTTCCATATACACAAAGAAAATGTTGGTACTCAAGTTGCAATATTTTTCACGATCACAGATAGGAACATTTAGTTATTGGCAGGAGGGCAAGCTAATGAAGAAAATTAATCAATGCCTTCAGGAAAAATATTGCCTGATATAAATTTTACTCAGCCTAAAATAAGATATGGACAATGAAGTAATAAACATTGTAATTTTTTGTTCTCAAGTGTGGGTGTTTCAAAAGAAGCAAAACTAATTAACAAACAGAACAACTCAGACTTATTTAAAATGTGGTAAAAAGGTAGATCAGGACAACTAGAAAATGGAAAAATACAAGCAACAAAAGTTTAAAAAGGAGGTGTTCCACCCACTTTACTCCCACAAATATTGTTGTCTCTTATGATATCAGTTTCCATCTAGTTCAAGTGAGGAGTACTTCAAAAGAACTGTATTAGTCACAACTGAATTATTTCATATTTATACTGTAAAGCAAAACTATCCTAATGTGACTTCATACAGAGAATCATTCATTTTCTTTTCTCACTAGATTTAATTCCAAAATATAAATCACTGCTATAAAATATATGAGTCTTTCCTTTCAAATATATCAGATATATAGCTTGCAAATATTCCACCCCCTGAATTTTGTAGGCTGATTTTTCATTTTGTTGATGGTTTTCTTTTCTGTGAAGAAGTTTTTCAGTTTGACATAGTTTTATTTGTTTACTTTTGATTTTTTGCCTGACTTTTGGTGACACAGCAAAAATAAGTTATTTTCAAGACCAGTATCAAGGAGTTTTTCCCTACGTTTTCCCCAAGGATTCTATAATATCAGGATTTATGTTTAAGTCTTTTAATCTTTTACAAGATAATTTTGAGAGTGGGGTAGGATAATGGTCTAGTTTCATTCTTTTTCATATGAATATCCAGTTTTTCCAATACAGTGCCATTTATTGAAGTGATCACAATGCTAAACAAGGTATGGCAGGATACATCTTCAGATGTATACAGATACGACAGTGTGCGTCTTTTTGGTGATTGTGGCATCTTTGGGCTGGAAGGGATGAAGGGAATAATACAGAGTTTAGACAGGGAATTAACATGTTATATTTATACTTCTATACTCTTGTGCTGCTAGTGATAAAGAACCTCCTGCTAATGTAGGAGACGTAAGAGCCATGGGTTCAATCCCTGGGTTGGGAAGATCCCTGGAGGAGGACATGGCAATCCACTGCAGTATTCCTGCTTGGAGAATCCCAGGGACAGAGGAGTCTGGCGGGCTATGGTCCATAGGCTTGCAAAGAATCCGATGTGACTGAAATGACTTAGCGTACTTCACTTGTGCTCTGAACTTCCTAGGCTAAATACATACGGTTCCTTCTGATCCTCTATATTGGTATTAGTGCTCCATTAAATAAATGTTTTATACATTTTGACCACTAAATCTTCAATATTCAAAAGTAAGCCAAATAATAACTACACAATCACTATGATGATTTTCTATGAATTGGGTTTTTATATTCTCCACCTGGAAATTTAAGCTATTATAAGGCAATATTTAACATCAGAATTCAGTAGAATAAAATAATTGGCAAATGAATCAATGGGATTTGGCTCTTGTATTGTTTATAAAAGGAATATTTCAATGGAGATCTTAAGTCTGTTGGCATATAGCTCTAACTTGAGTACAAACACTCAGTGCTGATTTGGAATTTCAATTTTCAAAGATCTAAAAATAATAATACATATTTGAATTACCTAAACTGTCACTTAAGTCTAACATATTGTTAGCAATGGGAATTTAGAGCTGTGCAATGTCTTCTTTGACTATCTACACAGGAAATAGGACATTTTTGTAACTTCTGAATTTGGAGATACCCACAGAGCCCCAGCGGGTCTTCCCAGGGGCCACAGTGGTAAAGAATCCACCTGCCAGTGCAGGAGAGGCAAGAGACACGAGTTTGATTCCTGGGTCAGAAAGCTCCCCTGGAGCAGGAATTGGTAACCCACTCCAGTTTTTTCACCTGGAAGATTCCATGGACAGAGGAGGCTGGCGGGCTACAGTAATGGAGTCATAAGAAGTTGGACACAGCTGAGTGACTGAGCACACATATAGAGCCCCAGAAGGTTTGAGATACTATTAGTCGAAACAAGGAATGTCTACCTAAGCTAACTTCTTCTTCCTTGAATCAAAGCAAATAAGTATTAAATACCCTGTCTTTGGGGAAAAAATACAGATACCTAACTTATGTACATTGTCTTTCCTAATTGCTTTATACATTTTACTCCTGATGAAAATTTAATGATGCCATTCTGTCAGATGGATCATATGGAAGGAGATATAAAATTCTTCACTCTTGTTTTTCTGCTTATCACATACATTTTATCTCCAATGTGTTTATTTCTCTTCCTTTGCTTCTCTTACACAAAGAATGATGAATGGAGCCCAAACTATAGTCATGCTTCCAAGAAGATTACTTTTAAGTACTAAATTGTAACCTTATCTATTCTCCTCTACAAAGTGGCTGATTTCCAGGAATTAATAAATTGACTCTATTCTACAAACACACACACAGACACACGCACACACACATGCCTCTTGATTATTAAGGTTTAAATAACAAAAATATAAAGATATTAGATCCCTTGGAGTTTAATGTCAGGTATAGGTAGGAATTCTTAGTTTATCTTATTTATTTCTCCTAACCATCTCCACCTCCCTACCCATAAACCATCTCATTCCAGAATAATGAATGCATTAACAAATTAAGTCACTCAATCTTATATTTTCATTTACTCCTTTCAACAAAACTTCAGGATTAAATGACTGCATGACATTTTTATATAGTTCTGGTGTCAAGTAATTCTTGTTGCTAAGTCTCCTTTATTGCAATTTATAACCATTTCACTTCATCCAATATTCCTAAGGCAATCATTCAAATTCTGAGAGTTGCTGGCATCTTTCTTTATGACTAATTGATGCAGAAATGTATTCACATACTTTCCTGCTTATAAATACATTATAGCGTGTTAGTAGCTCCGTTGTGTCCAATGCCTTGTGACCTCATGGACTGTTGCCCTCTAGGCTTCTCCATCCATGGAATTCTCCAGGCAAGAATACTGGAGTGGGTTGCCTTCTGCAGGGGATCTTCCAGACTCAGGGATTGAACCCAGGTCTCCCGCATTGTGAGCAGACTCTTTACCATCTGAGCTACCAGGGAAGCAAATGCTTCATAAATCAAGGCTTCCCTGGTGGCTCAGCTGATAAAGAATCTACCTGTAATGCAGGAGACCTGGGTTTGATCCCTGGGTTGGGAAGATCTCCTGGAGAAGGGAAAGTCTACCTACTTCAGTATCTTGGCCTGGAGAATTGCTGAACTGTATATAGTCCATGGGTTGCAAAGAGTCAGACGCGACCGAGCGACTTTCAGTTTCTTTCTTTTTTTTTTTTTTTTATTCTTCCAATTTTATTTTATTTTTAAACTTTACATAATTGTATTAGTTTTGCCAAATATCAAAATGAATCCGCCACAGGTATACATGTGTTCCCCATCCCGAACCCTCCTCCCTCCTCCCTCCCCATACCATCCCTCTGGGCCGTCCCAGTGCACCAGCCCCAAGCATCTTGGCAATATATAGAGAAACCAAGCCAAGAAGATTTCATTGTGTGTTACATACATTAAATGATGTATAAAACATCATTACATACATCACCCACTCCTTTAACTTCACTCACCTCTCTAAAAGTTACATAGCAAAAGCCACTAAAACTGAATGAAACGAGTGATTTATTTAATATTAGGGTGGTATCACAAACTTTGTGTTTCTGTATCTCTAGAAGCAAGAACACATATCCTCTACCTTCTATCCAATAAATTGTAGTGTGATATAGAATATTTGGACTTCCCAGGTGGCTCAGCAGTAAAGAATCCACCTGCAATGCAGGAGACAAGGCAGGAGCCACAAGTTCGATCCCTGGGTCAAGAAGATCCACGGAGAAGGAAATGGCAACCACTCCAGTACACTTGCCTGGAGAAGCCCATGGATGGAGGAGCCTGGCAGTCTACAGTCCATGGGGTCACAAAGAGTTTTACACAACTAAGTGACCGAGCATGCATACATGCCTAATTGTATATTTAGTATTTATTTTTTATTTTATGATAAAAACATCACATTAATTTACTTCAGATCAGATTAGATCAGATCAGTCGCTCAGTCATGTCCGACTCTTTGCGACCCCATGAATCGCAGCACGCCAGGCCTCCCTGTCCATCACCAACTCCTGGAGTTCACTCAAACTCACGTCCATCGAGTCAGTGATGCCATCCAGCCATCTCATTCTCTGCCGTCCCCTTCTCCTCCTGCCCCCAATCCGTCCCAGCATCAGAGTCTTTTCCAATGAGTCAACTCTTCGCATGAGGTGGCCAAAGTACTGGAGTTGCAGCTTTAGCATCATTCCTTCTAAAGAAATCCCAGGGCTGATCTCCTTTAGAATGGACTGGTTGGATCTCCTTGCAGTTACTTAGGAGGTTCAAATTGATTTTGGAGGGACATTTTATGTTATTTTCCACATTTCCATATGACATAGCCAATCTTTATGGTGATTAACTAAATTTTTTTGGATTCACCTATGTAGTCAGACATGTAGCCTGACACAGACATATATCCTTTTAACTGATTTATGATCTTAAAGATATTGTATTTTCCTACTCATGTACCCCAATTGAGGATAAAGTCAGCTCACAGTACTTTTTTTTCAGCAATTAAGAACTCCTGGCAATTTATTTTGCCTCAATTCCTTGCTATATTAATATTGCAAAAAAGACATCAGTTATATCTTTCTTTTTTAAACTACATATTTATCAAGTATTAATAGAACAGATAACAGCAGTACAAAGCAAATGACACTTTTAACACACTTTTTTAACTCAACATCTTTGAACCTTAGTATATGAGCTCTTATTTTTTACACAAATGTCTTCAGTGTGATCCATCTTTGTAGCATTTTAACATGCTATTCTATACAAACATTTCTTTTTATATACACAATCCACATATTTATCACTTACTAACAAAATATTTATTACACCATATGTCATAGATCATGTAGCATTCGTCAGTTGCTAGGAATATTTATTTTTACTCTAGTTTTGGTATTCTAAAACATGCAATCTTTAAGATGTTTAATAATACATGACATATTTTCACTTGAAGTTTATATAGGCCTTTAGACTTACAGAATTAGAGAGAAAGAAAATAAAGGTTTATGGTTTTATTACTCATCATTTTATAGATAAAATAGCTGAGAATTCGGAAAGTTTATTGTCTTGTTGTCATAAAATATAAGTGACACAAGCCTGACATTAGGACTCCAGTTTTCTGGTCCAGTCTTCTTTCTGACATTATAAACTTTATATTGACATTATAAATATGGAAGCTTAAGGCTAGCTATAGAAACACCATATTAATTTTAAAGAATACCTCAAATGCCTTTTAATCCATAACTTTATCGATACTGTATAGAAACACTTGCTTTGTCTTCATTTTTAGTTTAAAAGCTAGGGCAATTAAATAAAATGTGCAATTTACAGTATCTTTCATATTTATTTTTCTGTAGTCTCATGGATTATTTAAAGCTAAAGTAAAACTTTTCAAGTAAAGTAAAACTTCTTTTATTTTTTGAAGTAACTGTCCAGCTCCAGACAGACAACATTAATAGAATTTATAAGATATGCTAAACACTAGCTACTAAAATCTGCTAATGCAGCATTTAAGCAGAAAAGATAGGTCAGGAAATTCAAAGTGATGACTGTGTACTATTGTTCATGCAAAACTATATTCCAAGTGACCAGGTCACCATAGAAACTAGATATATAGGTATACATAATACATATTTTCTAGATTTTATGCATTGAAACTACCAAATTATATTAAGTTTGTTTATATGCATTCTTATTTCTATTATAGGCTTAGGTCAAATTGTATTCAAAGAGTTTAGAACACATGAGGCATACTTAGATAACCAAATGAAAGAAAAACACAGCCTGTGTCTTTCTGGGGGTCACTGAGTTTTTTCAAAATCTTATTACTTTTATTTAAATTAATATTTCCTGAATATTCCATTAGGTTAGCAGTGTATTTGGTACAATGCTTTTAGGCTTTAAAATATATAGGCCATTTTAATTCCACATTTGAACATATGGATCTAAACTATGATTCATTCTTAGTAAATTATGTCTTTAGAAATTATCATAGAAATGTACTTTAATTCCAACCTAGGTTTTTAATTTCCTTTTTTTAAGGGGAAATATGTTTTCAACTCAAAGAATTTCTTATACATATTATCCACTGATTGAAATGTGTCTTGAATTGTCTTATATTAAAGAAAGAACACAAGGTAAAGAAAGCTACATGTGTAAGAAGAAAATAGTGTTTTCTACTTTAAAATAGCCTCTTCTCCATAGACAAGTTAGGTAACAGCAATAGTGGCCCGAGTCTCAGCTGTCCCTTGCTTCGTCTTTTCACGCGTGGTTCCTCCGCTAGCGCGCTCCAAGTCTTCCTCCTAGCACACCAGTCCTATCCCTTTACATTATCTTGTTCTCTTTCGTTCACTCCTGTTTTGGACCCAGAATTATACTCAGTGATTGGAACAGACTGTGCATTCTGGGGCTCAGGTGTTCCAGACACTCCTGGACACGTAATGAGGGCACAGCATAAAAATCCTAAAACAGAAGCATGTGTAAAGGACCTCAAAACCACACAGGAGGAGGAAAGCCTAGAAAATCTGGAAATCCTCATACTAGCGGGCTTACTTGGTGGCTCAGATGGTAAAGAATCCACCTGCAATGCAGGAGACCTGGGTTTAATCTCTGGGTTGGGAAGATGCCTTGGAGAAGGGAATGGCTACCCACTCTAGCATTCTTGTCTGGAGAACTCCATGGACAGAGGAGCCTGGTGGGCTACAATTCATGAAGTCACTCATAATGGAAATGGCTTTTGATAAATACTTGACAGGAAAAGCAGGAGAACTTCAGCTAAGAAAATAACCAGTGAAAGTGCCCCAAACTATGGAACATTAGAGCAGGTCAGCAGGCAACAACGCTGGGGTCATAAGTTATTTGGCATGAACATAGTAATCATGAGGACCTGAGGATGAATTTTAAGACATCATAGCAGAATTTTACCAACTGAAGGGGACAGGGGTAAGTGAAGGACAAGAAATGAAATAGGATTTCTAGGTGCAAAGAATCAGGCTGTCCTCTTGAACTGAATACTTATATACAGAAAATATAGATATGACATATCCATAGTAAAAAAAAAATATATATATATATTTTAAACTCCTTAAGGGAGTACTACCAAAGCTCTCTTTCAAGATATTTTAAAGTTGTTATTTCATCTTGTAATTTTAAAAAATATATGATATGCATAGTGAAGGAGGACAGTCATATTTTCCAAAGAGGGGAAAACACACACACACACCCACACACACTTCATTTGCTGGGAAGAGGAAGCAATGCTTCTGGCTGCACAGCACTGCTGCTCCGTGTCCGTTACTTTCCAGTTATTGTTTGGGAAAACTTTGGCAGCCTGCAATCCCCAGGGTCATCATTTCACATTGGTGAGATAAAGGATATAACACTAGTTACAAAAATGTTCCCTTTCCATAAACCTCTATAGTCAGGTCCCATTTTTCAAACGCTTTTGTCCCAGCAAGAATAATTTTCAACACACGAAATAATTGGATGAAAGTATACTAATAGTTTTATTTGACATATTGCTACGTATACTAGTACTATTGCATTTCATCATTTTATCTCCATTCTATCTGGTTCAAAAATAAGCAATGTGCTGTATCACCGTATATGGCATGCAACGTTTTTCTTCCATGCAGAATTTCTGGGAAAGTCTCTATAGAAAATGGTTCCTAGTTGTGCGGTCTTCAAATTCAAGCATAGTTATGGAAATCTTCCAACTCAAAAAGGAAGAAGGTTAAGTCTTGTAACTTAAGTATATTTACTTTATCGTTAAAAGTTCAGCTCTTTCAAATTTTCATCCTTGATCATATCATGTATTTTAGTGCAAACAGAATGTTCATCAAAACATGACACTTCCTTTACTCAGTCATGAGTTCTGTTTTAACTAAAAAATTATTCTAGTGTACAACCTACATACAAAAGCAAAATTTCAAACATTTGAAAGGTAATTAGTCATACCTATATTTTTACAGCTGCAGACACTAAAAATGTATTGGAACAGTTGATATATTATAGTATTTCTCTCTCTTTCTTTAACACACACACACACTTTTCCCCTAATGTATCTTTTTCTATTTAATTCAGTCAGTTCTATAAGAGAATAACTGGGACAAAATTTATCCTAATCCAGTTTTGACAATGCTTGTGCTGAAAGTAAAACTTTTATTTAAAAATGAATGCACTAACTACACTAAGTAGTGTTCTTTTTAACATAAATCTGTTCAAAATAACTGTCCCAAGATTATGTCTCTAGAGTCTTAAAAGTGTCACTCTAAGGCGAGTAAGAACTTTAGCATAGGCCTGGCAGAAAAAAATCTCTTCTATCTCTCATTTCTTGTTCTAACTCACTTTCTACATTGTAATACTTAGAAAGTCTTTTTACAGAGTGTTACTTCCTTTTAACAACATTTGATACATTAACTTCAGTTCTTCAGAGGAAAAGCAGTCTGCCAGAGTATATAATGGAGTCAACTTCTGTGCATTTAATTATTTGTATTTAGCATAGACTATAACAAAGGTACTCTTTAAACCTCTATACCTATGTTTAGGTATATGTGTGTGTTAGTCGCTCAGTCGTGTTCGACTCTTTGCGACCCCATGGACTGTAGCCCGCCATGTTCCTCTTTCCAAAGAATTCTCCAGGCAGGAATACTGGAGTGTGTTGGCATCTCCTACTTCAGGGGATCTCCCTGACCCAGGGATGGAACCTGGGTCTCCCACATTGCAGGCAGATTCTTTTCCATCTAAGCTACCAGGGAAACCTGCTTATGTATATACATAAACATACATATTATATATTATATATTCTAACTTACTGAGATGTTACTTTACAATGTTTGTTAGTTTCTCCTGTACAAGAAGTGAATCAGCTATGTCGATACATATATCCCCTCCTTATTAATCTCCCTCCCACCTCTGCTCATCTGAGACACCAGAGTCAGATATGACTGAAGCAGTTTAGCACACACGTACACACCCATATTTACCTATCTAGTCTCAGAACAAATCACATTTTGACCTGCTAGCTCTTCAAACAGTGGAGAAATATTTGGCCATGTCAGAATCATTCAGAAACCATGGTATTAAGGAAAAAACATATAAAATGAACGTTTGAGCAGCGCAAGGGATTTTTTGAGGATGGTTTAGGTACATTCTCTTTGTGTCTTCTGGTCTTATCTGTAAGCAGACCACCCAGTTTGATGTTGGGACACTAGAGAAGAAAAAGATGGGACTGGGAGTCAGGCACAACTCGATAAAATTTCCTCTACTCTCTTATTATGGGTCAAATATAGACAAAGCAGTTGCATTCTAGGAATTCCAAAATCTAGATGAGTTAAAAAATGCGATCTCACGTAATAATAATAAAGCATCGTAAATGGTAAAGAACTGAAAATTGTCAAGAATGGAACATCACATGCCACAAGGCCTAGTTTGTAGGCAAAACGCTTTAAATACTTTGATTCTCAAATGATTATTTTTAAAACTTAAAAAGAATTTTTTGTCTGCTTATATGACCTCATATAATGACTTATCTAATCTCCTGAATACATATTGCCTTACAAATAAAAATTTTCATTAGAATGTAATAGAATATAAGTCTTCAAAGAATTAATAAATGGCCATAAATGAAGATTGGCATATGCTTTAATTTGTCTAGGAGAATTTAATAAGACATTTTGAATTGACATCTTTCCAAATGCACTAGATGTACCTGTTAATTGACTTAAGTATGGCTTTCAGAAGCCACTGTTTAATCACAGATACATACATGTACTTATACTTTTAAAAATAATACTTTGTATTAATTTTTTCTCTGATAAAATGTGAATAGTTTACATACAAATGTTTTCTGAGTTATTTGCTTGCATTAGCATGTATCATCATGGTTCTGGACATTAGAATAAACCAGGGGCTAGATCTCTTGATCGTCATCATTTAATAAATTATTGAATTAAAGGAAAAAAAAAACTTCAGATAATTGTTAATGTAGGAATGGTAGGCTACTCATTTGAGGCTCGAAATGAGTCCTCATTTGGCTTTTCTTTAAATGTCGCTTTCCCTCAGCATTCTATTCTTCAGAACTCAAATTTTTAAACTGATATTTTCTTCACTTTCACAACATCATGAATTCTTATATGTGGATATTTTAAAATATATATCTCTAGCACAGACTTTGCCCTTGCAGTATAAACGTATACATTGAACTGCCTTCCAGAAATGAAAAGCTGATGTCCCATGGGTATATCAAAACCACAGTGTCTACAACTAAAAGCATTAATTTTCCTCCAAAAATCAATACTCTTTAATTATACCATCATCATTCAGGTTACACAATCATAAACCTAGAATTTGTCTTCAAATATTTTATTCCTCTCAGTCTGTACATAAATGGTAACACAGCCCTATTTCTCTACCTTTTAAACAACTTTAATGTCTTTCTCCTCTGTCTCTGCTGATGCTGCCTTATTTCAGGTAAACACCTCTTACATAGATTTTTCACTCTAGTCTATTAACTAGTCTAGATGAATTTTCTCTCGGAATTTGACAGAGAAGTCTATCTTTTCTCCAGTAAATCTTCCTGACCCAGGAATCAACCCGGGGTCTCCTGCATTGCAGGTGGATTATTTACCACCTGGAAGCCCCTTCTAAAACTTACAACAACAATAAAAATGTGACCCCCATTGTCTGTGAACTTCAAATCATTAATTGTTTCCTGTTGCCTGCTAGGTAAAGTGAAGAATTCTTAGCAAAGTATGAAGAGTTCATCAAAATCTGGTCCCTGCCGAACACTCTAGAGTTATTGTCTTCACATGCTACTTCCATAAGCCTGAGATATCAGTCAAATGGAACTATTTGCTCATCAAAAGCTACCTGTGTTTTGCTACTATGTCTAGAGTACTGAAGCCATATGTCAAGATATACCAACCTTGTTATGCTGTTAAGCAGCTTTCCAGTTCAAATAAAACTGACCACTCATTTTTGCACCAACTGTAAAATTTGAAAATGTTTTGTCTTTCATTACAAAACTTTTCCATTTATATATAATAGAATCTGAATTTTTTTTGGCCACAAAATTAGCTCATTGAAAGCTGGAATCATGCCTCATCTCCCATTGAGTTTCCTCAATTCCTGTGGTTAGAATAATAACTGACTGAAAGCAAGTGTCTATAATTATTTCTGCTCTTGGGTTCCAAATTATACACTGTTTATCACTCTTGGTTCCAAAATCATTGTGAACAGTGACTGCAGCCACAAAATTAAAAGATGCTTGCTCCTTGACAGAAAAGCTTTGATAAACCTAGACAGTGTATTAAAAAGCAGAGAGGTCACTTTGCCAACAAAGTTCCATATAGTCAAAGCTGAGGCTTTTCCATTAGTCATGTACAGATGTGAGAACTGGACCATAAAGGAGGCTGAGAGCTGAAGAACTGATGCTTTTGAACTGTGTCCCTTGGACAGCGAGGAGATCAAACACAGTCGATCCTAAAGAAAATCAACCTGGAATATTCATTAGAAGGACTGATGCTGAAGCTGAAACATCAATACTTTGGCCACCTGATGCGAAGAGCTGAGTCACTGGAGAAACCCTGATGCTGGGAAAGATCGAAGGCAGGAGGAGAAGGGGACGACAGAGAGGATATGATAGTTGAATGGGATCACCGGCTCAAAGGACATGAGTTTGAGCAAACTCCAGGAGATGGGGAAGGACAGGGAAGCCTGGCCTGCTGCAGTCTATGGTGTCACAAAGAGTAGGACATGACTGAGTGACTGAACAACAACATCACTGTTTATAGAATAAATTAATTCCCAACCAATACTTATTAATTCATTTATCAAACAAGTTGGATGAATGTTCTTCATGCCCAACCCAGGGGAAAAATTGAGAGTAGGAAATTCCAGGGATAAAGAGAATTATTTTTATAATGATATTGGTGATGATTAAAAAATGCCTCAAAGTATTCTGAAAGAAACAAACTCTGTGGGCTGGTGAGATGATAAGGATAGGGGTGGGCAGTTGGGGATAAAGGCAATGTAATGTGAAGATTATAACAATAGGCAAGGAATGAATTTTCAGGGATATGGTGTGGAACTTATAAATGATATTGTAAATATGTAACCCAACTGCTGGCAAGAGCAAACTGGATTAGAGAGCTATTATGTCTTTCATTTTATTTTGTCTTTTGATCAAGAGAAATAAAATTAGAATATTCTTAAATTGATTCTATGCATTTATGGTTATACCTCATTTACCTCACATTATTGAGGAAGGACATTGTTATTCATATTAATGAAATAATCAGATAACTGAAAGCATCCTTTAAACAATGATGGCATCGTGAAGAGCTCTGCAATACTTCTTCCTAGAGAAACAAGAAAATCTGGTGAAAACCATTGATACAAATAAATTTTCTGAAAACTGACCTAGGGAAACACTAAGAGCACTGTATTAAAGGAAACAAGTATTAATTTAAGAAAGTCTCCTAAAATTCTCTAAGAACAGTGGAAGTCTATGCATTTGAGTGACAACGTTCTTCCTCCCTCCCACCACCCAGGTTAACTTGATGGGGGCTATACTTAGATAGTCCCTGGTGGCTCAGATGGTAAAGAATCTGCCTGCAATGCATGAGACCTGAGTCTAATCCTTGGGTTGGGAAGATCCCCTGGAGAAGGGAATGGCAACCCACTCCAGTATTCTTGCCTGGAAAATTCTATGGACAGAGGATCCTGGCAAGCTACAGTCCATGGAGTCGCAACATGGAGTTGGACATGACTGAGCAGCTAACATGCACAAATACTTGGGTAGGTGGCCAAGAAGACAGATTTTTTCTGTCCTCACCTCTCAAGTCGAGAGTTACCATATCTGTGAAGGTCTGGTCACCAACATTTCTTATCTCCTTTAACACTAAGTTGAAGGAGCCAAGTGCTTGGTGAGTGAGCTAGGAGCTCCTTTCCTTTACCAAACCCCTACACATAGGATAGAGGTTCTACACCAGGCATGGCTAGCCAGAATGACTAGGGCTGAGTGCCTTCACCCCAGCCGGCTGTGTGGGGAGATGTTCCATGCTGGTGAGGCAGGCTGCAGGGACCAGAGTTTACAGTGACATGCAACACTCAGCAGTGGCTTAGGGAATCATCCCAAAACTAGAGGAAATCCACAGAAATAGAGAGCTCCAAAGTCATCCCCAAGGTTCATGACTTTATTTGAAACAAAGTTTGGGGAAGCTCGCTTGTAAGGACCTTGAAAGCAATAGCTTAATTAAGAACAACAAATTAAAAAACAGACCATGTAGTTCAGCAGAGAGAAAAGGAAAATAAAACTGTGAATAGGCCTGCTGGTGTCAGAACACTGCCATCTCAGGGTGATTGTGTACATTCTCAAGGCTGCACCCTCCAAGGACACCAAAGCTGAACAGTAGAGAAGGAATTAATTTTATCAAAATAGCCAAGCTTCAAAACACACAAACAAATAACAAGAAATCAAGCCATGGAGAGGAAAGAAACCAGTCTCCAGGGTGGCTGAAATACATTTCTGAAAATGGCCTGTTTTCAACAAGAAATTATGAGAAAGGCAAGAAGCATAAGCTATGACTTATGATAAAGCAAACAAACACTTCAAAAAACAAGACAACAGAAACCTGTCAGGTTTAATGGGTCAACTTCAAAGTAATCATTATAAGTATATTCAAGGAATGAAAGGAAGCCATGCCTAAGGAAGAATAGAAAGATATGACAATGCCTCATCAAACATTAAACATGAATAAAGAATTAGAGCTAATTTTTAAAAGCGAAGGAAAATTATAGAGTTGAAAAGTACAATTTTTAAAATTCAAAATTCTTTGGAGGAACAAAATAATAGAATTACAATGGAAGAAAGCATCGGCAAACTTGACGTTAGATCTATGGAAGTTATTCAATCTGAAGAATAAAGAGAAAATATAATGAAGAAAAATTAACAGAGCCACAGAGAAAATGTTAGACTCCTTTAACAGGACCAACCTAGTATAATGAAAGTACTACAATAAAAGGAGAAAAGAACGGAAAAATTAAAAAAAAAAAAAAAACTTGCTTAATATTCCTGAATTTGCTGGTAAGTACTAAAGTATATCGGAGAAGGCGATGGCACCTCACTCCAGTACTCTTGCCTGGCAAATCCCATGGACGGAGGAGCCTGGTGGGCTGCAGTCCATGGGGTCGCTAAGAGTCGGACACAACTGAGCGACTTCACTTTCACTTTTCACTTTCATGCATTGGAGGAGGAAATGGCAACCCACTCCAGTGTTCTTGCCTGGAGAATCCCAGGGATGGGGGAACCTAGTGGGCTGCTGTCTATGGGGTCGCACAGAGTTGAACACGACTGAAGCGACTTAGCAGCAGCACTAAAGTATATATCCCAAAATCTCAACCAATTCCAAATAGGATCAATGTAAATAGATCTATATTAAAATACATGATAGTAAAAATACAGAAAGACAGAGGAAAAATTTGAAAGCAGAAGGAGAAAAATCACTCATCATTTACAATGATATTAACACCTGACGTCTAATCAGAAGCAATGGTGTTCATATGGGACAGCATAGTCAAAGTGCTGTAGAGTCCAACTGCCAACCAAGACCTTTGTAACCAGTAAAACTCCCTTTCACATATGAAGATAAAATATATTCCCAGATAAATAAAATAGACAATTTTTGTAATTGCAAAGAAATTGCAAGAAATAATTAAAGATTTTTTGTGTGTTGGAAGCAAAATCTAGATGGAAATTCAAATCCACATGAGGAACTGAAGAGTACTGGTGAAGGTAATTATGTAATTATAAAGTGAAAGTGAAGTCGCTCAGTCGTATCCGACTCTTCGAGACCCCATGGACATCAGGCTCCTCCGCCCATGGGATTCTCCAGGCAAGAACACTGGAGTGGGTTGCCATTTCCTTCTCCAGTGCATGAAAGTGAAAAGTGAAAGTGAAGTCGTTCAGTGGTGTCCCGTGTCTGACTCTTTGCGACCCCGTGGACACCAGGCTCCTCCGCCCATGGGATTTTCTAGGCAAGAGTACTGGAGTGGGTTGCCATTTCCTTCCCCAAGGAATCTTCCCCACTCAAGGATCGAACCCAGGTCTCCCACATTATAGACAGACACTTTACCGTCTGAGCCACCAGAGAAGTCCATATAATTATAAAATATATAATGTAAATTCATATTTTGTCCTTTTTCTCTTAATGGATTAAAAAAGTAATTCCATAACATTGTATAATATATATATTTGCACTGTTTAGCTTATATTATATAGAAATGTAATATGTTTATCAAAGAAGCACAAAGGTGGTGGCTAAGAGCAAGATAATCACTCAAACCCACAGGAACATGTGAGAGAACTGTAAATGGTAATGAAGGAGGTAAATAAAATAAAATCTATAAATGTATACTTGTTCTCGTTTCCTTTCTCAGCTTTTATAATTGACATGAAATTATGCAAAGTAGTTCATGAGTGGATTGCTGATTTTGCAACATATATAAATGCAATATATATAGTGATAATAGGATTAAAGTAGAAAGAAAAAATAAAGCTATATATGAGTAGCATTTCTACATCTCAGTGGAATTTAGTATAAAACGATATAAATATGAAGATTCTGATAAAGTAAAATATATGTGGTAAGCCCTGGAGCAACCACAAAGAAAACAATTCCAAAGTATAAGAAAAAAAAAAATATTGTATTTGGGCCAAAGGATGAATAAACTATACAAAATAAACTTTTATAAATGGACTGTCTTCTTTCTTAACCAAAACTTTGCAAACATATATTAAATCTTCCTAGATAACGTGAGGCCATCATTATGAATATAATTGATGATGTAAAGAAGAACAAATGGTATAAAACAATGTGAAATTGAAACGTATAGAACCATTTACTGTTAATTTCCTTCTTGTTTTTCCTCTTGTTATGTCAGATGTTCATAATTCCCTCTGTGTTCATATAATAACACATACTGAGATTTATTGATTTATGGAAAGTGAAAGTCTTAGTTGCTCAGTCATGTCTCTTGCGACCCCGTGGACTATAGCCCTTCAGGCTCCCCTGTTCATGGAATTGTCTGGGCAAGAATACCAGAGTGAGTAGCCATTCTCTTCTCCAAGGGATCTTCCCAACCTGGGGATTTGAACCTGGGTCTCCTGCATGCAGGCAAATTCTTTACCATCTGAGTCACCAGGGAAGCCTTTATTGGTTTTTATACCTGTCTTATTTCTCTTTATCCACAGCAATCAGCTGAGGGTACTATAAACATTAAACACTAAATACATGCTTGAATAAAGACTAAATAAAGATTTGGAGATTAACCACTTGAAGTTATTAAAAATAAGGACTCTATTTTGAATATTTACTACCCCTTTGCTGTCCGGACTCCTCCAAAAAGTTTCCAAAGCTCTTCCTGATTCTGTTCTCTAATTTATCAAACAAAGATAAACATAATGCTTATTTTATAAGGTTGCAATGAGGATTAAGTGAGTTAGTGTCTAAGGACAGCACTCTGAACTGGATATGACTTACAACAAATGCTACATGTGCTTGTTCATATTATCCATGTGTGGATATGCTAACATTTGTTTTGGTTGCTCTGGTAAATCTTTTGATACTTTAGGTTCTTAGTAAATTTGAGATGGCTGAGCTTATCATAAATCACTTCTGGATAAAATTTCACGTTTACTTATTTCTTTGCTATTTGCTTTTCTATTCTCCTTGTAAGCTACTCTAATTATAAATAGAACAGAATAACCACAAAACATATGATATTTGTCTTGGGAGAGATTTGAGAATATGACTAAGAAGACAGGGAGATCTTATTTTATACTACTAATTTGATAGTGGAGTCTCATTCAAGACAGAGACGTATGAATAACCAGGATCAGGATTTCTATATTGTTTTTATCCCCTTGACATTCAACATGTTTTTGCAGTCTTGTCACAATGACTTCTTCATGCTCACTTATCTGTTCTCTATTAAATGTTCTGATGGTTCATGTCAGAAAGTGAGTGTTGGAACTCATACCAAGTGACAGAGGATCTGTATTGTGGAATCTCTTTGACTGACAGTTGACAGTAACTTACAGAAATGCTGTGCTTCCTGGGGGCTTTTAAAATTATTTTAAATTCACCTCAAAAAACTGTGGTAATCCTAGAGTCTTACTGAGTATCAAGAACTTAAGGACAGTACTGAAGAAAATGGACTCCAAACGTATGTAATGTTTAATTTATCATGTTCGAGGGATATAAGTGGCCAGTGGCTCAAGCATGTCACCAACTCTAGTTTCTATTTATATACTTACTATTACAAATCTTTATATTATGTAAGTCTTTAAGTTTCTAAAGAATGTTTTGCTTTGGAATTATAAGAGGTATGCTAATCTCTTCTTGGTGGGTTCATGCCACCCACATACTTTGGAATCTGTGGCATACATTAGACTTTTCAAACTAGGTATTCTGTCAGGGACCTAGGAATCTTTCTTGATGAGAAAAGGAATGAAATGCCAAGGGAATACAGAAGCCAAATATTAAATTATCTCTACCGATTAAATGCTTCTACTGAAAACCATGCAAAATGTATAATAATATTTCCAGAGTGTAAACAACAAAGGAAAAAAAAGTTCAAACATTTTATACATCCCGAGAAAAATGGTCTAAGCCTATATGATTCTTGATGCTCTCATATAAGTGGTAATTTCTTATTAATATAAAAATAATACTTATTCCTTATATGTAAGAAGTGTCACATTCAGTTTGGAAGCCCTAAAAATAATGGTCACTGTTAGGCAGTATTTAATGATATCTTGATATCCCCAAGAAAATATGTGCAACTAGTTAAAAATCTCTAATGCATTTCTTAAAAAATAATTTATATGCTCAAGGTTCTAAGTCAAATGCAGTTTTCTTCTTCTAGTTGGAGATGATTCTAATAGCCTAATCTAGGGCTTCACAAGCCAGGCATTATTAATTTATAGGGCTGTATAATCCTGTGCTTTGAAGGGCTGCCTGGTGCATTGTAAGATACTTAGCAGCATTCCAGGACCCTCCCTCAAATTTTGACTATCCAAAACCTATCTCAACATGGCCAAATGGTCTAGTCTGAAAAGAAGTGTTTTAGTTTTCAATACTGTGCAACAGATCACCACAAGTTTATTGGCTTAAAACACCACAAATTTATATCACACTTTCCCTGGTCAGCAGTCTGTGTTAGCAGGGTTCTCTGCTCAAGATATCAGTAAACTGAAATTAAGGTATTGGCAGGCGCTTCTATTCTCATCTAGGACTCAGTGAGAAGGACGTCATCTGTAAGGCAAGAAGAGAGAAGCCTTGGAAGACATCAATCCTCCGAGTACCTTGATCTTGGATTCCCAGGCTCCAGAACTATAAGAAAAATAAATTCTGTAGTCAAAGCCATTCAGCTTTATGGAAAGCCTAGCAAACTAATACAGAAGACCATTCAACAGCCTTAATCTGTGGCAGCAAAGCAGTCGGTTGTCAAGAAACCATCAGGAAGCCAAAGTGAATTTCACATCAGGATGCAAATGCCTCTGAAAAAGCATAGCTTCTCCTCTTCTACTGATACTTTCCAAATCTCATGCCCTTCTGGGTCTTGCACAGGGAAGAGGATTCTGAAAAATAGTTTTCAGCTTCCCTCCATACCTAGAAGAAACTGCAGGCATGCTGAGTTGCTTCAGTCGTGTCCAGCTCTTTGCAATCTTATGACTGTAGCCCACCAGCATCCTCCGTGCATGGCGTTCTCCAGGCAAGAATACTGGAGTGGGTTCTATTTCCACTTCCAGGGGATCTTCTGGACCCAGGAAATGAACGCTTGTCTCGTATGTCTCCTGCATTGACGGGCAGGTTCTTTACCACGAGTGCCACCTGGGATGCCCAGAAGAAACTTTAGATGTTATTGATGAATCCAAATTGAAAACAGACAGCGAAGCGTAGTACTGATAGGAATTTATTCCCAAATCTTAGCTGGCTATTACTGTTGTCCTTGTTTCTCAGTTTCAGTTGTATTCGTGTTACAGTTCAATTTTCTTTAGTGCTCTTACTATTTTTCTTTTAAGTATATATTTCTCCCCATTTGTTGTATGTCTTTAGAAGTTTCCTAATCCATATGCTTTGGCTGCATTTTGCACACTGTTATTGTATCTTCTTGGATTTGTTATTAATGTTAATTTGCTAATTTATTTTTTGACCTGATCATTGCTTTATATCCTTAGGTAACTTGAAAGATAATAAAGATGATTAATTTCTCTTTCCTGTGGATTTACTAGTCAATAGCTGTTAGTATCTGTTGCAGGTGGAAGACTCAACTCTAACGAGTCTTCTAAGTGGCAACGATTGGATTTCCCAGTTTAGGAGACAAGTGTAGAGCATGAAGAACTCATTGGGCCAAAAGTTAGTCCTCTGAGAGACTATGAGGAAAGGCTCTTTTCAATATTTGCAGCAATTTTTTTTCACTTTTAAAATTCTAAGATAGTAAAGAACTCAAGCCCTCAAAGCCATCCATCTCTGAAGAGGAAGGGCATTTCAAAGGTCATCACATGGCTGTCACTCCCAATAATGAAAGAAGTGGAAATTTACAGATCCTATTTAATAAAAAAACACAAACATAAAACTCTTCCTTCAGTATCCAGTAGGATTTGACATTTTAAATTTATAATATTTTTCATAACTTACAGATAAGAATATATGACACAATTGGCTAAATATTTCTTAGATTACCAACTATTAATCAGACTCCTTTCCTTGGATAATTATCTGAATTTTTTCCCAGTATCTAAAAAAAGTTTAAATTTGTACAAATAAATTAATCAATGAAAGGACCAGAGCTCAAAAGGAGATGGATGACCATAGAATATAAAAGGATTCATCATTTTTCATCTTGCTGATATTCAAAAGGACCAGCCAGTGGAAGAAATCTTTCTGGATAGAAGTTTTGTATCATTTACACCAGTTGCATTAATAATGGTTAATTATAGTCTGTCTACAGACTTCCTAGAGCTTAAATTGGATATAATTTTACTCATTTCCTGCCTTAAGTCACTTTTGAAATTTGTTGAAAAATTTTAAACATCTGCTTAATTTCCCCTAAAGAGGTAGCTACATTTTATTATAAGTGAGGCAATCTGTAGGTTTAGCTTATTTCTTGTGTGTGTATATTCAGCATGGTGATTTGATATAAATCAGACCTATACATCTAAGTCATTTACTAGTCATTTGCAAAGTTCAGAGAATTCTTGAAAATTTAGAAATTTAAGATTACAATTTTGTTATACCTAAAATAATCGTGATGCCAGTGTGTCCTTCTCCATTTGATTGTTTGGCTCCAATTTCTATCTACACAGTAAAAATGGGCACCACTTGTCCAGGGAGATATAATTTTTTAAGCAGCACGTCTTACTTTCTATCAAGTCAAATTTAGTTTTATTCTTTTGGCAGATGCTCAAGCTTATTACTACATAACTGGCACCAACAGCTGCCTCTGCTGTGTAAACCATATGAACAACACACAATCCAGATTTTCACCATCTCATTTAGTATTAGCTCACTTTTTTGTGCAATGAAGTGTGTAGTCACAAAAAAGCAAAGCAAAACAAAACAAAACAAAAGGCATGGGGTGAATATTGATCTTGAACTCAGAAAAAATGTGGTCTAAAAATATTCTTATTAGTATCAGAACATGGTATATTATCTTGGTTTTCTTAAAGCCATGTATATATATATATATTTTTTTTTTCTACATAGCATGGGTTTGCTTATAAACTAGAGGAGAAAATAAACTTTAAAACAATTCAAATAAAGTAACAATATGAAAGATTCAACTTCTGCATTCATTACTTAAACAAAAATGATGCATCTATGTTTACCTTGTGAAGCACAATGTTAAGTAACGAACAGGAAAGACAAGGTAAGTAGAGCTTTTCAAGGTGTTACCTTGAGGCATACGGAGTTTTATCCAGTTGAAGATAAAACGAACTGAAATCTCTCATTCAGAAGCCTATCTCCTTCTGGCACCTTAAACCAAGCATTTACCCATCTACCCTCACAGTGGGTTGAAGACCTTTTGCCCATAATAAAATTCACCTTAAATATGCCCTTTTAAAAAACAAATGTCCCTCTTAATCATACCCAGTAATATGTGCAGTAAGCTTAAGAGATACATCCCAAATGACAAAGATATATGTAAAGTAAACAAGACCATTTAGTTTTTTGCAACAAGTAACCATGCTTGATCACTAATTCAATTATTCATATGCTTCCCTGTGATGGTATTGTCTATCTTCTAGGGTCAGTGTACTGTACTAGGGAAAATACAGGATATGTGGGTCTGCTGCTGCTGCTGCTAAGTTGCTTCAGTCGTGTCCGACTCTGTGCGACACCATAGACTGCAGCCCACCAGGCTCCCCCATCCCTGGGATTCTCCAGGCAAGAATACTGGAGTGGGTTTCCATTTCCTTCTTCATATGTGGGTCTAGTAAATGATATTCATAAATATTCTAATAGAAGATATTAGATAAGACAGGGCCTCCCTGGTGACTCAGATAGTAAAGAATCTTCCTGCAATGTAGGAGACCTCTAGGTTGGGAAGATGCCCTGGTGAAGGGAATGGCTACCCACTCCAGTATTCTTGCCTGGAGAATCTCAGGGACAGAGAAGCCTGGTGAACTACAGTTCATGGGGTCACAAAAAGTAAGACATAACTAAGGTACTAACACACACAGATAATAGAAATATGAATATGAATATAAATCTGTACCATAAGTATATATAGTGGCCTTACCAGGTGGCTCAGACAATAAAGAATCTGCCTGCAATGCAGGAGACCCAGGTTCAATCCCTGGGTCAGGAAGATCCCCTGGAGAATGAAATGGCAACCCACTCCAGTATTCTTGGCCAGAAGCTTGGTGAGCTACAGTCCAAGGCGTCACAAAGAGTCAGACAAGACTGAGCAACTAACATTTTCTTTCACTCTCATAAGTTCATGTATAAATTAGTATATATATAAGGCTTCCCTGGTGGCTCAGAGGTTAAAGCGTCTGCCTCCAATGCGGGAGACCCCAGTTCAATCCCTAAGTTGGGAAGATCCGCTGGAGAAGGAAATGGGAACCCACTCCAGGATTCTTGCCTGGAGAATCCCATGGACGGAGGAGCCAGGTAGGCTACAGTCCGCGGGGTCACAAAGAGTTGAACACAACTGAGCGACTTCACTTTCACTTTCATATGTGTGTGTGAAAGTGAAGTCCCTCAGTCCTGTCCGACTCTTTGCGACCCCACTGACTGGAGCCTACCAGGCTCCTCCCTCCATGGGATTCTCCAGGCAAGAATACTGGAATGGGTTGCCATTTCTTTCTCCAGGGGATCTTCCCGACCCAG
The DNA here is from genome assembly GCF_029378745.1 of Bos indicus. NCBI lineage: Eukaryota > Metazoa > Chordata > Mammalia > Artiodactyla > Bovidae > Bos > Bos indicus. The sequence continues at coordinate 104,724,280 of NC_091766.1, forward strand.
GGATCGAACCCAGGTCTACCCGCATTCCAGGCAGACGCTTTAACCTCTAAGGCACCATATGTATAAATTAGTGTGTGTGTGTGTGTATATATATATATATGCAGGCATATACTATAATTTCACTTACTATAGCTAAATGCAGCCATGAAATTAAAAGACGCTTTCTCCTTGGAAGAAAAGTTATGACCAACCTAGATAGCATATTGAAAAGCAGAGACATTACTTTGCCAACAAAGGTCCATCTAGTCAAGGCTATGGTTTTTCCAGTGGTCATGTATGGATGTGAAATTTGGACTGTGAAGAAAGCTGAGCGCTGAAGAATTGATGCTTTTGAACTGTGGTATTAGAGAAGACTCTTGAGAATCCCTTGGACTGCAAGGAGATCCAACCAGTCCATTCTAAAGGAGATCAGTCCTGGGTATTCTTTGGAAGGACTGATGCTGAAGCTGAAACTCCAGTACTTTGGCCATCTCATGCGAAGAGTTGAGTCATTGGAAAAGACTCTGATGTTGGGAGGGATGGGGGGCAGGAGGAGAAGGGGACAACAGAGGATGAGATGGCTTAATGGCATCACCAACTCTATGGACAAGAGTTCCCGTGAACTCTGGGAGTTGGTGATGGACAGGGAGGCCTGGTGTGCTGTAATTCATGGGGTCACAAAGAGTAGGACATGACTGAGAGACTAAACCGAAGTGAACTGAACTGATAGCTAAATTTAACTATCACTAAAAAAATAATTTAAAAGAGTGATTTCTAATACATATTGAAAACGCATATTTAAGTTTAGCCTGATTTATTTCCCCATGAAATTTTAAGAAACAAAGTTTCTGATATAATTTTTTTTACCTATTCATCTTTATGATATCTACTACTAAAAAGACTGAGATTGTCATGTCTGGAATAAAATGCTTCATGGTTTAGCCCCTGCACCAGCCCATTTTAAATCACCCAAGTGTATTAAATACATCAGTTTTCTAAAATAAATTTTAGACATCATGATGTTGTTTGAAAAAGGAGAGAAATATCTTCTTTTTACTTAAAAATCTGGCTCCTCAAGACAAATTATTTATCCCTTCAAAACTTTCATTGCAAATAAATACCTACTTTCACATATCCACACTCACATAACCTAAACACATTTTATATCCTCCTATTTTGAGCCTACACTCCTACATGATGTTCTTTAGATTTGCTAAAGTGATTAAACCTATTTGAACAGGTCAGACTTTATGTGTGTGATTTATTATAAATTATGCACTCATTTTATGTATTGTAAATAATTTATTTACATATACATATAGTGGAGGTGATAGAATTCCAGTTAAGCTATTCCAAATCCTGAAAGATGATGCTGTGAAAGTGCTGCACTCAATATGCCAGCAAATTTGGAAAACTCAGCAGTGGCCACAGGACTGGAAAAGTGGTTTTCATTCCAGTCCCAAAGAAAGGCAATGCCAAGGAATGCTCAAACTACCGCACAATTGCACTCATCTCACATGCTAGTAAAGTAATGCTCAAAATTCTCCAAGCCAGGCTTCAGCAATACGTGAACCGTGAATTTCCTGATGTTCAAGCTGGTTTTAGAAAAGCCAGAGGAACCAGAGATCAAATTACCAACATCTGCTGGATCATAGAAAAAGCAAGAGAGTTCCAGAAAAGCATCTATTTCTGCTTTATTGACTATGCCAAAGCCTTTGACTGTGTGGATCACAATCAACTGTGGAAAATTTTGAAAGAGTGGGAATACCAGACCACCTGATCTGTCTCTTGAGAAATCTGTATGCAGGTCAGGAAGCAACAGTTAGAACTGGACATGGAACAACAGACTGGTTCCAAAAAAGAAAAGGAGTACGTCAAGGCTGTATATTGTCACCCTGCTTATTTAACGTATATGCAGAGTACAGCATGAGAAACGCTGGACTGGAAGAAACACAAGCTGGAATCAAGATTGCCAGGAGAAATATCAGTAACCTCAGATATGCATATAACACCACCCTTATGGCAGAAAGTTGAAAGGAAGTAAAAAGCCTCTTGATGAAAGTGAAAGTAGAGAGTGAAAAAGTTGGCTTAAAGCTCAACATTCAGAAAACGAAGATCATGGCATCTGGTCACACCACTTTATGGGAAATAGATGGGGAAACAGTGGAAACAGTGTCAGACTTTATTTTTCTGGGCTCCAAAATCCCTGCGGATGGTGACTGCAGCCATGAAATTAAAAGACGCTTACTCCTTGGAAGGAAAGTTATGACCAACCTAGATAGCATATTCAAAAGCAGAGACATTACTTTGCCAACAAAGGTCCATCTAGTCAAGGCTATGGTTTTTCCTGTGGTCATGTATGGATGTGAGAGTTGGACTGTGAAGAAAGCTGAGTGCCAAAGAATTGATGCTTTTGAGCTGTGGTGTCAGAGAAGACTCTTGAGAGTCCCTTGGACTGCAAGGAGATCCAACCAGTCTATTCTGAAGGAGATCAGCCCTGGGATTTCTTTAGAAGGAATGATGCTAAAACTGAAACTCCAGTACTTTGGCCACCTCATGCGAAGAGTTGACTCATTGGAAAAGACTCTGATGCTGGGAGGGATTGGGGGCAAAAGAAGGGGACGACAGAGGTTAAGATAGCTGGATGGCATCAGTGGCTAGATGGATGTGAGTCTGAGTGAACTCCGGAAGTTGGTGATGGACAGGGAGGCCTGGCGTGCTTCGATTCATGGGGTTGCAAAGAGTCAGACACAACTGAGCAACTGATCTGACCTGATACATACATATATATATATATATATATTTCCTTTATAGAAGGCATCATTCTAATCTTGGGTAAACAAAATAACCAAATCATAGTCCTTGCCTTCTAGAAGTACCCATCCTGGATGCTTAGAGAAGCATACGCTAAGAGAAGTATACTCTATTTTCATTTTGCTGAGAGTATTTCTTCAATAAACACATGTTGAATTTTATAAAATTTATTTTCTATTTCTGTTGATATTATACCACTTTTATTCTTTAGCATGTTACTATGGTACATTGCATTGTTTAAATTTGAAGTGTTGAACTAGTCTTTCATTACTAACATAAACTCTACTTGAATGTAATATATTATCCTTTTATATATTGCTAGATTTTATCTGTTAATATTTAGCTGAGGATTTTCTGTCTGTATTCATGATGAATATTTGTAGTTTTCTTTCCTCATAATTTTCATCTGATATGATATAAGGATGTTGCATGATGTTAAGAAAGATTTTCTCCCATTCAATTTTCTGGATATATTATGTACAAAATATATGACTTCTGTCTTAAATGTGTTGTATAGTTCACCAGTGAAACCACCAGGGATTGAGATTTACTTTTTTAGATATTACACTGTTTGTTGTGAATTTCATTGATAGTCAATTTTGATAGCTTTTATCTTTTAAGCGTTTAGTACATTCCATCTAATTTTTTTCAAATTTATTGCCATAGAGTCATTTGTAGTATTGTTCTGCTATTATTTTAATATCAGAGGAATATGCATTGTGTATTCTTTCCTTTCTTTGTTGGGCTTGCTAGAGGTATATCAATTTAATTGATCTTGAAAAAAACAAGAAATGTTGGCTTACTGATTTTCTCTACTGTTTGCTTGTAATTTCACTGATCTCTGCTATAATCACTGTTATCATATTCCTTGTTTGCTGTAGGTTTATTTTGCCCTTCTCTCATTCTTAAAGGTGAAAGCTTACTGATTTTGGATCATTCTTCTGTTCCAATATATGCATTTAATGCTATAAACTTCCCTCTAAGAACTGGTTTATCAGTACCCAACAGGTGTAACTACTTTTATTTAATTCAAAATATTTTAATTCATATTTTAATTATCTACAAAATATATGACTACATATATTCAATATTCATAATTCAATATAATTCAATATTTTTATTTAATTCAAAATATTTTCTTACATAGCTGAGACTTCCTTTTCAGACAACAGATTGTTTAGAAGTCTATTGTTTAACTTCCAACTTTGGGGATTTTGAAGGGATTTTCCAGATATCTTTTTGTCATTTATCTCTAGCATACTATTATGGTCATAAGATATGCTTTATATGGTATCAATTTTATTATCTTAATTGCTTGCCCTTCATTCCTGAAGTTACAAAATTTCTTCTGGAATCATTTTTGTTTAGCTTAAGGAACTTTCTTTTTTTGGCGGGGTGGGGTGGGAAGTCATATAGTGACAGATTATCTTATTTTTCCTTAATCTAAGAATGTCTTTATTTCAGTAATTTTTGAAGGATATTTTAACTGGATACAGAATTCTATGTTGAGAAAGAGTGGAGTCAAGATGGGATCAAGAGGGTGGGATCAAGATCAGAGTAGGAAGATCCTGAACTCACTTATTCCCACACATCAAAACTACAAGCACATATATAGAACAACTTTCTCTAAAACTAACCTGAATACCAGCAGAACAGGTCTTCTACAATTAAGGAGATAAAGGAAAAAAAAAAAAAATACTGAGATGGGTGGGAGGGACAGAGACATGACTTAATCAGGACCTACACCTCAACTGAGCAACCAAAGAAGGAAGAGACTCACAAGCACAGAGGTCCTCCCTGAGGAGCAGGAAGTTCAAGCCTCGCATTGGGCATCCTTACCCTGGGGATGGGCAGCAGGAAGATAAGCCCCTAACTGGTTCTGGAAAGCAGCAGGGCTTTTGAGCTGCAGGGCTGGAGAAAAGCAAGTGTGCTCCCAAAGGGCTTACACAAAACTTACTTCCTCTGAGTCCAAAGCAGAAGCAGCAGGCTGAAAAGTGTCTGGCACTCAAGTCAACTTGCCAAGACTGCTCAGGTAAGCCCCTTGATATGGCTGAAAATAGAAACACAACTTTCCAAAATCTTTGGGAGACAGCCAAAAAAAAAAAAAAAGAGGTCTAAGAGGGAAGTTCTTAGTGATACAGCTACTTTGAGAAACAAAAAAACCTCAAAGAAGTAATCTAACCTTATATCTAGAGAAATTAGAAAAAGATGAGCAAACAATGAAGTAGAGAAAAAGAAATAAAAAGATCACAACAGAAATAAATAAAATTGAGGATAAAAAGCAATATGAAAGGTCAAGAAAACTACAAGCTGGTTTTCTAAACATATTTTTAAAGACTGAAAAGCCTTTAGCTAGAATCATTGAGAGAAAAAGAGAGAGTACTCAAATAAATATAATTAGAAATGGAAGAGGAGAAATTACAACCAATATCACAGAAGTACAAACAATCACAAATGTACAGAATTATACACCAAAATTGGACAACTTAGAAGAAATGAATGAATTACTAGAAATAAGTAAGTGTCCATGACTGAATCAGGAAGAAATAGAAAGCCTTAACAGACTGATTAACTGAAGAAATAGAAAACCTTAACAGACTAATGAAATTGAATCTATAATCAATAAACACTCAACAAACAAAGTCCAGGACCAGATGGCTTCACAAGGGAATTCAACTACATCTTTAGAATTAATACCTATGTCTCTAAAACTATTTCAAAAAAATGCACCAGATGGAACACTTCCAAACTTATATTAGACCATCATCATCCTAATATCAAAACAAGAAAAAGACAGTGCCCTCCACCCACAAAAAAATTACAGACTAGTGTCACTGATGAACAAATGTGGGAAGCTCCAACAAAATATTGGCAAACTGAATTCAACAATAAACTGAAAGGATCATATATTATGATCAAGTGAGAATTGTTTCAGGGATACACGAATGTTATAATATCTACAAATAAGTAAATGTGACAAAATGCATTGACAAATAAAGGATTAAAACCATATAGTCATTTTGATGTATTTGTGTTCAGTTGCTAAGTCATGTCCAACTCTGTGCGACCCCATGGACTGCAGCCTGCCAGGCTCCTCTGTCCATGGGATTTTCTGGGCAAGAATACTGGATTAGGTTGCCATTTCCTACTCAAGGTATCTTCCGGACCAGGGATCCAGCCTACATCTCCTGTGTCTTCTGCATTGGAAGGTGGATTCTTTACCACTGAGCCACCTGGGAAGCCTGGTCTTCATGATAGATGCAAAAAACTCATCAGACAAAATTCAACATCCACTCATAATGAAATCTCACAATAAAATTAATATAGAAGGAATATACATTAACATATTAATAGTAAAGATGAATTATGACAAACTCACAGCTAACATCATACTCAATGGTGAAAATCTGAGAGCTTTTCCTCTAAAATCAGAAACAAGACAAAGATGCTCATCTTTGCCACTTTTATTCAACATAGCATTGAAGTCTTAGCCACAGCAATCAGACAAGTAAAAGAAATAAAAAGCATCTATATTAAAAGGGGAGAAGTAAACTGTCATTCTGTAGATATCATTATACCACATATCAAAAACCATAAAGACTATCCCCAAAATACTATTAAAACTATTGAAATAAGTTCAGTAAAATTTCAGAATACAAAATTAATATACAGAAGTATGTTGCATACCTACAAACTAACAATGAACTATAAGAAAAAGAAAACAAGAAAACAATCCCATTTATAATCATGTAAAAATTAAATAAATACCCAGGGGTAAGTTTAACAAAGGATGTGAAAGACCTGAAAACTATAAGATGATGAAGAAAGAAATGGAAGATAACACAAATAAATGAAAAGATACACTGTATACATGGATTGGAAGAAGTAATATCCGTACCACCAAAAACAATCTACAAATTCAATGCTGTTTTCTAAGTGCAATTCCTGTCAAAATACACATGGCATTTTTCAGAGAACTGGAATAAATAATCCAAAAATTTTTATGGACACACAAAATACCACAAATAGCCAAAGTAATATTGAGAAGGAAAAACGTTGGAGGTATCAAGCTCCCTGATTTCAGTCTGTACTAAAATTTGTAGTCATCAAAATAGTAGGTGCTGCCCCAAAAACAGATTGTTGTTGTTCAGTCACTATGTTGTCTCTGACTTTTTGTGACCCCATAAATTGTAGCACTTCAGGCTTCCCTGTCCTTAACCATCTCCCGGAGTTTGCTCAAACTCATGTCCGTTGGGTCAGTGATGCCATCCAACCATCTCAACCTCTGTTGCCCCCTTATCCTCTCGCCCTCAGTCTTTTCCAGCATCAGAGCCTTTTCCAATGAGTCAGCTCCTCAAATCAGGTCGCCAAAGTATTGGAGTTTCAGCTTCAAAACCAGACTTTCCAATGAATATTCAGGTCCTTTAGGATTGACTGGTTTGATTTTCTTGCTGTCCAAAGGACTCTCAAGAGTCTTCTCCAACACCACAGTTCAAAAGCATCAATTCTTCGGCACTCAGCCTTCTTCCTGGTCCAACTCTCACATCCATACATGACTACTGGAAAAAAAAATATATATATATATTTGACTATAGAAATCTTTGTTGGCAAAGTGATGCCTCTGCTTTTGCAGCACAATGTCTAGATTTGTCATAGCTATTCTTCCAAGGAGCAAGAGTATTTACTTTTGTGGCTGCAGTCATCTTCCACATTAAGTTTGGAGCCCAAGAAAATGAAATATGACACTGTTTCCACACCCCCCGCCCCACCCTGCTTGGCATGGGGTGATGGGACCGGATGCCGTGATCTTCACTTCTTGAATGTTGACTTATAAGCCAACTTTTTCACTCTTCTTTCACCTTCATCAAGAGGGTCTTTAGTTTCTATTCGATTTTTGCCATTAAAGTGGTATCCTCTGCTTATCTCAGGTTTTGACATTTCTCCTGGCAATCTTGATTGCAGCTTGTGACTCATCCAGACTAGCTTTTCACGTGATGTACTCTGCATATAAATTAAATAAGGCTGTGACAATATACAGCCTTGACTTACTCCTTTCCCAGTTTTGAACCAGTCTGTTTTTCCATGTCTAGTTCTGTTGCTTCTTGTCCTGCATACAGTTTTCTCAGGCGGCAGGTAATATGGTCTGGTATTCCCATCTCATTAAGAATAATCCAGTTTGCTATGACCCACACCATTAAAGACTTTGGCATAGTCAATGAAGCAGAAGTTGATTTTTTTTTAATTCCATTTTTTTTATTCTATGATCCAGCAGCAATTTGATCTCTGGTTTCTCTACCTTTCTAAATCCAGCTTGTACATCTGGAAGTTCTCAATTCATGTACTGCTGAAGCCTAGCTTGAAAGATTTTGAGCATGACCTTGTTGGCATGTGAAGTGAGTGCAGTTAAATGGCAATTTGAACGTTCTTTGGCATTGTCTTTCTTTGGGATTGGAATGAAAACTGACCTTTTCAGTGCTGTGACCTGCTAAGTTTTCCAAATTCGCTGATGTATTCAGTGCAGCACTTTACAGCATCATCTTGAAGGATTTGAACTAGCTCAACTGGAATCCCATCACCTCCACTAACTTTGTTCATATTAATGTTTCCTAAGCCCACTTGACTTCACACTCCAGAATGTCTGGCTCTAGGTAAGTGACCACATCATCATTATAATTTAGGTTATTAAAAGCTTTTTTTTTGTTGTTGTTCATCTGTGTGTTCTAACCACTTTTTCTTAATCTCTTCTGCTTCCGGTAGGTCCTAGCCATTTCTGTCCTTTCTGTTTCTATCTTTGCATGATATATTCCCTTGTTATCTCAATTTTCTGAAAGAAATCTCTAGTCCTTCCCATTCTATTGTTTTCCTCTATTTCTTTGCATTGTTCATTTAAGAATGCTTTCCTCTCCCTCCTTGCTCTTCTCTGGAACTCTGAATTCAGTTGGGTCTATCTTTCCCCTTCTCCTTTGCCTTTCACTTCTCTTCTTTCTCATCTATTTGTAAGGCCTCCTCAAACACTTGCCTTCTTGCATTTCTATTTCTTGTGGATGGTTTTAATCACAATCTCTTGTACTATGTTATCAACCTCTATCCACAGATGTTAAGGCACTCTGTCTACCAGATATACTCACTGTAATCTATTTGTCACCTCCACTATGTAATCATAAAGGATTTGATTTAGGCCATACATGGATGGCCTAGTGGTTTTCCTTACTTTCTTCAATTTAATTCTGAATTTGGAAATAAGGAGTACATGATCTGACCCACAGCCAGCTCCTGGTCTTGTTTTTGGTGACTGTATAGAGCTTCTCCATCTTCGGCTGCAAAGAATATAATCAATCTGATTTCCATACTGACCATTTGGTGATGTCCATGTGTAGAGTCATCTTGTCATTGGAAGAGTGTGTTTGCTATGACCACTGTGTTCTCTTGGCAAAACTCTATTAGTCTTTGCCCTGCTTCATTTTCACTCCAAGGTCAAACTTGCTGTTTTTCCAGGTATGTCTTGACTTCCTAATTTTGCATCCCAGCCCCCTATGATGAAAAGGGCATCCTTTTGTGTGTGTGTGTGTGTGTGTGTGTGTGTGTGTGTGTGTGTTAGTTAGAAGGTCTTGTAGGTCTTCACAGAAGATGGGGAAACAGTGGAAACAGTGGCTGACTTTATTTTTCTGGGCTCCAAAATCATCCATCTAGTCAAGGCTATGGTTTTTCCTGTGGTCATGTATGGATGTGAGAGTTGGACTATAAAGAAAGCTGAGCACCGAAGAATTGATGCTTTTGAACTGTGGTATTAGAGAAGACTCTTGAGAGTCCCTTGGACTGCAAGGAGATCCAACCAGTCCATTCTAAAGGAGATCAGTCATGAGTGTTCATTGGAAGGACTGATGCTGAAGCTGAAATTCCAATACTTTGGCCACCTGATGCTAAGAGTTGACTCATTTGAAAAGACCCTGATGCTGGGAAAGATTGAGGGAAGGAGGAGAAGGGGACAACAGAGGATGAGATGGTTGGGTGGCATCAGAGACGCAATGGACATGGATTTGGGTGGACTCTGGGAGTTGGTGATGGACAGGGAGGCCTGGCGTGTTGTAGTTCATGGGGTCACAAAGAGTCAGACATGACTCAGCAACTGAACTGAACCGATCTCCAGAAGACAGCAAATTTTAAGTGTTGACAAAGATGTAGAGAAAAGGAACTCTCTTGCCATGTTGATGGGAATGTAAACTGGTACAGCCACAATGGAAAACAGTATGAAGAAGATTCCTTAAAAAATAAGAGAGAGAGAAAGAGAGAGAGAAATATGATTCAACTACTCTTCTCCTGGGTATTTATCTGAAGAATGGAAGAACATTTGAAAAGATACATACATCCACCCCCTGCCACGTCCACTGCAGCGTTATTTATAATAGTCAAGATATGGAAGCAACCTAAGTGTCCATATTGTTGTTTTCCAGTTGCCAAGTCGTGTCCAGCTGCTCGTGACCCCATGGACTGCAGTATGCCAGGCCTACCTGTCCTTCACTCCTGAAGCCTAGTTTGAAGGATTTGGGGTATTACCTTCCTAGCATATGAAATGAGTGCAATTATACTGTAGTTTGAGCATTCTTCGGCATTGCCTTTCTTTGTGATTGGAATGAAAACTGACCTTTTCCAGTCGTGTGGCCACTGCTGACTTTTCCAAATTTGTGGACATATTCAGTGCAGCACTTTAACAGCATCATCTTTTAGGATTTGAAATAGCTCAGCTGGAATTCCATCATGTTCATTAGCTTTGTTTGTAGTAATTCTTCCTAAGGCCCACTGGACTTCATCCTCCAGGATGTCTGTGTCTAGGTGAGTGACCACACCACAGTGGTTATCCAGGTTATTAAGGCCCTTTTTTGTATAGTTCTTCTGTGTATTTATGTCACCTCTTCTTAATCTCTTCTTAATGGTTATCTGAATTAAATTCACCCATTCCCATCCATTCTAGTTGCCTGATTCCTAATATATTGATGTTCACTCTTGCCATCTCCTGCTTGATCAATTCAAAAATATAGTTCAATTTACCTTGATTTGTGGACTTAACATTCCAGGTTCCTATGCAATATCGTTATTTACAGCATCGGACTTTACATTGTCCACCAGACATATCTATAAGTAAGTGTCATTTCCACTTCAGCCTAGCCTCTTCATTCTTCCTGGAGCTACTTCTCTGCTCTTCCCCAGTAGCTTACTGGACGCCTATCAACATGGGGGGCTCGTCTTCTGGAGTCAAATTTTTTTGCCTTTTCATACTGTTTATGGGGTTCTTGAGGCAAGAACACTGAAGTGGTTTCCCATTCCCCTCTCCAGTGGACCGCATTCTGTCAGAACTCTCCACCATTACTTGTCCATCTTGGATGTGGGAGGTAAGAGCCACTGAGTCTGCACACTGGGACCTTCACGTGTTTTGCCACGGCTGCAAGCCCAGAATTTCAGTTCTTTACTGCTCCAGAGAAGATAAGCACAGAAGATGAGTGCATGTTCTTTTAGTCTTCCGTCTTGGCACTGAAGCTGTAACCCACCAAAGAAACATACCCCATGTCCGAGAACAAAAGATAAGCCACAGCGAGACCATAGGAGGAGTGCAATCACAATAAAATCAAATCTCATACTTTGTGGGTGGGCGACCCACAAACTGGAGAACAATAACACCAAAGAAGTTCTCGTACTGTTGCAAAGGTTCTAGGCCCCACGTTAAACTTCCCAACCTTAGGATCCAGCAAAGGGACTGGGAATTCCCAGGGAATCTGATTTTGAAGGACAGTGGGATTTGATTACAGAACTTCCACAGGACTGGGGGAAACAGAGACTCTCGGAGGGCATAGTGGAAACCTATTGCACACAGGACCCGGGGGAAAGGAGCAGTGACCTCTAATAGACTGAGCAAACCGGCCTGCGAGTGTTTGAGGATCCCCTGTGTGGGTCAGCAGCGGCCTGCCGTGGGGACTGGGGCACTGCCCGCAATCGTCCTGGGAGGTGCGTGTTGGCATGATTCCTTTTGGAGGTTGCCAGTAGCCCTACCATAGAGCCTTCAGACTCAGGCCAAACTAGCAGGGAGAGAGCACAGCCCCAGTCATCATCAGACAATTGGATTAAAGGTCCCAATGATTCAGCCACTAAAAATAAAGAAATCCTGTCATTTGTGACAACAAGGAAGGACCTAAAGGATATTATACTAAGTGGAAAAAAAAAAAAAAAGTCAAAGACAAATCTGTATGTTGTCATTTACAAGTAGCCAATAAAAAATGTACAAATATAACAAAACAGAAATAGGCTAATAATGGCAGTGATAAAAACTTGTGTTTGCCAGAGAGGAAGGGGTACAGAATGAATGAAAAGTGTGAACAGGATTAAGAGGTACAAACTAGCAATTGCAAATGAATCGCAAGGATATAATAAACTGCACAGGGAATATAGCCAATAATACTATAATAACTTAGTGTGTTGTGTAGTGTATAAAAATATTGAATTACTGTATTTTTCCTGAATCTCATATAGTATTGTAAGCCAACTATACTTCAATTTTTAAAAAAAGAAAAAATTTCTAGGTTGAAAGCATTCTTTTTTCACGGTTAGTCTGGTTAGAGATTTGTCAGCTTTACAATTTCACCGGCATCTGCAGTGGTTCAGTTTGGTTCTCAAGTCCTTCCCTCTGCTTCAGTGGATTCTTCCATTAATTCCACCAGGGTTAGCTCAGACTTATTTATGTTTATGAACCACTCTCGGGAGCTCTCTTCTCTTGCTCATTCTTCTCCATTACCCTGCATTCTCTGTATCCTTTAGGGCCCCTTACATCATGTGCTGGATACAATATTTTCTGCTTATTTATTTCTCAGTAATTTAGCTTCCCATCCTGCAAAGCAGTTTCATTCTTCTGGAGCTACCCTCATAGATAAGTGCTGTAAGAAAACACACACACACACACACACAAAGGGAAATCTAGAATTTTATGGTTCATAGGATATCTGTTCTGTAACTCCTCTGGCCAGGAAAATGGTTTTATCTTGAGCTTTTGAGGCCTGTGATATTCTGACTATCAATGTCGCCTTCCTTTCTAAAACCCTCTTTTATAGTTTTTACCCTACTTCAATAACTGCCCCAGCTCTGTCTTTAAGTGACTCTCTTGTCGGTTCTATCCCATTTTTCTATATCCTCCAATTTCCAAAATGCAATAGATCTGTGTTTGCACAAAACTGACTCTCCCTTAAACTTTTCTCCCATATTCCTATTTGAATAAACAATTTCCTGGAAATATTTTCAAAGAGTGTAGTCTTTCCTGCTGAGTAAATTCTTCTTTAATTTCATCATGAGCTACCATTGCTTACATTTAAAGTCATTCATCAGGAAGTCAGCGAGTGAACCAGAAATTTGAAATACTGCCAAAGAGAGTAAATGAAGAGATAACCAATAGGTAAATAATTAGGCATATATTTGTGTACTTACTATTTCTTTTTTTTTTTCTTTAATAGAAAATTATTTAATTAGTATACATGTGTTCCCCATCCTGAACCCTCCTGCCTCCTCCCTCTCCACACCATCCCTCTGGGTCGTCCCAGTGCACCAGCCCCAAGCATCCAGCATCGTGCATTGAACCTGGACTGGCATACTTGCAAAATTATTGTAGTTATAGTACAGTTTTGACGGAGAAGGCAATGGCACCCCACTCCAGTACTCTTGCCTGGAAAATCCCATGGATGGAGGAGCCTGGTAGGCTGCAGTCCATGGGGTCGCTAAGAGTCGGACACAACTGAGCGACTTCACTTTCACTTTTCACTTTCATGCATTGGAGAAGGAAATGGCAACCCACTCCAGTGTTCTTGCCTGGAGAATCCCAGGGACGGGGGAGCCTGGTGGGCTGCCATCTACGGGGTCACACAGAGTCGGACACGACTGAAGTGACTTAGCAGCAGTACAATTTTAAATGTGTTCTTAGCAAAAAAAAAGTTATCTGTAATTGGTATCAATCCTAAATTGTATTCTCTACTATTAGGCTCAAATGTTTACAAAATTAAATTGATTGTTTTAGACAAGAACTTTGCCTGCTCTAGTCTTTATCTTATGAGACAAATTTACTACCTAAACAATAAAAAAAAAAACTTACTTAATTTAAAATTGTTGATAATAATAGTGGTGAGAGTGGACATCCTTGTCTGAGAGGGAATGCTTTCAGTTTTTTTACCATTGAGAATAATGTTTGCTGTGGGCTTATTATATACGGCATTTACTATGTTGAGGTAGGTTCCTTCTATGCCCATTTTTTGAAGAGTTTTTCATCAATCTATTTTAGTGGTAGTTTATTCAAATATTGAATATGACAATAAAATAAATTTTGTTCTGTTAGTATATATGGGTGCAAAATACGTTTTTCCCTTCACATTTGTGATTGATTCCACATTCCTCAATTGCTCTCAGAAGATTATTATGTGTGTATTTTATTCCATGTAATTTCTTCTTAAATGTCTGATAATTCAGAGAACTTTTATTTCCCAATTGGGCACAATCAATGATATTACTAAAAATACTAAAGTGTGAAAGTCAATGATAATTAAAAGCTTTACAATACAGAAAGGTGAACTAATTCCTGTGTTGAAATAATAAGAGAAGAAAATACTAACATTGTACTTGGTGAGAAAAAAAATAAATGGGAAAGAGAAAAATCAAATGAATGGAAAGTGCAATTTTATACATAGCTAAAATATAACACACAATGCTTTAAACTTAAGAAATGTCAAAGTCCATATTATAAAGCAATTATCATTCAAGTAAAAATAAATTTTTAAAATGTCAAATTCTTTCTGTTGGTGATAATTCAATCCTCTTATTTTAATGTTCTTCCCCCCAAAAATTTGATTTCACCTATAAGAAAGTATGGACCTCCCTGCTGCCTCAGAGGGTACAGAGTCTGCCTGCAGGAGACCTGTGTTCAATCCCTGGGTTGGGAAGATGCCCTAAAGAAGGGAATGGCACCCCACTCCAGTATTCTTGGCTGGGAAATCCCATGGACACAGGAGCCTGGTGAGCTGCTGTCCATGGGATCACAAAGAGTCAGACATGACTAAGCAACTAACTTAGTGAACTTCCACTTCACTTTCATAGGAACCTATAGCATCTTAATTTTTATTTAAATTTTTATGAAGATAATATTCTAACACTAATCTATGACCAACCTAGATGGCATATTAAAAAGCAGAGACATTATTACTTTGCCAAAAAGGTCAATCTAGTCAAAGCTATGGTTTTTCCAGTAATTATGTATGGATGTGAGAGTTGTACTATAAAGAAAGCTGAGCACTGAAGAATTGATGCTTTTGAACTGTGGTGTTGGAGAAGACTCTGAAGAGTCCCTTGGACTGCAAGGATATCAAACCAGTCAATATGAAGGGAAATCAGCCCTGAATATTTATTGGAAGGGCTGATGCTGAAGCTGAAGCTCCAATACTTTTTTCCAACTTATGAGAAGAGCTGACTCATTGGAAAAGACCCTGATGCTGGGAAATATTAAGGCAGGAGGAGAAGGGGACGACAGAGGATGAGATGATTGGACGGCATCATCAACTCAATGGACATGAGCTTCAGCAAGCTCTGGGAGTTGGTGATGGACAGGAAGGCCTGGCATGCTGCAGTCCAAGGGGTAGCAAAGAGTAAGACATAATTGAGGGACTGAACTGAAATTATTCTAACACTAACTTCTAAAATTAGAACATAATATCCTACTTTTTATTTAAATCTTTTGGAGGATAATATTCCAAAACTAATATATCCAGTAGCTTAAAATATCTTAGTTGATTATGGTTTCTGTGAACATTTTATAGCATACTATTAACTATATTTTATGTTTTGCTATTATATATAAAATAAATTCCTTACTGGCAAAAAAAAATCTGTTATTCATCTATGTACCTTGAATGATGCCTACCACAGTGTCTCGAGCACAGTAGAAACTACATAAAGAACTAAATGTGAGTAGACCAGATTTTTTCGGGCATTTGATACATACATGTCACAGAATTGTCTTCTTTCTGACTCTGGGTCCTTACAGTGCACCTTGCACTTGGGAGCATTCTTTTTTTTAATTACCTGTAGTAATCCAGGCACCAAGAAAAGAGGAGATATGAGAATGAGGAAATTCTTAAAGAGGTGTGAAAGTTTCCTTTTGATATTCTTTAGATTGTTAAAATATGTGATAATCATTATGACTTTTAAAGAAATAATAGAATTTTATTTCTTCTAATGCCTGATGCCTCTGACCTAGATCCTCTGTACAGATATGCCAAAACAATGTTAGTACCAAGTTCCATAAGGTGAAATTAATTGATACATATTTATTAACATCTTACATTTCAATAGGAGATAAGATATTATACAAAAACTCAAATGAATATAATATGGTAAGTAGAGAAAAGTTGTTTTTTTTTTTTTTTTCCCAGTTTATAAAAACTGATACTCAAACTTGCCATCTTAGAACAGTGTGATCAAAAATTACAAAGTCCAGAGGAAACACATCTTGATCACCAAAATCACCCTGTGGTCTGGACAGTGACTGTATGAAGGAAACATATATTAATTAGTATTAGTATACATCAACAGATAGGCTATAAAAGAAAAACTGTTTAAATCACAAGGGCAATTAAAATCCCTGTATGTTGCCAAGTGAAGTAATTAATTGTGTAAAAAATATTTTTCTCTTACATACATTGCAGTGAAGCTGCTTTTTTATTTTTAAGATTGTTTTAAATTTGTTGTTGTTGTTGTGGCAAGTTGTGGAGAAAGAGGAACCATTATATAGCCTATGAGTATGTCTCAGTTTTTGGTTAGCCTGCATCCCTGGTCCATGAGCTTCACTGATGCTTGCCATGTTTTGTTTTTCTACCTTTCTGTAGAACAAGGAGGGTGAAAGGGCTGGAGTTGTGTATTTCCATTCTCTGCAGGTAGATTAGGTTCCAATCTCCTGTTGGAAGCTCAAGGGGATTCTTCTCTGATAATCACTAGGAGGGCCTGGTAGGCCTTCAGAAGGTCAAACTTTTGAAAATGCTAGGACTCTTCTATGATCATGTCTTAGAATTTTAATTCTCAGAGTTTTCTCCATTGCACTTACCACAATTCATGAATTACTGTCTCCTACTCCAGCATTGGACAAGGAACAACAGGCTGGTTCCAAATAGGAAAGGAGTACATCAAGACTGTATATTGTCACCCTGCTTATTTAACTTATATGCAGAGTACATCATGAGAAACACTGGGCTGGAAGAAGCACAAGCTGGAATCAACATTGCTGGGAGAAATATCAATAACCTCAGATATGCAGATGACACCACCCTTATGGCAGAAAGTGAAGAGGAATGAAAAAGCCTCTTGATGAAAGTGAAAGAGGAGAGTGAGACAGTTGGCTTAAAGCTCAACATTCAGAAAACAAAGATCATGGCATCTGGTCCCATCACTTCATGGGAAATAGATGGGGAAACAGTGGAAACAGTGTCAGACTTTATTTTTGGGGGCTCCAAAATCACTGCAGATGGTGACTGCAGCCATGAAATTAAAAGACGCTTACTCCTTGGAAGAAAAGTTATGACCAATCTAGATAGCATATTCAAAAGCAGAGATATTACTTTGCCAACAAAGGTCCATCTAGTCAAGGTTATGGTTTTTCCAGTGGTCATGTATGGATGAAAATCGCCAAAGAATTGATGCTTTTGAACTGTGGTATTGGAGAACACTCTTGAGAGTCCCTTGGACTGCAAGGAGATCCAACCAGTCCATCCTAAAGGAGATTAGTCCTGGGTGTTCATTGGAAGCACTGATGCTGAAGCTGAAACTCCAATACTTTGGCCACCTGATGCGAAGAGTTGGCTCATTGGAAAAGACCCTGATGCTGGAGGGATTGCGGGCAGGAGGAGAAGAGGATGAAAGAGGATGAGATGACTGGATGGCATCACTGACTTGATGGACGTGAGTTTGAGTGAACTCCGGGAGTTGGTAATGCACAGGGAGGCCTGGCGTGCTGCGATTCATGGGGTCGAAAAGAGTCGGACATGACTGAGTGACTGAACTGAACTGAACTCCAGCAGTGGGTCTGCATGTGAGTTTCTGCTCCCACAAATTAAGGTTCTCTTTATCCATCTGTCTCTCCAATTTTGGCATCAGCAGTTTAATCAGTGACTCCACTTCTCTGACAGTTCTAAGAAGGATTGTTGGTTTATCACTTTGTTCAATTTATTACTTGTGTTTAGGGCAGAAATTAAAAGACACTTAACTCCTTGGAAGGAAAGTTATGACCAACCTAGATAGCATATTCAAAAGCAGAGACATTACTTTGCCAGCAAACGTCCGTCTAGTCAAGGCTATGGTTTTTCCAGTGGTCATGTATGGATGTGAGAGTTGGACTGTGAAGAAGGCTGAGCACCAAAGAATTGATGCATTGAACAATTCATCAATTGTGGTATTGGAGAAGACTCTTGAGAGTCCCTTGGCCTGCAAGGAGAGCCAACAAGTCCATTCTGAAGGAGATCAGCCCTGGGATTTCTTTGGAAGGACTGATGCTAAAGCTGAAACTCCAGTACTTTGGCCACATCATGCAAAGTGTTGACTCATTGGAAAAGACTCTGATGCTGGGAGGGATTGGGGGCAAGAGGAGAAGGGGACAACAGAGGATGAGATGGTTGGATGGCATCACTGACTCGATGGACGTGAGTCTGAGTGAACTCCAGGAGTTGGTGATGGACAGGGAGGCCTGGCGTGCTGCGATTCATGGGGTCGCAAAGAGTCAGACACGACTGAGCGACTGAACTGAACTGAACTGAGAGACTTCTAAGTTCCTTTGCCTGGACTGGAAACCAGTGGTCCTGAATTGGTTTCTCTCTCTGTGTCTGTCTCTTTCTCTCTCAAACACACACACACAAACACAAGGCTTTCTTCATTTTCCATCCCCTTTTAATATCTCCTTATATTTGGGAGGGAGTAGGGATGTAAAAGATGATTGAGAACTTTCAGCATATGACTGGGTCTTGTCAGCTACGTACTTTATTTCAGGATAAAAACTCTGATAGCAAACACTTTGTATTTTAATATCAAACTGACCCACTTTTAATTTGCAACTTGAAAAGATCTGACTGCCCAAATACAAAGAGTCAAATATTGAAAGAGATTCTGGTCATTTGTTACTTAATCACCACACCACACCCACTAAGGTTTTCTTTGTGATAACCTTGCTCCCAAGTATACCTGTTTTTTCTCAGGTCAGTCTCACTCTTTTAACTCCTCCAGAAAATGAACTGGTTTCCCTCTGGAAGAGGCTATGACTAGGCTGTGTAGTGTGAAGGATCTCTAGCCTTCACACTGCCTCTTAAACTACTTACAACTACTCTTCCTTATTGTAGCCATCTCTTCCGTTCGCCCTAACTCCCAGCAGGACCTGATGTTCCAATTCCTGAGGCCAAGAGGAATTCCGTAATGAGATTCAGAGTTTTTCTCAGTTTGCACCACTAGTGATTAAGAATTTGGATTTCTCAGGTCAGATAACCCAGGTCTGTTAATTCATTTACCACTATTCCATCTACATTCTAGCTTCCAACTTTGTTTCTCTTCTCTGCCTTCTAGTTCTCTCCACCGCTGGAGTTTCACCTCCTTAAAACAATCCCTTTAACATTTTTTTTCCAGGATTTTGTTACACTGTGAAAATAGATACCAGCATACAATCCATCATTTTAACTGAAAATCCCTACAATGCTCTTACTAACATATAATCAAGACATTAGAGCAAATGCACTCCACCCATGAAAAAGTGAGCCGCAAATTTAATTTCACTAAGGACATTTAATCTACTAATTCTGCTAATAAGTCAAAATGTTAAAAAGTTGATCAAGAAAATTAGAATCTCAAAACAAATAATATCTTTTTTTTTTTCAAAAATAAGTCTAGTCTTTAAAAGAATAAAGAGGAAATGTGTTAAAGAAAACTTGTAGAAAGCATAAACTACAAAACATCATAAAGTATTTCCTGATTTGTTTTCCCAAAATATTCCCTGTGTCCTCCCAGAAGAGAAATATGGTTGTTGCTGCTGCTGCTGCTGCTGCTAAGTCACTTCAGTCGTGTCCGACTCTGTGCGACCCCATAGACGGCAGCCCACCAGGCTTCCCCGTCTCTGGGATTCTCCAGGCAAGAACACTGGAGTGGGTTGCCATTTCCTTCTCCAATGCATGAAAGTGAAAAGTGAAAGTGAAGTCGCTCAGTCCTGTCGGACTCTGTGCAACCCCATGGACTGCCGCCTATCAGGCTCCTCCATCCATGGGATTTTCCAGGCAAGAGTACTGGAGTGGGGTGCCACTGCCTTCTCCAATATGGTTGTTAAGACTCATCAAATATGCCACTTAATCCCACAGGCAAATGTAAGATGTGGCCTTAATGTTTTCTGCTTTTTTGTGTTATGAAACAACAAAGTACAATTAATCAGAATGCAATAAAATATATAAACTGTGATTTTGCTAACTTTTATTCTCAGAATAATTATCTTTCCTTCCTAAGTAAACAGTTTGAAATTTTGGAATATATGATTAATTGAAACAAGATACCAATGAGTATAACACTGGCTATATTGCTAAAGTTATCAGAAGATAAAATTTATATTTAATAAACATAGCAAGACATAACTGCTTGACTGTAATAGTTCTAGCAGGTAAGACTCTTATGAGCTCTGAGTGCTCAGACGCTAAGTCGTGTTCAACTCTCTGCGATCCCACGGACTATAATGCTCCAGGATTCCCTGCCTATGGGATTCTCTCTGCAAGAATACTGAAGTGGGAGCCATTTCCTTATCCAGGGAACCCCCCCTAACCCAGGAGCAAACCCAAGTGTCTGAAGTCTCCTACGTCAGCAGGCAGATTCTGTACCGCCACCACCACCTTTGAAGAGTAACATGTTCTGAGGCATACCCAGTCACTGCGTCACTCAGGCTTGTCCGACTCTTTGAGACCCCACGGACTACAACCTTCCAGGCTCCTCTGTCCAAGAGTTTTCCAGGCAAGAACACTGGAGTGGTCCGCCCTTGCCTCCTTCAAGGGGTCTTCCCTACCCAGGGATCAAACCTGTGTCTCCTGTGTCTCCTGCATTGGCAGGCGAATTCTTTACCACTAAGCCCCCTGAGGTGATATGTAAACTCATCAAACAGTAGACATGTTTTTTGACAGAATCTTCATAGTCTAGATACTGTGATTTATATTAAATACATTTGGTAAATTGGTCAGGCCTGAAAAGGATTGCTTATCATAGAAATGTGGCACGTCCAGGTCTCAGTGATTGCCACGAACAATACTATACTAAAGAGTAGCATCACTGTGCTGTGCTCAGCTGCTCACACATGTCCAACTTTGCGACCCCATGGATTGCAGCCCATCAGTCTCCTCTGCGGTGGGATTTTCCAGGCAAGAATACTGGAGTTGTTGCCATTTCCTCCTCCAGGGGATCTTTCCTACCCAGGGATCGACCCTGCATCCCTTGTGTCTCTTGCATTGGTAGGATTCTTTACCACTGAGCCACCAGAAGATCCAAAGAGTACATATATATTACTTTATAAATTATAAGGAATTCCAAAGTGTAATTATTTTTATTTCATAGAAACAAATCTATGAGGAAAAAAATATATAATCATTCCTAATTTACAATGGAGGCAACTGATACTTAAGGAAATTAAAATTCTTATTCCAATGCTCTATACAAAAAATGACATCTTGGTTTCTTCTACAAAGTTTCACTTCCCTGATCTGCTTCATATATATAATAAAGACGCTTTTATGTTCTTTTTTAAATTTTAAGTATTCACTACCTTGTTTCTTCTCCATTATTTCAGAAAATCATTTCAAATAAAAATAATTATCTACCCTGCCTGACTGCTACAGTATTTTGTTAGTAGAGGAACTGAGACACCATAAGCTAAGCAACTTCTTCAAAGTCACACAGTAAATATACAGTTAGTATAGTAACATGTAAATGTAAGAATCTCCTTCCCTGTTAAATAAATCTCCTTTAAATTTGTAATCAATGAAAATGTCTTATTGCTATGCCTTCCACTGGGCACAAATATATGCAGGAATGATAGACATGAAAAATAAGAGTCAACTAAATTATATAGCATGATTACTAAACACAAGGCTTATGTAGAGTTTTCATATGGATGTAAGTAAAAGACCTCATGCTTAAAGCATAACTGTAGTTATCTCTTTAATAAGATGTTAAAATAAACGTGATTTTAAAAATATTTCTATACACATGACAATAAAATGTGCACCATTAATAAGTTTAGCCCTTGGCAGCTTAAATTTACTATTGTTTTCAAATGTATGAGAATATTAGTAATTTTAACATTACTTTAAAATGGTATATATATTTGATAAGCATATTTGAAGAAGGCAAAATTGTTACTTTAAATTTAAATAAATAGATACACTTGTGAATCATGCAATTGATTATGCTTTACAGTTTCTAATATAATCTCAAATGAGTATGCTTTTTCTTTCCCGGTTATTGACTTTCAACTAAATAGCCAGCATAAATTAAACAGTTGCAGGTGAACAACTGGATCTTAATTTCTTCATTTGACTTTTAAGTACATGTATTTAAGATTATTTAATTAAATCTGCACTAGTGTCGTAAATTGACAAACATGCACACTGACAGCTTAATGGAAATGGAATTATGTCCAGTAAAAGATTCATGCTGATGCATGGCAAAACCAATACAATATTGTACAGCAATTACCCTCCAATTAAAGTAAATAAATTTAAATTAAAAATAAAAAAAACAGCAAAAAAAAGTGAAGTTGGAAATAAGCTCCTTCTGCGGAAATTCTATGAATAACTAAAATTAAAGGCTTTTGATGACATCTTGGCATTTGGAGGAGCAGAGCCTACAAAACACAAATAAACCTTTGAATCATTCCATGTACATTTATTGAATGTTTCAACAACTCTTTAGAGAAACAAAGTAAGACATTTTGGAGCTGTATTTCCTCCAACGCCTGACAGAGCCATTGTGCTTGACTTGAATATCAGACAGGACTTGTACAGCTTTCCACTGAATATTAACCTTGCTGTACTCCTGGTAAGCAAAGCACATGAAACAAGCAGCCAAGCCCTTCAGAGCACTAGCATGTGCTTCCTACCCACAAGTGACTTCTAAGCAACAATAACACTAATTTGTATGAATTTCCTTATTTTCTTTGGGTACCAGATCACTTCCAATATACAATCAGGTGGTTTGACACTCATTTGAATTATGGAACTCAGACTTTCTGTATCCCTTATGGAGTAAACATTTAAGCAAAGAGTGGGGACTATCATGTTGTTTCTTGAACTTACGTTTTCATGTAAAATATCATGTTTGAAACGAGATGCCAGTCCAGGTTTGATGCACGATACTGGATGCTTGGGGCTAGTGCACTGGGACGACCCAGAGGGATGGTATGGGGAGGGAGGAGGGAGGAGGGTTCAGGATGGGGAACACATGTATACCTGTGGTGGATTCATTTTGATATTTGGCAAAACTAATACAATTTTGTAAAGTTTAAAAATAAAATAAAAATTAAAAATAAATAAATAAAATCTTGCACACAAAATGTGAATGAACTCTCATTCACTGGTCCTCTCCCACTCCTGCTTTCTCATATACACACATACGTGAACATACCCCAAGTTTCATGAAGACACAAGAGTTGAGTTACTACTCATTTGGAGAACTAGGTCTCATTCAGAGATACCTGTCCAAATATCATCTGTGCATTATCATGATATGAATTATGTCACAGAGTTTTGACATATAGGTCAAGAACATAAGCACAATCAGTTCAGTTCAGTTGCTCAGTTGTGTCTGACTCTTTGCAACCCCATGGACTGCAGCATGCCAGGCCTCCCTGTCCATCACCAACTCGTGGAGTTTACTCAAACTCATGTCTATTGAGTTGATGATGCCGTCCAACCATCTCATCCTCTGTTGACTCCTTCTTCTTCCTCCCTCAGTCTTTCCCAGCATCAGGGTCTTTTCAAATGAGTCAGTTCTTTGCATCAGATGGCCAAAGTACTGGAGTTTCAGCTTCAGCATCAGTCCTTCCAATGAACACCCAGGACTGATCTCCTTTAGAATGGACTGGTTGGCTCTCCTTGCAGTTCAAGGGACTCTCAAGAGTCTTCTCCAACACCACAGTTCAAAAGCATCAATTCTTTGGTGCTCTGCTTTCTGTATGGTCCAACTCTCACATCCATACATGACCACTGGAAAATCATAGCTTTGACTAGATGGACCTTTGTTGGTAAAGTAATGTCTCTGCTTTTTAGTATGCTAGCTTGGTCATAAGTTTTCTTCCAAGGAGTGTCTTTTAATTTCATGGCTGCAATCACCATCTGCAGTGATTTTGGAGCCCAGAAAAATAAAGTCTGTCACTGTTTCTACTGTTCCCACTGTTTCCCCATCTCTTTGCCATGAAATGATAGGACCGGATGCCGTGAACTTAGTTTTCTGAATGGTGAGCTTTAAGCCAACTTTTTCACTCTCCTCTCTCACTTTCATCAAGAGGCTCTTTAGTTTTTCTTCACTTTCTGCCATAAGGGTGGTATCATCTGCATATCTAAGCCTATTGATATTTCTTCCAGGCTGATAGAATAGTCACTAATTGGAACATTCATGGTCACCACAGCAGAGCTCTAAAGGGTTTAATCTCGGGAATGCAATGCTCAACCAGAAGTGCCAATAATCACCTCTCCCAGAGCCAGCAACTATTGCCCAACAAAAGGAGGCTAGTCTGTGTTACACCCAGAAGGCAAAGGGTAAGGTTAATGAGTATCACTGTGCCTTAAGCAGGACTCACCAAAAGCAGGCCCTAAGATGAGGATACATATGAAGATAATTTATTAGGAAGTGCTGCCATGGGGGCAAAAAAAGAGTAAGGGAGTGGTGAAGAGAGACCAGGACGAGGAGGAAATTAAGCAAATATTTGACATTAAAGAAAGTCCTATGAAGGGCAATTTAGGCTCAACTCCACAAAGCATTTTGAAGACAGTCTTATGTCAGAGCAGTCTGGACTAGGGGCAGGGATGCTGGCGTCGTTTCTACTTCTGGGCTGGGAGCCATGTGCTAGGGCTCTTTGTAGGGTGATGCAAATCTCAGGTATTGCTGGCTTTCCTTGCAGGTGTTAGCTGTTGGATGTAAAACCACAATATGAAAATGGTAAAGAGATCTGTAAGCACACAGGTGGAGCAAGACTTCATCTACCACACATACACACACAACCTTCAAACCAATTAAGCATTTTGTTGTTGTTTTGGGAAGTTTATATTCCTTCAAAACAGAGACATTCTAGATTTCAAATTAAAGAAAACTTTTTTCTTCTCTCACCATTTTGAGGTTTATAATTCAAGTCAGAGTTCAATAAAAAATAATTACATCTCATTAATTTCCTAATTTTGATTTTTGGTTTAATTTTTCCAGTTTTCATTGTCCTGTAGATATTTCAAATCTCTTGACTGAGAAACTTCAGTTTGAGAATATGTTACCATTTAATATATTATTTTGCATATATTCTGTTAATAGGTACAAGGATAATGACAAGACTTTTTAAAGTCTACAAAATATATATCAAATGTAGCATTGCACCAGATTAAGGATGGAAGCAACATCTACCATTATATCATCTCTCTTCTTTTGAAGCTTCAAAATGGAGTTCTACGAATTTATGTCTTTTTCTTTAAATGTTTATAGTGATATATTTAAATTGTACTTTGTAATAATGATAAATACAAGTACTGGTTCTGCTTTGACAAGTCAACTTCACCTGTAATAAATATTATAAATCAGTAGCAAGGCTTTCTCGTTACTACAGTCTACACGCCATTGATACATATATGTCAAAAATGTTAAGAAACGTGTTACCTTACATTGCAAAACGACAAACCCTATTCTCCAATAACTTTATCCTAGGCAACACACTCAACTTTAAGGCCTACTAATGTTGTCATTAACAGGTTTAAAATAAGTTCCACAATTACATGTTGTAAAGAAAACAGATGACTCGCAGCCTGAAACATGGAAAGCAATAACACCAAGATAAACTCATTATATTTCAATTTTTTCAAACTAGACTTTTGCTGCGAAGTAGTCTTAATTGTCAAGTAAGAATGACATCATTCTAAGTGCCTTGAAAATCAGACCTTTTGTTGGACATCAAGTGAAACCATTTTATTTAAACTGAGAGAAATGCATGTATCTTTCTCTTTTCTATGAAAAATATTAACCACAAATGTTAACTGATTTAAAGAAACAAACAAAAGTGGCAAGGGTAAATCCATAAAATAGAAGTAATATTTTTGTTTTATGAAAGTAAACTAAGAAGGTATAATCTTTCAGATCTAGTATGCTCAATAATCACAGCCATAATACGTCTCCAATTGAAGAAAACAAGGGTCAGATAGATGCATAACAGACAATTGTGCTGAATACACACAAAACATTAGGAGACTAATCAGATACATGCATGATGATATCTACACTTCACCTTAGCCGAAAGGCCAAGAAGCGGTGGTGATTATTTAGACTGGTAAAAAAAAAAAAAAAAAAAATGAGACTGTACAAAAGCCTCTACTCAGGCTGCCCAAGGAGTTTTTCTACAATTGGGCGTCTCAATATTTGGCATTGTTAAGGAAAGACGTCACCTTCTGTGTAGCTATAATAACGCACTCTTGAATTTCTCCTTCAACGAAAGGGAAGTAGAACACTGGCTTCTGGAGTGTGAGGCCAATTCCCCGTTCTAAATTAATGAAGTAGAACACAAAATGTAAAAGTATTTAAAGGAATGCCATAGGAAACTTTCTCTCATTTTATAAATATTATTTGAGCTCCTGTAATGCACTGGCCCTGTGCAAAACCCTGAGCCTAGGGCAATAATCCAGACAGTTGTTCTTCCCACCTTCATAAATTTTATATTCTTTTGTGTGTGTGTGTGTGTGTGTGTGTGTATAAACTATGAGTGTAATTCTATAAAACACAATTACAGAATGTTTAAGGACTGCATTATATAGACAATGAGAATTTCTTTTTTTTTTTCCTATCAGTGTCCTTCTAATCCATCTCTATAGTATGTTTTCCTGTATTTAATAAATAACAATGGTAAGACTCTATTACATGTAACAGAAAACCCCACAGGACTTCATAAGGCCAGTTTTTGTCTTCCTTCACCAGAACGGAAGTTGAAGAAATGAGAACCAAGGCAGACCAACTTCTTTCAAACTCTTTCCCTTTATGTCCTTTTGGGCCACACACACCAAAAAAAATGTTTCCATCCCTATTTTAAGAGAGTTAGTGAAAGTTATTTAGTGTTTGATTCACTACTAGCAACAGGAGAAATTAGAACTTCTTGAGATATGATCTGCTAAGTGCTTTAAAAGAGCTGTGGTTGAAAGTTGCTCCAATAAAATAAATAAGTTGGTATAGATGTGTATTCTTTGCTTTACTTAGATTCCTGCTGAAAAACCTGATGATAATTTTCTACCTGAGTTCTTCAGGTCATAGAATGTCAAATGCTTTTCTTTTTTTAGCAGGTCTGTGCTATATTTGATATAGCAAACTTCCACTGTAGCTTACCCCATTTCCCACTGAAGTTGAGAGGAAAACATAAAATGTTAATATGAGTGGTACTTGTATACCATTTCCTCAAAAAGCTTTGGACCAGTACCACTGAACAGGAAAAGATTTTATTGGTTGTGACAGGTCAAAAGGCCAACAAAACTCCTTGAAGTAATGTATGGGGTGCAAAACCTCGGGTTCAGCAACTAAAACTCTTTTCTGATGATGACACAGCACATTTGTTTTTCAAGCCTATGCTTCCCATCTTGACAGTCTGCTGATAAAAGCAAGTTATGGATTATGACTTTGGTAGCATCCCATTAAGACTTCTATTCCCTCTGAGCACCAGAGTCCAGCAAAGCAACTGAGTCAACGAACACGCAGACACTTTAGCGTTTTAAAAGACTAAAGCTGGCTTTATACGTCAGTGTCTCTTTTGCTGTCTCGTACACCGCGTTATTGTTACCATCTTTCTAAATTCCATATATATGCATTAGTATACTGTATTGATGTTTTTCCTTCTGGCTTACTTCACTCTGTATAATAGGCTCCAGTTTCATCCACCTCATTAGAACTGATTCAAATGTATTCTTTTTAATGGCTGAGTAATACTCCATTGTGTATATGTACCATAGCTTTCTTATCCATTCATCTGCTGATGGACATCTAGGTTGCTTCCATGTCTTGGCTATTATAAACAGTGCTGCGATGAACATTGGGGTACATGTGTCTCTTTCCCTTCTGGTTTCCTCAGTGTGTATGCCTAGCAGTGGGATTGCTGGATCATAAGGCAGTTCTATTTCCAGTTATTGGATGCTTGGGGCTAGTGCACTGGGACGACCCAGAGGGATGGTATGGGGAAGGAGGAGGGAGGAGGGTTCAGGATGGAGAACACATGTATACCTGTGGCGGATTCATTTTGATATTTGGCAAAACTAATACAATTATGTAAAGTTTAAAAATAAAATAAAATTAAAAAAAAAAAAAGACTAAAGCTGGCTTTAAATGCCAGAATTAGAAACAAATTCTTGGAGCTATCTCCTCTTGTCTGATATTAGGAAATGCAATCTTAGTATATTTCAAAAGCATCCTTTGACCTGTTGCATCCTTCATCCCAACCACTAGCAGAATAATGTTAATATTTATACAGTAGGTTTTAATTATCTATTAAGTGAAATGAATTCACCCTCCAACCTGTTCTATGTATCTCAAATGTAATTGTATTCAGTTCAGTTCAGTTGCTCAGTCATGTCTGACTCTTTGGGATCCCATGAACTGCAGCATGCCAGGCCTCCCTGTCCATCACCAACTCCCAGAGTCCACTCAAACCCGTGTCCATTGAGTCAGTGATGCCACCCAACCATCTCATCCTCTGTTGTCCCCTTCTTCTCCTGCCCTCAATCTTTCCCAGCATCAGGGTCTTTTCCAATGAGTCAGTTCTTTGCATCAGGTGGCCAAAGTATTGGAGTTTCAGCTTCAACATCAGTCCCTCCAATGTATTTTTATGTAATTGTATTAGATCATATTTATTGTCTTATCTGCTAAATTCTTTTGAAAGTTAGTTGGGGACTATATTGACCATACCACAAGGTAGATATATAATCAATATAATGAACTTGTTATGATTTACAAAAAGTAAAATCACATACTTACATTAAAAATTAATGCTTTATTAATCAATGCCACACTGCTTTTTCCCCCCTTTGACCAACCTCTCTTTATTTCTATCTCCACCATCTCCCCTAGCCCCTGGCAACCAATATCCTACTATTTGTTTCCATGAGTGTACATTTTTTAAAGTTTCCGTATATAAGTGACACCATGAAATTTGTCTTTCTCTTATATTTCTTATTTAAGTTAGCATAATGCCCTGAAAGTCTCTGGTAGCTCACTCAGTAAAGAATCAACCTGCAATTCAGGAGATCCTGGTACAATCCCTGGGTCAGGAAGATCCCCTGGAGAAGGGAATGAAAACCAACTCCAATATTCTTGCCTGGAAAATTCCATGGACAGACCATGGGGTTACAAAGAGTCAGACACGACTGAGCCACTAACACAATGCCCTGAAAGCCCATTCATGCTGTTGCAAATGCAGGAATTCTTTTGTTTGTGTCTAATGGTTGAAAAACATTTGGTATATGTGTGGCATATTTTTTTTATACATTCATCATTGATGAAGACTAGGCTCTTTCAATGTCTTGACTATAGTATTTAATGCTGAAGTGAAAATGCAAGTATGGATATCTCTGTGATATCTTGTTTTCATTTCCTTGGGACATACAGTTGAACCTTAAACATGAATTTGAACTGCACAGGTTGTAAATGTGGATTGTTTTTCCTCTTTTCCATAAATACATACTACATCACTACAGGATCCATGTTTGCGTGTATGTCAAATCTTGAACTGTGATAGCCAATTGTAAAGTTGTAGTGGGATTTTCAACTGCACAGGAGTTGCCACCCATAACCCCAGCACTGCTCAATGGCCAACTGTACATCTAGACATGGGATTGCTAGAATATATGGTAGTTCTGTTTTTAATAGCTTGAGGAATCTCCATACTTTTGTCCATAGTGACTACACCAATTTACATTCTTGTCAACAATGCACAAGAGGCCACATCCTCATTAACATGTGTTAACTCTCGTCTTCTCGATGATAGTCATTCTAACTGGCCTGAGGTGATAACTCATTGTAGCATCGGTTTCAGTTCCATTGATTATTAGTGATATTGAGCAGTTTTTTTGTGTGTTCTTGTTGGTCATCTTTACACCTTGGAAAAATGTCTATTCAGTTTCTCTGCACAATTTTAATTTGAATTAATTGTGTTTTTGTTTTGCTTTGCTGTAGAGTTGTATGAGCTCTACATATTTTGGATATTAACCCCTTACAATCTATGATTTGCAAATATTTTCTCCCACTATTTAGGTTACCTTTTCATGTTCTTGGTGATTTTCTTTGCTGTTTAGAAGCTTTTCGTTTGATGTAGACCAACTTGTTTGTTATTGCTTTTGGTCTCAAATCCTGAAAATCATTGCAGACAATGAAGTCTAGGAATTTATTGCCTAAGGTTTCCCCCCGCCCTAGGAATTTTATGGTTTCAAGTCTTATATTTAAGTATTTAATCCATTTTCAGCTGATGTTTGTGCATGGTGTAAGATAAGCTTCCAGTTTCATTTTGTGCATGTGGCTCTCTAATGGTCTCAAAACTTATATTAAAGAGACCATTGTTTCTCTATTGTATATTCTTGGATTCTTTGTCATAACTGACCATAGATGCACATGTTTGTTTGGGGCTCTCTATACTGTTCCATTGGTCTATTTTTTCTAATGTCAAAACATACTGTTTTGATCACTATAGCTTTGTAATATAGTTTGGTATCAGGAAGTGTGATACCTCCAGGTTTGTTCTTCTTTGCAAATATTGTTTTGACTACTGGGGGTATTTTGTGATTCCATACAGTTTTAGAATTGTTTATTCTAGTTCTATGAAAAGTAACATTGAAATTTTGATAAGCATTGCAGTGAATCTATAGATCGCTTTGGATAATATTGATATATTGACAATTTTAATTCTTTTAATCCATCAACATTGCATATCTTTCCACTTGTTTGTGCCTCCTTCAATTTCTTTCATCAATGTTTTGCAGTTTCAGTGCACAGATCTTTTACCTCCTTGTTTAAATTTATTCCTAAGTATTTTATTATTTTTGATTCAGTTGTAAATCAGACTATTTTTATAATCTCTCTGATAGTTCATTTTTATTGTATAAAAACAAAATTGATTTATGTGTATTGATTTTTGTACCAGCAACTTCACTGAATTGATATGTTTCAAACAGTTTTTTTTTTTTTTTTTTGTGGACTGTAGTTTTTGAATACAGTACTATATCTTCTGCAAACAGAATAAAGTATTTTATTCATTTTTCCTGTAAACAAGTTCTGGTTAAATAAAATGGTGGGAGTGAGCACCCTTATCTTGTTCCTGATCTTAGAGAAAAAGCCTTCAGCTTTCATTATTGAATACGATGTTAGTTGTGGGCTTGTCATATACAAACTTTATTATGCTGAGGTATGTTCACTCAATGCTCAGGTTTCTAAGAGGTTTATAGTGAAAGAATTTTCAAATGCTTTTCTGTGTGTATTGAGATGATCACATGGTTGTTATTCTTCAGTTTGCAATCATGGTATATCACACTGATTGTTATGTGGATTTGAACAATCCTCCCATCTCTGCAGTGAATCCATGTGATCAACGGGTGTGAGTTTTGAAAATGCATCTTTGTATTCAGTTTGCTGGGATTTTCTTGAGGAGTTTGCATCTATGTTAATCAGGAATATTGGCCTGCAATTTTCTTTTAGTTTTCCTTGTCTGATTTTAGGACCAGGGTAATGCTAGCTTTGTAAAACTAATTTTGAAGAGTACCCTCATCTTAAATTTTATGGAAGACTTTGAGAAGGATTGGCACTAGCTCTTCTTTAAAATTTTGGTAGATTTCACTAGTAAAACTATTTGTTCCTAGGATTTTCCGGGACACAGAAGTGTTGGGAGCTTTTTGATGACTGATTTAATCTCCTTAGTTGTGGGTCTGCTCAGATTTTCCATTTATACAAATTTATCCATTTTCTGGATTGTACAATTTGTTGGCAGATAATTCTTTGTAGCAGTCTCTTATAATCCTTAGTGCTTCTGTGGTATAGGTTGTAATATTTCTTCATTGATCTCAATATTTTATTTACTTGAGTGATCTTTCTTTTTTATTGGGAAGTCTAGCTAAAGATTGCCTATTTTGTTTATCTTTAAAAAAAAAATCTTCATTGCATTGACATTTTCCACTAATTTTTTATTCTTTTTTATCTATCCTCTCTCTTCTACTGTTTCCTTCCTTCTAAGTTTGGGCTTTGTTTCTTTTTTTCTTTCCTAGTTCACTGAGGTGTCATGTTAGATTGAGATCCTACTTTTTTCTTATTGTAGGTGTTTATCTCTGTAAAGTAGCCTCTTAGAATTGCTTCTGCTTCAGCCCATGTTTGTTATGCTTTTTTGAAGAACTCAGGTTTTTAAGGTGCTTTCCCCCTGATTTATTTAAATTGTTTTATAGAATGGACATTAAAACACTAAGAAGATTAATATAGTTCCAAATTTATAATTCCTCGTCTGCCAAGGCAATGGCCTACTAAGTTTTTGATTTCATTATTTTTGGACTGGATTATTTTCCTTTCCTGCCTTACTTTGTTATGTTTCCCGTGTAAAATGGAGCCAAAGCTAAGTAGAACTATATAAATGATGTCTGTCTCTAACTCACACTGATCACTGTGTAATAGTTAGCTAAAATGAAGCAAGGCATATGGTGAGGCACAATTTTTATTTTAGATTATCATAATATTTAATAATTGTCACATTAAAAGTAAAACTGCACATTGAAAATGATCACCTATTTCCATTTTAAAGTCCCTGGGAAGTGGTCTCTCACTATTCTGACTGGAATCTCCAGTGGCTTTTTTTTGTTGGTTTGTTTTGGGTGTATATGTGTGTAACATGGCTGGAATCTCCAATGTGGCTTTTTTTTGTTGGTTTGTTTTGGGTGTATATGTGTGTAACATGGCTGGAATCTCCAATGTGGCTTTTTTTTGTTGGTTTGTTTTGGGTGTATATGTGTGTAACATGGCAGTGGAGCACCCATTCTAGAAAAAGTGTGAGGGGAGGACTTTATGCTCAGGAAGTGAACTGAATAAGAAGAGAAGTTAATTCAACTATATCCAATGGAACATTTTACTTAAAATGTAGGAGCAAATACAAGGGTTCTTCTGACAAGAAAATATATATACATTGGCACTTCAACTTTTTTACTCTGGTTTAAAATTATTTAAATTTTCTGTTGTCTGAGGTGACATTGAGGAAGGATACTTCAAAGGACACAATCCCAAAGTCCCCAGGGAGTTAGTCTTAGTAAGGGTGACGTGAGTTCAACTGCTGGGCAGGTATTGGTCCAGTGTTCAAGGCTCCTCAGTCAGCACCATACACAATTTGGGTAAAAATGATAAGCAAAACCAATGCGATATTGTAAAGTAATTAGCCTCTAATTAAAATAAATAAGTTTAAATTAAAAAAATGATAAGCAGCTGTGGATGAGAACCGAAAGCTCTTTGTGGAAAACAAACAGTAATGTTAACTAGCTTCAATATGGAACACTCATTCTGACAGGAGCACTGAGGAGAAGGCAAGATCTTCCTCTGATCCTTTTAGCTTTGCATGTTCTTTAGAATCGTCATCTGGATAGATATCCAAGATAATGATTTCTGTTGGAGGGTAAGATATCAGTGAGTGTGACTTTTCCTGCAGCAGACATGGTCTATAGAGATACCGCTTGCGTTTAGCAGTTCCTGGCTTGGGGAACAGGATCCTAGCTGAAATCTCATGTAATCCTGGCAGCAGCACATTTAACAGGCTGACCAGACATTTACTTCCCTCTCTGAGAATCGGTGGTGGTTGCAACGTCTTCAGTGGTGTAATCACATCTGAAGGTCTTAGTCTTGTGATCACAGGGGAACGCCATAGAGGAAAGACATAAGTGGGAGGGAGACTTGGAATCATCGTCATTAGGACAATAAAATGACCTTTTGAATCTTTAAATTTTGTTAGCTCTTATAGAGGAAAACATGTAGAGTGTGTGGGTTGATTCAAGGCAAGTTTTTTTTTTTTCCTTATAATCTTTAGAGCACTTTAAACCAAAATTAAACTTCTCTATACTTTAGTGAGATTTATTTAACTGAATATCATATTTTAAAATGTAATTCCAAGTATAAATTTTTAGCCAACTCTTTAGAAAAACTGTGTTCATATATTATGGTGCTTTATACCTAATATATTCTTATTTAACTCTGTTTTCTTTTTTTAATCATTGAAAACAAACTATAGTTTTTCTGAAAATGTTATACATAATCTGCATTGCATAATACATTCAGTTCAGTTCAGGTCAGTTTCTCAGTAGTGTCCAACTCATTGCAACCCCATGGACTGCAGCACTCCAGGCTTCCCTGTATATTACCAACTCCAAAGATTCTCAAACAAATATGCGAATGTTCAGAGGTCATCCTAATTCATACTCAGTTCTGAAATGAAACCACTTTACTTTTCTAAGTTGGGCATCAGTATATGGAACAAATCAAATTTATGGTTATATATACACAGATTATAAATTGTGCATTACCAATTATTCATTATGAATAAGAATTAGAAATGATACTAGAAGTATATCCTAATTTTAAACTAGCAATTATTTCAGTTTCAATTGCTTTTACATTTTTAATATGGGAATAGATTTTATATAAATAATAGTAAAATTTTTCAGAATCAAAACATGATTTTCAAGTAAAAATAGGACTTCTTTTGTCCAATTTTTGTTTTATATTTGTAAGGAAAATTTAATGATTAAATTAAGAGAGAGTTTAACTAGGCCAACCACTATTATTATAGAATTATTTACCTAAATTTAGAAGTCTTTTTAAATAAAATTGTGGAACAAGTTGCAATAATTTGTTCAATCAGTTTATTAGTGGTAATTTTTTTAATGAGCTGTTAAAATATTAAAATGAATTTTTATCTGGAAATGTAAAATGTTGCATTTATTAATAATGTGCACTACATAACTAATTAAAGAGACTGAAGAATGTTAAATTAATTTTTGATGAAAATTGTTTTCTCATACAGTTAAACTAATTTTGCAAGTTTTTGTGATCCTTTAAATTATAAAATGAATTCCCTATTTCTACTCAGCAACAGAGTGTTATATATTTTTCATATACAATCCTGACTCCACAGGGGAAATAAAAACAGAAAGAACATAACATAAATATCTCCAACTGAGGAGTTCCAAACTGGATTTTTAATAGTGATTAATCCATTTGGTGTATTAAATCGAAGGGAGACAATGTTCCCTTTAGAAAAGATCTCACAGTCAAATATATAATCACTCTGCTTATAGAAAGAAATGTGTTTCCCTCCCATTCACTCTTGATGAGTTAGTCCATTGTGATATATTGAGGTTTGTTTAATTATTTCAGCTCTTATTTACTACTCCATAGAGAATTTTATCACAGTCTAGGCATTTAGTGATGGTACATATTTGTATTAATGATGGCATACTTTCAAGTTAATTCCTTATTTTGAATTCCAGTACCAATGGTAATATTTTTTCTGAATTGTTAGAACACAATTAGCATATTTATCAACATCGATCTTTTGTTAACTTCTCTAATGATATTTTATCCTAATATTTGTTGCATTCCTCAGAAAAATCTGAAGCCTTTTTAAATGATGATTTTAATTGTATTATGAAGACTAACATCTCCCAGATTGGTTTCACTTTTAACCAAATCAATATATAAGTAATTACAAAGAACTTCATAACAGATTATTCAATCTTTGAATTCTATCATCCTTTCTGTAGATATTAGCACTGATTTGTTCAAATAAGACTTCTTACTGAATTTCAACCCAGGAGTGACAAAGTAACAATAAAATTAAGCATGAATATGTGTGTTTGTACATATTCTTTCTACCATGAATTTTTAAAGCTAAGATATGAAATCAAATATTTCAGTCAAATATACTTTCTACGTAGAGTAAAAAGTGGATTTTCTTCTACTCACATCCCTTTGTAAACCATGAAGTAGTCAAATTTTAGTAGAATTTATATAACCATTGGTTTGTTTAGCACTGGAAAAAAGGAATCACTGCAATTTTGATTTATTCCCAATATATTCTGAACTCTGTATAGCCATCTATGTTTCTAACTAGGAAAACTGATGAGAAGCTGAATATAATAAGGAGCATTTGAAACTGCTATCTTGCAAAACAGAGGGAAAGGCTCTTTCTTCCTTTCTTTCTTTTTCTTTTGGTAATGTTGATAAATTCAGATTAAAATATCTTGCTGAAAATTTTAGACAATGATTCATTATGTCAGTTTATTTACTAGTTAGAAATAATTGTGGGTTTTAACATGTTGTGTCATGAACCTTGAGGAACATATACGTAAAACATATTCTTTGAGCTCAAGAAGCTTACTGCTTAAAAGGGCAATCTGACATATGAAAGAATGCAAGATAGAGTAATATATGTCATGAAAATGGAATATAGAAACAAAAAGGATGAGGTGAAGTTTGGGGAAGATTCTTTGAAGGAAGAAATATTTCATAAAAATATTACATAAACATTAGGCATAATTCAACCTTGAAAAGTGAAAGTGTTAGTCGCTCAGTCATGTCCAACTCTTTGAGACCCCATGAACTCTAGTCCACCAAGCCCCTCAGTCCATGGGATTCTCCAGGTAAGAAGAGTGCAGGATAACCATTTAATTCTTCAATGGATCTTCCCAACCCAGGGATCGAACCTGGGTCTCCTGCATTGTAGGTAGACTCTTTACCATCTGAGTCACCAAGGAAGCCCAAAAAGTAACCTTAAAAAGGGTCACGAGTTATTGCAAACATAGGAATTAGCATAAACAAAAAGAGCAATAAAACAATGCCAAATTTTGGAATAAAAAATGTATTAAGGGGAAGGGAGAGGCAGAGGATGATGTAATTAGACAGCATCACTGACTCCATGGACATGAACTCGAGCAAACGCCAGGAGATAGTAAGGTACAGGCGAGTCTGGAGTGCTGTAGTCCATGGGGTCACACAGAGTCAGATATGACTTAGTGACTGAACAACAGGAACTTTGTATGCATCTTTATGTATCTTTTTCTGTGTGTATGTGTATCTGTAATAGAGGTAGAGACCATAGAGATAACAAGACAGAGAAAGGTAAAATTAAAGATAGATCTGAATGTCTGAATATAAAAACAAGGCTAGATAAGGATGGTTTCTTAATTACATGTCAAAGTATGTGATCAGAGTCTACAAAAATATTAAACAGTAGGTTAAATAACCGGAGAAGGTGATGGCACCCCACTTCAGTACACTTGCCTGGAAAATCCCATGGACAGAGGAGCCTGGTGGGCTGCAGTACATGGGGTCGCGAAGAGTCAGACATGACTGAGCTACTTCACTTTCATGCATTGGAGAAGGAAATGGCAACCCACTCCAGTGTTCTTGCCTGGAGAATCCCAGGGACCGGGGAGCCCAGGGGGCTGCTGTCTATGGGGTCTCACAGAGTCGGACACGACTGAAGTGACTTAGCAGCAGCAGCAGCAGCAGGTTAAATAACAGTGGTTATAAAAATAATAATAATAAAGAGCCATTCCTATTTATCAATATTTTATGTATTTTGGACAATGAACTAGTGGATTTTAAATATTTTTCTTTTTTAGAAAATAATACTAAACAGTTTGAAATATTAGAAAACTTAGATTCCGTTCTTAGTGCCATAACTTTCTCAGTCTGAAATTGGCCAGTGTGGTTTTAAAAAGCATGGATTCTGGAGTTTAAAATTCCTGTTTGAACCCTAGCTTTATCATTTGATAGCTTTGTGATCTTGAATAATCACATAATTCGTGTATGTCAGTTTTCATATTTATAATTAATCTCCAGCTCAGAGATATTTTGATGCCAGACTGAACACATCCTTTAGTGTTTTTCCCACAGTAAACAGAGTAACAATATTGAGGTTAGCTATTTTTATGATGTCTGCAATGACCCTATGCTTAGTAAATATTTTCACATAAGAAAGGTGAAGAGCAGTGATGTTCAATAATTTGCTTAAACCAAAGGGAAAGTAGAAGAAAATTTCAAATCCATACCAATCTCACTCCAAAGTCTGTAATATTTCATAGTGCTCAACTGTCTCTTATAAATAAATATGTCTTGGAAATATTCTCTGATGGAGAATGGATTTTTAAAAAGGCGGAACTAAAAGCAGAAATATCAGTTATAGGTTCTTCCCAAATTCAAGCAAGAAATAATGAGGATTGAACTGATGATCAGAATGGAGAGGAATATATGTGGGGTTTTCAACATGTTTAGGAAGTGAATGTGAAACTGATCAAGAAGAGCATATTGGACACCTCTTGTGCACCTTACCAAAATCTGTCTTTCCCCACCTTCCATTAGCCACTACTTCACTACTACCAATACAATCACCTTCTAAGGTTTTGAAATGTATTATTATTATGGCCATACAGTTCTTAAGAAGGAGAGGTTCTATACAGTCAGGAAAAAGTAGACTGGAAGCTGACTGTGGCTCAGATAATGAACTTTTCATTGCAAAATTCAGACTTAAATTGAAGAAAGTAGGGAAAACCACTAGACCATTCAGGTATGACCTAAATCAGATCCCTTACTATTATACAGTGGAAGTGACAAATAGATTCAAGTGAATAGATCTAATAGGCAGAGTGCCTACAGAACTATGGACAGAGGTTTGTAACATTGCACACAAGGCAGTGAGCAAAACCATCCCAAAGAAAAAGAAATGCAAAAAGGCTGTCTGAGGAGGCCTTACAAAAAGCTGAGAAAAGAAGAGATGTGAAAAGCAAAGGAGAAAAGGAAAGATAGACCCATTTGAATGCACAGTTCCAAAGAATAGCAAGGAGAGATAAGAAAGCCTTCTTATGTTATTAAGGCAAAGATATAGATGAAAGCAACGGAATGGGAAAGACTAGAGATCTCTTCAAGAAAATTAGAGATATCAAGGGATCATTCCATACAAAGATGGGCACAATAAAGGACAGAAACAATATGGCCCTAACAGAAGCAGAATATATTAAGAAGATGTGGCAGGAATATGCAGAAAAATTATATAAAAAAATCTTAATCACCTAGATAACCATGATGGTGTGATCACTCACCTAAGGCCAGACATACTGGAGTGTGAAGTAGGTGGGATTTAAGACTCACTATGAACAAAGCTAGTTGATGTGATGAAATTCCACCTGAGCTATTTCAAATCCTAAAAGTTGATGCAGTGCTACACTCAATGTGTCAGCAAATTTGGAAAACTCAGCAGTGGCCACAGGACTGAAAAGGTCAGATTTCATTACAATTCCAAAGAAAGGCAATGCCAAAGAACGTTCAAACTATCACACAATTGCACTCATCTCACACACTAGCAAAGTAATGCTCAAAATTCTCCAAGCCAATCTTCAACAGTACATGAACTGAGGTCTTCCAGATGTTCAAGCTGGATTTAGAAAAGGCAGAGGAAAATTGCCAGAGATCAAATTGCCAAAATCAGTTGGAACACAGAAAAAGCAAGAGATTTCCAGAAAAAAATATCTACCTCTGATTCATTGACTATGCTAAAGCCTTTATTGACTACTTTGTTGATTTATTGACTACACCAAAGCCTTTGACTGTGTGGATCACAACAAACTGTGGAAAATTCTTAAAGAGATGGAGATACCAGACCACCTGTCCTGCCTCCTGAGAAATCTGTATGCAGGTCAGGAAGCAACAGTTAGAACTGGACATGGAACAACAGACTGGTTCCACATCAGGAAAGGAGTACATCAAGGCTGTATATTGTCACTCCACTTATTTAACTTATATGAAGAGTACATCATGAGAAATGCTGGTCTGGAGGAAACACAAGCTGGAATCAAGAATGCCGGGAGAAATATCAATAATCTCAGATACACAGGTAACACAAGCCTTATTGCAGAAAACAAAGAAGTACTAAAGAGCCTCTTGATGAAAGTGAAAGAGGAGAGTGAAAAAGTTGGCTTAAAACTTAACATTCAAAAAGCAAAGATCATGGCATCTGGTCCCATCACTTCATGGCAAATAGATGGGGAAACAATGGAAATTTCCTTGGGCTCTAAAATCACTGCAGATGGCGACTATATCCATGGAATTAAAAGATGCTTGCTCTTTTGAAGAAAAACTATGAGTAAACTAAACAGCATATTAAAAAGCAGAGATATTACTTTGCCAACAAAGGTCCGTCTAGTCAAGGCTATGATTTTACCGGTAGTCATGTATGGACATGAGAGTTGAACTATAAAGAAAGATGAGCACTGAAGAATTGATGCTTTTGACCTGTGGTGTTGGAGAAGACTCTCGTGAGTCCTTGGACTGCAAGGAGATCCAACCAGCTCATCCTAAAGGAGATCAGTCCTGAATATTCATTGGAGGGACTGATATTGAAGCTGAAACTCCAATACTTTGGCCACCTGATGCAAAGAACTGACTCATTGGAAAAGATCCTGATGCTGGGAAAGATGGAAGGTGGGAGGAAAAGGGGAGGCCAGTGGATGAGATGTTTGGATGGCATCTAAGTTTTGATGGACATGAGTTTGAGTAAGCTCTGGGAGTTGGTGATGGACAGGGAGGCCTGCGTGGTGCAGTCCATGGGGTCGCAAAGGGTCGGACAGTAATGAGTGACTGAACTAACAAACTAAATGTATGCAAATTATCACCATCCCTAGCACATAGTAATCACTGTTTTGGCATCAGGTAAAAAGACAAGGAAGCTGGTGAGGCAGAATTTTTATGTTTTATTATCATATGCTAAGTCACTTCGGTCATGTTCAACTCTCCTATAGACTGTACCTTGCCAGGATTCTCTGCCATTTCCTCTTCCATTTTATTATTATAGTTATTAGTAAATCCCAATATGATTGATGCATGGCAAAAGAACACAGGAACCAAATGAAACAGCTGCCACTGGCCTAATTTGGAACTATTTGAATTACCAAATAAATAAAGAAGTGTTGGTATAGTCCCCAGTATAAGATAAATACCCAATAGTCTACACTGATATAAATTCAAAATTACATACATAAATACACATATAAAATACTGGGGATAGACATATGTTTCTTGCAGAAGAATTTAAAAATCATTTATGTTTATATTTCGACGTAAAACTACCCAGTCCTTAAGTGTGAGCTGCACATGAAATCCTTTCCCCAAAGGTAAGCTTGATAATGGAGAAGCAAGATATCTTTTCCTGAGAAAAACCAAACACTACCTTAGCCAACTGGACCAAGTTAGTAAGAACAGTGATAACTCATGCTGATAATATGTTCTCTTATGATGAGAAAAGCACTCTACCTCTGCAATCTTTCTCCCAAAAACCAATAATCTCAGTATAATCATGATAATAAAACTTCACATGAATCCCAGCTGAAGGACAAACTACAGGATACCTGACTGCCGCCGCTGCTGCTGCTGCTAAGTCGCTTCATCGTGTCCGACTCTGTGTGACCCCAGAGATGGCAGCCCACCAGGCTCCCCTATCCCTGGAATTCTCCAGGCAAGAACACTGGAGTGGGGTGCCATTTCCTTCTCCAATGCATGAAAGTGAAAAGTGAAAGTGAAGTCACTCAGTCGTGCCCAGACTCTTCACGACCCCATGGACTGCAGGCTACAGGGCTCCTCTGTCCATGGGATTTGCCAGGCAAGAGTACTGGAGTGGGGTGCCATTGCCTCTCTGGGATACCTGACTAGTATTCCTCAAAACTCAAGGATATCAAAATCAGTGAAAGTCTAGGAAACTGTCACAATCAAGAGGAGCCCTAAGAGGTAATGGTGGCTAAATATAACATAGAATTTTTTATAAGACCTTGGAAGAGAAAAGGATATGGGGTAAAATCAATGAAATCTGAATAAAGCATGGATTTTAGTTAATGAGAATGAATCGTTATTGGTTCATTAATTTTGACAGATGCATCATATTAATGTAAAATGTTAATGACAGGGGAAAAGTGTGCTGGTTATATGGGGATTCTCCCTGCTATCTCTGTAACTTTTTTCTCTGTAAACTTGAAATTTTATAAATTTGAAAAGCTTATTAAAATGCTGCAAAGTTTTTCTGTCAAAGACATGGCTAAGAAAATAAAAACACAAGGCTACACAGTGTGAAAAGCATTTGTAAACCATATATCCAGCAAAGAATTTGCATTAAATGTTTTTAAAGAACTCTCAAAACTAAGCATTGAAAATCCAACCCAACTTAAAAAGGGTAAACACTTTAGCAGATATTTTATCAAATAAGGCTTCCCTGGTGGCTCAGACAGTAAAGCGTCTGCCTACAATGTGGGAGACCCGGATTCAATCCCTGGGTTGGGAAGATTTCCTGGAGAAGGAAATGGCAACCCACTCCAGTATTCTTGCCTGGAAAATCCCATGGACAGAGGACCCTGGTAGGCTACAGTCCATGGGGTCGCAAACAGTTGGACATGACTGAACGACTTCAGTTTCACTTTTCACTTTCATTATCAAATAAGATATATGCAAGGCAAATCAGCACATTAAAAGATATTTGATATCATCAGTCATCATGGTAATGCAAAATAAAGCCACATTGACATACCAGTGTATATCTATTAGAATGACTAGCATTAAAAATGTGGTTTCTGTGGTAGATCAGTGGGTACAGAATACTCCTGCAATGCAGGACACCTAGGTTTGATCTCTGGGTAAGAAGAACCCCTAGAGAAGGAAATGGCAACCCACTCCACTATTCTTTCCCAGAAAATCCCATGGGTGGAGGAGCCTGGCAGGCTACAGCCCATGGCGTCACAGAGAGTCAGACATGACTGAGTTTCTGAGCATATAGCATTAAAAATCGTGAGAACACCAAGGAGCTGAGAGGTTGCAGAGCAATAGGGACTCTCATAATTTGCTGGTGAGAACACAGAATCATACATCCACAGTAGAAAACCATTTGGTAGTTTCTTATAATGTTAAATGCATGCATACTGTACAAAACAATGATTATAATCCACGGGCTTCCCAGACAATAGTGATTAAGAACCCACCTGTCAATGCAGGAGATGTAAAAGATGCAGGTTGGGAAAATACCCTGGAGAAGGGCATGGCAATCCATTCCAATGTTCTGGCTTGGAGAATCCCAAGGATAGTGGAACCTGGAGGGCTACAGTTGATTTACCGTAGGGAAAAATAAACAATAGCAAACTATGTTCATACTGTTAATGGAGTTAAAACTCAACATTCAAAAAACTAAGATCATTGAATCTGGTCCCATTACTTCATGGCAGATAGACAATGGAAACAGTGACAGATTTATTTTCTTGGGCTCCAAAATCACTGCAGATTGTCACTGCAGCCATGGAATTAAAAGACACTTGCTCCTTGGAAGAAAAACTATGACAAACCTAGACAGCATATTAAAAAGCAGAGCCATTACTTTGCCAACAAAGTTCTGTCTAGTCAAAGCTACGGCTTTTCCAGTAGTCATGTATGGATGTAAGAGTTGGACTATAAAGAAAGCTGAGCACTGAAGAATTGATGTTTTTGAACTGTGGTGTTGGAGAAGACTCTTGAGAGTCCCTTGGACTGCAAGGAGATCCAGCCAGTATACCTTAAAGGAAACCAGTCCTGAATATCCATTGGAGGGACTGATGCTGAAGCTGAAACTCCAAAACTTTGGCCACTGAGGTGAAGAACTGACTCATTTGAAAAGACCCTGATGCTAGGAGAGATTGAAGGCAGGAGGAGAAGGGGATGACAGAGGATGTGATGATTGGATGGCATCACCAACTCAATGGACATGAGTTTGAGTAAGCTCCAGGAATTGGTGATGGACAGGGAGGCCTGGCGCACTGCAGTCCATGGGGTCGCAAAGAGTGGGACAAGGCTGAAAGACTGAACTAACTGAACTGAAGACATTGACAGGGAAATGAAAGATAAGGGAATTAGAATGAAGGTTTAGAAAATTTGGAGAAAACTAGCATATCTGGTCCACAAAGCAGAAGTGATGGAGGGAATTAATATGGCTGGAAAGTGGGAGGATGCAGATCTTCAAAGGCCCTAAAGGAAAAACATGTGAAACCATCGGTGGGAAAATTTATTTTCTTAAATGTTAAAAATCTCAGACTATAATATATCTTACTGCATCAAGACATTGCTTAAAGCTTCAGTGCCCATTGGGTTTAATTTATAAAATAGTG
The DNA here is from genome assembly GCF_029378745.1 of Bos indicus. Lineage (NCBI taxonomy): Eukaryota > Metazoa > Chordata > Mammalia > Artiodactyla > Bovidae > Bos > Bos indicus. Next base: position 104,768,544 of record NC_091766.1, read on the forward strand.
AAGTGCTGCCAAGCTAGTTTTACACTAGTTTATATGAAAATAAATAGATATATTTTATTACCAAACTCTGTTACAGTGGCAAATATGTTCAGACCTAAATATTAATCACCAATATCACATATGCCATACATAATTATACTCATAAATATGAAAATATGAATACATAAAGTGTACAAATTAAAGTACATATGTTATGCAAAATTTAGGAAATTATGAAATCCTGTGGCTGGAATGAAGTGTAATGGTCATCTTTTCCAAACTAGAAAACTGCTTATCAGGGCTTGTACATAAGATGATTAGAAACAACTCAGCCATTAAAAAGAATACATTTGAATCAGTTCTAATGAGGTGGATGAAACTGGAGCCTATTATACAGAGTGAAGTAAACCAGAAGGAAAAACACCATTACAGTATACTAATGCATATATATGGAATTTAGAAAGATGGTAACAATAACCCTGTGTACGAGACAGCAAAAGAGACACTGATGTATAGAACAGTCTTATGGACTCTGTGGGAGAGGGAGAGGGTGGGAAGATTTGGGAGAATGGCATTGAAACATGTAAAATATCATGTATGAAACAAGATGCCAGTCCAGGTTCCATGCACGATACTAGATGCTTGGGGCTAGAGCACTGGGACGACCCAGAGGGATGGTATGGGGAGGGAGGAGGGAAGAGGGTTCAGGATGGGGAACACACGTATACCTGTGGCGGATTCATTTTGATATTTGGCAAAACTAATACAATTATGTAAAGTTTAAAAATAAAATAAAATTAAAAAAGTAAAAAAAAGAAGCAACACAGATGGATATTTAAAACTTTAATAGCTATCAATTTATTTTAATAAGTAATAGAAAACTAAGCTATTACTAGCATACAAATGCCTAGATTTCATGAGTACATTCACTTAGGTTGAAGCCAAATATTTTTTAAAGTAAATAAAAATTAAAATTGGTTTAAAAAATAAAATAAAATTTTATTGCAAAAGATATGTGCACATGCCAATATATGAATAGCAGAAAAATTTTACATAAATATGGAGGCTTAAAAACATGTTCTTATAAAGCACCTTAAGTGTTTGCCCAGTCTCTAGTAAAACATGCTCACTTATTAGAAGCAGATTTGTCTCAAGACATCTTTTTTCATTGTTTATTTTTTTAGTTAGGTACTTAGAAAGCCCTTCTTTCTGCTGAACTATAATTTTCAGCCATTGGCCATATGTAATTCTTCATGTAAATTAAAATGAATTGAATTCCTTTGTTGTGCCCAATAGAAATTTGAGCATGAATTGGGTACAATGCAATTCTTTATGCTGGTGAAGATATAAAAGGGGTATTGTTATCACTACATTCATCTATCTGCCTAATAAGGGGATGAATGTCATTTTGGACTCAGTGTAGAAGTCGTTCTGCCCACTAGAAGTAGCCAAAGATTAGTAACATCCCTATTATTATTCTTTATCTTCATCTTGTCCAACACCAAGACAATGAAGAGAAAAATAGAGTTTCAGGAGACAGAGGTTACTCAGAGAAAGTCTAAAAAGGTACAGGGTCATATAGAGAAGTTATTTCCTCACCCAACAGTTGAAAATACAGCTACTCATCCAAGCTCCTTATCTTTACTATAAGCCCATACTAATTCCAAATTTATTATTTACCTTTCTTATTTAGTAAAAACAACCCCCCTATTCTCTATTTAAATAGATTTGTATCTTGCCTAGGAGGATTTCAAGCATGTACTATGATTATTGTTCTAGTGTTAAGAATCATCAGAAAAGTGATATACCTTAGCAATTGCTCATTATCTAGAATTATTTTTTCTTTCTATAAATGCCACACATTATACTTCCTGATATCTCTCAGGATCAAAATCCAGATTCCTAAGATACCTAATCCCCTATTTCTGTCAGTTTGATCTTGTAAATATTTCCTGTGATAGTTCAGAGTATAATCACTTGTGTTTTGTGGAAATTTTTCAGCCTATTAAACCTCGATTTCTTGTTTTTAGTCTTCTTGTTTATTAACAAATGTGGTCATAGAAAATTTAAAAAGCTAGGTTTAAGTATTCACCAAACACCATATTTTTTTGGCTGCCTGGGAAAGTTTCTCTGCCCTTTTCCATACCTCTTCTCTATATTTAATTCCTGAGTGAGATTCTGTAAACGTCAGAAGCATCAGCTAAAGAAAAGGTGATGAGGAGAAGAACAAAAAGACAAAAGATGCTGATCACATTCCTTCTTTCTCTATTGCAAGTGGTGTCTAGCCTGAAGCAAACTGGAAAGAGATGCTGGGCTAGGGAAAAATATTACCTTTAAAGGAAGTTATGAGTTTTAACTCTCACATTTGATGAGGCATTTTAATAGCTTAAATTTCATTATATTTGTGATAAATATCGATCAGTTGAATTAGAATTATATAGGTACTAGAGTAAACATGTTTATCCTTAGGTCTTCTCATTAAAAAGGGATAATAAAACCTAAAATTACAAAATACTAAAAGTGTAGATTGGACTAAACTCCTGCCATTTCACATGTCTACTGTTCTGAACAGTTCATTCTGATAGTAAAGATTCACATTTATAGGATTGGTTGTGTCTGACTCTTTGTGACCCCACAGACTGTAGCCTGCCAGGCTGCTCTGTCCATGGAATTCTCCAGGCAAGCATACTGGAGTGGGTTGCCATTTTTTCTTCTAGGGTGTCTTCCTGACCCAGGGATCGAACCCGTGTCTCTTGTGTCTCCAGCATTGACAGACAGATTCTTTACCACTAGTGCCATTCGGAAGCCCCTGCAATGATTACTGAATACTGAGTTCTACCAATGACCAGTCAAGTGGAAAGAAAAACTCCATATTTAGTGTGCCCAGAATCTGGTTTCACAATCATTTTGTTTGAAAAGGAGAATCTATTCATACATGAAATAAATAAGAAGTCAACAATATGTCAAGTATTAAAGAATGTATCTATATCCATCTCTCTCTCTCTCTCTCTCTCTCTCTATATATATATATAGTTTTATCTATCAGACCCGTTTACCTTATAAGAGGCACAACTATAGGTTAGAAATCCCAATTCTTCTACCATTTGAAAAATAACTCACACAAATTGAACACTAGTCATTTGTTGTGTACATCAAAATTTCCAATGACTCAGCTCAAGTTTTAGAAACTAAGCTCTGTCTGCTATTCTCTGTATCTTTTTACCAAAAATTTAATTTCCAAACATAAAAATCATGAACATTTATGAGCTTACCCAAAGGGCCTTCATTCACAGACTAAATCGAATTTAAATATGCAAATGCCACATTTTTATAAAATAGAAAAGAAAACATAAACTCTCCAATGACTGAGCAGACTTCCATGATTTACCAAAATAGTCCTAAGCCCCCTATACTTGAATGGGAATAGTTAGGTGTCTCTGCAATGGCTTCCCAGGTGGCACAGAGGTAGTGCAGGAGATTCCAGTGGTGCCAGTTTGAGCCCTGGGTTGGAAAAGATGCTGGAGCTGTTGCTGATGTTTGGTAGCAAAGTAATGTCCAATTCTTTCTGACCTCGGGGACTGCAGCACGCTAGGCTTCCCCGTCCTTCACTATCCCCTGCAATTTGTTCAAATCCATGTCCATTGAGTTAGTGATGCCATCAAACCATCTCATCCTGATTCCTCCTTCTCTTTCTGCCCTCGATCTTTCCCAGCATCAGAATCTTATCCAGTGAGTCGACTCTTCACATCAGGTGGCCAAATTATTGGAGCTTTAGCTTCAACATCAATTCTTCCAATTAATATTCAGGTTGATTTCCTTTAGGATTGACTTGTTTGATCTCCCTGTTGTCCAAGGGACTCTCAAGCATCTTCTCTAGCACCACAATTCAGAAGTATCAGTTCTTTGACACTCAGCCTTCTTTATTGTCCAATCCTCAAATCCATACATGACTACCGGAAAAATCAGAGCTTTGACTATACTAACCATGGTCAGCAAGTGATGTCTTTGCTTTAAATATGTTACCTGCTGCTGCTGCTGCTGCTAAGTTGCTTCAGTCATGTCTGACTCTGTGCGACCCCATAGACAGCAGCCCACCAGGCTCCCCCGTCCCTGAGATTCTCCAGGCAAGAACACTGGACTGGGTTGCCATTTTCTTCTCCAATGCATGAAAGTGAAAAGTGAAAGGGAAGTTGCTCAGTCGTGTCCAACTCCTAGCGACCCCATGGACTGCAGCCCACCAGGCTCCTCCACCCATGGGATTCTCCAGGCAAGAGTACTGGAGTGGGGTGCCATTGCCTTCTCCAAATATGTTACCTAGGTTTGTCATAAATTTTCTTCCAGGACCAAGTAACTTTTAATTAATTTTATGGCTGCAGTCATGGTCTGCAGTAACTTTTAGAGCCCAAGAAAATTGGTCACTGTCTCCACTTTTTTGATCTATTTGCCATCAGGTTATGGGACTAGGTGCCATGACCTTAGTTTTTTGAATGCTGAGTTGTAAGCCAAATTTTTTCACTCTTTACTTTCACCCACATCAAGAGGCTCTTTAGTTACTCTGTGATTTCTGCCATTGCATAAATGGCATCATCTTCATATCTGAGATTGTTGATATTTCTCCTGACAATCTTGACTCTAGTGTGTCTTTCATCCAGTCTGACATTCCTCATGATGTTCTCTTCTTTTCTTCTGAGAAAACAAAAAAAGCGAAAATAAAAGGAGGAAAGGAAAGATATACCAATATGAATGCAGAGTTCCAAATAATAGCAAGGAGAGGAAAGAAAGCTTTCCTAAGTGATCAATGCAAAGAAATAGAGGGAAAATATGGAATGGGTAAGACTAGACATCTCTTCAGGAAAATTAGAGATACCAAGTGAATATTTCATGCAAAGATGGGCACAATAAAGGACAGAAATGGTATGGACCTAACAAAAGCAGAAGATATTCAGAAGTGGCAAATATACACAGAAGAATTGTACAAAAAAAGATCTTAATGATTAAGATAACCGTGATGGTTTGATCACTCACCTATAGCCAGACATACTGGAGTGCGAATTCAAGTGGGCCTTAGAACACATCACTACAGACAAAGCAAGTAGAGGTGATGAAATTCCAGCTAAAAGATGATGCTGTGAAAGTGCTACACTCAATATGTCAGCAAATTTGGAAAACTCTGTGGTGGCCAGAGAACTGGAAAAGGTCAGTTTTTATTTCAATCCAAAGAAGGGCAATGCCAAAGAATGTTCAATCTACTGCACAATTATATTCATTTCACATGCTAGCAAAGTAATACTCAAAATTCTCCAAGCGAGGCTTCAACGGTACATGAACTAAGAACTCCCAGATGTTCAAGCTGGATTTAGAAAAGGCAGAGGAACCAGAGATTAAATTGCGAACATCCATTGGATCACAGAAAAAAAAAGCAAGAGAATTCCAGAAAAACATCTGCTTCATTATGTATACTAAAGTCTTTGTGTGGATCACAACAAACTGGAAAATTCTTAAAGAGATGTGAATACCAGACCACCATATCTGCTTCCTGAGAAACCCACTCACAGGTTAAGAAGAAACAGTTAAAACTGGATATGGGATTAGTTATTTGTCAGTTGCTTCATTTGCTATTATATTCTCCCATTCTGAAGGCTGCCTTTTCACCTTGCTAATAGTTTCCTTTGTTGTACAGAAGCTTTTAAGTTTAATTAGGTCCCATTTGTTTATTTTTGCTTTTATTTCCAATATTCTGGGAGGTGGTTCATAGAGGATCCTGCTGTGATGTATGTCAGAGAGTGTTTTGCCTATGTTCTCCTCTAGGAGTTTTATAGTTTCTGGTCTTACATTTAGATCTTTAATCCATTTTGAGTTTATTTTTGTGTATGGTGTTAGAAAGTGTTCTAGTTTCATTCTTTTACAAGTGGTTGACCAGTTTTCCTAGCACCACTTGTTAAAGAGATTGTCTTTAATCCATTGTATATTCTTGCCTCCTTTGTCAAAGATAAGGTGTTCATATGTGTGTGGATTTATCTCTGGGCTTTCTATTTTGTTCCATTGATCTATATTTCTGTCTTTGTGCCAGTACCATACTGTCTTGATAACTGTGGCTTTATAATAGAGCCTGAAGTCAGGTAGGTTGATTCCTCCAGTTCCATTCTTCTTTCTCAAGATCGCTTTGGCTATTCAAGGTTTTTTGTATTTCCATACAAATTGTGAAATTATTTGTTCTAGCTCTGTAAAGAATACCATTGGTAGCTTGATAGGGATTGCATTCAATCTATAAATTGCTTTGGGTAGTATACTCATTTTCACTATATTGATTCTTCCAATCCATGAACATGGTATATTTCTCCATCTATTAGTGTCCTCTTTGATTTCTTTCACCAGTGTTTTATAGTTTTCTATATGTAGGTCTTTAGTTTCTTTAGGTAGATATATTCCTAAGTATTTTATTCTTTCCATTGCAATGGTGAATGGAATTGTTTCCTTAATTTCTCTTTCTGTTTTCTCATTATTAGTGTATAGGAATGCAAGGGATTTCTGTGTGTTGATTTTATATCCTGCAACTTTACTATACTCATTGATTAGTTCTAGTAATTTTCTAGTGGAGTCTTTAGGGTTTTCTATGTAGAGGATCATGTCATCTGCAAATAGTGAGAGTTTTACTTCTTCTTTTCCAACAACTAATCTCAAAAATATACAAGCAACTCCTACAGCTCAATTCCAGAAAAATAAATGACCCAATCAAAAAATGGGCCATAGAACTAAATAGACATTTCTCCAAAGAAGACATACAGATGGCTAACAAACTCATGAAAAGATGCTCAACATCACTCATTATCAGAGAAATGCAAATCAAAACCACTATGAGGTACCATTTCATGCCAGTCAGAATGGCTGCGATCCAAAAGTCTACAAGCAATAAATGTTGGAGAGGGTGTGGAGAAAAGGGAACCCTCTTACACTGTTGGTCGGAATGCAAACTAGTACAGCCACTATGGAGAACAGTGTGGAGATTCCTTAAAAAACTGGAAATAGAACTGCCTTATGATCCAGCAATCCCACTGCTGGGCATACACACTGAGGAAACCAGAAGGGAAAGAGACACGTGTACCCCAATGTTCATCGCAGCACTGTTTATAATAGCCAGGACATGGAAGCAACCTAGATGCCCATCAGCAGATGAATGGATAAGAAAGCAGTGGTACATATACACAATGGAGTATTACTCAGCCATTAAAAAGAATACATTTGAATCAGTTCTAATGAGATGGATGAAACTAGAACCTATTATACAGAGTGAAGTAAGCCAGAAAGAAAAACACCAATACAGTATACTAACACATATATATGGAATTTAGAAAAATGGTAACAATAACTGTGTGTATGAGACAGCAAAAGAGACACTGATGTATAGATCAGTCTTATGGACTCTGTGGGAGAGGAAGAGGGTAGGAAGATTTGGGAGAATGGCATTGAAAGATGTATAATAGCATGTTTGAAACGAGTCACCAGTCCAGGTTCGATGCACTATACTGGATGTTTGGGGCTGGTGCACTGGGACGACCCAGAGGGAGGGTATGGGGAGGGAGGAGGGAAGAGGGTTCAGGATGGGGAACACAAGTATACCTGTGGCGGATTCATTTCGATATTTGGCAAAACTAATACAATATTGTAAAGTTTAAAAATAAAATAAAATTTAAAAAAAAAAAAGAGAGAGAGAGAGATAACTATTCCGAAAAACCCTGGAAAAGAGCAGGCTCCCTTAAGACAGTAACTTTCCATATACGTGCCTATAACTCTTTTCTTGGATAAGGGCTGCAGCTCACTAATCTGAACTGCTGCCCCTTCTCACCTCATTAAAGGTGATCTGTTCCTGTAAAAAAAAAAAAAAAAAAAAACTGGATATGGAACAACTACTGATTCCAAACTGGGAAAGGAGTACATCAAGGCTGTATACCATCACCTGCTTATTTAACTTATATGCAGAGTACATCATGCAAAAAGCCAGGCTGGATGAATCAAAAGCTGGAATCAAGATTACCAAGAAAAATACCAAGAACCTCAGATATGCAGATGACACCACCCTTAAGCAGAAAGTGAAGAGGAACTAAAAAAGCCTCTCGATGAATGTGAAAGAGGAGAGTGAAAATGTTGGCTTAAAGCTCAAAATTCAGAAAACTAAGATCATGGCTTCTGGCCCCACCACTTCACGGCAAATAGATGGAGAAATAGTGGAAACAGTGGCAGACTTTATTTTCTTGGGCTCCAAAATCACTGTAGATGGTGACTGCAGTCACGAAATTAAAAGACGCTTCCACCTTCAAAGAAAAGCTATGACAAACCTCAATGACATATTCAAAAGCAGAGACATTACTTTGCCAACAAAGGCATGTGTAGTCAAAGCTATGGCTTTTCCAGTAGTCATATATAGATGAGTGAGTTGGACCATAAAGAAGACTGAGCACGGGAGAATTGATGCTTTTGAACTGTGGTGTTGGAGAAGATTTTGAAAGTCCCTTGGGCTGCAAGGAGATCAAACCAGTCAATCCTAATGAAATCAATCCTGAATATTCATTTAATGAATATCAGTGAAAATCAGTGAATATTCATTGGAAGAACTGATGCTAAACTCCAATACCTTGGCCACTTGATGCAAGAAGCTGACTCCTTAGAAAAGACCCAGATGCTGGGAAAGATCGAATGCAGGAGGAGAAGGGGAAAAAAGAGGATGAGATGGTTGGATCGCACCACTGACTCAATGGACATGAGTTTGAACAAGCTCCAGATAATTGTGAAGGACAGAGAAGCCTGGCGTGCTGCAGTCCATGGGGTCACAAAGAGTCAGACACAACCGAGTGACTGAACAACAACAACTCTCTATGTAAGTTAAATAAGCAAGGTGACAATATATAGCCTGTGGGAAATGGCTACCTACTCCAATATTCGTGCCTGGAAAATTCGAGACAGAAGAGCCTGGCAGGCTACAGTTTGTATCATCACAAAGAGTCATACATGACTGAGCACATGCGCTTGCCATTGAATATTCCTATAACCTTGGAAAAGTCATATGCACTCTTTAAGTCTTAATCTCTTCCTTTGTAAACGTAAAGGATTAGAACTAGATTATCTTTATGTTAATATAAATAGCCATTTACAATATAACTTTAAAATAATTATTTGGGTTCCCTTGTTCAAGAAACTATCTATGTCTCAGTGTGTAATATGTAGTTCAACTTCTTACTGTTTCAAGCTATGCTATAAGGAATAAGAAGTAACAAAACCATGCTACTGAACAAAACCATAACGTATCAAAAAAAAAAGCTTAGCATTCAGAATATGCTTACAGGAAGTACAGTTCTTTCTCATTGCATATTCACCAAATGGCACTGCCTTTTTTTAACATCAACATGGTATTAATCACACTGTGGAATACAGATTCTAGGGAAAGTCTGCTCGTCCTCTCCCGCAGATTCACATAAAGGATGTTCCTCTCATCCGAGTAATTCCAAAGGTGACAAATATTACAGATGCTGAATTTATGGGAGCGCTTGCTCCCTGTTTATTAACTCATCCATCTTGTGAGAAATAAAAGGACCAAACAGTGAGACAAGTGGGCTTTTCTTATCCTGTCAGCTCAATGATGTTTTAAAGTAATCAATATCTATAATTACTAAATCCTGCCGAAAAACTTAACCCTTCACTGTCTCAGTGTTGCCTACCCAGTTCCTAACATGACAGGACAAGTAAATTCAAAGTTAATTAGAAAGAACACAGCTTCAGTTGTCAATTGATTTCTTTCACCGAATCCATAAATATACACTCACATCACATCCTATCTTACTTAAAATATATTTGTGTGTCGGGTGCTTAAACTGAGACCTATGTGAAAAGCAGACCCTGTGTTCCTAAGTGTCCTGTCTTGATATACAGAATACTGGAGGTGATCTTATGATTTCAAGATCTGGCAGATTCAATGCTGAGATCTGACAGACTTAGTCTTAGGGTCATATTGGAGAGAAGAAATTGTAATTATCTCCAAAGAGTTAAAAAGCATAGGCTATCTGAGTTGATGCAGACTTTTTAACTAAAGTCTAGTCCTCAAAATAAAGCAAACCACACCTTTGTTAAGTGGAAAGTACAAATAATAAACACGAGAGTGCAAATCAACGAAAGAGGAAACAAGGAGATAATATGGAAAGGCACAAAGACCACAATTGTTTCTTTGAAAGATCTTTTGAAAATACATAACTCCTAGTAAGATTGATCAGGGAAAAAAAAAGGGTGAGAGAGAAAACATAATTTCCATATCAGAAATCAAAAAGAGAACAAAAGCCAAGATTCTACAGATATTGAAAAGGTAAAGAAGAGCTATTCTTAGCGATTTTTCTCAGTAAGTGAAACAACGAAGGTGGACACATTAACTGTAAAGCAGAGAAATAAAAAACCAGAGTAACCCAGTAGCAGCACTGCCCCAGTGGCCCAGGGGTCAAGAATCCACCCCCCATCTAGGAGCCCAAGTTCCCCTCTTGGTCCAGGAACCAAGGCCCCACGCCACGGGCAACTAAGCCTGTGAGCTGCACCCGCTGGCCCACATGCTCGGAGGCCGTGCACCACAACTGGAGGAGCCTGCCCACCACAGTAAAGACCCAGGGCAGCCTAGAGCCGAAGAAGAAAAAGAAAAAAAAATAATGATAACTAAAAAATTGAGAGTATAAGTTTTAAAATGTTTCACTGAGAAGCCTCCAAGCCTACATCTCCAAGGCTTCACTGGTGCATTCTGATGAACACACAAGGAAGAAGTAACAGTAACAAGGCAGAAACCCTTTCAAATAGTCTAGGATGAAGAATCTCATTTTATGAACCCACAAATAAAAATCTGAAAAGTTAGTTTAGAAAAAGACAGTGATAGATCAGTACTGTCATAAGTATAGAAACATACATCCTTAAGAAAACATCCTCTAAAGGAGTGGAACAAGATGCAAAGGGTAATGGGATCAAGCAGGCTTTATTCTCAGACTGCAACGTTAATTTAAGTTTAAAAGTCAGGTAATATAACAAGCAGTATTTAAAGAATGAAAGGGAAAACCATATTATCATCTCCATAGGTTCAGTAAAAGCATCTGACAAAAGTAGAAATGCTTTTGTTAGAGAAAAGAAACAATCTTCTCAGTTAACATTGAATAAGCTAAACGCAGAGCTACTATATGCCCCAGGTGGATGACCCAGGTATATAGACTAGAAAAGTAAAAGATTTGTCAATACAAAAAAAAACTGTACACAAGTATTCCCAGCAGCATGATTCCTAAGAGCAAAACAGTGGAAACCTATGTCTATCAGCAGATAAATGAAAAGACAATTTGTGGTATGTTGAATGGGATATTATTTGACTGTAAAAAAGAGATGAAGTACAATACAGGTCACATGGATAAGCCTTGTAAACATGCTAAGTGAAAAAATTAACACAAAAAAAGCCACCAATATAATTCACTTTATATGAAATTTCCAGAATGTCAAAAATCCATAGAGGCATAAATCCAAAAGTGGCTGGCATACTCAGTGGGTAAGAATGGGGAAGGGGATTATCTGAGATTCTTTGGGTATAATTAAAGTGTTCTAATATGATATAGTGGCATTACTTGCTGTGTAACTCTGAATATAATAATAAATACTGAATTGTACACTTTGAAGTGTGAATTCTATGTGAGTTATATTTTAATAAAGCTGTTTATTTTTAAAAACTGTATATCTATGTACTAACAGTGAACATGTGGAGGCCAAAATCAAACATAAAATAGTATTACAAATGCTCCAAAATACATGAAAGCTAGGTATTACTAAAAATATGTTAATTTTTAACATATTTTAACAAAGTTCTGGAAAAACAAATTTTAGAAATACCCATGTAAATGGAGAGACCATATTCATGGATTGGAAAGTTCAATGTTGAAGATAAGTCTATTTTTACCACATTGATCATTTACACAGACAAACAAGGTTTTTTATAAACTTTATACATTAAGATATAGACTCAAGAATAATTAAAATAATTGTGTTAAGCAGGTAAGTGTCCCTCCCATCCTTGCACAGAAACATTTATATCAAAATCTCCAGAAACTATGAATATGTTGGATAATGAGGGAATTAAAGCTGTAGATGGAAGTGAGGAGGCTAATTGGCTAACTTTGAGAGGAAATTATCACATGATCCAGTAATTGAATGATTGGATATATATCTAAGAAAAACAAAAAAGATAGTCCACAAAAATACCTGCACACTAATATCTATAGCAGCTCAATTTGTTATATTCCCAAACTGGAAATATCCAAAATGTCCTTAATTTGGTCCATAACAGTAAATAATTTGCCTGCAATGCAGGTTACATGGGTTCAATCCCTGGATCAGAAATATCCACTGAAAAGGAAATGACAACCCACTCCAGCATTCTTGCCTGGGAAATTCCACGGACACAGGAGCCTGGTAGGCTGCAGTCCACGAGGTCAAAGAGTCAGACACGACTGAGTGACTGACACTTCCAGTTCATGTTCATTCTTGTATAAATGCTAAATATAGCTATGTATAAAGATAAGCGTAACTAGACCACAAAACAGACTTGTCATGCTCATTTCTTTTATCCTTTGGACTTAGAACAGTACTTTGTACTAAACTTGAGTTTGGAAATGCTTGTTGTGGAATGAATAAAATTCTGTTATTTTTATGGTGATTAATCCCAATACCTGTGAAAGAGGGATTAATCATTTTGAAATCAAATAAAACCATAGAGGGCAGAAGTGTGCTTTCACACTTAGTAATAGCCTCTATTTTTGTCATTTGTTAAAAGTTATAAAAAATTTCATATGTAAAATTCAATATCAGTGTCTTAATTATAAGAGAAATGTGCACTATATGCAATCATTCTTATTTTATAAGAATAAGATAAGGATAAGTCATATTATTTTATAAATGACTAATTGTAAGCTCAATACTTCAAACCTCCCCTGAGACATAGAAACCTATATAGAACAGAGACAAGATTGTAACCCCGGCCTTTCGACCCAAGTATTATGACTCTTTGCAGTACCTATTCCCTGTGCAAACTCTGCCAACATTTGTTCTTGACCCTATAAGACACAGTGATGCTGCTTTTAAAAAATATTCAGAAAGTCCTTTATTCTGCTGAAATGAAGTTCATAAACAAAATGAGGAATGTACTTACATAATTTAAAATGATTTAGATCATGCTCTTCATCATACAGAAGAAAATAAGGTCACAATGAAATGATGTGTATTTCAGTATGTACACACTTAAACAGGAGAGCACCAGCACATGTCCTGAAGAATCATATATTGGCCCCAACATGGAGAGTAACCACGAGTGCAGACAGAGGCAAATTTATCAAACTAAAGACTCCAGATCTTCTCAGCTGTGAAGAAGTATGAGCAAAATTCCAAACATAACCAAGTAAAATTTTATAAAATGCATACTGTAGTTGTATTCAGGGAAATCCGGTTAACATTAATCTACTTGAATGTTAGTAGGAAGCATGATCACTCCTCACAGTGTAGTATCTAACATCCTTGGCCTTCGCTTACCACATGCTGGTAGAACACCCAAATATTATGACTCGTGAAACCACCTGCTGAAATGCGCAGTGAATCCTAGGCGTGGATTTCTCCTCTCTCGTGTACCCCTGAACGTGGCATGGGACAATACAGAGTGATGGGGATTTTCAGATGCTTCATATTTCTGCTGATACAGTGGGAGACACTCTTTAGACTCGCTATACTCTCCCCTTACTTTGCTCTCAGAACCACTTTTGACACAGCTTATGACGTTCTGCACTGCTGTATTCAGGCACCTTACTTCCTCAGGAGGGAAATGCAATTGATATCAGGTATCAATTTTGTGAATGCCTAAAACTATGAAACAGTTAAAGCATAATTTATAATTCAGATAGGCAGAAGTGCTCACCTAATTCAAAGGTATCTCCTCAAGGGTCAAAGATGGAAGTTTTTATTACTAAGCTTTGTAGAAGGTAATTCAAGTCCTATGGTCAGAATTATGGTGACGGGCCAAGATATCACTTGAAGAGACTGCCAACTGCAGCTTCTGTTATTGCACTTGTCAAAATATCCCAGTGGGATGGAAGATTTATTAGAATTTTCTTTCCAGATAAATCCCTGTTGTGAATCAAATTATTCATTTTTGTATTAAGCTGGATTTTAAGTGACAATCCTGGAGTTGCTTAAAAGTTGTTATGAAGACACGTCATATATTTTCATAACAAAATCAAAATGCCTCCAAAATCAAATGAATGGGAAATGTGTTTTGTAAGTTGACTTTTCATTGTTTACATGATTTGACTTTCATGTAATCTCATACTTTATACACTTCAAGAACTACAGATCTAACTTGTAGTTTGATAAGTATCTTTCATTTTGATCCACTGAACATTGTTAAGGATTTCGATAAAAGATTTGGCTCATTGGTGACTAATGGTCCTAAGAATTCTGAAATTTACTTTAGTATTTTTATATGTGTATCTAAAGTCTATCTAAAGTCTGCAAGTAGAGAAGCAGACTGAGAAAGCTTAAGCAATATTAGTAATCCCTATTTGTCACTGGGGCCTTGAGTGTTTTTCCAAATGTGATGAATGAGGTGGATGAAAATGAAGGGCCTCAGGTTCTCTCAGGGGGTATCAGCTCTGTAGATAAGTGATGGTCCAGATGCCCCCACGGGCCTTCTCTGGGAGTGAGGTTTGACGCCACTGCAACCTTTCCCTAGAAACTAAGCAGTTATCATCAGGCCTTCGGTCTTCTAACGAAGCACAACATTTCTGCTCTGTTAGTTTCTTTTGTTTTTATCTAATTGAATGACAATGATTCATATGTGCACACCTACACATAAAAACATACAGTTGCTGCAGTTGGAGATTGGTGAAACGTAATAGTTCATACTTAGAACTAATACATTTTATCAAAGAAGGTTTTCAAACACATATTCACTCATAAAAAAAAGACTTGATTGTAACATGGTCGTCTGTCCTTGTATGGCAGTAAAGAACAGCAGAAACTAAAACAGCATTATAAATCAACTATACTTCAATAAAAATTAAAACGAAAAGAACCTATGAAAAATCCCATGGCTACTTACACAGCCCCACTAATGAGAACAGACAAAAAATATGTTTGGAGAATCTATTGCCCTTACACATATTCAAAACTGACCCTAATACAAACACATGTTTCCCACCTCCTAACTAAATTTCTCTGACACTCCATTTACTTCACTAATCTTAAAAACACACCTTACAAAGTTACAATTCATTAGATCTGTGACTGCTTAATATGGAGGACATCTGGGAATGGGTTCACTTAACATCTGGGACATATCACATCATTAATCAAAAAAAGCTGATGAATCCCTGAGTATTCCACATGGCTGGACTTCACAGACCCATGGATCGTTGCAAGGGCGACTACATGCGTGTGCATACATGTCAGAGTGCACGCACACATGCGCACACACACACAAACACACCAACCAAAGACTGAGAATTTTGCATAGATGAAAAAGTAGACAAGAAGAAATGAAACAAAGAAAAATACTTTTACATAGGATCACGTCATTATACTATTTATAGCACATGCTGCATACAAGGGGAAGCACGCACACAATCAAGTCCAAGTTCCCACATGTGTGCTTTTGATGCCACATAACTTGGGTCCTGATTTTCTATCACACTTGTGGCCTGTCATACCTCCTTTGGTATACTGTGGTACAGTAACATTAGCCTTTTTTTTGCAGAATCTATGAAACCTGCATGTCTCTCTTGCATGTGAACCTTAACACTGACTGCTCACTTTGCATGAATTTTCTGATTCCAAGTTTTCACTTGGTCAATTCTCCTTATGCAGCTCAGACAAAATGTTTTCTCCCCAGAGATGTCACTTTGCCTAAAGTTTTCTGTCACCATAACTAAAGTAGCTGACCTCGTGAAGTCATCCCCACTCACCATGTCAACCCTGTGTGATTACCTTCATGGCACTTGATGCTATTTTAAATTATTCTGTTTGTTTAATAATGTATTTTCTTTCTCTTCTGTGTTAGGTTGTTAGCACTGTGTGAGCAAGTATCTTGACTTCTTATACCCTGCTATATACCTCAAAGTAGGATATAGCAGGCACTCAATTAATATGTTTAAATATATTAACATATTAATAACAGCTAACAGATATTGTAACAGAAATGGTTGCATATATTTGTTGGATGTTACAGCCACATTTTGTTGAGGTTCCTTCATTCCCTGCATGCACCCAAAAACGTGGTTAGTTCAGATTTAGTCACATTCAGTCAGACCTTAGGGGAATTACTCTTAAAGGCAGACTGACTGAGGAGTCTCCCAGTTCAGTAAGAAAGGGCTAAAAAGATTAATATCTCATCAAAGTCTCCATTAAACTTGCCACAGACTTTGGTGCACCTGACGTTAAATGATGAGGCTGTTCACCACTGACTTTACTTTGTCATGGCTTTGCTTAAAATGATAGCTTCATCGTAGCGCCAAAGGGGCAGATGATAGATGAACAGAACGATCAGGGATTTTGGCCTTATAGTCTTCTGTCCGGAAGAAGAGAAACTTGAGGGTTTTGTATTAGTCATAGTTATTTCGGAAAAGATTTGAATCACGAGTAGTTACAAAATATTTTGCTAGAGCAATGGAAACAAAAAGTCCCTGCATCATTACCTTGTAATATCATATTTGGCAAATCCGTGGCCTCAAATGTCTAGAAAGTAGAAAAGAAACTAAATGTTTTATAGAGTGAAAATGAAACAAATCAGCACAGCAGCAGCCACACAGTCTTAATTTTAGCAAATCAACAAGACCACTTGGAACCACTCTGCTCTGAGTCTCTCACTCTGCACCAGGGCAATCTGTCTGGAGCTCCCTGGGACATCTGAGGTCTACTCTCTCCTTTCCTTTGTTACTTTTTGAAAGACATAGTTAAGCCTAAGGAAAACAAATTCCCATCAAGATATATTTCAAACCTGACCTAATTCTGACTAGGCCACCTGAGCATTTCAAGTACATATTTACCCTACAAGATTAGTCTCATTTTGAGCAGTTATTCAGACTTGTAGATGTCAGTACATTAAACCAAACAAACCCAGTAATATAATTGCACTTTAAGGTCTTAGACCCAGATTGACTTCCCAGTGTAAATTTACATATTATATTCTTGATGATTTGCTCTTCCTCTTATCACACTTTAAAATAAGTAAATCTTTACGTTGGAAAAATTACAGTGTAGTCTACAAAATTGTTCTTTTTAAAAATAGTTTTGGGCTTGTCATGGAGCTAGATGCCTCAGAAGATCAACGTCTTTTGTCAATTACTCTGCATATAGCTTCAATAAGGAAGTTTCAAAACAAAATCTTCCCTAAGTAAATTGTATTATGGTGTAAAGAAGACGTATTTGTGTACTCTCTGTAGTTACACTTTCATTTTAAATCAGCAAATCGCTACACAGGTTATCCTAACAGATCCATATATTAGTTAATCTCCCAGAGCTTATCAGCCTGAAGAACACACAATATTATATTCACAGACATAAAATACTGAACAGAGAACTATGGACTGGTGGGGCAACGGGAAGCAGATATTGCTGAGCTGTGTCTGGTCTCTCAATGCTCACTTTTATACTACTTTATCTGTAGCAGTAGCTAAGACAATCATTTTATGAAATGAATATTTTTAAGATATACTGAAAATCCCGGGGTAAACATTTTCTTGTATCCATTTCTAAGAGGTGGGAAGAGTATCAAAAATATTTAAAGTCCTCCTATTATTGCTATTAAATATGAGGTATGATTTGAATAGTATTACGAGATGTCAAATTAATTGGAAAAGTGATACTTAATGATTTCTATTTATTCTTACATGACATTGCTTGTTTTCATTCTCCTCATATCTACCTTAAATCCATAGAACATTACCCCTCTTGATGATCATATCATTTATAAAGTCCCGTATCGTAATTTTCCACTATAAATAAGTATCTCTTTATTCTAAACTTTAGCTCCTTTGTCTTTATCCCTATCTTAGTATATACTTAAGTCTTTGTAATAATTCAATCAGTTATTTAATAAGTTTTATTAGCTTCTTCTGTGACAACCGTTCTTCAGTCTCTGAGGAGACAGTGATTGAAAGAGAGACAATATGCCTGCTTATGTGAAACTTCCTTTATAGCAAGGAGAGGCAATGAAAAAGGAGAAAGGTAAAGGAGAACAAAGGAAAAAATGAAGAGAGGAAAATAATGAAATAAGGGGGAAATTCTGAAAGAAATAAAGGGAGTAACATAAATGCAGGAAAGGATATTAAAGCTACCTAACAGTGTAAGTACTATATCAAGAAATAAATTAATGTAAGCAGGGCTCTGGTGGATCAGGCAGTAAAGAATCTGCCTACAATGCAGGAGACCTGGGTTTAATCTGGGTCAGGAAGATCCCCTGGAGAAGGGTATGGCTACCCACTCTAGTCTTCTTGCCTGGAGAATTCCATGGACTGAGGAGCTTTGCAGTTACAGTCCATGGGGTCATGAAGAGTAGGAAATGACTGGGCCACTAACACTTTCCCTATGACTTTTCTTTTTTTTTTTTTTCTTTTTTAATTTTATTTTATTTTTAAACTTTACATAATTGTATTAGTTTTGCCCAATATCAAAATGAATCTGCCACAGGTATACATGTGTTCCCCATCCTGAACCCTCCTCGCTCCTCCCTCCCCATACCATCCCTCTGGGTCGTCCCAGTGCACTAGCCCCAAGCATCCAGTATCGTGCATCGAACCTGGACTGGCATCTCATTTCATACATGATATTTTACATGTTTCAATGCCATTCTCCCAAATCTCCCCACCCTCTCCCTCTCCCTTTCCCACAGAGTCCATAAGACTGTTCTATACATCAGTGTCTCTTTTGCTGTCTCTTACACAGGGTTATTGTTACCATCTTTCTAAATTTCATATATATGCGTTAGTATTCCGTATTGGTGTTTTTCCTTCTGGCTTACTTCACTCTGTATAATAGGCTCCGGTTTCATCCACCTCATTAGAACTGATTCAAATGTATTCTTTTTAATGGCTGAGTAATACTCCATTGTGTATATGTACCACAGCTTTCTTATCCATTCATCTGCTGATGGACATCTAGGTTGCTTCCATGTCCTGGCTATTATAAACAGTGCTGCGATGAACATTGGGGTACACATGTCTCTTTCCCTTCTGGTTTCCTCAGTGTGTATGCCCAGCAGTGGGATTGCTGGATCATAAGGCAGTTCTATTTCCAGTTTTTTAAGGAATCTCCACCCTGTTCTCCATAGTGGCTGTACTAGTTTGCATTCCCACCAACAGTGTAAGAGGGTTCCCTTTTCTCCACACCCTCTCCAGCATTTATTATTTGTAGACTTTTGGATCGCAGCCATTCTGACTGGTGTGAAATGGTACCTCATAGAGGTTTTGATTTGCATTTCTCTGATAATGAGTGATGTTGAGCATCTTTTCATGTGTTTGTTAGCCATCTGTATGTCTTCTTTGGAGAAATGTCTATTTAGTTCTTTGGCCCATTTTTTGATTGGGTCATTTATTTTTCTGGAGTTGAGCTGTAGGAGTTGCTTGTATATTTTTGAGATTAGTTGTTTGTCAGTTGCTTCATTTGCTATTATTTTCTCCCATTCTGAAGGCTGTCTTTTCACCTTGCTAATAGTTTCCTTTGATGTGCAGAAGCTTTTAAGGTTAATTAGGTCCCATTTGTTTATTTTTGCTTTTATTTCCGATATTCTGGGAGGTGGGTCATAGAGGAGGATAGTAGCTGGGTGACCGCTTGAGATTGAAGGATATGGTCAAAGCTTGTTAAGAAAAAAAGTAACCTGATACTTTTTTAAACAGGGAGATTTTACTGAAGATTATTTAATAAGAATATTTCAATAGGGAAGAGAAAGCAGGCTCAATTACAAATACAGAGAGACAGCTGGAGGTTTGAAGCCAATGAGTGGAGGGAAGGGACCAATGAGTGGAAAGGACTGAAATAAGATGTCAAGTGTAAGAAGATTATTGCCAGACTGACTGGAGAGGATTCTTGTTGAAGGCAGGACAAGGCACTCAGATACCAGTGATCAGTTTTTCTGCCTAAATTGGCTTAGTAGGATTCTTGCTAAAACTGGGCTAGGTGGGACAAGCAAGAACTGGGACTAAGATGACCACTCGTTGAGACGAGACCTCAGAGGAGCTTGTCTAAAGTTTGATCGAGAGTGGCATTTTTGTCAGCCTCTTTCTGGGTAAATTTAAGTAATTAAGTTGGAGCTAAAGACCTAAACATTAACTAAGGCCAGTTAAGCAAATAATGTTAAGAACGTTACAGACAGAGAGAACAGCTAGAATAGACATTCCCAGAAAGAAGCACTCTGTGTGTGTGTGTGTGTGTGTGTGTGTGTGTGTGTTAGTCACTCAGTCGTGTCCTATGCTTTGCCACCCCGTGGACTGTAGCCGACCAGGATCCTCTGTCCATGGGATTCTCCAGGCAAGAATACTGGACTGGGTGGCCTTCCCTTCTCCAGGGGATCTTCCCAACCCAGGAATCAAGCCTGGATCTCCTGCATTGCAGGAGGATTCTTTCCTGTCTGAGCCACCAGGGAAAGAAGCAGTGTAACTGCAGCTGAATGATCGAGGTGGGCAGTATCTATGGGCGGGTGCCTGCCACGTCTCTTTAGTCATGTCTGACTCTATGTGCTCCATGAACTGTAAACCGCCAGGCTCCTCTGTCCACGGGATTGTCCAGGCGAGAATACTAGAGTGGGTCGCCATGCCCTCCTCCAAGGCATCTTCCCGACCCAGGGATCCAACCTACATCTCTTGCATCTCCTGCATTGACAGGTGGATTCTTTACCACGACGCCACCATGGGAGGCCAGGCAATGTCTATAAACCAGAGGAAACATTTTGGGCAGATTTATTGCATGTGTTGAGAGAATAATCATTCTCCAAATTTGCATCAAATGTAGAGAATTAGGGAAAATCAAAGATCAGGTATATCTTATAGACTGCTGCCTTGAAGAAACTTGGTAAATGTGGTAAAATTGGCTGAAGTTGAGAGACTGTGGAGAAAATAGATGTGTAAAGAAGTCTTAGATTTTATTCAGTTTGAGGCACTGTATGCAATCTTAATGAGAAGATCAGTTGGGCAGTTAGAGATATTCATCTGGATTTCCTGGAGGTGTCCAGGACTTCAGATGCATGTAGAAGTCATGAGAAATAGATTTTCTTTAATGGAGCTTCCCTGGTGGCTCAGATGGTAAAGCGTCTGCCCGCAATGCAGGAGACCCGGGTTTGAGTGTCCAGGACTTCAGATGAGTGTAGAAGTCATGAGAAATAGATTTTCTTTAATACCTCAAATCAAATGATGTCACATAGAGAAAAAATACTAGAAGAGGGCATAGGACAAAGATTACAGGGCACCAGAACAATGAGTGGGCTTCCCTCATAGCTCAGGTGGTAAAGAATCGGCCAGCAGTGCAGGAGACCCAGTTTCAATTTCTGCATTGGGAAGATCCCCTGGATAAGGGAAATGGAAGTCCACCCCAGTATTCTTGCCTGGAGAATTCCATGGACAGTGGAGCCTGGTGGGCTGCAGTCCATGGGGTCGCAAGAGTCGGACACCACTTAGAGACTAAACCACCACCAGGACAATGAGCAGACTTCCCTCATAGCTCAGTCGATAAAGAATCTGCCTGCAATGCAGGGGACCCAGGTTCAATTCCTGGGTCAGGAAGATCCCCTGGAGAAGGGAAATGGCAGTCCACTCCAGTATTCTTGCCTGCAGCATCCCAGGGACAGAGGAGCCTGGCGGGCTACTGTCCATGGGGTCGCAAGAGTCAGACACAACTTGATGACTAAACCACCACCCCAGGACAAGGTGTGGTCAGATCCAAGAAAGGAGGAGGCAACAAAGTATGAATATGTGTGTACCGTGAGTTAGAAATCCAGAAGGGTGTGGCATCCCTGCAAGCAAAAGAATGGTTTTTAAGGAGTAAAAGTTCAAAATAATTAATTTTTAAGATAAGAAATGCTATTTTTAAAATGAGAAATACCATGTTTGTTTCCCACTAGGAATAATACAATGGAGAATGAGATATTGATGAGTGGAAGAGTTCTTGAGATAAAATTGATAAAGATCCAGAATGGATTGAAGCCTTAGATAGGGTTGTGAAGACACTTAAAATAACCCCATCTAAAGAAGTAAGAAATTAGGGAACTGGATTAGCAAAAATTTTGGTGGGAAGTTGAGGAAGTTTGGTGGGAAGTTTTGTCTAACAGCCCTAATTTAGACAAAGTTCATCACCTACTGTGAAGTTCAGGAGAAAATATATAGTATATGTTTAAGAATACAGAAAAAGAGATATTGTCATTTAAAAGCATAGAAAAGTGATGTATCTGGTAAGCAATGTAAACTTGGGTTACTTTTGAGTGAACATGACTCACAGTGAGAACTTGTCACAAATTCCCATTAACATATATTTCTGTGTGTGTAGGGGTGATGGGGATGCAGGAGAGACAAAGTTATTCTGATATTCACTGGTGACTAGAATCAACTTAATTAAAAAAATAGTTTTATTGTTTAAAGAAGTATATTAGTTCTTGAAGAGTGGGATAATTTGTGTGTACTGTCTTATAGCATATAATGCAGAAAATGCTTAACTTCTGATGCAAGTAAAAACTAAGACAAAGATTTTTCTCTGTCATGGTGAGCAAAACTGAACAAAGTATTTATAGAGCAAAGGTTATAAACAAGAATAATGCAGGTATAATTTTTAGATTGGATTTAAATAATTCTATAATTAGTTCATGTTTGTTGATTTTTAATAACAAATATAGAAAATATTGATATTAAGTAAATGGATAAAAGTGCTTCCCAGTGGTACTAGTAGTAAAGAATCCTCCGGACAAAGCAGGTAGACATAAGAGACATGAGTTCAATCCTTGGGTCAGGAAGAACCCTGAGGAGGGCATGGCAACCCGCTCCAGTATTCGTGCCTGGAGAATCCCATGGACAGAGGAGCCTGGTGGGCTACGATTCATATGGTCAAACAGTCAGACATGACTGAATGACTCAGCATGCCCGCACACAAATGGATAAAAGCCTGAAAGAATTTAATTTCAACATAGACATATTTTACTCTTTTTATGTAATAAATATTTTCTTCTTTATACTTTCACTAGGCTTGACTACTTGCATTATAACTAAAAATCCAATTGTTTAATAATAAAGCTCTGTAATCAACTTACAGATGGCATCATATTTGGCAACAGAGACGTGTAACAACATCAAATGAGTACATTAGTTGGCATTTTCATCTATCGTGATAATTGAATCATTTATTGACTATTCATGCATCAATCATTGTGAGGGTCAAACAACACTAACAGTAGAGTCAATGCACACACACATGCACACACACACCATATAATTGAAGCAAAATGTTATTTTTAAAGGTTAAAGCAATTTCTTTTGGCTATACAGAAACAAGAGATATAATCTCTTTTTCTGCAAGCATGTAATATGAGGAGGAAGCAAAAATATCGAGCTGGGAAAGTAAACAAAGAGCCACTAATTGAGATCGCTTGTTAACTGGAATTGCAAACTACCAACACAGCCAAGTTCAGACAGTCCCACGAGGTCAGATTGTCTTCATTCTCTTTGATCCTGTTCACCTAGTTACTCTTTTTCTCTTCTAGATTCACTCTTTGTCCTTTTCCACCAAGCACTGTGGTCCAGATTTTAAAATCTTGCTCCACTATGTCAATAGGATCTTCCTGCTCTCTGGCTTCTGAGCAGGTATGGCTAATGAGACACCAAATATATCCTGGGACAGAAAACAGCACTCGATGAGACTGAGGAATTCAGTAGGAGTCAGATCATGAAAGAATCTCGAATCCTATGCAAGGAAATGTGCATTTATAATATGTGCAAATGGGAAACTTCAGAATGCTGTGAATGGAGGAGTGACATGATCAGATTTGCACTTTAGACTCCCCTGACTGCTGCATTGAAAGCGGATTAGAGAAAACGACTAATGGACACTGGGAAGAATCAAGTGAGGTGAAGATCGGAAAATTTGGAGTAGGGGAGAAATTCTAACATAAAGACAGAGCTAAAGAGTATCAAAAAATAATTCCTTACATCAACACAATTATTGCTTAGCCCTTTTAATTTTAAAGAGCATCTTCTCTGCATTTTTGGTGCTTATTTTAATTGTCCTCCTATTCCTTCTTATTTTTCCCATTCTTTTCAGTGAAAAGATTCTTAATATTTTGCCATTGTCCCCTGTGTAGAATTGATGAAAACATTGTTCTTTTGCTCAGAAAATGATAATAAATGCATATACAGAAAAATATCTGTGCTCAGATTTAGGAGACTCTTAACCAGAATCCATACGTGGATGCATAAACAGAAAACTGGCTAAGTAGAACCAGGTTTAAATTATCAAACCTTAATAATTATTAAACCTTAAAATTAAAACATAAATTTGATATGTTTTAATGTTCATATCACAAAAACACACTGGTTTAACCATGGATACAAGTGTATAACTATGCCAAGACATAAAACATGGGCAACAATTTGAGAAATATTAATGAATCTTTGATGATGTATCTTTTGTCTGGTCAGCCTGAAGCATCCAATTATCTGAGGTTTCTATGTTTTTGTCTGCTTCTCTGTTTCTGAGGTAGCAGTTTGGGCAGAGAGAAAGGGAATACTTTACCGTTATTTTAATAGGAATGAAGAAATAATATTCAAATTCTGATCCAAATTGGATTTTAATACCCTTAGTATGGCTAAAATTTTTAATAATAGAAATGCTTACATCTAAAAGCCTATTTTACAGCACCAACACACGCTTAAAAGCCATGTTTATATAGAGAGAAATGATTCTGAATTTCTTTTCATATAAATCATCAACACTGAATGATTCAGGTCAACTCTCAGCCACAATGTAAATGATAGACTTTGTGCCCATAGTGTGATCCATGTGGGCCTCTGTCCTAGGGAAGAGGTTACAGGACACATTAATCTCAATTAAAAGTGGATGGAAGAATTTCCCCATGGACAAGAATGGTTATACAAAATGGAAAGAAAAAATGGGGAAGAAAGACACATGTGAAAGGGATCTCAACTCTTCAGTCTTGGGTGAAATGTGGTGTTAGGTTCGGTTCAGTTCAGTCGCTCAGTCGGGTCCGACTCTTTGCGACCCCATGAACCACAGCACGCCAGGCCTCCCTGTCCCTCACCAACAGCTGGAGTCTACACAATCCCATGTCCATAGAGTCGGTGATGCCGTCCACCCATCTCATCCTCTGTCGTCCCCTTCTCCTCCTGCCCCCAATCCCTCCCAGCATCAGGGTCTTTTCAATGAGTCAGCTCTTCACATCAGGTGGCCAAAGTATTGGTGTTTCAGCTTCAGCATCAGTCCTGTTTTAGGTTACTTTGGGAGAAAAGGGGTATGGGGTTTTCACTGGAATTCAAATGTTATGTTTAAGAGTGCTGAAAGAGAATATGTTAAGGGCTCCTCAGATCAGTCTGAGTGGGACATTACAGTAAAATAATTGATATACAAACCTAGGAGTTTTTCTTTTCCCCTCGTTCTCTTGAGTCGTAGGGAGACCAGAACATTCCTGGTTGTCCCTGTGGGAGGCGTGATATTTAGCTAAGGGCCTTAAACCAGATACCTTGCCCACAGGAAATTTCTACTGGAAGGTACAAAGTGGTGGTGGGATGGAGCAGGGTGGCTCAGCAGACCACCTGGACTGAGTGCCGCGTGAGTTTAAATCTGAACGGAAAGACACCCACAGCGCCAGGATCAGAGCAAAAACGAAGGTGCACCAAAGCCGGCTCAGGAGGCTACAGGACCGTGTGAAGCAGAGACACCAAAGCCAGCTCAGGAGGCTACAGGACCGTGTGAAGCAGAGACACCAAAGCCAGCTCAGGAGGCTACAGGACCCTGTGAAGCAGAGAGACAGAGAGAGAGAGAAGCGGAGGGAGCAGCCCATCGATTTCTTTTGCTTCAGTCATTGGAAGCTGGTTTTGACCTAGTTCTTAGGAAAGAAACTAGTCCAAGTAGATGCTAGGACTGAGCACACTTGAAAAACATCAAGCCCGAATCGGAGGAATTTTCTCTGCCTCGACCAATAGGACACAACGGATCATTTAAACTTGGAAAAGAGGAGGAAAAGGGAGGAATTATTAAAGAGTGGGCCTTCACCTAAATGAGAAAGAGTTATTTAAAAAGAATGCTCAAATTGCAAGATCAATTGACTGCTGTTAATCAAAATTTATATCATCATCTACTGAGATGAATTAGAACAGTTTCTGAAAATGCAAAAGTAATATTTTTGCTGCACATTTGGCAGTAGTATGGAAAAAAATTGTGAACTAATTTAAATGGTTTATAACACACTAGAAGAATTTCCTTTTTTTTTTTTTTTTTTTCTGTTGTGTAAACAGCACTGTCCTGGAATAATTCAAAGGAGAAAATGTATTGTTAAATTAGAAGAAGGAT
Organism: Bos indicus; assembly: GCF_029378745.1. NCBI lineage: Eukaryota > Metazoa > Chordata > Mammalia > Artiodactyla > Bovidae > Bos > Bos indicus. The sequence continues at coordinate 104,795,118 of NC_091766.1, forward strand.
TTTAACCAAACATAAAAATATATCTGGCCTAGTCTGATCCATGCATATACTAACTGTCTATCCAGCAAATGTGGAAATGTGGCACCCATTTTATCATAATGACTTTATGATTGAAAAACTATAAAAATATAATCAAATCATAATTAGAGGTAGAACAATGCATACTTTAATTAGCTCCATCTTCATAAAAGAATTGGGAAGATACCTTGGGTGGAGTTCATGCAATTTGATGCAATACGACTTAATTAAGGATAAAAGCTGATAGGAAAAAACGAACAATAGCTTAGTAATTGGAGATATATATGAATATCTGGAAAAGTGCTACTGTGGGCTTGCTCAGATGCTCAGTTGTGTCTGACTCTTTGCGACCCTATGGACTTTAGCCCCCCAGGTTCCTCTATTCATGGGATTCTCCAGGCAAGAATACCTTAGTAAGTCACATACCTATTGGTTGTTATTGCTTTTCTTTTTCTTTTTCCACTGGCCTCAGTCCAAGTCAGCCAAGATAATAGTTCACTGAAGCTGCACATCCACTATGTCTCACTTGATTCACTGTTGTATCCCATTGCCTTGAAACACTCGGCTCAGTTCAGTTCACTCAGTCGTGTCCAACTCTTTGCAACCCCATGAATCGCAGCACGCCAGGCCTCCCTGTCCATCACCAACTCCTGGAGTTCACTCAGTCTCACATCCATCGAGTCAGTGATGCCATCCAGCTATCTCAGCCTCTGTCGTCCTCTTCTCCTCCTGCCCCCAATACCTCCCAGCATCAGAGTCGGAATTTAGAAATGGTGGAAATCATTTTATTTCCTTTATAAAAATATTTAATCTGTTACATGTTCTCACTTTCCTCTTAATATCTCTGAGAAGTGTTGGGCCTGCTGGCAATAGTTTGATTGAAATACTTTCTTATCTGCACATAAAGATTAACTTGTTATCTGACACTAAAATGTAGACTTCTTATGAATACATTAAATAGATATTTCACACTATAACACTTGTTATGAGATGTGATTGTGCTAAAACATGTCCTAAACATAAGGCTTATCAAAGAAAAACAGAATTTGGTAGAGAAAATGAGAATATGAAGAGACAAAGAAAAAAAGGATTAAAAAGAAGTATATTGGCCTGTTCAATTTCTATAATGTCCAGTATGCTACATCCTCCATTGTTTCACCTACTTTTGCTTACGGAAGCAGAGAAGCCAGAAACTTAATTCAACCTCACCCACCATAGCACCTGATTATATGATGTCTGCTCTCTCTGGGAGAACTTGTATTAATTCAAAAGTTTTGAAGATATTCTTATATAGAAAAAACCTTATTTTATATATATATATATATCTTGTGTTGTTTCACAAACTATATTTGCACAGTTGTACTCGTCTCACATTCAAGCAAAGTAATGCTCAAAATTCTCCAAGCCAGGCTTCAGCAATACGTGAACCATGACCTTCCAGATGTTCAAGCTGGATTTACAAAAGGCAGAGGAACCAGAGATCAAATTGCCAACATCCACTGGATCATAGAAAAAGCAAGAGAGTTCCAGAAAAACACCTACTTTTCCTTTATTGATTATGCCAAGGCCTTTGACTGTGTGGATCACAACAAACTGTGGAAAATAAGAGACAAGAATACCAGACCACCTGACCTGCGTCCTGAGAAATCTGTAGGCAGGTCAGGAAACAACAGTTAGAACAAGACATGAAACAACAGACTAGTTCCAAATAGGGAAAGGAGTATGTCAAGCCTGTATACTGTCACCTTGCTTATGTAACTTATATGCAGAATACATCATAAGAAACGCTGGGCTGGAGGAAGCACAAGATAGAATCAAGATTGCCGGGAGAAATATCAATATCCTCAGATATTCAGATGACACCACCCTTATGGCAGAAAACGAGGAAGAACTAAAGAGCCTGTTGATGAAAGTGAAAGAGGAAAGTGAAAAAGTCGGCTTAAAGCTCAACATTTAGAAAATTAAGATCATGACATCCGGTCCCATCACTTCATAGCAGATAGATGGGGAAACAGTGGAAACAGTGACAGTTCTTTCTTGGGCTCCAAAATCTCTGCAGATGGTGACTGCAGTGATGAAATTAAGACACTTGATCGTTGGAAGAAAAGCTATGATCAGCCTAGACAGCATATTAAAAAGCAGAGACATTAAAAAAAAAAAAAGCAGAGAAATTACTTTGCCAACAAAGGTCTGTCTAGTCAAAGCTTTGGTTTTTCTAATAGTCATCTATGGATGTGAGAGTTGGACTATAAAGAAAGCTGAGCACTGAAGAATTGATGCTTTTGAACTGTGGTGTTGGAGAAGACTCTTGAGAGTCCTTTGGACAGGAAGGAGTCCAACCAGTCCATCCTAAAGGAAATCAGTCCTGAATATTCATTGGTAGGACTGATGCTGAAGCTGAAACTCCAATCCTTTGGCCACCTGATGTGGAGAACTGACTCCTTGGAAAAGCCTGGTCTGCTGCAGTCCATGGGGTCACAACAGTCAGACACAACTGAGTGACTGAACTGAACTGAAAGTATAGCTTAACGTAGGAACATAATCATAAGTTACTGAAGTGTTTCTGCAAGTTAAATCTTCCTATGACACGCGAAGGATGAGACAAAGTGCACTTAGAAATAAATGAAATAAAAATGCTTTCGCTCAAATATTTCCCACCCAGGGACCTGAAAGAAAAAATGTGAAAGCATTTCTTTCTCTGTCTCGTTCTCTGTCTCTCAGTCTCTCGGTGTCTTGTCTCTCTGTTTCTCACAGTCACAGCTTCATCATGCTGCCTTAGCCACTGAGACAGGAACGTGGACGCGCAGGGACATCTCAAGCCGGTTTTGTAGTCCAGCGTTCCAAGGTTCACAGCTCTGACACCAGGTGGTGGGTATGAGAGCGCAAAAACAAGGAATATTATGAGCTAAATAGAGCTGTATGTGTGCATGAAACACTGTCATCCAGCCAACTGTCTACTTAACCCCAAAAAGTAAGAAGTTCCCTGGATTTCATATACGAAACGAGTCGCCAGTCCAGGTTCGATGCACGATACTGGATGCTTGGGGCTGGTGCACTGGGAGGACCCAGAGGGATGGTACGGGGAGGGAGGATGGTGGAGGGTTCAGGATGGGGAACACATGTATACCTGTGGTGGATTCATGTTGATATATGGCAAAACCAATACAATATTGTAAAGTTAAAAAATAAAATAAATAAATGAAAAAAATACAATTGCCTGAATTTATTTTTAAAAATACAAGGTTTTTTTGTTTGGTTTGTTTGTTTTTGTTTCATGACACTGCCTTAGTTTGTAGTCTCACATTTTTGACCTTGGCTCTTAAAAAAATCCTTTCTAACTGCTCTCTCTTCTTTCTGTCTTGTCCCCATCAGGATATGGGCAATTTAGTATTATCATCCTCAAATGTATAAAACTTGTCAATGATTGCTCAACTTTCTACGCATACATGGGCGTTTTATATGGCCTAAGTCTCTGCCTTTGTTTTTCTTTGTTTCTCTTTGTTCAATCATGTATTTGCCTCAGTAGGGAAAAAAAAAGCACTTGCTTCTCTTTTTCTATGGGACTGCAATCATATATCTATTATACTATGGATTTGACAGGCTATGGTTGATTGATTTGTTATCATTTTTTTCTCCACTAAACTATAAAAAGGCAGTTTTAAGAGCAGGAATGATATCTTTTCTACTTTTATTAGCAATATTTAGCAGAGTGACTAAGTATGCACTCAATAAATAATTGTTGAAATGAGTAAGTGAATGAATATGCTCTGATGAGAACCATGCGTCTAGTGTTCTAAGTCACTGGCTTATGTGACTTTTAGGAATCCAATCCATTTGTAACTTGCAGACAGCCTTTTTTTTTGTTCTTTTCTTTGACTTTTTCAATTAAATATTAATAATTCAATTTAGAACACAGTATTTGAAAACGCTGTACATACATATTATGGTTGCGGACACCATCCTTGCCCTTCGTGTTCACAATCTTGCTTCTGTGCCAAGGAAATGAGACTTATAAATACAAGGATGCTTTGAATCAAAGCAGTTTAATTCCTATTGCAGCTCTTTTTTTCTACATTCTTCACAATGCAGCCAGCTGACTTCTGTGTTTCCTGTTTTGGTGTTGTGTGAAATTCTGTTTTCAGTGTTTTGGCAGTGTGTGTGTGTGTGTGTGTGTGTGTGCACACACGCGCTAAATCACTTCAGTTGTGTCTGACTCTTTGCAACGCTATGGACTGTAGCCTACCAGGCCCCTCTGTCAATGGGATTCTCCAGGCAAGAATACTGAAGTGGATTGCCGTGCCCTCCTCCAGGGGATCTTCCTGACCCAGGGATTGAACACACATCTCTTACCTCTCCTGCCCTGGCAGGCAGATTCTTTACCACTGAGTCACCTGGGAAATCCAGTTCTGGCATTAGTCTGTAGTAATTTTCAAGTCTGTGATCCATAAAATATGGAATAACTCCCACTCCAGTAGTCTTGCCTGGAAAATCCCATGGATGGAGGAGCCTGGTAGGCTGCAGTCCATGGGGTCGCTAGGAGTCAGACATGACCGAGCGACTTCACTTTCACTTTTCACTTTCATGCCTTGGAGAAGGTAATGGCAACCCACTCCAGTGTTCTTGCCTGGAGAATCCCAGGGACAGGGGAGCCTGGTGGGCTGCCGTCTATGGGGTCGCACAGAGTCGGACACGACTGAAGTGACTTAGCAGCAGCAGCATATATATCCTAAATGTCAAGGTGGTTCCATTTTGTTATGTTTTATGACCTCAACACTATTTTGAATTAAGAATGGAGACCTTATATGCATGCATTTTTTTTTTTTTACTAAGAAACAGAAGAAATAATGCATCCAGCCTTTCAGTGACATCTATGATGTGCTTGAAGTGGAAAGAAATCTGCATGCAATGTGCAACATGACTGGAACATCTGCAATTTTTTCAATAACATTTATAAAATTAAATCTTCACTGTATTTTTAGAGTATCTACTTCAGAGCCACATTAACACTGTTGCTAAACTTGCCTCTCCAAATCACTTTTCACCATGCAATTAGGTATCGAAGTGGCCATGTCTATCTTTACAGGTCCAGATCTGTTCATCTCATTCTATATTTCAAAGGGCAGTCAAATATTTAGCTCTCTAAATAAGAATAATTCCTTGAGCCTGTGATGCAAGACCATCTATAATTCCCTTCATGCCGTTACTATTTTCTCTTTCACTACAACAGCACCCAGTTCCAGCTTACTTGGTCTACTGTCCCTAAGACATATATTTCACATCTCCTCCCATTCATCATTTTATCTTCATATTTTAAAACTTTCCCATACTTCTCTGCCCAATTTCTACTATTTTTTGAACATCCACTGTCATTTCCCACCTCCTCCATGAATACTTCATTAACCATCCTTAACTTTAAGTTATTGCTTTGCCCTGTGTTTGACTTTGTAATTAGTGTTTATTTGCTTCAGTTCAAAGATGTTCAAATAAATTTGCCGGGTTCTGAGTTCCTTTGCATATTGCCTTACACATGCTAAAACTGCCCTCCCACAGGCAGAACCACCCACTGAGATAGCAATCCAACAACATCACATCCTGGAGGCAAATGCTAAGAGATTAGGGCTGCCTTCAAAGGCTTGAGTATCCCCTCCAGAATAAAGTAGCTATACACTCAGGACAAGCTGCAGCACCAGGAGTTTTAGCTTGCCCCACACACCCTCTGGTAAAAAACTTTTCTAGAAATTGTGATGAAATTGAACAAAAACTAGGAACAATTTGTACATATTTATGTAAAAATGAAAGAAAATATTTTAGAGCATAATCAGCTATTCTGTATATAATTATTCATTTACTCGGAGGAAAACCACATTGTGATATATTTATTTTTCTAAGTTTGTTTTAGCTCTTCTGCTACATTTGTACTATTCAGCATGTGTTTCAGTAAAATTCTAACAAAATGGAACAGCTACTGCAATGTGTTCGGTAGTTTCATTATTTCTAGTCTGTAAAAATATTGATAGTTTACTCAGAAATTATGGTTCAGTTTCTGTTCACATTTTATGTCTTTGATAAATAAGCTCTGAATTAGGCATTTGGGATATAAAAATAACAAAATATCCAATCTGTGACGATATTATGTTTTTAATTTTAGTGAAAGGAAAAATTATCTGCATGTGTAATAGTTGAAAAGTCAACCACCCGCACTTTGAAGACATCCAAATACAAGTTCTAATAATTTAGAAAGTCTAGGTAAGGCCAAGACCTAAGGGAACATGTGAATAAGTAAAGAAGGATGACTATTCAAAAAATAAATAGACGGAAATGCTCTTCCAGCTGGCTGTGAATGTTAGGGGACCACTCCAGTTCCCCCCTCTATCAGGGATCGCTCCTGGATGTACGTAGGCTGCATGTGGGGGCCTTGCGGCTTCCTCTCCTGCTCTGAGGCAGCCCGCAGGCAACTAGCTGACGCTAGGGAATAAAATCTTTTCTCTTGTTTCAACACGATGCTAACTCTGTGGTGCAGTCTATACCTCAGCCCTTCCCTGTGCGATCCAATTCAGCTTGTCTCCGGCTAAAAGAGCCATCTTATTTCACTTGTTCCCTTCTCAGCCCTGCTTCCTTTCCTTCCCTTCCCTCACCCCGCAATACAGCACGCGGTCAAGAATCCCCATCTCAGCCTTTGCTTGTCGGGAAACTTCAGTTCAGTTCAGTCGCTCAGTCGTGTCCGACTCTTTGCGGGAAACTTACTTGTGGGTAAATCTTTTGGTACAAACTTAAAAAAGAAACTTCCTATCCCCACTCAATAGTAGGCCAGTCAAAAGGTCCAGACTGACAATCCAGGAGACGTGACTCATATTTCTCTGATAATTCAGAATGGCAAAAGCTTATAGAAACGACTTGGGTTTTGAATAGTATTTCATAAAGCATTTTGCCTAAGACTTCTTATATCATCTGAATCCAAAAAGGAAAGGCAAATTCCTAAGCTCATTAGTTTATATATATATCTATGTTATATATATAATTTTATTTTTTTATCTATTTATTTTTGGCTGCGCTGGGTCTTCACTGCTGTTGGATTTCTCGCTAGTTGGCGGTTACTGGGGGCTACTCTCCCGTTGTCCTGCACGGCCTTTTCATGGCAGTGGCTTCTCTTGTGGTGAGGGGGCATGGGCTTCAGTGGCACGTGGGCTCAGTACTTGTGACTCCCAGGCCCTAGGCACAGGCTCAGTACATGTGGCACATGGGCGTAACTGCTCTGTGTCAAGGGGGATCTTCCTGGGTCAGAGATCTAAAACAGGGCACCTACATCAGCAGAGGGCTTCTTTACGCCGGAACCACTGACCCACCCGGGAAGCCCCTAGGCTCATTAGTTTTGGTTAATTTTTAGCATTCTGAACTTACTGAGGAGTATTACAATGTTTAATGTGCATTAGACGCAAGCCTTCTCCAACTTCTTTGATTTTCTATTTGTAGAACTGCGTCAGGTCTTTAATTATGGACTAATGGCTAGTGAATATTTTTTATTAGTTTTATTATTAATGTTATAACTATTAACATTATTAATCATAAAATGTTATTCATCAAAATACTTTAGGGAAAGACAGAATATGTTAAAAAAAAAAAAAAAAAACACAGAAAATCACAGGATTAAAATTAAGAAGGAAAAAAAAATGCAACCCCAGCTGCAATCAGAACTAAAAGTATCATGATTCTACCTGCTGCATGGAAATCAAAAGTCTTTTATCTCAACAAAATTTAGTTTTGTTCTTTCTTCTTTGTTCTAATACTACATGATGCAGGCAATCTTTTAAAACTAAGCAAATTTCTATTTAAAACTTGCTCTTCTAGTTCTGAAGGAAAGCAAATAATGAGAATTTTACCTACACAGGAACTACCATAAACGTTTTATAAAGGTTTCCTTTGAATTTTATTTCTTATATTATATTTCTACATTCCCAGTAGAAACTTATTTTCCTGACCTATATTAAAACTGTTGTTTAGTCATTAAGTCATGTCCAACTCTTTGTGACTCCATGGACTGTCACCCATCAGCTCCTATGTCTATTTAAAAATATATCTAGTATTTTATATATCACTAAAATAAAGCATTAGCACTGGAAAATGCTATTCTCTACATTAAATAATACTAAATTAAATTTTATAATATTCTTTTCTTTTACCAACTAATTAAGGCATTTGTTATACTTGTATAATTTTAAGGTAACAAAACCTAATGGCATTCTATTGGTTTTTTTTTTTCCCATTAAGTTAACATTATAGACTTTTAATGAATGTCTTAATTAGATGCTATTATTAACACGGTTGATGCACAAATGAAAATCAGTCTCAATGTGTGCAATGTGCCTCATTATTATTCACTGCAAGGCACTGACCAAAAGCCTTCTTAACTAAAATATGTCTAATCCTGCTGTGTATAACTGCCCTTTCAACAATGTGCAGACACTTAGAAACACACTGTTGAATAAACACAGAAGTAGCATTTGAACTTCAGAGAAGGCAATGGCACCCCACTCCAGTACTTTTGCCTGGAAAATCCCATGGATGGAGGAGCCTGGTGGGCTTCAGTCCATGGGGTCGCTAAGGGTTGGACACGACTGAGCGACTTCACTTTCACTTTTCACTTTCATGCATTGGAGAAGGAAATGGCAACCCACTCCAGTGTTTTTGCCTGGAGAACCCCAGGGACAGGGGAGCCTAGTGGGCTGCCGTCTACAGAGTTGCACAGAGTCGGACACGACTAAAGCGACTTAGCAGCAGCAGCAGCAGCATTTGAACTTAAATTTTCATTTCTTTTATGCCTGGCTTTTCTTGTATCCTCATTTTTTCCATCTTATTCTTTCATACCATTTAGTATATAATGGGTGATTTGATACCTTGGTTTTGCTGTAACTCACATTTTGCCTTTGTTTCACAGCCAGTAAGCTAGTGTGTTTCCCATGTTCCTTTCTCCTTTCTCATTCAGCATACTTTGATTTAGCTGCTATCTAATCATTTCAATAGTTACTCTCATTATGGTCACCTCCAATCTTTGTATTGACACCAGGATCAGCAGATCCTTTTTCACTGACATCATTCTGACAGTCTCTATGAAATTTTCTCATCTTCTTCTACATACTTTGTTTTCTGGGTTTCCAGTTAATTCAGTGGCTTTTCCTCCCCAAATGTCCATGGTTTGTAATGGAAATGACATAGTATAAATGTCTCTCTTCCTTGTGGCTCAGCTCTTGGTCTTCTTCTCTTCTCATGCTATATAATCTACTCAGGTGATCTCATCAACACCTCTAACTAAATGTCAAATATAAACAGATTCTTTCACTCAACAAATATTTACTGAATACCTAACTGGGGGAAAAAAAAATACTTGAAGAAATACTGGAAATACCATACTATACAAAGCAGACATGAGGCTTATATCCTGAGTTTCAGAAAACAATGATAATTATCAAATTACAACTAGTGCAGGCTTTTCTCATGAGTATATTGTGTAAATCCACCTGCCTACTCTAAATTGCTCCTAGAATGCGCCATGCCTACTCAAACTCAGCATATTAAAACAATTATTACTATAGGTTTATGCCCCTCTGCGCTACTTTCTATACCTCTCACCAGACTGAATTTGAACAAGGTCCTTAAAGACACAAATTTAGAAATCATCCTAGTTTTTTATCTTCCAATCGCTGCATAGTCAGTCAACCTTCAACTTAAAAGTATTTTTCCCTTCTATTTCTACTGCTACTACTTCATAAACTAAAATTAAAAGACGCTTGTTCCTTGGAAGGAAAGTTATGACCAACTCAGACAGCATAATGAAAAGCAGAGACATTACTTTGCCAACAAAGGTCCATCTAGTCAAGGCCACTGTTTTTCCAGTAGTCACGTATGGATGTGAGAGTTGGAAGATAAAGAAAGCTGAGCGCCGAGGAATTGATGCTTTTGAACTGTGGTGTTGGAGAAGACTCTTGAGAGTCCCTTGGACTGCAAGGAGATCCAACCAGTCCATTCTAAAGGAGATCAGTCCTGGGTGTTCATTGGAAGGACTGATGCTGAAGCTGAAACTCCAGTACTTTGGCCACCTGATGCAGAGAGCTGACTCATTTGAAAAGACCCTGATGCTGGGAAAGACTGACGGCAGGAGGAGAAGGGGACAACAGAGGATGAGATGGCTGGATGGCATCACCTATACTATGGATATGGGTTTGGGTGGACTCCAGTAGTTGGTGATGGACAGGGAGGCCTGGTGTGCTGCAGCCCATTGGGTCGCAAAGAGTCGGACATGACTGAGCAAATGAACTGAACTGAACTTCATTAAACTCACATCATTTCTTTCCTGGATTTAAATAATTATAATTTCCCTCCTTTCTAGGCTTCCTTGATAGCTCAGTTGGTAAAGGAACTTCTACACTGATTATAATACTAGTATTGGGTTGCCCAAAATGTTCTTTTCTTTTTTTTTTTTTTCCTGTAAGATGACTCAGTCAGTGCTTAGTCGTTTTACAGTTCAGTTCAGTTAAGTGGCTCAGTCATGTCCAACTCTTTGCAACCCAATGGAATGCAGCATTCCAGGCCTACCCATGAATCACCAACTCCTGGAGCTTACTCAAACTCATGACCATCCAACCATCTCATCCTCTGTCATCCCCTTCTCCTCCCACCTTCAATCTTTCCCAGCATCAGGGTCTTTTCCAATGAGTCAGCTCTTCCCATCAAGTAGCCAGAGTATTGGAGTTTCAGCTTCAGGATCAGTGCTTCCAATGAATATTCAGTGCTGATTTCATTTAGGATGGACTAGTTGGATCACCTTGTAGTCCAAGAACTCTCAAGAGTCTTCTCCAACACCACAGTTCAAAAGTATCAATTCTTTGGAGCTCAGCTTTCTTTATGGTCCAAATCTAGCATCCATACATGACTACTGGAAAAACCATAGCTTTGACTAGACAGACCATTGTTGGTTAAGTAATGTCTCTGCTTTTAAATAGGCTGTCTAGGTTGATCATAACTTTACTTCCAAGAAGCAAGCGTCTTTTAATTTCATGGCTACAGTCATCATCTGCAGTTATTCAGTTCAGTCACTCACTCATGTCCGACTCTTGCGACCCCATGAATCGCAGCATGCCAGGCCTCCCTGTCCATCACTAACTCCCGGAGTTCACTCAGACTCACATCCCTCTAGTCGGTGATGCCATCCAGCCATCTCATTCTCTGTCATCCCCTTCTCCTCCTGCCCCTAACCCCTCCCAGCATCAGAGTCTTTTCCAATGAGTCAACTCTTCACATGAGGTGGCCAAAGTACTGGAGTTTCAGCTTTAGCCTCATTCCTTCCAAAGAAATCCCAGGGCTGATCTCCTTCAGAATGGACTGGTTGGATCTCCTTGCAGTCCAAGGGACTCTCAAGAGTCTTCTCCAACACCACAGTTCAAACAGTTCTTCGGTGCTCAGCTTTCTTCACAGTCCAACTCTCACATCCATACATGATCACTGGAAAAACCATAGCCTTGACTAGACGGAAATTTGGAGCCCCAAAACATAAAGTCTTCCACTGTTTCTATTGTTTCCCCATTTTTGCCATGAAGTGTTGGGACCAGATGCCATGATCTTAATTTTCTGAATGTAGAGTTTTAAGCCAATTTTTTCACTCTCCTATTTCACTTTCATCAAGAGGCTCTTTATTTCTTTGTTTTCTTCTATAAGGGTTGTGTTATCTTGTGTTATCTGCATATTTGAGATTATTGATATTTTTCTCGGCAATCATTTTTTTAAAATATAAATTTATTTATTCTAATTGGGGGCTAATTACTTTACAATATTGTATTGGTTTTCCCATACATCAACATGAATCTGCCACGGGTGTACACAGATGAAACTGGAGCCTATTATACAGCGTGAAGTAAGCCAGAAAGAAAAATACCAATACAGTATAATAATGCATATATATGGAATTTAGAAAGGTGGTAATGATAACCCTTTATGTGAGACAGCAAAAGAGACACAGATGTATAGAACAGTCTCGGCAATCTTGATTATAGCTTGTGCTTCATCCAGCCCAGTGTTTCTCATGCTATACTCTGCATATAAGTTAAATAAGCAGGGTGACATATACAGCTTCAAAGTACTCCTTTCCTGATTTGGAACCAGTCTCTTCTTCATGTCCAGTTCTAATTGTTGCTTCTTGACCTACATACAGATTTCTCAGGAGGCAGGATGGATGAAAATTCTCCATCTCTTGGAGAATTTTCCAGTTTGTTGTGATCCACGCATTCAAAGGCTTAGGCATAGTAAAGTAGAGGTAGATGTTTTTTTATGATCCAGTGGGTGTTGGCAATTTGATCTCTGGATCCTCTGCCTTTTCTAAATTCAGCTTGACCATCTGAGAGTTCACAGTTCTCGTACTGCTGAAGCCTGGCTTGGAGAATTTTGAGCAATATTTTGATAGCGTGTTTGATGGGTGCAATTGTGCGGTATTTTGAGAACTCTTTTGCATTGACTTTCCTTGAGATTGGATTGAAAACTGATCTTTTTCAGTCCTGTGGCCACTGCTGAGTTTCCCAAATTTGCTGGCATATTGCATGCAGCACTTTCACAGAATATTGTTTTAGGATTTGAAATAGCCCACCTGGAATTCCATCACCTCCACTAGCTTTGTTTGTAGTGATGCTTCCTAAGGCCCAGTTGACTTCTCATTCCAGGATGCCTGTCTCTAGGTGAGTGATCACACCATCGTGATTATCTGGGTCATGAAAATCTTTTTGATATAGTTCTTCTGTGTATTCTTGCTACCTCTTCTTAGTATCTTCTGCTTCTGTTAGACCCATACCTCTTCTGTCATTTATTGAGACCCTCTTTACATGAAATGTTCCCTTGGTATCTTTAATTTTCTTGAAGAGATCTCTAATCTTTTCCATTCTATTGTTTTCCTCTATTTCTTTGCATTGAGTCCTGAGGAATGCTTTCTTATCTCTCCATGCTATTCTTTGGAACTCTGCATTCAAATGAGTATATCTTTTCTCCTTTGCCTTTTGCCTCTTTTCTTTTCATAGCTATTTGTTAGGTGTCCTCAGACAACCATTTTGCTTTTTTTCATTTCTTTTCCATGGGGATGGTTTTTATCACTGCCTCCTATATAATATCATGGACCTCTATCCAAAGTTCTTCAGGCAGTCTATCTATCAGATCTAATCCCTAGCATCTACTTCTCACTTCCATTGTATAATGGTAAGGGATTTGATTTAAGTCATACCTGAATGGTCTAGTGGTTTTCCCCACTGTCTTCCATTTAAGTCTGAATTTGGCAATAAGGAATTCATGATCTGAGCCACAGTCAGCTCCCAGTCTTGTTTTTGCTGACTGTATAGAGCTTCTCCATCTTTGGCTGCAAAGAATATAATCGGATTTCAGTATTGACCATCTGGTGATGTCCATATGTAGAGTCTTCTCTTGGGTTGTTGGAGAAGGTGTTTGTTATGACCAGTGTATTATTTTGGCAAAACTCTATTAGCCTTTGCCCTGCTTCATTCTGCACTCTAAGGCCAAAGTTGCCTGTTACTCCAGGTATCTCTGTATTCCTACTTTTTCATTCAAGTCCCCTATAATGAAAAGGGTATCTTTTTGGGGTGTTACTTCTAGAAGATCTTGTAGGTCATCATAGAACCATTCAACTTCAGCTTCCTCAGCATTACTGTTCAGGGCATAGACTTGGATTACCGTGATATTGAATGGTTTGCCTTGGAAATGAACAGAGATCATTCTATAGTTTTTGAGATTACATCTAAGTACTGCATTTCAGACTCTTTTGTTGACTATGATGATTTTAACTTCATTCCAAACAATTTTGTTAATTATATTTTGATAACTGTTATATCAGCATGCATATAAAAATGTATCAGAATTGGAGATTTTTTCTGTAGCCATTTTAATAGTGAAGATGAAAGAAAAAAGTAACATTTTGGCATATTATGCTTTATTATTTAAGAAAGGTAAAAGGACAAGTGAATGCCAAGAAAAAAAAAAAAAGTTCTGTGCCATATATAGAAAGGTGCTCTGACTGATCCAATGTGTTAAAAAAGATTGGTGAAGTTTCATGCTGGAGATTTTGTGCTAGATAATGCTCCACGGTCAGATAGACTAGTTGAATTTGATAGCAATCAAATCGAGACATTAGTTGAGAAAAATCAATATTATGCCATGTGGGAGATAGCCAACATACTCAAAATATTCAAGTCAAGCTTTCAAAATCATTTGCATGTAGTTGATTGTATTTATATGATGTTGGGCTCTGTATAAGTTAAGTGAAAGAAACTTAACTGAAATTCCACATGTGATTTTCCACATAAACATAAAGAAAACATTCTATTTTTAAAACAAATTGTGATGGGAGATTAAAAGTGAATATTTTACAATAATGTGGAATGAGATTCTGAGTCAAGCAAAATGAGCTATCAACAACCACATCAAAGGTAGTCTTCATCCAAAGAGTGTGATGTTGTGTATATGATGGGATTGGAAGGGTGTCCTCTATTATGAGCTTCTTATGGAAAAGCAAACAATTAATTCCAACAAGTACTGCTGCCAATTAGATCAATAGGAGGTAGCACTCAGTGAAAAGCATCCAGAATTAGTCAATAAAAGAGGATAATCTTCCATAAGGAAAACTCAAGACCACATGTTTCTTTAATGATCAGGCAAAAACTTACAGCTTTGCTGGGAAGTTCTGATTCATCTGCTTTATTCACCAGACATTGCATCTTCATATGTCGATTTCTTTCAGTCTTTAAAAAACTGCCTTAATGAAAAATATTTCAATTACCTGGAAGACTCTAAAAGGTACCTGGAATGGCTCTTTGATCAAAAAAATAAAAAGTCTGGAGAAGATGAAATTATGAAGTTGCCAGAAACTTCAGGCGGTATTGGAACAAAACAATGAATATGTTGTTCAATAAACTTCTTGGTGAAAATGAAGAATATGTCTTTTAGTCTTCCTTGAAAAAACAAAGGAACTTTTTGGCTAATCCACATTTTATTTCCTTCAGAACAGTAAGATTGATCTCTGTAAAACTTAAAATGGATTCTGTCATCTCTATGCTGAATGTTCTCCTGTAGTTTCTCCATGACAAAATAGAATAAAGTAGGAACTCCAGTATTTATAATACATGGCATAATCCAGACTCTTTCACCCTGAGAGAAAATTTTCCCATAACCACTTTATGTAAAATATATTCTTTCTCCTTTATAGTTACTCTCTGTCTCTTATCCAGCATAATTTTGCTATTCTTCTCTATAATATAACATGTGGCAACTCTGGTATATACAATATATTTACTTTTTTGTTAGTTCATTGTATTTTCATGAGTTTAGGGTATGTGCCTATATTATTCATTTGTGTATTCACCATATCAGAAAAGAATACCTTAAACATAGATAGAAAAAAATAAGTATCCTTTAAATAAATCATTGAGTTATAATTGATCGCTTACTATGTTCCATGGCCAGTACTAATAATTTAACAGAAATAAGACTATTTTATAATTACAAGAATATATTAAATACTATTTTTTTCAATTTTATAAGTAATGAAATCGTGAATTCCAAAATTTTACTATTTTCTCAAAGTTCAAATATCTGGTTAGTGATGGAACTACAACATAGACCAAACCACATTATTGTTCCTACATTTCAATAGATGTTGCACATATCCCAGGTATTAGAAGAATTTTAAGAAGCACAGAGATACATGCTTTTGGAAGTGCCTCTATTTTTCCTAAGTGTAATTTAGAGTAGCATTTTTACTAGAATAGCCAACTGGTGAGTTCAAAGATATTGCTTCAATTCAGTTCAGTCGCTCAGTCGTGTATGACTCTTTGCAACCACATGAATCGCAGCAGCCAGGCCTCCCTGTCCATCACCAACTCCCAGAGTTCACTCAGACTCACGTCCATCGAGTCAGTGATGCCATCCTGCCATCTCATCCTCTGTGGTCCCCTTCTCCTCCTGCCCCCAATCCCTCCCAGCATCAGAGTCTTTTCCAATGAGTCAACTCTTCGCATGAGATGGCCAAAGTACTGGAGTTTCAGCTTTAGCATCATTCCTTCTAAAGAACATCCAGGGCTGATCTCCTTCAGAATGGACTGGTTGATCTCCTTGCAGTCCAAGGGACTCTCAAGAGTCTTCTCCAACACCACAGTTCAAAAGCATCAATTCATTAGTGCTCAGCCTTCTTCACATTCCAACTCTCACATCCATACATGACTACTGGAAAAACCATAGCCTTGACTAGACGGACCTTTGTTGGCAAAGTAATGTCTCTGCTTTTGAATATGCTCTCTAGGTTGGTCATTACTTTCCTTCCAAGGAGTAAGCGTCTTTTAATTTCATGGCTGCAGTCACCATCTGCAGTGATTTTGGAGCCCAGAAAAATAAAGTCTGACACTGTTTCCACTGTTTCCCCATCTATTTCCCATGAAGTGGTGGGACCGAATGCCACGATCTTCGTTTTCTGAATGTTGAGCTTTAAGCCAACTTTTTCACTCTCCTCTTTCACTTTCATCAAGAGACTTTTTAGTTCCTCTTCACTTTCTGCCATAAGGGTGGTGTCATCTGCATATCTGAGGTTATTGGATATTTCTGCCGGCAATCTTGATTCCAGCTTGTGTTTGTTCCAGTCCAGCATTTCTCATGATGTACTCTGCATATAAGTTAAATAAGCAGGGTGACAATATACAGCCTTGATGTACTCCTTTTCCTCTTTGGAACCAGTCTGTTGTTCCATGTCCAGTTCTAACTGTTGCTTCCTGACCTGCATATAGGTTTCTCAAGATATTGCTAAGGGCAAGACAAAATATGTTTTAAGTAACAGAATACTTGAATGAACTGAAGAGTCATGGAAATCTTTGGAAATTAGATGTAATATCATATTATTCATGATAGCATGAATTCAGAAAGGTAGACGAGTATCAGACAGGCAGTCCACGGGGGCATCTACTGATCCCTGGCAGTCAAGACCATGAGTTTTCATGAGGAACAAGAGATCAACCGAGGACACCTGCAAGGTGGAAGGTATGTTTGGAGATCCTGCCATACAGCTAGACTTATCTAAGCATCATGCTCTCAGTGGCAAAGTAGTAAGAAATCTACTCTATGGATGAAACTGTTGAGAAAATTGCCTATTTTGACTTTTGCCTTAAATTAAGAATTTAAAAAATTAACAAGCCTCCCCTGAGAGCTCCCAACCACAGATATTTACTCTACTTGTGGGGCTTGAAAACTGAGAGCTGACCAGCACATTCACAGTGATCTTGGGTTTGTAGTGTCCCTGGGAGTCTGATAGAAGCCAAAGCAAAACTTAGCTGGAAAACCTGTTTCAAACCTACAATTTAAAGATTTTTCACAGAAAAAAGTCCAAGTTTAATGATGTCCAAGAAAGAATAGGAAAAACACACACACACACACACACACACAAGAAAGAAAATAATAGTAATCAATAGATACAAAGTTATGGAAAATATCAGGAAAATTACAAACTCAATGAGAATCAGCTAGAAAAAGCCCTACAAAAATCAAACTTACAAAATGAAAATATTAATATTTTACATATAAACTATGAAACAGACATTACTAAGAAATAAGAAATAAAACATGATCAAACTGAACTGAAAATAAGACATAAGTTTTTGGAATTAATTAATATTCAAATAGTAAATGAAAGATTAAAATATTAGACTAAACAAAAAGAGAAAATACATATAAAGAGGCACAGAGGCTCAAAATAGATTGTAGCAATGAGGAAAAGTTTGGGTTTCATGAAAGACAGAGTGAAAAGTGTAATAGATTTTACAAGGGCTAGCTAGTTTCAAAGTACAACACAATTGAACTCATCTCACAAGCTAGTAAGTTCATTTCAGTTCAGTCCCTCAGTCATGTCCGACTCTTTGCGACCCCATGAATCGCAGCATGCCAGGCCTCCCTGTCCATCATAAACTCCCGGAGTTCACTCAGACTCAAGTCCATTGAGTCAGTGATACAATCCAGCCATCTCATCCTCTGTAGTCCCCTTCTCCTCCTGCCCCCAATCCCCCCCAGCATC
This sequence comes from Bos indicus, assembly GCF_029378745.1. Lineage (NCBI taxonomy): Eukaryota > Metazoa > Chordata > Mammalia > Artiodactyla > Bovidae > Bos > Bos indicus. The sequence goes on from NC_091766.1 coordinate 104,813,227, forward strand.
AGAGTCTTTTCCAATGAGTCAGCTCTTAGCGTGAGGTGGCCAAAATACTGGAGTTTCAGCTTCAGCATCATTCCCTCCAAAGAAATCCCAGGGCTGATCTCCTTCAGAATAGACTGGTTGGATCTCCTTGCAGTCCAAGGGACTCTCAAGAGTCTTCTCCAACACCACAGTTCAAAAACATCAATTCTTCAGCACTCAGCCTTCTTCACAGTCCAACTCTCACATCCATACATGACCACAGGGAAAACCATAGCCTTGACTAGATGAACCTTTGTTGGCAAAGTAATGTCTCTGCTTTTGAGTATGCTATCTAGGTTGGTCATAACTTTCCTTCCAAGAAGTAAGCGTCTTTTAATTTCATGGCTGCAATCACCATCTGCAGTGATTTTGGAGCCACAAAAAATAAAGTCTGACACTGTTTCCCCATCTATTTCCCATAAAATGATGGGACTGGATGCCATGATCTTCATTTTCTGAATGTTGAGCTTTAAGCCAACTTTTTCACTCTCTACTTTCACTTTCATCAAGAGGCTTTTGAGTTCCTCTTCACTTTCTGCCATAAGGGTGGTGTCATCTGCATATCTGAGGTTATTGATATTTCTCCTGGCAATCTTGATTCCAGCTTGTGTTTGTTCTAGTCCAGCATTTCTCATGATGTACTCTGCATATAAGTTAAATAAGCTGGGTGACAATATACAGCCTTGACGTACTCCTTTTCCTAATTGGAACTCAAAATTGAAGAATTTTGAGCATTACTTTACTAGCATGTGAGATGAGTGCAATTGTGTGGTAGTTTGAGCATTCTTTGGCATTGCCTAGTAGAGTAATGCTAAAAATTCTCCAAGCCAGGCTTCAACAGTATGTGAACAGTGAACTTCCAAATGTTCAAGCTGGATTAGAAACGGCAGAGGAACCAGAGATCAAATTGCCATCATCCACTGGATGATGGAAAAAGCAAGCAAGTTCCTGAAAAACATCTACATCATCTTTATTAACTATGCCAAAGTCTTTGACTGTGTGGATCACAACAAACTGTGGAAAATTCTTAAAGAGATGGGAATACCAACCACCTGACCTGCCTCTTGAGAAACGTGTATGCAGGTCAGGAAGCAACAGTTAGAACTGGACCTGGAAGGAGAGACCAGTTCCAGATAGGGAAAGGAGTACATCAAGGCTGTACATTGTCACCTTGATTATTTAACTTATATTCAGAGTATATCATGAGAAATGCCAGAATGGATGAAGCACAAGCTGGAATCAAGATTGCCAGGAGAAATATCAATAACCGCAGATATGCAGATGACACCACTCCTATGGCAGAAAGTGAAGAAGAATTAAGAGCCTCTTGAAAGTGAAAGAGGAGAGTGAAAAATCTGGCTTAAAGCTCAACATTCAGAAAACTAAGATCATGGTATCTGGTCCCATTACTTCATGGCAAATAGATGGGGAAACAGTGACGGATCTCATTTGGGGGGCTCCAAAATCACTGCAGATGGTGCCTGCAGCCATGAGCTTAAAAGACACTTGCTCCTTGGAAGGAAAGTCATGATCAACCTAGACAGCATATTAAAAAGCAGAGATATTACTTTGCCAACAGCGGTCTGTCTAGTCAAAGCTATGGTTTTTCCAGTAGTCATCTATGGATGTGAGAGTTGGATTATAAAGAAAGCTGAGCACTGAAGAAATGATGCTTTTGAACTGTGGTGTTGGAGAAGACTCTTGAGAGTCCCTTGGACTGCAAGGAGATCCAACCAGTCCATCCTAAAGTAAATCAGTCCTGAATATTCTTTGGAAGGACTGATGCTGAAGCTGAAGCTCCAATACTTTGGCCACCTGATGTGAAGAACTGACATTTGAAAAGATCCTGATGCTGGGAAAGATTGAAGGTGGGAGGAGAAGGGGACAACAGAGGATGAGATGGTTGGATGGCATCACGGACTCAATGGACATGAGTTTGAGCAAGCTCTGGGAGTTGTTGATGGACATGGAGGCTTGGCATGCTGCAGTCCATGGGCTCGCAAAGAGTCGGACATGACCTGGGACTGAACTGAACTGAAGCTAGTTTCTGAAGGACAAAAAAGAGAGAGGAGGCAAAAAATATAATCAATGAGATTAAAGTTAAGAGCTTCTCATAAATAATTAAGTATCAGATTGAGGAAGACAGATACCAAGCAGATAAGCAAAAATAAGATAAATAAAAATCTATTAAAAATATTATAAAAAACAGATTTTAAAAGGACACATTTCTTATAAAGGAGTGAGAAAGTAGTACAAAGAAAACTTTGAACCAACAAAAAACTAGAATACGGAACAAATGCTTCAGTAGAGAATATAAAATTAAATAACTATAGTTAACATTAATTTCTAAATGAAGGTACAACCAAAGTTAAAATCTTGCAAGTTTTTTGTATCAAAATTCCCTCACTAAAAGTGCTTTCACATTAATTTCAATAAAAAGGGAAATTTTTCCAAGCTGCAGTTCTTAGATACAAGTAGCAATATTGAGCAAAGGAAATGGGAAACACATAGGAAAATTGAAAAACTTTGCAAATAGATATACATTATTTTTAATCATTTTGAAGAAAATAAATATCTCACGTGATATGTGTTCATGGATGACATTGCAATAGTGACAGATTTGGGGGATTCCCTGCTCTGTTCATGTAACAGCATCAAAGAAATGTTTAATCTCTTGGCTATAATCTGCCCACAAGTCGATTAAACTCTAAATTAATATCCTACGTATTGTGCCATTATAATTATAGTCCACTACCATAAACTATTAACCAACATAGTAAATGCAGAATAAAATTTTGCTGCTGCTGCTGTTGAATCGCTTCAGTCGTGTCCAACTCTGTGCAACCCCATAGACGGCAGCCCACCAGGCTCCCCCGTCCCTGGGATTCTCCAGGCAAGAACACTGGAGTGGGTTGCCATTTCCTTCTCCAGTGCATGAAAGTGAAAAGTGAAAGTGAAGTCGCTCAGTCTTGTCCAACTCTTCGCGACCCCAAGAACTGCAGCCTACCAGGCTCTTCCATCCAGGGGATTTTCCAGGCAAGAGTACTGGAGTGGGTTGCCATTGTCTTCTCCATAAAATATCGAGTCTTTATTAAATAGTTGAAAGCATCAAAGAAAAACACACATAAATATTTCAATTTTAAGTTTCTTTATCTTTCACTTTGATTATAACAGTAAGATTATGTGTACAGTAATTCTTTACAGTTCATTATATGAATATAAAACATTGTATATATTATTAAGTAATACACTAAAATATTCATACATAGTTGCCTAACATTAATTGGATGTCTTTGCCCAAGTGCCCTAGTGCCACAGATAATGAGATTTATTTATGATTTATATCTCATAGCAAAGAAAAATCAAGTTTTAAGAGAAAATATCAGATATCTGTACATAGTTTGTTGTAAGATTTACAGCAATAATTCCATTATTATGGTACAATAATCCCCATAGGTGAACTAGCTGTGATAATAAATTAACTTTATTTACAAGATGTTTGTAAGTGAAAGCAATCTAATTAGATCAACTTTAATTATCTTTAGAGGGAAGGAGTTACTATTGATTGGTTTGTGAGAGAACAGTAAGATAATTCATTAACAGTTTCTTATTTGCTAAGTTTAGCTAGAAAAGGCTTAAAGCACAGCTTTTGTTAGGATTAAATCCTGTTTCTAGATGTCAAAAAGAAATGTTACTTCCTTTCCTGTTTTTCCCAACTTAGATATGATTTCCGTATGATGTATTTTCTCTTGCTTTGAGGATATTTATAAATTACCATGCCTCAATTCAGAATTAGGATGTGAGTGCACCAATACGTACTTCAAATTTTAAAGTGAATTTGGTATTCAATGTGGTGATCAGGTAGAATGCCCCTCAAGAGGAAAAAAGTAGAATGATAAAGTCTGGCCATGGTTGCCAACTTCCAACGGACAATATAAACATCTAATCCAATAGTTAATCCATGTTTATTATTTTATTTTTGTAATGCTATAAATTGTGGTGACTCCTCTACATCTTCAGAGTAGACTTTATGTTAGTCAATGTTAGTACAGTTTGTGAGATACTCTTTTTTTTTTAACTTATTTATTTTAATTGGAGGCTAATTACTTTATAGTACTGTAGTGGTTTTGCCATACATTGACAGGAATCAGCCATGGGTAAACACGTGTCCCCATCCTGAACCCCCACCTCCAACCTCCCTCCCTACCCCATCTCTCAGGGTCATCCCAGTGCACCGGCCCTGAGCATCCTGTCTCATGCATCAAACCTGGACTGGCGATCTGTTTCACATATTATAATATACATGGTGTTTTAAGATTGCTTGTCTTTTTGGCAAATCTGAGCTGGGTTCTTTTGAGTTAGAACTAAGGTCCCAACTGTGTTTACTTTGGCTGATTGTTCCGCGTGCACTTCCTTCACTTTCCTTTTCCACTGTCTTAACACAGAGGATGACAGTAAGAGAACTGTAGATGAGAAGTATGATTTATTTTTTTAATTTAAATTTATTTATTTTAATTAGAAGCTAATTGATTTTAAAGTTCAAAGAGAAAACAATGAGGAAGCAAAAAGGCCCATCAGAGAAATTTCAATGTTTATTCAATTATTATGCTACAGAATCTGATGTTGTAAATGCTTATTTATTTATATCATATTGAAACATAATGAACTTACAATATCATATTATCTTCGGGCTTCCCTAGTGGCTCAGATGGTGAAGAATCTGCCTGCAATGCAGGAGACATGGGTTCAATCCCTGAGTCAGGAAGATCCCCTGGAGAAGGGAAAGGCTATTCACTCCAGGGTTCTTGTCTGACAAAGCAGAGGAGCCTAGCAGGCTACAGTCCATGCGGTATCGAGGAGTCCAAGACGTGACTGGGTAACTAACACTTTAACACTTAGTACAGCATAGTGATTTAATATTTTATATATTACAAAACGATTACCAGGGTAGATCTAGTTACCATCTGTCACCATACAAAGTTACTATGATACTACCGATTCCATTCCCTGTGGTGCACGTTCCATCCCTGTGACTTTATTTTATAACTGGAAGTTTGTACTTCTTAATGCCCTTCATCTATTTCACCTACTCACATACTGCCCAACTCCTCCCTTGCCCAGTAACTACCAATTTGCTCTCTGTGTCCATGAGCTTGTTTTGTTTGGTTCTTCTGTTCATTTGTCCTGTTTCTTGGATTCCACCTATAAGTGAGGTCATATGACATTTGTCTTTCTCTATGTGACTTATTTTACCTAGTATAATAGCCTTTTGGTCCTTCTGTGTTGTTTCAAATGACAAAGGTTCATTCACTGCAGATGGTGACTTCAGCCATGAAATTAAAAGATTCTTACTCCTTGGAAGGAAGGTTATGACCAATCTAGATAGTATATTCAAAAGCAGAGACATTGCTTTGCCAACAAAGGTCCTTCTAGTCAAGGCTATGGTTTTTCCAGTGGTCATGTATGGATGTGACAGTTGGACTGTGAAGAAAGCTGACAGCCGAAGAATGAATGTTTTTGAACTGTGGTGTTGGAGAAGACTCTTGAGAGTCCCTTGGACTGCAAGGAGATCCAACCAGTCCATTCTAAAGGAGATCAGCCCTGGGATTTCTTTGGAAGGAATGATGCTAAAGCCAAAACTCCAGTACTTTGGCCACCTCATGCCAAGAGTTGACTCATTGGAAAAGACTCTGATGCTGGGAGGGATTGGGGGCAAGAGGAGAAGGGGACGACAGAGGATGAGATGGTTGGATGGCATCACTGACTCGATGGACGTGAGTCTGAGTGAACTCTGGGAGTTGGTGATGGACAGGGAGGCCTGGCGTGCTGCGATTAATGGAGTCGCAAAGAGTCGGACACGACTGAGTGACTGAACTTAACTGAATGTTACACTGTGTGTGTGCGTGTGTGTGTGTGTATCATGTGTTCTTTGTATGTTCACCAGTCATGGGCACATGGACACCCAGGTTGTGCCCCTTTGTGGCTGTTGTAAATAACACTGCAGTTAACACTGGGATGTCTTTTTGTTTTTAAATTAGTGGTTTTGTTTTCCTCAGATAGAAACTCAGTGGAAGTGGACTTGTTGAACTGGATCGTGTGCTAGTTCCATTTTTAATTTTTTTAAGGACCCTCCATAGTACTTTTCATCGTGGCTGTACAAATTTACTTTACCATCCACAGTGCAGAAGGGTTCCCTTTTTTTTACATCTTTGCCAGCACTTGTAATATGTTGCCCTTTTGATCACCATTCTGGCAGGTATGAGGTAGGATCTTATTGTGGTTTTGAGTTGCATTTCTCTGATGATTAGTTGAGCATCTTTTCATGTGCCTGTTGGCCATCTGTATGTCTTAGCAAAATTTCTATTCAGTTTTTATTCTTTGTTCTAATACTATGTGATGTCAACAACCTTTGAAAACTAAGTAAATTTCTATTGCCAACTTGAACATCCAGTTCTGAAGGAAATATTTTTCAATCTTGTTTTTTAAATATTGTGTTGTATAAGTTCTTTATATATTTTAGACATTAATCCCTTATCAGACATACATTAACAAATATATTCTACCATTCAGTAGATCACCTTTCATTCTGATGATTATTTCCTTCACTGTAAAAAGCTTTTTACTTTAATATGGTCTGTTTTGCTTTTCTCTGCTTTTGTTGCCCTTGCCTAAAGAAACATGGCAAAAAAAAAAAAAAAAAAAATACTGTGAAGACCAAAGTCAAAGGATTACTGCCTGTGCTTTCTTCTGTGAGTTTGAGTGTTTCGGGTCTTACAGTTAGGTCTTTAATTCAAGTTTATTTTTGCATATGTTATAAGAAAGTGCTCTGTGCTCAGTCTCTCAGTCATGTCTGACTTTTTGTGACCCTCTGGACTGTAGCCCACCAAGCTTCTCTGTCCACAGGGATTCTCCAGGCAAGAATACTGGAGTGTGTTGCCATGCCCTTCTCTAGGGGATCTTCCCAATCCAGGGATCAAACCCAGATCTCCAGGGTTGCAGGTGGATTCTTTCATCTGAGCCACCAGAGAAGCCCAGAAAGTGCTCTATTTTTATTCTTTGTACTGCCTAGTTTTTTAACATCATTTTCTTTAACTGTTAAGCACTTGAGAGAACCTATTGATTCCCATCTTCAAATAAAGTGTGTTTGCTTTTTTTATTTTATATTAGAATATAGCTGATTAACAATGGTGTACTAGTTTGGGATATACAGCAAAGTGATTCAGTTATACAGAAGCACGTACCTATTCTATTTCAAATTGTTATTCTCACTTAGGTTGTTACATAATATTGAGCAGAGCTCCCAATGCTGCACAATAAGTCCTTTTTGGTTAGCCTCCAACATCATTTATTAAAGAAATGTTTTCCCTAGTACACATTCTTGCCTCCACTGTAGTAAATTAATTGGCCATAAAAGTGTGGGTTTACATTTGAGTGCTCCATTCTGTCCCATTAACCCATGTGTCCATTGCACCAGTGTTATAATGTTTAGACTACTCTAGTTTCATAGTGTGGTTTGCCATGAGAAAAATGATACCTCCAGCTTCGTTCAAGTTTTCCAAGATTACTTTAGCTGTTAGGGTTTTTTTGTGGTTCCATACGAATTTTAGAATTATTTGTTCTTGTTCTGTGAAAAATGCCTTGAATATCTTCATAGGACTTGCACTGAATTTGTAGATTGCTTGGGGCTAGGATGAACATTTTAGTAATACTACTTCTTCCAAACCGTCGGCACAGTTTCTATTTCCATTCATTGGAGTCTTCTTCAGTTTCTTTCTTCAATGTCTTATAATTTTTAAACTACAGATCTTTCGTATCTTAGTTAAATTTATTTCTGAATTTTGAAGTTAAAAGGAAAAACAAGTAAGCAAAAAGTGTCTCAGAAAATCACCAGTGTTCATGCAATTATTGTGCTACAGATTCGGATATTTTATTTGTCTACTCAGAATAACATCTTTAATATCATTTATTTTCAATACATATTAATTTAGAAGATAAATGTATCTACCAATTACAAAACTGGGTGGCAACGTGGTGTTTTCTGCTTTTTTCTACCTTTTGCAATTTGAGTGTTATTTATTGCATGTTTATGATACCACTTAAATGTCAAAGTAACTGTTACTCTGGTCTAAGAAAAATATTCCTTGAATGAGTCTTCCAATATAATTATTGAATGCTGAAACCTTTGACTTACAAAGAAATGTTTCAAGGATTTAGCTATAGTGTCCAAAGGGGTGATTCAGTGTAATAACAATAGAAGTATGCACCTAGGTAGAAATGAGATGGTAAAAATGTGGCTTATATTTGAAATTTGTTAGAATATTGACATTCTGTTTTAATAATTTTATATAATTTTACTTAACAATAGATACTGATTATTAGGACATTGAATCTATAAAAACTCATTTAGGTGATATTATCCAATCAACTGTGCATCTTATTCCATTATGCCTTACTTAAGAATCTTTTTTTTTTTTCCATTTCAATATGCTCTTTTGAGTGTTTCTTCCAGCTTTCCCTTGAGAAAAGAAGATATGACTACACTGACAGTCAGTAAAATGAAGCATCTATATGTATACATCAGATGTAAGAAATCTACTATATAATTTTCTTCATGTTAAAAAGAAATTGAATAGTTCCCTAAAATATTGGTAGATAGCAAGCAAAGTTTAACAAGATGTGTAATGGTTTACATGTGCCATTGAGGAAATTAAATTTTTTATTAGACTACATTCAGAAATAAAATGCTTTATTTTCAAGTAACTAAAAAGTTATATAGTAAATATAAGAAAGATACTAGAAAATTTTGATTATTTCTGCCTATTGCAAGTGAAAAGCCCTAGAAAGCTCTCAGAAGATTTCTCTTAGTTTTTTGTAACTATTGGTGACTTTTAGAGTGTCTGACATCAGACCCATGTATTAGCCTTACTTGAATTGTTTCAGGGGCAGAGAACTCAACCCATTAGGGCCAACTGCAGTCTTCTCAGATTCTATACAAAATATTTAAATTATGTCATTACAGGTTGAATGGTGCCCATCAGAAAGATATGATGACATCTTACATTCCGGTGCTTCAGAATGTGACCCTTTTTTTAAGAAATAGATTAATTGTACATGTAATTAGTTAAGTCAAAGATGAGGTTCCACTGGAGTAAGGTAGGCTCTTAATTCAGTATGACTAGTGTCCTTTCCAGAAGGTGAGACAGATACTCACAGGGAGAAGGTATGAGCATATGAAGGCATGTGAAGATATAGACACAGAGAGAGAATGCCATGTGATAATCGATGAAGAGACTGCAACGACGTAGCTGCGAGTCAAAGAACAGGAGGGTTGCCGGCCACCATCAGAAGCTAGCAAAGGGGAGGAAGGCTTCTTCCCTGCAGGTAACACAGAGGGAGTCAGCACAGTGGTTTTGGACTTCTAGCCTCTAGAGCTGTGAGAGAATAAACTTCTGGTTTTCTAAACCACTCAGTTTCTGGTACTTTGTCAAAGCATTAGCTCTTCTGTAGTATTTTTTTTTTTTTTAATATGCTAGCTCCAGATAAAGTCAAATAAGCCAATTTATCTTCGGGTTTACTTACTGAGCTAATTAATGTAGGGCTAGTGGTTCCACTAATATCAAAGACAAATACATGTAGCAGAGAAATCTGTACTAATGGGGAGAAAAGTCTTTTGCACAGACTGGAAGGTAGCAATACCTAAGAACTGATGGTTCTAATTTGTGATGTGTTTTGTTGTTGTGTGTATTTTAATTTTTTATTCTAAATCTCTTTGGTAAGTTCTAAATGGAGTGATTAGCAATAATTAGTTTTACATTATTCATTTACTAATATACATTTTATATACTTCATAAATACAAATTCTCACAAGATAACATAAAAGGGTTCAGTTCAGCTCAGTTGAGTCACTCAGTCGTGTCCAACTCTTTGCGACCCCATGAATCGCAGCATGCCAGACCTCCCTGTCCACCACCAACTCCCAGAGTTCACTCAGACTCACGTCCATCCATTCAGTGATGCCATCCAGCCATCTCATCCTCTGTCGCCCCCTTCTCCTCCTGCACCCAATCGCGCCCAGCATCAGAGTCTTTTCCAATGAGTCAACTCTTCGAATGAGGTGGCCAAAGTACTAGAGTTTCAGCTTTAGCATCATTCCTTCCAAAGAAATCCCAGGGCTGATCTCCTTCAGAATGGACTGGTTGGATCTCCTTGAAGTCCAAGGGACTCTCAAGAGTCTTCTCCAACACCACACTTCAAAAGCATCAGTTCTTCAGTGCTCAGCCTTCTTCACAGTCAAACTCTCACATCCATACATGACCACAGGAAAAACCATAGCCTTGACTAGATGGACCTTTGTTGGCAAAGTAATGTCTCTGCTTTTGAATATGCTATCTAGGTTGGTCATAACTTTCCTTCCAAGGAGTAAGCGTCTTTTAATTTCATGGCTGCAGTCACCATCTGCAGTGATTTTGGAGCCCCAAAAAATAAAGTCTGACACTGTTTCCACTGTTTCCCCATCTATTCCCCATGAAGTGATGGGACCAGATGCCATGATCTTCATTTTCTGAATGTTGAGCTTTAAGTCAACTTTTTCACTCTCCACTTTCACTTTTATCAAGAGGCTTTTTAGTTCCTCTTCACTTTCTGTTATAAGGATGGTGTCATCTGCATATCTGAGGTTCTTGATTCCAGCTTGTGCTTCTTCCAGTCCAGCATTTCTCATGATGTACTCTGCATATAAGTTAAGTAAGCAGGGTGACAATATACAGCCTTGACGTACTCCTTTTCCTTTTTGGAACCAGTCTGTTGTTCCATGTCCAGTTCTAGCTGTTGCTTCCTTACCCATAATTCTCCTGCAATAAAAAGTCTATGTATATAAGTCATATCTAGATGAAAATATGAAATGAAATGCATTTGGAGAACTTCCCTCTTTGCAAAGATGTCATTTTATGCAAACATGGTACTATTTCCTATGTCAGCCATCTTCTAACCACAAAGCACACAGAGATATTTCAGCAGATTTTATGTATTTATTTTTTCCCACACCAAGAGTTAGACTTTATAGTTATTCTAGGCTTCCCTGGTAGCTCAGTTGGTAAAGAATCCACCTGCAATGCAGGAGATCCAGATTTGATTCCTGGGTTGGGAAGATACACTGGAGAAGCGATGGACTACCTACTCCAATATTTTTAAGCTTCTCTCCTGGCCCAGCTGGTAAAGAATCTGCCTGCAGTGTGGGAGACCTGAGTTCAACCCCTGGGTTTGGAAGAACGCTTGGAGAAGGGAAATAGTTATTCTAGAATTGTATATACCTTGCTGGTATGAAAGGAGTATTTTTATTTTTTTATTATTATTAAAGTGTAAAAATAGAATAAGTTAATTTTTGAGTTTTTATAGGATAGCCCATTTAAGAAAATAAGTGAACTCTGCGAATGTGCATCATAACTTACTAAGCTTTAAAAAAGATGAAAGACAAAAACTAAGCTTTGCTCAGTTGGTAAAGAACTCGCCTGCAACACAGGAGACCCTGGTTTGATTCCTGGGTCAGGAAGATCTGCTGGAAAAGGGATAGGCTACCCACTCCAGTATTGTTGGGCTTCCCTTGTGGCTCGGCTGATAAATAATCCACCTGCAATGCGGGAGACCTGGGTTTGATCCCTGGTAGGGAAGATCCCCTGGAGAAGGGAAAGGCTACCCACTCCAGTATTCTGGCCTGGAGAATTCCATGGACTGTATGGTTCATGGGATAGCAAAGAGTTGGACACGACTGAGCAACTTTCACTTGCTTTCTACTTTACTGCTACCACAGTGAAAAAGATTATACCACACACCATCCACTCATATTCACAGATTTGGACTTGACTTCTGAGTGTGTAATTTACCAGTTGTGTGCACTTTAGAAATTTATATAACCTGTAAAAGATTTAGTTTTTTCTCCTTAAATGGATACATGAATAGTAATTTTTAGGCTTTTATGTGAAGTATATAAGATAATATGTGCAATGAACTTAGCACAATTCCTGACACAAAAATATTCCCCCACTAAAAATCAGCTATAATTATGAAATAAGAAAATAATAGCAAAACAGGTTTACTAGGACTTATAGGACAATAAAGAAAAGTGAAAATGCTAGCAACACCAGTATTTACTCATGAAAACAGGAAATGAAACCATTAGCTGTCAGCATTTATTATTTTTACAAACTCAAAAAGAAAATATCAATTGATCTGAATCACTTCCCTACCACTGGCACCAACACGGATGACTATTTAATTCAGAACAAAGTACACGGGAAAGGCTTCAGAAGACCAGGACTGACTTCAGACAAAATTAAATCAAAGGTATGCAGCTGGTTTCTACTGAGAAAATGCTTCCATCAAGGACTGGTTTCACCCTCCAAGTTAAGTGATAAAAAGGAAAATACTTAAGGGAGATTGGTGCAAAGACTCCAGATCACTAGAGTTTAACTCCAGATGTTTATCACCTCAGAGATGGGCCTTCAGTACTGTAAACAGTTGTCTTTCTCTCCTACATTCCATTTACAAGCATCAAAATAATTACATTTTTTGAGAATTATAAGAATCTATTTTGATATTAATATCTAGCAAATCATTTTGGGAAATTATGCATAGGTATTAGACACTAAATTTAAATAACTGTAAGGAAATAGAGAACCACTGAAGCTTCTGATTATTCTAAGAAATTACTTATAATAATTTGTTCATTTTCCATTAATGATATCCCAGGAAAATATTAGCAAAGAAAATGGTAAATAGATAAGCCTATAGAAAAAAGAGAAGTAGAGGGAAATCATTAGTAAACATAGAATTCCAAGTCATTTTTAGATGAAACAAACATGGTACAAAAGATAGAAAGCATTCATGGAGGAAATTTATGGAAAATAGAAAGCATATGCTGCACAGTAAGCCATCTCCATGAACTTCTAGGACAGTATGTAATAGAAAAGAGATTACTTAAAAATATGAACATTGAACTCAAATATCTACACTTTAAATGTTATATACTTATTGAAAAGTGTCTCTATATAATGCATTTCTCATAATTCTTTCAAATATAGATCTTTCACAGGAAATGCACATACAGTATATAAAATTACTCTTTTCTCTTCTCAAGAGGATTAAAAGAAAATGTGTTGAATCTGTGAAACTAAGATGAAATGAATTAAATTTTGACTATGTACAATTCAGAGCAACCTGGGATGTGCAAGCTGATAGAATCAAAGTGAAAATAATCATTTGATAAATAAATATATATATATATATACACTAAATTAAAATATACATGCAGAATGAAAATACAGAGATTTCAAAAAATGAATATGATGATTAATAGACTGAGAGAAAAGATAACAGGCATTGAGTACAGAACTTTGTGGTTCGGTGTTAAAGTCATTCTGTCATGAAGCTAGAACATAGAACAAACTGAAGAAAATCAATACATATTAAATTTAAAATGCTTCATAAAATCTTAAGTAAAATAACTAGACATTAGTGGAAGTTGAACTTATCCCATGTAAAACAAAGAGAAAATATCTCAAAATCTGTTCTATTATGTTTATAAAGAAAATGTAAAGACATTCCAAATTATAAGAAGACATTCACTTCAAAAATCTGTGTTGTCTTAAATGTATTAGCTATAGTAACCTAAAAGAACACAAAGACATTTACTTGTGAAGGTAACAGTCGTTCTCAAACACGCTGATTTAAACAATTAAGAAAGCAACCAACAAACTTCATAAAGATATGTTCTGCAGACAGCAATAGAAGGAATGTGGAATGAAACTAAAAAAGAAAAAAAAATAGTAAAGATACCCATTGGCAGATGAATGTAGCAGGAAATTGTGGTACATACACACGATGGAATATTAGCATATAAACAAGGAACGCATTTGAGTCCGTTCTAATGAGGGATGAAACTGGAGCCTATTATACAGAGTGAAGTAACTCAGAAAGAGAAACAAAAATACTGTATATTAACCCATACATGTGAAATTTACAAAGACAGTAATGATGAACCTATATGCGGGGCAGCAAAAGAGACACAGATGTAAAGAACAGACTTCTGGACTCTGGGAGAAGATGAGGATGGGATGAGTTCAAAGAATAGCACTGAAACATGTATATGAAAAATGTTTATATATGAAACATGTATATGACCATATGTGAAATAGATGACCAATGCAATTTTCATGCATGAAGCAAACCACCAAAACCCAGTGTTCTGGGACAACCCAGAGGGATGGGGTGGGGAGGGAGGGGGTTCAGGACGGGGAGACACATGGGCACCTGTGGCTGATCCATGCTGATGTATGCCAAAAACCACCACATAGTTGTAAAGCAATTATCCTCTAATCAAAATGAATTAATTTAAAAAAAACAAAATTTTGAAAACAAAAAACAGTAAAGAATAAATATGGCAATACATATGCATACAGTATATAGTTAGGACATGAAGGCAACCTAAATGTTCATCAACTGATAAATGGATAAAAGAAGATGTGATATAAACATATACATAATGGAATATTAGCCATAAATATGAACAAAATAATGCCATTTTCAGCAACATAGATGAATCAGGAGATTGTTATACCATGTGAAGTTGGTCAGACAAAGAAAAACATCATATAATATTACATATATGCAGAAGATAAAAAATGGGTACACAGGATCTTATGTACAAAACAAATCGGGTTACTCATGTAGAAATTAAACTTATGGTTACCAGAGGGTAAAGGAGCGGGGAGGGATAGATTATAAGATTGGGATTGATGTATACAATACTATACATAAAATGGATAACTAGTAAGGGCTCACTGAATAGTACAGGGAACTCTAGTCAATGGTCTTTAGCCTATATGGGAGAAGAATCTATAAAGAGTGGATGCATGTATCTGTGTAACAAATTCACTTTGCTCTACACATGAAATGAATATAACAGTATTTAAATAAACTACACCCAATAAAATTTTTTTAAAAGAAAAAAAAAGCATAATTTGCCAAATCTGATAAATTAACTGAATTACACATAATATGATGAAATACCCTGTTAATAAAGAGAAGTATTAAATATAAAAAATTACCTTTAAAAATACACTAAATATATTTGTGTGACTATTTGTTATGAAACTTATTTAATGTATAGAATAGAGATCTCTTTTATAACAATATCTTAAAAATCATGCCTTAAATTACCATCTACTTAACTAGAACGCAGCCTCATCGTCCTTGAAATCATTTTACATGAAAACGTTGTGCTTCCCATGTGACAATAGCGGTAAAGAACCTGCCTGCCAATGCCAGAGATATGAGACACAGGTTTGATCCCTGGGTTGGGAAGTTCTACTGGAGGAGAGCATGTCAACTCACCCCAATATTCTTGTCTGGAGAATCCCATGGACAGAGGAGCCTGGTGGGCTGCAGCCCACAGGGTTGCAAAGAGTCAGACATGACTAAAGTGAAAACTTGTTTAAACGTGTAATGCCCTTTAAATATCCCCATGCTTTGATTTTGTAGAGTTTTAGATAAAGTCTCAGAGTACTATGGTCTAGCAATCAGGAGACTTTGCTGTCAGTTCTATAGAATGACTCTAGTTTCTGCTTGTTCAATTACAAGTTTCTGTATTTAGTGCCAAAACATGTGTGTTTGCTAACTTGCTCAAATACCCTGACGTCCTTTAAATTCCTGGTATAGAATCAGAAGGGAAACAACTAAGACTTTTTTTCCAACTCAGCTGCCTCAGAAATTGGGCACCCATTAAGCAACTGGGGTTTATTACTGCAAAATTACAGAGGACAACTTCGTAGTATGAACTGAAAATCCTAAGATATTCTAAACGTTTGGAATCATCTTATACTTTCTGGTGTGTGTCAGTGTTAGTAGCTGGGTCATGTCTGAATCTTTGCCACTCCGTGGACTGTAGCCAGCCAGGGTCTTCTGTCCCTGGAATTCACCAGGTAAGAATACTGGAGTGGATTGCCAATCCCTTCTCCAAGGGATCTTCCCTACCCAGGGATCGACCTGTGTCTCTTGCATTGCAGACAGTTTCTTTACTGTCTGAACCACTTGGGAAGATTACCTATCTCGAATAGAGCAGATTTTATTTCACTGAATGTTCCAATTAACATTTTATATAAATATTTTAAATTTTAAACTAAAAATGTTTAGCAACAATTCTAATTAAAATGGTGTACATATGGTAGAATGTATTTAAACATATTTAAAATTATGGTACAACCAATAAAGTTTAAAGAAATGAAAGAAAAAAAATACTGTCCTTCAAAATGCACCATACTTAATGAATCTTATATGTATGCATAATGTGTCAAACATTCATAGACTATGTTTAAAATACACAGTCTGGTTCAGGGAATACATAAAAGAAAAATCTATCTAATGTATTATATCAGATAAAGAAAACTTTGATTACATAACAGGAATAATGGATACTGTAAAATGAAATTGGGTCTAATGTAAGCTATTAACCTAGATAACAACAAAAAAAAAGGATAATTGTAACTCTAACAAATGACAAAATACTGTATTCCAGATAAATAAAAATAGTTCAGTATTAGAAACATTGACAATAGAAGTCAGATATTAAACCATTTCCTGCTAATTGCTCGAAGCTAATTCACTTCAGTCGTGTCCGACTCTGTGCGACCTCATAGACGGCAGCCCGCCAGGCTCCCCGGTCCCCGGCATTCTCCAGGCAAGAACACTGGACTGGGTTGCCATTTCACTCTCCAATGGTAATTGCTCAGATACCCTCAAAAAATTATAAAAAGCATTTTGACAAAGCTGCACACCTACACGTGATAAAATGAACAAATAAGCTAAGAAACAAAAGCAAGCAGTCGTTTGAAAAATAGGAGTAACTAGCAAGGAGAGGTAAGAAAGCTTTCTTCACCGCTCAGTGCAGAGACATACAGGAATCTCTTCAAGAAAATGAGAGATACCAAGGGAAGATTTCATGCAAAGATGGTCTCAATAAAGGACGGAAATGGTACTGAGCTAACAGAAGCAGAATATACTAAGAAGAGGAGGCAAGAATACACAGAAGAACTATACAAAAAAGGTCTTCATGACCCAGATATCCACCACGGAGTGATCACTCACCTAAATCCAGACATGCTAGAGTCCAAAGTCAAGTGGGCCTTAGGAAGCATCACTATGAACAAAGCTAGTGGAGGTGATGAAATACCAGCTGAGATATTCCAAATCCTCAAAGATCAGCTGGGAAAGTTCAATTTTTATGCCAGCAAATATGGAAAACTCAACAGTGACCATAGGACTGGAAAAGGTCAGTTTTCATTCCAATCCCAAAGAAAGGCAATGCCAAAGAATGTTCAAACTACCGCACAGTTGCACTCATCTCACACGCTAGTAAAGTAATGCTTAAAATTCTCCAAGCCAGGCTTCAACAGTATGTGAATGGAGGACTTCCAGAGGTTCAAACCAGATTTAGAAAAGGCAGAGGAACCAGAAATCAAACTGTCAACACCCGTTGAATCATAGAAAAAGCAAGAGAGTTCCATAAAAAACATCTACTTTTGCTTTAGGGACCACCTTAAGGCTTTTGACTGTGTGGATCACAACAAATTGTGGAAATTCTTAAAGAGATGGGAATACCAGACCCTCTGACCTGCCTCCTGAAAAATCTGTATGAAGGTCAAGAAGCAACATTTAGAAGCAGACATGAAACAATGGACTGGTTCCAAATTGGGAAAGGAGTATGCCAAGACTATATACTGTCACTCTGCTTATTTAACTTATATGCAGAGTACATCATGAGAAATACCAGTCTAGATGAAGCAGAAGCTGGAATCAAGATTGCCAGGAGAAAAATCAATAACCTCAGATATGCAGATGACACCACCCTTATGGCAGAAAGTGAAGAAGATATAAATAGCCTCTTGATGAAAGTGAAAGAGGAGAGTGAAAAAGCTGGCTTAAAATTCAACATTCAGAAAACTAAGATCATAGCATCAGGTCCCATCACTTCATGGCAAAAAGTTGGGGAGACAATGGAAGCAGTGAGAGATTTTATTTTCTTGGGCTTCAAAATCACAGCAAATGATGACTGCAGCCATGAAATCAAAAGATGCCTGCTCCTTGGAAGAAAAGCTATGACCAACCTAGACAGCATATTAAAAAGCAGAGACATTACTTTGCCAACAAAGGTCCGTCTAGTCAAAGCTATAGTTTTTCCAGTGGTCATGTATGGAAGTGAGAGTTGGACTATAAATAAAGCTGAGCACCAAAGAACTGATGCTTTTGAACTGTGGTGTTGGAGAAGACTCTTGAGATTCCCTTGGACTGCAAGGAGATCCAACCAGTCCATCCTAAAGGAGATCAGTCCTGAATATTCATCGGAAGGACTGATGTTAAGCTGAAGCTCTAATAGTTTGGTCACCTGATGGGAAGAACTGACTCATTAGAAAAGACCCTGGTGCTGGGAAAGATTGAAGGCAGAAGGAGAAGGGGATGACAGAGCATTATGTTTGGATGGCATCACCGACTCGATGGACATGACAGGGAAACCTTGCATGCTGCCATCCTTGAGGTCACAAAGAGTCAGACATGACTGAGCAACTGAACTGAACTGACAACTGAACCAATCAGATTTATACTGCTTGGTTTTTGTATTCAAAGTGTCTGGTCAGGGATTCAGAATAATAGAAACAATAGTAGTGTACAGTTGTTTTTCTACAGCAAAGAAACCTAACACAGGAGCAATGGTAATCTGAGAGGCAATATTTTAATCAAGTCACTTCAGATAAGTTATATTCTAAATGATGTTGTATCTATATCCTGATTTCTTTGCTGTCCATCTGCTGATGAGAACATAGGCTGTTTCCATATCTTGGCTCTTGTCAATAATGCTGCAGTGATAATGGGAGTGCAGATATCTGTTCAAGATATTGCTTTAATTTCTTTTGAGTATATATCCATGACAGATTGTTTAATCATATAGTAATTCTATTTTTAATTCATGAAGAACGTCCATACTGATTTCCACAATGATTGTACATTCCCACCAATATATACAAATTTCCCTTTTCTCCACATCCTCACCAAAATGTTTTATCTTATTTTTTTTTTTTATGATATACTTCCTGACTGGTATGAGGTGATATTTCTTTGTGACTTTAATTTGCATTTTCCTGATGATTAGTTATGTTGAGCACCTTTGCATGTACATGTTGGCCATTTCTATGATGTCTCTGGGAAAAAATTCTACTCAGGATCTTTGCTTATTTTTTTAATTGGGAATTTGTTTTTTCCTGTGTGCATGTTCTTATTTTTTCTTTTTTTTTTTTTTTTTTTCCTGTGTGCAGGTTCAATGCAGTTTTATGAATTTTTTATACATTTTGGATGTTAACCTCTTATCTGTTATGTGGTTTGCAAATACCTTCTCCTGTTCTGTAGACTGCTTTTTCATTTTGTTGATGGTTTCCGTTGCTGTGCAGAAGCTTTTCAGCTCAATGTAGTTCCGTTTGTTTTGCTTTTGTTTCCTGTGCTTTTTGTGCAACATCCAAAAAACAAACAAAAAAAGTCTCCAAGATCAATGTCTAGGAAGGTTTCCCCCCCGCCCCCCAGGCTTTCTTCTGGATGTCATATGGTTTTATGATTCAGGCCTTATATTTAGATCTTTAATACATTTCAGGTAAGTTTTTGTGGGTAGTACAAGATCAGACTCTGGTTTCATGCTTTTCCAAGATGGTATTCATTTTTCCCAACCCCATTTATGGAAGAAACAAGTTTTTCCTCATTGTAACCTAGTATTTTCCCATTGCATTTTAACCTGCCTGCCAATACAGGAGTCATAAAGAGATACTGATTCAATTCCTGGGTCAGGAAGATCCCCTGGAGGAGGTCATGGCAACCCACTCCAGTATTCTTGCGTCCAGAATCCCACAGACAGAGGAGCTTGGTGGGATGACCATCGGGGTGGCAAAGAGTCAGATACTACTGAGTGATTTAGCATGCACTCACGTCACCCTTATCTAAGATTAGTTAAATGTCCAGGCATACTTTATTTTTTTGCATTCCACTTTGTTGCACTTCAGTGTTTTTGCACTAGACAGATACTGCAGGTTTTGGTTTTTGTTTTATTTTCTTGCAAATTAAAAAGTTTGTGGCAATCTTGTATTGAGAAATCCCATAGGCTCCATTTTTCCAACAGCATTTGCTCACTTTGTGCCTTTGGGTCACATTTTGATATTTCTAGCAATATTTCAAACTTTTCATTATTATTATATTTGTTATGGTGGTCTGATCAGTAGACAGTCATCAACATCACGGCAAGACCTTCCAGTAGCAAAAAGATTACTACTTGCTGAAGGCTCAGATGATGGCTAACATTTTTAGCAGCAAAGTATTTTTAAACTGAGGTATGTAAATTAATTTTTAGATATAATACTATTGCATACTTAATGCACCACAGTAGAGTGTGGACATAATATTTACACACACTGGGAAGTGAAAAAAAAAGTCATGTGACTTTTTTTGTTGCAATATTCATATTAACTTTTTTGAGGTTGGTCTGGAAGCAAACTAGCATATCTCCAAGCTATGCCTATGTATATGTGGTTTATTTCTGTGGGTTTTTTTTTTTTTTTTCTGTTCCATTGATGAATGTCCTTTTTTATGCCAGAAGCATGCCATTTTGATAATTATTAGTTTGTAATATCAGAGAAAGCAATGGCACTCCACTCCAGTACTTTTGCCTGGAAAATCCCATGGACGGAGGAGCCTGGTGGGCTGCAGTTCAATGGGTCGCGAAGAGTCGGACACGACTGAGCAGCTTCACTTTCACTTTTCACTTTCATGCATTGGAGAAGGAAATGGCAACTCACTCCAGCATTCTTGCCTGGAGAATCCCAGGGACGGGGGAGCCTGGTGGGCTGCCGTCTATGGGCTCGCAGAGAGTCGGACACGACTGAAGCGACTTAGCAGTAGCAGCAGCAGTTTGTAATTTGAAATTTAAGGAAAGTATGATGTCCCCATCTTTGTTCTTGCTCAAGATTGCTCTAGCTTTTTGAGTCTTTTGTGGCTCCTTACAAATTTCTGATGGCTTTTTTCTTATAAAATATTATAAGAATTTTAATAAGGATTGCATTGAGTCTGTAGATCATCTTGGGTAGAATGAACATTTTCACAGTATTAATCCATTAAATCTAAGAACACAGGGTATCTTCCCATTTATGTCTTCTTCAATTTCTTTCAACAGTTTCTTATAACTTTCAATGTAAATATCTTTCAGTTCTGGATTAAATTTATTCATAAGTATTTTATAGTTTTAGATGCCATTAGAAATTGGATTTTCCTAATTTCATAAATCTTAATGGATTTTCTTAATTTATCTTTCATATAGCTTTTCATTGTAAAAAAACACAAATTATTTTTGCATATTAATTTTGTATCCTGCAACTTTACAGAATTTTTTGATTAGTTTTACATAGATTTATGTTGTTTCATAGTTTTGGTGAAGTCTAAAAGGTTTTCAATATATAAGATCTTGATATGCAAACAGAGCCAATTTTATTTACTTGCTGGATAGTAAAAAAATATTTTCTTCATCTTGGCAATGTGATTTAGTATGCCGAGATAACTTTCTTTGTATTTATTCTGCATGTGTTACCTGAAGTTTGTATGCTGCTAAATTTTTTTTCTTTTTCTTATTTGAAATGTTTCTACAGTTATGAAAAATCGTTTCCATGATCCTTTTGAAAATTATCTTCACCTTATCCTGTCTCTCCTGTTATTTTGATGCTCAGTTGTACATGGATTATATTCATCGTAATTGACCATATATCTCAAATACACATTTTTATGTTTTTCACACTTTTCTATTGGTAGCTCAATTTTATAATTTCTATTGGTGCTATGTTCATATCTACATATTCCTTCAACCAATGTATCAAAATATAGTAACACCCATCGACAGAATTCTTCTTTAGATATTTTCTATTTTTTATTTCCTTTTTTTTTTTTTCCATTGGGTATATATTTTCTACTTACCTCTCTTTGGTGCATCCTCTTTCTGCAATGGACATTATTTATAATCACCCTTTATGCTTTGATATCAATGTTAAAATAACTTCCTGAGAGTTCCAACCTTCAAGACACCTTTTACTTTCCATTATTGATAATTTCTTCCCTTAACAGTGTGATTTAATTAAATTAATGATATTAATTATCATAATAGAGCTTGTGACTTCTTGTGGAGAACTGATAGTTTGTGGAATTGACTCTCTCCCTATTATATAATTCAACTATAGTTGGAGTTATTTTGCATTCTTAGTTTGAGTAACTTAACTTAGCTTTCAAAC
Organism: Bos indicus; assembly: GCF_029378745.1. Classification (NCBI taxonomy): domain Eukaryota; kingdom Metazoa; phylum Chordata; class Mammalia; order Artiodactyla; family Bovidae; genus Bos; species Bos indicus. The sequence continues at coordinate 104,835,600 of NC_091766.1, forward strand.
ATTTTGTTTGTGAAATCACATCTTTCCCTTCAAAAGAGATTGGAGGCTCAGCAGTGACAGAGCTCTCTTTTGGGGGTTTCAGATTGCTCACTGTATTTTGGTGTCATTGGGAAGTTCTCTTTCATCTCCAGTACCATTTTGGTCTTTCAGGACAGCAGGAACTCTCTCTCATCCTTCTTTTCTTGCCTCTAGCCTTTAATAGCTTATGCTTGCACTTGTTGAAAATTACCAGGAGCTGCAAAAAAGTTTGAAAAATTTCTCTATTTGCAAGCTAACTCATTAGTCTGCCATGATTTAATGGATGCTGGCAGGAGACTGGAGGTTCCTGGGTTACAGACAACAGATTTTATTTCTTACAGGACAGCAGATAGTTAGAGTTTTATGTTCACATTGGATCTCTTTCCCAACTAAGTCCCTTGGCAATAAGGTGAAAGTGGGCCAGCTGGATGCTATACATGGAGTGGGTACACATGAAATTCTGAACTTTGGAAACCCAAGTTTTTATAACGAGTTGCAACCCAACCCATAGAACTTTTGCTGCAAAGAGAGATTTTATCTTTATTATACTGTAAAGCAAAATATTGGCCCTTTCATTTAGAAGCAGACAGCTTCCCCTACCTTCCACGGCTTTTTGTTATAAAACATTATTAAAAAATAATCTAAGGTGAAAGACTGTCAATGCCTCTGATCACAAGATATGTAAAAATGCAGAAAATCCACGGGCTGCTTCGTCAGAAAACTCTGCATTGCCTGATCTGAATTAATTCTCTTTATTTGACTTCAAACTTCAGTGTTCCACTGTTTTGTATGCAGAAAAAATCCCACACATCTCAGAGGTTGTGTTTTCTGCTTTCATGCCTGGCCTTTACTTTGGTGCCACACGATATATCCATTCACTCAAGTATCAGTTCAGTCACTCAGTCATGTCCGACTCTTTGCAACCCCAAGGACTTCAGCACGCCAGGCCTCCCTGTCCATCACCAACTCCCGGAATTTATTCAAACTCTCATGTCCATTGAGTCAGTGATGCCATCCAACCATCTCATCCTCTGTCATCCCCTTCTCCTCCCACCTTCAATCTTTCCCAGTATCAGGGTCTTTTCAAATGAGTCAGTTCCTCCTATCAGGTGGCCAAAGTACTGGAGTTTCAGCTTCAGCATCAGTCCTTCCAATGAACACCCAGATTTCCTTTAGGATGGACTGGTTGGATCTCCTTGCAGTCCAAGGGACTCTCAAGAGTCTTCTTTGACACCACAGTTCAAAACCATCAATTCTTCTGCACTCAGCTTTCTTTATAGTCCAATTCTCACTTCCATACATGACCACTGGAAAAACCATAGCCTTGACTATGTATGGTCCATAGGAAACCTTGACAAGTAGCTGCAGAATTGCTCTGTGACTGAGGTAACTTATGGTTCTTTTTATCAAATAATGACAGATATTAATGATTTGGCTTTTTTCTCCTATGGCTACCTATTCTTATTTTCATAGTTTCCTGTAATCTTACTTGTCTCTTAAACCAGTATCTGTAATTTGATTTTCTTTAGGATGTGATGGTTGAATGGTTCATTGCAATACCAGTTGATTTCAGAGCCTAAATGAAGGTTAGTTAACAATCTAATGAGATCTATGTTTTCCAAAAATCCAGGCCATGTGAATTTCACTTTGGCCCAATATTCTAACAGCATGGAAATGAATATTGGGTCATCTCTATTCTTGCAAGTTACTCTCTGCATTTTAGTTCTTCAGGTTTTTAATTTTTTCACCCTCAGCTTTCTAATAAATTCACAGAAACTATAATTTTGTAGCACATCTGCCTTGTTCTTTGTGCTAAGCTGAGGACAAGGATCTTTTGTAACTTTCTATACCTAAGTAACTTTGAAAAGTTACAAATTATCTACCTCCTTCTGTTAAATAAATAGGTTAGTGTAATCATCCTTATTTTCTGGTTCTTCTCTTCTCTTGTCTCATTAAAATAGAAAAAAATAATTCATAGCCATTTGCACTTTTTTCCCTGTAAATCAGTGGTTTTCAGAGATAATTCTGTCCCAGTTTTGAGGGCTTCCTACTTTACTCACAGGGCTGATGGAAGAATCAATGAAATCTTTGAGAGATAGTCCATGTAAATACTTTTCTTTACCAGTCCTGCTTTAACAATTGTCTTGATTTCTGAAGTTGACTCTCTTATTTTCAATAATGAATATGCTTATTTTATGGTTATATTGCTTTTCCTTAGGTGAAGTTTCTCATATTTTCCTTGGTCTATTTTTATTTTTCATATTTACATTTTAATTTAATTAGATTTTTGTATGAATGAGTTTTTTTCTTTTCTTTTTAATACATTGACTTCACTTCTCTTTGAATCCAGAAGTTGAAAGTCTGTCTTAGAAAACACAATTTACTATGTAATCCATGTGACTTTATGAATATACATGTGTGTTTATATAAAATGTAAATCAGAGTATATAATAAAATTAGTAATTTAGTGTCATTACATTTTAGTGAAACATACAGCTTTTTCTCATGTATATTGGTCAAAGCTAGTGTAGTGTCATTGGTAAAAGGAATTATAATTCCCTAAGAGCAAGCAGCAATTATTTTGAACAGCTATGGGATAGAGCATGTAGACAACTCACAATGCCTGCTACATCACATAAAATTCTTCATCTGAAATAATATGATAGACGGATCCAAATTAATTAGAATTTTATCAGATAAAAACCTCAAATGTTCAGATTCTCTATTCTGAATCATTAAAAATGAAGAAATTAGAGACAAAAATCAGTTGCTTTTTTTTTTTTTTCTTTCTTTTTGGCTAATGCACAGCTACAAACTAACTTCAGGTTAAAATCAGTATCCAAACATAGAGGTCAGTATCTGTAGTTAAAATAATTGAAAGGATGGAAAGAAATACAGAAAGAGTTTCAAACTTACAAGCCAATGTTGCTGCCTCTGTCCAACCTCCTTCCAGCCACTTAAACACCTGTTCATTTATCAGGCAGACTCCTCAGCTTTAGAGGAAAAAAAAAATCTAATTTTTTAAAAATCTCTATTTTCTAAACATGAAATAACTTATTTTTCACAATAACCTGAAGAAATTATTGTCCACATAGGATGTTTAAAAAATATGCTCCTTTTGTTTTTTTTTTTCTTTTTACAAATGAAGAAACTGAATTGCAGAATATTAAAGTAGGAGTTTTAGCTGAGATATTTAGCAAATACCAAGTGAGAATAAGACAACTCACACTTGAAAAACTTCAAAATAAGGCCAAGACACATTTAAGTGATTGATTCCCACTAAAATATGTAGTAAGACTACAACTCAGTGATGCTTATTTTCAGAAAGCTGTTTCGAACAAAGCTGCTGATGGGTGATGAGGTTCACCCTCTCATAAATACCCCATCTCAACTGAGGAACCCGCATCTTACTCAAAGGGTAATGGGCAGTTCTCTGTAGGAGAAATTCTTCTCAGAACTTGATGAGCATCCCCTGTGGTAGGCTAGAAAATTGGACTGTGATCTGACACCCAGATAGAAAACCTGAAGGCTGAGAGTGGGCTAGTGGATCACTTGTATTAAAGCAAAAATGAATAGAATTATTGACCTGGGACTCAGCCAGGATGGTACAGGTCAAGGTCGAGGACCACATGAGCAGGAATCAGTGTGGACTGACTGCCCAAGACCATTATTTCACTCTGTGTTTTTCTGGACTCTACACCACCCAGAATTCCCACGTAGTCTTACCAAGTGGGAGAAGAGCCTTGGCAACATTTGTAAGATTCAGTTTCCCAGCCTCCTTCATAGGATGCCAAACTGTGTCTTATTTTAAGAAAATAAAGCAGTGCCAAAATTAACTGTAGTTAATCGATCTGAATATTCATTCTATGAAAACGAGAAACAGTATTATAAAGTCATGAGAGCTAGAATCCTCCAAGCAAGTTTGATCCTATATTTTCAGCAATTTATTATTATGACTTATACCATTTAACCAAAAAAAGGTAAATATATATAGCATCTAAATGCCAATAGGGCTTCCCTGGTGGGTCAGTTGGTAAAGAATTGGCCTGCAATGGGGGAGACCTGGATTTGATCCCTGGGTTGAGAAGATTCCCCTGGAGAAGGGAAAGGCTACCCACTCCAGTATTCTGGCCTGGAGAATTCAGGACTATACAGTCCATGGGGTCGCAAAAAGTCAGACATGGCTGAGCAACTTTCACTCATTCACTGCTGCTGCTAAGTCACTTCAGTCGTGTCCGACTCTGTGCGACCCCATAGACGGCAGCCCACCCGGCTCCCCCGTCCCTGGGATTCTCCAGGCAAGAATGCTGGAGTGGGTTGCCATTTCCTTCTCCAATGCATGAAAGTGGAAAGTGAAAGTGAAGTCGCTCAGTTGTGTCCAGCTCTTAGCGATCCCATGGACTGCAGCCTACCAGGCTCCTCCATCCATGGGATTTTCTAGGCAAGAGTACTGGAGTAGGGTGCCATTGCCTTCACTCATTCACTAAATACTGATAAAGTTATATTAGATATTTGAAGGAGTTTCACAAAAATATCAATAAGGGAAGCAAAGGAAACCCTAATCTATCTAGAAAGGGAAAAAGTCAAATTATCATGTAACATACATTTAAAAACTTCAGAATATTAGGTTGTATTTGCAGTAGCATTTGAAGTGTATGTAATAAAAGTGATATTATAAGCAAAATAGCTATGGAAACATATATAATCCAGAAGGAACATCATCATCTAATAATAAAATCTGATCATCAAAGTAGGAAATACGTCAGCAAAACAAAGAAATTTATTCTAAATGATTAGGTATAGATTTCTAAGATGGCAGTTTGTCCAAATCATCTTTTTAAGAATTTATAAATTATTGACCTGGATGATGATTATAAATTGTCAACTCATCAGTAAGGTCTTGGCAAATGGTAGTGATAACAATGATAACCAAAATGGAAGACAAGATTTGTGAGGCCAGGTTTTGAGGAATGAATATAAATATGGCAATAAAGTGTCTTGTTGTCATTATATTTATCTATGAAATCATTTGGTATATCAAATATGTTATTGCTCTGTGTGCACAGCACAGCATGAAATAGATATTTGGCAATTTTTCAATTAACACAGCCAGTGTAGTAAACCAAACCAGATAATTTAGGTTAACGGAAAAAAAAAAAAACTTATTTTTGAATTATCAGATCTGCTGTCTACATTAGGGATTAATTGAAAGCAGAAAAGTACTGCTTGTCAAACAGTCATTTAAAATTATTACAACTGATTAAATGGATTCCTCATTGCCTAAATTATAAGACAAGTTAAATTTTAATAGCTATAAGGGGAACCTAAGGCAGGATCTTTATAATAAAATGGATTGGCTGTTTAATGTCAAATATCAAGTATTCAATTTTATTATAATCAGCTGATTCAAGTTTAAAGTTCTAATACTTAAGTGGATAAAATAACCAGACCATTACTGTGGGCAGTATGAAGATAAAATCAGATGAAATTATATCTTTATAAACTTCAATATTCTATAAACTACTTTCACTGTCTTGACGTACTTTCTGATTTTACTAGAAAGAATAGTATATGGATACTGATTGATTTCTTCAATAGGTTTTGGTTCTTAAATTGTTTTCAATATAGAATTTCCTATAATCATTCATTAGATTCACTTTGTTAAAACGAAGTAAATTTATAGATGGTAAAAGCAGCCCTACGCTACTGTTTGGATTGTTTTTTAGACTGGAGTGTTTGCAATAAGAATTCTAAATTTAATAACCTATCACGATTGCATGTTGATTAATGTACAATTCACTTGTGCTCTTATATATTTCTAAAACATCCAAATTTATAAAGTCTAGAAACTTCCCTGTTATTTAATGCTTACAAATAATACAAATATCAATAATACTATCAAATATTCTAGATAATCTGTGCTTTAATCATTACAAACTTTGTGATTTATGCTTTTCTGGAACCAATTACACATGATTATGTAGTTGTTGCTTCTCCCATCCAAAAGGATGGGATTTTTATTTACCTGCTTATGCTCTCTACTAAGCGTTCTATGATGCCGTGTCTTATATTTAGGTTTTTAAACCATTGTATTGGCAATTTTTTGATGTGTGTGTTGTGTATGTGAATTTAGTTTCTGCTACTATTGCCCACAATAAGAAAATTTAAATTTCAAATCTATGAAACCATAAAAAATATAATGTAGATTGACTAAATACATTTTCATGGTTCAAACTTAAATGATTTGAAAGAAAATCATTTTTAACTTTTCCCACTTTGCTTTAGAAAATTCATTCAGATCATTTCCCTATGCATTTAACTATAGGTATCCTGTTCCCCAAGAACAAATTAAAATAAAAAATAAAGCTCAATTAAAAAGCAATCGTCAGATAAGCTTAGTAGGGATATATTAGGTTAGACATTAAATAGCCAGTGTTTACCTCATCAACTTTTTATGATCCAATCTAATATGCACTTCTTAATACTGATAGAACTCAACAATTGAGATTTATATATAAGTGAGTGCAGCACAATACAGCTGCATGTTTGGGTAAAATTCAAACAAATATGATGAGATAAAAATAAAAACATGGCTAATAAGTACATGTAGTCTTTTTACATACATTTATTTCAGATACTTAATCAGGAAACTTCCTTAATGTGACGACCCCATTCACTCTGAAAGCAGTGCCACTAACCAAAAATCTTTTTTTTTTCCCCATGAAGTTGAAGTTCCGTGTTCTGTCCTGGCAATACAAATAAAAGTATGTACAAAGTCTTAAAAAAACCCCAGTCATCATGCCAAATATGTAAGCTGTGACCCACAAATACAGTTCCTTGGAACTTAGTGTTATCTCACAGTTAGAATGCTAGGAAAACCTCTGTCATTAGAACATATCATTATCACTTTATTATTAAATTACTCACTGGACCTTATGTGCCTGTTTGGGGCATTCTCAAAACAGATTAGTTGTGTCGGTGCTTTATAGGAAATAGAATAATGCAAGACATGTGAATTTATGATCTAACATTGCATTTTATCTCTCTGTTATGCATAATCTTTGGGATTCAATTTATTTATCAGATTGTACCAGTCTGAGACTCTGAACAGTATTTTTTCCAGAAGGAGTTAATTATCCTATGCAGCTAATTTTGACAGTAGAGAGGAAAAAAAATATCTGTAAATAATTAATGGCAATCTTTCCCCCCTTTCTTTCTTTATCTGAAAGATTGCTCAAGTCATGTTCCCTAAAGGTTTCACTGTCCCACTGAGACAAAATTGACAGGTGATGGCTAGATATTTTTAATTAGGAGAAACCCCAAAGTAAAGAGCTTTCCAGAAGGAGTAGCAGTTAGCCCCAGTAAACAATATTTGACACCTGCTTTGTTAAATTATGGTGAACACCTGCCATTTGCCAATCAGAATGCTTACCGCTCACTAAAAAATAAAAGTAAAAAGTAAAAATGTAGACTAGGGGCTTTAAACAGGTTAAAGATTTAAAATTAAATAAGCTTTAATCTTAACTTTTATGTTTAATTATATTTTACTACACAAGTAACATATGAGCCTATTCTCTTGCCAAAGAGTTAAAATTTTATATTAAGATTAAGATCCGATTTGACAACCATGTTTGAGCACATTTTGAATATTAACTCCAAAGGAAAGAGGCCAAAAATTTGCCATTTAGTTGAAATGATGTTTTCTATAGGGAAAATCATAAATACATTACCCTGTATCTGCCTAGACCTTTGTTTCTGGATGGTAATTTATGCCTTCTCACAACAAATGGAACAGATAGACAATAAGCAAATTAATTATGTACTATATTATACATTTCAGAGGAAAAAGAATTGAGACTTCACTTGCTGAGAGAGACTACACGTCAAGCAGCCTGGACAGGGAGAGCTTTAGTGGGCAAATTTTATTGGAAGAAATAATGTGAAGGAAATGAGAAGGCTGCTGTGGATGTTTGGGAAGAGAGCTTGCCAGGGAGGAGAGGAGGTATAAAGACCTTGCAATTGAGAGAGATTCTGACACATTCAAGTAAAAGCAAGAGAGCAAGTGTGGTTTGCAAAGCAGTAAGGGAGCTGGCAAGAATGGATAGGGCTCTCGACATAATCGGTGGTATCGCATGGAAAATAAAAATGTGGGAAGACCTTGTTTAAACAAGAAGGAAAAAAAAAGTATTGTTAAGGATCCTGCAAAATAAAGCTTCCCCCTTCCTTCCAGTCCTTCTTTAGACTTATTGAGGTATTTTTAAATGCACTTTGTAATATAGTTCTGAGTGAAGAAAAATAAAATTTCTAAATTATTAGCATCAATTTTCCTGATTAACTTTATACTGTGTAATAGCAGTTTTAGGTTCAAATATAAGAGCATTGAACTCACATGGAATCACTGATATTACACAATTTGCATGTTGTAGTATATATATATATATATATACACACACACATATATAATCAGAATAGTGAAAACAGTTCAACAGACTCCACTGCTTTTACCTCAACTTCTGAGGCAAGTTTTCCCAATCCACTGTACCTTCAGCTTGCATGCATATGTGTTCGGCCATTCAGTCATGTCTGACTTTTTGCTACCCCATGGGCTGTAGCCCGCCAGACTCTTCCATTCATGGAATTTTCCAGACAAGAATACTGGAGCAGGCTGCCATTTCTTACTCTAGGAACCTTCCACTTACTGCTGAGTAAACACAAAATGGAAAGGAAAGGAGCTGTGGATTACTCTAGGTTTTGTATTCCTTGTTTGTCATTATCTTCGGCATAAATAGTTGGCTAATACAGGAGTGTTTAAATGAATATTAGTATGAGGAAGGAAAGGCAGGATAGGGTTCCTTTCATCATTTTTTTGTCTTTAAGACTGCCATTGCCCTTTTCCTTTCAAAGTAAGCTCTTGTTCAAATGGACGAGTGACGTCTTAGATCCATGACCAGCATAATGCCGCTTGCTCAGTTACAGATGCAACATGCTTGCCTTGTTCTCATGGGAACCTTGTGAAGATCCACGTACTTGCAACCCCTGGAACTCTGCCCTCATGGCTCATGACAAAGGGTGTAAGACAGCAGGACTGCAAGGGCCAGCATACATATTGTGTGGGTCTCCTTACTCGCCCTGTTACCCACCGGATTTCATTTAAAAATCAAGGATTATATTGTAAGAATTTTAAGAAGGCAACAGAACATTATATCAAACAGAAGCTATGTGCGGCTCCACAGATCACAGACTTATGAAGTTGCCTTTGAAGGAAGAGACAGGAGCAGAAAGTTAATGAAAAGGCCATAGAGCCTCGACATAGAGCCTTGTAGGACACTTTAAGAATTTTGAATTTATCCCAGATAAGAGTGAAAGCTAATGTAAAGTCTGGTGGGTGGAATAGTCATATTGGCCTTTTATGTCAACATTACTGACTTTAGTGATCTTCATTTGCTGAAGCTTCAGCACTTTAGCCCTTTACAATGTACCTCAATTATTTTGAAGGCCCACAGGATATACTTCCTATATTCTGTCTTTTTATAAATTTGCTGTGCTCCATAAGGCCATTTTGTCACTTTTAATTTTTCTCTGGTATAGAAATTTTTAAACACCATTTCAGGAAGCTAAAACTGGGTAGTAGTCTGTAAATGAAAACTGTCAGTACAATAATGACTGTGCCCTAGTGTGCATTAAGAATTTAAATAAAATTACTTCACAGTTTTTAAATGTATGCTCTCTTTCTCCATGGAACTAAGACCCACATCCAGAGGGAGGAGGAAGATACAGATTTGAATAACGACTGTTGTGTTATACTTATAATCTCCTTCCTTTATTGAGTTAAGATCATTTTACAAATGTATTTCTCTAAGGAGGCCCTTGAAGCAAACTTGGATTTGAATTTTGTCACTTACTAAAGGAAAGACCATTTCCATTAACATTAGCTCAATCAATTATCATTATTCTGTTTTTTGGTTTTTTTTTTTTTTTCAGTCAGTGTTTCTCAAGAAAGAAGTTGGCCAGTTTGGTCTTGAATTCTACATTTCTGATGCCTGGTATAAAAAAGTGTTATTGACTCCAACTTTAAAGTCATTAGACTTGACTGAATTCCAAAAGCGTGCTTTTGTCCATCCTTGCAGACAGTTTTAAGGGCAGAATGTTCTTAAACTGGGTCTTTGTAGATCCAATCAAGAAGATTCCTAGGAACTACCTACACTGAAGGCTTCTGCACAGTTTAACCTCTAAAATGGTTATTTCTTCAAGTTTGGTATAACTGCATCTCTCAAATCACAGTACCAGTGAGTTCCTGGTAGATCACAGAGCCAAAAGTCAAGAAGTATTCAGTCTTATGGACTCTGTGGGAGAGGGAGAGGGTGGGAAGATTTGGGAGAATGACATTGAAACATGTAAAATATCATGTAAGAAACGAGTTGCCAGTCCAGGTTCGATACACAATACTGGATGCTTGGGGCTAGTGCACTGGGACGACCCAGAGGGATGGTATGGGGAGGGAGGAGGGAAGAGGGTTCAGGATGGGGAACACATGTATACCTGTGGCGGATTCATTTTGATATTTGGCAAAACTAATACAATTATGTAAAGTTTAAAAATAAAATAAATTAAAAAAAAAAAAAGAAGTATTCAGTGCCATGACCATGGCCTGAGTCTCGGACAAGGAAAAAACAAACAAGGCTTTGGGTTCTATGAGCTGGCTGGTTTATATGTAATTGTTTCAATTGTAATTACTAACTTAGATCCTGATATGAGGCTAGGACTAGCATCATCACTGGGCTCTCTCTCCAGTCCTCTTCATTATGTACGATACTTCCTTTTCATAAACTCACCCAGTTCAGTCTCCATACACTATTCCTTGATTTCTGGTTCCTCTGAAAACATGGACATTTTTGTTTTCTAAAGCTTTCAATGGCTATTCTCACCTGTGAATTATAACACATCTTTCTGATTATGGTTTTCAGGCTCTCAATGGGCAGACCCCCATTCTGCCTCCCAGCTTTATCTCCAGTTATAATTTATCACAAATATATAAGTGACCAGCAACTTCCAAGTCTTCTACCTATGGGCACATTGTTCTCTCACATGGAATAGCTTTCACCCATTTATTCTAACTTCACAAAGGCCCAGTCCAGATTAATATTACCCTTTCTCAAATTTGGTAAACCCTCTCTCAAACTTCCCATTTTAAATTATATAATGAACACCTTTAGAATGTTTAGTATGTGCTAACTATTGTTCCAAAACACTTAAACCTTATACTAACCTCATGCATAGATAGTGTCGCATCCCCAATTTATAAATAAAGAAACAGAAGCACAGAAAGGTTAACGTACTTGGTAGAGGTCAGGCCACTCTCTCACTTCAATTCCAAGTTCTTAATAAACATCCTATGTGTGCGAGCATGCATGCTGAGCCCCTTTAGTCGTGTCCAATTCTTTGCAACCCCATGGACTGTAGTCCGCCAGTCTACTCTGTCTATGGGATTTTCCAGGCAGGAACATTGAAGTCGGCATGCCCCTCCTCCAGGAGATCTGGACCCAAGAATGCAAAACGCATGTCCTGAGTCTCCTGCACTGCAGACGAATTCTCTACTGCTGAGCCACCCAGGGAAGCCCCAGATATTCTATATTATTCCTCAAATTGAAACTTTCTCAGTGTCTACTGTTTTATTATTTTATTCCTTGAGAGTAGTGAAGTGAAGTCGCTCAGTCGTGTCCAACTCTTTGTGACCCCGTGGACTGTAGCCTACCATGCTCCTCTGTCCATGGGATTTTCCAGGCAAGAGTATTGGAGTGGGTTGCTGTTTCCTTATCCAGAGGGTCTTCCCAACCCAGGGATGAAACCCAGGTCTCCCACATTGTAAGCAAGACGCTTTACTGTCTGAGCCACCAGGGAAGTCCATTGACTTAGCTGTGCTGTGCTAAGTTGCTTCATTGTGTCCAACTCTTTGCGACCGCATGGACTGTAGCCCTTAAGGCTCCTCTGTCCATAGGATTTTCCAGGCAAGAATACTGGAGTGGGTTGCCTTTTCCTGCTTACTTGATTTTCCTTGTATTATAGGAAATGATGAAACTTTTATCCTCAAGATATTTAAACACTATGAAGTCAGAAACTGTATTTTATACAGTATTTATAGTATTTACCACAGTAAAGGGAAAAATCGAGGGCAGGAGGGGACGACAGAGGATGAGATGGTTGGATGGCATCACCGACTCAACGGACATGGGTTTGAGTGAACTCCGGGAATTGGTGATGGACAGGGAGGCCTGGCGTGCTGCAGTTCATGGGGTCACAAAGAGTTGGACACGACTGAGCGACTGAACTGGACTGAACCACAGTATTTTGCTGAATTAAAATGAGTAAGCAAGTCAAAGTTAAGGTTCAAGTCTTATACATGTATTATTACTGTGGTTCACATAGGAAGTCTTTGCATTATTATGGTTTCTGAATTTGTTTTGTCCTGCTTTACATTTTTTTTTAATTTAAATTTATTTTACATTCTTTACTTTTGCTTGTTGGTTTGTTCTGGAAAGGGTTATCCTACATCTGGCACGTGCTAAGGTGCCTGTTTACCACACCATGGTAATACCATTATTATTATTGTTTTATTTACAAGTAGACATATTTTAGAGAAGTATTTTAGAGAAGTTGTGTGTATATTATACTTCATAATATAATATGTAACTGCTGCTGCTGCTGCTGCTAAGTCGCTTCAGTCGTGTCCGACTCTGTGTGACCCCATAGACGTCAGCCGACCAGGCTCCCCTGTCCCTGGGATTCTCAAGGCAAGAACGCTGGAGTGGGTTGCCATTTCCTTCTCCAATGCATGAAAGTGAAAAGTGAAAGTGAAGTCTCTCAGTCGTGTCCGACCCTCAGAGACCCATAGACTGCAGCCTTCCAGGCTCCGCCGTCCATGGGATTTTCCAGGCAAGAATACTGGAGTGGGGTGCCATTGCCTTCTCCCTGCTGCTGCTGCTGCTGCTGCTGCTAAGTCGCTTCAGTCGTGTCCGACTCTGTGTAACCCCATAGACGTCAGCCCACCAGGCTCCACCATCCCTGGGATTCTCCAGGCAAGAACACTGGAGTGGGTTGCCATTTCCTTCTCCAATGCATGAAAGTGAAAAGTGAAAGTGAAGTCGCTCAGTTGTGTCCGACTCTTATCGACCCCATGGACTGCAGCCCACCAGGCTCCTCCATCCATGGGATTCTCCAGGCAAGAGTACTGCTGGAGTGGGGTGCCATTGTGCTCTCCGAATATGTAACCACATAATATTAATAAAAATCATAGTAGATAAAATGTTTTTTAAAAGATAACTATGTAATATTATATTCACTATAATATAAACAGGTATAGGGTTCTATATAAAGAAATACTGTTCCCTACTATAAGAAATTGTACTGTAAGAGATATTTTCCCATTTACAAATAGTAAGAATTGAAAATGGCAAATTTATTATGATTATTAATGGACAATTAACATAACACTTCACACCTATATAAGTTTTCATACTTTAGAAAACACATTTCCCTCTAGTGTCTTGTTTATTTCTAGGGATGAGAGAAAGCTCATCTTTTAGCCCTGTATTCTGAGAGCCAGAAATAGACTCTGAGTTACTAACAGTGCTAACTCTATAAAAAAAAAAAAAAAAAGAAGAAGAAGAAGAAGAATCTTGACTGCCAGTCCCAAGATCTTTCCAAGTAATACTTCATCCACAAAAATAATTTACACAAATTTCTAGGGAAATAATTCATTTCCCCTTTATTCTGAAGAAAGCAACATGCATGCCGGGTCGCTGACAGCAGGTGTTAATTCTGCAAGTACTAATTTAACATAGCAGGTGTCAAATACACTGGGTATTAAACTGCATGGTTGCTGCAAAGTGATGACAATCACTAAATGAGCTCTGATCAGGTGGCCACTGGCACGCGCGGGCCTTCTGCTAGATTTTATTACTTACCTGAGCTGTATCCACTGGGGCAACATCCCATGGAAAGCAGCCTTGCAGGAGTTTACGGAGCAATGAGCACCTAACTCTAGGGAGATGCACATTTTCTCCATCTCCATCATCCCTTCCTCTTTTTAGTCACATATGATGTAACATATCAGGGTCATTATAATCATTTTAATTTTTAGAGTGATGAATAATACTGTAGGAAAATTATCAGCAGCTGCTTCAACATTAACTCCTTGCCCAAAATATTGCCAAGCACCTGCTCCCGTCCCATTCTTTCCCACACTATTTATAAGTAATCTGGGAAAAATATGCACAGAAACCAAACACCTAAAACCCATCTTCATTTATGAAAAATATAATTTCATGGAAGAGAAATGTAAATTTATGCCTTGCTATTTAATCTATATTTTTGGTGTTAGTAAAGTACACTTTGTAACCTGATTTTGGTTTCTCATATGTAGTTTCTAGATGTCCAATCTCTGTATTCTTTATTTAAACCACATTCACAAGTTTCTCATTTTTTTAATTCAATTTTACTTTCCTCTGCCATTTCCTTTAAGAATGGCTAGAATCTGAGGAGACAGGGTCTGCTGTTGCTTATATAAAGGAGTGTCTGAGATGTTACTAAGTTCTGCAGGAAGTGAACAAAAATTATGATAGTCTCAACATACAATCTTTTTAAGATGAAGAATGCTTATTGTTAAGGTTCATTTGACCTTACCCTAAATCTCCTTAAAGTTTGAATATAAAGTTGCAGGTGATATGAGAGCAGTATGTGGCATAAATTAATTGAGTGTTTGTCAAAATCACTAGGCTCAAATTCTTTGAAATGATCCATCCGCAGAGGAAAAATCTATGCAAAGCCTGTCAGCTGTCAGATTTTTACTATTCTTGTTTAGTTGCTTAACAACTGTGTTCAGAGACTGAGTGAAGGGTGAATTTGTCAGGCTTTTGTGAAACAAAGAATTCAAATTCACAAGCCTTACCATGAGAATAAAGCCACCTACAGAGATTTTTTTTTATATCAGGTTGATCTAAAAGAAATCAGATGGGATGCTGAGAGAGGTGCCACAGACAGGTAAGGGCAAAAGTCAGTGGCAAGAATACCAACTTCCAGGGGAGCAAATCCCAACGTTGCCTTTTATTTTTCTCTAATCAACCAATATGCAGTTTATGACCCAGTATGTGACAGCCCATCTGTGATGCTCTTTAGAGAGGTCTTACTTCAGGAGAGGAAAGGAGGCCTGGAGTCTTTGAAATGGAGATCTAAAAATGTAATGAGGAATGTACTCTTCAGATCATAAAGGTATTTTATGTAAGATCCTCTTTCATCATGGAGAGCTTATTGTGTGAACAAAAAGGCTGCTATGAAACCCTTATTTTAAAGGACTGCTAAACTTAGGCAGCCTGCCTCCTTCCCAAACTGTGAAATGAGATGAATTAGCTAGCCAAGGCTCTTTTAGTGGTGTTTATCATATTTATGGAATCATGACATTCTAACAGGCTTTCTACACTGGAGAGAGATGCTGGGCCTTGATCATAGTGCTGGTAAATGGAAAGTTTGGGCCAAGAAAAGTCTCTAGATACACTGACCAACTCAGAAATAGTAACTATGCCTTCCTTTTTATATGTAAACCTAATGATAAAAACCATTTAGTCCATGATGTTTGAATTCCTCTGGCATGAATAGAGATGATGCTGGGATTCTGAAGGTCAGCTGTCAGTCTTTAACCAATAATTATGATTTAATCAATACCTACCTGTTATCTGTGATAGAGAGTGAGAGACTGTACTTCTAATGGGGTTTCATGTGACTGATGTGGGGCTCAGCTAACTATATTTTCTACAAAATTAAGTGATATTGAATAAGCGATAGCCCTTTGAAACTGCAAACTTACTCTTAATATACAAAGAACTAAATTTTAAATGTGGAAATCACCAAAATTATATCTTGTGTACACAGGATCTGAAGACAGCTTTTTCGTTTGCAACCTCATAATTACTTCTGTTGTCTCTAAAACATTTAATTATAACTCAGTCTCTTATTTACAAAAGCATGCTTTTACTGCCTGTCTTGTTGCTGAATTTACTTCTTTCACACTAAGTCGAATTTATGTATGTACCAATCAAATCGTGGATAAAATTCCTGATCCAAGTCAGGGTAAATATTCTGATAGAAACACATAGAGACATACACACACCATAATCTTCCCTTGTCAAAATGCACACAGATTTAGGCATAGCTCTGCTTTTTCTCATATGGAAAATCAATAGCAAAACAGAGACCTATGAAACAGTTTACCCTGTGATTTATCTGGTTTATTTCTCTCACTTCAGAAAGGTAGACAATTCTTAATATATATCCCAGGACAAATTATTGTTTTGTTTGTTTTCCAGGAAATTTTCACTAAAAAAAATTTTAGGTTTTTTTTTTTTTTTTGCTTGTTTCATCATTCTTAGATAGTAAACTTTGTTAGCATACATTTTAGGACAAGTTCTAAAATTGTTGTTGTTTAGCTGTTTAGTTAAATTGTTGTTGTTGTTTAGTCATGTTTGGTTCTTTTTGTGACCCCATGGGCTGTAACCCTCCAGGCTTCTCTGTCCATGGAATTTTCCAGGCAAGAATACTGGAGTGGGTTGCCATTTCCTTCTCCAGGGATCTTCCCGACCCAGGGATTGAACTCATGTCTCCTGCATTGGCAGGCAGATTATTTACTACCGAGCCACCAGGCAAGCTAGTTAAATTCTAAAATACGTAGGGAATGATCAGGATGTGTGATGCTATGTTTGATAAGGATTTGGAATGTTTTGAAATTACTGTTTTAAGCAATGATATATTCCTTGAGTATCTGTGGAAAGGAATAACTGTGCTCTGACATACAGAATAAAATGATTACAGGAAAGAACATTGAGAAAGATGATAGATACTTTCAAAAGTTAACTACTATAATTCTCCACTGTTGGAAATAACCTATCCCCTCAACTTCATTAATGTCCTTATTACCTGACTTCTTATGCCACTGCTGTTTACATGTAAGTTTTATCCTCACTGCAGGATTTGTGAAAACAGGATCACTACCCAATCAATCACTGTACACTTCACAAATTGATTTTATATAGTGTCCTCTATGTCACATATTTTCAATAAATATTCAAGAGATTTTTAAACTATCAGGCCAGTGAGAAAGGGATTGTACATAGTTTATTCCCATTAGGAAAACAACAGAAAATGCATGAAAGTTAATTTGCAAAACATGCTCTTCTTGCACTGAGTTCTATAGAAGCTATGCCAAATGGGTCCTCCTGTGAGAGGGAATAGATTTTATAACTTAATAACACATGATTATTATTTCTGAGATAAAATACACTTTTCATGTACATACTTCTTACAAATATCTCCCTTAGAAAAGTTAAGAACAACTGAAAGATTAACTCAGGAATGCCATTTAGGGGAGTTAACTTTTGACAAGGATAGAATTTTGAGAATGTAGAAAGCCTGACTCTTAAATGTCAGTCTCAAGAAATTTTCTGACAAATGTTCCGTCAAAGTCAATTTACGGATCAAATCTCTGATGGGTGGTCCACATGACTAAATGGCCTATTTTGTTGCTAAATACACAGATTCCAGATATTTTTCCATGTAATTTTTTTTTTTCAGTGAACAATTACCAACCACTGAGGTTGAGAAATATGATCTAATGATGGAAACAAGTTGCAGATCCCAAGACCTATGAGCTGGTCCAGGAGCATACACTCTTTTGGGGGATAAGAGGAAAGAATGTCAAGGGGTAAGCAATACACAGTCATGCTAGCAGCAAATTATCTACCAGCTCTCTTTTCCCCAGGGGAGTGAAATTTAACCGCTTTGATTCACCAACTCTTTGGAGAACTTTGTAAAATAATGTACCATTAACTTAGAAAAATACACAAACACACAACATTCAGTATCCCATACATCTCTCTCTCCCTTGCTCTTCTCTCGGCTCACGCCCATCTAGCCATGACAGCCTCTGTCAGTTTCTAAACACCCAGAATCACAGTCAGTCTTTGCACTGACCATCCATCTGCCTGGAAGGATTCCCCTTCATTTATCCGTCTGGTTCACTCTCTCAGTTCCTCCAAGACACAGCTCCAATATCTCCTCCTCATATGGATGACAACAACCGATCTAATTAAAGCATCAACCCCTTATCATCCTTCCCTTTCTAGATGCCCCCTTATTTTGTTCTATATTTTGTAGCACTTTGTAAATGTTGTATAGTTAATTTTTTTTGTTTATTTTTTCTCTTTATTTTTTTATCCTTCTATTTGAAAATAAGATCCATTAGGTCAAGAATTTTTGCATAGTTTTCTGTTAACGTCGGTACACCTGGGACATGGATGTTGTTCAGTCACTAAGTCACGGCCTGCTCTGGGACCCCTGTGGACAGCAGCACACCAGACTTCCCTGTGGTAGATAATCCTAGATGTGTATTGAATGAATGAATTCAGTTTCAAGTAAGCAGTATAGCATGATGCCAAAGGACAGGCTTTTGGGAATAAATGGATCTGGAAGCATCTTGGGTAAGCCCTTAGCGAGCCTGTGGCCAAATAGCTTTATATTGTGAGCTTTTGCTTCTGGTAACTTACAGAAGGGTAATAAGAGAGCCTACAGTTATTTAGGGTTCAGAAACAGAATGCTATCTCCTCTCACACATCCCCTCTTCTATTTTCCAACTTCTGTAGGAAAAAAAAAAATGATCTTCAGACAAATTCTGAACTTCTGTGCCATATAACATGACAGGCACAAAAAGGCAGACTCATTAACACTTGAAGAGAAATAAAATTACTTAGATAAAGAGATAAAGCCAATCTAAATTATTAAGTTCTGAGAGGGAAAAAAGATGAAGTGAAATGCAATGAATAGAGGACAGTTTGAGCAAAGAGAAATTAGGATGTGATTGGTGAATAAAAAGTTTCAGAGAAGTCTGACCTGTGAAAATTAAGGTTCTAAGAAATATTACTGGAGGTTATGAATTGCATTCTCTTTAATGTGTTTCAAGTAAGGACTGGAATGATTTTGTTCTTGTAGCTATTTAAATTGGATTGTTTGAATGCTTCCTGGGTAATAATGGATAGATATTGATTCCAGAATTCATGTGGGTTACACATATAAAACTTATGCAAAAAGGCTGGTACATTGTATGGTCTATTGTTGATACTCAATAATTTAGCAGGGTGAAAAATACTCACCATATTGCATGCCACCTAACACACTGATTTAGTTATGTAGCACTTATTTATTAAATACTTACTGGCTTCTGGAAACTGTGCTTGTCTTAAGAATAAATTAGAGAAAAAGAGAGCTGTGATTCCTGAACTCATGGGTTCTGTTTTCCAGGTATTTAATTCAGGACAAACACATAAGTAGCCTCTGGAAAATTTTTGGGAGAGTGTACTGTATAGGCATTTTTCCTCCTGGGGTTGAACCCTAAAGTTTGGATTAGATTCTCAGAGCAACTTGTTACCTTAATACCAAGAAATCCTCTGCCTCAGTGAGAGAAAGTGGAGTCAAAAACAAATTAGACTCAGGGGTGAAAAGAATGGCAAGTAAGGAAATTAGGACCTCGAGAGCAAAGAATAAAAGGTAAACAATAGCTGAGACACACTTTGTTTGTTAGTTAAACCATTAGTTTTAAATGACAGAGAACCTGAGCACATTTAGAAGTTGAGGGACAGGACTTAAAACTCACTGTATAAAAATAAGAATGAAAGGTACAAATTTAAAAAAAGAAAGAAAACATCAAATACATAAAAATCCCAGAGAAGATAAGAGAGGACATGGTCATGAACTTGAGTGGTTTTATCTGAAAAGTCTTGTTTGACACTTTGTAATGAAATCTGTGAATTATTCGCTTAGTGCTTTAAAGATGAATTCAACACAATAACTTCAGATACACTCATCATAGAGTTTGGGTTTCTCATCTTGATTCACTAAAAATGCAAAATCAACTAAACAAACAACAGTAAACTAGCATTTTCAACAAGTAAAAACTGATCTTTAAATTAGTATCCTGATCAGCAGGGATCTTGCCTGGAGGCTATAACTGGAGAGGTAGATCCTAAACTAGAAGACAGAACAAGGAAAATTTACTGGAAGGAGTAGGGATGGAGAGGTGGCACTTAGCAGGAAGTGTTACCTTGGAGTATCACCAAGAGCTTTGGAGTTCTTAATTCAAAAGCTGGTTCTTTGAAAACAGAGAAGATGTTTGTTTTAAGACTGAGTATGTCTGAATAACTTCCCAGGTATCTCAGTTGGTAAAGAATCCACCTGCAGTGCAAGAGACCCCAGTTTGATTCCTGGATTGGGAAGTAGCCCTGGAGAAGGGATAGATTACCCTTTCTAATATTCTTGGGCTTCCCTGCTGGCTCAGATGGGTAAAGAATCCACCTGCAATGCAAGAGACCCCAGTTTGATTGCTGGGTTGGGAAGTTGCCCTGGATAAGGGAAGTTGCCCTGGAGAAGGGATAGACTACTCTTTCCAGTACTCTTGGGCTTCCCTGCTAGCTGAGATGGTAAAGAATCTGCCTGCAATGTGGGAGACCTGGGTTCCATCCCTGGGTTGGGAAGACCCCCGGGAGGAGGGCATGGCAACTCATCCTCTTTTTCTTGCCTGGAAAATGTCCATGGACAGAGGAGCCTGGCAGGCTAAATTCCATGGGGTCGCAAAGAGTCGGACACGACTGAGCAAATAAGCACACCACAGAACACACCTGAATAAATCTAGGTTTTATTCAAGCCATCAGCACTTGTAGTCCTCAAACAAATGGCCAGAATAGAAGTTGTTCTATTTCTATTTTATTCCAGGTAACAACTAAGAGTATAAAGAAAAGCCACGTTCTCTGCAGACTTCGAAACGGACACATATCCTAATAAAGCAGTGCCTCCTGGTTACAGGGAAAGATCGGTGACACTGATATTCACAGTGTAAACTCCTTGGAGTTGATATTGCAACTTATGCTTCCACAGGGAAGAAGTTTAAGGAGAAGACATACATTGAGCATTAAGGTCTACTTGTTTGTGTGTTGCTTTAGAAGAAAATCTGTCATTGAAAATTAGTAAGTGAATTTAATGCTATACTTAAAAAAAAAAAAAATTAGCCTCAAAAGCAGGTCTAAGATTCATAGGAAGACCCTGAACCTACCTTCTTCTACAGATACTCTGAATTAACACAGACATATAAAGCAATTCCTCCAAAAGAAGATGTGAGGGATGATTGAACATCTTCAGCATATAGAGGGACCACATATATATAGATGAGAAAAACAGAGACACAGTGTCCATGGAACTCCACTCTCATCACAGCAACCTGCAGTAGGGAAGGATAACCATGAAGAATGTGAGCCCAGACTCACCCAGCCTAGGACAAAGCAAAATCACAGCCGTTTAAAGGGCACATAATCTATGCAGGAAGAAAATCCAATTACTAAACTTTAAGTGTCTATAAAGTGAGCAGAGGGATGTTGCAACCCTGTGAGGGATCAGAGGCACCAAGAAGCACCACTGTTTTTGAGCCCCTCCAGACTCCTCCTATCCCACACTCACCCCAGCCATCCATCAAGGCAAGGCTGGTGCGGGCAGTCTCTGCTGCGGACGCTCCTGTACAAGGCCACTGCTTCAAGATGAGAAGAGGTAGTTGTTTTGCCTAACTCACAGAAGCAAACACAGAAGGTCAAACAAAATGAGGACACAGAGGAATATATTCAAATGACAGAATAAGATAAAAACCCAGGGTGGGGAACTAATGAAATGCAGATAAGTAAATTACTTGCTAAAGAGTTTAAGGCAATGGTCATAAAGATGCTCACTGAACTCAGAAAATGAATGAACGAACCCTGCAAGGACATTAACAAAGCTTTAGAAAACATAAGAAAATATTCATAACTAAAGAATATAAATGAAATGAAAAATACAGTAGAAGATTGATATAGTAGAATGAGTAAATGATTTTGAAAGAAATGTGGAAATCACTCAATCAGAACAGAAAAGAGAGAGAAAAATATTTTAAGAAATTTAGGATAGTATGATAGACTTCTGGGACAATATCAAGCTTACTAAAATTTGTGTTATATATATAGAGAGAAAGAGACAGAAATAATTATTTGAAGAAATAACACCTGAAAACTTCCCACCTTTTAAAAAAAAAAAAAATAGACATAAAAATCTAGGAAGTATAGAATCCCAAACAACATGAATCCAAAGAGATCCACACCAAAATATATTATAGTTAAAATTGCAAAAATTAAAGATAGAGAAAAGTCTTACAGTCAACAAGAGGTGGGGGCGGGGAGAAAATCACATATAAGAGAAACCCCATAATGGCTGTCAGCTTGTTTTTCAACAGAAACTTTACAGAGCAGAAGAACGTGGCAGACCAGACTAGACAGACCAGAAGAAGTGCTGAAAGGGGAAAAACAAAAACAATAAAACTTACAGAATAGAATCAAACTACCTAACAAGGTTATCACTCAGAATTGAACAAAAGATAAGGAGTTTCCCAGAAAACCAAAGAATATAGAAGTTCATCGCCACTAAACTACTCGTACAGGACATGTTAAATGGACTTCTTCAAATGGAATAAAAAGACCACAACTTGAAATAAGACAATATATAAAAGAAAGAAAAAAATCTCACTGGTAAAGACAAATGTATGGTATAGGCAGGGGATCAGCTACTTAAGAAGTTAGCATGCATGCTAGTGACAAAGTAAAACAGTCAACCACAGGTAAAAGTGCAGGTTTGAACTGCACAGATACACTTATATGTGAATTTTTTCAATATTTATCCTATAGTACTACACAGTCCATGAGTGGTTTCATCTATGGGTAGGACACTGTAGATCTAGAGAGCAAACTAAAATTAAACAAAAATTTTTGAATATGTGGTGAGTGGACACAAGTAACCCATCATATAACTGTGTAACTACAGTAAGAATTTAATTTTATTAATTAAATTAAATTAAGAATTGAATTTATTTTGTAATAACAGAATGTAAAATACATCACAAACATAAAACATGTTGGGAAGAAACTAAAATGCAAGGTTTTCGGATGTTCAAAGTCAAGTGACTGTCAGCTTAAAATGGTCTGCTATGCACACAGGTTGATACATATGAACCTCTTGGTAACCACAAACCAAAAACTTCCATCGAAGGCACAAAAAACAAAGACAAAGGAATATTAAAATAACACTAAAGGAATCCATCAAATCACAATGGAAGAATCAAGAGAAGATAGGAACCTGCATGCATGCTTAGTCGCTTCAGTTGTGTCCGACTCTCAGTGACCCTATAGACCATGGCCTGCCGGGATTCTCTGTCCATGGGATTCGCCAGGCAAGAATAGTGAAGTGGTTTGCCATTTCCCTTCTCCAAATCTGACCTGAGAAGAGCCAAAACGACCACCACAAGGGAAGATAGGAAAAGAGAACTACAAAAACAATTAATAGGCAATAAGGACGTATTTATCAATAGTTCAGTTCAGTCGCTCAGCCACGTCTGACTCTTTGCGACCCCCTGAACTGCAGCACGCCAGGTTTCCCTGTCTATCACCAACTCCCAGGGCTTTCTCAAACTCATGTTCATTGAGTTAGTGTTGCCATCCAACCATCTCATCCTGTCATCCCCTTCTTCTCCCGCCTTCAATCTTTCCCAGCATCAGGGTCTTTTCCAATGAGTCAGTTCTCCCCATCAGGTGGCAAAATATTGGAGTTTCTGCTTCAACATCAGTCCTTCCAAAGAATATACAGGACTGATTTTCTTTAGGATTGAATGGTTTGATCTCTTTGCAGTCCAAGGGACTCACAAGAGTCTTCTCCAACACCACAGTTCAAAAGCATCAGTTCTTTGGTGCTCAGCTTTCTTTATGGTCCAACTCTCACGTCCATACATGACTACTGGAAAAGTTATAGATTTGACTAGACAAACCTTTGTCAGCAAAGTAATGTTTCTGTTTTTAATATGCTGTCTAGGTTTTTCATAGCTTTTCTTCCAAGGAACAAGTGCCTTTTAATTTCCTGGGTGCAGTCACCATCTGCAGTGATTTTGGAGCTCCCAAAAATAGAGTCTGTCACTGTTTCCATTGTTTCTCCATCTATTTGCCATGAAATGATGGGACCGGATACCATGATCTTCCTTTTTTGACTGTTGAGTTTTAAGCCAGATTTTTCACTCTCCTCTTTCACTTTCATCAAGAGGCTTTTTAGATCTTCTTCACTTTCTGCCATAAGGGTGGTGTCATCTGCATATCTGAGGTTATTGATATTTCTCCCAGCAATCTTGATTCAGCTTCTGCTTCATCCAGCCTGGCATTTCACATGATGTACTGTGCATATAAGTTAAATAACCAGGGGGACAATAAACAGCCTTGAAATACTCCTTTTCCAATTTTGAACCAGTCCATTGTTCCATGTCTGATTCTAACTGTTGTTTATTGATCTGCATACACGTTTCTCAGGAGGCAGGTAAGAGGGTTTGCTACTCCTGTCTTTTGAAGAATTTTCCACAGTTTGTTGTGATCCACACAGTCAAAGGCTTTGGCATAGTCAATAAAACAGAAGTATATGTTTTTTCCTGGAATTCTCATGCTTTTTCTATGATTCAGTGGGTATGGGCAATTTGATCCATGGTTCCTCTGTCTTTTCTAAATCCAGCTTGAACATCTGGAAGTTCTTGGTTCATGTCCTGTTGAAACCTAGCTTGGAGAATTTTGAGCATTATGTTGCGAGCGTGTGAGATGAGTACAATTGCATGGTAGTTTGAAAATTCTGTGGCATTGCCTTTCTTTGGGATTGGGATGAATACTGACCTTTTATAGCCTTTTGGCCACTGCTGAGTTTTCCAATTTGGCATTTTCAAATGCCAATTTTGCTGGCATATTGAGTGCAGCACTTTCACAGCATCATCTTTTAGGATGTGACATAGCTCAGCTGGAATTCCATCACCTCCACCCTCTTTATTCATAGTGAAGCTTCCTAAGGCCCACTCGACTTCACACTCCAGGATGTCTGGCTCTAGGTGAGTGATCACACCATCGTGATTATCAAAATGGCAAGAAACAACATGTATTTATGAGGATATGGAGAAAAA
This sequence comes from Bos indicus, assembly GCF_029378745.1. NCBI lineage: Eukaryota > Metazoa > Chordata > Mammalia > Artiodactyla > Bovidae > Bos > Bos indicus. The sequence continues at coordinate 104,860,702 of NC_091766.1, forward strand.
AGAACCCGTGTACACTCTTGGTGGGAGTGTAAATTGGTGTAACCCCTGTAGAAAACAGTATGAAGTTTTCTCCAAAAAATTAAAATGAGAGCTACTATATAACCCAGAAATTCCATTTCTATGTATATATCTGAAGAAAACAAAAATATTAATTTGAAAAAGTTAATAAACCTCATTGTTCACTGTAGCATTATTTACAATAGCCAAGATATGGAAGAACCTGAGTCTATTTATAAATCAATGGACAATGAAGATCTGGGAGATATAGATATAATGGAATATTACTCATTGATAATAAAGAATAAAACACTGCCATTTGTGAAAACATTAGAGATATGCTAAGTGAAATAAGTCAGAGAAAAACAACATACGATCTCATTCATAGTTGGAGTCTAAAAAGCAAAACCAACGAACAAACATAAGAAATAGAAACATACTCACAGATACAGAGAACAAGCAGGTGGTCGACAGAGGGTAGAGTGATGGGAGGATAGATGAAATATGCAAATTAAGAAGTACAAACTTATAAAAGAAAAGATCACAGGGACATAATGTAGAGTGTAGATAATTTAGTCAATAATAGTGTAATAAGTTAGAATGGTGACAGATGGTTATGTAGACTTATTATGGTGTTCATTTCATAGAGTGTAAAAATATTGAATCACTCTGCTATATATCTGAAACCAACATAGTACTGTCTGTCAATTATAAATCGATTTTAAAAATAGCTTAGTATTAATGTATTTAAAACTCCTGGTGCATTGCCTGGACCTTAGTAGGAGGCTTAATAAAAGACAACTATGAAATTTTATGGATGGAGGAGCCTGGCAGGCTACAGTTGCAAAGATTCAGACACAACTGAGCGAATTGACTTTCTTTCTTTATTTATTTTCTATTAAAAAAAAAAAAAATTCACTTCTGAACAGCACTGGCCCTTTTCGTTGGCCATTCATAAATCCCTCCTACATTCTCATACTCAACAAGATAGGTAGCAAAGCTCATTGATTTACATAAAATAATTTAATCAGTTCCTATAAAAGGAGTCATTACGTGTAAGTTCTCTAGATCAGCATCTCCAGTTCTAACCCCATCCTCATTCCTGAAGGGGAACTACTTTCATCAATTTGTTCTGTATTTTTAGGGCCTTTTAAAATATTTATTTGGTTCATTAAGTACCCAAATTATAAATACTATATTCTATGGTAGAGTTTCATTATTATTTTTTAATGTTACAATATCATTCTGCAGCCATTTATGCATTTAATAGTTAATATAATATTGTGGGGGTATTGTCCTCAGTCTCATTTCCATATTTGAGTATCTTTGCCTCAGTATAGATATACATTGCTATGATTTATTTGGGCTTCCCTGGGGGCTCAGAGGTCAACAGTCCACCTGCAATACAGGGAGATGTGGAACCACAGGGATCCCAAGGTAAGGAAGATGCCCTGGAGGAGGAAATGGCAACCCACTCCAATAATCTAGCCTAGAACACCCTACGGACAGAGGAGCCTGGTGGGCTACAGTCCACGGAGTTGCAAAAGAGTCATATACAACTGAGTGACTGAACAACAGCAGCAGTGGTTTATTTAGTCATCACCTTTGATGGTTTTTTAGATTGGCTTGGTTTCTATTTGTTTGTTTTATAGCATTTCATAAGGCTATGGGAACATGCTGGAGGTCGTTCTCTTAGCTTTTTCATAAAATACAGAAATGTATTGTGCCCTTGGGCTTCCCTGAGAGCTCAGCTGGTAAAGAATCTGCCTGTAATGCAGGAGACCCTGGTTCAATTCCTGGGTCGGGAAGACCCGCTGGAGAAGGGATAGGCTACCCACTCCAGTGTTCTTGGGCTTCCCTCGTGGCTCAGCTGATAAAGAATCCTCCTGCAATGTGGGAGACCTAAGTTCAATCCCTGGGTTGGGAAGATGCCCCAAGGAAAGGAAAGGCTGCCCTTTCCAGTATTCTGGCCTGGAGAATTCCATGGACTCTATAGTCCACGGAGTCTCAAAGAGTCAGACACAAATAAGCCACTTTCACTTTCACACAGTTGGAATATTTAGTTAACTGGAGACTGCCATTGGCTTGTTCTGTGGATCCAATCTTCAGCAAAGCCAAGGATGAAGATTTACAAGATCGGATAGTAACAAGTGTCAAAGTAGCAGAGGAAAAGGTGTATGTCACACAGTAACTTCCTTTGACAGGCTGAATTACAAACGTTTCCTGAACCTTCTAGTGCTGAGGATGTATCAACAGAAATTGTGTCATTGAAACTGGTATAGGTTTGGTTCATTATAGAATTTGTACTAAAAGGAAGTATGAGAAGAAATGAGAAAGAAAAATGAAAATGAAAAAAAAATGAGAAGAAAAAGAGTGTCCTACAGCTGGTAATTCTGAGACATGCAACATACTTCATTTCAGTAAAATTGATTAGTTATTGAGAAGATAATTCTAGACCAAAACCACAAACCAAGAAAGATTAAAAAAATCCCAACAAATAAAGTCCTTAAACTCTCTTCTTTCACATGCAAAATGAAGGGTTTGAAGGAAGAAAAATGTTGTACATTCTTAATTCTATGCTTTCTAAATGAATTCCATAAAATTCATATTTCTCTAATAATAAGATCTCAGATTTAAAATTGCTGTTCAGTAGATATGTAAACATTTGTGCAGACAAGCAATAAGGAAAATCAGATGAGAAAACTCCAGAGATTCATTTCCAGTTGTTCCTAAATGACCTATTGAGGCTGGGAAATTGTCCATCCTCTCGGGGGTAGGGATTTGCCCACCTTCAATTTGTCTGAAGCTGAAGACCACTAATGTCTGCAAGTATCAGGCAGATGGTAATTCCTTGAAATCTCCTCAAAACTGGCATATAGGCTCAACCTGACGAATGCTTGAGCCAAAATATTTATTCCCTGAATATGCATCTGCTTTTATCCTTGCTCCATAAAAAGAGCATTAAAGAAGGAGAGCCCCACAGCTAGGCTAAAGTCCCATGTAGTATATCTCTGTATGTCCACAGTTTGCTCCAGCTGAACTGTCTGCTTGGCACCTACACTAAATAACTTGTACCAGGATTCACAATAATTTATTCAAGTTGCTCTCAAAAATTTTTACTGGAACTAGCTTCCTATTTACTTTCTACTTGTTCAGTTCAGTTCAGTCGCTCAGTCGTGTCCAACTCTTTTCGACCCCATGAATCGCAGCACGCCAGGCCTCCCTGTCCATCACCAACTCCCGGAGTTCACTTGAACTCATGTCCATCGAGTCAGTGATGCCATCCAGCCATCTCATCCTCTGTCATCCCCTTCTCCTCCTGCCCTCAATCCCTCCCAGCATCAGAGTCTTTTCCAATGAGTTAACTCTTCGCATGAGGCGGCCAAAGTACTGGAGTTTCAGCTTTAGCATCATTCCTTCCAAAGAAATCCCAGGGCTGATCTCCTTCAGAATGGACTGGTTGGATCTCCTTGCAGTCCAAGGGACTCTCAAGAGTCTTCTCCAACACCACAGTTCAAAAGCATCAATTCTTCAGCACTCAGCCTTCTTCACAGTCCAACTCTCACATCCATACATGACCACAGGGAAAACCATAGCCTTGACTAGATGGACCTTTGTTGGCAAAGTAATGTCTCTGCTTTTGAATATGCTATCTAGGTTGGTCATAACTTTCCTTCCAAGGAGTAAGCGTCTTTTAATTTCATGGCTGCAGTCACCATCTACTTGTAGATAGCATTAATCTCTTTTTTACTTTCTTACAAATTTTTAATTTTGTATTTATATGGGAGTCTATATTAACATATGTATGATTTTTATAATTGGCTTTTCTTTTCATATTCAATATTTATCAGTCCATCTGTAAATCATTTTCACTCAATGAGTCATTAAAAGGAACTTGAGACTTTGCTTTTTATTTGAATATACTTTAAAGCATTTATCAACTAAGCCAAGAGAGCAAGGAAATGTCCACATACCTTAGGTATGTGTGTGGTAAAGGATGCGGAGGTCTATTTGGAAGGGCAGAGCTACAGAATGCAGGATAGCTATAAGGAAAAGTTTAGACTATTCACATAGTTAAAACGTTACTGTATCATCCAGCTCTTCGATGATTGCTACATTATGTGGAAGCATTGTCTTCTTGAAAATGAACAGTCTTAGAGCTAGCTTATAAATTGCATACATTCGAGCCCACACCAATTACAAAGAAAACAGATTACCCTGTCTTTCTCCTCTGTGTTGCTTTTACTTAAATAGGCATTCAGGTGGAAAAATGCCAGCCTTCCTGCCCTGGGGCTTGTTGAGTTCACTCACAGATGTCTGGCTCAGATTACAAACCTATACCACAGTACCGATGCCAGGCTGAGCCTGGGAAACTCCTTGACATCATAATGAAATATAAAAGTTTAAATGACCACCTGGAATAGCTCTAGGATAGCTTTTGCTAATTTTAAAGCAGCTCTTCTTACCTTTCCTAAAAGGAGCCTTCCTTAGAAAACCTATTCATCACTGTAACCTACTTCGGGAGGGGAAAACTGCCAAATGGAAGCAGAGGACGAGTGGTAGTGATAATAGGCAGAACACTATTAATCTGACACCGATGGGGAATGATCTGTATACATACGTTAATTTTACAGATAACTGAAGCTAAACTTTTCAAGCACTTGAAAGTAACCATCTTAATAGAAATATTTCTGAAACGTATTACACACATTTATGCCTTCTAAAACACAATGAGTTTCATATAATTTTACTTTTTCTATTAAGGCTCAAAGCGTCTATCTATCTGAATGCCAATCTGTTCTGTAATATAATAGCAAACGGAATCAGCATGACACGGAGAGCTATGGAACAGGTCACACTCAAATGTTGTTCAGCTTTTCTCTCTCCTCAATCTGTGAGCTCGTAAATTCTACTATTGTTTGTGTACCTGACTGGCTATCTGTGAGCCTAATTCTAATTTAATTCTCCAATTTTTGCTGAATTCTAAAAAACTGCATAACTAGCCTTATTAGCAGAGAAGGCAATGGCACCCACTCCAGTACTCTTGCCTGGAAAATCCCATGGATGGAGGAGCCTGGTGGGCTACAGTCCATGGGGTCCCTAAGAGTCGGACACGACTGAGCGACTTCACTTTCACTTTTCACTTTCATGCATTGGAGAAGGAAATGGCAACCCACTCCAGTGTTCTTGCCTAGAGAATCCCAGGGATGGTGAAACCCGGTGGGCTGCCGTCTATGGGGTCACACAGAATCGGACACGACTGAAGCGATTTAGCAGCAGCAGCAGCCTTATTAGAAATATTAGGATTTATGAAGGCATCTTAACAGAACTTAAGCGTTTCTCTGAAGCAATATCAAGGTTTACTTATTCACCCATAGATTCACACAACATATTTTATTGGATCCTTCCCATTGTCTAGGTGGAAAACATCTCAAGACAGGAGAACTTGGACTAATAAAGTTAAAGAAAAGGAAATAAAAATCCCAATTATTGAGGTCATATGTAGGATCAGGAACTTCAGATGAAATCACAAAACCTTTAAACAAACCAAGTAATATTTCTCTATTTAACAAATGAAGGAAATGAAACTCAAGTTTAACTCGCCCAATGTCATAGGTGCCAAAGGCAAGATTTGAAACTTTTTCTGGGCTTCCCTGGTGGCTCAGATGGTGAAGTGTCTGCCTGCAGTGTGGGAGACCCATGTTCAAGCCCTGGGTTGGGAAGATCCCCTGGAGAAGGAAATGGCAACCCACTCCAGTACTTTTGCCTGGAAAATTCCATGGACTGAGGAGCCTAGTAGGCTACAGTCCATGGGGTGGCAAAGAGTTGGACACAACTGAGCAACTTCACTTTCACTTTCTCCCCAAATGCCATTTCTCTTCCTATTTCTTCCCATCTCCCTCTAACACACACAGTAGTGTGAAAAGGGTCACAGTAGTGTGAAAATGAAGTCACGTGCACAAAACAGCAATGCTCCCAGCAACCCATCTCTACTCTTCCTCCTACAGTATTGATAATCTGCTGACATGCCCTCAGTTGTAAGTGTGAGCTCTCATTCAATGACTTTTTTTTTTCCTTCACACAACCAATATGGGATTGGTCATGGCTAGATTTTATGGAACTAAGACAGCCAGAAAACTGAAATCTGGATAAAGTGAGATGGCTCTGACTACTGTGGGGGCAATCTTCCGCCCAATTGGTTGATTATTTATTAATTTCAGGAAGGCGGAAAATGAACACGCATATAAGGGCGACGCAGTGAACAGAAGGAAAGCAGCAGGGTCAATAAATGCTAGGAAAGGTGCACGCAATCAAGCTTATAAAGGACCTTGATCAAGCCATCTGGATGCTGAGGAGTTAGCTCTGAGCAGCATGTTCTGTGCAGCTTCCTGTGGTGAACAGCTCACCACACGGGATGCAGAGAGAGGCATTTGAAAGAAGGCAGGACCCAAATGTCAGGGGCAATTATCTGTATTAAAAAATTAAGTGCTGCATCTAGGAGCTAGAGAAAAAATATCAGCAACTTGCAAGAAAATATTTTTGAACAAGAGGCGTGTTTCCGTGCGCACTCTTTCTGTTATTCTTCAGGCGTTGTTTGCTTATCTTCCTTTTTCATAGTAAATGGCATTTTTCTCTTTCAACACATTCACTAATAATAATGTTCAAAGACCATAAGATTTGTACATGAAACACATCCAAATTTGAGTTTTTCCTAAATAAAATCAAAACAGCTTCTAAAATAATCTATGCTTTAAAAATTGAAGCAAAATAGTTGGCATACAAACCATTAAGAACTACCTAATGGTTTGTTTGCCTTCAAGATTAGAGAAAGGAATATATGCAATAGTGAGTTTAATATTCGAGGCTTTAAGATACTTCTAAAATGTCCCTCATCTCCCTTTACGTTCGAAGCATGGATAAGAGAAGCAGTTCCCCTTGATCTGACATTCAGACCAAATGAATGGGCTCTCTGTGAAAGGAGACCAAATGGAAGAACCATGAGGTAGCCAGGGATCACTCAGAGGTGTTACTATGTGCCTTCAGGCAGGTGATCAATGAGTCTTCATCTCTTGTCAGGTTAAGATGAGACACCACACACCACCATCATCCATCCTAGGCTCAGGCTGAATTAGGCATGACAGCCATGCTTGTCAGGAGACACTGTGCACTCGCAGAAAACAACACCAAGATTTGGTAATCATCTTTTGTTTTATTCACATTTACTTAAAAGGAAACAAAGTTCTCTAGAGCAGACCCAGTGAACATTGTTCATAAGAACAATAGAAATGAGATATTAATCAAATGCATTCTAATGCCTCTAGTGAAAGGATGATATGAATAATAAAGTGATTAATAGGAGACAACAAACCTTTGAATCCCTGTCAGCATTTGTATGCAGCATGCTTGAATAATTTAATGAGTTAATATATCCTCCATGAAAGCCTGGAAGCCAGAATTATCTTCAGAAGGGTCACACCTTATTTTCAAGAGTTTCCAAGCTCTGTGCTAATTCCCTGAATTGGTATGCAAGCCAGAGTTCTTGATTTAATGTTCACTGCAGAACTGAAGTCTAAACATTAAAACATATCACAACCTAGTGGGCTTTCAGTGAAACACTAGACAGACAATGTCAGTTTTGATTGAGTTCTTCTTCTATCGGAGGCAATTTAGCACATGCCAATTTGCTTAAACAACAACAACAAAATCCTTGTCACCCTGGCTGTAATGAAATCTTGGAAGAAAAGCTCTACAAAGCAAACGAGATAACACAAAACAAGTTTATCAGAGAAACGTCAAGGAGGCAACCATGATTGTGAAAGGACATTCTTCTTCTTCTACAACATAATCTTTGAGCCAGTCAGAACTTACTGGCAAAAGAGATAACTTAATAATAATGAAGCAGGTTGCTTCCTTGCAAGAGCTATGCCAGTATTAAAATAGTTATCTGGCAGCCAACACCAAAAACATGGCAGCACATTAAAACTGGCCATAAAAACAGTAAATGGTCTTAGAAGGATATTTAAGGAGACAAGCAACAGCATCTAAATTACCATATGTTAAAACATGTATTTGAGTTGGCAAAGCAAGGGAGTCTAATTGTCTCCTGTGAAGGCAACTGGCTTTAAATGGGACCTCTGAGAGGGGACTAAGTGTAAAGGAAGGCAGGGGTTTATAAGGGAAGGCGGGGCCTCTTTGCTTTTCAGCAGTTCATCTTTAAACTCTGTAACTCTAGTTACTCCGAATAGTATAGGAGAGCAGGCCTGCGTTTTCGTCTCCTCCCTCTCTACTGTGGCCCCTCCTGCATAAGAATAAATTCTCCTCCAGTCACACAGTGTGCAAGCCACTACTGTGTAGTGATACAGTAGAATGCCCTCGGAGATGAGTGTTGGGAAAAGAAACAGAAAATCTTTTCCCACAGAGTCCACATCCTGATTTTTTCTGAAACGTTTGATAGCTTCCATCTGCTCTGGAAGTTGAAGACAAGTGTTGGCCAGCCTGTTAGAATTTCTGCCAATTCTGGAAACACGGTTTCATGGGGAAGATGTTGAGAACTATGAGGGCATCCCTATTTTTCATGCCCTCTTTGCACTAACAGAAAACTACACCCTCATCCCAAACACAGTATCGCAACAGCTGTCTGAAAAATAGGTTCTTCTTCTCTGAAAAATAGGTTCTTCTTTCTCTCGTGCAACCTCATCAGTCAGACTGCAAGTCCACGTTCCTGCTGCCCATCTAGATCAGCAAACTTCCACACTTTCCTAGCAAACAAAAACCAAAACCTTCCTCCACTGAAGTTCATACAAGCTGATAAAGAAAGAAAGTGAAGTCGTTCAGTCATGTCTGACTCTTTGAGACCCCATGGACTGTAGCCCACCAGGCTCTTGCGTCCATGGAATTTTCCAGGCAAGAATACTGGAATGAGTTGCTATTTCCTTCTCCAGGAGATCGTCCCAATCCCGGGACTGAACCCAGGTATCCAACATTGTGGGCAGACTCTTTACCATCTGAGCCACCAGGGACGTCATACAAGCTGATAACACTATTCAAACTCCTGCTGTTCACTATAAAATGGTCAAGAATTTGCCTGCAATTCGGGAGACCCAGGTGTGATCCCTGGGTCAGAAAGATCTAACCTGGTGAAGATCTTGGTGATCTGGTGAAGGAAATGACAACCAAAATACTCCATGCCAGTATTCTTGCCTGGAGAATTCTATGGACAGAGGCACTTGGTGGGCTACAGTCCATGGGGGTCCCAAAGAGCCAGTCACGGCTGCGTGACTAACACTTTAACTTACTTTTAGGGGATGCACTCATATTTATTAACACCTGATTTACGATTTTCCTTCTGATTCCAATTTTAGGCCCCATTTGAGATAAAGTCTTGACTGCTATGTGAGGCTGATTTTACAGGAGTGGCACACCCTTCAGCCTACTTCAGCCATCTCCTTTCATGATTTCCGTTTGGATCTTCAGCAGTCTAGGAGGCATGGTAGTTAGATGTTTTCTAAGGAAGAAACACAGAAGTCAAATGATAGAAGAATAGAAAAAAAGAAAAGGAAAATTTTTTAGGGTAGGTTCATGTGCAAAGGTGAATTTGAAAGGAGAGTGGCAATAATTAATCAGATGCTAGTCGGATAGAAGAGTCCGATTAGAACAGGGGATTAAAAAAAAGAGAAATCAGGAACAGAAGATAATGAGGAAGTAGAGAAGGGAGGAGGAAAGAATGAGTATGCGGGAGGAATGAAAAAGACAATCAATTGTGGCAGAGATTCAGAGGTAAAGGCAAACTAAAAATACTAGAGAATATATTTTAATTCAAGTCTCTTAAATTTAATTGCATCTGTATCTCACTATATTTCGTATGCCGGAAGGAAAAAAAAGTCCTTCCTGTAATTTTGATCTAATCTTTCCAGAAATATTGCACTCCAAGTATTTAAATTTCTAAAAATTTTTTCTTCAACTTACGCTTTTTGGCTCAGTCCACCTGAAGCCACAGACTAGCTGGTTTTCCTATCACACTTAACAAATTTATAAATACAGCTTATGTCTTTCTTCCACCCAAATTCACCAAGAAGAGTATGTTCCATCTTAACTATTATTTCTTCCCCGACAGCCACTGCAAATGCTCTTCCTAAAAGTACCCGATGACCTCCTTCCTGTATTATGACTTCTCCTGTGATTCACATTCCTGAGTTCTCTCCTTCAGCATTTCGGAGCATTTCCCTCAGCCTCCTTTCCTGGTTGTATTGCAACTTGAACAATGCTCTCATACAAAGAATTTATCACACAGAGATGAAGCAATTTTTTTTTTCCTCTTTCGTATCTCTCCCATTTAAACTGTGTATCCTTTGAAGTAATGCCATATTCATTCTCATAACCCTTTGTAAATTAATTACCCCAGCTACATTAAGGGCTTCCCTAGTGGCTCACATGGTAAAGAATCTGCCTGTAATGCAGGAGACCCAGGTTCAATCTTGGGTCAGGAAGATCCCCTGGAGAAGGGAATGGTTACCCACTTCAGTATTCTTGTCTGGAGAATTCCATGGACAAAGGAGCCTGACAGGCTGCACCCATGGGGTTGCAGAGAGTCAGACATGACTGAGTGACTAATACTGCATTAAAGTGTAGTTTAAAAAAAAAAAAGAAAAGAAAAGTTGCCTCAAATAATTCCAATTAATTTTGACCCTAATTTTCAGACATTTTACACAAACACGAATAAGATTGCATGACCCTATTATGCTACAGAGATCAGTAATGTTTACATTTTAGAAGAAAGTTGCTTTTTTTTTTTTTTTTCCCCAGCGTCCGTATCAAAAAACTTTATAAAATCTTCCTATTTTTTAAGTTTTGGAAAATGCACAAGTCAGAATTGTAAAAAGCCAATTTGTTGTTGACGTTTAGACATGAAGTTGTGTCTGAACTGCTTTGCAGCCCCATGGACTATAGCCCATCAGTCTTCTCTGTCCACAGGATTTCCCAGTCAAGAATACAGGAGTGGGTTGCCATTTCCTTCTCCAGGCGATCTTCCTGACCCAGGGATTGAACTTGAGTTTCCTGCATTGCAGGCAGATTCTTTACCATCTGAGCCACCAGCAAGCCTTTATATATATATATATATATATATATATATATATATATATATGTATATATATATATATGTATATATATGTACACACAATGTGTATTTAAGTTCTATAATCTAAGGAGCAATATTTTTTCTAACATAGATCAGTAAAACAGGAAAATCTCTTCTGAAGATGACTGCAAATTGCTACAGGTGGAGTGTGGGTGCAGTGAAATGTTGATGAAGAGAGATATCTATACTGCACAAAACTATCTTTATACAAATTACTTATTACAATATAAAGGGACATATTATAATTAATCATGGGGAATCTAACAATCAAAGTGATCAAAGACAACATTAACAGTGTTGGGTCAAACCAACACTATAGGTCTCCTGAATAAAATATACTTAGGCAAAAAATCAAGACTTCGATATCCTTCAAAAATTGCATAATTTGAATCAGATCATAAGCAATCATCATAAAAAATAAACTGGAAACATTCTACAAATGAATTGGCCTATATTCATCAAAAATGGAATTTCAAAAAATATATGCATCATTTTGGGAATACCTGAAAAATGACAAAAGCAGTTATTTTATTTTTGCCTTAGAAATTATGTCAGTTTTTTATAGCTCCAGACTTCATAGTTCTTAATTGCATATATTTTTTCACTAAATCCAATGTATGCAAGAGCAACTGTGATGAAAAATGTTACTTACACTGAAGACATTAAGTTTTGTACTTCTTAGGAAAAAAATGATTTGTAATTGAAGAGCATATGGCTTAACAAATGATATTTTGGAGTGTACATAAAGAGAGTGAAACATTTGTTACTTATACTGAATCAATAGATCTTTAATACAACTAAATGCATTTTAATTTTTACTTTTTGGTTTTCAAATGTACTTTTTATGTTTTTTTAATTAAAATTCATATTGATTTAATTTTAGATTCACATACAGTTATAAGAAATAGAGAAGCCATATTTCTCCAGTTCCCCCCAGTGGTAATATTTTGCAAAACTATAGTATAATATTGGGCTTCCCTTGTGGCTCAGCTGCTAAAGAATCTATCTGCAATGCGGGAGACCTGGGTTCGATCCCTGGGTTGGGAAGATCCCCTGGAGAAGGGAAAGGCTACCCATGGCAGTATTCTGGCCTGGAGAATTCCATCGACTGTATAGTCCATGGGGTCGCAAACAGTCGGACACAACGGAGCGACTTTCACTATACTATAGTATTAAGATCAGGATATTGACTTTAGTATAACCACTAGTCTTTTTTTTTTTAAACCCACTAGTCTTATTCAGATTTCCCCAGTTTTACTTCTTTTCATTTGTGTATATGTACCTATTTCTACACTAAACTTACACAGGCAAGATATTAATCATTTTCAGTATCACCAGGATCCTTTCTAGTGCCCCTTCTTAATCATGCTTATGTTCCTCCTGCTACTGGCAACCACTAAATTGTTCTCCACTTTGAAACAGTTCTTCTTTCAAAAATGTTATATAAGTGGAACCACACATTATGTATACTTTTGGAGATCAGTATTTTTTACTTAGTATAATACCCTAGAGATTCATTCAAATTGATACACATACCTAGTTTATTCCTTTTTATTGCGGAGTTGTATAAGGTGCTAGTGGTAAAGAACTCGCCTGCCAATGCAGGAGACATAAGAGATGCAGGCTCAACCCCTGGGTCAGTAAGATTCCCTGAAGGAGGACATGGCAACCCACTCCAGTATTCTTGCCTGGAGAATTCCATGGACAAAGGAGCCTGGCGGGCTACGGTCTATGGGCTTGCAAAGAGGCGGACACGACTAAAGTGACTTTCACTGGTTCATGTGCATATACATACAAATATGATATGGTGGTCACTCACCTAGAGCCAGATATCCCGAAGCATGAAGTCAAGTGGGCCTTAGGAAGCATTACTACAAGCAAAGCTAGTGGAGGTGACAGGATTCCAGCTGAGCTATTTAGAATCATAAAAGACGACGCATTAAAGTGCTGCGCTCAGTATGTCAGTAAATTTGGAAAACTCAACAGTGGCCACAGGACTGGAACAGGTAAGTTTTCATTCCAGTCCTGAACAAAGAAAATGCAAAAGAATGTTCAAATTACTGTATTTGTGCTCATTTCACATGCTAGCAAGGTTGTGCTCAAAATCTTTCAAGTCAGACTTCATGTGAACTGACAACTTCCAGATGTAAAAGTTGGGTTTCAAAGAGGCAGAGGAACCAGGGATCAAATTTCCAACATCATTGGATTCCAACATCATAAAGCGAGAGGATTCCAGAAAAAAATCTATTTTGCTTAATTGACTACACTAAATCCTTTGACTGTGTGGATCACAACAAGCTGTGGAAAATTCTTAAAGAAACAGGAACACCAGACCACCTTCTCTGTCTCCTGAGAAACCTGTATGCAAGTCAAGAAGCAACAGTTAGAACCTAACATGAAACAACTGACAGGCTCAGAATAGGGAAAGGAGTAAGACAAGGCTGCATATTGTCAGCCTGCTTATTTAACTTCAACGCAGAGTACATCATGAGAAACACTGGGCTGGATGAATCAAAAGCTGAAATTAAGATTGCTGGGAGAAATATCAACAACCTCAGATACGCAGATGATGCCATCCTTATGGCAGAAAGTGAAAAGGAAAAAAAAAGAGCCTCTTGATGAGGGTGAAAGAGGAGAGTGATAAAAAGTGGCTTAAAACTCAACATTCAAAAAACTAAGATCATGGCACCTGGTCCCATCACTTCATGGCTAATAGATGGAGAACAAGTGGAAGCAGTGACAGATTTTATTTTCTTGGACTCCAAAATCACTACAGATGGTGATTGCAGTCATGAAATTAAAAGACACTTGCTCCTTGGAAGGAAAGCTATGACAAACCTAGAGAACATATTAAAAAGGAGAGACATCACTTTGCTGACAAAGATCTGCCTCATCAAAACTATATATATATTTTTCCAGTAGTCAGGTACAGATGTAAGAGTTAGACCATAAAGAAGGCTGAGTATCAATGAATTGATACATTGAATTTTGCCAATGGAGAAGATTTCTGAGAGTCCCTTGGAGTGCAAAGAAATCAAACAGTCAATACTAAATGAAGAATCAGCCCTGAATATTCATTGGAAGGACTGATGCTTAAGCTGAAGTTCCAATGCTTTGGCCACCAGATGCAAAGATCCAATTTATTGGAAAAGACCTTGATGCTGAGAAAGATTGAAGGCAAAAGGAGAAAGGGATGGGAGAGTAAGAGATGGTTAGATAGCATCACAGACTCAATGGATATGAATCTGAGCAAACTCTGGGAGATAGTGGAGGGTGCAGGAACCTGGCTTGCTACAGTCCATGAGAAGGCAAAGAGTTGGACACAACTTAGTGACTAAACAACAGCATTTCTAATACACAGTTGCTTATCCATACACCTTTGGAAGAAAATCAAAGAATATTACACATTACAAATAAAATGAATGTTGCAAATAAAATTTCTATGAAAATGTATATGGAATTTGGCATGAACAAAAATTCTCTCTCTAGGATGAATGTCTCAGAAAGCAATTGCTGTTTTCTATAGCAGTGCCATATCTAGTTTAGACAAAAGAGACAAATGATTTTGTAGATTGGCTGTATCATTGTATTCCCACAAGAACTGTCTGAATGATACAATTTCTCCACATTCTCACCAGCATTTGTTTTTATCACTATTTTTTAAAGGTATTCTTGGAAGTATGCAGTGATATATTTTTGTACTTTTGATTTTCCTTTTCCTGGTAGTTACTGATGCTAAATATCTACAGCAAAATGTCTGTTCGTGTCTCTTATCCATATTTCAGTGGTGAATATTTAGAGTTCCTTGTTTATTATAAATACTAATCCTATGGCAGACACATAGTTTATAAATATTTTTCCTCAAAATGTAGCTTATTTTCTCATCTTCACATTGTTTTTTTAAAGCATCATTATTGAGGAATAGTTTATTACAAAGGACTAAATATATTTAATGTGCAAAATTTAATGAATTTGGACATACATGTGTGAACTGTCATGAAGCTATCACCAAAATCAATGTAACACACATATCCAAGCCTCTCAAATTTTCTTGGAGTTTCTTTCTGTGCAAGTGGTAAGAACTTTTAATACGAGCTCTAACATCTTAACAAATTTTGAAATGCACAATACTACATTGTTAACTATAGACATTATATTGTATAGCAGATCTCTAAAACTTTGGCATTTTGCATAAATAAAATGTTACATTCATGGAACAACAGTTCCCCATCTTCCCTACTCCCAACACTCACAACCATTATTATATTCTCTGTTTCTATGAGTTTAATTATTTTAGATACCTTATATAAGTGGAAAGTGAAAGTGAAAGTTGCTCAGTTGTGTCCCACTATACAGTCCATGGGATTCTCCAGGCCAGAATACTGGAGTGGGTAGCCTTTCCCTTCTCCAGGGGATCTTCCCAACCCAGGGATTGAACTGAGGTCTCCTGCATGCAGGCAGACTCTTACCAGCTGAGCCACCAGGGAAGCCCAAGAACACTGGAGTGGGAAGCCCAGGAACACATAATGTACTGTTTTTCGTTCTATGACTAGCTTCTTTTACTTGGTAGAATATCCTTCAGATTCATTATGTTGTTGAAAAATGGCAGAATTTCCGTCTTTTTTAAGCTGAACTAATACTCCGTTGTATGCATATATCCTGTTCTTCATCTTTTCATCTGTTAATGGACATTTAGGTAATTGCCATATCTTGGTTATTGTGAATAATGCTGCAATAAAGGTATCTTTTTCAGATCCTCATTTTAATTTCTTGGGAGGTATACACCCAGACATGGGAATTTTGGATCATATAGAGGTTGTATTTTAATTTTTTGAAGAAATGCCATACTGTTTGCCATAGCTGTTATACCATTTTATACCTCCATAAAAAATGTTCAAAGGTTTCCCTTCTTCCATATCCTTGGCAACACTTGTTAGCTTTTTTCCTTCTTTTTTTTTTTTTTTCTTTTTTGACAACAGCTAAACTAACAGATGTGAGGTAATATCTCAGTGTAGTTTTGATTTGTTTTTCCTGATATTTAATGATGCTAAACCGCTTTATATTTCATTCACAATGGCGTGTTGTCCATTTTTATGTCTTCTTTGGAGAATTGTCTGTTCAAGTCTTTGCCTGTTTTTAATCAGGCTATTTGTCTTTTTTGTTGTTTTTTGTTTGATTTTCCTCTTAAGTTTGTAGGATGTCCACATGAGTCTTTCCAGAAGAAATGTTTTTAATTTTGATGAGACACAGCTATCATATTGTCCTTTAGAAATTATCTTTCATGCCAAGACTATGAACTGTGCCTAACCATGCTCGCTTAGTACGTTCTCCTTTTTTTGTTTGTAGTTTGCATAAGCTTTATGTTTTACATTTATGTCTGTGTTCCATTTTGAGTTAATTTTTTAATAATGTGTGAAGCTTAGGTTTTAGTTTATTTTTTACCTATGGATAACCAACTGCTCTAGCACTATGTATTAATAGGATATCTTTCCTCTACTGAATTATATTGTACCTTGTTAACAGTCAGTTGGGCATATTGTATAGTTGTATATCTGGTTCCACTGTTCTATGTATCACTTTACTAATAGCAAGTCTCTCAATTACTGCAGCTACATAGTAAAACAGTATTCAATTCAGTAAAATGATTATCCTACTTCATTCTTTGTCAATCTCGCCTTAACTATTCTAATTTCTTCACATTGTTATATCTGTTTGAAGATAGTTTTGTCTGTATTTGTAAAACACTTTGCAAGAATTTCTATGCTTATTGTGTTAAATTTATAGATCTGAATGACATATTTGCTATCTTGAGTCTTCTATTCCATGATCATGGTTTGCCTCTCTATGACTTTGTTGTTGTTTAATCACTAAGTCATGTCAGACTCTTTTGCCACCCGATGGACTGTAGCCCGCTAGGCTCCTCTGTCCCTGGGATTTTCCAGGCAAGAATACTGGAGTGGGTTGGCATTTCCTGCTCCAGAGGATCTTCCTGACCCAGGGATCGAACTGGCCTATCCTGCATTGGCAGGCACGTTCTTTTCCCACTGAGCCATCTGGGAAGCCACTCTATGATTTTTGGTCTACCCTAATTTTGAACATACATTTCCTTTACATGGTTTGTTAAATACATACTTAAGTGCTTCATTTTCTTTGGCATAGTTATAAATGGTTTCGTGCTTTTAATTTTGGTTTTTGGGTGTTCGTTGTTTGTATAAGGAAAAGCAACTGATTTTTTTTAAATGCTTAGGAGAAAATGGAGAACGAGGCTTAAAAGATGTTGCAGTTAAACATCAAAAATGAAGTCAGACCCCGATTAGAGTCTTATATCATGCAATCTTAATATGCTCACTTTTTCATTCTCCAAGTGTTTCTTTAGATTCCTTCCAATTCTACCTCTGCAATCATGTCATCTGCATACAAACACAGGTTTTTTTTTCATTTTCCATTATATATATTTCTATTTATTTTTCTCAACTTATTGCAATGGCTAGAATTTCTAGTGCTATATTGAAAAAGCCTCATTCCCAGTCCTAGGGGAATGATATTGACTGCTAAGTATGATGTTAGCTGGATGTTGTAATGGGTTAGAATGGATGGTTTGTAAAATCCTCTTTTCTGTAAATTAATATAATCTTATGATTTTTTGTCTTTAGCTTGTCAATATTAAATGCCTTTGTAAATGTCAAAAATCAAATATTTGTGGCTGCAATTCAGTAAAAATAATTTGCTTCCCAACCAGCTTGTCTCAAAATCACTTTGATTTCTTATTGAAACTGATAGGACAAAGCAAATGTTTATTCTTATCATGATTTTGCATGAGTTTGTTTTGCCTTCTTTACTTGGATATATTTATGAATTTGTATATATTTATTTACATTTTCTCCCCAAATTGCTGTAAACATGTTATAACCTATGCATATTTTAAAGGATGAGAATCCCAGGTGGTGCAGTGGTAAAGGATCCACCTGCCAATACAGGATACACCTCGGTTTGGAAGATTCCCTGGAGGAGGAAATGGCAACCCACTCCAGTGCTCATGGATGAAAAATTCCTTGGACAGAAGAGTCCGGCAGGCTATAGTCTGTGTGGTCTCAAAGAGTTGGACTTGACAGAGACTAAGCATGCGTGTATCCTAAAGGTTAGCATGTCTTTGTATTGTTTTATTTCAGAACAGTGTAGTCAAAAACTCGTCAGCATTAGTCTCCTAAACAATTTGTACTATAAATAGCAATAATGCAAGTAATGTTTTCACAAACTTAAAAATGGGCCATGCAAAGCCATTCATAGAATTGAAATAAATCTGAAGGCATGCTTTTCCTGATTTCCCTTAGTTGTATTTTAAAGTCATAAAATGGATTTTATTTTACGGCTCTCTATATTATACTAAGTAGAAGTTAAGTAAACAATGCCTTACCTAGCCCTTTGACTAGTTGACAGCCCTGCTTCCCATTTGCTGTTCATGTACAGTCACCGGTGGCGCTAGTGGTAAAGAACTCACATGCCAGTGAAGGAGACATAAGAGACTTGGGTTTGGTTCCTGGGTTAGGAGATCCCCTGGAGGATAACCCATTCCAGTATTCTTGCCTGGAGAATCCCATGGACAGAGGAGCCTGCAGGCTACAGTCCATGGGGTCGTCAAGAGTCGGACATGACTGAAGTGACATGACACACAGCAGCACGTTAATGAGAAAAGGAAGACTTTTCTTGGGAAAGTCTCTCCCAACCCTTCCTCCAATTTAGGGATAAGTTGCTCAAGTCAGTCTGTTTTTTTATGATGAGGTCTTTTTTTTTCCTGATAAAAATAAAAGCCTGCATTTACTCCAAATCTTCTTGGAGGTGAACAGGATAGAAATTATTGCCATTTGAAACAAGGATTTCCTGCCTTGACTCCAGCCGACAAATGCTAAATCACTGATCAACTCTGTGTGGGTGACTATGCTGGCATTTAGCAGTGGTGGTCTCCTGTGTGTTAAAGACATCAAAGAGAAACTTCTTACATTTAGTCTAAGGGAGAAAGGGTAAATAAAGCATTGCTGTGTGTCTTCACTCCCTCTGTTGTTTTATACATATTTGCAGATGGCTAAATATTGTAAATTTCTTCACAGAAGTGTCATGTATAATACCATTAGGTGACAAGTAGTCTCCCAAGTATGATCTGAAATTCCTGGAGCACTTCCATGCTAAACAAAACTTTGTGTCAATGTCAGCTGTTCAAATGTACTTAAATCTTTCCAGAAAGTAGAAAGATGATAATGTGAAATCATGTAAGTGCTCAGGGATCTCCCATAGTCATAAATCATAACTGGAAAACAAAGCAACCTCTGGGCAAAATTGCAAAATACAGGAAAATGTGTCTTTGTACTCCCCTCACTTTCTCAGGGTGTCTATCTTCCATATCTCAGTTTCTGTGAGTTTAATGATATCAATTTTTTTTTAATAGAACAGGAACTCAACTCTAGGATCCCATGAGTATAGTTCTACTACCAACAGGACTTTCTACATTTCTGCTGAAGAATGGCAATTTGCCTAACTTTAGTTAAATTTCCTCAGGGGATATATAGTTAAAATGAAAACATGTACATTAAAATAATCACTAAATAAGTATTATAAACCTAGCTGTACTAAGTTGTACTAGCTGTACTAAAGTGAAAGTCTCTCAGTTGTGTCTGACTCTTTGTGACCCCATGGACTGTAGCCCATGGAATTCTCCAGATCAGAAAACTGGAGAGTGGGTAGTCTTTCCCTTCCCCAGGGGATCTTCCCAACCCAGGGATCGAACTCAGGTCTCCCACATTGCAGGCAGATTCTTTACCAGTTGAGCCACAAGGGAAGCCCAAGAATATTGGAGTAGGTAGCCTATCCCTTCTCCAGGGGATCCTCCTGACCCAGGAATTGAACCAGGGTCTCCTGCATTGCAGGCAGATTCTTTACCAGCTGAGCTATGAGGGAAGCCCTAGCTATACTACAGTACATCTAATACTGGCTGATGAATGCTTAATACATTTAAAAACATAAAATGAGCATCGACAAGGTACCAGGAACTATCAATATAAGAGTTATTATCAACTAGGCAGATAAATGTTAAATTTTGAGGGGATACTGTTAAGAAATAAGTGTGTCTGTTTGCATATCCATGTTTCTGTCTATCTAGAGTCAGGAATATCTTCTTAAGTTTCAACAGAACGTGATTACTCTTGATTTCTCCATAAAATGAATGCAGAAACAACTAGGGGTCAAGTGAAAACCTCCGCTGCTAATTAAAAAAAAAAAAAAGTTGAATCTGACAAATAACATGTAGTGTTTCTTTTAAAAATATAATTGTTTCAGCTTTTGTCCCTTTTTTTTAAGGTTTTTATTTGGGGGGGAGTATTTTTAAATTTATATTATTTGGCTTCAGCCCATCTTCTTTGTGGCACACAGGATTGCAGACCTTCCTTGAGGCATGCAGGAACTTTAGGTGCATCATGAGAATTCCTATTGCAGCATGTGTGATCTTGTTCCCTGAAAGTGAAAGTGAAGTCAATCTTGTCTGACTCTGTGACCCCATGGACTGAAGCCTACCAGGCTTCTCTGTCCATGGGATTTTCCAGGCAAGAATACTGGAGTGGGTGGCCATTTCCTTCTCCTGAAAGTGAAGTCACTCAGTCGTGTCTGACTCTTTATGACCCCATGGACTGTAACCTGCACCAGGCTGTTCTGTCCATGGCAAGAATACTGGAGAATTCTCAGTATTATACTGGAGTGGGTTGCCATTTCCTCCTCCAGGGGATCTTCCCGACCCAGGGATCGAACCCGGATATCCTGCATTTGCAGGCAGAAGCTTTGCCGTCTGAGCCACCAGGAAAGCAAGCTTCCTTCTCCTGACCAGGGATCAGATGCAGGCCTCCTGCACTGGGAGCCTGGAGTCTTAGCCACTGGGCCACTAGGCAAGTCCCTCACCTTCACTTGTCTCTAAAGTTTTATAAAGGATTGAAAGATCTGAACGCTGTGTAAGAATTCTAAGTTCTAAATTTACATTCTCCATGTATATTCACTACTCGGATTTACAAAAATGTAATGTTACTTTCTATAACAAATTCAATTCAGCTGAGAAGCACTTAATTCTGCTGATATTGAAAACTCTCAATTTTAGCCCTCCTTTCTCTCTACAAGTCCGTTCTGTGAGTATAGGGACCTTGTTTTCTTTCTACGTAACATGATAGAGGCTCAATAAATATTTGTATAACAAACTATTAAATTTTATATAAATGTTTGCTATTTAATAATAATCTTTACTAGAGGATACGGACTCACTTATGTTTACAAACTTACACTGCTTTGAGTCCACATTTATAAAAATGCCAGATGTAACCTGTGGCTTCTTCATCTTCACAGTAGATGGTCTCCTGCCAGGTCCCTAAGTGACAGGCAAAGAACACGCCATCTGATACTGAATTTCCTCCCAACATGTCCAGAATTCACGTTGCCATGGCCTCCATGTCTCCAGCTTCACCTGTACCACTCCCTACTCTACAGGTTGCTATCACGAGATCTGTTACTCATTAATCTAATCTCTAGCACTGTAAAGACCAGATGCCCCCAGTAGTTGCACATGACTGGGCGACTGAACAGCAGCAGCAGCATTGTAGAGTCTTGCAGGGAATTTCAAATTGAGTCTTTGGAAAGTTAATACGTTTATGTCTATGTGAAGTGTTCATTTCAAAAGTGATTGGTTTCAAATTAAAGTACCTGCTATAAGCTGAAATCTCTCTTCACCTAATTGACTTTTCTTACTCTAGGTTCTATCTACTACCTTCCCAAAGGGAGGGAAATGTTGTTTGCTCGATGGCAAGAAACATTTGAAGAAATAAATATATAATGATTAAAAAAATTTTCAAATATAATCATACGAAAAAATATAACAGTACATTGCAGTAGTGATCAAAAAGGCTATAAGATATAAACATTTGAATGTTACAGCAAACATAACATTCTCAAACCTATAGAGACTGTATAGCAAACAGTCTCTATAACAAAGAGTTATAGAGACTGTTGAAAAGAAGGAAAATGACTGAGAATTTTAGAAAAGTAAACCACTGTGAGGGTCTTCAAATACAAGTATCTGATGCAAATAATCAACTAAGCATAACATATTTGAAAGAATACAACTTAACAAATAAAATTCACAACTATTAGCACGTGAATATTGATCTTATACTTTTGACTTTCTATTCCACCTAAAATGAATATGCCTCTCACATTATGCTAATGTTGAAAGAACGACTAACATTTCAATTTCTATCACATACAGCTAGACAAAATATCCTAGAATGGGGAGGCCTCTTACTAATCCTAAATCACACTGAATTGTTGAACACCTATTGGGCTTCTAAAATAATCTGTAATCACACTTCTTATATTTTACAGAAAATAATATTTATGTTATGATGTATTCCTGTTTTTTGAAGTGGGAGTATTTACTAACCCACCCTTAACAAGGACCGATTAACAGAAATCGCTGGAAAATATAACACATTTTCATTTTGTTCCAACTCCTCCCATGCCATGAGTGTCTTTCCAAAAGGGAAAAAATGACAACTTTCAGTAAAAATGTACTTTGACTTGCATAAGACCACTCTGTAGTCCACCACAATGATTAAAGCGAAGTTATATGGAAGGGATCAACACAGTATAAGAAAGAGCAAAGTGTGAAAAATGCAGTTACTTACTCTGCTGCCACATACATCTGGATGAGAAAGTACCAAAACCTAAAATTCTACATGATTCTTGAAAGTATCACAGCTTTCATTAGGCAAGTGATTCATGCAGAGTAAATCTTTAAAAACAAAATTCTGAACCAGCAATAGGCAATAGTCATGACAAATATGGTTTTGGATTGAAGCTCTCTTTTATCTACTTCATCATTTTTCTGATTGCTGGAGGTGACCAGAAGTTTAGGGAGTATTTAATCACTGACAATGAGGAAAGGAAACAACCAAATAAGTACAAAGAGATAACTGATACAATGTACGAAATATGCCACTTTCCTCCATGTGGCTAATTCACTAATTATGAAAGTTCCTTAAGATTTTCAAGACCGAAGATTCAATTTTTTCATTTTTCAGGACATATTTAACAAGGCTGATTTGCTGTCTGTTATAGGGTGTACCTCGTTATCTTTTAAATTTGCATAATCACAGAATGCTTGATTAAGGAATGGAAGCTTTGAGTGTAATGGATATGCATGCATGATTAGCTGTAGGAGGGGATCTGTAATTATGTGGTGTATAAATATACATCTATATACTTTAAACCTTCATAATAAACACAACAAAATCTTGACATTTATTTTAAAATTATTTTAGTCATAACTTAGAAAAATAATAGTAGGTTTAAAAGAGCCACTGGAATTTTCAACCACACTCTTCCAGAGGAAAAATTCACAGTATGATATAAAATTAATATTTAAAGTATACAATATTGGTGATTTTTTTGAAAAGTTAGATGGAATCTTTGTTTCCCCAGGTATTTTTGTGCTGTGAGACTAATGCAAATGAATATCCCAATTCATTAGGCATGCAGAGTGAATACTGATAGGATGTGTGTCTTAAATTTCTATAGTTCTCATCCATCTAACTGAATCCAGAATTGGTACATAATACACTTTTCCGCTCCATCACTTCCCACCCCCCTTATACATACAGATATCCATAAGTACACACCACACCACGATTGTTCCCAAATATCAGTGTGAACTTCAAACTCACCAATTGGTAAGAAATAAGTTGCCAACTGGCATATGTTTATGAAAGAAGAATGATAAACTGCTACTGAATATGTTTCATTGTAGATGTAAACAGGCAATTAACTAAAGTCATATTTCAGCCAGACTCTAAATATTCTAATAATCATTTTATAAAATTTATCTTTCTGAGTTGAAATTTTTTTGTGTACTATATTACTGTGTGTGCACACATGCTAAGTCACTTTAGTCGTGTCCGACTCTTTGTGACCCCATGGACTGTAGCCTGCCAGGCTCCTCTGTCCATGGTATTCTCCAGGCAAGAATACTGGATTGGGTTGACATGCCCTCCTCCAGGGGCTCTTCCTGATCCGGGTTGAAACTGTGCCTCGGAAGTCTCCTTCATTGGCAGGCGTGTTCTTTACCACTAGCGCCCCCTGGGAAGCTCCTAAAGGACTAGTATTTATCTGTTTATCTGGGTGCAGTCCATAAATATACTTTATATGTATGAATATTTACTTCCACAAAACATGCAGTGTAGCATTTATCTCTATTTTTTTTTTCTATACTATATATCCAGAACAAAAACTGACAACTGCTAATAATGTCTTTCCCCCCCCATAATTCCTTGAGGCATTTCACCTGTGAGAGTTTAAAAATTATATTTTAAACAAATTCATCATTTTAAGGGGGAATGTAAAAATATTTCACAAAATTATTTCTTATATTTCTTTTATGGATTTCTTTCTGAAGAAAGAAAAATCACTCTACACATTTAATTAACTCACTTGCTGCCCTCTCTATTATCATGCTCCACATATGGCTTATTTTCCAGCAGTCCGGTGTTTTACTGAAGAAAACCTAATAGGAAATCAGCCTTAAATGTCATCTTAATTTCCCACCTCACTAAAGGGCTCTTGTAATTTGCAAAAGTGATAGTGAATTTCTTGCCAGGTCGTTAACGTGATTTTTCTGGAGTGAGTTGATTCCTATGGTTTATGAAAGGCTCTATGTGCAAGACTCTCTGAATGAATGAAAGGAAGAATAAAACAGTCTGAGTTACCAAGTGCAAAGCTAACTAGACCTGTGATCTTATACAGGACTCATACTTGTCTAATTGAAGGGAAATGAGATAAGATAACAAGCAGGGAACTAATTTAGTTTTATTGCATCTTTAGTAACTACCTTTCTAATATTAATGTGAATCCTGAGAAGAAGAAGAAAGAGTCAGAGGAGGAGGAGGAAAAGGTGTAAGGAAAAGGTGAGGGAGAAAGTAAAAGGGAATGAGAATGTTAGCACCAATAAGGACAAAAATAAGTACGAAACACAAAAGGTTCAGCTTGCCTAGTGCGTATTTTCTTAACAGATGATAGTTTTGTCGGGTACTATGTAAAATTCTCTTTATACATGAAGCCTTAATCCTCATGTCATCGATGCGTGGAACCGCTGTTATTCCTGTATTACAAATAAGAAAACTGTGGCTTGGGCAAGAAAAATTAGAGCTATCCAGTTCGTGCATTTCCATGTTTAAATTAATACCTATTTTTGTCAGACTCTAATGTTCGTGCTCTGATGCTGCATTTTTTGTACATTCTTGGATTATGTTAGCCCACTAAAACTTATCTTGGTAAACCATAGGTTGTTTATGACGTTAGTATTTTTCCATTTAATTTTCAGATAAAACTTTAAGAAAAACATTTATTCTGCTATGTTTTTCTTCTTCAGATATCAAATACACATAAAAATAAAATAAGAAAAAGTTAAGAGTTAACTTAAAGGAAATTGTTTTTATTTTGATAATTAATACAAATATTTTATCACATATTACTTTTGCATAATATTATTTTCTTTTAATATATTGACTATATCAGCTTTGCAAAACTATCTTGTGTGCAAATTAGTGGGCTTTTAAAATTTCTTACAATGTTCTTGCTAATAAGCCTCTGATCCCTTAAAAGAGTAATAACTGGAGGAAAAGGCAAAATTATAACTGAAAGCCCTTTATTGTTTTTGGAGTTAAAATTCCAAATAAAAGTTACCTCTTAAGACCATATGCTACATAAATTATTCCTGTTGATGTAAACAGGAGTTCCAATGAAGAAGTTGGTAACACATGGACCTGGCATTTTGTTAAAAAAAAAAAAGTTTTGCTTCATTGATGTTTGTTCAGAAGAGGGATTCCTAGAGCAAAATACCAAGTTGCTGAGTTTACTGTTTTAGGATATCAGTGATTATTTGGTTTATTGTTAGATTTGAAACAGAGAGATGTAACTTTAATGTTGCTCACTTTGTGACATTTAGTATCCAAATATTCTATTTAAAAAAATGATAATAGAAAAATTTAGTTGAATTTTTCATTGAGATATCTTGAGTTAATTTTAAGCAATTTTCTAGTATACCAAAAATTGAATACTAAACTGTAAAGATTATAAATAAGGATTGAACATTTTTGGGAGACATTGTCATGTCTGTCAAACTATATGTAAGATTCCCTGTGGTAGATTTATTGAAAAACTCATCCAATTCTCCATGTCTCTTACTATCCATAATTGAGTTGATTCCACAAGAGGCTATTCAGAGTCCTCACAATGATGCTGAGATAAACCTTTGACTAGCTTGGCCAATAGAGTATGGCAAACGTGATGATTTTCCAGTACCAAGTTTGAGTTTAATGGCTTCATTGCTTTTTTACTTCTGACTCCTACCTACATTGTTGGAAAGAAAGTGTAGAGTTCCAAGTCAGTCTATCTGTCTCAGGGGAAAAAACCCCAGAAACAGGAAAGAGCTTAGGGAAGATCAGAAACACTGTGTTACTAACTTGTAGATACATGAGTGAGAACAAACAAGAAACATGGTCAGCAGGCCTGTAAGCTGGTGAGAAGAGCTGCAAATGCTTATTGCTTTATCCACTGACTGTTGAGATTGTACTGTTAGGTAATGTTATTTTGGCAATGTATCTGTACAACATTACGTCCTCTCCCTAGAATAAACGATCCATCATTTCTTGAGCTGGCATCACTTTTCAGAAGCCAGGGAATGGCAGTGCACAAAAGGGACTAGGCACGCAGGTTCCAAAGCAGGGAAACACGGCCCTCGGTGCTCACGTGGCTGCTGTGAGGCCCCAAAACGCGGCTGCACGCCGTGCGGTGAGCTTCATGCACAGATACACCCAGGCTTCAGTGTGGGCTTCAGCACTCACAGACTGCCCGTCAGCGCAGGCCACACGGCCCCTCTGCTCCCTTTTGAGATAGTTATCATTGATGCTGCTACTGCTGACCATTCTTCAAAGAAAAACTGATGCGTAAATAACTCACTTTGAGTTCTGTATTTGCCCAATGTAGAGTATTGATCCTGCAGCCAAAAAAACATCTTATTTACTTCCTGATAACTTTTGGGTACCACTGCCAAGAGAAAATACATGAGTGAAAAACATAAGTCTGTGTTGTATTTGATAAAAGCCATTGTAGAAAATATATATTTTTATAAAGCTTTGTACTACATATATAGTGTGATATATACACACTTATCTATATTTATATACCAAAAGACATTGCTTTTGCTCTTCGGATCAGATCAGATCAGTCGCTCAGTCGTGTCCGACTCTTTGCGACCCCATGAATTGCAGCACACCAGGCCTCCCTGTCCATCACCAACTCCCGGAGTTCACTCAGACTCATGTCCATTGAGTCAGTGATGCCATCCAGCCATCACATCCTCTGTCGTCCCCTTCTCCTGCTGTCCCCAATCCCTCCCAGCATCAGGGTCTTTTCCAATGAGTCAACTCTTTGCATGAGGTGGCCAAAGTACTGGAGTTTCAGCTTTAGCATCATTCTTTCCAAAGAAATCCCAGGGCTGAACTCCTTCAGAATGGACTGGTTGGATCTCCTTGCAGTCCAAGGGACTCTCAAGAGTCTTCTCCAACACCACAGTTCAAAAGCATCAATTCTTTGGCGCTCAGCCTTCTTCACAGTCCAACTCTCACATCCATACATGACCACAGGAAAAACCATAGCCTTGACGAGACGGACCTTTGTTGGCAAAGTAACGTCTCTGCTTTTGAATATGCTATCTAGGTTGGTCATGACTTTCCTTCCAAGGAGTAAGCGTCTTTTAATTTCATGGCTGCAGTCACCATCAGTAACTTAAATCATGCAATGATAATACTTTCTACTCTGTGTAGATACATAAGTCTCACTTATTTCTGTTGAAGCAGGAAAAGATGCCTTAGAAGACTGCATGACTTAAGTGTACTAAATTTTTAGTTGTTCCTGGAAAGTTCCTGTGAATTGTTCCAGTTTTCATATAATAAGTTCCAACATATCCAATTTATTAAATGTGATATATAATTTTTACAGAAATTCACTGGCACATAGACAAAAGATCTGTGTAAGAACGTTAATATAACTATTTGTTACTATATGGAAAAAAATGTTGACATTTTTGTCCCTTAAAACATCTAGTGGTTTGGTGTAAGATTCTGAATGTGCCAAAACTTGTAAACAATAAAAATATGAAACAAATTTGTATTAGTCATATATGCCTATAACAAAAAGTCAGCAGAGACTGAGGACCAAAGTGAAGGGAGATCGACAGTGTAGTAATAAATGAAAAATTGTTCAGGAGTTAAATTAGAAAAGATTTGTCAGACTGCTTTTAGAAATCAAAATTAGCATTCTTTGTCAAGGCACAGTATTTCTAGTTATTCTGGACTGCACAAATGATTCTTTCTGTCTTTACTTTCTCTCCCCTTCTCTATTTCCTACTTCCTTTCCCTTCTTCCCTTTCTTTTCCTTTACTTGTTTATTTTTGAACAAATACCTTCGATAAGATGGCTCCAGTTAACTAGGAAGGAGCCATCTTCCTCCAATCTTGCAGCTCAGCTCCCCAGATGTTGTTTATATCAGAAAACTTAAAGAGTACATTTTTTTTTTTTTAACTACTCTAAGACATGTACCAACGTGTGTTCATCTCGAATTGACCTTCAGTCTTCAGTGGACTGCAGAACTTTCTTAACGTGATGAGTTCCTGGTCTCCATGCCCTTGTTACGATCTAGTATGCAGGAAGAAACTTCACTCACACTGGCACATGCCCAACACAAGCATAGTCTTCCAGTGGCACTCAAACGCAGGCTCAGAAGAGAGGCATTACTCTGCCTTAGGAAATGCCTAACTTAAAATTGCTTGCTTTGGATACCTTTTTAGTTGTGACTTAGTTGAGAAACCAGGTGTCAGCAAACTCTGGCTACTGTGGTTGCTTTATTCTAAGTAAAGGTATATTTGTTCACAGGGTAGAATTCATTACTTTCTGTTTATTAATATACAAAACATGCATGGATGTTATAGCCTACAATTGTAAACCTAACCAAATTTTTGTAATCTCCTTATAATAATTGTGATATTTCCTTCTCTCATATAATTGAATTAACAGTGAAACGTGGAATATATGTTAATATCCACACTTATCTTTTTTAGGTACAGATTATATATATTGAATATTTTAACTCTCCAGTAGGAGAACATAATGCCTGCTGAAAAGCATAATAAATGCGTTAAAATGCTCATTTTATGCTTTAGACCTATTCATAATGCTTCATAAGAGAAAAGCAAATATATATCCTTAATTATCTAAAAAAATCTGTATAACAATGTTTCATGGATTCAAAAGTTCTATCATTACTTTCATAGAATTAATAAGGCGGAGCTATCTTTTGTTTTACACATCTCCATTTGATTTCAACAAATGCATAAACTTTGACATGGCCAAAATATAAACCTTTCAAGCTATTAAAGTCAGTCCTACACGATCAAACAAATGTTTATATCAAACCATTCATTCAGTGATGTGAAATTCAGTTCCCTGTATTCAGCACATTAGTGTTTACTTGAAACAGGTGACAGATGTATTAGAAAGAAGGTAGGCTTGTGATTGAAATTCAGGCTTCAATTCTCAAAGCTCTGAATTCTTCAGCAAGTTTCTCAATTGCTCTGAATCTCAGATACTTAGGGGAAAATCTCAATCTCAAAATGTAAATTGCTGAGTATATGTTGGGTGGCTAGCATAACTGAGTAATCCATAGAAGGTGATTGGCACTCAAAAGGGAATCAATAAATGTCAGTGTCCCTGTTTTTTTCCAATTAAAACTTTATAAATAGAAATTATAGGAAATTTATCTAAAACAATACTGTTATCCAAAAACACATGGAAAATCTAGAAATTCAAAACTAAATATGATGGCAAAAGTATCTGAGAAATGAGTTGCAGATAAATAACATTTATTGTGTATCTAGTTTAATAGATACCAAGTGACAGCAATGTGAAGGAAGAACCACCAAAAATGTAACTAGTGTGAACTAGGAAAGTGTCTTGGAATAAGCATCTAACAAAACTTTCTATCTTTTCTCATTATAATTTGTTTTCTTATATATTTATGCATTTAATCTCAGTTCTATAATTAAAAACAAAAAAATGTGTAAATTTCCTTAATAAATCACTCACATATTAATAACATTATAGAGCTTACAAATTTATTTTATTCTGGAAATTGTAGTAAGATTCATAATATCTTTGCCTGTTTTTTATTTTTTAACATTATTTCTTAATTTTGAATGTTGGATTTATGAGCCCTTCAGTTTACACTAAAGTAAAACATGTTCTTTTTTTCTCTTCCTGAATACCATAGTATTATTTTTCAGATGATTTGTATTATCTAGAAGTATGTTAAGATTTGAAGATGCTAACATTATTTAAAAAAATGAATTGGTTCTCATTTATGGGTTAGAATAAATGAAAGCACCCAATAATAAGTACTATATGTATATATACATATATGAGAGCAGCATACTGTTATCATGCACCTCTTGTATATTTACTCTCAGATATAAAATTTGACAAATATCTAAAAGCATACTTAACCTTATAAACAATTTAAGCTATTTTCAAAAGAACATGATTTAAAGTCACAATGAATAAAAAATATTGTAGGCTCCATAGTATTTTAAAATATCAATAAAGAACACAAATACAGTCCTTCACAAAAGGACAACAGTTCTAAAATTTTGTTTTTCGTTAATATTTTGAACTCAGGGACTTTCCCTGGTGGCTCAGTGGTAAAGAATCCACCTGCCAGTGCGGGAGACACAGGTTCGATCGTTGATCGGGAAACATCTTTGGGGCACAAAAGAACTAAGCCTGTGCACCACAGCTATTGAGTCTGTGCCCTAGAGCCCAGGAGTTGCAATTCCTAAGCCCACTTGTGGCAAATACTGAAGTCCATACTCCCTAGAGCCCTTGCTCTGCAAGAAGAGAAGCCAAGACAATGAGAAGCCTGTTCATCGCAACCAGAGAGTAAGTCCCACTCGCCGCAACTAGAGAAAAGCCCGGGCAGCAACCAAGACCCAGTGCAATCCCCCCAAATAAATAAATGAATAAAAATTATTTTAAAAAAAATTTCTGAACCCCAAACTCTTTTGACTATAAAAGTATGCAATATGTTCTTTAGGTTTCTAATCTGAGTTTATAAAACCAACTTAAGTGTCCATTTGTGATAAGAAACACAAATATAATACTACACATATGCAATGTTTTTGGTTGAAAAGCTGAAACAGAATTCCATTGAATTCACTGATTACAAAAGGAGGATTTGTTTAATTGTTACTTCCCGCACCCTAGTGCATGAGCAAATACTAACGTTAGCAATAAATTAGAATCAGGACCAAAACAGCATCAAGGTTCTCTCTTCCCATCACTACCCCCTGAAATTCTCAGGGCACTGGTTTTCACTTTTTTGTCTCTGAAGAGCAAAGTTTTATGATAACCAGTTTACACAACAAGATGTAACTGACCCAGCTTCCAAGTTTATAGCTCTTCTATCCATAGATACACTAGCCTATGGCTTGCATATTTTTGTTCCAGTTCCCAGGACAGGCAATTTCATTGGCCCTGAATAATGCTTGGCCTAGTCAAGTCATATCCATGAGAGCAGTATCATATTTTATAGATCTGCAGTCTCCTGCTTTAACTATGTGCCTGGAGGATACAGAGCTCCTTTTGATGTTCCTGGGAGGGATTTGATTTGGGAAATCTAAATACCTAGTCAAGGCAATCAGAAAGAACCCTAGTGGGATGAAGTGATAACAGCCAGTTATTTGGCAGCATCAGTTCATTTAAGAAAAGAATTTAGGGCAGCAAAACCACAGCAGAAGGAGAGAAGAGAAGGGGAGGGGAGGGGAAAGAAAGGACAGAAAATAAGAGGAACCCAGTGATTATAGAATGTAACTTCTCATTTTTGCATCTCAGCTGAAACCTTTACATTGTACTAAATAAAATCAATGATATAAGCACCACCCTTTGGTAAACACTGGCTAGAATATGTCATCCTTATCTTTAAAAAAAATCAAATGATTTGTTTTGACAAGTTTTCATAATAGCATAGGTGTTTTCACATTATAAGTCTAGTAAAAACAGGTGAAAGAAAATTAATTTTTCATCTATTACCTTTCCCAAATTCTGACTACAAGAAACTGAATAAAAATTATGTACATAAGTCATTTTATGTTTTACAGGCAGATCTCAAATGGTGTCAGAATAGAATTCTCAGCATACCATTAACATAACTTTCATTCCCCTGTAGGCTTCCAGCTGAAAATAAACTCCAGTCAGCTCCCTTATCTCTGCTCCCAATAGAAGAGAAAAGATAGCTAATCTTTCAGTACAATTAGGTATAGAGAAAAGATCAAGCCTTTTTCTAAAAGAACCAGATACCTCCTGCCAGAAAATTTATCTTTAAGGGTTATCAGGAGTTGTCTTAAAGTCAATCCCAAATATAAGAATCAGAGGACTTTCTGGGCTGCATTTGAGAAGACATAAATAGAGTGGCCTGACAATAAGATAAGTTGTGAAAAGTGGCGCTGGTCTCAGCACAATTATCCTGAATTAAGAAAGGATAAATGCAACGTGTTAAATGGTATATGCTTCGTTTTCCCACTGACGATCAACCAGGCTTAATGTAGGATATATCCTCAGGGGTAAGTCAATTTATCCTACAACACTTGCCCTTAGCCAAATTATCCTACATTAGTGACTCCCAGAATTTGGCATGCTTCCCAAGAACTTTGAAAGACTTACAAAAACTGAGCTTGTTGGGTGCCACACCAGATTTTCTGATTTCAATAAGGTCCCAGATGATAATGCTGCTTCTCACTCTCAGGACGCACTTTGAGGACACTGACCTCAAGCCAAGGTGCTACTGAGTGAGTGTGTAACAAGAGGGAAAGGGGCAAAGCACAACTTCTGAAAGATGGACATAGCCCAAGGACACAACATTAACAGTTTAGAATCAAATGGGTCCTCGATGGCAGACAAGTCGACTTTGATTAGACTTTGATCCTCAGTCAGCAAGCTAAATGGCACAGCCAGAGGAGCCATGACAGCTCCAAGGCCCTGACAAAAGACCAAGGAGGAGGTGGTGGGCCAATTCCCGGAAACCTCCACCCTTTCCCAGGAATAACTGCAATAATACCTCCACTCATTAGCATATGAAACTACCCAGACTACAAAAACTACCGTGCCACATTTTGTGTCTGCACTAGCCCTCTGCCAGGGCCCATATTCTCTCTGTAGAGTGTAAATCAGTCAGTGAGTTCAGTCACTCAGTTATGTCCAACTCTTTGCAACCCATGGACTGCAGCACACCAGGCCTCCCTGTCCATCACCAACTCCTAGAGTTTACTCAAACTCATGTCCATTGAGTCAGTGATGCCATCCAACTATTTCATTCTCTATCATCCCCTTCACCTCCCATCTTCAATCTTTCCCAGCATCAGGGTCTGTTTCAATGAGTCAGTTCTTCACATCAGGTGGACAAAGTATTGGAGCTTCAGCTTAAACATCAGTCCTTCCAATGAATATTCAGGACTGATTTCTTTTAGGATGGATTTGTTGGATCTCCTGGCAGTCCAAGAGACTCTCAAGAGTCTCCTCCAACACCACAGTTCAAAAGCATTAACTCTTCAGCTCTCAGCTTTCTTTATATTCCAGCTCTCACATCCATACATGACTATTGGAAAAACCATAGCCTTGACTAGACTGACCTTTGCTGGAAAAGTAATATCTCAGCCTTTTAATATGCTGTCTAGGTTGATCATAACTTTCCTTCCTGGTAGGAAGTGTCTTTTAATTTCATGGCTGCAATCACCATCTGCAGGGATTTTGGAGCCCCAAAAAATAAAGTCAGCCACTATTTCCACAGTTTCCCTATCTATTTGCCATGAAGTAATGGGACTGGATGTCATAACCTTAGTTTTCTGAATGTTGAACTTTAAGCCAACTTTTTCACTCTTCTCTTTCACTTTCATCAAGAGGCTCTTCAGTTCATCTTCAGTTTCTGCCATAAGGGTGATGTCATCTGCATATCTGAGGTAATTGATATTTCTCCTGGCAATCTTGATTCCAGCTTGTGCTTCATCCAGCCCAGTGTTTCTCATGATGTACTCTGCATAGAAGTTAAATAGGTAGGGTGACAGTATATAGCCTTGATGTACATCTTATCCTGTTTGGAACCAGCCTGTTCCATGTCCAGTTCTAACTGTTGCTTCCTGACCTACATACAAATATCTCAAGAGGCAGGTCAGGTGGTCTAGTATTCCCATCTCTTTCAGAATTTTCCAGTTTGTTGTGATCTACACAGCCAAAAGATTTGACATAGTCAATAAACCAGAAATAGATGTTTTACTGGAACTCTCTTGCTTTTTCAATGATCCAATGGATGTCAATTTGACCTGTCTTTTTAAAATCCAGCTTGAACATCTGAAATTGTTGAAGCCTGCCTTGGAGAATTTTGAGCATTACTTTACTAGCGTGTGAGATGAGTGCAATTATGCGGTAGTTTGAGCATTCTTTGGCAATTGCCTTTCTTTGGGGCTGGAATGAAAATTACTTTTTCCAGTACTGTGGTCACTGCTGGGTTTTCCAAATTTGCTGGCATATTGAGTGTGGAACTTTCACAGCATCATCTTTTAGGATTTGAAATAGCTCAAATGGAATTCCATCACCTCCACTACCTTTGTTAATAGTGATGCTTCCTAAGGTCCACTTGACTTCACATTCCAGGATGTCTGGCTCTAGGTGAGTGATCACACCATCGTGATTATCTGGGTTGTGAAGATCTTTTTTATACAGTTCTTCTGTGTATTCTTGCCACCACTTCTTAATATCTTCTGCTTCTGTTAGGTCTATATGATTTCTGTCCTTTATTGAGCCCATCTTTGCATGAAATGTTCCCTTGGTATCTCTAAAATTCTTGAAGAGATCTCTAGTCTTTCCTATTTTATTGTTTTCCTCTATTTCTTTACATTGATCACTGAGGAAGGCTTTCTTATCTCTCCTTGCTATTCTTTGGAACTCTGCATTCAGATGCTTATATCTTTCCTTTTCTCCTTTGCTTTTTGCTTCTCTTCTTTTCACAGCTATTTGTAAGGCCTCCTCAGATGGCCATTTTGCTTTTTTGCATTTCTTTTTCTTGGAGATGGTTTTGTTCCCTGTCTCATGTACAATGTCCTGAACCTCCATCCTTAGTTCATCATGCACTCTGTCTATCAGATCTAGTCCCTTAAATCTATTTCCCACTTCCACTCTATAATCATAAGGGATTGATTTAGGTCATGCCTGAATAGTCTAGTGGTTTTCCCTACTTTCTTCAATTTCAATCTGAATTTGGCAATAAGGAGCTCATGATCTGAGCCACAGTCAGCTCCTGGTCTTTTTTTGCTGACTGTATAGAGCTTCTCCATCTTGGCTGCAAAGAATATAATCAATCTGATTTCAGTGTTGACCATCTGGTGATGTCCATGTGTAGAGTCTTCTCTTGTGTTGTTGGAAGAGGGTGTTTGCTATGACCAGTGCATTCTCTTGGCAAAACTCTATTAGCCTTTTCCCTGCTTCATTCCATACTCCAAGGCCAAATTTGCCTGTTACTCCAGGTGTTTCTTGACTTCCTACTTTTGCATTCCAATCCCCTATAATGAAAAGGACATCTTTTATGGGTATTAGTTCTAAAAGGTCTTGTAGGTCTTCACAGAAATGTTCAACCTCAGTTTCTTCAGCATTACTAATGTGCTTCTCTCTAAATCTGAATAAGCCCACTTCTTACCTATCACTTTGTCTCTCGTTGAATTATTTCTGTGGTAATACATTAAGAACCTGAGCTCCATTAGGTCCTGAAACCAGGTACTGTGGGTTTTGGCTGGGTTTGAGTCCCAGCCACGTGCGTTCAAGTCCCAGGCAGAGTTTTGGCCAGGTTCAAGTCCCAATCTGAGGTACACAGTTTCAGCTGGCAACCACGAAGAGACAGCGATAAGGTAAGAAAAGGTGTAAAGTTAGGTCTTGGTCCTAAAGAAGTCCTAAAACTAGGTACTTGGGTTTTGGCTGGATTCAAGTCCTAGCCATGTGAGCTGAAGTCCCAGTCTGAGGTAAATGGTTTCTAGTTCAAAGATAAAAATTTAAATTTAGGATTAGAATGTGTGCTACTTCCATCATGTAGTAAAGCTGAATGACAGTTATAAGAACAACAGTAATAATGATAACAAAATAAGAATATTCTATTTAAGTAGGGATCAAAATTTGTGTGTTCATTTTGCACTATTATTTTAGTAGGTTAAGTTTTTCTGAAAGAAAACAGAGGCTCTAAGAGATCGCTACTAATACAAAAATATAAATGATATATAGAACTGCTTCTTAGCATAGTATTCCTTAGGAGGAATTGAATTGACATTGAATTCAAGTGACATTGAAATTGTCAATCAAGCTTTAGCAGGGGGATTAGTTAAAAATCAGGTTCTTGGTGTATACCCGTAGATGTCATGATATTAGTCACCTCTGGGTCCCAGAATCTATTTGTTTAGAAGGGAGCCAAGTGATTCCTGGGTATGGTGCCCGTACACTATATTCTGGTATATATCATCCCCAAATAACACTGTGAGTACACTAAAAGAATCAGGATATTCTTCTATTTTACTGATAAGGAAATATGTGTAAAGTAATAATGCATTGTCCAATTTCCCAAGATTGTAAGTGTTAGTATCTGAATTCAAACTGATGTCTTTTGAGTTCCATTCTTCCATTCACTGTATCAAATCATATTAAAAATATGAGTGAGAATAGTGTTCATAATCTCCAAGGGTACAAATAAATCCAGTTGATATTGATACAGTGTTTTCTATTTGTTGGTACTTCTGTCAATATCATCGTTATTTTGGAATCCAGGATATCGAAAATATTTTCAAAGAACTTATAATTAAAAGAGAGAGTTTCAAGTTCATACTGAGTGTAACTGATTTTGTCTATACATGCTGAATAAAACCTCACAGTGAAATACATGGTTAAGCAAAGTCTTAAGACAAAAAGAAGAACTTAATAAAGTGGTAAGACATGAGAATTGTTTTCTATCTGCTTGGCTTAGAAAACTTTATTTAAGTTATATGAAATCAGTCTGGTAAAATGCCAATGAGTAGTACTGAATCTACTTAATAAATGCATATCACTTCCTTCAAACTATATATTTTTTAAAGCTTGTAGAAAATCCCAAAGTTTTCACCAGTTCTCTACTTATAATTTGAAATATATTTCATCATATAAAATATTTGGAAACTTCTCATAAAGCATAGTAAGCCTCACCTGAAATTAATTCCAAGTTTTAGTCCATTTGATCTCTTGACTCTTAGGAAAGATGCTGATCTACATTCAACCTCATTCAGAAGTAGTTTCTATTTTCTTTTCAACAGCTCAGAGTTCAACGTCATGCATATTCACTCATACACTGGGACTTTTGTTAACAATTGAAACTGTGAGTGCAAGGAGAACACTTTCCAGTCCTCACCATGGATAGGGGGTGGATCAAAAAGAACTGTTAGATGATGATTAAACTCTCATACCCCTGCAAGCTCCCTCTGACTGGCTAATAGAAAAAAGCTGGTGAAAACCCCTTTTCTCTGTTGTCAAGCCAACATTTATATAGTGAACACTATTTCAGCTGGGCTTCTTAGCAGTTTCATAAAAGAAGCCCATCAGGAATTTTTTATTTTTTTTTCCTATATGCTTTAGTCTATATGCTGCTTAATTGCAACGGAACATTAAGAGTTTCCTTCTGCCTTGCTCAGTGATCTCCCTCTTCTTGAATTTCTCTTTTCCATATGTATTTAATATGTAAAACAATCATAGGTAAAAACCAAAAACCATATTCACCACATGCAAAAATAATAATAATTATGTGCAGCCTCCAATCAATACTTATGGCTTGCACACTAAGTATGGATTTTGTGCTTCACAACTCTAAGCAGACAAACTGAATATGCTTTAATCAATTTTGTTTTCATAGACTTTAGATCCCCTATTTTAATTAGCATAATGAACAAATAATTTCTTCCATCTCATCCTTGTCTCCAAGAAGAGTTCATTAAACTGATTGCATTTATCTTGTTAAAGAGAAACTTTCATTCCACCCTAACCCTGATTTAGTTTCATAAAGTTTAGCACTTATGAAAGTAGGAACAGTATAAAAATGCTCAGTTTTTGAACTTTTGATTCTAAATCCTTTAGTGAGCTGAAAGAATTTTCCTTACTAAGAAATACAGTGAGTCTACATAAAAGTCTCTGTGGAATAAGATGTGAGTTTATAAATCCTCTGGCTTTCTAGTTTATGTGACGGTCTTAGTTTTTGCTTCCATCCAACAATAAGATTGTTACCACCTGAGGGAAGTTGAACAAAATAAATTATTAGAAAACATTTCCTAGAATAAAGTTATGGTTTTGTTGTCATCGTCATTAAATACAGAGTGATTAAAACGGTTCTTCCCTACTCTTTCTGTTACTTGAAAACTATCTTGCTTCTACTTTCGACATTGAATACCCATGATAACAAATAAACTCACATATTAGTTTATATTACACACTATAATCTTGTGAATCCTAGACTCTGAGACTGACCTTACCACTCATTCATTTCTAAGTTCACACTCTAAAATTCACTTAAATAACAACTTGTATTTTAACTTTAATTTGGCACAATCATTTTTCTACACATTTGGCAGTATGGTCTAAGTCAGCTTCTTAATTTGATAGAATACACAGATCTTCTGTGTAGCAAGAGAATCAACATTACATACTAACTGTTTCCTTGCTGTACTATTAGATATAGAAAGATAGAAAGTGAAGTCGCTCAGTCGAGTCCGACTCTTTGTGACTCCATGGACTGTAGCCCACCAGGCTCCTCCATCCATGGGATTCTCCAGGCAAGAACACTGGAGTGGGTTGCCATTTCCTTCCCCAATTAGATATAAAGGTTTAATAATTAACCAAATATCTGTAACCAAGAAGATTCAGAATTTTAAGGGCTCTCTCTAATTAATTTTTCTAAACTTTGATTCACACAAGTTTTTTTTTTTTTTTTTTTTTTTAATGTGGCAGTGTATATAGTTTCAGTTCAGTTCAGTCGCTCAGTCGTGTCTGACTCTTTGTGACCCCATGGACCACAGCACGCCAGGCTTCCCTGTCCATCACCAACCCCCAGAGTTTACTCAAACTCATGTCCATTGAATTGGTGATGTCATCCAACCATTTTATCCTCTGTCATCCCCTTCTCCTCCCACCTTCAATCTTTCTCAACATCAGGGCCCTTTCCAATGAGTTGGCTCTTCACATCAGGTGGCCAAGTATCTGAGTTTCAGCTTCAGCATCAGTCCTTCCAATGAATATTCAGGAGTTCCAATAAATATTCATTTCCTTTAGGATGGACTGGTTGGATCTCCTTGTAGTCCAAGGGACTCTCAAGAGTCTTCTCCAACACCACAGTTCAAAATCATCAATTCTTTGGTGTTCAGCTTTCTTTATAGTCCAACTCTCACATCTATACATGACTACTGGAAAAACTATAGCTTTGACTAGACAGACATTTCTCAGTAAAGTAATGTCTCTGCTTTTCAATATGCTGTCTAGGTTAGTCATAACTTTTCTTCCAAGGAGCAAGCGTCTTTTAATTTCATGGCAGCAGTCACCAGATGTAGTGATTTTGGAGCCTCAAAAAATAAGTGTGTCACTGTTTCCATTTTTATCCACATACAAATTTGATCAACTAAAGTGAAGATTAAGGATGATTGTTTAGTGTGTATATAAATTTATGGATTTTGCTAAAAACTTTTTTCTTATCATGGTTGTTTTTGAAAATAATTTTGCAACCTTCTAGAATTCCATGTGAGTTCATTTATAATATGAAAAATAGGTTGAGTTTTGAGTTTAAAAAATTTTTATTTTCTGAGAATTTGAAAATAAAATCATACCATCCATGATAGTAGGCTTTCAATTTATGTGGAAATTCAATTTAATGAGCATTTAAGTCTAAATCATGACACTTAATGATGTATGGTATCTCAATGTGTAAAAAGTGTGATCCTAATTTCAAGGACTTTGTAATTTTGGAAATATGTAATTAGAGATGCCTCACTCTAATTATAATGAACAACAGCAACAGAAATTGCCAATTTGAAAAACCTTACAATCACTTGACATATAATTATCTATGATATGGCCAGTATTCAAAAACTTGTTCTAAGTCCTTCATTGAGTTACATGTGAACAACATAGGCATAGAGATTTTATTTAATTTCTGTAAGTCATGAACCCAGAAAGATTTTTTTTTTCCTCTCCATGTTGAATGTGTTTCTTCCTATCTTGTTTAATATTCCTGTTTAAAGTCTCTGGTAACAGTCTTCTTAAACATGTGGATATTTAAATAATTAATATACTTCCCTATACTCCTACACAGAGACAATCTTGAAAGTCAATATGCTTTACGTTTTGTGTGTGAGCTTGGAGGGGGAATGAAATATTAGAAGTAACATTATTTTAAATTAACTTTTTAATTATTTTAGCTTGAAGCAGTAGTTTTAAAATGTGACCCAAACACAGTAACGGAGACACTTTCAGGAGGTCTAGGAGGTCAAAACTACATGTGTACTCTATTAAGATGTCATTCATTGTGTTGACTTTGCACTGATGCCATCAGTAAAAGTG
Organism: Bos indicus; assembly: GCF_029378745.1. Lineage (NCBI taxonomy): Eukaryota > Metazoa > Chordata > Mammalia > Artiodactyla > Bovidae > Bos > Bos indicus. Next base: position 104,901,616 of record NC_091766.1, read on the forward strand.
ACAGAGGTACACTCCTTGGGTGCAAAATTTAAGGGAACACCAAAACACTCAGGAATCCACACAGATAATATTTTAGTGTAATATTTAAAATGTTAAAATTTATACAAAATTATGTGAGAAAAATAAAAATTTACATATATACCAATGCAATATTGGGGTCTTAGGAAGAGCTTCAACATTTCATTATTTTTAAACTACATTAATATTCTGGAAAAAATAACTATTAAACATAATAACACAAATATGTGTGAGCTATGCTCAGTCATGTCCAACTCTTTGTGACCTCATGGACAGTAGCCTGCCAGGCTCCTCTGCCCATGGGAGTTTCCTGGCAAGAATACTGGAGTGGATTGCCATTTCTTACTCCAGGGGATCTCCCCAACCCAGAGATGGAACCTATGTCTCTTGAACTGGCAGACAGATTTTTTTTACCACTGCACCATCTGGAAAGCACCAAAACATATAGAAACACATATGAACATATAAATGTGTTAATATATTAAAAATATATAAAATTCATAAACACAGAAACTTTTTTCATTTCGCCTTGGGCTTCAAAATGGTTTGTTCAGACACTAGTGACTAAATTGCTGGGAGTCTTAACATGAATTCAGGTAGTAGCACACAACTGTATTAGCAGAATTGTATATTTTTCATGATCAGATACTTGTAGAGAAAGAAAAACTGTGTTGAAAAATGAGTGTCTTCAATAAGGCAGATTAAATCTTTATTCTAGAATACACGTGCTTTTAGTACTGTGCATGACAAATTGGGAGGTATGATTAATGCATTGCATATCAAATTATTAGTGTTGTATCCAAGAAGAAAAATAAAACTTGTGTCATTATTTGAGTTGTAGGATAAACTGCTGCTGCTACTGCTGCTGCTGCTTCTAAGTCACTTTAGTTGTGTCCAACTCTGTGCAACCCCATAGACGGCGGCCCACCAGGCTCCCCCGTCCCTGGGATTCTCCAGGCAAGAACGCTGGGGTGGGTTGCCATTTCCTTCCCCAGTGCATGAAAGGGAAAAGTGAAAGTGAAGTCGCTCAGTCGTGTCCGACTCTTCACGACCCCATGGTCTGGCCTACCAGGCTCCTCCGCCCATGGGATTTTCCAGGCAAGAGTACTGGAGTGGGGTGCCATTGCCTTCTCCAAAGGATAAACTAGCTGCTTTTATTATTAAATACCATTGTTTTCTCAAAACAATGGCTAATCAATAAACCAGAATGATTCAGAGTTGGGTATTTAGCAAAATATTTCTTGAAGATTAAATGAAATGGGCCAGCGATGTGAAGGGGACAAAAATGACATGATTTATTCTCAGTGATACTATTTGATCCTCCAAAACATATTAGAATATCTGGAAAGCTTCTATGTGCCATCATTTTGTAATAAATTCCATCAAAATTTGAAAAAGCTGTGTAACTCAATGATCCAATATTTTATGAAGAACAAAGGCACAATTTTAGATTAAATATATATTCAAAGTGTAAGGTAAGCCAATGAATTTTAATATAATAGGACATGGAAAGTTCATTCATATATTTTCAGATACCATACTGTAATTAGTCTTTAAAAAAACTACTACTTTAACAATTTGGATTCACTATCAAAGCACAATTTCTAGGATTATCTGGAAAGGTTATTAAACACTTCCTTTTCAAGTCATTTATCTATTTGAGTCTTTATTTTTGTCATATACTTCAATGAAAAACAAAATATCCCAATACATGCAATGTAGAAATAAATAGGATAATCTAGTTTTCTATAAAATGAGACATCGAAGAAATTTATGAAAATCCATGCTATCTTTTCTTTTAAATTATTCTTAAATATGGTTAATTTTCATAAAACATGTAACCCATTTATGTTGATATGTAAGTTTATTATTATATTTAAACAAATCAAATAACTTTCTTAGTTGTATTTTTTAAGTCAAATTAAATTTTATATCTAACCATGCAGGATAGAATTGCATAGCCAGAGCACTGCAGTTGTGAGAAATTAATGTAAACAAGTAGAATAAAGTTTACAAAGATGATGTTATAATATTTTAAGAAGTTTGTCTTAAGTCTCAAATGAAAAATAACATATTCATATGTTTTACAAATGGAATTCTCTTGGCCACTCAAGACAATAAAAGGGAGAAACTGACAGCAGGGATATAACTAAATAACTGCAAGAATCTAGGTGAGCTATGACTGGTACCTGGACTAAGTCAGTATCAGCCAGGAAAAAATAAGTATTATACTTAAGGGATACTTATAAGATAAGTTCTTTTGGGATGGTTTAACACAAAACTGTGTATATTTGATGAAGAAGAAAGGGGTTTGGTGATGAGCTTGATCAGCTGGGCAGGTGATGAGAATATTATCTGAAATGTGAAAAGGTGTGGTCCAGTTGGGGTGGCTAAATAAAGTAAGCTTATGAATATGTTGAACTTGAACAGACTATGGGATAATCAGAAAAATAAAGCAGGCAAACATGTATGTACATCTGATATTCCAAGGGGAGATCTGGATTTGCAGGCAAGTAATTCAAACTTACCCATTGTAAGTTTGTAAATGTGGGTATATTACTTATCTCCTTAACTATGAAATGATGGTAATTATAAATTACTGAGACATTATCTGACTATAATGAAATGAAAGCATTAGTAGCTTAGTCGTGTTCAACTATTTGTGCCCCCATAGACTATAGCCCACCAGGCCCCTTTGTCCATGGAATTTTCCAGGCAAAAATACTGGAATGAGCTGTCATTCCCTTCTCCAGGGGGTCTTCCCAACTCAGGGATTGAACCCAGGTCTCCCACATTGTAGGCAGATTCTTTACCATCTGAACCTCAAGGGAAGCCCTTATAATAAAATCAGTTCAGTTCAGTTGTTCAGTCATATCTGACTCCTTGTGACCCCATGGACTCCAGTATGCCAAGCTTCCCTGTCCATCACCAACTCCCAGAGCTTACTCAAACTCCCAGAGCTTAACAAACTCATGTCCATTGAGTCAGTGATGTCATCCAACCATCTCATCCTCTGTTGTCCCCTTTTCCTCCTGCCTTCAATCATTCCAGGATCAGGGTCTTTTCAAATGAATCAGTTTTTGCATCAGGTGGCCAAAGTATTGGAGTTTCAGCTTCAGCATCAGTCCTTCCAATGTATATTCAAGACTGATTTCCTTTAGGATGGACTGGTTGGATCTCCCTGCAGTCCAAGGGACTCTCAAGAGTCTTCTCCAACACCACAGTTCAAAAGCATCAATTCTTCAGTGCTCAGCTTTCTGTATAGTCCAGCTCTCACATCTATACATGACCACCAGAAAAACCAAATCTTTGACTAGACGGACCTTTGTTGGCAAAGTAATGTCTCTGCTTTTTAATATCTGTCTGGGTTGGGTCATAACTTTTCTAAGGAGCAAACGTCTTCTAATTTCATGGCTGCAGTAGTCATAAATTACCTAACAGAGTGCCTGGCAGGTACTGTTAACTGTCCCCTCCCTCTTTTTTTGGACAAGTGTTTGGCTCAGGGGTAAAGCAACTGCCAGTGCAGGAGACACGGGTTTGACCCCTGGATTGGGAAGATCACCTGGAGAAGGATATGGCAACAGACTCCAGTATTCTTTGTTGTGTTGTTCAGTCACTAAGTCGTGTTCACATCTTTGCGACTCCCAGGACTGCAGCACGCCAGGCTTCCCTGTTCTTCCCTGGGAAATTCCATGGACACAGGAGCCTGGTGGGCTAGTGTGCATGGGGTCCCTAAAGAGTGGAACACAACTTAGCAACTGAGCAGCACCAGCAATTAGAAGTCATTATGATTAAGTACAGTTGCAGGCATGGAAATGATTACAATCACCAAGGGGACATTTATAGATGAACAAAAGCACTGAGGTCAAAGCTCCAAACATTAACAACGTGAATGCTCTTTACAAAGAAAAACAAGAATTGCTCTCACTCTAAAATGCCGGAACTGATTTTCACATAGTCCAAAGGGCATGTACTAAAATAGTTTACAATATGAGGTAAACTTTCACAAGGCAATCTGATTCACTTCTTATTAAAGAAAAAAAAACTTTCTTTTTTTAACTGAGCCAATATAAATTTTGCTATGCAAAGTTGTATATGATCTTAAAAACAAAAACAAAAACAACTTTTTCTTCTGTCCATGAGTTTTCCTTGCCTTTTTTTTGTTTGTTTGTTTTTGGTAAACTTATTTCCTCTTTTGCTTCAGTACTAAAGACACATAGACTTCACCTATAGTTAGTATTAGCAATTCTGAGAAGGCTGTTAATATATATTCTCTACACCGAGTCTCTGAGTACCTTGGTAAAACCCTAAGCCCTGCTTCAGATCACTGGATTTGTTATAAGTCTTGAACACGATTCTTTTGTTGAATGAAGCTCTAGCACCACTGCTCCAGATAGTCACTGTTGTGTTTTTACCCACAGAAATCCTGTTATCCTATCTTCATTTTAATACTTTGTGAGTAGGCTGAGTATAAATTTGAACCACTAGCTTATATGCTCTTCTTTTATGACTTCTACAATATTTTAAAACATTTCAGTTTATATGACTTTTGACTTCCTCTATAAGATATGATCCTAGTTTAACATGTTTTATTCATTCTCTTAAGCCAGAAAATAGCATCTGAGATGTATATATACATTTATGTGGTTTATTAGAGAGTGCTCTCAGTAACTATTCCTATATGGAAAGGAGAAAACAGACTTGAGTAGAGGGAGATATTGAAATGCAAAAAAAGAAAAAAAGAGAAAACAAAAAAAGACTTCAGTCCCTCCCATGAGACACAAAGGAACTAGGAGGAACTTACATTGTTCCAAATTGAAGCCATGAGACGAGTCATTAGTACCACCAAGTCAGTAGGCACTGGATTTGAGAAACTCCCAAAAATGGATATAACCTTGAGTGAGGTAGACTTTATCAGCAAAAGCCAACTTCTGACTGAGTATGCTGTGAATTATCAAAAGCAGGACTTCCCCATTGACTCGGTGGTAAAGAAATTGCCTCCAATGAAGGAGATACGGGTTTGACCCCTGGTTTAGAAAGATCCCCTGGAGAAGGAAATGGCAACCCACTTCAGTATTCTTGCCTGGGAAATCTCATGGACAGAGAAGCCTGGTGGGCTACAGTTCATGGGCTCACAAAAGAGTTGGACACAACTTAGTGACTAAAATCAACAGCCACAAAAACCCTGGCAGTAGCTAAAAATGAGTGTCTCCATCCTAAACATAGGATCTGAATGGAGAAGTATAGAATCAACTACAGAATTAACAGATAAAAGTTGATTTCTGTACTGTTTGCCTTTATAGACACATTCATTCACTTCTTATGAAAGTATTGCCCAAGAACAGAAAAAGTAGGAAAAGGGAAGAGCTTAGAGAGTAAGAAAATATTAGAGAAAATAAAGACTACAGAGGAGAAAGATTCACAGCCATAAAACAGAGCTTTAGATTTTTCCTTTATCCATCTTGTGTCAATTGAAATGTTTAAGCATTTGTAATTTCTGTTTAAAAACTGGTTAATCAAAGGTATTGCAAGTGATAATGTTGAAGAAGTGTGCAATTTCCTCAGTTCTGTTTCATCACAGCAAAGATTTGAAACTGTGGACCAGTGTTAAAGCTCCATTACAGCTCAGTTTTATTAGGGAAAACAAAGAATAGTACACCCTTGAGGTGTGAGGGTGGGGTGACCCCAAAGGAGAAGCCTCAATCCTTCTAGGCTTCCTCTTTTTATACATTTGTCTCCTCCCCCCTGAGCCTGCCATATGCAAATTGGGCTAGTCAAGAAGGTGGACTGTTTGTTTCAACTGAAGTTCTCACTTCAGTCCATGGATTTCATTTTGTTCCATTTTCGCAGGTTTTTTCCTTTCTTTGTCTTTAGCCACCACCATTTTGGACTCCTATTCTAGCTACCTAACATTCCACCCTCAAGGGATGGGAGGCCCAAATCTTTGGGAATAGGGATGTTGAGCTTTCTCTGGCTACTTCCTCCTGAGCTGGGATGAGGAGGAGTACTGGGCCTCCCCTTCTTGCTAGTCGAGCCTCAGAGTCCTTATAGAGATGTCCATTTAAGGCTGTCCAGTCCATCCTAAAGGAGATCAGTCCTGGGTGTTCATTGGAAGCACTGATGTTGAAGCTGAAACTCCAAGACTTTGGCCACCTGATGCGAAGAGCTGACTCATTGGAAAAGACCCTGATGCTAGGAAAGATTGAGGGCAGAAGGAGAAGGGGATGACAGAAGATGAGATGGTTGGATGGCATCATCGACTCGATGGGCATGGGTTTGGGTGGACTCCGGGAGTTGGTGATGGACAGAGAGGCCTGGAGTGCTGCTGTTCATGGGGTCGCAAAGAGTCGGACACGACTGAGCGACTGAACTGAACTGAACTGATCTAAGGCTGAGTGATATTTTCTGTAGTTGGCTCAAGTTTTTTAAATCCTTGTTGTGCTAGCTTGTTGACCTGGGCATAGACAAAATGGGTTAGACAATTGATAATACATGGAACAATCATAAGCAGCATCAATATGGTGATAACAAGGATTAATAGGGGCAATGCTGCTGCTAAGTCACTTCAGTTGTGTCCGACTCTATGCGACCCCATAGACAGCAGCCCAGCAGGCTCCCCCATCCCTGAAATGCTCCAGGCAAGAACACTGGAGTGGGTTGCCATTTCCTTCTCCAATGCATGAAAGTGGAAAGTGAAAAGTGAAAGTGGAAAGTGAAAGTGAAGTCGCTCAGTCCTGTCCGACCCTCAGCGACCCCATGGACTGCAGCCTACCAGGCTTCTCCATCCATGGGATTTTCCAGGCAAGAGTACTGCAGTGGGGTCCCATTTCCTTCTCCAAGTAGAGGCAATAGCCAACTCCAAAGTCCCCCTCACCAGGAGAAGGATCCTCCAAAGAGAGACTGTAGCCACCCTGACAAATCTCTAGCTCATTCTTTGAGATCCTGGAGGGTTTGAAGTTTTTTCTTGAGGACTGTGAGACTTTTGTCAACTTAGGTGGAGGTATTTACCCAGAAACAACACATCTCATTCAAGGTGGTTCAAGTTCCTCCACCTTTAGGGATCAGGAGATCTATCTCCTGTCTATTTTGGAGTACAACCCCTGCCAAGCTGTGTGGCCTCTTTAGAGCTATCCTGAGAAATCTTATCCCCAGAAACTTATTTTTTGGGGTGTTCATTAGAATGGCACCCAGTTATAGTCGGGAATAGGTAGCTGAGATCTCCCAGGGGCTCACAGGTGTACTGAGTGTCCTCTTCTGTTTTCTTCCATGGCTTGAATCCAGGAGTCATGCCCTGGTACCTTGACTGCTGTGGGGGCCGAAAGTATTATAGGGTAGAGGCCCATCCATGTGGACTGGAGATGAGCCTTTGGGACCCAGACACAGACTTCCAGACTTTAATTAGGACTTGAGTCCCTGGAGCATATAGTGGTTGCTCTTTAGAATCTTTTGGGTCCTGGTTGACACCCCACAAGAATATAACTTGTTGAAATTGCCCAGTGGCCATGGTATAAGACCAGAGGGTCTGAGCCTCTGAATCTAGAGAGAGGTAATTGACATAAACAAAAGGTCTCCCATATAGCACCTCATAAGGACTAAGGCCAACCTGTTCCTTTGAAGCAATATGGGTGAGGAGGAGAGCTATTGGTAAAGTCTCCTTCCATCCCAGGGAGGTCTCCTGGGTTATCTTTTTTATCACTGATTTTAAGGATCCGTAGGCTCTTTCTACTTTTCCTGAAAACTGAGGCCTCCAGGCACAATGGAGATAGTAAGTTATGCCCAATGTTTTAGAGGACACTTGGGTGACCTTAGAAGTAAGTGATGTCCCACTGTTACTTGTAATGCCCTGGGCAGACCAAATCTCGGGATGATTTCATGGAGCTGTTTTTTTTTGTTTGTTTGTTTGTTTGTTTGTTTTTAAACCACCTCCTCAGCCTTCCCAGTCCAGGTGGGAAAGCCTTCACTCCATCCTGTGAATGTATCTATCATGACTAGTAGGTATTTATACCCTTGAGGAACTGGCATCTGGGTGAAGTCCATCTGCCAGTCCTCTCCTGGGTAGGACCCCCTCCGTGGGATGGGCTGCACCAGCTGGGATTGCCCTGCTTGGGGATTGTTTAATTGGCCAGTGGACAAGAGGAGACCATTTGCTTTTTAGTCCTTTGGAGGTCTGTTCCTCTGAAGGACCTTTTTAATAATCTTTGGAGGATTGCTGCTGCTGCTAAGTCACTTCAGTTGTATCTGACTCTGCGTGACCCCATAGATGGCAGCCCACCAGTCTCCTCTGTCCCTGGGATTCTCCAGGCAAGAATACTGGAGTGGGTTGCCATTTTCTTCTCCATCTTTGGAGGGCCTTCTACACTTTATGTGTGGTGCCATGTAAGGAGTTAACCAACCTCCAATGGAGGTTCACAGGCAGAAAAAGGAGTCCCTCCTTTTGGAACCACTCCATATGATCATCTTGAAAGCCCTAACTCTTAGCTTTAAGAGTCTCACCTTCAGTATATGAGGTAGCTTCTGGCAAATTTGTCTGTGGAACTAAGGTGGCAACCCCTATGATGTCATTGTTCTGTAATGCTGCTCTCTTAGCTGCCTGATAAGCTTCTTGGTTCCCTCATGCCACTTCCGTGCTCCCTTTTTGGTGTCCTTTAGAGTGAGAGACTGATACCTCAGTGGGCAGATGGACTGCCTCCAAGAGCCTAAGGATTTGATCACCGTACATTATTGGGGACCCTCGGGTGGTCAAGTGGCCTCTTTCTTTCCAAATAGCAGCATGTGCATGTAGCACCAGAAAGGCATACTTGGAGTCAGTGTAAATGGCTACTCTTTTCCCCTTTCCCAGCTCTAGAGCTTGAGTCAGGGCTATGAGCTCAGCCAATTGGGCTGAAGTAACTGGTGGCAAAGGCTTAGTTTCTATGTTCTCAAAATTGGAGACTACTACATATCCGGATCTTCTTTTTCTATCCAAGACAAAGTCACTTCCATCCTGAGGTACTAAATTTCCTCAGGATTGGTCAGAGGAACTTCTGACAATCCCTCTTGTGGTTTTGTCCAGTGGTTCAAAGATTCAAGGCAAGAGTGAAAGGGGAGAGACCCCTCGGGGGCAGACAGGAGGGTAACTGGGTTAAGAACCTCACATGAGATCCAGTCAGGCCTGGCTTTTCCATCAGCACTACTTGATATCTCAGGATCCTTTGATCAGATATCCATGAATGGCCTCTCCATTTTACTGTTTCACTTGGTGGCTGGTAAAAATGGTTAGTATGCCCCCAAGAGAGAGTTTTAAAGCATCTTCTACCAGGACTGAAAAAGGTGCAAGATTTCAAAATCATGGAAAGATCTGTTCCCAATAAGGCAGTATGACACTCAAGGACAACCATAAACTGGTGAGAAAATATTTGTCCATCCTAACAACAAAGGAGTGCTTGGGTGAATCTTTTTGTAATTGTTTTTCCTGTAGTGCCCCAAATGGCACAGGTTTGGAAGGAGAAGACTCCAGAGTAGGAGGTCAGGACAGAGTAGGTAGCCCCTGTGTCAACCAAGAAATTCTCAGAGCTACCTGGCACATCCAGTTTTACCCTTGGCTCAAGCCAATGAACATTCAGGACTGATCTTTAGGATGGACTGGTTGGATTTCCTTGCAGTCCAAGGGACTCTCAAGAGTCTTCTCCAAACACCACAGTTCAAAAGCATCAGTTCTTCAGCACTCAGCTTTCTTTATTGACCACATCCATACATAACTACTGGAAAAACCATAGCTTTGACCAGACAGACCTTTGTTGGCAAAGTGATGTCTCTGCTTTTGAATATGCTATCTAGGTTGGTCTTACCTTTTCTTCCAAGGAGTAAGTGTCTTTTAATTTCATGGCGTCAGTCACCATCTGCAGTGATTTTGGAGCCCAAGAAAATAAAGTCTGACACTTCTTCCACTGTTTCCCCATCTGTATGCCATGAAGTGATGAGACTGGTTGCCACAATCTTATTTTTCTGAATGTTGAGTTTTAAGCCAACTTTTTCACTCTCATCTTTCACTTTCATCAAAATTCTCTTTAGTTCTTCTTTGCTTTCTGCCACAAGGGTGGTGTCATCTGTGTATCTGAGGTTATTGATTTTTCTCCTGGCAATCTTGATTCCAGCTTGTGCTTCATCCAGCCTGGCATTTCACATGATGTACTCTGCATATAAGTTAAATAAGCAGGGTGACAATATACAGCCTTGAAGTACTCCTTTCCCGATTTGGAACCAGTCTGCTGCTCCATGTCCAGTTCTAACTGTTGCTTCTTTACCTGCCTACAGATTTCTCAGGAGGCAGGTAAGGTGGTATTTCCCATCACTTTAAGAATTTTCCACAGTTTGTTGTGATCCACACAGTCAAAGCCTTTGGCATAGTCAGTAAAGCAGAAGTTGATGTTTTTGCTTTTTTGATGATCCAATGGATGTTGGCAATTTAATTTCTAGTTTTTCACATCAGGTTGGCAAAGTATTGGAGTTTCAGCTTCAGCATCAGTCCTTCCAAAGAACATTCAGGACTGATTTGCTTTAGGATTTACTGGTTTGATCTCCTTGCAGTTCAAGGGACTCCTAAGAGTCTTCTCCAACACTACAGTTCAAAAGCAGCAATTCTTCAGTGCTCAGCTTTCTTTATATTCCAACCTTCACATCCATACATGACTACTGGAAAAACCATAGCTTTAACTAGATGGACTTTTGTTGGCAAAGTAATGCCTCTTCTTTTTAACGTGCTGTCTAAGTTTGTTTAAAGGAACCAGAGATCAGATTGATCCAAGGCACTATGCAAAGACCAAGGAGTCAGTGGTTCCCCAGTTGTTGGAGTATTCCTCCCGCTCATTAGCAAATGAAATCACCCAGCTCACAAAAACTAACCACACCACATTTCATGGCCACTCCACTCGTTCTCTGTGATGGACCACACTCTTGGAGTGTGCTTCTCTCTGAATAATCCAAACAAATCTACCTCTTACCTATTGCTCTGTCTCTCACTGAGATTTTTCTTTTTGCAATGAGACATCAAGAACCTGAGTTTCATTAGGTCCTGAAGCCAGGCAACATGGGCTTTGTCCAGCTTGAATCCCTGCCAGACACGACTGAATGACTAAGCACAGCATAGAGTCCCAATTGGGTAAACAGTTTCAAACACAGCTTTCAGGAATAGAGAGATGATGACCTTCCCAATACTTTGTAAACAGTGGCATAGATGGAGAGAGGAACTGAAGGACGGGAGGAAAAAGCAGTGAGAAAATCACGCTGAGGAACCGCTTTCATAATTTGCCGGGAAAACTGCTAAATGCCTGACCTGTACCCACAATTTTCATTGGCCTGATCCTTGGCACAAAGGAGATTAAGGACAGCAGAACCCTCACCCCCTTGGGCAACAGCTACTAAGGCTCAGCAGATAGTGGAGCCTTCGGGACACACGGGGAAGTACCCCTGCCAGAGTTCCTCAGTTGCACCCCTGCTGTTCACAGGGGGCTTGAGGAAACAAGAAACAAGAGATTGTAAAGGAATTAAGATTTTGTTAGCCGTATGTCCTTCCAGCCATAGGGGTGAGGACCTCCTACCTTAACCGGAGGTCTTCTGGAATCTGAGACTGAGCTGCGTGAGCTTTCTGCCGAGTTCCTTTTTTGTTGTCCTGGTTTCCAGCACGCTGGGCTTCTTGTCACATCCACTGCGCTGGGTTTCCTTTGCCTTCAGTGTCCACCACATGAGCTTTCACCGAGCTGGGCTTCTGCTGTGCTTGGTCTCCGCCTTGCTGGGGAGTTTAGATTGTTTCAGCCAGGTTACATCCAGGGCCCGGCACCAGATATGTCCAGGAAGTGTGTAATTTCCTCAGTTCCGTCTTGCCACAGCAAAGATTTGAAATGGCAGACCAGTATTACAGCTCGATTACAGCTCAGTTTTATTAGGAAAAATTAAGCATAGTACACCCTCGAGGAGTGAGGGTGGGCCGATCCCAAAAGAGAGGCCTTAATTCTTCTGGGCTTCTTCCTTTTACACATTTGTCTCCTCCCCGCTGAGCCTGCCTTATGCAAATTGGGCTAACCAAGAAGGCGGATCATTTGTTTCACCTGTTCTCACTCTGGTGCACAGATTTCCTTTTGTTCCATTTTTACAGGCTTTTTCCTTTCTTTGTCTTTTAGCCACTGCCTTTTTGGACTCCTTTCTCCTATTCTAGCCACCTAAGAACAACATTTCAGTATTAAGATGTGTTTCAAAACCTAGTTTTATTCAATATGATTATTTTGAAAGTAGTGTTCACAAGTGAGCAAGTTGTTAGTTGCTCCCAAATAGAGAGAATATTTTTTCATGAGTATTATGTTTCATTTTTATTGCTTTTTAAGATTTTATGTGTTTGCTTCACTTAAGCATTGGTTACCAAATTTAAGTGAGATTTGTATATATAGCTATATTCATTAGTATTTTCATTCATTTAATAATAAATCAATAAACATGTTGTAACTACAATAAGTAAAGTTCTATGTTGGGTTCAGCAGATACAATATTACAATAAGCTGACACAGACCACAAATCCCTGCTTCAATTGCAGTGATTCCCAACCTATCACTGACACAGCAAAAATGAATTATCAGAGAAGTGAAATAGAAATACAAGGCCAAAGTCTTTATTATTACCTCAATCAAATATAATCTTATTGTGACAAATTGCTAAAAGAGTTTCCAAACACTTATTTTCAATTTATACACCTATTTCATCTTAGATTAGTAAGTTTGTAGACTGGCTATGGGCCATGAATTACATTTAGAATGACTGTTTTAGAAAAGTGAAAGTGAAAGGCACTCAGTTGTGTCTGACTCTTTGCAACCCCACAGACTTTATAGCCTGTGGAATTTTCCAGGCCAGAATACTGGAGTGGGTAGCCTTGCCCTTCTCCAGGGGATCTTTCCAACCCAAGGATTGAACCCAGGTCACCTGCATTGCAGGAGGATTCTTTACCAGCTGAGCCACAAGGGAAGCCCAAGAATACTGGCGTGGTTAGCCTATCCCTTCTCCAGCCGGTCTTCCCAACCCAGGAATCAAATCGGGGTCTCCTGCATTGCAAGCAGATTCCTTACCAACTGAGCTACCAGGGAAGCAACAGCCTTATTTGAGCACAGATGAGGATCCTGACAAAAAACTGCCAACTGCAATAGAATGCTTTCAGTGAACTGAATAGATACCCAGTCCAGACATTTGGATGAAAGGAAGTCTGCCCTGAAGAAGTGGTAGTGGGTAGCAATGCTAAAGTTTACAGGGGATTCCAGAGACAAGATGAATTGTCTGGAAGGTGGAGGAGGTGGTGTTTTCTGCATAGAGGAAAACACTTGTGCATATATCGAAAAGATAAATAATAAGATCAAATGAATAAAGAATCTTACTAGCTCTGTTTTGAAGTTTGAATTTGCCATTAGGTCAAAGAGAACTTTAAAGATGGTGTGTCACAATATACAGATATTTGCTGGAACTATTTGGGGTAGTATGTAGCATTTCTAGGAAATATCATGCTTCTATTTTGATCAGCAAGATGGTTGATGATACTAGTGGCTGGAATAGAAAATTCAGAAGCAAACCATTCATGGAAGGAAGATGATCAGTTTTGTCTTGGACAGGTTATGTTAGCATCACCTTTGACATATTCAAGTTGAGCTGTATAAAATTTGGTTTAAAGTATATATTTAAAGCTTTGGATGTATTTAGCCTAGAGTTACAACTGTATGTTTTGTCAGTTTAAACTTGCTGAGGGAGTAGATAAGACAGCAAGGAAGAGTATATACAGTTGTTGACAAAAAAAGAGGTACAACTTCAGAGTTGCAAGCGAAGTTTTATTTGGGGCAAAATGAGGACTGGAACCCTGGAGGCAGCATCTCAGATAGCTCTGAGAGACTGCTCCAAAGTGGAGGTGGGGGAAGGTCAATATGTATGGTTTTGCTGAAGGGGCAGTTCAACACCATGAAACACACATTTTGCAAAAGGTTTTTTGTTAGTTATGAGGGTCTGATGAATGGATTCAGTGCTTCTCTAGATATGAGGAGATGCATGGATTGAGATCATAAAATCTGCTCCTAAAAACATGCAACTATCTAAAGACCAGATTCCCTGGAGCACAGAGTGCTTCCCTCCACCATGAACCCCCTCAGGGGTTGTTGAAGGTCAAGAGCTGTAGCAGCATGGAGTTCAGTCTCTGAAGAGGCAGATGGTAAATGTCTTTCTTGTTCAGTCATTGGCGATGCTTTTGGTAGGTGCCAATTTGTAGTTGACAGAGTAAAGTGAGGAAAGGGACAAAACAACATTGGTCAAAGACCATTGAAAGCATTAGTCCTTTTTACCTGGAAGAAATGCAGTCAGTAACTACATACCCTGGACAGCAAAAAATCATTACAATTCTGATATGTTAACTCCAAATGCATATTCTAGTAGTATTGGACTTATTTTCTTTCTGTAGTAATACCTTTGAAATAACAATTTAATTTAATGGAAAATCTATGAATGTATTTATTAAACTTTTTTTTTTCTTCTCTCTCAGAACCAGGGATATGAAAAGTAAAACACACATTTTTCCAGAACTCACATAAATCAATAGAAAAAAAAATCTGGTTAAAAAATGGGCAAAATAATTGAATAGATGTTTTTGCAGAGAAAAAATACAAGTGGCCAACAGGTACATGAAAAAGGTACTCAGTATTACTAATCACCTGGGACATGCAAATCAAAATGAGATATCACTTCATACTTGTTAGAATGGCTATTAACAAAAAGACGTGAGACAATAAGTGCTGTGAGAATATGCGGAAAAGGGAACCTCGTGCTTTTCTGGTGGTAACATAAGTGGATGAGGCCACTGGCCGCTGTGGGAAACATTACGAAGGTTCTTCAAAAACTAAAATCAGGCCTATCATATGATCAGAGATTTCACTTCTGGTTATATAGCCAAAGGAAAAGAAATCAGTTTCACTCACAGACATCTGCATCTCGTGCTTGTTGCAGTATGATTCATAATAGTCTATGAGGACAAAAAACAAATAAATGGAAAAAGCTTGAATGTCCACTGATGGATGAACCTTTTTAAAGTTATATATATATATATATATACACACACACACATATATAATGGAATATCAGTCAGTTATAAAAATGGAAACTCTGTCATTCTAATAAGATGGATGAATCTTGAAGGCATTATACTAAGTGAAATGTCAGACAGAAATAAATAAATATAATATGATCTTATTTCTATGTAGAATTTAGAAAAGCCAAACTCATAGAAACAAAGTAAATATATTCTTGCCAGGGGCTGCGATTGGCAAATGAGATGTTGGCCAAAGGGTACAAACTTCTTGTTAAAAGATTAGTACCTTCTGAGCATGATGTTTATTGTCATTCACTTGAAAGCTCTAAGAAAGTGGATCTTAATTGTTCTCACTGCCCCGTCCAGACACATAAGAGGGCAACAGTGAGGTCATGAATGTTTTGTATAGAGTTATTGTGGTAGTAATTTCAAAATACATAATTTCAAACCATCACCTGTACACCTTAAGTTATATAATTTTATATGTCCATCTATTTCAATAAGCCTGGGGAAAAACACTTTTTGTCTTGCAGGGACTTCTTTTTCTCTTTGCAATGTATTTGTTTTATAAATAGAAAGATGCACACATTAGAACATAATATAAATATTAACTTTGAAAGAGATATAATGATAATATGTTGTTATTGGGGAGGCGGAACAAGAGTGTGAGTCAGAAGGTCCAATGTTTCTAGCTGTGATCCTGCTCCGCTGTAGTTTTATGGACTTGAAGAAGCTACCTAATGTCTTTGGGTTCTAGGTTTCTTGTATGTTAATAAGGAACATATAAGAACATGTTGAACTGTTTGCAATTTTTCAAGGGCTGATAGGAGTAAGTATATAGATTTTTAGATTCCACTTCAGAGCTACCAAAACCATGTGCAAGGCCTTGAGTTCTTGTCTTTTGAAGTAAAAGGCTGATTCAAGAGTAAACGATTGGTAAGTGTGAAGATGTAGAAACAAAGAGTAACTGTTAGGATGGGCGAGCTGGTAATAATTTAGACTACTAATCTGCCACATAGCGTAATCACGGAGCTCACACTGCATCTGAAAGATGCAGATAAATGCCTGACACACGTTCTTAAGTTTTTTTTTTACAGGAAGAAGACCCCCAGCAGATGAAACTGCTGACAGCAATAACACAGACCCTAGACTGATTGGAACCCGAAGGTTGATGATGCTGACTCTCAATTACCTCACCAAAAACTAACCAGAAGAATGTCCACAAACTGATTACACTCTGCTCTTTGAACCCTTTCTGTAAGACTCCTTACTACCCCCTCCAGGTTGGGACACACAGTTTTGAGAGCATTAGCCCTCTATGGCTCCCTTTGCCTGACAAAGCAATAAAGCTACTCTTTCTACTTCATCCAAAACTCCGTCTGTGAGATTTAATCTGGCATCAGTGTACAGAGGCTGAATTTCAGCAACTCTACTAAGCAGTCCTCATAATTGAGTCTCTATATTATGTTTTTATTTTTTTATTTTTAGGCAGTGCCTATACAACAAGCACTGAAGCAGTCCATTATTTGACCATCATTTGGCATTATAAGAAGCAAGTGACCCTTGACACCATATCTACTTAACAGTCACTTCCATTATTCATAAATTAGAGAAAAAATGCAACTTCTTGTAATTTGAAAACATGCTATTTGTAGACCTAAAGAAAAATAAATCCCAGTAAAATACTGTCTGGACAAGGCAGTATTCTAAGCACATACGTTCAAACGTTTACTTTGCAATAGAAACATAGATTCATTCATTTTGTGAGAAATTATCTAATATGAAAAGAAATTATTATCATAGGATTCAATTTACATACTTATATTTCTTGGACTTGATGTAGACTTTTATCAAAATATTTAAGAACATGTGTATGTATGCATGGGAATGAATAAGAAAGAGAGAAAAGTGATACTTTGCATTTATATATCTGGCATTTGTGTGCTATAAATCTTGTTCATAGATCATACAAAACCACTAGAAATGCTTTTGAAATATCAACAATTCTATGAAAGATTAGCATCTCTTTATCACTGAGGAAACATGTTAGTACCTTTTTTATGAACTCTAAAACAAGGGCAGAATTAAACTCAATTTGTAAAAGATATCAACTTTATAATGTGGCATGAGGTTTAAAACAAAAAGATTTTGGAAGAAGCTGGAGGATATATTCAATATTTTACTATGAAAACTTTAGTTAGTTTTTCCATTTTTTTTTTTTTTTCACAAGGTCCATCTTGGTTTTTCCTGTGGTCATGTACGGATGTGAGAGTTGCACTGTGAAGAAGGTTGAGCACCGAAGAATTGATGCTTTTGAACTGTGGTGTTGGAGAAGACTCTTGAGAGTCCCTTGGCCTGCAAGGAGATCTAACCAGTTCATTCTAAAGGAGATCAGTACTGGGTGTTCTTTGGAAGGACTGATGCTAAAGCTGAAACTCCAATACTTTGGCCAACTCATGCAAAGAGTTGACTCATTGGGAAAGACTCTGATGCTGGGAGGGATTGGGGGCAGGAGCAGGGGATGACAGAGGATGAGATGGCTGGATGGCATCACCGACTCGATGGACATGAGTTTGAGTGAACTCCAGGAGTTCATGATGGACAGGGAGGCCTGGCGTGTTGCAATTCATGAGGTCGCAAAGAGTCGGACACGACTGAGCGACTGAACTGAACTAATGATTATCCATTTTATTTATTTATTTATTTTATCTTATTTTTAAACTTTACATAATCGTATTAGTTTTGCCAATGTCATGTCAATCTCAAACTCCCTAACTATCCCTCCAAACCCATTCTCCCCCTTAGTAATCGTAAGTCTGCTCTCTAAGTCTGTGAGTCTGTTTCTATTTTGTAGATAAATTCATTCGTATCATTTTTTTTCTGCACACAAGTGATTTCATGACACTTTCCTTTCTCTGTCTGCCTTACTTCACTCAGTATGACAATCTCAAGCTCTATCCATGCTGTTGCAAATTGCATGATTTTATTCTTTTTAATGGCTAAGTAACATCAAATAATACTCAGTAATGCAGATAGTAATCATATTGACAAAAATAAAAGACAAAGAAAAAGTATTAACTATATTAAAATATTAAAAGCGACATGGGAAAATGACAAATAACATACAAAGGTACTCCCATAAGGTTATCAGCTGATTGCTCAGCAGAAACTCTCAGACCAGAAAGGCGTGGCATGATATATATTTAAAGTGGTGAAAGTGAGATTGTTCCTTGAATTTCTCATTCTAATCTTTTGTAGTTAGTGTATAGAAATGTAACAGACTTTTGTGTATTAATTTTATAACTTAGAACTTTACTTACTTCATTGATGAGCCCTAGTCGTTTTCTGGTAGCATCTTTAGTATTTTCTATGTAAAGTATCACGTTATCTGCAAACAGTGACAGGTTCACTTCTTTCCTCTTTGGATTCCTTTTGTTTATTTATAATTTTTTCTTTGACTGCTGTATCTAGGACTTCAAAAGTTCTGTTGAATAATAATGGTGAGTTCACATCCTTATCTTGCTCCTTATCTTTCAGCTTTCACTGTTGTGTATAATGTTAGCTGTAGGCTTGTCATATATGGCTTTTATTATGTCAAGATATGTTCTCTCTATGCCCATATTCTGGAGAGTTTTTATAAAAAATGGACATTGAATTTTGTCAAAAGCTTTTCTGCATCTAATGAGATGATTGATGCTTCTCCAGCTTTCCTCTGATTCCCACTTGCGTGGGCTGTCTTGCTCCATCCTCTCATTCCAGTTTGCATGTGTCACCAGTTCTGAGTGGGTCTCATGCAGACAGCATACATATATATGGATCTTGTTTCTGTATCCATTCAGTCAGCGTGTGTACTTTTGTTGGAGCATTTAATCCATTTACGTCTAAGGTAATTAGCAATATGTATGCTCCTAATGCCATTTCCTTAGTCATTTTCGGTTTGTTTTTTATATCTTTTTTCTTCTTTTCCTCTTCTCTTCTCTGTTGGTTTGGTGAGAATTTTTAGTGTTGTATTAGGGTTGCTATTTCTTTTGTGTTTGTGTGTCTATTGTAGCTTTGAAGTTTGTTCCTCTCCTGATGTTTTGATATAGGAGTCCACACACACACACACACACACACACACACACACACACACACACACACATATATATATATATATATATATATATATATATATATATATATAAGTTGCTGGTCTCTTTTCTGGCTGGAGAAGTTCTGTTAGTATGTGTTCCAAAGCTAGTCAGATGGTGCTGAATTCTCTTAGCTTTTGCTTTTCTATAAGGCTTTTTATTTCTCCATCAAATATGAATGAGAGTTTGTGGAGACACAAAATGTCTCAATAGCTAAAGCAATCTTGACAAAGAAAAACAGAGCAGGAGGAATCAGGCTCCTTGACCTCAGACTATATGACAAAGCCATTGTCATCAAAATAGTATGGTATTGGCACAAAAAATAGAAATATAGATCAGTGTATCAGAATAGAAAGCCTCAAACTAAATCCAAAATAAAGGAAATCTATACAATGGGGAAACAAAAAAAGTTGTGCCAGGAAAACTGGACAGCTACATTTTTTAAAGGAATCAGGACATTATTTAACATCATATGCAAACATAAAGTCAAAATGGATTAAAAAGCTAAATGTGAGAACAGACACTATAAAATTCTTATGGGAAAACATAAGCAGAACACACTCTGTCATACATCACAGGAATATCTTTTTCAATTTGTCTCCCAGATTAATGGAAATACAGACAACAATAAACAAATGAGATCTAATTAAACTTAAAAACTTTTGTACACCAAAGGAAACCATAAACAAAATGAACATATAATCCACAAAACGGGGGAAAATATTTACAAATGTCATGCCTAACAAGGGATTAGTTACCAAAATTTGCAAACAGCCTATGTAGCTGAATATCATCAAAACAAACAACCTGATCAAATAGTAGACAGAAGACCTAAGGAGACATTCTCCAAAAAAGTCACGCAGATGGCAAGCAGGCACATGAAAAGATGTTTAACATCATTAATTATTAGAGAAATGCCAATCAAAACTACAATAAGGCCTCACCACACATTAGTCAGAATGATTATCATCAAAAGAAAAAAAAAATCCACAAACAATAAATGCTGGAGAGAGTATGACGACAGGGAAACCTCCAGCACTGTTGCTGGGAACATAAACTGGTACAACCACAATGCAGAGCCCACTCATGCAACGGCCATGCAGAGCCCAGTCATGGCCAACTCTTCGTGACACCATGGACTGCAGCATGCCAGGCTTCCCTGTCCCTCACCATCTCCCAATGTTTGTCCAGCTTCATGTCCATTGCATCAGTGATGCCATCCAGCCATCTCATCCTCTGATGCCCTTTTCTTCTGCTCTCAATCTTGCCCAGCATAAGGGATTTTCCCAGTGAGTCAGCTACCCATCTGGACCAAAATGCTGGAGCTTCAGATTCAGCATCAGCCCTTCCAATGAGTAATCTGGGTTGATTTACCTTAAGATTCACTGGTTTGATCTCCTTGCTGGCCAAGGGACTCTCAGAAGTCTTCTCCTTCACCACAGTTCAAAGGCATCAATTCTTTGGTGCTCTGCCTTCTTTATGGTCCAGCTCTCACAACCAAACATGACCACTGGGAAGACCATAGCCTTGACTATACAGACCTTTGTCAGCAGAGTAATATCTGCTTTTCAACACAATGTCTAGTTTTGTCATAGCTTTCCTGCTGAGAAGCAATCGTCTTTTGATTTCATGGCTGCAGTCACCATCCGCAGCCATTTCAGAGCCAAAGAAGAGGAAGCCTGTCACTACCTCCTTTACTACCTTTCCCCTTATATTTGCCATGAAGTAACGGAGCTAGATGCCATGATCTCAGCGATTTTTTTTTTAATATTAGGTTTTAAACTGGCTCTTTCACTCTCCTTCTTCACCATCATCAAGAGGCTCTTTAGTTCCTCTTCGCTGTCTGCCATTAGAGTGATGTTATCTGCATATCTAAGTTTGTTGATGTTTCTCCCACTAATCTTGAATCCAGCTTGTAACTAATTCAGCCCAGCATTTCTTATGATGTGCTCAGCCTATAGGTTCAATAAACAGGGTGACAGAAGACAGCTCTGTTGTATTCTTTTCTCAATCTTGAACCAATCTGTTGTTCCATCCAGGGTCCTAACTGCTACTTCTTGACGTGCATACAGGTTTCTCAGGAAACAGGTAAGATGGTCTGGTATTCCCAACTCTAAGAGCTTTTCACAGTATGTTATGATACACACATTCAAAGGCTTTAGCATAATCAATGAAACAGCTAAATGTTTTCCTGGAGTTCCCTTGCTTTCTCTGTTATCCAGTGAATGTTGGCAATTTGATCTCTGCTTCCTCTTCCCTTTCTAAATCCATCTTGGACAT
The DNA here is from genome assembly GCF_029378745.1 of Bos indicus. Taxonomy (NCBI): domain Eukaryota; kingdom Metazoa; phylum Chordata; class Mammalia; order Artiodactyla; family Bovidae; genus Bos; species Bos indicus. The sequence goes on from NC_091766.1 coordinate 104,923,123, forward strand.
CTGGAAGTTCTTGGCTCTGTAATGCCCAAGCCTAGAATGCAAGATTTAAGCATGACCTTACTAGCACGGGAGATCAGTGCAATTGTCTGATGGTTAGAACATTCTTTAGTACTACCCTTCATGGGAATCGAGATGTGGATTAACATTTTCCAGTCCTGTGACCACTGCTGGGTCTTCCAGACTTTCTGACATATTGAGTGCAACATTTTGACAGCATCATCCTTTAGGGTTCTGAATAATAGTGTAGAGATTCTTTAAAAAAAAAAAACAAAAATAGAGCTAACATATGATCTTGCAACCCCACTTCTGGGCATATACCTGGAGAAAAACAAAGTTCAGAAGAATACATACACTCAGTGTTCACTGCAGCACTGTTTACAATAGCCAAGACATGGAAGCAACTTAAATATCCATTGACAAAGGAGTGGATAAAGGTGTGGTACGTATATACAATGGAATACTACTTAGCCATTAAAGAGTGAAAAATAATTGAGTCTTTAAAATGTGTTGTGTATCATGTAAAAGGCTTCCCTGGTAGCTCAGTTGGTAAAGAATCTGCCTGCAATGCAGGAGATCCAGTTTGATTCCTGGGTGGGGAAGTTCCCCTGGAGAAGGGAAAGGCTACCCACTCCAGTATTCTGGCCTGAAGAATTCCATGGACTGTATAGTCCATAGGGTCGCAAAGAGTCAGACACAACCGAGCGACTTTCACTTTCACTTTCTTTCATATCATGTAAAGTCATATGTATGTGTTATACCATTTAATCTTCACAGAAGTTCTAGGAGATGAAAGCTATTGTCATTCCCCCAAATTGAGGAAATAAAGACTTAGAGAGATAAGGTAACAATTAGTATGACATCTCAGGCAATGACATTTGAACCTAAGCAATTCATATCATTTAAACATTATGCTAATTAATTCATGACAGCAATGTATCATCTGGGCTCCTCAAATGTCTACACTTTGCCTCTAAATTCTTCAGTCAGTACCACCTAGTAAGAACAGGTATCTCTGTAATTACATTTTTCTCTCTAGAATGAAAAATGCTCAATTAATGACATTAATATACAGGAATTAAATTTAAATTGCTGTTTAGAGAAGCAAAAATCAAAACCATGAGACATCAGTTTCCAACTGTCAGAATGACCTTCATCAAAAAGTCTACTAATAACAATTTTTGGCAAGAATGTGGAGAAAAGGAATTCTTATACACTGTTAGTGAGAATGTACATTAGTGAAGCCATTATGGAAAACAATATAAATGCTTCTCAAAAAATGAAAAACAGAACTACCATATGATCCAACAATTCCATTCCTGGGTATACACCTGAAGGTACTGAAAGAACTAATTTGAAAAGATATATGTACCCCAATGTTCACAGAAGCATTATTGACAGTGGCGATAGATGGAATCAACCAAAGTGTTCATCAACAGGTGAATGAATAAAAATGCGGCATATCCCTACACTAGGACATTATTCAGCCACTAAAAAAAAAAAAAAAAAACAGAATTCTTCCATTTGTAATGATGTGAATGGACCTACACAGTATTGTTGAATGAAATAAGTCAGAGAAAAACAAATACTCTTATCAATTGCATTTAGAATCAAAAAATAAGACAAAGGAATTGACATAATGCAACAGAAACAGAGTCACTAACATAGAGAGCAAGCTATCAGTTACCAGTGGGAAGAGGAAAAGAGGGAGGGGTAATATAAGAGCAGGAGATTAAGAGATATAAACTACTATGTGTAAAAATAGACAAGCAGCAGGCGTATATCATAGAGCACGGGGAGACAGAGCCATTGTTTCCCATTAACTCTAAATGGATTATAAACCATTAAAATATCAAATCACTATGCTGTGTACTTGAAACCAAGACAATATTGTAAATCAACAAGAAATAAACGCAGGAGTATGCTGACAGTAGGCATTTTGAATTACAGTGTTTAGTTTTGCTTTGTTACTTGGTTCCTTGGTTTGTTTTGTCTCTTCCTCCTCATTTGGGAAGGTCCCCTGGAGAAGGGAAAGGCTACCCACTCCAGTATTCTGCCTAGAGAATTCCACGGACTCTATAGTCCATGGGGTCACAAAGAATCAGACACAACTGAGTGACTTTCACTGTCCTCATTTTAATGACATGATCACAGCCTGGACTAACAAGTGCTCTGCGCTTAGGTCACTGAACTTAGCCCTGAGTATTTTTTTTTAATTTAATTTTTTGAAGAAAGTATGACAGAAAAGCCCACATAATTTTGTGTTTATGTACAAAGAACCTGTAAATTATGAAATAAAAGATTAATAACCACCAAAGTTTAGTAAGTATGTAATATGAATGCACTTTTATGACTCACTTTCAATTCAAGTGAGAAATCGTTTGTGGTTTTTGCTTTTCATAAAAATTTTGTCTTCAGATGGCTATGGTTTTCAACTGCTGCTATTCTTGATTATAACTATAGATTACTGTCATTTTGCCTTCACAATCAGCATTTTAATTTGTTGTGGTTTTGGTTAATTATAAAGTGATCCTTACTTCCATTAAAAACCTTTTTAGAAGCATAATTTTTTTAAAAAAAGACTTTTAAGAAATGCATGATTTGTGGTTCAAATATGAATGATTCACACCCCCTATTGCCAAGAAAAATTCAATTATAATTTTAAAACAGCATATTTGTATAATGGCACTCCATTGAAAAGTATTAGAAGATATAGCAAAAGATCTTCTTGAAAAGTCTTCATTAAAATCTATTTGATAATAATCTAAAGGCAAAACCTGATTTGACCATCTAATTGTTCTTGAAAGTTGGAATATTTAAGACCTATCCTAATTTAATGGGAGAAGGCAATGGCACCCCACTCCAGTACTCTTGCCTGGATAATCCCATGGACGGAGGAGCCTGGTGGGCTGCAGTCCACGGGGTCACTGAGGGTCGGACACAACTGAGTGACTTCACTTTCAGTTTTCACTTTCATGCATTGGGGAAGGAAATGGCAACCCACTCCAGTGTTCTTGCCTGGAGAATCCCAGGGACGGGGGAGCCTGGTGGGCTGCCGTCTATGGGGTCGCACAGAGTCGGACACGACTGAAGCGACTTAGTAGTAGTAGTAGTATCCTAATTTAATACATATGGTTATATATAAATATATATGCATATAGCACATCTTCCCAAAAAGAATGTAAGAAAAGTATAATAAATATATATATGTAATAAAATATGACTAATATAAACATGGAATTAAGGAAAGAAATATTCTAACCATAATTATCACAATTAATATCAAATTAGTCTTGAGAATGTCCCTTAATTTTGAAAAGGATATTAAGATCCATATCTTGTCCAGGAATTGAGATTGTTTTGATTAGTTCACTTGTGTAATCTAAGTTCAATAAGTAATAATATTTAAATAAAGATTTATATGGTATAACATTAATTAGCATAACAATTACTCAACAATTAGAAATATACAAAACCTCTTCAAAATACAAGTAACTTTCAGTATAATTGTCAATAAATATTATATTACATATATTTCTGTTAAATATCTTACTGTATTTGTGAGAAAAATGGTTAAGACACTTAACAATTGGAGGATTTTACTATTTATGAGATCAATTATGCTAAAATCTTTGGTGAGAAATATATACTGTGAGAGTAATTTTAATTTTCCTGATTAATTAAAAAATTAGACTATAAAATGTATTTCCTGATTACTTGGGTTGTTCAGTTAACAGTCATATATTTTCCAGGTTTCTATATTTGTATACTCAATTACTTTTATATTAAAGCTATGAAATGTGTTTTCTGTTATATGTGTTTTACATATTTTCCCATGCAAAATTATCATTTAATTTTGTATATAGGACTTTTCTGGAAGGCCATAAAAACTATTGAAATTTCTTTTCCTTTGCTGGTCTGCTTAAATGGTCAATGATTGGTCAAATATTTCTGTTTTAGATGTCTATGTCCCTCTGAAATCATGTGATCTGTGCTGGCAACAGCGGTGGCTTTTAAATCACATAACGGTAAGTGTGCCAGGGCAGGGATCAGTCAGAACAAACGTGGACATGGTTTGGAACAGGTCCTGGAGCACCCACTCCTGTGATGCGCTCAGTCACTCCTCAGGCGCTGGTTAGGAAAAGGGACCGGAGGGAGGTCAGAGGACTCCCAGCGGAGTCTGCATGAGCACCGTCCCCTAAGGATTTAGACAGCTTTACTCTGGGGTGCTACGGATGCACGCCAGCACAGAATCTACATTGGTTGGCAGAGCAGGTTCTAAATGAGTTTTGCTTTCTTTGTAGCAAAGATTCTTCACTTCAAATAGTTTGACCAGATAAGCTAATTAAACCTTTCATTTTCATTAGTGAAGGAAAACAGGTCCCGTCTATCAGTTCCTGTGGGTTTTGTTGTTTTTCATGCATTTGCGCCCTTGTGTTTTTTGCTTTCTCTATGTCCAAGCATATTGGAATTTTAAAAAATAAAATAACATAGAAAAATCCTGTTACAGCAAAATAATGAACTGAGTTTTGAAGGTCCCTTCATTCTTTTTAAGAAACAAACAAACAAACAAAAAACAAAAGGAAATTATAGACAACTCTGAAACCTGTTCATTTTCTTTGTCCTAAAGATTAGTCCAATCTTGAATACACTGAAGGAGATAATTTGGGCAATAAGTTAAGCAAAGTAGGATATTATATACATGCCTACCACTTAAATTGGATATAATATTGAGAAAGTTACTTAATTCCTAATTTTTTAGGTTTGCATCTGGAAAATAAGGTGTGAAGTTTTGTATATGCGTGTATTCACACATTGTATCCTATGTATAGTATCAGTTCAGTCGCTCAGTCCGACTCTTTGTGACCCCATGAATCGCAGCACGCCAGGCTACCCTGTCCATCACCAACTCCCAGAGTTTACCCAAACTCATGTCCATTAACTTGGTGATGCCATCCAACTGTCTCATCCTCTGTCATACCCTTCTCCTCCGCCTTCAATCTCTCCCAACATCAGGGTCTTTTCAAATGAGTCAGCTCTTTGCATCAGATGGTCAAAATATTGGAGTTTCAGCTTCAGCATCAGTCCTTCCAATGAGCACTCGGGACTGATCTTTAGGATGGACTGGTTGGATCTCCTTGCTGTCCAAGGGACTCTCAAGAGTCTTCTCCAACACCACACTTCAAAAGCATCAATTCTTTGGTGCTCAGCTTTCTTCACAGTCCAACTCTCCCATCCATACATGACCACTGGAAAAAACATAGCCTTGACTAGACAGACCCTTGCTGGCAGTAATGTCTCTGCTTTTTAATATGCTATCTAGGTTGGTCATAACTTCTCTTCCAAGGAGTAAGCGTCTTTTAATTTCATGGCTGCAATCACCATCTGCAGTGATTTTGAAGTTCCCAAAAATAAAATCAGCCACTGTTTCCACTGGACTTCCCTGGTGGCTCAGACGGTAAAGCATCTGTCTACAATGAGAGAGACCTGGGTTCGATCCCTGGGTTGGGAAGATTCTTTGGAGAAGGAAATGGCAACCCACTCCAATACTCTTGCCTTGAAAATCCTATGGATGGAGGAGCTTGGTACAGGCTACTGTCCATGGGGTCTCAAAGAGTCGGGCACAACTGAGCAACTTCACCTTCACTGTTTCCACTGTTTCCCCATCTGTTTGCCATGAAGTGATGGGACCGGATGCCATGATCTTAGTTTTCTGAATGTTGAGCTTTAAGCTCAGATCAAGTAAATGTATAGTTTAGATAATGTATAAACAGTTTATATGCATATATGGATTAGAACTTAAATAGATTATTACTAGTTTTATATAAAACTTCACTTTCTTTTCATTAGAATTAGGGTTAAAATATGTGCTTAAATTTCAGTATGCCAAAAATGATATGAGTAAGCTAGGATCAAAATTTTTATAAATTTCCTATTATACCTAAGAGTATCTTAATTTTCACAAATTGTTCTGTTTGCAATGTCTGAATTAAAAAAAAAAATAGATGATAAATGGAAAAGATGCCACTGTGTCAAATTAGGCCAATCACTGAGTCAGTATTTCATCTTCCTCATGGATTTTCCTTACAATCCTCAAAGTAAGACTTCATTGAAAGAGATTATAGAAATAGCTTTCTTGAATATGCCTAATTAAAGCAGGGAGGGGAAGGCTATCAAAAGCTTTATGGAAAGCAATGAACTTTAGGGTACTGGTTGTTTTAAAATTCCAGGGCATTTTTCATAATTGCTTTTGGAATGAAAGCTTGGTCACAGCATAATTCACTTTCCTAAAACCCAGCATATATTCACAGGTAATTTTACTGAGACTATTTTTTAGACACTTTAAGCAATAGAATTGAGGGCATCTAGTATGTTAGTTCATGATACTAGGTGCAGTATATAGAAATACCTCCCTTGGATTATCATTGCACTAAGAATCTACATTGCTAGTCATTTATAATATCTGTTTGTGAAATTATACTAAAAGTATTAATGTTGCTAATGTTACATTCCCAACACATTAAGAGACTTGTTTTAATTGAGTTTAGTTTTTACTTTGTTCAAAATTTGTATTATAATATCACTTCCATACAGAATTACTAAGGTTTATATACCCTCGAGGATATTCCACCATACTGACATGGGATTTATGGACCCGACTTCCTGACTATATTTGAACATCAGTGGGAGTGGTGAAAAGTGTTGCCTAGGCTGAGCTCTCAATGCAAAAAGAGGAATAAATGGAACACTAGAGTATCTGCTCAGAGAAGATTGAGAATGATTAGTTTCAATACTTTCCTAGAAACTATCCAAAACTGCTATTTTAAAAAATATTGTTTAGTGTTGGCTTTACTGTTCAAAATATGTTTTATAGGTTTGTTTTTTCTGTTTCATTAGTTGTCTAAGAAAATTATATACACAAATTCTTCTAAATTGTTAAAATTTTATTTTTCTCTCTGGGATAGTTTTTGAAAGCTGTTTTGCTTTAATTTCTCTACGCCATAAAACTTTAATCTTCCTTTATTCCTTGGTGATTAATTGCTAAGGGTTTCCCCAAATTTATATAAGTGGAGACATATTTATCAATATTAATTACTTATTAATGTTTATCTAAATGATATTAATATGTTATCAATGCAATAAATTCCTAAAACAAATCTACAGTATATTCCTGCCTGCTTAGTAGATATATTAGGTCCACAAATTTATCTACATTTCTAATATCATTTCAAAGGATATGATAATAACATATCTGCCTCTCAGAATTGTCCAGGTGTCTTAATGATTTTTATTTCTTGCTCATGATAACATTGTCAATTCTAGGTATATCATGTTGTCTTGATGAATTGAGTTATTTAGGCATTATCAGTTTTCATGAAAAGATCATTTTGAAACTAGAGTGATCAGTTCTTTTTATTATTTTAAAAATTCTTTTAATATTCAGTATTGCAGGGAACATAATATAGCACCTCTTATTTGCTGTAATGTAATACTGTATAGAAAGAGGAAATATAAAATGCATATGTTGTACATTGTTGAGGTTAATGATGGATGATGGGTACAGTGAGGTTTTATGCTCTTTATATATGTTTCAATCTTGTCATTATGAAAAAAGCAAAGCGAAAAGTATCCAAATAGAATGGGCTTTATTAAAATACCATGAATTAAAGAAAATGAACATAAAAATACCAAAAGCAAAAAATAAAAATGTTTGCAAACTTTGAATGCATTACATAATTCTACATACTAAATCTATGGGTTCTAAGTATCTAAAGTAAGTCTGTTAAAGGTAGTTTCAAATATTATAAAGAATGTTATAGCAGAATTTTTTAAAAATTCCCAAAATCAATGTATTTAAGACATTCAATCTGTTTACTGTACTATACATTTGGCAACTCTGTATGCCCTAAGATATAATAAGTCTCTAACACTCGTATGTGTTATGGAAAAGAGAGTAATCCACAAAGATATGGAATTAAAATAAGTACAAAAAAAAATAAGTACAATAGGATCACATCTTAGCAAAGAAAAACAAAGAGACTAGTTAAAATATATTGATTTTGAGGCTGAGTAATATATTTGACATATTGGGGATAAAGATAATCTTAGCTCAGGGTCTCAGAATAATTCATCATTAATCAGGATTCAATGTAAATAGGAGCTCCTTAATTATGTCCTCTACCAGTAAGTTTTATAAATAGCAATTACATAATATTTTGATTTTGGTTGTTATTTTTAAACATTTTACCTCCTGTTAAACAGTTGCCTTCCCTGAACTACTACTCATGGAAAGGAAATTTACTGGAATAAAGGAGTATAATTCTTGTCTTTCAAAGATCTCCCTATGCTAAAACATCACAATTGCAACCTTTTTCTACCAAGCACTAGATAGTGGGTCTTTCCTATGAAACGGAATATGCCATTTTAACAGTAACATTATTTGAGCAGTTTTAACTCAAGTATGCTAATGATATAATGTTTCGCTTTTTTTATATTTAAATTATGTGGTTCTCTCCTATTTGATTACTTTATAGTAATCTCTAGACTTGTGATCAAAGTTATCTTTAAACAGGGGCTGATTCATTTCAGAAGTTTTTGTTCATTTCTCCTAAAGGGAACTCAAGGCTTCAGAATACCATATGGGTTTCAACCATTTTAAATAGCCACAAGAAAAAGATTCAAAGGTTATGAGGGAGGCTAGGGATGATCTTCTCTGGGGGAGAGGGGGGGTGGTCTCAACAAACAGTACTGATTCTCACCTACTTCAATGATATACTTCTGCTTCAAGGACAGAGGATTGGACCGGATGACTTTATAAAATTCACTTCGGCCCTATTGTTGGAAAATTACAGAAAACAGCCTTCATCAAATACCCTTGATCAGAAAGTTACACCCTCCCCCATCTAGATTTCTGTCCTGTTTTCTTCTAAAGAAAAGCATTAGATTCATATTTTAAATACAACACCCTTTGGTTCCACATATTTGTACTTTCTGTGGTATAACTTGTAGATTTTGCTGCTTTTGAAGATAAGGAGCTAGATGTCATGATTCAAATAATTATTGAAAGACTTACTGAATAAAATGAATATATGTGATTCTACCACACAGTTCCAAACTACATTCAATTTTAAAACACATAATTCCAAAAATGTATAAGCTTAGGAGCAAAACTTAGTCTTTTTTGATGCTATTATTACTTTGAATGGAAAAAAAAAACTGTAATTCTTAGGAATTCAGCATTTAATCTTAAAGTTCATTCAACCAACACTTTGTCTCAAGCGAGTCAACAATTGTTTTACCTCATTTTCTTTCTTTTTTAACTTTATTGGGGAAGAAAATTAGTTTACTTATTGAATTATCTTCACAAATAGACATTATTAAGGCACTTACTTCTGAATTCATTTTGAGCCTCTCTGTCAATCCATATGAATTTTCACCCTCAAATTCTTACACATCAGCTGGTATTAAACTTTTATTTTGATAATAAAAGAATGCCTTTTCTTCACGTATTTTCTGAACAGTTAAAAAATAATGCAACTTAAATCTGAAAATGCAGTAACAGGAGGAGATTGGTGTGTTTACCACTAAAAAATGATGATGGTAAAGTGGATGCTTAATCTGCTCAATCGGGAAGTGAAAACCTCCCGATTTTTATCTCATTGCCATTGTCATTTGCCTATAGGTTGCAGAAAGTATGTGTCATTTAAGGCAGAGGCCTTATCTAATTGACTTGTTGCCTAGTTATAGGGTTAGGTGGAAATATGTTTCCATGAAGGGTTTAAAACTTCAGTTGGATTACCAAATTAACACTATATTTCTGCGATTCACTAGCTGGTAACTTTGCCAACTGTTTATTATATTTAGAACTCACTCATAAACACATATTATGTGTCATATCCTATGCTAATCCCCAATAAGATCCAGCCCAAGCCCTTAAGGAATCACAAGATGGGGCATTTAGCTATAGAAACTACCATATAATGGTGTGGTAAAAATAAAACACCCATTGGAATCAAGGGAGGATCAGAAAGCAGGTTCAATTTCTTTCAGTGAATGTAGAAATAAACACAGATACCCTAGAAAAGTTTCCAGAATTTTTGTAGGATTACAAATGAAAATGGAGTTTCTGTAACAGTTCATTTTAACTGAAAAGCACTGTCCACATTGATTTATTAACAAATCCTTTAGCAGATGATCTATTTACTTTTAAGATAAAAGGATGAATTTAATTCTTCTGTCATGAACCTTCACGTGTATTTTTTATATTGTAAAGAGTAAATTGAAGGACAGTTAAACTAGCAAGTTGTAATGCTTCTGACCAAAATTCTGGTATTAACAAGCAAGTAAAAACTTAAACAGGAAATATGCAAAAATATGCTACATGCATGCTTGCGTGCTAAGCAACATCAGTCGTGTCCAACTCTTTGTCACACTGTGGACTGTAGCCCACCAGGCTCCTCTGTCCATGGGACTTTCCAGGCAAGAACACTGCAGAGGGTTGCTGTGCCCTCCTCCAGGGGGTCTTTCTGACACAGGGATCGAAGTTGCATCTCTTATGTCTCCTGCTTTGGCTTTACTACTTTATAGCTAGTGCCACCACATAAAGAGGCTAATTTTTTAAAGAAAGGAAATATATTAAATAATGATAGAAATTCCTGAAAAAAAAAAAAAAAAACAACTTTTTTCTTCCGTTTCTGAGTCACCTGACATAAATTCAGAAAATGCTACTACTGAGACACTTAGACAAGACTAGCCGTTATGCCCTCTTAGGTGACACTGCTGTGAGTCGCTGGATTGAATGTTCCAGCCCCAGAATCACACTTGTTTTGTTACCCTTGATGGTGAGGACGGTCCTGAGGTGCAGACAGGGAGCAAAATCTCATCAAGCCCTCATATTACGTTTGCTGTGGACTCTGGCCTAGCCGTCAAGGGAGTTTTACGGAGGCAAAACATATCTCGCAGTTCAGTTCAGATCAGTTCAGTCGCTCAATCATGTCCGACTCTTTGCGACCTCATGAATCACAGCACTCCAGGCCTCCCTGTCAGTCACCAACTCCCGGAGTTCACTCAGACTCACGTCCATCGAGCCAGGGATGCCATGCAGCCATCTCATCCTCTGTCGTCCCCTTCTCCTCCCGCCCTCAATCCCTCCCAGCATCAGAGTCTTTTCCAATGAGTCAACTCTTCGCATGAGGTGGCCAAATTACTGGAGTTTCGCCTTTAGCATCATTCCTTCCAAAGAAATCCCAGGGCTGATCTCCTTCAGAACGGACTGGTTGGATCTCCTTGCAGTCCAAGGGACTCTCAAGAGTCTTCTCCAACACCACAGTTCAAAGGCATCAATTCTTCGGCACTCAGCTTTCTTCACAGTCCAACTCACATCCATACATCACCACTGGAAAAACCATAGCCTTGACTAGACGGACCTTTGTTGGCAAAGTGATGTCTTTGCTTTTCAATATGTTACCTAGGTTGGTCATAATTTTTCTTCAAAGGAGTAAGCGTCTTTTAATTTCATGGCTACAGTCATCATCTGCCGTGATATTGGAGCCCCAAAAATAAAGTCTGACACTGTTTCCACTGTTTCCCCATCTATTTCCCATGAAGTGATGGGACCAGATGTCATGATCTTCGTTTTCTGAATGTTGAGCTTTAAGCCAACTTTTCCACTCTCCTCTTTCACTTTCATCAAGAGACTTTTTAGTTCCTCTTCACTTTCTGCCATAAAGGTGGTGTCATCTGCATATCTGAGGTTATTGATATTTCTCCTGGCAATCTTGATTCCAGCTTGCACTTCTTCCAGCCCAGCGTTTCTCATGATGTACTCTGCATAGAAGTTAAATAAGCAGGGTGACAATATATAGCCTTGACGTACCCTTTTCCTATTTGGAACCAGTCTGTTGTTCCATGTCCAGTTCTAACTGTTGCTTCCTCACCTGCATACAGGTTTCTCAAGAGTCAGGTCAGGTGGTCTGGTATTCCCATCTCTTTCAGAATTTTCCACAGTTTATTATGATCCACACAGTCAAAGGCCTTGGCACAGTCAATAAAGCAGAAATAGATGTTTTTCTGGAACTCTCTTGCTTTTTCAATCATCCAGCAGATGTTAGCAATTTGATCTCTGGTTCCTCTGCCTTTTCTAAAACCAGCTTGAACATCTGGAAGTTCATGGTTCATGTATTGCTGAAGCCTGGCTTGGAGAATTTTGAGCATTACTTTACTAGCATGTGAGATGAGTGCAATTGTGTGGTAGTTTGAGCATTCTTTGGCATTGCCGTTCTTTGGGATTAGAATGAAAACTGACCTTTTCCAGTCCTGTGGCCACTGCTGAGTTTTCCAAATTTGCTGGCATATTGAGTGCAGCACTTTCACAGCATCATCTTCCAGGATTTGGAATAGCTCAACTGGAATTCCATCACCTCCGCTAGCTTTGTTCGTAGTGATGCTTTCTAAGGCCCACTTGACTTCACATTCCAGGATGTCTGGCTCTAGGTCAGTGATCACACCATCGTGATTATCTGGGTCGTGAAGACCTTTTTTGTATAGTTATTCTGTGTATTCTTGCCACCTCTTCTTAATATCTTCTGCTTCTGTTAGGTCCATACCATTTCTGTCCTTTATCGAGCTCATCTTTGCATGAAATGTTCCCTTGGTATCTTTAATTTTCTTGAAGAGATCTCTAGTCTTTCCCATTCTGTTGTTTTCCTTTATTTCTTTGCATTGATCGCTGAGGAAGGCTTTCTTATCTCTTCTTGCTATTCTTTGGAACTCTGCATTCAGATGCTTATATCTTTCCTTTTCTTTTTTTTATTTATTTATTTGTTAAATTTTATTTTTAAACTTTATAATATTGTATTAATTTTGCCAAATATCGAAATGAATCTGCCACAGGTATACCTGTGTTCCCCATCCTGAACCTCCTCCCTCCTCCCTCCTCCCTCCCCATACCCTCGCTCTGGGTCATCCCAGTGCACCAGCCCCTAGCATCCAGTATCGTGCATCGAACCTGGACTGGCGACTCGTTTCATACATGATATTATACATGTTTCAATGCCCTTCTCCCAAATCTTCCCACTCTCTCCCTTTCCCACAGAGTCCATAAGACTGATCTATACATCAGTGTCTCTTGTGCTGTCTTGTACACAGGGTTATTGTTACCATCTTTCTAAATTCTATATATATGTGTTAGTATACTGTATTGGTGTTTTTCTTTCTGGGTTACTTCACTCTGTATAATAGGCTCCAGTTTCATCCACCTCATTAGAACTGATTCAAATGTATTCTTTTTAATGGCTGAGTAATACTCCATTGTGTATATGTACCACTGCTTTCTTATCCATTCATCTGCTGATGGACATCTAGGTTGCTTCCATGTCCTGGCTATTATAAACAGTGCTGCGATGAACATTGGGGTACAAGTGTCTCTTTCCCTTCTGGTTTCCTCAGTGTGTATGCCCAGCAGTGGGATTGCTGGATCATAAGGCAGTTCTATTTCCAGTTTTTTAAGGAATCTCCACACTGTTCTCCATAGTGGCTATACTAGTTTGCATTCCCACCAACAGTGTAAGAGGGTTCCCTTATCTCCACACCCTCTCCAGCATTTATTGCCTGTAGACCTTTGGATCGCAGACATTCTGACTGGCGTGAAATGGTACCTCATAGTGGTTTTGATTTGCATTTCTCTTCTTTGCTTTTCGTTTCTCTTCTTTTCACAGCTATTTGTAAGGCCTCCCCAGACGGCCATTTTGCTTTTTGCATTTCTTTTCCATGGGGATAGTCTTGATCCCTGGCTCCTGTACAATGTCACGAACCTCATTCCATAGTTCATCAGGCACTCTATCTATCAGATCTAGGCCCTTAAATCTATTTCTCACTTCCACTGTATAATCATAAGGGATTCGATTTAGGTCATACCTGAATGGTCTAGTGGTTTTCCCTACTTTCTTCAATTTCAGTCTTAATTTGGCAATAAGGAGTTCATGATCTGAGCCACAGTCAGCTCCTCGTCTTGTTTTTGTTGACTGTATAGAGCTTCTCCATCTTTGGCTGCAAAGAATATAATCAATCTGATTTCAGTGTCGACCATCTGGTGATGTCCATGTGTAGAGTCTTCTCTTGTGTTGTTGGAAGAGGGTGTTTGTTATGACCAGTTCATTTTCTTGGCAAAACTCTATTAGTCTTTTCCCTGCTTCATTCCGTATTCCAAGGCCAAATTTGCCTGCTACTCCAGGTGTTTCTTGACTTCCTACTTTTGCATTCCAGTCCCCTATAATGAAAAGGACATCTTTTTTGGGTGTTAATTCTAAAAGTTCTTGTAGGTCTTCATAGAACCATTCAACTTCAGCTTCTTCAGCGTTACTGGTTGGGGCATAGACTTGGATTACTGTGATATTGAATGGTTTGCCTTGGAAACCAACAGAGATCATTCTGTCATTTTTGAGATTGCATCTAAATACAGCATTTCAAACTCTTTTGTTGACCATGATGGCTACTCCATTTCTTCTGAGGGATTCCTGCCTGCAGTAGTAGATATAATGGTCATCTGAGTTAAATTCACCCATTCCAGTCCATTTTAGTTTGCTGATTCCTAGAATGTTGACATTCCCTCTTGCCATCTCTTGTTTGACCACTTCCAATTTGCCTTGATTCATGGACCTGACATTCCAGGTTCCTATGCAATATTGCTCTTTACAGCATCGGACCTTGCTTCTATCACCAGTTACATCCATAACTGGGTATTTTTTTTGCTTTGGCTCCATCCTGTCATTCTTTCTGGAGTTATTTCTCCACTGATCTCCAGTAGCATATTGGGCACCTACCAACCTGGGCAGTTCCTCTTTCAGTATCCTATCATTTTGCCTTTTCATACTGTTCATGGGGTTCTCAAGGCAAGAACACTGAAGTGGTTTGCCATTCCCTTCTCCAGTGGACCACATTCTGTCAGACCTGTCCACCATGACCATATCTAGCAGAGTGCTCGGTAAATGTTAACTTCCTTTCAGAGACACATAACAGGGTGAAATTTTAAAGCAGATGAAAAAAATATAATAAAAGGAGAGGGAATAATGTTCACTTTTCAGTGACAGTCTAAGCACATTTAAAAAGACAAAATGCACACAATGTCCAATTACTTTCAAAGTAGAGTTTAGTTCACTAGGAGGAGGACCTTTTGCAATAAGCCATGTTATCAGCTCGTAAATCTCCAGTGGGAATGATCAACACCTGGGTGGGGGGGATGGTGATAAGAAAGTGCTATGGATGTTGACAATAGGATTCTAGTATTTTGTGTCATTTAGGCAGACGCTTGAGAGTCCCTTGGACCACAAGGAGATCCAACCAGTCCATCCTAAAGGAAATCAGCCCTGGGTGTTCTTTGGAAGGAATGATGCTAAAGCTGAAACTCCAGTACTTTGGCCACCTCATGCGAAGAGCTGACTCATTGGAAAAGACTCTGATGCTGGGAGGGATTAGGGGCAGGAGGAGAAGGGGACAACAGAGGATGAGATGGCTGGATGGCATCACCGACTCGATGGACAGGAGTTTGAGTGAACTCCGGGAGTTGGTGATGGACAGGGAGGCCTGGCGTGCTGCAATTCATGGGGTCGCAACGAGTCAGACACGACTGAGTGACTGAACTGAACTGAACTGAGGCAGTTGTATGGATACATTGACCTCGCAGGTCACCTGGCTATCATTAGGAATTAATCTAAGATCAAAGAGACCACGAGTGTTTTAAGCCCAAAGGCAGAGCTGACCTGTTTGGTTGTATCTGGAAAAAGAGCAACTCCCGAATTCAAGGTAGGCCAAACTGGGAGGGTGAAGACACTATCATACTGCCCTGGATAGGCGGAAGAGCAAGGGTCAGGAAAATCTTCTGAACTCTGAGCTTCTGAGGATGGATGCAAAGTTTTCAACTCTAGTAACTGATGTGTGTTACTTTTGTGCATTAATATAAGTGAGGATATTTCTTTATGTACAAATTTGGAGCTTTGCAGAACATAAAAAATGTATAAATTGATATAGTAGGAATGCTTGTGACCTTCTCTATGCCCACCTGAATGATCATGCTTTTTTCTGAAAAATTAAACTAATAAGCAATTCAAAACATACTTAGATATTTTCAGAATAGCCAGGCCAGAAAACAATGTCAAAAAGCATTTGCTAGAAACTAAGCAATGTTTTTCCAAGGATTTCCTAAGCTCAGCATTTGTTTCACAACAATGCACATTTTCCAAGTGAAAGAAAGACAGAGAGGAAAAAAAAAACAACAACAGAGAATCATATTAAAACTGATGATCTAATCTAGAAAATGCCTTTGAGCAATTTCAAGTCTGCCATTCACAGTTTGTGTTTTTTTTTTTAATTTACTCTGTATGTACTAGTCTCTCACCATATGTTGACTTCCAGTAAAAAAGACAACACTTAACTTCAATACAGGATAGACTCTTATGTGAAGAGTCATTTGTTAGGAGTTCTGTTTCTTTAAATTCAAAAATCTCATGTCTAGATCAACATTTTTACATTGTATCATTACGATACATAGAGGACCTGAGTATATAGGTACCCAAAAACATGGAATATAGAGAAAATAACAGGAAGGAGCCATGAAAAAAGTGAGCACGTGTATTTTAAGAGCTCTGCCAACAAAGGTTCGTCTAGTCAAGGCTATGGTTTTTCCTGTGGTCATGTATGGATGTGAGAGTTGGACTGTGAAGAAGGCTGAGCACAGAAGAATTGATGCTTTTGAACTGTGGTATTGGAGAAGACTCTTGAGAGTCCCTTGGACTGCAAGGAGATGCAACCAGTCCATTCTGGGATTTCTTTGGACGGAATGATGCTGAAGCTGAAACTCCAGTACTTTGGCCACCTCATGCGAAGAGTTGACTCATTGGAAAAGACTCTGATGTTGGGAGAGATTGAGGGCAAGAGGAGAAGGGGATGACAGACGATGAGATGGCTGGATGGCATCACTGACTCCATGGACGTGAGTCTGAGTGAACTCCGGGAGTTGGTGATGGACAGGGAGGCCTGGCGTGCTGTGATTCATGGGGTTGCAAAGAGTCGGACACGACTCAGCGACTGATCTGATCTGATACTTGATTGAAAATCGGAATTGATGTAGGGAATATAATATTTTTTATAGAAGTAAAATATATGTGCAGTAAAATGCACAGAAGTATAAGTGCTTATGATTTTTTTTTTTTTTTTTTTTTACAAATCAAACTTACCAGTTGTTCACAGCACATCGATTAAGAACCCATCTCAGATTTCCTTACCTCCTTCCCAGAGCAGCATTAGTAGTCTGACTTCTGATAACATAAATTGGTTTTTTAGTTTGTTGCTTTTGTACTTTGTTTTAATACAGTAATCCTGGTTTTGTGTCTGACTTCTTTTGTAAAATTCATTCATATCGTGGTTTGTTGTTTTCAATCATTCATTCTTATTGCTGCGTAGTATTCCATTCTACTCAAGATAAGCTGCTGCTGCTAAGTCGGGGCAGTCGTGTCTGACTCTGTGCAACCCCATAGACAGCAGCCCACCAGGCTCCCCCGTCCCTGGGATTCTCCAGGCAAGAACACTGGAGTGGGTTGCCATTTCCTTCTCCAGTGCATGAAAGTGAAAAGTGAAAGTGGAGTCGCTCAGTCGTGTCCGAGTCTTCGTGATCCCATGGACTGTAGCCTGCTACTTCACTGATTTTCAGATTTTCACTATTGTGATTAAAGTAGTGGTCTGATCAAAGACTTTTGTGACTATTTGGGTGCACTTTTGTTGGAAATATGTGGAAATATACCCAGAAGTTGAATTGCTGAGTAACATGGTAGGTGTATGCTCAAGTTTATGAGAAACTTCCACGAACGTTTCCTGAGTGACTTCACTAAGGAGAACTTCTATGGTGTAACTTGTTTCACAGTCTCACTAAGGCTTGATGCTTTCTATCTTTTTAAATTTATTTATTCTGGTGCGTGTGCAGCGGTGTATATTTTTAGTGGGAACTTTCATAATGAATAATAGTAATGGCATCTTATAAATCTATTAGGCATTTTGATTTTTCTTTTGTAAACTGGTCATGACATTTGTCCTGTTTTCAATTGTCTTTTTCTTATGATGCCTTTTCACAATCTAGATTTACACCCTTTGTGAGTTATATATATTGTTCAAAGCTGTCCTTGCTCCCTACTTGCCTTTCCATTTCCATAATGAATACTTTGAAGAACAGAAGTATTTTTTTGCTTATTGCAATTCAATGTATAATTTTGCTTTTACAAGTAGAGTTTTGTGACCTATTTAAGAAATATTTGACTATTTCAACACCATGAAATCGATTTCTTCTAAACATTTACTGTTCTAATTTTCATACTTTGACCTAAAGTTTTATTGAAATACTTTTTTTTTTTCCAGAAAAGAAAAATTCCTCTCCATTACTTAATGCAACTTTTATACACACACATATATATATGCATACAGGCTTCTCAGGTGACGCTGGTGGTCAAGAAACTGCCTGCCAGCGCAGGAGACATAAGAGACTTGAATTTGGTCCCTGGGTAGGGAAGATCCCCTGGAGGAAAGCACTCCAGTAGATTTAGCATATATATACACACTCTACAGACTCTTATGCACATACCTTCATTCATTATTTTTTTTAATTTATGTATACATTTATTTTGTTCTTTAATAAAATATACCTTTTCCTTTGGTATAGGCATGTTTTAATAGTCATGCAGTTTGTACACATCCCATGAAGAAAAAGGAAAACAACACATTTCAACTTACGTCTATTTTAAGAAGCATCAATTAGCCATTCAGCTCATTAAAGCTCACTATTAAATAGCATATAACGTGAAAAACACACCATTGAAATAATTTATTTTTTTAGTTTAGTTAAAATTAATTAAAATTGTTTTCACTAAGTTCTCACACTTGGCATGTAAAACTTTATAAAATGGTTAACAAAAGGTAATATTTGAGATTCATTAAATCAGCAGGCATTTTTCTACTGAAAAGCAAAAGCATGTTGGTTCTACCCTCGATATTTTAAGATTTGTAAAATTTTAAATGTTAATGACAATATTTACTGTCAATTCAGACACTGGGATATGTATAAAGATTGAAAATAAAGGATGAGGTAAATTTTGGTTAATATAGCAATAGGTCTTTACCTGAAAGATAGTTTACACTAATTATATAGATTGCCGGGAGAAATATCAATAACCTCAGATATGCAGATGACACCACCCTTATGGCAGAAAGTGAAGAGGAACTAAAAAGACTCTTGATGAAAGTGAAAGAGGAGAGTGAAAAAGTTGGCTTAAAGCTCAACATTCAGAAAACAAAGATCATGGCATCTGGTCCCATCACTTCATGGGAAATAGATGGGGAAACAGTGGAAACAGTGTCAGATTTTATTTTTTTGGGCTCCAAAAACACTGCAGATGGTGACTGCAGCCATGAAATTAAAAGATGCTTACTCCTTGGAAGAAAAGTTATGACCAACCTAGATAGCATATTCAAAAGTAGAGACATAACTTTGTCAACAAAGGTCCGTCTAGTCAAGGCTATGGTTTTTCCTGTGGTCATGTATGGATGTGAGAGTTGGACTGTGAAAGAAGCCTGAGTGCTGAAGAATTGATGCTTTTGAACTGTGGTGTTGGAGAAGACTCTTGAGAGTCCCTTGGACTGCAAGGAGATCCAACCAGTCCATTCTGAAGGAGATCAGCCCTGGGATTTCTTTGGAAGGAATGATGCTAAAGCTGAAACTCCAGCACTTTGGCCTTCTCATGCGAAGAGTTGATTCATTGGAAAAGACTCTGATGCTGGAAGGGATTAGGGGCAGGAGGAGAAGGGGACAACAGAGGATGAGATGGCTGGATGGCATCACCGACTCGATAGACGTGAGTCTGAGTGAACTCGATAGACGTGAGTCTGAGTGAACTCCGGGAGTTGGTGATGGACAGGGAGGCCTGGCATGCTGCGATTCATGGGGTTGCAAAGACTCAGACATGACTGAGCAACTGAACTGAACTAATGAGTATATGTACATTTGTTTTTATAAACATATTCACACTCATATAAATATATACATATATGTGTGCATATATATATATATCATTTCTGAGAGAGCACATAAATATGGCAATAAACTTTCTCAAAAATTTTTTTAAAATTGATCAAATCACACTTTTGCTATTGCTACCCCTGGAAAGGGAAACATCAGATAAAGCCATCGTAGCAGAAACTTATTCAAGATTGTTTATTAGTGTACCTCCAATAAAAGAGAAATTAAGAACTAATTCGAGAAGCATCATTCTCCTGTAGTGTCATTAGCTTTAATTTATTTCCATTTTTTATGTGAAGAAAATGTCAAGTGGCCCTAATTACATGTTAAAATAGAAATGCTAAACAGTGACCACTAGAAATCTTGCTATTGTGCACAATTCTTATAAGGGGCCTTGCTCCTACCTTTCTCTGTAGATTAGCAGAGAGAAATACAGAGATTGAGAGATCAAGAGCAAGAGAGTGATTTTTTTTTTTTTCAAAGATGAGTACAGTACACTTTTTGAAAAAGGAGTGTCTCACTTTGACAAAGAATTAAGCATGTAGGAGTAAATCAAGAAATCAAGGTGTGACTCCCTTCCAGAAATAAGTACATTTTTCATATCTTCCTCCATCTATAAAATCCCTTGTTAATTCTGAATTCCACATTCCAATTTAAATTGTTATAAATATTATATCCTTTGATTTCTTAAAAATGGAGAAGGTGATGGCACCTCACTCCAGCACTCTTGCCTGGAAAATCCCATGGACAGAGGAGCCTGGTAGGCTGCAGTCTGTGGGGTCTCGAAGAGTGGGACATGACTGAGCGACTTTACTTTCACTTTTCACTTTCATGCACTGGAGAAGGAAATGGCAACCCACTCCAGTGTTCTTTCCTGGAGAATCCCAGGGATAAGGGAGAGTGGTGGGCTGCCATCTATGGGGTCGCACAGAGTCGGACATGACTGAAGCGACTTAGCAGCAGAGAATAAAATGGTATACTGTGTTAAAAAGTCTTTAAACAATGATTAGTATTACAATATCTTTTTTAGATTTCTATATTTTCTGGAGTTTAACATAACAAAACATATTTAATGAGAACACAGGAGTTAGATTTGCTATCGCTTTTAACTTACTTTCTACATTTTTGTGATAAAGAAAATCATCCTTAAAACACTTATGTAGCTTTGTCCAAAAGAGTATAGGGTTACCAACTCACTTATCAGATCAACTGTGCCCCTACTGTCCTCTCCAAGACCTAACACACTGGACAGTTCGTCTAACTTAGGTCTGTGTTGGTCATTTCTGGTGGATCTGTGGTAAAGAATTTGCCTGCATGCAGGAGCCACAGGAGACATGGGTTTGATCCCTGGGTGGGGAAGATCCCCTGGAGGAGGGAATGGCAATCCATTCCAGTATTCTCGCCTGGAGAATCCCCATGGACAGAGGAGCCTGGCAGGCTACAGTCATGGGGTTGCAAAGAGTCGGACTTAATTGACTCGACTTACACACACACGCACACACACATCCGTGTTGCTTCCCATCATTACTAGCACACAGCCTGGCAATGAAAAGACATTTAGCATATATGTACACTAATAACTTCATTGGAAACATTGATGAATATGAATGGATTTTCTCAAAGTATCTGTTTAACTCTACCAAGAATTACAGTCACCTTTTGTGAGATCAGTAACTTAATTTGTGAAGCTATCTTAGAGAAAAAAGTATACAAAATTAGTAATGTAAATTGTGGAACAAAGTAAATGTTTATTTTGAAAAGAAAAATTAAATCACAAAACATAATAAAATCATGTTTTAAGGAGTGTATTAGTTTTGTATAGTTGCTGTAACACATTTACACAAATTTATTGGCCTAGAACAATACAGTTTTATTCTCTTTCAGTTCTGGAGAACAAAAGTCCAAGATCAGTTTCATGTTAAAGTCAAGGGTCATTAGGGCCATGATTTCTTCAAAGGCTCTAGAGAAAAATCTGTTTTATATATGTGTGTTTAAATTGCATATGTATATCAATATTAAGTTTTTAAAACATGGTTGCATTTTAGTTGCTATTCCTTTAAATTTGTATTTAATGATGATTTATTTCTTACCTTAATAAACAAAATTTACAATTCACATTAGCATAATATAGGCTTTTAACAGTCCTGCAGTAAAGAATCCCACTAAATTCTGTTTATCCCAGTGCTTCCCAATGCTATAGACTATGGAAGACTTTCAGTTCTTTTGACTCATGTTTATATGTATATTCAAGAGAAATGGATGTTTCTCAAAACCCAATGAGGAAATT
Organism: Bos indicus; assembly: GCF_029378745.1. Lineage (NCBI taxonomy): Eukaryota > Metazoa > Chordata > Mammalia > Artiodactyla > Bovidae > Bos > Bos indicus. The sequence continues at coordinate 104,945,460 of NC_091766.1, forward strand.
AAACTGATTGTTAATTTTTAAAAATTAAAAAAAAATAAATTGCATATATATATATATATATATATATATATATATATATATATAGGCTTCCCTCATAGCTCAGTTGGTAAAGAATCCACCTGCAATGCATATCCATATGTGCATATATCAGTTCAGTTTATTTTCTCAGTTGTCCCACTCTTTGCAACCTGATAGACTGCAGCACGCCAGGCTTACCTGTCCATCACCAACTCCCGGAGTTTACTCAAGCTCATGTCCATTGAGTCAGTGATGCCATCCAACCATCTCAACCTCTGTCGTCCCCTTCTCTCGCCTTCAATCTTTCCCAGACTTTCTGCCTTCAAAACCCTTCACTCTTTTTTTAGATGCTTTTTCTATATAGGTCATTACAAAGTACTGAGTAGAGATCTCTGGTGCTATACAGTATCTATTTTATATATAGCAGTGTCTAGATGTCAATCCCAATCTCCCAATTGGTCCCTCCTCCCCCCTTATCACCTGGTCATCATAAATCTGCTTTCCTCATCTGTAACTGTACTTCTTTTTTATAGATAAGTTCATTTGTAACCTTTTTTATAGACTCTACATGTAAACAGTATCATATGATATTTTACTGAGTCAGACTCACCTCACTCAGTACAACAATGTATATAGCTCCATCCTTGTGGCTGCAAATGGAATTATTTTGTTCTTTTTTGTGGCTGAGTAATATTCCATTGGGCTTCCTGGGTGGCTCAGCAGTGAAGAATATGTCTGCCAAGCAGGAGATGCAGATTTGATCCCTGGTTGTGAAAATCCCCTGGAGAAGGAAACAGTAAACCATTCTTGTATTCTTGCTTGGGAAATCCCATGGACAGAGAAGCCTGGTGGGCTGCAGTCCGTGGGGTTGCAAAAGAGTTGGAAATGACTTAGCAACAAACTTTTCCCTTTCAATATTCCATTGTCTAACTGGACGACCACATCGTCTTTATCCACTCTTCTGCTGATGAACATTTAGGCTGCTTCCCTATCCTGGCTATTGTAAATAGTACTGCAGTGAACATTGGGGTGCATGTATCTTTTTGAATTACGGTTTTCTTCGGGTATATGCCCAGGAGTGGGATTGCAGGATCATAAGTTAGCTCTATTTTTCAGTGTTTTAGGAACCTCCATACCGTTCTCCATAATGACCATACTGATTTACATTCCACCAGTAGAGGATTCCTTTCTGTCCACGCCTTCTCTAGCATTTATTGTTTGTAGATTTTTGATACTGGCCATTCTGTGAGGTGAAACTACCTCATTATAGTTTTGATTTGCATTTCTCTAATAATTAGTGATGTTGGACATCTTTCCATTTGTATTTTGGCTATCAATATGTCTCTGGAGAAACAATTATTTAGATCTTCTGCCCATTTTTGAGTTGAGCTGTGTTTTCAATACTGAGCAGCATGAACTGTTTCTACATCTTGCAGGCTAATCCCTGGTTGGCTGCTTCATTTGTAAAATGACATTTTGCAATATTTTTTTCTGCTTAGAGAATGGAGATATGACAATTTTCTCTGGTAAGTATTTTTTTGTTATTCTCAACTGTTGGGACACCTAAAACATGTGATAACATACATAGACATATATACTATTTTTAATACAGATCCGAGTTGGTGTCTCATACATGTTTAACATCCTAGTAAAAATTATATGGAGCATTTATATTTATGTACCCCACAGGAAGGAACTTCAGTTTGACTAAGTGTTGATAAATTTGGTGTAAGCCAAATTTTATACAATTGATGTTGGGAAGTATTTTGCACAGACTGATTTCTGGCTCCCATTCAGCTCTCCTCTACTATCCCACACTTCCTATGCCAGGCAGCACCACAGGACTTATCCATCCCACCAAACCTCCTAGACCTTTGAGACACAATACAATGCTATGCATTCAGCACTGTGGGCAGCAGTAGAACTATTTCTAGAACCTATACCTACAGGGGGCATCTAGCAATAACTTACCCCTGCACAAAAGAAATGGGAACCACCTAATTATATCTTTTAAAAATTCAAACTAAATATTTTCCAAAACTTTCACTTAGCTGGATCCAAACATTTTTCACAGTGCCACAACACACCATGATTCAAAGAGAAGTAAGACTGAGGGGAAGTTAGAGTGGAAAGAAACAGTGGTTTTAAGCTGGGGTTAAAGTATCTTGTTTCAACAAAATTTACAGGAACATATGGCCCTGTGAATCCATTGTCAGGGTTCTTCCCAGGGCACTGGAAGGGGTCATGAAATGAGAAGCTGGTGTGTGTGTCTGTACAGCTAAAGCTAACATGATATTGTAATCAAATATACCTCAATAAAAATGATAATGTTTAAGGTTAGAAATTAATATTAAGGCATAGAAATAACAGAAATCTTAACAGAAAAAAACAACATATGCTCCTGAGATGTTTTGCTGTTTCATTTTAATGTTTTCATTGTTTTTGTTGCTTATATCTTCGCTTTTGGTAGATTTAAATATCTTGAGGAATGTAAAAATAGTATCAATTTTTTTTGTATTTTGGTTTTATTATTATTTCAAGTGGTAATTATATTTAATATTTTAAATAAAATATTTTATTACATTTTAATATTGTATTTCTAAGATAATTACATAATATTCTAAACATCTAATAATAGTATAAGTTTGAACCTAGTTATAATTTTCTTTAAGTCACTTTTATGAATCTTATCTTAATTAAGAAATCAACTGATATCTGTATATAATGTAATAAACTACCAAAAAGCATCAAGGCAATGCAAGTATAAATAACAACAGAAAGTTATTAACTTACAAGGCAAAAACACCCAAAACACATTAAAAATATGAAGTAAAATTGAAAGAAAAGGAATGGTTTTAAAATTTGTTTGAGGATCTTTGCAGAAGTTAAAAAGTTGAATAAAATAGCAACTCTTAGCTTTTCTTTGTGCAAACATCAAGGCATCCATGGCAAAAAGAGAAATTCAGTATATTTGGAAACGCTTATATACTAGTAGCAAGCATGTCACTACCAGGAGAAAAAGACTTTATTTCTCACCCTGTATTCTACATGGAAACTGGAATATATACACTCACACACAAAGACATTTATACAAACACATTTACCTACAGATACATATACTGTTGGATGTGCACATGTACTAATAGCAATATTTACATTCAAATGAAGAAATATTGCGTAATATTTATTTGAATAAATGAGGTTTTCATATATTGTGCACATAATAAAGTAATAATTCAACTGATATACTAAGTAAACACAAATTTTTCCAGTGTTCAAAGCCCCATTTCAGAGGGAAAAAAACTCTTCCATTAAACTTGAATTTGAAAAGGTCCTCCTGATATCTTCCTCAAGTCTTTCCTTTGGGTAGAAAACGATTAATACTGATGAAATCAATATTACAAATTACACTTGATCAAATGTATTTGGTGTGAATCTTAAGGTACAAGTACTTTGGTTAAAGTTTTATAGTAGAACATTAATTTCCCTTGTTGTGATTTTTGACTTTCTAGCGAAATTGGACTTGGCATTTATCCCCATGAGAACAGTATTATGCTCTCTTGTTGCTGCAATCAATGTTCCATGTTATTTCACAAGCCTTTTTTTAAAGGAATATAGCTTCCCCACTTTACCTACAGTGAATTTTTTTTAATTAGTCAATTTAGATATTAGGAGGCTGTTTAAATGATGAAATAATTTTGCCAGACCTGATCTTCAATCTAAGCAAGTCAAATGTAGTCTACCTTTCAAATGAAAGCATAAATTTAGCTATGTGCAAATATTTCTCTTTAAGTTCATATTTTAGTACATATTGTTATTACCTTAAAAGGATTCTTAGGAATTGCTTACTTGGGTCACAAATGAGATACAAGCACACACACAATTTTGTTTTGTTATGATATACACATACAACTTTAAACAGTGAATTTGTTTGGATAAAAATCTATTATTACTACCATATCATTTTATTAAGACAGTTAAGTATTTCTTTAGATTCTAGCTCAGTTCAGTTCAGTTGCTCAGTTGTGGCCGACTCTTTGTGACCCCATGGGCTCCAGCACGCCAGGCCTCCCTGTCCATCACCATCTCCCGGAAGTTACTCAAACTCATGTCCATTGAGTTGGTGATGCCATCCAACCATCTCATCCTCTGTCATACCCTTCTGCCTTCAATCTTTCCAGCATCAGGGTCTTATCCAGTGAGTCAGTTCTTCACATCAGGTGGCCAAAGTATTGGAGTTTAAGCTTCAGCATCAGTCCTTCCAATAAATATTCAGGACTGATTTCCTTTAGGATGGACTGGTTGGATCTCCTTGGAGACCTCATCTCACCTTGGAGATTCTTCAGGTTAAGATTTAAACACTTCTTGATGTGGGAGACCTGACAGATTACTCCTTAAGCAGTACTTGTAGAAGTAATCTTCAGTAGAGATGAAGATCTTGTGGGAGAAAGACAATCTGATTAACTGGCAGAGGGTCCTCACACACTAAGCATATTGCAAGACTTTGAACATGTCTGTTCAAAATATGTCCGACCTATCTAATAAAAGAAGCCTTTTATATATTTTGGAAATCTTACAGTAGTTTGGGGATTTGGGCTGCAGTTTAGATAATAATATCAATTTAGTTTTGCTAATACTGATGGATTACTTGCCACATAAATTTACTATGAACTGACCAGAAATACACTATCAAAATTTAAGATAATTGATTGTATAGTTACTATTTTTCCTTTTCTATATACAAGAAGTTTCCTTAAGAATACTATCACCAGCCACTAATATCAAGTATTCTACTCTTCATGTTGCTATACTAACAGTTTTATGTGTCCACTTCCAGAAGCAATTTTTGGCATTTGCAGAGCCATCATTTGTTTCCAAAAACAATTATCTCCAAACAAAAATAACTGCTAAGTTTCCCATATCATACAAAAACCAAATGATCTCAAATGTAACCAGAATTTTAGGAAATATTACAAATATTTTGAAATGTTAAATTGAAAACTATAATCCAATAGTAACTTAACTGAAAAAACACTCTCATCAAATTTATGTATCACATGTTGACAGGGAGTTTTGCATCAGATAGCTCACCTGATGAGATGGAAGAATTGTAAACTTGATATTTTAAATTTAACAGCATGTTCTCATATGCATGAAGCTAAAGCAAATAAAATAGTGTAACTTATGATATGCATCAGTGATGAGAATTGTAATGATAGTTTTAAATGTCAAATGTAAATTTGAAGATTGAAACAGATTTCCTGAAGAGAAATTTACCAAGCATTTTTCAACCATTAAAGCAATGTAAAGTGTCCAAATCTGAGAGAAAATAGCAAAAGAGAAGACTATGTTATTTTGTTGAATAGTTTGATAGGATTATACGATCTTGGGTATTAAATGTTCTTTTTCTCATATTTTTATAGCTGTCAGTTTTTCAAACAATTTTTTTTTAGCATTTGGGTTTCAAGCTTCAGTGGCATTTAATTTTTTCTTGAAAATGAATATGAGAACTTCATTAAGCTCTAAGAAGAATAACTCTCTCTTAGAATCCATAGACATTTTTAAAAAGGAAGATCATGATTAGTTACTTCTACTCTGAAAATTATTTTTATAGTTATGATATATTTGAATGTTTATATTGAGAGGATAATGAAAACACATAATAGTACACCAGGTCTCATGGAATATAAGGTCTTGGTTTTAATCAAACTTTTTAAGGGGAAATGTTTTTTAAGGTAATCAAGAGGAGAGGAAGATAAGTTTTCTACTCTTTTCCATTCATAAAAACCAACTATATTGAATTCAACTAAGTTTCTGATGTAATTCTTCTTTCATTTAGTATTTTTTTATTATGGTCTAAAAAAAGTTGGAAACTACTATGATCATATTGTTAATAAACACTACTCCTGTGATAACCTCCTGTAAACTATTATTTACTAACACTGACATCTAAACCCTTAAACAAATGAAATATCATAGACAAATTTGGAATTTCCTCCATAAGTCACTTTGATTGGCTTCCTTTCCAATATATATTATTCACATAAACATTTGTTAGGGAGATTAACTACATAATTATCATGTAACAACTGGGAATGATTATTATAAGTTTGTAAGGGGGATTAACTGTATAATTATCTTGTGTTAACTTTATGACTACATTTTTTTTACTATTTTATATTTTATATATTTTATACTATTTATATATTTATACTACATATTTTATACTATTCTTACTGAATTATAAATTAGCTTACAAACAGAGACAGTGTTCAAATATGAGTTATGTGGACTTTGGCAAGTAATCTAACATTTCTTATAGATGAGTTTCCTTATGTGTAAAATGTAAGTAGACATAGTGCCTTCCCAAAGGTTTAATTAGATCAATATATGTAAATTAGTTGGTTCTTTTGTCTTTAACTAGTAAGAAATTTTCTTTATAAATTAATTAATATGAGAAAAAGAACATGTAATAATTTACCCTAGAAATGATCTGGAATGATATAATAGATACTGTTAAGTCTCGTTGAAAATGAGCACCTTGGTTTGTTTTCTATTTGTATGCTTTAACATGAAGTAAGTCCGGGAAATCAGAATGTCTATCTCATTTGCAAATCTGAAAAATTTCTGATGAATAATAAAGTGTAAATTATTTCAAATGCTGTATTACTTGTGAAAAGATAATTTCCCATTGTTTTCCAAAGATTTAAGATAAAATTTATCTTCAACCACTATATGAAATAGAAATAGTATTTAGGACATACGAAATAATGTGTGATAATGTCAAATTGATTTTGTTGCTAGGCAACTCTTGCCTGAAATCACCCTTTGCTGTTTATATTTTATACTTAATTCTTCAGGTTATTTTAGGGTTGTCTTCCTAGGATAAGTGGCTTTTAGAGTTAGTGACAGATTGCTGCAGATGGAGAGGCAAATCACAGCCACACTGCTGTTATCTCTTAATTGACCAGTAACAGGGGCTATATCATCATGTACCTAGACACATGGCTTCTTCTGTGACCAGAATACAGTTAGCAATTGCAGCAGTGGCCTTACATAGAAAATACCCAATTAACTTTTTCCATTCAGTATCAGCTGTAAATTCCTTCTCCTGTCCGAACACTTTTGTTTCAGTCCTACTTGGTAATTTTGGGTGAGGTGGGGGAGGCTGCGCAGGACAGACGACAGAAATAACTGGGAAGCCGGCCTCCTTGCTGAGACTGAACTGGGGACATTAAGGTACCTGGTTGCCTGAGAATAGTCATTTTCTGTCCTGCGCAATAGCTCAGGTTTCTTTCTAGATTTACAAAGCAAATAAAATTACTATTGGTTCTCTGATTCCGTTTTGAAGCTAAACTCATGGAAATGATAATTTCACTGTGGCTCAGCCTTTTCTTTTGCCTTTAGGCAGTCTCTTAGCAATTTCCAAGACTTTATTCCTCAGGCCCATAAGAAGGAGCATTTTCATTAAATTAGTTAACAGGTCCTTCACTGAGGGGTCTAGGAATATGGCTTCAAACTTCACATTCATGAAACTTTAATCTATTTTTCCAAAACAGGACTGCCGTGATGGAATTCTCATGTAGAGACGATCAAACTTCCACACTTGAGTCCCTGTTCTGAACTTGATTTGTCAATCATGCATCTATAACCAACACAACTAATAACACTTATATTGACAATTACAAGTGCACAATGATATTTCTGTATATATAACATAATTTTTCTGAGAGGGGCTACAGTTGATCACACATTGAAGACTCTGAAAACTCATTCTTCTCTGGAATATTCAATTAGAAGTACAGCAAAAATAAGCCTCAAACTGTCAGAAGTCTCTGGCATTAAGTCATAAAATAGTATGAAAGACTGTAAAGTTAGTCTCATTCAGAAACATGGAAAGTTGTTTTATGTATGTTGGCCTTTTTTTGTTGTTAAAAGCAATGACACAATTCTAGTAAAATGAAGAGCATAATTGATTTATTTTACATGTACGGTGACTAAGGTCCCAGGCAAAATAATTATTTACATTTGATTCTCTACCTCTATCAATTCATTAGATGACTTTGAAAAGAAAATGAGTATTATACATAACTTTGAAAAATAAATCATTCCAGAAATCTAAGGCAGTCTCCAGTATTTTTTGTGTGTGTGATACAAAGTCCAAAATAAATTTAATGAAAGTTTTGTTTGCTAGCACATATATTACAATAATATGTTAATTATTTAGAAAGAAAAAAGTGATCTCTGACATCCAGGAGCTGTTAATATCAGCTAGGCTTTGGTATTACTATGAACTGTCCTGTCACTCAGAGCCAAGTGTGAATTGTATCTTCTTGAACATAAATAATTTCAAAGAACATCAACATCAGACAGGTCACTCTGACCATGATGAATCAGAGCAAAATAATATCACTATGTAATTACGTCTGAATACAAATAATAAAACAAGAATATTATCAAGGCACAAAATAACAAGGATCTCCCAATGCAGCTTGTTTATAAATTATACCTTTGCCCTTGTCTAGTCTTCTTTCCCAATACTCAAGATTTAGTTATACACAATCACAGATTTACTGGCATTCTTGATATCATACAATTCCAGAACAAATCCACACTTCCTTAAACCTTGCCTTGATTCATGCAATATGATATTACTGAGGAAAGTGAAAAAGTTGCCTTAAAGCTCAACATTCAGAAAACAAAGATCATGGCATCCAGTCCCATCACTTCATGGCAAATAGATGGGGAAACAATGGAAACAGTGGCTGACTTTATTTTTGGGGGCTCCAAAATCACTACAGATGGTGATTGCAGCCATGAAATTAAAAGACACTTATTCCTTGGAAGGAAAGTTATGGCCAACCTAGACAGCATATTAAAAAGCAGAGGCATTACTTTGTCAACAAAGGTCCATCTAGTCAAGGCTATGGTTTTTCCAGTGGCCATGTATGGATGTGAGAGTTGGACTGTGAAGAAAGCTGAGCACTGAAGGATTGATGTATTTGAACTGTGGTGTCAGAGAAGACTCTTGGGAGTCCCTTGGATTGCAAGGAGATCCAACTGGTCCATTCTAAAGGAGATCAGTCCTGCGTGTTCATTGGAAGGACTTATGTTGAAGCTGAAACTCCAGTACTTTGGCCAACTGATGTGAAAAGCCGACTCATTTGAAAAGACCCTGATGCTGTGAAGGATTGAAGGCCAGGAGGAGAAGGGGACGACAGAAGATGAGATGGTTGGATGGCATCACCGACTCAGTGGACATGGGTTTGGGTGAACTCTGGCAGTTGGTGATGGACAGGGAGCCCTGGCATGCTGCGGTTCACCGGGTCGCAGAGTTGGACACAGCTGAGCAACTGAACTGAACTGAGACTGCCCACAGCTCACCAAGAAGTATCTTCTTTGTTGTTATGAATAATAAACCTGATGTTAATCTATAGGTGTTTCAGGTGATATTTATCTGGAAGTCATTGCCATGATATTATTTGGAATTTGTATTTTTAACAGGATGCCTATGTGGCACTATAACTTTTATCCGAACAAATAAACAAGCCCTGTGAACAAAACTATGAAAGGCTACATTCAGTAAGACAGTTTTGTGGGAGAAACAGTGATGTTAGCAATAAATGATTGGATTAGTTTTTTTAAGATGAGTTTTAAAATTGCTTCTACAGTTCTTGGGTCACATCAGATTATGTTCCAAATGTCATGGTCCACAGAGAATTTTCCCACTATGGTTTACACTCTAGTAAGAAAAGAGTATGCATAGCAGGATAAGGACAATGTGAGCACCTCTATGAAGGCTCAAAGGAACTGGAGATGGTAAGAGCGGAAGGAATGCAAGTGCTTGACTCAAGACTTCCTAGAATAGATATTTTGGCAATCTTCACAATCCTTACTCTCTTAATCAAATGCAAACTATTAAACTCTAAAGAATTGTGGAAAACCCATCAAGTTCTAATATAGATCTTAAGGTAAAAGTTTCATAGTCCCAAGAGAGGATGCACAAAGCAAATAAATATAGTTAAAAACCCATTTCGTAGAAGATTTAAAATCAACCTGATGGTTTGTGGGTAGTGAAGAAGAAACGTAAAGTAACAAAGGCGTCAAGAAAATAATAGGTATTTCTACTCATTTCACCAGTGTCATCAGTGTCTACTTGTGGGCTAACATCGAAATAAATCAAGGGAACATGAATAATTTTTGTGATATTTTCCCAAATTTATGGAACTGAAGTTTTGTAATTTTTTCTAGAAGTTATTAATAACTTTTTAAAAATATTATCTTCCAAATATTTTTGGTGTTTAATTATGCAGTGAGTGCAAAAGAAAAGTGTGTGGACAAGTAGCACTCAACAGTAAGTAATCCAAAGTAGCAATTTGTGAGAGAGTATAAAAATCCTCAACAAGCAAATTGTAAGAATTTTCTTTTTTCAAATAATACGGATTTCTGCTAAGGAAAAGCTGACCTACCGAAAATAATTTGAATGTGTGTGTTTTTAAAATCTGTCTTTGTGGTCCATTTACATTACATTTTTATTTTAAGTTCAATTCAGTTCAGTCGCTCAGTCGTGTCCGACTCGTTGCGACCCCATGAATTGCAGCACGCCAGGCCTCCCATCACCAACTCCCGGGGTTCACCCAAACTCACATCCATCGAGTCCGTGATGCCATCCAGCCATCTCATCCTCTGTCATCCCCTTCTCCTCCTGCCCCCAATCCCTCCCAGCATCAGAGTCTTTTCCAACGATTTTAAAAAATGATAATGGATTTACATTAGTAAAACTGAATGGGTGGTAAAGAGTAACAATTACTTTGTGTATCAAGGACTCAAGAAAAGTAAATATTTCCCCCTATTTTTCATATTCAATATTATATTTATAAAAAATAAAATAATACACAACATTCTGTCTGTCACAACTGAATTTCCATATGTACAAGACCTACATATACACTCAGTGGACTTTATTTTTGTCAGGCATCTTTTAAAGCGGGCAGTAATATTTACTATGCTGCAAATACTTTATCATTCTTTTCTGCAAATAAGACTACTAGCAATTTTCAGAGTCTCCTCTTAGCAAGATAATCTATTGAAAACTAGATGTTGTTTCAGAGGAAGTTGGGATTTTGCAACTTCTCTTCTTATCAATGAGCAAGAGCCACTAAGAGAGAAAGATTTGAAAATGAAATATGAGAAGCTTCAAATAGATCAGCTGAATAAACTGTATTATTGATTTTTTTAAGCTTTTTTTATTATCATTTTGGTCAGTTTATATGGTATTCTGAAACTCTGTTTTTGCTAATACTATAAAAATTCACTTCAAAAGCATGATAGAAAGTCAGTAATACTTTAAGACTTTTATCACATTAGTAACTTTCTTATGATATTAGAAATTCAATAAAGGACAGAAAAGTCACTGATCCTATAGCTAAATTGCTAATATAATGCAGCACTTACCACGATGACATGAAATATGTATTTTACTCTGATGCTTTAAAGCTTTCAATTTTTCTTTTCTAGTCCTTTGAGGGACCTTTCTTTTGTTGTATTTTTTAACAATAAATTTACAATAATGTGTAAAAGTTCACAAATAGTAAAACAGCAGGATATTGATTCTTCTAAAGAGAAGAAAAAGGTCATCTCAAAGAACAAATTGTGCTTCTGGGCTGGTGCATCAGAGAACTCATGTTGTCCTAGAGTACTTGAAAAGACCAAAAAAAAAAAAAACCTAGCAAAACTAAAGTTGTGACAGGATCATATGTTAAGATTTGATATTTACAAATTGAAATAGGAAGCATTGATATTTGCTAATTGAACTCAGAAAGGGTGTTTTGAAAAATAATATTAGGATTGGTATCACATAGTGAATCTTGTGAACACATACCACAAATTCTGATACACATAGGCTTCAGTTATTAGAGATATGGTATATTTACAGAAAATTCCATCTGGAGTGATAAGTGAAATTCTTCCCAGTTTCTCTTAAATCAACGTTTGTTAAGTACCTAATCTGTGCCAAGATTCATGCAAGTAACGTGCTTTGTGACAATAGCTATTCTTTCACTACATCTTTTCATAATAAAAGCCTGCAATGTACAAAATTTCATATTCATTCTTTTATTTTTTCTTTCATCAAATATGTATGGTACACTTACTATATACATTTACACGGGCACTTTTCAATGTGTTTGGTATATAGTGTTTAACAAGATTGATAAGAGAAAGGAAATGTGTGAAATATAATTAATTACTTTTGATAAGTTCTAGAAAATCACTGTAAAAACACAGTGATTTCCTAGAACTTATAGCAAGGGGTGGGTTGGTGATATTGTCAGGGAAGATCAAATTAGTGACATTTGAATGAAGATGTGAAAAGTAAAGGAGAGCCACTTATAAAGTAAAGGAAAACAACCAAATAAAAACTAAATCTTGGAAATAGTGCATTTTGCTACAAAGGTACAATACACAATGTTGTTTAAAAAACATCTCTGATTTTTAAATTGTTTGAATCCACATGGTTATAAGAATTCTCTTTCATGAATCCCTTCTAATATGATAGTGAATAATACAAAGGCCTTTTAATTGGTGCCTGTAACATCAATGCCCAAAGAAAGAATACCAGTAAGAAGAAAACTGATGAATGTGAAAAGCTGAGCGCTAAAAACACCAGGTATGGCTGAAGTCAAAGTACATGGTGGGACTGAGAGAAGATAATTAATATAAAATGATGTTATGAAACTCTTAGGCTATAAAGTTCTGTTTCCCCTCCAAACTCAGGTAAACCCCTCTCAATTCAGCAGAACATTGGGAGTTTGCTCTCTGGACAGGATGAACCACAAACAGTATTGCCTTGGTGACACCCAGTATGGCTAAGGAAGTAAAAAGAATGGGTTGCAGTGGAAAAAAAAAATGGGGTGAAAGAAAAGAGAATGAATGGCACCAAAATAAAGACACACACAAGAAACATTAAGAAGAAAATGGTACAAATGAGCAATGCTTTGAAAATACTGAGGGAAAAATAATGTTCAGCCAGAGTGATACACAGAAAATTATCCAATAAGCTTAAGAGTACAATAAAACTTTTAATTCAGATTTTGAATATATATTTAAAAACTACTACCATTCATTTTTTCCTCAGAAACTATCAGATGCTATTTTCCACAAACAAGAGACATGAATCACATAATCAGTCAAACAATAACATCAACAACAAGAGCAACAATATAAAGAACAACAAAATGAAGCATGAGGTGAAGAATACAAGCTGTCTAGTTCATATGAATGAGGAAGAAAGTCACCATGAAAAGTAGAGTAATGAATTAAGTGAACTTCTAAACTTTAATAATGACCAGGGAAGATTGGTGAAGACTACCGATTCCCAGTTGGATGTCTTTGGTAAGTGGAAATCATTGAAAGCTACTGATGCCTTACTTGGAGAAGGCAATGGCACCCCACTCCAGTACTCTTGCCTGGAAAATCCATGGACGGAGGAGCCTGGTGGGCTGCCGTCTATGGGGTCTCGCAGAGTCGGACACGACTGAAGCAACTTAGCAGATGCCTTACTTTAAAAACTATGTTATACATTTATTAATAAAACAAATTCAAAGTATTAGAAAATATGACAAATTTTTTAAAGAATATCAACAGGATTTTTCAAATCAGCAAAAATGATAAAACTCACATGATAGACCATGAATAGGCTTAGAAATAGCTATAAATTATAACTAGTGTCTGATTAAAATTAAAATTTAAAAAAAGAACTAGTTTCAGGAATAATGATACAAACTTAAAATTTATTATAATGATACATTACATAAGACAAATTAAAACCAATAAATGAATAGACAAAAAATCAATGTAAACATAAAGAATATCCAGTAAACTATTCAAGTATCTAGAGAAGATGGTATATGATATGATATAAAGGAGATAATAGAAGATAAAGAAGGCAATGGAGAAAAAAATAAAGTGAAATAAAATGGAACAGTTGATAGCAAATCTTCTGGAAAAATATATTCATCAAAATTTTTGAAGTCTACAAGTTTAAACCAAAAATATGAAATATAGACAATTTAAAACATTTTAACCAAAACAAGGGGAATCAGAAAACAACTGAATAGAATAAAAATGGGCTATTTCAGCTATAAAAATTATGTAAAAATGAAGACAGCTTTATGTAAAGAGGGTAAATATGTGGGTATATCCAGCTAAATATTAAATCATACAAAACTTCAAAAATTATGTATCATGATCTTTATAATTATAGAATTAAAGTACACTCATATTGCAGATAAATCAGGGTATGGCAAATGTGTAAATAGTATTAATAATTTTAAGATTTTGGTAAGTCAAGGATACATGTTATAATCTCTGAATTGTACTACAAAACTAGAAAAATTAAAAAGTCACTTGAAAATTAAAGCCAATCCAAAAGGAGAAACATAAATGAGAACAAAATGGAAGTAAACAGAAAGTGCAGTAAGATAATACTTTTAAAATTAAATACATTAATAATGCAGCTCAATATAAATGAAGTATATGCTTCAAATAAAAGGGAAAAAAATTGTGATGCTGGGAACAAAAAGTGAAACTCCGTGATATGTGTCTTTGAGACACATAGATGAAATATAAAAATGCAGAATGAATAAATGTGAAAGAATGGAAAAAGGACATAGCAATATTTATCAAAAGAAAGCTTGATGACTACATTCATATTACGCAGATGGACTTTCAGGTATGAACCAGAAACACTATCAGTGATAAAGATATTGCAAAATGATGACAATTTGCTAGAAAGATGAGACAACTGTCTCAGGTGATGTCTATCACTATATAGTTTTAAAATACATGAGGCCAAAAATAAATAAAGATTTGTGTCTAGAAAAAGAAAGGCCCCACATTATCCAAAATCTAAGTTTTGATCTAAATCTGTAGAGAGAGTAACAATCACTCAGTTTTTTTAAAGAATATACATTTTAGGGAGTATGTAAATAGTTTGAATAATAAATATGGCCATATTGAGATATGTAAAATACTACACCAAAAGTGTGTGGCTTTTTACAAATATGTGCCCTGCATATTCTTTTCAAAATCATAAGGAATATTTACCAAAAATTGGCATTATGCTGGGGCAATAAATACCTCTATTCTCTAAGAATGTATTGGAATTAAACTGAAAATTAAACCCCAAAATCAATTTAGACAAAACTGGGCTATCATTTCCATTTTGCCATATAAAGATCTTAGAAGTTGCCCCTCCCAATCTCACAACAAGAATAAAGCTGAAGAAGTGAATACTAACAACTCTTTCCAGACCCATGAGAGAAGTGACTGGGCCAACTCCTACTCTGGAATTTGGAAGGGCAAGTGAATACAGATATCTCAGCTTAGCACAAGCAGAGGCAGCTAAAGCCAGCATCTGGTAGGAATGCTTAAGTAGCAATTGATGAGTTACTGGAAGCTGAGGGTGGGCTAGCTTCAGATTTAAAGTGCCTGAGACCCCAGACATGCCGCCCCTCCACCCCCATTTTTGTAAAATTTTCCTCCAGGTGCTCCAGTAAGTTGTGTCAGTGAAAAAAAGAGAGGTTCCTTCCTGCTTTTGGAAGAGAGAAGGGAAAATGTAGCCATTTTTAAATATGCCCAAATCATTCTGTTCCTCATAACAAAGGCCTGCCCTCAAGGGAAACTCTCCAGAGCCTTAACTACCTGTTGTTGTTGTTCGGTCACTAAGTCGTGTCCAACTGTTTGCATCCCCACGCAACACAGCACGCCAGGCTTCCCTGTCCTTCACTATCTCCCTGAGTTTGCTCAAACTCATGTCCATTGAGTCAGTGATGCCATCCAACCATCTCATCCTCTGTGGCCCCCTTCTTGTCTTGCCCTCAATGTTTCCCAGCATCAGAGTTTTTCCCAGTAAGCCAGCTGTTTGCATCAAGTGGCCAAACCTACATGAGGGAAGGCTAATTAGTTCACTTCATCTTACTTCAGCCTTCTTTGTGTTACAAAAGTGGAGGGAAGAAAAGCTAAGTGCTCTTGAAGATCATATCCCAAGGATTCTAATCCACTAAGGAAAAAAAAAGGCATTAATCATAAGATTATACATAATATGTTTGTGAGATTAGTTGCTCAGTCATGCCCGATTCTTTGCAACCCTGTGGACTGTAGCCCTCCAGGCTCCTCTGTCCATGGGATTCTCCAGGCAAGAATACTGGAGTGTGTTGCCATACCCTTCTCCAGAGGATCTTCCCAACCCAGGGATCAAACCCAGGTCTCCTGCACTGCAGACGGATTCTTTACCTGCTAAGCCACCAGGGAAGCCCCTATAGATAATATAGATTGTGGTATACCTTGCAATCACATCAACAGGATTCCAGTACAATAGTATAAAAATACTGGATTAAAATTGAGGGAGCTGCATGAAGCATACACCATTTTAAAAGGAGTTTCTTGGGAAACCCAAATACAAGGAAGACAAACAAAGACATTGGAGGAAATTGAAACTTCTGACATGGGCAGTGATAGCAAACATTAAAAACGATGGATGAAAAACTAATTGGTCAATCTAAGAAAGAAATAGAAAATTTTATTTGAGTGAAATTTGTGTATATTAACCAGGAAGAGCAGCTCAGAAAGGTCTGTGAGCATGAGTGTTAGTCACTCAGTCTTGTCTGACACTGTGCCCCCATGGACTGTAGCCCACCATGATCCTCCATGCATGGGATTTTCCAGGCAAGAGAGCTGGAGTGGGTTGCCTTTTCCTTCTCCAGGGGATCTTCCCAACCCAGGGATCATACCTGGGCCTCCCTAGGTTGGGAAGATCCCCTGGAGAAAGCTCTGTCCAGCGCCTTAGAAATCAAAGCACAGCTGAGGTAGAAATTGTTATGCAGATAGTGTAGGATCTCTGAGACCTCAGTCTGTTTCAACAAACATCCCTCTCCATTAACCTAAAACTATACCTTTTGTCCTGAGTTCCTGGCTCTCAGAGGAATGTGTCCTTGGTCTGATAAGTTATCAGCACTTAGATCCAGGAAAGTGTAGTAATTAACTTTTGTTCCATATCAGTTCAGTTCACTCACTCAGTCATGTCTGACTCTTTGCGACCCCATGAAAAGCAGCACGCCATGGTTCCCTGTCCATCACCAACTCGCAGAGCTTGCTCAAACTCGTGTCCATTGAGTCAGTGATCTCACACATCTGGTCCATTGCAAAATGGCTACTTAATGTCTAAGAAAACTAAGAATCCAAGGATCAAAAGCTGTGTTGAATATGGCAAAGGCTTGGAACTGAGTAGGATGCTGTGAGGCTCCTGGGCACAAAAGCCTTTCCATGTTCCCCATTTCTTGTCTGTAGAAAATAGGTTTGAGCCTCCATGACCTTCCTGGAGTTCCAAAGGGCAGATTCAAACAGTTATTAATTAGGGAAAGGAGAGGGTACAGAGACAAGGGAGAAGCAGTCAAGAAATAGTGCAGTCTTGGGGCAGGGTCCTGGTTCTACCTCAAGGGATACACTAAACAATATCTTTGAGCTCTTCTATAGAAATAATCCGAGTTCTTATTCCTGGAACCAAAGGATGACCTTCACAAACATGCAAACACTCAGAGTAGCAAGAGAATAGGACTTATTAAGTAGAAGGAAAGTACAAAGCTCTCAGCATAGACACTAAGAGGGGGCAAAGAATCCCCAAAAGTGGGACTTACATCATTTAATATCCTTGCCATTATTAATCTGCACCTATTTGGTTGGCTTCTGTCTTTAAAAATGTTATTTCTAACCGATCAGTTTAAAGATCTGAATGTTTAACTTAACATCTGTATGACTTCTCTTGATCCTTGGATTAAGTCACCAGCCTTTTTCATACCCCCTAGCCATTTTGCAATAGACCAGATGTAGTTCAGTTCAGTTCAGTCGCTCAGTTGTATCCAACTCTCGGTGAACCCCATGAACTGCAACACGCCAGGCCTCCCTGTCCATCACCAACTGCCGGAGTTTACCCAAACACATGTCCTTTGAGTTGGTGATGCCACCCAGGACTGATCTCCTTTAGGATGGACTGGTTGGAATTCCTTAAAGTCCAAGGGACTCTCAAGAGTCTTCTCCAACACAACAGTTCAAAAGCATCAATTCTTCAGTGCTCAGCTTTCTTTATAGTCCAACTCTCACATCCATACCTAACCACTGGAAAAACCATAGCCTTGGCTAGATGGACCTTTGTTGACAAAGTAATGTCTCTGCTTTTTAATATACTGTCTAGGTTGGTCATAACTTTTCTCCCAAGGAGTAAGCGTCTTTTAATGTTACTCCAGGTATCTCTTTATTTCCTACTTTTTCATTCCAGTCCCCTATGATGAAAAGGACATCTTTTTTGGGTGTTCATTCTAGAATGTCTTGTAGGTCTTCATAGAACTGTTCAACTTCAGCAAAGGTGAGGGCTTATAAAAAGGATTTATTCTCTCACAGTGCAGAAGACCAAAAGTATAAAATCTAGGTTTCAGCTGGATTGATTTTTTCCTTTTTGAAATTCAGAGTGATGATATCTGGGGTTTTATTTTGCTTTGGGATACTCAGTTCTATTCATTGGATATAAATTAACCAAACTTACTATTTCTTCATTTTAAAATTTTGGTAATGTATTTGTTTAGGAAATTTTCCATTTTAATTAAATATTCAAAGTTGGTGAAAACATGGGGATGATTATAATAATTTCAGAATGAGAAAAGCTTTCCTATACAGATATAAAATTAAATGGTAATAAAAATAAATCATAAACGTAATTACTTAATTATTTAAATTTTGTATTTCTTAAAATACCAAAGAGGCCAAATCAAACAATGAACCGGGAAAACACACTTATAACATGAAAGAAAAGCACATATACGCATGTACACTCATGTACTATAGAATATTATTAAAAATGCAAAGCCTTTGTATAAATCAGTGTGATAAAAATATACTATTACAAAGCAGCTGGTAAATGTTACCCTCAACAAGCTTACAAAAAAGAAAAATAACTTCAAAATATATGAAAACATGCTTAACACACTTATGATTCAGTGCATTGAAAGTTTCATAAAATATAGTTCGTATCTCTCAGATTAATGTTTATGCTAAAAGGTAGGTGGCGTGAACACATACACATATATTCTCACAGACTTGGGGTTGGAATGTTAATTAGATTAAATTTATGTAGTATAATTCGGTAATGTCCTTCAAAATTAAAATATTTTCTTTGATTGAACAATTCTACTTGTATGAATATAGTCCGTATCCATAACTAAGGATTTTGAACCAAATAATATTTATTATTATGTTATGAATTTTTATCTGTGCATAACTGTTTCTTAAATTGCTACATATTTTTTAAATGATAAAGTTTAAATATTCAAAGTTTAAATACCTGGTTTAGTACCAGATATTATTGATTTTAGTTTATAGTCATAAAAATTTTCCTAGCACTTGCTAATAAGTAAAATGTTTATTAAAATACTCCTAATATCTTATTTGACAAGGTGATGATTTTAGGCTGTTTCTTGGAAAATTTTACAAAATTACAATTTACTTGACAATAAAATATTTTTCTCCTCAGAGGATACATATATTCTCAAAAGAATAATTTGTAACAGTTAAATATATCTTACAAGTAATTTGAATTATCTACAAGGACAAGTAAAATAAATCTTAAAAACTCCATCATGAAAACATAACTAGCCATAATTCCCAGAATAACGGACAAATCTGAAAACTAGCTGTCATCTTCATTTACAAAAAAAAAAAAAACTATCAAGTACTTTTGTAAAAATTTACAAATTAATTCAACTTAACATACAATTTTCTCAATTGCAGCAATTTACCTAAAAATTGGAAACACCCCTTAAGCTGTATAATGTATTTAAAACAGCTTTCATAAGGGAATGTTTGCTAAATTGAATTAATAATATACAAGTACCCCCACAACTTGCAGTGGTTGCATGTTTCTTTCCAAAGTTCATTAAGAAGTTTTTCACATTTTTGCTATGTAAATATTATAAATATAGCTTAAATTCCAGTAGCTCATCAGAGTTTAATTTAGCTCATCAGAGAGCTTTTAGTTTTTAGAGGATATGTGTGTTACCAACATTCAACCTGTAATTCTCAAATGTTATGCAACTACCTTGGAGACTCTCAACGCATATGAGTTTGTCCCTGAACTGGGCTCTCAAAAGAGTAGTTTTCAACTTAGATGCATATTAGACCCTTCTGAGGAGGTATTTTCTTTTTAAACCCATAGCTTTAATTTCAGAACAATTAGATCAGAATCTCTAGAGGGGCTACCAGACATCAGATTTTTAAATTAGGGGTGCTGGATTTTTTTAAAAAAGCATCCCTGTTGGTTCCAGTGAGCAATCCTGTTTGAAAGCTATAACTCTAAAAGGCCTTCCCATTCTATGCAATCCCCTTCTCACTTTCAGAAACCATTGGTCTTCTGAAGATTAGCATTATTTATTTCAACATGTAATTTTCATAGAAATAGAGACTCCCTGCTGTGCTGATACAGAGTACATTTGCAGGAATGGGTATTGATTATCTGAGTAATTTTTTAAGTCTATTGAACCTGTAGGTCAATAGCTACATTTAACTATTGTATATCAAAGGAACAAAATTGCTTGCAACAGTAATCTCAATCACGGTAATAGTTAAAACTAAGTTGTCCTCACTCCAAACAAAGAAGATTATAGCTTCAAAATATTAAAAACATGATCAGAGTTGAGAAAGAGCATAAGCTTTAGCTTGTGTTAGAATAGCTACTATTAATAAGTAAACTATATCCAAATTTCCATTAGCCTTCTTCTTGTTCAGATCTTGTGGATCAAAATAGAACCTACACTTCTCTTCTGCAAACAATTTGTGTACTCCCATTCTTACACCACTCATTAAGCCCTTAGTTTTCACTTCAATTATGGGGAACACATGTATACCTGTGGCGGATTCATTTTGATATTTGGCAAAACTAATACAATTTGTAAAGTTTAAAAATAAAACAAAATTAAAAAAATAATAATAAAAATTAAAAAAATAAAATAATTACAAGCTTTCAACTCTCCACTAATATAAAAAAGGCCCAGTTTTCTTCTTTATATCTTTCTATCATGTTTTCTCTCCTCTCCAACTTCTGTGGGGTCTCTGTTAAATATTTTAAATTCATGCTGCCTACCCTATATGTCATTCCTCTACTTTGTGCTTCCTGCCCATCTCTGATTCCTCTTTCTCCACAGTAAAAACAATGCTGAACTTATTATTTTAATAAGGATCAAATTAGAGTAACTATCAAACAAGGTTTATGCTTGCTTCCTCCTAAAGAGGAATCTTTGTGGAAGATCTGCCTCACAATGGTATCTTCATGATCACCTTTACAAAATATGAGCGTTGGCACATGGAGAAGGGAGATCAAGCTCTAGGTAGTGAGTAGAATAAATTAATTATGATTATTTTTGTTTGAAAATGATGGAGCAACAAAACTCAATCTGCTACATGTTAGGTTATTAGCTACTGTAAATCAGTGTCAAAAGTAAACTATGCCAAAGAACAGTTACAGCAGTAAGGACATAGTTTAATCAGTAATATGCTATTGCAATTAAAAAAAAAAAATAAGTATAGTGTGAACTGAATTCAACTTGCCTAGGGATTTTAAAGGGGGAATGCAGGAGTAGGAAGTGGGGAGCAGAGCTTGGTAGAGTCAGGAAAGTAAAACGCTACAAAAAACAATCCTGTAGGCTTTGGTCCATGTGAAGTGCATCTGTGTTTTCTAACTGGTGTTTATCTATATTAGGCCCCTAACCTTCTGTGACTTCCCTTTCACTTTTCACTTTCACGCATTGGAGAAGGAAATGGCAACCCACTCCAGTGTTCTTGCCTGGAGAATCCCAGGGATGGGGGAGCCTGATGGGCTTCCGTCTATGGGGTCACACAGAGTCGGACACGACTGAAGCGACTTAGCAGCAGCAGCAGCAGCAGCAACCTTCTGCAGAAACTCAGAGATAGGCACACTCTCTTCAGGTATTGGCAACCTTGGGCACAAGCAGTAAATTTAGAGGGCAACCTTGTTTTATCACCAGACCCTGTAAGGGGGATTAGGGTCATCCTAGGAATGAGGCCTTGGCTATTAAAAAAACCAAGACTTCATAGGCCAAGTTTGAGGCCTAATCCAGAAAGGGCTCAGCAGAGCCTGGCTTCAGTTCGATCAAGGAGAGTAACTGTTGCAAATTAGGGAGAAAATTATCACCCGTGGTTGGCTCCAGCAGCTCCAGTGACTTCATCATTATTAATCTTTCTCTGCTGCACAGCTCCGTTTCCTTCTGTTTTGGCTCTGCTCCTTTCCCAAGCAAAATGATTCGTCTTGGTGGTTCTCTGCACTCTGAGCTTTGCGAGTCGCTTCAGTGATTCCAATGCCAAAGAGTATCTGCCTCTCTCCTAATCACTCAGGCAAAAGTTCCAAGAGTTTGACACTGCCTGAAACATGTCACTCTCTCTGAGCTAAAATATTCTCTGTGAGTAATATGATGCCTCTGTCCGCTGGATTTTGTCAGATGACTAGCGCTGCATCCAGAGTTGTGGTCATCCTACCTAAATGAGTGGGCTGAGCTGCCCTTTCCCTCTGAGGATCACAGTGAATATGGTTTATATTTGACAATGCTGGGGTTAAGAGTCAGTGTTGGTGTTGTCAGTAAAGACTATGGGGTCACTATCTCTAAAGATTTTCTTTGTGTGTATATGTGTATATATATATATATATATATATACACATAAATTTTTTTTTTTTTTAAACGTAAAATGGAGAATAAGTCTGACTGCTAGCAGAAGACTAAACCAGGCACTCCTGCTTGTTCCTGAACTGATGCCTCTGAAGTCAGTTGTCTCCTCCCCAGGGACTATCCCCTTGCACACTGCGACTACTGCCTCCAACTCCTATCCACAAACACCTGAGTAAGAGGCTCAACACTGTCTTCCAAATAGTCTCTTATGACAGCCAGGTTGTAAACAGATTGGAATGTCAATTTCCCAGCAGAGCACCAAGCTTCCCAACAGTATAGAAGTTGAACTAATATAACTCATGGTTATGACTTATGTGTTATCCTCATTCTTCCAAACATTAGGAGCTCAATAAGAATCTATTTTTCTTTCAAAAACATACTTTAAAAATAGGAGATAAGATTTAAAAATAAATGCTAGTGTTGGAATAAAAAAAAATTATTTTCCTTCTAATCGTAAGCTTATTCTCATATCTGAAAAAAGACATTTTTAAAAACTTAAAAACATCTTTTGTACTATTTTCTTCAAGTTGCTCTCACAATGTGAACCAACTTTCTGCAGTAATGTTTTTAAAGTGTTCTGGAGCTATGGAAAACATTTAATTATGTGATTATCTTTCATGTTGTGTGTGGTTAATTGTCCTTACGTCAAATGTAAATTATTTTGAACAATAAAAGTAAATGAGTAATGTTCTGGCTGTGAGCAGCAGATGTCATGTGCATTTTGATTTCTTAGGCATTTATAAATATTTCTTTTCAAGTATAGAAAGGCAATTAGTTAACATTATAGACTAATAGCCATTTAAATCTACATTTAAGAATGAAAAGAAACACAAATCACGGGACTGCACACTACCTAGGGAAAAAATCACTATACTAAAAAATATATCAAAATGCATTTTTTATAAAGTATGAATAACCTAGTGCTAATTACTCAGGAAGAATTTTGCCACTCTCATATATGAAGCAGCGTCTTTCTCTGCCTCTGACTGTGGCCTCATACAATCTTACACATTGTAGATAATCTATGTTTACTGAATGGGGCATATAAGGGTCAGAAACTTAATAAGGTTTTACAGTTTTAGCTTAGTGGGCAATCTCTGTTAGCTGACAGGATTTCATTCCCTTTCTGTTTGAAGCCAGAACATACTTCTTATTGTGTTAGTTTCTTGTATCAAACAAAGTGATTCAGTTATACATATATATTCTTTTTCATAATCTTTTCCATTGTAGTTTGTTACAAGGCATCAAATATGGCTCCCTGTGCTATGCAGTGAAGTGAAGTCGCTCAGCCGTGTCCGATCTTTGCGACCCCGTGGACACCCGGCTCCTCCGTCCATGGGGTTTTCTAGGCAAGAGTCCTGGAGCGGGGTGCCATTTTAAGACCTTGTTTTTCCTGTTTGATATGTTGTAGCGTGTATCTGCTAATCTTGAAGTCCTTATTTATGCCTCCCTCACTCTTTTTCTCCTTTGGTAATCATAAATCTGTTTTCTGTGACTGTGAGCCTATTTCTGTTTTTTGTTTAACAAATTCATCTGGATCATTAGATTTCACATATAAGTGATATGATATAGCATTTGTCGTTCTCTTTCTTCACTTAGTATGATAATCTCTAAATTAATCCATGTTGCTACAAATAACATTATTTCATTCATTTTTATGGCTGAGTAGTATTTCACTGTATATGCATATCACATCTTTATCCATTTATCTGTGGAGGAAGATTAAAGACAGCCTACTGAGTGGAAGAAAATATTTGCAAACGAGTAAACAAACAACAAACTACAGTGAGATACCATCCCACGTTGGAAACTCTATTTCTAGTTTATTAAGGAAATGCCATCCTGTCTTCACAGTGGCTGGACCAATTTACCTTTCCATGAACAGTGTAGGAGGGTGCCCTGTTCTCCACATTCTCTATATCATTTATTAATTGTTGACATTTTCATCATGGCCATTCTGATTGGTATGTGGTGATACCTCATTGTACTTTTGATTTACATTACTTTTTTTGAGGGAATCTTCTTTCTTTTTTTATTTTTCAAACTATGAAAATGATAATACATTTACAGGAGACTTGGTAAATACAGAACAAATTTACATATAGTTCCACTATATTTTTCAATTATTTTTAAGTAGATAATTAAGATTTTAATTGTAATTTAAGTAGTAAATGATTGAAAATTAATAGAATGAGTAGACAGAAAAGTAGAAGTATATAGTAGACCTATGAACCAATTCAACACAATTAAGATTTATACAGTTTTTATACAACAGATCACCTTACCTGTCTCCTGAGAAACCTGTGTGCAGGTCAAGAAGCAACAGTTAGAACTGGACATGGGATGATGGACTGGTTCAAAATTGGGAAAGGTGTATGTCAAAGCTGTATATTTTCACCTTCCTTATTTAACTTATATGCAGAGTACATCATGAGAAATGCTGGGCTGGGAAACTCACTAGCTGGCCTCAAGATTGCCAGGAGAAATTTCAACAACCTCAGATTTGCAGATAATACCACTCTATTGGCATAAAAGGAAGAAGAACTAAAGAATATCTTGAAGAGGGTGAAAGAGGAGAGTGAAAAAGCTGGCTTACAACTCAAAATTCAAAAAAACTAACATCATGGAATCTGGTCACATCACTGCATGGCAAATAGATGGGGGAAAAGTGAAAACAGTGACAGATTTTATTTTCTTGGACTCCAAAATCACTGCAGACAATGCCTGTAGTCACGAAGGTAACAGGCTCTTGCTTCTTGGAAGAAAAGTTATGACAAACCTAAACACCATATTAAAAAGCAGAGACATCACTTTGCCAATAAAGATCTGTATAGTCAGAACTGTGGCTTTCCAGTAGTCAAGGGTAGATGTAAGAGTTGGACCATAAAGAAGGCGCCAAAGAATCGGTCCTTTCAAACTGTGGCGTTGGAGAAGACTCTTGAGAGTCCCTTGGACTGCAAGGAGATCCAACCAGTCCATCCTAAAGGAGATCAGTCCTGGATGTTCATCGGAGGGATGGATGTTGAAGCTGAAACTCCAATACTTCGGCTACCTCACGCTAAGAGTTGACTCATTGGAAAAGCCTGACGCTGGGAGGAATTGGGGGCAGGAGGAGAAGGGGACGACAGAGGATGAGATGGCTGGATGGCATCACCAACTCGATGGACATGGGTTTGGGTGGACTCCGGGACTTGGTGATGGACAGGGAGGCCTGGCGTGCTGCGATTCATGGGGTCGCAAAGAGTTGGACACGACTGAGGCAATGAACTGAACTGACTGAATGAGAGTATAAATTGATTGGTTCACTATGGATGTGAAAACCTGATTGGAGATAGAAGGAACAAATTAGTAATTGTAAGATGCTTATGAAGTGAAAGGGCTCACTTCATTCTAGGCAAAGTTACAAAAGACTCATCACTTACATTTTCTACATCTATTGAGATTATTTATACTGCTATTTATAACGCTATGGAGCAAAAGAAATTCTCATTTGTGTTTGTGGGAATACAAAATAGTACATCCACTCTGGAAGTCATATTGACAGTTTTTTACAAAACTAAACACATTCTTACTGTGTGACCCATTAATGGCACTCCTTGGTATCTATCCTAACAAGCTGAAAATATGTTTACACAAGTGCTCATCATATGTTTTCTAATTGCTAAAACTTGGAACCAATCAAGATGGACATCAATAGGTAAATGATCTGTAATGCATTCATAACATCGAATATTATTTAGTGATAAAAAGAAATTAGTTATCAAATAATGAAAATATATGGAGGAACTTTTTGCTAAGAGAAAGGAACTAATATAAAATTGTTTCCTAACATGATTTTAATTATAATACATCCTGGAAAAAACAAAACTGTGAAGATAGTAAAAAGATGAGTGGTTGACCTTAGGCGGGGTAGGGAAGGATGAACAAATGTAGCAAAGGGATGTACTGAAAACAATTCTTTCGAAGTTATAGGTTTATAGCAAAATAGAGAATAAAATAGAGATTTATCATAAACTACCTATGAAGGCATACAGACCTAGCCTTCCCCAAACTATCCCTTACTAAAATGGTGCAGTTTTTAGCAAGGATGAACCTACATTGGCACATCATAATCACTTAAAATCCAAAGTTTACCTTAAGGCTCACTATTGATGGTACACATTCTATGGGTTGAGAAACTATGTAATTACATCCATCATTATAATATCATACAGTTATCTTCCCTGGACTCTGCCCCAACAGGGAAACCTCTGAACTCTGTCTGGGCCTGTTGCTTTCAGCTTAAGAGGGTTATTAATTATTGACACTATATCTTTAATAAATAAGTCTTATTGTGTTAGTTTTGGTAGATTTTATTTCTCAAGAAATTTGTCCATTTCTTTTATATTAGCAGCAGCAGCAGCATTGTTCATTCAATGTAACAAATGTAACACAGTGGTGCAAGATATTAATGGGGAAAATGGAGCAGCGGAAAGATATATGCGAGAACCCTGTACTTTCTACTGGATTTTCCTGTAACCCTCTAACTACACAAAAAGTCTACTAGTTTAAAAATTAAATTAGAAACATATATAAAAGGGAAGAGTCCATAGGTGTACACAGCTATATACTATTAAATCTTATCCTTTGGAAAAACTGAGTCTATATATGAGCTTTCAATCTGTAGAAGTTTGCAAATTATGGAATTTTTACATGTGAAATATATTGATTTTGTCTAAAAAAACCCCTGAATTTTAGATATATTTCAAAATGTTTGGTTTCAAATGCCTGTAACCTAGCCCCAGTTTCTTTTGAAAATTATTATTTTTTACTATTTTTAAAACTAACCTTAAATTGATGGATTTCATCTTATTTTTTAAATGTTTCATATCTATCATTTTACTAGCATACACATTCTATTTTAGAAAATATTGATAATTTTGGAACATATCTTATAGTAGAAGGAAAATGAGTCATCAAACCGTAAGTTTGAAATTTGTTCAATATTTTGCCAAATATATCTTGACTTTCCTGGAATAGTCTCAGCTTAGGCTTGTTGTAACAATGTACTGTCCCCTAAGTGCCATCTTTTATGCTCAAATATGTTCCGTTTGGACTTTATAAATTATACTGTCACCCTCAGTGAGAAGGGATAACAGAATGACACATGAGAGATAATATGATAACGTATGATAGGAAAAAGTCTATCAGTGGCTCTGGCTCATATTTGACTCATGGCCGTATGGTAGGATATTATTCACCTTAATATAGAATATGTATGCTTTGTCAGAAATAAGTTATATTCAGTTCAGTCGCTCAGTCGTGTATGACTCTCTGCGACCCCATGGACTGCAGCACAGCAGGCCTCCCTGTCCATCACCAACTCCTAGAGCTTACGTTGTATTAGATTTTATTAGAAATCACGATTGGAATTCCCTGGCAGGCCAGTGGTCAGGACTTGGCCTTTTCACTGTTAAGGGCCCGGTTCAACTAAAATCCCACAAGCTGCCTGGCATGACCAAAAGAAATAAAGAAACCGTGAGAGAAAGTTTGATTTTAGCAAACAATACATATGATTCACATGTTGTTTGCCAGAATTCCTTACACCACTTTCTTGGTAATATATACCTTCTCCCCTGGCTTCTCATTTTCTTGGAAAGGGCTTTAGGTGGGTCCAAGCTTGAGACTAGGAACTCTCACACATAATAATCTGGTATGCCCTGAAATAACTGGCTTCTAAATTTTAACATGTATATACGTAATGAAAATAGGAATGATTATACATATTTTTCCTAGATTAACTCCCCATTACAATCATGAGAAACTGTTGAGAGCTGGCTTACTAATCCATGTGCTCCTAATAATGCTAATGCCCCTAATTTCTGGGTCACTATGTGAACCACAGTTTTGCTAAGACAGTGGAACTTCTGTTTTTAGATGAGTTTTAGATAAGGATCAATAAGCACATAGACAATTTAATGCAACTACTTGGCTATAAACTGCCTCAGAAGACATATGTTTCTTTAATGCGTTCACTCTAACGTGGTAAAAGTAATGCTATTTGCATTCATATTATTAGTTGCTGCTCTTATTTAGCAACAAATTTTAAGTTTTGGGAATACTTTTATTTTACCCCAGCTTTCCTCCATTCCCTGAACTTGTAACAACTTATTCATAAACACACAGGGAAGACAGCAGGCGAACAATGATCCAACCTCGATTAAACATTATACTTTTACATCGAGGATAAAGAGGGTCCAGGGAAATTAATCCTTTGCCCTAGGAAGTTTATTAAAAATGCTAAATCAGGAGCTGATGGCAGCTTAAATAGCTTTAAGTAATTCTCTAGGGGAAATCTTCTAAAATCCTATCTGTTAAGGTAGATTTGGTTTAAAAAGAGGCAAAGATCAAGGTAAGAAAAATAGCATCGCTATCAAACATTGCTGACCTTAAATGGTGAAGTCAAAAAACTAAAGAAAATATTTATACAGTAGACATTATATGTCAATAAAAATCCATTTGGTACTAAAAACTTAAATTTTTTTTCAACTTAAGTATATGAAACTACCTCTGAACAGAAAAAAATAAAGGTTCAAGATAAGAAAAAAATTGGTGCTTAGTGAAACATTTATATTTATGCATTAATGGAGCATGCCTTGTCCAAGTATCTGCTACAAAACTACACAGATTAAAATGCTTCTGCAAATAAGATATGGTCCCAGCTTTAGAAGTTGTTTATTAAAGAGAAAGGAGATGGAAAGAATACATCTATATCTATCTATCTATCTATCTATCTATATCTATATATATATATATATATTACAGTTGATTCAGGTCTTCCTGGATGTTGGATAGAAAAAATGGGTGGGGGGAAGTAGCATGATTATTTGTCTACATTTTGTTTGTGTTTTTAATAATCTTACTCCATTGAGCATGTAGGAGCTTCAAGAGAGTACTGTTTCCACCCAAACAATGATGAAAGACCAAGTATTCTACAAAATCATAACTTCTCTGAAACTATCAGACAGACACAGGATGCCACTAAGCAACCAAATAAATTGAACCCAAAGCGTGACAAGGTCCTCCTGGCAGGGATGACACTGAAAGTTTTTACCTTTAGAAAAACATGGAAAAATTTGGTTACTCTACAAAAGGGTTAGAAGAAAGTAGATGAAATATTAATCAATTCTTAAAGGCCAAATGTGAAACACTTGTTTGGAAAACCTGGGAGCTCCAAACTCAAACTTTCACAGCCAGCCAAAAGGTATTCATCAAAAGGACTGGGGGCAGGGCTGAAAACCAAAGAGAAATTTTCTATACGACGCAGGATACAGAAGGTGATTAGCTCCTGCTTGAGAAAAACACAAAGCCGTGCCCACACCCCTCAGAATCACCTCTCACTGGAGCAAGAGTCTTAGGCTGCTGGTAAAGGATAGCAAACTCTCCAGCTCTCAGGGATGAAGAAAAATCTGCTCCTTCTGGGGCACTGAGTTTGGAAGAAGAAAATCATATCTGCCTCTCAGGAAATATAAGAACATTCTCACCAACAGGATGCAAGTAAAGAGCTGTTGTAGCTGGTTAAAGTATAGAAGTACAGCTGCTGGATTCAGTGAATAAAAATACAAAACTACCAGTTACATTTTAAATCCCAAACAAATAACTTTTTAGTGTATTTTTTTTTACTGTATGAAATATACTTGCATTAATAATGTATTCTATAAGACATAATTATATACTAATGTGGCTTCTTCAGTGGCTGAATAGTAAAGAATCTGCCTGCAATGCAGGAGACTCAGGAGACGAGGGTTCAATCAGGAAGATCCCATAGAGGAGGAAATGGCAACACACTCCAGCATTCTTGCCAGGAAAATCCCATGGACAAAGGAGCCTGGTGGGCTACAGTCCATGGGGTCACAAAGAGTCGAACATGACTGAAGTGACTTAGCATGCACATACACATCCTACAAATGACTTACTGGTTTTCTGAAATTAAAATTTAACAGGGAATTCTGCATTTCATCTGTCAGCTGTAAGCAAAGCAGAAGACCTTTGTCCAAGAGAAAAAAACCTAGATTATATTTACTCTGCAGTCAAATTTCATGTGGTATCTGACATGTTTCAACAGCTAAGCTGCCACTGTCATTTCTCACCTGAATTATTGTGAAAGTCCTTTAACTAGTGTAACTGCATTCTTCCTCACCCACATACAGTGAATTCTCAATATAGCAGTCAAAATCTGCTATTAAAACCTAAGTCACATCGCATTATTAACTCAAGTCCCTCAATGGCTTCTGATAAGTAAAAAGCCTAGAAAAAAGCCAACGTTCTTATAGCCCGTGTGCCTGTGTGCATGCTAAGTCACTTCAGTCGTGTCCGACTCTGCAACCCCATGGACTGTAGCCCACCCGGCTCCTCTGTCCATGGGGATTCTCCAGGCAAGACTACTGGACTGGGTTGCCATGACCTCCTCCAGGGGATCTTCCCAACCCAGAAATCAAATCTGCATCTCTTAAGTCTCCTGCATTGGCAGGTGGGTTCTTTACCACTAGCGCCACCTGGGAGCCCCTCTTGTAGCCTATAGGGTTCTGAAAAGTCTAGCCCCTTTCTGTTCATTTTCTCCACCCCAGCAATAGAACCTCTTGCTGTTTATAGAATTTGCCAATCATATTAGGGCCTTCGTGCATGCTATTCTCTCTGCCTGGAATGTTTTTCTCCCTGTTATTAACATGTGGCTCTTCTCCCATCTTTTCTCAAATGGTAGGTGTTAACTGAGACTTTTGGAACATGCTTTCCAAAACTGCATCTCACCATTCTCATCCATCACTCTCTGTTCCCATCATGCTTTATTGTTAGCCACCTAAGACACCATGTATTTAATTCATTTATTTAATTTATTTTACTTGTTTGTATCTCTCCTCACTAAATGGAGTTTGGGGAAATGTGTTTGTTTTATTCACAGCTACGTCTCAGAATTAAGAAGTATTCCTGAAAACATAACTGATGCTCAATAAATATGTGTTAAACAGATGAGTGTTAGTTGCTCATTTGTGGACTCTTTGCAACTCCATGGAATTATCCAGGCAAGAATACTGGAGTGGGCTGCCATTCCCTCTCCAAGGATCTTCCCAGCCCAGGGACTGAACCCAAGTCTCCGGCATTGCAGGCAGATTCTTTCCCATCTGAGAATGAGTGAATGAATGAATGAAAACATAAATGACCAAATGTTACTGTCAAAATGAAAATGTATTACTTTAGAACACATTTTATAATATTGTTGTAGAGATGTTGAGTGAAACGTGGTACATTTATGTGTTGCTCCATCGGAGTATTCATCCCATCAGAGTACGACTTTTCTTGAGTTCTTGGGATACTGCAGTAACTCTCAATCTCACACTAAGTTTCTACACTGATATAAAGTGCTGCCTCAGATGGGATATACTGTAGCCTTTTAATACCAACATCCATCATGCTAAAAGATATGCATGGCCTATAACTTCTGTGGAATAGCCTACATTGTGAAATAGGAGTGATCCCGAGGCAGAACTTAAAATAAGCAAATAGGTCAAACGTTCAACTTACCTGCAATATTTTTAATTACTTGGCATATCTTTTTAAATGAATGTTCAGGCCCTATCAAACCATCGTGACACTAAACTTAAATGAGAGGAGAACCAGGAGCCCCGTGTGTTTCATCTTTTTTAATGCTCCAAGTAAAATGAATCTTTTGATTTTTTTTATTTCATCCTGAAATGTCTCTAAAGAGACAATGGTTTAAATGCAAAGTTCTTCCCTTAAGGAAAAGGTTCGAAGTTTTCATTTTCCAAGAGTAAAATATTACTTTCTCACATGAAAGTTTTGTCTATTTTATTGCTGGAGTTGAGAAAAGAAAAAGTCTCAGAACTTCTTTAATATAGCCCAATTCATCAAACTGATTTTTTCTTCCTCTAGGTTATTTCTCACTGATATTCCCTTTGGTTGCTAGAAATTTCTAAATTAGTGTTTCATACATCTATATGGCACACATTATTTAGCTAACTATTACCTTTCATTTGTATTCATTACATGTGTGTGTGACTTTATCATTGCTCAGCATTATAATAACCATAAAGGAATGATTTATATTGCTATAGATACAGAGATAAAAGTATTTCATTTGAAAATCAGCATCTTCTCTTATTATAATCTGTTAAAAAAGGAACCTCACTAAAAATAAAATGTCAGTATTTTAGCATTGTTTGTGTTTGTCGTTATTATAGTATCAATGAACAATAGCTTTCAGTGTCTCTTTGGTTGTTTGATTAAATTTATGTCTTTTAAACTTTAAAATATTGCCTTTTATAACTGATAGAGAAATGAAGTAATAATGACAGTAATATCTGAACATTCTAGGTAAAATTTTTGTGTTCTATATAAATTATATTCTGCCAAATTAATTAAAGTGGGAATTTACACCCCAAGATGGAAATTGTTTCTTTTTTAATTTTTTCTTTTTTTTTTTTTTGGTGAATGTACTTAATTGCTTTGAATTTTATACTGTCACAAAATACAAACATGCCCTACTCTTGCATTTATCTCTTTTGATGAAGCAATTGCAAGCTTCATCCTAAGAACTATTTCCAACTCTAATTTTTATGAGAATATATATTCCATATACATAAATTGAAAAGGGATGATGAGCATAATCTCCAATGAATTCACAGATGACAGTTTGTAATCATTAAATATCATCAATCATTAAAACATACATAATATAGGAATTTATTATTACAAAAACTAGCATTACATTTCGAAATTTAAATATGTAAATGTTTTTATGCAATAAAACATTTTAAAAAAACTTTAAAACAAAAATAATTATGTTTACATTTAAATGTATTTAAACCACAAACATCAGCTTTCCAGTCTTTGAGGGCAGTTTATGATGGTTAATTTTATGGGCCAACTTGACTACATATTTGGTCAAATACCAGTCATGATATTGTTGTGAAGGTAGTTTTTAAATGAGATTAGCACTTAAATTAGTAGACTTTTGAATAAAACAGGTTAACACTCAAAATCTCCAAAGTCATCCAATCAGTTAAGGTTCTTAGAAAAAGATTGAGGTTCTCAAAGAAAAATGAATTCTGCCTACAGACTGCCTTCAGGTTCCATCTATGACATCAATTCTTCCTTGGTTATCTAGTCTGTCTTTGGGGCTCTCAGAATTTGGACTTAATGGTCCCCATAATTGCATAAGCCAACCTTAAATTCTCTGTCTCATACACAACCCTACCCCCAACATGTACACAAGCACACAACACACACACACATACACACACACACAGGCATCCTGTTGGCTCTGTTTCTCTGGAGAACCCTTACTAATACACCCTCTTAGAAATATTTTTATTGCAAACATCCTTTACTTACAGACTGACACCACCTCTCCTGTAGTTATTTCCCTGTTTTTTATTCCTCTGATCCTTCCAAGTCACCAAAAATCACCACCTTGGCCATAAAAGCTTTTGTGGGAGAGAAATAAGATGTGTAAATTTTGGTGGTGTTATAAATTCAAAGGTGGAATAATAGATGAAACTGGAATGATAAAGGATGCTCAAATTAACTCAGAAAATAATCATCTTTGGTGTACATAAAATCAGGAGCCAAATTCAAGAGGGTAACCTTTAGATATGGTCAACAATAAATTTAAAAATTATATCCTTTGTTAAATTTTAAGGCTTTAGGGGGCAATAATCATATATTAGTATGAAACAGCTAAAACATCTTCCGTTCAGTTGAGTTCAGTCACTCAGTCGTGTCTGACTGTTTGCTACCCCATGGACTGCAGCATGCCAGGCCTCACTGTATATTACCAAACCCAGAGTTTACCCAAACTCATGTCCATTGAGTTGGTAATGCCATGACACCATCTCATCCTCTGTCTTCCCTTTCTGCTCCTGCCTTCAATCTTTCCCAGCATCAGGAGCTTTTCCAATGAGTCAGTTCTGCGTATCAGTTAGCCAGAGTATTGGAGTTTCAGCTTCAACATCAGTCTTCCAATGACTATTCAGGACTGATTTCCTTTAGGATGGACTGGTTGGATCTCCTTGCAGTCCAAGGGACTCTTGAGAGTATTCTCCAACACCACAATTCAAAAGCATCAATTCTTCCATGCTCAGCATCCATACATGACTACTGGATAAACAATAGCCTTGACTAGATTGACCTTTGTTGATAAAGTGATGTCTCTGCTTTTTAATATGCTTAGTTGGTCATACCTTTTCTTCCAAGGAGCAAGCATCTTTTAATTTCATGGCTGCAGTCACCATCTGCCGTGATTTTGGAGCCCCCCAAAATAAAGTCTGTCACTGTTTTCACTGTTTCCCATCTATTTGCCATGAAGTGATGGGACCAGATCCCATGATCTTAATTTTCTGAATGTTGAGTTTTAAGCCAACTTTTTCACTCTACTCTTTAATTTTTCATCAAGAGGCTCTTTAGTTCTCCTTTGCTTTCTGCCATAAGGGCAGTGTCATCTGAAGTTATTGATATTCCTCCTGGCAATCTTGATTCCAGCTTGTGCTCTATCCAACCCAGCATTTCTTATGATGTACTCTGTATACAAGTTAAATAAGCAGGGTGACAATATACAGCCTGACGTACTCCTTTCCCTATTTGAAACCAGTCTGTTATTTCATGTCCAGTTCTAACTGTTGCTTCATGACCTGTGTACAGATTTCTCAAGAGGCAGGTCAGGTGGCCTGGTATTCCCATCTATTTAAGAATTTTCCAGAGTTTGTTGTGATCCACACAATTAAAGACTTTGGCATAGTCAATAAAGCAGAAGTGGAAGTTTTTTCTGTAACTCTCTTGCTTTTCTGATGATCCAGCGGATGTTGGCAATTTGATCTCCTATTCCTCTGCCTTTTTAAAATCCTGCTCGAAAATCTGGAAGTTCACGGTTCATGTACTGTTGAAGCCTGGCTTGGAGAATTTTGAGCATTACTTTACTAGTGTGTGAGATGAATGCAATTGTGTGGTAGTTTGAGCATTCTTTGTCATTGTCTTTCTTCAGGATTGGAATGAAAACTGACCTTTTTCAGTCCTGTGGCCATTGCTGGGTTTTCCAAATTTGCTAGAATATAGAGTGCAGCACTTTCACAGCATCATCTTTTAGGAATTGAAATAGCTCAACTGGAATTCTATTGCCTCCACTAGCTTTGTTCGTAGTGATGCTTTCTAAGGCCCACTTGACTTCACATTCCAGGATATCTGGCTCTAGGTGAGTGATCACTCCATAGTGATTATCTGGGTTGTGAAGAACATTTTTGTACAGTTCCTCTGTGTAATCTTGCCACCTCTTCTTAATATCTTCTGCTTCTGTTAGGTCCATATCATATCTGTCCTTTATGGTGCCCATCTTTGCATGAAATGTTCCCTTGGTATCTCTAATTTTCTTGAAGAGATCTCTAGTCTTTCCCATTCTATTGTTTTCCTCTTTTTCTTTGCATTGATCACTGAGGAAGGCTTTCTTATCTCTCCTTGCTATTCTTTGGAACTCCACATTCAAATAGGTAAATCTTTACTTTTCCCTTTTCGCTTCTCTTCTTTTCACGGCTATTTGTAAGGCCTCCTCAGAGAACCATTTTTCGTTTTTGCATTTCTTTTCCATGGGGATGGTCTTGATCCCTGTCTCCTGTACAATGTCATGAATGTACATTCAGAGTTCTTCAGGAACTCTATCAGATCTAATCCCTTGAATGTATTTCTCACTTCCACTGTATAACTGTAAGACATTTGATTTGATTTGATTCAGGTCATACCTAAATGGTCTAGTGGTTTTCCCCCCTTTCTTCAATTTAAGTCTGAATTTGGCAATAAGGAGTTCACGATCTGAGCCACAGTCAGCTCCCGGTCTTGTTTTTGTTGACTATATAGAGCTTCTCCATCTTTGGCTGCAAAGAATATAATCAATCTGATTTTGGTGTTGACCATCTGGTGATGTCCGTGTAAAATCTTCTCTTGTGTTGTTGGAAGAGGGTGTTTGCTATGCCCAGTGCGTTCTCTTGGCAGAACTCTATCAGCCTTTGCTCTGCTTCATTCTGTACTCCAAGGCCAAATTTGCCTGTTACTGCAGGTAAATATTGACTTCCTACCTTTGTGTCTTATGTTCTTCCTAAAATATAGCTGAATCAGTAATCCTTAATTAACAAGAGGTGTGATCAGATAGTAAGGCAATGATTTTGGACTGTGAAATGCTTCAGAGCAGGGGGGTGGGATGGGTTGGCAGGAAGTTAGTAAATGGTGGGTGCTTTTGGGATTGATCCAAGTCAAAACATTTTAGGGGAGGGGAACTGGGTAAGAAAAGGGTACTGAAAGAGAGACTAGATACCAATAAAAGTAGTAACAATGATAACAAATAATACCACAACTTGGTTAAATATTCAACCTTTTCTCAGAAAATAAGGAGTCTCTGCTTCTTCCTTTTGATTATTTCATTGTCTTCTTGTCTTAGGATTAAAAATTCAGGTCAGAAATATTAGCATTTCCTTTTTGCTACATTAGAAATTTTAGGCATTTAAAGATTAAGCTGAAACTGAATATATTTAATATTTTTCCATAGAAGTATGTGCTCTGTGTTATAAATAATCAAATTAAAATTGATCTCTACAAACATAATATTTGTAATTTTGAGACCTATCAATATTATTAATGTGTCATCAGTCACTATTTAAGACAATGCAACATTTAAAATATTTTGCCAACATTTTTCTTTGTCTTACGGATCTGGGTTCATAGACACTTTCCATTATGATTTAATTATTTCAAACCATAAAAAGTTCTGCCAGTATTTACCAAAAGAGTCTTAAAATTGAGCAACATTGTTTCTGCTTTGTGATTTTGAAAGTTTGTGATGGGAATGGCTTGTTTAGTTAGTTCACTGATATGAAAAGTTCTTGTAACATGATAACATTCCATTTAAACCATGGATTGTATCAATTTTCTCCATATAAAGCAAATAAAATTCAATATTTTCAAAGCAAGAAAGCATCTGGAAAAATTTTAAAGTTTTAAAAATATATATATTCTAATGAAATAAACTACTGTTTACTACCACTACTACTACTACTACTACTACTACTACTACTACTACTAAGTCGCTTCAGTCGTGTCAGACTCTGTGCGACCCTATGGACTGCAACCCACTAGGCTTCTCCGTCCATGGGATTCTCCAGGCAAGAACACTGGAGTGGGTTGCCATTTCCTTCTCCAATGCATGAAAGTGGAAAGTGAAAGTGAAGTCGCTCAGTCCTGTCTGACTTTTAGCGACCCCATGGACTGCAGCCCACCATTCTCCTCCATCCAGGGGATTTTCCCGGCAACAATACTGGAGTGGGGTGCCATTGCCTTCTCCCAAACTACTGTTTACTGAGTATCTACTGAGTAACTATTCAGGAGGAGGAAATAAACTCTGATTAGAGTTTATTTATATGAGGAGAGAATATATATATTCTCTTATTATTATATATATATTATATATATATATATATAAATATTTATATATTTATATTTATATGAGGAGAGAAAAATGGAGAACCTTCACTCAAAAGCCAAGACATAGGATAAAAGAAGAAAGAGTTAAAAGTTAGCAAGACCTCAGGAAAGTTTAAGAATTAGCATATTCCACACATGTAGTGCTCATTATTAATTTTCATTTTTATATCACAGCAATTTCATTGTTATAAAATTGATATTTTCATTTAAATGTAATAATCCCTGTTATCACTCTCTATTTTTATATCATCCTAGAAAATAACATCTTTGGAATCAGGCTCATGGGCTAATTGGATTTTTGAATACATATCAGCTTGATTTGTTTTTTTATGTATCACCTAAAATTACCTTGTATATCTAGTGCTGTATTCATGTCACCCATTTTAAGAACAATTTTATTTCTTTACTTTTGGCTGGGCTGGGTCTTTGATGCGTCGCACAGCAAGCGCGGGCTCTTCTCCAGTTGCGGTGCAGGATTCTCGCCGCGGCGGTTCTTTCTGTGGAGAATGAGCTCTGAGGTCATGGGCTGCAGCAGCTGTGGCTCCCGGGCTCCAGAGCTCAGGCTTAGTCCTCGTGGTGGGTGAGTTTAGCTGGGCTGTAGGCGTGTGGGATCTTCCCGGATCAGGGATCAAACCCATGTCTCTTGTACTGGCAGGCGGATTGTTTCACCTCTGAGCCACCAGAGAAGTCCAACATGTTAACACATTTTGAGAACCTATTTTGTAGGAATTCTATATGAAAAAATTTCAAGGAAATAGCATCGTCTCAGAATGTAGAATTTCATTGCTTGGCATGGTAAATTGTTCCATAGGACAGCCCTAGTTTTCCCAGTCATCCACTTATGATCTTTTGATTGAAGCATTCAGTCCATTCCCGTTTAAAGTAATTGTTCGTAGGTATGTACTTACTGTCATTTTGTTAATTATTTTCTGATTGTTTTGTATATATTTTCCTTTCTTTTACACTTATTCCTTTTCCTTGTGATTGATGGCTTTCTTCAGTGATATTTTGTATTCTTTTCTCTTTATTTTTATGGATCGATTACTGATTTTGGCTTATGGTTACCATGAGATTCTTATGTAACAAGTTGAGCATATAGCATTCTAGTTTAAGCTGATCGTCACATAAGGTTGGAACACATTGATAGGTACTACATTTTTACTCTGCACCTCACGTTTTGTTTTCAACGTCAAACTTTACATATTTTTATTTTGTGTGTTCCTTAACTAATTATCACTGATACAGACAAATTTTACTACTTTTGTCTTTTAACTTTCACACTAGGTCTGTAGTGGTTGATGGACTACCTTTACCATAGGCTTGCTTTTATAAGTGAGTTTTTTTCATTTATAATTTTTCTTCCCACTTACGATTTTGTCTTTTCTGTTTAAAGAATTCCACTTAACATTCCTTCTATGATTATTTAATGATGATGAACTGCTTTTTTGTTGTTGTTTGTTTGGGAGAATCTTCATCTTTCCTTCAATTCTGAATGACAAATTTGAACAGTAGAATATTCTTGGTTGTAAGTTTTTCCTT
This sequence comes from Bos indicus, assembly GCF_029378745.1. Classification (NCBI taxonomy): domain Eukaryota; kingdom Metazoa; phylum Chordata; class Mammalia; order Artiodactyla; family Bovidae; genus Bos; species Bos indicus. Next base: position 104,985,311 of record NC_091766.1, read on the forward strand.
TCAGCAATTTAAATATGTCATTACTCTCCCTTTCTACCTATAACCTTTCTGCTGAAAAGTCAGCTCGCCTTCCAGGAGCAGTCTTGGGGTCCCACAGGCTTTCTGGAGGTAATCCTTCACTGACTTTTAGAACCATTGGTGCTTTTCTTTTGGTGCAGGTTCCCAGGCTGGGGAACTCCATGTGGACTTCTGAGCCCTTTCTCCTTAAGCAGGACCTCTGCTGCTGCAGTTTCCTTTCTGCTGTGGGTCACTGCATTTGAGGTGTGGATCCTGGTTAGACCATGACTTGGCCTCACCTGTTTCCTTCACTGTGGTCTTTCCTTTATATCCTTAGTTATGGAAAATCTTTTCTGATAGACTTTAGGTCATTCTCACAGATAGTTGCTCAAAGTGTAGTAGTTTCCATGTGTCCTGAGAGGAAACAAACCAAGGATTATCCTACTCTGCCATTTGGTTCCCTTCCTCATGAATAGTTTAAAAAAAATACCTGTGAATTTACAAAACTCAAATAAGTTGCTTAGCAGTTTTTACCCAACATTGTAGAAGAATTATAATTATCTGCTATTATTTCTGAAATAAGCATAGGAAAATTATTACTCTTAAACAGTTTAATAGGCTATCAATGAATTAAAGCCCTGATATCAGTGTCTCCTTTAGAAAGCTTTGATTTTTTTTTTTTAATTGACTGTGTATTGGGGAAAAGAAATACAAGAAGTGTTCTTATCACAGAGCCTCAACTACACAAGGTGACTTTGCTTTCTCTTACCGTCCAGATCAAAGAGAAGCCTTTAGGTGTAAGCTTTTGAATGCCCCATATTACTGGTATACAATATGCTCACATTATTACCTTTTTGCTTCTGATTTATTTTTGTTTCAAATCTCTTTTATATGTACTTGAATTCCATTTTATCTTCCTATATACAGAACTTAATCATTCTCCTTCATTCATAGTTTAGCAAACATAATTAAAAACACAAATAAAAAGGCAAAACAAGCATTAAAATCATTTTGTCTCAATATTTTTTATTTCCTTACTTTCATCCTGTCATGATATGAGTTTCCGAGGGCCTAGAGAGTACCGGTAATCAATAGTTGTGTGTTTATTGAACAAATAAGTGCTTTTCCTTAAGGTAATCTGTTTATCTTAGAAATTTCTTACATTAAACTTTAGGATAATTTAATCATAAATATATGACTAACTGGGCTTCCCAAGTGGCTCAGTGGTAAAGAATCTACTTGCCAATGCAGGACCTGAAGGAGATGGGGTTTTGATCCCTGGGTCGGGAAGATCCCCGGAGGAGCCAAGGGCAACCCACTCCAGTATTCTTGTCTGAAAAATCCAATGGACAGAGGAGCCTGGTGGGCTACATACAGTCCATGGGGTTGCGAAGAATCAGAGAATCAGACATGACTGAGCATGCATATATGACTTACTACCTTGTACAAAATAACTAATGCAAAGTATTGATATGCTGCTGCTGCTGCTAAGTCGCTTCAGTCGTGTCCGACTCTGTGCGACCCCCATAGACGGCAGCCCACCAGGCTTCCCCGTCCCTGGGATATACTTATTATTAAAATATCAAAACAGATGCAATAAGAAAGAGAACAAAAATTGCTTAAATATGAAGAAACTATGTTACCGTTTTACCCTACTGTTTCTCTTTTTAGTTAACAGTGATAAAATTCACCCATTTTCAGTTACTCATGTCTCCTGTTTCTTGCAACAATTACGAGAAAAGAATAAGTTAAATTTAAAATATTTGTACATCCATGAGGCTTAGAGAAAAATTGCTTTCTTGGTTGAAAGTGTTAGTTTCTCAGACGTGTCTGACTCTTTGCGACCCCATGGACTGTAGCCCACCACGCTTCTCTATCCATGGAATTCTCCAGGCAAGAATACTGGAGTGGGTTGCCATTCCTTTCTCCAGGGGATTGTCCTGACCCAGGGATTGAACCTGAGTCTCCTGCACTGTAGGCAGATTCTTTACCATCTGAGTCACCAGGGAGCCTTCTTGGTTGAGGAAAATATTTATATAAGAAAGAAATTGAAAGGTTAGCAATAGGGTATAAATTATAATTAAAATATATATTTTAACATGGTGTAATTTCCAAATGTGAGACACACAAATATATGTGTGTGTGTGTGCGTGTGTGTAATGATGTATCATTATCATAAAGTAGCACAGAAATAAGAATTCATTTTGAGAGCTTTGCAGATTTTGCATAGTTATAGAATCACCATCCAAAACAAGATCCAAAAATTTCCATCGCTCTAAAACCTTGCCTCATGTAGTTTTCCAACAAATTCTCTGTCCCAGCCCCCAAATTATACTCTCATTCCTAATGCTATTGATAGATTCTGGCTGTTCTTATACTTTATAAATAGAATTATATAATACATACTTTTTTCATTCTACCTACTTTCACTCAACATAAAGTGTTGGAGATTCAATAATGTTGCTATTTCATGTATTGGGAGTTCATTATTACTACGTTTTTAGTACTGAGTAGTATTACAATGTATGAATAGTCCACAATATTTTTACCTATTCTCTTGCTGATAGACATGTAAATAGTTTCCAGTTTTGGTTACTATGAGCAAGGTTGTGAATAAAGTTTTTGCATGAGTCTTTTTGTGGACATACATTCTATTGGTGGTGGTAGAATATCTATTAACATAATTCCACAGGTTAGATGTATTTTTAACTTCATACCAACATTTGGTGTTGTCAATGTATAGTTTTGAAAATTTAGCCACTCTATTGGGTATAAGGCAGTATATTTTTAGTATCTTAACTAGGATCGTCCTAAAAAAAAAAAAACAAAAAACTGTTGCATTTTAAAGTGTTGGCCATGCTTAGTTGAATTAATTAATTCAATTTTAATGTATTATTTGTTCAGTCACTCAGTCATGTCTGACTCTTTGAAACACCATGGTCTACAGCATGCCAGGCTTCCCTGTCTCAAATTCATATCCATTGAGTCAGTGAGGCCATCCAACCATCTCATCTTCTGTCGTCCCCTTCTCCTCCTGCTTTCAGTTGTTCCCAGCTTTAGGGTCTTTTCTAATGAGTTAGCTCTTCACATCAGGTGGCCAAAGTATTGGAGCTTCAACTCAACATCGGTCCTTCCAATGAATACTCAGGACTGATTTCCTTTAGGATGGACTGGTTTCATCTCCTTGTAGTCAAGGGACTCTTAAGCGTCTTCTCCAACACCACAGTGAAAAAGCATCAATTTTTCAGCACTCAGCTATCTTTATAGTCCAGCTCTCACGTCCATACATGACCAATGGAAAAACCATAGCCTTGATTAGATGGACCATGGTTGGCAAAGTAACGTCTCTGCTTTTTGTTTTTATTTTGTGTGCGTGTTTATTTTTTCAATTATTATTATTATTTTTTACTTTAAATATAGTATTGGTCTGCTTTTTAATATGCTGTCTAGGTTGGTCATAACTTTTGCTCCAGGGAGCAAGCAACTTCTCATATCATGGCCGCAGTCACCATCTGCAGTGATTTTGGAGCCCCCCAAAATAAAGTCTGTCACTCTTTCCATTGTTTCCATTTATTTGCCATGAAGTGATGGGACTAGACGCCATGATCTTAGTTTTTTGAATGTTGAGTTTTAAGCCAGCTTTTTTACTCTCCTGTTTCAGTTTCATCAAGAGGCTCTTTAGTTCATCTTTATTTCTGCCATCAATGTGGTATCATCTGCATATCTGAAGTTATTTATACTTCTCCCTCGGAGAAGGCAATGGCACCCCACTCCGGTACTCTTGTCTGGAAAATCCCATGGATGGAGGAGCCTGGTGGGCTGCAGTCCATGGGGTCGCTAAGAGTCGGACAGGATTGAGCGACTTCACTTTCACTTCTCACTTTCATGCATTGGAGAAGGAAATGGCAACCCACTCCAGTGTTCTTGCCTGGAGAATTCCAGGGACGGGGGAGCCTGGTGGGCTACTGTCTATGGGGTCGCACAGAGTCAGACACGACTGAAGCGACTCAGCAGCAGCAGCAGCATACTTCTCCCAGCAATCTTGATTCCAGCTTGTGCTTCATCCAGCCCGACATTTCACATGATGTACTCTGCATATAAGTTAAATAAGCAGGGTGACAACATATAGCCTTGACATACTCCTTTCTCAATTTGGAACCAGTCCGTTCTTCCATGTCTGGTTCTAACTGCTGTTTCTTGACCTACATACAGGTTCTCAGGAGGCAGGTAAGATGGCCTGGTATTCCTATCTCTTTAAGAATTTTTCAGTTTGTGGTGATCTACACACTCAAAGGCTTTAGTGTAGTCAATGAAGCAGAAGTAGATGCTTTTCTGGAATTCTCTTGCTTTTTCTATGATACAGTAGGTGTTGGCAATTTGATCTCTTGTCCTCTGCCTTATCTAAATCAAGCTTGAACACCAGGAAGTTCTCAGTTCATATACTGTTAAAGCCTCGCTTGGAGAATTTTGAGCATTACTTTACTAGCATATGAGATGAGTGCAATTGTGCGGTAGTTTGAGCATTCTTTGGCATTACCTTTCTTTGGGACTGGAATTAAAACTCATCTTTTCCAGTCCTGTGGCCACTGCTGAGTTTTCAAAATTTTCTGGCATATTGAGTGCAGCACTTTCACTGCATCATCTTTTAGGACGTGAAATAGCTCAACTGGAATTCCATCGTCTCCACTAGCTTTGTTTGTACTGATTCTGCCTAAGGCCCACTTGACTTCACATGCTAGGATGTCTGGCTCAAGGTGAGTGATCACATCATCATGGTTATCTGTAACATTAGTTCTTTTTTCTATAGTTCTCTTGTGTATTCTTGCCACCTCTTCTTAATGTCTTTGCTTATCTGAATATCTTCTAGATGATTTATTATTTATTTCTCACTTATATGTAGAAGTGCTTTATATATATTTTATAGACACATTCTTCGTCATATGCATTGTGTTTCTAATTGTAGTCTGCCAACCCAATGTTTTTATGGTTACTGTTAGTGAGCAGACATTTTTAATTTGATAAAGTCCAATTTATTTATTTATTTTTCCTTTTGTAGTAGATGCATATGTCAAGAAGTCTCAGAAACTTTTCCTAGGCTAAGTTCCCATGATTTTTTGCAATCTGTTTTTCCAGATATTTATGGATGTGGGTGCTGTGGTTCCTTCTATGGTCTACCTCAAATTAATTCTGTTTAAGGAATTTGGTGGTGGTTGAAGTTGTTTGTTTATTTTTCCCGTCTGTGTGTGTCTGTGGCCAAGTTGTATCCAAGCCTTTGTGACCCCATGGAATGTAGCCCACATGTTTTTGCATTTTTCAAATACATAATTTTATTATTCATACAAAATGATTCAAAAGTCCTTTTCTGATATAAGTCTAATATGTGGAGCATCTCAGACTGATTCTATTGACCATTTACGCTCTTGAACTTGGGTTATGTTTTCTTGATTTTCTAAACGTATTTTATAATCTTTGATTTTCTACTGAAAGTTTTACATAAAATAATGATGGAAACTTAAGTAAATAATGTTAGTATCAAGAAAAGAGCAGATTTCTTCCCTGTTATTACAAAACAATGGGGCTGAATCCATTCAACCTGTACTTATTCTGGGCTGAGTTTTGTTGCAAGCTTAATATGTTTCCCACTGCAGCATGCTTTCCTGGAAAAGTCCATGGACAGAGGAGCCTGGCAAACTACAGTCCACCAGGTTGCAAAGAGCTGGACACGGCTGAGTGACTAATACTACCTAATATGGTTCAGATTGTGGCTTTTTTTTTTTTTTTTTTTTAATATTTTGGGGTAGAACTTGGACCAAAGATCTGAACACTGAGGAGATTCCAAAACCTTCCTTGTTTCACAGTTTAATTTTTACAAATATGTGGAAAATCTCATGATTCTTTACAGTTTCTCTTCCAGATTTTTGGCTTTCTGTGGACATTTTTGAACTCTAGCTCTGCCCTCTGTTCTCTGTGTCTCAGTAAACCTCATCCAGCCTTCTTACCCCTTCTTAGCTTCTGCAGTGCTCCAGCCTTATGCTGTGTGGGGTTCTTTTTTCCCCCAGATTTATTGAGATATGACTGACACACAGCATTGAACGAGTTCAAGGTGAACAACATTATCTAGGAATATATCTCTTATTTCACTTGCCAACCCTTCAGTATTCTGAAGTCGAAGCCTAGTGTGTCCAAGATGTTTGTCTCTGCTCTCTTACCCTGAAAGACTAGAGGCTTTTTATTTTTTTAATAACTGCAGAATTAGAGGGTTGTAGAGGTATTTCTCTCAGCACTGTCTCCTTCACTATCACCAAATATAATGAAGAACACCAATTAAAGGGTACATATAAATGCAGTTTAGTTTTGGGGGGATAATGAATTCTTCACACCAGCCTACATATAACTATTAAATGATTGCTAAAATTTAAGCAGTATCTCTTCAACCACTTTTATGGTTTCCTCCTCCTAAGAAATTCTACCAGGGATGAGATTAGTTTTGAGTCTGTTCTCTCCTGAATAGAACCTGAGGCTGTCTGTAATGTATTTCCTTTTATTTGTGTTTGCTTATAAGTGTGAAAGAGAAGCACTGATTTTCTACTAAATTTTGCAAGATCATAATTTTGCAGCTTGAGTAATTTTTCATTCTTAGTGTGGAAATGACCATCTCCTGTGACCTTCTTTTCCTCAAAGCTTTTTATTTGAGATTGATTAAAAATACTTTATCCATAATATGTCCATTACTATTTCTATTAACAAAATTAATTGATGGAACAAAATAAACATAAATTATATAGATGCAAAGAAATGTATGTAGAAAGATTGGGAAAATACTGCATAAACTTATTTTGACATTAATTTACTTTTCCTGTTGCAAATTGCAATAATTTTATCAATACATCTTTTAAAATATTTATCTATACATGATCAAAAACACTACTTAGATTATTGAGATTCTATTGGCTAAATATTGAATATTCATAAATGCCCCATATATAGTTGTACCTTTTTGCATTTATTAGTGTATTTTAACATTAAACAATTATATGAGATATATAAAATTGTTATTTTGATTTTACAAATGAGGAAACTGAGGGAATTGGAAAGACAATATTTAAATACATTTGATTTTATTATTGGGTTTTATTTTAAGTAGAATGTACTGTTTTCAAGACAAATAATGCTTTAGGGCATGATATAGTTAATTTAAGATAGGTATACTTTATCAAATATTAACAAATAGACTTGTCTAAATATAGCATAGATATGAGGAAAACTGCTCTTGGTATTTTTTCCTAGAAATTCATACATTAGATTTAGTTAATTAAGCGTGGCTATTGTCATACAACATAATTTAGTAAACCTATTATCTTAAGTTGATAATATGTTCATATCTACTTTGTCCCACTTTTCCAAAGTTTTATTTTCCACATCAAAAGAATTATATTGAGCTACTAAGTATAGTTATCCTGCCAGAACACTGACTTCATTGTGTATTAATCAGATAAGTTAAAATCTCTGTATACTTTAAATAAAGTGTGTTTTAAAGATACAGACAAAGAATAAAATTCCTGGGATATTCTGTATCTTAATCGATTTTCAGCTGGGAAAATTAATTGCCTCTTTAATGTTCTCTCTCTATATATGTGTGTGTACATGCATATTATACAAAAAGTAACAGGTAGATTTGGAGCAAAATAAATAAATAAACCTCAATGATAAAGTCTAATGAGATGGTCATGGGAGGTAAAATATGCTAATCAGAATGCTCCACTTTTAATAACATACCGTGCTATACACCAAATTTATATTTTCCCTTTTTCAGCAGTTCACTTAAGTCAAGGTTTTCAGTTTTGTATCTGAGGCCAATATACTGCCTGTCAAGGTGGAACTGGAGCTCAGTATCACTGTAGGTAAATTTTAGTGACAGAGGAACAGTTTTCAAACAAAATGGATAATTTCTTTCAATATCAAACCTAACTAATTGATTTCAGATCTTTGGGAAGGATTATATGGTTTACCCAATGAACACTAAGGGATCTCTTTGAATCCTGGTGACTAACACTCAACTTCAGTTCAGATTTCAGATTCTTTATTCAATTATCTTTACTTTTACTTTATTTACAATTATTTGGGCTTCCCGGGTAACTCAAATGGTAAAGAATCTGCCTGCAAAGTGGGAGACCCGGGTTTGACCCCTGTGTCTGGAAGATCCCTTGGAGGAGGGCATGGCAACCCATTCCAGTATTCTTGCCTGGAGAATCTTATGGACAGAGGAATCTGGTAGGCTACAGTCCATGGGGTCACAAAGAGTCAGACGTGACTGAGCAACTGACATTTTCACTTTCACTTTCTTCAAATCAGCACACATAGAGGTTGGGAAATGGTAGCAAGTGCCTGGTAGTTTTACCATATGAATCTGAATATTTGATAAGGACTCAGAAAATTGGAGATATTTATTCTTGAAAATCATTAACAACCTTATATAACAACACATGTACATCAGATTAAAAATTTTAGTTATTGAGTTTTCAATTTGCAAGACAGAGCCTAATGAAACTTTAATCAATATTTATATTTAAACAATAAAAATAATCTTCTCACTCTTGTGGCATATTTAGATATTTTTATATACCAAGTTCATCACCAGTGTATTGTCTAAAAAAAGAAAGAATGAGTTGTAGAAGATGCCTCTGGACTGGGGATGGTGGTATTTGTAAGGTGGTGCAACTTAGCAGCAGCAGCAGTAATAATAATAATCTCATATTTGCACTGTGCTTTTATATTTATCAAGGATCTTTTATCCCTTCCCACCAATGTAGGGGCTCTATTAGCTAATTTATCACTCAGCGAAGGGTTTCTGATACCTTAATTTTACTTTGATATTCCAGAGCTAAAGAATTTAAGTGTCTTATGCTTTCTATTAGTTGAGAGACTTTTCTCTTTTTTAGAGGCAAAAGAGACATGACCCTTTGTCTTTAGAGTTGCTCCTTTTGCTTTATCTTCTGTCTGTAAGCACCACCACACATACACACACGTCTAGTCTTCTATGCCTGTCCAAGGCTTCCTTATTCTCTAAAATTTAGTGTTGCCTCCTCTCCGACATCATGGTGTTTGCAATTCCTCTCAAGCTTCATTTGGTACCTCTTCTATACTGATATAATTTCTTGTTTATGCCTATAACAAACTTAGCTTATTTCTGGTGTCTATTTTTTAAAAGTTTCATCCCATTTTAATGACTGTTTTAAAAACAACTTTAAAATTAATTCCCATTTACAGTTATTACAAACTATTTCCCATGTTGTACAATACATCTTTGAGCCATAAAACCAGCAGTTTGTGTCTCGCACTCACCCCACCCATCTATTGATCCTCTCCACATGTCCCCACCAGCAACCTCTAGTTTGTTCCCTGTATTTCTGAGGCTGCTTCTTTTTGTTATATCCACTAGTTCACTGTATTTTTCAGATTCCACATATAAGTGATGTTGTACAGTCTTTGTCTTTCTCTATCTATTTCACTCAGCAGTGCCCTCCAAGTCCATTTGTGTTGCTGCAAATAACAAAATTTGATTCGTCAATGGCTGTGTGTACATGTGTGTGTGCTTATGTGTGTGTGTGTGTATATATATATATATATATATATATGTACACAATGACCTTCCCTGGTGACTATATATATGCTGCTGCTAAGTCACTTCAGTCGTGTCTGACTCTGTGCGACCCCATAGACATCAGCCCGTTAGGCACCCCGGTCCCTGGGATTCTCCAGGCAAGAACACTGGAGTGGGTTGCCATTTCCTTCTCCAATGCATGAAAGTGAAAAAGTGAAAGTGAAGTCGCTCAGTCGTGTCCAACTCTTAGCGACCCCATGGATTGCAGCCCACCAGGCTCCTCCGCCCATGGGATTTTCCAGGCAAGAGTACTGGAGTGGGGTGCCATTATGTAAACAATCTTTATTCATTTATTGATAGACACTATGGTTGCTCTCATATCTTGGCAATTGTGAATAATGCTGTTTTGAACACGGGGGTGCATGTATCTTTTCAGATTAAAGTTTTTGTTTCTTTTGGATATATACCCAGGGATGGAAGCTCTGGGTCACAGGGTGGTTCTATTTTTAGTTCTTTGAGAAACCTGTAAGATGTTTCCCATGGCATATAATGGTTCCCAACAGTATAAAAGTGTTTCCTTTTCTCCATAGTCTCATCAACATTTGTTATTTGTGTTCATTTTGCAGATAGTTATCCTGGCAGGCATGAGACGAGATCTCATTGTAGTTTTGACCTGCATTTCCCTGATGATTACTGGAGTTGAGCCTTTTTTTCATTTCTGTTGGCCATTTTCATTTCCTCTTTGGAAAATGTATATTCAGTTCTTCTGTCCATTTTTTAAACAATTGTCTTCTTTTGATGTTGAGCTGTATGTGTTGTTTATATATGTTAAATATTAACATTTATAGGTCCTAGCATTTGCAAATATTTTCTCCTAGTCAGCAGATTGCATTTTCACTTTTTCTGTGGGTTCCTTTGCTGGATAAAAGCTTGTAAGTTTAATTAGGTATCATTTATTATTTTTTTTTAAATTTCCTTTACTTTAGGATACAGATTCAAAAGAAAATGTTGCTGCATTTTATTTCAAAGAATGTACTGCCAATGTTTTCCTCTTGGAGATTTACAGTACCAATTTTGAGTTTATTCTTGTATATGGTGTAAAGAATGTTCTAGTTTCACCTTATAAAATGAAACATCTTCTCTGTGGATTTTAGTAGTGGCAAATTCCTGGGTTTGATATTTAACTGCAGTCATGTAAGATATCAACTGGTAGAGGTAGGGTCATTGAGCCAAAAAGGTCTTTCCCGTACATTTCTTTGTAACTTTTTTTGCAATTTTTAAAAATTAAAGATAGAGGAAGAAAAAGGAGGAGGAATAAGAGAAAGAAGGATAGGAAAAGGAGAAGGAGAGGAGAGAGGCTTTCCTGTTCTCTACTATCTTCCGGAGTTTGCTCATATTCATATCCACTGAGTCCGTGATGCCATCCAAACATCTCAGCCTCTGCCACCCTCTTCTCCTTTTGTGTTCAGTCTTTCCCAGCATCAGGGTCTTTCCCAGTGATTCCACTCTTTGCATCAGGTGGCCAAAGTATTGGAGCTTCTACTTTAAGATCAGCCCTTCCAATGAATATTCAGGGTTAATTTTCTTTAGGATGGACTGGTTTGAAAGCATTAATTCTTCTGTGCTCACCCTTCTTTATGGTCTCACACACAACACGACTACTGCAAAAACCATAGCTTTGACTCTACGGACCCTTGTCGGCAAAGTGCTATCTCTGCTTTTTCATACACTGTACAGGTTTGTCAGAGCTTTCTTTCCAAGTAGCAAGTGTCTTTTAATTCCATGGCTGCCGTCACCACCTGTAGTCATTTTGGAGTCCAAGAACATAAAATCTGTCACTGCTTCCACTGTTTCCCCTTCTACTTGCTATGAAATAATCAGATGGGATGCCATGAACTTAGCTTTTTGAATGTTGAATTTTAAGCCAGCTTTTTCACCCTCATCAAGAGGCGCTTTATTTCCTCTTCACTTTCTGCCTTTAAAGTAGCATCATCTGCATATCTGAGGTTATTAGTATTTCTCCCGGCCATCTTGACTCCAGCTTGGTCTTCACCTCACCCAGCATTTCGCGTGATGTGCTCTAAGCAAGGTGACAATACACTGCGTTGTTTGTGCTCCTTTCCCAGTGTTGAGCCAGTCTGTTGTTCCCTGTCTGGTTCTAACTGTTGCTTCTTGACCCACATACAGGTTTCTCAGGAGACAGTTAAGGTGGTCTGTTACTCCCATCTCTTTAAGCATTTTCCACAGTTTGTTGTGATCCATAGAGTCAATGGAGAAGGAAATAGCAACCCACTTCAGTATTCGTGCCTGGAAAATTCCATGGACAGAGGAACCTGGTGAACTATATAATCCATGGGGTCGCAAAGAGTTGGCCACGACTGAATACATCAGCAAATACAGTCAAAGGCTTTAGTATAGTCTACGAAGAAGTAGCAAATGTTTTTCTGAAATTCCCTTGCTTTCTCCGTGATCCTACGGATGTTGGCACTTTGATCTCTCGTTCCTCTGCCTTTTCTAAATACAGCTTGTACATCTGGAAGTTGTCAATTCACATGCTGCTGAAGCCTAGCTTGAAGGATTTTGAATACAAGCTTCCTAGCCTCTGAAATGAGTTCAATTGTACAATACTTTGAACATTCTTCGGCATGTCCCTTCTTTGGGATTGGAAAGTTTGTGCTGTAATACTACTTAAATCTTAATCTTAAGAAATCTATGTGTGATTAGAAAAAATAATGTACATGATATTTTTCTTAAGACTCTTCAACCTTTCAAACATAAAAATAAAAATCAATAAAAAACAACTAAATGTTGTCACAAGTGACACCACCATTCTAGTTTGTTTTCTTAAGGACAGGCAAAATGGCCAGTTTTCACGATACATTATTAACATTGTACCAAATTGAGATTATCTCAAATTAATATTATATATACATAGGACATTCATTAATAGAAAGTTTCCAGTGTTACTACGTAGAAGAGTAATGATAAAAACATCAATGAGAGAAAAGTGAAAAAAAGCAACGTTGTATTTAATCAAATGGTACTGTGTAAGTATATGCCTGCTTTCATTTGATTTCTTTATTTAAAAAGTTCAAAGTACAGTTCTTATACAACCTTAGAAACAATTTTTACCCAAAAGTATATTTTAATGAGAGTTCACTGACATACATTTTGCACAAAACTATATTTCAGTTTTGCTTTTCAAGATTATTTTCTCATGTACAACTGTGTAGGAACAGATATTTGTGTAGTGGTAGTCAATAAGTAACAAACCTTCCAGGCATAAACTTTCATTTTTCCTAAAATTCCGTTCAGCAAGTTGTATTGAATGAATAATATGAGCAAGTCTCAATGTTAAGACATTTCCTTCTCTCATAGCTTTTATGGTATTATAGTTTCCATGGCAGCTTTCTTCCTTCTCAAACAAAGAGAGGACCAATCCACATGTTTCATTTCCAAGGAAAGAGATTTAATACGTCATATTGAGTTTTATTTCCATACAGCAATTTAGCCTAAGAAAAGTAAAGCAAAAACATTCCTATAGCCATGTAACATAAATGAAATACCATTAAGTCAATAAAAGGTGCAGTGGTTTAAAACTCTGAAATCTAGTATGAAAGCCAAATGTGGGCCAAAATTACTTATTTTCTTACAATTCTTTTGTGAAATTAACAAATTAAATATACCTGAACATATAAAAGGAACTCAGAATCCTATTTTTTTTATAATTCAATAGTCACATGCACTTGTAAGCTGAGACATAACTGCATTAATCAGTTATCATTATTTTGAGTTAGCCATCTAGCTTATAGTTCGTATGTGCAGCATGGTTTATAGAAACATCATTATTTCTTGCTTCTAAATATGGCAGAAAGGCAGACGTTCATTTCTGTGTTCTAATGTAAAATACAGTATGGACCATTGGCTAAGGTCCCTGTACACAAAAATGAATACCAGAAAATAAGCAGTAGTTAGTTATTCTTGCGACATACCAACTGAAGCAGTATGTCATGACTGATTTTTATCTCTGTGTGTGGTTAAGGACAATGAATTACATCTAAAAATATTACCCTTTCTTTGATTACAAAGTGAATTTGTAATAAAAGTCATATTTATAATTGTTAAAGGGAAAATATCTTTAGGGAAATTTGTGCTGCTGGTCTCCCAATATAAAAGGAACAGAAGAACTACTCTTCCGTCCTTTCCTTTCTCCTCTAACCAGTCATTTTTCCTATTCTGGAAAGTGACTCACCGGATGATACTTGGATTACTACGAACATTCACGTCTTCTGTAATGACAGTTTCTTCCTCTGTGTAGTATCAGTGTAAGTATCTGAGTGTTGTTATCCAGTTAAAGCTTATCAAATAGGCCCTTTGAGATTGCTTTCTACTGCAATTTAATGTCTCTCAGAAAGTATATTCAATGAAACTTTAAAGCATCTGAAGTAGTAATGGCTTTTCTTGTTATGAAAGGAGATGATCTAGTGTAGCCTATATAAAATATTCTAGGATTAAGTGTCTGTACCATTTCTGCTACATTTTTTTTCTTCGATTGTTACACTATAAGAAAATAACCTATTATTTCTACTAAACAAGGGAAGAAAAATAAAGTGATTTGCCAAGCTGACAAACCTATGTCAGCATTCGGTTTGTAAGTTGGCTTCACTGTCGGACGATTCAGCAGCCAAGGCAGGTGGGCAGGCTGAAATTGTAACAGAAATTTAAAAACATATATTTTTGCTTGAAGCACTGTGATGTTAATTTACTACTTAATAAACACAACAAGTTTCCACTGAGGCTTGCAAGCCTCGCGAGAGAAGCAACATGAAGATACCTGTGTGAATAGCTGCTCAGATCATTAAGAACAGTGGCTGATTAGAGACATGCAGGGGGATTCCTTTACCAAAGTTGTATTCCCTACACTTGTACCTCTGAGTCCAAATGTTGTCAGTGATATGAAAATCCAATGATTTACAAGATAACTTCTGAATATATAATATCATCACAATATGATTAGTGCCCATTAAAATGATAAATATATTACAGTTTGACAGATGGGACTTTAATAAGCTGGGCTCTCAGGATTTCTGATATTCTGCTGTTTGTAGCTATGGATACCATAAATCTCAGGACACATTCCTCCTCTTAGGACTCTCCAGTGGCTTACCACTGCAACCAGAATAAATATTATCAACTTAAATTCTGTTCTGCAAGGTACTACATATTCTGGCTGATGCCTGCATCCCTGGTCACTTTTCTCTCCTTTCTTCCAAGCAGTCATTACATTTCATCTCCACTGGCTTTTATTGTATCTCTTAAATATGCTAAGGTATTTTATCCTGTGATTTCTTCATCTCTGGATTGTGCTTTTTAGTACTAGATCCATGCAAGCTGGGCTTCTCATCTTTCAGGTCTCCAGAAAAGCCTTATCCCATCACCATGGCCAACACAATACCTCTTTCCGCATGTTATTCTTTATTACATTGCTCTACTCCTTTATTTAATAGCACATAACAGTGTCTAACATTTTATTTGTTAGACATTTATTTTTATTGTCTGCATTCTCCTCACCAGAATTTAGCTCCAAGATTGAGGGCTCTATTTTGTTTACATAATAGGCACACCAAAAATTGAGTTTAAATTTGATGGAAAATAAATCTATTATTAATATATTAATTTATGAATTATCCAAAGTTTCATATATATTAATGAAAATTTCCACTATTTAAATGACTCTTAGAGTGGAGGGTTGTTGTTCAGTCGCTAAGTTGTGTCTGACCCTGAGACTCCATGGACTACAGCATGCCATATTTTTTGTCCTTCGCTATTTTCCAGACTTTGCTCAAACTCATGTCCATTGAGTCGGTGATGCTATCCAGCCATCTCTTCCTCTGTCAACCCCTTCTCCTCCTGCCTTCAGTCCTTCCCAGCATCAGAACAGAGCACAGAAGAATAGATAAAAATAATGTCACCATCAATATTTTTGGGCTTATGGTTTATAAAAGTACTTCCAACTTCTTATTTAGTCTAAAACACTGGTATAGTAATTTTAATTCCTAAATACATCTTTTGTATTTCTTTTCTTAAACTGTGTTATAAGTGACAAGATGAAATGTGGTTTGTTTGACAATTTTTGCAGGAGTTAGAGGTTTTATCTCCCAAAAAGCAAATGTATTTAAATTTGAAATAAATGCTTTTGATGGCATTTAAAAACAAAAAACCCGGGACTATAGGTACTTAGGGACAATAATGACAAATGCATAAACATTTGCTGAGTTGTGTGACAGGTACTCACTGTTATTACTCTCCGCAGATATAAATTTAGTTAATTATCACAGCAATTATGAGGTCAGTAATCTATTTCCTATTTCACAGTTTTGAACCCCAAGACATTGCAAAGTTATGTAACATAGTCATATTTAAAGAGGCAATGCATGTTAGAACTGGTATTTGAAAATACCTAGGCTGATCTCAGCGGAGAAGGCAATGTCACCCCACTCCAGTACTCGTGCCTGGAAAATCCCATGGACAGAGGAGCCTGGTAAGCTGCAGTCCATGAGGTCGCTAAGAGTCGGACACGACTGAGCAACTTCACTTTCACTTTTCACTTTCATCCATTGGAGAAGGAAATGGCAACCCACTCCAGTATTTTTGCCTGGAGAATCCCAGGGACGGGGGAGCCTGGTGGGCTGCTGTCTATGGGGTCACAGAGAGTCGGACACCACTGAAGCGACTTAGCAGCAGCAGCAGCAGCAGCAGCAGCAGGCTGATCTCAGAGGTTGAAAAGCTGATTTGAGAATAAGAAAACTAAGAGCATCCTTAAAGAATAAAATCTTTAAAAATTAGTTCATTGCACTTAAGTTCTGATAGACTCTGCTGTCTTTTTAAATTCAAAATGTATCATATTTTCAGTTACATAAAAAACAAAATTTAGCTTCCTTTAGAAAAGCAGAATTTAAACTCAATATAACCATACACACCCTCTCTTTTATTGATGGCATATTTGGTGAACAGTTCTGTTTTCCTTTCTATAAGCCATTTGAGTTTTTTTTCACTTCTTGTACTGAGATGTTTAAATTAGACTAAATTAAAATTCTGCTAAATTAGAATCCTATGTGAAAAAATAATTGATCAGTGTCTATCATAAATGATTGATGAACAAGAGTTTTTCTACCTCTAAATAATTCCTCATATGTTCACTAGCAATATTATAGTTAAATTCATATTTTCTCTATATGGAATGTGAATTAAGTTTATATATAATCATAAAACATTTTATTTTACAACAGCATTTCTGAATCTGTAACTCACATGGTCACATACCCATGTAAAACATGGATGAGTGTTTGTGAGTATCTGTCTATCTCTTGTTCCTTTTGAGTTACGAAAGCCAAGAGTATGTACATTTGTGGATAGGAATGTAACCACATGGCAAGCAATTCCTTCCCTCCTATAATTAACTAAGCCTTATGTTTATTAAAGTTATTTAATAGAAATTTCTTATTGATCTCTCAAAATGATTCCTTCCACTTTCCTTGAGAAGCTGACTGAAAATAAGAATGAGAGCACCTCACTCCATGCTAATTTATTTAAATTAAGCCTAAATGCTTATCTGGTAGATGAATAGCGTGATATCATTGCTGCCAAAAAATTACCAGAATAAAAACAAATTACAGAAGAGACATAAATATTTGAACA
The DNA here is from genome assembly GCF_029378745.1 of Bos indicus. Taxonomy (NCBI): domain Eukaryota; kingdom Metazoa; phylum Chordata; class Mammalia; order Artiodactyla; family Bovidae; genus Bos; species Bos indicus. The sequence goes on from NC_091766.1 coordinate 105,002,607, forward strand.
TCAAAAAGGAAAATATAAAAAATTGTCTGTAGTACATGATTTGCACAGTAATTATATAATGCAGGTAGACTATTCTAAATAAGATACTTTTTCTATTCTCCATTAATTACTCTGTATTTCTAAATTCTTAGAGGTACTGCTAGGAGGTATGTTCAACATCAAGTATGTGCATGCATGTTAAGTCACTTTAATCATGTCCAACTCTTTTGAGACCCCATGGACCATACCCTGCCAGGCTCCACTGTCCATGTGATTCTCCAGGCAAGAAAACCAGAGTGGGTTGCCATTCTCTTCTCCAGGGGATCTTCCTGATCCAGGGATCAAACTGGCATCTCCTGTGTCCCCTGTGCCTGCCCTGCAGGCGGATTCTTCACCGCTGAGCTATGGGGAAAGCCTTAATATCTCAGCACGGATAGTCAAACAACAGTGAATTTACACTCAGGTCTTGATTTAACAAAACAAGGTAAGAATACTAACATGGAATCAAGACAATTAATGATTATAAAAGTTATTTCATTACTTTGAAGAAAATTAATTCTGTTAGTCTTCTTTAGGTTCAATTACTAGAAACAGAGCCTGGGTCTGGGCTTCTAGTAAGTGATATAATAGTACAGTGGGTTTGGGGGAAGTCCTTTAAGAAAGTGAAGGAAGCAGTACAGTGAAAGAAAAAGAGTTGAGCAAGACTGTGGCCCCAGAGAAAGCCTTTTCTTGGTTTTCTCCAAAGAGAAGGCTGCCTTTAGAGCGAAAATATCACCCAAGAATTGTCCTAAATTTTTACCCCTTGGGCCATTCCATTGCAGGAATACAAAGAGACCCAGGAAGCAATTTTTTCTTAAGCCTAGCACCTCTGACCAGACCCAAAAGCATGTTGGAAATGCAAATTTTAATTCCTTACTCAAGATCTGGAAGTGGGATGGGGCTCAGCCCTCTGTTTTTACATTCCTTCCAGAATATTCTGATGTCCCCTAAAAGTTGAGAGCCTTTGACCTAGAGCAATTCCTGGGGTGATTTTTCAGGAGAAGAAAAGCTATTTTGAGCCAGTAGCAGCTCGGCCTACAGTAGACAGATTAACTAGTCTACTGAAAGGGATCTGCACAAGGCGCTAAATGCAACCTCTAACTTTTCTTCATACTGTCACCTAATTGTTTTTTAATTTTATAGAAAAAAAGTGTTGAGGAAAGTATGGGTGAAAACAAGAAAAGAGAACTTGATAGAATAAGAAATATATTATCAATAAGAATCACATCAACTGTATGACATCTCTATTAGCCACATTTGTCTATTATACCTTTGTCTTTCTTAAAAATGTTTAAAACATTGAACTGTTGAATTAGCCATTGGGGGAGATACTGACAGCATTCAATGATTATAGTAAAACATTTTGAAATTGAGAAGAAATAAATAACTAAAAATCAGTTTTAGGTATAGCTAAACCTCAACTGAAAGGTAGTCTCCAGCCAAACCTAAGCTGTATCCACACATATCCAAAGACCTTACAAAACTGTAGCAATTTATGACTTTATTAATATAATGGGCTTAAAAAATAACTCTTAAGGAAACTAATATTCTCCTTGAAATCAGTAAAGGTTTCTATACTAGAGGAAGGAAGGAGAAAGAGAAAATAATAAAGAAAGAAAGAAAGAGAGATAAAGGGAAATTAGTTTATCTTAGCCAGTATTTGTACTTACATAGGAAACAGAGTGAGCCTCACTACCTTGGCAGTTTTCTTGTGTGTTACAATTAGAGGTAAGAAAACTTTATAAGTTGGATATTCTTCTGAAAGATTTAAGATAAGCTAAAAAAGTCTGTTTATTTCTTCCACTTGTCTTCATAGATGTTCTCCAGTTAATTTCAAGTAATCACCTTTTTACCCATACCACTGTTGTCTGCTAATTCAGATGATATCTAGTTCAGATCTCTCTTCAAGCAGTAATTAAACATGGAAGACATATGTCACCTTTCAGACAAAGCCAGATCTCTTAGAGAATGTTTTCATTGTGCTATGGACCATTCAGCTGGGGCATTTATATTTGCTAGAATTTTAAATCAATTTACAAATATTTTATTAATATCTATGTTCTCTGTGAAACTCTAAGCTCCAGGTTGATAAGAATTAAGACTCTGTTTGGCTCATAATTGTGTCCCTAGTAAGATCAGGTTCAACTTTATACATAATAAATATGAAATTAGCAGTAAAACATATATACAAATATTTTACATCTTAAAAATGGAAAAAGATAAATACAAATATATACCAGGACATCACAAAATGCCAAAAAAAGAAAAAGAAGAAAAAGAAAAAAAAAATCCAGACCAACTTTTGACACAATATATCTAAAACCATGTTTATCTCTCAATGCTCATCAAATATTTTCATATCAAGATATTGCCTCTGGCATTACAGCTTTGCAGCATGAATTATGGGTAACTGATACAGGTTGGGAAAAAAATTTCTAGGAAACTATTCTTGTACAAGGACACAGTGCAAAAAATTAACTATGTGTAGAAATAACAGTGTATCACTTCAAATTTTTTGTTAGTTAGATTCCGAAATATCCCTAGCCAGTTCAATGCCACCCATAAAGAAAGCCCAAAGAAAACCGTAATTAACATAAAAGCAGAGTGGTAGGTAAAAAGACAGCAATTTTTACTGAGTAGAAATCAGAATGGGAAAAGACTGAAGGCTTATCTCCACAAAATTTACAAAAATGACACGAACAAGTAAATGTATAGCTGAAAAGTTGAGGGACCCCAGTCAGGTGAGATGTCTGGAGATTTAAGTTTCTTTAGCTTCCCTATAAATCAGCTTCTTAACATCAGCTTCATATACAGTGCCCACTCCACATAGATTGCCAATGAAGATTTGCTAAATGAAAGTCAATATAATCTGACTTTAGATTATAGTACAAAGCTACAGTCATCAAGACAGCATGGTGCTGGCACAAAAACTGAAACATAGACCAATGTAGCAAGTTGGAAATTTCAGAAATAAACCCCTGCCCATAGGGGCACCTTATTTTTGACAAAGAATATACTATGGGCAAGAATATACTATGGGCCAAGACTGCATCTTCAATAAATGGTGCTGGGAAAACTGGACAGCTACATGTAAAAGAATGAAATTAGAACACTTCCTAACACTGTACACAAAGATAAAATCAAAATGGATTAGAAACCTAAATGTAAGACTATAAACTATAAAACTCTTAGAGGAAAACATAAGCAGAACACTCAATGACTTAAAGCAAGATCCTCTATGATCCACCTCCTAGAGTAACAGAAATAAAAACAAAAGTAAACAAGTGGGACCTGATTAAACTCAAAAGCATCTTCGCAGCAAAGGAAACTATAAGCAAGGTGAAAAGACAACCCTCAGGATGGGAGAAAATAATAGCAAATGGAACAACTGACAAAGGATTAGTTTCCAAAATATACAAGCAGCTCATACAACTCAATCCCAGAAAAACAAACAACCCAAACAAAAAGTGGGAAAAAGACCTAAACAGACATTTCTCCAAAGAAGACCTACAGATGGCTAACAAACACAAGAAAAGATGCTCAACATCGCTCATTATTAGAGAAATGCAAATCAAAACCACAATGAGACATCACCCCACACTGGTCAGAATGGCCCTTACCATTCAGAGTGGCTGGAGAGGGTGTGGAGAAAAGGGACTGCTCTTATACTGTTGGTGTGAATCTAAATTGATAGAGCCACTATGGAAGACGACATGGAGATTCCTTAAAAAGCTAGGAATAAAAGCACCAATCAAATAATACAGATAATATTTAAGCCCTTAAAATTTAATTTAAGGCAGTTACTATTTTTCATGTTATACGGTTGTTACAACGTGGCTTTCATATTTCCAAATAGCTAGCTTTAGAGTCTAACGACTTATCCAAACACACTGATAGATAACTCTGGAAATTCTCTTTGTCACACGATTACTCAAGAATTATAAGAATTTGATGCTGCCTCTTTTTGAGAAATAAGAAAATGATATAATTAGCTTTAAAAACTAATTAGGGTATTTTGCCTCATGGGGCTTACATTATCACTTCTAAGAATGTCTTATTCTGGCACGCTTCATATTCTTACAACTTTCATATGTTAACAACCTGAAAATCAATCCAATACAGTTACCTCTTATTACAAAAAATAAAAAATGGAGCTTGCTATTGTTCCAGATTATCATGTCATGGATTTTTGTATAGCTATCTTGATAGAAACAGTGTCTCCCTCCAAAGCCAATGACAGGTGTGTTTATTGTCAATTATAAAAGGTTCAGTCTCTGTATGAGCAGGGCTCCTCTATAATAACATAACACAGCTAGGTGTTGAAGTCTAATGTAGCCTGGCTCACACTGCCCTCACAGAACTGAGGCTCTGACCCAGAAGTTTTCAATCCTCTACCAACATCCATGAAACTGTGGCAAGCTAACTTGTTCAGGCACTTCATTGTTCTTGACAGCAAGTCAAAACCAAATTTTGACTAAAGAATAGTGAACCCATATCTATAAGCCTTAAGAAGCTGTTTGCCTTATAGGATATGATTTCCACTGAATATTGAGGGTAGCGGCCAAGTGGCAGATAATTCAAAGAACCTGATATGTTCCTAAAGATCAGAACCCAGTGTTTCTACAACACTGAAAATGAAAGTTTAGTCGCTCAGGCTTGTCCGACTCTTTCTGACCCCTTGGACTGTAGTCTACCAGGATCCTCCGTTCACGGGATTTTCCAGGCAAGAGTACTGAAGTGGGTTGCCATTTCCTTCTCCAGAGGATCTTCCCGACCCAGTGATCAAACCCGGGTCTTCCACATTGTAGGCAGATGCTTTATCATCTGAGCCACCACGGAAGTCCTAGAACACTAAGGTAAATCATAAACTGGATTCCAGGTTATGACATTTGCCTAGCTAAGAGTGAAACTAAATTTCAAAAATACATTATTTTTAAATGTTATTGAGAAGCCTGAATTAACCCATCTATTTCTGCTTTATTGACTATGCCAAAGCCTTTGACTGTGTGCATCACAATAAACTGTGGAAAATTCTGAAAGAGATGGGAATACCAGACCACCTGACCTGCCTCTTGAGAAACCTATATGCGGGTCAGGAAGCAACAGTTAGAACTGAATATGGAACAACAGACTGGTTTCAAATAGGAAAATGAGTACATCAAGGCTAAATACTGTCACCCTGCTTATTTAACTTATATGCAGAGTACATCATGAGAAACGCTGGGCTGGAAGAAGCACAAGCTGGAATCAAGATTGCTGGGAGAAATATCAATAACCTCAGATATGCAGATGACACCACCCTTATGGCAGAAGGTGAAGAGGAACTCAAAAGCCTCTTGATGAAAGTGAAAGAGAGTGAAAAAGTTGGCTTAAAGCTAAACATTCAGAAAACTAAGATCACGGCATCTTGTCCCATCTCTTCATGGGAAATAAATGGGGAAACAGTGGAAACAGTGTCAGACTTTATTTTTCTGGGCTCCAAAATCACTGCAGATGGTGATTGCAGCCATGAAATTAAAAGATGCTTACTCCTTGGAAGGAAAGTTATGACTAACCTAGATAGCATATTCAAAAGCAGAGACATTACTTTGCCAACAAAGGTCCGTCTAGTCAAGGCTATGGTTTTTCCTGTGGTCATGTATGGATGTGCGAGTTGGACTATAAAGAAAGTAGAGCGCCAAAGAATTGATGCTTTTAAACTGTGGTGTTGGAGAAGACTCTTGAGAGTCCCTTGGACTGCAAGGAGATCCAACCAGTCCATTCTGAAGGAGATCAGCCCTGGGATTTCTTTAGAAGGAATGATGCTAAAGCTGAAACTCCAGTACTTTGGCCACCTCATGTGAACAGTTGACTCATTGGAAAAGACTCTAATGCTGGCAGGGATTGGGGGCAGGAGGAGAAGGGGACGACAGAGGATGAGATGGCTGGATGGCATCACTGACTCGATGGACGTGACTTTGAGTGAACTCTGGAAGTTGGTGATGGATAGGGAGGCCTGGCGTGCTGCAATTCATGGGGTTGCAAAGAGTCGGACATGACTGAGCAACTGAACTGAACTGTACTGAATTAACCAAGTAAAGAGTTTAAATGAAAAAATGCTAATTGCTTCCCCCTACAATTCATGGGGTCGCAAAGAGTCAGACACGACTGAGTGGCTGAACTGAACTGACAATTTATACTGTTGTTCAGTTGCCAAGTTGTGTCTGACTCTTCATGACCCCACGGACTGCAGCATGCCAGGCTTCCCTTTCCCTACAATCTATATTTTCTACATCATTGGAAAAACTGATGATGTTTTGTTTGTTGAAATATGTTGTTATGAGCTCAAGGAAAAGATGAAGAAAATAGCAAACATTTTTACTTGTAATATTTTACAAGCCCTTGCAAAACGTCTCTACATAACACACATATATGGACAAATGCACACATGTGCAGACACATACACAGAAGATGGTGGAATCAGCCATTGCAAAATCCTAGGCATCCTGTTTCATGTCCATTTGTAATCAAGGCAATTGTCTAAATTCTCAAGCAGAAGGTAATGAACAAATTTTCCAATAAACTCATAATTACTTCTTTAATTTGATGTTTTTTAATTCCATATTTCTCTCTTCCACTCTCATTTGTGATGATAACCAGTATGTAGCTAAACCAATACTATTCTTTAGCCCAAATTATAGGTAAAAGATGAGAACAGTACTTGATCCCTTCTTGCTGGCTACTGTGGTAACCACATATTTGATTTAATTTAACAAGTGTTTGGACCTAGTTGTCAGAAAGCTTTCTAGTTTTACATAAATTATTGCATCATCTTACAGAAAACAATACTGGACTAGGAGCTCTAAATAAGTCAAAGAATTAACTTTTCACTTGCAGAGCAGACCCCTCAGACATTCATTCCATTGACTGGCTTCATTCTAGCATAAGTATGCCAATTCATCAAATAGGTGCCCCGAGGCAAGAAAATATGAGATATACTGAGTGTTTACTAGTGCCACCATATGGGGGCCCTATCTTTGATAACAAATATGTTTTTGATTGAAAAACATTCTTCTTCTAAAAGCAATTAATATCTAATATCTCTCTTTTTATGTGACATTTATTTGGGAACATTCTTGTTGCCTTTTTCCAAATTACAAAAGGTTAGGGAGTGTAGCTGACTGGAGGACAGAAAGCATGTAAAATATTAAGATCTAGGTCTATTCAATTAGCAATCATACTGAATAAGACAACTGTTTTGGGACAAAAGAGATTTTTCCATATTAACCATAATAATAAAGACAGCATGTTTGATTGTTCTTGACTTCTGTGCACATATATCTCCTCAAGAACATATGGAAGTTATAAACATCTGTTCCCTAATTCATTATCTGTATCTTGGCCATTTCATTCTTAATCTCCCATTCGCTATTCAAAATCACCATAAAGAAAAAGACATGAGAGAATCAAATGAGCAAATGGAAGAAGTTACACCGTAATTCTTACCATCTTGATTTTCTGACTGTTTCCCTCAGAGACAGAAAGATAGTAGATTCAGTTCAGCTCAGTCGTGTCCGACTGCTTGTGACCCAGTGAACCTCATCACGCCAGGCCTCCCTGTCCATCACCAACTCCCGGAGTTTACCCAAACTGATGTCCATTGGTCAGTGATGCCATCCAACCATCTCATCCTCTGTCATCCCCTTCTCTTCCTGCCTTCAATCTTTCCCAGCATCAGGGTCTTTTCAAATGAGTCAGCTCTTTGCATCAGGTGGCCAAAGTATTGGAGTTTCAGCTTCAACATCATTGCTTCCAATGAACACCCAGGACTGATCTCCTTTAGGATGCTTCAAAAGCATCAATTCTTGGGTGCTCAGCTTTTTGTATGGTTCAACTCTCACATGCATACATGACTACTGGAAAAATCATAGCCTTGACTAGATGGACTTTTGTTAACAAAGTAATGTCTCTGCTTTTTAATATGCTGTCTAGATTGGTCATAACTTTTCTTCCAAGGAGTAAGTGTCTTTTAATTTCATGGCTGCAATCACAATTTCTTTTTTTTTTTCCACTTTATTATTTAAGAGTATCCTATAAAGCAATGCTATAAAGACCTTTAGAGTGGGCAGTTCAACTAAGCCTATATATTCAATAACAGATGCTTTTGAACTGTGGTGTTGGAGAAGACTCTTGAGAGTCCCTTGACAGCAAGTAGATCCAACCAGTAAATCCTAAAGGAAATCACTCCTGAATATTCCCTAGAAGGACTGATGCTGAAGCTGAAACTTCAATACTTTGGCCACCTGATGTGAAGAACTGACTCATTTGTAAAGACCCTGATGCTGGGAAAGATTGAAGGCAGGAGGAGAAGGGGACGACAGAGGATGACATGGTTGGATAGCATCACTGACTCAATGGACATGAATTTGAGTAAACTCCAGGAGTTGGCGATGAACAGGGAGGTCTGGCATGCTGCAGTCCATGGAGTCTCAAAGACTGGGACACGACTGAGTGACTGAACTGAACTGAAAATCAAACTTACCAGTTTTGATTGGGTAGTTTACAATTTGAGGACACTAGGTACTAGACCATTCCCAGCTGAGAGCTTCATCTTCATCAGAAATAATTCCACCGGGAGATTTACTCACAATATTGAAGAAGGAGAATCCTGTGGACAGAGGAGCCTGGCAGGCTGCAGTCTATCGGGTTGCAAGAGTCAGACACGACTTAGCAACTAAAATACCTCCAACCCCTCAAAATACGTTTGATGAACTAGGAAAAAAAACAAAAACAAATAAACAACAACAAAAACACCAAAAATCCCTTTTAAATGCTAAGATAGACTGATTCCATACATACTCTTTATGAAATAGCAGATTTTCTATGAATTAAACAAGCAGCATGTGCAGTCATCTGCCAGTCAGCTAGAATCTGTTTCTAGAGGATGTTTATTTATTTGCCTGTTTAACCACAGCGATTGGATCATGCATCAGTTTTCATCCAATGGGCTAAGTACCATTTTCTCCCATTATGCCACGGCAAAGATCTCAAGAAAGTAAAGACAAGCCAAACTATTCAAGTGTTTTTCAAGTCTCTCTTTGCGTATGTCAACTAAAGAATGTCAGTTACTGTTTCTCCAAGAATGAAGTAACTAGCCACTACAGTTCACTGACCTTCAGGACACCGTGAAAATTCAGGGTCGAGATCAGGATTGAGATACGCTGTGCCCTGGGAAAAACTGTCAGAATAGACTTTTATTTCTTTCTTCTCCTCAAACCTAGAAAAGCACTGAAATCATTAATGGAGACATCTACTCTTCATGACTAGCAGCAACCTTCTACAGAGATGTGTGCTTGATTGCATAAAATCATAAATATACTGATCGCGCCCCACATCTTCAGAGCAGTTCCTCAGAGCTCTCTGAGAGACCGTCTCTGCAGTATAGTTCTAAGTAAGCCCCCAATAAAATGACTCACAGTTCCCATGTTGTGTCTTTTTTTTTTTTAAGTTGACATGAAGTTACCAAATTAAATCACACACCAGAATTCAGGGTTCTAATGAGAAAGCACAGAAAAATTACATGCCAAGAAGGTATGAATGAAAACATTATTGTGGCTATGTTTCTAATCTACCACAGCTGGAGATAGTGGACACAGGTTATGAAGTAGTTGCTAAACACCAGTTAAATGACTTGTATTGTGGAGTATCCAGCAGCTTTCCTCCTAGACTTGAGAGATATCTAGGGAAAAAAAGTAGTAGACAGAGCTTGATGATTAGATTAGATACACAGCATGAGAGCAAATAACTATTAAGGAATGAAAAAGCCTACATTTATCTTTTGCACAACTAGAGACTTGATTGTACCACTCAAGATGGAAAGATCTATAAGACTGTGGTTGTGATTGTAAATGCATTTTGAAATGAGTTAGTTTGAAACTTCAAAGATGCAATATTAAATAGGCCTCTGGAGCTCATCAAGTATGGGTCTAAAATTCTTATTAAAGGTCAGGGTTTTGGTTAAAAAAATTTGCAATTCTTTACTAGATAGGGTGAAATTGAAGCTTTGTGTGTGTTTGATATCAGGTACATTGCTAAAATAGACTGAGAATATGAGTGCCTAGGCTTTCATCTTGAAGAAATTTAATGACAAGTTGGAAAATGAATGCCAAGCAAAGACAAATAAGCAGTCAGAAAGAAAGAAGTCCAGGTGTTTCTGTTCGAGGCACCTCTCTTAGATGGAATACTTCAGAAGGAGAAGTGATCAACATGTTGAAAAGTGCTAAAGAGATGAAATAAATGATGTTAGAATTTCCTATTGAACGTAAGCACCTGGTGATCTTAGCACACGCTGGTTTGGGTAAATTTGGCTGGGTGAAAAACTAGAATGGAGAGCATTATAGTTTAGGAATGTAAGGAAATTGACATAGTAACTTCCAGGAAAATTTGCTATATATGTATAAGCACACATAACTCATGCAATATGATCTTTACAGTTTTATAGGACTACCATAATGAAGAGAAAGGTTGAGGGATATGATAAGAATAGATTCAGAGAAGGTGATGAAAGAACAGACTTAATATCAGCAGAGCATTGAACATTTATAATGGACTTTTCCTAAATATAATGTAATCTCTTCATCCTCACAAATCTACTAGAAGTTGGGCAAGTAATACCCACCTTTACTGATACAGAAGCAGACTAATTGCTTTTGTCCAACATCATAAAGCAGGTAAATTTCTGAAATGACCACAGTTATTTGGACTAATAATACAGATCTCTTTCCACTTTTTTATACAGTGTTTTCTGTTATGGAAAGGTGACAATCACAGATAATGAATGCTGCACAGAGGTATTCCCATAAGAAAGAGGTAAAACTGTTAGCAGTGGAATGCCTACTTGTCTATTGAGAATAGAAGCAGAGTAGTAAACAGCATAGGAGTTGGAGTCACTATCTGCTTTGGAATCAGGGCTTTGCCGACTTACAAACTGTGTGATCTTGGGGAAGATACTTCTCTCTGTGCCTAATTCTCATTTGTCAAGTGGGGATAATAGTTGGCTTCATATAAGGATCAAATAAGTTAGTACAGAGTTTGTTTGCATGATATGCCTTTTACCTGCAATAGAAAAATTTTATTTGAAGTACTAAAGAAAGACATTTTAAAAAGAAAATGATTTTACTAAAGAAAAACAAAACTCATCTATGAATTACCATTCTCAAAGAATTGCAAACAGGTTTAATTTTTGTTAATTTATTAATTTTATAAAGACATTAGTGAATCAGAGAATCCAAATCTCTGATCTAATCAGATAATCTAGATCCAAATCACTTCTAGGGAAAAAAAAAAAAAAAAAAAGGACATTTAAACTTCAAAGTTTGAAGAAAAAATAACTAGGAAAATTGAATAAATGCTGCTAAAAATTACAAAAGAGAAAGTCAACAGCATAAAGAGGCTTAAGTTTTTTTCAAGGTGTTGTAGAACTATACAAACATAATGCAAAGACAGCCATTTGGAGAAATTAGTAGTAAAGTCATCTTCCCAAACTGTGAGGTGAGCTGGATAACAAGATATATTAAAACGTTTAAGACACAAATACTAGAAATACACAAATGTCTAAAAGTAAAGCAGCAGTTAATTTTCATTTAAATACGGACAAACTAATCTTGGTTTTATGGAATGACTTTAACCATTTTCAGTGTTTTTATGCAGTATTGAGCATATTTTGAAATCTCTCTAAACTAGCATTATGTAGATTAATTAACACTTTTTGATACTGTTAAAATAGTTCTGTATAAGAATCCATTTATAATGCTGAACTTAAATATTTTTAGGGAATGTGAATTGGTGCAACCATCATGAAGAATAGTATAAAGGTTCCTTTAAAAATTAAAAATAGAATTACCATATGATCCATGAATCCCATGATGGGTCATATGTCCAGAGAAAACTCATCTACACATGTACCCGATGTTCATAGCAGCACGAGTTACAATAGTCGAAACATGAAGGCAATCTTAATACCCATCAAAAGATGAATGGATAAAGACAAACACACACACACACATACACACACTAAAGAATATTATTTATCCATAAAAATAATGAAAGACTGTGATTTGCTGCAACCTAGATGGACCTAGAAATTATCATGCTGAATGAAGTAAATCAATGAAGTAAATGATACCTCTTAATATGTGAAATATTTAAAAGAATGATACAAATGAACTTATTTTAAAAATAGAAACAGATCCACAGATATAGAAAGCAAACATATGTTTATCAAAGAGGAAAAGGGAGAGAGGGATAAACTAAGAATTTTGGATTAAAAGATAGGCACTATATATATAATAAATAAACAACAAGGACCTCCCCTCTAGCAGCATCGTGAACTATATTCAATATCTTATAATAACATAATAGAAAATAATCTGAAAAAGAACTATGTGTGTATATATATATATATATATATATATATACACACATATACACATAAATTAGAAAGACATACATTTTCTTACAGTTATTTGTTAAAGGCATCACTGTTTTTCTTCTCCCAATTTTGAAAAGTGCATTTGTTCAAAGATTATTTCAAAGACTTTGAGAAATACCTATAAATTGTGGGCACCACTATGAAACTCTTGGTCACCTGAGCAGTAAATACTCAGCTTGGGAGCCACAAGGAAGAGTAGGAATTCAAACTTCTAAAATGTGATTTCTGGGTCAGATTTTCTTTCCCAGTATTACTTATGATAAAATGAAGACATCTCTAAGACATCCCCAGTCTTTCATCCCAACCTTGTTTTTATGCATTAGACTAAATTCAGGCTCTCCACATCATCTGCATTGATCTCTAACTAGCCAGACCCACTTTGCTCACTAGAAATTGACGTGAGCAAAGAACAAAGGAGGAGAAAGGAAAGAAGATGACTGCACTGGCTGTGCATTAAGAAAAGAGGGACAAGATTACCCTTCGCTGCTATGGAGTCTGAAAAGCAACAGTTTCCTTTTTTTAAAATTAAACTTTATATTTTATAGTGCAGTAGAGACAGTCAACAATGCTATGATAGTTTCAGGTGGACAGCAAAGGAACTCAATCATATATATACAAGAATCCATTCTTCTCAAAACTCCACTACTCCCATCCAGGCTGCCACATAACACTGAGCAGGAGTTTCCCACACTTTTCAGCAGGTTCTTGTTGATTATCCATCTTAAATACAACAGGAATAGCTTTTTTATTTCATAGCTTTTTATTCATTTTTTCTATATGTGAGAAACCAGTGAAACAATTGTAGGAAAAATTCCCCTCTGCTTGTGGAAGATGGAAAGCTAGCCAAATGATCTGTTTGTTTCTGAGTCTACTGGTATTCCTAAAGAATTCTTCTTGAAGCTTTTCCGTTTTCATTGTATCCCTCCCAATCCCTCTTGGTGTGTCTCTCCCTCTCTTCCTTCTCTCTCTACCCCTAAATCAGTATACAGTGTATTTAAAGACAGGAAAGTGTTTTCAGTTTCTTAGAAATGCTGTCTCATATAAATTGGAACAACAGCAAAAAAAAAAAAAAAGTTTCTCCCTGGAAGCACCAATTGTAACACAAAGCAGTAGGATTTTATAATGAGCTGCAAAAGTCTCTCTTAAATAAAATTAAGCTTCTAATGGAAAGCCACAACACTTAATGCATTGCACCCATAAAGAGAGGAAAAAAGTGGAAAGAGCAGGAAAAACCCAAGAAAACAAACCTTAAAACTGTAGTTAATTCATGTTTTTTTTTAGAATTTTCTTTCTCTAAAGGTAAAAACATTAGCAGGGGGGTTTGGTAGAGGATTTTGTTTGTTTGTTTGTTTGTTTTTCCAGAAGAAAGCCACACCATCTGAATTGATTAAGAAATTTAAGATTTACTCCAAACTAGGAAGAACCTAGGATAAATAAAAGATAAATAATTCTCAGAGTTTCCACAGGTATATTTCAAAATATCGTGAAGTCAACTTTGGTAAGTTTATAAGCTGATGACTACAGACACCATAAATCATTTCGTATGGGGCTACAAATTAGGGAAAATTAAATATATTCTGGAAAGAAGTTTTATAATTTACCCATAAGAAGGAAAAAAAAAATGTTAAAACACAGAAGCAGTAAGAAAGCTAGAATACACTATTTTATTGATATTTTCTGTAAGTGTATTAGTGATTATCATCAAAGGGATATTCAAGAATGTCTGAAGGCATATTTGATAGTCACAATTAGAATAATTTGCTCTTCCCATCTAGTGTTATTCACACCAACAACAGTGCTAAACACACTCAAATGCCAAGGACAGCCCTCCACAACCTAACAGTTCCGTTCAGTTCAGTCGCTCAGTCGTGTCCGACTCTTTGCGACCCCATGAATCGCAGCACGCCAGGCCTCCCTGTCCATCACCAACTGGAGTTTACTACAACTCATGTCTATCCAGTTGGTGATGCCGTCCAGCCATCTCATCCTCTGTCGTCCCCTTCTCCTCCTGCCCCCAATCCCTCCCAGCATCAGAGTCTTTTCCAATGAGTCAGCTCTTCACATGAGGTGGCCAAGGTACTGGAGTTTCAGTTATCCAGCCCAAAATTTCAATAGTGCCAATATTCAGGAGCCATGGTTAAAAGTTCAGAGACAATCCTGTTAGCTAAATGATCCACAATTTTTCAGACTTCTTAAGGGAGAAGAAGTCTTAAGTCTTACCAGAATGTTATAAGAGCATGAATATGATTGTATAACAAGGTGCCAACACGTGACAGAGCTTGGCAATTCTGAAGAGTGAAGACTGGTTTGGAGCCTGGCAATTACAGTTTGGGAAAGGAGTAAATTATAGAGCGTTGATCTCAGTTAGAATTTTAGAGCCCAGTGGGAACTTAGAAGTCACCTAATATAATCTTTGTATTTTATGATAAGGAAATGAGAGTTGAAATACTAAAAATGTAAAATCACAGAATTAATAAGCAGTAAGCTAGTTTAAATTGTACCCTCTTAGGTGTACACTGCTCTTCAGCAGCCCAAGCATTACAATCATATTCTTTTCAAAGAAATCTGCTAAACCTTTAAAATTCAGAAACACTATTGCAAGAGAAATACTAAATACAAACAACAAAAACAAAAACTCTTCACACGTCAACAAATTTTAATTATGATTTTAGCAAAGTGCGTGAGTGTAAGTCACTTCATTCTTGTCCAACTCTTTGTGACCCCATGGACTGTATGTAGCCTGCCAGGCTCCACTGTCCATGGGATCTCCAGGCAAGAACGCTGGAGTGGGTTGCCACGCCCTCCTACAGGGGTCCTTCCCCACCCTGGGATGGAACCTGTGTCTCCGAAGTCTTCTGTATTGGCAAGCAGGTTCTTTACCACTAGCACCACCTGGGAATCCATTTAGGAAGGCATGTACTCTCTTTAACAGTGGTCTCATCTAAAAATGAGTACAAGAATACTTTGTCAATTTAAAAAAACCCATCATATAAAGTTCAGACTGTAGATAACAATGTTAGTTATTCATTTAGATCCTTCACAAGTGTAGAATACACAACTTCAAGATTATCTTAATTGTGCAACTGCCATGAGAATCTCAAAAGGCTCATTTATGCTCATGCTCTAACATCTAAATGTCAGTATTCACATCGGCTTTGTTACAACTCCAGGCATGTTGATTAACCTCTGACATACCATTAAAAACATAATCAAGTGTCTAACACTGACATGAACATTGACTATTACATAGACTAAGTTAGAGTCATAAACACTACACACTAGAAGAGTAATCAAACGGGACTTAGGAATTAGAAATAATCTGCAACAGGGGATTAATGTAAAAGTAAGCTTGTTCCTTGGAACAAAAGCTATGACAAACATAACCAGCATATTAAAAGTCAGAAACATCATTTTTCCAACAAAGATGTGTATACTCAAAGCTATGATTTTTCTGGTAGTTATGCATGGATGTGAGAGGTGGACCAGAAAGAAGTCTGAGCGCCAAAGAATTGATGCTTTCAAATGGTGCTTCTGAAGAAGAATATTTTGAAAGTCCCTTGGACTGCAAGGAGATCAAACAGTCAATTCTAAAAGAAATTAACCCTGAATATTCATTGGAAGGACTGGTACTGAAACTGAAGCTCCAATACTTGGCCACCTGATGCAAAGATCCAACTCATTGGAAAAGACCCTTATGCTGGGAAAGATTGAAGGCAGGAGGAGAAGGGGATGACAGAGGATGAGATAGTTGAGTGGCATCACCAACTCAATGAACATGAGTTTGAGCAAACTCTGGGAAATGATGAAGGACAGGGGAGCCTGATGTGCTGCAGTCTATAGTGTTGTAGAGTCAGACAAGACTTAGCGACTGAACAACAATGACAAAACATAGTGATAATCCTAAAAGCAATAAATTACACTCAGAATAGGAAGTGGACCAAAGTCAATGGGTAAAGGATTGGTGGGAAAGTGTAAATAAAACCCACAAACAGCCTACATATGATACAGATAAAATACCGTAAGAAGGACTGTATCAAGTCTTCAGAAAACATTTATTGTCCCACAGAAAGTTTTTATTTTATTTGTCCTCAAGCCATAGTGAACAGTTTAGTGAAGTATAAGAGATGTCCTTTCCACCTGCTAGCAGCTGAGTCACAGATTGAGTCACGGTTTCTCTACTGATTCCTTCAGTGATCATGAGAAAGGGTAGGCTTAGCAGATATCAAACACATCCATGTAACAACAACAAAAACCCACAAATCATGTACATTATTTTTTGGTAAACGTGTGTGACATACCTTAATATATCAGGTTAGTTTTTGTAGTGAAAATGTAATCATATTATCTGATTTTATATTGATACTCTATATGTCTAGAATATCATAATAAACTATAATTTTGTGTTTATCAATGTCTACACATATCCAAATTTATAGAAGAGTATCCTTTCTTCAGGCAAAATTTTAAGGAAAGATAGAAAGTAACCTTTGGGAGCAGCAACAAAAAGCCTCTCTTCCTCCCCAAAATATTTCTCATCCTTCTCATCTAGGGAAAAAAATGGAAAAGGAAAACTTCAAAAAGTTTTGTTATTTCACAGGCCACAGAACAAAGATTTAAGTGTAATATTAACTTCTTCAACTTTCCAGCTGTTACTAGATGTAAGGAGTGAAACGATCTTCTGCATAGGTTAAAAAACAAAAACACACACGTGTAGTTAAGTTGTATATACTTCAGTGTTTGATGTCAAATAAACCCAAAGAGAACACAAATAGCATGATTGTGAGAGTAATCTGTGCTCTATTCATCCCTGCACGCCTATCATCACCTAAGCACCGACCTGAGATGGCTGTTTTCTAACTAGTTTGAGCATGACTTTGATAACTATCATGCACAGATAAAGCTGATTTGTGTCACAAGGAAAATTGCAAGTTTAAAAAGGAAAAAAAAATGGTTAGGAAAACTTTTAATTATTATAGTTAGGTAACACTGGAATTGTTGTATAATTCCTCACGTTAGGAAGGTGAATTTATATCTAGTGCTTAATATTCCAGGCACTGTGCTAAGCTATTTACTTGATGAAATAGCTTATTTAGTCTTCCTTGAAAATAATAGTATTATCACCCTCTGTTTTCTGAAAGGAAAATTGAAACGCAGAGAGGTTGAGTAAATTATCCAAGATCACATAGTTTGTAAGAAGTGGTAATCAAATCCAGATTATATTGTCTCTAAAGCGAGACCATATTTCTTTTTACAAATCTTCTGAGGAATCCTCTCTGACATTTTCTGTTGAACCCTTGACCTAGAGGAGATGGAAATCAGACTAAAACTGATTTTGCTGTTATCATTGAATATTTTCAGTCTCTATTCATATAGAAATTACTATTCTAGAGAAATAATCATAATTTAGTGATTTCAATGTGAAGTGGAAGAGACAGTCTTTGTTAGACACATGAAAGTTAACCAGGAGGTTATCAGAATGTGAGTCTAAAAATAGAGAAAAACCACATTTATTATCTTACCTCAGAAAATTGTGATTTCAGAAAATAAAAGATTAATGTAGTTTCTCATCTTTCCAAGCCATTAAACCACCTTCCAATTTCATTAGTCAATCATGAGGGGGTTTTGCATTTCCCCATCTTAAATGTTAATCTCTGATGTGTAATTTTGTCAGTAAATACTAAAAGAAGATACAGAATAAGTATTTTTTATTCAATTCAATGGATCCCCACCTTAGTAAATTTCCACACCGCTGTAAATTTATGCACAGCAATGGCACCCCACTCCAGTGCTCTTGCCGGGAAAATCCCATGAACGGAAGAGCCTGGTAGGCTGCAGTCCATGGGGTCGCTAAGAGTTGGACACGACTGAGCGACTTCACTTTCACTTTTCCCTTTCATGCATTGGAGAAGGAAATGGCAACCCACTCCAGTGTTCTTGCCTGGAGAATCCCAGGGATGGGGGAGCCTGGTGGGCTGCCGTCTATGGGGTCACACAGAGTTGGACACAACTGAAGTGACTTAGCCTTACCTAATTCTACCGAGTGGTTGACAAAAGTTAGACACTTGTCAGACTCCAAAATGTGTGACTCTTTTAACCTGAATTTTCTTTCAATCAAATTATAACATTTAGAAAAATATAACTAAATATAGATAACTACCTGGGAAATACGGGCTATGCTAGCACGATTTTTACATGGGCACAACTGCAGTTCCTCATCATCAGAACTCAAGCTTCGTGATAGCAGCACGCATCACTGGCTGGAGGCTGGACCACTGAGTTAGACAGAGAGGCAACACTGTGGCATCCAGTTGCTGGAATTCAGTGCCATATTATCCAGAAAAATGGAAAATAAATCTTCATGTGAACAGTTCTACAATTTTCTCTCCCTTTCTCTCACTCTCTGTTTCTGTTTGTCTCTGTCTCTGTCTCTGTCTCTCTCTCTCTATATATATATGCTGCTCCAAAGCACTTCAGTCGTGTCCGACTCTGAGCGACCCCATAGACGACAGCCCACCAGGCTCCCCCGTCCCTGGGAATTCTCCAGGCAAGAACACTGGAGTGGGTTGCCATTTCCTTCTCCAGTGCATGAAAGAAAAGTGAAAGTGAAGTCGTTCAGTCGTGTCTGACTCTTTGAGACCCCATGGACTGCGGCCTACCAGGCTCTTCCATCCATGGGATTTTCCAGGCAAGAGTACTGGAGTGGGGTGCCATTTCCTGAAAAAACAACCACAAAACATATACAAGGATGTTCATTTTAGCAACACTTTTAATAAGCTTAAAGCAATCTCAATTTGTACCCCAGGGAAACTGCTAGATTGACTATGTTGATGGGGAACACAGGTATCCTGTGGCAGATTCATTTCGATATTTGGAAAAACTAATACAATATTGTAAAGTTTAAAAATAAAATAAAATTTAAAAAAAGTTTAAAAGAAAAGCAGAAAAATATGCACTATATAGAAAATTCTAAAGCATATAATTTGTGTATAAAAGAAAATCACAGAAATATAAATATATATATGACCATAAATATATATAAAATATGGGTTCCATCAGACATATTTCTATATGAACACATATAAATGTAAAATGCATAAAAAGTGCAAGGTCATTGACTCAAATGAAATATGTGGGTAAATTTTGAGATGTGAATGGCAAATTTTCACTTTATTAATATCATGTTATTATATCATGTATATTTATAAGAATGCACCTATCATCAACTTGTATATCTAAAAATAAGTAAAACAGTGAATTAAAAATATAATTCTTTTATAAAGCAAAATTTGAGAATTCTCAAGTAGGAAAACTAAGGATTTGGTAATAAGTGTCTTGAAGTATTAAGTGATACATTAGAGAAATATTTTTAGATATGTTGAGTTATTCTGTGTTCCTTAGTGAAGAATCAGCCTAGAGACTCATAACAGAACCTACTATAGGATTACTTATGGTCCTTAAATAGCTTATATTAAAATGGGAATTAGAGATGGCTATTTGGTTTCAAGTAGAATATAATCTGTAAAGTTGACTATACCAGAAAAATCCATCTTTTTCTCCACAGTATTAATTTTTTTTTAAGTTATTGCTTTCCCACTCACAGTATGCATGCTATAACATTCTGTGATATCTCATTGACATAAGTGATTGGAACAGATGAAGCTCTGAACACGGATGAATCTGCAGAGTAGACCATGCCAATCAGGTTCACATGGGACAATCTGAGGTCATGCTGAGTCATATGATTAGAGGCATGAGCACAAAGACCTACCAAATTCTCCTGCAAATATACCTGAAAATGACATATAACGTGATTTCTTTTCCTGCTCAAATTTATTTTCATTTTAAGAGGCCCATGTTCTTAAAAGGAAGCTTTTCTCTTGTCCTCCCAATTAAGCAAAATTATTTCTTGCATCAGAATTACCATGAATTACTAATCATCCTAAAATTGCAAAATAAAGGTGGTGATATTTGAACTGAGGAATATAAAAAATGGTGCTCAAAAATGAAAATGATCCATATATTAGTTCATTATTTACTTAAATACACAAAAGTGGATAGAATTCTGTTTTGGATAGTTAATTTTAATTCCAATAATTTAAAGGAGTGAAAATTAGAAGATTTATTTTTGTCGTATAAGTCTATTATCTTAGAATCCTTAATTGGCATTTTATTCATTTCATTTTTATCATTATGCCCAAGTCATGCAATGTATTTCCTTCATAATTATTACCTGTATCAAAACTGGTTTGGAAGATCTTTGAACTCCTGTTTTCATTTTCTTTTGAACTCTACTTGTCTCTTTGATCAGCGTATTGCTCTTGCAGCTTCCGCCTGATGTAAAGCAGTTTGTATGGCTGCAAACCTTGTTTCTGTGGCCCAAATATAAAAAGCCAAATGACAGAAATTAAGGAAAGAAAGTCTTTGGTGCGGAGTGGACAGCATTCACCGAGCATTTCGATTAATGCTAGCTCTGAAGCCTCCTGATGAACAATAGAGGTTTCTCACCATGGTCTCATTAGCATATCTTTGTGACTTGCAAGAAATAATTTGCACAGTCTCAGATTTAATGGTAACCCGAAGCTCCCTTATTCTGTAATAGCTTTCTAACCACAATCAACTCATTTGCTTTTTTTTTCTTTTTGATTGACACACAGGGTGCAGAGGTGCCGCCCATTTCCTTCCTTTCTTCCGCTTCCACTTGCTAGACAATTAACTAGAAATAGATTATAGTAACTTGACTCATTCTTTATATGGTACTTGACAATGTATTTTCTTAGATTGGCTTTATAAACCAGACCTGAGTTATTTTGAAATATGAGGATAAAATGATCTCACTGCACAAAATGGCAGGTTTCATCAGGCTGGTTCTCATAATCATAGGCCGTTGCCCAAGACTACCCGCATCTCCCCTTAACCTCCTCCCTCCCCATTTTTATCTTTTCTTTTTAGGTAAAGCAATATAGACCTCTGTGTCCCCAGTTTTCACCTCATATCCTCCTTGAATTGATGAATTATTGCATCTAATAGGACTGTGTACATGGAAAATCCAAAGAGGAGGACAAGAACAGGACAGAATAGGTTTGGTGTGCTGCAGTCCATGGGGTCACAAAGAGTTGGACACGGCTGAGCGCCTGAACTGAACTGCAGGTTTGGAAGCCCTCATCTTAAACTTCCAACATGTGCTGGGGTCTAGAAATACGTGCACCACATGTACAGTGAGCCGAGTTCTCAGTTTAACGTGTGGTGAAAGGCCTGGGATAATCCATCTTCCTGTTCTGTCATCCAGCACCTTCCAGCCCAAGTGGAGCTGGGAGAAGAATCTGACACCACTGCCTTCCAGTCACTGATGGACCGTTCGTGCTGCGGCACAGTGAGAGATGCGTGAGGCAGCTAGTCTGTCACTCACCGGGGAATTCAAGGGCACTTGTGAGTCCCCGTGTTAGCTGTTTGTGATATCTGTGTGGGAGCAGTCTCAAAATTCCTATCAGAAAGCTTTCAAGAAGAAAGAACAAAGTATGGAAGCAAGCTACAACACGGATGAACAGTGTCGCCAAAAGAAGTCAGACCTTACAGACCACATACTTCATGATTCCATTTACAATTAATATGTGGAGTGTTCACAAAAGGCATATCTATTGCGAGAAAGAGGACATTTGTAGTTTCCCCAGCCTGAGGGTGGGAACAGTGACTTCAACTGGCCATGAGGCTTGGTTTTGGAATGATGAAAAAGTTCTCGACTGCATTAATAATGATTCAACTCTGTACATTTGCTAAAACTCTTTGAAACATTTAAAAATGAATACATTTATTGTATACTAAAGTGAAAGTGAAGTAGCTCAGTCGTGTCTGATCCTTTGCGACCCTGTGGACTCTCCTCCCTCCATGGGATTCTCCAGGTAAGAATGTTGGAGTGGCCGCCATTTCCTTCTCCACGGGATCTTCCCTACCCAGGGATCGAACCCAGGTCTTCTGCATTGCAGGCAGACGTTTTAACCTCTGAGCCACACATATGAGACGCTCTACTGTATACTAAGTACCACTCAAAAAAATGTTGAAATAGAACATCCTTGCCATAATGACTTTCTCATTTATTGAATATGGTAATTGTACAATTAGTTGTTCATTTACTACCTCACACTTGTATTTTATTTTGTAATGGTTCCTTTTACCAGCAATGGGCTGCAAAAGGAGGGGAACAGAGTAAGATATAATGAAAAATACGTGACTTTCCACTTCTCCAGAAAGTTGAAAATGAATTGTATATTGCCTAAAATCTTTGTTTGTATTTACTATTCCCTATGGCGATCATAGCAACATCACTGAAGAGCAGAACTGTAAGACACAAATCTGCTAGAGACACATTGGCATTGACTTCAAAGAGTTATTATTATTTTGTGAAGAATATGCTTAAAGTAGATATTTTGCTATGTAAATCTGCAGTGTTTATACATATCCTTCTGTAAAGCATGATTGTTCAGTTAAATTATTTCCATAACAATTTAATTTTAATTCTACATATTCTCATTCAGGAATGAATAGTGGAGCATTAGGTGTGAATACATTGATTTCATTAGTGCCAGAAAAGCTTCACAAACAATTAAATGATTTGGGCTGTCAGATTCTGCGAATGGAAAAAACAGTAGTTCATTCCAAGGTAGTTTGATTTTGTTCATCCAACTCATGGACTCTAAGTAAAACTTTTAGAAGTTCATTCTGTCTAAGGTAAAATGTTTTATAGCATTATAAATGCTGATCTAAATTTAGTAAAAGGCTAAGGTAGAAGATAAAATTGTTTGGTTTTTGTTCAATTATGAAAATATAAGTTTTGCTGAATCAAAGTACTGTAATGAATACAATTATTAAGAAACCTATGAGAGAGAATATGCTAGGAAGTAATTATTTAAATTCCATAATCTACAATTTAAACCAAATAATGAATCCAATTAAAATGTGAAAGAGTTCATATATGTGTGAGTTCACAGTCAGTCATGTCTGATTCTTTGTGACCCCATGGAATATAACCCACCAGGCTCCTCTGTCTATGAAATTTTCCAGGCAAGATACTGGAATGTCTTGCTATTTCCTCTTCCAGAGGATCTTCCTCGATGCAGGGATCAAACCCATTGGCTGGCAGATTCTTTATCACTGAGTCACCTTTTAAGCCTTAGTTCATATATTCAAATATATGTGTGTGTGTACATGTATATTTAATATATAGTTTATAAATATATAGAGTTCATATATATATATATATATATAGTTAATTAGTAACTCTGAGGTTACTAATTAATTAACTAACTAAATAAACTAATGTTACTAAAAGTCAACATT
Organism: Bos indicus; assembly: GCF_029378745.1. Classification (NCBI taxonomy): domain Eukaryota; kingdom Metazoa; phylum Chordata; class Mammalia; order Artiodactyla; family Bovidae; genus Bos; species Bos indicus. Next base: position 105,026,425 of record NC_091766.1, read on the forward strand.
CAGAATACTAAGATTGTGGCATCTGGTCCCATCACTTCATGGCAAGTAGATGGGGAAACAATGGAAACAGTGACAGACTTTTTTTCTTGGGCTCCAAAATCACTGAAGATGGTGACTGCAGCCATGAAATTAAAAGACACTTGCTCCTTGGAAGAAAAGCTATGACCAACCTAGACAGCATATTAAAAAGTAGAGACATTACTTTGCCAACAAAGGTCTGTCTAGTCAAGGCTATGGTTTTTCCAGTAGTCATGTATGGATGTGAGAGTTGAACTGTAAAGAAAGCTGAGCACCAGAGAATTGATGCTTTTGAACTGTGGTGTTGGAGAAGACTCTTGAGAGTCCCTTGGACTGCAAGGAGATCCAAACAGTCCATCCTAAAGGAAATCAATCCTGAATATTCATTGGAAAGACTGATGCTGAAGCTGAAACTCCAATACTTTGAACACCTGATGTGAAGAACTGACTCATTTTTTAAGACCCTGATGCTGGGAATGATTGAAGGCAGGAGGAGAAGGGGACGATAGAGGATGAGATGGTTGGATGGCATCACCGACTCGATGAACATGGGTTTGGGTAAACTCCAGGAGTTGGTGATGGATAGGGAGGCCTGGCGTGCTGCAGTTCATGGGGTCTCAAAGAGTCGGACACAACAGAGTGACTGAACTGAACTGAACTATGAGGTGGTCATATGGTTTATCTTAGAGAAATTAAGCTACAAATTGTTATTGCAAAGCTGAAGTTGAGTACGAATGCGCATATTTCAGTATGGCAGTGTGCACTCTTTTTTGTCAGTAATCTTATGTTATAAATGTGAAGACCTTTTAAAAAATGACACTGAAGGACACACTAAATGACACATTTAGACAGATAAGCCAAATCAAAGAAGCTATTTCTTGGAGGACAAAGAGGAAAATGTTAGAGCAGAAATAGAATAGGTTTATCAGTAAAGGCTTGCAGAGAAATTGCTAGACTGATACACAAAGAGAAACAAGCTGCTGGTAAGGAGAGAAGAGGAACGCTGACTTGAAGGACTATCTATGGAAAAGCTACCCCAGCGACTGCTTTTTATATACTTGGGCTCATGCATAGTACTTGGCAGTCAAGTACATATTCTTAGACATATAACTGAAAACTCTTCTCTAAAAAGAACTTAAATAAATTTTCTAAGAGAATCTGGCAGTTCTGATGTGGCAATGACATACTATATTGACTCCTCTTTTATACTCTTGCATTACATATGCAAGAAATATATATCTTGGACATCCAAAAAAAAGCTGCATCCACATATATCGTAAAGAAAAGGAAAATCTTCATCAACTATTGATATTAATTAAACTAAGCTTTCATTCTTAAATATAGCAGGGGAAAAAAAAAGATTTCCCAAATAATTGAGGAAAAAAATAGAAAAAGTACTAGAAAGAGAGAAGAAGGAAAAAGGGGGGAAATAAAAGTAAAATTGGAAGAAAATGTCACAGAGCTATTCAGAGCAGAGTTTTCAAAGTAAAGGATCTGTCAAATTACATCTGTAAAATGGAATACTCAGTAATAGAAAGCAACAGAACACAAATATAAACAACAATGTAAACGAATCTCAGATGCTTTACATTAGGTGAAAGGAGCCTGTCTCAAAAGACAACATATTACATGATTGCATTACATCGAACTCTGGATAAAGTAAAAACACAGGAGAAGAGACAGGTCAGTGGCTAAGACGGGTGGCAGGAGAGAGGAGGGCATGAATAGGAAACGGTATAGGGGAAAGACAAAGCAGAACTAGGTCATCCAGGGACTCTCATGAGGACAGACGTTAGTTTGCCAAGATAACAGATCTATTCCCATATGTCAGTAATAACCAAGACTTTTGTGCAAGAAATCCAGGACTAGTAAATAAGGGTTCATGGATCACAATAAACTGTGGAAAATTCTGAAAGAGATCGGAATACCAGACCACCTGATCTGCCTCTTGAGAAACCTGTATGCAGGTCAGGAAGCAACAGCTAGAACTGGACATGGAACAACAGATTGGTTCCAAATAGGAAAAGGAGTTCATCAAGGCTGTATATTGTCACCCTGTTTATTTAACTTATATGCAGAGTACATCATGAGAAACACTGGACTGGAAGAAACCCAAGCTGGAATCAAGATTCCCGGGAGAAATATCAATAACCTCAGATATGCAGATGACACCACCCTTATGGCAGAAAGTAAAGAGGAACTAAAAAGCCTCTTGATGAAAGTGAAAGTGGAGAGTCAAAAAGTTGGCTTAAAGCTCAACATTCAGAAAACGAAGATCATGGCATCTGGTCCCACCACTTCATGGCAAATAGATGGGGAAACAGTGGAAACAGTGTCAGACTTTATTTTTGGGGGCTCCAAAATCACTGCAGATGGTGACTGCAGCCATGAAATTAAAAGATGCTTACTCCTTGGAAGGAAAGTTATGACCAACCTAGATAGCATATTCAAAAGCAGAGACATTACTTTGCCAACAAAGGTTCATCTAGTCAAGGCTATGGTTTTTCCTGTGGTCATGTATGGATGTGAGAGTTGGACTGTGAAGAAGGCTGAGTGCCGAAGAATTGATGCTTTTGAACTGTGGTGTTGGAGAAGACTCTTGAGAGTCCCTTGGACTGCAAGGAGATCCAACCAGTCCATTCTGAAGGAGATCAGCCCTGGGATTTCTTTGGAAGCAATGATGCTAAAGCTGAAACTCCAGTATTTTGGCCACCTCATGAGAAGAGTTGACTCATTGGAAAAGACTCTGATGCTGGCAGGGATTGGGGGCAAGAGGAGAAGGGGACGACAGAGGATGAGATGGCTGGATGACATCACCGACGCGATGGACGTGAGTCTGAGTGAACTCCGGGAGTTGGTGATGGACAGGGGGGCCTGGCGTGCTGTGATTCATGGGGTCGCAAAGAGTCAGACATGACTGAGCGACTGATCTGATCTGATCTGAATGACCTACTTTTGATCAAAGTAACCCATGAGCTTGCCAAACAGAATTAAAATTATGTGATGCCCTTGATCAAGTGTGGTTTGGCATCAAGTCATGAGGACTTTTGTATACAGACCACGTGGTAGATGTAAACCAAATAAATTTAGGCCTGAGTCTGTATATTCCACATTGATTGTAAAGTCTATATAAAAGTAAGACATCAGCCCTAAAATATGTCCATACATTCCCCAAGACATCCCAAAATTCTGTGTCTGTGAAAGTGCTGTTGTAAAAGCTAAAGTCACAACAGCAAATGACATGATACATCAGTTAGATTTCCGTTTGTCTGGATTGTCGCGATGTTCGCACTTGGGATGCCAATTGATCTATTAAAAGCAATTGTTAACAAAGCAAATTGTTTGGCATTCAAAGGAAAAGCAACAACCAGTTTTTTACATTTTAGCAAAATTATGCCTAAATTGTAGGCAGATATTGGCCTAGTACCAAGAAGTGGCTAACAATGTAAAAAGCAATACTAAGAATTGAGGTCCTATAAGTAACATACTTCAAAGCAGCCAGCAAAAGAAGCAAACAAGAGCTTTGAAACTAAAGAACAAAATAATAAAGATTAAAACATGAGAAACTGTAGTCAAGTTCTGGATAACTTTGGTGAAAGCGCCCAACATCTCTCACTCGATCATAAACGAGATTCAACTTTCTTGAATGGGGTAGTTCCTGTGTCTGTCTGCGGGGAGGTGTGGGGGCTGGGGAGAGGCACATATAAGAACCTACACCTGTGGTCTCTGTCTAATAAGGAGAGTATTAGAGGACAGTGATTTCAGTATGTTTTTGTGCAGCCACTAAGTCATGTCCAACTCTCCAACCCCAGGGACTGCATTTCTCTATCTAATAAGGAGAGTACTAGAGGACAGTGATTTCAGTATGTTTTTGTGCAGCCACTAAGTCATGTCCAACTCTCCAACCCCAGGGACTGCAGTACTCCAGGCATCCCTGTCCTTCACTATCTTCTGGAGTTTGCTCGAATTCATGATCACTGAGTCAATGATGCCATCCAATCATCTTCTGCCACCCCCTTCTCTTTTTGTCTTCAATCTCCCAGCATCAGGGTCTTTTCCAATGAGTCAGCTCTTCCCATCAGGTGGAAAACGTATTGGAGCTTCAGCTTCAGTATCACTCCTTCCAATGAATATTCAGGATTGATTTCCTTTAGGATTAACTGCTTGGATTTCCTTGCAGTCCAAGGGACTCTTAAGAGTCTTCTCCAACACCACAGTTCAAGAGCATCAATTCTTCAGTGCTCAGCTTTTTTTATTGTCCAGCTCTCACATCCATACTTGACCACTGGAAAAACCATAGCTTTGACTATATAGACGTTGGTCAGCAAAGTAATGTCTTTGCCTTTTAATACACTGTCTAGGTTGGTCATAGTTTTTCTTCCAAGGAGGAAGTGTTTTTAATTTCATGGCCATTTTACATTTTAGTATATTTTATGTTGCTTTAATTAAGAGACATGAATCCGAGGATGAATCCCTAGAATGTTCACTGGCATTCTGATCGTTAACAGTACCTGACGAAGCCCTTTTACATCAAGATTTAAGAACACTGTTTTAATGACATTGCTTATAGAAAACTATGCTTTCAGGTTTTCAGTTAGGCAAGAATTATTCAAGAGGATGTTGAGAAAAGACTGCACATAGATGTTGATGATTAGACTGTGTGTTGAGTCCTTTCGCACATTTAACAACGTCAGTTTGTAATAAGACCGAGTGTAAGAGTAGGGGAGCTTTTCCTAAGCACATCTAACATATAGTTATCAGTTCACAGGAAAAGCCATCTTGAACACCTGGGAGAGCTGGTTTCCTTGCATACATGATAGGCACACATTGTAACATGGATAAAATGTCAACATAATTATTCTGAGCAATAAAATCCAGACAAAGTAAAAATATGGCATAATTTCATTTTTGTGAAATTCTAGAAAATGTACACATCTATAAACAGGTAGGTCAGTCTTTCCTGGAGACAGCATTGGGACAGGAGAGGTTAGAAAGCAGAAATTAAAACAGGGAATAGAAAATTTTGAAAGTGATGGATATATTATTTATCTTGACAGAATGATGTTTCATATGTGCAAACATATCAAATTGCATGCTTTAAATATGTGCAGTTTATTATTTATCATTGTATCTCAATAAAGCTTTTATGAAAATAAAACTTTAAAAAGCCATTCACCATTGTAATATCAGTTAAGTATTATTTTCTAGCTTGTAATTTAAAATGGGTTTTAGCAAGAATAATAATGTATTTAGAAATTTTGAATCATGAGAAAATTAAGTTTTGTCTTATTTAGAGATTATTTCATATAATTAATAGAATAGATATAGTTATTTAAATGTATTTAGAAACTTTGAATAATGAGAAATTTTAGTTTAGTCTTATTTAGAGAAGATTATTTCATATAATTAATAGAATACATATAGAGTTATCTTTAAAATAAGATTACTAACTCATTTCAGTTAGTCCAGAATTTTACCTATCATAAACACTACATAGATTTCAAACTATACAAAATACAAATCTGATACTCATGAACTAAAGTTTTAAAAATCCTTAAATCATTTTTGAAAGCTGCTGTTTTATCTTGAATCAAAGCCTTTTCTTCTTATCTTGTAACTATAGTAACAAAAGCTATTACTTAAATTTACTTGTTCACATTTCTTAAAGTGAAAGAATCACAGCTAATTAACTTTTTCTTACACATTTTAGCTGTTTATTTGAACTAGACATTCCTAGACTGTTCACATAATGATAGAATGATTGTTTTTCTTTTCTCATCAATGTACCTTTTAAATTTCTCAAGTGAAGGGAAAAAAATAGAGAAACAGGAAAAAAAATGGGGGGCGAGAGATGTTTTGGCTTTAGACAAATATAAAATAAACTGTGACTGCCTGGGATTTTCAGGTATAGTTGAAGCGGGGAGAAGGCAAAGGGTCTGTGGGGACTGGCCTGGGCCTGGGGGTTTGGGAGAAATAAAGGGGGTAAGGAAAGGTGAGCGGGGGATACAGGCAAGTGGGATAGGATTTAGAGCCATTCACAAGGGCAGCAGTCTCCAGTTTTTTGTCAGTTTCATTTGTCTTTGGTATCAGTTTCTTAGGGCTTCCGTAATTAATTACCACAAACCACTCGGCTTTAAAAAATCAGAAATTTCAAAAATTCTGGGGGATAGAATTTCAATAGCAAGATATCAACAGGGCCCTGCTCTGCCTAAAGGCTGTAGGAAAGGATCTTTTGGCCTCTTCCAGCTTCTAGTGGTCGCCAGCAATCCTTGAGATTCCTTGCCTTTCTTGTTGCATCTCTCCAGCTTTTGTCCCTGTCCATATGGTTTCTTCCCTCTGTGTTTCTGCTTCCAAACCGCCTTCTTCTTTTTATAAACACAGTGGCAATCAAATTTAGGGCAAAGTACTACCTCACTTTAACTTGATTACACCTGCAAATACTCTATGTCCAAATGAGATCACATTCACAGGTGTTGGGGTTAGGACTTGAGCATACATTTTTGGGGAAAACAATTCAACCTACCACGTCTCTGCTAGAATCCTTTTTTTTTTTTTAATTTTATTTTTAAACTTTACATAATTGTATTAGTTTTGCCAAATATCAAAATGAATCCATCACAGGTATACATGTGCTCCCCATCCTGAACCCTCCTCCCTCCCCATACCATCCCTCTGGGTCGTCCCAGTGCACTAGCCCCAAGCATCCAGTATCGTGCATTGAACAAGGTTTGGAGTCTTAGCTGCCTTGAGGAGCTTTATAATACTAATTATGGACAGCAGACAATTTCCCATTGTACTTTTGTTCTCTTTCTGTTATATAAAACATTCTATAAATGAACAATCTTGTGCTAAAAATTTCACAAATTCCTGTGGCCACAATAATTCCAAATTATCCTTGGTGAGACTGTGTCATTTAAAGAGATAGGCAAAAAAAATTAGCAGAGTAGTATGTATACATGGAAAAGATTGGCTTCCAACTCAGTAAAGGGGCTGGCTGAGAATAAGACGATCCATGATAAATGTACAGCTGCAAAGAATGATTCTTGTTTAACTTCCTATCTATGGAATCTAGTTTAAAAAAAAAATCAGCAGCAAGGTTATGACAAAACAGCTAAACAGGGAGGTTTCAGAGACACAAAAGCAGCATGGAGTTAGTCCTTATATGGTGTTTAAAATGTTTTCTCAAAACAAGCTTTTCCAAAGAGTGCCTGACCAAAGAAACTGTCTGAACTCCTCAGCTCTAAGTTAAACATAAGCTTATCGTGATTGATCAGCACCTTCCTATCAACTCCATCTAATAGGCAACAGCAAGACATATAAAATCAGTAAAATGCAGTGGTTAAAGCATCCGCCTGCAACGCAGGAGAGCTGGGTTCGATCCCTGGGTCAGGAAAATGCTCTGGAGAAGGAAATGGCAACCCACTCCAGTATTCTTGCTTGGAGAATCCCACGGAGAGAGGAGCCTGGTACGCTGCAGTCCATGGGGTCGCAAAAAGTTGGACATGACTGAGAGACTTCACTTTCACTTTCACTTTTCAAAGGCTTAGATGCCAAAATTCAGAAGAGAACACCAAAAGATAGGCAAAACACATATCCAAAGATATGATACTGAAAGGCTTAAAGAACACATCAAAACTCTAGTTCAGGACCAAATTTAATTATATCAGATGGCACAAATGGTCTTAGATATATGCACTGTTATCTAGTTAAGAGTCCTGGTCCTCAGCAATAAATGTCAGACAGATCTTGATGGAATATCCAATTTTTCTGTCAGCCCAAGACTACCAAGAACTAGCCAGTAGTCAGACAAGGTCAGATGTATTAACTATTAAAAATGTCACTCAACGAAAGGAAGGCAGGAATCTGGTAATGCTACTCAGGTAGAAGAGGGGAGAAACAAGTTTTTCAAAGTTTCTGCTGAAAATTCGAAGAGGGTCTAAAAGGAGAATCTATTCTGAAAGTGGGGTTAGGAGAAATGGGAAGTAAGTGGTAGGTGTTAGTTGCCCAGTCATGTCTGACTCTGTGACCCCATGGACTGCAGCCCGCCACGCTCCTCTGTCCATGGAACTCTCCAGACAAAAATTCTGGAGTGGGTGGCCATGCCGTCCTCCAGGGGATCTTCCTCACCCAGGGGTCAAAGCCTGGTCTCCTATGTTGAAGGTGAATTCTTTACTGTCTCGGCCACCAGGGAAGCCCTGATGCTAACATGAATTAAGGCAGTTTAGCAACTGAGTATGTCTAGTAACAAATGACAGTCTGCCTGCAGCATTACTAGTGAGAAAGCAGCAGTCACTTAATAAGATGCTGCTGAGGCATTTTACTGCTGCATGAACTGGGGACAAATGATGTTTTCTGTTTCTTCTCCATCTGGCTTTACCTCTGTCTGTCTCTCCATCTTAATTAGGGGAAGGACTGCTTTTACTCTTTCCAGTCAGAGCTCTTTTTCTCTCTTTCAATTCTAGATGAATTTTAGCTTTTTCAAATTATAATATTAAAAATTCCCTTATTTAAAAAAATTGAAACAATATTTAAGCAAAGTATCATAGTTTTAATAATTCCAAAACAGAGCCAACATGTTATAAATTTTAAGAAATGTGATTTTATAGATAACGGAAATTTGGAAGCAGCAGACAAAAAGAGAACCACAGAGGCACTGGTTTCTTCATTAAGAGAAATAAGAAATAGAGTTTGAATTCTATTATTAAAAGTTACAGAGTTTCTAAGAAGTGAAATAAAGATAATGATATAAATGGTAAAAGGATATTAAATAAGGTATTTCACTTAATATAATTCACCAACTTTGGTCTCTGGAAGATATAATATTAAAAGCTTGATTCATTGAGAAGTACAGACATATTATCAAGATATCAATCAGAACACTGACAAAAAAAAAACCAAAAAACTTGTGTTTGTCTCTGAAGCCTGAGACTTCTGTTGACTGTGGCAAGAGACCCCTGAATCTCTAAAGTTAACAGTCTGCTGTGATTGTTGTTACTTTCTTTTTTAGCTGAAATGTAAAATTTCACTGATATTTTTAACAGTCTAAGGAGATCATATAAAAATGGAGATTTGCATAAATGGACAAGCATGACTGTTTTTGTACTAAAAACCATGAACTGTCTTTAAAGCCTAATAAAGATGTTGATTGTTCCTATGCGCAAGCGCACGTGAGTGTTGTTCCTTCACAAAATAACAGATTGTCTTGTTTGTAAACATGAATGCATAAAACCAGAGAAGGCAATAGCAACCTGCTCCAGGGTTCCTGCCTGGAGAATCCCAGGGATGGCGGAGCCTGGTGAGATGCAGTCCATGGAGTCACACAGAGTCGGACACGACTGATGCGACTTAGCAGCAGCAGCAGCATGAATGTATAAAATGAAAATGTAACTCAATGAGGAAAAATAGATGTATAAAATAGAAGAAATAACTAATAATAAATCAATAAACAATGAAAATAGAAGAAATTCTGCAGAAAAGTTTTAGTAGACAATTTTCCAAAATCAGTATTAAACATACCCTAACAGAATTTAGAGTTGTCAAGTTGAATTGGAATTTAGACCTGTGTGTGTGTATGCACCATTTTGTCTTATTCTTTGGGATCCTATGGACTGTGGCCCACCAGGTTCCTCTGTCCATGGAATTGTCCAGGCAAGAATACTGGAGTGGGCTGTCAGTGGGTCTCCTTCTTTAGGGAATCATCTCAACCCCAGGATTTAAACCCAGTCTCTTGTGTCCTCGGCATTGGCAAGTTGATTCTTTACCACTGTGCCACCTGGGCAGCCAAGAGTAATCAAAGGAGTAGACCAAAAATCAGCAGATCATAATAGAAAACAGGAGGCATACAAAATCTAAGGGATATGTATATTTTCAAGCTGCAATTCAAATCACTGCAAAAAAATATACTAAAAGTACTTGATAGTTTTATAACTTGTTAAATGAGAATACATCATTTTCTTTTTTAAATATTACTTATTTTTTAAACTGAAGGATAATTGCTTTACAGAACTGTGTTGGTTTCTGCCAAACTATTATTTTATAAAAGGTTCAAATGGATCAATATTCTAAATTTAAGAAGTGAAAACCTAAAAGTACTAGAGAAATATAATACATTTATACACACAGAGAGATACTTCATCTTAGAGATAGAAAGACTTCTCTAAACCTTAAAGAAAGCTCAAGATAAATCATTTTGTTTATGAAAGTTTTTATGATTTCTATAATGAAGTTCACTCTGAGCAAAATAAAATAATAGAAAGTTCAGGAAAATATTGCAAAATTTGTGATAGTAAATGATTTTTGTTATTTATTTATATATCAAAAAATGAGCAAACTAATAAGACAAAGAGAAACAATGTCAGAGAAAATATTTTAAGGATATAAAAGATATAGAAATATGTCTGAAATATTTTTATTTATTTTTGCTATAGAAATTCAAAAAGTATTACACTTAGAATTTTGGCAAAGATAAATGTTATAGTATTAAGTTGCATCTGGTTAAATAGTCAATATTCAACCATTTTAATTCTATAAATCCTCAGTTTTACAGGGCTCAGCCTAATTATCATTAGTTTAGAACAGTGTAAAAACACATGATCTCATACTTTTTAACTAGATTGGAATGAATGGTTTGGGAAAAACTCTAGTAATATCTATCAGGATTTAAATTTATGTTATCAACTAACATAAATAACATGTTATTTATAGCCAGATAAAACAATTTTTTGAATAAATATTTCTAATATAAAGCTTATCTTATTTAAAACAATGATGTAAACATATATATTGAAATATAAAATCTTCAAAAATATTAATATAAGATGATATAGAAATCTTTGTATCATAAATATATACATATTTTTCTGCAATGGACTAAAATGGTATAAAACAACAAATTGGTGATTTCTGTTTTGGGAGCACAGGACTGATAGCATGTATTCTAATGATGACTTTTTATTCTAAATTATTTTGCATTATTAACTTTTTCATCATTTATATATTTTTTTCATATTTTTAAAAGTGGAATTAAAAAACATACATCCTCTTACTAGAATCAAATTGTTTGCAGTGCCTAAAACTCCATGTTATTCCTTAAATTTGAAACCTTGTTAAATGTTGCTTTCTCCAATTTTGCTATTCTTACTTGCAGGCAAGTCCTATATCCCAACTCATCTTTCAAGCCTCAGCTTCCATTTTACTCTAGGAAGGCTTCCACATCTCCTAGCCCTTACTTAGATGACCTCTGTAATAAAGCACTCCATAGTTGCAGATTTTATGGTAGTATCATCAGATCAGATCAGATCAGTCGCTCAGTCATGTCCGACTCTTTGCGACCCCATGAATCACAGCACGCCAGGCCTCCCCGTCCATCACCAACTCCCGGAGTTCACTCAGACTCACGTCCATCGAGTCAGTGATGCCATCCAGCCATCTCATCCTCTGTCGTCCCCTTCTCCTCTTGCCCCCAATCCCTCCCAGCATCAGAGTCTTTTCCAAGGAGTCAACTCTTCGCATGAGGTGGCCAAAGTACTAGAGTTTCAGCTTTAGCATCATTCCTTCCAAAGAAATCCCAGGGCTAATCTCCTTTAGAATGGACTGGTTGGATCTCCTTGCAGTCCAAGGGACTCTCAAGAGTCTTCTCCAACACCACAGTTCAAAAGCATCAATTCTTCAGCGCTCAGCCTTCTTCACAGTCCAACTCTCACATCCATACATGACCACAGGAAAAACCATAGTCTCGGCTAGATGGAACTTTGTTGGCAAAGTAATGTCTCTGCTTTTCACTATGCTATCTAGATTGGTCATAACTTTCCTTCCAAGGAGTAAGCGTCTTTTAATTTCATGGCTGCAGTCACCATCTGTAGTGATTTTGGAGCCCCCAAAAATAAAGTCTGACACTGTTTCCACTGTTTTCCCATCTATTTCCCATGAAGTGGTGGGATCAGATGCCATGATCTTCATTTTCTGAATGTTGAGCTTTAAGCCAGCTTTTTCACTCTCCTCTTTCACTTTCATCAAGAGGCTTTTTAGTTCCTCTTCACTTTCTGCTATAAGGGTGGTGTCATCTGCATATCTGAGGTTATTGAGATTTCTCCCGGCAATCTTGATTCCAGCTTGTGTTTCTTCCAGTCCAGCGTTTCTCATGATATACTCTGCATATAAGTTAAATAAACAAGGTGACAATATACAGCCTTGATATACTCCTTTTCCTATTTGGAACCAGTCTATGATACTTTGGTAGTATCATAGTGTTATATAATTGTCTATTTTCCACTTTTCCTCAACATTACCAAAAGCTCCTTAAAGAAGATGATATTGCAATATTCAGAATCTTAACTCCTGTAACCTGAACAGATTTAGGATACTATTTGTCCTCAGTAAACTATGTAGTGATGTTAAAAGAATTCTGATTAATCATAGATGAAATCTAGAAAACTCACTGAGATGAGGGTAAAAAAGGGAGAAACCAAAAATTTCATTTATCAAACTCGTCATTCTGACGATGACTTAAGTTTGTCCATGATTTGCCAAAATAGGGCTCTGGCAGGTTTCAGATTCATAGATGGTAGTGCCGTCAGTGAGCGAATGTCCAAAGAGGTATCAAGTGAGGCACAAAAACACACCAATGACCTCTGACATCCTTTGTCTAAGAATGGTGAAACAATTCTATCTGGAAAGTAGAGAGTCTGGTTTGGTTAAAACCTAGGTTATTTTTAGAAGCAATCCACACTCTGCGGGAAAGAAATACACTGTGTAAAGGAGTGGGAAGTAGCCTTTAGTGTGCAACTTTAATGTCTCCAATGATAATTTATGTCACTTCAACAAGGCCATTACTCCATAATAAAAAAATTATTCATTTTTGTTTTACAGGAAGATTGAAATTGAAATTAATACCTAAATGTAGAAGCATGATGAACTGCCTGTTGGTGAGGTCTGCTTGTACTTTTATAAAGTTCAATATCTAGTTCTTCTTGGGTACTATGACTCATTTTCACTGAAATCATTTGTGGCATTATAGAAAGAAAAGGAATAGTATACTCTAGTAGTATATGAAATTTCTTCCAGGTTCACATAATATCTGGTGTGACTTTACAGCCTAAGACAATTTTATGTTCACATTCATATCATTTATTACCCAGTAATAAGAAGGCTAAATGAAAAAGAATGGATGTAACAGGCAAGAAAAAAGACAGTTTTGAGGCGAGAAGAAGTTCATTACTAAACTTAGATACAGGTACTTTGATGCTGCAAACCCACATCCCATTTAGTCTTATTAGAGCCAATACAGAACACCTTACCACCACTTTCTTTTTCAAGATACCATGGCTGTTATCCATAGACTCAAAATTGAAAATGTTATTATTATTCAACTTAGCTGACTATGCTAAACTAATAATATTTCTTTCTGTGATACTTTACAGTTATATATATATATATATATATATATATACATACACACACACACACACACACACTGTTATATCTCAGTCTTTTGATCAAATAAATGTGAAAACAAAGATTTCACATGCTTTAGCTGTGTTTCGTTAATAAACAAGTGTAACTCCTAGTATTTTTCTTTATTATTTTTTAGTTAGAAAAAGTAAGTTATTTTAAACCTGGGAAGAAAATCAGGGGAAATAATTTAGGTTTCTATCTTTTTCATTAAAAAATAAGATGGCAGTTCTTGCCAAACATATCTCACAAAGGTTCTGTGAGTATAAAATGAGATGAGATATGAAAATAAATCATAAAGTCTACATACATAAAATACTAGAGTGCACATAAACTTCAAAATTGTTAAGAACTGCCATCCCACTTTAGGGTTATGATTGGCAGAAATGATGTGATCTTTGTTTGCTTTCTCCCATCCTTCTCTTTTTTGTTTATTCTCCTTACAATGTTTTTATTTTTCTTCTCAATGAAAGAAAAAGCCCAACAAAGTGCTCACTTATCCTATCCCTATAGTACTACTACTGCTTAATCACTCATTAAGCCTTTAGTCCACATGTGAGCTTTTATTGGTGGATAGGTTTCAAACTGTGACTTTGCATTTGCTACTCTGTCCCAGTCTCAAGCTGTTTCCCAGAGCCAAGCTGATACCCATCTTTCTTCAAGATTTTCCTGGAATGTTCTAAAGAACAAGGTACAGTGCAGATATTAACATGAAACAGCAACTGGATGTGCCTTCTGTGATACGACTCGGGCACACACCTCTCCCTGCAGCCTCTCTGACACAGTTCCATCCTCCTCTGTAGGACCAAGGGCAGTTATGCTCAACTTCCCACTGAAGCAGTTCTTGAATTTACCATCCAGAATTTAGGAGCACAAAGGAAGAAAAACATTCACCCCTCAATTTATTCCAATATTTTTCGGTGAAAGAAAGTGAAAGTGAATTTGCTCAGTCGTGTCTGACTCTTTGCGAACCCATAGACTGTAGCCTACCATAGACTGTAGCCTACAGGCTTCTCATTCCATGGGATTTTCCAGGCAAGAGTACCGGACTGGGTTGCCATTTCCTCCTCCAGGGGATCTTCCCAACCCAGGGATCGAACCCGGGTCTCCTGCATTGCCGGCAGACGCTTTACCCTGAGCCATATCATTTACCAGGGAAGCCATATCATTCACAAGCTGCATCAGAATCCTTCCAGCTGTTGATCTCCCAGCCCACACTGGGTAGCTACAGAAGCAGGAACTTAGAAGATGGGCATTTCAGTTATCGTTGTTGTTGTTCAGTTGCTAACTTGTGTCCACCTCTTTGTAATCTCATGAACTACATCACACCAGGCTTCCCTGTCCTTCACTATCTGCCACAGTTTTCTCAAACTCATGGCCCTTGAGTCACTGATGCCATTCAGTCATTTCATCCTCTGTCACCCCTTCTCTTACCTTCAGTCTTTCCCAGCATCAGGGTCTTTCCCATGAGTCATCTCTTCGCATTGGGGGGCCAAGTATTGGAGCTTCAGATTCAGAATTGGTCCTTCCAATGAATAGTCAGGGTTGATTTCCTGTGCAATTGACTGGTTTGATCTCCTTGCTGTCCAAGGGACTCTCAAGAGTCTTCTGCAGCATCACAGTTCAAAAGAATTAGTACTTCAGTGCTCAGCCTTCTTTATGGTCTAACTCTCACATCCGTATATGACTACTAGAAAAACCATAGCTTTGAGTATAGGGACCTTTGTTAGCAAAGTGATGCTTCTGCTTTTTAATACACTGTCTAGGTTTGTCATAGCTTTTCTTCCAAGGAGCAAGCGTTTTTTAATTTCATGGCTGTAGTCACTGTCCACAGTGATTTTGGAGCCCAAGAAAATACAATCTGACGCTGTTTCCACTTCATCTCCATCTATTTGTCATGAAGTGATGGGACTGAATGCCACGATCTTAGTTTTTTTTGAATATTGAGTTTTAAGCCAGCTTTTTCGCTGTCCTCTTTCACCCTCCTCAATAAAGGCACAAACAAAATCTTGTGTGCACCAGGACCCAGGGCACAGGAGCAGTGACCCCATAAGAGAGTGAGCCGGACCTGCCTGTGAATGTTTGAGGATCTCCCGCAGAGGCGTGGGTTGGCACTGGCCTGCTGTGGGGATGGGAGCACTGGCAGCATCAGTCCTGGTAGGTGCACGTTGGCATAAGTCCTTTCTGGAGGTCACCGGTAGCACTATGATAGATCCTGAAGACTCCAGGACTGAGTCACATCAGGCCAAACAACTAACAGGGAAAGATCACTGCCACACCCATCAGCAGATAGTTGGGTTAAAGATTTACTGAGCATGGCTCTGCCCACAAGAGCAAGACCCAGTTTTCCCTGCAGACAGTCACTCCCATCAGCGCATTATGTTAAGAAGGGCTTAATTACTTTAACGAACACGAGTAGCTCAGAGTAACCATTAAAAATGTAGTTCCTGACCTGACTCCAGAGATTTCTTGCCAGGGAATGATAATATAATATCATGCTGATGATAAAATGATGCTGATGAGAATAAAGACAATGGTTCTAAGTGCAGACATTTTATTGTTAAAATGAGACCACAACTAACATCTGTGACCATTATCAGACTAGATACTAGTGATAATGTGACCATTATTAGACTAGATAGTAGTGATACTAGATTTGAAACCTATGTTATCTAGGACTCTTTGCTATTTAAATTCTTCAAGATCTTCTATTTCCCAGATTGGCTGATAGTGCCAATGTCCACGTCTTAGAGTTGGAACTCTACCTCCTACCAATAGAGAAGTGCGTTGCCACTGGATCTACTCAGGTCATGGGTAAGGGCATACCATGATCTAACATTAGTGCCTTTCGCAGTGCAACGATTATTCAGGTCTTACATCACATTCTGGGCTTCCCTCGTGGCTCAGCTGGGAAAGAATCCATCTGCAGTGCAGGGGACCTGGGTTCGATCCCTGGGTTGTGAAGATGCCCTGGAGAAGGGAAAGGCCACCCACTCCAGTATTCTGGCCTGGAGAATTCCATGGACTGTATAGTCCCTGGGCTCACAAAGTCGGACACGGCTGAGCAACTCTCACTACATCACGTTCTGCATTGAACCTGACCATTTTTACAGTTGTTCTTCTGAAATGAGGTGAAGTTTATAGGAAAACATTCCACAAAAATTAATAAGAATATTTAGGTAATAAATATCGAAGAATGAAATCCTTTCCCATTGTCTGGACACCCTGTATGTTAATCAGTCAGAAAGGAACAATACTTGTAGAGACACAATATTCATCTCTGAAGTAATGCACTTAGTATACAATAACACAATACTTAGTTTTTTAGTCTAGAAATGTACATTTTGATTAACAGATTTTTCAGGCTTTTTCCCAGGGACCAGTGACTAGGAATTTTATTTATATCTGTAAAAAACACAGTGCAATCACCTGGTGTTCAGACAGTGAAGCAATGATTATTTCTACCATTCCCATTTATCTATCTTTATGCCTGTCTTTCTGATTGTCTATTTAATCTTATGTAATTTAGTCCTGGTATTCAATCAATTACAGATAAAGCATATGAAAAGTAATAAATTAACAAACCAAATATAACAATAATAAAATAGAATATAGGATTTAATTACTTATCAAAGTTATATTTGGGCAAAAATAAAGTCAAGTGTTTTTTTTTTTTTTAAACCCAGGAACTCTTAAGACATAACAGTCTTACATACATATATTACAGTGGACTGTCCCAAATTAGTATGCAATGTGAAAAGTGGATACCACCTGAAGAATGAGGATTATTAAAATGTGACCTGGGAAGTCCTATCTACTGTAATGCTGTTTAAAAATATTAACCACATGACTAAAATTCAAGGCAATGTAAACAAGCATTTTACCTTGTAAAATAATCTTAGTTATCTCAGTGTTTGCCTGAAAAAAGAAATATTTCTACTAAAATAAAAGCTTATATTATGACAACTTGTAAATTTATTCTTCCATTTTATGTGCACACCAAATGCTTCTATTGCTTTTCAGTCTTACTAATATTTTGCCTTGAATATATTATTGGTGAAGGTGAAAGTGAAAGTGAAGTCACTCAGTCGTGTCCGAGTCTTTGCAACCCCGTGGACTGTAGCCTACCAAGCTTCTCCATCCATGGGATTCTCCAGGCAAGAATACTGGAGTGGGTTGCCATTGCCTTCTCCAGGGGATCTTCCCAACCCAGGGATTGAACCCGGGTTTCCCGCATTGGAGGCAGACGCTTTAACCTCTGAGCCACCAGGGAAGCCCCATATTCTTGGTACTTAACTACAAATTCTTAACATTTAATGATATATAATGTAAGAGCTATGAAATAAATCCCAAAATAAATTTAGAAAAAAAAAGTGCCAAATTATTTCTAGAAATAATACCACTGAAACACATAGACAATGAGAGTTTAAAATAACTAGGTTATATACACTTACTTATGTTTATCTATATTGGATACATATATTCAGATGGGTGAAATTTCATCTATTCTCAATATGTTCAATATTTAAGATTTTTAACACTATGAGAATTGGTATTCAAGTCATCTCTATCATCAACAAAATGAAAATCTCTCAATATTATCCCGCAAAACCTGTCCATTTTATTTTGTTGACTTTAAACAGTGTATTGTTTCCACCTAGGCCCTGTATACTTTGAAAAGACTAGGTAATCTGGTAATGTAGACCATTCTTCAGTCTGTATTATATAAATGGGTACATTTTTAATTATATAGTTATTTAAACATATACATTATATATTGCATATATGTATAAATGTATGCATTATATAGTTACATAAACATATACATTAATAGAGCATGTTAAATAATAGCATAATGATGGCAAAATATTGTCATTAACCAAGAGAACATAATCCATATGATATTATATATTTCTGACTTCACCATGCTCTTTTCTAACTAATTTTAACTACTTATTTAACCAGTAACAACAAATTTAAATTTCCTTTGAGAAAGACTATGATTATTAAAAAATAGTATTCAAACAGATTTCAACTTGTTAATTTGTTACAGAGCAAAAATTCATATTTTTCCACTTTTCTCAAACCATGGCTACATAATAGATTCTGTTGTAATGGACTCAAAGTAAGTAAATATTAATTTTATCTTTTTGGTAATTTCATTTTAATTGTTTAGACTTTTGAAATATCATAGATACAAATCATAAAATATTGTAATTTAATGCCAATTATTAGAGTAATGCAAATCAAAACCACAATGAAGCATCACTTCAGAATGGTCAGGATGGCCACAAATCCAAAAGTTTTCAAATAAAATATGCTGGAGAGGGTGAGGGGTAAAAGCAACCCTCCTATACTGTTGGGGGGTAAATTAATGCAGCCACTATGGAAAAGAGTATGGAAGTGGCTCATTAATGAACTCCTTATTGCAAATTTAGATTTAAATTGAAGAGAGTAGGGAAAACCACTAGACCATTCAGGTATGACTTAAAGCAAATCTCCTTATGATTATACAGTGGAAGTGACAAATAGATTCAGGGTTTTAAATCTGAAAAGAGTGCCTGAATAACTATGGATGGAGATTCATAATATTGTACAAGAGGCAGTGATCAAAACCATCGCCAAGGGGAAAAAAAAAATACAGAAAGACAAATTGCTTGTCTTACGAGGTCTTACCAATAGCTGAGAGAAGAAGAGAAGCTAAAGGCAAAGGAGAAAAGGAAAGATATATCCATTTGAATGCAGCTTCCAAAGAATAGCAAGGAGAGATAAGAAAGCCATCTTCAGTGAATAATGCAAAGAAATAGAGGAAAAGAATAGAATGGGAAAGACTAGAGATCTCTTCAAGAAAATTAAAGATACCAAGGGAACATTTCATGTAAAGAAGGGCACAATAAAGGATAGAAATGGTATGTACCTAACAGAAGCAGAAGATATTAAGAAGACATAGCAAGAATATACAGAAGAACTATACAAAAAGATCTTAACAACCCATATAACCATGATGGTGTGATCACTCACCTAGAGCCAGACATCCTGAAATGCAAAGTTAAGTGGGCCTTAGGAAGCATCACTACAAACAAAGATAGTGGAGGTGATGGAATTCCAGTTAAGCTATTTCAAATCCTGAAAGATGATGCTGTGAAAGTGCTGCACTCATCATGCTAGAAAATTTGGAATACTCAGCAGTGGCCACAGGACTGGAAAAGGTCAGTTTTCATTCCAGTCCCAAAGAAAGCAAAGTGAAAGAATGTGCAAACTAATGCCCAATTTCACTCATCTCACACGCTAGCAAGGTAATGCTCAAAATTCTTTAAGCCAGGCTTCAAGAGTATGTGAACAACGAACTTAAAGATGTTCAAGATAGATTTAGAAAAGGCAGAGGAGCCAGAGATCAAATTGCCAACATCCGTAGGACCATTGAAAATGCAAGAAACTTCCAGAAAAACATCTACTTTTGTTTTATTGACTATGCCAAAGCCTTTGTGTGGAATACAACAAACTGTGGAAAAGTCCTCAAGAGATGGGAATACCACCACCTTACCTGCCTCCTGTGAAATTTGTATGCAGGTCAAGAAGCAACAATTAGAATAGGACATGGAACAACAGACAGGTTCAAAATAGGGAAAGAAGTATGTCAATGTTGTATATTGTCATCCTGTTTATTTAACTCATAAGCAGAGTACATCATGCCAAATTCTGGGCTGGATGAAGCACAGGCTAAAATCAAGATTGCCAGGAGGAATATCAATAACCTCAGATACACAGATGATACCACCTTATGGCAGAAAGTGAAGAAGAACTAAAGAGCCACTTGATGAAAGTGAAAGAGGAGAGTGAAAAAGTTGGCTTAAAGCTCAACATTCAGAAAACGAAGATCATGGCATCTGGTCCCATCACTTCATGGCAAATAGATGGGAAACAGTGGAAACATTGAGAGGGGGCTCCTTCATTTAAGGGGGGGCTCCAAAATCACTGCAGATGGTGACTGCAGCCTTGAAATTAAAAGACACTTGCTCTTTGGAAGAAAAGCTATGACTAAACTAGATAGCATATTAAAAAGCAGAGACATTACTTTGCTGACAAAGGTCCATCTAGTCAACGCTATGGTTTTTCCAGTAGTCATATATGGATGTGAGAGTTGGACTATAAAGAAAGCTGAGCACCGAAGAATCAATGTTTTGAACTGTGGTGTTGGAGAAGACTGAGTCCCTTGGACTGCAAGGAGATCCAAGCAGTCCATCCTAAAGGAAATCAGTCCTGAATATTCATTGGAAATACTGATGCTGAAGCTGAAACTCTAATACTTTGGCCACCTGTGAAGAAGAGCTGACTCATTTGAAAAGACCTTGATGCTGGGAAAGATTGAAGGCAAAAGGAGAAGGGGACAACAGAGGATAAGATGGTGGATGGGATCCCCGTCTCGATGAACATGAGTTTGAGCAAATTCCAGGAGTTGGTGATGGACAGGGAGGCCTGGCGTGCTGCTCTCCATGGGATTACAAAGAGTTGGACACAACTGAGCCACTGAACTGAACTGAGCCGATGTTGAGGCTGAAACTCCAATACTTTGGCCACCTGAGGCAAAAAGCTGACTCATTATAAATGACCCTGATGCTGGGAAAGATTGAAGGCGGGAGGAGAATTGGATGACAAAGGATGAGATGGTTGATTGATCACTCTCAACTATTTTCTCTCTCTTTAGTAAAAATGGAAAGATTAATAAATTAGCCAACAGGCTATCATTTATACACCAATATCTTGTCTTCTTAGCATACCAGTCTTACTGTATTTAAGGGAGGGCTGAATTCAGTGTCATCCACATGAAGCAAAACTCATTCGTTTTAATAAATGCTCTAGTGAGAAGAATACCGGTGTGGATCTGAATAACCGCATAATAAGGACTCTTCATTAATTTCTCCAGAAAACCATTCTGCTAGATGACATCATCATTTGACCGAAAACTTTAGTGCCTTGCATAGATCTCAGGAATAAACCCTGGCTCACAGAAGCATATGGCATATTTTGTTAACATTCTATACCAACTTGAAATTTCCTAGGGTTGTTGGTGATTGCTTTCCTTCCTGTTGTATCACGACATTACAGAAACCATGTTCAGGATGGTTGGGTGATGATGAAGATGTGGATTATCCTTGTAGAGGGAAGTATATCATGCAGTTGGACTGTGGTACCACGCTGAGAGAAAAACCAAGATAAAAAATGCCAGGAAGCATGTAAACAGCAGGGAGTCATAAGTACGGTGCCAGTGAGGGGATCCAAAGAGGAAATCAAAACAAGTAGATAAAAGCAGGCATTGGTCTATGGTTTCTAATCAGATGCCAGGAGCAAAACCTTAGCAGGAATGATAAATCCGTGGCCATTTAGTGGTATATGGAGATCCATGTATTTGTTCAAGTCAGTGTTTATATTAACTGGTGGAAGTCATTGAGTATTCACTTCTAACCCTGGAAAATGAACCAGCATGTCAGAAAGTGTATCTATTTCATTTGGTAGTATATATTCTCCAAAAAAAACAAAGAGATGATAAATAGCAAACTAAAATTTCATATTTAATTACTTCATGTTTTAGTTATTTAAATTCCACTCATATTTAGTAATGTGTGTATATTAGATAAATGCAAAAAGTCACATTTACTGATTAAAGCTTCATTTTTAAAGCTTTACAAAGAAACCTACATTCCACACAGGGCATTAAGTGCCAAATTCAAATTGCATAACAAGAGAGTCCCTGGAGAACACTTCCCCAGATGGAAGGGGCAAGTTAAAACCCTTATGAATCTCCCACCATGCATTTCCTTTAGGAAGAAAACAAAGTACAAATTCTCTGTTAGTTGGATAGACAAGAATCTGCCCTCAACAAAAGATTTCAAACTTTTTTTTTCTACTAGAACCAATTTTTTGAAGGTCTATGTTTTCTACTGTAATTTGGTACATTTATGTACTGTACTTCTCCTCTCTTGTAAAGTTCCTTTAATCTGTGGTGGAAAGTGGAAAACAATAGTTTTAAAGTAAATTCTGCTAGTAAACTAGGTGATCAGATAATTCAATGGATTGTCAAACAACTTCAACAACCTATTTGTTAAAAAATAAATAAGTTTCTCATAAAGAAAAGCAGAGTAGAAAAAAGATTAGTAAAGAAGAAATAATAAAAACTGCACAACAGGTTATTTTATAATCTCTTTCTACAGAGAGAATTATGCAGGTCATGTCTATAAAGTATGGAGTAAGAGACTGCAAAGTGCATGAAATGTAGTTTTATTGTTTTTATTGGCAAAAGTATAATCTTGACCTTTGATAAACTGTCTAAGGAATAAGCCCTACAGATTTGAGCAATATGTGAAAAATTTCACCATCACCTGCCTACTTTAGCACTTGAAAGAACACAGGTACAGTTAGAAAATTTTGTTTACATTGTCATATTCTAGCCAGCAGCCTAAATAATCTACAACTCATTTTAAGTACTTGTAAAATAGATGGAAACAGAGAGACAAACTTTTTTTTTCCTGTTTATAATCTAACTGTTCTGTACATACGGGTAAAGATAATTGAGGAAATTTTTGACACTAACTGTTTGAGTAAACTGTCAGCTGTGCTTGAACATGAAAGAATATACTGAATGATTAGAAGATTGACAAGTGTGGTCAATTTGCAATGATAATTGAACACACTCAACACTAACTACGGGCTTCCGCAATGGATTAGTAGGTAAAGAATCCACCTGCAATGCAGGAGACACAGGAGACTGGAGTTTGGTCTGTGGGTTGGGAAGATCCCCTGGAGAAGGAAAATGGCAACCCACTCCAGTATCCTTACCTGAAAAATCCCATGGACAGAGGAACCTGGCGGACGACAGTCCAAAGGGTCGCAAAGAGTCAGACGTGACTGAGCAACTATGCACATGCACACGTCTATGGCTGTATTGCTAGCAACACAAGTGTCTGGAAATTTATGTTCAACAAAAGTTCTCTTTGCCACCTTCCATGTAGGCTGCTGCTGCTGTTGCTAAGTCGCTTCAGTCGTGTCCGACTCTGTGCAACCCCATAGATGGCAGCCCACCAGGCCCCCCCATCCCTGGGATTCTCCAGGCAAGAACACTGGAGTGGGTTGCCATTTCTTTCTTCAATGGATGAAAGTGAAAAGTGAAAGTGAAGTCGCTCAGTCGTGTTCGATCCTCAGCGACCCCATGGACTGCAGCCATGTAGCTAGTCCCATATTATTTAACTAGCATTTGTTATTTTCTTGTTAGTTTATGTTAATTGACACATAAAGATACAGAATGCGTAAAAACAGAAGGCAAGTCTCTAAAAACCCAGCAAAAATTTGCATATTGAAATTTTAGAACCTTTTATATGCTGCTTTATTGTTTAGTTTTCTTTGAAATCCATTTAATATTTTATCAAACTATGAAACCCAAATATGCCATAATTGTTTCTTATGGTCATGTTAACAAATTTATTTCAAATGTCTACCTTTTCTGAATTGGATTAGGAACTACTCAAGTTTTTTCATATTCCAGAATATTAAACAAAGTACCTGGCATATACACAGAACTCAATATACATGCTCTAAATAAATAAATGGTATTTATCTTGTTCTTTTCTGTTATTCTCTCCAATCCCTTTTTTCTGAGTATTCATACAACTGGCACTTCCATAATATATTCACAGTCTTCTCCATATTGAATTCCTCTTGTTCCTTGAATGTGACAAGAATAGTTTCATCATAGGCACTTTTTCAAAAACTTTGCTTGCTCTCGCACTTATCCTCTAGATCTTAAGTTATCAGTATATCCCAGAAAGTTTTGCCACACTCTGTCACTAGGTCAGTTCTTTTGGTCTATACGCTCATCTGTCCTTCAGAATATCTCTCTTGTAGTTATACAATTGTTAGTATAATATTTTAAAGAATATTTACTACTGGATATTGAGTCTATTTTTACTCATTTTAGTCATATCTCTGCCGAGAAGACAATATATACTTCAAAATATGAGTGAAACAGATCAATAAAAACCTGATACAATGTGTCTCGATTCTTAGAAAACCTTCTAGTGTCTTTTTAGATTGCTCACAAAAATGACTGTCCACCAATGTCCACCTTATTCAAAAATCTTCCCATAGCATTGCTTGTTTGGGGTATCCACTTCTTTTCGAAACACTTTTTTTTTCTTTTCCTGTGACCTGACTGAATCATCTGACACTGATTCTTTGCTGGATATTACAGAATTTCCTAGAATCAGGCCAAATAATATGAGTGTGTGTGAATATGAATATATATGTGTGTGCATATATATTATATATATATATATATATATATAATCTCTGTAGTAGTTCTGATGCCATTGATATAGTACTATGAATATAATTCTAGTACCAGATCCCCTGTTAAGCATCCTTATGTACCAAGAAACCATCATTCTCTATTCCTTAATTTCCTTTCCTAAAATGTAGGAACTATATACTGTAGACTATAATCCTACAAAGAAATGTATAGTTCTAAAACTTGGCAAAAATAGATGGCTTAAAGAAAAATAAAACAAACAAACTTCGTATGTCATTTGCTCACAAATCAATAAAATAACAAATTGAGTGTCCAGATTATTTTTGTTACTTCAACAGGCATATATGTCAATATTAATGGTGTCATGATTTTCTGTAAAAAGACAGGCATATGCTTCTTGAAACTTGCCTGTACAACAGAGGGAAACATTGCAATTTCTTAAAAGAGTAGTGTTCAATTATACGAAGCCAATATAATCTTTTAATAATATCCCGAAGCTTGAAAGTTTATTATTATATCAAACATGTCACAATTTACAACAAAGTAATAAATTCAAACTAAAATATAACTCAAAGTTATTTGCTAGATATGAATACCCAAGGCTAGACATCTGATTCATTTACTAGCTCCCGAGAGAGGAGCACTGACACATGTGA
Organism: Bos indicus; assembly: GCF_029378745.1. NCBI lineage: Eukaryota > Metazoa > Chordata > Mammalia > Artiodactyla > Bovidae > Bos > Bos indicus. The sequence goes on from NC_091766.1 coordinate 105,051,847, forward strand.
CTTTTCCACCCATCCATAGTCATTAGCGGCAAGCAATAAACATGAATATGCACCAAAGCACATGTCAGAATTAGCGATCAAATTAGTGTCACTTACATTCACGACAGATTTTTAAGTGCTTTTAATTCTATTAAACACATAAAGAAGAACATTTCACACTGGTATGAATGTGTCTTTAGGAAGTACAGAAGTGAAATAGACTTCCTGTGATGAGGCAGGCTAGAATTCGACTAGATCTACACAATCGACGCAGGAGCTCCACAGACGGCCCTAGTGGTCAAGAACCCACCTGCCAATGCAGGAGACATAAGACAGGCAGGTTTGATACCTGGGTTGGGAAGGTCCCCTGTGGGAGGGCATGGAAACCACTCCAGTATTCTTGTCTGAAGACTCCCATGGACAGAGGAGGCTGGCAGGCTACAGTCCATAGCGTCATAAAGAGTCAGACACAAATGAAGCGAGTTAGCATGCACACACAGAACTGACACAAACCGCACTGAAATAGGGTTGACCTGTGGTTCCTCACACTCAAAATGGTCCTGCTGAGAAAGTGTGCATTCTAGCACGGGGTGGTAATGCATTTTTGACACCAGTGGTTTTAAGGTCAAAGAAAAAAGAAAAAATGCAAAAATGAGTTCTGTGTTTTCACATACTTGAAGAGTCAAATGCAATTTTTTTGTGTGTGAAACAATGTTTTAAGAATCTAATTTTTTCACTTCATTGACTAAATCTATTTTTTCTAAAGTTAGTCTATCTTAAACCAGGAAATTTTTCTCTCCAGGCATTATGCATTTCTTAAACAAGATCTCTTTCAGTATTTCCAAAAGACTGAGGTAGCAAGTGAAAGTAAGATATGTAGCCAGGTCAGCAAAAAATTGGGGAAATGTGAGTGAAGGAACTTGAAGCAAGATAATAGGAGGTGTCCTTCTGTCAAGAACTGTGGAGAGTCTGAATTTCCACCCGATGTGCAAGGCAACAAGTTAGTCTAGGATAGTTTAATAGGCACTGGCAGAAGGTGCACAGCACCTGGGTTAGAGACAAAAATGGTTTCATCACTCACAGTAATAGCAGGAGTCAGAGGATCAGCATTTTCTCGTGCTTTTTCCTCAACCCCAAATTCCCCAGGGAAATGTAAAGAAGACCAAATGATATCCGTGCATTCGATGGATTACTATGGACAGCAAGCATGTCTTACTTTATGCTCCAGAGACTATCAAGCAAGCTATCCAGAGAGTGAAATTATGTCTAGAGTTCAAGGATGTAAGCAAACCTGCCCTTTGCTTTAAAGGGTGATGATATCTCTGTCCTCTAAGGCTCTTCCCTATATACCGATTCTTAAAAAAAAATATTCCAGAACACAGCCCGTTCTTCTGCTAACAAGTCATGCAGAAATGCAAGGGGAACAGGGAAAACTGTGCCTCAACATTCTTGAATATACATCCCACTTTTTGTTAGCTAAGGCCAAAGATGCATAGCCCCAATCACTGATAAGATAACGGAAGACAGACGGTCTAAAAGAGGGAGGCATAAAAATTACCCACCGCTTTTAAGGTGCTCTTCATATATGAGCTCACTAGAGTTTCTCTTCAAAATTCTCTTTCTATGACTCTCAGGTACAAGCCCACAAGGCTGCCTCAGTCTGGGATATTGCTATTGGGCATAAACAACACACTGGCTTCTCTATTGCTTCCTTACAGGTTTGAGAATAGGAACATGTTAAAATGGAAAATACAAGTTTCAGATCGTTCCTCTCCACCTCTCCTGTGAGTCTATCAAACATATTTGAATTAAAATGTAATTCACTCTGCATAAAAGTTAATAAATTACAGCTTCTTCACAAACATAGCAATCTGATTGACTGAAGAATAATTGTTTATGATGTACAGTATGGCTCAACCCAATCAATATATTCAATGTTATCATTAAATCACAAAAAAAATCATGTTAGTGTTATCCTTTCCTATGTCTAAACTCTGAATAGTAAGCTAAATATGAGACTTTTATTTGAATTTCCAAATAAAAGCTGTCCAAGAAGAGTGTTTAATACTATAAGTAATGTTATCATGGAATGATAACAACTGAAAAATGATTCTTAATTGAATGTATTATGAGAAACCTATGGAGCTCTGAATCACAAGCTTTCATTTGTTATGCTGCCAGAAATTCCACAATTGGCACACACAGGGTTACTCAGGTGTATCATGCTGCATAGGATAATACCATAACTACCTTCACTAAAAAGATCTGAAAATGCCCAGCAATTATTGTGACATACTTAGACTGTGAAGGAGGCATAAACGGCTATTCAGACTTTTGGTTTTGACATAAGAAAGCATTGTTTTGAATTCTTCTTATAGATTCCTTTGGTTCAAAATTAGTAGCAAGCAAAATATAAGCAAACCTCAGTTTTCCTTGGGTATTTTATGCCAAAGATTCTTGGTTTTCTGGTCAAATAGGCATGTGTTTTATTATTAAAACCTGTGAATATTTATTAAGTTGAGGATATTCCAGCTTTCAGATAGCATAAGGTAACACGTGTGTGTGTGCTTGCTAAGTCGTTTCAGTCAGGTCCTATGTGACCCTATGGACTGTAGAACTGTAGGACAGATTCCTCTGCCCATGGGACTCTCCAGGCAAGAATACTGGAGTGGGTTGCCATGCCCTCCTCCAGGGGATCTTGCCAACCCAGGGACTGAACCCACGTCTCCTGCAGCTCCTGCATTGCAGGAAGATTCTGTACCACTGAGCCACCAGGAAAGCCCATCATCATGTAATCAAGTATCACTAAATCAATGAAGGCAAGATTGTACATTTTACAGACGCATCTTATCAGTTTTCAAAACAGATACCATGTAAGGACATATTGCCTGTGCATGGTAAAGTGAAGTTGGTAAAATCTGATTTTTCTAGAGAGGGGCAAAATGCACTTATTACATTTCTGACTATTTTTACTAAATATTAATTTCATTAGCCAAATTGTTTTATTTTTTAATGTATGGCATTGAATATTTTTAAAATTTAAGAAACTGCAAATTTATTTCACAAGGAAAATGGTAAATACAGTAATATGACTAAATTTAGCCTTGTGAAATGTCAAATGCTATAGATTTTAATTGTATCTAGTTTAATTCTCTTATATAATGATTATTAAGTGTAGTATAACATATAATGCCAATGTAAGTGTTTGGCAAGCATAGCAATGCCATTTGGTAGGATATCTGCATTTGTAAATATGGGACACTGACACATTTATTTTTTCCTCCTTTCTGATACTCCATAGAAATGATTTAAAAGTTGTGAAACCACAAAGACACCAAGGAAAGAATATTGCAACTGTTGCTTAGAAGTTGGTCAAATGAAAAACACTTCATAAGCTATGTTTCAGGCTGAAGAACATCTAAGTCTGCCTGTGGCAGGGGAAATATAGAGGCATTCTCTAAACAAGGAAGATAATTAATGTCACAAAACGTCAGACATTCTCAGGAATTTGAGGCCCATGGTATTGCCAAAGGCCATAATATAGTGAAGTGAAAGTGAAAGTTGCTTAGTGGTGTCCGACTCCTTGCGACCCCATGGACTATACAGTCCATGGAGTTCTCCAGGCCAGAATACTGAGTGGGTAGCCTTTCCCTTCTCCAGGGGATCTTCCCCCATGCAGGGATCGAACCCAGGTCTCCTGCATTGTAGGCGGATTCTTTACCAGCTGAGCCACAAGGCCATAATATAGGGGTTGGTTTAACCCAGGAAAGTTGGTTGCTTGTGTCAGAGGAAGTAGAGGGGGAGTTAGGGCCCTCCTTTCAGACTGTGTAGGCAGGAAACTGGTCTCCCTCGTTCCATCAGATACGGGAAGCAGATCAGATGGTGGGTACTGGGGATGTTCTGCAAAGATCTGGTGAAAATAGACAAACTGAGAGGTAAGAACCCTAGCCTGTTTCTGTCACTCAACTCCGCAAAGTTCCAAGAACCAGCTAAATCTGACCCATACTTCCCACACCAGCTCTCACACAGGCAAGACACCACGGGGCTCTTCTCTGCGTAACACGACCTAAGATCCAACATGGGGCGCGGAGGACTTCCGGTTGCTTCCCAGAGACTGGGTGTCCTGTGACGCAGCCCCAGCAGTGGGACAGCCCTGAACATGCACTCATTCTCTGTGTGATCATTAGAATAGTTAATAAGCTATTGTTTATTATCTAAGTAACGCACTAAGAAAAGTAAAAGGAAACTCATAGGAGAGATACCGAATAGTATACCAACTCATCCTGAAATAAAAACAGTTGAGAGCTTCCATTCCACACTGGCTATGGAAACTAGACAGTTAACTAAAATTGCATGGTAATTATGTAAGTTAAGACAGATACAATTCATGGAAATATATATTTAGTTATTAGAACTTTAAACACTTCATTGAGATTTGAAAAGTTGTTTTTGCTGTGTTGTTGATTTTCGTCATTTTAATGTTTAGCACATCTCCACAGCAAAAGAGTGTACAGACTGGATTATACTCCTTTTTCATTATAATATAAAACAGTTAACATTCCTATTTTAGGCAGTATATAAAAGAAAATGAATGATCATTTAGTAATCGTTGCCTCTCAAGTAATTTTCCCATAAATACTCCTAATCTGGACAAAAAATAAAGAAAGGTAAGCTATCTGATAAGGCTGTATTCTGTTCTACAAAGAGATATTTCTACCAGTCTATGCAATTAATCAGATATGGTTGAAAAGTATTTTCAGTAGTTAACAAAGGTTGGTCTATACTGTATTAGTATTATGAAAATAGGATTAGAAGAATTCATATCCACTTGCACTCCACATTAATAATGCCTTCAACTGACTGAAACTAGCCCCAAAAATCTGCAATTAAGTGTCATTAGTTGAATTCACTCAAACTGGGTCTTTGAAGAGGCTCTACCAAGATACGAGGTTTCACTGAATATGCTATCGTGTTCTGAGTTTAATGCTCAAGTTTTGAATTACTCTGTCGGTTGAAATGCAGTAAACTTTGTAGTTGACAAGCTACACATTCTGTCACATTTTCTAAATAAAGAGATAAAATATACATGAGGATGACTTTGGCCACAAGCAACAGAAATATCTAGTCTAGATTAGGTAACAAGTATGGAAATGTGAAATATTCTAAAAGGCTTAACTATGGTAGCTCCTATCATAGCTGAACACAGGTTGCAACAACACCCAGGTATTTCATCCAGAGGGGGGAAAGGGACTAGCTCTTCTAGTTTGCCTGTAGAAGGTCCAATAGACATATCATTGGGTATCAATGCCCAGAATTTAGTCACGTGATTAATTAACTCTTGATCAATCACTGAAAAGAGAAATCATATGCTCATGAATAGGCTCAGATTTGTAAGGTTTACCCCTCAGCTAAGTATAGGACAGGGGGGAGGCTAGAAACTCTGAGGCAGAGGCTGATGCTGCAGAGTCCTGAGACAGAATCTCTTTCTGTTCAGGGAAACCCCCGTTTTGCTCTGAGATCTCTTTAACTGACAGATTGAGTCTCACCTACATTACTGAGGGCCATCTCCTTTCCTTAAAGTCAAGTAATGTAGATATTAACCACACTACAGAACACCTTACTGCGAATCTTAGATTAGTGTTTGCCCAGGGAAGTTGACATGTAAAACTAACCAGCACAGCTATGTTTTAAGAATTTTTGTTGTTGTTTTCATTTGTCTCATTTGTATTTTTTTTTATTTCTTCACCGAGCCATTGATTGTTTAGTAGGCATATTGTTTAGCCTCCATTTGTCTGTGTGTGTTTTTTGTTTGTTTGTTTTGTTTGCATTTTACAAGAAAATAGTTGATTCCCAGTCTCAGCCTGCGCTGAAAAATATGCTTGATAAGATTTCAATTTTCTTAAATTTACTAAGATTTGTTTTGTAACATAGATATGAGCTTCCTGGAGAAGGTTCCATGTGCAATTACCAACAATGTGTATTATGCTGCTTTTGGATGGGATGCTTCCTGTGTGTGTGTGTATGGAAGCAAATTAAATGTCCATCAATAAACGAATGGATAAAGAAGGTGTGATAGAGAAAAAAAGAAGAGAGAGATCAAGTTAATTCAGCCACAAAAAAGGAATGAAATCTTGCCATGCGGAACAACATGGATGGACAAGTGTGTTAGGCTAAGTGAAATAAAAGAGAATGACAAATACTGTATTATTTCACTCGCATCTAAAGAATGAGATAAATTAAGGAAGATAAAACAGAAACAGGGTTACAGATACAGAAAACAAACAGGTGATTGTCAGAGGAGGGGGGCCTTGAGAGATGGAAGAAAACAGCAAGTAAAACAAGTGAGAGAAGTAAAGAGGTAAAAATTTACAGCTGAGAAATAAATGAGGCACAGCTATGGAATGCACAGCATGGGGAACATAGACAATAACTATGCAATGTTTTTTTGGTGACGTATTTTAAGTAGACTTAAAGTGATCATTTTGAATTGACAGAAATATCAAATCGCTATGTTATATAACAGGGACTAAGTGTTGCATGTCACTTAAACTTCAAAAGCAAATAAACTCATAGAAAAAGGGACCGTATCTGTGGTTGTAAATGAAGGGGGTGGAGGACGGGGTGCCGGATGAAGGCAGTCAAAGGACATAAACTTCTGGTTGTAAGATAAGCACTAGAGATATGATGTACGACATGATAAGTATAACTGACATTGCTGTATGTTATATATGACACCTGTTAAGAGAGAAAATCCAACTAGTTCTCTTCACAAGGATTGTTTTTTCTATTCACTTAATTTTGTATCTGTATGAAACAATATTCACTAAACTTTTTGTAACAATCATTCTAAGATGTATGTAAGTCTAAACAATGTAAATCAAATATACGGAAGTCAAAATTAAACTTTACAAGTGCTATATGTCAATTGTATTTAAATAAAGCTGGAAGAAAATAAAAGTTTTGATTTGATTTTCAGTTGATGACAGAATGATAATTATCATATATATATATATATATGGAAAAACCATTACATTTAAAAAATAATTTTGGTAAGAAATGTCTATTCTTTCTACTTAGAAATTGATATTGAAGTTGACTATATTTTAAAAAGCTGTTTTAACTGTGAAATGCTTCATACATGCAAAACATAATATGCTATGAATTTATGTACATATCACCTGGATTTTTAAATGTCTATATTTTGTTAACTGGTAAATGTAATACTTGTCTTATACCACTCATTATTAAATATCTAGAGAATTATAGATAAAACCTACTCCATCCCTCCTTCTTTTCTCCTATAGAAGTGTGCTCTGTTTAATCACTCAGTCATGTCCAACTCTTTGTGAGGCCATGGACTGTAGCCCACCAGGTTCCTCTGTCCATGGGGATTCTCCAGGCAAGAATACTGGAGTGGGTTGCCATGCCCTCCTCCAGGGGATCTTCCCAACCTAGGGATTGAACTCAGGTCTCCCGCATTGCAGGCAGATTCTTTACTGACTGAGCAACCAGGGAAGCCCTCCTTTATAAGAGGAAACTATTATATTTAGCTTGCAATATTTGATACATAGGATATTTTATATGTTATGTAAATAATCACATACACATACCAGGAGTAGGATTTGTTTTCTTTTAGCCCAGGATAAATATTTTCTTAAGGTATTTGAAAATTAACATTTTCCCAAATGTATTTATATTAATATATGTAAATTTGGTTCATTCACTTTAAAAGTGGAACAGTATCTCAATTTATGATTGCAGAACGGTTCATTTGTCTGACCACGTTTTATGAAACTTACAATTTATCAATTGCCAACAAGAATTAGACACATCCTTTTGCACAAGGTGAGATTCCTTGTAACTTGTTAGTCCAAGTGTGATCCTCAGGCTTTGTGTGTATGTAGCAGAAACTGCACTGGGAAACACGACACTAAACAATAATAAATTATATTTTATAACCAAAGAATTACATTCTCATACATATATATTAATATTCAGATTTTTACCTGTTTTTATTCATCTTGAGCTTTTAATTAGATTGTGCATCTCCTTTTCAGTAATATGGGAAAACATTTACATTTTAAGCACTGGTTGTTGGCTGATTACTCCTACATTGTGTCCTAATAGTTTTAAAGCTTTGCTTTCTGCATTTGTTTGTATTAATTAATCTGGAATTTGTTTTGCAGTACTGTATAACGTCATTGCTCTTCAGTCGCTAAGATGTGTTTAACTCTTTGCAACTCCATGGACTGCAGCACGCCAGGCTTCCCTTTTCTTCACTATCTCCCAGAGCTTGCTAAAAGTCATGTCCACTGAGTTCATGATGCCATCCAAACATCTCATCCACTGTTACCTCCGTCTCCTCCTGCCCTCAATCTTTCCCAGCATCAGGGTCTTTTCCTATGAGTCAGCTCTTCATATCAAGTGGACAAAGTATTGGAGCTTCAGCTTCAGAAACACTCCTTCCGGTAAGAAGTCACAGTTGATTTCCCTTAAGATTGACTGGCTTGATCTCATTGATGTCCAAGGGACTCTCAATCATCCTCTCCAGTATCACAATTTGAAAGCACCAATACTTCAGCACTCAGCCTTCTTTATAGTCCAACTGTCACATGACTACTGGAAAAACCATAGCCTTGAATAGATGGCCCTTTGTTGGCAAAGTGATGTCTTTGCTTTTTAACATGCTGTCTAGGTTGGTCATAGCTTTCCTTCCAAGGAACAAGCGTCTTTTAATTTCATGGCTGCACTGTTTCCACTTTTTCCCCTTCTATTTGCTACGAAGTGATGGGACTGGGTGCCATGATGTTAGTCATGCCGAGGGTTAAATCTTCAACATAGAAAATGTGGAGTTACACAATTGATGCATATATACAATGTAAATGGCACCCCACTCCAGTACTCTTGCCTGGAAAATCCCATGGATGGAGGAGCCTGGAAGGCTGCAGTCCATGGGGTCGCTGAGGATCGGACACGACTGAGCGACTTCACTGTCACTTTTCACTTTCATGCATTGGAAAAGGAAATGGCAACCCACTCCAGTGTTCTTGCCTGGAGAATCCCAGGGACTGGAGAGCCTGGTGGGCTGCCGTCTATGGGGTCGCACAGAGTCGGACATGACTGAAGCGACTTAGCAGCAGCAGCAGCATACCTATATACTTAGCAGTATATATATATATGTGTGTGTGTGTGTGTATCAAATCACTATGATGTACACTTGAAATATCTTATAAATTTATATGTCATTTATACCTCAATAAAGCTGAAGAAAAAAAAAAAAAAAGAATGGCGGGGGAGAGAGACAAACATTCAGTCCATAGTACCAATGGTTGTTTCTTTTTCATTCCTAATAATTTTTACTTAAATTTCTTTTTCTCACACATGAATACTTTTTCCTCCCCATGATTTATCTGCTGGATTTATTTTACCATTCTAATATGTTTTCATTTTATATTTAAGTATTTTCTACCCCAATTACTATACTTTATTTTCTCCCATTTTTCATCATCTTTTATTTCTCTCTTTTTTCCCCTCTCTTTTTTCTGGTTTGTTGATTTTAAGTCATAGGTCATTAATTTTCTTTTTTTTTTCTTTCAAATTTTTCATTTAAATGCAAAATTGGTAACTGTCTCTCTGTGTACTGTTTTTGATATATCTTGTATTTTGTATGCTCCGATACTTTAGTGTTCTGCTGCTGCTGCCGCCAAATCGCTTCAGTCGTGTGTGCGACCCCATAGATGGCAACCCACCAGGCTCCCCGGTCCCTGGGATTCTCCAGTCAAGAACACTGGAGTGGGTTGCCATTTCCTTCTCCAATGCATGAAAGTGAAAAGTGAAGTCACTCAGTTGTGTCCGACTCTTCACGACCACATGGATTGCAGCCTACCAGGCACCTCGGTCCATGGGATTTTCCAGGCAAGAGTACTGGAGTGGGGTGCCATTGCCTTCTCCAACTTTAGTGTTCAGATCTAAATAATTATAAATTCAATTATGAAAACCTCTTTTATGTTTTTTTTTAATTTTATTTTATTTTTAAACTTTACATAATTGTATTAGTTTTGCCAAATATCATAATGAATCCGCCACAGGTATACATGTGTTCCCCATCCTGAACCCTCCTCCCTCCTCCCTCCCCATACCATCCCTCTGGGTCGTCCCAGTGAACTAGCCCCAAGTATCCAGTATCGTGCATTGAACCTGGACTGGCATCTCGTTTCATACGTGATATTTTACATGTTTCAATGCCATTCTCCCAAATCTTCCCTCCCTCTCCCTCTCCCACAGAGTCCATAAGACTGTTCTATACATCAGTGACTCTTTTGCTGTCTCGTACACAGGGTTATTGTTACCATCTTTCTAAATTCCATATACATGCGTTATTATACTGAATTGGTGTTTTTCCTTCTGGCTTACTTCACTCTGCATAATAGGCTCCAGTTTCAACCACCTCATTAGGACTGATTCAAATGTATTCTTTTTAATGGCTGAGTAATACTCCATTGTGTATATGTACCACTGCTTTCTTATCCATTCCTCTGCTGATGGACATCTAGGTTGCTTCCATGTCCTGGCTATTATAAACAGTGCTGCGATGAACATTGGGGTACATGTGTCTCTTTCAATTCTGGTTTCCTCAGTGTGTATGCCCAGCAGTGGGATTGCTGGATCATAAGGCAGTTCTATTTCCAGTTTTTTAAGGAATCTCCACACTGTTCTCCATAGTGGCTGTACTAGTTTGCATTCCCACCAACAGTGTAAGAGGGTTCCCTTTTCTCCACACCCTCTCCAGCATTTACTACTTGTAGACTTTTGGATCGCAGCCATTCTGACTGGTGTGAAATGGTACCTCATAGTGGTTTTGATTTGCATTTCTCTGATAATGAGTGATGTTGAGCATCTTTTCATGTGTTTGTTAGCCATCTGTATGTCTTCTTTGGAGAAATGTCTATTTAGTTCTTTGGCCCATTTTTTGATTGGGTCATTTATTTTTCTGGAGTTGAGCTGTAGGAGTTGCTTGTATATTTTTGAGATTAGTTGTTTGTCAGTTGCTTCATTTGCTATTATTTTCTCCCATTCTGAAGGCTGTCTTTTCACCTTGCTTATAGTTTCCTTTGATGTGCAGAAGCTTTTAAGGTTAATTAAGTCCCATTTGTTTACTTTTGCTTTTATTTCCAATATTCTGGGAGGTGGGTCATAGAGGATCCTGCTGTGATGTATGTCAGAGAGTGTTTTGCCTATGTTCTCCTCTAGGAGTTTTATAGTTTCTGGTCTTACGTTGAGATCTTCAATCCATTTTGAGTTTATTTTTGTGTATGGTGTTAGAAAGTGTTCTAGTTTCATTCTTTTACAAGTGGTTGACCAGATTTCCCAGCACCACTTGTTAAAGAGATTGTCTTTAATCCATTGTATATTCTTGCCTCCTTTGTCAAAGATAAGGTGTCCATATGTGCGTGGATTTATCTCTGGGCTTTCTATTTTGTTCCATTGATCTATATTTCTGTCTTTGTGCCAGTACCATACTGTCTTGATAACTGTGGCTTTGTAGTAGAGCCTGAAGTCAGGTAGGTTGATTCCTCCAGTTCCATTCTTCTTTCTCAAGATAGCTTTGGCTATTCGAGGTTTTTTGTATTTTCATACAAATTGTGAAATTATTTGTTCTAGCTCTGTGAAGAATACTGTTGGTAGCTTGATAGGGATTGCATTGAATCTATAAATTGCTTTGGGTAGTATACTCATTTTCACTATATTGATTCTTCCAATCCATGAACATGGTATATTTCTCCATCTATTAGTGTCCTCTTGGATTTCTTTCACCAGTGTTTTATAGTTTTCTATGTATAGGTCTTTAGTTTCTTTAGGTAGATATATTCCTAAGTATTTTATTCTTTCCGTTTCAATGGTGAATGGAATTGTTTCCTTAATTTCTCTTTCTGTTTTCTCATTATTAGTATATAGGAATGCAAAGGATTTCTATGTGTTGATTTTATATCCTGCAGCTTTACTATAGTCATTGATTAGTTCTAGTAATTTTCTAGTGGAGTCTTTAGGGTTTTCTATGTAGAGGATCATGTCATCTGCAAATAGTGAGAGTTTTACTTCTTCTTTTCCAATTTGGATTCCTTTTATTTCTTTTTCTGCTCTGATTGCTGTGGCCAAAACTTCCAAAACTATGTTGAATAGTAATGGTGAAAGTGGGCACCCTTGTCTTGTTCCTGACTTTAGAGGAAATGCTTTCAATTTTTCACCATTGAGGATAATGTTTGCTGTGGGTTTGTCATATATAGCTTTTATTATGTTGAGGTATGTTCCTTCTATTCCTGCTTTCTGGAGAGTTCTTATCATAAATGGGTGTTGAATTTTGTCAAAGGCTTTCTCTGCATCTATTGAGATAATCATACGGTTTTTATTTTTCAATTTGTTAATGTGGTGTATAACATTGATTGATTTGCGGATATTGAAGAATCCTTGCATCCCTGGGATAAAGCCCACTTGGTCATGGTGTATGATCTTTTTAATGTGTTGTTGGATTCTGATTGCTAGAATTGTGTTAAGGATTTTTGCATGTATGTTCATCAGTGATATTCGCCTGTAGTTTTCTTTTTTTGTGGGATCTTTGACAGGTTTTGGTATTAGGGTGATGGTGGCCTCATAGAATGAGTTTGAAAGTTTACCTTCCTCTGCAATTTTCTGGAAGAGGTTGAGCAGGATAGGTGTTAGCTCTTCTCTAAATTTTTGGTAGAATTCAGCTGTGAAGCCGTCTGGACCTGGGCTTTTGTTTGCTGGAAGATTTTTGATTACAGTTTCAATTTCCATACTTGTAATGGGTCTGTTAAGATTTTCTATTTCTTCCTGGTCGAGTGTTGGGAAGTTGTACTTTTCTAAGAATTTGTCCATTTCTTCCACGTTTTCCATTTTATTGGCATATAATTGTTGATAGTAGTCTCTTATGATCCTTTGTATTTCTGGGTTGTCTGTTGTGATCTCTGCATTTTCATTTCTAATTTTATTGATTTGATTTTTCTCCCTTTGTTTCTTGATGAGTCTGGCTAATGGTTTGTCAATTTTATTTATCCTTTCAAAGAACCAGCTTTTGGCTTTGTTGATTTTTGCTATGGTCTCTTTTGTTTCTTTTGCATTTATTTCTGCCCTAATTTTTAAGATTTCTTTCCTTCTACTAACCCTGGGGTTCTTCATTTCTTCCTTTTCTAGTTGCTTTAGGTGTAGAGTTAGGTTATTTATTTGACTTTTTTCTTATTTCTTGAGGTGTGCCTGTATTGCTATGAACTTTCCCCTTAGGACTGCTTTTACAGTGTCCCACAGGTTCTGGGTTGTTGTGTTTTCATTTTCATTCATTTCTATGCAAATTTTGATTTCTTTTTTGATTTCTTCTGTGATTTGTTGGTTATTCAGCAGCGTGTTGTTCAGCCTCCATATGTTAGAATTTTTAATAGTTTTTCTCCTGTAATTGAGATCTAATCTTACTGCATTGTGGTCAGAAAAGATGCTTGGAATGATTTCTATTTTTTTGAATTTACCAAGGCTAGCTTTATGGCCCAGGATGTGATCTATCCTGGAGAAGGTTCCATGTGCACTTGAGAAAAAGGTGAAATTCATTGTTTTGGGATGAAATGTCCGATAGATATCAATTAGGTCTAACTGGTCTATTGTATCATTTAAAGTTTGTGTTTCCTTGTTAATTTTCTGTATAGTTGATCTATCCATAGGTGTGAGTGGGGTATTAAAGTCTCCCACTATTATTGTGTTATTGTTAATTTCTCCTTTCATACTTGTTAGCATTTGTTTTACATACTGTGGCGCTCCCATGTTGGGTGCATATATATTTATAATTGTTATATCTTCTCCTTGGATTGATCCTTTGATCATTATGTAGTGACCTTCTTTGTCTCTTTTCACAGCCTTTGTTTTAAAGTCTATTTTATCTGATATGAGTATTGCTACTCCTGCTTTCTTTTGGTCCCTATTTGCATGGAAGATCTTTTTCCAGCCCTTCACTTTCAGTCTGTATGTGTCCCCTGTTTTGAGGTGGGTCTCCTGTAGACAACATATGTAGGGGTCTTGTTTTTGTATCCATTCAGCCAATCTTTGTCTTTTGGTTGGGGCATTCAACCCATTTACGTTTAAGGTAATTACTGATAAGTATGATCCCGTTGCCATTTACTTTATTGTTTTGGGTTCGAATTTATACACTGTTTTTGTGTTTCTTGTCTAGAGAATATCCTTTAGTATTTGTTGGAGAGCTGGTTTGGTGGTGCTGAATTCTCTCAGCTTTTGCTTGTCTGAGAAGCTTTTGATTTCTGCTTCATACTTGAATGAAATCCTTGCTGGGTACAATAATCTGGGCTGTAGGTTATTTTCTTTCATCATTTTAAGTATGTCTTGCCATTCCCTCCTGGCTTGGAGAGTTTCTATTGAAAGATCAGCTGTTATCCTTATGGGAATTCCCTTGTGTGTTATTTGTTGTTTTCCCCTTGCTGCTTTTAATATTTGTTCTTTGTGTTTGATCTTTGTTAATTTGATTAATATGTGTCTTGGGGTGTTTCGCCTTGGGTTTATCCTGTTTGGGACTCTCTGGGTTTCTTGGACTTGGGTGATTATTTCCTTCCCCATTTTAGGGAAGTTTTCCACTATTATCTCCTCAAGTATTTTCTCATGGTCTTTCTTTTTGTCTTCTTCTTCTGGAACCCCTATGATTCGAATGTTGTAGCATTTAATATTGTCCTGGAGGTCTCTGAGATTGTCCTCATTTCTTTTAATTCGTTTTTCTTTTATCCTTTCTGATTCATTTATTTCTACCATTCTATCTTCTAATTCACTAATCCTATCTTCTGCCTCTGTTATTCTACTATTTGTTGCCTCCAGAATGTTTTTAATTTCATTTATTGCATTATTCATTATATATTGGCTCTTTTTTATTTCTTCTAGGACCTTGTTAAACCTTTCTTGCATCTTCTCAATCCTTGTCTCCAGATAAATAATCTGTGATTCCCTTTTAATTTCAAGATTTTGGATCAATTTCACTATCATTATTTGGAATTCTTTATCAGTTAGATTCCCTATCTCTTCCTCTTTTGTTTGGATTGGTGGGCATTTATCCTGTTCCTTTACCTGCTGGGTATTCCTCTGTCTCTTCATCTTGTTTAAATTGCTGAGTTTGGGGTGTCCTTTTTGTATTCTGGCAGTTTGTGGAGTTCTCTTTATTGTGGCGTTTCCTCGCTGTGTGTGGGTTTGTACAGGTGGCTTGTCAAGGTTTTCTGATTAGGGAAGCTTGTGTCGGTGTTCTGGTGGGTGGAGTTGTATTTCTTCTCTCTGGAGTGCAATGAAATGTCCAGTAATGAGTTATGAAATCTCTGTGGTTTTGGGGTGACTTTGGGAAGCCTGTATCTTGGAGCTCAGGGCTGTGTTCCTTTGTTGCTGGAGAATTTGCTTGGTATGTCTTGCCCTGGAACTTGTTGGCCCTTGTGTGGTGCTTGGTTTCAGTGTCGGTATGGAGGCGTTTGATGAGCTCCTGTCAGTTAATGTTCCTTGGAGTCAGGAGTTCCCTGGAGTCAGGGTTGGGATTTAAGCCTCCTGCTTCCAGTTATCGGTCTTATTTTTACAGTAGTTTCAAAACTTCTCCTTCTATACAGCACAATTGATAAAACATCTATGTTAAAGATGAAAAGTTTCTCTACTGTGAGGGTCACCCAGAGAGGTTCACAGCGTTACATGGAGAAGAGCAGAGGGAGGAGGGAGTTAGAGGTGACCCAAATGAGATGAGGTGGAATCAATAGTGGAGAGAGTGGGCTAGCCAGTAGTCACTTCCTTATGTGCACTCCACAACTGGATCACTCAGAGATGTTCATGGAGTTATACAGAGAAGAGAAGAAGGAGGAAGGAGACAGAGGTGGCCAGAAGGATAAAAGGGGGGAATGAAAAGGAGGGAGACAGATCCAGCCAGTAATCAGTTCCCTAAGTGTTCTCCACCGTCTGGAACATACAGAAATTCACAGAGTTGGGTAGAGTAGAGAGGGGTTAGGGAGGAGACACAGGCGACCTGGTGGAGAAAAAGGAGAGTCCAAAGGGAGAGAGAGCAGTCAAGCCAGTAATCTCACTCCCTAGTGAAAAATGGGTACTGAAGATTGGGTTCTTAAAGGTACAAAATTGGTAACAAATACATAAAAGCAAAAATTAAAAATCTAGAGTAGAGTTTGGAATTTCAAAAATACGATGTTAAAGAAAAGAAGAAGGAAAAGAAAGAGAGAAAAAATGAACAAACAAAAACAAACAAGGTCGCAAAAATTATAAAGAAAATACAGGTACAAAATTGATAACTAATACCAAAAAGCAAAAATTAAAAATATAGAGTAGAGTTTTGAATTTCAAAAATACAATGTTAAAGAAAAAGGAAGAAGAAACATAAAGAGAGAAAACAAACAAACAAAAACAAACAATGTCGCAAAAATTATAAAGAAAATACAGGTACAAAATTGATATCAAATACCAAAAAGCATAAATTAAAAATCTAGAGTAGAGTTTGGAATTTCAGATATACAACGTTATATAAAAGAGGAAGAGAAAGAAACAGGGGGGAAAAAAAGTCACAGAAATTATTAAAAAAACTATAGGTACAAAATTGATAACATATACCAAAAAGCTAAAATTAAAAAACTAGAGTAGAGTTTGGAATTTCAAAAATACAATGTTAAAGAAAAGAAGAAGAAAACAAACAAACGAACAAACAAGGTCAGAAAATTATAAAATATATATATATGAAGTTTGCTGAAGAAGAAACAAATAGGGTCTTTTTTTTTTTTTTTTGCAAAGTAATAGGTTATAAAAGTGAAAATTAAAGGAAAAATAGAGGACTTAAAAATTTTTTTTTAATTAAAAAAAGAAAGAATGATCGTAAAAATAGTAAAAATATATCTAGGACTTTCTCTGGTTTTGTTGTGAGTATTGTGGGTTCAGTTCATTTTTGGCTAGTTCCTTCGTCCGACTTATATTTCTCAAGATCTATAGGCCCCTTCCTATGTAGTCCGTAGTAACCACAGGGTTTAATCTATTGCCTGTAGCTTCCAAGGCATTTCCCTCTGTTATAACTTCTTCTGTTTGCTGGTCTCTTCAGTGTCTGGTTTCTGCTCTGATACAAAGGGGACGGTGGAGTAAACTTTTGTTTTGTTTTGTTTTTTAGGCTCACTTGTTCAGTCGCGCTGTGGGGAGGGAGGGAGGGATGCTGCAAACAAGTAACACTGGCGTGTGCTCGCAGTGCCTCAGCCACACTGGGTCTGCCCCCACTAACGGCGCGTGTAGCCTCCCTGCCCACACTGCTCGGGCTCTAGGTTGTTCTGCCGGGAACAATCCGAGGCCATCCCTGGGCTGCATGCACCTCCCAGGTCCAAGCCGCTCAGGTTCAGGCACTCGGGTAGTCCTCAGAGGCGCAGACTCAGTTGGGCCTGCATTTTGTGCTCTTCCCAGGTCCGAGCAGCTCAGGTGATGAGGTGTTTGGTTAGCGCCAATGCTGTGACTTATCACCTCCCCGCCACTCGGTTATCTGGGTGTAAAACCGGCACACCTTCTCAGGCAGATGTTGACCGTCCAGACCCCCAAGAAGTTTTAGTTAGCAAAGAAGCCTGCTTACAGTTTTATAGATAATGTCTCTCTGGGGCTGCGATTGCCCCCTTCTGGCTCTGGCTGCCTGTCACCGGAGGGGGAAGGTCTGCAGCCGGCTATCTCTGTTCAGTCCTTTGTTCCACGCGCGGGCCTGGTGGTGTCTTAGGTTAGGGCTGGCTTTTCGCATGGTAGATATCCCACAGTCTGGTTTGCTAGCCCAAATTATTTCGCTCAGATAGCGCTTGGGGTATTCAGGCCAGATTCTTACTCTAAGCCATGCAGCCCACGCCGCGCCTCCCTGCCCAGCCCCCGCTTGCTAATGGCGGATGCAGGCGTCTGTGCTGCTTCTCCGCTGGGGGAATTACCGTAGGGCTCGCAATCTGCGAGTTTTAATTGTTTATTTATTTTTTCTCCCTGTTATGTTGCCCTCTGTGCTTCCAAAGCTCTGCACAGATTCAGCAGTGAGAAGGTTTCCTGGTGTTTGGAAACTTCTCTCTTTTTAAGACTCCCTTCCCAGGACGGAACTCCGTCCCTCCCTCTTTTGTCTCTTTTTTTGTCTTTTATATTTTTTCCTACCTCCTTTCGAAGAGTTGGGTTGCTTTTCTGGGTGCCTGATATCCTCTGACGGCATTCAGAAGTTGTTTTGTGGAATTTACTCGACGTTTAAATGCTCTTTTGATGAATTTGTGGGGGAGAAAGTGTTCTCCCCATCCTACTCCTCCGCCATCTTGGCTCCTCTCCCTTCTTTTATGGTTTTTAAAGTTTCAAATGAATAGGGTTTTCTTTTTAATGCCTAAAACTATATCTCTGTATTCATATAATATTTTCTACATTTTGTTGTTAATTTTCTATTTTATGGTTCATTTTACTAAATGTTTCCTGTGTACTTATTCAATTCTTTATTTTTATCATTTTATTTTTGCATTTTAATCTTTTATTTTATTTTATCTTTTAGTCAAATATTGTATAGTTGTCATTCCCCGACTAGTCACTTATGTGTATTTGGTTTTACCTTGATTTCTATTTCTTGTTTTCCCATCAGTTTCCTTTATTATTCCCATCTATCCTGAGTTCAATTTTTTTTGGTCTGAAATGTAATATTTCTTTGTGTGTGCCCAAGAGTTCTCTGATGGAAACATGTCAGTCAGGATAGTTACAAGTAACAACAATTGAGACCTAAGCCAAACTTAAACTACGAGGGAAGTTACATTGTAGAAGCAAGTATAGGACAATGCAGTCGGTACCTCAATTTTGTTAAAAGGAGCTCAAATTTTATGTTTCTTCATCATACTGCTCTGCTGGTGTAAATGCCATTGTCAACTGAGACATTATGTTGCTTCAGTTGACAAAAGAAGAAGACATTTCTTCTTTATTGGTATTAAGTAGAGGAAATGAAGGATCTCCTCCTCAATCATTGTGCTAACTCATAAAACAAAAACATCCAGTATCCAGACAACAGCGGTCTTCAGGTGGAAACTAACTACAGAGCTGAATTTGTCACACATTTACTGTAGCAGTTTCACCTTGGTTTCGTATTGTATCACTTTGGGGAGGCTTTAGAATATCCCATTGTCTGCACCTCAACCCAGAGAAATAAACTTTTGTCTGTGTCAGTGGTTCCAATGCATGGAATTCAGGCCATTACAGTTTACTTGAAATCCACCTATATAATGGAAAGGAGAATGAAAGAATCAAGCTTTGCTGAACTAACTGTGTAAAACAGATATTGGTGTGTCAGGCATGTATCCTGATACAAAATTCTTTGTCCTAAAATGTTTTTATTTTACCTTTATTCATGAATGATAACATTCCACATTGACAGATGTTTCCCCCTGAGCACAAATAAAACACTATTTTATTCCCTTTAGGACACTAGTGTTACAAAAGAGTAGTCTGCTCTTAATCAAATTATTGTTACTTTGCAGATATTCTTTCTCTTCTCTCTGTCCTTGCCTTTAGGACACCTTCTTCCTTTCTATTTTTTTTTTTTTTTCCTGGAGTTTCACTATAGTTTATAGGTTTGGTTACCCTATTCAGTTACAATGTGCATTTTCAATCTAAAGACTAATATCTTTCTGTATTTGTGGAAAACTCTCAAAAGTTATCATTTTACAGAATTCTTAATCTTGATATCTATCTATATATCTAGATAAGAGGTGGTAGGTAGATAGACTAATAGGGAGATAGATAGATATGGGGCAAGAATTACTGTTTTAATTTGTTTTTAGTCATCTATATTCAATAGACACTACTATTTGCTTTTTCATTCTATCTTACCTAAACAACCCTATTTTTTTAATGGCGATTTTGTATCTAGTTAAAAATGACTGGCTTCTCAGACTGCCTTCCTATAAGGAGTTGCCACTTGATGTAGCTCTGGCTAAGATGAAATAAGTAGATATTGATGGCTGGAGGTTCTAAGGAAGCTTCTGAAAGGAAGAGACCTACAGTTAATAATACTGTACTGTACAACTAAAAATTTGTTAAGAAGATAGATCTCATACTTTTTCTTACCACAATAAGATAAAAAAGGAATACATAAATGGAAAACTATTTTTTTTTGTTTGACTTTTAGCTGCTTTTCTTTCTTAGAAAAAAAAAATTGCAATGATATTAAGTAAAAGCTGTGTAGTATAAGAGAAGAAAGAGGAAACGAAAAGAAACCTATGTCCTTGATTAATTCCCTAAACAATTGCCTTTTTCCTTTATTTTTACCTCCACATTTCCTATGAGTGAAAATAATTCTCACAATTACTAACAGCATAGTTGTAATTCTAGTTCCTATGCAAAGTCAACAATAAAATTTATTATGTTTTTAATTTTAATTATGCCATAAACTGTGTATTGTAATTTTCTCAAATTATTTAACTACCTAAATGCCTATATTGTGCACCACTCATCATGTCATGTGGGGCTTCCCAGGTAGGGCTAGTGGTAAAGAAACTACCTGTCAATGCTGGAGGTGAAAGCAACATGGGTTCCATCCCTGGGAACCCCATGGACAGAGGAGCCTAAGGGGCTACAGTCCACAAGGCAGCAAAGAGTCGGGCACGACTGAGCGACTTAGCACACATCATGTCTGTATAGTCCAGTGAATGAATTAGTGATATTCCATCAATATGAATCCATAATAAGGAGATTAGTTTGTACTGTATAAGTTTTCTTAACATTTTATAATGCAAATTA
Organism: Bos indicus; assembly: GCF_029378745.1. Taxonomy (NCBI): domain Eukaryota; kingdom Metazoa; phylum Chordata; class Mammalia; order Artiodactyla; family Bovidae; genus Bos; species Bos indicus. The sequence goes on from NC_091766.1 coordinate 105,072,622, forward strand.
AGATAAAATTTAAATTTGCTTTTTATAAGATTCAAATATGCACAACTATCTTTTTTTGAATATCTAGTCAAGAGAGTTTGACCAGTTAAGAGCCACGCTTCTGTCTTAAAACCAAAATCTAATATTTGAGAGACTCTTTAGTTGAGGGTTGAAAATAGAGATAAAATGTTTTCAAAAACCTGAACCCTTCAGTGAATCTGGAAACAACATCTTGCTCTCTCTTCATAGCCAAGGCTGTTTGGAGACCAATTTTGTGGTTTCATTTGGGTTCAGTGCCTAATTCTTATGCCAGTTGGTAAGAATGAAAAAATGAACCTTAACCCTAGAGAAGTTTCCAGACCCACAGAGCGTAGGCAAAGAGTAGGGGTTTTATTCTGAGTTTCAGGTTTCCCAGGGTTTCAAATGAAAGGAAACCAAAGGGAAAACGCAGTGGACATGACATTCATGAACAACAACAAGAAAAAGCACAAAACAACACAAAGTTTGCTCTAATGAACTCAGTGTGGTTGGAGTTATCCTCATCCCTCCTGTAGAAGTCTTTTCTTCTGCTTTATCTCCTCTCCACAAGACTCAACAGAAGTTATGTTTCAGTTGTCCATTCTTAAGATTCACCTCTTAAAACAAAGGTTCTTTTAGTTTACTCTCATGTTTATTCATCAAAAATTTTTAAATGTTATTAGTTTTCTATACTAAAAACTATATTTTTCTCTCTTCTGTATTTTCATCTCTGTCTCTTTGTGCTTAAAATTCTTATGCATCAAAGAAGTTTATGAAATCTTGTTCTACTATTTTTCTAAAGAATTAAAATATTACTTTAAAATAGAGTATGAAAACATTATAAAATAAAAGTTAAATACAATATTTACTTAATGCAAAGAAGAGCCAAAACAAAGTTATGTAGCTTTGGCCAGTCCTTCTAGGGGTTCATTCTATAGACGACACTGCCCTGCACTCTTCTGTCTTCAACTGTATGTAATCTTTATGAACTTTGTAATCTTTATGAACTTTATTTTAATAATAGTTTAAAAAAGAAAAATAATGAAAATATGCATATAAGCATATATATTGTAGAAATGACACAATGCAAGGTTAAACTACAGCACACTAAAATTATGTTATTAGATTCTTAAATATGACAAAAACTTGTATTATCAATTGGATAAGAAAGGGCACTTGTTTATGGGACCTATATAAACTATAAGACATCTATCTTTATAAAGAAAAGAAAGAGATTTTCATAAATTGACCTACTGTAAACTAGCAAATTTTTCTTTAGATCAATACTTATTTGAGTATTTTTAGTTTCTATGAGAACTCAGGAGAAGTAAGAGATAAGGTTCAATAATCTGTATTTTCTGACAACTGACTCTCTTCCTGTCATTTTTTAAACTTCATCATTTGTTTTGTGTTCTGTGTATACTCTTCTCTATAAATGTCAGCAGAGCAGATCACTCAGATACTGACAATATTAAAAAGTTGTGTTAGGTGAAATATTTTCAAATTATCATGGCATGTAGTAAGCATTTAATAAGAATAAGAATCCTTTGACTGTCGCTGTCTCCTCTTCTATTACATTGGCCACAAGCCTCGGATAACTGTCAGGTGGTACTAGTGGTAAAGAATCCTCCTGCCAATGCAAAAGATGGGAGTTCAATCCCTGGGTTGGGAAGATCCCCTGGAGAAGGGCATGGCAACCCACTCCAGGATTCTTGCTGGAAAATCCCATGGACAGAGGAGCCTGGTAGGCCCCAGTTCATAGGGTAGCAAAGAGCCGGACACAACTAAGGCGAATTAGCAGACAGTTCAGTTCAGTTCAGTCGCTCAGTCGTGTCTGACTCTTTGCGACCCCATGAATCGCAGCATGCCAGGCCCCCCTGTCCATCACCAACTCCCAGAGTTCACTCAGACTCACGTCCATTGAGTCAGTGATGCCATCCAGCCATCTCATCCTCTGTCGTCCCCTTCTCCTTCTGCCCCCAATCCCTCCCAGCATCAGAGTCTTCTCCAATGAGTCAACTCTTCGCATGAGGTGGCCAAAGTACTGGAGTTTCAGCTTTAGCATCATTCCTTCCAAAGAAATCCCAGGGCTGATCTCCTTTAGAATGGACTGGTTGCATCTCCTTGCAGTCCAAGGGACTCTCAAGAGTCTTCTCCAACACCACAGGTCAAAAGCATCAATTCTTCAGCGCTCAGCCTTCTTCACAGTCCAACTCTCACATCCATACATGACCACAGGAAACACAATAGCCTTGACTAGATGAACTTTTGTTGGCAAAGTAATGTCTCTGCTTTTGAATATGCTATCTAGATTGGTCATAACTTTTCTTCAAAGGAGTAAACATCTTTTAATTTCATGGCTGCAGTCACCATCTGCAGTGATTTTGGAGCCCAGAAAAATAAAGTCTGACACTGTTTCCCCTGTTTCCCCATCTATTTCCCACAAAGTGGTGGGACTGGATGCCATGATCTTCATTTTCTGAATGTTGAGCTTTAAGCCAACTTTTTCACTCTCCACTTTCACTTTATCAAGAGGCTTTTTAGTTCCTCTTTACTTTCTGCCATAAGGGTGGTGTCATCTGCATATCTGAGGTTATTGACATTTCTCCCAGCAATCCTGATTCCAGCTTGTGTTTCTTCCAGTCCAGCGTTTCTCATGATGTACTCTGCATATAAGTTAAATAAGCAGGGTGACAATATACAGCCTTGATGAACTCCTTTTCCTATTTGGAACCAGTATGTTGTTCCATGTCCAGTTCTAACTGTTGCTTCCTGACCTGCATACAAATTTCTCAAGAGGCAGATCAGGTGGTCTGGTATTCCCATCTGTTTCAGAATTTTCCACAGTTTATTGGGATCCACACAGTCAAAGGCTTTGGCATAGTCAATAAAGCAGAAATAGATGTTTTTCTGGAACTCTCTTGCTTTTTCCATGATCCAGCAGATGTTGTCAATTTGATCTCTGGTTCCTCTGCCTTTTCTAAAACCAGCTTGAACATCAGGAAGTTCATAGTTCACAATTTGCTGAAGCCTGGCTTGGAGAATTTTGAGCATTATCTTACTAGTGTGTGAGATGAGTGCAATTATGCAGTAGTTTGAGCATTCTTTGGCATTGCCTTTCTTTGGGATTGGAAAGAAAACTGACCTTTTCCAGTCCTGTGTCCACTGCTGAGTTTTCCATATTTGCTGGCATATTGAGTGCAGCACTTTCACAGCATCATCTTTCAGGATTTGAAATAGCTCAAGTGGAATTCCATCACCTCCACTAGCTTTGTTCATAGTGATGCTTATAAGGCCCACTTGACTTCACATTCCAGGATGTCTGGCTCTAGGTCAGTGATCACACCACCGTGATTATCTGGGTCATGAAGATCTTTTTTGTACAGTTCTGTGTATTCTTGCCGTCTCTTCTTAATATCTTCTGCTTCTGTTAGGTCCATATCATTTCTGTACTTTATCGAGCCCATCTTTGCATGAAATGTTCCTTTGGTATCTCTAATTTTGTTGAAGAGATCTCTAGTCTTTCCCATTCTGTTGTTTTCCTCTATTTCTTTGCATTGATCGCTGAAGAAGGCTTTCTTATCTCTTCTTGCTATTCTTTGGAACTCTGCATTCAGATGCTTATATCTTTCCTTTTCTCCTTTGCTTTTTGCTTCTCTTCTTTTCACAGCTATTTATAAGGCCTCCCAGACAGCCATTTTGCTTTTTTGCATTTCTTTTCCATGGAGATGGTCTTGATCCCTGTCTCCTGTACAGTGTTACAAACCTCATTCCATAGTTCATCAAGCACTCTATCTATCAGATCTAGGCCCTTAAATCTATTTCTCACTTCCACTGTATAACCATAAGGGATTTGATTTAGGTCATACCTGAATGGTCTAGTGGTTTTCCCTACTTTCTTTAAGTCTGAATTTGGTCATAAGGAGTTCATGGTCTGAGCCATAGTCAACTCCTGGTCTTGTTTTTGCTGACTGTATAGAGCTTCTCCATCTTTGGCTGCAAAGAATATAATCAATCTGATTTTGGTGTTGACCATCTGGTGATGTCCATGTATAGAAATCAGATTGATTATATTCTTTGCAGCCAAGGATGGAGAAGCTTAGCATACAGGCATACATTAAACCATGGCAAATTAGATTAAACAAAAATATAATAATGCTATACAGAAATTCCCTATAGTGAAGTTCTTTTCTAAGTTATTTGTAGCTCCCAAATATGGAATTTTTATTTTCACTAGAATTTTATTTGTAGTATTTATCATTTGTTGTTACCATTGACTTACTGATATAAGCAATAATAGCTATGAAAATCTAAGCAGAAGCTTTGTTTGTAGTGTTGGCTTTCAGAGTCAACATTTTCTTCAGAAAAAGTTATAAGTAAACATCTTACTTTTTTTCCCTTCTAACTGCTAGCAAGAAGTTTAACTTGTCTTTGAGATCTGTCAAATCAAAAACACTAATATTCTTTGCTTTTCTTAATTTTTTTTTTTTAAATTTAAAGGTCAGTTTGGCCATTTAAGCCATGTCTTACTGTATATTCCACACTGAAAAAATAAGTTGAAAATAATATCAAATGACATTTTCAAACCTTGCAAAATACACTGATATTTTACAAACACACACACACACACACACACACACACACACACACACACAAATTCCAAATGCTAACAATGATATACTGGAATCAAGGAACATATTTCAGAGAAACTCCACTTTATTTACACCTTTAATATTTGACTACAGTCTACTGTCTCTCAAAGTTTTCCAATGAAGTGAATTGGGCTTAATTTCTAAATCAGCACAGATAGTGTACTTGGTAATTTAATCTTGCTTATATTTTAAATAATTAAGCTTGTTATAGATTATATTAGCTTTGAATAAATACTAATTAAACACATTCAAAAGATTTCTATGTCTATTTTAAAACCCATGTAAAAGTCAGGCAAACCTTGCAAATTTAAACACATTACTACTGTATAAGAGCCACTAAAAACTTTATAACAGGCAGCATGATTATTCTACTGAAGGGAAATATATGTTTGAAAATAGAAGTATACACTACTTTCTCTGTTAACTAATGTCCACTTTCTAGTCATAGATAAAGCTAAGGGATAGAGATAAACTGTCAAAATCGCTAGCGTTTTCAGAGAAGTGTGGAGTTTTATTGCTGCTCAGTTCCAGGCCACAACTTTAAAGCAGAGTCCGTGTCTTGGCAAGTACCCATGCGACTGATTTCAAAAGGTCTGGGTGAAAGACAAGTCACCTAGCAAAGTTAGCCAGAAAGATGCAACAACTGATCCCTGAAAGCTTGTCTTTCTTTACCTTTATTACATCCCTAGCCTCGGATTCTCCAATTTCATCTTTCACTGAAGTGTGGCTCTTGATCCTGTGACATTTTTTAAAACTAGTGTGCTGCACCTGTACTTTTTTTATTTAAATTTTTATCTGTTTGCTTTGACATAATTTCTTTTTTTGAATAATTATATATATTTAATTAAATTATTATTCAAACAATTAATCAAATAATTATATAATTAAATGAGTAATTAAATTATTTTCAAATAATTAACTAATTGATTAAATTATTAATCTAATTATTAATTGAATAATTAACTAAGCTCTCAAATAGACATAATTTAAGACTTACAAAAAAGTTGCAAGGAAAACACAGAAAAATAAATCTATTAAAAAAATACTGTATAAATCTTCACCACTCAGATACTCCAAATTATATATTAATGTATTATATTTAATATGTGTATTTTATGTACTCATATGTAATCCTATACAAATCTATTTCAGAATCAAGAGGGCTAAAAAATTGTGAGTGTTACTTGTGTGTATACATACACACATGCCTCTATGTATGTATATACATACATATGTGTATACTGGTAGTTGACATTTTATAATTTCTTTCTCTCTCTCTCTCTCTCTCTCTCTCTATATATATATATATATATATATATCCCACACAATCTTTGGAAATAATTTTCCAAACATATTTGTTTATCCAAATACTTCAATTTGCATGTCTAAGGGTAAAGTACATTCTCTTACACAACTACAGAAAAATTACAAAAAGTCAGGTAATTAATTTGATATAATTTTGTACTTGGTAACCAAAATTCAGATTTTAATCATGTCCCAATTATATTTCTATAAAATTAAAATCCTTGGTTGTGTATTACATCTAGTAATCACAATTTTTTAACTTCCTTGATTCTGAAATTGATTTGCAGTCCTTGAGTTTTAGCATACTGATTTTTTTTTTTAATACAGGACAATTATTCTGTAAAATGTTCTCATGTTGGACTTAATGCTATTTTGGTTATCATAGGAAGGGTTCTGCTGTCTTCCCAGTGCCTAGTATCAGGTGGACTGTGAGGTTTGCTTTCCCATTATTTGTGATATTAATTTGTATCCCCTGGTTAGGGTCATTTTCTGCAAAGTTTCTTCACTACATACCTACAATTTTCCCCTTTATAATTAACAAATATCATGTATGGAAATTATTTTAGATTTCACCGTTCAAACTATCACCTATTTATTTTCCCATTTGTTTATACTTCCTGCTTGAATTAGTTGATGATTATTGCCATCATAACTAATCACTATCTCCACATTTACTACAGTTGTATACTACAAGGAAGAGCTTTCCTATTTTTCCTGTGCATTTATTCATTTGCTTGCTGGTTTATTTATTAACCATTTACTATTTTTTATAGATTTATATTTTGTTTGAGCTTTTTCTTTAACATTTAGTTGTTGTTCAGTTACTAAGTCCCATAAGATTTTTTGTGACCCCATGGACTGCACCATGCCAGGTTTCTCTGTACTTCACATCTCCTGGAGTTTGCTCAAACTCTTATTCATTGAATCGGTAATGCTATCCAACCATCTCATCCTCTGTCATCTCCTTCTCCTCCTGCTCTCAATCTTCCCCAGCCTCAGGGTTTTTTCCAATGAGTCAGTTTTTCCCATCAGGGGGACAAAGTATTGGAGCTTCAGCTTCAGCATCAGTCCTTCCAATCAATATTCAGGAATGATTTCCTTTAGGATGGACTGGTTGGATCTCTTTGCAGTCCAAGGGACTTTCAAGCGTCTTCTCCAACACCACAGTTCAAAAGCAGCAATTCTTTGGCACTCAGCCTTCTTTATGATCCAACTCTCACATCCGTACATGATTACTGGAAAAATCATAGCTTTGACTAGATGGACCTTTGTCAGCAAAGTGATTTGTTTGCTTTTTAATACACTGTCTAGGTTTGTCACAGATTTTCTTCCAGGGAGCAAGCATCTTTTAATTTCAGGGCTGCAGTCACCTCCCACAGTGATTTTGAAGTCCAAGAATGCCACTGACATTCTGAAACTAGATCACTTATGTACCAATGTTAATTCAGACAAGTTACAGACATAAGGCATACATGCTTTTTCTTGTTGTTACTCCTGTTGGATAAATCAAAAATTCAAGTTATTGTTTCATTTTAAATTTTGGGGGGGATAAGAAGATAATAAATCTTGGAAGCAGATTCCCCTTCCCCCATCCTTCAAAGTAACATCTACTTGTGTGTGAGTGTGTTCAGTATTCTCAGTCTTGTATGAAAATAGACATAGCTTATAACTAATGGAAGAAACTGGGGTATGTGCAAGAGTGTATGTAAGTACTCAAAATAATATTTCCCAGATGTCTGTCATCTGAGTGCCATCTTCAGGATTTTGCCATATCTAGGTACCAGCTTCACTAACAATGTATTAAAATTATTATTTACTTAACATGTATCTTTAAGTTAATTAACTTTAAGTATGTATATCAGGAAAATTTATGCTATTAAAAATGAAAAAACTTGTCACAAATAGGAAGCGATATAAAATAAATGTGATAAAACGTACAACACTGTTTAAAGTCTTTGAACCAGAGACTAGGTTTCCTTTTGATAAAAAAGAAATTTGTGGAGAGTTATGAAAAAGAAAGCTTTAAATTGAGACTTTTTCCTTGAAAAGGCTTGAAAAAGTGATTGAAAATAAGATGATCACACATTTGGGCTTCGCTTGTGGCTCAGCTGGTAAAGAATCAGCCTGCAAAGCGAGACACCTGGATTCGATCCCTGGGTTGAGAAGATCCCCTGGAGAAGGGAAAGGCTACCCACTCCAGTCAAATTTATTCACTTATTGAACAGTGGCTGTGGGCAAAGCCTAAAATCTTCTCTTGTCCCTTCACTGTTGTGGGTTCCACATTTGCAGGAGCTATGCTCTACAATAACTTCTAGGATTCAGGTGTCTGGCGCTTTTGCTTACCAGTATGACTTCCAAGCGACTATTTCACGGCGATCTTCAATTTTTATTTGGCTCTGGATATCTGGCTTTCTCTCTATTGTGGATCCACTGCTCAGCCTTTTTTTGTGCAGCTTCTCTGAATCCGTGGCTCTTCTAATTCCAGCTTCTCTTTCCTACTTCTGTGCCCAGTAGACTGCCCAACATCCTTAAGCTGAAGGTCTGGACTGATATCTGACAACTATTTCCTAGTTCTGAGCTTCCAAAAGGCACAAGGAAACAAGAGATAGGCTTTTCAAATGTATGCATAGCTCTCATTAAGGTGAGGTTTTGTTTTAAGAGAGCCCTTGGCCTTGAATATTTGCGAGCTTTACCTGTGCCTCCATCTTCCTAGTCCTTTTGCTTAGGGAGCAAAGAGAATTTATACAAAGTGAAGATGAAAGAAGAGTCATGTATAATTCTTAGAATCAAACCGGAATAACAGTCGGTAGCTGTCATTTCATGCTTCGCTTTGACTTTCTCTGTTGGGAAGATCAGAGTACACTCTTTCAATGTGTAGCCCCGCGCCCAGCAGAGCAGGGTCAAGAACAATAAGCAGTATGCACTCTTGTTGGCAACACGCCTGTCAGTATTAGCAAGAGGAATTTAGCCATAGCAGATGAATACTTAAGGGGAAAAGAAGAAAGCCACGTTCTCATTGCCGATCACAACGTGCTGATAGAAGCAAAGTGAAAGAAGACCAAGACGGACAGTATTGCAGCAGGAAGCGAGCCCAGATGTTCTAAAGCTCAGTCGATTAAAGGATACGCTCAAAAGCGTTATCAGTATGTGCAAGCCCTATCTGTAACCCCAATACCTATATGGATGGATGATATATTTTAGAAGCGGTAAAGGTATGAAAAATGCCTTTCCCCATATAAGGTTTTTCCTTCCTCTGTGATTTATTAGACCCTGTCCTCCCACTGTAATTGGAGACCTTTTCATAATATATCCAAAATTATATAAATGCAAAGCAGGATGGAGTCCACAGAAGAAAAAATATGTATTATTCCATATGTAACACATACACTATGACTCTTTGGGAAAGAAAAATACTTAAAAGTGGAGCACATAATTAATATAATGTATCCCCAAGGCAACAGTTACATAGAGCTTCTAAGAGCCAACATGCAACAGGGGTTTCATACCCGCATATCTCTGGCCATTTAGAAACTGGCATTCTTAGCAGACTCTGCCATGTGTCAGCTCTAGGTTTTGCTTTACTTTTCTAAGGAAGATCATTTATGTTCCCAGAATATTAAGGCTATTTTTTTCTTTTTCCAGTATTTCTCTATCACATTTATTAAGTAAAATAGCATAAATGAAATTATTATAAATATTTTTTAAAAATAAAATGAGTCAAGCAAAACAAATTTTAAAAATGTACTATCTCCCTACACAGAGACTTTATTAGTGTCTGCATCTATTTATCTAACTATGCATGTATCTATCTAACATTCTGATGACTTTTTCATAGAACTGATATGTATATATCACCAGATAACTTTTGAGATCCTTCTTTTTATGGCCATAAGATTTCCCTATTTCCAAGAGGTAGCATTTTCTGTGCTTTATGAGTCAGGGTAGACTTGCTGTAGATTTTTGATTACTATCAAAAATCCATGGACATGAAGAATAAGGCTGAAGAAAAGAAGTTGCTTTGCTGAGTGAACATTTCTGAAGACGGGAGAGAGAGCCGTGAGTCAGGTGAGACAATGGGCCCCAGCTGGCTCTCTGGCAGGACACTGGCAGGGAGTCAGGGTATTCTCTGGGGGCAAGGATGCTGACACACTGTAAGGTCCAATCCTGTACCATATGCCTGTAGTCTAAGAGTCTCCTGTCCGAAGACAGAAGAACAGCCTGGAGAGGATCACGGGAGCCAGAACCTAGCTGACCATTGATAAACCTTTCCCCCGGCCAGAGGTACTTCCCTGAAATTCCTGCCCAGCTCCTGAAAGCAAAAGAGCCTGGGTGGATGCTGAGATGAGACTTTTCACAAGTCCGTGTGAAAGGAGGATTTGGAATCAAAATTAATCTGATTTATAGAGGATGAAGAAATGCTGTCAGTACGTCAGTGTTCTTGCATGTCTGCTTGTGTAGGAGGATTTTTACTTGAAAAAGTGTAGTTTTCTGCTTAGTTACTTAGTAAATGTTTATCAAAAATGCCTTACGTGCATGACACTGTGTTGAACACAAGGCAAAAAGATAAACTTCAGGACAATTCTGTGTGCTCAGTTGCGTCCACCTCTTTGCAACCCCATGGACTGCATCCCGCCAGGCTCCTCTGTCCATCCAATTTCCTGAGCAAGAATACCAGAGTGCACTGCCATTTCCTTCTCCACAGGATCTTTTCAACCCAGGGATTGAACCCATGCGCCTTGCATTGCCTCCATTGGCAGGCAGATTCTTTGCCACTGAGCCACCTAACGATTCTACTACCGTTAAAACATTTCCAGTTTAATAAATAAAAATTTAGGTAACTTTAAAGTCCAAATTATAGTTTATTCATATGTATACAATGTTCTATTTAGTAAACTCTATATTGGCTTAACATTTAGGCAACTTTTAACTTTCCTCTAGAATTAAAAAAAAAAAAAACAAACAGAAACAAAAACATAAATTTAATGAACATTATACTAGAAGCATCCCGTAGCATAAAGGATGTTCATTTATTTGACATGGTAGCAGCCTATACCTCTTATTTTTCCAGAAAATTTCACTGTCTGTGCTTCCTTCTCCCTCCATTTCCACTGCATTGTCTCATATTTTTCTCATCTTAAAACAAAACAAATGAAAAACAACAACAACAAAAAAATAATAGCAGCAACAACCCCAAACTCCTTCCTTAACCCCATGTTTCAACTATAAAACTAAATTCTTTTCTACTTTAGTAGTGTTTCGATCTCCACTTTCACACATCTATTTATTCCTCAACTCATTCCCACATGGCTCTCCTTTCCCCTGCACCATGAGAACAGTGTCATTGCTCCAGTTCCTAAATCTAGTCAGTCTTTGCCGTTATCTACTTCATACTTATCTATAAATATTGGTTACTTTTTGCACAGTGAGATGCCCTCCGTTGGCCTTCAGCTTTCTATCTCCAGTGCTTTCTAGAGAGGTGTGATCATTATTTTCAGAATCATGCACTACTCCATGTCAGAGTCCACACACAAAAAATTCTGTTTGTCCATTTCTTATATTTCTTCATTCTACACTTTTCAAGAAAACCTCATTCTTATTTATAACTTTAATAAGAATCAAATACTCAGGAAGTATATATTTATATCTTCATTACAGACCTCTCTTGGAACTCTAGCCCTGAATACTCAAGTCAATTACTGGCACGGGCACTTAGAATTCTCAGAACCAATTCTTTCACAACAAGTACAAAAATTGAACTCTTGACCTTCCCTCCCCAACAAGATACCAAAACTCTGTCTTTAGCCATGATTCCCTCTTCTGAGTGAACTTAATGTCTTATCAGTCATTTCAACAAGTCACTTTTAAAGTCACTTTTGAGAGAGTCATTTCCTAGGCAGGTTGATAGGGAGTCTAGGGGTCCCCAAGGAGAGAGGGGTCTGGAATTCTCAAGGAGGAAGAAAGGACAAACTTTTTTTCTTTCTCCACATTCCTTAGGATTATATACCAATAATGTATCCTGCCTAAGGACAGTCTTTGGATTGAACCTTCTGTTATCTTAAAATGTTAATTATGGGAGTAGACCTGATCTTTACAAGGATGTATCTTACCTGAGGACAGTGTTATCTTAAAATGTAAATTATGGGAGTAGGTCTGATGAGGTCTTTACAACCTCCAGATAGTCTTTGGATTATATAACTTCATTGTTAACACTAGCAAGCGGGTACTGTTTCTAACCCCTTCTGATGCCTATGTCAGAAGCTTTCTCTATCTCCTTTATACTTTAATAAAACTTTATTACACAAAAGCTCTGAGCGATCAAGCCTCGTCTCTGGCCCCGGATTGAATTCTTCTCCTCTAGGGGCCAAGAATCCCGATGTATTCGCGTGATTCAACAACAACCTTTCACAGTCTTTCACTTTTAAAGAATCCCTCTCCTTTCTTCCCCAAATCCGATTCATTAGATATCCTAAAGACTTCACATCTTATGTAGTACTTGAGCTCATTTATTTCTCTCCATCTGCCCTGCACTACCTTTATATAAGCCAGTCACCTCTACTTCACAGCCCACTAACTGGATTTTTACAATCTCTCCTTGACTCTCTCTAATATCTTTTTTACCCTATAGCTGGAGGGTTGCTTTCAAGAGAAAAATCGGTTCTATTGTTTCCTACTGTTTGCTCATTGAATTTCTATTTTTTTGTCTGTGTGTGATAAAAAAAAAAAAAAGATAACTTGTGAAGTTTTCAGTCTGCTTACCATCAGCCTCATCTTCCATTGTCACTCTTTACTTCTCCACACAGAACATTTCTTGAACAGAATATGTCTTCACCAATCCTGGCCCTTGTGTGCATGATTCCTTCTCCCAAATTCTCCTTGCCTAGTTCACTCACAATTTGTTCCTTTAATTCTAGCTCAAATTTTAATTTCTCTAGAGAAATAACCCTTAAGAGAAGTAGAGAAGTGTGTGATAATACCATGTTCTTTAACCTTATAGAACTTTCCATTATTTGCAGCCATATAGCTATTTGTGACCATTGAGTTAATTATCAACTCCTCTATTAGACTGTAAGTGTCTTATACGTGCTTTAAATTATATGTACAGTGACCAGAACATTGTCTGATACATAGCAAATGTTCAATATTTGTTGAATGAATGAATCTGTAAACCATCCTTTGCTGCTGCTAAGTCGCTTCAGTTGTGTCCGACTCTGTGCGACCCCATAGACAGAAACCCAGCAGGCTCCCCTGTCCCTGGGATTCTCCAGGCAAGAATACTGGAGTGGGTTGCCATTTCCTTTTCCAATGCATAAAAGTGAAAAGTGAAAGTGAAGTCATTCAGTTGTGTCCGACTCTTCGCGACCCTCCATCCTTTAAAGCTTGTTTAATATTTCCTTAGAAATTCTAAAAGTGGAATTCTGTGTTACAGACTATTAACATTTTAAGACTTTTTACAAACTGTCAAATTGCCTTCCTGTAAATATACACTGTCCACCAGCAAAGTCTGAGGGTTCCTTTGACACATCCTAATGACTATTCCGAAATTATCATTCATTTTTTCCAAAGAAATGGAAAAAAATTGTTACATAAAAATATTCCTTTTATATATCTAATTGCTTATAATCTTGAATAGGGTTTTTCTTTTTACAACCACGGTTTTCTCCTATTTGTTTATATCTGTTTCTCATTATACTATTAGTGTCTTTGTCTTTGTTAGTCAAATTGTGCCTACTAATTGCGGGGAAAGAAGCATGAGATATGATATGAAAAATTGGAAATAGCAAGGGAACATTTCACCCCAAGATGGGCACAATAAAGGCCAAAAATGGTAGAGACTTAGTAGATGCAGAAGAGATCAAGAAGAGATGGAAACAATACACGGAAGAACTGTACAAAGAGGAACCAGAGATCAAATTCCTAACATTTGCTGGATCATAGAGAAAGCTATGGAATTCCAGCAAAACGTCTACCTCTGTTTCATTGACTATGCTAAAGCCTTTGACTGTGTGGACCATAGCAAACTATGGAAAGCTCTTAAAGAGATGGGAATACCAGACCATCTTATCTGCCTGCTGAGAAACCTGTATGTGGGTCAAGAAGCAAGAGTTAGAACCCTGCATGGAACAACTGATAGGTTCAGGATTGAGAAAGGAGTGTGACAGGGCTGTATGCTGTCACCCTGTTTGTTTAACATATATGCTGAGCACATCATGAGAAATGCTGGGCTGGATGAGTTACAAGCTGGAATCAAGATAGGTGGGAGAAACATCGACAACCTCAGATATATGGATGATACCACTTTAATGGCAGAAAGTGAAGAGGAACTAAAGAGCCTCCTGAGGAGGGTGAAGGAAGAGAGTGAAAGAGCCAGCTTAAAATGAAATGTTGAAAAAAACTAAGATCATGGTATCTGGGCCAATTACTTCATGGCAAATAGATGGGGGAAAAGTGGAAGGAGTGACAGATTTCTTCTTCTGGGGCTCTAAAATGACTGCAGATAGTGACTGCAGTCATGAAATCAGAAGACTGCTTCTTGGCAGGAAAGCTATGAAAACCTAGACAGTGTGTGAAAAACAGAAACATTACTCTGCTGACAAAGGTTCATACAGTCAAGGCTATGGTCTTCCCAGTGGTAATGAACAGGTGTCAGAGCTGGCCCATAAAGAAGCAGAACACCAAAGAAATGATGCTTTCAAACCATGGTGGTGGAGAAGACTCCTGAGAGTCTCTTGGACAGCAAGGAGATCAAACCAGTCAATAATAAGGGAAATCAACCCTGAATATTCATTGGAAGGACTAATGCTGAAGCTGAAGCTCCAGTATTTTAGTCACCTACACCTGCTGCAAACTGCCGACTTACTGGAAAAGTCCCTTACGCTGGGAAAGATTGGGGGCAGAAGGAAAAGAGGACGTCAGAGGATGAGATGGCTGGATGGCATCACCGATGCAATGGACAAGAACTTGGGCAAATTTTGGGAGATAGTAAGAGACAGGGAGATCAGGCATGCTGCAGTCCATGGGGTCCCAAAGAGGCAGACACTGCTGGGTGACTAAACAACCCAACAGGCAAATTGCTCCTACTAATGGCAGGGAGAGAAGCATGAGATATGATGTGGGTAAATTTAAAGGGGTTTCTATTGCTTTTCTTAATAATTCTTGGTTGTAGATGACATGTTTAGTCTAAAATCTTATAAGATATTGCATCTATATTATTTCCTTGCATTCATCCATAGGTCCCACATAAATGCCTGTATCTATTAATAATTTATTGTGAATGAAAGGTAGACTCAAAGAGGAAGAGTTGTTAAGTTATAAAATTATAGTGCTAAAGGATTATACATTTCCATTTTCCCATCATTCCCACTACCTGTTGGTTCTACTGCATGGCAAAAACAAAACAAAACCAAGTACCAAAAAACAAACAAAAAACCCTAGTCCTTTGGAAAAGGATTCTAAAACCTCACTAAGTAGCTTATTTTAGTTTATAACCGTTCTTATAAACTTGCTAAGGTCTGGTTTCAAATTGTAGCTTATCTCACAGTTGAAAATCTGTTGAAAATATTTTTGGTAGCTTGTTCTACTTTTCATGACTACATGAAGCAAAATCAATTCCTATTTTGGCGTGCATTGTTCTTATAAGGTGTTGACTGGTGAATGTCAAATAATACAAATACGTGTGATGTTGTTTCTCATGAGTCAGACTCTAAAAGATAAAAGAGCTTTGGTTTAAAATTTAGGACATCTAGACTCTTTACTTATTTCAGTTTCCTCCCATTTTATGGGATCTTGCAACTCATCTGTTTGCTACAATGAGTCTCAAAATTTTAGCTCTAAGGCAGTAACATGGGAGTATTTTTATAACTGGATGATCAATAGAATCATCTAGACATTTATTGGAAGTATAAATTCCTAGGGCATATCACAAACATTTTGAATTAGAATCTCCATGGAAGAGATTTCCTAAGTATCTCTTTTTTTTTTTTTTTAGTATAAGTATCTCTTATACTCAGGCAAATTTAGGGGAAAAAAACGCATTTGTTGAGCCCTATGGCTTTTCCTAATTTGACTCTAAAATTCTAATTATTGGTAGATAGAAAAGATCTCCTGAATCAGTAAGAGGGCATTTACTTTGGAAATTTCTAAATTGCTGGAATATCAGGGCAGATGAGGAAAATAAAAGGATGGTCTAAGGAAGTCTTATACCCTTTCCCACCTCCCAACTCCCATTTGTCAGTCCCAGAAGCCCACTTCCAAAGGCAGCATCCTAGGTCCAGGCTAGTGGCCTGAGAGCATCCTCCCAAAGTGACTTCTGTTTTAGAACCATGACTGATATGATATGTCTTATCTTTAAAAAGCTTCAGTCCTTTAATGAATGTGGATGAATCTTTCTTATATCTTTTCTTCTCTGAAAATGAGTTATTATCTATGAAAAATAAGTCTTTCCCTAAATGATCTGGGTAAAGCACTGTGTCTCTGTTCCTGCAAATTTACTTACTTATATCTACTATTAAATGCACATTTTAGTTGTTACTTGATTTTTTACAGCATATGTGCTAAGTTGTTACACCCCTGTCCAACTCTTTGTGACCCCATGACTGTAGCCTGCCAAGCTCCTCTGTCCATGGGGATTCTCCAGGCAAATATACTGGAGTGGGTTGCCATGCCCTCCTCCAGGGGATCTCCCAGACACAGGGACCAAACTCCCATCTCCTGCAGCTCTTGCATTGCAGGCAAATTCTATACTGCTCAGCCATAAAATAATATATAAATCCTAAATGAAATTTAAGTAAAAAAAGGAAAAAGGAAGGAAGGGAGAGAAAAAAATTGAGCAAAGAAATGGGGGAATAGACTGTGATTTCTTTAGAAACTAAAAATCTGGGTAAATAGCATAAGAGTTTGAAGTTATCAATTAAAAGAGATGGTCATTTGACCATTTGGGTCATGATAGTTCTAGGGAAAGCAAATAAGTCCCAATTACTTCTTGTAATAAAAATAACAACATAGTATGGCATCTCTACAATGCTTCTTAGCTCACATAATTTTTAAAAGCATAGTTTGAATATCACATCTACCAAGTTTTTTTTTTTTTTTTTTTTTTACCACATTACATGAGGGATCTTAGTTCTCTGACCTGGGATCAAACCCCTTCCCCATGCAGTGGACAGGCAGACTTTTAATGATGGGGCTCCTTTTCTAGGTAACGTCACAGTTATATTCAAATGAAGTAAGTGGACTAAAGCATATAGCATATAATTCATGCATCAGAACTTAGTTCTAATTGTCCTGGCTCCAAGTCCAGTGCTCTTTCTCTTCTACAGTAAGTTTCCAAATCCCATGTCTTCAGCCAAATTTTATTACTGCACCAACACCCATATCTCTGAAGCTCTGGACCTGAATGAAGCTTCTTTGCTGAGTTTGATCTGCATTTTCCAAAGATGAGAGTAAAGGGCAAACTGCTGAACTCACTATTGTGGTGGCAGCTCACGTTCATTTAATGCCATATCTGGTGCTAAGCACTTACACACATTGTCCCATTTAGTCCTCACGTTGATACTATAAAATAGATAACGTCATTGCACATATTTTATAGATGAGTCAACTAAGTTTGTCTATAGTTTGTCTAAGGACAGAGAGTGACTTACCTGGTGCCTCGCCTCTTATGGATGGGGTATTAGTTTGCCCACAAGTTAAACTCTGAATGACTTTATCCATTGCTTCTATTATATATATGTTTTATATACTATGATTTCCTTAATTACTTATGCATGTTATCAGTTAAATAAGGTATGCTTAGAAACTTTAAGAACCTACCAATCATTTTTAAAACAGTTTCTGTGGAAGGAAAAGTTTTCTGAGTTCCTAGTTATAAATTGAAGTCAGGACTATACAAATTAGCCCTAATTGCTATGCTTATTATACCTCCCCATAAAAGAGAAACTGGTATTTGGGAAAGAGTGGAGATCTAGCTAGTCTTTGATCCCTGGCTGCTATCCCTAGAAACGTTTCACTGCATTTGCAAATATTTGTTGTTCAGTCACTAAGTCATGTTTGTCTCTTTGCAACCCTATGAACTGCAGCTCCCCAGGCTTCCCTGTCTTTCACTGTCTCCTGGAGTTTGCTCAAACTCATGTCCATTGAGTCGGTGATGAAAGAAAAAATAAGTGAAGGGGTAGGAGCAGGAGTAGGTAGAAGATGAGGAGGAAATGTTTTAACATACTAGGACTGATATTGAAGCTGAAACTCCAATACCTTGGCCACCTGATGAGAAGAGCTGACTCATTTGAAAAGACTCTGATGCTAGGAAAGATTGAAGGCGGGAGGAGAAGGGGATGACAGAGGATGAGATGGTTGGATGGCATCACCGAATCAATGAACATGAGTTTGGTTGGACATGAGTTTGGGTGGACTCCGGGAGTTAGTAATGGACAGGGAGGCCTGGCGTGCTGCAGTTCATGGGGTCTCAAAGAGTTGGACACGACTTAGCGACTGAACTGAATGTTTATATTATACTATATTACATAGTAAATTTCATAGGTAAAAACAAATCTTCCAAATGTCAACTGGATGTAATTTTTTTTTACTACTCAATTATTCGTAACATAATGAAACAAGACAAAGAA
Organism: Bos indicus; assembly: GCF_029378745.1. NCBI lineage: Eukaryota > Metazoa > Chordata > Mammalia > Artiodactyla > Bovidae > Bos > Bos indicus. The sequence continues at coordinate 105,091,193 of NC_091766.1, forward strand.
AGATTAAACAGATCATTATAGATGGAATTATTTGTAAGGGAAGCAAACAAAAAAGCTGAGCAGAGGCCTAACTTTTTCTTTTGTTTACTGGTCTTCTGTCCCCTTATACTTGGAACACTTGTTTATTTTCATATGGACACAATTCACTGAAAATTAACATTGATTTTATCCTCACAGGCTGTCACATCTATTTAGTTGGAAAGGGACAGAATCACCTCTATTAGGAAAAACTTACTTGGGATTAACATCTATCACAAGATAGGTGGTGGAAATAAGGAGGCATTGATGAGACATATGGAAAGGCAGTCCTAGAACTTCTTGCTTCTACTGGTAGACAATCATTTAAAGACTTCATAAAATATTGGACTGTTAACACAGGCAGTTTTTCTAGATGAAATTCATACCATATATAGATGTGTTTTTAATAAATTAGTATTTCACATCTGCTACCTAAAACTATGTATTTTAAAATAGTAAGAAGGACATTGAAATATACCATCTCTAAAATGTATGGGGTATCCTTTAATTTATAATCAGAGCTCTTTTCTGTATAGTCTGCACAAATCCCTGTTACATTCTCAAGGCTATAAAAAGAAATAGATCTAGGAGGAACAGAAAATCACTCTCTGCAAGCTTGCAACCTATGTAAGCTCCACAAGTGCAATGACCCGAAGTCTTTCTGACCTCTGGACCACTAGCACAACACTGCATTACTGAGGATGAAGGCCTGTATAATCCATGTAATAATAGGACCAATTATGTCCCCGATAAAGCAGGGCCAACAGAGGAAAGTACAGTAAAAGAGAAAGATGATTAGTTCAGATTTTAGACTTGCCCAAAGATAATGAAACCCTCTTTGATTTTAGCATACCTATAAACTTTAGATATTATGATTTCATATTTTATTATATATAAGAAAAGAAGGCTTTATGAGAATCTATCCTGTTCTTAGGATCTCTAAATCCTTTTATCCTTCTATAACACAAAACTATAGATGTTCCATATATATTTGTTAAATTAATCAATATGTGCAATTCCCAAGTTAGAAGTTGCTGAAGGGAGACTTCAGCATTTACAGCATTCAGTATTTAAAGTCTAGCATTCAATAAAGAATGAGTTTGAGTAAACTCCAGGAGTTGGTGATGGACAGGAAGGCCCGGAGAGCTGCAGTCCACGGGGTCACAACAAGTTGGACACCACTGAGTGACTGAACTGAACTGAACTGATTCAATAAAGAACATTCCTGAATGATGGGCCAGTTTTCTAGTTTATCAAAAATTATTGTAATCCCAAAGAGAAAAAAAAAGCAGGGGGTGGGGAGAGTGTTCGTTCTATCCATATCTATTATATATTTCTCTACATGAGTGTGAAACAGTTTACTGTTCCCTAAACATATTATTTATCATTTAAGTTCATCACAATATAAATAAACTGAATGGATTTTCATTTTCCATGTTGTGTGGGTAATTATTAACTGCTGGCAAGCTTGTACTTTGATCTGTGCTACATTTAAGGGGTATTCCCTTATCTCTGTCGTAGATTCATCCCAAAGCTAAATCAGAAGTTATAATCAGTATGTAGAGACAAGAGTATGGGAATGAGGCCCTCCTCAAAGTGCCTTTAGGTCATGTAATTTTATTCGTGTTTCTGTATATCTATCAACATGATTAAACTTACTGACATCATCCAATCAGCAGCAGGCAAATACATTACAACAGTAGATTTTGCTAATATGTCTTATCTGGTTCATATTACAATGGGCTTTTAGTTGCAGATTGCCTTCCTCTTTGAAGGGACACAAAATACATTTACTCAGCTAGTCTTGTAGTACCCTGAACCCTTGGCATCATATACAACATTTGCGAGATCTTAACCACAAATGACGTTCTCTAAGAACACAGGTATGATATCACACTGAAGACATCATCTCCCAAGGAGATTCATTTGACACCCTTTTCAGGACAGGTCAATACTCACAAAGGAGCTCATTAAAAGCGAATGGGTCTTTACCCCACACATAGTACAAGGCCCTGTCACCTCAGTTAAATTTCTAAAAATTGTTTGATAATCAAATTCTATTCCATCCATGACACTGCCAAGAAACAGTTATGAGCCATCTCAGAACCCTTATGATTGAAACAAGTCCAATGTCTTTTAGGATTTTTTGGATTCTAGAGGCAATATATTTCTCAATTTCACTTTTTTTTTTAACTTAAATTTTCCCTAACCCTATCCTGGCTGTTACTTGCAAATTGTCCCCCTTGGAATGATCCCCCTACAACAAAGTCTCCAGAATCTGCCCAAATTGCATGACAAGAACATACTTGTTAGTGTCCCCAAAGACTCTTTTCTTTTTGAGGCTTTAGCAACCTTGTTTTATGCACCTTTGAATCTCTGGGCTACTCATGATAGCCACAAATTGCCCATGAACTTCTAGTACAACAAACTCTCCTTAGCCCTATTCTGTGTATCACTAGGGTGTGAAGTGCAGACTGCTAATGCACTTGGTTGGAAACAGAGGCTCTCCTGAGCCCTCAGTCTGTGACCCTTGGTGCCCAGCTGCCCAAGTATGCCTTGGGGCACTTGAAAGTTTGGCACAGTTGCTAAGAGCTCCCTGCTACAGGATGGAAACAAGACTGGGCTCTCTGGCATAGTCTGCCTGCAGGAAGGGGTGGCCTCCTCTCCTGACTTCATTCCCTTGCCAGATGCCGTGGTGCTGATTAATGAGGTCAGCTCTGTCCTAGCCATCTTGGCTTCAAAGTACAACGAAGGGGATTCCTACACTGAAGGGCTGTGTCTGCACTATACATGTGATGAAGCTCCTTGGAAAGCAGCTGCTTTTCACCCAGTAATCGGTCTGTGCCTAATCCAGGATGACACTGAAGGGTCAGCATAGTTGATTAAACTTCAGATACTCATCTTAGCACTGGATTCCCTGGCCAACTATGGGCCCTATCCCCACATTTTTACAAACTCAAACTATTGCCAATGATGTAGCTTGTCTTGTGTGGCCTATAGAAACAACAAAAATTCCTTATTCAAGATTTTCCTCTTTGGGGTGAAGAAATCTAGGAAGCTCTCATTTCACAGATATCTTCACTATACATGAAGATCATGCATGTTTCTTTACATAAAAGCCACAATACAAGACACTATACAAAACCGACAATGAGGAGCTTATGAACAAAGCATTCAATGAAAATTTCACCCACTTATGGCCTCAAGACTATCACAGGGGACAGTAGTAGCTTACTTAAACAAGCACAAGTATAATTAAATAAAGCATGGCACGTTTCAGCCAAACATCATGAATTGCAGTAGGTTGTAATGACCAGGAATTTTAACAGTCTGACTTCATTTTCTGACCACTTATGGCTTCCGAGTCCCACCAATTCTCCTTCCCATTCTGCTCCACATTTGGATGAGTGAAGACAGCGTGGATCTCCCTTCCTTTGGTACTGCAGGAAAGCACACACCACACAAGCTCCAACTCACATGCAGAAACCCTCACTCGGCCCTACCCCCAAGACACCATAAAAACAAATCCAGTCTTCTTCCCTGTCCTTCATACCATTATTTAAACTGTTTGGGGGCTAACTTGCTCTCCTTAGAAAGTTTCATTTTTATGTGAGTAATAAGCCTTCTTATACCCTTCTAACATGGTGCCATCAGTCTCAACATCTGAATACATTTTGGGTGATGTGCAAGTCCATCTCACCCCTGTGGACGGAGGTCAGAACTCTTGTACTTTAATTGTAAAGACAAATTTTACCTTCTTAACTATTGTAAATTTACAGTTCAGTGTGTATGTGTGCTCAGTCGTGTCCAACTCTTTGGGATCCTATGGACTCTGCAGGGTCCTCTTATCCAGGCAAGAATATTGGAGTGGGTTGCCATTTCCTACTCCAGGGGATCTTCCTGACCCAGGAATCGAACACCCATCTCTTATACCTTTTGCATTAGCAAGTAGACTCTTTACCATAGAGCCACATGGGAAGGCACACAGTTGAGTACCGCTAAGCAGGTTTGACTACACAGTGGAAGAGAGAAATAGCTTTAGGGACTGTATCTGATAGACAGAGTGCTTGAGGAACTATGGAGGGAGGTTTGGGACATTGTACAGGAGACAGGAATCAAGACTATCCCCAAGAAAAAGAAATGCAAAGAAGCAAAACGGCCATCTGAGGAGGCCTTACAAATAGCTGAGAAAAGAAGGGAAGTGAAAAGCAAAGGAGAAAGGGAAAGATATACCTATTTGAATGCAGAGTTCCAAAAAATAGCAAGGAGAGATAAGAAAGCCTTCTTCAGTGATCAGTGCAAAGAAACAGAGGAAAACAACAGAATGGGAAAGACTAGAGATCTCTTCAAGAAAATTAGAGATACCAAGGGAACATTTCATGCAAAGATGGGCTCAATAAAGGACAGAAATGGTATGGACCTAACAGAAGCAGAAGATATTAAGAAGAGGTGGCAAGAATGCACAGAAGAACTATTCAAAAAAGATCTTCACAACCCAGGTAATCACGATGGTGTGATCACTCACCTGGAGCCAGACATCCTGGAATGTGAAGTCAAGTGGGCCTTGGAAAGCATCACTACGAACAAAGCTAGTGGAGGTGATGGAATTCCAGTTGAGCTATTCCAAATCCTGAAAGATGATGCTGTGAAAATGTCACACTCGATATGCCAGCAAATTTGGAAAACTCAGCCGTAGCCACAGTACTGGAAAATGTCATTTTTCAATCCAATCCCCAAGAAAGGAAATGCCAAAGAATGCTCAAACTACTGCACAATTGCACTCATCTCACATGCTAGTAAAGTAATGCTCAAAATTCTCCAAGCCAGGCTTCAGCAATATGTGAACAGTGAAATTCCAGATGTTCAAGCTGGTTTTAGAAAAGGCAGCGGAACCAGAGATCAAATTGCCAACATCCACTGGATCATGGAAAAAGCAAGAGCGTTCCAGAAAAACATCTATTTCTGCTTTATTGACTATGCCAAAGCCTTTGGCTGTGTGGATCACAATAAACTTTGGACAATTCTGAAAGAGATGGGAATACCAGAACACCTGATCTGCCTCTTGAGAAATTTGTATGCAGGTCAGGAAGCAACAGATAGAACTGGACATGAAACAACATACTGGTTCCAAATAGGAAAAGGAGTATGTCAAGGATGTATATTGTCACCCTGCTTATTTAACTTATATGTAGAGTACATCATGAGAAATGACGGGCTGGATGAAGCACAAGCTGGAATCAAGATTGCTGGGAGAAACATCAATAACCTCAGATATGCAGACCTCTTATGGCAGAAAGTGAAGAACTAAAGTGCCTCTTGATGAAAATGAAAAAGGAGAGTGAAAAAGTTGGTATAAAGCTCAACATTCATAAAACTAAGATCATGGCTTTTGGCCCCATCACTTCATGGCAAATAGATGGGGAAACAGTGGCTGACTTTATTTTTCTGGGCTCCAAAATTACTGCAGATGGTGACTGCAGCCATGAAATTAAAAGATGCTTAATCCTCGGAAGAAAAGCTATGACCAACCTAGACAGCATATTAAAAACCAGAGACATTACTTTGCCAATGAACGTGCATCTAGTAAAGCTATGGTTTTTCCAGTGGTCATGTATGGATGTGAGAGTTGGACTATGAAGAAACCTGAGTGCCGAAGAATTGATGCTTTTGAACTGTGGTGTTGGAGAAGACTCTTGAGAGTCCCTTGGACTGCAAGGAGATCCAACCAATCCATCCTAAAGGAAATCAGTCCATCCTAAAGGAAATCAGTCCATCCTAAGGGAAATCAGTCCTGAGTATTCATTGGAAGGAATGATGTTGAAGCTGAAATTCCAATATTTGGCCACCTGATGCGAAGTGCATCCCTAATGCTGGGAAAGACTGAAGGCAGAAGGTGAAGGGGATCACAGAGGATGAGATGGTTGGATGGCACCACTGACTCAATGGACATGAGTTTTAGTAAATTCCGGGAGTTAGTGATGGACGGGGAGGCCTTGCGTGCTGCAGTCCATGGCGTCACAAACAGTCGGACACGACTGAGTGACTGAACTGAACTGAAGCAAGTTTACATCATTGCAAAATAGTTTCAGGACTTTTCCACCTTCAAATCTGTAACTCTATACAAATCAAACAGCAAATCCTCTTTTTCTGAAGCCCTGATAAACAGCATTTTACTTTCCATTTCTAGAAATTAAAATAGTTTACATATATTTCATCTAAGTGGAATCACACAGCATTTGTTTTCTTATGACTGTCTTATTTTACTTAGCTTAAAATCTTTGAGGTTCATCCATGTTGCAGCATGTGTGACTTTTCTTCTTTCACAAGGATGAATAATATTCCACATTATGTGTATACCGCATTTTCTTTTTCAATTCACCCATAAATGGACCCTTGAGTGGCTTCCATCCATTAGCTATTGTGAAAAGTGTTATTATAAACGTGAGTGTGTACATAATTCTTCCTCGCTTTAACTTCTTTTGGATATGTACCCAGAAATGAGATTGCTGGGTTATATGGCACTTCTACCTTCACTTTCTGATAAATTTACATACTGATTTCCATAGTAGTTGCATTATTTTACAGCTTGAGCAACAGAACACAGAGGTTACAATTTCTCCACATCCTCAAGACCGTTTATCACTTTTGTTTGGTGTATGTGTATATATGTGTGTGTATTTTACAGCAGCCATCCTAGCTCACTGTAGAGTTGTTGTTTTTTTTGGGGGGGGGGGCGGGGGGGCACTCATTGTCGTTGACTTGCGTTTTCCTAGTGATTAGAGATGTTGAACATCTTTACATATGCTTGTTGATTATTTATATATCATCTTTGGGATTGGAATGAAAACTGACCTTTTCCAATCCTGTGGCCACTGCTGAGTTTTCCAAATTTGCTGGCATATTGAGTGTAGCACTTTCACAGCATCATCTTTCAGGATTTGGAGTAGCTCAACTGGAATACCATCACCTCCACTAGCTTTGTTCGTAGTGATGCTTTCTAAGGCCCACTTGACTTCACATTCCAGGATGTCTGGCTCTAGGTCAGTGATCACACCATTGTGATTATCTGGGTCATGAAGATCTTTTTTGTACAGTTCTTCTGTGCATTCTTGCCATCTCTTCTTAATATCTTCTGCTTCTGTTAGGCTCATACCATTTCTGTCCTTTATCGAGCCCATCTTTGCATGAAATGTTCCTTTGGTATCTCTGGTTTTCTTGAAGAGATCTCTAGTCTTACCCATTCTGTTGTTTTCCTCTATTTCTTTGCATTGATTGCTGAAGAAGGCTTTCTTATCTCTTCTTGCTATTCTTTGGAACTCTGCTTTCAGATGTTTATATCTTTCCTTTTCTCCTTTGCTTTTCATTTCTCTTCTTTTCACAGCTATTTGTAAGGCCTCCCCAGACAGCCATTTTGCTTTTTTGCATTTCTTTTCCATGGGGATGGTCTTGATCCCTGTCTCCTGTACAATGTCACGAACCTCATTCCATAGCTCACCAGGCACTCTATCTATCAGATCTAGGCCCTTAAATCTATTTCTCACTTCCACTGTATAATCATAAGGGATTTGATTTAGGTCATACCTGAATGGTCTAGTGGTTTTCCCTACTTCTTCAATTTAAGTCTGAATTTAGCAATAAGGAGTTCATGGTCTGAGCCACAGTCAACTCCTGGTCTTGTTTTTGCTGACTGTATAGAGCTTCTCCATCTTTGGCTGCAAAGAATATAAACAATCTGATTTTGGTGTTGATCATCTGGTGATGTCCAGGTATAGAGTCTTCTTTTGTATTGTTGGAAAAGGGTGTTTGTTATGACCAGTGCATTTTCTTGGCAAAACTCTATTAGTCTTTGCCCTGCTTCATTCCATATTCCAAGGTCAAATTTGCCTGTTACTTCAGGTGTTTCTTGACTTCCTACTTTTGCATTCCAGTCCCCTATAATGAAAAGGGCATCTTTTTTGGGTGTTAGTTCTAAAAGGTCTTGTAGGTCTTCATAGAACCATTCAACTTCAGCTTCTTCAGCGTTACTGGTTGGGGCAATCCCAAAGAAAGGCAATGCAAAGAATGCTCAAACTACCGCACAATTGCACTCATCTCACATGCTAGTAAAGTAATGCTTAAAATTCTCCAAGCCAGGCTTCAGCAACATGTGAACAGTGAACTTCCTTATGTTCAAGCTGGTTTTAGAAAAGGCAGAGGAACCAGAGATAAAATTGCCAACATCTGCTGGATCATGGAAAAAGCAAGAGAGTTCCAGAAAAACATCTATTTCTGCTTTATTGACTATGCCAAAGCCTTTGACTGTGTGGATGACAATCAACTGTGGAAAATTCTGAAAGAGGTGGGAATACCAGACCACCTGATCTGCCTCTTGAGAAATTTGTATGCAGGTCAGGAAGCAACAGTTAGAACTGGACATGGAACAACAGATTGGTTCCAAATAGGAAAAGGAGTTCGTCAAGGCTGTATATTCTCACCCTGTTTATTTAACTTGTATGCAGAGTACATCATGAGAAATGCTGGACTGGAAGAAACACAAGCTGGAATCAAGATTGCTGGGAGAAATATCAATAACCTCAGATATGCAGATGACACCACCCTTATGGCAGAAAGTGAAGAGGAACTCAAAAGCCTCTTGATGAAGGTGAAAGTGGAGAGTGAAAAAGTTGGCTTAAAGCTCAACATTCAGAAAATGAAGATCATGGCATCTGGTCCCACCACTTCATGGGAAATAGATGGGGAAACAGCAGAAACAGTGTCAGACTTTATTTTTCTGGGCTCCAAAATCACTGCAGATGGTGACTGCAGCCATGAAATTAAAAGACGCTTACTCCTTGGAAGGAAAGTTATGAGCATCCTAGATAGCATATTTAAAAGCAGAGACATTACTTTGCCAACAAAGTTTCTTCTAGTGAAGGCTATGGTTTTTCCTGTGGTCATGTATGGATGTGAGAGTTGGACTCTGAAGAAGGCTGAGCACCGAAGTTTTGATGCTTTTGAACTGTGGTGTTGGAGAAGACTCTTGAGAGTCCCTTGGACTGCAAGGAGATCCAACCAGTCCATTCTGAAGGAGATCAGCCCTGGGATTTCTTTGGAAGGAATGATGCTAAAGCTGAAACTCCAGTACTTTGGCCACCTCATGCGAATAGGAAAAGACTCATTGGAAAAGACTCTGATGTTGGGAGGAATTGGGGGCAAGAGGAGAAGGGGACGACAGAGCATGAGATGGCTGGATGGCATCACTGACTCGATGGACATGAGTCTGAGTGAACTCTGGGAGTTGGTGATGGACAGGGAGGCCTGGCGTGCTGCGATTCATGGGGTCGCAAAGAGTCAGACACAACTGAGCGACTGATCTGATCTGATCTGATCTGATACATCATCTTTGGTCCTCTTTCTGTTCTGAACTCCTTTCTTCTCTCTCTCTTCATTTACTTTATTTATATTTATCCATCTGGAACCACAGCTAATGTGGTTTATTCCAGCCACTGGTGATTGTTGCACATGACTCAACATTCTCCATCTTAGTGTCAAGGCTAATGAGAATACTTTGCATTTGCTCTATCTTCCTTAATGTAAAACTAAATTAAAAAGACACAACTATGCTGACTCACTACTGTGCCTGACACATTCTGTATGGTCTCTACACACTCTTGACTTTCTCACTTCATTGTGTGAATCGAGGCTTTCTTGCTGCTGCTCTGCCGGAGGCAGAGTCTCCAAAAGAAATTACTAAAATCATTTTAAATTAATTACCATCACTTTCTTATCCTGTGAGCCTTCCTCTTATTGGTGCAGAAGGAGGAGAAATGGTACTGTGATGGTGCTAATTTTAATTTAGCTTTCTTCTTTTTGAAGAATTATATTAAATGGCTTAGTATCAATGAGTGTATGAAAGAGTATTATATCATGTCTAGATTGTAAATGAGAAAGGAAGTTTCAGAAGACAAGCAGCTTGTCCAAGATACACAGGCAGTGTGCAGTGGAGAGTGCCTTCACTAGGCAGACTGGCTGCAGAGTTCTCTCCTGTTGCAAAGAGGAGACGGGCCAGAAGCAATCGATGTTTTCCTTGAAATAAGTGTGGGGCTGTGCTATTATTCAAGGGCAGACAGACAACAAGTGAGTTCAGTGTTTGTAAAGCATTTAAGGGCCAGATTATAAACTGCCCTGAAAGCATAAAAGAGTAAAATAAGTCTTATGCATCCTTCTTAAGGCTAAAAGTAAATGCATGCATTGTTTCTGCATTAACTCAGCAGCTGAAAAGGATTGTGCAAATTAACATTCTCAAAGAGTACTTCTTAAACCATGTGTATAAGACTTTTCTTGGTGTGTATATCAATTAGAATACTTTTTTGCCAGTTTATTTGTTAAATGTGAGCAAGCTCTGAGGCAAACTGTCGCTGTTTTTGCATTTTACCAACTATTTTTGTCAATTTGGTAAGAAAAAATGTGCTCCCTTACGCAAATGCTAATTCTTCAGGAAAGAGAAGGTAAGAAATTTACGGTAAACAGGTCAAACTTGGCTCATGGCTTAATTTCACAAATGCTAGATACTACAAACATTTTAACTAGGGAACTTTGTTTGTGGTGTTGGTACTTATCTGAATTTGTTGACGGACTGAACTTAAAACAATAGATATTTGTTAATTAATTCACTCATTTACTTATTTATTCATCTATGATTTAGAGTCCTCAAACTAGCTTGAAGTAACATAAAATCTTAAAACATATATGAAGAAAATCAACTAAAATACTAAGTTTGCTCAAAATCCAATTAGAAAAAGAAGGTTCGTAATGTACCGTAAAATTGGAAGGAATTCTTTATTGTAACAGAGCATGAAATTTATCTCTCCATTTCCCGGTAGCCAACTTAAAAGAGGAAATATTTTGTACGTTAATAAAATCAGTGACTGATTAAAGAAAGCAAACAGGCTGTTGCAGATTTTTTCCCCACTGGCAATATAATCTAGGGAATTTATACTTGAAATGCATTGTCTCACTTGAATAGTTAGCAAAGGAGGTGTGTTTGCACACACACCACCACACTAGCTCATTCATTCATCGAATCTGTTTCTCCTACAGTACTCTCTAGAAGAGTGAGCCCTATCTATTCAAAAGTTCAATTAAAAATCTCATTCTTGATCCCTCTCCTTCTGCTATCTCACGTATTAATTCACAAACATATCCCATTAGTGCTATATCTATAATTTAGTTGATTCCATCATCTCCACTGCATAAAAGCCCAAATCAAAATTATATCTAACTAGGACTGATATTTTAGATTCCTAAATGATTTTCTTCCCACTACACATGAGCAGAGGGCAGCAAGAATAAAGATTTAACTTCACATCAGGTAGGATCATTCCTCTTAAGATCCTCCACTTCCCACAGCAACTTTCATAAAACTCAGTCCCCTTTCATAGTGTCAGGTGAGTGTATTCTCCTCGTTTCTGTCTCATTTCAACAAAAATGTGAAGCGATGGACATTAAAGCCCTCGGTGTGTCACAGCTCTTGGACAGTCCATGGTATAGTTCTTGGACAGATGAGTTTTATTTAGAAAATAAAGGAAAATACATCCTCGAGGCATGAAGGCATGCCGACCCAAAGACTTAAACAGAAGAGGGAGAACAAGAACGCCTGCGCCCACGTGCACGAGACACCCCCGGCCCTTTGGCTCCTCTTTCTATATATTTTTTTCCTCCCCCTGGGCCTGCCGAACAATAATATGTTGTTGTTGTTGTTCATTTACTAAGTTGTGTCCAACTCTTTGTAACTGCATGGATTGCAGCACACCAGGCTCAAACTTATGTCCATTGAGTCAATGATGCCATCCCTCCATCTCGTCCTCTGTTGTCCCCTTCTCTTCCTGCCTTCAATCTTTCCCAGCATGAGGGTCTTTTCAAATGAGTCTACTCTTTGCATCAGATGGCCAAAGTATTGGAACTTCAATTTCAGCTTCAGTCCTTCCAATGAGTATTCAGGGTTGATTTTCTTTAGGATGGACTGATTTGACCTCTTTGCTGTCCAAAGGACTCACAAGAGTCTTCTCCACCACCACACTCAAAAGCATCAATTCTTCGGCACTCAGCCTTCTTTATGGTCCAACACTCACAAACGTGTACTAGCAAAACCATAGCTTTGACTATACAGACCTTTGTCAGCAAAGTAATGTCTTTGCTTTTTGAAATGCTATCTAGGTTTGTCAGAGTGTTCCTTTCAAGGAGCAAGCGTCTTTTAATTTCATGGCCACAGTCACCGTCTGCAGTAATTTTGGAGCCCAGAACAATAAAATCTGCCCCTGCTTTCACTTTTCCCCATCTATTTGACATGAAGCGATGGGACTGGAGGCCGTGCTCTTAGTTTCCTGAATGTTGAGCTTTACACCAGCTTTTTCAGTCTCCTCTTTCACACTCATCAAGAGGCTCTTCTGTTTTTCTTCACATTCTGCCATTAGGGTGGTACCTATGGCAGGTAATAACCTACAAATCTCTGACCTCATTCCCTACCTGCTTCTTCCTGGTGTAGTTTGTTCCGGGTATATTTTTTTCCAAGTTTCTGAACATACCTGTCTCTTTCCCTCCTTGTGGGCACTGCACTAAAAATCGCTCTACCCAAAATATTCTTTCCCCAGAACCCTGCAGGAGGTTTTGCTGTTGTTTCCCTTCATTTAGGCTTAAGTCCAAACTTCAGTTCCTGACAGGCATTTTTTTCTCCCTATCCTAACTAAAGAACACTCCACCTCTTTAACCTGCTGTGTTTACTTCAAGGCACCAATCTCCATATAAAATGATACTATTATAATTGTTATATGTATTTACAGCATGTATTTGCCAGTAGAAGAGTTGTTTAATAATAAAATGTAGTCACCATTAAATTATTACTGACTATAATTTATTAAGTACTTACCATATGTCAGGTACTCTTCTAAAAATCTTATTGTATTACCACATTTAATTCTTAATAGTTCAGGAGATTTGATTCCTTTACTGCAAGTTCCAGAATGCCTAGAATTGTGACTGGCACAGTGTAGCAATAAGATAAAAATGCATTTCATAAACAAAGAAGTTTTATGAATAAGGCCCAAAATTACTGTTTTCCTAGGAATGTGAGTGAAAACCATTTCAACAAAGATAATATAAAATACAAATAAAGAAGTGTTGAAAGTAAGAGAATTGCATATAAAGTACTCAACAAATAAAAAAATTTAAAAATTCAAATTAATGTAGCTCTAGCTAAAATTTATTATTTGTCCTTACTTTGTATATAAAAGTGCATGTTTCCTTATTGAAGAAAGTCAGGGACTGTGAGATGAACCATTTTCTGAAGAGTTGTGGGGGCCTTGCTGGCTATGTCTAAATGAATTATTTAATACAGGTAAACAATGATAAGGGGATGACAGAGGATGAGATGGCTGGATGGCATCACTGACTCAATGGACACGGGTTTGGGTGGACTCTGGGAGTTGGTGATGGACAGGGAGGCCTGGCGTGCTGCAGTTCATGGGGTCACAAAGAGACAGACATGACTGAGTGACTGAACTGAACTGAACTGAAACAAGGATGAATTTTTAAACACATTTCTTAGCACTTCTGGCACACATGGAGATGCTGATTATCAATGAAAATCTTATAATGTAAGCTGTAATATAAATGTGCAATGTTTCAGTATTCATAATGGAACGGGTTAAACAATTAATATGCCTTTTATTAATATCTACTTATAGATTAATCATGAATATTCATTTATCAAGAGGTATTTCCCCTTAACTGATATACTAAAGATATATTAAAATGTCTATCTTAAATCAATATAGATCTGAAATCTTTCAGGGAAATTTCAAAGCCTGTAAATTTCAACTACCTAAATTTTCTTTTTCTTTACTTTTTTGTGTAAATTTGGCAATAAAATTTATTTTGTGCAACAGTCTTATTTGAACTTATAGGAGACACTGTTTGAAATGGTATATTCTAGTAGTCCCACAATTCTTTTCATCATTATTTATGTTTTTGTTTTATATTTTATGACACTATGTTAAATTAAACAATGAAATTGCCAAAAAGTGTTCATACAACTCCACGAGTAACATCAAGAAATGAAAATTATAGCAGATTTTATTATCCCTATATCAGCAAATGGTGTTATTGTATAATCTTCATCAGGGTGTGTTTTTGGGGTGTCCTAATGAGGAATGTGATAGAGAAAATCCAATAGTACTTTTAAGTCAAGCACATAATTTAAAGAAATAGAAACAAAAGTTATTGAAGATTTTACACTGGAGGCTGGTAGTGGTTACAAAAGCTAGTTAAAAATGGGCAAACACTATAATGAAACAAGCAACAAATTACAAGAAAAAGATAATGACTGGGAATGATTAAGTAGATTGAACAGTAAAGAAGGAAACTCATATGGCAACTGGTATTTTTATTAGGCTAGAATATATCACAAACAATTAAATATTTTAAAAAGTATGAATATTCAGAAAGTCAAGAGGCATCCTTGTGTAAAGTATCTGAAAACCTATAGCAAAAGGTTTCTATAAGTCATGAAGCATCTGACAAATTTGATAATAATTGACAAAAATAATAATCCTTGGAGAAAAAAAATTAATGATAAACATTTGTAGCAATATTCCTCTTATGCAATCCCATAGATGATGAAGAAATTTCTTAAATCCTGAGTATGAGGAGAGCAGTGTTTATGCACACAGGTGGAAAAAAATCCCCCAGATATGGTAAAAACTTGTGACCAGCTAACTTCATTCCTTGACCATGATCCATTTATCATCAATCAGCAGAAGGTTATAGCAGTTTGACTCAGTTAGATACTGCTTAGACAGAAGTCTATCTAATGAAGAAGGCAAACTGAAATCTCTCTTTAAAAGCAGCCTATCAAAGTTTCGCCTCATGACTCGAGAATCCTGTTTCTCTCCCATCACCACATAGCTACCTCTAATCTGATGACAGTGAAGGTGTTAACACTGAAATGCCCTGTTCACTAAGATTTCTAAACAACCTGACATAATGAACATTTACTGCACGGGGAAATGCAGAGAGAGAAGGGAGAGAGGAAGAATGGGTTGAAACATGAACATTGTCTCTGAATTGAGAAGTATTAGAATACTACTCACATCATTTATCAGTGTATTACTATATGGCTTGACTCCAGCTAAACACTGATAATTTATTATTTTGTCCTAAATAGGGTGATTCTTTGAGCTTAACTTCAGTAATATTGATTTATGTAAACATAGGGTGTAGCAGACTTCCCGGCTGGCACAGTAGTAAAAAATTAAACTGTAATGTAGAAGACGGCATGAGACGTGGGTTTGATCCCTGGGTCAGGAAGATCCCTTGGAGGAGGAAATGGCAAACCACTCCAGTATCTTGCCTGGAGAATCCCGTGGACAGAGGAGCTGGTAGGCTACAGTCCACGGGGATCACAAAGTCAGACACAACTGAGTGCATACACATACATACGCACGCACCTACATTCACACACACACACACATAGGATGTTGCTTCAGAACTTACTGGAAATATTATATAATGCATTCCATGCATGTATTATCTTTCTACAATTTGATTAATTTTGGATTCCAAGTGTATGTAACCTCAGGGTTTGCAAACATGGAATTCAGGAACTTTTTTAAGGTTTTACCATGTATGCTTTGGTCAAATAATAACTTTACTAGCTTTAACATAAAAAGGGATATAATATACTTTTTATCTTCATGTTTTTGTTTGTTTTTGATCACTGGACATTAGCAAACATGACTCTTCAATTTGCTTATCACTAAAGTATTACCCTGGATCATTGAAAAAGCAAGAGAATTCCAGAAAAACATCTATTTCTGCTTTATTGACTATGCCAAAGCCTTTGACTGTGTGGATCACAATAAACTGTGGAAAATTCTGAAAGAGATGGGAATACCAGACCACCTGACCTGCCTCTTGAGAAACCTATATGCAGGAAGGAAGCAACAGTTAGAACTGGACATGGAACAACAGACTGATCCCAAATAGAAAAGGAGTATGTCAAGGCTGTATATTGTCACCCTGCTTTTTTTAACTTATATGCAGAATACATCATGAGAAACGCTGGACTGGAAGAAACACAAGCTGGATTCAAGATTGCCGGGAGAAATATCAATAACCTCAGATATGCAGATGACACCACCCTTATGGCAGAAAGTGAAGAGGAACTAAAAAGCCTCTTGATGAAAGTGAAAGAGGAGAGTGAAAAAGTTGGCTTAAAGCTCAACATTCAGAAAACTAAGACCATGGCATCTGGCCCCATCACTCCATGGGAAATAGATGGGCAAACAGTGGAAACAGTGTCAGACTTTATTTTTCTGGGCTCCAAAATTACTGCAGATGGTGATTGCAGCCATGAAATTAAAAGCCGCTTACTCCTTGGAAGGGAAGTTATGACCAACCTAGATAGCATAGTCAAAAGCAGAGATATTATTTTGCCAACAAAGTTCCATCTAGCTGAGACTATGGTTTTTCCAGTGGTCATGTATGGATGTGAGAGTTGGATTGTGAAGAAAGCTGAGTGCCGAAGAATTGATGCTTTTGAACTGTGGTGTTGGAGAAGACTCTTGAGAGTCCCTTGGACTGCAACGAGATCCAACCAGTCCATCCTAAAGGAGATCAGTCCTGGGTGTTCATTGGAAGGACTGATGCTAAAGCAGAAACTCCAGTACTTTGGCACCTGATGTGAAGAGTTGACTCATTGGAAAAAAACCCTGATGCTGGGAGAGATTGAGGGCAGGAGGAAAAGGGGACAACAGAGGATGAGATGGCTGAATGGCATCACCGACTCAATAGACATAAGTTTGGGTAAGCTCTGGGAGTTGGTGATGGACAGGGAAGCCTGGCATGCTGTGGTTCATGGGGTCGCAAAGAGTCGGACATGACTGAGCAACTGAACTGAACTGAACTGAAAGTATTACCTTTACTTCTAATGTAATTTACATGTAGTCAAGAATAGGCACACACATAAATCCATGGACTAGGGAAAGAACGAGAGGTAAGAAATTCAAAAGGATTTGTCAGAAAATATAAATGTTTATACAAATGGAAGAAAAAAATTTGAATAGAGAAAATACAGTTCAAGTTCTGAATGAGATTTTAAGAGATGTCTTAAGTTAGTGGAGTAGAGAAACTTTTGTGTCCTAAGAATTTTGGCAGTTATGAAATGCCTTGGACTAGATGAAAGAGTTAATCAAAAGTTGATTTAATGTTACGTGATAATGATGCTCATTTCTGTGCATGTTCTAATCAATGGCGATTTATCCTGATGATTTCAAGAGATAGTGCACTTCTTGGAATGGCAGTGAACGCGCAGAACCAGGTCCAGAAGAAATCCATCATTTCTTTAACTACTATAGCATGCATTGACCTGTAGCTTAAGTGATATATTAACATAAGCATTGATTTGTTTATCATCTTCCTTGTTCTTCCCTAGGATTTTTGAAAGCTCCATGTATGTATGTCTAGGAATATAAGCCCCTTGATAACAAAGCCAGAAACTTACATTTTTATCTCTCCCACACAAAAGTGATTTATTGTACAAATCCATTAATTTAAAATCCGTTGATAGCTTTCCCCAAAAAAATCATAAAGAGAGAAAAAGTGTTGAAAATATAATTAAATCAAAGAATGTTCAGATGATATAGTGAGTTCAAACAGACTTGAAAGAGAATCCCCATTTGTCTCACATCTTTTACTCCTGCCTTCTATTTTTCAATGTCAGCATTTTTTTCTTGGCCCGTGAACTCTCTAGATCCAAAAATATCTGAGTTATTTTGTAAAGTGCTGCATTTCCTCTTTAGATTCAGCTTTATCTGCCTAGAAATTTCTAGGCTTATTAATGTTGCTAATTTCATCACTGATATTGATCCACACAAAGTAAAATGTTAACCTATACTTTGATAGATTCATAATTTTCTTTTCTGTCTTGAAGGAATCAGAGGGCTACAATTCCACTCAATCCATAAGAAGATAGTTTTCACTTTCATCATTTTATAGTCATGACTTTCCCTGGGGTCTCTAATTCCAATGGGCATTTTTGAATGCCTCATTTTACTTGACCTTCAACTAAAGTGAAGACTGTTTACCATCTCTCCTTTCTGAAACTGAAACACTTGATTTCTCTTTATGGTGTTGCACTGATGTATTTCCCTACTGGCCAACTGCAGTCTTGTTTTGGCATTCCTCTACCTGAACTTTAACTGTTACAACTCAGAGCTTTTTTTTTTTTTCCCCTGCCCTTTACTCTAGCTGATAATATTTATTCATGCCCTTACTCAATTAGGGTTTCCCTGGTAGCTCAGTTGGTAAAGAATCACCTGCAATGCAAGAGACCTGGGTTTGATCCCTGGGTTGGGAAGATCCCTTGGAGATGGGAACAGTTAGCCACTCAAGTATTCTGGCCTGGAGAATTCCATGGACTGTATAGTCCATGGGGTCTCAAACAGTCAGACATGACTGTGCAACTTTGACACTTATATTCAATTAATGTCTGTATCATCTAGACACTACTTTTTTCAAATTTAAGCATGTCTCCCAGCTCTATACTTTTATATAATTATATACAGAAAATAAATGGAATTTTAGCTGAACAAGGTAGAAAATAGAAGTATCACTTGACACTTCCTCCATACCCACCCACTACACAGTTGCTCACTAATTTTTTTCAAAATTATCTCCTCAAATACTTTCAAATGTGACCTCTCCTTTCCAGCTCCATATAATCTTCCTGATTCTGAGTTACTCTGTCATGTGAATCATCTTCCCATATTTATCTTTGTAATTTCCTTTCTATAGTAAAGCCAATAGGAACTTTTAAAAAGAAAGAGATACACATTGCTCTAATTTAAGATAGTTTAATGGTTTCTCATTGTCTTTTGGATAAATATCAAATCCTTCCGACTCAATGGACATTAATCTGAGCAAACTCTGAGAGACAGTGGAGCACAGGGAAGCCTGGTGTGCTGCAGTCTATGGGGTTGCAGAGTCAGACATGACTTGGTGACTGAACAACAACAACAAAATCCTTCAGATCCATGCAGGCATTTATATCAAGGCAGTGCTTTTATTTATAGTTTATTCTTTTGCCATTATTCTCATCAGTCCCTGGGATAGAATCATCCTGACCTTTATATCATCTCTGCCTTATGTCAAAATTCTGTTTATCTCTGTGAATTTGCATGTATTGTTCTTGTTATTTCAAGAATCCCCTCCCCACCAAATGCCTAATTTATTCTCATTAATACTTCAGATTTCAGGAAAATCTTTCTAGGACACCCATAAGCTTTGTCTTTACAAGGTACCCCAGGTTTTTCCCATTATAAGATTTATCTTGATAAGAACACTTAACACGATGCTACCTATTTAACAAATTTGTACATGTACAGTATTTTACAGTTGACTATATTTATAGTGTAGCAGATTTCTACATTTATCTCTCTTATTTATCATGCTGAATGAAATTTTACCCCCATTAATTTTCCTCTCCCCAGCACCAGAAAACCATCATTCTAAAATCTGAGTCTATGAATGTGACTATTTTAGATGCTTCATGTAAGTAGAATCATGCAGTATTTATCTTTTTGCAACTGGATTATTTCATTTAGCATAATTCCCTCAAAATTCATCCATGCTGTCACATACTATAGAATTTCCTTATGTTTTTAAAGCCTAATAATACTCCATTGTACACATGTATGCTACACTTTTTAAAATTTATTCATCTTTTGATAAAAATTTACTTTGTTTTCATATCTTGGTTTGTGTAAAAAGTCCTGTAAGTTGCATGAGATGGCTAATACATCTTCAAGAACCTGATATCAGTTCTTTTGCATAAATACCCAAAAGCAGGATTACTGGACCATGTGGCAATTCTATTTTTATTTTTTAGGCACTTCATTGGTTGCTCAGATGGTAAAGTGTCTGCCTACAATGCGGGAGACCCAGGTTCAATCCCTGGGTCAGGAAGATGCCCTGGAGAAGGAAATGGCAACCCACTCCAATACTCTTGCCTGGAAAATCCCATGGACAGAGGAGTGTGGTAGGCTACAGTCTATGGGGTCGCAAAGAGTTGGACACTACTAAGCACCTTCACTTCACTTCATCCTGTTTCTCATTGAGGTTACAATATTTTACATCCCCACCAAAAGTGTGCAATGTTTCTAATTTCTACTCATTCTCTCCGCATTTGTTGTCATTGTTTTGTTTTGATAATAGCCAATCCGGCAAGTGTGAGGTCATGTTTCATTGTGGTTATCATTTGCATTTCCTTGATGATTAGTTTATATTTTCAGCCCACGTGTTTCTTTTAAGTTACATACTCAATATTTGACAGTGCATCAGACATCTTTACTTGAGATGTCCAATATCTAGTCTTGGTGAATGTGATCACAGACAATCATTAATGGAGGTAAAAATAAATTTTGAATGTTTACTATATGATAGGAAATCTTTTTTCTAAGTATTCATGGTAGAACAATTAACAACAGCACATGATTTTCTGCCTTTAGAAACTTACTGCCAAGAGTTGTGGGTAGGAAGGGAAAATAGAGTCAATAAACAAGTAAATGACATAAATATATATCATATAGATTGTGATATACACAATCAAGGGAATAAGGATGGTGATGTGGCTTATGCAGCACAGATAACCCATTTTTAAGGAGTCTGCATTTGAATTGAAATGTGAATGATACAAGCAGGGAGCCAAGGAAAGATAATTCCATGCAAATGAACCTTTAAAAGCAAATTTATAGGGATCAATATGAGTTTCAAATTTTGATTGGAGAAAAGTAGACAATGTTACTACAAGATAATAAGTGAAGGAAAAATGCAGTTAGAGATGGTATCTTGGAAATAAGAGGGGACTGGGGCAACTTAGGAGCAGAAGTTATAGTAAGGAGTTAGAATATTATTTTAAGAATAGTGGGAAGTCAAGTAAGTGTTTACAAAGCAGTATGTAAAGACATGACTCAGTTTACTTAAAAATGAATCTCTCTGTATTTGTATTTTATGTTGGAGGTGAGTAATCATGTACCCTAGAAGACAAATTAGTAGGTTATTGTAAAAGACTAGGGGAGAGACGGTAGTGAATTGAAATAATGGTCCTTGTGAATATTGAGCATATTTTGGAGGGAAAATATCAATTGATTATGATTTGACTTAGTCCAGTCAAAGAAAGGGAGAAATGATGAAATAGTCTAACATACTGGCTTGAGCAACTGATAATGATGCTCTTTTTGAAGCTGGATAAGTCATAAGCAGCAAATGGGAGGAAGCATAACATGGTAAAATTGAAATGCATGGAACATCAAAATAGAGATATTAAATAGTTTGAATCAAAGCTTCAGTTCAGTTCAGTCCCTCAGTCGTGTCCGACTCTTTGTGACCCCATGAATTGCAGCACGCCAGGCTTCCCTGTCCACCACCAACTCCTGAAGTTTACCTTGCTGCTACTGCTAAGTCACTTCAGTCATGTGTGACTCTGTGTGACCCCACAGACAGCAGCCCACCAGGCTCCCCCATCCCCGGGATTCTCCAGGCAAGAGTACTGGAGTGGGTTGCCATTTCCTTCTCCAATGCATGAAAGTGAAAGTGAAAGGGAATTCACTCAGTCGTGTCCGACTCTTTGTGACCCCAGGGACTGCAGCCTTCCAGGCTCCTCCACCCATGTGATTTGCCAGGCAAGAGTACTGGAGTGGGGTGCCATCGCCTTCTCCAGGAGTTTACCTTAGGCGGATATATATTTGGATATGTATTGTGTCATTATCGGAGAGCCATATGTAGTGCACAGAGATGAACTTGATACTTAAAAAAAAATATTTTGACCATGATGCACAGCATATGGGATCTTATTTCCCCAACAAGGAATCAAATATGTGGACCCTGCACTGGAAGTTCAGTGCCTAACCACTGTACACCATGGAAGTCTCTCAAGATGCTTCTTCATGGAAGGACTTGCTGACCTAGCAGCCGAGCATGTTCTCAATAGACAGACTCCAGTTGTAAAACCCTCCAGGGTCTTTCTGGGGTACACAAAGTCCTTTCTCTCAAATCACACATCCCCAGGGCAGCAGGCATACGATAACTAACCACAGGGGATATGTACAAGTCTCACCTCCATGGGACACTTGTCAGGTACTCACAGGCATTTCCTGGGGGTTGTTATTAGCCCACGCTGCAGTCTGACATTCTTACTCTGCCCAGTCCCATATCTCCCCAAAAGATATCCTACATGTTCCTTGTCTGTATCTATTTACAGAAAAACAAACTTGTGATGGCATGACACCTGATGCATGAAGTAGACAGAAAAAACAAGAAAGAGAAAACATCGACAGTAATGAGAAAAATGAGAGGAGGAAAAGGGGAAGAGAAGAGAGGGTAAGAGGTAAAAAGAAAGGAAAAGACAAGACAGAAAACAGAAAAAAAAAATGAAGAGAAGAAAGAGGAGAATGGTGGTAAAGAAACAAACGGGAGAGGAACAGAGGGTGAGAAAGGGAACCCAGAATCCAGATCCAATAATAAAAACTTTAAATTTTGGAAAAAGGAGGATAATCAATTATGAAAAGGAGACAATCAAAAAAAAAAAAAAAAACGCATAGAAGCAGTCAACTTCCCTAACAGTGAAGCAGTTGCTCATGACAATAACTTGAAAGACATCCTTGACACTTTCACTTGTATCAGTCCCACTATTCAGGCATTACTGGAGAAGGGAATGGCAAATCGCTTCAGAATTCTTGCCTTAAGAACACCATCAACAGTAAGAAAAGGCAAAAAGATAGGACACTGAAAGGTGAACTCCCAAGTTTGGTAGGTGCCCAATATGCTACTGGAGATCAGTGGTTCAAATCCTTATGATGTGGAAGTGACAAATAGATTAAAGGGATTATATCTGATAGACAGAGTGCCTGAAGAAATATGGATGGAGGTTCGTGACATTCTACAGGAGGCAGTGACCAAGACCATCCGCAAGGTGAAAAAAAAAAACACAAAACAGGTAAAATAGTTGTCCGAGGAAGACCTACAAATAACTGATAAAAGGAAAGATGTGAAAGGCAAAGGAGAAAAGGAAAGATATACCCATTTGAATGCAGAGATCCACATAATAACAAAGAGAGATAAGAAAGCCTTACTCAGTGATCAGTACAAAGAAACAGAGGAAAACATTAGAATGGGAATGACTAGAGATCTCTTCAAGAAAACTAGACATACTAAAGTAATATTTCACATAAAGATGGGCACAATAAAGGAAAGAAATGGTATGGACTTAACAGAAGCTATTAAGAAGAGTGGCAAGAATACACAGAAGAACTGTACAAAGATCTTCTCGACCCAGATAATCATGATGGTGTGATCACTCACCTAGAGCCAGACATCCTGGAATACGATGGGGGCCTTAGGAAGCATCACTACAAACAAAGCGAGTGGAGGTTATGAAATTCCAGTTGAGCTATTTCAAATCCTAGAAGATGATGCTGTGAAAGTGCTGCACTCAATATGCCAGCAAATTTGGAAACTCAGCAGTGGTCACAGGACTGGAAAAGGTCAGTTTTCATTCCAATCCCAAACAAAGGCAATGCCAAAGAATGATCAAACAATTGTACTCATCTCACACACTAGCCAAGTAATGCTCAAAATTCTTGTAGTCAGGCTTCCAAAGTACATAAAACATGAACTTCCAGATGTTCTTGATGGGTTTATAAAAGGCAGAGGAACCAGAGATCAAATTGCCAACATCCACTGGATCATGGAAAAAGCAAGAGTTCCAGAAAAACATATATTTCTGCTTTATTGACTATGCCAAAGCCTTTGACTGTGTGGACCACAATAAACTACAGAAAATTCTTCAAGAGATGGGAATACCAGACTGCCAGGGTCCAGCCCCAAAGGATCCTAGGGTACCCTCAGGAGGGACGGCATCAGCAAGAGAGAGAGATGACACGGGTCTTATAATGGATTGAAACCTGATGGTCCAGGGTCGAACGATAAGAGAATAAAGGAGAAAGAATAAAGAGAAAAAAGGAGGCTGATACTCCTTGGTTTTCACAGAAAGCCAATAAAGTCCTTGACATGGGACTTGCTCTGTTCACGGAGGCCACAGGCGCCCTCTCGGTGGGGTGAAGACGCAGGGCGCCTTCTCCCCTGGGTGAAGACGCAGGGCGCCTTCTCCCCTGGGTGAAGACGCAGGGCGCCTTCTCCCCTGGGTGAAGACGCAGGGCGCCTTCTCCCCTGGGTGAAGACGCAGGGCGCCTTCTCCCCTGGGTGAAGACGCAGGGCGCCTTCTCCCCTGGGTGAAGACGCAGGGCCCCTTCCCGATTGGGTCTTAGAAGCCTGGGCAAAAAAATGAACTCAGAGAGCCTCTGTGCTCCAAGGAGTCAGCCTAAAAAAAAAAGAAGAGAGAGAGAGAGAAAAAGAGAAAGAAAGACACAGAGACCAGAGCTCTGGAGAAATAGGATCCATAGCTTTATTTTTAAAAGGGGCTTTTATGCCCTGTATTACACATTTCCAGAAGTCAAAGATGCAAAGTCATGCAGAATCAGCTGAACATTATATCAGGTTTACCTTTATCGAAACCAGGACAATTTCTGCATAGCTTCTCATAAAAAAGGGTCTTATGTACATTATCTTCTGGCCCTGTGGCCTGTTAACATTTTGTGACTCTCCTGATTAAGGGTGATCAACCAGAAAACTTGTTTTCCCTTTACCTTTCCATTGTGCAGTTCCCCTCAGGAAACAAAGCTACGTTCTTGTGGAGCAAAGGTACATTGGGTTACAACAAAGAAAGAACTTAGCAACTCAAGGGTCTTATGTCGCTAATGCCAAGGCTGCCGCTTGTTTCTCTTGCATACCAACTGTATTAACTAATGCACTCCCAGGTGCCCATTGGGTAAGGACAAGGAAACTTGGAAGCAAACATTGGCTCAACAATGCAGTATTATTCTATAAAGCTTTTTTTTTTTTTTTTATCACACGAAGGTTATGCTTGGGGTGTTGTGAACAATCCTGTGTGTTAGTTGCAAGAGTGTCAATAAACCTGCCAAGCAAGCTAAAATAGTAGCAGAGGGGTTAGAATTAAAATACTCCTTTCAAGCCCAGGAGACTTATTAACTACAGCCCTAAGTTGATTTTCTTCAGAAAAAGGTGGTCGGGGATAGCCCCCTGTAAATGTCAGAAGAGTTGGTGAAAGGCATAATGTAATAAACAGTAGACAGACAGATTTTGGTTTCAGGGTAGATGCTCGAGCAGGTCCAGGAAATCCCTCGATCCTGATCCACCTTTGCCTGTCAGGTCTTCTCCGCATGACCTTTGTCATGGGTGGGACCTCCCATGGTGGGTCCCAGCACCAGACCACATGACCTGCCTCTTGAGAAGCCTATATGTAGGTCAGGAAGCAACAGTTACCACTGGACATGGAACAACAGACTGGTTCCAAATAGGGAAGGAGTATGTCCAGGCTGTATATTGTCTCCCTGCTTATTTAACTTAGATGCAGAGAAACGCTGGGCTGGAAGAAGCACAAGCTAGAATCAAGATTGCTGGGAGAAATATCAATAACCTCAGATATGCAGATGACACCACCCTTACGGCAGAAAGTGAAGAAGAACTAAAGAGCCTCTTGATGAAAGTGAAGGAGGAGAGTGAAAAAGTTGGCTTAAAGCTCAACATTCAGAAAAATAAGATCAAGGCATCTGGTCCTATCACTTCATGATAAATAGATGGGGAAACCATGACAGACTTAATTTTGGGGGGCTCTAAAATCACTGCACATGGTGACTGCAGCCATGAAATTAAAAGATGCTTGCTCCTTGGAAGCAAAGTTATGACCAACCTAGACAGCATAAAAAGCAGAGTCATTACTTTGCCAACAAAGGTCTGTCTGGTCAAGGCTATGGTTTTTCCATTAGTCATGTATGGATGTGAAAGTTGGACTACAAAGAAAGCTGAGCACAGAAAAATTGATGCTTCTGAACTGTGGTGTTGGAGAAGACTCCTGAGAGTCCCTTGGACTGCAAGGAGATCCAACGAGTCCATCCTAAAGAAAATCAGTCATGGGTTTTCATTGGAAGAACTGATGCTGAAGCTGAAGCACCAATACTTTGGCCATCTGATGTGAAGAACTTACTCATTGGAAAAGACCCTGATGCTGGGAAAGATTGAAGGCAGTAAGAGAAGGGGAGAACAGAGGATGAGATGGTTGGATGGCATCACCAGCTCAATGGACATGAATTTGGGTAAACTCCGGGAGTTGGTGATGGACAGGAAGGCCTGGTGTGCTGCAGTCCATAGGGATGCAAAGACTTGGACACAATTTTGAGACTGAACTGAACTGAACTGGACTGATTCAGGCATTAAGTGTTTTTAAATTACATTTTCTAAGATGTATCTCACTAATTATATCTCTTTATATTATGTCTGCCCCTTTAAAAATTTTTCATTGGAGTATTGTTGCTTTACAATATTGTATTGGTTTCCACTCTGCAGCTAAGTGAATCAGCAGTTCAGTTCAGTTCAGTCACTTAGTCGTGTCTAGCTTTTTGTGACCCTGTGAACCACAGCATGCCAGGCCTCCCTGTCCATCACCAACTCCCAGAGTTTACTCAAACTCATGTCCACTGAGTCGGTGATGCCATCCAATTATCTCATCCTCTGTTGTTCCCTTCTCCTTCTGCCCTCAATCTTCCAGCATCAGGGTCTTTTCAAATGAGTCAGCTCTTCATATCAGGTGGACAAAGTATTGGAATTTCAGCTTCAGCATCAGTCCTTACAATGAACACCCAGGGCTGATCTCCTTTAGAATGGATTGGTTGGATCTCCTTGCAGTCCAAGGGACTCTCAAGAATCTTCTCCAACACCACAGTTCAAAAGGATCAATTCTTCGGTGCTCAGCTTTCTTTATAGTCCAACTCTCACATCCACATATGACTAATGGAAAAACCATAGCCTTGACTAGATGGACCTTTGTTAACAAAGTAATGTCTCTGCTTTTTAATATACTGTCTAGGTTGGTCATAACTTTCCTTCCAATGAGTAAGCATCTTTTAATTTCATGGCTGCAACCATCATCTGCAGTGATTTTGGAGCCCAGAAAAATAAATTTAGCCACTGTTTCCACTGTTTCCCCATCTATTTGCCATGAAGTGATGGAATCAGATGCCATGATCTTAGTTTTATGAATGTTGAGCCTTAAGCAAACTTTTTCACTCTCCTCTTTCACTTTCATCAAGAGGCTCTTTAGTTATTCTTCACTTTCTGCCATCAGGGTGGTGTCATCTGCATATATGAGGATATTGATATTTCTCCCAGCAATCTTGATTCCAGCTTGTGCTTCATCCAGCCCAGCGTTTCTCATGATGTACTCTGCATATAGTATGTATACACGTATCCCCTCCTTTTTGAACTTCCTTCCCATAAAGGTCACCACGGAGCACTGAGCAGAGCTTCCTGTGAAATGCAGTAGGTTCTCATTAGTTATCTACATTATAAATAGTATCAGTAGTGTTCCACGCCCCCGAACTGTGCGGTGCATTTGTGACCTGTTTCCACACACCCACACATGTTCTGCAATCTAGTCTTTACAACCTAGAAGCATACTGTTTTGCTTTGTAATAGACTTATTTTTAGAGAAGTTGTATGTTCACGGCAAAACTGAAGAGCATGTATCGGAATCTCCCACATCCTGCCTGACCCACACATATAATTCTCCACCCACGATTACCAGGGTTCTTCACCAGATGATACTTTTGTTATGACTGATGAACTTGCACTCACATCATGATAACCCAAACTCCATAGTTTACATTAAGCTTCACTCTGTGCTGTACGTGCTATGGGTTTGGAGAAATACAGAATGGCATGTAATGTGTCTACCGTAACAGTGTCAAATAGAGTATTTTTACCATCCTAAAAATCCTCTGTGCTCCGCCTATTCATTTTTCCCATCCACAAATTTACAATCTCTGCCAATAGCTGCCATTTTCATCGTCTCCATAGTTTGATTTTTTGTAACCTGCCATACAGTTGGAACCATGTAGTAGGTAGCCTTTGCAGGTTGCCATCTTTCATTTAATTATATGCATTTAGATTTCCTCTATGTCTTTTTTTTTTTTTTTTTGGCCTTTTATTTATTTTTTTATTTTATTTTTTAACTTTACAATATTGTACTGGTTTTGCCATATATCAACATGAATCCACCACAAGTATACATGTGTTCCCCATCCTGAACCCTCCTCCCTCCTCCCTCCCCATCCCATCCCTTTCGGGCTGGTGCACTGGACGACCTCCATGTCTTTTCATAGCTTGATAATGCATTTGTTCAAGTGCTGAATAATATCCATTTTCTTAATATACCACAGTTTATTTATCTGTTCACCTACTATAAGACATGTTTTGTTTCCAAATTTTGGCAGTTATGAATAAAGCTGCTCTAGTCATTAGGATGCAGGTTTGTTGTGAACATAAGTTTTCACTTCCTTTGGATAAATACCAAGGAATTGCTGGTATTATTATTTGTTGTTTTAATTTGTATTTCTCAGTCAGTATATCATATGGGTCATCTTTTTGTGTGCTTATGTGACATGTATATTCTCCTTTGCTGACCTGGTAAGGTGTTCAGTGCAATTTTTCATCAATTTTTTCATTGTCTTTTTGTTGAATTTCTAGAGTTCTTTGTATAGTTTTATAATAATCCTTTATCGGATATCTTTTTTGCAATTTTTTTCACCCAGTCAGTGGCTTGTCATTTCATTCTTATATAAGTAATGTCTTCTTTAGAGCAGAAAATTTTATTTTCAATAAAATTCAGCTTGTCAATTCTTTGTTTAATAGCATGCTTTTGGTGTTTTATATAAAGTGAAGTCACTCAGTCGTGTCTGACTTTCCACGACCCAGTAGCCTGCAGCCTGCCAGGCTCCTCTGTCCATGGGATCCTCCAGGCAAGAGTAAGGGAGTGGGTTGCCATTTCCTTCTCCAAGGGATCTTCCCGACCCAGGATGAAACCCGGGTCTCCACATTACAGGCAGACACTTTACGGTCTGAGCCACCAGGGAAGATTTTATATGAGGACTTTTATATAAAAGTCACTCCTAAACAGAGTTATCTAGGTTTTCTCCAGTGTCATCATTACAGCTGTATAGTTTTGTGTTTTACATTTAGATCTTTTATCCATTTTAGATAATTTCTGTGAAGAGTGTAAGGTCTTCATCTAGATTCAGTTATCTTGCATGCAGATGTTCAGAGTAATTTTTAATAAAATAAATCTGACCCTATAATGGCTATGTCCATCCTCTTCAATGGCTTCCCAAAACTCTTAGGTCAGAATCGTTTACTATGGCCTTCTTGGCTGTATACTAAATGCCACTTGCCTATCTTTTCAAAATGATTTTAGAATTTTCTCCCTTATTCACAGGTATCTTGTTTCTGTGGCTACATTTCAGTTTCTGAAGGAGGTGATTATTCCAATCTCAGGGCTTTAAAATAGTCTGCTCCGCCTTATTGTAGCCATCCTCTCTTAATTACCATTTCATCTTCACACCTGAGTTTTAGGTCTTTGCTTCAGGGCCATCTTTCCTATTCCCTTCAAGTAGGTAAGGTACAATGTGAAGGATGCTGACTTTACACTCTATTTCTTGCTGCTCTTGTTCCAAGCATGAATTACAATGGCTTAAATGTTTGTTTGTTTTCTCAGATGGCTTGAAACTCCATGAAAACAGAGGTCTTATGTAACTCTAGTACCCTTAGCAGCATGCCAAAGAAATACCTGGTGTTCCTGAAATGTTCATTAAATAAGATTGGCCGTAACACTGTGGTTTTATTAAGAAGACAATAATAATTGTACCAGCTTAACACACAATTTTATAACAGGTGTCCATGTTGAGCCTCCAAAATTTCTTGCTCTTTATTTTCTTGCTCTTTATTTTCTTTATATATGTATTTTGCTCTTATCTTTAGTCTTATAAGAATGAATATAAGTTTTTAATTTTTGTGATACAAATTAGTCGTGCATGATGATAAAACTTCAAGTAGTAATATAACATCCAACAATGAATTAGATTAAAGAAGAAAAATTCTCCTACATGAGATATGTCACTTAAAAAATAAAACAAAGTGTACTACTTGTAACTGAATGGAGGTTAGAATATATTTCAAATATTACCTCCTTGCTATTTTCTGTTAAGAAAGTCATTTGGCCTTGTCAGAGATGGCTGATAAAGTTTAGTGCTCACAAATGCAGTAAACACTTCCCCATGTACATTCCCACACAAATTTTTAAATTTTCAGTCTGGAGTATTTTCTGAGAATAAATATTTCTTCTCTCAAATTTTCAGCAAATAAGTTTCCATTTAATAACATTAGTTAAAATTGATGATGCCACAATATAAATAAGTTAAATGAATAGAGGTGTTTATTTTTCACATGTTTCTCTTACTAAGATTTAATGACTACCCTGCCCTCAGAGAAAGCAAAAAGCTGAGATGATCCCAGAATGAGTGTTAATTCATTACTGAATAGGTCCCCAAAGTTATTAAAATATATAACTATTGGAGTACGTTTGGTTAGTGACATGCTTTCAGGAAACTGGGGACAAAATATTTCTGATTAAATTAAAGCATTTTTCTTCTGCTTCTGGAAATCCTATATGAGTACCTTCAAACTTTCTCTATTTGTGGGAGACTTCTCAAAAGGTGGATAATTATAAGAGCACACAAGTTATCATGAGAGTAAATTTTTTCCTGTGATGTACTTAACATGAGAAGATATCAAATAGTACACTTGAACATGATCTTGATTTTATTATTTAGGCATTGATTTTTGAATAAGTAACAAGTGGTAGTGAATACCCTATCCATTGGCCGTATTATTACCTTAATGTATGCGAGCTTATAATCAAAATCTTGTTACACATTAAGTAAGAATTATTTTATAGAGGGACAATTATTTGCTTGCTGTTCCTTTTGAGGAAACCTCAAAATATTATCTTAGGGCTGGAAGGAATAGGAGCAGCCAGGACTGACATTGTCAAAAACAAGATAGAGCTGATTCAGGATTTTTAACGTGATTTAAATTCACACTGACTATTAACCTTCATATTTGCATTTGGGTAAGCTTCTGAATTATTCTATGAAAAATAAATTTAAAAAAAAACACACATTAGAATGATGTGTCTCATACAAATCAGAAATTTCCAAGGAATCAATAGAGAAATAAGATAGAAATATTTAGAAGTCTGGGAAAGATTGGCAGAGTTAGAAATCAATGTCAGGAAACATTAGTTAAAACATTCACCATGAGTGGACGTAGATGTAACTCCACTGGTACTGAATGATAAGTATCTTTTTTGTCATAAATTGCTGTTGTCCCAGCGTGTCCAACCCTTTGCGACTCCACCGACTACAGCATGCCAGGCCTCCCTGTCCATCACCAACTCCCAGAGTTTACCCAAATTCATGTCCACTGAGTCAGTGATGCCATCTAACCATCTCATCCTCTGCGTCCCTTTCTCCTCTCACCTTCAATCTTTCCCAGTATCAGGGTCTTTTCAAACTCCATTGGTAGTGAATGGTAAGTATCTTTTTTCTCATAAATTGCTGTTGTTCCAGTCATGTCCAACTCTTTGCAACTCCAGGGACTGCAGCACGCCAGGCCTCTCTGACCTTCACCATCTCCAGGAGTTTGGAGCCCAGTTTCATGACCACAGATTCAGTGGTGACACCCAGCCATCTCAGCCTCTGACACCCTCTTCTCCTGCTCTCAATCATTCCCTGCATCTCTTGAATATTTCCTTGTAGATAACTGTTCAATCCTAGTAAACAAGCTATATTCAACAATTCCCTCCTTTTTTTCTAAATGTTTCAATGCATAGAGCTTGTTGAGATGAAATGTGAATGCATTCTATCAATATTTCATTTGATAAAAAATGTTGACTCTTTGAGAAAAGAAAGGAAACCTATTTCACAAAACACTCAAATAGTCTCTTTCCCATTGATGTCAGATTGCTTTGCTATTATAACTATATTTTCTTGACAATTTTGTAAAAGCCACAAAAAGTTATATCTAAAGTACTATCCTAAAAATGGGGGGATCAATATTCTACCCAATTTATTGAACAGTCTGACATTGCCAATGTGATTTCATAAAATTTTACGGGGTTTGCTTTGATTTTCTAACTAGGCTATTTAATCAAATTATTTTAGAACCTCTCTTTTCTTCTCATTACTATCTTATCATCTTTGGTAAAGCTTCTCGTAACTGATAAACACACACACATTGATACACACACACAGAGTACAGTAGAAAATTTCACTGTCACTTCTGAGTCTCCATTTGACAAAATTTGGGGGAAGAGTAGGCCCCTAACATATATACATACTATGCATGGCAAAAATACACCTGAGACATTAGGTACTGTGAAGCCATATATTTAAAAGTAGTAAATCATGCTAATGGCTAAATAAAATATATACCCTGACAAACATAACTTATTACAATATAGAATAAAAGTGTAAGGTTATTTTTTTAACCTAAAAGTAAGCAATATATCAAAGATAAATTAATAATAAAACATGTATGGGTAATGACCTTATAAGCTACTGATATTTGAAGGAGAAATAAAAAAGTGTGCATAATTTATAAACTAGTAGATAGAGTAAATATGTTATGACCAGGATTTTCAAATAATGGCATTTGATTGATAGTGATACCACAAAGGATTTAACAATTGTATTTGTGTTCAAAGCACTCAAATTTGGATAAGATTTTACATAAATATAAAAATATGCTAATGCTAATGTAAAAATAATTTCTTCATGTTCTCAAAACAAGTATATTCTCAAAACTTAAATATGTCTATTAAAAGGCATGCATAAATTATAATTAATGCATATTGAAATTTTAAATAAAAATTCTTTAACTCATTTTTCTTTGTGTTAATTTTTATTCAACTTTATTTTTGTTTTCACAAAAACAATAATATTTTAATCTCAACATTCAGTGCCCAAGCTGTTGTTAATAAAAATAACTGTTGTTATAATTTCATCCATTAACATATAGACCTATATATGTACAAAAGTAGCTCAACATGAATTATGGAATACTGCAAAAGTATCCTCAGTCAACTAGTGTAAACATTATTAAAATTGTGCTAATGATTAATTCTGAAAAATAAATTAGTACATGGGAAAAAAAAAAAGAAAATGAATGCCCGAACATTACTGATAAAGTTGGAAATAATATTTTCTATATAATAATCAATTGGCATTTATACTACATAAAAACAAAGTTTATTAATATCTTTTTTGTTCCACAAGCACTGTGTTACTGGAATTCTTCTCACTCTAAAGCAGTGCCTATCCCCAAAAATATTAGGGGTGGCGTACCTCATTTACCTGTTATTTTAAAGATATAGGGCAGAAATGTGGAGACATGTTTCTTGGGGATCTTAAAGGTTGTAGTCACTAATACAACTGAATTGCACTATGCCACCTTTTAGCTTTAGAGCTGAGTGAAAACCATTCATATATTCTTAAATTTTTATAAATACACTAAATCCAATTTTACACTTGCAATATGTGGTGTCTCTTGAATTACGCAGCCCTTCACAGGGACCTTCTGCCCTGCTCTAAAACAAAAGGATGAAGAGGCTGTGAGGGAGGTGAGACACAGCGCTTGCACATCCTCTTGGAACAAAGGAATTTCACACTAAGCAAGACGTCCATTTTAAAATTTTCTGTAAAAAATATTCTACATAGCATAGTAGTGAGTGGAAGACAGGGCTCCAAACTACCTGGGCAGTTTCTAAAGCCTGTACACCACAGCTTCAGAGGAAGGGCACTACGGTCATCAGTTCAGTCCAGTCACTCAGTCGTGTCCGACTCTTTGCGACCCCATGAATTGCAGCACGCCAGGCCTCCCTGTCCATCACCAACTCCCAGAGTTCACTCAGACTCATGTCCACTGAGTTGGTGATGCCATCCAGCCATCTCATCCTCTGTTGTCCTCTTCTCCTCCTGCCCCCAGTCCCTCACAGCATCAGGGTCTTTTCCAATGAGTCAACTCTTCGCATGAGGTGCTCAAAGTATTGGAGTTTCAGCTTTAGCATCAGTCCTTCCAATGAACAACCAGGACTGATCTCCTTCAGAATGGACTTGTTGGATCTCCTTGCAGTCCAAGGGACTCTCAAGAGTCTTCTCCAGCACCACAGTTCAAAAGCATCAATTCTTCGGTGCTCAGCTTTCTTCACAGTCCAACTCTCACATCCATACATGACCACAGGAAAAACCATAGCCTTGACTAGATGGACCTTTGTTGGCAAAGTAATGTCTCTGCTTTTCAGTATGCTATCTAGGTTGGTTATAACTTTCCTTCTAAGCAGTACGCATCTTTTAATTTCATGGCTGCAGTCACCATCTGCAATGATTTTGGAGCCCAGAAAAATAAAGTCTGACATTGTTTCCACTGTTTCCCCATCTATTTCCCATGAAGTGATGGGACCAGATGCCATGATCTTCGTTTTCTGAATGTTGAGCTTTAAGCCAACACTTTTACTCTCCTTTTTCACTTTCATCAAGAGGCTTTTTAGTTCCTCTTCACTTTCTGCCATAAGGGTGGTGTCATCTACATATCTGAGGTTATTGATATTTCTCCCGGCAATCTTGATTCCAGCTTGTGCTTCTTCCAGCCCAGCATTTCTCATGATGTACCCTGCATATAAGTTAAATAAGCAGGGTTTCTCATGATGTACCCCGCATATAAGTTAAATAAGCAGGGTGACAATATACAGCCTTGATGTACTTTGGGGCTTCCCAGATGGCACGAAGGGTAGAGAACCTGCCTGCCAATGCAGGAGATGTAAGAGATGCAGGTTTAATCCCTGGGTCGGGAAGATCCCCTAGAGAAGGAAATGGCACCCCACTGCAGTATTCTTGCCTGGATAATCCCATGGACAGAGGAGCCTGGTGGGCTACAGTCCCTGGGGTCACAAAAAGTTGGACACCACTGAAATAGATGACTATAATTTAGTGTTATTCATTCCTCTAATTTATGGCAGTGCTTTCCAAACCTCTGTGGACTTCACAGTCACCTAGGAAGTTTGATTTAAAAAAGTATTACTGGACCTTACTTGAAAATTGTATTTCAGTGGGACCATACTTTAAGAAACAGTGATTTAAAAAGTCACATTCTTAAGAACTACCTTTGAAAAAAAGGATGATTGAGACAATAGCTGATAGATCACCAAGAAAGAATGGATTTCTATTGAAAAGCATAAAATCAGAAATGATTCAAGCATGTAAAACCACCAGGCATAGTCTGGATGGAATGATTCTGAGTTGCAAAGGAGTAGCCTTGGATGTCAACTTAGACCATAGCAGAAAAAATCCAGGATGATGGTGGATTCACAATTTAGCAAAGTCAGGACTGGTCATTCCTTCTCTTTCTATAATAATCTTCTTGTTAAATGGTGAGATAGCACATACCAGTAAATAAAACTCATTCCATATTTTGCCAAGCTCTTTTGTAAGGGCTGTGCTACTTTATAGCCAATATGATATTCATAGTACTCATATGTTTCAAATCTGTGGGATAGCATACATTCAGGAGCAATTTATCATGCACATCTATAACTGTGCTGCAATGTAAAATAAGCGGCTTACATTATTGATGAAAAAATTCTTGAATGATAAAAAAAACTCTGCATTAAAAATACCTTTTATCATGAAATTCAATCCAGACAGTATTTTACTATTATTCTTGTTTTGGGCATATATTTTATATTAGAGTAAAATGGTATAGAATACAAGATAAGAACTAGATTTGCGTTAAGGAGACAAACAAGCAACAACAAAAGCAAGAATAAAAAATAATATATTGATTGTTTAACGCCTAATGCGATCAGCTTTGAATCCAATTACACAGTAAGAGAGACATTCAATATCACTCAGTGAAGATGAGTTTATCAGCCCTGAGCCAAAAGGGACAAGAAAATGAACAACTCTAAAAAGATAAAAGCAAAACAGATGCCCTTGCTGTCAAGACGGTACACGAGGTCAGGCGGCTGTCTCCTTGCCTGAGTCCAACCTTAGAGACGCCACAAAAGGAACACGATTTTGAATGGATAGGAATAATCAAAATGAAGACTACAAGAGCTCCATGGGGTGGGAGCGGACAGGCAGAGTGTAAGAGGGTGGGACCGCATTC
Organism: Bos indicus; assembly: GCF_029378745.1. Taxonomy (NCBI): domain Eukaryota; kingdom Metazoa; phylum Chordata; class Mammalia; order Artiodactyla; family Bovidae; genus Bos; species Bos indicus. The sequence continues at coordinate 105,127,430 of NC_091766.1, forward strand.
CCAGAGAACTGTCTTCCAACAGATTGTTGAGTTGAGGCCTTGTTCTTTGCTTTGCTGCTGTTCATGGATCGCAAGGTCCAGTAACCCAGCAGACTGAGCCCAGCGCTGGGGGGGTGAGTGGGCGGATAACGCGAGGGCCGCCCAGAGCTCTTCTGAGGACAAAGCAGACCCAACGGAAGTAGGACTGGGACCACCCGCAAGCATCCTGACTTCCTGTCCCTTTTCCAAGACTGTATACACTAAAAGCAGTGGGCAACTGCAGAAGAGAAAGAAAATTCAGTTTCTGGTCTTACGTTTAGATCTTTAATCCATTTTATTTTTTTTGTACGGTGTTAGAAAGTGTTCTAGTTTCATTCTTTTACAAGTGGTTGACCATAAAACTCCTAGAAGAGGACATGGGCAAAACACTCTCCGACATAAATCACAGCAGGATCCTCTATTACTTACCTCCCAGAATATTGGAAATAAAAGCAAAAATAAACAAATGGGACCTAATTAAAATTAAAAGCTTCTGCACAACAAAGGAAACTATTAGCAAGGTGAAAAAACAGCCTTCAGAATGGGAGAAAATAATAGCAAATGAAGCAACGGACAAACAACTAATCTCAAAAATATACAAGCAACTCCTGCAGCTCAATTCCAGAAAAATAAACAACCCAATCAAAAAATGGGCCAAAGAACCAAACAGACATTTCTCCAAAGAAGACATACAGATGGCTAACAAACACATGAAAAGATGCTCAACATCACTCATTATCAGAGAAATGCAAATCAAAACCACTATGAGGTACCATTTCACACCAGTCAGAATGGCTGCGATCCAAAAGTCTACAAGCAACAAATGCTGGAGAGGGTGTGGAGAAAAGGGAACCCTCTTACACTGTTGGTGGGAATGCAAACTAGTACAGCCACTATGGAGAACAGTGTGGAGATTCCTTAAGAAACTGGAAATAGAACTGCCTTATGATCCAGCAATCCCACTGCTGGGCATACGCACTGAGGAAACCAGAAGGGAAGGAGACACGTGCACCCCAATGTTCATCGCAGCACTGTTTATAATAGCCAGGACATGGAAGCAACCTAGATGCCCATCAGCAGATGCATGGATAAGAAAGCAGTGGTACATATACACAATGGAGTATTACTCAGCCATTAAAAAGAATACATTTGAATCAGTTCTAATGAGGTGGACGAAACTGGAGCTGATTATACAAAGTGAAGTAAGCCAGAAAGAAAAACACCAATACAGTATACTAACCCATATACATGGAATTTAGAAAGATAGTAACGATAACCCTGTATGCAAGACAGCAAAAGAGACACAGATGTATAGAACAGTCTTTTGGACTCTGTGGGAGAGGGAGAGGGTGGGTTGATTTGGGAGAATGGCATTGAAACATGTATAATATCATATATGAAACAAATTGCCAGTCCAGGTTCGAGGCATGATACTGGATGCTTGGGGCTGGTACACTGAGGAGATGGTATGGGGAGGGAGGAGGGAGGGGGGTTCAGGATGGGGAGCACGTGTACACCCGTGGTGGATTCATGTTGATGTATGGCAAAACCAATACAATGTTGTAAAGTAATTAACCTCCAATTAAAATAAATAAATATATAAAATAAAAAAAAAGAAAATTCACCTAAGAGAATTTCCAATCTCTCCATATTCTGGTTTTAGGCATTTGGCTTACAAATAAAATTTGCCTGAGATGTTAATCGTGTTATCCAACCTGACATTTCTCTATTTTTACATGTGCTTTTTGTTCTGTCTTATGTATTATTTACTGATACAGTGGAGAACAATTTACAACTGCTAAGAATAAAGGTAAACTTTTTTTAAAACAATGGCTGATTCACTTGAAGGATGGGGTACAGAACATTTTCTGTTTATTAATGAAGGATGGCAAAGTTTGTGCTGCCTTAAGGCTGTGTCCCACACTCCCACCCCAGACTCCTTACAGTGTGTTATGCCAAACTCGTCTCCATTTGGAGATAACATTAAAAGTATTCAGAGATTTTTGAAGTATTTCCTGTTTGCTGTAAAAAAGTTTTGACCCTTTTACGGAATTTTCCCAGTGACATACTAATTCCCAAAGGGAACAATGCTTGAAGTATTTAGGATACTATTGCTCTAGATTGGATTTACAATACTGATAAGGTCTAATGAAAGGGAGAATAGAAAAGTGGCCCAAAGAAATCTAGAGAAATTCTTGGGGTGATCCCTCACACCTAGGCAACTTTCTTAGCCTTACATTGAAATTAGGTGAAAACTTAAATCATATTTTACTAAGGGAACAACAGTTTTCTCAGATTCATGTGAACCTCATAAAGAAGAAGTGCTCCTCTATCCGTCAAATGTAAATCAGCCAAGAGTATAAACCACATACACATAGCTGGAAAGCAATACAGCTGTGGCTATCAAACCCAGGAGTACCCAAAGCTGAAATCCCTGGTGTCATTAACGAAGACGGTGCTGCCCAGAATAGGATTTTGTGTGAACAGGAAATACTGAGGTTTCACGCCATAGAGCTACTTGCTGCCTGAAAACCAAAGGCAGATGTGCATTGCTTACTGGAATAGTAGAACTGCTTTCAAATTCCAGCTGACCATTTCCAGCCCTTCGTCCCAAACTCAGGAGCTATAAAGGTGAACAGGGTGGCACTGGTGTCCTGCTGTCTCCTGTAAGTGCTAAAGGGCGTACTTACTCATCAGTCAGGCTAAGTCAGCTGGACGGAAGAAGGGACTCAAATGTTATGGCTGTTGTATATATGTAACCACGTAACCATCCTATTTAGATTCATTGGCAAAGGGGCCACCCAAATACAACTTACAGCATTTGAGAACTTTTTATACTGAGAAAATATGACCTGTGCACGTGGCCCTTTGGGCCAGTTCAGTGTACTGATTTTTTGTGGCTTCTGTTACTGAATTTTCAGTTGGTTGATGTTTTACATACTTGTATTTCCCCATTTCATAAGTGCAGAAGGAAGCCTCTTGATAAAAAGAGCTGACATAGAAAAGCATGGTTACTGGGGAACCTCACGACTCCAGTGACTCCTTTAAACTAGAAGTCTTCAGGTGTGAACATTTTAATGATTGGAGTCTGGCAAAAGAAGGCAGCTTCTGCCTGGAAGTGATCTTCGAGGTTTAGGACTTGTTGCCTCCCGGGCAAAGCTACCAAGAACACCACTTGGAAAACAGCTATTATCTTGCAACTGGCCTCTTGTTGAAATTGAATGCATAACCCCTGGCCTTGTGAAACGGCAGTCTGACATCTATATTCTTGGGTGGGCCAGCTTATACACAGTGCTGGAAAGAATTCTTTGCACTCTGAGCTTCTCTTTTGCAATGTAACACAGTGTGTGTGTATGTGTGTGTGTGTATCAAATGTTCACTTACACTCACCTGAGGAAATTTGGGCTGGGAAATCTAAATTATACTCTAAACTCTAAATTTATGATGGATTTCTGCTCTTTCTTACATGCCATCTGACAAGTTTAGAAAGAAAATAAATTTCAAGGAAAAGCAGACAAAGAAATTAGAACTGCATGCTCTTATCTTTATCCAATAAAGCATATGTGAATTCGTTTATGTGAGACTACATAGGATAAGCATCATGGGAGACACAAAATTAATTGATTCACTAAAGTCAAGTAATGTAAGTAAATATGGCAGGTCGTATATAACCTTGATACTCAAGTTGTGGTCAGACTACCAGGAGCATCAGCGTAACCTTAAAAACTTGCTGGGAATGCTGAATCTCTGTCCCTACTTCAATCATACTAAATAAAAATCTGCGTTTTGATGAGACCTTCAGGTTAATTGTATGAACATTATTAATTGGGGAGAAACACTGGCATAGGAGACGACAGACATCTGCAGAAGCTACGGTGAGGAGGAGAAAGCGCAACCCATATATAGCTTAAGACTTTCGTCTTTTTAATACATAATTGTATAGATTTTATAACATTTAAAGAAAAGCTATAATCTAACTTCTAGAACAAAATTTCCAGTATTTGTACTTTTAATTCTTTAAATAAAAATATTAAATACTTTTGACAATTCACAAAACATATCTATGTATCAGACTTTGGTGGAGGCAAAAGTTTTACATTCTTCTCTACGTTTTTCACATTTTACTTTTTTCTGATGTAGGACAATCCCCCTGACACATGACAATCCCCCTGACATATGATAGAAGGGGCAGAGGAAAAAAAATAAGACTGGTGTATCATTACAACCTAGATGCAAAAATTAGATAGCAAAGAGGTTTATGAGTGCAGAATTTGAATTTATATAGCTTTAGTTTGAGTCATTGTTTCAATAAGTGTACACTATACTGTTTTGGCAATTATTTAATTTCTTTGCTTGTTCCATCAGCAAAATGAGTAACTTCTGCCGTGTAGGATAGCTGGAAGGATTAAATAAGATGATGCCAGTTAGGTGTTTACTATGATGTCCAGAATGGAATAAACTAATATGATCAATGTTCCCTCCATTTAATGTAATGATCCCCAGTTCTGCACATTAGGATCACCTAGGGTGCTATTGAAAAATTATCAATCTCTGATTCCTATTCTAAAACAACTATATCAGAATCTCCATGGGTGTGGTAAAGACTTGGATATTTGGAAAACTAGGAGTTTCTAATGTGTGGTCAGATTTAATCATTACTTTTCTTTTCCCAATTTATCCATAGGAGTTTCTCACTTGTTCTCAAGTCATTACAGGGCTTCCTATGTGGCCCAGTGGTCAAGAATCTGCCTGCCAATGCAAGAGGCATCGGTTTGATTCCTGGGTCTGGAAGATCCACTGGAGAAGGAAATGGCAACCCACTCCAGTATTCTTTCCTGAAAAAATGCCTTGGACAGAGGAGCCTGACAGCCTACAGTTCATAGGGTCGCAAAGAGCTGGACGAGACTGAGCAACAGAGCACAGAGACACATAACCATGAGACCACGGAGCTGCAGCGTGTGTTTCCTGGTTTTATGGAAGGTGATGTGCAGGAGTACCAAGTTTTCTTTCCATGTTCGGGAACTGTTTCTGATCCTGAAACAAGTGGATCTTGTTTCCTTTTCTCAGGCTGAGCGTGTTCTGACCCTCCCATACATAAGCTAGTTTAGAAGTGTCTCTTCATGTTGGCACTGCTCTGGTGCTTAGTCACTAAGTCCTGTCTGACTCCTTTAAACAACTGGTGTTAACTTATTTTTTTCCTTCCTTGGGTTCAAAAACCATTAAACTAGCTGGCCATAATTACTTAAGCAATATTTAGAGGAAAACTGAAGAAAATCCAGGCACAGAATGGACACAAGCAATGAAACATGTTAACCACAAACCTCCAAATGCCAATGATTTGATGAAATCCCAGGTAAATATAATTCCCACATTTCCTTTTGTTTAACTTTTCTTTTGTTTCAGAAGAGAACTTATTCTCACATCACTTGTTAACCTTGAGGAGAACAATTTACGATTCCTTAGCATACTTTGGGAGAAGGCAATGGCACCCCACTCCAGTACTCTTGCCTGGAAAATCACACGGATGGAGAAGCCTGGAAGGCTGCAGTCCATGGGGTCGTGAAGAGTCAGACACGACTGAGCGACTTCACTTTCACTTTTCACTTTCACGCATTGGAGAAGGAAATGGCAACCCACTCCAGTGTTCTTGCCTGGAGAATCCCAGGGACGGGGGAGCCTGGTGAGCTACTGTCTATGGGGTCGCACAGAGTCAGACACGACTGAAGTGACTTAGCTGCAGCAGCAGCAGCAGAAGCATACTTTGAGATATTTATTTTTATCTTGATATATTTTATTACTGAATTCAAAGATGATAGCATTCTCCACAATATAAAATCTCAAGAAAACAAAAACTATTTAGTTTCAGGTAATGTCAACATGTCTCCCCAGGTGGCTCAGTAGTAAAGAATCCGCCTGCCAATGCAGGAGACCCTGGAGACGTGGGTTTGATCCCTGGCTCAAGGAGATCCCCTGGAACAGGAAATGGCAACCCACTCCAGTATTCTTGCCTGGGAAATCCCATGAACAGAGGAGTCTGGAGGCTATAGTCCATGGGATCACAAAGAGTCAGGCACAACTGAAGACACACAGGGTTAACACAGGTTGGCTCTGTTGGATCTGGATGCTACTCCAGGAAAACAAAGTGCCCTTTTCTTCATGTGATTCTGGCTCCTTTCTTCCACACTTTTTTAAGCTTCCTTCCCTTCTTCTCCTCCTTCTTTTTCCTCTTATCCTTCTTCTTCCTCATTAGAGCTAGTGAACTCACTTTAATTGGTATTTCTCTTCTTGAACACTAAGACTGAATGAGAACAATGTGGTTTCTATATACCTCTAAGTTCTACATACTTAAACTCTTTATGGGTGTGGATGGCACACATCTTCCTAAATCATAGATCTGATCACGCGTATCCTCAGCTCAGGCATCTTCAATGATTCTTGTTGCTTCTCAGAGCCTCTTTTCTTTAGCTTACATTTAGAGATCTTACATTTAGAGACCTACTTCCAAATATTTCTCTTTACACTCACCATATGTCAATGATTCAGTGAGTCTTCTTTATATACCATATTCTCCAGACTTTTCTCCCTACTCAACATACATTCTGTCTTTACTCAAGATGTCCTTCTATTTTGTTTAAGAGCAATTTTATTGCATTTATATGACTTCCTTTTATATAGAATTGCATTCTAATAGATACGCCAGGTGGCTCAATAGTAAAGAATCCGCCTGCCAATGCAGGAATGCAGGAGGCATGGGTTCAATCCCTGGGTCAGGAAGATCCCGTAAAGGAGGACAGGCAACCCCCTCCAGGTTCTTGTCTGAAAAATCCCATGGACAGAGTAGCCTGGAAGACCACAATCCACAGTGTTGCAAAGAGTCAGAGACCGCTGGGTGACTGAGCACACAGCTATCATTTAAGAAAGAATTTGAGTTTCAATACTCATTTATTATTACTTACATTTTCAGAAAGGTTTCTCATAGTATGTGATTTATTTCCATATACATATATATGCATGTGTATAAACACAAATAATAGTCAAAATTAATGATTAAAAAGTTATAAGCATAAAGCAAATGGAATGAATACAAAATACATCAGAAGTAGTAAGGGAGAAAGCTGGCTGAACATCAAATGTATGTGTGTGTCTGTGTCTAATGATTTACAGACATGATTGGCAGAAATGGTACCAGGGTTGTATTTTTGAAAGAGGTATCTTTCCTTATAGTACTTTTAATCTCCTTTTGAAGTTTGAGTAATTCTCTGTGAGTTCTTTGATGATAACTCTTGTCACCAATTTATTTTCATTTAACTAACAAAATGAAACTTGGACTCGTTAACTAAGCTCTTGTCCTTGAGAGAAAATATCATTTGGCCTTGGTAATGCAATTAATCTATATTGAAGTAAAGATCATTTATTTTTTAATGGACTGCATACATAAAACCCCTTTTTAGCACACATCTTTTATGTTTGTAGCTTGTTCAATTGTTTACTATAAACAATGGTTGGAAAATAGAATTTCTTTAAAATGAATGTAAAGCTAAAGTTATTACCACTTTAAATATGTCAGTGGTATTGCCTGCTAGAATGCTATGGAATCATTTTATTAGTTTATGGAACTATTGTTAGAAACTTTTCAAATTTAGGTAAGCATTTTACTGACAGTACAATTGCATTAATATATAAGGATGCATTCAAAATAAATTTCATATTGCCAGTTCAAAGGCAAACTTTGAACTGTGAAATATATATTTTGAACATGTGAAATATATATTTTTATCAGACAATTATACTGTAAAGAAATGAAGTAAGGAATAAATAAACTTAGCATCTGTTATAGCTTAAACCTATCAACATTCTTTTCAGTATCCTTTCTATGCATTAATGTCATATGAAAAGTCTTTAGTTAAAGAGTGAAATAGGTGGATTTTTTTGACTCATATCTAGTTTAAATTTTGAGAAAAATGTAGACTATTAATGATGAAAACTTAAATGCTAGAGTAGCTTGCTAGCAAAGAATATGTCCACAAAGGAAACGTACAATAACTGAATCACACTTCGTATTATTTTTAAGGAAGAACTTAGATTTACTTTATGATTAGTCATCCTTGAAAACCAGGTGGGGTTTTCAAATCATATAAATTTAAATGTAGTGGGCACTAAATACATACTTTTTGTCAAATAAGTATTTATGGTACACTTAAGGAAAGCAGGAGTCTTACCTAGAGAATAGGTGTAAAATGGGGTTAAACTGCTTATTAAGATGATTTTTTCTAATTATCTATATTGTTCTTTCTCATTTCATGTAATTTTTAATTATAGACCAAAGAAGATGACTAGTTTTACTCATATAAAAACTTTATGCTTTTCCTGATCATAGGCTGTTTCCATACGAAGTCACTCTAAATATTTTAGAAAAGAAATACAAAACAAATACAGAAACGCTGTATCAATTTTTTTTAATTGAGAAAGAGATACTTAATAATTAATTGAGCTTTTTGTTTTAAAAGTCCAGGAATGGATTTTAATTGCATGGAATCAACAAATTGCTTTTGGTTTCCCTTTGACTAACATCACCTATAAACACCAATTTTAAGTATGAATTATATTCAATATATTCAGAAACTATTTTAGAAGTCTTTAAAATTCATATTTAAAATAATTTATAAGGAATTAAATTGACAAAGCACTAATAAAATTTCTATTTCTTGTGAAATATTATTTTATTAATTGTATTGGTTTTGTGTACAAAATTTTGTGATTTCTTTAAACAATCCAATCAAGACACTCTATCCTAATTTACAGCTCTTATGCTAACTATTCTATGTAGGAGTGAAGTGTACAAAAATCTTGTAGCTCTGAAGAATAATATTCATTGTCATAATTATAAATAAGAACAATCACAAGACTATATTTAAAGGGAAATACTACCAAGCAGAAACTTTAAATAAAAATAATTATGGAATAATAGAAAAAATATTGGTAGCCAAAATAGATTCTAAAGAACCTCTTGATGAGGGTGAAAGAAGAGCGTGAAAAGGTGGCTTAAAACTCAACATTCAAAAAACTAAGATCATGGCATACAGTCCCATCACTTCATGGAAAATAGATGGGGAAAAAGTGTAAACAGTGATAGATTTTATTTTCTTTGGTTCCAAAATCACTGAGGATTGTAGACTGTAGCCACAAAATTAAAAGACAGCTTTGCCCTTGGAGAAGACTCTTGAGAGTCCCTTAAACTGCAAGGAGATCCAACCAGTTCATCCTAAAGGAAATCAGTCCTGGTTGTTCACTGGAAGAACTGATGTTGAAGCTGAAGCTCCAATACTCTGGCCACCTAATGCAAGAGCTGACTCATTTGAAAAGACCTGATGCTGGGAAAGATTGAGAGAGGGAGGAGAAGGAGACAACAGAGCATGAGATGGTATCACCAACTCAATGGACATGGGTTTGGGTGGACTCTGGGAATTGGTGATGGACAGGGAGGCCTGACGTGCTGCAGTCCATGAGGTCACAAAGAGTTGGACATGACTGAATGACTGAACTGACCTGAACTTGCTCCTTGGAAGAAAAGCTATAACAAATATAGATAGTGTATTAAAACCGACAAAGGTCCATATAGTTAAAGCTATGGCTTTTCCAGTAGTCATGCATGCATGTGAAAGTTGGACCATAAAGAAATCTGAGCACTGAAGAATTGATGCTTTTAAGTTGTGGTGATGGAGAAGACTCTTGAGAGACCCATGGACAGCAAGGCAATCAAACCAGTCAATCCTAAAGGAAATCAACCCTGAATATTCATTGAAAGGACTGATGCTGAAGCTCCAATACTTTGGTTATCTGATCCCAAGAGTCAATTTATTGGGAAAGACTCTGATGTTAGGAAAGATTGAGAGCAAGAGAAGGGGAGACAGAGTATGAGATGGCATCACTGATTCAATGGACATGAGTTTGAGCAAACTTGGATATAGCAAAGAAAACAAAGAAGCCTAGCATGTCAAACTTCAGGGTGTCACAAAGAGCTGAACACGACTTAGTGACTGAACAACAGTAATAGATTCAACTTCTTTCAGACATACCAGAAAAATATTTATACAGGAAACTTTTATTAGGAAAAAAATCTGTCATTCTTTTTTCTATCTATTAATGAGGAGATTGTTTTAGATTTTTCTTTTATATTTTCTGTCATTAGGACACACAAGTAATAAGCACATAAAGAACTACTCAAATTAATGTTAAAAACACATATATGATCTAAGTCCAAAGTTGGAGAGTTTTAAAATGATTTTTCTATATAAGAGAATTTCAAAAATTTAAACTCTTTTTAAGAAATATATAGCTTCACATCCAAGCAGTTGAAAAACTTGAGAAACCTAGATGTAATTTCTAAATCTAGTTGGCATTTACAAGCTTCTAAATATAACATGAGCCTCTTAACTTAAGCACAGCAACTATTTTTAAGTTTTTGATGAACTTCTGCTAGGGTGATTTCAGGGAAATCAATAGAGATTTCAGGGAAGGGATTTATATCAAGTTACTCATATGGCTATACATACATTTCTGAAATCCAATTAATAACAATAATAATAACTTCTATTATTCATCAGGCAGTAACAAGTATGTGTGAAACCATAATCTGTGGGTGCTGTTATCCCTTTTACACAGTTAGGAAATGAGACCTAGTCTAAGTAGTTTGACCAAGATCACAAAGTTAGAAAGAGATCCAGGTATAAAACCTAGGGCTGTCTGACTTCTAGGGCTTCCCAGATGACACTAGTGGTAATGTCCCTGCTGCCAATGCAGGAGACGTAAGAGACGCGGGTTTGGTTTCTCTGTTGGGAAGATTCCCTAGAGTAGGACACAGCAACTCACCCCAGTATCCTTGCCTGGAGAATCCCATGGACAGAGAGCCTTGTGGATTACAGTCCATAGTGTCTCAAAGAGTCAGACATGACTGAACCGACTTAGCGCCGATGTATGTCTGACTCCAAAGTTAGCGTCCACTTTGGTACGGTTTAGCTCCTGAAATGTTTCTATACCACTGGGATAAAAAAAATACATTTGCAGTTGTCTCTGGTGGGTGGTTCATTTTCTTCATCCATATCCATACTCCAAATCCCTTAATGAAGTCAGTGAACTGTCTTGGACACTGAGGCAAGAATTAAGTATTAGCATTTTCCCTAAAGAGCTAATATAATAGCATTCTTGGCAAGACACTATACTGTATTGTTTTATTTGTATATGTACAGGAGTGGGAATTACTGAACGCATGGTGCCTTGTACAATTTCAGCCAAAAGGTAGCTACTGGACTGCTTAACTTATGGTAAGTAGGTACTTCCCTAGAAAAGATGTTGAAAGTTAGCAATAGAAAATAACATTGTGTGTGCACTAGTGACTACAGTTTGGACTTCTGCCTAAAGGAGTTGAAGATACATTAAAGTAGTAAAGCAAAGCTTAGACCTGTTGAGATATATATGGTAAAGAACTCACCTGCTAATGCAGGACAACTAAGAGATGCCGGTTTGATCCCTGGGTCGGGAAGATACCCTGGAGGAGGAAATGAAAACCCACTTCAGTATGCTTGCCTCGAGAATCCCATGGACAGAGGAGCCTGGCAGGCTCCAACCGTGGGGTCACAGAGAGTCAGGCATGACTGAAGCAACTTAGCTCACACACACACACACACACGCATGTATTGGTACATATGTATGTGTATGTGCACATAAGCTGTATATATATAATACAGCAATAATTTAGTAAGTGTAAAAGAAAAAGAAGATGCCGAATTTAAGCAAAATATGGGCCCAAACTGGCACTTAGGTCAATCATTTATTTTATCATTTATTTACTAATTTTATAAACCTCCTTGCTTCAGAAGTACCTAGTGTTTTATTTCCTGACTAATGGAGATGTAATTTGGCTCTAGGTGGTTTCAAACTTTTATGAGTAGCAAACCACTGGAAAAGACTGCATTTCTAGGTTTGCTACAACCATGCTTCATGTTCTTTATTTGTATCCCCGCTTTGTCAAAACATCACAACCAAGTGCATGACTCATAATTCTTTCATCAGTTCTTTTATAAACCAAACAGAACAGATAGCACATAAGAAAAAATGTCTAATTTGATGCTATGGTATTTCCTCATGAAGAAAGATTTGTTTCCTGGGTGATGAAAGGACTATTATGGAGTTGTTTTGTTTTCTTTCTTCCTGTCCACTTTCTGAAGGTTTCCTGCATTCTGACTATTTCCCAGACCCTTAACCTAAATAGATTCATTTACAGAATGGTAAATATAGGAGACTTACCTAAAAGGTTTTTGACTTGCTGCTATTCTATTACTGATAAATCCCAGGTAAAGAAAGGACCTCAAATAACACTAAATCTCAAACATATTTGAATCAGTTTGGGACTGTTCAAAATTATACTTCAATATTGTGTCAGAACAGAATAGAAGCAAATTTTCCAAACTTTGAAATTATAGAACATAGAAAATGATAAAAGATAATAGTTATTTACTGGTTGTAAGGAATTATTGTTTTTACTAACTGAATCTTCAAAAATTATTAATATCATATTTTTAAAGAAATTTACTTTTCTATATCAGGGCTGAGTTATTTCAACTAGCATCTACAGTGACTAATATATGAAGAAATAATTTATTTCAGCAGTGGCAAATGGGTAATTCAGAAAATTATCTGTAGAATACAGCCACTGAAAAGAAAAAACATCTATTATTATAAAATAGATGAAATGGTTGGATGGCATCATCAGTTCAATGGACATGAGTTTGAGCAAATTCTGGGAGATGGTGTAGGATAGGGAAGCCTGGCATGCTGCAGTCCATGGAGTTGCAAAGAGTTGAACGCGGCTGAGAGACTGAGCAACAGCAACAATTAATATTATTTAAAACAAGATGCACTGTTGCCATGATTCCTCTCAAAAATAATTTCCTAAACTATATTTGGAAAGAATTGCATTATGAAAGATGCTATTAAAAGGTTTTAAAAAGAAAAAAAAGTAACTAAACTTAAAGAAAATCAAAGCAAGTAAGGAAAAAGAAAGGAGGAAAGAAGGAAAGAAGAAAGAAAAAAGAAATAAATCGCTATATAATTATAGTTTTAGCTAAAATATATTTTAGGCCATGGGTAAAATACCATATATACCTTTAAAATTATTCTAACTTTTATGTATTCAATCTTCTTTCAGGAAAATATCTCCATATCAAAGAATGCACCATTAATTCCTCATTGAACAAATCCTCTGCTTGTTATTTCCTTGCACTGATGTATAGACACCAGATAGTATTCAGCCATTGCATCATCGACAACCTGGATAATAACTTAAGTCCATGGATTGGCTTTCTATGGTCCCTGGGCCAAATAAGACCTGTTTTCTACTTTTGAAAATGTAATTGTATATGAAACTGGCTACACTCATTTCCTTCCATATTGTGTGTGGCTAGTTTTTCTCTGTATGATAGAATTGAATAGTTATCACAGAGATTTGCATAGCTCTCAGAGGTTAATATATTTACTATCTGTTCTTTAACAGAAAGCATTTGCTGACCTCTACTTGATATTTAGTGATATCATTTGCTTCATTATCCAATTTCAATATGCATTTGTTAAATATTATAAAGTGATTATATATAGCATCTAATACGATGAGTTGATATTATTCTGATATATCTTTTTCTAATGTAATAAATAGCAAGTGATCATATTTTTTATAATTTCAGCAGTTAATTTATTTACAGAACCATATTCTATCACCTTTTTAATGCTGCTGCTGCTGCGTTGCTTCACTTGCGTCTGACTCTGTGCGACCCCATAGACGGCAGCCCACCAGGCTCCCCCGCCCCTGGGGATTCTCCAGGCAAGAACACTGGAGTGGGTTGCCATTTCCTTCTCCAATGCATGAAAGTGAAAAGTGAAAGTGAAGTCACTCAGTCGTGTCTGACTCTAGCGACCCCAAGGACAGAGGAATATCACAGACTTCTATTTGCTCAAACTACTAGAATGTTAAAACTCATTCATGGTCAAAAAACTTCAGAAAACACTTCCAATATTTGTGTGCTTTCATACTGGATTCATGACTTAGTGCCTGAACAACAATAATATGTAAGACAGAGATATAAATTTTCTTGATGCTTGTGCTGTTGTGAGAAAGTTATACAAGTAGCTGCTTGTTTGGAAAAGGGTTGTAATCAGATAATTTGTAGGTTTAATTGGGGAAATTATACACCATGGATAGAGGCAAGGACAGCTGTATTGCTGAGATTTGCATTTTTGACATCACGAATTCCTCAGCCAGCCCATGATATGGTCTTCCATGGCTAGCAAATAGCTGGAGAACTAGGAGGCCTGGAAGGTCTGTGAACAAGGAGGAGAACAGCTGTGAAGAGGCAAACCTTTGTGTCACGATGGTGGTAACATGCAGCTCAGCCTGGCACCTGGCCTTCTGCTTGAGCGGTCATTCTCTCTCCAGTACAACCTTGCAGATCACCACTACGTCCCACTGTCCTAATTCCCCAAGTCAGGGCGTAAAACTACATCCTAACTTTGTGCATCACATTTGAGCTGCCCATGCCAGGCACTGATCTGCAGCTTGCATCCCTCTTGGTTGTTACAGGAGACAAATATTCCTTATTCTCCAATTTTCTTTGATTCAGTAAGTGGCATATTAAAAAAAATAAAAAATAAACTATGGTAATAATTGGATTTCCCTGGTGGTTCAGCTGGTAAAGAATCCACCTGCAATGAAGGAGACCTGGGTTCGATCCCTGGGTTGGGAAGATCCCCTGGAGAAGGGAAAGACTACCCACTCCAGTATTCTGGCCTGGGGAATTCCATGGACGGCATAGTATATATAGTATAATATATAATATAGGATAATTCTATGGACTGTATATGTATAATTAATGGTAATAATTAGGGAACATACATTGGGAAATGGGGAATGGACTATTGCATGTACACATGTATGTATTCACATATGCATACATGTGTCATGTGTCTGATCAGCACGTGGAGGGTTCAATAGTACTATATTTATACAGTTAACTGAAAATTAACTACAAAACTAATCATGTAGCACCACTTACATCAGCCCATTTAAGAGTATTCCAAATGAGCACGAGCAAATAAAGCTAGAAAACAAATTTCCTCTTCTCAACCATATCCTTGCCCCCATGTTCTTCCTCTAACTAAATTTGAGAGACGTCAATAAACCAACATAGAAACATATAGAGACCAGGCAGGCAGAGTGACTTTTCAAAGACAGACTGACATCTAAGCCTTTAAGGTTTGATTAAACCCACATGAAAACATGAAAATATACAAAGAAAATATGTGAGAAGCTCCAAAGGGGGAATTCAGTTTTCCATGGAAGCCATAGCAAAAAGTTCCTCTACATATTGGGGTTCTAATTAAGATCTTGATTTTAAGGAAGAGGTTTGCTGTTTATAAACTATTTTATGAAGATACTCTTAACCTGGTTTGATGGAAATTAACTTTGAATTAGAGGAACATGAATTAAATAATATTTCTATCATTAGCTATAATGTCATCAGTTTTGTCCCCTGTTTCCTGTGGGTCTTAGTTCCAGTATTTGATTTGCTGTTGTTTAGTCATTCAGTCGTCCCTGACTCTGCGACATCATGGACTGCAGCGTGAAAGTCTTCCCTGTCCCTCACTACCTCCCAGAGTTTGCTCAAACTTACAGCCATTGAATTGGTCATGCCATTCAACCAGCTCATCCTCTGTCACCCGCTTCTCCAGCTGCGCTCAATGTGTCCCAGCATCAGGGTCTTTTCCAACGAGTCAGCTCTTCACATACGTGGCACAAGTACTGGAGCTTCAGGCTCAGCAACAGTTCCTCCATGAATATTCAGGACTGATTTTCTTTAAGGTTGACTGGTTTGAGTCCAAGGGACCCTCAAGAATCTTCTCCAGCATCACAGTTCTACAGCATCAAGTCTTCAGCACTCAGACTTCTGTACAGTGCAACTCTTGCATCTGTACATGACTACTGGAAAAACCATAGCTATGACTATCTGGACCTTTGAAGGCAAAATGATGTCTCTGCTTTTTCATACGCTGTCTAAGTTTGTCAAAGATTTTCTTCCAAGGAGCCAGAGTCTTATAATTCATTGCTGTAGTCATCATCTGCAGTGATTTTGGAGCCTAAGAAAATAAAGTCTCTCACTGTTTTCATTGTTTCCCTATCTATTTGCCATGAAGTATTGGGCCTAGATGCTATGATCTTAGTTTTTTGAATGTTGAATTTTAAGCCAGCTTTTTCACTGTCCTCTTTCAACTTTAAGAGGCTCTTTAGTTCCTCTTCACTTTTTGCCATTAGGTTGGTGTCATCTGCGTATCTGAGGTTATTGATATTTCTCCCGGCAATCTTAATTCCACCTTCTGATTCATCCAGCCTAGCATTTTGCATGATGTACTTTGCATAAATGACTTCCTCCTTGGCTCAGTGGTAAAGAATCTGCTGCATTGCAGGAGATGCATGAGACACTGGTTCCATCCCTGAGTTGGGAAGATCCCCTAGAGGAGAGCATGGCAACCCACTCCAGTGTTCTTGCAAGGAGAATCCCATGGACAGAGGAGTCTGGCAGGCTACAGTCCATAGGGTCGCAAAGGGTAGGTCACGACTGAAGTGACTGAGCACGCATGCATGCACTCTGCATTTAAGTTAAATAAGCAGAGACAGTGATAAAAATATTTTAAAATATTCCGGAGTCTTTTGATGGTTAAATGATATCATGTCCAATATGAGTATGCATGTTTTCCTTTTTCCTTAACTCTGTATTAGATCCTTTTCTAATGTGAAATGTCCTTTCTTTGATGTTTCTCAGGTAAAAGCACTCTCTTGCCAACTCTCGGTTAACAATTGTACAGTAACATGGTTTAGGTGAAAATTCTAGATAATAATTGCTTATTTCACATGTTCTCTACACCTGCAACAGCAACCTTAAACTATAGGTGTTGTTTCTGACACTGTTATTTTGGACTGGAAATAACCTTCACAATTGGAAACACACACACACACACACACACACACACACACACACACACACACACATATATAGAGAGAGAGAGTGCCTACTAGTAGTAATGTTAGTCGCTCAGTCATGTTCAACTCTTTGTGAACACACAGACTATAGCCCGCCAGGCTCCTCTGTCCATGGGTTTCTCCAGGCAAGAATACTGGAGTGGGTTGCCATTTCCAGGGGATCTGCCCAACCCAGGGATCAAACCCAGGTCTCCTGCATTAGCAGGCAGATTCTTTACCATCTGAGCTACAGGGAAGTCCGAGACCCTACTATGTACTCAGCAATAACTAGACACAGAGAATGTAGTGACTGAATGAGATACATACAAACCATAATTTCACAGATCCAGCATAAAACTGGAGTGATTAAGCAGGAAGTGCCTGAGAAGCAAGGTTCAGATGGGATGGTCTGCAAAACATTGTGAGAGAATTACATATAAGCTTAGGTTAGAATACATTCTCCACAGCATGAACTCTCCATAAAAAGGTCATAGGAAATAGAATTTAATTCAGCTGGAATGGCCGGTACAAACATCTTAAGGTTGGATTGAGCTGAAGTGTTTGAGAAGTCAGCAGAAGCTTGTGGTTCAGTCCTGCCAGTAGGGCACTGTGGTACAAGGTGAGGATGGAGAGAGGAGGGCCTATTTGTAGAGCGTCTTGGTGGTGTAGTATGTACTATGAAGTATAACATACTATTGGAGATTTACAGTAGGGGCAAGATAAAATGTGTTTGGTTTCAAAATGAGGCTTGTGGTTGCTTTGTGGGCAAGGGATAGTCAGGGTCTGAATAGAAGCACAGAGGCCAGTGAAATTGCATGCTGATTTCTCACTCAAATATATAATAATAATAGAGCCAGATTGGATATGCTTTGTTACTTAGGACATTTAGAAAAAATATACCTTCCTTACTTCCTGTCTTTTCCTGTCCACTGACTTTTGTTAAATCTCAAAATGGCACTGTTAAAAACCTGGAAATTATTGAAGAACATGATAGCATAAGTTCTTTGGATTTTTATGGAAACAAACAGGGCTTTTTTTTTTTTTTTCCCCTCCTGAACCCCTTAGTAGTTACATAAGGTTGAGATAGCATAATTAGTGAACTCCTCATTAAATCTCGATATGTACCCAGTGTGTCTAATCTGTGAATCTGGCATTCTGGAGCACGCATCAGGCCAGCGAGCCTGCTGGTACCCAAGACTCATAACAGTACTTACAGAAAAACTCTCCGGCAGGCCGCAACATAAACACCGCACATGGAAATTACTCAGAATCACTTCCTCCGGGCTATTTCTCAGCCCCATGACAATAGGATATCAGTGCTCATCTAGTCCTGCTGGAAGTCAAATGGCTCCTGAGTAGCTTCCAACTTCCTCATTCCTAAATTATGAATCTATCTTCTAACCACAGCTGCCTGCTTAGTGTGTTTCCTGGTAGTTAAGAAATTCACACACCCACAAAAAACTAACTACATTTTCTATTCTACTTTTTTCTCTCTTACTTCCACTTTTATGTAAAGCTCAGTATGAAAAATACCCTATCAGTTTTTTGTATCCATTACTATAAAACCTGATAAATTGATTGACATCTAGCCCCAATTTATGCACATTTATCTTTTTATCTGACTGTAATAGCAATATGATTTCATGGTGAGATATTATAGAACATAAAAAAATCATAAAATTGAAATTCTACTGGGAGAAACTTCATGTTAATATATTTACTTATAGTATTATTCTATGAACATTAAACCCTATGTGTGCCTAAATGTACATCTTTGAATGAGTCAGTATATGTTATATAGTGTTTGTATTTATTTATCCTTTTACTATAAACTTTCTCTCAAGCCATTAAATATTAATTCCAAATATGATCTAT
Organism: Bos indicus; assembly: GCF_029378745.1. Classification (NCBI taxonomy): domain Eukaryota; kingdom Metazoa; phylum Chordata; class Mammalia; order Artiodactyla; family Bovidae; genus Bos; species Bos indicus. The sequence continues at coordinate 105,146,385 of NC_091766.1, forward strand.
TTGGTTGCATAATAGTCTACCTCCAAATATGATGTATTTGGTTGCATAGTATTCTACCTCATAATTATTTCAAACAATATTTTTAAGTATTTTCCAATTGTTGATGAACAGATTCTTTCCAAAAGTTTATAATAAATGCTGATTATAATGGTATCAATTAACTTGTGTGAATAACTTCTGATATGTCTTTGACTGATTCCTTAGTAAGGGGTTATAGAAATAAAGGGTTCACAGAGCATTACTCCTTAATATGTCTTTTGAAATATTTTGGCACAAATAGCTTTTGAGAAGGCTACGGAAATTTACACACGAACTTAGCACACTATCTCTGATTGTTTTAATAACATCAATATCATTTTTGTAGAAAGTTACAAATACAGGAGAAAATAAAGAAAATACAAACTATACACATCTTTAAAAATTACTTTAGAGCCATGCATATGTATGGATGAGTAGATAGCTAAATGGTAGACACATGTAATCAGATAGCATAAAAAATATAAATTTTGAATCTTCCTACCAAATTGACCTCCTCATTCTTTCATTTAATATTATAAGATGCTCATTCTCTTTATTGATTTGTAAATACTCTTATACATGAAGAGCATGAAATACTACACATATTTTTCAAGTTAAGCATTCTAAATATTTATCAATACTCTGAATATCTACCAACATTTCAATCTACTTTATAGTTTTACTTTTACATTAAACCCCTCTTTAAACATATTTTTAATGTATTATAGAGGTATAATTTTATTTTGCTTATGATTCATCTTACATTTAATCTAGTATATGTATGCAAAGACTGTTTTTGCATAATTGCTAAGTTGTGTCAGACTCCTTTGCAATCCCACGGGCCTGTAACCCTCCAGGCTCCTCTGTCCATGGCATTTCCCAGGCAAGAATGCTAGAGGGGGTTGCCATTTCCTTCTCCAGGGGATCTTCCTGATCCATGGCTCAAACTGGCAACTCCTGTGCTGCAGGTGGATCCTTCTACCGCTGAGCCACCAGGGAAGCCCAAGATGTAAAGACAGGTGATGCCAACTTGTGCTGTGCTCATACAAACAGAAGTGCTTTAATGTTATTTATTGTTTCATAGAATTGTTTATAATTTATCTTAATGGACCTGCTCCTGCTGATCAGAGAGGATGTTATTGTGTGTTGACTGAAAGCTGTTGTAGCTGTACTTAACGTGTGCATGTTTAGGGGAATTTCCTTCCCTACAACATTATAGCCCAGTCTGAGAATGGCTAAACCTCAAGATTTTTCCTAAAAAAAGGAGTAGGAAACAGGACAAAACAAAGAAAAGTGAAAGCATCATTGGAACTCATCAGAAAGTTTAACTTCCAATCAATGTTTTTTTTTTTTTTTTTTTTTATAGTAAGTGAAATATCTCTTTCATTCTTTATGGATCCAAAATGTATGTTTTATATATTATAGACATAATGACTCTACATCTAAATTAAAGATACTTAAAAGCAGGATCTGTGTTTTATAATTTTTTACATTCCCAAGGATTTGGAACTGTGCTCTGCACATAAAAGATTTTCAACAAAAATTTGTATTGATCACCATGATGAAGTACATGGCTATTTTTCTGTCTCACTAAGCTTATGCACAGGCAGAAAAGGAAAGAGAAAACCTGTGTTTTTGCCTATCCACACTGCTCATGCTTTATAGATTTCAGTCAAAATTTCTCACAGTCCCTGACTCTCTGTCCTGTGTGACTCAGGAGACACATTGTTATTGAGTATCTGTGTACACATTGCTACCTGACCTTTATATCTGGGCTCAGTATTTCTTAGGAATTTTTTTCAAAAACTTAGAACAGAAAACTATGCAATAACCTCGGTGTTGGAAGACAAGACTAAGGCCTACTTTATAGGTTTGACTATTTGTTTTAAAGGCAGAGAGATGCACTGTGTTATGAGTATACTTGGACTGAACCATAGATGAAAACAGAATAAAGAGGAACTTTTGTATACTGAGTTCCAGAATGGCAAATGGCAAGAGATTCAAGGAGACTGACGGAAAACGAAAGGACTTTCAACTAGTGCATGTCACAAAAGAGCAATGATTCAGATACTAGAAGGATAGATAGATTGTTTTGAGCATGTTTATAACATAGAGAAACACAATGATAAAATAAATTTTAGAAGGCAAATCAAAAAGTCTGGGAGCACAAACTTTTGATTAAAAATCATGTTTGAAGGACATAGAATAAAATATGGGGAAATTAACACAATAATATTTAAAAATATGATGATATAATTATAGTTTGTAATTAAGAAGTGAATATCAAGAAGAAAAAAATGAGTAGGATGAAATATATTCTTAAATAAAAGCACCTATAAGTCTCTCCCTTACTTTGCAACACGAAGAAGCATATTAATATAATGTTAAAATAGTAACCAGACTTTAGCCAGAATTCCTTTCTGGGGCTGAAAAACTTCATACAACTACTGGTAAAACTTGTAATTAATGCACATAGCAATTTCTTTACATAACTGAGAATTTCCACACAACTAAACAGAAACAGGGAGTGATGTTTGGTTGTGGCATTATATTTTTATAGAGTGTTAGATTAATTTTCTCTTAAATGATAGCAAAAACATATCCCAGTAAATGATTTATAACCATTTTTACTTTGGATTTGTTTCAACTAGATAAGATTACTCTTTAAAAATTTGGTTTGTAACAGAGAGTTACTATGTAAAGAAAACACAATTAATGTCATAGAAATCTACTTTATAGAACTTTTTGCCTGCACAGTATGAAGACCATGATTCCTGTGGGAGGTATGCAGAATATAAGTGGAAGTATGGTGCACATTAAAAAGCAGAGACATTACTTTGCCAACAAAGGTCTGTCTAGTCAAGGCTATGGTTTTTCCAGTGGTCATGTATGGATGCGAGAGTTGGACTGTGAAGAAAGCTGAGCGCCAAAGAATTGATGCTTTTGAACTGTGGTGTTGGAAAAGACTCTTGAGAGTACTTGGACTGCAAGGAGATCAATCCTGAGTGTTCATTGGTAGGACTGATGCTGAAGCTGAAACTCCAGTATTTGGCCACCTCATGAGAAGAGTTGACTCATTGGAAAAGACCCTGATGCTGGGCAAGATTGAGGGCAGGAGGAGAAGGGGACGACAGAGGATGAGATGGTTGGATGGCATCACTGACTCAATGGACATGGGTTTGGGTGGACTCTGGGAGTTGGTGATGGACAGAGAGGCTTTGTGTGCTGCGGTTCATAGGATCACAAAGAGTCGGACACGACTGAGCGACTGAACTGAACTGAACTGCTGGTGCACATGCAAAAGCAATACATTTATGTAAAGCGTTAATACGCTTTGCATACTAGCAGAACCTTTGAAAGTGCGAGTGAAGTTACTCAGTCCTGTCTGACTCTTTGTGACCCACGTGTGTCTTATTCTAAAAGCAGTGTGCTCCTCTGATATACAAATGCCAACTATTCCCTCTTCCTCATTAAATATACACATACATGTATGAGATATGTAAATGTATAGGCCAGTCATCAAGCATGGCTTTGTAAGTGCCATTTTTCTATTTCTATAAAAGTGGCTGTGCTGGGCACACAATTAGTCACTTCAGATTTCTCTCCAAGTGCTGCTACCATCCACACTACCGCTGCTTGAGGACTTAGCATCATTTCTCTCCTACACTGATTTTCTCCATTTCTCCTTATTTCTGAGTAAATTTAGAAGTGCATTCTGATTGTGCAATTACTCTGCTAAAAATCTCTGGGTGAAATACCACTGCCTTCAAGATAAAGTTTAAATTTCGTGCCATATCTTACTAGATGCTTCTTCATCTTGTTGCTGCAATCCGTTCAAACTCTGTGACTTCCATTCCTATCATGTATCCTGTGATACTCATATCTCACAAATTATGGGATATTTGGATCCTATATTTCCCCAGAGTACCTTGACTTTGCAAATACAGCTTGGTGTGCCCAGAGCACCATTTCCCATATTATCATTCAATTTAAATCTACTGTTCTTTACAGTTAAGTTCCTATCTTCTTCTCCACCAAGCCTTTTGTGGCCACTCAGTTCTCCCATATCCCCAACAGACATACCTAAATTCACTGAGTGTCTTTCTTCTACATCTCACTAATAACATCTGCACAGTCTTAAAGTTGCTGATGCATTTATCTTCTGACTTGAAAGATAATTTGCTTACTTATCTCCAATATTTGACAGCTTTCTAAAAACTATGCATCTCAGTTTCTGAAAATGTTATAAAGGACCAATCTCACTGTCATGATATTGGAACAAAAAGAGGCAGGTAAGGTAGATTCTCCACAAACAAGTGGTCGTCTCCTATCACCTCTTCTTTCCTTTCCACCAGAATCAGAGTTCCCTGGGAGTCGGATTCATTTACCTACTTTCAAGATTTGGAAAATCCCAAGCAAAGACTTAGGATAATACTGATGAAGAAGGGAAGACAAAAGGATTAACTGAGGTGGAAAGAAAGAAAGAACCAAAGAGGGCTAGGACCACGAGGGTTACCGCTTGAACCACAGCAGAAGTTCAAGAGTAGCCCAAGCTCACAAGTGAAGAAAAGGATTCCTATACTTCAAAGGCCACACTCCTCTCTTGCCAGAGACCTGCTGCCATTGACACAGAGGGCCAGAGGCATGCTCTTCCGTTGTTTGGCCTTGCGGCAATAGTTTCACTCTTGCTGTTAAATCGTCTTTTCTCAGATATTTGAGGTTTGGGGAGGAAGTCTCTGTCCTCTGACCCAGACAGGTTATACTTCATGAAGCCAAAATTGAGATGCAATCCATATAACTGTTTTCTACTTCATCTATTGTCTAGATTTAGGTTCTGATTCTTTTATTTTATTACAGTTTTTTCCACTTATCTTGCCCAGTGTAACACTGCTGTACAATGTTAGTTAGGAGTGCAATGAATTTATACTGTTTCTTCCTTCCAATTACCCAACAAACTTTTGCTTTATTACTTTTGTAATTATTTTCTAGAGAAAGATAAGAGGTGAAATCCTGTTTTCACTATTTGGTATATGCATGGATTAGTGAAAGTGAAAATTGCTCAGTCATGTCCGACTCTTTGCCACCTCATGGACTCTACAGTCCATGGAATTCTCCAGGCCAGAATACTGGAGTGGGTAGCCTTTCCCTTCTCCCAACTCAGGGATTGACCACAGGTCTTCCACATTACAGGCAGATTCTTTACCAGCTGAGCCACAAGGGAAGCTCCCATGGATTAAAACAAGGTTTAAATTAAATATATGCTCACTTTTTTCCATATTACAGTATTTTATCTTTTAAAAAAATAGCCTCTAAAAAGAAAACTGACATAAATAACATCAACTACAGTAACAATAATGCTTTCAGCAAATTTCCTTTCATATCCCAGAATTCTATTTTTGTTTATTTATTTATTTTTTGGTTTTGTTTTTGGTATGTGCTTTATATTTAGGTTCTTGGTATGTATTTTGAAAGTGTGTACATGAACTAGGGCATTCTTTAAGTATCACAGAGAAGCTAAAGCCATACTCTAAAACTTTAGCATATGCCATATATTCATCCAACTGGTTGAATTCATAACTCGGGTCACTTTTCCCCAAAGTTCTTAAAATATCTCATCATGATTATTACTCCTTATAGCATTTATTCTCATATCACATTCTAACTGGGGAAGGACTCACACACACAGCCTACTCAGTAACCCAAGTTACTAGAAGCTAGGGTTTGTTACACTGCAAAAACAGACAACTCCTATAGAAGACCTGGTTAATTTTAATTAAATGTCTTATATATTCATCATAACAGCTGCCCTCTCCCCAAATCAGTCTATTGTGATAGTTAAACTCTAGGGCTTAGAGGGTTGTGAGGGTTGCTTAGTAACTAAACTTATTCTCTTCCTCAGTGTTTTGTTTTGTTTTGTTTTTGTAAACTGGAGAAAAACCTAGTTACTGAGGATTACAGGCAATAATATACGTAAAATGGTTTTCAGAGACTTTAGCATATGAATGCCATTCTCAGTTCTTAGATGCCATTTTTAACCAGTTCAATTCTGATTTGTATGTATTATAATAAAATTATCAATTTCACATGCATGTTACATCATAAGAACAAAAATCATAAGTTATTTGTAAAAAATAATCATGAACCACTTCATGTGAATGAAGACGAGGAGCCCCACTTGACTCGTGTGGTAGAGCGGGCTGCTGTCACCTACTTTATTAGTCTGCTAATAAAGCAGATTAATAGCCACCTACTTTATCAGACTGTTGTAACAAAATACTATAGTCTATGTTACTCAAAAGACAGAAAGTTGTTTTCTCACATCTCTGGAGTCTACCAGAAGTCCAAGATCATGGGGCCAACAAAGCTGGTTACTGGTGAGGTCTCTCCCTTGTGCTTCTAGGGGAGCCTTCTCATAGCACCTTCATATGTAATTTTCTCTGTATATGCAGAGAGAGAGAACTGATGGCATCATTTTTTTTTTTTATAAGGACACCAGTCCCAATGGATTAGGTTCCCATCCTTATGGCCTTATTTCACCTTAACTAATCCCCTAAAGGTACCATTTCCCAGCACAGTCATATTGGGGGCTAGGGCTTCAAGTGTGAATTTTGAAAAGACACTAGTCCATAACACTTAAACGAATAATTCCTTGTTTATAATATTCAAATATTATATTCTTCTGAACTCTCATAGCATTGTTATAACTACACGTATATTCAACCACAGTTATACTGCTCTGCTTTATTGTTTGTATAGATATCCAGGTATATTTTAGGACTCATGAACAAAGTATTAGTCATTTTTGAATCTCTGGATTGTCCAGAGATTCAACAAGAGTCAAATACTAATGAAGCGAAGGTGAAAGCTACTCACACAGTCGTGTCCGACTCTTTGCAATCCCATAGACTGTAAACAGCCCAACTCCTCTGTTCATGGAATTCTCCAGGCAGGGGAGTACTGGAGTGGGTTTCCATTTCCTTCTCCAGGGGGTCTTCCTGACCCAGGGATCAAACCCGGGTCTCTGCACTGCAGGCAGATTCTTTACCAACTGAGCCACCAGGGAAGCCCCATTGAATTGTACAGTCTTTTCCTAACAAACTCTATTTTAAGCAGTTGTATTTTTAATAATGAAATGGAAGTGTCACTGAGGGAAAAAAATCCTATAGACTCAGAATACACTGTTATCTGAAAATGTTAAACACAAGAATCTTTGTAAAATCCATTGATTTATCTATTGTGCCTTGTCTTCATGTCTATTCATGTAGACTTTTAATTGACTTTATTGGTTCTCCCACATAATAAAATTGGTCTTTTGATTGTATTATTTCCAAGAAAATGTATATATTTTTAATTACAAAAAGACTATGTAGAAAAATTGGACATGAGAAACATATATACCCACATAAATATCCAGAAAACTTAAGACTATATATCTATGAATGAGTTTCCAAATTAAACGACACAGCACCAACATCATGGCAATACCACTGGCTATATTTAAGATGGTGGATATATTTGTGAACTTCTGTTATAGGCTACAGAATTGGTAATGAGTTATAATAGCAACTAGTTACTTATTATAACTTCCCTGCTTCTTAAGCTCTTTAAATTTGGCAAAAAGCCAATATTTGAAAACAGTTATGTGCAAAAGATGGAAGAAGTGTCCATTTCCAAAGATAAAATTTTAGAAAATGGTGCTAAGCAAAAGTATTAGCTTTAGGAAATCTAGAAGAGAAAATAATGATTACTTAACTTCTCTGGTGGCTCAGCTGGTAAAGAATCCGCCTGCAATGCGGGAGACCTGGGTTCGATCCCTGGGTTGGGAAGGTCCCATGGAGAAGGGAATGGTGACCCACTCCAGTATTCTGCTAGGGTATAGCATGTCCTTCAAACTAAAATGGGTGTGTTAAAAGAAACTGAACGTGTATGAATATGCTTGAGTTGGAACAGGTATAATGAGAAAATGCCTAGAAATTGTAATGATATTCTGTGTTGTTTCAGGAAACATTTATTCAAGTAACAAAAAGACTTCATATCAAGTCAAGGAAATACTACATTATGTATGATGATTAATGGAAAGAGGCTTCTTAAAATATGCCACAGAAACCAGTCACTGGGCTCATTGTTGGAGAACTTTTTTTTTTTAAATAGATGACATGGATGAAGACTCAGAATACAACCTTTAAAAGATTATACTATGTCAAAGGAATAACTACCTCTGCATTGCATAAGACAATTTTAAAATTAGTGCAATAATATGCCCTGACATTGCAAACTGTGAAATGTTGCATTCATGTTTAAAAAAAGTCAACTGCAAATAATATGGGGCTGGGGCGGGGGCGATTCTGGAATTAAAGGGCAGTCTGTTGAATACTAAATTCACACTGAATAAAATGAAATAAACCCAAAGTCTAACTTGAGGCCTAAGAAAACAAGATGATTTAAATAATAATACATACAAAGCGTGGTCTTCAATGGAATAACAGAATTTGAAAGACTGACAGACAGTATCTAAGCCTGAAGTCTGTCTACTTTGGAAAAATCCAATAATGTTTTCAAACCAAAGTTCTAAAAGTCCATTGAAAAATCAGCGTGTATCCAAAACATGGCCAGCAGTGTACACAACAGCTTTGGAGGACATGTCTAAAGAGCAAAGATAGGATTAAGAGTAACAGAAGTTGAGACAAAGGGAGAGGAATATGTTAACAGCTACCACAGTCTTAGAGCTCTAAGACGAAACAGATATTCAATGGATATATATTAAGAAGATGCAGATGCCTCACCATACAGGAGAATATTGTTAGAAAACTGGTTTATTCAACAATAAAATTATCTGAATCACAGAGCACGGGGTTTCTTATCACTTGTAGTACTTTGAAGCATATAATGAATGACCACTTGTCAGAGATACTGACACTGATAATTTCTACTTTAGGTGGGTGGTTAAGCAAGGTTATGTCTTAGGTCAGCTCCAACCCAAAATTTCTATGATTATTTCAGGTGAAAGCAAAAAATCTTTTAGATGTGATGAACTCACACTAACATATATAAGTATCACAGATAATAAATGCCTGCTAGCCAGCTGGGTCCAAGAATAAACTCGTCTTTCTTTTTATTATGTGCAATTACTATTTAAAAACTTATTTGATCATTTGATAGTGGCTCATACTCAAAGAACAGTCATTCTTAAATTAATGTGATATTGCTAGAAGGGCTTATTTTGAGGGGGAGAAATAAATATATATGTATGTGTATATGTACATACATTCTACTGGGAGGAACGTCATAAACTGCAGTATTTTTTGTCACCAAAACCGGTGGTGCCAATAATAAGAACTTGCCCTTCTCATGCTAATCTAATAGCAAATATCCTCGTTTCATTTCAAATTCACATATGAACAAAATAATAGGGATTCTCACGTACAAGCAGGTCAGAAATATGTCAAGCAATTCCATAAATCTAAGTCAGAATTTCTACATGACAAATAACCATTATCAATCTCATGCTAAGTGGTGTTTAAATTTTCAGAAATCAAAACAATTGAAAAATAAAATCAATCATCATAAAAATCAGAGCTATAGTTCATCAGTCATGAGATGTCAGAAGGTGCCATATTTCCATAGCTCCATTCAATCTGAAATAATCAGAGACAGTGAAAATAAGTTATAAAATACATAAGTGTCACTTTCACTTCCCTAGTGTTTTGAATATGGAAAAGTTCAGATACACAAAGACTCCATTCTGATATTTTATCCAAAAGAGTCAGTCAACCTCTGCCTCACTAGTTTGACTGTAAAAGCATAGGGGAAAAAAAAAATCACTAAGGCAGGCTACACAACCTGATCTATTTCATAAGGATCCAATTAATCCAGTGACCATTTCATACTCTGGCTTATAGTAGCAAAATTAATACTCCTTGTTTGAAAGTGGTTCATACACTGGATGTGAATGAACCTAATCTCTTTCTTCTTTTTTTTATATTTTGTATGTAGACATTGGGAACAAATCTAATTAAAGTTATATTTCAGTAATTATTTACTCCCACATTGGAATTTCAGTCTATATACTCTGTCTCCTACATCTATTTCTTGCCAATTCATGAATGAACAATTTTTACAGATGCAGTATCTCTGTGTGAAGTTATTCTCTCTGTGGTTTACATTTCAGCTGTAAGCAATTGAGTACCAGAGACAGCTCAATTCTGATGCCAACTTTGGCAGGAGTGAGCTTAAGCTGTTTTCCAACGTACTTGACTCTGATAGATTCTTTTTCTCTGTTGTCATTTGTATCCTGAGAGAACACGGTCATAGGCATCAGCAAAAGGGGAATTCAACACTGTCCTTTACTTGAGTCTTCATTTACATTATCAATACCAGGAGCTAATTGCATCTCAAATCATATTCCATAGCTTAGTCTTTTTCCTTAGATGTCTCAGTAAAACACCTCTAAGTTATTGCTAGTTCACAGTGACCTTCGGCTCTTAGAGCTTGATCTGCAGGGAATGTGTATAGAGCTGCTTTGGATTGGCACAAAATGTACTATTTGAAGCACTGCCCAATAACCAGAGACAGAGGCACTAAAGCAGATGATGTGTAAGCAGGTGCTTTTCAGGCCTCAGTGACAGCATTAGGAACTCTGGTTGGAACCGACCTCAGTTCTGCCAGATCCCCACGGTGCACAGTGAAGCATATTCTTCTGCTTTCCAACAGAAATGTGCTGGTGGAAGCACGCTTTATATTTTATAAACTGGAATAAGTTTGAGATTCCTTACCCAGCTTTATAAAATCTGCTGAACACTTGTTTTCGTGCTTAGTCCCTGCCCATGAAATCTGAGGAGCTGATTGTAACAGCATCCCTGTTTTGTTGCTTGGAAAATACAGCTCATTAGAACTGTTTTAGTTTTTTTGTTTTTTACTGCTGATATAATAAAGTATTACCAATTTAGTAATTTAGTAACTTAAAGCAACACAAATGTATTATCTTATATTTCTGTAGGTTAGAAGTTCAGCACAGTTCTCACCGAGCTAAAACTAAGGTGTGGGCAGGGCTGGGTTCCCTTCTGGAGGGCCTAAAGGAGAATTTCTTTTCTTGACATTTCCAGCTGATAGATGCTGCCCACATTCCTTGGCTCCTGGCCCTCTTTCTCAGTCTACAAATGTCCAGTTCTTCTCACACCACATGGATGGCATTCCTTCTGTCCTCAAATCTCTTCCTCTGATTCTCTTTTCTACCTCTTTTGGGCAGTTTTAAGTAATATGGCAATTACATTCTGCCTACCCAAATAGTGCAGGATAATTAACCTCTCTGGCAATTTTGCAACTTTAATGGCATCCAGAAGGTCACCTTCTGTTTGCATGTTTTGCAACATATTCACAAGCTCATCTTTGGAAGATCTTTATTCTGCCTCCCTCAGCCATAGTTATCGATACATTTCCCCCCATCCAAAAGAGCTGCTTCGAAATTATTTTAATTTGCATTTTTTACAAAATGATTCTATGATAAAATTGTATCATTTATTTCTTTCATATTTCTAGGTGACAGGACTAACAAAAAATAGTCCACAGTTTTCTTTTGGCTAGTATGGCTCATGGGAAGGAAGAGAAGGAAAAAACAGAGAGAAGAGTTTACAAAAATTATGGTACAATTCCTTCTTTTAACCAATATCTGGAAACTTTGAATTCTCAGGCAACATAATGGAACTTTTAAATTCATACATCTTAATTGCCAAAAAATATCATGGAATTTCCAGGGACAGCAAAATTTCTTAGAAAACTAAAACTGCTGATCTTTAAAATAGTGTAGAATTAAAATGTGCTACATAGAGGTAAAGAATTTAGAAACTATACCCAATTCCAGGAAACTTTCTTATTATTCATTCATTTTTATTTTTTTACTTACAAAGACTTAGTCCTCTTTAGCAATAAATATATACTATGCAGAGTTCCAAAGAATAGCAAGAAGAGATAAGAAAGCCTTCTTCAGCGATCAATGCAAAGAAATAGAGGAAAACAACAGAATGAGAAAGACTAGAGATCTCTTCAAGAAAATTAGAGATACCAAGGGAACATTTCATGCAAAGATGGGCTCGATAAAGTACAGAAATGGTATGGACCTAAAAGAAGCAGAAGATATTAAGAAGAGATGGCAAGAATACACAGAACTGTACAAAAAAGATCTTCATGACCCAGATAATCACGATGGTGTGATCACTCACCTAGAGCCAGACATCCTGGAATGTGAAGTCAAGTGGGCCTTAGAGCATCACTACGAACAAAGCTAGCGGAGGTGATGGAATTCCAGTTGAGCTATTCCAAATTCTGAAAGATGATGCTGTGAAAGTGCTGCACTCAATATGCCAGCAAATTTGGAAAACTCAGCAGTGGCCACAGGACTGGAAAAGGTCAGTTTTCATTCCAATCCCAAAGAAAGGCAATGCCAAAGAATGCTCAAACTACCGCATAATTGCACTCATCTCGCATGCTAGTAAAGTAATGCTCAAAATTCTCCAAGCCAGGCTTCAGCAATATGTGAACTGTGAACTTCCTGATGTTCAAGCTGGTTTTACAAAAGGCAGAGGAACCAGAGATCAAATTGCCAACATCCACTGGATCATGGAAAAAGCAAAAGAGTTCCAGAAAAACATCTATTTCTGCTTTATTGACTATGCCAAAGCCTTTGACTGTGTGGATCACAATAAACTGTGGAAAATTCTGAAAGAGATGGGAATACCAGACCACCTGATCTGCCTCTTGAGAAATCTATATGCAGGTCAAGAAGCAACAGTTAGAACTGGACGTGGAACAACAGACTGGTTCCAAACAGGAAAAGAAGTACGTCAAGGCTGTATATTGTCACCCTGTTTATTTAACTTATATGCAGAGTACATCATGAGAAACACTGGACTGGAAGAAACACAAGCTGGAATCAAGATTGCCGGGAGAAATATCAATAACCTCAGATATGCAGATGACACCACCCTTATGGCAGAGTGTGAAGAGGAATGAAAAAGCCTCTTGATGAAAGTGAAAGTGGAGAGTGAAAAAGTTGGCTCAAAGCTCAACATTCAAAAAACGAAGATCATGGCATCCGGTCCCACCACTTCATGGGAAATAGATGGGGAAACAGTGGAAACAGTGTCAGACTTTTATTTTTTTGGGCTCCAAAAAAACTGCAGATGGTGACTGCAGCCATGAAATTAAAAGACACTTACTCCTTGGAAGGAAAGTTATGACCAACCTAGATATGTTATTCAAAAGCAGAGACACTACTTTGCCAACAAAGGTTCATCTAATCAGGGCTATGGTTTTTCCAGTGGTCATGTATGGATGTGAGAGCTGGACTGCGAAGAAAGCTGAGCGCCGAAGAATTGATGCTTTTGAACTGTGGTGTTGGAGAAGACTCTTGAGAGTCAGTCCCTTGGACTGCAAGGAGTTCCAACCAGTCCGTTCTGAAGGAGATCAGCCCTGGGATTTCTTTGGAAGGAATGATGTTAAAGCTGAAACTCCAGTACTTTGGCCACGTCATGAGAAGAGCTGACTCATTGGAAAAGACTCTGATGCTGGGAGGGATTGGGGGCAGGAGGAGAAGGGAACGACAGAGGATGAGATGGCTGGATGGCATCACTGACGCGATGGACCTGAGTCTGAGTGAATTCCGGGAGTTGGTGATGGACAGGGAGGCCTAGCGTACTGCGATTCATGGGGTCGCAAAGAGTCGGACACGACTGAGCGACTTAATTGAACTGAAAGGTAGCTTTTTTGTTTCATGCTCATCATTAGTGCTTAAGAATCAACTAAAAACATTAAGAATCAAATTGCATTTTTCTAAAAGAAAGAAATCTGAGTTTTTCTTCTGAAAATAAAATATGTAAATGTTAATAGAGGAAAAATGGCCTTTTTATGAGACTCATTGCCCTGAAGATGCGATGGAAAATCTCTTTGATTTTAGCACCACTACTTGAAGGCAGCATGTGCTATTTGCTTTGAACACTTGAGGCTAACAATGGGTTTTCTCTTCTCACAATCAATTAGATGAACACAACTTTTCTAATGAAACATTAAAAAAGTTTGTACACAGGTTTTAGAAACTTCTAGCACCAATGACCATGCTTGTGCATAAGGTTCATTTTCTTTCTCAACTTATGATCAATCATAATGCTAAAATGTGATTCCTAAATCCTATCATATAAATAAAACTTTGAATAATAAAACTGGTACAGATAATTACTATGTCTTGTTGATAGTATTACTAATAGAAGCAATGTCCTTTTAGGTATCAGTTCATATCTTGCCATTTGGAAAAAAAAAAATAGGAATATATTCCACTATAGCTGACTCTATCCAGAAAATTTTATTTATGGACATCTTTAATAGAAATAAAAGATTCACAAAATACACCCCTATAAATAGCAGTTCATGAATACACAGCTTACTGGCTTTCCACAGATGGAACAGTTGCGTAACTAGCACACAGGTCAAGAAACAAAGCCTTACCACACCTTACGGTCTACGTGCAAACCCTTTTCCATGACTGTTTTCACTCACAAAGTAACCACTGGCTTCTAACACCATGGATTTTTACTCTGAGCTGTATGTAAATGAATTTGTGTAGCATGCATTCTTTCTGCCTTCTTTCACTCATCACTATATTTGTGAGACACTTAGTTTTAAACTGTTCGCTCTCATGCTTGTATATAAAGTTTTGTATGATTACACCACAATGTATTTATTTATCTAATGTAGATGAATATTTGGCTTACTTCCAACTCAGGCTATTGGAATAGTTCTGCTATCCTTCTAAGTGTGTTTTTGGTGAAACACACAGACACATACACGGAGAGAAATATTTTCTTTTGAGTATGTATCTAGGAATAGAATTATATTTCCTTGGTGACTATTGAAGTTGAATAGATGTTCAGATGTTTATTTGCCATTTGGTATCCATATGTTTAAAATGACTATAATTATTTTATTATTTTTATTATTCCTTTAATGGATTCTCAAGAGATTACTGTGTAATGACATTATATTCTAAGATGTATTAAAAATGGGTTATTAATATAAAGTTACTCTTTTTATACTCAATAATTTTAGAACCTTAGAACACTTCAAGCCCTTCTATCCTTTGCACTATTTTTTCACTTATTTTAATTTTGTGTGTGTGCTAAGTCAATTCAGTCATGTCGACTCTTTGCAACCCCATGGACTGTAGCCCGCCAGGCTCCTCTGTCCATGGGATTCTACAGGCAAGAACACTGGAGTGGGTTGTGACTCCCTCCTCCAGGAGATCTTCCCAACCCAGGGATCCAACCCGTATCTCTTAGGATAGAACCTCCTGCATTGGCAGGCAGGTTCTTTACCACTAGCGCCATCAGGGAAGCCCTACTTTAAGTTTACTTACTTTCGAAAGTAAGTTCTGAGATCATGGAGATGGATATCTTTTCTCGAGTTGCCATAGACTCCTCTGCACCATTTAACTACAGCTTTGCCGTCCTTGGTGGCTTAGATGGGAAAGCATCTCCCTGCAATGTGGGAGACAAGGGTTCCATCCCTGGGTCAGGAAGATCTGCTGGAGGAGGAAATAGCAACCCACTCATACTATTGCCTGGAAAATTCCATGGATGGAGGAGCCTGGAGAACTACAGTCCATGGGGTTGCAAAGAGGTGGACATGACTGAGCGACTTCACTTTCACTTTTCACTTTCATGCATTGGAGAAGGAAATGGCAACCCACTCCAGTGTTCTTGCCTGCAGAATCCCAGGGGTGGCGGAGCCTGGTGGGCTGCCGTCTATGGGGTCACATAGAGTCGGACACGACTGAAGCGACTGAGCAGCAGCAGCAGCAGCATACTATTGCCTGGAAAATTCCAAGGATGGAGGAGAATGGTGGACTACAGTCCATGGGGCTGCAAAGAGGCAGAAATGACTGAGCAACTTCACTTTGCCATTCTTATTGCTATTCACCAAATCACTGCAGATGGGAACTGCAGCCATGAAATTAGAAGACACTTGCTCATTGGAAGAAAAGCTACTAAAAACCTAGACAGCATATTAAAAAGCAGAGACATTACTTTGCCAACGAAGGTCTGTTTAGCCAAAGCTATGTTTTTTCCAGTGGTCATGTATGGATGTGAGAGTTGGACTGTGAAGAAAGCTGAGCACCAAAGAATTGATGCTTTTGAACTGTGGTGTTGGAGAAGACTCTTGAGAGTCCCTTGGACTGGAAGGAGATCCAACCAGTCCATCCTAAAGGAGATCAGTCTTGAATATTCACTGGAAGGACTGATGCTGAAGCTGAAACTCCAATATTTTGGCCACCTCATGCAAAGAACTGACTCATTAGGAAAGATCCTGATGCTGGGAAAGATTGAAGGCGGGAGGAGAAGGGGATGACAGAGGATGAGATGGTTGGATGGCATCATTGACTCAGTGGGCATGAGTTCGAGAAAGCTCTGGGGGTTAGTGTTGTACAGGGAAGTCTGGTGTGCTGCAGTCCATGGGACCCTGAACAGTCGAAACAACTGAGAGACTGAACTGAACTGAACTGAACTGATTGATATTGCCAGGTAATACTCTTGTCTTTCTTTTTCAATTGAAGGGAAACAGGGCTGCATAATGATGCATGTCATTTTTGGTTCTGGGTCTGTCACTAACTGATTTGTTGACCTTGGAAATGTTATCAGTTTTATTGTCTATAAAATAGAACACTATTATCTTTTACCTCACAGATTTTTTATGACTACTAAGTGAATTAGTGAAAGAAAAACCCTCAGAACTATGTCTTAAATAAGTTCAATAAACATTAGTTGTTTTATTTTCTATTTTGTGGTAGAGAGCTATCCATGTTAGAATGCATCACCCTCATGTCACCATCATCACAAGTTACTGAAACCTTATTCTTTTTCTACCATGTGTGTGGAGTTTTTCTTTTTGGCTTTTTATTCTTATTTTAATCTTACCCATCAAGAACTTTGTTACCTGTTTATACCCTATTATATTCCACTCCCAATTCCTGAATCTTAAACAGTATTTTTACTTTTCTCTCTGTTAACATTTCCAAGTAAACAGAAAATATTAACTCACTTCCTTTGACTCTTTATGTTTCTTTAAATACATTCTTTAGAATTCTCTTATGCCTTTGAGTTCGAGGCATTTCAAAGACTTTTTCTCTTTGCTTTCTGTTGTCAAAGTGCTGATTTGCTTTCTTTCACCAATACGCTTCTCCAGTTAGGTGCTGATAAAATTATTTGAAAACACTGAACAAGTAGTTTATCAGATATAAATGAGAAATTTACTTTAAAACATTATGGACCCTGATAAGATTTGGGACAATTGGGATTGGGATCATAAACAACACTGATTAGCTAGATTACTAAGAGTCATGCCTATGACAGGAAGTGAGGAAAAGATGTTAGAATAAGCAATATGAAATATGCTTGAAATTTGCAATAAGAAAGATGCATCTGACTTAGAAAGTTGGACATGTAAATGATTTTCTCTAACAAATATTATGAATGCCAAATGTAGATTACTTGGTACTACTGAAGGTTGAAGAAGATTCGGGTGTCCTGCAGCTGTTTTGTAAAAAACAGTCTTATTGTTTAGTGGGTAGACAGAGCTAACAACAGCATCAAATAAATGTGAAAATATTAATTAAATGACAATTTTAGTATTTGTGATTGCACTATAAGGGTGTCGGAATAAACAATGACCAAGCACAGACTTTTAAAAGAATCTTACATGAGATCTTTATCAATTTTATTTTTATTTCTTCATTACTTATGTGCAGAGATATAGCTTTTTTGTCAATGACACTTTTACAGATAATTCTCTTATTTGCTTGAAATCCTACAAAGTAAGCTTATTTCCCCAGAGAAGACTAATAACAAACCTCATTATTCTTAAAATAAAACAATTGATTAAACATAATATAGTTCCTGATTTAAAAAATCCTTTTTTGTAGAAGCATTTAGCTGAAAATAGAAAATTACATTTTCTGTCATGTTTCAGTGATCATAGGGACATGTATCTAGACCCAGTTGCCTTCTCATTTCAATAGAAAATGATTAATAACTCTTTCCCTTAAGAAATCATGTAATTATTAAATATGTTGGTATAAAGATTTAAGATAGTACTGTCAGGAAATTTTAACTTATCTTTCCGTACAAAATGTAGTTATACATTATTAAAGCTAATTTTCCAATTCGTATATCAAAAACAATTACATATCACCCCCTTCAAAGACGTCAACAATAGATGCATGTTTACCTCATCAGGTTGAGTATCCTTAAAATATTGGAACATTTTTTTCTTAATTTTATAAGCAGCTTTATAAGTTTTATGAGACTAGAAAGAAAAATCAGTTCCATTATTTTAAAAGCACACATTCTTTTGACCAAAAACTCATTATGACCAAAACAAAATACGCCTACTCGATTCCAAATTATCTCTGCATCATGCTCATAACCTCAGCACAAAGTTCAATAGCTGTTTATTGGATATGTTGGCTTCAATCACTGAGAGCTGTAATGATGAAATCTCATCAGTTTTTGTAAATATTCTCAGAGGCCAGCTAAAACTCAGGCTATCCTGAGGGTTGCACTAGTTTCCAGATGAGCTTACAACGGGAATCTTTCCTTTCTGCCTCACAAACATATAAATAGGTTTTCAAAGCCAGAGTTCATTGATAATGTTGCACATCTATAACATATGTATAGAGGGAAATTTCTTGGCAATGAGAACAAATATGTAAATACTTTACAAAATATTAGACAAATTCTAAACAATTGCTGGTGGCCCAAACGGTAAAGGGTCTGCCTACAATACGGGAGAGCTGACTTCGATCCCTGGATCTGGAAGATCCCTTGGAGAAGGAAATGGCAACCCACTCCAGCATTCTTGCCTCGAAAATCCGGCGGATGGAGGAGCCTGGTGGGCTATAGTCCATGGGCGCAGAGACTCAGACACGACTGAGAGACCTCACTTTCACTTCCCAAATATTTGCTAGTGCCATTTGCGTTAGGAATGTTAAAATAATAAACTTGATGAAAACTGATTGCTAAAAAAGAACTCTATAACAGCAAAGGTAATTTTAAATCAATATGTTTTATGGTATTTTTATTTATTTTTTTGTATTTTTAATCATGTTATTTTAATGTGTGTGTGTATGTATATAAAGCTCTTTGACATTTTAAAGTTCCTATTTTTCTTGAATGACCAGCCTTGCAAATCTTTTATTTTATTATTATTATATTTTGAATTCTTAATTCTTAATGACATGAAATGCCAGTTTCAAGCTTACTTTGTAGACAGTTAGACACACCCAAAAGTCACCACCATAGAATTATTGTTTAGTGAAAGCCCTTAAGCATGGAAATTGCTAAAACAAACTTTTCTAACCACAATGCGAATGGTTTATTCACAGTGGTAATGGAACTATTTGGGGCACTTAAAAGAAAAGTTGTATACTTGCATTACTGCTGCTGTAATACATCATTATTTTATTAAATATCTGCATTACGTTTTTGCTTATTTCTTTCCCCCTAATTCTACCCTATCCCTATCCAATCAGGTCACACTACCCTAATCTAGCAAAATAGTTTACAAGTTTCATTTTACATTTTATCTGATACACACAATATTCAGTATTAATATTCCGGTATTATTTGGGGGGAGGGGCTGAGGGTTGCCCAGGTGGTGCTAGTGATAAAGAACCCACCTTTCAATACTAAAGATATAAGAGGCATAGGTTCATTTCCTGCCTTGGGAAGATCCCCTGGAGGAGGGCATGGCAACCCACTCCAGTATTCTTACCTAGAGAATCCCATGGACAGAGAAGCCTGGAGGTCTATAGTCCACTGGGTCGCAAAAAGTCAGACACAAATGAAGTGATTTAGCACCCATACATACATATATTTGCATATATATTCATATATAATTCATATATGTTAAACTTTGGAGATGTTGAGTCATTTTGCGTTGTCTTTGATGGCTTCATTATTCAAAAATATACAACATATGACTTAGAATGACTAAATATCAATACATGAATGAACAAATAAAATATCAATTCCAGTGTATGTATGTATCTACATGTATCTGTACGTGTGTGTGTAAAATCCCATGGATGGAGGAGCCTAGAAGGCTGCCGTCCATGGGGTCGCTGAGGGTTGGACACAAATGAGCGACTTCAGTTTCACTTTTCACTTTCATGTGTTGGAGAAGGAAATGGCAACCCACTCTAGTGTTCTTGCCTGGAGAATCCCAGGGACGGCGGAGCCTGTTGGGCTGCCGTCTATGGGGTCGCACAGAGTCGGACATGACTGAAGCAACTTAGCAGCAGCAGCAGTATAATAGACAAACAATATTATCAAAGTCCAGTATCTTGTTAGAGAGGACTCAGGTCTCTACTTCTCTCAATTCATTTTCCAGGGCTGTAGTATCTCTAACTTGACCATTTTGTTTCTCATGAATTTTTTCTTTTCTTCCATGGGTAGAAAAAATTTGCTCACAGAAGAAGGGATAAAAATGTGTCAGGTCAATGTCTTTACTCTGTGCTTATATTCCACTACTAAATCACTACAGATCCTGTCAAAATAAGAAACTAGTTCATTGATTTACAATATGAATGGCCTCTGTCTGTTGGTATAAACACACGAAGCAGAGAATCTTTCAGGACTTTGTAATAAAAAGTCTTGGGTGGGAGATGAATGACCTACAAACCATGAGAACATCTACTCCTTTTTACCTCGACCATGTCAGTTCTGTGAGTAGATAGATGATTTCTCTTCAAGGTATATAAAGCTGCCCATCTTCAGCTGTATCAAATCCCTGACAGCATCACATCCCAAAATGAATGAAGCTTTGTGAATCTCCCTATAAAGAGAAGGGTTTTTTTGTTGTTGTTGTTTTGTTTGTTTGTTTTAATAAATGCTCAAAGTTAAACTACGGCATATGTGTGTGTTTGTGTATATGTGTTTATGCACACACATCTAGTTAAATTATTTTCCCTCACTAATAACTTTCTTTAAAAAATCCTGTACCTTTTCACTTCTAATTTATAATAAAGATCATACAAATAATTCTGATTTTTCCTTTTTAAGTATTATCAGAGTTATTCCAACAGTAATCTTTGATTTCCAAAGTTTATACTACTTTTCAACATTACAATCGAATTCAGCATGTTTCCCTCCAACTCACAAAACATTTTTTTTTTTAATATTTTGATCTACATTTATCTGACAAGGTGATGTATCTTTTTGAAGTTTTGTGTTCTATCACATCATGATGGCCTGTCACTCATGTGACAAGGGATTTAAGATGAATGGAGTTAAGGAGAAAGGTCAAATAAAATGCACTGCCAGAGTCTGGCATGACACAATCCATCAAATGAAAGAGCAGAACCTCTTTAGTCTGTAAGCATTCAATTACAAATTGTCAAATGTTCACAATAATGTAAACTTTTGGTATAAAGTTAAAGTGAACACTGACTTCAAAGATGGAAAATAGCAATAATTTAGTGAAAATAAAATGGAACAATAAAGTTTCATCTCCAACCATTCTTCTTTATTAAGATGGACATATGCTAAATTACATCTTCAGAATTTGGCTTTATTTACGTGTTTGATTGTATTTAAATTTATAAATGAATACTTCTATGTTGAGAAATTGCTTTAGATGTACTTGTAAGAAAACACCAAATCTAATATGACTGAAATGACTTAGTACACACACACACACACACACACACACACACACACACACGCAGTGAACTCACATGCCCAATTGTTAACATGTGGAGTTTTGTGTTTCACTATCCTAGAATTCAAGAGTTGGTAAAAATAAATAAATTAAGGAAACATAAATTTGGATGTTCTGAGAGGCAAAGCAGATGTATTCTCATGGAGAAAAATGGTACAGATGACTGGAGGGACAAATGTGATAGTAGTTAAGTTGCTAGTTTGACATACTTATTATAAAAGTTAAGATTGCAAAATTGCATGTTAAAATTGCTTTTAATTTTTTTCACCTTCTAAATGCATAATTAGAATTGATATTCTTTCAAACCTCAAATGAAATAACCATCATCATCAGAACTCTGAGAACTGAACAATCACCATGCAATAGTAAAAGAAGTCACATCATACATGCCTTTTGGAACACCAATAAGAACTAATGAGAAAAAGATCAATTAGCAGAAAACAAAAAAGCATCTGGAAAGGAGTCCACTGGGCATGGAGAGCTTCCTATTTTTATTTGGGGGGAGAGTTGTCTCCATTACTCCAAGGAAATTCATTCAAATTTCCCAATTTGTTATTTACAAGTTTAAAAAATTACACTTGAATTTTTCCCATGCCTAAATTAATAGTTTCTTCTTCTCTATGGTTCAGTTAACACATAAACATCCAGTACATTCAAACTGATTTTAATAGTATGTCCAATAAAAAATGCTTATATTTTAAACATAAACTAGTTAACAAATTCCATAAATAAATATGACTAGTTTCTTAACAATGATTACTCATATCCTAAAATAATTAATTATAAACATGGTTTAATACATATTTTAATCACTTCTCCTAGGCTATATAGGTAGTTGCCACTTGTATAAGGTATTTCCATATATACGAAAGATGAGGAAAAATTGTGTATGAACATATTTTGTATATCCCTTGCAGAGTCTTCCCAAATACTGTTTTGTATACTCAGATACTTACCCCAACAATTTGGGATTTAGTTGCATGTCGTGCTTCATATATTTTCTCAGTTCAACTCATTTTTATAGCTTTCTATTCAGCATCTCAGAGTGAAATTGTACTTCATGAGGAATGCAAACTCAATATCACTCTGACTTTTGTGACATGATCCTTTTTGGAGAGGAAAACAATTACTTAAGAAAGGAGGTAGGGATTTGCTACTAATGGGGCATTGGAAGACAATAATTTTCCAAATTTAAAAAAAGTGTTAAAAAATTATTCAGAATGCTTAAATGGTCTGTTTGGATTTTCAAATTTCATGTACTTCTCAAATGATATCTGAACATTTTGGGGTATACTTTAGGAAAGATAATTCTAGGACATCAAATGAAATTTCCAACAATATTAACAATCTGATCTCACTGCAGGAAAAAAAAAAATGGTAAGAGAAAACTTGAAAAAAAAAATAAAGTTTTATTCTTTTGCCTTCCAACCTCACTGGCCTAATACATTACAGAGAAGTAGATTTTCTTCTTTATAGTAAAATCAAATCAGTACAGAAACATTTCAAATATGTAAGATTATTAGTGAACTGACCAGAAAGAGTTTAACAAACACTTTATTTCCAAAGAACTACTAAGTATCATGAAACCATTTTTGTGGTTGCCTGGAGTAGGCTGGCATCTATGAACAACAAACATTAAATTGCTTAAGTGCATGGCAACAGAATAGGTTATTTTAGTTAGTTTATGACTGCATTGCAGTCACTGGATCAGACAAGTGCTGTCTCCCTCTAAAATGATTGTCATTTTGCATTTAAAACTGACGATCAAGATATATGGGGCTTGATGTGCCACTGGATACCTAAAGTGTCACTTATTTCAATTCAGATAGAACGCAGGAAGGCAGTGCAGCATCTTATACCCACATCACAACATATCTGAACTTATTGGCAAGGGAACCCAGTTTCAGGCCTAAAGTATAAAAAAGGAAAAAGAAAAAGAACATATATAACTGAAAGGTTGTAGTTGAATCACACGAATACACCGGGATTCTTGGCCCCCGGAGGAGAAGAATTCAATCTGGGGCCAGAGACGAGGCTTAATCGCTCAGAGCTTTTGTGTAATAAAGTTTTATTAAAGTATAAAGGAGATAGAAAAAGCTTCTGATATAGGCATCAGAAGGGGGTAGAAAGAGTACCCGCTTGCTAGTGTTAACAATGAGGTTATATAATCCAAAGAATGTCTGGAGGTTGTAAAGACCTCATCAGACCTACTCCCATAATTTACATTTTAAGATAACAGAAGGTTTAATCCAAAGACTGTCCTTAGGCAGGATACATCATTGGTATATAATCCTAAGGAATGTGGAGAAAGAAAAAAGTTTGTCCTTTCTTCCTCCTTGAGAATTCCAGACCCCTCTCTCCTTGTGGGCCCCTAGATTCCCTATCAACCTGCCTAGGAACTGACTCTCTCATAACTATGATTCAAAGTACTTCATTTCAACTGTGAGAGTTGTATATGTGATATATATATATATATATATATATATATATATATATATTTAATGAAACTGTTGCAGATTGACTTTATAATAAGCATGACCGCTTTAAATTTTAGCTAACTGCTTTGTTCAAAGGCTAATCATCTTGTAAGACAATGTTATTAGCTCACAACACCATCTGAAAGTATATAGATATGCACAAACATATTTTTAGAATAAAAATCTTAAAAAATTCGCTCAGTCGTGTCTGACTCTTTGTGACCCCATGGACCATAGCCTGCCAGGCTCCTCCATCCATGGGATTTTCCAGGCAAGAATACTAGAGTGGGTTGCCATTTCCTTCTCCAGAGGATCTTTCTAACCCAGGGATCGAACCTGGGTCTTCCACATTGTAGGCAGATGCTTTACAATCTGAGCCACCAGGGAAGGCTAGATGTGAGAGTTGGACTATAAATAAAGCTGAGCACAGAAGAATTGATGGTTTTGAACTGTGTTGTTGGAGAAGACTCTTGAATGTCCCTTGGACTGCAAGGAGATCCAATCAGTCCATCCTAAAGGAAATCAGTCCTGGGTGTTCATTGGAAGGACTGGTGCTGAAGCTGAAATGCAAATATTTTGGCCACCTGATGTGAAGAGATGATTCATTCGAAAAGACCCTGATGTTGGGAAAGATTGAAGGCAGGAGGAGAAGGGGATGACAGAGGATGAGATGGTTGGATGGCATCACTGACTCAATGGACATGGGTTTGGTGGACTCCGGCAGTTGGTGATGGACAGGGAGGCCTGGCATGCTGCGATCCATGGGGTTGCAGAGAGTTGGACATGACTGAGCGACTGAACTTAAAGAATTAATTCACTATTCTAATTAAACTTATGGCAAGCCAAGAGATTACTCAAAAGCACACATTATAAAATGTTTCCTGTTTGAAAATACTCCTCAAGTGTTGTGAGGATTTTCAATAGTTTCCAGTTTTATTGAGATATAATTGACATGTAATATTGTAGCATCTGGGATTCCCTTGTAGCTCAGTAGGTAAAGAATCTGCCTGCAGTGAAGGAGACCCAGGTTCAATTCCTGGGTTGGGAAGATCCCCTGAAGAAGGAAATAGCAACCCACTTCAGTATTCTTGCCTGGAAAATCCCATGGACAGAGGAGCCTGGTGAGCTACAGTTATGAGGTCACAAGAGTCAGACACAGTGACTAAATCACCATTATTGTACTTATTTAAGGTCTAAAACATATTTTAATATAAGCATATATTGTGAAGTGATTATTACAAGTTTAGCTAACATCATCACTTCATGTAATTACAATTATTTCTGGTGATGAGAACTCTTTTAAGATCTACTCTTTTCAGTTCAGTTCAGTTCAGTCACTCAGACGTGTCCGACTCTCTGCAACCCCATGAACCACAGCATGGCAGGCCTCCCTGTCCATCACCAATTCCCAGAGTCCACCCAATCCCATGTCCATCGAGTCGGTGATGCCATACAGCCATCTCATCCTCTGTCGTCCCCTCTCCTCCTGCCCTCAGTCTTTCCCAGCATCAGGGTCTTTTCCAGTGAGTCAGCTCTTCGCATCAGGTGGCCAAAGTCTCTTAGCAATATTCAAATATTCAAAAAAATACTGCTAACTAGAGTCATCATGCTGTGCAATCGATCCCCCAACTTCATTCATCTCATAACAGTAAGTCTGTGCCTTTTGATCTCCTTCAACCATTTCCTCATCCCTTAACCCCCATTTCTGGCAATGAACTATTGGTTTTGTCTTTTTATGAATTTGCGGCTTTTTGTTGTCTAGGCTTTTTTTTTTTTTGGTTTTGTTTTTAGATTCTGCACACCAACGCGATCACACAGTAACATGTCCGATTTATTTCATTTGCACACAATACCCTCAGGTCCATCCGTGCTGCACAAATGGCAGGATCCCTGCAGGAGGAAATGGCACCCACTCCAGTCTTCTCGCCTGGAGAAGCCCATGGACAGAGGAACCTCGTGGGCTACAGTCCATGGGCTCACAGTAGTCGGACATGACTTAGTGACTAAACCACCACCACCACCTTCTTTTTATGGATGAAAATATTTCATTAGAAGGACATGCGCTCATTTTCTCCTGCAAGAACTCCCCAATCACAACTCATTGGTAAAAACATTCATCATGGGAATGTTGGATCCCACCAAAAAAAGATACCCCGTGTCCAAGGACAAAGGAGAAGCCCCAGCAAGATGGTAAGAGACACAAATCATGTTTAGAATCAAATGCCATACCCACCAGAGATGCTTGGAGGGCTCGAACAAAACCTTGTGCACCCACAGAGACTGAGCCAGACCTGCATTTGAGTGTGTGTCTCCTGTGGAGATGCAAGTCCGCAGTGGACTGCCACTGGGGTAGGGGTCTGGGTGCAGCAGGCCTGGGCATGGCATAAGCCCTCTTGGAGGAGGTCATCATTAACCCACCATAGAGCCACCAGAACAGACTCTTGGAGGGCTCAAACAAAACCGTGTGTGCACCAGGACCCAGGAGAAAGGAGCAGTGACCCCACAAGAGACTGACTCAGACCTGCCTGCGAGTGTCCAAGAGTCTCAGGCGGAGGTCTGGGTTGGGGCACTGGCTGACCTTTTGAAGGAGGGCACCATTACCTTTATTACCTCCACCATAGTTTGGCCTCAGGTCAAACAACAGGGAAGGAACACAGCCCATCAACAGAAAATTGGATTACAGATTTATTGAACACGGCCCCGCCCATCAGAACAAGACCCAGGCTCCCCCTCAGTCAGTCTCTCCTGTCAGGAAGCTTCCATAAGCCTCTTCAGTTCAGTCACTCAGTCATGTCCGACTCTTTGTGACTCAATGGGCTGCGGCACGCCAGGCCTCCCTGTCCATCACCAACCTTGAAGGTGGTACTGAAGGTGGAAGGAGAAGGGGACGACAGAGGATGAGATGGTTGGATGGCACCACCTGTCGGGAGCCGTGTTAGGCATTACTGACAAAATGGAGGCAGGGCCCCAACTCCCTCTCCTTGTCCCACAGGCACAGACCCAGGATGAAGGAGTTAGGCCTCATGATTCTGACTTGTTCTTTCCTCTGCTTGGCTGAGTTGACTGAAAAGAATATTAAGGTGCTTATTGTTCTTGAAAGGAGCATGAGAAGGCACAAAGCCTTCTGCAGCTGTGCTCATAAAATAATTCATAAAGTTAGTCATTGACATTTGTTCAAGGATTTTTTCAAAAGAGTGTTCCAGGGTGAGCACGTAGGCCACAGGTTGAGGCCATGGGAGGGATTGCTGCTATCTGAAGCCTATTTGTGAGGAAATTGTTTATGGCAAAGGAGTTTACTGAATTTAGGGCTTAGAAATAATTAAAGTAGTTAGAAGTTAAAGATTTAAGGAATGTTGTAATGTTAGTATATTTTACTATAGCTTATAGAGGTTAGGAATTTTAGAGATACTATAGCTAGAAGCCTTTTTAAGAGATAGTGAGCTCAGGATGTTAGGGGAAAACAGGATTTAGAAAGATAAGAAATAAAGTGAGGAATGTAGCATGAGTTACAATGTAATCACAAGTTAGCTATAGGACTCATAAGAGGAAGTAGATAATAGATGGGAAAGCTGATTCTGAGAGCATCACTCAAGCAGGAACTCCTTTTGAAGAGCAACAATGATTTATGGAGATAATAAATCTGGGTGAGGGGGAACTGAAATCTCTGACCTAATGCTTTTGTAAAAGTTTAAAAGAAAATCTTAAACTTGAAATAAATAGGCAGTCCAAGAAAACTGAGAGGCTGTCTCATTACTCGCCAACACCATTCCTCCCTTCAGGTTGAATCCCTGGCTGCTGGAGCTTGACTCCGGCAACCACTATCTCAACAGACATGAGTTTGAGTGAACTCCGGGAGCTGGTGATGGACAGGGGGGCCTGGCGTGCTGCAGCCCATTGGGTCGCAAAGAGTCGGACACGGCTGAGTGACTGAACTGAATATATATTCATTTCTAACCGTTAGTGATGTTAAAAATCTTTTCATATACCTTTTGTTTTTTTGCATGTCTTCTTCAGAAAAATGTCTATTCAGCTCCTTTATCCAATTTTAATCAAATTGCTTGGTCTTTTTCTACTGAGTTGTATGATTTCTTTATGTATTTTGATATACACCCTTATCAGATATATAATTTGCTAATTTTTTCTCCCACAAGTGTTTTATTAATTTTATGAATGCTCACAGATGGTTTTCATTACATAGTAAATGGGCTAGAGTTTCCTTTTAAAAGAAGAATACTCGGTTTACCATTTCCCATTATTATACTGTAAAGTGTGGTACTTGAGAGCAAAACTATCATATGAGTAAATGGTGATTGTGACATGGCAAACAAAGAAAAAAATCAAGGTGCTATTTTCTGAAGGAAAAAATAAAGTTTTCATGTAGAATGTAACTAATATTTTAATTGGAAACATATATGCAAATATTGTCTTAGGAACTGAAAGAAAGATATAAAGCAATCCCCTCACCTAAAAAATAAGTTGTTTGGAATATTGATGATATTTATCCTTAAGTACCATTATTATTCTTCAGGCCTCCAACTATTCACTCGCCTATTAGGAATTAAAGAGATTTTTAGCATTTGAACAGAAAATAGATTTAAAGGCGGTTATAAGAAGTTTGCAGAATATTAGTCATGGTTAATAATGATATCCAAAGAAATTGAGTTTGAGGCTTAAAATGATTATGTAGTTCCCCTTTTTGTAATATTGGGCAGTCTATGCAATCAATCACATGATAAATTAGACATTCAATAGATTTATAAAAAGTATAAATAGCATTTTACCAAAATCAATACTCATGATTTTAAAAAACTCTCAAAAATCTAAGAAAAGAATTTCCTCAACCTGTCAAAGCTCATTAAGAAAAATCTATAGCTGATGCTATTCTTAGTGGTAAAATATTGCACTTTGCCTCTTAGATCACAAAAAGGCAAGGATGCTCACTTTTAGTACTTCTTTCAGTATCAGAATTCCAGTTCATTTAATAAAGCAAGAAAAATAAATTTTAAAAAATATCAGAAAAGGCAGAGTATGACTGTCATTGCTAGATGGTTGACATTACTGCTTAGCTTCAAAATTTTATGAAATAAAAATTTTTTTTAAAAAATGTGAAAATGTGAAATGTGAAACTGAAAATTTTTTAAAATGTGAATTTAGAAATGTTCAGAATATAAGATCAGAAAAAAATCTACTGTGTTTTAAAAACTAGCAAATATTTTTTTTTAATTAAAAAACTGGTTTACACTACTATGGAAAAATTATTAGAAATAAATATAATGAACAATTACAAAGCTTTTGGAAAACAAAATAAAACGAAATCTTATTCAGGAAGACTAGTAATTTTTAAGTAGAAGTATGCTTAGCACTCAATAGTATATCAATAGTCTACAAGTAGTTCTACAGATTTACCTCAGTGTTAATTAAAATTCTAGCATGATTTTTTGCCATTGAAATTAGCAAGCTGATTCTAAAATTTACATGGGGTAAAAAGATAAGTGAATAAACAAATAGAATTTGAAATTGAAGAGAAATTTATGATCTCAGGGTGAGCAAATATATATCTTATATATGGTAAGTCCCCTACATACAAACCTTCCAGTTGTGAACTTTCAAAGATGCAAATGTGAATTCACATGTCAAATCACGTAAGTTAGTTCGCATGTCTGGTGTACATTGTCACATATGTGGATCCTCTCCAAGTGGTTATGCTTTTATACCATAAGCACTGTATAGAGTACAGTAATACAGCAGCTTTACTTCAAGCCCAAGACATCCAGAAGCAAGCATAAATGCAGTGGTGATGCAGAAGCACCAAGAGTTAAAGATGGACACAAAAGTGAAAGTAATTGAAAGAATGGACTGAGGCAAAAAGATGGTAGACGTCTCTCATTCTTACAACACTGAAGTCCTTTCTGTGCAACAAGAGGGGCTGACTAATGAAGACCTGATGGAATCAGAGGCCCAGAGAAAGGATGAAGAGAGACAGAGGGAGAAGAAGTAACTGACGAACCAAAGAGATTCACAACCCAGGAAATGGCCAGCGGATGTTCTTTATTTGAGGAGGCGCCGTTAGTTTTTGAGGCACAGGGCCCGAATGCAGAATTGTACACGAAGGTTGTAGTGACCATTCAGAATGCAACCCCATGTTACCATGCCATTTATGATGAGAGGAAAAAAGACCTACTACCCAGACATCACTGGATGGTTTTATCAAGTTCTATCTACTACAGATAGAACTGAATCTAGCAAGGAACGAGAACCTGTGCCATCAACATCAGGTGTAAGTGAGATTGCAGCTTGCCCTCTGCGTCCTATTGCTGATGGTCCTTCAGCTCTACCATCTTCCATTGTCTCTCTCTCCTGCAGTCAGTAACCTCTTCAGCTCTGCCATCTTCCATTGTCTCTCTCTTGCCTGTTCACTCACGGACAGCCTTTGCATGCCAGCTGTTGGATTGTACCATTGTACTTTTCAAGAGAATGTACTATGAGACTGAAAATGTTTTCTCTGTGTTTGTGTTTGCTTTCTCTGTGTTATTTCTGTGAAAAGCATTATTACACCACGGTTGTATATAGTCACTGTAGCAAATCTACTCCAGGATTCTTGCCTGGGGAATTCCATGGACAGAGAAACCTGGTAGTGGGTTGCAGTCCTTGGGATCACGAAGAGTCAGTCACAACTGAGCCACTAATACAGTATATCACAAACACAGTATATGGCCAATTATCCAATTAGTTGGGTACCTAGGCAAACTTTGTTATTATGAACAAACTGTACTTGCAAACTCATTTTCAGCAGAAAACTTGATCATATATAGGGAATTTATGGTACAACAAAAAATTAACTAAAAAAAAAAAAACGATAAATTAACAATATTACATAAAGTTTTGCTCCTCAGAAATAATATTAAGTGAATAAATGGGAAAGTCATATCAAAAGAAAATATTATCAGTAATAAATCTGATAATATGTATCCAGATTATCAGGCTTCTCTGATAGCTCAGTTGGTAAAGAATCTACCTGCAATTCAGGAGACACCTGTTCACAAGAAAATACTGTAATTTAATGGTTAAAGAATGAGAAAGAACACACTAAAATAATGGGCAAAGGATTTGAACAGACATTACATATGTTTAAAATCACTCACCAGATCAATGAAAATTGAACCTTTAATATATACCACTTCTTACCTACTAGAATGTTTAAGATCACAAATTGATGGCAAACAAATATCAATAGGGATCTAGAGTAGTTAGAACTTCAATTCACTATTAATGAGAATGTAAAACAACATGACCACCACGGGATTTCTTTATTACTTGTAACATATACCTTCTCTGTGAAACCTATATGCAAGTCAATAAACAACAGTTAGAACCAGACATGGAACAATGGACTGGTTCCAAACTGGGAAAGAAGTACGTCAAGGCTGTATATTTTCACCCTGTTTATTTAATTTCTATGCAGAGTATGTCATGTGAAAGTGTGGGTTGGATGAATCACAAGCTGGAATCAAGATTGCTGGGAGAAATATAAACCCCCTCAGATATGCAGATAATGCCATTCTATTGGCAGAAATCCAAGAGAAATTAAAGAGCCTCTTTGACGAGGGTGAAAGAGGAGAGTGAAAAAGTGGCTTAGAAGTCAACAACATTCCAAAAGCAAATCATGGCATCTTGTCCCATAACTTCATGCCAAATAAAAGGGGAAAAAGTGGAAACAGTGATAGATTATATTTTCTTGGCCTCCAAAATCTCTGCAGGTAGTAACTGCAACCATGGAATAAAAGATGCTTGTTCCTTGGAAGGCAAGTTCTGACAAACCTAGACAACATATTGAAAAGCAAGACATATTTTTCCAACAACAAACTAAATAGTCAAAGCTATGGTTTTTCCAGTATCAAGTATGGATAAGAGAGTTGGACCATAAAGAAGGCTGAGCACCAAAGAATTGATGCTTTTGAATTGTGGTGCTGGAGAAGACTCTTGATCAAGAGTCCCTTGGACTGCAGGGAGATCAAACCAGTCAGTCTTAAAGGAAATCAACCCTGAATATTCTTTGGAAGAATTGAGGCTGAAGCTGAAGCTCTAATACTTTGGTCACCTGATGTGAAGAGACGAAAAGACCCTAATTCTGGGAAAGATTGAAGGCAAAAGGAGAACAGGGTTGGCAGAGGATGAGCTGGTTAGAGAGCGTCATTGACTCAAATGGACATGAATTTAAGCAAACTCCAAGAAATAGTGAAGGACATAGAAGGCTGGCATGCCGCAGTCCATGGGGTTGCAAAGAGCCAGATACAACTTAGCAACTGGACAACAAAAACTAATCTATGGCATTCAAAATCAGAAAAGTGGTTGCCTAATGAGTGAGGGTTGACAGAACATAGGTATGAGGAGATTTCTACAGTAATGGTAATATTTGCTCTCTTGACTGAACATTGGTTATACAAACATATTAATCTGTCAAAGTTCATTACATGTGCATTTATGCATAAATGGATGCATTTAACATTTTATAATTTTTAACCTGTTTTTTTCTTTTTTTTGTTTTTAACCTGGCCAAACAGCTCTGTTCTTTATAGAATTAGAAGGCATGAACATACACTAGTTAAATTCAAGATCCACAAACTTTATAGTAATGTCTGCAAGGCTTTAGGATTATTGTGCAACCCATGTAGTTTCCTTGGAGTATTCCTGACTGTTATCAAATTTCAAATTTTATGACAGAAGAAAATAGCAAAAGGACTTGGAAAGCTTCAGTCATCAAAATATGAAGAGAAGAACTGTGGATAATATTATTGCTGTTGTTCTTTCTTGGTTTAATTATAAAAACGTGACTAGATCCCCATTTTTCTCAAATGACATGAGGAAAAAAAAAACTACACACAGGAGATTTAAGTGAGATCAGAACTTTTTGACACTATATTTGGTGAAACTTAAGCAAATTTCCAAAATAATTTGGAGATTCTGTTTCTGGAAATCCTAACAAAGAAAGAACTACTTCATATATTTAAGATGCCATTCTACATATAGATTCTGCAATTTCTCAATATTCCTGTCAGTTCTGTGAATGTGGCCACCTAGGGATAAATAAAGGTAGAAAAAGAAAGCATTAAAGCATTTTGTGACTCCATAGCTTCTAAACATAATTCATGCAGTAGAAATAAGACAACTGAATTTTATGCCTGTGAAAGGCATGTTATGTGTCCCTTAAGTCTGAAGTGACATAGAATGAATGAATTGCTCCATTCTTAGAAATATATCAACTAAAACACCTGCTAGGGGTTACAGTATAGAAAGGCATATTCTTCCTAAATGTCAAAGTATATAAGTATTCGCATTGTGACCTACATTTTAATGCACTGACTACTTTATACCATTGGAGGAAGAACCCTGCAAGAACAGTTGATCATGTGACCAAGTGTTCACATAGTAATGGGGAAAGAAGTTCCCCAAGATAAAAAATGGGAACCAGCCTACGTATTTCTAGGGAGATCTACTGTTTTCTAAATGATTTATGTGCTCAAATGTCATGAAATTTGTTTGACGCCTCAAAAAATTACATTAACTGATAAAATGAAGAAATCCACATGAGATCCACAAAGTTATGCTTTATCATTTAGCAGAAAGAGTAAAAACAAACAAAAACTGAAGGACTACACATCTATTATCTTAGGAAATGATATTGTACTGAAGCCAGATGTAGTTTTTTGATTAAATAAAAACAAAATATTCTAAGACTAGAAGAATGAATGAATGGTGGTAGAAATAAACTTTCTGAAAACTGAAGGACAGGGCGTGCTTATACAATACTGTTGTTGCTGTTAGCCTACATCGTTTCTAGTACATCTCGGTATTCACAATGCTGCCAAAATAAATACGAGAGTGTGAATATGTACATGCATGCATATACACTTCTCAAATGCCCTCTCTGAGCATGTAAACTTTAGGTCATTACTGAAAATATGCATACACTTATTTGAAATGATACAGTAGTCTACATATTGACAATAAAAGTTATGACATAAAATCTGAGATTAACATATATCCATTGTTGGGAAGTTGAGGGAATAAATGCAAAACTGAGGAGAAATTTGAGGGACAACACCAAGAAAAATTCTCTGTAGGCATTTTTTAATCTGATTTCAAAAAATACTTGTCTGAGCTTCATGTTAACTTATTAAATTTCCAAAAAATAATTACTAGTATATTAATGTTTCCTCTGATTATATATTTGGAGAAGGAAATGGCAACCCACTCCAGTATTCTTGCCTGGGAAATTCCATGGACAGAAGAGCCTGGAAGGCTCCAGTTCATGGGGTCACAGAAGAGTCAGACACAACTTAGCAGCTAAACAACAACACTGATTATATGTATTATTTTCTTTAAATTAAATTTATTAAAACTTAAACTTTAGGGAGGATGACCCCTATATTACTGCAGTCCCATGTATTCCAGGTTATGTGAAGTTATTTTCCAAGTGGATACTATTGTATTTTTAGCTGAGATCTTATCAACAAATTAAACATAAGAGATTCCTGCTAGAATCCTAAAATCAAGAAAAGTCGGGGCTTCCCTGGTGGTCCGGTGGTTAAGAACCTGCGCTGTAGTCCAGGGGACATCAGTTTGATCCTTGCTTTGGGAAGACCCCACATCCTGTGGAGCAGCCAAGCCCATGTGCCACAACGACTAATGGACCTCTCTAGAGAAGGCGAGCTCCAACTTCTGATCCCGATCCATCCAGAGCCTGTGCTCCAACAGCAGAAGCCACCGCAATGAGAAGGCTGCAGTGACAGCAAAGGGTAGCCCCCCGCTTGCCACAAACCAGAGAAAGGCCATGCAAAGCAGTGGAGAGCCAATACAGCCAAAAAATATAATAAATAAATCTTTAAAAGTTGACTGCATGCACGATAGACAATAAGAGATCATTTAGTCCAATCTTTAACATTCTGTCTTAAGAGTTCAAGCATTCAACATTCTCTCCTTATATACATCCAATGAGTAAACATTAAATGCAACTTTCCTACTTATCCACATGCTCTTCTACTAAAATAAGTACCTGCCTAAGAGAGAGCATCTTAGTCAAGTTTCAGTCAATTTTACATTTTTATTGAGGCTAAAAATACCATTATTTGGGAAAGAAGCATTGAGTTAGTCTTTTGGTACAGCATCAAATGTGTGCTCTGAGTTTCATTTGGTTTTTCGCTTCTAATTAATTATTTTTAATTTATAAACTTTAAGCTTTGTGTAGGAAAATTCATAGCAACCATAAACTTAAAAATTGTAGTATTTTACTTAATATTTATTACTGTATCTCATAAACATTGACTTATTTAAAATCAAAATTATTTCCCCCTGTGGCTAAATAATGCATGAGTGGTCTCAATAAAGTCAGTTCTTTTCACTCTAGAAAAGACAAGGCATCTGCTATGGAGCTGTCATCATAGTCCAGGGACTTGGACAATTATGCGCGTGCAGCCCTCAGTCTCAGCCCATCTACGTCACCTGATGGCACTGAGGTAAGTAGAATTGAAGTAGAACTGGCTGAATGTGCACCAATCCTCCCAATGCTTGCTGTGACCTGAAAAATAAGGTTCTCTGTCTAGCCATCTCAGCCAGCATCTCTGAAGCAGGGGCAGGCTCACTGGCCAGCTCGCAAGTAGGCTATGATCTCAGAACTTCCACAGTTCTCTGACAGTTTGGAAACAAGAATGTGATGCTGACAGAAGGAACTTTCTGAAGGAGGAAGGATGAGCCCTCCGGACTGGGGTAGGAAATGTAAGATGACTCCCTGGGACATGGTCACGTGTGTTTTTGCCCTAGTAGTGGGAAACCAGGAGGAAGGCTATCCCAGAGACTGACCTGTTAATTAACAGGAGAAGAACTAATATTTAGGGACTGAGCAGTGAAAGACAGCATTAAAACAAACTGTCTAAATGGTGCCTGTTGATAATTCACTCTCCTCTTAAAGGAGGGGCAGTGATGGGAAGGGGAAAACGTGACGATGGGGAAGCAAGTCCACAGTTCTTAAAAGGCCGTGGCTCTACGACAACAAAACCAAGGTGACCCAAAGCCGAAACAAACACTGTCTGCAATGAGCAACGTGCAGTTCAAGAGTTTTGAGTGGAAAGAAAACACTAGAACATTTTGTGCTTTTAAAACAAAAATGATGACTTGGAAATGAAAGTAAATGCCAAGCCCTGCTTAATGAATCAGCTTATTAAGTCATAGTCACTCTGATCCTCTGTACCCTCTGTTTCCGTCTTCTCCCTCTAACCTAACCCCAGTTGGAGACTAAACTGGAAGGTTAAAGCACATCTCTTGGCGGTCACAAACTGTAGCAGTAAATCATAGCTTCTCATTTAATCATCATGGGGGCATGCTTGATGTCTAAGTTGTGCCTGACTCCTTGTGACCTCATGGACTGCAGCCCACCAGGCTCCTCTGTCCATGGGATTTCCCAAGCAAGAACACTGGAGTGGGTTTCTATTTCCTTCTCCAAGGGATCTTCCTCCTGACCCAGAGATTGAAACCTCATCTCCTGGGTCTCCTGCATTGGCAGGCAGTTTCTTTACTGCTGAGTTACCAGGGAAGTCCACCCAAGATACATAGGCATCTGGTATTGTCCAGAATTGGATTACCTCTGCAAATATCGCTCAAAAGATTTCTACCTCTACATCCATCATCTCTCCCTGGTTTAAACACCTAAGTAATTCTCTTTGGTCATGAGAATGTAGATGTTCTGAGAAAGGACGCATGTCCTCTCATTTGTGGCAAAAACTGGAGGTAATGAGTTGAATATGTAGCTTGGCAAGTCTCCCACAGAGACACCTGCAGAGGACGTGATAGGTCTCTCTTAGTTTTATGAAAGTTCCTTCTCTCTTGCCCCTGACTCTTCTGGGTGAAAGCTCTGGTTACTAGGAGGACATGATCAGAATAAAAGTTAGAGCATAATTCCTGGAAAGTGAGACAACTTTGCAGAGGTAGGGGGAATATCATCCCACTACTTTTACAGGGAACACATTAGCCCCTTGAAAGTGTGGGTGACAGAATTCCATAAATGATCTTTTTGCTTTCAGAGCCAATCCCATGTTCCTCTTGAATAAAAATACACTCTGTATTTTCTTTTCCCACCTTCATTTCTGTAGCTCGTGAGTTAGGCAGAACATAACTGGTTTCTTGCATAACCCACCCTTCTCAATGATGTAACTGAATTTCTTCCTCCTTGAATGTAATGGGTTCTAAGGCTAGCTTCTAAACAGCAGTATTATAAGTGGCAAAAATGGGATTTCTCTCCTTTAAGTTATGTATTATAGTAGTGTTGATGGGCTAGAACTCATAAGTGATTACATTACTTGATATATTGGCTTGCCAAAAAATCCGTATGGAAAAACCCAAATGAACTTTTTGGCCAACCCAATATTAAGACTTGTTTGCTATCATGGTGAGAGAAAATCACTTTGTTGGCTTAAAGAAGAAAGCTATTATGTATGAGAGGGCTCATACAAAAGGTTGTATGCCAAGGAACTAGCCATATGTCATTGAAAAATGAGGATCTCAGTTGTACAGCCAGATATAAATGAATTCTGCTAACAACATAAACAGCCTTGAAAGTGGACATTTCCCCAGTCAAGCCTCAGATGTGACCACAGACCCAGAGAGGACCTGAATTGCAGCCTATCTAGAGCCTGAGTCAGTGAACTCAGATAAGCTGTGCCCAGATTTCTTAT
This sequence comes from Bos indicus, assembly GCF_029378745.1. Classification (NCBI taxonomy): domain Eukaryota; kingdom Metazoa; phylum Chordata; class Mammalia; order Artiodactyla; family Bovidae; genus Bos; species Bos indicus. The sequence continues at coordinate 105,184,363 of NC_091766.1, forward strand.
ATATATATATATAGTTTGTGGTAAGCATGCATTATATTAAGATGTTAAGTTTGTAATTGATTTGTTAGACTAAAATAGAAACGTAGTACACTGTGGCTAAGCATCCCATTGGATGTCACTCCATCTCATGGAAAATACCACCTTGCTACTGGGACAAAGAACAGATTGGGCTGACTGAACAGATTTAGGTGATTCCCTTGTGGCTCAGAGGGTAAAGCATCTGCCTGCAACGCGGGAGACCTGGGTTCAATCCCTGGGTCGGGAAGATCCCCTGGAGAAGGAAATGGCAACCCACTCCAGTACTCTTGCCTGGAGAATCCCATAAACAGAGGAGCCTGGTGGGCTACAGTCCACGGGGTCGCAGAGTCGGACACGACTGAGCTACTTCACTTCACTTCACTTGAGAACAAAGGGTAGATTCAATTAGCCATACTGAATTGGAGATTCGAAGACCTACTAGCAGTCCATGGGAAACGCACCCATGGACAATGGAGGTATTGGAGGCACCATCAACCTGTGGTCTCTGCCTCTTTTAGGTCTCATTTGGGGTTCCCCAGCAATTCTAAATAGCAATATAGTAAACAACAATTACTCTTCAGGGACCCAGTGTACATCTCTGGGACTGTATTTCTTGTGTGAAGCCAGGCATTAACTTGCATCCTTCCCAGAACAGTGGTGGGTCCTTTCACAGTAGTTATAACAGACCCACAACTGCCTAAGGAAACACCACCTATAGACCAAATAGCCCTCAGATAACTGGGGTGATCTCTCCTAAAGTAGGTAAATCTTGGTCATTTTGGGGAATTTCTTTGAGAAGGGGACTGACTTGTTATACATGTATACAGTGCAGGCAGTTTTCCGTACAGTAGAAGTCATACAATTAGAAATGGTGTAACGACATATGCCCACAATTTTAGCTAAAGAGATCACTGATGCCACCGCAACCCTGAGAGGGACTCATCTCACACACAGCTCACTAAACCAGGGCAGATGTGGACAACAGAAATGCCTTAGGGGCACTCTTTGGGGACCAGATGAAGCCTGTGCAATTATTAATATGCCATACTGTAGCTGGATTATTACCTTAGTTAAAAGGAAATGTCAATACAGAAATGCCAGTTAGATGGAAGAAACCACAGGCTATTTTAAGTTCACCCTGATGCTTTATGGAATTTTTTCAATATGGGACGCTTGCAGGCTTGGATGAGACAATACAGGCTGGTACCCCTCTGCAGCTTGAAGTCCCACTGCTGAATGACTTGACTGAATGGATTTCATCCTATTCTCTATCCTGACAAAGTGGTATAGTCATGGAAAAGAATTTAGTCCCAGGATGTCGTGGCATCAAGGGGTGGATATTGTTGGGACACCATTCTCAACAGATCTTTCACATTTCTGCACATCTAGCCAACCCACCCAGAGCATAGTGGGTCATTTCAGAGAAAATGGGCATGCTTCTTGCTTATTACAGGATTTGGATTTTCTGAGCCCTGTCCTGGAATGTGCTCTGAGTGAAGGCATATATCAGGATTCCTCTGTCCTCATAGGATTTGAGGTACAAGGGGAACCAGTGCAAAAATGTGATGCTCACACTGTTTTCAGTGACATGAATTCCTTTGCTCTCATCTAGAAGACAGGAGCCTTCTGTGGAGCACTCTTGAAAAACTGCAGAAGGCTAACTGGTTAGTTTGCAAATAGTGTAAAACCTGAAACTTCCTGTTGCTCTTAACAAATTTTCAAATGCTTTGTCACTGAATTTAGGAATGCTTGTATTCAAAGAAATATTTTGTATATAATTTTAAAAATCAGAAAGGAAATAGAAAAATGATATCCTTTGCATTTTTATTATATCATAATTTAAATCACATTCTTCCAAATAACCAGGTATGTGATTATTGTTTGAGATTTTTACCTCAGTGATAGCATTTATTCAACTCTAAGTTCTCCAACAACTAACAATTTTCCATACATTTCTCAATTTTTGCATTTAAAAAGAATTTCAAATATAGTCTGCTCAACAGAAAAATTTTTTTAAATAGTTTATAGTGTAATAATTAAAGATTAAAATATTTCTCCAGATACTATACTTCAGAAGGTAATTTTTTGTTGTTGTTCAGTCACTAAGTGATGTCTGATTCATTGTGCTCCCGTGGACTACAGCCAACAGGCTCCTATTTCCGCCACTATTTCTTGGAGTTTGCTCAAATTCATGTCCACTGAGTTGGTGATGCTATCTAACCATCTGATCCTCTGCCACCCTCTTCTTTTGCCTTCAATCTTTCCTAGTATAAGGGACTTTTCAAATGAGTCAGATCTTCATATAGGGTGGCCAAAGTATTGGAGCTTCAGATTTAACATCAATCCCACCAATGAAGATTCAGGATTTATTTCCTTTGTATTGACTGGTTTGATCTCCTGCTGTACAAAGGTCTCAAGAGTCTTCTCCAGCACCACAATTTAAAGCATCAGTTTTCAGTGCTCAGCCTTCTTTATGGTCCAATTAATACATCCATATATGACTAGTGGAAAAAACATAGTTTTGACTATATGGACCTTTGTCAGCAGAGTGATGTCTCTGCTTTTTTAATATGCTCTCTAGGGCTATCATTGCTTTCCTTCAAAGGAGCAAACATCTTTTAATATCACAGCTGTGTCAACATACACAGTGATTTTTGAAAAAAAAAAGGAAATAAAATCTGTCGCTGTTTCTACTTTTTCCTCTTCTATTTGCTGTGCAATGATGAGACCAGATACCATGATCTTAGTTTTTGAATGCTGAGTTTTAAGCCAGTTTTTTTAACTCTCCTCTTTCACCCTCATCAAGTGGATCTTTAGCTCCCCTTGGTTTTCTGCCATTACAGTGGTGTCATCTGCATATCTGAGATGTTGATGTTTCTCCTGGCAATCTTGATGACTGCAGTTTATGACTCATCCAGCCTGGTATTTCACATGATGTACTCTGCATATAAGTTGAGGAAGCAGAGTGATAATATACAGCCTGTGGCACTCCTTTCCCAATATGAAAGCAGTCCATTGTTCCATGTCTGCTTCTAACTGTTGCTTCTTGACCTGCATATAGGTTTTTCAAAAGATAGGTAAGGTGTCTGGTATCCCATCTCTTTAAGAATTTTCCACACTTTGTTGTGATCTACAAAAAGGCTTTAGCATAGTCAGTAGGGCAGAAGATTTTTTTTTTTTTTTTTTTTCCTGGAATACCATTGCTCTCTCTCATATCCAACAAATGTTGGCAATTTGATCTCTGGTTCTCCTGCCTTTTCTAAATCCAGCTTGTACATCTGGAAGTTCTCAGGTCATGTATGAAGCCAAGTTGGAGGATTTTGAGCATAACCTTGTAGCATGTGAAATGAGAGCAATTGTGAAACTGAACATCTTTGGCATTGCCCTTCTTTGGGATTGAAATGAATACTGACTTTTTCCAGTCCTTTGGCCATTGCTGAGTTTTCCAAACTTGATGACATACTGAGTACAGCAGATTAACATCATCTTTTACAATTTGAAATAGATCAGCTGGGATTCCATCACGTCCACTAGCTTTGTTCACAGTGATGCTTGCTAAGGCCCACTTGACTTCACATTCCAGGATGTCTAGCTCTAGGTAAGTGACCACATCATCATGGTTATCCATGTCATTAAGGTTTTTTTGTACAGTTCTTCTGTGTATTCTTACCACATCTTCTTAATTTCTTCTGCTTCTGTTGGATTCTTGCTATTTCTGTCCTCTATTCTGCCCATCCTTGCATGAAATGTTCCCTTGATATCTCCAATTATCTTGAAGAGCTCTCTAGTCTTTCCCATTTTAAGGAGGCTTTCTTATCTCCCCTTACTATTCTCTGAAACTCTGCATTTGGATATATCTTTCCCTTTCTTTCTTACATTTTCTTTCTCTTCTTTTTTCAGCTATTTATAGGGCCTCCTCATGTAAACACTTTGCCTTCTTGCATTTCTTTTTCTTTGGAATGGTTTTGGTCACTGCTTCCATTCAGTTCAGTTCACTTCAGTCACTCAGCCATATCCGACTCTTTGGAACCCCATGAACCATAGCACTCCAGGCCTCCCTGTCCATCACCAACTCCCGGAGTTCACTCAGACTCATGTCCATCAAGTCGGTGATGCCATCCAGCCATCTCATCCTCTGTCGTCCCCTTCTCCTCCTGCCCCCAATCCCTCCCAGCATCAGAGTCTTTTCCAATGAGTCAACTCTTCGCATGAGGTGGCCAAAGTATTGGAATTTAATCTTTAGCATCAGTCCTTCCAAGGAACACCCAGGACTGATCTCCTTCAGAATGGACTGGTTGGATCTCCTTGCAGTCCAAGGGACTCTCATGAGTCTTCTTCAACACCACAGTTCAAAAGCATCAATTCTTTGGCACTCAGCTTTCTTCACAGTCCAACTCTCACATCCATATGACCACTGGAAAAACCGTAGCCTTGACTAGATGGACTTTTGTTGGCAAAGTATCTCTCTGCATCTTAATATGCTATCTGCTTCCAATACAATGTTACAAAATTTCATCCATATTTCTTTGGTTACTCTGTCTACCAGATTTAATCCCTTCAATATATTTATCACCTCCACTATATAATCATAAGGGATTTGATTTAGGTCATACCTGAATTGCCTATTGGTTTTCCCTAGTTTCTTCAATTTAATTCTGAATTTAGAAATAAGGAGCTCATGATCTGAGCCACAGTCAGTTCCCATTCTTGTTTTTGATTGACAGTATAGAGCTTGGAAGGAAAGTTATGAGCAACCTAGATAGCATATTCAAAAGCAGAGGCATTACTTTGCCAGCAAAGGTTCATCTAGTCAAGGATATGGTTTTTCCTGTGGTCATGTATGGATGTGAGAGTTGGACTGTGAAGAAGGCTGAGTGCCGAAGAATTGATGCTTTTGAGCTGTGGTGTTGGAGAAGACTCTTGAGAGTCCCTTGGACTGCAAGGAGATCCAACCAGTCCATTCTGAAGGAGATCAGTCCTGGGATTTCTTTGGAAGGAATGATGCTAAAGCTGAAACTCCAGTACTTTGGCCACCTCATGTGAAGAGTTGACCCACTGGAAAAGACTCTGATGCTGGGAGGGATTGGGGGCAGGAGGAGAAGGGGAAGACAGAGGATGAGATGGGTGGATGGCATCACTGACTCGATGGACCTGAGTCTGAGTGAGCTCCGGGAGTTGATGATGGACAGGGAGGCCTGGTGTGCTGCGATTCATGGGGTTGCAAAGAGTAGGGCACGACCGAGCGACTGATCTGATCTGATCTGATCTGATAGAGCTTCCCCATCTTGAGCTGTCAAGAGCATAATCAACATGATTCAGGTATTGACCGCATGGTGATGCCATGTGTGGAGCCATCCCTTGGGTTGCTGGAGTAGGTTGTTTGCTATGACCAGTGTGTTCTCGACAAAATTCTGTTAGCCTTTCCCTTGCTACGGTTTGTACTCTGAGGCCAAACTTGCCTGTTATTCTATGTGCTTCTTCACTTCCTACTTTTGCATTCCAATCCCCTATGGTGAAAAGGACATATTTTGGGGAGGTAGTTTTAGAAGGCTTTGTAGGTTTCATAGAACTATTCAACTTCAGTTTCTTTGCCATTAGGGTTGGAACATAGCCTTGGATTAGTGTGATGTTGAAAGATTTGCCTTGGAAATGAACCAAGATCATTCTGTCATTTTGAGATCGCACCCATGGATTACATTTTGGATTATTTTGTTGATTATGAGGGTTATTCCATTTCTTCTAAGGTATTCTTGCCCACAGTGGTAGATATAATGGTCATCTGAGTTAAATTCACCCAGTCCCATCTATTTTAGTTCACTGATTCCTAAGATGTCAGTGTTTATTCTTGCCATCTTCTGCTTGACCATGTCCAATTTACCTTGACTCATGGACCTAACATTCCTGGTTTCTATGCAATATTGTTCTTTAGAGCATCAGTCTTTATTTTCACCACCAGACACACCCACAGCTGAGCATCATTTCTGCTTTGCCTTGCTTTCTGGAGCTATTTCTCTGCTCTTCTCCAGTAGCACATTGGACATCTACCGACCTGGGGAGCTCATCTCCTGGTGTCCTATCGTTTTGCCTTTTCATCCTGCTCTTAGGGTTCTCAAGGCAAGAATACTGAAGTGGTTTGCCATTCCCTTTTCCCATGGACCACGTTTTGCCTCTGGAGAGTTTTATTGTGACATTAAGGTATTTGGGACTGTAATGGGGTAACTATAAGATAATTTTCAATGATAAGAAAACTGTCTTTTGTAACTGCAGGCAATGGATAAGTCTGGCCAGCCTGCCATGTGTTTATGCATCATAACATTTATGCCTGAGTGTACAAAATGAACACATGATCAGTTCCAGTAAAGGAATGTGAAAATACCAATTTATTGACTAAAAAATAGCCTAAGATTTTATGATGTTGACAGAAACATCAAATCATCTGTGCATAATTAAAATCACAGTGTCTAAATAAAATCAGAGTTTCTAAAGTAAAATGTATTTTTATTGATACTTGGAAGATATCAACGTGGGTATTGAAAAACAGGACAAGTGATCATTTGCTTCAAAAAAGAGTTATGGGAAACACTGCATCACAGTACAGAATTCTATGCAATAAAAGTGGCAAACATAGAGAATATGAAAGACAAAGTAAGTTAAAATGACATTGCAAAAACAATTGTAAACAATTTCTTAAAGAATATGCTGCTGCTGCTGCTGCTGCTCAGTCGCTTCAGTCGTGTCCGACTCTGTGCGACCCCATAGACGGCAGCCCACCAGGCTCCCCCGTCCCTGGGATTCTCCAGGCAAGAACATTGGAGTGGGTGGACATTTCCTTCTCCAATGCATGAAAGGGAAAAGTGAAAGTGAAGTCGCTCAGTCGTGTTCAACTCTTAGCGACCCCATGGACTGCAGCCTACCAGGCTCCTCCATCCATGGGATTTTCCATGCAAGAGTACTGGAATGGGTTGCCATTGCCTTCTCTGCTTAAAGAATATACAAAGGTATTAATATCATAGCAATGTTTAAAGAATATATTTATTTTCATAAGTATCTTCTACAATGTGTACATGAAGCATGCTTATAAAATGCCAAGTTAACATATACACAATATATTTTCTTCCATCTTTATTGAAATATTACTGACATATAACATTGTGTACATCTAAGGTGTACAAAATGATAATTTGTTATGCATAGTGGTGGTTTAGTCGCAGTCATATCTGACTCTTGCAACCCCATAGACGGTGGCCTGCCAGGCTCCTCTGTCCATGGGCTTCTCCAGACAAGAATACTGGGGCGGGTTGTCATTTTCCTCTCTTGTTATGCATATACACTGTGAAATATTTAAGCTGACCTCAATCCCATACTGCCACAGCACATTATCTCATTTAATCCTTCCCACCCCATGCACATAACATCTATAAAAGCAGGAAGAATCAATTAAAAATAAAGGAGCATAAACAGCAACAAAAATACCAAAATCAAAAAAAAAAAAAAAATACCAAAATCCAGTTGTTTAATATCTCCATCGCCTCACATAACAACCTTTGTGTGTGCGAATGTCTGGTGAAAACATGTCTGTTCTATTAACGACTTCGAAGTTTTAATATAGTATTTTGTAAACTATAGTTGCCATTCTGTACATTAGATCTCCAGAACTCATCCAACTTGTAACTGGTAGGTTTTACCCTTTAGTAACATCTTTGTTTTCCCCATCTCCCAGCCCCTAGCAACCACCAGCCTACTCTCTGTTTCTAGGAATTCAGCTTTTTCGATTTCACATACAAATGAGATCATACACTATCTGTCCTGCTCTTTCAGACTCATTTCACTTAGCATAATCACTCAGGGTCCATCCATGTCATCACAAATGGCAGAATCTCCTTCTTTCCCATGGCAGAGTAATATTCCATTGTAAACACATATTTGGGCTTTCAGGATGGCACAGTTGGTAAAGAATCTGCTGCCCATGCAGGAGATGCAAGAGATGTGAGTTCAATCCCTGGGTCAGGAAGATCCCCTGGAATAGGAAATGGCAACCCACTCCAATATTCTTGCCTGGAAAAACTCCTTGGACAGCAGAGCCTGGCAGGCTACAGCCATGGAGTCGCAGAGAGCAGGACATGACTGAGCAACTGAAAATACACATACACACACACACACACACACACACACACAAAACACATCTTTATCCATTTATCCAGGGATGAACACTTAGATTATTTCCATATGTTTGCTATTGTGAATATGCTGAAATGAATATCAGTATAGATATCTCCTCAAAGCCCAGATTTCATTTTCTTTGAATATATATCCAGAAAGGAGATTGCTGGATCATATGGTAGTTCTATTTTTAATTTTTGTGGATCATCCACAATATTTTCTACAGTGGCTGCACCGACTTACAGTTCCACCAGAAGAGCTCAAGGGCTCCATTTTCTCCACCCCACTCTCCTTCACTTGTGATCCCTCATCTTTGTGAAAATAGCCACTTGAACAGATATGAAATGATGTCTCATTGCGGTTCTGATGATTAGTGATATTAAGCATCTTTTCATGTACATGTTGTCTATTGATACTATCTTTGGAAAAACGTCTGTTCAGCACATATTCTAATCAGATTTGTTTGTTAGTTTGTTTTTTACTATTGAGTTGCATGCACTGCTTACATATTTTGGATATTAATGCCTTATAGATGGTTTGTAAATATTTACTTTCATACCATAGGTCACCTTTTCATTTTGTTGGTTGTTTCTTTCACTTTGTCAAGGTTTTTTTTTTTTTTTTTTTTTCATTTGATTCAGCCCCACTCATTTATTTTTCCTCTAGTACTTATGCTTTTGGTGTGATATTAAAAAAAAAATAAAATCGTTGCCAAGACAAATGAAAAGGAAGTTTGTTTTCCTTGGCAGTCTTCCAAGAGTTCTTCAGATTGAAGCCTTATGTCTAACTTTAATCTATTACAAGTTAGTTTTTGTGAATGGTATAAGATAGGGGTCCAATTTCACTCTCCTGCAGATGATTATCCAGTTTTCCCAACACCATTTATTGAAGAGACTACTCTTTCTGCATTGAGTATTCTTGGCTTCCTTTTCAAACATTAGTTGACTGTAAATGTGGAGATTTATTTCTAGGAGCTCTTGATTCTTTTCCATTAGTCTATGTGTCTATTTTTATATCAGTATCATAATTTCTTATTAATGGAGCTTTGCAATATAATTTGAAATGAGGAATTATGATGCCTCCAGATTTGTTCTTTTTCTCAAGACTTCTTTGGCTATTTGGGATCTTTCAGAGTCCCATATAAGTTTTAGGATTGCTTTTTCTATTTCTGTGAAAAATGCCAATGAAATTTTCATACATATTATATTGAATCCACAGATTACTTTGGGTAGTATGGACATTCTAAAATATAAAAAAATACTAATTCTTCTAATCCAATAACACAGATAACTTTTCACTTATTTTATGTCTTCAGGATCTTACACTTTTCAATGTACAGATTTTTCACCTCTTTGGCTAAATTTACTCCTAAAGTATTTCATTCCTTTCATGTTATTGCAAAGGGGATTACTGTCTTTTTCAGATATTTCAGTGTTAGTGTACAAACATGCATCTTATATCTTGATATTTATATTTTTGCATCCTCTAACTTTACTGAATTCATTTATTAGCTCTAACAGTTTAAGTAGTGCCTTTAAGGTAAATATATATATATATATATATATATATATATATATATATATATATAATATAGCCTATATATATAGGATATATAAAGACATCCGAAACAGAAAGGAAGAAGTAAAATTGTCTTTTTTGCAGATCATATGATCTTATATATGGGTTAGGGTTAGGGTTAGGATTAGGAACCCTAATATAAGATCATATCATCTGCAAAAAGACAGTTTTACTTCTTCCTTTCTGTTTTGGATGTCTTTTATTTCCTTTTCTTATTTAACTCCTCTGGCTAGGACTTCCATAAACATGCTGAATAGGGATAGTGATAGTGGGCACCCTTTTCTTATTTTTTTATTTTAGAGGAAAAGCTTTTAACCTTTTATCTTTGAGTATAATATTAATTGTGGGTTTGTCATACATGGTCTTTATTAGTGAGGTATATTCCCTCTGTAATTCTCTGTTGAGATTTTTAAATACGAAAAGATGTTAAATTTTCTCAAATGCTTTTTCTGTGCCTATTTAAAATGGTCATATGAATTTTATATTACCTTCTACTAATGTGGTTTATCACATGTATTGATTTGCATATGTTGAGTCATCTTTGACTGCTAGGGATAAAAACCACTTGATGATTGCCTGTGATCCTTAAAAAGTTCTATTGAATGGGGTTTGCTAATATTTTGTTGAGTAAAGTTTAAACCCCTATTCATTATTCAGGGATATTGGCTTTTTTTTTTTTTTTTTCCTTGTAATGTCCTTATCTGGCTTTGGTGTCAAGAGATGCTGACCTCAAAAAATTAGTTTGGCAGTATTCTTTCCTGTTTAATTTTTTGGAAAAGTTTTAGAAGGATTGGCATTAATTTTTTACTTAAATATTTTGTATTATTTACCTGTTAAGCCATCGGGTACTGGACATTTGTTTGTGGAACGTTTTTGATTACTGATTCAATCTCCTTATTCTCTGTTGGTCTTTCAGATTTTCTTTTTCTTCAGGATTCAGTCTTAGAAAGTTGTATGATTGTGGGAATCTACCTGTTTCTCCTAGGTTATCCCGTTTGTTAAATATAATTGTTCATAGTAATGTTTATGACACTTTGCATTTCTGTGGTATAAATTATAATGTCTCCTCTTTGTTTTCTGATTCTGAGTTCTCTTTTTTGAGCCTAGCTAAACATGTACAAGTTTTATCATTTTCTTAAAAATTTCTTAGTTGTGTTCATCTTTTCTATTGTTTTCTGTTCTCTCACATTTATTGCTGCTCTGATGTTGCTCATTTCCTTACCTCCGCGAGCTTTGGATTTGGTTCTTTCTCTGTTTCTGTGATGTGCAAAGTTAGGTTTCTTATTGGCAATCTTTCTCTTCTCCCAATGTAAAGGTATCCAAGAAGATAGATTTTTAAACTCTCAATGAAGAGGACGTCACATTATGGTTGCTGAAATTCTCACATGCAATGAAAACACCTTGATGAAATCCACAATAGAATCTAGGGAAACAATCTTTGTAAAAATCACACTGGTTAGAATAAGAATACTACCATGGAGAAAAAGTTAAACCACTAAGAAGGCTATTACTAAATGAAAGGAAAATGAGCTGACCTTGTGATTCATCTTATAATATTTTAACTCACTCTATTTCATTAATGAAAGATAAAATCATATTTATCTTGAACTTATGATTTGAAGTAAATAAAAATCCATTTAGTGGTTAATATATGTGGTAATCCTTTGGTTTCTTTGCTTAGTTCTGCTTTCAAAACTGATATTCAGCTAAAATTTCACAGAATTTTAGCATTATTTTTTAAAAACTTGTAACACTAATGTTAAAAAAAATATAGTTTTTTTGTTCATGAAAATGTGTCCCTGACTTCTATAATCTTGAAAGAAATGTGGCAAACTATATTCTGAATCTTGGGAAAATATTTCTTGAAGGGATAAACCTACTATAATTTAGCTGACACTGTATGTCCTTTCTTAGACTATTCTATCCCCTATATTTCTCCAACTGAAAGGCTTAAGGCTTAATTAAATATTGTATATCAATTTTTGTACTATATGTTAGTAACTAAGATATAATGTTTACATACTTCCATTGTGAATAATAGCATTCTTTGAAAAATAATTAATCAATATTGACCTATAATATTTATAAAGTAACATAGGTTAAATTTCCTATTTATCACAAAGCCTCCAAAATTACTACCACAATTGAAAATAAAATTATCCCAGCCAATTACATCCAAATAATTTGAACTTCAAGAACAAACACTGTTTTATTCAACTGTAGAATTTCTTTCATGACACCGTGTTTGCATACATCAATTCCTTTTATTTCTTCTCTTCTTCATATCTATATACATGTGTGTGTGTGTGTGTGTGTGTGTGTATTTCTGTGAAAAATGTATGCTGTTGTTGTTCAGTCATTAAGTCGTATCTGACTCTTTGTGACCCTGTGGACTGCAGCATGCCAGGCTTCCCTGTCCTTTACTATCTCCTGGAGTTTGCACAGACTTATGCTCATTGATTCAGTGATGCCATCCAACTATCTCATCTTTTGCCACCCCCATCTCCTATTGCCCTCAGTCTTTACCAGAATTACAGTCTTTTGCACAGTTAGCTCTTCGCATCAGGTGGCCAAAGAATTGGAACTTCAGCATCAGTCCTTCCAAAGAATATTCAAGGTTGATTTCCTTTAGGCTTGACTGGTTTGATCTCCTTGCTATCCAAGGAAACCTCAAGAGTCTTCTACAGCACCACAGTTCAAAAGTATCAACTCCAGTGCTCAGCCTTCATTGTGGTCCAGTTCTCACATCCGTACATGACTACTGGAAAAAACCTAGCTTTGACTATATGGACCTTTGTCGGCAAAGTGATGTCTTTCCTTTTTAATATGCTGTCTAGGTTTGTCTGAAGGAGATCAGCCCTGGGATTTCTTTGGAAGGAATGATGCTAAAGCTGAAACTCCAGTACTTTGGCCACCTCATGTGAAGAGTTGACTCATTGGAAAAGACTTTGATGCTGGGAGGGATTGGGGGCAGGAGGAGAAGAAGACAACAGAGGATGAGATGGCTGGATGGCATCACTGACTCAATGGACGTGAGTCTGAGTGACCTCCGGGAGTTGGTGATGGACAGGGAGGCCTGGTGTGCTGCACTTCATGGGGTCACAAAGAGTCGGACACAACTGAGCGACTGAACTGAACTGAACTGAACTAGGTTTGTCATAGCTTTTCTTCCAAGGAGCAAACATCTTTTAATTTTGTGATTGCAGTCACAAGAATATAAAAATCTATCACTGTTTCCATTTTTTCCCTATATATATGCTATGAAGTGATTGGACAAGATGCCAAGTTTTCTGAATGTTGAGTTTAAAGCCAGCTTTTTCACTCTCCTCTTTCACCCTCATCAAGAGGCTCTTTAATTACTCTTAACTTTCTGCCATTGCAGTGATATCATCCGAGTATCTGAGGCTGTTGATATTTCTCCCAGCAATCCTGATTCCAGCTTGTGATTCATCCAGCCTAGCATTTTGCAATATTTACTCTACAATACTGTGGGTGAGGGAGGGTTGCCATTCCCTTCTCCAGGGAATCTTCCCTACCTAGGGATCAAACCCAGGTCTCCTGCATTGCAGAGACTTTTTTACCATATGAGCCACCAGGGAAGCAAAAAGTATGTATATCCTATTCATTTTTAAGGTGTAAAGCATAAAGATTTGACTACATCATGAAATTATTATCACAATAAATTTCACGAACACCCATCATCTCATATACATACAAAATGAAAGAAAGGGTAGAAATATTTTTTCTTGAAATGAGATCTTGGGATTTACTCTTGTAACAATGTTCATATATAATATTCAGCAACTTTAATTATGTTTACCACATTGTACATTATATTCCAAGTACTTATTTACCTTATAATTGGAAGTTTCTTCCTTTTGACTGTTTTGGTTGAATTACCAATACTCTTATGCTTCTGACAACCATACATTTAATCTCTTTTTCTATAAGTTTCTGTGCTTGTTTTTGAAGTATGATTGACTGACAACACTATTTTAGGAAACTATCAACAAAATGAAAATATTGCCTACTGAATGGTGGAAGACATTTCCAAATGGTATATCTGATAAGGGTTTAATATGCTAAAATATAAAAGGACTATACAATTCACATCAAAAGAAAGGAAGAAAGAGAAAAAGAAATAAATAACACTGCCTGATTGAAAAATGTGAAAAGGATTTGAACAGACATTTCTGAAAGAAGTCATATAGAGATCAGCAGGCACATAAAAGATGCTAAACATCACTAACCGTCAGGGAAAGCAAATCAATACCACAGTGTGATGTCATCTCTTACCTGTCAGAGTGACTATTTACAAATAACAAGTTTTGGTGAGAATCTGGACAAAAGGGAACACTGCACACTGTTGGTGAGCCTGTAAAGCAATACAACCACTGCGAAAAAAGGAATGGAGATTCTTCAAAAGATTAAAAAAGAACTATTATGACCCAGCAATTACACTCCTAGTATTTACCCAAAGGAAGCAAAACCTCTAACCAGAAAAGATGTATGCATTCCTATGTTCATTGCAGCATTATTTACAATAGCTAAGATATAGCAGCAACATAAGTGCCCACTGATAGGTGAATAAATAAAAAAAGATGTGGTATTCATACAATGTGCGAGATCAGTCCTGGGTGTTCATTGGAAGGACTGATGTGGAAGCTGAGACTCCAATACTTTGGCCACCTGATGCGAAGAGCTGATTCATTTGAAAAGACTCTGATGCTGGGAAAGATTGAGGGCAGGAAGAGAAGGGGACAACAGAGGATGAGATGGTTGGATGGCATCACCAACCCGATGGACATGGGTGTGGGTAAACTCTGGAAGTTGGTGATGGACAGGGAGGCCTGGCATGCTGCAGTCCATGGGGTCTCAAATAGTCGGACACAACTGAGCGACTGAACTGAACTGAATATTACTCAGTCATAAAAAGAGTAAAGTCTTGCTATTTGCAACAACATGTATGGATATAGAGGGCATTGTGCTAAGTGAAATAAATCAGACAGAAAAAAGACAAATATTATATGATTTCACTTACGCATGGAATCTAAAAAGCAAAGCAAATAAATTACAAAATAGAAACAGAGTTATAGATACAGAAAACAAACAGATGGCTGGCAGAAGAGATAGGGAGGGGGAAGAGAGAAGGAAATGAGGGAAATTAAGAGGTACACATTTCCAGTTGCAAAATGAATTAGTCATGCATATGAAATGTACAGTGTGTGGAATATAGTCAATAACTATATATAAAATATAGTCAATAACAATATATAAAATCCTTTGACTTTGTGGATCACAACAAACTGGGAAAATTCTTAAACAGGTGGGGATACCAGACCACCTCACCTGCCTTCTGAGGAATCTGTATTCAGGTGAAGAAGCAACAGTTAGAACTGGACATGGAACAACAGACTGGTTCCAAATCAGGAAAGGAGTATGTCAAGGCTGTATATTGTCACCCTGCTTATCTAATTTATATGCAGAGTACATCATGTGAAATGCTGGGCTGGATGAAGCACAAGCTGGAATCAAGATTGCCAGGAGAAATATCAATAACCTCAGATATGCAGATGACACCACCCTTATGGCAGAAAGCAAAGAACTAAAGAGCCTCGTGATGAGAGTGAAAGACGAGAGTGAAAAAGTTGGCTTAAAACTCAACATGCAGAAAACAAAGGTCATGGCATCTGGTCCCATCATTTCATGGCAAATATATGGGGAAACAGTGGAAACAGTGACAGACTTTAGTTTTTTGGGCTCCAAAATCACTGCAGATGGTGACTGCAGCCATGAAATTAAAAGAGGCTTACTCTTTGGAAGAAAAGTTATGACCAACCTAGATGGCATATTAAAAAGCAGAGACATTACTTTACCAACAAAGGTGCATATAGTGACAGCTATGGTTTTTCCAGTTGTCATGTATGGATGTGAGAGTTGGACTATAAAGAAAGCTGACTGCTGAAAAATTGATGCTTTTGAACTGTGGCATTGGATAAGACTCTTAAGAGTCCCTTGGACAGCAGGGAGATCAAACAGGTCCATCCAAAAGGAAATCAGTCCTGAATATTCATTGGAAGGACTGATACTGAAGTTGAAACTCCAGTACTTTGGCCACCTGATGTGAATAACTGACTCATTTGAAAATACCCTGATGCTGGGAAAGATTGAGGGCAGGAGGAGAAGGGGATGACAGAGGATGAGATGGTTGGACAGCATCACCAACTCAATGCCCATGAGTTTGAGTAAAGTCTGGGAGTTGGTGATGGAGAGGGAAGCTTGGCATGGTGCAGTCCATGGGGTCACAAAGAGTCAGACACGACTGGAGCAACTGAACTGAACTGAAGTGACCATTTAATTTTGGTTTGAGATTGTTAGGGTTTGAGAATGCTGTACCATCTTATTTTTAAATGGTAGCTCCTTTGCTAGAGTCATTGTCCAATGGTCCATCCATTATGTGGTTATATGGCATGTCCTTATAACCGTGATTTGTCCACCTCAGTTTACTTTACAAAAATGTTTCCATTTATTTCCTTCCTATATCACTGTTCCTATCAAGAAGTAAACTGTTTACAAATACCTTGGCTAATTCATTACTGTCTTCAATATTTTTCACTTGGATGCATTAATTTTGAAGGCAAATTCAGATAGTAGAACTAACACTTTAAATAAGTATGTGTTAACTTTCTGTAATATTCAGATCTCAAGAAATAAATTCAATGTTGAACTCTCTAAAATTTATGTTAGGAAACTGATACCACGTTGGTACCTCATGTTGACTACCTGAATCCTAGAGCATAGCTCTTAAAAACAAGTTGAAGACCACCAAAAGAGAAGCATTTGCATAAAACATTGATTTTGTAAGAAAACCTCAAGTTGAATATGCTTTCCGTTATCTTTTAACTGCCATAGCACTGTCTTCTTTCAATGTATAACTCTCTCCATTCCCTATTAATATAACATCTCTATTATAGTTATTTGCAGTTTTTCTTACTCTTTTCAGTAGACTTTAAGCTTCTTAAGAACGATAAAGTAGCCTATTTGTTTTTCTCATATTTAGGAGTTGCTTCCATGGCATGAGAGAGGGTAGTCCACTTTGCTTTATTCTGAAAGTGTTCCACTTGTGAATCTTTCCTTAACTGCATCTCATCTGAAGGAAAGACTACAGCAGAAATGAGCTTTCTCAGGCATTATAAGCACTTAAAATCAAGTGTGGTAGTCTATCCAGCTTCAAATAGCGAGCATCTGGAAACTGGGGACGTCTATCCTAATATTTCTCAGTTGTGATTTTCCAACCGCCTCAGCAGATACTTCTGGGGAGGATGGCATGGATCAATCTGCATTTTCAACAAGTTTTCCTGGGTGATACTCACGCACATTAAAATTTGAGAACCAAAAATCTGGCCTCTGCTAGGGTGACCACATAGAGTAATAAAGATTCTCAGGGATCAGATAAATAGACTGGTTTTGAGAACATATGCCCTGGACTATTCCTAGATGGAATGTATACTGGAATTTTCACATAAGACTAATTTTTCATTTACCATCAAAGCAGAGGGGTGTTCTCAAATACATCGTATCTTGGCTCAGGGACTATGTAGGACTCATCCTCTGAAAAGCCTGTGCCAAGATGTGAGGAGGGCAAAGCCTTACTGTCAGAATCTTGGAAATCATCTTCTTCAGCTCTCATCGAAGCTTTAAAATAAACTGAATTTATTAGATGACTTTACTGAATGGTTCAAGGACTGAGGTAATTTGAATCAAAGCTTGTTCCAAATTTCAAGTATAAAACGGTCTTAAGTTTTCTCTCCCTAACATTTCTTGACACAAAATATTAAAATACACAGGTACACGACAGTGAATTTATAGAGTAATGTAATTCTCATTTTATTGCTTGTTCCTCTATACAAAACTGTAAAATTACCCAAGAAAACAGAATGGACTTTTCATTTCACCACATGTAATGAAAGACAGTGAAAGCAAGGGTGAGAAAGAGGACACATTACTACCATAGCGACAAAATATCAACAACTATTATAATTGCCTTTATTTGATACTTTAACTTACAAAGCAAGCAGATAATATATGCCCCAATTTAGCTGCTAGCATCTTCTACCAAAAGCTCCTGTGCTCATATACAGCAATAAGAGAGAGGGTCTGATCTCTAACAGCCAAATCAAAGCCATTTCATCATGATGTATCAATGCTACTTGCCCTGATGTTTTTATATGTACTTATCTGGAAAAATTATCTTGTCCAGAAAATGGGCCATGTTAATTGGGTTTAGTCAATATTATACTGCATCCTCAGAAATGGAGGTGGAATAATCCATCCTTTGTAAATATTACAAGTGGGAAATTCTATGTACTCTTAAGAAGAAGAGGAGGTGGGACAAATGAGAGGAGGTTCCAACCAACACGTGTCCAGCTTATTAATACTTACAGAGGGATACCTTTTAAGAGGAATAACTGCCTTAATAACTTTTTTTTTTACTTTTTTGACAGTCCAAATTTTCTTTCTCATCTCAAAACTTGATACAGAAAATTTTCCGTTAGCTTCACTTTTCTATCACGCTTAGAGACCTTTTTTTTTTTTTTTTCATTTTTTAATGAACTAGGTAAGCAGTATTATTCACTCATAGTTCATATCATGTCAGGTGTATTAAATAATGCTTAAATATTTTTATATAATATGTCTTCTGAAGACAAGTAGTTAAGAGGTTGGTCTGGTTTTCCGTGGAGCAAAGACATCTGTGATTTCTTATATCGTCCTGTGGCAGTTACCACTAGGTACAATAGCTTAGCTCCAATCACCTTGTCGGCATTAAGGGAGATACAGGAAGAAGGTGGAATCAGCTGTGGCATCAGAATTTATTATAACTCATTGGCCATGCCAGATTCAAGACAGCCAGAGAAAATGAGGATTTTTCTGTTTCTACTTGAGTAAAGCCAGGTAACGGAGGAAGAATAGGAAATGAGTGCTAAGTGAGCCAAATTATGATGTCTTCCCCAGACAATATTCTCTAATTTTCTTAATTGCATGTATATATTTAGGTGGGGAAGATCCCCTGGAGGAGGAAATGACAACTCACTCCAGTATTCTTGCCTGGAAAATCCCATGGACAGAGGAGTCTGGTGGGCTACAGCCCATAGGGTTGCAGACAAAGAGTCAGACAAAACCGAAGCAACTCGGCATGCACGTACACATTTCGTAACAAAGAGACTAGTTCTGAAGACAACATTAAAAGTCCAAGCAATATTCAGTTGAAGATTCTAGGGAGGAAACAGATCTACCCAAGCGCTTTTAAGGAAATAGAGATCAGTGAAGGTGCTTAATACTTACCATTACTGGTGAATGTATACTAGTAGAGTCTTCAAAAATAAATCGTATATTCCTAACTATAAATATATGTGGCCCTATGGTGTGGCAAAACTTGACTGTCAGACCATGGTAATCATTTTACACTCTACTGAGTGCTTTTAAAAACACTGAATTTTATGTGAACAAC
Source organism: Bos indicus (assembly GCF_029378745.1). Taxonomy (NCBI): domain Eukaryota; kingdom Metazoa; phylum Chordata; class Mammalia; order Artiodactyla; family Bovidae; genus Bos; species Bos indicus. The sequence goes on from NC_091766.1 coordinate 105,203,627, forward strand.
AATGTCCAATCAGTTTCAAGTGTGTGTGTGTATGTGTGTGTGTGTGTGTGTTAGTCGCTCAGTCATGTCCAACTCTTTATGACCTCATGGACTGTAGCCCGCCAGGCTCCTCTGTCCATGGAATTCTCTAGGTAAGGTAATAGCATACAATTTAATTTAAACATCGCTCTTGCATGCAAGAGAGTCTAAACAAGAACCCTTTAAGATCCACTCTTAGATAGAACAAAGCCTGATGGAAAGATCAAGCTTAGAAGCTAGTCACATTTTACCAGAGTTTAATATGAGATATTTTTTTAATGTGTTTGCTATAAAACTAAATGTGAAGATACATTCTATTATTAATCAAGACAAAATTCCCTCAAATTTTAAAGTTGGGGGAAAAAACCTTCCTGCATAACTGATATGCTTTTTAATTAGATAACCAGGTATATAACCCCTCCTATTGGCAATGTGTAGAGTTGCAAGGATAGAAAACAAAACTAGGTCAGAGGGAAGGAAGGAATAAGTGAGGTTGAAGAGAGACAGTGAGACCAAAATTCTCCCTGCCTGACTAGTTTGAACATACCTTCATCATAACTCTATCATGCGGGACATTACAGCTGGACCCAAACACTAGCCCAGTGGAAAGACTAGCAATCACTTGAAATGCCAAAATCCGTACTTCACATGTAACTGAAAATCCACTGTGTCAACAGTAAGAGTACATAACCCACTGTGTCAATAGCACATTATAGGTGCACCATATGATACCACAAAAATCTTCTAATGCACTTTTACTTATATCTATTCACTCGGGCAATTAAAAAATTATGAAAATTACAGCATCAATAAACCAAACAGATGAGACAGACTCAGAGTTCTTCTTCTGCATCTGTCCATCTATCTGTCTGTCTCTGTATCTCTTTCTCATGTTAGTATGTAATTTAAAAATCAATACTGGTCTAGTTTCTATGTTGGATATATCATAATGAAAGAGAGAGAGAGAGAAAGCTCTAGAAAATATCAGACAGAAGCAAAACTGTAAGTAAAATGCATCAATAAAATCTTTTGAATGTAGTGTGGCCTAACAGACCCTTTAGGGTTAACTATTAGCAGTGCAATCTTAAATAGATTACTTAACCTTTCTGAGGTCAATTTCCTTCTGTGTTAATTGGGAATAATTATTTCTGGCTTAATAGTGTTGTTGTGAAGAATGAATGAAATCATATCTGTGTAACACCAATCCTAGCTGCTAACACTTAATAAGTACTATATCATAAGAGGATTTCATCATTTAATCTTACACAAGTAAAAAAATAATATAGTCAAAATATGCAAATCCTGAGATGAAATTAAATGTAAGCACATAACAAGATAAGATCTACTATTATTTTCAAGTTTAAAAAGATAAAATATGAATGCATTGGTTTAAGATTTAGCAAACTGAACAAACTATAAGATTTTAAATATCATTATTAAGGTGCAAGAAGGTATAAAAATATTCTGTGCATATAAATCCAGCATGAAACACAGACTATGGAAAAAGTTGAGTAAGGGAAAGCATTGATTCTTTAATAACAGAAGGAAGTTAAGAGAAATAAAATGCTTTAATTTTGCAAGAGACTGCTTTGTGGCATGCAGATGTAAGGTATGCCAAGACGATGTTATGGATCCTACTTTGACACTGATAAGAGGATCCAGGAACATGTAGGTTCCGGGGGGTAAAGTTCAAATTATGACAAACGTAATAGGTAGCATCAGTTAAAATTCACCATTATCCACTGATTTGCTCATTTATAATTCAGAGGGTGGGTTTCTTTACAGAGTGAAAATACAATGTGTTATTTAAGAGGCAAAAACATGATGTGTTTGAGAAATTGAAAAACAAGGCTGAAATACAGAGAATGAGGGTATAAAGGCATATTTAAACCATACTACACAATTTGGATTTTATTGCAAGTGGCATACAGCATCCTAATATCCCCTAAATCAAGGACAAAACCATATAATTCAGTGTGTGTTGATAAGATCAAGAAGACGGAGGTATTAGTTACCAATTGCTGCAAGATATTGGTGTTTAATAGACATTAGGTTCTTAACATCTTGTAATCAGTTTGACTGATATAACTTTTCACGGGTTGGTAGGATTTTACAATTCCGTTGCTGAGCAAGTGATCTGCTTCTATCTGCATTATGATCTTAGAGTGGGAGGGGTCATAGAGAAGGACATGTACGACAGACCAAACAGACCAGACACATTCTGAAGGCCCTTGAGATAAACCATCCTCCAACATATTAGTTACTAATTCTCTTTATATGTACTGGCTTGTTCTTTTACTTAGTATATAAATTTACAATATTTTTGAGGCAAATTAAATTCCCCTATTGAGTTATAGTACACACTATAAGAATTAGGTGGTTTAAGGGCTTACAACTCCTTGCACAAAACTAAAGATTGGTTAGAATTTCAAGCAAGGAGAGTCACATACTACTGCAGGAAATGTCGGTTTTTATATACAATGAAAATCCTACAGGGATGATAGATTCAAAATTTAGGTTATTACTCACTTTCCATGTGATTAGCAATGGCCACCCTTGAAGCTTTGAACCAAGTCTTAATTCTTAAATCGATTAACTGGTGTACAGGAGATTGCTTCTTTATTATTACTCTTAATATTACTGTGTGTGTGTCTCTGTGTATTTCAAAATAAAAGAGAAAATTTTTTTTTCAAAATGAAAGTAATCATCTCAAGTTAAATTTGTTTACATGAATTTTACATAAATGGCCCTAACAAAGGTACATCAAAGCAGTACTCTACTATGGTTTCTGGTAAAATTTTAAGATTTAAAGAACATCAATTTTTTGTTGTTGTTAGTTGCTCAGTCATGTCCAACACTCTGTGACTGCATGGACCCTCCAGGCTCCTCAGCCTATGGAATTCTGCAGGCAAGAATACTGGAGTGGGTAGTCATTCCCTTCTCCCGGGGATCTTCCTGACCTAGGTATCAAACCTGGGTCTCTACACTGCAGGTAGATTCTTTACCATCTGAACCACTAGGGAAGCCCAAAGGTAAATTTATCTTCTATAAAAAATTGAGAAACAATTCTTATTTAAAGGGAAAATATTACTAGCATTTTGCGATGACCCAAAAGTATATACACACTTATATATGAAAAGTCTTTAAAAAAATCTGTGGCTTAAAATGTTTTTTCTCTTCTAAGTATTCAGAAACATATACTTCCAGTGGCTAAGTATATGTATCTAAAATTTAAGAACAGAGAGTAACTAAGACGGAACAAATTTTCTTGGCCTGGAGTCTCTATGTCAGACAACTACTTCACGTTGCCATGAATAAACCTGAATATTAGAATCACCAGGAAAAAATCAATCATATCCCAGCTAATGGGGCCCCACCTTCAGAGACAGATGTAATTGGTTTGAACAGCACTGAGGCAGCAGTATTTTCTCAAATATTTCCCAGGCGATTTTAATGGGGAATCAGTAACCCCACTGCTACTGGGTTCTTCAACTCTGACCACCAACTAGCAGCAGCAGTACCACCTGTGAATGTGCGAGACACCCCTAGACTCCACCCCAGGCCTGTTGAACCAGACCCTCCAGTGGTAGGACCCAGGAGTCTGTGCTGTAACAGGTTCTCCGAGTGATTTTCACGCTCTTTGAAGTTAGAGAACCACTACACTGCACTCTAAGACATCTCTTGCAGATTTTTGTTCCTAGTGTACTCAGTATGGGAGGCCTATCTTTGAAGACTAGACAGTTTGAGAGAAGGAACTGAGATGCACAAGCTCAGTTAATTGGGGAATCTGATAGGTGGCCCACCTGTTCACAGGAGTTTGCATTAGGGTCTTCTCTCTAGCCATGAAATAAATTCGTTATGGCAAGCTTTGCTGGTTTAAGTTCAATTTTCCAGCTTCAGAAGTGTTTTGGGACATATATCTAACTTTGGGTGAAATATTAGCAAGGCACCTTTGCCACAGATCTAAATTTTTCTGCTTATCTTTAATTAGATTTATCTTCCCTGGTGGCTCAGTCAGTAAAGAATTTGTCTACAATGCAAGAAACACAGGCTCAATACCTGGGTAGGGAAGATTCCCTGGAAAAGCGAATAGCAACCCACTCCAGAATTGTTGACTGGAGAATCCCATCCACAGAGGAGTGACTAAAATTTTCATCCCTACATATTTGTCTCTGTGTCTTTATTATAAATTGTGGTTTAGTCACTAAGGCATGTCCAACTCTTTGTGACTCCATGGACTGCAGCATGCCAGGCTTCTCTGTCCTTCACTATCTCCCCGAGTTTGCTCAAACTCATGTCCATTAAGTTGGTGATGCCATCCAACCATCTCATCCTCTGTTGCCCCCTTCCCCTTCTGCTCCCAATGCTTCCCAGCATCAGGGTCTTTTCCAATCAGCTCTTCACATCAGGTGGCCAAAGTATTGGAGCTTCAGCTTCAGCATCAGTCCTTTCAATGAAAAATCAGTGTTGATTTCCTTTAGGATTGACCAGTTTGATTGCCTTGCTGTCCACGGGACTCTTTAGAGTCTTCTCCAACATCAAGTTCAAAAGCATCAATTCTTTGGATCTCATTCTTCTTCACAGTCCAACTTTCACATCTGTACATGACTACTGGATAATTCATAGCTTTGACTATACAGATCTTTGTCAGCAAAGTGATGTCTCTGCTTTTTAATATGCTGTGTAGGTTTTTCATAGCTTTCCTTTCAAGGAGCAAGAATCTTTTAAGGAGCAAAAATTTTTAATTTTATGGCTGCAGTCACCATCCACAGTGATTTTGGAGCCCAAAATCTTTCACTGTTTCCACTTTTTGTCCTTCTATTTGCCATGAAGGATGGGGCCAGATGCCATGAAATTAGTATTTTGAATGAGGAGTTTTAAGCCACCTTTTGCCACCTCTCTTTTCACCTTCATCAAGAGGCTCTTTCAGTTCCTCTTCACTTTCTACCATTAAAGTTGTATCATCTGCATATCTGAGACTGACGATATTTCTCCTGGTAATTTTGATTCCAGCTTGTTATTCATCCAGCCCCAGCATTTCGCACAATATACACTGTATATATGTTAAATAAGTAAGGTGAAAATATACAGCTTTTTCATATCCTTTTCCCAATTTTGAACCAGTTCCATGTCCGGTTCTAACTGTTGTTTCTTGACTCACATGCAAGTTTCTCAGGAGACAAGTAAGGTGGTTTGGTATTCCCATCTCTTTAAGAATTTTCCACAGTTTTTCATGATCCACACAGTCAAAGGCCTTAGCACAATCAATGAAGCAGAAGAAGATGTATTTCTGGAATTCTCTTTCATTTTCTATGAGCCAGTGGATGTTGGCAGTTTGATATCTGGTTCCAGTGTGTGTGCATGTGTGCTTAGTCGTGTCTGACTCCCTGTGACACCATGGACTGAAGTCCACCAGCTCCTCTGTACTGGAATCTGTTTATAATAAGGGCTTCCCAGGTGCCGCTAGTGCTAAAGAATCTGCCTGCCAATGAGGGGTCTCAAGAGATGTGGGTCCCATCCCTGGATTGGGATGATCCCCTGGAATAGGAAATGGCAACCCACTCTAGTATTCTTGCCTGGAAAATTCCATGGACATGTGCTGGAAGCAACTCAGCACACACAGCACATACAGAAAATAACAGGAGACAAGTTACATGTATTGCCTCCTATAAGCCATGTCAAAGACAGAATTCTTTACTAAATGGTGAGAGACAGCACACTTGAGGGGAGGGACTGGGTTGAATTTTTTGGTGAGAGTTACATGCTACAAGCTGGGAAAAGTTTATCAAGCGTCCATTTTAGGAAAGCTGGATGGTGGGAGTACAGGAGAGCAAGTATGGTTGAAAGGAGAAAGTAGGTACTGGAAAATACAAAAGACTAGATTTTGACACTAATTCCACAGCATAATTCCCTGAAATATCCTTTGGGAAGCAAGATGCAGGCTGAAGTTGATGGGTTTGTTTAGGCTCTTTCCGTTTTGTAGTCTGTTTCTGTGTAATGAGTACAGCAGACTGTTTAAATTTGGTTACAAATCTTGGTCTGATATTTCCGCAATCATTTTTGAACCAGGCAAGCAAAGCTTGCACTTTTTTCCTCCTTGCATTTATATGATGTCTAAATAGGCATCTTATGGATTTTTTATGTTCATTTCCTTGACAACTAATGTTATTGAGAGTCAATTATCTTATTGTCATTTTTATTTTTTCTTCTGTAAGGCAGAGCACTTTGCCCAATTTTCTATTGTCTTGCTGGCTAAACTGTAACTTTTTTTAATTTCATAAAAGCATAGGAATATTTTACTTACACTAGAAGAACAAAAAACAATATTATCAATACTGATACCTAGCCATGCTATAGTTTGCTATGTTTTTCACACTCTTTTATGGCTACAAATGTAATAATAGAAATGCCTAATTTTTACTTTGATTTTATATATACTACTGCTGCTAAGTCACTTCAGTCGTGTCCGACTCTGTGTGGCCCCATAGATGGCAGCCCACCAGGCTCCTCCATCCCTGGGATTCTCCAGGCGAGAACACTGGAGTGGGTTGCCATTTCCTTCTCCAATGCATGAAAGTGAAAAGTGCAAGTGAAGTCACTCAGTTGTGTCTGACTCTTCGCGACCCCATGGACCGCAGCCAACCAGGCCCCCCCATCCATGGGATTTTCCAGGCAAGAGTACTGGAGTGGGGTGCCATCGCCTTCTCCAGATTTTATATATATTGTGTCAATTTTTATGTGCTGATCTGGAACTTGCTTTTTTCCACTGAAAAGGATGCTCTGATCTTTCAAACACATCAGTGTTTGAAGATATATAGGTTAACTGCTGCATAACATTCTAGCGTATAGATGGGTATTTTAGGGATTACAATTGGAGAAGGCAATGGCACCCCCACTCCAGTACTCTTGCCTGGAAAATCCCATGGACGGAGGAGCCTGGTGGGCTACAGTCCATGGGATCGCCGGAGTCGGACACGACTGAGTGACTTCACTTTCACTTTTCACTCTGATGCATTGGAGAAGGAAATGGCAACCCACTCCAGTGTTCTTGCCTGGAAAATCCCAGGGACAGAAGAGCCTAGTAGGCTGCCATCTCTGGAGTCGCACAGAGTCATACACAACTTAAGTGACTTAGCAGCAGCAGCAGCAGGGTTTACAACATTTTGCTCTTAGGAGCAATACATGATTGTCTCCTTGTCCACTCCATGCTAACATGCCAGCCTGTAAGGGGTCACATCTGTCCTGTTCACCATGCTGTCCCTGGGGTCTGGAATGGTACTTGGCACACAGCTGAAACTAGATGAGTATTAGATGAATAAGTAACTAAATGGATATACCTGCTAGTTGTCCCCTCAGTACTCTGAGGAAGTTAAACTGTAGCTCTAACTATTAAGAATTCTATTGAATCTGAATGTCTAGACAGCAGACACAGGGATCTGTATATTTCATGGCTTCCCAAGGCAACTTTTTCAGATTATAAGTATGAGAACAATTATTCTTTACAGCAGTGGTTCTCATATTGTCATCCCAGGCAGCAAGAACATCACCAGGGAACTTGTTAAAAATGAAAATTCTATTGCTCCAACCCAGATCTACTGAATCAGAAACTCTGGGACTGAGGCCCAGCAATCTGTGGTTTAACAAGCCCATTGGTGATGCAAATTTCTGAGAACCATGTCTTTAATGAATAGCTGGTCTTTGAATGAAGACAGGTGTTGCTACCTAGCTCCTAATGGTAATAAAAATTATCAATATTTTCTCCACTAGCTTAAACACTAAAATGTGATATGAATAATTGATCATAACCTACTAAGTTATGCTAGTTGAGAAGAATAGAGAAGTTAGAATGGATTTCATGTAAAGCCTATAAAAACAACCCCATTATGTTACAATCACACTTTAACAAGTGCTAAAAATTTATACTGCTTACTCACATAAATTGTGTTTCCTTAAAAGTTTTATTGTTTTTTTTTAAATATATGTGTTTAGCGTATAGAGTAATATGTGGTACAAATTATATAAAATACATGGAAGCAATTTTCCAAGATTTGGTTTCCAGCACAGATAGGATAATAGAGCTACATTTTTATAATGTTATTTTTGTCTCCTTAGTTTCTTCCCATCAGTACATTTATGAATTTAGTGGACAATATTAAGAGATCTGAGGATTCTTCCTCACTTAACTTCTAGTCAAAAGACTACTTCAGCATGTTGCAATGTAATTCCACTCTCTAGGAGATGGTTATAATTCATTTCTCTTTGTAAACTAAATCAAATGCTCAGAGTGTTATAGAAAGCCACAGCTCAGGACTTTTAACAGTAGGTTGAGAGGGTTGCTAAGTATAGTACAGCGTAAGTTCTAGCAGCCTAATTGACTCAGTTTGTTCTGTAATAATAATTATAGCCTTTTGTAATTGGGACCTGTGAAATATGCCAAAGAGTGTTTAACTCCCTTTGCCTTTACAGATTTAATAAAAGGTCAAACTCTTTCAAAATGATAATCTATTTCTCTTTCTATATCGTTACTTGCTCCAAGGAAACTGCTGTTATCTCATGAATTACTACTTGATTGCAATTCAGTCAAGGAAAGTTTACCTGATAGGATATGTAAGGAATAAATGAAAAACATTTCAATTGACAAAATTTCCCTTAATCTTTCCTGAAAATATATATTCAACAAAATCTATCACACTGAAGGAATGAAATATTTTCTTTAAAAAGACTTTAAAAAGACTGTTGATTTAAATTGGTAAGTTAGAATTTGTCTTCATAATAAATGGAAACATATTTCTCTAGTAGCCAGAACTATTTTACTGGTCTGCTGAAAGTCACTATTTTACTTGAGGCACTGCCAACTTAAATATCTTAAAGATTTTATTCAATTACCTAGAGTGAAGAAAAGTACATTCAACGTTTTCAAATAATCACTTGTGGTATGTTTTTATTTTAAAGTATCTCAGGTCCTCTTAATTAAGTAGGAACTTATGATAGACATGAACAATTTTTTTATAAGAATGTTAGGAAATTTTTTCATCTACAGTTCTTCAGAACACTATTTCAGAAAAAAAAATCTACATGTATTTTATATAAATTTTAATTACAGAAATATTTTTCAGCCATACATATGTTTAAAACATAATCAGGGTAAAATTTTAATTAGCCTTGACTTCTGCTCTCAGAATTCTTTTGACTATTATGTACAATAGTCAAATATAATCAAAAAAATGTTTAAAAGCATTATTCAAGTAAATGAGAGATTTAGAGATTTGCATACAAAAATCACTTTTGGAGGCTTCTAGCAATATGAAGAGATGGGAATACCAGACCATATTACCTGCCACCTGAAAAATCTTTATGCAGGTCAAGAAGCAACAGTTAGAACAGGACATGAAACAATGGACTGGTCCAAATTGGGAAAGGAGTACATCAAGGCTGCATATTGTCAATCTGCTTATTTAAATTACAGGCAGAGTACAGCATGCAAAATGCTGGACTGGATGAAGCACAAGCTGGAATTAAGACTGCTGGAAGAAATATCAATAACCTCAGATATGCAGATGACACCACTCTTATGGCAGAAAGCAAAGAAGAACTAAAAAGACTCTTGAAGAAAGTGAAAGAGGAGAGTGAAAAAGTTGGCTTAAAGCTCAACATTCAGAAAACTAAGATCATGGCATCTAGTCCCATCACTTCATGGCAAATAGATGGAGAAACAATGGAAACAGTTACAGACTTTATTTTTGGGAGCTCCAAAATTACTGCAGATGGTGACTGCATCCATGAAATTAAAAGATGCTTGCTCCTTGGAAGAAAAGTTATGAGCAACCTAGACAGGATATTAAAAAGCAGACATTACTTTGCCAGCAAAGGTCTGTCTAGTCAAGGCTATGGTTTTTCCAGTGGTCATGTACAGATGTGAGAGTTGGACTATAAATATAAAGCACCGAAGAATTGATGCTTTTGAACTGTGGTGCTGGAGAAGACTCTTGAGAGTCCTTTGGACTGCAAGGAGATCCAACCAGTCCATGCTAAAGGAGATCAGTCCTGCATGTTCATTGGAAGGACTGATGTTGAAGCTGAAACCCAATTCTTCGGTCACCTGATGCAAAGAGCTGACTCATTTGAAAAGACCCTGATACTGGGAAAGATTGAAGGCAGGAGGAGAAGGAGATGACAGAGGATGAGATGGTTGGATGGCATTACCAACTCAATGGACATGAGTTTGAGTAAACTCTGGGAGTTGGTGACAGACAGGGATGCCTGGCGTGCTGCGGTCCATGGGGTCACAAAGAATCGGACATGACTGGATGACTGAACTGAACTGAACAAATAATATGAAACAGACACTAGATTGAACAGACCCTAGGTCCATAATATGGTATAAAATAATCAGTTCTTGATAAAATCAAAACAATACAGTTTACTTTCTGATTCAAGATGGTGGATTAGAAGGGCATGTACTCATCTCTTCTTGCAAGAGCACCAAAATTGCCACTAGCTGTTGAACGGTCATCAACAGGATGATGCTGGAAGCCACCAAAAATAGATACCCTATGTCCGGAGACAAAGAAGAAGCCTCAGGGAGTTGGTGGGAGAGGCACAATCATGATAAAATCAAAAGCCATACCCACCCTGTAGGTGGCCCACAGAGTGCAGAACAGTAATACCAAAGAAGTTCTCACACTGTTGTGAAGGTTCTGAACCTAATCCACATCAGGCTTTCCAGCCCGGGGAACCACAAAGTGACTGGGAATCCCCAGGAAATCTGGCCTTGATTATAGGACTTCCAGAGGACTGGGAGAAACAGAGACTCCCATCTTGGAGGGCACAAACAAAATTTTGAACACACCAAGACCCAGAGGAAAGGAGCATTGACCCCACAGGAGACTGAACCAAAACTACCTGCCAGTGTTGGAGGGCCTCTTGTGGAGGTGTGGATCAGCAGGGGCTCATCACAGGGGTGGGGTCACTGGAAGATCGCCTTGGTGTTAACCTCTTGAAGTTTGCCATTAACCCTGCCAAAGAGCCCACTGACTCCTGGGCTGGAATGCCCCAGGCCAAACAGCAACTGTGGAGAGAAGGCAACCATACTCATCAGCAGATAACTGGATTAAAGCTCTACTGAGCAAATCTCTGCCCATGAGAGCATGACCCAGTTTTTCCCTCCCATCAAGAGGGACCCAGTCCTTCCCATCAAGAAGCTTACGCAAAACTCTTAGCCTCATCCATCAGAGAGTGGACAGAAAGCAATAGGAAGCACAGTCTCACAGAGGCTAAAACAAAAGCCATACTACATATAATCATGATGAAAAAGTGAGAAGTTATGTCCCAGATGAAGGAACAAGATAAAACCCCAGAAAAACAACTAGATGAAGTAGAGATAAGCAACCTTCAGGAAAAAGAATTCAGAGGAGTGATCATGAAGATGATCCAGGACCTTGGGGAAAGAATGGAGGCAAAGATTGAGAAGATGCAAGAAATGCTTACCAAAGACCTACAAGAACTAAAGAATAGACAAATAGAGATGAATAATACACCAGAAGGAATCAATAGTGGAGTAACTGAGGCAGAAGAACAGGTAAATGACCTGGAGCACAGAATGGTGGAAATCACTGCCACAGAACAGAATATAGAAAAAAGAATGAAAAGAAATGAAAACAATCTAAGAGACCTTTGGGACAACATTAAACACACCAACATTCGCATTATAGGGGTCCCAGACGGAGGAGACAGAAAAAGGACCTGAGAAAATATTGGAAGAGATAATAGCTGAAAACTTCCTGAATATGGGAAAGGAAATAGTCTACCAAGTCCAGGAAGCACAGAGAGTCCCAGGCAGGATAAACACAAGGAGGAACACACTGAGACACATAGCAATCAAACTGACAAAAATTAAAGACAAAGTATTAAAAGCAACAGGGGGGAAATGACAAATAACATACAAGGGAACTCCCATCACGCTATCAGCTGATTTCTCAACAGAAACTCTACAAGAAGGAAGGGAATGCCACAATATATTTAGAGTGATGAAAGGGAAAAACCTACAACCAAGAATACCAAGCAAGACTCTCCTTCAGATTTGATGGAGAAATCAAAAACTTTGCAGAAAAGCAAAAGTTAAAAGAATCAATCACCATCAAACTAGCTTTACAACAAATGGTAAAGGAACTTCTCTAGGAAGGAAACACAAGAGAAAGAAAAGATCTACAGAAAGTAAACCCCACCAAAATTAAAAAAAGATAATAAGATCATACATTTCAGTAACTAAAAGTAAATGGATTAAATGCAGCAACCAAAAGATATATAGATTGGGTGGATGAAAACATGTGCAGGTATGCACTTCCACTTACCACATCACTCTGATCCACCCAAACTGTTTCTGATTATCTTATATTTTTAAGTTAATCATGTTCCCATATTGCCTGAAATTATAATTATCTTTTATTTTTTTCTCTGGCTATTAACTGTGAAAACTGATAAACACCTTTCACTCTTGTGATTATATAACTATTACTCATTTATACCAATGTATAATGATGGGTCAAGAGAAAAATAATAGAACTCTTTATCACCTAGGATCTACTAGAAAACTGTGTAATCACTTTTTAAAATCCAGATGCATATCAGAAGGATTAACTTGAAGTTTTTTGAAAATAAAAACAATGCTCAGGTATTGATTTTTTTCTCCAGAGCTCTAAATATGTTTCTAATGAGCAGTCTTATTTAAAAACAACTGGACTATATGATGCTCTTTTACTTTTATCTAGTATTTTTCACTTTTTCTATTCTATATTCAGTGCTGCCATTTCATTTAGTTTATGTTTTCCAACTTCTCCATCTCTTCCTTTTTTTTAATCTTTTCTTCAAGCCTTTATCAAGTGTAGTAGAAAAGCTTTTGTATACATACATATATATATATAAATATGTATAAAATGTATATTTTAGAAAATTTATGAATTTTTGCCTAACTAAACAAATTATGCCATTTTGACTCCACTTGACTCCATATGAACAGAATGGTAGATTTCTAATTAAAAAATAGTTATGCAACAAGCAACAAAGGTTTAGTGTATGGCATAGGGAACTATAGTCAATATCTTGCAATAACCTCTGACGAAAAATAATTTCAAAAATAATATAAGTGCATTCATAAAACTGAATTGCCTTTCTGAGTACCTGAAACATTGTAGTCAACTATACTTCTTTAACATATATATATATTTAAAAAACAATATTATAATTTCAATATTATGCCAAAGACAGGCATGTGTCATCCAGGAACTGATTTTATATATTGTACTTCAAAGGCTTTTTTAACTAATTTAATTTAGTGATTACCAAAATTTTAATTACACAATAAAAAGTAAAAATTTTTTTAAACATTAAATTCATTTCATTTAATGTTACATGAATCTATGAATTAATGGCAATGGTTTCAGTGAAAAGATTCCAGGAAAAGTTATAAAATTTAATATGATATAAATGACATGCAGTATATTGTTAATTTTTCCCCTTAATCTAGAAAAGCAAAATAAGCTGCATCTCCTGAGGTCTTCATGAAGAAAACATTTTAATGAAGAAAAAGACATTCTAAAAACAGACTTAAAATCGAATATGAGTCTTATTTTCTCGACTTAGATAAACATGTAAGTAGTATTTTTTGGAGTTCAAATAAAGAGTACAAACCTGAAAGAATGCTCTTTGGTTCAGGTACTGTTAAGGCCTCAATTAGAGAATTTTGAGCATTATTTGCTAGTGTGTGAGATGAATGCAATTGTGCAGTAGTTTAAACATTCTTTGGTATTGCCTTTCTTTGGGACTGAATGAAAACTAACCTTTTCCAGTCCTGTGGCCACTGCTGAGTTCAAATTTGCTGCATATTGAGTGAGACACTTTGACAGCATCATCTTTTAGGATTTGAAATAGCTCAGGTGGAATTCCATCACCTCTACTAGGTTTGTTCAGAGAATGCTTTCTAAGGCCCACTTGCCTTCGCATTCCAGGATATCTGGCTTTAGGTGAGTGATCACACCATCATAGTTATCTGGGAAATTAAGATCTTTTTTGTATAGTTCTTCTGTGTATTCTTGCCACCTCTTCTTAATATCTTCTGCTTCTGTTAGGTCCATACCATTTCTGTCCTTTATTATGCCCATCTTTGATCAAATGTTCTTTTGCTATCTCTAATTTTCCTGAAGAGACCTCTAGTCTTTCTCATTCTATTGTTTTCCTCTATTTCTTTGCATTGATCACTGAGGAAGGCTTTCCTATCTCTCCTTGCTATTCTTTGTAACTCTGCATTCAGATGGATATGTGGGATTTGATTTAGGCCATACCCAAATGGTCTAGTGGTTTTCCCTATTTTCTTCAATTTAAGTCTCAATTTGGCAATAAGTAGTTCATGATTTGAGCCAGTCACCTCCCAGTCTTGTTTTTGCTGCGTGTATTGAACTTCTCCAGCTCTGACTGCAATGAATATAATCAATCTGATTTCGGTACTGACCATTTGGAGATGTCCATGTGTAGAGTTGTCTCTTGTGTTGTTGGAAGAGGGTGTTTGCTATGACCTGTGTGTTCTCTTGGCAAAACTGTTAGCCTTTTGCCTTGCTTCATTTTCTTCTCCAAGGTCAAACTTACCATTAAGTCCAGGTATCTCTTGACTTCCTACTTTTACATTCCTGTCCCCTGTGATGTAAAGAACATCTTTATTATGTGTTAGTTCTAGAAAGTCTTGTAGGGTGTCATATAACTGCTCAACTTCATTTTTGGGGGAGTTATTTCCCCACTGTTCTCAAGTAGCGTTTCAGCACCTACCAACCTGGGGAGTTCATCTTTCAATGTCATGTCTTTTTGCCTTTTCATACTGTTCATGGGGTTCTCAAGGCAAGAATACTGGAGTGGTTTGCCATTCCCATCTCCAGTGGACCACATTTTGTCAGAACTCTCCACCATGACCTGTCTGTCTTGGTTGGCCTTACATGGCATGGTTCATTGTTTCATTGAGTTAGACAAAGGTATGGTTCCTGTGATCAGTTTGGTTAGTTTTCTGTGACTGTGATTTTCATTCACAGGGACACTCACTAATTATTAGTTCTAATACATTATGCTTCATTTTTTAAAAAAATATTTTTTGTACTTTTTTTTAAAGACAAATGATCTCTTAAGCAAGAAATAGGCTGAATGAAATAAAGAAGAAAAAAAGGGAAGCATACCAGTGCCAAACGAGCTCCGTAAATACATCAGAAACTATATAAATGTAACTTTGAAGCTTTAAGTATTTTTCTTCTAAAATATTTTTAATCTTATAGAGAAGTATTAATTTTTCAAAGAAGACATGGACAAAATGATACATATTTTAAGTAACTCCATAGATTAAGTTGGAATTTAGGTAATTCCATGCATTAAGTTGGGTTTCCCTTGTGGCTCAGCTGGTAAACAATCTGCTGCAATGTGGGAGACCTAGGTTTGATTCCTGGGTTGGGAAGAACCCTGGAGAATAGAAAGGTTATTGACTCTAGTACTCTAGCCTGGAGTATATAGTCCATGGGCTCGCCAAGAGTTGTACTTGAATGAGAAACTTTCACTTTCACTTCATGTATTAAGTTTGATTCTAAGACAATTCCATGTGTTAATTTATTTAATCCTTACAACATTGTTAAATTGGTACCATCATTATCTCCAGTTACAAAAGAGAGTACTGACGCATAGTAATTTTATAAGGTCCCATAGCTGGTTAAGTGCTTTATTCAAGTTACACAAGATACTCTACAAAAGCAGAAGTCACATTCATAGTGTATTGTTATGAAGCTTCAGTTCAGTTCAGTTCAGTCGCTCATTCGTATCTGACTCTTTGCAACCCAATGAACTGCAGCACACCAGGCTTCCATGTCCATCACCAAATTCCAGAGTTTACTCAAACTCATGTCCATCAAGTCGATGACGGCATCCAACCATCTCATCCTCTGTTGTCCCTTTCTCCTCCTGCCTTCGACCTTTCCCAGTATCAGGATCTTTTCCAGTGAGTCATTTATTCCCATCAGGTGGCCAAAGTATTGGAGTTCCAGCTTTAGCATCAGTCCTTCCAATTAATATTCAGGACTGATCTCCTTTAGGGTGGACTGGTTGGATCTCCTTGCAGTCCAAGGGACTCTCAAGAGTCTTCTCCAACACCACAGTTCAAAGCATCAATTCTTTGGCGCTCAGCTTTCTTTACAGTCCAGCTCTCATCTCTATACATGACCACTGGAAAAGCCATAGCTTTACTAGATGCACCTTCATTGGCAAAGTAATGTCTCTGCTTTTCAATATGCTATCTAGGTTGGTCATAGTTTTTCTTCTGAGGAGCAAGCATCTTTTAATTTCATGGCTGCAGTCACCATCTGCAGTGATTTTGGAGCCCAAAAAAATAAAGTCTGTCACTGTTTCCACTGTTTCCCCATCTATTTCCCATGAAGTGATGGGACCAGATGCCATGATCTCAGTTTTCTGAATGTTGAGCTTTAAACCAACTTTTTCACTCTCGTCTTTCACTTTCATCAAGAGGCTTTTGAGTTCCTCTTCACTTTCTGCCATAAGGGTGGTGTCATCTGCATATCTGAGGTTATTGATATTTCTCCCAGCAATCTTGATTCCAGCTTGTGCTTCTTCCAGCCCAGCGTTTCTCATGATGAACTCTGCATAGAAGTTAAATAAGCAGGGTGATGATATACAGCCTTGACATACTCCTTTCCCAATTTGGAACCAGACTGTTGTTCCATATCCAGTTCTAACTGTTGCTTCTTGACGTGCATACATTTTTATCAGTATGGAGTCAAATCATTTTGTGTCTTATAGCCTTTAGGCCATTTTCCTATTAGATTTTTGAGTCTAGAATCATTGTCCTAAAATGAAGTAGCTATACATTCACTTCATTACATTTTAAGAGAATGATTTCATCTCGAAATTCTAAGCGAAATTGTTTGAAAGAAATATGTGTGTTTGCTGAATGCATGCAACATCTATACTGGAAGTTTTCTTACAAAGCATCATAAAATTCCTCAACCCAATCTGTATGTAGTATAGTAAAGGTTTTGAAAGCCTAAGAAATAGGGCTGCCACAGTGATTCAGTTGTATTAGCATCTTTGTTCTTCAAAATGTTAGTGTTGCTTCATCTTTGCCTATTAGCAACCGAATCGTGATATTATTTTGAATAGATTTAAAAATTGCTTTCTCCACCAAATAAAGTAAAATAAAGCCAACAGAAGTTTTAAGCACTATGTTCTTTTGAATTCTGTTCATATTGTAGTCTCAGAATCCTAGTTCTAATATAAGGAATTCAATCCATCACCCCATGGTTCTATTTTATCACACCGTGTTAAATGATCCCAAGTAGCCTCACTTGCTTAGTCATGGCCCTTCTGTCAAGTAAATAGCTACTAAGAAATGTGCAAAGTACGAAGATTACTCCTTAGGAAAGTGGGGCAGCTAATTAGTTTAGTTCTTATAAAGATTATAATTATCCACTTATCCAAAAGCCATTTTGCTGGTGGTAGCCATTTATTTTAAAATTTTAGAATCCACAAAACACTTCTAAAATTAAAGTCACTTTTAAAAATTACTATTACACCAAGAAGTGATAGTAAGCAGATTAGGTGCCTAATGCAGTTTAGAACTATTATCACTGAGATATATAGCCTCATTTCAGTGCAATGGTAAATTAGCCAATAAAGGAAGGATAGTTAATAACAGATATGTGAAACTCAAAAGGATTTACCCGACACCTATATTAACAATGAGATGCAAATCAAGAGATAGCTATAATAAGCCAGACAAGCTAGCCCTATTTCTTCCCTGTTTCCTTCTCCTTTCCCCCTCTTCTTCCCTCCCACCTGCTCCCCTCCCTTCCTTCCTTCTCTCCTACTTTCTCTTTTCCTTCCTTCCTCCCCACTTCTCCCTTTCTCTCTTTTTATACTTAAAACATAATGACTAGCAACTGTCTGCACCTTCTAGAAAGGAAATTACAAGAAATGGATCCTTGCTTTCATTCTTTATTTGTGCCCGACAGTTAACCTAATACACTTTTATCTTGAAATACCCCTCATCGAAAGCAGGTATGGCAGTTAGGAAGGCATCAAATGCAAGTATAAGATTCTGACCTGGGGAAGCATTTTGGGTGGAAACGTTAAGTCAGTCAAGCATAAGTTGAAGGGTTCCTAGTTATGCTGCTTTCCAGACCCATCACTAATTTAATCAGATTCCAATACAGCTTGATTTTTATGTGGTAAATATACCCACCATGGTCCCTATCAAGAATTACTATGGGCCAATACTGTGCCTGAGGTCAAATTAGAGTAGTGGAGTAACAGATACCAGGTGAGGAAATGAGGGAAGTAAATACGATCATTTCGGGAGAAATTTAGCATAAATTGGCAAGTAATTGACAGATAGGATAATAACTATCTGATGATATGGGTGTGGTGGGGTTTACTTTCCTGAGGCAAAATCACTGAGAATACTCAAAAGTCCTACTGATACATTTATACACTTCTTTACTATCATACAACTTCATCATTTTTTTATCCTCTTTAAATTTACTGCATAAGCTATAAAATGAGTGGGCTTTTCTTTATAATGCATATAATTTCATTAATAAATGGAGCACTTCTTCGAATATAGATACACGCACAGATACTTGCATATGTGTGTAAATATATATATACATGGTATGTAGATGTGCTTTGTGTGCACAAACATATAAACATACTGTGTACTCATATCAATCATCTAAAATAAATAGATGATTGGCTAATAGTAAATGTTAGATATCATATGTCATAATATATGTCCCCCATTATATGTCATTGATTTAATAACACTGTCAACATTGTATTTAAAAATATTTTCCAATAGCTATTCTGTTTCTTTCTGAGTGTATTATATGTAACCTTTTAAGACACAATGAAACTGTCTTGTAACATTCAGTTTTAAAATATTCAGCCTTAAACTTCCTCTTTTTTTCAAGTGTCTCTGATAGCCACATCTGTGAAATTAGAGTTTTCCCAGCACATGGTCTGCACATTCTATGTGTGCATTCAGTTCCTACATATATCATTCGAAATATGTTTTTCACAATGTTTTGTTTATCCCCACAACTTTAAATGAACCATTCTTTAGTCATTGATTCATATCTTAAATTAGGGTAATAGCAGTAAAATGTGATATACTTTAAATTATTAAACATAATCCATAAAAAGTAAATGACGTGAAACACTTGGACCAAAATCACTGAGCCTTGTTCAAAGACTGATACAGAGAGAAACTCAACAATGTGCTTCTGCAGTTCACGGGAAAATCTTAAGAATGTAGAAATTGTTAAGAATACAACAAACTTGAATTAAAATTTCAATGGAATACAAATTTCACTTTTCTAATTTGGGAAACATAGATAAAGAAAATGTTTCTCTCTCCCCTCCTCCATTCCACCACAAACAGCAGCAGCTATATCTGCAAAACACCGTGTCAGACCGCAGAGAATTGAGATGGTCCATTTAGCACACTTTACAAACACTGCACTAATGACTCCTTCCTTATCACTCTTCACCTATTAAGCCATGCAATAAACATATCTTTTAAAGTTTAGCATTAGTGTGGCTTCAAATACATCTTTTATGTGCAGTAATGATTTTCTAATGAATGTGTGTGCCTCAATGTCTTCCAAGTATTGATTAGGATAAGCGGACTAATTTTAATTCTAGCAATTTTCATTTGTAAACAAGATCTTTATCAGCTTCCTACTGTATGCCTAACCTCATTAAGAAAAAAAGAATTGAGCCAGAAATATAGAATTGTGATTTTTTCTTTTTTTAGACAGATAGAGGGAAGAGGTAATGGTTAAATATTAAATATTTATAATATAAATTAAATATTACAATATTACTATAATATGTATATTATATATTACAGATATTATATTTAACTTAGAATTCCTATTTATTTAAAAAATAACATTTCCAATAACACAAAAACTTTAAAGTAATTTTGAAAAAAAGTAAGACACCAAAAATGTGATTATAACAATACCTCAAGGGGTAAAATTGATATGAACTTGTTTCAGCCTCAATCATGTGTATTCGGCACAGTAAAATTTTTAATACAACTCATATTCAATACAATTTTGCTGGTTCTAGTAAAATAGCTATATTTTTTATTTCTATCACTTTGACCTTGTGTAATATGTTATAAATATCAATTTTTAAAAGTCTATTATATGCTTTATTTCATGAAAAATTTCCTTTCTTCTTCATATTTGTAATTTTTAACATCTACATAACATTCCCTTCAGCTGATATAACCTTTAAAACCTCTTTAGACATAAGATTTTCACTTAATTAATTTTATTATATTATAAATTAAAATTTTAACAAACGTTGCTGAGTCTGTAGCAGTATATTTTTGGATAATTTCCTTAAATCAAATTTCCTTAGGTGAGATTACCCAATCAGAGACTAGGATTACTTATTTTGATTTGAGGCCATGCACTGTATTATTTCCAGAGGATCTTACCAATATATAACATCAGACTTCTTATATATAAAAATGGAAAAGGTATTTTCCTTAAGACAACTTAAGTTGTCTTAGGCTAATACCTACCAACGAAATCCTGTGTGATATTTAAATTTCTGTTAAAATTTATTTATCCTTTCCTACCACCTACAGTCTATTCAAGGTCTCTTTTTTCTCACCTGTCTGTGTGTTGCTATAAATTAATGTTTCATTGACCTTATAGGTACAGGTATATTCATCCCCTTGCCATTCTGAGATGTTAAGTAAAACATGCCTGAGTGTAAAATTCTTCTAAAAGTGAAATTTAGAGTCATTATAAGACTTACAAGTGCTCCTTCTTAACTTCCTTAAAGGATAGCATAAGCATCATTACCCTGGAGAAGAGAACACACATAAATACACTGTCATTTTGAATATCAATAACAGTACTGAAAAATGAGTAGCTCATCTTTGAAGTAGTAGTCTCATGTGATTTTTTTGAAAGCTGACATTTCCCATTCTGAAAGTGACAAACCAATAGCAAATGTCATAAAAATATTATGTAAGAATTCCTTGCTGATTTTTATTCATAGGAAAAAAATGTTTTATTTTTAAAGAGATTAATTGTCCCCCTTTTAAGGTTGAGGAGAACATCTAGAGGACTGTACTAGGTCAGACTATCTAGAAAAGTAAAATGTTTAAAAAAAAATATACATGAACACTTTGCTAAGTGAAAGACCACACATATTTGGAACTAACAAGTCATTTGAATGGTATATATTAAATGGCAAGGGATCCAACACTGACCTAGATTATAGAAAAACTAATTTTATTCAATTCTGCTACAGAATGGGATCGGGAAAATGTTTCTCTCCTGTTCTATGCAATACAGAATGGCCAAGACTAACCATTCACGTTCAGATGAACTTAATGCCTCAGACTGTTAGACGACAAGTCGTCCAGAGGTTGTGCACAGGTGAGAATCCAGAATCAGTGACTTTTTGGAATTTGCCCTTTTTCATGTCAGTGGCTCTTGCTTCTTTACTCCTTCCTTTCAATCTGCAAGTTCCCTATTCCATTCCATTTCAGTTCAGTTCAGTTGCTCAGTCGTGTCCGACTCTTTGAGACCCCATGGACTGCAGCACGCCAGGCCTCCCTGTCCATCACCAACTCCCGGAATTTACTAAAACTCATGTCCATTGAGTTGATGATGCCATCCAACCATCTCATCCTCTGCCGTCCCTTCTCCTCTTGCCTTCAATCTTTCTCAGCATCAGGGTCTTTTCCAATGAGTCAGTTCTTCACATCAGGTGGCCAAAGTATTGGAGCTTCAGCTTCAACATCAGTCCTTCCAATGAATATTCAGATTGATTTCCTTTGATGGACTGGTTGGACTATTCCATTTAACACAGATCTAAAATGATCTTTGGGTGGAGAAAATATGTGCTTTCCAAATGTGCATTATAATCTTTCAATTTATCACTTAGGACAATGGTTTCTCTAAGTATTCAATTGCCATTTCTATGTATAGTGAAAGAGAGGATGCAAAGGGCTTGGGGCTTAAATGAAATGCTGGAAGATATGAAGAGAAATATACGGGAAACATACAAGTTAATATTTCCAGATTTAACCCTGCTCTGTGTCATTGCTTACAAGAAAGTGTCAAATCCTAGCTTCCCTTTGTAACATTGAAGCTCTGAGTGATGTGACTCATATTTACATAAAGTATAGGTAAGAGATGAATCTAGTTTTCATTATTTCTTTTATTTTATCCATGTGAGTGGAATCCAGGTCATTAGGTATTTCCACTATTAATAGTAACACAGTTACTAATTCTCAGACTAACATCTGTATACTCCATTATGTTTTTTTATCAGAGGAAATCTCTGAGTGACTTATAAACAAATGACTGAAAGTCCTCCAATTTGAAACAATCTTTTTGAATTCCAGATATAAAACTGTGGATTTTAATTTAGTTATGGCATACTCATGACTGAAATAGCTTGAACCTTTTCTGCTTCTAATTTTACTAAAAGTAATCCTCTGTATCTTTCATGGAAAACATACAGCCTCATCCAAGTTTGACATACCCAAAATCTCAGGCTAGACTACAAAATAAATCTCACACATTCTATATTTCATTATTTTAAGGAAAACATATGTTTCTTCAGCTAGATCTTTTGGTAGTTTACGAACTGATTCTTAGCCTCTCTTGTGATATAATTAGATTGGTTTTATTTATAATGTTATTTATAGCTTAGTTGCTGCTACTGCTAAGTCGCTTCAGTCGTGTCCAACTCTGTGCGACCCCATAGACGGCAGCCCACCAGGCTCCCCCGTCCCTGGGATTCTCCAGGCAAGAACACTGGAGTGGGTTGCCATTTCCTTCTCCAGTGCATGAAAGTGAAAAGTGCAAGTGAAGTTGCTCAGTCGTGTCCGACTCTTAGCGACCCCATGGACTGCAGCCCACCAAGCTCCTCTGTCCATGGGATTTTCCAGGCAAGAGTACTGGAGTGGGTTATAGCTTAGTAGTTTGTTACATAATATATTGAGTTTCTACAACATCACCTTAACTGGGATGCACACAAACATAGGTGGAAATTAAGCACCATCTTCAAGGCTTATTAAAAACCCCTTCAATTAGACATTCTCTTTTTCTCTCATAACCATGCAGCTTGTAAAAATTCTTAAGTAGTATGTTATACATATGCAAATGAAGCACAAGCAAGCACCAGCGATTAAATCCACCTCATAGCCTTTTCGGTGCTTTGCTTTCATGGTCTTCTTGAGTCCACACGGCCACTCTGTATCCTACTGCAGAAGGCACTTACCTCTCTCATGATTGTCATTGTATCTTGTCACTTTAATCTGCTTTGTTTTGCTTTTAACTGACTGTCACCTTCTAACAAATTGGACTCATGCAGGACCAGAACCCTGTCTCCTTTGTCTGTGTCTCCCCAGACTACTTCACAAATATGTATAGTTCACAGATCATTTAGAACTTCCATAAACCTTTGAAAAGTCTCAATTATCTTCTTATACATGCTTTTTATTTCTCACCAGATAGCCTTCAGTAGGATACATATTCTAAATAATAAATTTTTTGAATTAGAAAAGGTAAGCATTGTGGCTTGAGGCCTACTTTTTTATCACATATTTGTTGGAAATGATGATGCATTTTATTGCATGAAACTCTTTTTCCTTCTTTTAGTCCAAAGATATTTCCATATACAAATAAATGATCAATGTAAAATAAAATCAATATAAAGGTGAGAATAGTCATAAACCAAATGTAAAATAGAATGTAGACAAAAATTTATTCTTAAAATTATCTTTACCTCATATGAAATATATTAGGACAAGTTGTCCACACCTTATGCAATGCCCCAAAGCATAGCTTTCCTTTTAAACACCTTACAGCTATTTTTATATCTATGCAATTTTAGACTTAATAATTCATTTAATTATTAAAGTGATTAATTTAATTATTAATAATAATTATTAATACCTCATTAACCAAATTCTGTACAGCAAGTACTATGTTAAGTATATTAGTCAGGATAAATTTCTTAAGTAATTAAAATAGTTTTTATTAAATATAAAGCAAAAATCTGCCTTTCCTACATTTAATGTTTATTTATGAATCACAAGGACAAATTAAGAGAAAGTATATGTACAACATATTACAAACAAAAGCATCTGTTTATCAGATGGCTTCCTGTACTTCACTATTAATGACTGCACATCTCTTAAGAGGCAAAATACATGGTAATTTGGAATTGATTTTACCTGGATACCACTACTAATATCTAATGACCAATATAAACATCACTTATAATTGAGAGAAATTATTTAAAAATAGGTAGAATGGGAACTTCAATACTTTTCTCATATATCAGTTACACACTCAGAATTTTAAAAGAAAAATACTTTCAGTACAAATGTATCTTTAGTTTTTATAACATACTGTGTTCAGTTTAACTGCCTATATTTGAATCTGAGCCTTACTATTTCTAGAGATAGAACCTTTGGCAAGTTTTTAACCTTTCTAAGCCCTAATCTCTTTATTTGTAAAATTATATCACAAAGTTCTTTGGAGAAATTAAGAAATGTTTACATGTGCAAAATGTTGAACGCATTATAGAAGTATTATAAATATTATTTTTATCATATGAATTTAATTTTAATAATATAATAATTTATCTTGTAACTGCCTGTTTAAAGCACATTCAAATAAAGATCTTCTCAAGAACACTTACTCCTTCCTCCTTTGGGGGCGTCCAAGTTTTTACGAGGTAGAAAGAATCTTCTGTCCTTGGAGAAGTCCTTCAAGTAGTACCTGAGTGTCAGTCAAATGGCAGTTATCACATATCTATTATAGTTAATGCCTTTCAATATATTACCCTCTCACAAGCCCAAGGACTATAATTATTTGGAAATAGATTTTTACCTTAATATTAGTGTGCTTTAACCTCTTTGAAAGCAGGAGGTCAAGGAATATTTAAATTACAGTCTATGTTTCCTTCTTACTCAGAGAGTTCAAATTTTTTTAAATGAATAGTTCAATTAAATAGGTCTTCTTAGGCTTTAAAAATAATAGAAAAATGTAATGTGGGTCACTTTTCACCCAGTCATAACTTTTATCATCTGCTAACTCATCAAGGTCCTTCCAGCAGTGCTGGCACAGAAGCAAGGACTCAGGGCTCTTGTTTCCTGGTTGGTTTCAGGCTCTGGGTCATTTTCCATTCTGTGTATTCAAACAGAAGAATACTGAGAAATGTGTCTTGTGTAAATGTCAGTAAAGTGAAACTGAGTTTCCACAAACCATGCTATATAAAAACTCTAAATAACATTTTATTTCTGAAACTGCTTCTAACTTATCAGTATCACCAAAAAAAAAAATAGTGGCAATTACTTTTTTCCAAAGAAAGACTGTTTTAAAAATCAGTTATAAAAGTCACAATCTCTACCACGTTTAGGGTTACGGTCATTTGAATTTTAAAATTCATCATGAAACCATGCCTTCCATTAAAACTAGTAAAGCATGCTGGACTCTCAGCAGTTTAAAATCAGACAGTTTTACTTAGCCAAAAGACAGACGAGACAAGACAAATAGCATTACACACAGTGTGCATGGTAGGAGTTGGATTCCAACCAAATCAAAGTTAAATTATGTTCATGAGGCACGAGGAGGGGAACAGGAAATGTTTGTGAGATTGATTTTTGAGACTCACACATCTGCATAATGATCTTAGTCAACAGCATTACCTAACACAAAGGGCACGAGATGGCTACCCTGCTTAGATTGCCAGAGGAAAGGAAAGAGTACAGAAGAAACTGGAGTCGGAGTCGACCTGTGCCTTTCCATATGTACATAATAAAGCAGCGGGGGCTCAAAATACCATCAGCAAAATATTGAGGCCTGGGCCTCTGGACTTACTAGGAGAAACTTGTCCAACCCTCCTACTTTAAATATGTCTAGTTCACATGACAGATATGTGATATTACTCCATACCTGATCTTTGACATTATTTCTGAGATATCTCTTGATAGCTTAGCTTTAGATACATCACCAAAAAATAAAATAAAATAAAATAAATCCGCATCATTTTGAGTGTCTGGTATAAATTGGAACAAGTGGCAAAGAAATGAACACAAAAATCAGAATACCAGCTTTTGCAGAGCTTAGAAACAGGAAAACACAACTATGATCAAATACATATATACACTAAATGCATTTACACATTATAGAAATGTTTGATAAAATCTGCAGTTAATTTAAAAGCTATTTTTATAAAAGATATTTATTTAGTGGATTTCATTGCTGACTATAAGTTTTCATATTTGACTATGCCAATCGGGGGAGGCTTTGCTAATAGCTTCCTCCTTTCCTTCATTCCATCCTTCTTTCCTTTATTGCCCTGTCTTTCCTCTATTATAAATTAATTCAAACTCAGTACATATATATGTACTTTTTGTTGTTTTCAATGCCTGAATTATATTCCACTTATGAATATAAAATAATTTATTCTTCTAAATATGAATAAATGAATATTTATGGCATTTTACTATTTGCAGTCTCATTGAGGATATATGTTGTATAAATTCTAGGGCTTTGTATATCTTCACCAGATAAATTTCCAGAAATAAAATTGCTCATTTTAAAAGTATACTTTTAACTTAGTTCTGTTAAAATGCCTCAGCCTAAAGAAAACTTTATTCCGATTTATATACCAAACTAAAGTATGAGAATTGTAATCTTTCCTTCATTAATCCATTTTTTCATTTATTCAACAAATACTTATTGTATCCTTATAATATGCCAGGCACTACTATAGCTAAGAGGGCATCACAGTGAATTAATCAGGAAAAGCTGCAGTCATACCAGAAGCTTATATTCTAACAAATAATTAGTGAAGGTTGTCCTATAACACTTGACTTTATGATAACCTTCTGGCCTGAAGAAAAAAAATAGATTGAATTTTGAGGGGAAAAAAAATCTTTTGAGCTTTTCCATGGTGTTAAAATCGACACTATATTCTAGAGAGAACTGAAAATATGCAAGATTTATTTGTGAATTAGGAGTCTATTTAATTCCTGGAAGCCATTGTAATTACCTCACATATTTTATTTTTGCAAATCATCAAGAGGTCAGTGAGAAAATTATACTTTGCTTTAGGGCCACTATTTGGCATTGTAGCAGCAGAATGCAATTCTAGATCATCGTACCCTTAAATATTCTTTAATGCTGATCCCATTTGCTTCTTTCTCTTAACACTACACGGTATGATCTTGTGTTGCTAATCACTTTTCCTGTATTTCACAATAATTTCACATTCTATAAAAATCTTATGGAAAGATATTTTAGCAATTTCAAATTTTCATGGGACTTCCTGGTGGCTCAGTGGTAAAGAACCCACCTGCAACGCAGGAGACACAGGTTTGCTCCCTGGCTGGGCAAGAGCGCTGGAGGAGAAAGTGGCAGCCCACTCCAGTGTTAACGCTGGAACAACCCCGCTGACAGAGGCGCTCGGCAGGCCCCGGTTCATGGGGTCACAGAGACCTGGACAAGGCTGAGCACACATAGCTCTTCCAGTTTTTATACTCTTATGAATAGCAATTCACACACGGTATAATACGTTTACAAAAAATGATGTATGAGCAAATTAAGTGTTTTTCCATCTTAGACCCACAAGCATCGGATGGCAGCCATAGTTGTGCATCCTGTGCATAGTTAAATAATATTCTAGGCATATGCTATCTAAACTTTAGTTGGTAACCTATAGTTTATCAACAAAAATGAGGCGTTTTTAAGAGTAAATGGGTGAACAAGTTTTCATTATGCCAGGGCAACAGGTGAAAATCAGAAATACATTGAGCAAACTAAAATATATGGTCACCCTAAGTACTGAGGTAAATAAATTGTCAACTTTGATCTGTATGGCAGCATAATGCATACTCTACTTTTTCATATAACGATATATTTCATTTCCAGAAAAATTGCTCACCTTTTATAATGTCTGCATAAATACATCATTATTTTCCCTACTGACAGACGTTTAAATTACTTCCATTCTTTTACTATTGCAAAAAATATTGTATTGAATGTTCTTGCAGACAGTTAATTTTATATATATATAAATTTATATATATATAATTTTATATATATATAAATTTATATATATAAATATATGATAAGTTGTTAGAATTGCTGAACTAAAAGCTATGTTTTATTTTTTTATTTAATAAAAAATCCACAAACAATAAATTCTGGAGAACCTATGGAAAGAAGGGAAACTTCCTACACTCTTAGTGGGAATGTAAATTGGAGCAGTACAACAATATGGAGGTTCCATAAAAAAACTAAAAATAGAGCTACTATATGATCCTGCTATCCCACTCCTGGGCATGTATCTACAGAAAAACATGGTCTGAAAGGATACACAAACCGAAGTGTTTACTCTAGCACTGTTCACAATAGCAAAGACAAGAAAGCAAGCTGAATGACCAACGATAGAGAATTGGATAAAGATGTGGTACATATATACAATGGAGTATTATTCAGCTATTAAAAAGAATGAAATATTATCATTTGTAGCAAGACAGATGAACCTCAAGACTGTCATACTGAGTGAAGCAAGTCAGACGCAGAAAGAAAAATATTCTATAATACTGCTTATATGCAGAATCTAAAAAGAAATAATACAAATGAACTTATTTACAGAACAGAAACAGACTCACAGACTTAGAGAATGAATTTATAGCTACCCAGGGGAAAGCGGGGGTGAAGGGATAGTCTGGGAGGTTGGGATTGACATGTACACACTGCTATATTTAAAATAGATAACCATCAAGGACCTATTGTATAGCACAGGGAACTCTGCTCAGTATTACATAACAACTTAAATGGGAAAGAATTTGAAAAAGAATAGATACATATATGTTTATAACTGAATCATTTTGTTTTACACCTGAAACGATCACAACATTGTTAATCAACTATGCTGCTGAGTCGCTCAGTCGTGTCCGACTCTGTGCAGCCCTGTGGACTACAGCCCACCAGGCTCCTCCGTCCATGGGATTTTCCAGGCAAGAGTACTGGAGTGGACTGCCATTGTATCAACTATATTACAATATAAAATAAGAAGTTAAAAAAATAAAAACTTTGTGTTTTTTAAATGTTGTTAGGCATTGCCAAGGTATCATCTTGAAAAGTTCTATCAGCAATATATGTTTGCCTATTTGGTTGCCAATGCAACAGGTTATCACAATTTGTTATATATGTTAAACTTGTTAATATTTGAAAATATCTTATTAATTTTAATTTTTATACAAATTTCATTTGAGTCATTTCAACTTCTTTCCCATTTTTTCTATGAACTTTTTGACCTTTTCCTTACTGATTTTAAGCAGATATTAGAGATTTTGCATTGGTATGAATTCTCACCCATTCAGACATATTAATGGAATAATCAATACCAACAATTCAAATGCATTCTTATTTTGACAATGGTGATTTTTCATCAGAAGAAATCTCAGACCTCTAAAAGATTTGAGTCCTGAAGTCACTTGAGAACTCAGACATAGAGACGAAAAAAAAAAAAAATCTATTTTGGGACTTTTCTCAAAAAAGATATTCTATGAGAATGACTAGACATCTTCATATCTTTCACTTATGTGCATATCAAGTATCTATTTAGTAGGAACTTTGCAGCAGACGGTGCCAGGCGGTATAAGTGAAGTCATGGGAAGATTGTTTTCAGGCCGTTAGTAGCTAGCTGTTGGCAGGTTATGCTTTGGAAATAGGTAACCCCCAAATCTGAGACTTGAAACAACAAAGGTTTATTTCTTGCTCATGTTACATCAAAGTTGTAGAAAATGCAGTTCATTTATGTCTCCATCCAGTGATCTTCTATAGGTCTTTTTCATTCTAGCAAGCAGGCAACAGCCTACATTTATAGTACACTGTTCTCAAAGCCTAAGGGAAAAAGGAAAGATATTGAACCATACTGTCATTCTTAAAGATTCTGTTCAGTGTGGTATACTCATTACTTCTGTATACATCCTACTGGATGTGCCACATTGCAAGTGACATTGTAAAAACCAGAAGTCAGTGGAGTGGGGGAATATAATCACTTACTAGGGAGGAATGAACCTCACAGGGCTATAGACAGGGTTATATCATCCTCTCAAAAAAAGTGCAGCAATAGATTGGAATGAGTATTATAATCTACCATAGGCAATGCTTTGGGCCACAAATGTTCACTTCCCTCCCTTATATAGGTAAAATATACTTATATACTTCCTCAGTTCAGTTCAGTTCAGTTCTGTCGCTCAGTCGTGTCCGACTCTTTGCAACCCCATGAATTGCAGCATGCCAGGCCTCCCTGTCCATCAGCAACTCTTGGAGTTCACTCAGACTCACATCCATCGAGTCGGTGATGCCATGCAGCCATCTCATCTTCTGTCATCCCTTGTTCCTCCTGCCCCCAATCCCTCCCAGCATCAGAGTCTTTTCCAATGAGTCAACTCTTCGTATGAGGTGGCCAAAGTACTGGAGTTTCAGCTTTAGCATCATTCCTTCCAAAAAACACCCTGGGCTGATCTCCTTTAGAATGGACTGGTCGGATCTCCTTGCAATCCAAGGGACTCTCTAGAGTCTTCTCCAACACCACAGTTCAAAAGCATCAATTCTTCAGTGTTCAGCTTTCTTCACAGTCCAAATCTTACATCCATACATGACCACTGGAAAAACCATAGCCTTGACTAGATGGACGTTTGTTGGCAAAGTAATGTCTCTGCTTTTCAGTATGCTATCTAGGTTGGTCATAATTTTCCTTCCAAGGAGTAAGCGTCTTTTAATTTCATGGCTGCAATCACCATCTGCAGTGATTTTGGAGCCCAGAAAAAAAGTCTGACACTGTTTCCCCATCTATTTGCCAGGAAGTGATGGGGATATACTTCCTCAAGAGACACTAAAATTTCCTATCAAACTACAACATAAGGCTTAGAGTTCAGGATCTTGATGTAGACTTTGCATTTGTTCCAGATGTGAATCTTCCTGATTCAGAGATCTAAGTTGGAAAAAACTAGGTTATCTGCATACACACGCACACACACACACGCACACACACACACACACACACCTCTAACACATACACAGAATAGAATAGTGGCTTGCTGTTGTTGTTGTTTAGTGGCTAAGTCGTGTTCAACTCCTTGTTATCGCATGGACTGTAGTCCGCCAGGCTCCTCTGTCCATGAATTATTTTCAGGCAAGAATACTGGAGCAGGTTGCCATTTCCTTCTCCAGGGGTTCTTCTCAACCTAGGGACTGAATCCGAGTCTCAACTACCAGGCAAGTTCTTTTACCAGTGAGCCACTGACTAATCATACAAAGAGTCCCCTTCAGATAGAGGAAGAATTAGAGACGCAAAAGGGTTGCTATTCCATGGCAATGCTAAATTTGGAGGGTAGAGAATATGCTTGGATTAAATCACCTTCTTTTATTCCCTGAAGGTAGCCCCAAAGCTTATGGGTTATTGTGCTCCATGGCCCTTAGTTCTTGGGTTTACTTCCTTCTCCGTTATTCTCTTGAGACATATCTTAAGCTAATACTGAAGAATATGCTCACTTCAGCTGTCTTTCACCTTGTAGAATATTAGGTATGCAAATGGTGTTTTAAGTTTTGTGTAGTCTTTCTCTTTTGACCCAAGGTGCTGTGATTCTTTTTTCCACAGACATAATTACTTTATTTATTTTTAATTAATTATATTGGAGGATAATTACAATATTGTGGTTTTTTCCATATATCAACATGAATTGGTCACAGGTATAATGTGTCCACCCCCCATCCCACTTACCTCCCCACCCTCTGACCAAGTCTAATTTTTTTTTCCTAATTGCTTCATCAGTTCCACTTGCCAATAGTCAAAAGCATCATTCCTTTTAAAGATGGATCTCTCTCTCTCTCTACTGCATGCTTACATTTGTGAAGCCACCCTGTCTACAAAAGTTGAGACTACTTGTTCTCTCAAGGTGAGTAGGTGGGAAGAATTAGAATTTTTCAGCAGTAGAGATCCTTCAAAAAACAAATGTATTCACTTCTTCCAATATACTTCCAATCATCCTGGAGACTCAAGAGTTTGCTTTTGGAAAGCATCCTGAATTCTACATTATATCAGGGTGGAAATGAGAAGAAATGAGAAGCTGCAGCTCAAGGAAAGGATTTCACATAATGAGATTCAGGGGCTCTAGGAAGAGATTTCAGGAAGTGTTCAGAAATTCATAACTTTAAAGTTATCAATGTTAATCTTTCTGCCTCTTTGCATTTTCTATTACTTAG
Source organism: Bos indicus (assembly GCF_029378745.1). Lineage (NCBI taxonomy): Eukaryota > Metazoa > Chordata > Mammalia > Artiodactyla > Bovidae > Bos > Bos indicus. Next base: position 105,236,011 of record NC_091766.1, read on the forward strand.
AGGCATAATATTATGTTAGATGGACTTCCCAGGTGGCTCAGAAATAAAGAATCTACCTGCCAATTCAGGAGACACAGGAGATGTGGGTTCATGCCTGGGTCAGAAAGATCCCCTAGAGGAGGAAATAGCAACCCACTCCAGTGTTCTTGTCTGGAAAATCCCATGGACAGAGGAGCCGAGTGGGCTACAGTCCACAGAGTCACAAAGAGTTGAGTAAGACTGAGCATGCACATGCATATTATGTTAGATGCCCTGAAACATCCATTCTTAGGTATGTAAGCACCAGTTGTTAACTGATTCCTCCAAAATGGGAGAAAAGAGAAAATGAACAATCACATAACTAAGGCCTTTTCTCTTGCAATGATCTGGCAAGCAAAAAAGTAAATTTTAAAGGGATAATGTCAAATCAGTATCTGTCATAGTTAACAATGGAGGAGAAATATTTCTTACTTTAAAAACAAGATCCAGTTATTAGGGTATTCCTTGATGGCATTTATTTTCTTTACTACCATTAAGATCACTATATATTTTCCTATTCTTTCCTCTATCAGTACTCATTGAGTGGTTTACTCTTTGGCAGAGACTATGCTGTTCACTTGAGGAATGCAAAACAGAAAACTTCTTACACATTCTGAAGTAAAAGAAGAATGGCTAAACAAGCAATATCCAAATAGGGTGCACACTAATTAGGAATGAATTGAGCACTAAGTAAAGAGGCAAGAAGGTGTTCCTGGGGAATTGGGGAAGACTTCACAGAGGAGGTGCCCAATAGATACACTAAAAATGGAGAGCAAGCAGATAGGTAGTTCAAGTTGAGGTATCAATGCAAGAACAGCAGGCGTGAGAAGATAAGGGCACTGCAAACACACTGGCATACCTGACCCTAATTTTCAATGAGAGAGACCTGAGTCACAGATTGGCTGGCACTGTAAAACATACGGAGATTCAAACCATTCTTCAGCAGTTAGAATGCTATGAATTTTTAAATTTTAAAAAATTGTTTATTTAATAAGCATGGTGTGATCAGAGGACTGGTTATAAACAATAAAACTTATAAAACTGGGAAATGGATTGGCATGGGGTGGTACTGACAGCAGAGTGAGCAGACTATTATAGGGGTGGGACAAGCACTCACAAGTCTGAATGAAGACTGTGGTCATTTGTTTTAAAAATTGCTTTTTTGAAATGCTTCAGGATTTTTTTTTTTCAATAAAGGAAATCTTTCTGCTGATTTACCTGCAACTATTTACATAATTTTTCTACCATGATTCTGGAAAAAAATAAAGCTTCAGTGTTGTTTTTACTCAAAAATACACTATCAGTTCAGTTCAGTTCAGTCGCTCAGTCATGTCCGACTCTTTGTGACCCCATGAATCGCAACATGCCAAGCCTCCCTGTCCATCACCAACTCCCGGAGTTCACTCAGACTCACATCCATTGCGTCAGTGACGCCATCCAGCCATTTCATCCTCTGTCGTCCCCTTCTTCTCCTGCCCCAATCCCTCCCAGCATCAGAATAGGCAAATGTAAAGAGCATAATTGATTTTAATAGAGTATAATTTTAATACAGTATAACTGATAGATGCAACCATACAACTTATTTCATTTCAATGAGAAGAATGGGCAAATATTTTGAACAATTCATGTAAAATGTTAAAGCCTAGCAAGAAAACAGTTACCATTTTTAATTCACATTGTCTTTCTTATTTAAGAAGGACACATAATTAGATGAAGGAAATTTTACTTAAAAATTTCCATTTAAGTAGGAAATTAATACAGTGATTTACTCTCCTAATAAAAATAACCCCATGTAAGGGTTGTCACTATATTCTGTACTAGGCAGCAAGTTAGAATGAGTCAAACTAATTAGCAATAAATCTACTGGAATCCTCTCAAAATAGTTTCCTAATTAATCAGAATAGAAACGAATTGAAAAATGTTATTATCTCATGAAAAAAATTGTATCAATTTCTAGGGTTCCTTAAGTGACTTGTGTGTCTTTATCCTGGAAAACCCATCAGTCTTTGCCTTTCAAGTCAGCTAAAAATATTCTGATTATCTGGGATGAAGAGATTATTAAAAGCTATCTAAGAGAACCAAATAACTATGATTCTTAGCTGGCATATATTTATTTGTTCAAGCACACTTGATTTCTAGTAATATATAATTCATCTCTCTATTCATATTTTTAAAATAGTTACCTTTGTAGTTCTTTAATCTTTAAATGACTTTTATTCTTCTAGACTAATTCCATTTAATTTTTACATTGACAAATGTAACATGATGAGTGAGGAATACATGAAAACTGAAAATTTTCTGTAAGCCTAAAACTATCTCAAAAATTTTAAATGTATTAAACATGTTTTCTATAAGACAAAATTATCAATACAAAGTAATAATGAAAACAGGCAAATCAGCATCACATGTATACCTGAAAAATAGTGTGATGATTCATAGGACTTCCACATGCATTTATAGTATGAAATATTTTGTACAGTAGATTTATACCTCATGAGTTAAGTTGTAATTAAATGGTAAAAAGGGACATTTTGTCAAAATTATGCTTTACATCTGTTAAACTACTACAAAATATGGAATGCACTGTCTTATGTATACAACACTGTAGAGGGTTATATCAATTCTTATAAATCCTTCACAGTCACTGTTTCTCAATGGTCTCTATTCTAATAAATATAATCCTTCAATTTAATTTTCAAGCTCCCAACCACTTGCATAAACAATGTTATTCATTTCTTTCTCAATGATCTGGAAATTCTTTGGAGAATCCCCACTCTTCTTTCCAAGGCATTAAAATGTAGATTGATTACTTAAGATTTTACAGTATTTATTCCCAGAGGCACATTCTCATTGAGAAAAATGCTGAATCATCACCTCTAAATTATTATTTTTCTTTATTTCCATATGGTTCAGATGAGTTCTAGCAAGTACACGTGTGACGCCATTGTTTTTCAGGAGGTTGAACACCCTTGCTAATATTTATATTTTTCATGAACCCAAAGTTAAATATTTTGTATAGATATCAAAGAGCTGAATGTTATATTTAATTGGAATAAAATCAGTCAACTGCATTTAAAAGGAAAACACATCTAAATATTGATAGCAAACAATAAATGATCATTAAATCGATGTCTGGTCAGTTTAAATATTAACCTTTGAAGCAGTTACATCTAATAGTGGTGCTATTATTGTGTCATTCAAACAGGCACCGTGATTTTAGTGAGTGATGATGGTAATTAATTGTCCTCACACTAACTTAAAAATCTTGTTTTGATAAAATGATTAAAAATTATTGATAACTTAAGATAAATTCAAACACCTATGGGTACCTTATTTTTTACAAAGGAGGCAAGAATATACAATGAGGCAAATATAACCTTTTCAAAAGTGGTCCTGGGAAAACTGGACAGCTACATGCAAAAGAATCAAATTAGAACACTTCCTAATGCCACACACACAGATTAACTCAAAATGTATTAAAGACCTAAATGTAAGACCAAAAACTACAAAACTCTTAAAGGAAACCATAGGCAGACATAAATCAAAGCTCTTCATAAATCAAAGATCTTCTATGACCCCCCTCCTAGAGTAATGGAAATGAAAACAAAACCAAACAAATGGGACCTAATTAAACTTAAAAGCTCTTGCACAACAAAAGAAACTATAAGCAAGATGAAAAGACAACCCTCAGAATGAGAGAAAATAATAGCAAAGGAAACAACTGAAAAATAATTAATTTCCAAAATATACAAGCAGCTCATACAACTGAATATCAGAAAAACAAACAACCCAATCAAAAAGTGAGAAACAGACTGAGACATTTCTCCAAAAAAGACATAAAGATGGCTAACAAATGCAAGAAAAGATGCTCAACATCACTCATTATTAGAGAAATGAAAATCAAAACTTCAGTGAGATATTACCTCACACTAATCAGGATGCCCATCATCAAAAAACCTACAAAGCATAAATGCTGGAGAGGGTGTGGAGAAAAGGGACTGCTCTCATACTGTAGGGGGGAATGTAAATTGATACAGCCACTATAGAAGATGGTATGGGGATTCCTTAAAAAACTAGGAATAAAACCACCATATGACCCAGCAATCCCACTCCTAGGCATATACCCCGAGGAAACCAAAATTTAAAAAGACACGTGTTCATTGCAGCACTATTTACAATAGCTAGAACATGGAAGCAACCTAGATGTCCACCAACAGAAGAATGGATAAAGAAGATGTGGTACATATATACAATGGAATACTACTCAGACATAAAAAGGAAGACATCTGAGTCAGTTCTAATGAGGATGAACCTAGAGCCTATCATACAGAGTGAAGTAAGTCAGGAAAGAAATACAAATATTATTTACTAATGCATATAGATGGAATCTAGAAAGATAATTATTTTTAGGACACCAATGGAGAAACAGACATAGAGAACAGACCTTTGGGCAAGGAGGGAGCGGGGAGGGAGAGGGTGTATAGAGAGAGTAACGTGGAAATTTACAGTACCATACATAAAATAGACAGCCAATGGGAATTTGCTGTGACTCAGGAAACTCAGTGGCTCTGTGACAATCTAGAAGGGTTGGGGAGGGGAGGGAGGTTTGGGAAGGAAGGGATACCGGTGTACCTATAGCTGATTCTTGTTGATGTATGACGGAAAACCACAAAATCATGTAAAGCAATTATCCTTCAATTAAAAAAATAAGGTGGCAAAAAATTATTGATCACAATAAAAAATTAACCAGAAAATTTCAATTGCTTATACAGTTTTGATAAATAAAAGAGAATAACCAATGAAAGTTTATCCATTGTGAAAGATGTTCTCTCTGTTACGTAAAGTGAAGTGAAGTCGCTCAGACAGGTCCAATTCTTTTGCGATTCCATGGACTGTATGGAATCGCTTGGACTGTACCAAGCTCCTCTGTCCATGGAATTTTCCAGGCAAGAATACTGAAGTGGGTTGCCATTTCCTTCTCCAGGGGATCTTCCCAACCCAGGAATTGAATCCAGGTCACCCATATTGCAGGCAGATGCTTTACCATCTGAACTACTGTAGTAATTTTAGGTGTTTAGAAGATGCTGTAATTTTAGAAGCTTAGTGTTGCTAACTGTTTCTAATGTTCAACTTTTCAGGCATATAGTATGCTTCCTTGATCCTTATTGTCACATGAAGTCATTGAGGAGTCCTGGCTACAAATTGTGCTTGTAAATGATCTGCAACACTGCCTGGCAAAATATTCTGTTTGTTGTACAAATCTCCTGAGCTTTATTTTCCCTTGTTCAGAAAATACTCCAAATTATGTTTGCCCCATTAGGCTAGGTCCAACTGTGACTCTCAAGTTCATGTGAATCGAGTTGCTGTGTTAACTAGGGTATGTTTTTGCATGAGAAAAAAAAAAAAAAGAAAGAAAATAACCAATTAAAAACACAATCAACTGTCCTTACAAGTCACTGAGAATTGAGAGTTTCTGGTTGCTGTTGTTTTTGACTAACTCAGTCCTGATGCATTACTTGCAAACTCATGGACTGCAGCACACAAGGCCTCCCTGTCCTTCACTAACTCCCAGAGTTTTCTAAAACTTATGTCCATTGAGTCGATGATGGCATCCAATCATCTCATCCTCTGTCGCCCCCTTCTTCTGCCGTCAATCTTTCTTAGCATCAGGCTCTTTTTCACTGAGTTGACATTTCACATCAGGTAGCCAAGTATTGGAGCTTCAGCTTTAGCGTCAGTCTTTCCAATGAAAATTTAGGGTTGATTTCCTTTAGGACTGACGGTTTGATCTCCTTGCTGTCAAGGGACTCTCACTCAGATCTTCTCCAGCAGCACAATTGGAAAGCATCAGTTCTTTGGCACTCAGCCCTTATGGTGCAACTCTCACATCTGTGCATGATTACTAGAAAAACCATAGCTACAACTATATGGAAGTTTGCCAGCAAAATGATGCCTCTGCTTTTTAATAAGCTGTCTAGGTTTGTCATAGCTTTTCTTCCAAAGAACAAGTGCCTTTTAATTTCAAGGCTGCAGTCACCATCCACAGTAATTTTGGAGCCCAAGAAAATAGTCTGTCACTGTTTCCATTTCTTCCCCATCTATTTGCCATGAAGTAATGAGACTTCCCTGGTGGCTCAGACGGTAAAGAGTCTGCCTACAATGCGGGAGACCCAGGCTTGATCTCTGGGTCGGGAAGATCTCCTGGAGAAGGAAATGGCAACCCACTTCAGTATTCTTGCCTGGAAAATCCCATGGACGGAGGAGCCTGGTAGGTTACAGTCCATGGGGTCGCAAAGAGTCGGACACGACTGAGTGACTTTAATGTCAATAAGACCAGATGCCATGATCTTAGTTTACTGAATGCTGAGTTTTAAGCTAGCTTTTTCACTCTCCTCTTTCACATTCAACAAAAAGCTGTTTAGTTTCTCTTTGCCTTCTGCCATTAGGGTGGTGTCATCTACATATCTGAAATTATTGATATTTCTCGCAGCAATCTTGATTCCAGCTTGTACTTCATCCAGCCCAGCATTTTGCATGATGTATTCTGCATATAAGTTAAATAAGCAGAGTGACAATATACAGCTGAGACAAAGTGGAAATGATGCCCAGCTGTGGATGTGTCTGGTGGCGAAAGTAAAATCCGATGCTGTAAAGAACAATATTGCATAGGAACCTGGAATGCTAGGCCCATGGATTAATTCAAATTGTAAGTGCTCAAACTGGAGATGGCAAGAGTGAACATCAACATTTTTGGAATCAGTGAACTAAAATGGATGGGAATTGGGAGAATTTAATTCAGATGACCATTATATATACTATTGTGGGTAAGAATCCCTTAGAAGAAATGGAGTAGCCCTCATAGCCAACAAAAGAGTCTGATACGAATTACTTGGGTGCAGTCTCAAAAACGACAAGATTATCTCAGTTCATTTCCAAAACAAACCATTCAGTAATCCAACTTTATGCCCCAATCATAAATGCCATAGAAGCTGAAGTTGAATGGTTCTATGAAGACATACAAGACCTTCTAGAACTATCATCAAGAAAGATGCACTTTTCATGGTAGGGGGCTGTGATGCAAAAGTAGGAAGTCAAGAGATACCTGCGGTAACGGGCAAATTTGACCTTGGAGTACAAAACGAAGTAGGGCAAATGCTAAAGAGAGTTCTGACAAAAGAACGGACTGGTCATAACAAACACCTTCTTCCAACAACAGAAGAGACGACTCGACACATGGACATCACCAGATGGTCAATATGGAAATCAGATTTATTATATTATTTGCAGCCAAAGATGGAGAAACTCTAAACAGTCAGCAAAAATGACTTGTACCTGACTGTTGCTCAGATCATCAGTTTCTGCTTATACAGTAACAATGTCATTTTTTAAAAAATAAGGAAATGCTACATAATACCAGCCCATAGAATTTGATACTTTAAATAACTGGATTCATTGAACAAACTAAATAATTGCCAGAATATTTTGTTCAGAATGGATTGTGTGCACATAAGGAAATAAAGACATGAAATAAGCATGAAAAGTAGACATTTAGTTATAAACATTAGAGATAATACTATCAGACCTACCCTAGAGACCAATATTGATCTAACGCCACTGTTTCTCCAGGTAAAACTGACATCATTTAAAATACTAGCAGGACTAAGTCTTATGTACAGGCAATGAGTGTCAAACTTAGCGTTCCCTTCGAAGGAATATCCAGTAATGCTCCTCTATCAAATTCTCCTTTGCCTTACTTTTATCCATCCATAGTATTTACCCACTTTGGGATTCTTTTGACAGTCCACAACTCACTAATTTTAAAGACAAAGACACCTATCTGTCTTATTCTTTTTTTTTTTTTTTTTCTTTCTACAGATGGATCATTTCCTGAATTCCAATGCTCCCAGGTGTATTTCAAAATAATTTATATTTTCTACTATTTTTTCACCATTATTTATCTATGATTATCACAGATAATCCTTTAAGCATATTGGATAGTTAAACCATTATCTGAAGACATTTTTTCATAACTTATCTTTCCTAAGTACTTCAAACAGTCCCAAGTACTTGGCTAGTGCTAAATAAAACTTTTATTTTATTTTTTACACTGAAAGATCCAAATCTAAGTTAAAGTATACATTTTCCATGAAAAATTCATAAACTAGTTTCAATTTACTAGATAAGTCTCTTATGCTATATATCTTTAATATTTTTAATAAGTTTTCAGAAAATCAGTTCAAATTTATTAACAAACTCTCTGAGGTCAACGTTTTACTCACCTAAGTATTATATCTTCTTTCTTTTGAACTCCACCGTATTTCCTAAAACTTAACTCAGTGATCTGAATTCTAAGAAGTCTTAACTACTATACGTGGGGATATATATGAGTCTAACAAAAAGTACAGAGTCAGCAAACTCTATAGGTTGATAAGGTTTGGAAGACAAGATTAACTTGATTGACTATGCTTTACTAAATGTGCTTTCTAAATGAAAAAATTTAATCTAGTTATTACAGAAAAGAGGAAACCAAAATCCCTCAAACATATGTGAAAAAGTCTCAACTCATTTAGCAATCAGAGAAATGCAAAACCACAATTATATTCCATTAAAACCCACCAGGTTAACAAACATTTAAATGTATTTGAAAATGCTAAGTACAGATGACAATGTGGGTACTACGGATGCAAACTAGTACACTGTTTGGGAACATTATTTAGGAAACTTTAAATTACACTTATTCTATAGTGTAGCAATTCAATTCTATGCAGAAATACGCTAGAAAAACATTGGACCCTGTGTACCAGAAGATGTACAAAATGGTTTTCAGCAGGATTTTTTCCAACTAGTCTGAAATTTTATGTTTACCATTCATAGAATGGATACATTTTGTTCAAGGAATATAAAACTATAGAACAGGAAGATATTAGGGAGAAAAACAAAATTACTATCTTAGATTCTATGACTGAACCTGAAAATTAAACTTACATAAGACAGATTTACAGAAAAGAAGCAAACAAATTTTAGTTAGTATTTTTACGTGCACAAAGGAGCCTTCATAAGAAAAATGAAGACCCGAAAAAACAGGACCAAGAGCTTATATACACTTTCTAACAAAGAAATGGTAAATTTGTGGAGAAGGGACAAAACAAAGATATGTGAGCTTAGGGGTAATGAATTATGAGAAAGTGACTAGGAAGTACACAGAAGAAATTAATAGAAGATAAGGGTTATTTTAATAGATTTGTTTGTACCAATTGGTTTTGGCATTATCCCTCAGTTTCCAATGGTAAGAATGTTCTCTTCCTTGTACAGAGAGGACATCTTTCTCATGCTTATTTTATGACTGGCTTTTAGGTAGAAAGGGGATTTGTCAGAGAGTCCTTCCTGCATCTGCTGTTTCTCTGGTGCTTTCAAGCTCAAAATAAATAATATGCTAAAGTGGTATATTTTGGAAATAACATGTTTTGAACCTGTCCAAAAATGTATAGGTTGTGTGATGGTTAATTTTGTATGTCAGTTTGACTAGGATAATGTATGCCCAGAATGTTCGTAAAATATTATTTCTGAGTTTGTCTGTGAGAATGTTTCTGGAAGGAATTGGCATTAAAAAAATTTTACTTGTGTACAGTTAATTCACAATGTTGTGCTAGTTTCAAGTGCACAGCAAAATAAATCTATTATACGTATGCATATATCCATCTTAACATTCTTTTCCCATATAAATCATTACAGACTACTGTAGAGTTTTCTCTGCTATACTTATGAGTCCTCAATAGTTTATGTGTTGTAAATAAGTTAACTTGTACCATTTTTTTAGATACCACATATAAGCGGCATCATATTTTATTTGTCTTTCTCTACCTGACTTATTCACTCAGAATGACAGTCTCTAGGTCCACCCATGTTGTTGCAAAAGGCCCTCAGTTCAGTTCAGTTCAGTCGCTCAGTCGTGTCCGACTCTTTGCGACCCCATGGACCGAGGCACGCCAGGCCTCCTTGTCCATCACCAACTCCCAGAGTCCACCCAAACCCATGTCCATCGAGTTGATGATGCCATTCAACCATCTCATCCTCTGTCATCCCCTTGTCCTCATGCCCTCAGTCTTTACCAGCATCAGGGTCTTTTCCAATGAATCAGCTCTTTGCATGAGGTGGCCAAAGTACTGGAGTTTCAGCCTCAACATCAGTCCTTCCAATGAACAAGCGGGACTGATCTCCTTTAGGATGGACTGGTTGGACTTCCTTGTAGTACAACGGACTCTGAAGAGTCTTCTCCAACACCACAGCTCAAAAGCAGCAACTCTTTGGCGCTCAGCTTTCTTTATAGTCCAACTCTCACATCCATACATGACCACCGGAAAAACCATAGCCTTGACTAGACAGGCTTTTGTTGGCAAAGTAATGTCTCTGCTTTTTAATATGCTGTCTACGTTGGTCACAACTTTCCTTCCAAGGAGTAAGCATCTTTTAATTTCTTTGCTGCAATCACCATCTGCAGTGATTTTGAAGCCCAGAAAAATAAAGTCAGCCACTGTTTCCCCATCTATCTGCCATGAAGTGATGGGACCAGATGCCATGATCTCAGTTTTCTGAATGTTGAGCTTTAAGCCAACTTTTTCACTCTCCTCTTTCACTTTCATCAAGAGACTCTTTATTCTTCTTCACTTTCTGCCATAAGGGTGGTGTCATGCAAAAAGCACTATTTTGTCCCTTTTATGGTTAAGTAATGTTTCATTTATATATGTACCACATCTTCTTTATCCATTCTTCTGTTGGTGGACATACACCAAATAAATAAATCAGTATGGTACTGGCACAAAAACATAAAATACATCAATGAAATAGGACAGAAAGTCCAGAGATAAACCCATGCACCTATGGTCACCTAATATGTACAAGGCAAAAATATATACTGGAGAAAAGAGAGCAACTTCAATAAATGATACTGGAAAACTAGAGCTACATGTAAAATAATGAAATTAGAAATTCCCTAACATTATACAGAACAATGTATTAAACATCTAAATGTAGGACCAGATAACTATAAAACTCTTAGAAGAAACAGGCAGAAAACTCCTGGGCATAAATCCCAGCAAGATCTTTTCTGATCCACCTCCTAGAGTAATGAAAATAAAAACAAAAATAAACAAATGGGACCTAATTAAACTTAAAAAGCTCTTGCACAGCGTAAACAAAACAAAATAACAACCCTCAGAATGGGAGAAATGTTTGCAAATTAAGCAACCTGAAAGGGATTAATCTCCAACATACAAACAGTTCATGCAACTCAATATCAAAGAAATTAAAAAAAAAAAACTCAATCAAAAATTGTGGGGAAGATCTAAGTAGACAATTCTCCACAAAAGACACATAGATGGCCAAAAGCACATGAAAAGTGCTGCTCAACAATCACTAATTACTAGAGAAATGTGAATCAAAACTACAATGAGGTATTACCTCACACCACCAGAATTGCCATGATTAAAAAATCTACAAACAATAAATGATTGGGAGGGTGGGAATGTAAACCAGTATAGCCATTATGGAGAACAGTATAGAGTTTCCTTAAAAGACTAAAAATAGAGCTATCATATGATTCAGCAATCCTAGTCCTGGGCATATATCCAGAGAGAAAGGTAATTCAAAAAGATGCATGCACCTCAGTGTTTATTGCAGCAGTATTTACAATAGGCAGGACACAGAAGCACCAAGATTAGCACTTGGCTCAAGATCAGCAATGCTGGTGGATATTACCCAATCCTTTGAGGTCCTGAATAGGAAAAAAGGCAGAGGATGGGTGAATTCTCTCTCTGTTTCAACTGGGACATCTATGTTTTGCTCGTGGAAGTCAATATTTCTAGTTCTGAGGCATTTGGATTCAGACTTGGACTTAGACCATTGGCTGCCCTGGCTCTTGGGACTTGGACTGAATTACACCACCTGCTTTCCTGGTTCTTCAATTTGCAGACAATACATCATGGGATTTCTCAATCTCCATAACCATGTGTGCCCATTCTTCTAATAAATCTCTCTGTCTCTCTCCATAAATACACATTTATTTTTCCTTTCTGGAGAACCCTGTCTAATATAGGCAGTATGCAACAGTATACAACAAATTCACAATATTTAGCTTAGAAGACAAGGTACATAATTATATATAGTATGAGTTAATCTATGTAGAGTTTAAGACCAGGGAAACTAAAACAATGTTATAAATGTGTATATACACAGTAAAATAAAAAAGCAAGGAATTGTTATAACAGAGATCAGGAGAGTGATCATTTCTTCAGGAAGAAATATTTTTGGAGAGGAACAGTAAGAAATGTCAAGGGTGCCAAAAACATTATTTTTTTAACAAGGTGGTGATCATATATATTCATTAATAATTTTTCAATGATACATATATTTGATCACTCATGTGCATATAATATTTCGCACTGTAGTAAAAATCAAACCAACTTGAATTTTACACAGCATAGAACTGAACAAAGAAATAGGTAGTGGGGGAATAGGAAAAAAATTAAGAACCCAGAGAAAAGAATTGCTTTATTTTCCCAGGATCTCAATAAAACATTTAGCTAAATATTTCTTGGCTTAGTTCAAATCTATAAAAGGCTTAACAAATGAGATTGACTTCTATAATAAAGAGACAAGATACCTGAAGAGCCACGGCACAGACAGCTTAATTGGCTTTCATTAAGATTTTGATTATATTGGCATATATAGTTATGTAATGTGGCATATGATACTCAGACTATCAGGTTAGTAAATGACTTCAGTATTGACTGTGGCTTTTGGAAATTAGGTGATTAGTGGTTTAGGAGCAAATGGAAATAAAAGAAGATGGAAAAGAAATAAAGGAGCACTCAGAAAATTTTGTCTAGTCATTGTAAGATATTAATCTTTGCCATATTATTTTTTCTCTCACTTAGGTTATGCTTTCCATTAAAATATAATTTTAGGCATTGTAGAAGACTTCAAATACATACTTTCATATAATTGATACAAGTCTTTTATCAATATTCCTCGTTTTAGAGCTGAAACAGGGATAATCTTCTTTTTCTCTTAGTTTTAAAGGTGGTGTTTTGTACATAGTGCTTACCTCCCAGAGACTTCTTTAAGAATCCACGAAGAACTGTTTCCAAAATTAAGACACAACTTTTAAAATAACTTAAGTAAAATTAAAAATGACATTTGAAGCCCATTTGACTTTTTTCACCTACTTAAGCCACTACAAATTGTAAATTTTCCACTGCATAATCATTTCTAAAGGAAGGAAGCATTATATTTGTATGCCCTTTGCCAAGCATTAAGTGGGGGAAAAAGTACCTTGTATGTGGCTTATATATCTCCTATTGGTGCTGTCAGCATATAATGCATATTAGCATATTTGAGCTGTGGTGTTTTTTTTTTTTTTCCCCTCAGCAGTGAAGTCAATACTGGGCTTGTTCATCAGTAAAAAATGTCCAGTTACCGACACACACATACACACACACATTAATTGAGAGAGACTATTAAATGAAATGACAGAATAAACAATCCAAACAACCTCCTCATAAGAGACATTTAAGAATGCTAGTTTAAAAATTATAAATAGTCTCTCAATTATATGAATTAGCTCACAAGAAAGTAAAGAAAATCTCTAGGTACCAAAATGAAAAGAAAGCAAGACTAAAGCAGTTAATTAGAATTAAATGTGTAGTTAACTTCAGAATCTTCCTAAACCCTAACATTTAAGAATCTGGATATTAACGGCTGCAACAGTACAGATATTGAAGCCTTGGGGGGCCATGAAAGTGGGAAGTCAGAACTAAACTGCCACAATAATACCAGCAGAGAGTTATCTACCACCAATAGAAGAATATAAAGAGAAAAATGAGTTTAACCTGAGCTCCAATTGGAAAATATCTCCCATGAAATTATAACTAAACATCTACACTCTCATGAATTTATCGATTTGAAGATCCTTGGAATACCAGTCAGAAGTAAAGACAAGTTATTTGTACCATGACCCTCAATTAGGACTGCACAAAATTTCTACGTATAACATAATATAAAATGAGTCAACACAAAAATAAATGTGGTACAGTGAAAGACTGAGAAGACTTAGATGCCTAAAATGTTCAGAATGGGATTTTGGAATATATAGTATAAAATATATAGCTAAAATTTTAGTTGAAAATATTAAAAGGAAGAAAACAGAACAAATCCTCCCAAACTATGAAGAATATTATTCAAGTTATCAAATATAATTTCTTGAAATTACAATACAATTTCTGCAATTACATAATTAATGAATTAGATGAACAGTTTAGATACAGCTAAGAAAAATTTAGTAAGCTCAAAAATAAAAGATGACGTTACGTAAATTGACACAGATGGAAGATAAATGGAAAATAAAAATTTTAAAACATGGAGAATAGACAGAAAATATTGGAGAATTCTAATAGTAGTTCTAGAAAACAGAAAAAAAGATGGAGGAGAGATAGTATTCAGAGAGATAATAGGTGATAATTTCCCAGAATTAATGAAGATGTGTCATTAATTAAATGAAAGATTTAAAAGAACAAAAATACACAATGAATATTTATATAAGTGGAAATAAACATTTAAGGTGCCAAAGGCAAAAAGATTTTGCAGCTGACCCTTGAGAAACATGGGTTTGAACTACATGGATCCACTTATTCAAAGTTTTTTTTCAATAGTAAACACCACAGTGCTATTCGAGCCACCATTGGTTGAGTCTGTTGATGTGGAAATACAGACACAGAGGAACCATGTATATGAAGGGCCAATTTTTTTAGTGCATGGAAGGTCAGTCCCCCTATAAGCCCCAGATTACTAAGATCTGTTGTACTTTATTTTCAAATTTCAACTATACACTGCAGTGTTACTAACTACAATGAATGTGCCATACATTGCATCCCTATAACTTGTTCCTTTTAATGGGGAGTTATGTTCTTTGAGCAACATCGTCCCATTTCCCACATCCATTCTGCAAATCCTGGTAAACACTCTAGCCTCTGTGTATATGAGTTTGGCTTTTATTTTCCACATATAAGTGATATAACACAGCATTTGTCTAACTTACTTCACTTAGCATAATGCCCTCAACGTCCAACCACGGTGTCACTAACAGCAGCACTTCCTTCTTTCTCCTGATTGACTCATGTTCTGTTGGACACATATATACACACTTCTTTTCTTTTTCTTTTGTCTAGCCATCCCTTAACAAACATATAGGTTGTTCACTTATCTTGGTTACCATGAATAATGCTGCAATAACCATGGAAATGCAGATATATCTTAAAGATCCTCTTTTCAGAAATTGAATTAATGGATTATAAGATAGTTCTAATTTACAATTTTAAGGAATCTCCATAATGTTATTCAGTTATTAATTTGTATCTATTTGCGACCCCATGGACTGCAGCATACCAGGATTCCCTGTCCATCACCATCTCCGAGTTTACTCAAACTCATGTCCATTGAGTTGACAATGCCATCCAACAATCTCATCCTCTGCCGTCCCCTTCTCCTCCTGCCCTCAATCTTTCCCAGCATAAGGATCTTTTCCAATGAGTCGGCTCTTCACATTAGGTGGCCAAATATCGGAGCTTCAGCATCAGGCCTTCCAGTGAGTATTTGATTTCCTTTAGGATTGATGCGTTTGCTATCTTTGTTGTACAAGGGACAGCTTCCCATAGCGGCTGCACCAATTTACATTCTCACCTACGGTGCATGAGCATTCCTTTCTCTTAACATCCTTGCTGACACGTTATCCTGAGCTTTTGATAGTCATTCTAACACGCATGATGTGATAGCTCATTGTGGTTTTACGTTTTCCTGATTATTAGTGATAGTGAACACGTTTTCATGTAACTGTTGGCCAGGTATTGTTTTTGGAATGCCTTCTCTGGAAAAATGTCTATTTATTTCATTTGCCCATTTTGAAATCAAACGGCTTTATTTTTTCCTATGAAGTTGTATTAATTCTTTATATATTTTGGGTATTAACTCATCAGATATATGATTTACAAGTATTTCTAGCATTAAATCACATTTGATTATAGTGTAAGATCCTTTTAGTGTGCTGTTAAATTTGGCTTACTAATATTTTGTTGACGACTTCTACATCTATTTCATCAGGGATATTGGTCTTTAGCCTTCCTTTCTTGTATCATCTTATTTGGCTCTGGTCTTAGGGAAATGCTAGCCTTGTTAAAAGAATGCAGAATATTCCATTTCTTCGAGCTTGACAAATTTTTGATGTATAATCAGTGTCTTTACTGCAAAGGGTCTTACCTTTGCATTTCTGTGCTATCAGTTGTATCATCTGATTCATTTCTGATTTTGAGTCTTCTTTTAGTCTTGAATCTAACCAAAGTTTTGTCAATTTTGATTATCTTTTCAAAGAAACAGCTCTTAATTTCATTGTTCTTTCCATTGTCTTTTTAGTCTTACTTTAACTTATTTCCACTGTGATCTTTGTAATTGTCTTCCTCCTCCTAATTTGGGGCTTCATTTATTTTTTTTTTTTTAACTAATTCTTTGTAGTTTAAAGTTAGTGCTTATTTGAAATTTTTCTTGTTTTTTTTTTTTAATTATATTTTTAAACTTTACATAATTGTATTAGTTTCGCCAAGTATCAAAATGAATCCATCACAGGTACACATGTGCTCCCCATCCTGAACCCTCCAAGTTCTGTATCTTTTGACTGGAGAATTTAGTCCATTTATTTAAATAGTTTATTGGTAGGTATGGACTTAATATTGCCATTTTGTTAACTGTTTTCTGAATTTTTTTGTAATTACTTACTTTCTTTTCTCTTGATTTTTTCTTCTATGATTTGAAGATTGCACCATGCATCACAAATCCATGGCATTCCTGGATTTCTTTCCTTTTCTCTTTTGTGTATCTACTACAGATTTTTGCTTTGTGTTTGCCATGAAGCTTACATAAAACTATTTATAAAATATATAGTTTATTTTAAGGTGATAACTACTTACGTTCAAATGCAAACTAAAGCTCTGTTTTTTTTTAAAACACTGCTTGCTCATATTTTATGTTTTCAATGTCTCAGCTTAATCTTTTTACTTTGTGTACACATTAACAGATTATTGTATTTGTCTTTTAATCTTCATATATTTATAAATGATTTAGTACTCTGAATACTCTGAAGTTAACTGTATTTACTTTCACTGGGCTTCCCTGATAGCTTAGTTGGTAAAGAACCCGCTGCAATGCAGGAGACTCTGGTTCAAATCCTGGGTCTGGAAGATCCCCTGGAGAAGGGATAGGATACACACTCTAGTATTCTGGCCTGGAGAATTCCATGGACTGTATAGTCCATGGGGTCGCAAAGATTCAGGCATGACTGAGTGACTTTCACTTCACTTATTTTCACCAGTGAGATTATTTCATATGTTTTCCTTTTACTAACTAGTGTTCCTTTGCTTCTTCTTGAAGAAGTCCCTTTAATATTTCTTATAACGCCAGTCTAGTGGTGATGATCTCTTTCAGCTTTTACTTATCTGGAATATCCAGACTTTCTTACCTCTTTTGATATGGGTCTCTTCTTGTTCATCCAATGTGTAGGAGTCACTCAGTTTCTGGATTTCTTTCAGAGAGAAGTGCTCCAATGTATAGCTGTATGTTTAATGTTTGTGGGAGGAAGGAAGTTCAGGAACCTCCTATATCATCATCTTTAAAAAGTCCTCTTTCAGAAAAAAAGATTTTAAATCATCCACAAACGAAAGGCAATTTTAGTAGAAATTATGATGATCAGACTGACACCAGACTATCAATCACAAGGTTAGACTCTAACAAGAGCAGAAAAATAAGAACTGTGGGGAAAAGCACTTAATAACACAGAGACACTATATTAACTGTCTATGTACAATTTTATAGCCAATTAATTTTTATTGAATAAAAAATGAGATAAAGATAACTTAAATAAATGTTAATTGCTTAAAGTTTGCCACTTATGAATACTTACTAAATAAATGTCTAAAGAATTTGCATAGGAAATATAGTATAAATAATATATAGAAAAGAAGGGATGAAACATAAGAAAGAGTGACTGGAAAATAATCTGAAAAAGAATATATATACATATATAGATAGATAACTAAATCACTGTGCTGTACATTTAAAATATTGTAAATCAATTATACTTCAAAAAATTAAAAAAGAAAAATAGTGGGTGACAGGATTGATAGATATGCAATTTAAACATAGTAAATAAAAAACAATAATAATATCTGGCAAGCCATTCAACATCAGAGTAATTCAAGTCTACACCCATACCACCGATGCCAAAGAAGCTAAAGTTGATCAGTTCTATGAAGACCTAGAAAACCTCCTAGGACTAACATCAAAAAAAGATGTTCTGTTCATCACTGGGGATTGGAAAGCAAAGTAGAAAGTCAAGAGATACCTGGAGTAACAGGCAAGTTTGGTCTTAGAGAACAAAATGAAGCAGGTCAAAGATTAACTGAATTTTGCCATGATAATGCACTAGCCATAGCAAATACCCTTTTTTTCAACAACACAATAGACAACTTTACACATGGACATCACCAAATGGTCAATACCGAAATCAAATTGATTACATTCTTTGTGGCCGAAAAAGGTGAAGCTCTATAAAGCCAGCAAAAGTAAGACCGGGAGCTGACTGTGGCTCAGATTATCACCTTCTTAGAGAAAAAGTCCAAGGAGCTGTGGCTGTGTGGGCGCCGGAGGGCTGGAGGAGCTATCCCACATTGAAGGTCAGGAAGGGCAGCAGTGAGGAGATACCCCTCGTCCAAGGTAAGGAGCAATGGCTGCGCTTTGCTGGAACAGCCATGAAGAGATACCCCAGGCCCAAGGTAAGAGAAACCCAAGTAAGATGGTAGGTGTTGCAAGAGGGCATCAGAGGGCAAACACACTGAAACCATATTCACAGAAAACTAGTCAATCTAATCACACTAGGACCACAGCCTTGTCTATCTCAATGAAACTAAGCCATGCCCGTGGGGCAACCCAAGACGGGCTGGTCATGATGGAGAGATTTGACAGAATGTGGCCACTGGAGAAGGAATGGCAAACCACTTCAGTATTCTTGCCTTGAGAACCCCATGAACAGTATGAAAAGGCAAAATGATAGGATACTGAAAGAGAAACTCCCCAGGTCAGTAGGTGCCCAATATGCTATTGGAGATCAGTGGAGAAATAACTCCTGAAAGAATGAAGAGATGGAGCCAAAGCAAAAACAGTACCAAGCTGTGGATGTGACTGGTGATAGAAGCAAGGTCCGATGCTGTAAAGAGCAATATTGCATAGGAACCTGGAATGTCAGGTCCATGAATCAAGGCAAATTGGAAGTGGTCAAACAAGAGATGGCAAGAGTGAATGTCAACATTCTGGGAATCAGCGAACTGAAATGGATTGGAATGGGTGAATTTAACTCAGATGACCATTATATCTACTACTGTGGGCAGGAATCCCTCAGAAGAAATGGAGTGGCCATCATGGTCAACAAGAGTCTGAAATGCAGTACTTGGATGCAATCTCAAAAATGACAGAATGATCTCTGTTCGTTTCCAAGGCAAACCATTCAGTATCACAGTGATCCAAGTCTATGCCCCAAAGATTAACGCTGAAGAAGCTGAAGTTGAGTGGTTCTATGACGACCTACAAGACCTTTTAGAACTAACACCCAAAAAAGATGTCCTTTCATTATAGGGGCCTGGAATGCAAAAGTAGGAAGTCAAAAAACACCTGGAGTAACAGGCAAATTTGGCCTTGGAATACGGAATGAAGCAGGGCAAAGACTAATAGAGTTTTGCCAAGAAAATGCACTGGTCATAACAAACACCCTCTTCCAACAACACAAGAGAAGACTCTACACATGGACATCACCAGATGAACACCAAAATCAGATTGATTATATTCTTTGCAGCCAAAGATGGAGAAGCTCTATACAGTCAGCAAAACAAGACCAGGAGCTGACTGTGGCTCAGACCATGAACTCCTTATTGCCAAATTCAGATTTAAATTGAAGAAAGTAGGGAAAACCACTAGACCATTCAGGTATGACCTAAATCAAATCCCTTATGATTATACAGTGGAAGTGAGAAATAGATTTAAGGGCCTAGATCTGATAGATAGAGTGCCTGATGAACTATGGAATGAGGTTCATGACACTGTACAGGATAGACAGGGATCAAGACCATTCCCATAGAAAAGAAATGCAAAAAAAACAAAATGGCTGTCTGGGGAGGCCTTACAAATAGCTGTGAAAAGAAGAGAAGTGAAAAGCAAAGGAGAAAAGGAAAGATATAAACATCTGAATGCAGCGTTCCAAAGAATAGCAAGAAGAGACAAGAAAGCCTTCTTCAGCGGTCTATGCAAAAAAATAGAGGAAAACAACAGAATGGGAAAGACTAGGGATCTCTTCAAGAAAATTAGAGATACCAAAGGAACATTTCATGCAAAGAGGAGCTCGATTAAAGGACAGAAATGGTATGGACCTAACAGAAGCAGAAGATATTAAGAAGAGATGGCAAGAATACACAGAAGAACTGTACAAAAAAGATCTTCACGACCCAGATAATCACAATGGTGTGATCACTGACCTAGAGCCAGACATCCTGGAATGTGAAGTCAAGTGGGCCTTAGAAAGCATCACTATGAAAAAAGCTAGTGGAGGTGATGGAATTCCAGTTGAACTATTCCAAATCCTGAAAGACGATGTTGTGAAAGTGCTGCACTCAATATGCCAGCAAATTTGGAAAACTCAGCAGTGGCCACAGAACTGGAAAAGGTCAGTTTTCATTCCAATCCCAAAGAAAGGCAATGCCAAAGAATGCTCAAACTACTGCACAATTGCACTCATCTCACACGCTAGTAAAGTAATGCTCAAAATTCTCCATGCCATGCTTCAGCAATATGTGAACTGTGAACTTCCTGATGTTCAAGCTGGCTTTAGAAAAGACAGAGGAACCAGATATCAAATTGCCAACATCTGCTGGGTCATAGATAAAGCAAGAGAGTTCCAGAAAAAACACCTATTTCTGCTTTATTGACTATGCCAAAGCCTTTGACTGTGTGGATCACAATAAACTGTGGAAAATTCTGAAAGAGATGGGAATACCAGACCACCTGATCTGCCTCTTGAGAAATTTGTATGCAGGTCAGGAAGCAACAGTTAGAACTGGACATGGAACAACAGACTGGTTCCAAATAGGAAAAGGAGTTCATCAAGGCTGTATATTGTCACCCTGCTTATTTAACTTCTATGCAGAGTACATCATGAGAAACATCAATAACCTCAGATATGCAGATGACACAACCCTTATGGCAGAAAATGAAGAGGAACTCAAAAGCCTCTTGATGAAAGTTAAAAGTGGAGAGTGAAAAAGTTGGCTTAAAGCTCAACATTCAGAAAATGAAGATCATGGCATCCGGTCCCACCACTTCATGGGAAATAGATGGGGAAACAGTGTCAGACTTTATTTTTCTAGGCTCCAAAATCACTACAGATGGTGACTGCAGCTGTGAAATTAAAAGACGCTTACTCCTTGGAAGGAAAGTTATGACCAACCTAGATAGCATATTCAAAAGCAGAGACATTACTTTGCCAACCAAGGTCCATCTAGTCAAGGCTATGGTTTTTCCTATGGTCATGTATGGATGTGAGAGTTGGACTGTGAAGAAGGCTGAGCACAGAAGAATTGATGCTTTTGAACTGTGGTGTTGGAGAAGACTCTCAAGAGTCCCTTGGACTGCAAGGAGATCCAACCAGTCCATTCTGAAGGAGATCAGCCCTGGGATTTCTTTGGAAGGAATGATGCTAAAGCTGAAACTCCAGTACTTTGACCACCCCATGCGAAGAGTTGACTCACTGGAAAAGACTCTGATGCTAGGAGAGATTGGGGGCAGGAGGAGAAGGGGAAGACAGAGGATGAGATGGCTGGATGGCATCGCTGACTCGATGGACGTGAGTCTGGGTGATCTCCGGGAGTTGGTGATGGACAGGGAGGCCTGGCGTGCTTCGATTCATGGGGTCACAAAGAGTCGGACACAACTGAGCGACTGATCTGATCTCATAGAAAAATTCAGACTTAAACTGAAGAAAGTGGGCAAAACCCTAAGCCATCCAGTTCACGTCAGTTCAGTTGCTCAGTTGTGTTTGACTCTTGGCTCTCCCATGGACTGCAGCAAGCCAGGCCTCCCTGTCCATTACCAACTCCCAGAGTTTACTCAAACTCATATCAATTGAGTCAGGGATGCCATCCAACCATCTCATCCTCTGTCGTCCCCTTCTCCTGTCCTCAATATTTCCCAGCATCAGGCTATTTTCAAATGAGTTAGTTCTTCACATCAAGTGGCCAAAGAATTGGAGTTTCAGCTTCAGCATCAGTCCTTCCAATGAATATTCAGGACTGATTTCCTTTAGGATGAAATTGTTGGATCTCCTTGCAGTCCAAGGGACTCCCAAGAGTCTTCTCCAACACCACAGTTCAAAAGAGCAATTCTTCAGTGCTCAGTTTTCTTTATAGTCCAACTCTCACATCCATACATGACTACTGGAAAAACCAAAGCTTTGACTAGACAGACCTTTGTTGGAAAAGCAATGTCTCTGCTTTTTAATGTGCTATCTAGGTTGGTCATAACTTTTCTTTCAAGGAACAAGTGTCTTTTATTTCACAGCTGCAGTCACCATTAGCAGTAATTTTGGAGCCCAAGAAAATAAAGTCTCTCACTGTTTCCACAGTTATCCCATTTGTTTTCCATGAAGTGATGGGACTGGATGCCATGATCTTAGTTTTCTCAGTACTGAGTTTTAAGCCAACTTTTCACTCTCCTCTCACTTTCAACAAGAGGTTCTTTAGTTCTTTGCTTTCTGACATAAGGGTGGTGTCATCAGCATATCTGAAGTTATTGATATTTCTCCTGGCAGTCCTGATTCCAGCTTGTGCTTCATCCAGTCCAGAATTTTTCATAATGTACTCTGCATATAAGTTAAATAAGCAGTGTGACAATATATAGCCTTGACATATTCCTTGTGCTATTTGGAATGGTCTTTTCCATTGAGTCAGCTCTCTGCATCGGATGGCCAAAATCTTAGAAATTTAGCTTCAGCATCAGTTCTTCCAATGTTGGCTGGAAGCATCAGTTCAGGATTGATTTCCTTTAGGATTGATTGATCTCCTAGCAGTGATAGGGACTCTCAATAATCTTCTCCAGGGTCACAATTCAAAAGCACCAATTTTAGGGTGCTCAATCTTCTTTATGGTCAAAGTGTTACATTCGTACATGATTCCTGGAAAAAAACATAGCTTTGACTATACAGACCTTTGTTGGCAAAGTGATGTCTCTGATTTTTAATATGTTGTCTAGGTTTGTTATAGCTTTCCTTCCAAAGAGTAATTGTCCATTAATATCATGGTTGCAGTCACCAACTACAGTGACTTTGGAGCCCAAGAAAATAATCTGTCACTGCTTCCACTTTTTCCCCTTCTATTTCCGAAGAAGTGATAGGACCAAATGCCACAATACTGGGTTTTTTAAATGCTGAGTTTTAAGCTGGATATTTGACCCTCCTCAAGAAGCTCTTTAGTTCCTGTTCACTTTCTGCCATTCAAATGGTATCATCAGTGCATATCTGAGGTTGTTGCTATTTCTCCTGGAAATCTTGATTCCAGCTCATGATTCACCCAGTTTGGAAATTTAAATGATATATACATATGTGTGTGTGTATACACACACACAACATTATACATGTACCATATGTATTTGTATAGTTGCAGAGACTGAGTATTTGAACCTGGACCATTTGGTCCATAGACTTGTTCATAATTTTTTCCTTGTGTGCATGCTAAGTTGCTTCAGTCTTGTCTGACTCTATGTGATCCTATGGACTGTAGCTCGCCCAGCTCCTCTGTCCATGGGGATTCTCCAGGCAAGAATACTGGAGTGGGTTGCCATGCCCTCCTCCAGGGGATCTTCCCAACCTAGGTATCGAACCAGTGTCTTCTGCAGCTTCTGCACTGCAGGTGGATTCTTTACCACTAAGCCACTGGCTGCTGCTGCTGCTGCTATTTCAGTCATGTCCGACTCTGTGCGACCCCATAGACGGCAGCCCAACAGGCTCTGCCGTCCCTGGGATTCTGCAGGCAAGAACACTGGAGTGGGTTGCCATTTCCATCTCCAATGCATGAAAGTGAAAAGTGAAAGTGAAGTCGCTCAGTCGTGTCCAATTCTGTGCGACCCCATGGACTGCAGCCTACCAGGCTCCTCCATCCATGGGATTTTCCAGGCAACCGTACTGGAGTGGGATGCCATCACCTTCTCCAAGCCACTGGGGAAGCCCACAGATATTACCTTAGTCAATGTTATTATGAATTCATATTATTAAGAAACATTAAAGAATTCACATTATTAAGAAAACATTGTATTATACTGGGATAAATAAAGATGCCAAATGATCAACATAGAAAGCCTAGAATTTGGCTCAAAGTTGAATGAATATTTGCTATACAGCAGAGATGGTTTTGACCAATCACGATAGGGTGTGTAGTTACAGATATTTGAAAAAAAATGCTTAATTTACTGTATAAAAAAAAAAACAAGTTCTCTAGACCATTTAAAATTAGTTACAGATAATTTCAAGGCTGATGAATATTAACCATATCAATATCAATATGAAAATATAACTCATGTATAATTTTTTTTTAATTTTAGTTTCCAAAGGATATTTAAAGAAGACAGAAACAAAAACAGGGAAGAAAAAACTTATAAATATGACCATGTTAAAATGAAAACCATCTGTGTTTCTATAAATAAAAAACGAGAAACAAGTGACAAAATACAAGGATCTTGCCATATACATAAATATATTTGGTTTCAGAATATCTTTATTAAAAAATCACTACCTACTACTACTAATGTTATTATATAATACTTTAATTTATTCCTTATGCTGTACATTTAGCCCCATGACTCATTTGTTTTGTACCTGGAAGCTTGTACTTCTTACTCTTTCTCACCTATTTCACCCATCCCTCTAATACCCTTAGCTTTGATGACTGCTTATTTGTTCTCTATATCTATGTGTCTGGGTTTTTTGTTGTTGTTGTTGTTATATTTCTTCACTTTTTTTTAATATTTCACATATCACTGAAATCAATCATACAGTATTCACATTTCATTATTTCACTTCACATAAAATCTTCTGAGTCCATTCATGTTGTTCCAAATAGCAAGATGTTATTCCTTTTATGGGTGAATAATATTAATATATATATGTGGTATATACATACAACATCTATTTTCTCTATTCATCTATCAATGGATAGTTACTTTGATGTAGTAAAATTAAATATATATATATTTTAAAATATAATTTTATATTTATTCTATATCTATACATAGCATATCATAATCATATGCTGTATTTATAAATTCTATTCATATATTTATAATAATGATTAATAACTAAATTACTATGATTAGTAGGCAGCCAAGAAATATCAGCATGTTAGTGTATTTAATAAAGATGACTGCACTGTCTTCATAAAGCAAAAATTCTTTTCTTTCATATATTCTTAACAGACACACATGCATATGTGCTGAAGTAAACACCTATAATATTAGGGAAACATTATTTACAGGACTGAAACAATAGGAAACATCCCATATGTCCATTGAGAGAACAATTTATCATGAATCATGATTTTATAGTACAGTGAACTTCCAGATGTTCAAGCTGGTATTATAAAAGGTAGAGGAACCAGAGATCAAATTGCCAACATCCACTGCATCATCGAAAAAGCAAGGGAGTTCCAGAAAAACATCTATTTCTGCTTTATTGACTATGCCAAAGCCTTTGACTGTGTGCATTACAATAAACTGTGGAAAAGTCTGAAAGAGATGGGAATACCAGAGCACCTGACCTGCCTCTTGAGAAACCTATATGCAGGTCAGGAATCAACAGTTAGAACTGGACATGGACCAACAGACTGGTTCCAAATAGGAAAAGGAGTACGTCAAGGCTGTATATTGTCACCCTGCTTATTTAACATATATGCAGAGTACATCATGAGATACGCTGGGCTGGATGAAGCAGAAGCTGGAATCAAGACTGCCAGGAGAAATATCAATAACCTCAGATATGCAGATGACACCACCCTTATGGCAGAAAGTGAAGAAGAACTAAAAACCCACTTGATGAAAGTGAAAGTGGAGAGTGAAAAAGTTGGCTTAAAGCTCAACATTCAGAAAACTAAGATCACGGCATCTTGTCCCATCACTTCATGGGAAATAGATGTGGAAACAGTGGAAACAGTGTCAGACTTTTTTGAGGGGGGCTCCAAAATCACTGCAGATGGTGATTGCAGCAAAGAAATTTAAAGACGCTTACTCCTTGGAAGCAAAGTTGTGACTAACGTAGACAGCATATTAAAAAGCAGTGACATTACTTTTCCAACAAAGGTCCATCTAGTCAAGGCTATGGTTTTTCCAGTGGTCATGTATGGATGTGAGAGTCGAAATATAAAGAAAGCTGAGTGCCGATGAATTGCTGCTTTTGAACTGTGGTGTTGGACAAGACTCTTAAGAGTCCCTTGGACTGCAAGGAGATCCAACCAGTCCATCCTAAAGGAGACCAGTTTTGGGTGTTCATTGGAAGGACTGATGTTGAAGCTGAAACCCCAATTTTTTGGCCACCTGATGTGAAGAGCTGAATCATTTGAAAAGACCCTGATGCCAGGAAAGATTGAGCCGAAGGAGAAGGGGACGACAGAGGATGAGATGGTTGGATGGCATCACTGACTCAATGGACATGGGTTTGGGTGGACTCCCGGAGTTGGTGATGGACAGGGAGGCCTGGCGTGCTGCAATTTATGGGGTCACAAAGAGTCGGACATGACTGAGCGACTGAACTGAACTGAACTGAGGTTACCTATAGGCTCTACTATGATTCGAGAAAAAGCAAAGTCTCTATATGGTAATTTAAAGCAAAAAGAAGATGAGGAATCAGAAGATGGATAATTTAATAACAGCAAAGGATGATTTGATGATTTTGGAAGATGGTTTGGCTTTTTTTTTAATGTTAAGATAATAGAAAAAGCAGCCTCTGCCAACTAAGTATTAGTAAACAAGTTCCCAGACAACATTAAGAAAATCATTGAGGTGAAAAAATATCTGTCTCAACAGGCTTATAATGCAGATAAAAAAGCCCTATTCTGGAAAAGATAAATAAAAGCCACAAAAGGTATTCATTAGCAAGGAAGAGAATCAAACACCAAGATTTAAGGCAGGAAGGAATCGGCTAATTTTACTGTTTTGTGAAAATGCAATTGGTTTTATGATTACAAGTGCCCTATATATAAAGCTGCTAATCATAAGGCTTGAAGGGAAAAGCAAAACAGCAGCTTCCAGCACTTTAGTTGCACAACAAGAAGGCCTGGACTCTTAGAACACTTTCTCTGCACTGTTTCCATCGATGATTTGTCCCTGAAGTAAGGAACTTCCTTGCCAGTAAGGGACTTCTTTTTAAAGTTCTTTTGATATTGCACAATGCCCTTGGCCATGAGTTCATCACTGAAAGTACATCAGTTCAACACCAAAGACATCCAAAGTGGTCTACTTGCCCACAAATACAAAATCACTAATTCAGCCTCTATATCAAGGGGTCATAAGGACTTTTAAGGTTCATTAAAACACACAGCATTCTATGGAGACGAATGTCAATGCTGTGGAAAAATAAAAATCCCAAGAAAGAAAACATCATGTAAGTCTGGAAAGATTACACCATTGAAGATGCCGTCATTGTTATAGTAGAAGCCACGAAAGCTATCAGACCCACAACAATGAATTCCTTTCAAAGAAAACTCACTAGATATTGCACTGACTTCAAAGTATTCTGAGAGAGCCAATCAAGAAAATCATGAGAGAGATTGTGGATGTGATTTTAAAAAAAGGGGTGTGGGGGGGGGGGCAGGGCAGGTGAAGGATGTTGGATACAGTCAAGAGCTAATAGACACAACAGCAGAGAAATTAACAATAGGCACCTTGCTAGAGGTGTGTGTTCTGAACCAGTGCCTGACAAGGAAGAAGAAGATGTAGAAGTAGTGCCAGAAAACTAATTGATATTAGACACTCTAGCAGGAGAGTTCTGACTTTTCAAGACTGCTTTTGACTTCTTTTATGACATGGATGCTTTGATGATATGGGCACTAAAACTAAACCAAACAGTGGAAGAGGAATTGGTACTGTATACAAATATTTTTAGAGAAATGAAAAAAAAAATCAGAAATTATAATGTATTTCCATAAAGTTACACTGAATGTGTCTGCCTCGCCTTCGACCTTTTCCACCAATTCTGCCTCTGCCATCCCTGAAACATCAATACCAACCCCTCTTTTTCCTCCTTCTCCTTAGTCTAGTCAACATGAAGACAATGGGGACAAAGATCATTATGATGATCCACTTCCGCTTAATATAGAGTAATCAATCATGAGGCCATACATTTGTATGATACATTTGTGTATCTTTGTGTGAAGATTTAATAACTGTATAGCAAAAAATGTGAAACATTTTTGCATCATTACCATCATTATCTAAGTTTTCGTTGTGTATGAGCCTTGTATTGAAGATGATAGCCTATCCTACATAGGCATAAAGTGATACTGATATAAAATTAATGTTAGCTTTCTTACTATTTTATAGTTTTGCTTTCAAAGAATTACATAACATGCGATACTTTATCATAATTGGAGAAACTACATGTCAGCCTATCATCACAAGTGCCTTTTTTAAGAAATGAAACAATGTTTCCAATACTGTATTCTGCATATGTCTAATACCATATACCATAAAGATGTTCAATGATTTCTTAGCATTTAGGCCAGACTACCATAAAGAAAGCACATGGCTTCTTCTTTGTTATCAGTACAGGAATTCCTATACTTGTAAATAAATATGGATTTCTTTTTCCCCCATTAACTTTTCTTTTCCGTTTTTTTTTTCCCCTTTGTTTTTTAAAATCTTTATTGGCATATGGTTGCTTTACAATGCTGTGTTAGTTTACTGTATAGCAAAGCAAATTAGCTATATGTATACATATATCCGCTATCACCTTTTAAAAAATTAATTTATTAATTTTAATTGGAGGAAATTACTTCACAATACTGTGGTTTTCCCTCCATTTAACTTTTAATTTTTGATGTGTAGTGTTAATAATGCACTTCCCCAGTGGTTCAGACAGTAAAGAATCCACCTATAATGCGGGACACCTGGGTTTGATCACTGGATTGGGAGGATCGCCTGGAGGACTGCAAGGCAACCCACTCCAGTATTGCTGTCTGGAGAATCTCCATGGACACAGGAGCCTGGCAGGCTACAGTGCATGGGGTAGCAAAGAGTCAGACACAATTGAGCGATGTTAGTAGTACATATAACATATTATAGGTTAATAATACATATAGCAATATAGTATTTTTATAATGTATAAGACAATATTGATATATGTACTGATAGGCAACTTATTTTATAAACATGTAAAATTATGGTATCAATAAATACAACTCAGTAATATAAATGCATATCTTTTATGATTGTCTTAATAAAACTTTATTTATCTAGATTACTAGATTACTGTGAAATCTGTATGCATGTCAAGAAGCAACAGTTAGAACTGGACATAGAACAAGAGACTGGTTCCAAATCAAACAAAGACAGAAATATTGATCAATGGAACAAAATAGAAAGCCCAGAGACAAATCCACGCACATATGGACACCTTATCTTTGACAAAGGAGGCAAGAATATACAATGGATTAAAGACAATCTCTTTAACAAGTGGTGCAGGGAAAACTGGTCAGCCACTTGTAAAAGAATGAAACTAGAACACTTTCTAAGACCATACACAAAAATAAACTCAAAATGGATTAAAGATCTAAACGTAAGACCAGAAACTATAAAACTCCTACAGGAGAACATAGGCAAAACACTCTCTGACATACATCACAGCAGGATCCTCTATGACCCACCTCCCAGAATATTGGAAATAAAAGCAAAAATAAATGGGACCTAATTAAACTTAAAAGCTTCTGCACAACAAAGGAAACTATTAGCAAGGTGAAAAGGCAGCCTTCAGAATGGGAGAAAATAACAGCAAATGAAGCAACGGACAAACAACTAATCTCAAAAATATACAAGCAACTCCTATAGCTCAACTCCATAAAAATAAATGACCCAATCAAAAAATGGGCCAAAGAACTAAATAGACATTTCTCCAAAGAAGACATACAGATGGCTAACAAACACATGAAAAGATGCTCAACATCACTCATTATCAGAGAAATGCAAATAAAAACCACTATGAGGTACCATTTCATGCCAGTCAGAATGGCTGCAATCCATAAGTCTACAAGCAATAAATGCTGGAGAGGGTGTAGAGAAAAGGGAACTCTCTTACACTGTTGGTGGGAATGCAAACTAGTACAGCCACTATGGAGAACAGCGTGGAGATTCCTTAAAAAACTGGAAATAGAATTGCCTTATGATCCAGCAATCCCACTGCTGGGCATACACACTGAGGAAACCAGAAGGGAAAGAGACACGTGTACCCCAATGTTCATTGCAGCACTGTTTATAATAGCCAGGACATGGAAGCAACCTAGATGCCCATCAGCAGATGAATGGATAAGAAAGCAGTGGTACATACACACAATGGAGTATTACTCAGCCATTAAAAAGAATACATTTGCATCAGTTCTAATGAGATGGATGAAACTGGAACCTATTATACAGATGAAGTAAGCCAGAAAGAAAAACACCAATACAGTATACTAACGCATATATATGGAATTTAGAAAGATGGTAACAATAACCCTGTGTACGAGACAGCAAAAGAGACACTGATGTATAGATCAGTCTTATGGACTCTGTGGGAGGGTGGGGAGATTTGGGAGAATAGCATTGAAACATGTATAATATCATGTATGAAACGAGTTGCCAGTCCAAGTTTGATGCACGATACTGGATGCTTGGGGCTGGTGCACTGGGAAGACCCAGAGGGAGGGTATGGAGGGAGGAGGGAGGAGGGTTCAGGATGGGGAACACAGGTATACCTGTGGCAGATTCATTTCGATATTTGGCAAAACTAATACAATATTGTAAAGTTTAAAAATAATATAAAATTTTTTTAAAAAAAAGGAAAAAAAAAAGAAAGGAGTAGGTCAAGGCTGTATATTGTCACCCTGCTTATTTAACATATATGCAGAGTACATCATGTGAAATGCTGGGATGGATGAAGCACAAGCTGGAATCAAGACTGCAAGGAAAAATTTCAATAACCTCAGATACACAGATGACACCACCCTTATGGCAGAAAGTGAAGAGGAACTAAAAAGCCTCTTGATGAAAGTGAAAGAGGAGAGTGAAAAAATTGGCTTAAAACTTAACATTCAGATCATGACATCTGGTTCCATCACTTCATGGCAAATAGATAGGGAAATAGTGAAAAAAGTGAGAGACTTTATTTTTGGGGGGGGGCGCTCCAAAATCACTGCAGATAGTGACTGCAGCCATGAAATCAAAAGACACTTGCTCCTTGGAAGAAAAGCTATGATCAACCTAGATAGCATATTAAAAAGCAGAGACATTACTTTACCAACAAAGGTCCGTCTAGTCAAAGCCATGGTCTTTCCAGTAGTCATGTATGGATGTGAGAATTGGACTCTAAAGAAAGCTGAGCACTGAAGAATTGCTGCTTTTGAACTGTGGTGTTGGAAAAGACTCTTGAGAGTCCCTTTGACTACAAGGAGATCCAACCAGTCCATCCTAAAGGAGATCAGTCCTGAATATTCAATGGAAGGATTGATGCTGAAGCTGAAACTGCAATATTTTGGCCACCTGATGTGAAGAACTGACTCATTTGAAAAGACCCTGATGCTGGGAAAGATTGAAGGCAGGACGAGAAGGGGACGACAGAGGATGAGATGGTTGAATGGCATCACCAACCCCATGGACATGAGTTTGAACACGCTCTGGGAGTTGGTAATGGATAGAGAGGCCTGACGTGCTGCAGTCCATGAGGTTGCAAAGAGTCGGACACTACTTAGCAACTGAACTGAACTGAGATTACTTTTTTATAAGAATATAGTATATAATATATATAACATACAAATATGTGTTATTTGACTGCTTGTGTTATTATTAAGGCTTTCAGTTAACAATAGGCTATTAACAAAGTTTTAGGGACTCAAAGTTATATGCAGTTTTCAAATGTGTAGGAAGTCAGTGCTCCAACCCAACCCTAGGATTGTTCAAATTTAAACTGTATAGTAAAACACTAATAATTAATGACAATTATGAACTTGAGTTACCCTCTCAGCACAGATGACTGTCATAAATTAACTAACTGAAAAAAACAAATTACACAAAACTACTTGTTATAACTTTAAATCTACAGTGCAAAAATATAAAATGTTTGTGGGTGCAAACATATAAAGGTTTGAGAAGATCTATGGAAATGTAATACTATCATCCTTTGTGAACTATGAGGAATGGAAATGAGTTAGGGAGTTTTAAAGGCACTTCAATACGTTGTGTGCTTTATATCTTAAGCTGGGTTGTAAACCATGTATGTGTACAATATTATACTCTTTGGTATTTCTTTGAAAAATTAATGATAATATAAAATAGTATAACATGCTCATCTTTTAAAATTGTATTAATGGTTGTCAGTTTAGGAAGAAAGTAGATATTTTTAAAAAATCAGAACTGACAACATTTATTTATGTTGCAATAAAACTGTACAGTGTGTCTAATAACAAGACGATGAGCTTTTTATCTGCCTGCTGTAGCCTCAGTGCTGTCAAACAAGTTGTAGTGATGACAGCCACTGAATATTGCTCAATATCTGAACTATAATTAAGATGATTTTGAGATAAAAAGGTAACACTATGGTGGTTTTTAAAATAATTGTTACTTTCTTTTTAATACTTTTCAAATAGAGATGCAAATTAAATGAGGATATTTCTTCAAAATGAAGCTTTTACTCTTAACCCTGGGTTTGTCTAATATCCAATTTAGCAAAGAATATCTACTTCTCATACAGTGAATCATAGATAATCTTTAACTACTATATGATGTATAATGCATCTTCCTGTTGGGTATTATCTCTGTGCAATTATTTTCATTTGTGGAGAATATCAAATATTATGCACTGTTGTCTTTGCTGCTGCCGCTAAGTTACTTCAGTCGTGCCCGACTCTGTGCAACCCCATAGACGGCAGCCCACCAGGCTCCCCCGTCCCTGGGATTCTCCAGGCAAGAACACTGGAGTGGGTTGCCATTTCCTTCTCCAATGCATGAAAGTGAAAAGTGAAAGGGAAGTCGTTCAGTTGTGTCCGACTCTTAGCGACCCCATGGACTGCAGCCCACCAGGCTCCTCTGTCCATGGGATTTTCCAGGCAAGAGTACTGGAGTGGGGTGCCATTGCCTTCTCTGGCACTGCTGTCTTTAGGAAGGCTAAATCTCATATAGAGCAAATGACTTACAAAATAATACTATCACAAGAGGATAAAGAATATTTACCTAAAGAATTTTTGGTTTTTATATGACCAGGTTGTCATTTTCAATCTCTTGCTTCATCACTACCACCATCCAATACCTTCCCTACCCTTGTCAACACACACACACACACACACACACACACACACACACTAACTTCAGATTTTAGCACTTCTTGTAGCCTCTATCCAAGATCTTAAATTACCCTGCTATAATTTCCTATTTTACAAAAATTCATAACCAGTTCTCAAGTCCATCATATCTGTCTCGGAGTACCACTTCCTCTACTCATTCTGACATCTCAAGTATCTTGATCTTTTAATATATTCAATCTATTATTTTTACTATATGCTTTACAAGCTTATTTGGAATTTCAGACCACTGATACTATTTTTTTTTTATTTTCTCCTTCTCTTCACAAATTTTTAAAATGAGTTCTACATACTTTGTTCATTTATTCTCTTTTATTCTGCAATCCCTTTCCTATGAAAATTAAATCTACCACTTTACTGAAACCATTTTCAAATATAATCAATCAGCATCATGTCACCAAACCCAAATTATCCTTTGAATCCTCATCTCTAAATGGGTGCGCTGGAAGGGCGTCATGGGGGAGAGGGAGGCATTCTTAAGGGGACAATAAGCTTCTAGATCTGGGGTGGCGAGAGAGTTTGCTGAGATGGAGGGATTGCATTTGCCACAGCCCATGGCCACCTCCAGGATCATCCAGTATTTTTAGAAGTGGAGACTGGGCTCTTCATCCCTCCTTCATATGTTACTTGATCTCCCTTCCCCTCTTTGGTGCTTACATATTTCAAGCCCTTCAGTCAAACCCTTGCCTATGACAGTATTTTGGTTCTAATTTCTCACCATTCATTCCCTCTGGTTGCTGAGGCTTTGGGTACAAAACTCGCAGAGCCTTGGGACAGGGCTTTGCCGTGACGGGGGACTGTCCTCCAACTGCACCTCTGCTCCGACTCAGACCAGTGGGTTGGCAGTGGTGCAGCATGGAATTTTTTCCAGTTCTCAGTGACCAGGTTGTGAATAATTTCCAAATGGATTTTTTCTATTATTGTTACTACGGTTCTTTGTTTTGAAATAAAATTCTGAATGTACATATATAACATCACAGGCTTGGTTTTTTGTGTGTGTGGGGGCGGGGGGGACCTTCCTCTGTAACAAGTCAGCTTTAAATACCTTGTGGCTGCTCAGTACTTGTTGTAACCTAAATAAGTTTCTTATATGAGAGTTTTGTACAAATGAAAATAGCCATACTCATTTATTATGCGCAGATGAAATGGAAAAGCCTTAGTGCATTGCCTTGCATACTTAATAAATTATGTTGCTTGCGTTCACCAGTGAAAAAAAAAAAAAAAAATTTTATTTCATCTTTGTGACAATTTTAATTGCACCCTATATTTTATATATAAATTTATAATATTATTTTCTTATTTTAGTGCCTATTTTTTTGTCTACTTGATTAAAACTCTCATGATTTTCAGCTTTGTACCATTTTCCAGGTATCTGACAATAATGTCATCAATGTTGAGTAAATTTTGGCTGACACAGCTTGCCATTTTTTACTTCTTGAGTTCTTTCTTGACTTTAGTGACACCATAATTTTCTAATTTTTCTCCTACACCCACAGATTTTCCTTCTCTGACTCCTTAAAGACTCGTCCTCCTAAAACCACATATGACAGAATTCTTTTGAATTTTATCCAAAATCGGCTTTATTCTTCAGGCTAATCTAATTAAGATGATATTATTCACTCTATCAGTTTTAATTATAAGAATATACTAAGGACACTAAGATTTACATAACCTCACTTCTTTAGGTGTCTCATTATGAATGCTTAGATGATATTTACTCATTATTTCAAAAAGGTTTCTATCCTCCAAAATGTCAGCTGTACTATATGGTAAAAAGATACGGAATAAAACTTCAAAAGAATTGTAACTACACATTTTTAAAAGACATAAAACAGTTATAATGCTTCACTCGATAAATGTCTAAATTTTTCTTAAAAGCAATAATCACATAATGTTTTTTTGATGTGGACTTCTTTTTTTAAAATCTTGATTTGTATTAGAATATTGCTTTCTATTTTAAGATTTGGTTTTTGGCTGCAAGGCATGTGGGATCTGAGCTTCCCAACCAGGGGTTGAACCTTCACTGGCTGCATTAGAAGGTGAAGTCTTTATCACTGTACCTGCAGGGAAGTCCCTTTTACAATTTTATATATTTACACACTGTCATATATTTTATATATTACATTTAGCATTATTTTGTATTTGACATTGTATTCATCCTGGTTTATGAAAACTTGGGAGATATCCTACTCTTTATCAATCAGGGTTTGGTGAAGGAATCTGGGCATACAGAAACTAAAAAAAAAAAAAAAATAGTATAAAAAAATAAAATGAAGAGATTTAAAAATTAACGCTATGGCAAGATGCGTATATGCATGCTGCTTTTATTGTTTAGCTGTTGTGTCCTACTCTGTGAGACTCCATGGACTATACAGCCCACCAGGCTCCTCTGTCCATGGGATTTCTCAGGCAAGAATGGGTTGCCATTTCCTTCTCCAATGTAATGCATAATTTACTAAATAAAAAGTAGTGTTCAATGAATTAATACAATATTCATCATAAAAATAGTGGAACTTCCTAGTAATAAAAAGCCTGTGATATAAATATAGCAATATCAAGAAAAATAAGGTGCTATAAAATAAAATAGGATCAGTTCAATTCAGTCGCTCAGTTGTGTCTGACACTTTGGGACCCCATGAATTGCAGCACGCCAGACCTCCCTATCCATCACCTGTCCAACTCCTGGAGTTCACTCAAACTCACGTGCGTGGAGTCAGTGATGCCATCCAGCCATTTCATCCTCTGTCATCCCCTTCTATTCTTGCCCCCAAACCCTCCCAGCATCAGGGCCTTTTTCAATGAGTCAACTTTTCACATGAGGTGGCCAAAGTACTGGAGTTTCAACTATAGCATCACTCCTTCCAAAGAAATCCCAGGGCTGATCTCATTTAGAATGGACTGGTTGGATCTCCTTGCAGTCCAAGGGACTCTCAAGAGTCTTCTCCAACACCACAGTTCAAAAGCATCAATTCTTCAGTGCTCAGCTTTCTTCACAGTCCAACTCTCACATCCATACATGACCTCTGGAAAAACCATAGCCTTGACTAGACGGACCTTTGTTGGCAAAGTAATGCCTCTGCTTTTGAACACGCTATCTAGGTTGGTCATAACTTTCCTTCCAAGGATTAAGCGTCTTTTAATTTCATGGCTGAAATCACCAACTGCAGTGAATTTGGAGCCCCCAAAAATAAAGTCTGACACTGTTTCCACTGTTTCTCCATCTATTTGCCATGAAGTGATGGGACCAGATGCCATGACCTTCATTTTCTGAATGTTCAGCTTTAAGCTAACTTTTTCACTCTCCTCTTTCACCTTCATCAAGAGGCTTTTTAGTTCCTCTTCACTTTCTGCCATAAGGGTGGTGTCATCTGCATATCTGAGGTGATTGATATTTCTCTGGGCAATCTTGATTCCAGCTTGTACTTCTTCCAGCCCAGCATTTCTCATGATGTACTCTGCATATAAGTTAAATAAGCAGGGTGACAATATACAGCCTTGACGTACTCCTTTTCCTATTTGGAACCAGTCTGTTGTTCCATTTCCAGTTCTAACTGTTGCTTCCTGACTTGCATATAGGTTTCTCAAGATGCACGTCAGGTGGTCTGGTATTCCCATCTCTTTCAGAATTTTCCACAGTTTACTGTGATCCACACAGTCAAAGGCTTTGGCATAGTCAATAAAGCAGAAATAGATGCTTTTCTGGAACTCTCTTGCTTTTTCTACGATCCAGTGGATATTGGCAATTTAATCTCTGGTTCCTCTGCCTTTTCTAAATCCAGCTTGAACATCTGGAAGTTCATGGTTCATGTACTGCTGAAGCCTGGCTTGGAGAATTTTGAGCATTACTTTACCAGTGTGTGAGATGAGCGCAATTTGCGGTAGTTTGAGCATTCTTTGCCATGGCCTTTCTTTGGGATTGGAATGAAAACTGACCTTTTCCAGTCCTGTGGCCACTGCTGAGTTTTCCAAATTTGCTGGCATATTGAGTGCAGACTTTCACAGCATCATCTTTCAGGATTTGAAATAGCTCCGCTGCAATGCCATCACCTCCTCTAGCTTTGTTCGTAGTGATGCTTTCTAAGGCCCACTTGACTTCACATTCCAGGATGTCTGGCTCTAGGTGAGTGATCACAGCATCGTGATTATCTTGGTCGTGAAGATCTTTTTTGTACAGTTCTTCTGTGTATTCTCGCCACCTCTTAGTATCCTCTGCTTCTGTTAGGTCCATATCATCTCTGTCCTTTATTGAGCCCATCTTTGCCTGAAATGTTCCCTTGGTATCTCTAATTTTCTTGAAGAGATCTCTAGTCTTTCCCATTCTGTTGTTTTCCTCTATTTTTTTGCATTCATCACTGAGGAAGGCTTTCTTATATCTCCTTGCTATTCTTTGGAACTCTGCATTCAGATGCTTATATCTTTCCTTTTCTCCTTTGCTTTTCACTTCTCTTCTTTTCACAGCTATTTGCAAGGCCTCCCCAGACAGCCATTTTGCTTTTTTCCATTTCTTTTCCATGGGGATGGTCTTGATCCCTTTCTCCTGTACAGTGTCATGAACCTCCGTCCATAGTTCATCAGGCACTCTATCTATCAGATCTAGGCCCTTAAATCTATCTCTCACTTCCACTGTATAATCATAAGGGATTTGATTTAGGTCATACATGAATGGTCTAGTGGTTTTCCCTACTTTCCTCAATTTAAGTCTGAATTTGGCAATAAGGAGTTATTTAACTACTTTTTCTACATTTATGCATTATATTTCTTAGACAGTTTTAGTCAGGGTTTTATTTTTCTTTCCTTTTAAATGAACGTAGGTGAGTCAGTCATTTTCTTTTCATTATAAACAAATCTGTTTTGGTGAAACAATGTTATACCTAAGAGAACAAAATGGGGGAGGAGTAGGTGTACATGGAGTACATCTCTCTCCGTAGATACATCAGGAATACACCTTCAGACACAAAACTGCATGCAGAACACCAGCTGACGGAGACAGGAGCACCTGCCCAGCAGAAAAGAATATACAGACCCACACAAAACTCGAGATCAAGCCCTGAGCCTTTGGACTGGGAGAACTGATTCCATGACCCAAGACTACCAGAGAACTAACCCGAGGGAGTATAAAATAGCGAGAACTCACACAAAGGAAACCACCTGAATACAAGACCTGGCATCACCCAACCACCGGTAGCACCCTGTGCCTCATCTAAACAACAACCAAAACAAAAATACAAACCCAATCATCAGCAGACAGGACTACCACCTCACTCAGCCTTGCCCAATAGAGGAAAAACAAACAGACAAAAGAAAAACTCAGCACAGATCTCACTTTTGCTTACACAAAGCTACTGGACCAACCTTAGGAGGGCAGAAACCAAAAGGAAGACAAAATTCAACCTTGAAGCCAGGGAAACGGAGACCTCAAACACAATAGGTTAAAAAAATAATAATAATAATGAAAAGGCAGAGAAATACTACACAAATGAAGGAGCAAACTAGAAAAACAGAAGTCCAAATAATTGAAGAGGAAATAGGCAAACTACCTGAAAAAGAATTCAGAATAATAATACTAAAAATGATCAAAAACCTTGAAAACAAATGGGGAAAATGCAAGAATCAATTTTTTAAAAACCTAGAAGAATTATAGAATAAACATACAGAGAAAACAACACAGTTACTGAAATTAAAAATACTCTAGAAGGAATCAATAGCAGAATATCTGAAGCAGAAGAATGAATCAGTGAGCTGGAAGATAAAATGGTGGAAATAACTTCTGAAGGGCAGAATAAAGTAAAAAGAATGAAAAGAACTGAGGATAGTCTCAGAGTCCTGTGGGACAATACCAAACACACAACATTTGAATTACAGGGGTCACAGAAGAAGAAGAGAAAGAGAAAAGGTATGAGAAAAAATTTTGAAGAGATTATAGTTGAAAATCTATTCAACATAGGAAAGGAAATAATCAAGTCCAAGAAGCACAAATAGTCCCATATGGATAAACCTAAGGAGAAACATGCCAAGACACATACTAATCAAATGAAGAAAGACTAAACACAAAGAAAGAATATTAAAAGCAGCAAGGGAGAAGCAACAGGAACATACAAGAGAAACCCCATACACTTAACAGCTGATCTTTGAGCAGAAACTCTGCTGGCCAGAAGGGAATGGCAGGATAAATTTAAAGTACTTAAGGGGAAAAATCTACAACCAAGATTACTGTACCCAGCAAGAATCTCATTCAAAATTGAAATAAAAAGCTTTCAGACATGCAAAAGTTAAAAAGAGAATTTAATACCACCAAACCAGCTTTATAACAAATGTTAAAGGGATTATATAGTCAAGAAATACAAGAGAAGAAAAAAGGTCTACAAAATCAACCCCAAATAAATAAGAAAATAGCGATAGGAACATATATATCAATAATACCTTAAATGTAAACGGGTTAAATGCTCCAACTAAAAGACATAGACTGGCTGAAGGATACAAAAGAAGACCCTTATATACGCTGTCTACAAGAAACCCACTTCAGACCTAAAGACACATATAGACAGAAAGTGAAATGATGGAAAAATATATTCCATGCAAATAGGAAGCAAAAGAAAGCTGGAGTAGCAATCCTCACATCAGACAAAATAGACCTTAAAATAAAGAAGATTACAAGAGATAAGGAAGGACACTATATAATGATCAAGGGATCAATCCAAGAGGAAGACATAACAGTTGTAAATATCTATGCACCCAACACAGGAGCACCTCAATACATAAAGCAAACACTAACAGAAATAAAAGAAGAAATTGACAGTAACACAATAATAGTAGGAGACTTTAACACCCCCATTCACACCAGTGGACAGGTCACCAAAACAGAAAATTAATAAGGAAACACAAGTCTTAAATGATACATTAGATGAGATGGG
This sequence comes from Bos indicus, assembly GCF_029378745.1. Taxonomy (NCBI): domain Eukaryota; kingdom Metazoa; phylum Chordata; class Mammalia; order Artiodactyla; family Bovidae; genus Bos; species Bos indicus. The sequence goes on from NC_091766.1 coordinate 105,276,659, forward strand.
TTCCATTGACATTCTCAGGACATTTCATCCAAATGCAGAAGAATACACCTTCTCAAGTGCACACGGGACAGTCTCCAGGATAGACACATCTTGGTTCACAAATCAAACCTCAGTAAATTTAAGAAAATTGAAACCATATCAAGCATCTTCTCAGACCACAATGTTATGAGACTAGATATACCAAAAAAAAAAAAAAACTGTAAGAAACACAGACACATGGAGCTAAACAGCGTGTTCCCAAATAACCGACGGGTGACTGAAAAAATCAAAAGGGAAATAAAAAAAATCTGGAAACAAATGACAGTGAAAACACAAACACTCAAAACCTACAAGATGCAGCAAAAGCAGTTCCAAGAGGGAAGTTCATAGCAATACAATCCTATCTCAAGAAACAAGAAAAAACATCACATAGACAACCTACTTTACACCTAAAACAACTGGAGAAAGAAGAACAAAAAAACGCCAAAGTTAGTAGAAGGAAAGAAACCATTAAGATTCGAGCAGAAATAAGTGAAAAAGAAATGAAAGAAACAATAGTAAATAAAACTACAAGCTACTTCTTTGAGAAGATAAACAAAATTGATAAACCTTTAGCCAGACTCAAGAAGAAAACAGATAAGAATCAAATCAACAAAATTAGAAATGAAAAAAGAGATGTTACAACAGACAATGCAGAAATACAAAGGATTATAAGAGACTATTATGAACGACTATATGGCAATAAAATGGATGACCTGGAAGAAATGGACAGACTCTTAAATAAGTTCAATCTTCCAAGACTGAACCAGGAAGAAACAGAAATTATGAACAACCCAATTACAAGCACTGAAACTGAAGCTGTGATCAAAATCGCCACCCCCCACCCCCCAAAAAAAAAAAAAAAAAAGCCCAGGACCAGACGGATTCACTGGAAAATTCTATCAAACATTTAGAAAAGAGTTAATGCCTATCCTTCTAAAATTATTCCAAAAAATTGCAGAGGAAGGAACACTTCTAAACTCATTCTATGAGGCCACCATCACCAGGATAACAAAACCAAAGACAACTTAAAAAAAGAAAACTACAGGCCAATATCACTGATGAACATAGATGCAAAAATCCTCAACAAAACTTTAGCAAACAGAACTCAGCAACACATCAAAAAGTTCATGCCATGATTAAGATGGGTTTATGCCAGGAATGCAAGGATTCTTCAATATATGAAAATTAATCAATGTGATACACCATATTAATGAATTGAAAGATAAAAATCAAATGATTATCTCAATAGATGCAGAAAAAGCCTTTAACAAAATTCAGCAACTATTTATGATTAAAACTCTTCAAAAAATGGGCATAAATGGAACCGACCTCAACATAGTAAAGGCCACATATGATAAGCCTACATACAGCAAATCACTAATCTCAATGCTGAAAAACTGAAAGCACCGCCCCCGCCTCCCCAAGATCAGGAACAAGATAACGGTGTACACTTTCACCACTGTTATTCAACATAGTTCAGGAAGTCCTAGCTACAGCAATCAGAGAAGAAAAAGAAATGAAAGGAATAAAGATCAGAAAATAAGAGGTAAAGCTCTCACTCTTTGTGGATGACATGATACTGTACACAGAAAACCCTAAAGACAGTATCAGAAAATTACTAGAGCTAATCAGTGAAATAGCAAAGCTGCAGTATACAAAATCAATACACATAAATTATTTGCATTTCTATATACTAGGGACTTCCCTTGTAGCTCAGTTGGTAAAGAATCTTCCTACAATGCAGGAGACCTGGGTTCAATTCTTGGGTTGGGAAGAGCCCCTGGAAAAGGAAATGGCAACCCATTCTAGAATTCTTGCCTGAAGAATCCCCTGGAGCCTGCCAGGCTCCTCTGACCATGGGGTTGCAAGACTCAGACATGACTTAGCAACTCAACTACTACTACTACTATATACTAACAATGAAAAAGAAGAAAGAGAAATTAAGAAATCAATCCCATTCACCATTGCAACAAAAAGAATTAAATATCTAGGAATAAATTTACCTAAGGAGACAAAAGAACTGTACACAGAAAATTATAAGACACTGATGAAAGAAATAAAAGATGACATAAACATATGGAGAGATATTACATGTTCCTAGGTAGGAAGAATCAATATTGTGAAAATGACAATACTACCAAATGCAGTCTACAGATTCAATGCAATACCTATCAAATTATCAATGGCATTTTTCACAGAACCAGAACAAAACATTTCCCAATTCATATGGAAACAAAAAAGACCCCAAATTTCCAAAGCAGTCTTGAGAAAGAAGAATGGAGCTGGAGGAATCAGCTTTCTGACTTCAGATTATACTACAAAGCTACAGTCATGAAGATAGTATGGTAGTGGCACAGAAACTGAAATATAGACCAATGGAACAAGATACAAAGCTCAGAAATAAACCCCTGCACCTATGGGTACCTAATTTTTGACAAAGAAGGCAAGAGTGTACAGTGGGGACAAAGACAGCCTCTTCAATAAATGGTGCTGGGAAAACTGGACAGCTACATGTAAAAGAATGAAATTAGAACACTTCCCAACACCATACACAAAGATAAACTCAAAATGGATTAAAGACCTCAGTGTAAGACCAGAAATTATAAAACTGTTAGAGGAAAACATAGGCAGAACCCTCGATGACATAAATCAAAGCAAGATCCTCTATGCCCCACCTCCTAGAGTAATGGAAATAAAAACAAAAGTAAACAAGTCGGACCTGATTAAACTTACAAGTTTCTGCACAGCAAAAGAAACTATAAGCAAGGTGAAAAGACAACCCTCAGAATGGGAGGAAATAATAGCAAATGAAACAACTGATAAAGGATTAGTTTCCAAAATATACAAGCAGCTCATACAACTCAAAGACAGAAAAACAAACAACCCATTCAAAAAGTGGGAAAAAGACCTAAACAGACATTTCTCCAAAGAAGACCTACAGATGGATAACAAACACAGGAAAAGATGCTCAACATGGCTCATTATTAGAGAAATGCAAATCAAAACCACAATGAGATATCACCTCACACCGGTCAGAATGGCCCTCATCAAAAAGTCTACAAACAATAAATGCTGGAGAGTGTGGAGAAAAGGGAACACTCTTGCACTGTAGGTGGGAATGTAAATTGATAGAGCCACTATGGAAGACAGTATGGAGATTCCTTTAAAAACTAGGAATAAAAGCACCATATGACCCAGCAACTCCACTCCTAGGCATACTCCCTGAGGAAACCAAAATTGAAAAAGACACATGTACCCACTGTTCATTGCAGCACTATTTACAATAGCTACAACACAGAAACAACCTAGATATCCATCAACAGATGAGTGGATAAAGAATTGTGGTACATATATACACAATGGAATATTACTCAGCCACAAACAGGAATGGATTCGAGTCAGGTCGGATGAGATGGATGAACCTAGAACCTATTATGCAGAGTGAAGTGAGTCAGAAAAAGAAAGATAAATATCTTATTCTTTGGCTACGGTTTTTCCAGTGGTCATGTATGGATGTGAGAGTTGGACTGTGAAGAAAGCGGAGTGCTGAAGAATTGATGTTTTTGAACTGTGGTGTTGGGAAGACTCTTGAGAGTCCCTTGGACTGCAAGGAGATCCAACCAGTCCATTCTAAAGGAGATCAGTCCTGGGTGTTCTTTGGAAGGACTAATGCTAAAGCTGAAACTCCAATACTTTGGCCACCTGATGTGAAGAGTTGACTCATTGGAAAAGACTCTGATGCTAGGAGGGATTGTGGGCAGGAGGAGAAGGGGACGACAGAAGATGAGATGGCTGGATGGCATCACTGACTCGATGGACATGAGTATGAGTAAACTGTGGGAGTTGGTGATGGACAGGGAGGCCAGGAATGCTGCAATTCATGGTGTCGCAAAGAGTCGGACACGACTGAGGGACTAAACTGAACTGAATACACATGTACAGAATATAGAAAAATGGTACTGAAGAATTTGTGTACAGGGCAGCAATGGGGAAACAAACATAAAGAATAGACTTATGGACATGGGCAGAGGAGAGGAGTAGGTTAGATGTATGGAAAGAGTAACATGGAAACTTACATTACCATAGGTAAAATAGATAGCCAATGGGAATTTGCTGTATGACTCAGGAAACTCCAACAGCCTAGAGGGGTGGGATGGGGAGGTAGATGGGTGGGAGGTTCACAAGGGAGGGGATATATGTATACCTATGGCTGATTCATGTTCAGGTTTGATAGAAAACAGCAAAATTCTGTAAAGCAATTATCCTTCAAGAAAAAGTAAATTTAAAAAAATCTTATATAACTAAACTGCTCATTCCATATATAAAAGTCAACAAAAAGTTAAAAATGTTTTATTTTGTGAATTCCTAGTTTCTCTGTAGTTTATGAGCTGACCAACGCAGTTGCATCCCTTTCTCTAATGGAGACAACAGTGAACAGCAGTCTGTCTGAAACATGAATGTAGATCTGACTCCAAAATCTTTTGACTATGAATATGAATCCGTTACGCTCAACAGTCAAAGGCAGTGTTCATTATGGATATTAAGATACTGCTTTATTATGTAAAAGCATTATAAATTAAAATAACAACCCATTCATATGTACAAGTCAGAAGTCAGTTATACTTTTTCAGAATAATCACTGCTTACTTCATTAGAGTTACTTCATTAGACTGCTACCACGTACAGCTTATATATGGAATTTCTTAGTAAAAATTTGATTACTAATTTTGGCACATTAATAGTCCCAGTTTAAAAAATATATCTCATCCTTGACCCCCTATTAATTTGGTGAGATTTTTCTATTATGTAAAATGAGCTAATTAAGGGTAAAAATTTTGTAACGTTTTTCAACCTCACTCACAAAAGGTTGCAATTATGACATAAGATAAATGTAACAAAATTTACGGCATTTTGGTGTGTTTTTTTTCTTTCTTGAAAGGTGACCACACAGAAAACAAAAATAAAATATAGCCACTATCATCACCAATTTCCAGAAGTTCAAAATGCTTTTACCTTTGCTGTTTGCTATAAATTCATTTAGACTAGAATTGCATAAAGCAAAATTTGAATCTTATTTTAGAAGTCAGTGATGGGGAACTAATGTTATATTTGGTCTGTTATATTAATTAAAAAGGGAGGCCATTCACTGATGTGGCTCTAATACCTTGGCTGCTTACTGTAAGCAAACCAAAAACTAAGCCTGTAAAAGCCTCAAGGCTGTGAAATCAAAATGCTAAGGATAACTAAGTCCAAACGTCTGGGAGGACACAAGCTATAGCCAATCAACAATTTTCTTACTTCTCTTCTACCTTCTTTATACAACAGTCGCTCTCAGAGTTTCGGTCAGGTGAAACTTTAGAAACCACTTCGGTTTGGGCACTGCCGAGTCAAAAAGATTTTCGCTCAAACAAATTCTTAAAATTTAAAATATACCTCAGTTCATCTCTCCACAATTCTGGTATCCAGAGAAGGGACCGAAGGAGGGCCCTGAGGGTCGCCAGGAGCAACTAGCAACCAGGCTGGGGTTCCTTTAAGCTGTCTGAGAGCCCCGCTTTCTCGCTGCCTCGGAATGGTTCGTAATTAAACTCTCAGATACCAGATTTTAGCTCTGCAGCCTTTGCATAATGAGCTTTCAGACTTAATTTGAGCACTTCTTTTTCCAGACTGGGTCCAGAAACCACTTAAGTCTAACTACGTCGGACGCAAAAGTCAGACTGTTTCCGGGTCAGACGGGGGTCCAACTTAGAAACTGAACTGGTTCCGGGGTCAGACTGAGTCCGACGTAAAATCCGGCTGGGTCAAAGTCAGTCCAAATTAAAGCGAACTGGTTGTAGTGTGAGGCCTCAAGTAGATTAAAATTTGTTTTCAGGCTGAACCGGCAGTTTAAATTTACCACAGATAATCTTGAATTACGGTGGCTGCAGTGCGGGAAGTTAAACTGTCTCAGCTAAGCTTATCTGTTACTGAAGTACCCTAGAGAAAAGCATTTTCCTCTACGTCACTTTTATTATTACTTTATAATGTACTTTATATTATTATTATTTATAACGGTGTAAAAGCAAATTGTTACTAAGTAATTTCCATTTTCTTTGTACTGTAGACTTTTTTTTTTTTTTTTAAGTAAATTGGAATCAAATTAAGTATCTTTGAGGAAGCAGGGAATTGTCTTTCAGAGTACTTGTGCGTGTGTCCCTTGCCAGTGCGTGCCCGCTCTAAGTCGCTTCAGTTACGTCCGACTCTTTGTGACCCCATGGACTCCAGCCCGCCAGGCTCCTCTGTTCATGAGATTCTCCAGGCAAGAATATTGGAGTGGGTTGCCATTTCCCTCCCTAGGAGAAGGCAATGGCATCCCACTCCAGTACTCTTGCCTGGAGAATCCCATGGGTGGAGGAGCCTGGTGGGCTGCAGTCCATGGGGTTGCGAAGAGTCGGACGTGACTGAGCGACTTCACTTTTTTCACTTTCATGCATTGGAGAAGGAAATGGCAACCCACTCCAGTATTCTTGCCTGGAGAATCCCAGAGACAGAGGAGCCTAGTGGGCTGCCGTCTATGGGGTTGCACAGAGTCGGACACGACTGAAGCGACTTAGCAGCAGCAGTAGATCTTCCCAACCCAGGAATCGAACTTGGTCCCTTGTGCCTCCTGCATTGGCAGGAGGGTTTTTTAAATCACCAGTAGCCCACCTGGGAAGCCCTTTTCAGACTATGGGGCGGGGTGGGGGGGGGGGGCGCGGCGGGAATACCTACCCTTTAAATATGTCACAATCTCATGTACACACTGCTATGCTTAAAATGGATGCGCAACAAGGATGTCCTGTATGGAACTTTCCTCAATGTAATGTGGTAGCCCAGATGGGAGGGGAGTTTGGGGCAGAAGGAATACATGTATGTGTATAGCTGAGTGCCTTTCCTGCTCACCTGAAACTATCATAACATTGCTAAGCAATTATACCCCATAACTATATATATATAAAGAAGAGAATAGGAGAATAGGACACAGATTGAAAGAGAAACAACAGCACAGAGAGATCTAAGGTCTTGTTGAAGGTACAGCGAGAAGGGGCTATTTACAAGCAATGGCGAGAGGCAACAGAGGAAACCAACTCTGCCCTCAACTTCATCTTGAATTTCAGCCTACAGAAGCTGAGAAAATTATTTTACGTTGTTTAAATCCCTAGTCTGGGTTATGTTGTTACGGCAGCCCTGGCAAGCTAACACAAAAACATTAGGTGGGGTAGTGATTCTTTTGGTTATGAGAATAAGAAAAATTGATTTTATTTATTAGAGGTACAAAACATAGATTTATAAGTAAATAAAGAATGAAAATATAAAAGACAAAATTCACATAGGATTTTGAATTCTTTTTATATTAATACACCACATATTATTTGTTTATACACAAACCCAGTTATGTGTATATTTTACATTCCTTGAAAAAGGAGGCAACTTCAAACCTGTAATAAATATTTAATATGTCCAAAAATGTATTTGAGTGTTTAAACTTTGGTGGATAAATGGTTGTCCAGAACAGTGCTTTAAAAATTGCTATTAGTCTTTAAAAACAGTAAGTTTGGGAGATAAAACAAGATTTGTCATATAAAAAAGTCACACTCTACCATGACAGATAAAAATTGTCATAAGAAAATATTTTATTAAATAAAATATTATAAATTACAGTTTAAGAAAATAATAGATTATCACACCTTGACTTTTTGGTCTAAAAATCTGGTGTTTATTACAGAAGGATTTGTTGTTTTAATTGTGCTTCACTTCCAGAATTCCAAAATTAATGGTGAATATTCAACACATAATGTCATAAAGAGTGTGCAATCTTCCCTCCTCTGCTAATTGATGGTGTCATTATTAGTGGCATATTTCCTTTAAATATGTGACCAAAAATCTGTCATGAAGACACACCCCACTTTTTTTCCTACTCTTTAACAAGGTCATGTTACTCAAACACACTACATTGTGACATCTCTGATTACATGTAAAGAACATTTTCACAAATTGTCATTTTATTTATTAAATTTCATATGTCCTTAAATTAAGCTTTTTGCCATTGAACTATTGGACTTTAAACACAAAATTGGTAATGGAAAATTCTTTTCAGAATCTTAATATTTTTGAAGTTTTACTGTAGAAGTTTTAAAATAAATCCAAAAGTAGGGAGAAAAATGAAATTCAAGTACCAATTGTTTAGTCAATCAGGTGTGTCCGACTCTTTTGTGACCCCGTGGATTGTAGACGCCCTGCTCTTCTGTCCATGGGATTTCCCAGGCAAGAACACTGGAGTGGGTTGCCATTTCCTTCTCCAGGGGATCTTCGGATCTTCGCAACCTAGTACTTTATTTTTCTATTGCTACAGTAACACACACACACACACACAACCTGTGGTTTAAAGCAACATGCATGTATGCTGTCGCTTCAGTCATGTCTGACTCTTTGCGACCCCATAGACCTGCTAGGCTCTTCTGTCCATGGGATTTTCCCATAAGAATACTGGAGTGGTTTGCCATTTCCTTCTCCATAAAGCAGCATGGGTCATTATTTTAATAGCTCTAGATGTCAGAAGTCAGTAATGGATCTCGTTGGGTTAAAAATAAGGACTGTATTCCCTCCCTGGGAATCTTGGGGAGAATCTGTTTTCTTATCTTTTAAGCGCCAAGAGGTTCCTGCAGCTTCATCATGTCATTTTTCTATCTCCAAAGCCAGCAACAGCAGGCCAAGTCTTTTTCATGTTGCTATCTCCCTCATTTTTATCTGTCTGCTTTACTTTTACATTTCTGAGGATACTTAGGATAGCAATGCATTGATTTACTCCCCCTCCTCCTCACACCACCCTACTGCAGGGTCTTGCAGGATAATTCTTCCATCTCAAGATCAGTTGATAGGTAAACTACCACCTCAACCTTAATTATCCCTTGCCATATTACAAGATATTCACAAGTTTCAAGGATTAAGATCTGGAGCTCTTTGGAGGGGTAGGGTTGGTCATTTTTCTGCCTCCTATGCCTACTACAGTGATCAATTTTTGCCATTATATCTATGTCCTTTCCCCCCATACCCAAACTTTTTTCTTTATGTGTTCATTTGCTTCAGTTTTATTTTTAAGCCAATCTCAGACTTCACTTCACTCTACAGATACACAGTTCTGTGTGTAGCTCAGAATGTAAGGACATTTTGTTTAAACATAATCAAAACAAAATAATAATTCTATGTTGTTACTGTTCAGTCATCCAGTCATGTCCGACTCTTTGTGACCCCATGGACTGCAGCACACTATCTTCTAATGTTTCCTCATTATCTCAAAAATGTCTTCTGCAATCCATGAGAGAATTATGGTCACAATAAGTTTCATATGTTTTATTTGGTTGTTCTGTGTCTTAAATTTCCTTTATAACCATTCCCCATCTGTGTTTTTTTTCTTTCATGTCATATAATGGTTGATGCTGCTTAATTGTGTACTCCTTAGAATTTCCCAGACTCTAGATTAGGCTGATACAGCTTCATAGCGCGGGCTTTCCTGATAGTTCAGTTGGTAAAGAATCCACCTGCAATGCGGGAGACCCTGGTTTGATCCCTGGGTTGGAAAGATCCCCTGGAGAAGCAAAGGCTACCCACTCCATAGTTTAATATGAACCTTTATTCTTTATTGGGGCTTCCCTAGTGGCTCAGACAGTAAAACATTTGTTTGCAATGCAGGAAACCTGGATTCGATCCCTGGGTTGGGAAGATCCCCTGGAGAAGGAAATGACAGCCCATTCCAGTATTCTTGCCTGGAAAATCCCATGGACCACGGAGCCTGGTAGGTTACCGTCCATGGGGTCGCAAAGAGTCGGACACAACTGAGCGACTTCACTTTCACGCTATTCCTTATATTGCCTATAAACTGATACTTAGATTCATGTGTTACTTGTTCCTCCTCCTTACACCCATCCTTTCGATAATATATAATTGTAGTGTGTATAGTTCATATTGTATCACATTAGGTAATACATGTTGTGATTGTCTCACTTTTAGTGCTTTAAGAATGATTAATAAATTCAGGAATTGTCAGCCTGATCTATCTATTATAGAGTTCCTCATTAACTGTTTACCTAATGACTTCAGTTGATAATAGTTACCTAGGTATTTTCACACTACTTTTCAGGACCTTCCTCTGTCATCACATCTAACACTGTTCAGTGTTCTATGAAGATTCATTTATGTGTACTTTCCAGGGATTTAATTAGTGGGAAAAAGGAGGTACATTGGTAGCTATCTTATCTGTCTACAGAAATGTAAGGCTATTAACTTATTTCTCCACTATTTGCCACCTTGACTTTGAGTTTCTAATCCATCACAGTTTTGATGTTTTCAAAGGGAATACAGCGATATGACTGATAACCTTTACAGAGATAATATTCCTGATACTGTTACAGAGAATGTTGGAATTCCTATTGTGTGTGATGGGACGTAGCTAATATTTTGTTTTCTTTGAGCATCTCCACAGAAACTGAATCCAGAGAAATTTTTTTGAAAAATATTACCTTTGTTTATATCATATGATTTAATCTCTTTTAAAAGATACCATTATCTTTATATAAGAAAAGATCAGATGATTATATGTTTCTTTTTTTTAATATCTAAAATATGCCAAGGTCTTTCACACTATATTGCAGCAAAATTCTAGTTACATACTCTAATTATCTGATTAGTATAAGTATTGTACATGAAAACCGTGTACTAGGACATATAATTCATAGTGAAGAGGTATTATTAATTGGCATCTATAATGTCTGTGTTTATGCTTTACCTTGTTACTAAACAAGTATAGATTAATCATTTTATAAATATAGAGGTTTCAAAAGTCTTATATTGTGGACACTAATTTGATGGTCAAAAAAAAAGAATGAGCATATTAATCAGTTAATGACTTTTGTCATGAAAGCTATTTTTTGAATTGCCTCAGAAGAGAATAAATTTATTTTATTTTATGAGTAGTTAAGCAAGAACTCATTAGTGTAACACTTGATCTTCCAAATTTTCTTGAACATGTTATATAGTAGTCCCTAGAGTTTGCATTCCTATTTCTTATTCTTGATTATAAACATTATAATGTAAGGTGAGTAGTCTAATATTTTCAACAAAACCTTTGAAATCAGTTTGATAAGTAAATCACTTGTTCAGTAACCAATCCTTTATATGAGAAAAAGAAAAAAAACCCTATATTTGATCATATATTCTAAACATTCAAAATATACTTTAGTCCATGTGCATGTTCATATGTCAGTATTAAGCATGTGCGACTGATTTTTATTAATCTTTCAAATGCTCATGTCTTTTAGTGTGCTTCCTATTTGACTGTAACACACATCAGAAATATTTTAGAAGTCTTATTCCATTCTTTATGATTGTGAAACATCACAAAGATTCCCTGTGTGACAACTCACATGCTGCTAAGTCGCTTCAGTCGTGTCCGACTCTGTGCGACCCCATAGATGGCAGCCCACCAGGCTCCCCCGTCCCTGGGATTCTCCAGGCAAGAACACTGGAATGGGTTGCCATTTCCTTCTCCAATGAATGAAAATGAAAAGTGAAAATGAAGTCACTCAGTCATGTCCGACTCTTAGCGACCCCATGGACTGCAGCCTACCAGGCTCCTCTGTCCATGGGATTTTCCAGGCAAGAGTACTGGAGTGGGGTGCCATTGACAACTCACATAAATACCCACAATACTACATATTTGTCCTATGGTAGTAAATATTTGCTTTGTTCAATCTTTAGCATTCATTTCTACTCTTAAAGTTTTCACAACATTGTGTTTTTGAGGAATCTTTGTACAGTGCCTGGATCATGATACAAAAACAAACGTATTAAGTTGATTTATTAAAACTTAAAATATTCCAAAAAGGCCATTAATTAATAATATTTGGGCTTCCCTGGTGGCTCAGAGGTTAAAGCATCTGCCTGTAATGTGGGAGACCCGGGTTCAACCCCTGGGTTGGGAAGCTTCCCTGGAGAAGGAAATGGAAACCCACTCCAGTATTCTTGCCAGGAGAATCCCTTGGAGAGAGGAGCCTAGTAGGCTACAGTCCACAGGGTCGCAAAGAGTTGGACACAACTGAGCCACTTCACTTTCCAGTATTTAACATTTATTACTAAAGTCCAACTTTGTAACTAAATTAAAATTTCTAGTGTCTCTTTCCATATTCCCCTGCCTCCAGAGCATCCATTCTAAAGAGTGAATAGCAAGTAGGATACATAATATACTTCTTAGCCACCTAAAAAAATTCAACTTACCTTCTATGACTCTGTTCACTATCACTTTTACCGCCTTAAATTACTCCCACAAGTAACCCCTAATTTTCTGTATGCACTTAAAGTCAAGATGGACTGTGCTTACAAAGTCCCTTGCTGCTAAGTCACTTCAGTCGTGTCCGACTCTGTGCGACCCCATAGACGGCAAAGTCACTTATTATACTCTTATTTCCTAAAACATTGAGCCCAAGAACAAATTATCCTTGCTCATATGCAGTTTTGTTTTCTTTCTACATTTACTACTATCTAAAATTACCATATTCTTTTTCTGTTGTTGTTCTTAGGAGGTAATAATTTAGTAGTTTATTAGCTATATTCTGTACTTTCAAATCCCTCCACATCTCAATAAACCCATGCCTGCACCAGAATATTTCTGTGAGAAGAGGGACTTTGTCTATCTGTTTTATTACCTTATCCTCCAGTTCTGAAAGCAGTGTTTGGCACAGGAGACATATTAAGTAAACATTTCCTTAATGCTTAGTCTTTGAGATTAATGCATACTTATTTTTCTTCGTTTTCAGTAGTGCTACATGTATCCTTTTAGGTGTAGTGTATCTAGTTCTCCTCACTATTGAGTTTTCATCCTGTGACATTATTGACTTCTGTATTTTTCTATTTGTTCAAGCAGACAGAATTTTCGGAGCACATTAGTTAGTCAAGACCATTTTGAGTTCCTTCTCACTTCCATTGTAACATGTTGTCTTTGTATATAATGCCAGGCATACCTGATCCTTTGTTCTCTTGAAATTGCAGGTGTAAACTCAGTTAAATGAGAAATTGAATGCCCTCTTGCTCGCTTCTTTGTTTTGCTTGCTGAGTCTGTCTAAAACTATTTTGAGATGTAGACGACTAACACGTGGTTCTGCTAAACTCACAATAGATAGCATTTTTGACATAATCTAAAATTCATGGATAGCTTTTTAAATGAGCAAAATTATTTATCTTATTTCAACTGAAAGTGAAGTTTGCTCAGTCCCGCTCCTTGTGAATTCATCATAGTCCATGGAATTCTCCAGGCAAGAATACTGGAGTGGGTTGCCATGCCCTCCTACAGGGGATCTTCCCAACCCGGGGATTGAACAGAGCTCTCCCACGTAGCGAGTGGATTTTTTATCAGCTGAGCCACCAAGAAAGCACTTTATTTCAACTATCTTATCCTAATTTTGTTTTGAAGCAGTTCTGCTTATCATGAACAATATTTGATTTTCAGTTCTATTTAACTTCAACAAGGTACACTGCTATCATTTTCAAACTAGAATTAATTTATGGATAGTTTTGATGACTGTTTCTTGACATCTATAATGAACTTTTTCTTTTTAATAGTGCCTTCTTGTATCCCTGAAATTATAATTTAACATTTGAAAACCACAAAACCACCAATGCCACCTTATGTCGAACAATATAATATTGCTATTACTCGTTTACATTTTATGTACAACAGTGTCCAACATAATGAGTGTTTCATCATACTAAAGATGACTTTGACTAGGAAATAATAACAATAAAATAGAATTCTGATGACTATACTGTCTCAGTTTGATTTTCAGACTGTGATGAAATTTATAGCCTTTTATCATTTCCATTTTAGATGTTGATAACTTTCTGAAACATTTTATTTAGATTTAACCAAAAGTTGCAGCATATTTCTCAAAGTATTCAGGTTCTAAGTATTTCCCTTAGTACAGTCCTTTTATTTTTCTTCTTTTTTCCTTCTTCATGGAAAATAAAATTTAAATAATATATAATCTTATTATATTTTCTGGACAAAATAACTGATCAAGATGTACAATAAGAGAGATTCTATGGGAATTAAGATCATTTTCAGGAAGAGAAACATATTTATATGTTTTATATATGAAGGATATAGTGCATTCATGATGGAAAGAGGAAAAATATACAGATGCCATTTTTTCCTTCCACAGATTACAGATATGAGATTCCAATAAAATACCAATTAGGTTATTTTTGTAACTTGTCAAAAAATACAGGATTACATCTGATAAAGGAAGAGATATATTAGCTAAGACTATTAGTAATAATGTGGAACTTTCCCTACCAAAAAATAATAATAGTACATATTATATAAAGTTAAAAACATGATATTTTTAAAATAGTGTGTAAGTATCATCTTCCAGATTAATGGAAAGAATATATATTAGAAACTGATCATAATATAGTTAAAAGTAGTCTGAAGAATATACATTAAAAAGTAAGCAATGGGTTTGCTTTAAGAAATTTAAGAAACTGAAATTATTTTTTTTTTTCTTCCAATTTTATTTTATTTTTAAACTTTACATAATTGTATTAGTTTTGCCAAATATCAAAATGAATCCTCCACAGGTATACATGCGCTATTTACTTTTCTGTTTTTAAATTATCTACCAGAAGTGTATATTGCCTTAATAAGAAAAGAAAACCCATGTTCTCAAAATTAAAAGAAAAAAAGTTTAGTTTTTATAAAAAGTGATAATAATAGAATATAAACCATACGAAAATGCTGATAATAAAGTGTGAATCTGACTCCAAGGAAAAATAAGTTCTTTGTATTTTTTTGTAAAATATTTCATCATTCGCTGTTATTTGATCATTGAAAAAGCAAGAGAGTTCCAGAAAAACATCTACTTTTGCTTTATTGACTACACCAAAGGCTTTGACTGTGTGTATCATAACAGTGGAAAATTCTTAAAGAGCTGGAATACCAGACCACCTGACCTGTCTCCTGACAAATCTGTAGGCAGGTCAAGAAATAACAGTTTGAACTGGACATGGAACAACAGACTTGTTCCAAATCGGGAAAGGAGTATATCAAGGCTGTATATTGTCACCCTGCTTATTTAACTTATATGCAGAGTACATCATGAGAAATGCTGGGCTGGATAAGGCACAAGCTAGAATCAAGATTGCTGGGAGAAATATCAATAACCTCAGATATGCATATGACACCACCCTTATGGCAGACAGTGAAGAAGAACTAAAGAGCCTCTTGATGAAAGGGAAAGAGGAGAGTGAAAAAGTTGGCTTAAACTCAGCGTTCAGAGAACTAAGATCATGGCATCCGGTCCCATCACTTCATGGCAAATAGATGGGGAAACAGTGGCTGACTTTATTTTTCTGGGCTCCAAAATCACTGCAGATGGTGATTGTAGCCATGAAATTAAAAGATGCTTGCTCCTTGGAAGAAAAGCTATGACAAAACTAGACAGCTTATTAAAAAAACGGAGACATAACTTAACCACCAAAGTCCATATAGTCAAAGCATGGTTTTTCCAGTGGTCATGTATGGAATGTGAGAGTTGGACTAAAGAAAGCTGAGCACCGAAGAATTGATACTTTTGAACTGTGGTGTTGGAGAAGACTCTTGAGAGTCCCTTGAACTGCAAGGAGATCAAACCCGTCAATCCTGAAGGAAATCATTTCTGGGTGTTCATTTGAGGGACTGGTGCTGAAGCTGAAACTCCAATACTTTGGCCACCTGGAAAAGACACTGATGTTGGGAATGACTGAAGGTGGGAGGAAAAGGGGACAACAGAGAATGCGATTGTTGGATGGCATCACAAATGCGATGGACATGAGTTTGAGTAAGCTCTGGGAGTTGGTGATGGACAGGGAAGCCTGGCACGCTGCAGTCTGTGGGACTGCATAGAGTTGGACATGACAGAGGGACTGAACTGAACTGATAATTAGATTTGCTTTGGATTTAAAACATCTAATTGAATTTAACCTAAGTTATCACATGAAGATCTTTTTTGTATAGTTCTTCTGTGTATTCTTGCATCTCTTCTTAATATCTTCTCCTTCTGTTAGGTTCATACCATTTCTGTCCTTTATCGAGCTCATCTTTGCAGGAAATGTTCCTTTGGTATCTCCGATTTTCTTGAAAAGATCTCTAGTCTTTCCCATTCTGTTGTTTTCCTCTGTTTCTTTGCATTGATAGCTGAAGAAGGCTTTCTTATCTCTTCTTGCTATTCTTTGGAACTCTGCAATTCAGATGTTTATATCTTTCCTTTTCTCCTTTGCTTTTCACTTCTCTTCTTTTCTCAGCTCTTTGTAAGGTCTCCCCAGACAGCCATTTTGCATTTTTGCATTTCTGTTCTATGGGAATGGTCTTGATCCCTGTCTCCTGTACAATGTCACAAACCTCATTCCATAGTTCATCAGGCACTCTATCTATCAGATCTAGGCCCTTAAATCTATTTCTCACTTCCACTGTATAATCATAAGGGATTTGATTTAGGTCATACCTGAATGGTCTAGTGGTTTTCCCTACTTTCTTCAATTTAAATCTGAATTTGGCAATAAGGAGTTCATGGTCTGAGCCACAGTCAGCTCCTGGTCTTGTTTTGCTGACTGTATAGAGCTTCTCCATCTTTGGCTGCAAAGAATATAATCAATCTGATTTTGGTGTTCATCTGGTGATGTCCATGTGTAGAGTCTTCTCTTGTGTTGTTGGAAGAGGGTGTTTGTTATGACCAGTGCATTTTCTTGGCAAAACTCTATTAGTCTTTGCCCTGCTTCATTCCGTATTCCAAGGCCAAATTTGCCTGTTACTCCAGGTGTTTTTTGACTTCCTACTTTTGCATTCCAGGCCCCTATAATGAAAGGACATCTTTTTTGGGTGTTAGTTCTAAAAGCTCTTGTAGGTCTTCATAGAACCGTTCAACTTCAGCTTCTTCAGCTTTACTGGTTGGGGCATAGACTTGGATTACTGTGATATTGAATGGTTTGCCTTGGAAACGAACAGAGATCATTCTGTTGTTTTTGAGATTGCATCCAAGTACTGCATTTCGGACTCTTGTTGACCATGATGGCCACTCCATTTCTTCTGAGGGATTCCTGCCCACAGTAGTAGATATAATGGTCATCTGAGTTAAATTCAACCATTCCAGTCCATTTCAGTTCGCTGATTCCCAGAATGTTGACATTCACTCTTGCCATCTCTTGTTTGACCACTTCCAATTTGCCTTGATTCATGGACCTGACATTCCAGGTTCCTATGCAATATTGCTCTTTACAGCATCGGACCTTGCTTCTATCACCAGTCACATACACAGCTGGGTATTCTTTTTGCTTTGGCTCCATCCCTTCAATCTTTCTGGAGTTATTTCTCCACTGATCTCCAGTAGCATATTGGGCACCTACTGACCTGGGGAGTTCCTCTTTCAGTATCCTATCATTTTGCCTTTTCATACTGTTCATGGGGTTCTCAAGGCAAGAATACTGAAGTGGTTTGCCATTCCCTTCTCCAGTGGCCACATTCTGTCAAATCTCTCCACCATGACCCGCCCGTCTTGGGTTGCCCCACGGGCATGGCTTAGTTTCATTGAGATAGACAAGGCTGTGGTCCTAGTGTGATTAGATTGACTAGTTTTCTGTGAGTATGGTTTCAGTGTGTTTGCCCTCTGATGCCCTCTTGCAACACCTACCGTCTTACTTGGGTTTCTCTTACCTTGGGCGTGGGGTATCTCTTCACGGCTGCTCCAGCAAAGTGCAGCCATTGCTCCTTACCTTGGACGAGGGGTATCTCCTCACCACTGCCCTTCCTGACCTTCAATGTCAGATAGCTCCTCTAGACCCTCCTGCACCCATGCAGCCACAGCTCCTTGGACGTGGGGTTGGTAAGGACCTAACAGAAGCAGAAGATATTAAGAAGAGATGGCAAAAATACACAGAAGAACTGTACAAAAAAAAAAACAAAAGGATCTTCACAACCCAGATAATCACAATGGTGTGATCACTGACCTAGAGCCAGACATCATGGAATGTGAAGTGGGCCTTAGAAAGCATCACTATGAACAAAGCTAGTAGAGGTGATGGAATTCCAGTTGAGCTGTTCCAAATCCTGAAAGATGATGCTGTGAGAGTGCTATACTCAATATGCCAGCAAATTTGGAAAACTGACCTAGAGCCAGACATCATGGAATGTGAAGTGGGCCTTAGAAAGCATCACTATGAACAAAGCTAGTAGAGGTGATGGAATTCCAGTTGAGCTGTTCCAAATCCTGAAAGATGATGCTGTGAGAGTGCTATACTCAATATGCCAGCAAATTTGGAAAACTCAGCAGTGGCCACAGGACTGGAAAAGGTCAGTTTTCACTCCAATCCCAAAGAAAGGCAATGCCAAAGAATGCTCAAACTACCACACAATTGCACTCATCTCACACGCTAGTAAAGTAATGCTCAAAATTCTCCATGCCATGCTTCAGCAATATGTGAACCGTGAACTTCCTGATGTTCAAGCTGGTTTTAGAAAAGGCAGAGGAACCAGAGACCAAATTGCCAACATCCGCTGGATCATAGAAAAAGCAAGAGAGTTCCAGAAAAATATCTATTTCTGCTTTATTGACTATGCCAAAGCCTTTGACTGTGTGGATCACAATAAACTGCAGAAAATTCTGAAAGAGATGCGAATACCAGACCACCTGATCTGTCTCTTGAGAAATTTGTGTGCAGGTCAGGAAGCAACAGTTACAACTGGACATGGAACAACAGACTGGTTCCAAATAGGAAAAGGAGTTCGTCCAGGCTCTATATTGTCACCCTGCTTATTTAACTTATATGCAGAGTACTTCATGAGAAACGCTGGACTGGAAGAAACACAAACTGGAATCAAGATTGCCGGGAGAAATATCAATAACCTCAGATATGCAGATGACACCACCCTTATGGCAGAAAGTGAAGAGGAACTCAAAAGCCTCTTGATGAAAGTGAAAGTGGAGAGTGAAAAAGTTGGCGTAAAGCTCAACATTCAGAAAACGAAGATCATGGCATCCGGCCCCACCACTTCATGGGAAATAGATGGGGAAACAGTGGAAACAGTGTCACACTTTATTCTTCTGGGCTCCAAAATCACTGCAGATGGTGACTGCAGCCATGAAATTAAAAGACGCTTACTCCTTGGAAGGAAAGTTATGACCAACCTAGATAGCATTTTCAAAAGCAGAGACATTACTTTGCCAACAAAGGCTAGTCAAGGCTATGGGTTTTCCAGTGGTCATGTATGGATGTGAGAGTTGGACTGTGAAGAAGGCTGAGTGCCGAAGAATTGATGCTTTTGAACCATGGTGTTGGAGAAGACTCTTGAGAGTCCCTTGGACTGCAAGGAGATCCAGCCAGTCCATTCTGAAGGAGATCAGCCCTGGGATTTCTTTGGAGGGAATGATGCTGAAGCTGAAACTCCAGTACTTTGGCCACCTCATGCAAAGTGTTGACTCATTGGAAAAGACTCTGATGCTGGGAGGGATTGGGGGCAGGAGGAGAAGGGGATGACAGAGGGTGAGATGGCTGGATGGCATCGCTGACTCGTTGGACGTGAGTCTGAGTGAACTCCGGGAGTTGGTGATAGACAGGGAGGCCTGGCGTGCTGCAATTCATGGGATGGCAAAGAGTTGGACACGACTGAGCGACTGATGTGATCTGATCATATGAAGAATAATTGATTCTTTTTAAAAGAAAACAGAGAAAACTCCTTTATAAAGATGGTCATTGGAAAGAAGTTTTTGGACCATTTTCTTATCTTTCATAAAGCAACAAAAGTGGTTACCTTAATATGTTATTCAAACTTGCTCAAACTGTTCACTCAGTCTTGTCCGACTCTTTGCAGCCCCAGGACTATATAGTCCATGGAATTCTCCATGCCACAATATTGGAGTGGGTAGCTTTTCCCTTCTCCAGAGAGTGAATCTTCCCAACCAATGGATTAAACCCAGGTCTCCCACATTGCCGGTGGATTCTTTATAAACTGAGGTATCAGGGAAGCCCAAAGTGAAAGTGAAAGTCACTCAGTCATGTCTGATTCTTTGCAGCCCTGGTGGACTGTACAGTCCATGGAATTCTCCAGGCCAGAATACTGGAGTGCGTAGCCTTTCCCTTCTCCAGCGGATCTTTCCAACCCAGGAATCAGACGGGGGTCTCCTTCATTGCAGATGGAATCTTTAAAAAACTGAGCTATCAGGGAAGCCCTATATATTATTACCATAATGCAGTTGTTTTCTGGATTCCCTTGCAGTACAAGCTACACAATTCCTAGCACAATTAACCCACTAACTTACTACTTGTTTAATTCCTTAATTATTTAGAATACATCTTCATACCAAGAAAAGTTTAAGGAGACTCAGGAAAGTACTGACATTCTTCCCTTATGAATGATGGCATTTATCTGCTTCAAAACTGTTGATATCAAGATACCATCCACTAATGAAAATGCTGAGAGCAATTTTCCTACTGAAAATATTTTTTGTAAATGTTGCTGTTTTTTGGCATTTTCATAATATTAAGAATACATTTTTTTGAGTTTTCCAAGCTTCTGGTTCAAGTACTATTGAAATATTTGTTCTTTCATTTAAAAGCTCTTCATTATGTAAAGACATCTCTCATTGTTCCAGAATATTTGGGAGTTAAACATCACTCAGTTCAGTTCAGTCACTCATTCGTGTCCGACTCTTTGCAACCCCGTGGACTGCAGCATGCCAGGCCTCCCTGTCCATCACCAACTCCCAGAGTTTACTCAAACTTATGTCCATTGAGTCGGTGATGCCATCCAACCATCTTATTCTCTGTCATCCCCTTCTCCTCCCACCTTCAATCTTTCCCAACATTAGGGTCTCTTCAAATGAGTCAGTTCTTCCAAACATCACTACTGCCATAATTTTAAAATATGTTATGGTTTTGCAGCGGGACAGCTGCATCCTGGTAAGCTTCATGTGAAGCCTCCATAATTTTTTTAATATACCTTACAAAGCTTTTCGGTGCTGCAGTGCCCTAGTGTTTTTATAATCCTAGTGACAGAAAGCTTGACTCTTAAATTTTTTCAACATGACCCATAGTGGAAAAAAAAAAAGGCAAAGCAAAACATTTTTCATCATAATTAGGATCATGACATTCATGTGTTATTCAGTCTTCTATATCTAGTTAGTGGGGATTCAAAAATAATTGAAACAGTAAAAAATTCTTGCCCCCATGGAGCTAATAATCTAATCTGTCCCTCTGTCTCTGTATTATTCCTTTGTATAAACAATAGCATCTTGTATACTTTATTCCAGCCATCCAATTCTATCCTATTATCTTCTTTTGAGTTGTAAAAATAAAATAAGTTGCTCTTTGTGTGCTTAGTCATTCAGTCATGTCTGACTCTTTGCAAACCCATGGACTATATACCACCAGGTTCCTCTGTCCATGGGGACTCTCTAGGCAAGAATACTGGAGTGGGTTACCATGCTCTCCTCCAGGGAATCTTCCCAACCCAGGGATCGAATCCAGGTCTCCCGCATTGCAGGTGGATCCTTTTCTGTCTGAGCCATCAGGATCATTGCTGCTGCTAAATTGCTTCAGTAATGTCTGACTCTGTGCGACCCCATAGACGGCAGCCCACCAGGCTCCCCCGTCCCTGGGATTCTCCAGGCAAGAACACTGGAGTGGGTTGCCATTTCCTTCTCCAATGCATGAAAGTGAAAAGTGAAAGTGAAGTCGCTCAGTCGTGTCCAACCCTCAGCGACCCCATGGACTGCAGCCTACCAGGCACCTCCGTCCATGGGATTTTCCAGGCAAGAGTACTAGAGTGGGGTGCCATTACCTTCTCTGATCAGGGTCATTAGGACCCATTAATTGATTTAAGACTCAATAATGAATCTTGACTCCCACTTTGAAAAACATTGCCATATTGGAATTTCATACATTTAACAGAGCTGTTAAAGCAGCCTGTGTGTGTGTGGGGGGGTGCTCAGCCATATCCAATTCTTTGCGACCCCATGGACGGTAGCCCACCAGGCTCCTCTAGGATTTCCCAGGCAAGAATACTGGAGTGATTTGCAAATGGGATCTTCCCGACCCAGCGATTGAACCCATGTCTCTTGTCTCCTGCACTGGCAGGGGTATTCTTCACCACTAATGCCAGTTAGCCTTGTAAAAAGCAGCTGGGATTTATTTATTTTTTCTAAATTTCTGTGTCACATTGACTGTCACCAATTTAAAAATCCAGTCTTTTTTACTGAGTTGCTTTCAGGATAGAACTCTCTGAATATGGGTTTATGTAAACTGTTTTTAATCTGAATGGAGAATCTTATATTTATTTCTGTCAAATTCTTCTTTATTGGTTTCAGTTCATCATTCTAGCCTATCAAAATTTTTGAACTCTGCCACTGTTAGATAATCCTCCTAAATCTGTCATCCACAAATATGAAAAGAGTGGCTTCTATGTCATGAGCCCAGGCACTATTGGAAAATATTGCAAATTCCTATAGTTCTCCTTCTCGTTGGCATTGGTCTATTAATCAGCATTTTAGCATTGTATTTGCATGTCAGAATATGAATCTCCCTTAATTTGCCCATGTCTCAGTCTGCACTTTTTCATCAAATAAAAATTCTAAAGGACTATAGAATACATACTGAATTATTGATTTTTATGTTCCCCCGAGATAGCAATAAGCTGTCAGAAACATAGTTAAGTTTCTGTTTATCTCAGTCACAACCAGTTGCACTGATAGTAGCCTTCAGTTTTTAAGTTAGTGATTGAGATGTGATATCACAGTACACTGGAACTCAGAGAGGACTAAGGGGTCTAGAAGGAGCAAACTATTGATGCATATGCTTCAGTAATAAGCAGTGTTCTCCACGTTTGCAAGATCATTCAGCTATTTCTCCTCAACTTCTCAGTGATTTCCAACTGATAGAGCTATTGTCTTGTCACAGGATTTTAGTGTCCTTGACAACTCCTGTACAGGACTAAAGTTAGTTGGGGCTAGATGCTCTAGTCCAAAAATCTGTTTTTTGTTTGTTTGTTTTTGGTGAGACTTGTCTTAAGTGTAAACTGCATTCAACTCATAGGATGTTATTAATAGGATAACATTAACACAAGATTGTCCTTTAATAAGAGCCTAGGGCAAGATATTAACCAGAGATGCATTTGAATTCTTACTCTGTTCACCAATTAACTGCTTTCCTCTTGGTAAGATGTTGGAACTAAGTCTCTCACATCATCTATAATCCAGAGTTAGAAATGTATAGCTTACCTATCTCACAAAGTTCTTGTAAGAATGGAGATTAGGTCATAAATAGAATATAAATGTTTACTAGCTGATAGTAAACCATCAATTGGTAAATTATTTGTTGTTCAGTCGCTAAGTTGTGTTCGACTCTTTGTGACTCCATGGACTATAGCCAGCCAGGCTACATTTACGGGAGTGATTTAAAGTAAAACCCATCTTCATTATATAACAGAATTTGGATGATAGACACAGTACATCATAACTGAATGTACATGATGACTGAGGTGGGAAGCATTATCCTAGGGAAGTGGTTCTCAAAGCATCATCTTCAGAGCAACAGCATCAGCATATCCAGCAAAGTTGTTAAAAATGCAGATTCTATACCTGAGACCTAGTGCATCAGGCACTTAGAAGCTGGGGCCCAGCACTCAGCATGGTTTCAACAATCCTCAGGAGATTCTATGCTCACTGTGTCCTTGATGTTGTTCAGTTGCTAAGTCATGTCCAGCTCTTTGCAACCCCATGGACTGAAGAATTCCAAGCTCCTCTGTCCTCCACTATCTCCAAGAATATGCTGAGATTCATGTCTGGTGAGTCCCTGACTATCTGACCATCTCATCCACTCTGCCCAGTTCTCCTTTTGCCTTCAATCTTTCCCAGCATCTGAGTCTTTTCCAGTGAGGCATTCTTCCCATCAGGTGGCCAAGTATTGAAGCTTCAGCTTCAATATAAGTCCTTCCAATGAATATTCAGGGTTGATTTCCTTTAGAATTCACTAATTTGATCTCCTTGCCATCCAGGGAACTCTCAAGAGTCTTCTCCAGCACCACACTTCAAAAATGTAAATTCTTCAGTGTTCAGCCTTCTTTATGGTCCAACTCATATCTGTACACAACTCCTGGAACAACCATAGCTTTGACTAGAGGAGCTTATATATCATTATGTCTCTGCTTTTTAATATATCTGCCATCTAGATTTATCCTAGTTTTCCTTCCAAGGAGTAAGTGTCTTAATTTTGTGGCTGCTGTCAAAGTACCCAGTGATTTTTGGAGACCAAGAAAATACATCACTGCTTCAACTTTTTCTCCATCCATTTCCTATGAAGTGATGGGACCAGATGCCATGATCTTAGTTTTCATGTTGAATTTCAAGCCAGCTTTCCCACTCTCTTCTTTAACCCTCATCAACAGGCTCTTTAGTTCCTCTTTAGTTTCTGCCATTAGAGTGGTATTATCTGCATATCTGAGGTTATTGATATTTCTCCCTGCAATCCTGATTCTAGCTTATGGTTTATCCAGCCTGGAATTTTGCGTAGTGTATTCTGCATGTAAGTTAAGTATGCAGAGTGACAAGATACAGCTTTGTCATACTCCTTTTCCAGTTTTGAACCAGTTCATTGTTCCATGTCCAGTTCTAACTGGTGCTTCTTGATTTGCATACAGGTTTTTCAGGAGACAGGTAAGGTGGTCTAGTACTCTGATCCCTTTAAGAATTTTCTGCAGTTTGTTGTGGTCGACACAGTCAAAGGCTTTAGGGTTGTCAGTAAGCAGAAGTAAGTGTTTAACTGGAACTCCCTTTCTTTCTCCATGATCCAATGTATGTTGGTAATTTGATATATGGTTCCTCTGCCTTTTCAAAACCCCATTAGTACATCTGGAATTTCATGGTTCACATACTGCTGAAACCTAGCTTGAAGGATTTTGACCATAACCTTGCTAGCATGAAATGAATAGAATTGTACAGTAGTTTGAACATTCTTTGACATTACCCTACTTTGGGATTGGAATGAAAGCTGACTTTTTCCAGTCCTGTGGCCACTGCTGAGATTTCCAAAATTATGACATATTGAGTGCAGCACTTTAAAAGAATGGCATTGAAACATGTAAAATATCATGTATGAAACGAGAAACCAGTCCAGGTTCAATGCACGATACTGGATGCTTGGGGCTAGTGCACAGGGACGACCCAGAGGGATGGTATGGGGAGGGAGGAGGGAGGAGGGTTCAGGATGGGGAGCACATGTATACCTGTGATGGATTCATTTTGATATTTGGCAAAACTAATACAATTATGTAAAGTTTAAAAATAAAATAAAATTTAAAAAAACTCAAAAAAAAATAAAAGCATCATCTTTTAGGATTTTAAATAGCTCCACTGGAATTTCATTACTTCTGCTACCTTTGTTTGTAGTAATGCTTCCTAATGCCCACTTGACTTCACGCTCCAGAATGTCTGGCTCTAGGTGAGTGACCACACTATGTGGTTATCTAGGTTATTAAGACCTTTTTTGTATAGTTCTTCTGTATATTTTTGCCACGTCTTAATCATTTCTGTTTTTATTAGGTCCTTACCTTTTCTGTCCATTATCGTGCCCATCTTGCATGAAATGTTCTTGCGAAAGCTGACGTCTCTAGTTTCCTGGAAGAGATCTCTAGTCTCTCTCACTCTGTTGTTTTCCTCTATCTCTTTGGTTTGTTCATTAAAGAAGGCCTTCTTATCTCTCCTCGTGGTGTTAAATGGCTCAGTAAGTAAAGAATCTGCCTACAATGCACGTGATGCATGTTTGATTCTTGGGTTGGGAAGATACCTTGAGGATGAAATAGCAACCCACTCTGGTATTCTTACCTGAAAAATCCCATGGACAGAGAGGCCTGGCGGGCTACAATCGAAGGGGCAAAGAGTCATACCCGGCTGAGAGACTAAGCATACAGACATCTCTCCTGCTATCCTCTGAAACTCTGCATTCATTTGGTTTTATCTTACCTTTCTTCCTTGCCTTTGCTTCTCTTCTTTCTTCAGCTATTTGTAAAACCTCCTCAGACAACCACTTTGCCTTCTTACATTTCTTTTTCTTGGGGATGGCTTTGGTCACTGCTTCCTGTACAATGTTAGGAACTTCCATCCATAGTTCTTTAGGAACTGTACCAAATCTAAATGCTTGAGTCTATTCATCACCTCCACTGTGTAATCATAGGATTTTATTTAGGTCATACCTGAATGACCTATTCACTTTCCCTACTTTCTTCAATTTAAGTCTGAATTTGGCAAGGAGGAACTCATGATCTGAGCCACAGTCAGCCTTAGGTCTTACTTTTGCTGACTGTACAGAGCTTCTTAATCTCCGGCTGCAAAGAATATATTCAATCTGATTTCAGCATTAACCATATGATGAAGTCTATGTGTAGAACTGTCTCTTGGGTTGTTAGAAAACATTGTTCGCTATGACCAGCACACTCTCCTGACAAAACTCTCTTAGCCTCTGCCCTGCTTTATTTTGTACTTTCCGGCCAAACTCTCCTGTTATTCTGGGAAACTCTTGACTACTTACTTTAGCATCCCAATTCCCTATGATGAAAAGGATATCTTTTTTGTTGTTGTTAGCTCTAGAAGGTATTGTAGGTGTTCCTAGAACTGGGCAACTTCAGCTTCTTCAGCGTCAGTGGTTGGGGCATAAACTTGGATTACTGTGATGTTGAATTGTTTTCATGGAAATGATCTGAGATCATTCTGTCATTGTTGAGGCTGCACCCAATTACTGCATGTGCATTCTTTTGTTGTCTATGAGGACTACTCCACTCCTTCTAAGGGAGTCTTGCCCACAGTAGTAGATATGATGGTCATCTGAGTTAAATCCGCCCAATCCTCTCCATTTTAGTTCACCGAGTCCTAAAATGTCCATGTTCATTCTTGCCGTCTCCTGCTTGACTACATCCAATTTACTTTGATTCACAGACCTAACATTCCAGGTTTCTATACATGTTGTTCTTTACAGTATCAGACTTGCCTTTCACCACCAGCCACAGCCACAGCCACAGCTGAGGGTCATTTCTGCATTGGGCCAGATGCTGCTTTCTTTCTGGTATTTCTTTCTTGCTATATTAGTAATTGTCCGCCCCTCTCCTTCAGTAGCATATTGGACATCTTCCATCCTGGGGGACGGGGCTCATCTTCCAGAGTCCTGCCTTTCTGCCTTTTCGTACTGTTCGTGGGGTTTTCATGGCAAGAATGCTGGAGTGGGCTGTCATTCCCTCCTTTGGTGAACCACAGCCTTTTCGTACTGTTCATGGGGTTTTCATGGCAAGAATGCTGGAGTGGGCTGCCATTCCCTCCTTTGGTGAACCACAGCCTTTTCGTACTGTTCATGGAGTTTCCATGGCAAGAATGCTGGAGTGGGCTGCCATTCCCTCCTTTGGTGAAACACAGCCTTTTCGTACTGTTCATGGGGTTTCCATGGCAAGAATACTGGAGTGGGCTGCCATTCCCTCCTTTGGTGAACCACAGTGTCAGGACTCTTCACCGTGACTCACCTGTCTTAGGCGGCCCTGCCCAGCACCATGACTCACCTGTCTTAGGCGGCCCTGCACCTCATGGTCATAGCTTGAGGTATACAAGCCCCTCCACCATGACAAGGCGGTGATCCATGAAGGGGGGCAAATTAATACCATCCTTTAAAATGGGTTATTGCTTCATCTGTAGAAACTCTAAATTCATAATCCTAAGGGAAAATATCTTCATTTCTATAGCATTGTCTTATGCTAATGATGCCATTTCTTTTATTTGTACATAAGATTCTTTTATCCCTCAGTATTGTCTATCTCTCTTTCTCCATTTTGCTAGAAGGCATTTTATTTTTCACATGTGTTTATATATAAGACCTGACAACTACAAGTCCTAGCTGTGCAATCATTCAGCAGTTAATTTAATATCTCTGTGTCCCAGTTTCTCTCATTTGTAAAGCAAGAAACTAACATTTAATTTGAGGGAGAGTTTTAACAATTAGGTATAATAATCTCTGGTGAGCCAGTGGTAAAGCA
Source organism: Bos indicus (assembly GCF_029378745.1). NCBI lineage: Eukaryota > Metazoa > Chordata > Mammalia > Artiodactyla > Bovidae > Bos > Bos indicus. Next base: position 105,304,776 of record NC_091766.1, read on the forward strand.
TCCTCCTGCCAGTGCAGGAGACACAGGAGATTCAGGTTCAATCCCTGGCTCAGGAAGCTACTCTGGAGGAGGAAATGGCAACTCACTCCAGTATTCTTGCCTGGAGAATCCAATGGACAGAGAAGCCTGGCAGGCTATGATCCATAGGTTCCCAAAGAGTCGGACATGACTGAACAACTACATATGAGCATGATAATATATGTAGAGTACTTAACGATGATTTATACACAGAGTGATCAATGTATAGCAGTAGTTATTTCTAGATTTTTTCCCTCTTCATTTATAGAACCTTTCCTTAATAAATAAGATAGGAAAAAGAGATCTTTAGATATTCTTATCTTCTTTCCAACAGAGATATTTCTCTGTCCTTCACAAAATTGCAATTACTTTTCAAATCGTTAACCTACTTTCCTTTTAAAGCAACTAACTAATAAATCTAGAAGAACAGCCAAATTCCCAGTGAGGGTGAAAATGTAGAGCAAATACTTCTGGCATAGGGGTGAAGAAAGCATCTTACTTTGAAAAGTGGTGGAGTTAGTAATTAATAGCCTGGTCTTTTAAATCAGGCAGACAGAACTGGGTTTGAATCTAATCCAGACATTTACTTGCTGAGTCACAATGTAAAAGTTACTTGGCCTTTCTTATGTATTTTCTCTTATGTGAAGTGGGCATAATAGCAATGTTTCTTCATTGAGTATGAAGTGGTATATACGTGAGAAATCTTTAAAGGCTCAGTACATTTTCTGGCAGGTAGCAAATCATTGATAAATAGAATCTCGTTGATATGTTTCCTTCTGCTCCTACTCTCACTTCCTAATATTCTTATCTGATAATGATGGACAAAACTATTTTATTTACCTTTGGAATATGAATTTTAGGAGTGTGTTTATTGCCCAATATTTTCAAATAAGGTCATTTAGATGCTTTGAGGTGTTTCTTATAAACTAACCGTGTAAAGTTGGTACTTACGCAGAGCTGTCAAGTGTTTTGCTCAGAAATGGGATTTACATACCCACAAAGAAAAGTAAATTGTAATCCCTATAAATGCTTAGTGTCTTCCAGCAGTTTTTTTATGAAAGGCCATCAGTGAATTGTGTTACTGTTGAGCTGCCTTTGTTGCTATTGTAGTAACTATACTTATTATTATTGCATGGTCTGACATTTTACCTATGTCAGAAGATAAGTGGAAAAAGGCAAACACAATTCAGGAAATTCCCTGATTCACTCATGGCACTTAAGAGTTTCCCAAGGTTTTCTGTTGGGGAAGACAAATGGTAGAATTCTGAGATTCTTGATGCAAAGGAGTAAGAGTGTATATTGGAAAGCATTTCCTAGTTATGTTTTCTTCCCGCTGGACCGGGCATCTGGAAAGGGGAAAGTGCAGTTTCTACTCCATATACTCTGTTTTTCCTCTTTGAGGTTTCCCACAGAGAATAATATTAGCTTATTTAAACCACTAGGGGAAAAAAATGGCCTAATAATATAAGTATCCATCTACTAAACAAGCGTTCATTACACATCATCTGTGTTTCACAAATTGTGCTATAACTAAGGATACAATGATAACCAGAGCATTAGACCTGCCTTCCAGGGCGTTTCTTGGTCAGGGGATAAGAACAGATACACATTTAAATAATTGAGCAAAATGCAATGTGTGTTACGTCAAAGTTAGGAAAAATCTATTGAAAGAAAGTAAAATTGTTTTTGTATCTCTTTAAGGCTTTACAGAGAAGGCTCACAATTGAGCCATGAGAAGTTCAACATGAGCACAGAGATTAGGCTCACAAGTTAAATTAAGAGAAATAGCAGATAAAGGGTCTCAACTGAAGACAGACAGAGAGATGGAGAAAAGGAAAAAAAAAAGTGAAGGAGATGGCAGGAGAGAGGAGGAAAGAGGAAGGGATGATAGTAAGGAAAAAGAGATAGGAAGTGACCAAAATAGTAGATCTTGGATCTTAAATACCCAATTGTTACTGATAGGATATTGATGAGATTCTGGTGGTATCAGATTATTAGTATAAATAACCAAACCCTAAATTTAAAAAATCAGTATTTTGTTTATCATATATTCTTTTTAAAATGGTCAGCCCTCAAGAAGTATAATTTTATTTCTAAGATTAGTATATTATGGAATTTTTTTAAAAATTCTTCCCCTTTGATTGCTGATATAAATGAAAGGATGTATTAAACATGAAATCAAAGTTTTCTTACCCAGTCAAATTTTGGAAACTCTTCTGCCATGTAGGGATTTTTGTCATTTTTCTAGATGATGACAGAAGCTACCTTTAACAATGTATTTGTGTGCTTTAAATAAACTCCACTGATGTAGATAATTTCATAAGCTCTATTACCTCAACCAGATTTGTTAGACTGAGTTAGAATTCAAGAGAAAAAAAATTTGCTATATTTGTACTACTTCTAAGTTTAGTTTTAATAGGAAACAGATATTCTTTATTTAGCTTTACAGTGACATTTTTACTTATTTAATAAAAAGAGATGTATAGTTCTTTGAACTTAAAAGTTTAAATCATAGATCAAAGTCAATATTTGGTAAAATTTTCAATGTAGCTGAACAAAAATTGTGTCATTTGCAAACCATTTACATTATAAAATATTATTGAATCTTTAAAATTAATAAATATAAACTGTAATAATCATGTTTACTATACAGTCTAATTTACTCAGAAAAAAAGTTAATTTATAAAGGTAATTTTAAACAAGGCATTATATCTAAATGTTCCAGCTGGTTATTTCCATTCCATGCTTCACCTTGGAACTAAATTATCTACATCATAAAATAGTCTTATAGATTATCAACAACACTTTGAATTATATCTAAAGGATAAGAACAGCTTGTAAGTTCATTTTTCTATTTTATCCAAATTGGCTAACAGTTTCTCTTAAGTTCTAGCTAATTGGAATAGATATAAATCATAAGCCTATTTTATTCTAAAGTAGAAGGTCAGCATGTATGCAGTAGTAATGTGCTATTCTTTTTACTGGCATAGATTTTATGGATAATTATTTTGCTTAGAGGTTGTGTACTACAGGGAGAAGGCAATGGCAACCCACTCCAGTACTCCTGCCTGGAGAATCCCATGGAGGGAGGAGTCTGAAAGGCTGCAGTCCATGGGGTCCCTGAGGATCGGACACGACTGAGCAACTTCACTTTCACTTTTCACTTTCATGCATTGGAGAAGGCAATGGCAACCCGCTCCAGTGTTCTTGCCTGGAGAATCCCAGGGATGGGGGAGCCTGGTGGGCTGCCGTCTATGGGGTCGCACAGAGTCGGACACGACTGAAGTGACTTAGCAGCAGCAGCAGCAGTGTACTACAGACTCAAATATAACAGTGTATTAATAGTATTATATCAGTTATGATGATTGAACTGTCTTTCCTAAAGCTCTTATGTACACTGGTCATGGCAAATAATAGGCAAACATTTATACAGGTGGATAGAAAATGTGAACTTAAATGTATCAACAGTTTCTGTTTTAGTTATTTTGACATCTTGAGCTAGAATAAACACACTACTCATATTTGAAGAAGAAAAATAAGTATCATAAGTACTATGCATACACTGACATATTCTGGGTAAGAATGGTGGGCTAAGGTGATCATTATGGATTGACCAAAGTAATAAGTACCAAGGTGGCCCATCAGTGGGAAAATGCCATGCTTTACATCTATAGACAGGAGATGGGGCCGTCCCTGGTGATACAGTGGTTAAGAATCTCCCTGCCAGTGCAGGGAACACAGCTTCAATCCCTGGTCTGGAAAGTCTCCACACGCCACAGAGCAACTAAGCCCTTGAGCCACAACTACTGAGCCCACGCTCTAGAGCCCGCAAGCTAGAACTACCGAGCCCATGCGCTGCAACTACTGAAGCCCGTGTGCCTAGAACCTGTGCTCTGCAACGAAGAGGAGCCACGACAATGAAAAGGCCATGCACTGCAGAGAAAATTAGCTGCCCCTCGCTACAACTAGAAGAGGCCCATGCACAGCAATGGAGACCCAGCACAACCAAAAGTAAATAGATTAAAAAGAAAAAAAAATGATGGTAGACTAGGCCACGAATGACATAACTTGCTATAAACCCTGTCCAGTCTCTTACAGGTGTAAAGAGAATATTTGTTTCCCATAACTTAGGGGGAAGTAGATAGTTTTCAGAAGGAAAAAAGCGTGCACAGAAAAAAATACTGTACATTTTAAGTACATGTTCAAGTTAAAATATATAATGTAAATCCATTAATAGAATTTTCTGTGGGGAGATGGAAATTAGAATAAGATATAGTGATAAAGGGAATTAACTAAAAATATATACTGTCTCTAATAAGTTAAATCAAACAGAATTTCACAGATAATAATGTCTTACCCAAATAAAATTGTGAAACCTAACTTCAAGAAAACAACAATGCTTTCTTATTGTGTTTGCCAAAAAGTCTTTGGGTTTTTCTGTAGCATCTTACCTAGCAGTATAAAAAATTAAAACTGGTTTTGAGAAAATGTTGAGATTGGAATATTCTTGATAAAAGAGCATTAAGGGAATTAAGTGCTTCATGTAAGTGGAATCATATAGTCATTAAAGACACTGTCTTTTTCCAATTTTGCATAATGTCCTCAAGATTCATCCATGTTGTCAGTTCAGTTCAGTTCAGTTCAGTCGCTCAGTCATGTCCGACTCTTTGCAACCCCGTGAATCGCAGCATGCCAGGCCTCCCTGTCCATCACAAACTCCCGGAGATCACTCAGACTCACGTCCATCGAGTCAGTGATACCATCCAGCCATCTCATCCTCTGTCGTCCCCTTCTCCTCCTGCCCCCAATCCCTCCCAGCATCAGAGTCTTTTCCAATGAGTCAACTCTTCACATGAGGTAGCCAAAGTACTGAAGTTTCAGCTTCAGCATCATTCCCTCCAAAGAAATCCCAGGGCTGATGTCCTTCAGAATGGACTGGCTGGATCTCCTTGCAGTCCAAGGGACTCTCAAGAGTCTTCTCCAACACCACAGTTCAAAAGCATCAGTTCTTTGGCGCTCAGCCTTCTTCAGGTCCAACTCTCACATCCATACATGACCACAGGAAAAACCAGAGCCTTGACTAGATGGACCTTTGTTGGCAAAGTAATGTTTCTGCTTTTCAATATGCTATCTAGGTTGGATACAACTTTCCTTCCAAGGAGTAAGCGTCTTTTAATTTCATGGCTGCAGTCACCATCTGCAGTGATTTTGGAGCCCAAAAAGATAAAGTCTGACACTGTTTCCACTGTTTCCCCATCTATTTCCCATGAAGTGATGGGACTGGATGCCATGATCTTTGTTTTCTGAATGTGAGCTTTAAGCCAACTTTTTCACTCTCCACTTTCACTTTCATCAAGAGGCTTTTTAGTTCCTCTTCACTTTCTGCCATAAGGGTGGTGTCATCTGCATATCTGAGGTTATTGATATTTCTCTCAGCAATCTTGATTCCAGCTTGTGTTTCTTCCAGTCCAGCGTTTCTCATGATGTACTCTGCATATAAGTTAAATAATCAGGGTGACAATATACAGCCTTGATGTACTCCTTTTCCTATTTGGAACCAGTCTGTTGTTCCATGTCCAGTTCTAACTGTTGCTTCCTGACCTGCATACAGATTTCTCAAGAGGCAGATCAGGTGGTCTAGTATTCTCATCTCTTTCAGAGTTTTCTACAGTTTATTGTGATCCACACAGTCAAAGGCTTTGGCATAGTCATCAAAACTTCTTACCTTTGTTAGGCTGAATAACAGTCTATTGTATGTATATGACACATTTTGTTTATCCATTCATGGGTTGATGGAAACTTGTGTTGCTTTTGTGTTTTAGCTGTGATGAATAATGCTACTATGAACATGGGCATATAAATAACTCTCTGAGACCTTTCTTTGGATTATTTTGAATATATATCCAGAAGTGGATTACTAGATCACATAATAATTCTGTCTTAACTTTTTTGAGGAGCTATTTTCCATGGCAGGTGTACCATTTTATATTCCCACTAACAGTGCACAAGGGTTAACATTTCTCTATATTCTCTTTGTAATTTTTTTTTTAAATAATAGTAACCATCCCAATTAGTGTGAGGTGATATTTCACTCTACTTTTAATTTGCATTTCCCTCATAATTAGTTATGTTGAGCATCTTTTCATGTGCTTATTGGCCATTCATGTATCTTTGGAGAAATGTCTATTTGAGTCTTTTTTCTGTATTTGAATTGGGTTGTTTGTCTTTTTATGTTAAATTTTAGAAGTTCTCAATATAGTATAGATATTAGCTCCTTACCAGGTAAATTATATGCAAGTGTTTTTCCAATTCTTTGTGTTTCTTTTTTACTCTATTGATAGTGTCTTTTGAGACACACTGTAAAAATTTTCTTATAAAGTTCAATTTGTCTACATTTTCTTTTGTTACCTGTGCCTTTGGTGTCATATCCAAGAAATCATTATCAAACCCAAAGCTTTTGCCCTATTCTTTCTTCTAAGAGTTTTACAGTTTTAGGTCTTTTATATAGATCTTTGGTACATTGAGTTAATTTTTGTTTATGGTGTTAAGTGAGGCTCTAACTTAAGTCTTTTACATGTGTATATCTTGTTTTTTTAGCACTATTTTTGAAAAGACTGTGATTTTTTTTTTTCCCCTGTTGAATGGTCCTGGCACTTTGGACAGAAATCATTTGACCATATATGCAGAGGTGTATTTCTAGACAGTTTATTCTGCTCCTTTGGGCTATATACCTATATTTTTCCCAGGACCACACAGTGTTGATTGTTGTAGCATCATATTAAGCTTTGAAATCAAAAGTGTCCATCCTCAAGCTTTGTTCTTTTCAGAATTGTTTTGGCTACTTGGGGTCCATTGATAATCCCTATGAATTTTAGGGTGGATTTTTATATTTCTATAAAGAATCATTGTGTTTCTATAGGAACTAAATTAATTCAATTTGTATAGCATTGACATTTTAATAATACAGATCATCTTTAATTTAAAATTTATAATTTTGTCCCCGTAACCCATCAAAAATTAAAAAGATCATGAGTTGATAGTGCATTTAATACCCCTAAACTTCCAAATATTATAGCTTGGCCTTGCCTACTTTAAAAGGATGATTTTTGCTTTGGATTTTTCATCCATGTCATTTATCATGTTAAAGTCAATTTCTTCTATTTCTTGTTTGTTGAGTGTTCTATCATGAAAGAATGATAACTTTGTCAAATGCTTTTCCTGCATCAATTAAAATAGTCATGTGGTTTTTAGTCCTTCATTCTGTAAATATGGTATATTACAGCGATATATTTTTATGTGTTGAAGGATGTTTGCATCCCAGGAGAATAATCCCACTTGATTTTTAGTATATGATTATTTTAATATGCTGTTGAATTCATTTTGCTAGTATTTTGTTAAGGATTTTTGTATTAATGTTCATAAAGGATGTTGCTCTGTAATTTTCATTTGTCTGGGTTGAATATTGATGACCTTATAGAATGGTTCAGAGAATATTCCCTCCTCTTTAATTTTTTTGGAAAAGTTTGAGAAGGATTGGTGTTCATTCTTCTGTAAACGTTTGGTAGAATTCATTAGGGAAGCAAACAGTTCCAGGGATTTTCTTTGTCAGATTTTTTTTTTCTTATTTGTTCTTCTTAGTTGTGGGGCTATTCAGATTTTCTCTTTTTGTGGTTTGTATTTAGGAATATTAATCTGACTCACACAGCCAGAGCTGAAAAAAAAGGAGTTATGGGTTGTCACCATATGATCTTTCCTAGGTGCAATATTTTCTACATGATTTCAGATTGCCATGGAAATATTTAGTTTCTTGAAAAAGACAAAATATTTTAAGTATAATCTAGAATTTTAGAGAATAAATTGTTCTATATGGCTGAATTTGTCAAAATGTCTGGCTCCAATGTGAACATAAAGATATTTTCATTTTAATTGTCGAGAATTCTCTAGGGAAATTGCCTTCCTTCTTTATGTAGGATATAGTAAACATAATTTGAGTTTTGTTTTAGCATCCAGACCATTATTACAAAATCAGTTTTTGTATTTTTTTCACAGCAGTAACAGCTTCCAGAGTTATTGAAGTGTTTGGGGCTCTTAGCATGGTGTTAGTCATGTTTATTAGCTTTTTTCTTTTAGTTTTTCTTCTTGCTATCTCACTGTCATCTTTGCCTCATAAAGACAACACTGTATAAATCCTTCATCATTTTTTCAAGCTTGCTATTTCCCAATATAATGTGCTTTGAACCAAAATATGTAGCATATTTAAGTTGTATATAATATAAGAGTAGCTAGGATGTGACTAAAGGGATGAGGAGCTTACAAGTGAGTAAAGGGCACAAGCTTAATGTGTTGATTCTGATTTTTAACTCGCTGGCCAGAGACCTATGTATTTTCTTCAAATTGATAAATAGCTGATTTACTTGCCTAGAAAATTGAGCCCAATGCCTTCTATTCTTTGTGGGGTATAAATTACAAAGAAAGCAAGATTGAGAAGGAAGGGAAGGTGAGGCTAGGAAGGTGTGTCTTCACAGAGACCCTGTAGACAAATACGTCACAGGATGCTGGATGCTTGGGGCTGGTGCACTGGGACGACCCAGAGGGATGGTATGGGGAGGAAGGAGGGAGGAGGGTTCAGGATGGGGAACACAGGTATACCTGTGACGGATTCATTTCGATATTTGGCAAAACGAATACAATATTGTAAAGTTTAAAAATAAAATTAAATTAAAAAAATAAAATTAAATTAAAAACAAAAATAAATAAAAACAGGGGGAAACCACATAGGGAGAGATTAGTCTGAGCTGGATATGAGTAGGATAATGTTTCTGGGAGGAATATTCTAACACTGAACTTATTCATAATTTCACTTGAGGCTCACAGCCTTCAAAACAGGACCCATCTTACTATTTGGGGTAAGAATGTTGAACCAAGGACTTCCCTGGTGGTCCAGCGGTTAAGACTTTGCCTTCCAATGCAAGGGGTGCATGTTTGATACCTGATTGGCGAGCTAAAGTCCCACATTCCTCGTGGCCAAAATACCAAAACATAAAACAGAAGCAGTATTGTTACAAATTCAACAAAGACTTTAAAAATGGTCCACATCCAAAATAAATCTTTAAAAATTATTTGAAAATTAAAAAAAAGAATGTTGAACACATGTTAGTAAGCAAACAAGAGAGTTTGTGCTTATCTTCAATCATGAATTTGTTGGATATTTGTAAGGAATATGCAGATGTTAAGACCAATACACTAAACCTGTCTAAAGCAACTAGCTTGGAAAGTCTTAAAACCAGATATAATTAAACTTTTTCAAAATTCAAAAAAAAAAAAAAAAGAATCTCTGTAGGAATATAATGGGGCTTTATGACTTCAGTGTTTCATTGGTCAACATTGCTTCCCAGAGATCAGTTACTGTACACACACGTCAGCTGTGCAGTTCCTTCTCTCAGAGCAATTACCAGAGACACCAGGTTTCAGAACGGCAGTGACAGCGACCGCGCTCAGTGTTGACACAGTCTGCAGGATGCAAGGGAAGTGTGCGCGGGCCGTCTTCCCCGTGGGGCCTGGAGAGCCACTGCACTTGTTTGAAATCACAGCAGGCCCCTTGTCTTTTCTGGGACCCCTGGGAACTGAGACTCCCCAGGAATGAGGCCCGAGAGCCTTACAGGATCATGGGGCAGGCTGCTGCTGGCTTGATTCTCTGTGAGACAGGAGAGTCTGAGCGCCACTAAGGCAAAGAGCCAGGCCATCCAAGTAGGCTGAGAGGAACAAAGCCTTTCCCCCTCTGAGAAGACAGACCCCGCGCTCCAGGAGCCTACTTCTAACGATGACAGAAGCCCCCTTAGGCCTTCAGAAATGCTCCTGGTGCCAGACCATCTTTCTCAAGGATCAGCATAGCACCCAACCGAAATGCATAACTGAGAGATCCTCTGCTCGCAATACCTAGATGTAAGCCTAATTTGTGTTTTCATTGGGTGAGGAAACACGTAAACAGTCTAAAGTGCAACCCCATCTTTCTCATTTGTTTCATGATCAGTAAACATTTTGATTATAGTTTTCACTTTCAACATAATATGCATTGTTTTCCTTATTTGTGTAATTTTTAGTGTTTATGATGATTTGACAGGGCACATGTGGAGTGAAAAGGAAAGCAGACATCAGAAGTTTTTTAGATGACTTATTGTGGTGTTTTGTGGAGATTTGCCTCAGTGGTTATGCCTGGAGATTGAATTATTAGTTACAGACTGATCATAAAACCACAAATTAGAAGTTATTTATCGAGTTTTTCTTATGCAGCTATTGAATTAACTTTACGTTGAAGTGCCAAGATGAGATGGCATTTTAAATATGTATCATGTCTCTTCTATAGCAGGCAAATAAATAAAATCAGTTTGTTTCTGATGCTCTATGATTTTAATAATTTCTGCTTAAAACTAGTAGTTTTTTTAGGTGCAGGCCCTCTGTCCCTGGGTCTGCCCAAATAAAACTTAGTGGGAAAACCAAAAAAAAAAAATTAGTATTTTTTGCTGCTCTGAAAATAATTCTGTGTGGTTGAAACACAATGAATTACCAAGCAAGTACTCCAACACCAACACAAAGATTATTAGTCAACTTCATAGCACACTGTAAACCCAATAACGGTATAAATAATAGCATATTTTAATTTTACGTTTCCACCAAGCACTAGGCATAAAAAAAGTCTTCTCAATAATATGCTAATAAAACCTGGGAACTTCCTTTAAAGGAATCATTCTGCCTTTCCATTTATTCCTTAGCTAATACTACTGTTTTTATCAAGTCATTAAAAAAAAAAAATAGTTGCTTGAAAGAAAAAGAATGCATTCACATGGGCTTTGTCTCTCTGCATTCCTGTGTCTTTCCAACAAGGGGCAGGACAGGGCTTTCAATAATCCTAACTTCTGGGCATCTGGAGAAAACTGTTTGTTCCAAATCCCTACAAATGCTGAATCACAGTATCTGAGGAGGGTGATGGTGATTTTGCTATGGAAATTCAGTGAGAAATAATCTTAACATTGACTGAGGATTAAGTAAATGGTGAGAAAATGGAGATCCCCTTGTACCCAGCAGTCCTTATAACTGCTAATTTACTACACGATGCTAATTAAATGAAGTTAGCTTCATAATAGCAATGTATGGTGCCTGCGTAGGAAAGCTGTTAACATAATTATATCCCTAACATAGGGGGCAAAGTAGATTACAATTATTAGAAAGCCATGGGATACAGGCTACTGCGAGTGTTAACAACATTAGGAAGTGGATTCACAATCCTACATTTCCCATATGCAATGTATATTTTATATGTATGTTTCTGTTCATTAGATGGCACCTAATAGAGATATTTGAAATTATGCATCCTTCTCTAAGTGATCAATTTTCAGATTCTGAAGAGAGAGAAAGTGTGTGTATTAAGTGTTTATGTAGGTAAAATATATTTTGGTGTGCAATTTCCTGCCTTGTCAAAATATTACCTCTTTTGAAAGATATATGATGTGACAGTTTTATATCAAACCATAAATAAAAATTGATCTATAAGAATGAAAGTACCTTAATATGCAATATTGAATTCCACGTCTTACATACATTCTACCTCTTATCTTCTACCATGGCAACATATTACTAAATATCAGTCAAAAACTCCAGACTGAAAAAGGACAAATCCTCAAAGGTAAAGGTACTTTCAAAGACAGTTTGCCTTATTAAATATTACTGACATTCAGTAATACCCTAACTTCAATATTTCAGAGAGAAAAAAGTTTGTCATAACAAACGTACTCATTTTTTATAAACTTGTTTACTTTTTTAAATTATCAGTTTTAACAGTAGATATGCAACTTATGAAAAAGTTAAATACAATTTAAATAAAGGTATAATTTCCAGAATAAATATGAGCAGATATAAAGCTGCTCATATTTGATGAGCATTTTGTTGATGGTATTCAAACATCAGCAAAATGAAAAACAATTAGTAAACCAAAACAGGCAAGCTGGTCATATAAAATAAAACAAATGTTATAAACATTGTTACTGTTGAATTCTACTGGTGAAACTGAAGTTGCTCAGTCGTGTCCGACTCTTTGCGACCCCGTGGACTATAGCCCGCCAGACTCCTCTGTCCATGGGATTCTCCAGGCTAGAATACTGGAGTGAGTTGCCATTCCCTTCTCCAGGAGATCTTCCGGACCCAAGGATTGAAGACAGGTCTCCAGCTTTGTAGGCAGACGCTTTACTGTCTGAGCCACCAGGGAAGTCTTCTACTGGTAGCCTATATATAAAATTATACATAATAGATACTAATATATGATAGTATATTTATATTGTATTATCATCAACATATCTTAATGTGTTATTGGTAGAATATCCACATACAACATAATTCAGTTGAGGAAGATAAACATTTTTTTCTTATTAGGGAAGTGAAATTAAAAAAAAAAAAATCTCCATCAGGCAAATTGTAGAATATTCCCATTCCAGAACTAAATCATTAACTTTGTAGTATGATTTTCCTTATACCCAGAAAGACCCATTCTTAGAAATTGGGCTTAATCAGGATCTTCTGAGGCATTTAACCAGGTAGTATTTGAAAACAATAAACTAGGGTTTCTATTTGAAAGGAAAATGGAAAAATAATACTGACAATAAAACAAACACTGTCATGGTATAGATGCTTTGTTTTTAATTTTAAGAACATTAATTGACTTCAGTTATCTTTTGTTTTACATATAAGCCTATAAGCCTGTTTCTTTCATTTTAACTTTTTCTCTTTAATTTTCAAATGTACTTACAGGTTTTTCAAATTGTTTCAATATTTTTCATTCAATGGGTCCTTCATTAATTTTATTCTTATTTATGTTTTTCCTGTTTTTTGTAACAGTTTTAAATTTTGCATTCATCTCTTGCAGTGCAAATTTCATTTTCAATAATGAATAAATTCTAAGTAATAAAAAAGATATAATTTATGGAATTTGGTATTTTCTTATAGTTATTTCAGGTTATAGGTTTGGGTTACTAATTTATTGTAATTTTTTTTTTCTTTTCCGTTCAAGCACTCAGTCAAAGATAGGCAACTCCTCAGCTTTCCTAAGTGGTATACTGTGCCTCTAATTTTCAATTCTTACATGAACCATGTCAAACACAAACAAGTCTGGGCACTAGTTAAAGTGCTGAGGACACATTTTATTCAGTGATTAATTATTGCAATTGGTAAGAAAGTCCCCCGTAAAATCCTGTTTTTGCAGAGGTGACAGAATTTTAAGGGGAGAGAGAGAGAGGAAAGAAGGAGAACTGTAAGAACTTGAGCAGAGGCAGGGAAGTGGAGATTTACAAAAACCAAGGATGTGGGGTTGGTCCATGTGACTAGGCATCTGGGTTTTCTAAGTGGTACTTCTGAAGCCTAAGCTTCTACCCTCCCACAGAGACTCAGAGACAGAGGCCCTGTGCTCAGATGATGGCTGGAGGAAATAGTAAATTCTTTTGGCAGCCTTAAGCTTTCTCAGGTAAGCGTTTTAAAAGGAACTGAGGTCTTCTTAGGTATATGATCTTAAGCTGGTAGAAACGATGCAACGATGGTAATATTTTTCAAGTTACTTAGTGTGTGTATGTATGTGTGTGTGAAGTAGGAGGGGTATGAGTCTATGGATAAAATCGTTTGTGCTGATTTCCTGCAATAGCTTTTAGAAAGTAAAGATTGAGTCCATTCAAGAAGAGAGCTGAGAGAAGCCTAAGTAGCGTTTGGTCAAGATGAGTTTTTGTTGTTCATCACTTGGAGTTTCAGCAGTTCTGCTTTCCACAGTGAAAAGCTACATTCTTCTTAGACTTCCTGAAGCATTTATCTTTTGGGTCAAGTTTTGGGAGAGTTATCCCCAGTGAGTTTCTTCAGAGTTAACACAAGTGTGTTACTCACTTGGATTTTTCTCTTCGGATTCATGGTGGTTATTGTGGACTCTAGAAAAATGGTATAGATGATTATACATAGAAAATTGGCAAAACAGAAATAGAGTCACCGATGTAGATAACAAACTTACGGTTACCTAAGGGTAAAGGGGGTGCTGGTGAGATGAATTGGGAGGTTGTGATTGACATATGTACACCACTGTCTATACACCACTAGGTAACTAATGGAAACCTACTGTTTAGCACAGGGGACTCTACACAGAGAGAGCCATGGTGACCTAAATGGGGAGGAAGTCTAAGAACAAGAGGATATATGTATATGCATAACTGATTCACTTTAGTGTACCTCAAAAACTAACAATATTATGAAGCAACTATACTTCACTAACAATCGTTTAAAAATTGTATGCTGTTTGAAAATTTATCACATTTTAAAGTTGAATTTTCTAAGAGATAATAAAGGCCAATCCACTTCAGCAGAATAAGTAAAAAATTAAAATAACTTGAAATATAATATCATATTGCTAGAGGAATAATAGAGATAAGATGTTTTGAAAAAGTTGTTGATGTTTCCAATCAAATATTTTTACCAACTCAAATATGTATCAATAGTTGACATAATTAATGAATGAAAAATATTAAATATGATTACAATTAAATTCAATAAATATTTATTAAAATGGTTTTTCCAAAACTAAATTGCTGCTAAATCACTTCAGTCGTGTCTGACTCTGTGCGACCCCATAGATGACAGCCCACCAGGCTCTCCCATCCATGGGATTCTCCAGGCAAACACTGGAGTGGGTTGCTATTTCCTTTTCCAATGCATGAAAGTGAAAAATGAAAGTGAAGTCGCTTCAGTCATGTCCGACTCGGTGCGACCCCATGGACTGTAGCCCACCAGGCTCCTCCATCCATGGGATTTTCTAGGCAAGATTAATTAGGGGTATAAATATACAACACATTAGAGTTGAAATGTTAAAATAGCAGGACTGATTGGAAATAAACAACCTAATAAATTCAGCTCTGTTGCCCTAATATGGTTGGTAGCACCTTCAAAATTATTTCTGTTGCTTATATGAGGACTTTTTAACTCCAATGCATATAATGGAAAGGATGGTAGACAGATATTAAGCTGTACGTTAGTATGAGAATGCTAAAGCAAACTTTTTAACTAAGAATTGTTAATTAAGCTATTCTGAAGTAGTTTTGGGGTAGCTAAAATATTATCCTAAAGTGTGTTTTATTCTGTCAACCAAATAAACTAATTTGCATACACTCATCTCACATGCTAGTAAAGTAATGCTCAAAATTCTCCAAGCCAGGCTTCAGCAATACGTGAACCGTGAACTTCCAGATGTTCAAGCTAGTTTTAGAAATGGCAGAAGAACCAGAGATTAAACTGCCAACATCCGCTGGATCATTGAAAAAGCAAGAGAGTTCCAGAAAAACATCTATTTCTGCTTTATTGACTATGCCAAAGCCTTTGACTGTGCGGATCACAATAAACTGTGGAAAATTCTGAAAGAGATGGGAATACCAGACCACCTGACCTGCCTCTTGAGAAACCTGTATGCAGGTCAGGAAGCAACAGTTAGAACTGGACAAGGAACAACAGACTGGTTCCAAATAGGAAAAGGAGTACCTCGAGGCTGTATATTGTCACCCTGCTTATTTAACTTCTATGCAGAGTACATCATGAGAAACGCTGGACTGGAAGAAACACAAGCTGGAATCAAGATTGCTGGGAGAAATATCAATAACCTCAGATATGCAGATGACACCACCCTTATGGCAGAAAGTGAAGAGGAACTAAAAAGCCTCTTGATGAAAGTGAAAGTGGAGAGTGAAAAAGTTGGCTTAAAGCTCAACATTCAGAAAACGAAGATCATGGCATCTGGTCCCATCACTTCATGGGAAATAGATGGGGAAACAGTGTCAGACTTTATTTTTTTGGGCTCCAAAATCACTTCAGATGGTGACTGCAACCATGAAATTAAAAGACACTTACTCTTTGGAAGGAAAGTTATGACCAATCTAAATAGCATAAAAAAAAGCAGAGATACATGTATACCTGTGGCAGATTCATTTTGATATATGGTAAAACCAATACAATATTGTAAAGTTAAATAAAATAAAATTAAAAAATAAATAAAATTAAAAACTTTTAAAAGGCAAAAAAATAAATTAATTAATATATCAACCTAAAAAAAAAAAAAGCAGAGACATTACTTTGCCAACAAAGGTCCATCTAGTCAAGGCTATGGTTTTTCCAGTAGTCATGTATGGATGTGGGAGTTGGACTATAAAGAAAGCTAAGCACTGAAGAATTGCTGCTTTTGAACTCTGATGTTGGAGAAGACTCGTGAGAGTCCCTTGGACTGCAAGGAGATCCAAGCAGTCTATCCTAAAGGAGACCGGACCTGGGTGTTCATTGGAAGGACTGATGCTGAAGCTGAAACTCCAATAGTTTGGCCACATCATGCAAAGAGTTTACTCATTGGAAAAGACTCTGATGCTGGGAGGGATTGGGGACAGGAGGAACAGGGGGCAACAGAGGACGAAATGGCTGGATGGCCTCACCAACTCGATGGACGAGCGTTTGAGTGAACTCCGGGAGTTGGTGATGGATAGGGAGGCCTGGCGTGCTGCGATTCATAGGGTGCAAAGAGACACCACTGAGCGACTGAACTGAATGGATAAGCATATTTAATAATCATGAGAATTGTTTAACAATAAAGTCTTTTCAGTCTTCACTCCTTTGTGCATTTCTCTAGCATCTCTCATTTGTTTGTTTGTTTTTTTTCCTTGCTTAGAACTTTTCAGTAATCTTCTCACCACTGTTTCTAAATCTTTGCTTCTAAAAATTTGAATCAAATTCAGACAATTCTATAAACTTCATTTCAACATTAGATAATAACTTACATATAGCATATTAGCAGGCACATTTTTTATCTCAATGTGACAATACTTAAACTCAGGACAGATATATGGCAAATCTCTAACATAAACAAAAATTTCCAATAAAAAGAAATGAAGTCAAACTTTTAATCATTCATAAAGGTGAAAACATTTTGGTCAGAAGGATTTCTAAGTGATCAAATCTGATCTAACTTGCCCTTATACTGAGTCATACTCATATAAACATTTTAAGGCAACAAATATTTAAGAAGTAATATGTACTAAATGAAACCAAACACAAGATAGTGAACACCTTTAGTCTAAATGACTATTTTCTGGTTATACTTTGGGGTTTTAAACCCATTTTTTATTATTTCAGCCAGATGCCAAAAGAATTGTAAAAAACTCTCTAAGAATTTTTAAGGAAAAATACTTTTATAGTTAGAGTGTGCCATCTTGAAAAACAACAAAGTTTGTCTGCAAAAATTAACTTGGAAACCAAAGAGAACTTTGTTAAAAAACATGATGGTTGTATGAGTGGTTGGATGGATAACCCCATTCATCACCATGACGTACAGGTAAGATCAGAAGTCACACAATTAATCCTTCTGAAAAGTTTTATTTACATATCTTTAATAAGGTTCTCTGCAACATAGTATTAACCAATGGATTTCAAGTAGAATAAACAGAAAACGTGTTTATTTTTTTAAACTAAATTTTCTTTGTGCATAGTTGGAGCACACATAACAGTTGTATAATTCTGTTGGCAATCTCATATTTATTTCTAAACTAAATATTTAGAAAATATTATTTTAGCTCTTAGCCACTCCCACCTTTATCAATTCTGTTTGACCCAGAAATCAATAAAAATATAGTACTGCAATCCCCATTCTCACAATTAAACTTAAAAAATATTTTTTATTTTCATCAAAGCAGCTATCTAGCCAAATTGGTAGTTTTTCCTCCAAATATTCAATATTCTCCTTATCTAAGCTTATGATATTCTACTACCTGAAACTATTTCAAACAGTAATTTCTACTCTGCTGTAAATAGCTATATATTTAAATCAGATGTTTCACATTAGTAGCAGTGGTAGATTTAAAACTGTGGAATGTTTTCTTCCTGTCCTGTCTAGTGTTAAAGATATCTAAATTGCTTTTAACATTTTAAAATCTGCATGTTTAATACAGAATTGAGATTTTCTGGTTCTCATAAAAATTGGGATGTCTGCTATCTCTCGGTCACCTTTCATGCAGAATCCTCTCCAACTGAGAGGCCCTTTCCATGTTAGGACATATGCATGTACTTCACCTACTCAAGAATGCTGCTTCCACTTAAGCTGTGTATTGAGTCCCATGGGCATTTGAGCTTATAATATTTAATCTGAAAACTATCTTTAATCTCATGTTGTTCTTTGATGACTTCCTGACAGTGTCATGAGCCTGGCAGTGATTTTTGCTCCCATCCTCCTCGCTCTCTTACTATTTAAAAGGTTAACTTGAAACGTAGCATAAACATGATATGGTTTAGCTAAATTGCTAAACTCTCAAGTGTATTATAAATCGATTAAACAGATGGACCATATTTTGTATCAAACTATGTGCCGTGCTATTTAGTAAAATACCTAACCACATAATGATTTTTATAAGAGAGTGTGCTATTCCACTATGGTTTGATATTTAAGGAAATGCTTCTAAATTTCCAATAGAAACTCATTTAAAATGAATGTGTATTACAGAGGGCTGGGCACTTCAGGGTTATGTTGTTCTCCTCAACATGTTATTGCACTCTTTCAGAAAGCTCACAAGAAAATACTCGGTTTAATTCGGGCAATCATGTTCAAATACCAGTTTTGGTTCCAATAACTTGAGTTAAATATTTGCAAATAATTTGCAGAATGAGGACCCAGAGAGGGAATATAGAAAATTGGCACAGGCATCAATTTTCATAACAACAATTTTCCTCTGCCTCAGTCATGAGTCATATACGCTATGGAAATGCAACTAAAAATTCAGAGGGCACATTATATGCCATGAGAACTGTAGTTTCATTAAGTAGTAAATTGAATATGTAAGAGAAAATACCAGGAATGAAAAAATTACACCACGTAGATTGTAGAAGTCAAAGGGCTTAGACTTTAAATTGTGACCTCAGAGTCTTCAAATGTAGTTTCGGTTCACTTCAGTTGCTCAGTTGTGTCTGACTCTTTGAAACCCCATGGACTGCAGCAAACCAGGCCTCCCTGTCCATCACCAACTCCCAGAGCTTGCTGAAACTCATGTCCATTGAGTCAGTGATGTCATCCAACCATCTCAACCTCTTTCATCCCCTTCTCCTCCCGCCTTCAATCTTTCCAAGCATCAGGGTCTTTTCAAATGACTCAGTTCTTCACATCAGGAGGAAAAAGTATTGGAGTTTCAGCTTCAGCATCAGTCCTTCCAATGAACATTCAGGACTGATTTCTTTTAGGATGGACTGGTTCAATTTCCTTGCAGTCCAAGGGACTCTTACGAGTCTTCTCCAACACCACAGTTCAAAAGCATCAACTCTTCGGTGCTCAGCTTTCTTTAAAGTCCAACTCTCACATCCATACATGACCATTGGAAAAACCAACGTTGACTAGATGGACCTTTGTTGACAAAGTGATGTCTCTGCTTTTTAATATGCTGTCTAGGTTGGTCATAGCTTTCCTCCCAAGGAACAAGCATCTTTTAATTTCATGGCTGCAGTCACATCTTCAGTGATTTTGGAGCCCCCCAAAATAGTCTCACAATATTTCCACTGTTTTGCAGTCTTTTTGCCATGAAGTGATGGGACCAGGTGCTATGATCCTCCTTTTTTAAATGTTGAGCTTTAAGTCTACATTCTCACTATCCTCTTTTACTTTCATCAAGAGGCTTTTTACTTCGTCTTCACTTTCTTCCATAAGGGTGGTGTCATCTGCATATTTGAGGTTATTGATGTTTCTCCCGGCAATCTTGATTCCAGCTTGTGCTTCTTCCAGCCCAGCATTTCTCATGATGTACTCTACATATAAGTTAAATAATCAGGGTGACAATATACAGCCTTGACGTACTCCTTTTCCTATTTGGAACCAGTCTGTTGTTCCATGTCCAGTTCTAACTGTTGCTTCCTGACTTGCATATAGGTTTCTCAAGAGGTAGGTCATGTGGTCTAGTATTCCCATCTCTTTCAGAATTTTCCACAGTTTATTGTAATCCACACAGTCAAAGGCTATAAAGCAGAAATAGATGTTTTTCTGGAACTCTTTCTTTTTTGATGATCCAGCAGATGTTGGCAATTTGATCTCTGGATCCTCTGCCTTTTCTAAAACCAGTTTGAATATCTGGAAGTTCACGGTTCAGTACTGCTGAAGCCTGGCTTGGAGAATTTTGAGCATTACTTTACTAGCGTGTGAGATGAGTGCAATTGTGCAGTAGTTTGAGCATTCTTTGGCATTGCCTTTCTTTGGAATTGGAATGAAAACTGACCTTTTCCAGTCCTGTTATACTTCTTTGTAAAAACTTCTATATCTAAAATGAAAAGTTATTGATACATAAATATGTTATTTGAGAGGTTAATTACAACAAAGAAATTTCAATGGAAAAAAAATCAAAGATTAGGGGTAGAGATAGAAGTTGATTTTTATACATGATGGTCTCCATATTACAATTATTTTGTGAAAAGTCCCATCATTTTGAAAGCTCAGTTACTTGAAAATGTTGAAGTCATGGAAGAAAGAATATGAAAAATATATACCCAAGAAAAAGAAAAACATTTGACTGTTGTGCAGGGAAAGCAAGTATTTCTCAAAATTTGAAAAAGAATTCAAAATTACCAGTTAAGTAAACGGAAATAACATAAGAGGAAATTTACCAGCGCAGGTGCAAATATTTTCAGTCCTGAGTACAATCCAAACACAGGGCTGGATGAGAACTTATGAGGCCTTACTGGAACTCAACACCATTGCCTAACAAGAGATTTGACCTTCCTCCAAGTGAGCGGTATACATGATCAAACACTGATAATTTGTGTTACTGCAAAGTTTCCGGGAGTTGGTGATGAACAGGGTGGCCTGGCGTACTGCAATTCATGGGGTCGCAAAGAGTCAGACAGGACTGAGGGACTAAACTGAACTGAACTGAAAGTTGATTTTGGTGGCTCAACTTTAGTTAATTTTATTAGTCTGTAAAAAGAATGAAAATGTTTTGTATGATGAAATCAGAAAGCAAAAATTTTTCTCAGAATGGCACAGGATCAGATTTTTTAAATTGGTTTTTCCTCTTGGCACACTGAACATTGACATGACCCTAAACTTAAGTAGTTCAACTGAAAAGAGAGAAGATATTCAGGTACAGAAATCTCATAGTACTACTCAGCAAGACTTAGACAGCAACTCTAGTAAAAGAAGAGAACCTACTTCCAAAATAGATACTGCTTTATCAGGAAAACTCACTGGAATACTGAATAATAATTTTTATTGCTCACAAAGTGATTTCTAATAATAGTATCAATTATCAGTTCAGTTCAGTTGTTTAGTCGTGTCCAACTCATTGAGACCCCATAAACCACAGCACACCAGGCCTCCCTGTCCATCAACAACTCCCAGAGTTCACCCAAACTCATGTCTACTGGGTCAGTAATGTTATCCAATTATCTCATCCTCTGTTGTCCCCTTCTCCTCCTGCCCTCAACCTTTCCCAGCATCAGGGTCTTTTAAAGTGTGTCAGCCCTTCGCATCAGGTGGCCAAATTACTGGAGTTTAAGCCTCAGCATCAGTCCTTCCAATGAACACCCAGGACTGATCTCCTTTAGGATGGACTGGTTGGATCTCCTTGAAATCCAAGGGGCTCTCAAGAGTCTTCTCCAACACCACAGTTCAAAAGCATCAATTATTCGGCGCTCAGCCTTCTTCACAGTCCAACTCTCACATCCATACATGACCACAGGAAAAACCATAGCCTTGACTAGATGGACCTTTGTTGGCAAAGTAATGTCTCTGCTTTTGAATATGCTATCTAGGTTGGTCATAACTTTCCTTAAAGGAGTAAGCATCTTTTAATTTCATGGCTGCAGTCACCATCTGCAGTGATTTTGGAGCCCAGAAAAATAAAGTCTGACACTGTTTCCACTCTTTCCCCATCTATTTCCCATGAAGTGATGAGACTGGCTGCACTAACCCTCACTATTTGAATGTTGAGTTTTAAGCCAACTTTTTCATTCTCCACTTTCACTTTCATCAAGAGGCTTTTTAGTTCCTCTTCACTTTCTGCCATAAAGGTGGTGTCATCTGCATATCTGAGGTGATTGATATTTCTCCCGGCAATCTTGATTCCAGCTTGTGCTTTTTCCAGTCCAGCGTTTCTCATGAAGTACTCTGCATAGAAGTTAAATAAGCAGGGTGATAATATACAGCCTTGACATACTCCTTTTCCTATTTGGAACCAGTCTGTTGTTCCATGTCCAGTTCTAACTGTTGCTTCCTGACCTGCATACAGGTTTCTTAAGAGGCAGGTCAGGTGGTCTGGTATGCCCATCTCTTTCAGAATTTTCCACAGTTTATTGTGATCCACACAGTCAAAGGCTTTGGCATAGTCAATAAAGCAGAAATAGATGTTTTTCTGGAACTCTCTTGCTTTTTCCATGATCCAGAGGATGTTGGCAATTTGATCTGTGGTTCCTCTGCCTTTTCTAAAACCAGCTTGAACATCAGGAAGTTCACGGTTCACATATTGCTTTAAGATCTACATTTTTCTCCCAAGGTTTAAATTTCTATGAATTAGTTACTGCAAAATGCAAATTAAAATATTTAAGAGGTATTTTGTAATTAGAGTCTGACATAGTATATAGTCACATGGATCTCTGTGTGTTACAGTTCTCAAATGCTGACAAGCTAGTAGACGTCTTTTTTATTTCACTTCATTAGAGTGTATTTAGAATGATCTAGATCCTTAGAGTTTTGATTCTAACCAAAAAAAACTTAGAAAATCAGTAGATATGTGAGATCTTCCATACACAATCACAGTTTTGATATCTTCATTTGGGTTTATGTCAATGTCAAATATTTGAAATAAAATAAAAAGGCAATGGCACCCCACTCCAGTACTCTTGCCTGGAAAATCCCATAGACCGAGGAGCCTGGAAGGCTGCAGTCCATGGGGTCGCTGAGGGTCGGACACGAGTGACTTCACTTTCACTTTCACTTTCATGCATTGGAGAAGGAAAGGCAACCCACTCAGTATTCTTGCCTGGAGTATCCCAGGGACAGGGAGCCTGGTGGGCTGCCGTCTATGGGGTCACACAGAGTCGGACACAACTGAAGTGACTTAGCAGCAGTAGCAGGAGCAAGATGAAAGTATTAAGTTTCCCTTACAGTTAAACTACATTTCACTTTAATAAAATTTGAAGCTTTGAGATGCCTTGAATATATTTTTCAGCAGACATAGATTTCTGAGTATATGTATTTCAGTTTTCAAAGCTAGTATTCGTTACTCAATGACATTAAATTCAATATAGGTATAAAATATTTAAAATAGTTATAGTTTCTAACAACAATGTTCACTAATATTTATATATATATATATATATATATATATATATATATATATTCATTGAATTGATCAGGGAGAATGAAAGACAGTGAAGATAAACAACAAAGAAAAGAGTGTGGAAGCCAAAACTGCTTGGGCAGAATGAGTGACGCCCTTAAGTAGATAGCTCATCTGCCTTCATGCATACCAAACAGAGTCCAGGAAAATGAGGCCGCAGAAAGAATTGTAGGAATGGTAGACAGACAAAATATCTGTTAGAGGTACTTGGGAACATAATTCAACTTTACTTCTCTATATCATCAAAACAAAGAGATCTTCATTCCTCTACTAGGGGTTATTAGCACATGTGGTGATGGCATGGGGAAAGTCGTCAAATAAAGGCATCAACAGACAAAACAGGTGAGGATGCAACACTGACAGTGACTGCAATGAACAGGCAATTTATGAAGTCTTCCAAATGACTTAAACAAAAGGGCCTTGAATAGAAAGAGGGGGAAATGGGATTAGTGCCAAGTAGTAGTCTATAGGGTTCCAGAAAAATGTCTATTTCTGCTTTATTGACTATGTCAAAGCCTTTGACTGTGTGCATCACAGCAAACTGTGGGAAATTCTGAAAGAGATGGGAATACTAGATCACCTGACTTGCCTCTTGAGAAATCTGTATGCAGGTCAGGAACCAACAGTTAGAACTGGACATGGAACAACAGATTGGTTCCAAATAGGGAAAGAAGTACGTCAAGGCTGTATATTGTCACTGTGCTTATTTAACTTATATGCAGAATACATCATGAGAAACTCTGGGCTGTAAGAAGCACAAGCTGGAATCAAGATTGCCAGGAGAAATATCAATAACCTCAGATATGCAGATGACACCACCCTTATGGCACAAAGTTAAAAAGAACTAAAGAGCCTCTTGATGAAAGAGGAGAGTGAAAAAGTTGGCTTAAAACTCAATATTCAGAAAACGAAGATCATGGCATCCGGTCCCATCACTTCATGTCAAATAGATTGAGAAACAGTGGAAATAGTGAGAGACTTTAATTTTGGGGGCTCCAAAATCAGTTGCAGATGGTGACTGCAGCCATGAAATAAAAAGATGCTTGCTCCTTGGAAGAAAAGTTATGACCAACCTAGACAGCATGTTAAAAAGCAGAGACATTATTTTTCCAACAAAGGTCCATGGAGTCACGGCTATGGTTTTTCCAGTAGTCATGTGTGGATGTGAGACTTGGACTATAAAGAAAGCTGAACGCCAAAGAATTGATGCTTTTGAACTGTGGTGTAGGAGAAGACTCATGAGAGTCCCTTGCACTGACAAGAGATCCAACCAGCCAATCGTAAGGGAAATCAGTCCTCAGTATTCATTGGAAAGAGTGATATTGAAGCTGAAACTCCAATACTTTGGCCACCTGATGCAAAGAGCTGACTCATTGGAAAAGATCCTGATGATGGGAAAGACTGAAGGCAGGAAGAGAAGGGGACAACAGAGGATGAGATGATTGGATGGCATCACTGACTCAATGAACATGAATTTGAGTAAACTCCGGGAGATGCTGATAGACAGGGAGGCCTGGCATGCTGCAGTCCATGGGGTCACAAAGAGTCGGACACAACTGAGCGACTGAACTGAACTGAAGTGAATTGAGTAGACTATAGCAGTTTTTCCAATCTATCTAGTGTGAAAGGACAAATTTTTTATTGTTGTGTCTATAAATTTTAATGTGTTGCAGACCCATACAAAAATTGACTGAAAATTATTCACACACTAAAGTTAGATATCAGAACTATAAAATGCCTGGTAAATAACATAGGAGAAAACCTAGATGGCCTTGGATATGGTGATGACTTTTTCGATACAGCACCAAAGGCATAATCTGTGAAAGAAATAATTGATAAGCTGGGCTTCTCTAAGTTAAACACTTTCCCCTCCCCTCCCTGCAAATTGCTATGTTTTCAAGATGAGAAGACAAGCCACAGACCAGGAGAAAATATTTTCAAAATATTTCAAAATATTTTATAAAACACTATTACTATCCACAAAGTGCAAAGAAATAGTAAAACTCAACAATTAAGGAAAAAAGTCAACAACCTGATGAATAGATAGGACAAAGACTTTAACATAAAACTCACCAAGGAAAATATACAAATGACGAATAAACATGAAAAAATCTTCCATGTCCTATAATAATAGCAAAATGCAAATTAAAACAACAGTAAAACACCACTAATTAGAAAGATCAAAATCCAGAACATTACCAACACCAAATGCTGGTAAGAATGTGAAGCAACAGGAATTGTCTTGCTTATCAACTGATGGGAATGCAAAATGTTACAGATGTTCTGGAATATGGTTGGGCAGTTTCTTTTAGCTAAGTGTAATCTTACCACGGGATCCAGCAATCAGACTCCTTGGTATTTGCCCAAAGGAGTTGAAAATGTGTTCACACAAAAACCTGAACATAGGTATTTATTAGCAACTTTATTCATGATTTCCAAAGCTAGGAAGCAAACAACACATCCTTCACCAGGTGAATGGATAAATAAACTGTGATATATCAGGAAATGGAATGTTATTCAGCATGGAAAATAAATAAGCTAAAAAAAAAGGCATGAAAAGACATGAAAGACATTTAAATGCATATTACTGAATGAAAGAAGCCAATGTGAAAAGGCTATGTATTATGTGATTCCACTGTATGACATTCTGGAAAAGGCAAAACCTTATAGACAGTAAAAAAATAAAGTGGTTGCTGGACTTGGTGGTGGTTGGCAGATGAACAGACAGATAACACAAGATTTTTAGGGCAATGAAAATACTCTATAATAATATGATGATGATGGTATATATGTCATTATACATTTGTTCAAACCCTTAGAGTACACAACACCAAGAGTGAATGGTAATGTGAATTATCCACTTTGGGTGATTATGGTGTGTCAAAGAATCCGCCTACGATGCAGGAGAATGCAGTTTGATTCCTGGGTTGGGAAGATCTCCTGGAGAAGGGATAGGCTACCCACTCCAATATCTTGGCCTTCCCTGGTGACTCAGATGATAAAGAATCCACTTGCAATGTGGGAGACCTGGGTTCAGTCCCTGGGTTGGGAAGATCCCCTGGAGGGGGACATGCAACCCACTCCAGTATTCTTGCCTGGAGAATCCCATGGACAGAGGAGCCTGGTGGGCTACAGTCCATGGGGTCGCAAAGAGTTAGACATGAGTGAGTGACTAAGCCCAGGACAGCACATTCATGTGTCAGGTCAGTGGGTATATGGAAACTCTCTATATCTTCCTCTGAATTTTATTGTAAATCTAAAGTATCTCTAAATATATTTTCTTTAAAAATCCAAACAAGTGAATTCAATAATCTTGTCTTTTAAATAAATAAAAGATAAATAACAGTGGGGATATTTGTGATGAAGAACAGCAGTCACTTATTTAGTAATAAATACAGTTTTCCATAAGGTACAGTTTCTCTAGCTAATTTCTTTAAAAAAGTATTTGTATACGGATATAGGTATAGATATAAGTATATGTATAATCATTCTCCAGGAAAGACAACATGAAGTTCTACTTGTGTGTATGTTGTGGTATGCTACTCACTGCAAGACAGGTTATTATCTAATTTCTAAAATGTATCTGAGTACCTATGGAGCATTTCTCTTTTTTTCAAGTGCTGGAACACAGTTGCTATAGAAACTCGGTATGTCATTGGATAGTAATTTAGAAAACTCATAAAGCCTTCTTGAAACACACAGATTAGAAATTTTGTTTGATTGGTTTAGGTATTTGAAATGCATTCCTGAAAAAGAATTGAATAACTCTAATCAAGTAAGTGATATTTCTTATTGCCACCATTTTTCTTGTACATTTCCTTACCCAGAGTCAATAGTCTGTGATGAATCGTTAATGAATGAAGAAAGCAATCTTAAATAGATAAATTCTGAGTTTACAAATACACACACACACACATATGTATGTTTGTTTATATATACTACGTTTGCATGTGTTTAAGTATATACATATGTATACTTTTTAAATTTTTAATTAATTGCAATTCAAAGCTGTAATTAATAATTTCATGGAAGTTAGCTAGTTAGTATATCTGTGAAGGTGGGAAAAATTCTCCACAAATAACTCAAGCTCCGTATTGAAGCATGTGAAAAATATAGGCTGACAATATTAAAATAGCTTCTATTATGTCAGTCTGTCCCTTTATGTCTGTCTACCTATTAATAACCATGAATATATAAAATGTCAATGTATGTGAATTTAATTGTGGATAAATGTGATATTATAAGATTACAGCAGTCTATTATCCATGGAATTTCCTATTTCTTAGAAGTTAATAGGTCTTCTTTAAATACTGATTTCTAATTCAAAACATAAAAATTAGGCCTACACTGCCTTAGTTAAAGGCATGTAACGTAACACAGTTGCCTGCTGAAATCAAGATCTGTCTTTATAGCTCAGTTGGAAAAAAGGGCAATTTAATGACTTTTAGGAAGATTCCTAGACAAAAATGGTCAATAATTGTAAAGAAAAGAACAATACTAAAACATTAGTATTTCTCTAAGAATTAAACCTAAAAATAGTGTATTAAAGCTGAAAAATCAAAACTGTATAGGCAAATATAGATTCAATTATTAAATGTATATTATATAAAAATTTCATCAGTCACCACTTACCTTATTTCAGAGTGCCTGAATATAGAGCAGATATGGAATCTTGAGTCACTTAACAAATAACTTGAAGCTGTATATGTTTTATCTGAATATTTGTATCCAGCATGAAGCATGCTGTTGTTCAGTCACTCAGTCGTGTCTGAGTCTTTGCGACCCCATGGACTACAGCACACCCGTCTTCCCAGTCTTTCGCCAGGATTAGAGCTTGCTCAAACTCATTACCATTGAGTCAAAGATATCTAATAGCTGTTGAATGAATACGTGTAACTAAATGCGAAAATAGATTGTGATTTGTTGTTGAGACTACAATTCGAAGTTCTGTTTTCTTGAGAAGCATACCGGAGAAGAAAAATGTCTTTAGCCTAATGTCGTAGTATGTCAGTTCAGTTCAGTTCAGTCACTCAATCGTGTCCAACTCTTTGCGACCCCGTGAATCACAGCACGCCAGGCCTCCCTGTCCATCACCAATTCCCGGAGTTCACTCAGACTCATGTCCATCGAGTTGGTGATGCCATCCAGCCATCTCATCCTCTGTCGTCCCCTTCTCCTCCTGCCCCCAATCCCTCCCAGCATCAGAGTCTTTTCCAATGAGTCAACTCTTCGCATGAGGTGGCCAAAGTACTGGAGTTTCAGCTTTAGCATCATTCCTTCCAAAGAAATGGAAAAGGAAATGGCAACCCACTCCACTATTCTTGCCTGGAGAATCCCATGGATGGAGGACCCTGGTGGGCTAGACTCCACGGGGTCGCAAAGAGTCAGACACAACTAAGCGACTTCACTTCACTTTCCAAAGAAATCCCAGGGCTGATCTCCTTCAGAATGGACTGGTTGGATCTCCTTGCAGGCCAAGGGACTCTCAAGAGTCTTCTCCAACACCACAGTTCAAAAGCATCAGTTCTTCAGCACTCAGTTTTCTTCACAGTCCAACTCTCACATCCGTACATGACCACTGGAAAAACCATAGCCTTGACTAGACGGACCTTTGTTGGCAAAGTAATGTCTCTGCTTTTCAGTATGCTATCTAGGTTGGTTATAACTTTTCTTCCAAGGAGTAAGCTTTTAATTTAATGGCTGTAGTCACCATCTGCAGTGATTTTGGAGCCCCCCAAAATAAAGTCTGATACTGTTTGCACTGTTTCCCCATTTATTTCCCATGAAGTGATGGGACCAGATGCCATGATCTTCGTTTTCTGAACGTTGAACTTTAAGCCAACTTTTCACTCTTCACTTTCACTTTCACATCAAGAGGCTTTTTGATGTCATCATCAGTAAATAATATGGCACATTTATGATGCATTTTATTTCTTTTTAACCTCCAGTATTATTGAAATGTTTTCTATTTCTAGAAAAAGTATGAGTGAAAGTGAAAGTGAAGTCGCTCCGTCGTGTTCAACTCTTTGCAACCGCATGGACTGTAGCCTACCAGGCTTCTCTGTCCATGGGATTTTCCAGGCAATAGTACTGGAGTGGATTGCCATTTCCTTCTCCAGAGGATCTTCCTGACCCAGGGATCGAACCCAGGTCTCCCGCATTGTAGACAGACGCTTTACCATCTGAGCCACCAGGGAAGTCATAGTACTGTTCTTTATTGTTTGATGAATTTGCATTGAGACAAAATTATAATACCAATAGTACTAAAATCTGGTCAATTGAGAGAATGTAGCCATTTCAGTATTAGAAGGAGGTGATCAGACAAGTCTGTGAGATTCACCTAATCTCATATTTGACAAGACATGGCCATGGGTCAAAAGTTTTAGAATGACGTGGAGCATTTGGAAAAAAATCAGTTTCATGGACCAGTGTCAGACCTACTGGGTAGATTTTCTGAAGAAAGTGAGGCCCAGGAAATGATTTTTAAAAGACCCCAGGGGAATCATTATATGCATTCAAGTTTGAGAGGTACTGACCTCCCAGATAGACCTTAAACCAAAGAAATGGGTTTGATTTTTCAGTCCCATTTCTCACTCATTTTTCTGAATGGTATATTTATTACCAGGCAATTATTCTTCAAATATGCCATTGAATAAAAGCAATTAAAAATCACTGCCAAGTACTTGCATCAAATTAAATACATTATTTCTTGCAGTGGGTCAATAAGATACTTTGAACATATAGTGACTCTAGAAAATCAGTTTCTATGAAAAAGTTCACTTCTTCCTGAGAAACATCTCTGATAATACTGAAATAAGACCATGTTTATCTGACATTCTCAAAAGTCACTTATTTTCATAGTGTGTTAGGATATTAAGTATGGTTTAAGTTATTCACTGAAAACCTACACACATAATAATAATAGAATGAAAATTAAAAATAGAAATTTGTCCCCTTTGACTACGCATTTTTATGCTAAGCAGTCTTCCCTAGGCCGCTGTTCATATTAAATCACAAATACAAAATTAAAATATATTAGGATACAGGTATTTATTTAAAATACTACCTAATATTTACAAAAAATTATTAGCAAAACACTTCAGTGTCTGCCAAAATCTGTGCTTTAAAATACTGTTTCTGCAAGATTCTTCTTGAAGCAAAGTGATTCCATGGTCAATATGTTTGCAATGTGGTATACCATTTTGTTCTTTTTGAAATTATAACATCAAGGGTTCAGAGATGTTCTGCAATAAAGATATCAGCTTTAATTACCACCTAATTATTTTTACCCTAAATACTCCCTGATATTGCATTACAGTACCCTCTGATGTGATAGAACTGGTAGTATATACAATATACTTTGCAAAGCACTATATGTAATATAATATTTTTTAAAAGTAATCACCAGGATTGAACTATTTTCTGCTCTAAATCCAGAAGAAGCTATGTTTATATGTTTAGAAACTTTGTATTAATATTTGAAATATTATAACTGGATATTATGTTCTAATTTGAATATAAATTTCTTATCAAAACTTACTGAAACTAAGGTAAATTATTTTTGATGTGAGATTGATAGACCCTAGGAAAGATTTTATCAAGTTCAAGTTAGATTCAAATGCTTACAAGTTAAAGAGAGAGTGAATTTGTTGAAGTCACATTGAAAATATTTTAATATTTTTGCTTTTGAAATACAATTTAGAGTTTGAAATTTAAAAAACCCAAACCAAAATATTTAGGCTGCATGGACATGGCATATCTGACACTCTTTAAGAGGAAGATATTATTCAGTTATTATAATTTTCATTTTTCTGCCTTGTTTCTCTGACATCATAAACTATTATCTATCCTAATCAGTGAATAAGGGGAAAGTAATGGTAAAACCCAGGTTTGCTCCTGGGTCGGGAAGATCCCCTGGAGAAGGAAATGGCAACCCACTCCAGTACTCTTGCCTGGAAAATTCCATGGACAGAGGAGCCGTGTAAGCTACAGTCCATGGGGTCGCAAAGAGTCGGACACGACTGAGTGACTTCACTTCACTTCAATGGTGAAACATCACTTTTTATGATATTTACTGTTACCAGTCAGTGGACTTTCCTCCAATTTATTTTTGAATTACATGTAAAACCCTTATTATGAAGAGACATCACCATTTAGCTTTAGGCCTAAAATTGTCTCTTTCTTTAAGCTGTGATATGTGAAGAATTTGTTGTTTGTATTATGTATATATATTATATATAATATATATATGTATATTTGTCCCACTTTATAATTTTATTTTTTCACCTCTTTGATGAAAGTACATATATATATATATATATATATATATAAATATATAATGTGATAACATAATATATAATGAAAGTGATCAAAGATTAAAACATATACATTGAATATTGTATTTTTAAAATTAAAAAATGACAACTTTAGTAGGAATTCCATGAGAAATAATTTTAAAATGCCAGCCCCCCACTGGGTCTTAATTCTGAATAAAAGTTGATTGGAAAGATTATTGACATAAAGAAAAAAGAGAAGAAAATGCATACAGGTAAAAGCAGTGAGTCCAATTTGTTATATTTTTCAGTGTACATTAGGCTACCATTTTGGGGTATCATAAATATGGGTTAAAATAAATAAGAGATTGTGCTGAAAATGAGTTCTAAAAATGTGAATTTGAAATGTGTATGAATCTGATGTCAGGAGGGAAAAAGGGGACTCTATCAGTACTTTAAATGTTGTATCTGAATTGTGTTTTAGCTCTTTTAGGACCATTTAAAATCATTAGTACTTAGTAGATTTCTTTCAGAAATCAAAATATATATATATATATATATATATATATATATATAATATATATATCAATACTGCATTGTGACTTAGAAACTTTTCTTTTAATTTCACACTTGAATAATACTTCAGTGTTGAATGCGGTAATTTAGGAGTCGACTACTTCCATTAATTATTATGAATTTGGCTCCTTATGACAATCCTTCTCATGATATATGCTCAACAAATCTTCAGAGTCTCTGACATTGGTGTATACTTAATGGAGAAGAGACATATAGCCAGGAGATCTGTAGAAGTTTGTTTTCTTTTATCACACAAAAACATTGATTAACCAGACTGAATATGATTATTGCAAAATAGTTAATATCTCAAAATTGTTAACCTCTCAAAAGTGTTTATTTCTCAAAAAGCATACATCCTTCATTGTTAAACTAGGTCAGAAAATATAAGTATAGGGTGGGCCAATTGCTTTGGATTTCAAAAGGCTTACCTTTCAAATAATCTATTAAAAATTGGGGTAGTTTTTTTGTCTCTTATTTTTTTTTTTTTTGTAGAAATCTTTCTAAAACCAGTTTTGACAATTCACTTAGTCTTCTACAAACAACAAATGTTGGCAAGGGTGTTGAGAAGAGGGAACCCTTTACACTGCAGGTGGGGATATAAATTGGTGCAACCATTATGGAAAACATTATGGAGGTTTCTCAGAAAACTAGAACTTCTACTACCATATATCCCAGAAATTTCTCTTCTGGTAATATATCAAAACAAAACAAAACAAAACACTAATTTAAAATATACATGAACCCCAGTGTTCATAGCAGTATTATTTACTTGGAAATAATTTTTATTAAAATTATTATAAAAATAATAATATTTACATGGAAACAGCTTCAGTGTCTGTAAACAGATAAATGTATAAAGAGGTTATAGTATGCATATATGTACACACAAGCATACAATGGAATACTATTAATCAATAAAAACGAATGATATTTTGCCATTTGTAGCCACACAGATGGACTTGGAGGACATTATGCTAGAGATAAGTCAGACAGAGAATGATAAATACTGTATGATAGGCTCAAGGATGTACTGTACAACACGAGGAATGTAGATGATATTTTATAATAACTGTAAGTGGAAACTAGCCTTTAAAAATTGTATAAAAATGAAGAAAGAAAAAAAAAATGACCTATAACTGAATGTTTGAAATTCTTATAAAGCAGTATCTGTGCTTGTGTTTTCTAGGTATGGATACTGGAGTATTTACATAAAATGGGTAAAATATGATATTTTTAACTTAAAATAGTTAAAGAAAAAATACATAAAGCTAAAACAGCAAAACATTAACCTTTGTAAAAATCATATGTATGATGTTTTACAAGTCTTTATACTTTGCTGCTGCTGCTGCTGCTAAGTCGCTTCAGTTGTGTCTGACTCTGTGCGACCCCATAAACGGCAGCCAATCAGGCTTCCCCGTCCCTGGGATTCTCCAGGCAAGAACACTGGAGTGGGTTGCCATTTCCTTCTCCAATGCATGAAAGTGAAAAGTGAAAGGGAAGTCACTGAGTAGCGTCCGACTCTAGCAACCCCATGGACTGCAGCCTACCAGGCTCCTCTGTCCATGGGATTTTCCAGGCAAAAGTACTGGAGTGGGGTGCCATTGCCTTCTCCGCTTTATACTTTAGTTTATGATTAATATTTTATGGTTAAAAATTGAAACAAACCAGTAAACAAAAACACACATAAAACAGCAAAAATAAATCAAGAGTAAGCCTTTCTTTTTTATGAAAGAAACCCTTTTAAAGCTAGACAAAAACTAAAACTTAAAGGAGAACCAATTAATTTGGTGGCATAAAGTGATAAAAATTGAAACTTACCTGCAAAATCAATATTGAAGACACAGTAGAAAGACAAATTATAAATTGGAAAAAAACTGACACCCAGAAACCTACACAAATATCAGTCATTTATTTTAGATAGTAGTCACTTGCAAGTCATTAAGGAAAAAGAAGCTGGTCAAATTGTATATGCTTAAAATATTGCTAGTGCCACATTATTAACTCTTGCAATAGCCTTAGGAGTTTCTGCTTCCCTGCATTCTTCCTAGGCTCTATTATTGTCAAATTTAATATGCATTCTCTAGCAGGTAAAAATTTTGTCTGTTTCTTATATGTAGTTGTGAAAGAGGTGTGTTTTCATGCACACTATTTGTTCTTTCCCATTAGTTAATTCTCTACTTGTGTAATTATGTGAAAAAATACCCCCCCCACACACACACACACATACACAGAGCAAGTGTATCTGTGGGAAGTAGAACTCCCATAAGACTAATATTTTACTGTATTTCATTTTGGACTGTTTTAAATTTTTTTTAATGTTTAATCCAATTTTTAAAGTCTACTTTTCATTCAGTTGATCTTCTCAGGTGGCTCAGTGGGTAAAGAATCCTCCTGTCTTACAGGAGATGCAGGCACACATGAGTTCGATCTTTGGGTTGGGAAGATCCCCTGGGGCATGGCAAACCACTTCAGTGTTCTTGCCTGGGGAATCCCAGGGACAGAGGAGCCTGGTGGGCTACAGCCCATAGCGTCACACAGAGTTGGACACGACTGAAGCAACTGAGTATGCGTGCCTCCATTCCATTATTACAAAATATTGACTATATTGCCTATGTTGTCCAACATATCCTTGAATCTATCTTACACCCAGTAGGTTGTACACCCACTTTCTCACTTCTATATTACCCCTCCCCTTCCTTTTGTAGTCTTTTAATTTTTAACATGAGTATGTTTTATTATGAATCTTTAAAAATATTCAAGTTACACAAGCTGTGTTATCACTATAACTATAAGCTTGTTCTAGTTATAGACTGATAAGATATTGTTATTAAATAGCAACTAGTAAGTCTTCACTCACAATCAAGTGGTTTCTGTTTTCATGTTGTTGTGCACAAGTGACTTGAAATGTTATCAAATAAAAGCATGTTGTCAAAAACAGCAAAATGAGCCCTAGACCCATTTTTACCAGGAGTGGGAATAAAACTGAATACATCAGAAGTGCTCAAGTTGAATGGTCTTAAATTCCATTTTGGATTTAGGTATATTCACTGAGATCACCTTTCATCAAATTACTATCACTGATTAGATCCAGATATTCTTTTGCTACCTTGAAAATTCCTGTGGGAAAAAAATAGTTTTGGGAAAAAAAATCTTTTAACTATTGAATATGTCTTATCTCTTTAGTTGTAACATAAAATGCTTTCAAAATTAGTGGTTTACTTTTTTTAAAGTTACCGAAATTCATGAAATACTTTGTCTGAGTTATAAATTTCCTAACAAATGCAGACAATTATATCTCATATCCAATCCTCCTCCTTCTGTTTATAGGTTGAGTTCATTTATTTCATGTTAAACTTTGATAGCTTTTTTTGTGTTTTTGATGGTTCAACCACTGAATGCAGTAGATACCTCCAGTAGTTTTTATAGAATATTGCTGACTTAATCTAGAGTCAGCAAGCCTGTGAACAAATGTATACCAATGCTGTGGTGAATCAGGGGTTCCAGAGTAGACAGTGAGGAGAATAGACCACAGTAGTCTGTCACCGGGCCGTGCGTATGACGTGTCCAGCTTGCTGAGTGCTGGAGGCAATAGCCGTGTCTGCTTGTGTGCTTTGCCTGATGAGCTACAATGTGTAACAGCAGGAGCAGTAAGGTCAACAATACCAGATGTGAAAGGACCTCAAGGCTGATTCTCTTCCCAGATTTAAGCCAATTTTGGAATAAAAAAGACATGGGTTCAACTTAAGCAGAATTTATGTTCCTTTTAGAAACTCATTTTTAATTAAAAACCATTTAATTGATTACCCAGGCTATTGATTATTTAATCAATATATTTGATATATCTAATCAATATTTTGGATTATCTAATCAGTAGATAACCAGTCTAACTGATTACCCAGGATTCAGAGGCAATATGTTAGAGGATATTTGTTAATTCCAGGAAGAAAATACAGTTAATTCTCTAACATTGAAATCACTACATTATTATCAAGCTACTTTTGTGTACATTCTTGACAGTCAGGTGGCCTATTCTATGCATTCTAAAGTTATTATTATGCCATAAAGGGGAGAATCCAAAAATACACTGAGATTGAGATGGATGTTGAGTCTTACTTCTGATTTTAAGAAATTTCCCTACACTGAATAAAAGTGGTAAAAATAGGGACTGTGCCTCATGAAGTTATGGTATTTATCAGACCCCTTCACTCTTAAAAGAATTTGTACAATTATCCAGTGATGTTTTCTTTCCAAATGCCCAAATTGGTAAGCTAAGGCTATAGTTTTCTTTATGAGCCTTAGCTATGTTCCAGTCTTCCAAGAGTTCGATAACTCTTGGAAATAGCAGCCGAAATAACTTTGCAGTGTGTTTGATCTGACTTTACTAGAATTTTCGAGTCCTAGTCATCTGCAGAGCAAGTGTTTATTTGAATCATCCTTCACCAGTCTGGTTCATCAAACTTCCAGTCTGTGCTTTGCCTCTCCCTGCTCTGAATTCCCAGGTCAGTGAATCTGTCTAATCTTAATATGTGGAATGACTCATCTAATATTTGAGCTGCAGTTTAGCCATGTGACAGATTTATTTGCAGCAGGAGAAGAAGAATGAATTAGATGATAGACTATCTTAAGGCGTCTCTTCTACTTTCAATGTTGCTATGTATCTTTCATTACTTTTAAGTAGAAAACTCATAATTCACTGCAAGAACAGTAAAATGGAAAGTATATGCCATGGCATTTCAAGATACAGATTCCCCGTTTTACACATGCTTGATTAGTATATATTGTCATTAGACAGAAATTTCAAATTTTTAAAGATGGAAAGAAATCCAGATTCCTTACAAAGAGGAATGTTAAGAAAAAATAGAAATGAGGTAAATTACTGTTGATAAAGAAGTTAAAAATACTGGCAGGTGGCTGCAGGATAGCCAGATGAACACAGGAGTTGATCTTTAGTTATGTTTTCTTTAAATGAAATCAGATACATTAGCTTGCTCTTTTTAATCATATCTAATTTGTTCTTTTGTTTTTTGGATACTACTCACTACTGGTTATAAGGTACAGTGGAAAATAACGGTAAATAATAAATATCCTCATATCTAGACAGAAGTCACCCACTAAATAAATAAATAAAGATACTCACAGAGAACATGTCTGATCAGAGTTCTTTCAAAAGTCACGGTTGTTTGCATTTATTTTTTTTTTATTCTTGCTTTTTGATGCCCTTTCTTTACTTAAGGAATAAAATTGAGTTCACCTTGGTGAGAGGTGAGCGGGGAAACACAACCACTGTCCCTTTGATTCACTCATTATCTATGTGTTTCCATCTTTCTGTCATACTTGAACCCGAGAAATAAATGAATTTATTGAATTTGTAATGGTTTCTTTGTTTATGTTCAGACTTACTATTAAGACCTCTTTCCATGCTTCCCTAAATGCTGCCATGACTAGCAGAAACAATCTTTCCTTCCATGACCATATTTTTCATTTTAGGAGAAAAATCCACTGATAAATTTCCTTATATTATCTATTTCCCACTGCACACCTTTGGGAAATTACAGGCTTCATTTTCAGTATGAGAAATAGGTGAGAGCTCATTTTTAAAGCAAAATTAAATATTGCCCTCTAGAATTCTGTCATACTCTCTTTTTTTCTGATTTGTGTATATACACATTCATACTCCAAGGGGCACTACATCTAAAAAGAAACAAATAAGCCTGCCATTTATGCCTGTAAACAGAGAGACTGATGGTTGCATGCATGATATGAACTCAGAAATTATGGCTCAGCTTCTGCAGAAGCATGAGAAAATCATATAAACTTTTGGGGCTGGAGGTTTTCATCCATTTAGAAAAGCACAAATTCCATGTCAAATGTACAGCTTATTGAGATAGGGTCATGCTGCCTGAATGAGATATTTTTTATGCCTAATCCCCCAAATTTCTCTGTGGAAAGTTAGAGGGGCTTTGAATTTTTCCTCTCTTTTTTTTTTTTTTGTCTGTATTACATTTAAATAAAGAATGCATTGTGTAACTTTTCTAGGCTTCAAGAGAAAGACTCTAGATAGACTATAAATACAGTGAATCAGAAAATCACACAGAATTCAAGACCAGGTAGGCAATGATGTTACTATCCAGTAATATCTAGGTATGCTCAGCTTCAGTGTTCTGTAGTGGGGATTTGATGTTTCTATTTTGCTATCTCTGATAGTAACATGGGCCACAGATCTACTATACCTCTAAGTAGCTTTGCTTGATAAATACGAAAGAAGGAGCAGTGTTAAGACTGTAGCACAGGAAACCCCCGAGCTTCTTTTGCATCCAGACGTCCAAAAGGATATAGAAAAGGAAAGGATATTTCTCTGTAGACATTGAAGAGAGTAGAACTTACAACTTTTAAAATCTGAGAATTATGCTTATAGCCTTTCCTCATGTGTTTCTAATCTTTTAAAAAATGGCATGGCTTTCGCTATTTGCCAAGTTCTAAATTCTTGGTTCCCTAGCAAAAGCTTCATGTGGAGCTTCGCTTTTCTGAAAGTAAAATATTCCTTGTATTTCAGAAATGTTGATGAATGCAACACTATGAACACCATAACATTTATACCATATTTGTTTCTATTTTAAATTACATCATGAATATTTAATATATTGTATGAATGCTAGGTCACTTCAATCTTGTCTGACTCTGTGCCACCCATGGACTGTAGCCAGCCAAGGGCCTCTGTCATGGCATTCTCCAGGCAAAGATACTTGAGTGGTTTGCCATGCCCTCCGCCAGGGCGTCTCCCCACCCAGGAATCTCTTATGTCTCCTGCAATGGCAAGTGGTTTCTTTACCACTAGTATCACCTGCGAAGCCCTTAATATATTATGCAGAAGTAATTAAAATCAGTGAAGGAGAGAAACACTATTCAAGAAATTGTTGGGGCCAATGGGCTAAAAAAAGATTGCAACAGAACAAATGACAAATGAATAAGAGTCAAAAAAGAAATTTTTTAAAAAATGGAATGACAGGTAAAATGTGTGGATATTGCCTATGCTCATAGACTGGGTAAGGTCTAAGTATATAAAATTAAAGAATAAAATAATGAAAAAATTTGATAAATTTCACTATATGAAATATTGACAATTCTATGGAAATAAGTGAACACCCAGAGGAAGTAAAAATATAATTGGCAACAGTAAACAACAGAGGAGAGTAAACTTACACCCTGATGCTGGGAAAGATTGAAGGCAGGAGAAGGGGATGACAGAAATGAGATGGTTGGATGGCATCAGACTCGAGGGACATGAGTTTGAACAAGTTCTGGGAGTTGGTGATGGACAGGGAAGACTGGCGTGCTGCAGTCCATGGGGTCACAAAGAGTCAGACACAACTGAGTGCCTGAAATGAACTGAACTGAAATGTACACTTCTGACATATAAATGCTAATGCTCTTATTACACTGAGAAATTTTTACAATAAAATGAATTAGATTTAGTACAAATATGGGCAATGAGCATGAAGAAGCAGTTAATAGCTAAAGACGGTGAATGGCCCGTTAACAAAGTACAATCAAAATCACTTATAATAGCAAGACTGTTCAGTTATGAGATTGCTATTGATCAAACTTTGATAATAGGTTTTGTTGTCAACTGTTTGAAGGGGAACATATTACTCTTCCAGAAAAACGGCATGTATAAATTGATGTAATCTTACAAATGCTGAAATTCCTTGAGTAAGTATTTCTAGTTCTACAAATTTACCCTAAAGTTATTGCAGAAAATAGTATAGGAATATACTTACAAAGATTTTCACTGAAAAATTATCATTTATGTGCTCCAATAAAATTGTGGTTTAATAAATCTCCCTGCCTTCATAAAACAATTTTGTTCAACTATTCAAAAGTATCAGAATTATCTTTGTATTCTAGTATGGAAAGAGATATAACATTTATTATTTAGCAATGAAAGCAAGTTGTGTGCGGAAAACTTTAAAAATTGGAATGGATATTAGTATTTTGTTAAGAATAGGTACTGAGGCCCTACTTTGATGTGATACATTAGCGAGTATCATATTCCTTAAAATAATAATCATTAATATATG
The DNA here is from genome assembly GCF_029378745.1 of Bos indicus. Taxonomy (NCBI): domain Eukaryota; kingdom Metazoa; phylum Chordata; class Mammalia; order Artiodactyla; family Bovidae; genus Bos; species Bos indicus. The sequence goes on from NC_091766.1 coordinate 105,345,135, forward strand.
TCAGTGTACAGCATTATAATTTTTGACATCTGTATGTATACTACAAGTCTAATTGCCATCCATACCACAGTTCTAATTGCTATATATCACACCAATTTTTAGTCCCACCAAGCAGTGTTTGAGGATTCTTTTTTCTTTACATCATCTCCAACATTTGTTTCTGCTTGTCTTTTTAAAAATTGCGTTTGCAAATAGGTGAGAGGTGATACCTCTTAGTGCTATTGATTTGCATTTTCCTAATAATTAATGATGTTGAACATCTATTCCTGTGCCTTTTTACTGTCTTTGGAAAAATGTCTGTTCCTATCTTCTGCTCATTTTTTCAATTGGACAGTTTGATTCTTGCTATTGAATTATATGAGTTTTTTTTTTTTTTTAATACGTTTTGGATGTTAACCTCTTAACAAATATATGGTTTACAAATAGCTTCTCCCATTCAGTAAGTTGTCTTTTTATTTTGATGATGTTTTCCCTTGTTGTGCAGCAGCTTTTGTTTGATGGATTCCCGTTTGTTTATTTTGGCTTTTGTTTCCCTTCACTTTGGAGTCAGATTCACAAAAGTATTGCTTGTATTTTTCTTTTTGTGTGTTGTCCTTGCTTAATTTTGATATCTGTTGTAGTAGTGGCTTCGTAAAATACGTTTGGAAGATTTCATGTCTTCAGTTTGTTGGAAGACTTTGTGAAGGATAGGTATTAAATCTTCTCTGGATGTATTGTAGAATATGTCAGTGAAGCCATCTGGTCCTGGGCTTTTGTTTTTGGAAAAGTTTTGATTACTGGTTTAATCTCCTTACTAGTAATTGTTCTATTCAGATTTTCTACATCATTAAGATTCAGTCTGAGAAGATTGTATGTTTTTAGGAATTTATCCATTTCTTCTAGATTGTCCAATTCATTGGTGTATAGGTGTATATAGTCGTCTCTTATGAACCTTTGTCTTTCTGTGGTATCAGCTGAAACTTCCCTTTCTTCTCTGTATTTGTTTTCTCTCTTTTTATGATGAGTTAGCTAAATGTTTGTCAATTTTGTTTATCTTACAAGAACCAGCTCTTAGTTTCACTGATCTTTTCTATTTTTTAGTCTCTTTTTCATTTATTTTTGCATGGATCTCTATTATCCTACCTTCTTATAATTTGGGGCTTTCACATGTTCTTTTTATAGTTCTTAAGTGTTAAGTTAGATTGTTTATTTGGGATTTATCTTGTTTCTTGAGATATACCTGTCTTGCTGTGACCTGGCACTTAGAACTGTTTTTGCTGCCATCCAATGGATTTTGCTATATCGCATTTCTGTTTTCATTTGTTTCTAGATTTTTTTAAAGATTTTTTTCTAAAAATAAAGTACATTTTAAAGTCTTATGTTAAAGTCTGTTTTGTCTGATATAAATATTGCCCCAGCTTTTTCTTTTTGTTATCATTTGCATGGAACAGCTTTTCCCATCTGCTCACGTTCAGTCCACTCATCTTTAGATCTGAGTCTTCTATGGGCAGCATATAGATGGGTCCTGTTTTTTGTTTCCTTATAGATGTTATTTTTTTTTTAATCTATTCAGTCACTCTGTGCCTTTCAATTGGAACATTTATTCCATTTACTTTTAAAGTGATTATTGATGGGCATGTGCTTATTGCCATTTTATATGTATTATTTGGATATTTTATGGTTCTTTTCTGTACCTTTCTTATTTTTTTTGCATTTGGTAGTTTTCTTTAGTGTTATATTTATATTCCTTTTTCAATTATTTTGTATATTTACTGTAAGTTAATTCCTTATGGTTACCATGAGGATTACATATGACATTCTATAAGTAGTAGGCTTATGTTAAGTTGGCAGCAATTTAGATACAAACACATTCCAAAGCTTCATATTTTATTCCATCACCCCCCTATATTTTATACTTTTGATGCCACGTTTTAAATTTTTTAATTTTATGCATTCCTTAAATTATTATTATAATTGTAGTTTCTTTTTCCTACTTTTGTCTTTTAACCTTTATGCTTCCTTTCTAAGTGAGTGACCTTTATTACTGGATTGGCCAAAAAATTTGTTTGGGTTTTTCCATTGCAACTTATGGACAAACCCAAACAAACTTTTTGACCAACCCAATATATACTTACCTTTTTCAGTGAGAGTTTTACTTTGTAAGTTATTCTGTTATTAACTAATGAAATTTGTTTTAACCTTAAATAAATCCCTTTAATACTTCTTATAGGCACAGTTTAGTGGTGATGAAATCTTTTAGCTTCTTTTACCTGTAAAACTCTTGGCATCTCCTTCAATTCTGAATGATAACCTTTCTGTGAAGAGGCTTCTTCTTGGCAGTTTTTTGTTTTTGTTTTTTTTTTTCCTTTCAGTACTTAGACTATGTCATGGTACTTTCTTCTGGCCTGGAAAGTTTCTGCTGAAAAATTCTGCTTATAGCCTTATGAGGTTTTTCTTCTACATTAGTCCTTTTGCTCTTGCTCCTTTTAGGACTTTTTTTCTTTTTTATTAACATTTCCCATGTTTTATTATAATGTGTCTTGGTATATGTCTCTGGACTTATCGTATTAAAACTATTTGTGCCTCGTCGACCTAGACATCTTTTTCCTTCCCCAGGTTAAGGAAATTTTCAACTACCATTTCTTCAGATATTTTTTTCTGACACTTTTTCTCTTTTTTCTCCTTCTGGGGTACCTAAAATGCAAATGATACTGTGTTTAATATTGTCCCAAAGTTGTATTATGGTATCTTCACTTCTTTAGTTTCTTCATTTTGCTGCTCTGTAGAGATGATTCTCATTGTATCTCCATTCTACTTAGTTATTTTTCGGTAGTTTTATTTTATTCTTTCAGATGGAACACATTCCTCTTTTCATTTTGGCGAATTTTTTGTTTTTGTTTCTATGTATTAGGCATATCAATTAACTCCCAGTCTTTTTTTTTTTTTTTTTTTTACACACATGTAGAGTTTTATTTTTAAGGTATCTTTAAAAAAATGTATTACTTCTGTAGACACTACTTTTCAACTTGCTTTCTCTCCTTATATTTCATTGGCATATCTCAGGTGAATATAACTCCCAGTCTTAAAGGAATGACTTTATTTAGAAGATGTCCTGTGAGGCTCGGAACAGTGCTGCCTGGGCACAGAGCCAGACGCTCAGTTGGTGCCCTTGTGTGGGCTGCTCTCTGTTTTGCTAGAGCAGTGGCAGCTGGTGGAGTGGTGAGCGGGGCTGCACGTGGATTGTAGCTGCCATGGGTGCTGGGGGTTGGGGCCATTGATTGGCTGGATAAGAGGCCCCAGCAGAGGCACAGAAGCAAGTGGGACTACTTTCAGGACAGAGCATGGAGAATTCCAAAATGGCACATACCAACTGCTGCTGGTGCTGCTAAGTCACTTCAGTCGTGTCCGACTCTGTGTGACCCCATAGACCGCAGCCCGCCAGGCTCCCCCGTCCCTGGGATTCTCCAGGCAAGAACACTGGAGTGGGTTACCACTTCCTTCTCCAGTGCATGAAAGTGGAAAGTGAAGGTGAAGTCCCTTAGTCGTGTCCGACTCTTCGCGACCCCATGGACTGAAGCCCACCAGGCTCCTCTGTCCATGGGATTTTCCAGGCAAGAGTACTGGAGTGGGGTGCCATTGCCTTCTCCACATACCAACTGCAGATATTAGTAAAGCAGCCTGATATCACATAAGTACTTACTGACAGTATAAGTACTGTATTCTTTCATTTTGTTATATTATTTCTTTTTATGTTATTATAGAAATAATACCATTTTAAAGAGTTTTATAAAAGTAAGAGTAAATAAATATGGAAATTACTTATCCCATTGCCTGGGTCAACTCAATAGATTTTAGCTAGCAGTATTCCTGTCATATATATTTTAGATATGCAAATATACTAATAATCACCATCCCTGGAAAATATGTGAGTGTGGGAATAGAAATAGAGAGGAAGAATAGAGGATATCAATTTTGCTTAGTTCTTTATTGTGGGAGTTCTTAATGATAAGTATAGGCTCTTTAATTATAAATCATAAATATTGTACTTTAAATGCTTAATTTTTCACAAAATATTTATTTAGGACCTTATATGGACAAGGAGCATTCTGAAAAATGTATAGAAGTACATGATCCTCTGATACAGTGTTCTTATTATATTTAACTTAAAACATTGAAATCAATAGAAGTGACATATGGGAGGGTATGATAATTGTATCTACTGTAAGCTGAAGAGCACTGATGCTTAATATAATCAAGCAAAAGACACTAAATGATTGAAAACTTTCACTATGACACTCTTATTTTCTCAGCCCCTTAAACGGCTCCCCCTTTCCCTTACGGTAGTCCTCATGTGACATCAGGCTCTCTTTCTCCTGTCACATTTGTTAAATTTAAATTGCTTAGCCATCAGTGTCTAAAGTGCAATAATAATCTCTCTCTTCCAAGAACTGTTTCTAACACTTCCCCAAACTTATGTAACTTTTTATCTTTCTGCAAAAACTATAAAAAAACTACTCTTATTCCTTATGATATATCAGTCTTTCAAAGCTGAACATATAGCATTTTTTAAGAAAGATTATCCCTAATGGTGGGCCTCTCAGCTGGCAGTAGTGGTAAAGAACCCACCTGCTGATGCAGGAGATGTAAGTGACGTGGGTTCAATCCCTGGACTAGGAAGATCCCCTGGAGAAGGTCATGGCAACCCACTCTAGAACTCTTGCCTGGAGAATCCCATGGACAGAAGGGCCTGGCGGACTGTAGTCCATGGGCTCACAAAGGGTTGGAGACAACTGAAGCGATTTAACGTGCACATATGCATCCTTAATGGTGATCAGGTTAGTTTTCCCCCATCACTTTTCATACTTTCATTATATCACACTCAGCCCTTGTCACTTCCTGAATAGCACACAACAGCTTTTAACATCCTCATATTCAATATCCCAAGGCCTGGGCAGTTGAGTAATTCCTTTTGGTGATGAGCATGCCTACTCTGCTTCAAGTGATGCCTAAGCTTTTATTCTCTTTTAGCCTCTTGACTTGGAGAGGGAAATGGCAACCCACTCCAGTGTTCTTGCCTGGAAAAATCCCAGGGACGGGGGAGCCTGGTGGGCTGCTGTCTATGGGGTCACACAGAGTTGGACATGACTGAAGCGACTTAGCAGCAGCAGCCTCTTGACTGGACTATGTTTATTTACCAAGAGCAATAAAAACTAAGGTGAGCTTTAGTGCCAAGTTTCTTATCTATTACTTCTCTATTATTTACTGTCATTTGCATATGATATTCTCAGTTATTCAATGATAATCTGATTTTATGTCCAACTTCTTACATGTACAGATTTTATGATGTAAATATAACTAAATATTTTAAATTCTGGCAGAATTTTACCAAGGACAGTGAATGACTTCATTGATTATTCTATAGCGCTTTGAAAAGTCTAACACAATTCAGCCTAGAACTTTCCCAAAGGACTTTTCTATCAAAAATGATTAGTCAGGACTCCAGTCCTAGCTCTCAGACTGCGATGTCTATACCATTCTCCAGACTAAAGCACCAAGGTTCCCTTGAAGAAATGGCTTATTTTAGGCCTGGGGCAGAAAATAGGCAAGATGAGCCTGAAACGTTGTTCTATTGCCTGAGAATAAAGTGACTAAACATACACACACATAAACAGGTTGATAGGCGAGCTTCCCTGGTAGCTTAGCTGGTAAAGACCTGCAATGCGGGAGACCCTCTTTCAATCTCTAGATTTGGAAGATCCCCTGGAGAAAGGAATGGCTATCTACTCCAGTATTCTTGCCTGGAGAATTTCATGGACAGAAGAACCTAGTGGGCTTCAGTCCATGGGTCACAAAGAATCAGACCCAACTGACCACTTCACTTCACTTTAATGATGTTGAGAAACTAAAAGAGTCACCAGAAGCCAAAACTGGAATAACTTGAGTAGGAAAATAAAATTATATTGCATTATAACCCAAAGTATAAAATAAATATCCATTGGTCTATACTTACATAAGTGAATGATTAAATAAATAAACAACTTTGTGAGGAGAGAAAAATTTCCTGTACAGAAGACTTCAAAATAATGTATGTAATCCTTAGCATTCAGGAGGATCATTGTAACTTAAGTGCGGACTATACACAGTGACTTGCCTTCAAACACTGTAGTGTGGAAAGTGGGAAAGAAGAGAAAGTTTACAGTGGAGAAACATGATAAACATGACCTCAGCCAGGTAATTAAGGTCAAGATCAACAGTGATAAACTATATTAATAGTATGTAGTGAGAAATGCACTTTTCCTGTGATGCTCCTCCACACAAGCCCAAACCCCATAACTCCAGTCTGATAATGAGGAAGAAAATTCAATAAAATTCCAGTAGAGTATAATTCTAAAAAAAACAGCTGACCAGGAAACCTTAAAACTGCCAAACTCATCAGAAACAAAGAAAGTCCAAAAACTTAGCACAACAAAGAAGAATCTAAAAAGACACGGGGAACCTGAATGTGATCCTTAGAAGAGAAAAATACACTAAATAAAAATGAAGATAATCTGAAAAAGTACAAACTTTAGCTAACAATAATATATTGATATTGCTTCATTATTATAATATGCATAATAATACATAGTAATGCATCAATAGTGTTTCAATTAAACTTCATTAATAACCTTATTATTAACATTAATAATGTCAGATTTTAATAATAGGACAACTATACATAATATATGGGAACATATACATATATGTTAGAACTTTCTATTCTATATTCTCAATTTTTCTACACTAAAGTCTCAATTTTTCTACAAATTTCAAACTGTCCCAAAATATAAAACATATTTAGAAAATACAGTCATAAATATAAAAAAGTCTTGTAGACTTTCTAGACCTCATCACTACCACCTTTAAAGAAAATTCTTCTTTCTATCAGGGAGAAGACATTTCAACAGTTCTAACTGTCATATGCATCTTTTTTGTTGAAGATTTTAAACCTAAGGTCAGAGATTTAGTTAGGTCTAATCAAAGATTAGAAAGCAAACAGCATCCACTCAGAATTACAAATGTTTGCTGAGCACTTTCTACAAACTTTTGCTCAGAAAAAGAAAAAAATTAGAGACCAAAATAATAGCTCTTAAGGTTAAGTGGTGGAACAACCCAATAACACTGGCTTAGTCTATACAAAGACACTGATTTTTTCGAAAAAGAACACTAGAAGAAAAATGTTGTTGTTTTAGCTGAAAAGATAGAATTCAAAAGCACACAAATTACAGTCTTTATATGACAGAATGATGCTTTTCTATCATAATTGTCTTTAATATGAGCAAGAAATGTCCATGTAATTGCCATAATAGAATATTCCCTTTTTATTTGACTCTATTACCAATCCCATCACTATCCATCATTCGTTACTTAGAGTAAGATAATGATTTAAATTCTCAGAACTCAAATACACCTAACATTCTGCTTTAGCTTCATACACTTTCTATCTCCAAAGGCAGTCTCTGGATTCCCTTACTAAACTTTTCTGCTTATTGATTCTGGTTCTATATTTTTCCCAAGGGTTATTTGTTTTTATTTTATTGTTAGTAATAGTTATTCAATATTTATCAATATTGATTTGTGTCATTTTTAATCATTAACTTTATGGATATGACATTAAATAACATTTTTATTAATAAAAGTGTACTTGATATAAAATGGTTTATAAATTATAGGTATATTATAGAGTTATAATTTTTAAATATTACACTCCATTCTTAGTTATTATAAAATATTGGGTATATTCCTGGTGTTATATATTTTTATAGCTTATTTTATAATAATTATAATAATTTGTTAACTCTTAATCTCCTATATCCATCTGCCATTCTCTTTGCAACTCCCCAGTGATAACCACTAGGCTATTCTCTATATCTGTGAATCTTCTTCTTTTATGGTATGTTCACTAGCTTGTTGCATTTTTAGATTCTCCAAGTAAGTAAAATCACACAGTGTTTGTCTTTCTCTGTCAGACTATGTCACTTACCATAATCCCCTCCAAGTCCATCCATGTTTTTTCAAATGGAAGTCAAATATTCTAGTCATCAGGAAAATAAAATTTTAAATCTTAACATGAAACTATCTAGCTATTAATTGAAAGTCATATATATCAACAATCAGCAATAATTTAAATTGAATGAAAAAGACAATCAATAGGTACCAACACTGAGATGAAAAAGATAATAGAATTATCTGAGAAAGACTTTAGAAGTAGCCATCACTGACATATTTTATATCCAACAATTGCACACAATTTCAAACATTTTAAAGTGTCACTAAATAAAACATATAAAGAAATGAATGAAAAAGAAACAAGAGACTATAGCAAAAATCAACAAAACTAAAAGCTGGTCTTTGAGAAGATAAATAAAACCAACAAGACTTAGCCAGACTTGTCAAGAAAAAAGGGAGGAGAATCAAGTCAACAAAATTAGAAATGAAAATGGAGAGATCGCAACAGAAAACACAGAAATACAAAGGATCATAAGAGCCTACTATCCACAACTATATGCCAAGAAAATGGACAACTTGGAAGAAATAGACAAATTCTTAGAAAAGTATAACTTTCCAAAACTGAGCCAGGGAGAAATAGAAAATCTTAACAGACCCATCACAAGCATGGAAATTGAAACTGTAATCAGAAATCTTCCAACAAACTAAAGCCCAGGACCCAATGGCTTCACAGATGAATTCAACCAAAAATTTAGAGAAGAGCTAACACCCATCCTACTCAAACTCTCCCAGAAAATTGCAGAGGATGGTAAACTGCCAAACTCATTCTATGAGGCCATAATCACCCTAGTACCAAAACCAGACAAAGATGCCACACAAAAAAAGAAAACTACAGGCCAATATCACTGATGAACATAGATGCAAAGATCCTCAACAAAATTCTAGAAAACAGAATTTAACAACATATTAAAAAGATCATACATCATGACCAAGTGGGCTTTATCCCAGGGATGCAAGGATTCTTCAATATTTGCAAATCAATCAATTTCATTAACAAATTGAAAGATAAAAACCACATGATTATCTCAATAGATGCAGAGAAAACCTTTGACAAAATTCAACATCCATTTATGATAAAAACCCTCCAGAAAGCAGGCATAGAAGGAACATTCTTCAACATAATAAAAGCCACATATGATAAACCCACAGCAAGCATTATCCACAATGGTGAAAAATTGAAAACATTTCCCTTAAAGTCAGGAATAAGACAAGGGTGCCCACTCTCACCACTACTATTCAACATACTTTTGGAAGGTTTAGGCACAGCAATCAGAGAAGAAAAAGAAATAAAAGGAATCCTGATTGGAAAAGAAGTAAAGCTCTCACTGTTTGCAGATAACATGATCCTCCACATAGGAAACCCTAAAGACACCACCAGAAAATTACTAGAGCTAATCAATGAGTATAATAAAGTTGCAGAAAGGATATAAAATTATTACGCAGAAATCCCTTTCATTCCTATACACTGTTACTGCTGCTGCTGTTTAGTCACTTCAGTCGTGTCCGACCCTGTGCAACCCCATAGACAGCAGTCCACCAGGCTCCCCTGTCCCTGGGATTCTCCAGACAAGAACACTGGAGTGGGTTGCCATTTCCTTCTCCAATGCATGAAAGTGAAAGGTGAAAGTGAAGTCGCTCAGTCGTGTCCGACTCTTAGCGACCCTATGGACTGCAGCCCACCAGGCTTCTCTGTCCATGGGATTCTCCAGGCAAGAGTACTGGAGTGGGGTGCCATTCCCTTCTCTGTCCTATACACTAACAATGAAAAAACACAGAAATTAAGGAAACAATTCCATTCCCCATTGCAACGAAAAGAATAAAATACTTAAGAATAAATCTGCCTAAAGAAAAAAAAAAAGACCTATACATAGAAAACTATAAAACACTGATAAAAAAAATCAAAGATGACACAAATAGATGGAGAAATATACCATGTTCATGGGTCAGAAGAATCAATATAGTGAAAATGAGTATACAACTCAAAGCAATCTATAGATTCAATGCAATCCCTATCAAGCTACCAATGGTATTTTTCAGAAAACTAGAACAAACACTTTCACAATTTTTATGAAAAATACAAAAAACCTTGAACAGCCAAAGTAATCTTGAGAAAGAAGAATGGAACTGGAGGAATCAACCTGCCTGACTTCAGACTATACTACAAAGCCATAGTCATCAAGACAGTATGGTACTGGCACAAACACAGAAATACGGATCAATAGAACAAAATAGAAAGCCCAGAGATAAATCCATGCACCTATGGACACCTTATCTTTGACAAAGGAGGCAAGAATATACAATGGAGAAAAGACAATCTCTTTAACAAGTGGTGCTGGGAAAACTGGTCAACTACCTGTAAAAGAATGAAACTGGAACACTTTCTAACACCATACACAAAAATATACTCAAAACGGATTAAGATCTAAATGTAACCAGAAACTATGAAACTCTTAGAGGAAAACATAGGCAGAACACTCTCTAAGATAAATCACAGCAGGATCCTCTATGACCCACCTCCCAGAATAATGGAAATAAAAGCTAAAGTAAAGAAATGGGACCTAATTAAATTTAAAAGCTTTTGCACAATGAAGGAAACTATAAACAAGATGAAAAAAATAGCCTTCAGAATGGGAGAAAATAATAGCAAATGAAATAGATGACAAAGACTTAATCTCAAAAATATACAAGCAGCAGATGAAGCTCAATACCAGAAAAATAAATGACGTAAACTGGGGAGGAGATGGGAGGGAGTTTCAAAAGGGAGGGGATATATATATACCTATGGCTGATTCCTGTTGAGGTTTGACAGAAATCAGCAAAATTCTGTAAAGCAATTATCCTTCAATAAAAAAAAATTAATTGAAAAATAAATCCTGAAGAAAATGTCCATCAGTATTTTCCAAAAAAAGAAAAAGGCCAAAGAACTAAACAGACATTTCTCCAAAGAAGACATGCAGATGGCTAACAAACACATGAAAAGATGCTCAACATCACTCATTATCAGAGAAATTCAGATCAAAACCACAATGAGGTACCATCTCATGCTAGTCAGAATGGTTACCATCAAAAAATCTACAAAAAATAAATGCTGGAGGGGCTGTGGAGAAAAAGGGAACCCTCTTACACTGTTGGTGGGAATGCAAACTAGTACAGCTACTATGGAGAACAGTGTGGAGACTCCTTAAAAAACTAGAAATAGAACTGCCATATGACCCAGCAATCCCACTGCTGGGAAAACACACCAAGGAAACCAGAATTGAAAGAGACACATGTACCCCAATGTTCATCACAGCACTGTTTATAATAGCTAGGACATGGAAGCAAGCTAGATATCCATCAGCAGATGAATGGATAAGAAAGCTGTGGTACATATACACAATGGAATATTACTCAGTTATTAAAAAGGATGCATTTGAATCAGTTCTAATGAGGTGGATGAAACTGGAGCCTATTATGCAGAGTGAAGTAAATCAGAAAGAAAAACAGCAATACAGTATATAAATGCATATATATGGAATTTATAAAGATGGTAATGATGACTCTATATGCAAGACAGAATAAGAGACATAGCTATAAAGAACAGACTTTTAGACTCTGTGGGAGAAGGCAAGGGTGGGATGATTTGAGAGAATAGCATAGAAACATGTATATTACCATATGTGAAATAGATCACCAGTCCAAATTTGATGCATGAAACAGGGTAGTCATGGCCAGTGCACTGGGACAACCCTGAGGGATGGGGTGGGGAGGGAGGTGGGTGGGGGGTTTGATATGGGGGATGCATGTACACCCATGACTGATTCATGTCAATGTATGGCAAAGACTACTAAAGTATTTTAAAGTAATTAGCCTCCAATTAGAATAAATTAATTAAAAATATATTTTTAAAAATGTACATTTTTTAATTTGAAGTACAATATAAATCAAAATAAAAAGCAAAATAAGACCACAGAATGGAGGGCACCAAGAGAAAATCAGTGAACTTGGAGATAGAGTAGATAAGTGAAGTAAAGTTTCTGATGAAATGTTACCATCAGTAGAATGTGGTAAGCTATGTGTATATAATTATATAATTAAGTGCTTAGAGTAAGTGACTTATAAAGTTATTCAAAGAAATACACTCAAAAGCACTGTAGACAAATAAAAATGGAATTAAAAAACATTCACATAACCCACAGAAGTCTGGAAGAAAACAAATCACAGAAAAAATAATCATAAGTAAAATACATAAAAACAAAAATTTTAATGGTAACCTTGATCCCTAACAGGTTTATAATTATAATAAATGTAAATGGCTTAATATATAATTCAAATGAGCAATGTTAGCATAATTAATTGAGAAACAGGACTCAAGTGTTTGCTGTTTTTTAAGCTCATTTCAAATATAACAATTCAAGCAGGTTGAAAGTACAAGGATATCAGATTTATACCATGTAAACATTAATCAAGATTGCCAGAACTACCAATAACCTCAGATATGCAGGTGACACCACCTTTATGGCAGAGTGAGAAGAGGAACTAAAAAGCCTCTTGAAAAAAGTGAAAGAGGAGTGTGAAAAAGTTGGCTTAAAGCTCAGCATTCAGAAAACTAAGATCATGTCATCTGGTCCCATGACTTCATGGGATATAGACGGGGAAACTGTGAAAACAGTGTCAGGCTTTATTTTGGGGGGTTCCAAAATCACTGCAGATAGTGACTGCAGCCATGAAATTAAAAGACACTTACTCCTTGGAAGGAAAGTTATGACCAACCTAGATAGCATATTCAAAAGCAGAGACATTACTTTGCCAACAAAGGTCCATCTAGTCAAGGCTATGGTTTTCCAGTGGTCATGTATGGATGTGAGAGTTGGACTGTGAAGAAAGCTGAGCACCGAAAAATTGATGCTTTTGAACTGTGGTGTTGGAGAAGACTCTTGAGAGTCCCTTGGACTGCAAGGAGATCCAACCAGTCCATCCTGAAGGAGATCAGTCCTGGGTGTTCATTGGAAGGAATGATGCTAAAGCTGAAACTCCAGTACTTTGGCCACCTCATGCGAAGAGTTGACTCATTGGAAAAGACCCTGATGCTGGAGGGATTGAGGGCAGGAGGAGAAGGGGACGACAGAGGATGAGATGGCTGGATGGCATCACCGACCTGATGGACATGAGTCTGAGTGAACTCTGGGAATTGGTGATGGACAGGGAGGCCTGGTGTGCTGCAATTCATGTGGTCTCAAAGAGTCCGACACAAATGAACGACTGAACTGAACTGAAACATTAACCGAAGGGAAGCAGACGTGGATATGTTAACATCAGATATAGTTGACTTCAGAGCATAGGAAATTAGCAGTCAGAGAGGCACATGATATAATGATTAAAAGGGTCGATATACCAAGAAAACACAGCAATACTAATTATGTGTAAACCAAGCAAAAAACTGCAAAGCATATGAAAAAAAATAGAACTGAAAGGAGATCAGACAATTTCACAGCTATAATTGGAGACCATAACACACTTTAAGTAACTCATAGAACAACTAGACAAAAATCAGTGAAAATATAAAAGAACTTGAAAAAACTATCAACCAACAAAAGTCGGTCAACACTTTTAGAACACACCATTCAACAACAGCAAAATACACAATGTTTTAAGCAGTCAAAGAACATGTACTAAGATAGACCTTATCCTAGGCTATGAAATCCATATCAGAAAATGTAAAAGAACTGAAATCACAGTGTGTTCTCAAACCATACAAGAATCAAATTAGAGATTGGTAATAGATAACTGGAAAAGCACCAAACACTTAAAAACTAAAGAATATGCTGTTAAATCACAATTTGGTGATTTTGGGGTCAAAGAGAAAGTCTCAAAGGAAATCTATAAATAAGTAGAAATGTATGAAAACAAAATAGGGTGTATCAAAATTTGCGGGACATAGCACTACTCTGGGGATTCCAGGTGATGCTAGTGGTGACCTGCCTGCCAATGCAGGAGACGTAATTGATGTGGGTTCAATCCCCCAGAGAGGGGCATGGCAACCCACTCCATTATTCTTGCCAGAAGAATGCCATGGACAGAGGAGCTTGGTGGGATACGTTCCATAGGGTCACAAGGAGTTGGACACAATAATGCACCAGCACTACTTTAGTGCTAAGAAAGAAACATATATCAGAGAATGCATGTATTAGAAAGCAAAAAAAAAAAAAATTCAATTCAATAATCTAAGCTGCCAACTCAATACCTAGAAAAACCATGAGCAAAATAACCCAAAGAACTCCTACGGAGGGATATAATAAAAGCAGGTATCAATGAAATTGAAAACAGTGAAACAGTAGAAAAAATCAATGAGACAGTTGGTTCTTTGAAAGTATTTAATTGACAAACTTCTGACAAGGGTGACAAAAACAGATGAGACACAAATTACCCGTATTTGGAATAAAGTAAGCTATCACTGAAGACCTGCAGATGTCAAAAAATATTAAAGGAATATACAAAATAATGCTTCATTAATAAGTTTGATAATTTAGATAAAATGGATCAGTTCTCAAAGCATGTGCTTGAAAATTCAAAACGTACTTTCATTACATACTAAACAGTTGTTGCCAATCAGAGTTACCTGGATTTCATATGCTAAGAGTGTTCACTTTATTTTAGAGCAAATAGTATAGAAATTAAATAACAGAGATATGTATGTACTGGAAGTTCAGAGAGTATTAAATAAATACTTTTATAAGACCCAGAAGTGCTTTAAAATGACTTTGCAAATTTCAGGTTTCTTAAATTTATTTCAGGTATAAATGAATATACTGAATATCCAGATAGAGTTGATGTCAACAATACAGAGAATTATGGGAAATGCATTCCATAATTTTTTATCAAGTATATAGACTCTGTGACTAGCTCTGAACAGGCTACAGAAGTTATCAGAGCTTTATTTGGAAATTTACTGATAGGAAAATAGATATTTGTAAATATGAAGAACTACACTGAGGGAGTGCATGTGTTTAGTTGCTTCAGTCATTTCTAACTCTCTGTGACTCGCTCCTATAGATTCTAGCCAGCTAGGTGTCTCTGTCCATGGGGATTCTTCAGGCAAGAATACTGATGTGAGTTGCTGTGTGCTCCTCCAGGGGATCTTCCTGACCCAGGGACTGAACCATCATCTCCTGTGGCTCCTGCACTGCAGGTGGATTCTTTACCACTGAGTCACCAGGGAAGCCCACACTGAAGGACTGTGTCATCCCAATTTACCTGAGTTGATGGAAGAGTTAAAATGGTACATTACCAAGGTATTCACTACTTTACAAGTATGTAAAATAAAACCTTAAGTGGACTTGTTATGGTATAAAGTTCTGGTTTGGAAAACTCAGCAGTGGACACATGACTGGAAAAGGTCAGGTTTCATTCCAATCCCAAAGTACAGAAATGTCAAAGAGTATTTAAACTACCACACAATTGCACACATCTCACACACTACCAAAGTAATGCTCAAAATTCTCCAAGCCAGGCTTCAACAAAACGTGAACTGTGAACTTCCAGACGTTCAAGCTGGTTTCAAAAAAGGCAGAGGAACCGGAGAACAAATTCCCAACATTTGTTGGGTCATAGAAGAAGCAAGGGCATTCCAGAACAAAACATCTTCTTTATTGGTTACACCAAAGCTGTGTGGATCACAATAAACCATGGAAAATTCTGGAAGAGATGGGAATAGCAGACCACCTAACCTGCATCCTGAAAAATCTGTTTTCAGGTCAAGAAGCAACAGTTTGAACCGGACATGGAACAATGGAATGGTTCCAAATTGGGAAAGGAATATGTCAAGGTTGCATATTGTCACTCTGCTTATTTAACTGCTCTGCAGAGTACATCATGAGAAATGCTGGGCTGAATGAAGCACAAGCTGGAATCAAGATTGCCAGGAAGATTATCAGTAACCTCAATATGCAGATGACACCAAACTTCTGGCAGAAAGCAAAGAACTAAAGAGCCTCTTGATGAAAGTGAAAGAAGAGAGTGAAAAAGTTGGCTTAAAACTCAACATTTAAATACCTAAGATCTTGGCATCTGGTCCCATCACTCCATGGCAAATAGATGGGGAAACAATAGAAACACTGAGAGCCTTTATTTACTTGGGCTCCAAAATCACTGCAGATGGTGACTGCAGCCATGAAATTAAAAGATGCTTGTTCCTTGAAGGAAAAACTATGACCAACCTAGACAGCATATTAAAAAGCACAGACAGTACTTTGCCAACAAAGGTCCATCTAGTCAAAGCTATCGTTTTCCAGTATTCATGTATGGATGTGAGAGTTGGATTATAAAGACGACTGAACACCGAATACTTGATGCTTTTTAACTGTGGTATTTGTTGGAGAAGACTCTTGAGAGTCTCTTAGACTGCAAGGAGATCCAACCAGTCCATCCTAAAGGAGATCAGTCCTGAGTGTTCATTGGAGGTACTGATGTTGAGGCTGAAACTCCAATTCTTTGGCCACCTGATGCAAAGAACTGACTCATTGGAAAAGACCCTGATGCTGGAAAAGATTGAAGGCAAGAGGTGAAGGGGATGACAGAGGATGAGATGGTTGGATGGCATCACCAACTCGATGGACATGAATTTGAGCAATTTCCAGGAGTTGGTGATGGACAGGGAGGCCTGGCATGCTGCAGTCCATAGGGTCGCAAAGAGTTGGACACGACTGAGCAACTGAACAGAAAGTTCTAGTTATTTGAAATTTTTGAAGTCAAATTTGTCTTAATATATATTATTTTTATCTCTTATCAAAAGTGACAGTATAAATGATCACAATTGACTATTACATAGTGTGTCAATAATAAATTAACTTGTTTCAGCATGATCTTGGTTTGTTTAAAAGGCAAACGATTCAACATCATAATAATACAAGTCTGTTCCCAAACCACTGATGCCAAATAGCTGAAATTGATAGGTTCTATGAAAACTGACATCTACTAGAAACAAAACCAAAAAAGAAATAGTGTCCTTTTCATCATAAGGAATTAGAATGCAAAAGTAAGAAATCAAGAGGAACCTGGAATAACAGGCAAATTTGGTCTTGGAGTACAAAATGAAACAGGATAAAGGCTAGCAGAGTTTTGTCAAGAGAACACACTGGTAATAGCAAATACCCTTTTCCAACAGCCCAAGAGATTCTACACATGGACATCACCAAATCGTCAATCCTGAAATCAGATTGATTATGTTTTTAGCAGCTGAAGATGGAGAAGCTCTATACAGTCTGTGAAAACAAGACCTAAACTGCCTGTGGCTCAGATTATGTGCTCCTTATTGCAAAATTCAGGCTTAAATTGAAAATAAAGTAGGGAAAACCACTAGACCATTCAAATATGACCTAAATCAAATGCTATAATCATAAGGTGTTTGATTTAGGTAAAAAACAGTGGCAATGAACAATAGATTCAAGGGATTCGATCTGGTAGAGAGAGTGCCTAAAGAACTATGGATGGAGGTCCATAATACTGTAGAGGAGGCATTGACCAAAATCATCCGAAAGAAAAAGAAATGCAAAATGGCAAATTGGTTGTCTGAGGAAGCTTTAGAAATAGCTGAGTAAAGAAGATAAGTGAAAAGAAAGGGAGAAAAGGAAAGATATACCCAACTGAATGAAACGTTCTAGAGAAGAGCAAGGAGAGATATCAGTTCAGTTAAGTTGTTCAGTCGTGTCCAACTCTTTGCAACCCCATGATCTGTAGCACGCCAGGCCTCCCTGTCCATAATCAACTTCTGGAGATTGCTCAGGCTCCTGTCCATTGAGTCAGTGATGCCATCCAACCATTTCATCCTCTGTTGGCAGGAGAAGGAGAGATAACAAGGCTTTCTTACATGAAAAATGCAGAGAAATAGAAGAAAACAATAGAATGGGAAAGACTAGAGCTCTGTTCTAGAAAATTAGAGATACCAAAGGAACATTTCATGCAAAGATGGGCAGGATAAAAGACAGAAACAGTAAGGACCTAACAGAAGCAGAAGTGATTAAGCAGATGGAGAGGAGGGAAACACATAGGTTCAAAAGTAAGGGAATATATGTGTACCTATGGTTATTTCTTGTTGAAGTATGGCAGAAATCCATCACAATATTGTAAAATAATTATCCTCCAGTTAAAAATAAAATTAAAAAAAAAAAAGCAGATGGGACAAGAATACACAGAGGAACTCTACAAAGATGGTCTTAATGACCCAGATAACCACAATGGTGTGGTCACTCACCTCAAGCCAGACATCTTGGAGTGTGAGGTCAAGTGGTCCTTAGGAAGCATTAGTATTAACAAAGCTAGTGGAGGTAATGGAATTCCAGCTGAGGTATTTAAAATCCTAAAAAGTGATGCTATCAAATGCTGCATTCAATATATCATCAAATTTGGAAAATGCAACAGTGGCTCAGGATTGGAAAAAGTCAGTTTTCATCTCAATCCCAATAAAGGGCAATGTTAAAGAACGTTCAAAGTCCCACACAGTTGCACTCATTTCACATGTTAGGAAGGTTGTGCTCAAGATCCCTCAAGCTAGGCTTCAGAAGTGCATGAAGTTCTTCTACAATAGTACAAGAACTTCCAGATGTATGAGCTAGACTTCAGTGAGTCAGAGGAACCAGAGATCAAAAAGCCACCATTTGTTGGACATGGAGAACAAAAGAGAGTTCCTGAAAAACATCTACTTCTGCTTCATTGATTAGGCTAAAGCCTTTGACTGTGTGGCTCACAACAAACTGTGGAAACTTCTTAAAGAGATAGGAGTACCAGACCACCTTACCTGTCTCCTGAGAAACCTGTATATGGGTTAAGAAGCTATAGTTAGAACCAGACATGGAACAATGGACTGCTTCAAAATTGAGAAAGGAGTGCAGCAAGGCTGTATATTTTCACCCTGCTTATTTAACTTATATGCAGAGTACAAAATACTGGGCTGGATGAATCACAAGCTGGAATCAAGGTTGCAAGGAGAAATATCAAAATCTCAAAGGTGCAGATGATCCACTCTAATAGCAGAAAGTGAAGAGGATCTAAAAGCCTCTTGACGAGAGTGAAAGAGGAGAGTTAAAAAGCTGACTTGAAAGTCAGCATTCAAAAAGCTAAGATCATGGCATCAGGTCCCATCACTTCATGGCAAATAGAAGGGGGAAAAATTGGAAGCAGTGACAGATTTTATTTTCGTAAGCTCCAATGTCACTGCAGATGGCGACTCCAGCCTTGAAATTGAATGAAAGAATTAAAGAAAGCTATGACAAACCTAGAGAGCATACTAAAAAGCAGAGACATTATTTTACCAACAGAAGTACATAGAGTCAAAGCTATGGTTTTTCCACCAGTCATGTACAGATGTGAGTTGTATCATAAAGAAGTCTGAGTGCCAAAGACTTGATGCTTTCTTTTTGGTGCTGAAGATGACTCCTATGAGTCCCTCTGACTGCAAGGAGATCAAACCAGTCAATGCTAAAGGAAATCAAATCACTGAATAATCATTGGAAGAACTGATGTTGAAGCTGAAGCTCCAATACTTTGGCCACCTGATGCAAAGAACTGACTCATCAGAAAAGACCCTGATCCTGGGAAAGATTGAAGGCAACAGAAGAGGTTGACAGGATGAGTTAGATAGATAGCATCACCAATTCAGTGGACATGAATTTGAGCAAATTCATGGAGATAATGAAGGACAGAAGAACCTGGTGTGCTGCATTCCATGGGGTCGCAAAGAGTTAGACACACTTAGTGACTGAACACACAGCATTACTTTAGCATGAATCAATTACCAATAGTGCCCCAGTTGCCACTTTTTTGCAAGATGATTTTGTAATAATTTACTATTTCCAGATTTTTTGTGAACATACTTAAACTCCACAAGCTTCTGTACTTCTTCAAAAAAGGCAATACTAAAATTCTTTGGATGAAAGAAAGCCTCATATATCTAAATTTCTATGTCTGTAGAATTTATAAACCAAATATGAATAACTAGATTTGAAAAAAAGACATTTTTGAAGGATATGAAAGGACATGTAATATAAATAACAGCTGAAAAATAAGACTTGGGAAGGAAAAGATATTTCTCTCATAGGAACCACTTAAGATTTCATTAAGACTCTGTCCTTGGAATAAAAGCATCTATATTATTTCCTTTCTGAACTCTATTCTTACTGGAAAGTAATAGAAGAAAAATTCGAATTTGTTTTGATGGCACAAATCGATCATTTCAGTAAAGAACAAAAGAAAATATGCTGATCTAAAGACGAACCATGTAGTAGATACAGAATTCTATAAAAGTACACTGAAATGATTTGAACTAAGCCAAGAGAATGAATGCCGTGTGGCTAAAATGTAAAAAGCAAAAGCAAAAACAATTAATGAAGTTACCTCAAAAGACGAAGGAAATAAAATTTGTGAACGTCTAGTCAGTACTCTTGCCTGGAAAATCCCATGGACGGAGGAGCCTGGTAGGCTCCAGTCCATGGGGTCACTAAGAGTCGGGCACAACCGAGCAACTTCATTTTCACTTTTCACTTTCATGCATTGGAGAAGGAAATGGCAACCCACTCCGGTGTTCTTTTTGTGTGTGTGTGTGTGTAATAAAGTTTTATTAAAGTATAAAGGAGATAGAGAAAGCTTCTGACATAGGCATCAGAAGGGGGCAGAAAGAGTACCCGCTTGCTAGTGTTAACAATGAAGTTATATAATCCAAAGACTATCTGGAGGTTGTAAGCACCTCATCAGACCTACTCCCATAATTTACATTTTAAGATAACACTGTCCTCAGGCAAGATACATCCTTGTAAAGACCAGGTCTACTCCCATAATTAACATTTTAAGATAACAGAAGGTTGAATCCAAAGACTGTCCTTAGGCAGGATACATTATTGGTATATAATCCTAAGGAATGTGGAGAAAGAAAAAAAGTTTGTCCTTTCTTCCTCCTTGAGAATTCCAGATCCCTCTCTCCTTGGGAACCCCTAGACCCCACTCCGGTGTTCTTGCCTGGAGAATCCCATGGATGGCTGAGCCTGGAGGGCTGCCATCCATGGGGTCGCACAGAGTCGGACACGACTGAAGCAACTTAGCAGCAGCAACAGTCAGTTAAAACGTCCCTATGTTGTTGTTGTTTAGTCACTGAGCCGTGTCTGATTCTTTTGCCACCCCATGGACTTTAGCCCACCTGGCTCCTCTGTCCATGGGATTTCCCAGGCAAGAAGACTGGAATGAATTACCATTTTTTTCTCCAGGGGATCTTCCTGATCCAAAGATTGAACCCATGTCTGCATTGACAGGCAGATTCCTTATTACTGAGCCACCGGGGAAACCCAAGATATCCTTATTCTACTGGATAAAACACTTATTTTAGTAATAATATTTAACAATAGGAAGTTCAAATGAACTGTTATTTCACCTTGAATGAAATACTTGCTGCTAAGTCGCTTCAGTCGTGTCCGACTCTGTGTGACCCCATAGACGGTAGCCCACCAGGCTCCCCCTCCCTGGGATTCTCCAGGCAAGAACACTGGAGTGGGTTGCCATTTCCTTCTCCAATGCATGAAAGTGAAAAGTGAAAGCGAAGTCGCTCAGTCGTGTCCGACTCTTAGTGACCCCATGGACTGGAGCCTACCAGGCTCCTCCGTCCATGGGATTTTCCAGGCAAGAGTACTGGAGTGGGGTGCCATTGCCTTCTCCGAATGAAATACTTAAACATGTCTGTATACTATGGTTATAGTCATTTGCCATTTCCTTGGGGTTTTTGGTACATTGCAATAGTCCTTTGGGAGTGTATGTGGATAAAGAAGGCAAGATTTTGGTAAAATATTTTCTTTCCCAACAAAGGAATAATAATAATAATATTGAAAACACTTATATGACTTCTGAAGAGAATTCTCAGTAAAGCCTTTTCCTTGTTTACTGATACTTGCTTTTAGGATTGCTGATATGTGTTATCATACTGAGGGTTAGTTTACCTACTAAAAGGACAACTTAATTTACTCTCCTAAAGAATTCTAAATGCATAAGCCAGTACATTTGATACCCAGGTTGAAAAATAATCCAAAAATGGTATCTTCAGATTCAAATTCCCTTTTTTCCCTACTTGGATAAATAAGGCTATCAAAACATCTCGTTATTTTAAGCCAAAATATGAGGAGTCATATCTGACTCCTTCCTTTCCTTTATACCTAATTCTCATTTACAAGAAGTCACATTGTTCCTCCCTGAAAATAAAGGCTGAATCCGAACTGTTCTCTCCAGTTTTATAGTAATATCACCCCACTTCCGCCACCATAGGCTGCAATAGACTCTTTTTGCTGTATTCCATTTCCTTACCTCTTTCCCACAGAGCAGTCAGTATGATCATTTTAGTGCCTAAATTAGATCAGATCACTTTCTTTTCAGAACTTTTGGTGGCTTTTGTCACAATCAGAATAAAATCCAAGCGTCTCCACAATCACAGAACATCTGGTTCTTCCTACCTTTCCAATTACATTGCTTGTCAATCTCCCATTCACTCATAAGTCCCACCCTCACCGGATTTCTTTCTAATCCTCTGCCTCACAAAACTCTTCATTCCATGAGATCATCGTATTTGCCTTTTATTTTCCTGAAATAGTTTATCCTAAGTGCTGGTTTTGCACAGAGGCCTTCCTGATTCAGTTCAGTTCAGTTCAGTCGCTCAGACGTATCTGACTCTTTGCAACCCCATGAATCGCAGCACGCCAGGCCTCCCTGTGCATCACCAACTCCATTGAGTCAGTGATGCCATCCAGCCATCTCATCCTCTGTCATCCCCTTCTCCTCCTGCCCCCAATCCCTCCCAGCATCAGAGTCTTTTCCAATGAGTCAACTCTTCGCATGAGGTGGCCAAAGTACTGGAGTTTCAGCTTTAGCATCATTCCTTCCAAAGAACACCCAGAACTGATCTCCTTTAGAATGAATTAACTCTATCTAAAAATCACTTCTATTATTCTTTATTCTCACTTCCCATTTTATTTATCTGATAATTGTATTATGTAATTTTGTGTTTCATGTCTTTTTCTTTCACTAAAATGGAGGCTCCATGAAAGGCCAAAACTTGATCTTTCTTACAAATGATACATCCCATCTTTGAACACAGACATAATTAACAAGCACTCATTAAATATTTCCTGGGAAGAAATTTGAAGAGAAATACAAATGGGCATTTAAAATACCAATTGCGAGAGAGATGACTACTAGTTATTTACGTCTTGAATTGGATATGAAAAGAGTGTTTGGTAGAAAAAGACTGAGAAACTCAGATTATTTATAATATTTCTCATTATGGAAAATAACCAAACAGCCACTAACTGCATAATATATGCCATACTTTGATTTATTATACTTGATTAACCCATTATCCAAATATCCACTGTGTTCCAGGAATCCAGCCAGGACCCTGAATCACAAATGGGAAAAAGGAAGAAGAATGGGAAAAGGGAAGAAGTAGCATGAGTCACGGAGAAGGCAATGGCACCCCACTCCAGTATTCTTGCCTGGAAAATCCCATGGACAGAGGAGCCTGGAAGGCTGCAGTCCATGGGGTCGCTGAGAGTCAGACATGACTGAGCGACTTCACTTTCACTTTTCACTTTCATGCATTGGAGAAGGAAATGGCAACCCACTCCAGTGTTCTTGCCTGGAGAATCCCAGGGATGGGAGAGCCTGGTGGGCTGCCGTCTATGGGGTCGCACAGAGTCGGACACGACTGAAGTGACTTAGCAGCAGCAGCAGCAGCATGAGTCACAGGTCCTCCTAGACACGGAACAGGTAACATTCTACTTGATAACATTTCAGCAGAGCTACGCAGCAAAGGATGCTATCTTTAACAAAATCCACCAAAGTCATATTTTCAATTTTTGTATGTTTTCTGTTTTTTGTTGTTTCCCCCCACTTTAGTGGTCCCAGATTCCTTGTTTGTGTCAAGCCTCTACTGAATGAATTATCATGACTTTGTATCCATTACTTGCCACTCTGACTCTACAAGATACACATTTCTCATGAAGGCTCAGTGTTTATCTGAACTGCAGTTATTCAAAGCCTGAACTTGACTTTTCTGTCATTTCTCTTCACTCGATCACCCTTATAAAATAATCAGATTTACAGGATGATTCAGAAAGGTAAAGCAGTCCTGACTTGGGGTTTTTGATGAGGTTTTCAACAAGAGCGGCTCTTTCTTTCTCTCTCTCTTTTTTTTATTATTATTATTTTTTTCTTTACAATATTGTATTGGTTTTGCCATACATCAACATGAATCTGCCACGGGTGTACATGTGTTCCCAGTCCTGAACCCCCCTCCCACCTCCCTCCCCATACCATCCCTCTGGGTCATCCCAGTGCACCAGCCCCAAGCTTCCTGTATCCTGCATCAAACCTGGAAATGCCTGTTCTCATAATGCTATTGGCCCGGCTAAAATGTTTTGTGGTAACCCAAGTTTTTTCTTAACATTCTCCATATAAGCTAGTGACGTATAATCTGAATTACAGGTACTCTGTGAGCCCTTGGAAGTGACATGAAAAATCAAGTGCACTGAAGTTCTATGTCTTATGACTTTAAAGTTCTAAATCTTAGGTCTCTTTTAGCTTTGTATTACCCACAGTGCACTAACTCAGAAGTGTGGCGTCTGTGTCTATTGTTTGAATGGTTCTTGGTCATCTTGCTGTGTACTCATCTGAGTAAACTCTGAAGGCATTCCTATGGGTGTAATCATGAGGTTATATGGTTGCTTTCAGCATAAAATAATCGCTTCTCCAACGCTGCCTATCATTGAACAGAAAACCCTCAGTCACCACAAATTTTCTATTGCAAAGTGTCAAACTTATCTCACTACATATACTAAGTATAATCATGTTAAAATTGTATGACCTATAAGTTTAAGTTATAAATTAAATAATATAAAATTTTAGATGCTAATTTTATTTGAATATTTTTAAAATGCCCTCCCAAACATATCTTGTATAGAGCCACTAGCATTCTTATTGTCTGATGATTTATGAAACATGTTAGCTTAAGAATTTAGGGTCTTATAAACTGAAAACAGTAAAACCTTTTTACCAAATCAAATGATAGAAAAATATCACTTGATTTTTAGTGACTAGTAATACACATAATAGAAAAAAAAAAAAAAAAGTGAGACTGAAGGGGTAGGTGCTTTTCTCAGAATAACCATAGGGCTTCAGTCTTGCTATAGATTTTCTACTTTCTCATACAGCTAGTTAGGATGAGTTATCCTGTATGCTGCAGGGATTAATCAAGAATGCAAACAATCCTGGTGAGACGTGCGGGGGCTTTAAATGAGTGTATCATTGGATATATGAGACTTTAAATTATTAAAATTAGCAAAATAATATTTGGTAAACATCAATAGTAACTGACTAACTATCGTGACCTACACACCAGAAGGGTAAGGAGAGATTTTTACATAGATGTTTTGTAAAAGATTTGTACTGAAACAACCTCAAAAGTCAAATCCCAAGAGTCACCAATATAATAGAACGATAATTGTATTTCCTGAACTTCACTATCCAACTGAATAGTCCGTTTAGCTCAATAAGTCTAAACCTGCCAAGTTAAGTCAATTTTGTACTTTCTTTGGATTGATTTCCACACTTCCATTAAGGTTTTTTTGTTTCTCCATTTAAAAACTTGTGCATGTCTTTAATATAAAGTAAGTTGTTCAGCTGCTTGCATTTTGTGTACACTGAGATCATACAATAACCCAACAGATAATGCCAAAAGACCATTGTGGGTAGCACAACTGGCAGAGAGGAGAGGTTTTTCAAAAATCAAACTGAGAACAGTGTGCAAAAGCCAATGATTTTGAAGTGGAACAGCTTTTTCAAGCATCATTTATTTGCCTAATCAATCTGAAGTAAAATTTCAAGACTGGGGGTTTATTTTCCACAATAGTGAGAACCTAACAGTTGCTTTAGCCCATGTCTTAGATTCACTTTAGCCTTCCCTTCTATGGAAGGCTAAGCTCTGGAAACTCAAAAGAGCACTTCAGGCATCAGAGGGGTATGGGAGAATGCCTCTTGCAGTGTGTCTGAATCATGAAGTGATACTGTCTTCTTTGACCTCAGACTTCAGATTTAACAATGTAACATAGACACTTGTAACAGAAGAAAAATAGTTTGTATCAGAAAACAGTATGGTTAAACACAGGTGTCGAAAAGGAGACAGCCCTTCACTATGATTTCAAATAAGGAAAGAATTCAACCGAAGGTAAAATTTTGACACTTGAACTCTTTTCACCATTTCTATATTTCCTATTAAGGCAAAATCAGCTCACTTCTCTTTTTCTTTTTTTTTGAGTGAACTTGTTATGATCTATCTATTGCTCCCTTAACATAATCTTTATTGACAACAAAATTTTTATTGCTATTAAAGTTAGGAAAATCCAGATTTTCTTAAAGATGCTTAAATATGAAACTGACGTGGGATAAGTGGTATATTCTAAATTTATACTTACCTTGCATGCATCTGTGTTGTCTGTTGCTTAGTGAGTAAGTCATGTCTGACTCTTTTGCAATCCCATGGACTGTAGCCCACTAGGGCTCCTCTGTCCATGAGATTTCCCAGGCAAGAATACTGAAGTGGGTTGTCATTTCCCTCTCCAGGGGAATTTCTGACTCAGGGATTGAATTCACATCCCCTGCACTGGCAGGTGGATTCTCTACCATTGAGCCACCAATCAAACCTGATAAAGTGTAACAATTTTGAAAAATAATTTATTTGCATATTGAAAAATAGAAACTGTAACTCTGTTGTTTTAAAGATGAAAACATGCCAAAAAATCAAGAGGATAGATAAAGGATTGGGTAAAACTGATAGAGCACAAGGTAAAGATCATGAAAGGAATTATGAAGTGAAAGATGGCTGATCATGTATTTTGAGAAAGACACATTTAATACATACTCACAGCTTTCTTGGAGATTATAAGAAAGGTAATCTGAATGATTTATGCTTCATATTTTTATATACACTGTTTAGTAAAGTTTAGACTTACAACACATTTTTGTATTAAATATTAATACAGAAGTTTCTGAATGTTAATCATTTATTATATTCATAATAGTTTATCTGTTTCTTCCTAAATTATTTAGAATATAATATTTTTTCAAAGGTTTTGTTTTGAAGGACTTTTAGTCTTGTGAAAACAGAAAACATAATACATGTCAGCGTCTAAAAGGAATAATTACGTTTCTCAGTGGTGGCTCAGCTGCTAAAGAATCTGCCTCTAATGCGGAAGACCTGGGTTCAATCCCTGGGTTGGGAAGATCCCCTGGAGAAGGGAAAGGCTAGCCATTCCAGTATTCCGGCCTGGAGAATCCCATGGGCTGTACAGTCCATGGTGTCGCAAAGAGTCGGACACAACTGAGGGACCTCCACTTCACTGGCAGTGCAGTAGCCTCACACTGCTCGTGGGAAAGGAGCCGTGCAAGTTACAAAGGATAGCTACACAGCCTCTGAGCCATAATTTTCTCTTGCTAAAAAGGGTGAAAATAAAATTCACTTACAAAATTTTGACAATGAATTATACGCCAACATGTTGCTCTTGTTAGGTCCATTAATTTCTGTCCACTTATTATTATAATTTAAAAACTGTTTCCCTGAAAGAATTTAAGAGAACATTAAATCAATAAATGTCAACACCTCATATAAAATGCAGATGATTTATTTCTTTACTTCATCTAGACAGATAATTGCTTAGAATCAAATGGGGATAAACTGGAATTAAAGGTAACTAGATCAGTCAATTATAATCATGTGTATAGTCCAAAAGGTAATATAAAGAACCAAAGGCCTTTCTTTATTGTTGAAACCTGGTACAAAACTGGTTTATAGTTTTTATTTACTCTTATTCTTCATGCAGTTTCAGAGAAATACCTCATACCTTCTTATATATAAAACAAGCTCCTCGAAGCAAAAGCTGGACAAAAAAATAATTAAAAACTTACTTTATTTTTCTCTAATAATACATCTTTAAGTATCAAGAAAATAAGTAAATCAATTAATAAGCTCTTTTATATTGAAAAGGAAGGAATAATATAGATAGATTCTTAAGCATGTGTCTCTGTGCCCTGTCTGGAAAAAAAAAAAATATATATATAACAGCTTGAACATCTGGCTCTAACCTATTTTTTTTTTTCAAATAAATGATTTTACAAATAAGGACATTAAGGCCATTAAGGACATTCTTTACAGTCAAAGATGGAGAAACTCAGTGCAGTCAACAAAAACAAGACCAGGAACTGACTATGGCTCAGATCATGAACTCATTGCAAAGATTCAGGCTAAATTGAAGAAAGTAGAGAAAAACACTAAAGCATTCAGTTCAGTTCAGTTCAGTCACTCAAGTCATGTCTGACTCTGTGACCCCATGGACTGCAGCACGCCAGGCTTCCCTGTCCATCACCAACTCCTGGAGCATTCAGGTAAGACCTAAATCAAATCCCTTATGAAAATACAGTGGAGGTGACAAATAGATTCAAGGGATTAGATCTGATACAGAGCCTGAAGAACTACAGACAGAGGCTCGTGACATTGTACAGGAGATGGTGATCAAAACCCTCCCCAAGAAAAAGAAAGGCAAATGATCGTCTCAGGAGGCATAACAACACTGCTGAGAAAAAGAAGTGAAAGACAGAGGACAAACGGGAGGATGTACTCACCTGGATGCAGAGTTCCAAACAATAGCAAGGAGAGATAAGAAAGCCTTCCTCAGCCATCAATGCAAAGAAATAGAGGAAATCAATAGAATGGGAAAGACTAGAGATCTCGTCAAGAAAATTAGAGATACCGAGGGAACATTTCATGCAAAGATGGGCACAATAAAGGACAGAAATGGTAGGAACCTAACAGAAGCAGAAGATATTAAGAAGAGGTGGGAAGAATACACAGGAGAACTATAAAAAAAGATCTTCACAACCCAGATAACCACAATGGTGTGATCACTCACATAGAGCCAGACATCTTGGAGTGTGAGGTCAAATGGGCCTTAGAAAGCATCACTACAAAGCTAGTAGAGGTGATGGAATTCCAGCTAAGCTGTTTCAAATCCTAAAAGTGTTAAAGTGGCGCATTCAATATGCCAGCAAATTTGGAAAACTCAGCAGTGGTCACATGATGGGAAAAGATAAAGTTTCATTCCAATTCCAAAGAAAGGCAGAGAATGTTCAAACTGCTGCAGAATTGCACTCATTTCACATGCTAGCAGAGTAATGCTCAAAATTCTCCAAGATGGTTTCAACAGTACTTGAATCAAGAAATTCCAGATGTTCAAGCTGGAATTTAGAAAAGGCAGAGGAACAAGAGATCCAATTGCCAACATATGCTGGATCATAGAAAAAGCAAGAGAGTTCCAGAAAAACTTCTTCTGCTTCAGTGACTATGCTAAAGTCTTTTACTGTGTGGATCACAAAAACTGTGGAAAATTCTTCAAGAGATGGGAATACCAGACCACCTGACCTGCCTCTTGAGAAAGCTGTTTGCAGGTCCAGAAGCAACAGTTAGAACTGGACATGAAACAACAGACTGGTTCCAAATAAGAAAAGGAGTTTGTCAAGGCTGTGTATTGTCACCCTGCTTATTTAACTTATATGCAGAGTACATCATGAGAAATGCTGGACTGGAAGAAACACAAGCTGGAATCAGGATTGCCGGGAGAAATATCAATAACCTCAGAGATGCAGGGGTTTCATCTTATGGCAGAAAGTGAAGAAGAACTAAAGAGCCTCTTGATGAAAGTGAAAGAGGAGAGTGAAAAAGTTGGCTTAAAGCTCAACATTCAGAAAACTAAGATCATGGCATCAGGTCCCATTATTTCATAGCAAATAGATGGGGAAACAATGGAAACAGTGACAGATTTTATTTTCTCGTGCTCTAAAATCACTGCAGATGATGACTCCAGCCAAAAAATTAAAAGATGCTTGCTCCTTGCAAAAAAAGTCATGACCAACGTAGACAGCATATTAAAAAGCAGAGACATTACTTTGCTAACAAAGGTCTGCCTACTCAAAGCTATGTTTTTTTTTCCAGTAGTCGTGTATGGATGTGAGAGTTGGACCATAAGGAAACTGAACAATGAAGAATTGATAATTTTGAACTGTGGTGTTGGCAAAGACTCTTGAGAGTCCCTTAGACTGCAAGGAGATCAACAATCCTAAAGGAAGTCAGTCCTGAATATTCATTAGAGGGTCTGGTGCTGAAGTGAAGCTGAAGCTCCAGTACATTGGGCCACCTGATGGGAAGAGCCGACTCTGTAAAACGATCCTGATGCTGGGAAAGATTAAAGTTGGGAGAAGGGAATGACAGAATGTAAGATGGTTGGATGGCCTCAGTGACTCAATGGACATGAGTTTGAGCAAGCTCCAGGAGATAGCGAAGGACAGGGAGGGCTGGTGTGCTGCAGTCCACGGGGTCACCAAGAGTCGGACACGACTGAGCGACTGAACAACAACAATGAGCCCCAGAAAGTTAAAATTTCTCATCAAAAGTTAGGCACAAATCTCTTACTTCTAGGTACTTTGCTGTGTATTTGTTGTGCTAAATATGTAAAGAATCTCACTTAATATATGCGTATGCCAAACTTGGTTCATAATGAACATAAAGTGAAACCAGTGAGAGGAACTCCTAGTAACACGACCCTTATTTATTTATATGGCTACACCTTCTGTCACAGATGTTAAATATGATTTGATATTTAAATATAGTACAGTATTATACACAATATGATAAATATGGTAGTAAAGGTGCCTTTCTGTACAAATCATAATTTGATCTGCTTTATAATCTAGGAGAAAAGTAGGTTCAAAGAAAGAGAAGTTAGCTTTCATTTACTATTTTAACTTTGGACCAGATGCATATCCCAAGCGTTTACCTTCAAGTATTTATGCTCACAAATTAATACAGCAAGGGCAGCGCTGCGTCCTTTTATAGATCTTTTAAATGAGAAAATAATGATCTTGCTATTGATGATTTAACCTTCATTTATTCAGCAAGATTCTTTTACTTTATAGATAACTCTTTGAGAATGCATAAAGCTTAACAAAGCTGAGATTTTGCTTTTTTGGTTTTCATTTGCTTTTGTTTTTTTTGATTCCCTGTAATTGTCATTTAAAAAAAGAGCTTAAGCAAAAAATTAAATATCTTGAAGACAGAATTAGAAGTCTATAAACCTTCCTGGCTTGGAGTCCTCTACTCAACTTTGAACTGTATAGGTCCTGAAACTAGGATGGCTTGACAATTCTTGATAATTTGATGATTTCTCCCCACCCCCCTCTGTTTTTAATGGTGTCTTTGTCTTTCAAACATGTTCAGGCTAAGATTCCTGTCAGTTTACCGCAAGATCAAGTCTGTTTTCTGGCTATTTTCATTAAGTATTGTGCATAATCCAGATCGTGTTTGCTGAATCCTCAAGCATGGAAAGGCGGAGTGTGTCTATGGATCTGTGCTCTTGTTCCCATATGTGAGATACCTTGTCAACGATGTGATGATCAGAGTATGAACTTCACAGAAAGCTCAATAGCAGGACCGTGCATACCTTTTACTCAATTGAAGTAGTTATAGAGTCTACTGAGACAAACTCTTTGTCCCCACAGGCAATAATCTTTAATCCTGTAGGGCTCCAAAGAATGGATCTCATTTCTTGAACTCCAATAATATCAATATTTGAAGCTTTATTCCTCTGCTAAGAAAGAAAGGAAAGAAAAAGAGAAGAAAGGAAGGGGAGAAGGAATGAAAGAAGGCAGGAAGGAGGAAGGAGAGAGGAGATACATTTTTTTTTTAATTTTATTTTATTTTTAAACTTTACATAATTGTATTAGTTTTGCCAAATATTGAAATGAATCCGCCACAGGTATACATGTGTTCCCCATCCTAAACCCTCCTCCCTCCTCCTTCCCCATACCATCCCTCTGGGTCATCCCAGTGCACCAGCCCCAAGCATCCAGTATCGTGCATCGAACCTGGACTGGCGACTCGTTTCATACATGATATTTTACATGTTTCAATGTCATTCTCCCAAATCTTCCCACCCTCTCCCTCTCCCATAGAGTCCATAAGACTGTTCTATACATCAGTGTCTCTTTTGCTGTCTTGTACGCCGGGTTATTGTTACCATCTTTCTAAATTCCATATATATGCGTTAGTATACTGTATTGATGTTTTTCCTTCTGGCTTACTTCACTCTGTATAATAGGCTCCAGTTTCATCCACCTCATTAGAACTGATTCAAATGTATTGTTTTTAATGGCTGAGTAATACTCCATTGTGTATATGTACCACTGCTTTCTTATCCATTCATCTGCTGATGGACATCTAGGTTGCTTCCATGTCCTGGCTATTATAAACAGTGCTGCGATGAACATTGGGGTACACGTGTCTCTTTCCCTTCTGGTTTCCTCAGTGCGTATGCCCAGCAGTGGGATTGCTGGATCATAAGGCAGTTCTATTTCCAGTTTTTTAAGGAATCTCTACACTGTTCTCCATAGTGGCTGTACTAGTTTGCATTCCCACCAACAGTGTAAGAGGGTTCCCTTTTCTCCACACCCTCTCTAGCATATATTATTTGTAGACTTTTGGATCGCAGCCATTCTGACTGGGGTGAAATGGTACCTCATAGTGGTTTTGATTTGCATTTCTCTGATAATGAGTGATGTTGAGCATCTTTTCATGTGTTTGTTAGCCATCTGTATGTCTTCTTTGGAGAAATGTCTATTTAGTTCTTTGGCCCATTTTTTGATTGGGTCGTTTATTTTTCTGGAGTTGAGCTGTAGGAGTTGCTTGTATATTTTTGAGATCAGTTGTTTGTCGGTTGCTTCATTTGCTATTATTTTCTCCCATTCTGAAGGCTGTCTTTTCACCTTGCTAATAGTTTCCTTTGATGTGCAGAAGCTTTTAAGGTTAATTAGGTCCCATTTGTTTATTTTTGCTTTTATTTCCAATATTCTGGGAGGTGGGTCATAGAGGATCCTGCTGTGATGTATGTCGGAGAGTGTTTTGCCTATGTTCTCCTCTAGGAGTTTTATAGTTTCTGGTCTTATGTTTAGATCTTTAATCCATTTTGAGTTTATTTTTGTATATGGTGTTAGAAAGTGGTCTAGTTTCATTCTTTTACAAGTGGTTGACCAGATACATTTTTATATCAATTTTCCTTTGAGGAAAAACATTGAATCTTATTTCTTTCTTTAAGTAAACACTTCATCTTAAGTATCTCCCAGGTGTAAAGAATTATATCTCTTTTATTTGTTATAAGCATATGTTCTAATAGTGGCATTGGAAACATCCTGAAAATTTTTAGACCAGGATTTCCTGAGCCGTTTCAATGAAAATTTCATCCTTTAATGGTGTAGTTTTTTGTTCTTTTAATGTAGAATTTCTTTAAATAAACAGCCTAGATGAAAATAATGATATGTAACTCTGATATAGAATCACATGTGATCTCAGCCTGTTGGTTGTGTCCGACTCCTTGTGACCCCATGGGCTGTAGCCCACCAGACTTTTGTCCATGGAATGTTTCAGGCAAAAATGCTGCAGCAGATTGCCATTTCCTGCTTCAGGGATAAAATCACATATAAAGTAGCAATTATTTGCTGTTCACGTAAATAGGAAATGTAGCTATATAAAAATATATCCATTTAAGTAAAGTTTAATAGGGCAAGAAAAGTAAAGAAAATGGATTGTCACTCAAAATAGCATTTAATACAAAATGCTGATTATTTTTCTGCTAAATTTTTCTAAATTTATTGCAATAAAATTGACATATAGCACTATACAAGTTGGTAAAGAGGCCATCTGCAATGCAGGAGACAAGAGTTTAGTCCCTGGATTGAGAAGATCCCCTGGAGAAGGAAATGGCAACCCACTCCAGCGTCCTTGCCTGGGAAATCCCCTAGACAGAGGAACATGGTGGGCCGCAA
Organism: Bos indicus; assembly: GCF_029378745.1. NCBI lineage: Eukaryota > Metazoa > Chordata > Mammalia > Artiodactyla > Bovidae > Bos > Bos indicus. Next base: position 105,379,083 of record NC_091766.1, read on the forward strand.
TCCAGGGGTCACAAAAGAGTTGGACATGACTAGCAACCAAACAACTATATAAGTTTAAGGTACACAGCATAATGATCTTACTTTAAGTGTATTTGGCCACCTCATGCGAAGAGTTGACTCATTGGAAAAGTCTCTGATGCTGGGAGGGATTGGGGGCAGGAGGAGAAGGGGACGACAGAGGATGAGATGGCTGGATGGCATCACTGACTCGATGGACGTGAGTCTGGGTGAACTCCGGGAGTTGGTGATGGACAGGGAGGCCTGGCGTGCTGCTATTCATGGGGTCGCAAAGAGTCGGACATGACTGAGCGACTGCACTGAACTGAAATGAAAATAACTGTAAGTGCTTAACCTCCATAATCTCATATAGATACAAAAAAAGAGAAAAAATGTTTTTTTTCCTTATGATAACCACTCTAAGGATTTCCTCTCTTAATAACTTTCAGATCTATCACTCAGCAGCGTTAACTGTACGTGTGCATTGCACACCTAGCACTTGCATGTGCGCAGTGGCTCAGTCTTGTCTGACTCTGGGATGCTTTAGACTCTATCCCACCAGGTCCTTTGTCCATGGGCTTTTTCAGGCTAGAACACTAGAGTGGGTTGCCATTTGCTTCTCCTTGGGCTCCTTCCCAGCCCGAGGGTTGAACCTGCATCTCCTGCATTGCCAGTGGATTCTTTACCTGCTGATCCCCTACTATTTACTTATCTTATAACTGAGGTTTGTACTTTTTCAACCACCTTCAACCATTCCCTCCTCCCGCCACCTACCAAATCCTGATCTTTTTTGAGTTTGTGGGGCTTTTTGTTTTGTTTTCGGATGCCACGTGTAAGAGCAATCATTCAGAATTTGTATTTCTTTGTCTAATTTATTTTGCTTAGCATAATGCTCTCAAGTTCCATTCATGTTGTCACAAATGGCAGATTCCCTTCTTTTTTAATTACTGAAAAATATTCCATTGTTGTATGTATGTCACAACTTCTTTATCCATATATCTTTATTTGGACACATATTGTTTTTACGCCTGGCTATTGTAAATAATGCTGCAATGAACACAGGGGTGCAGATATCTCTCTACATAGGGTTTTTATTTTATTTGGATATATCTTATGGATTGAAGTTGATGACTTGTATAGCAGTTCTATTTTCAATTTTTTGAGGAGCCTCCATACTGTTTTCCATAGCAGCTATACCAATTCGCAGTTGCAGTAACGGGGCACTTGTTATGCCTTTCGTTTTTGATGGTAGCCATTTTAGTAGGTGTGAGATGATATCTTGTGCTTTTCACTCCATTCCTCTGATGATTAGTGATATTTAACATCTTTTCAAGTACCTAGGGCCTTTCATATATCTTCTTTTGAAAAATGTCCATTCAAATCCTCTGCTCAGTTTTTAATTGGATTATTTGGAAATTTTTTGCTGTTGAGTTATATGAGTTCTTTATATATTTTTGATATTAGCCCCTGGTCAGATACATAGTTTGCAAATACCATTTCCCATTCCCTAGGCTGCCTTTTCATTGTGTTAATTGTTTCTTCTGCTGTGCAGAAGCATTTTAGTTATGGTCCTACAGGTTTATTTTTGCTCTTGTTATTTGTGCTTTACATGTCACATCCAAATCATCATTGCCAAGAGCCCTGTCCAGCAATTTTTTTTTTTTTTACTATTTTCTTCTAGGAGTTTTATAGTTTCTATTCTTATATTTAAGTCTTTAATATATTTTGATTTAATTCTGAGTAGTGTAAAATAGGTGTCTCATTTCTTTTATGTATGAATATCTAATTTTCTCAAAAATGCCAATGTCATTGCCAGTTAACTTTGTTGGCACTTACAAAATGAGCATTTTAAACTAGAAGTTTGTACACAAAAGGGCATTACCTCAACATTTGCTCACAAATGGTTTGGTATGGTTTGTTAATAACTTACATGTTGATGGTAGAAGCAAAAACTTCATATTTTGTAAGATTTTGAAAAAAAAAAAAAAAGAAGGAAGCAGATTCAACAAATTCCCAGATCTAAAATCTCAGAAAGAGCAGACCCTCTTTTATATGAATCTGTTCTGCATCCAGAGAGTTCACAATTGTCTGTGTACGGCTGTTTAACAAACCAAGTGGCATAGCTGTGACCTAGTCACTAGTGGGAAAGGGAAGGAGAAGAGCAATCAGTTCAGTTCAGTGGCTCAGTCGTGTCTGACTCTTTGCGATCCCATGAACCGTAGCACGCCAGGCCTCCCTGTCCATCACCAACTCCCGGAGTCCACCCAAACCCATGTCCATTGAGTCGGTGATGCCATCCAACCATCTCATCCTCTGTTGTCCGCTTCTCCTCCTGCCTTCAGCCTTTCCCAGCATCAGAGTCTTTTCAAATGAGTCAGCAGTAAGAGGAATCAAATTGGTCTCATTGTCAAAGAATCTGATTCCTCCATTTAAATAGACATTCGATATGTTCCACTGATGGTACAACGTACATCTCTTTTGGTTTGCTTTGAGAAATTTTGGAGGCTGCTGTGTAAAATACAGCTCTCTAAATGAAATAGAGAACATAATATAATCTCGCTTTGCTGTACCATGGCTATTGAATTCAGAAATTCTCCCTTTTTTGGCTCACTAATTAATTTGTTAATTTATTCATTATCTATTGAGCAGCTGAGCATCAGAAGTTGATAAGAAATAAACAAACTGTACCCTGGGGATTCATATAATACACATTGTTTTGTCACTGCAGATTTTCTGTCTATTATGAAAATTGGGATGTTATCATCAATTAAGAAAACTGAAGATAGATGAGAAATAATAAGGCAATCATTATAATCATAATAGTTAATGTATTATACTGACTATATTGATAAGCAAATATAAGATAGAAATAGTACATGTATTACTACATTTGGTGAGATATATTTCCTTTATTTAATAAATAATGAATGTGAAATCCTTAGCAAAGAATCTGATCCAGTGCAAGTATTAAAGATATGGTTGCAATTGTAATTCTTAAAATCAAAGACTATTAATATTATTGTTCCTATATTAGAGCAAAAAATGTTCCTATATTGAAAAATTTAGGTCCCGAGTAGCTCAAATGGTAAAGAATCTGCCTGCAATGTGGGAGACTTGGATTTGAAACCTGGGTCAAGAAAATCCCCTAGAGAAGGGCATGGTAACCCACTCTAATATTCTAGGGTTTCCCAGGTGGTGCTAGTGGTAAAGAACCCACCTGCCAATGCAGAAGACATAAGAGATGCGGGTTCGACGCCTGGGTTGGAAAGATTCCCTAGAGTAGGAAATGGCAACCCACTCTAGTATCCTTGCCTGGAGAATCCCATGGACAGAGGAGCCTGGAGGGCCACAGTCCATAGGGTCACAAATATTTGGACACGACTGAAGTGACTGAGCATGCATGCAAACAGATGAAAGAGGCAGAATTAGAATATAGCTATATCTGAACAAATATAGCCTTGCTTTTGGCTTTTACTATGAACATACTAATTTCCTAGGGATATGATATATGGCGTATATGATTCCCAACTTCTCTTGAGTTTGGAACTCTCTTTTGCTTCCTATTTCTGCCTAATTTATATTAAGAGCATCTTAAGGGCTTACTCCTTGGAAGGAAAGTTATGACCAACCTAGACAGCATATTAAAAAGCAGAGACATTACTTTGCCAACAAAGGTCCATCTAGTCAAGGCTATTGCTTTTCCACTGGTCATGTGTGGATGTGAGAGTTGGACTGTGAAGAAAGCTGAGCACTGAAGAATTGATGCTTTTGAACTGTGGTGCTGGAGAAGACTCTTTAGAGTCCCTTGGGCTGCAAGGAGATCCAACCAGTCCATTCTAAAGGAGATCAGCCCTGGGTGTTCATTGGAAGGACTGATGCTGAAGCTGAAACTCCAATACTTTGGCCACCTCATGTGAAGAGTTGACTCATTGGAAAAGACTCTGATGCTGGTAGGGGTTGGGGGCAGGAGAAGGGGATGACAGAGGATGAGATGGCTGGATGGCATCACCGACTCAATGGACGTGAGTTTGGGTAAACTCTGGGAGTTGGTGATGGACAGGGAGGCCTGGCGTGTTGTGATTCGTGGAGTTGCAAAGAGTCAGACATGACTGAGCGGCTGAACTGAATTGAACTGAACTGAACTGAAGGGCTTGGTCAACAAATAGACACCTAAGAGTTTGAAGAGGAAATAATGTACAATCCTGATGTCTAGGTGTAGGATGCAAGGAGACTGAGAATGAAATTTCATATGCTCTGTTTATGAACTGGGTTATAGAGACTCATGTCAATTGTGTCCAGATCAGATAAACTTTAAAAGAAAATGTGATATTTGGCTTTCTAAGGATTTTACTTGGTTGTCTCATTAATAGGTTTCTCAGTGTGAAAAAATGGGGTATCCTCGATAAAGAACTTGATTGCTTGATGTAGGCCTGTGGCTACATGAAGGAGGAATAATTGGAGCTGTGCTCTCCAATATGGTAGCCATTATGCACATGTGTCCCTTCATGGATCACAGCCTTGTTGGGGCAAAGGAGCTTGCATAATTAAGTGAAGCTACAAGTCATGCCATGCAGGGTCATCCAAGATGGAAGAGTCATAGTGAAGAGTTCTGAGAAAATGTGGTCTCCTGGAAAAGGAAATGGCCACCCACTCCAATATTAAAAGGCAAATAGATATGACACTGGATGAGTCCCCCAGGTCAAAAGCTGTCCAATACGCTACTGGGGAAGAGCAGAGGGCAATTACTAATAGCTCCAGAAAGAACAAAGTGGGACAAAGCAGAAATGATGCTCAGTTGTAGATATGCATGGTGTGAAAGTAAAGTCTGAAGCTATAAGGAACAATATTGCATTGGAACCTGGACTGTTAGGTCCACAAATCAAGGTAAAGTGAATGTGATCAAACAGGAGATGGCAAGAATAAACATCAGCATCTTAGGAATCAGTGAACTCAAATGGATGGCAAAGGGCAAAATTAATCCAGATGACCATGATATTTATTACTATGGGCAAGAATCCCTTAGAAGAAACGAAGTAGCCCTCAGAGTTAACAAAACAGTCCCAAATTCAGTACTTAGGTGGAATCTCAAAAAAGACAGAATGATCTTGATTCATTTCCAAGGCAAACCATTCAACATCACAGTAATCCAAGTCTGTGCACCAACCACTGATGACAAAGAGCTAAAATTGACTGATTTTAGACCTACAACACCTTCTGGAATTAACACACACACACAAGTGACCTTTGTGTCATAGGGGGTTGGAATGCAAAAGTAGAAAAGTCAAGAGATATTCAGAATAACAGACAAGTTTGGCCTTGAAGTACGAAATTAAGCAGGGCAAAGGCTAACAGAGTTTTGTCAAGAGAACATGCTGGTCATAACAAACATCCTTTTCCAACAACCCAAGAGACGATTCTACACATGGCATCACCAGCTGGTCAATATCTATATTAGGTTGATTATGTTTTTTTGCAGCTGAAGTTGGAAAAGCTTCATGCAGTCAGCAAAAACAAGACCTAGAGTTGACTGTGGCTCACATCATTGAGCTCATTATTGCAAAATTCAGGCTTAAGCTGGGGGGGGGGGTGCGGGGGGAGTAAAGAAAACCACTAGGCCATTTGGTATGACCTAACTCAAATCCCATAGGATTATACAATGGAGATTACAAATAGATTCAAATTTGATCTGGAAGAAAGAGTGCCTGAAGAACTATGGATGGAGATTCATAACACTTTACAGGAGGCAGTGACCAAAACCATCCCCAAGAAAAAGAAATGCAAGAAGGCAAAGTGGATGTCTGAGGAAGCTTTCCAAATAGCTGAGGGAAGAAGAGAAGCAAGAGGAAAGGGAGAAAGGGCAAGGTATACCCCACTGAATGCAGAGTTCCAGAGAAGACCAAGGAGAGAAAAGAAGATCTTCTTGAATGAACAATGCAAAGAAATAGAGGAAAACAATAGAATGGGAAAGACTAGAGATCTCTTCAAGAAAAGTGGAGATACCAAGGGAACATTTCATGCAAGGATGGGCGTGATAAAGGACAGAAACAGTGAGGACCTAACAGAAGTAGTAGAGATTAAGAACAGGTAGCAAGAATGCACAGAAAAACCATTCAAAAAACATCTTAATGACCCTGATAATCATGATGGTGTGGTCACTCATCTCAAGCCAGACACACTGGAATGTAAAGTCAAGTGAGCCTTAGGAAACATCAGCTAGTGGAGGTGACTGAATTGCAGCTAAGGTACTTAAAAATCCTAAAAGATGATGTTATTAAATTGTTACACTCAATATGTTAGCATTTTGGAAAAGTTAGCAGTGGTCACAAGATTGGAAAAGTTCACTTTTCATTCCAATCCCAAAGAAGGCAATGCCTAACAATGGTCAAACTAGCATACAGTTGCATTCATTTCACACACTAGCAACGTTATGCTCAAAATCCTTCAAGCTAGACTTTAGCAGTACCTAAACCAAGAACTTTCAGATGAACAAACTGGGTTTCCAAGTGTCAGAGGAACCGGAGGTCAAATTACCAACATTCACTGGATCATGGAGAAATCAGCAGAGTTCCAGAAAAACATTTACTTCTGCTTCATTGACTATGCTAAAGCCTTTGACTGTGTGGATTACAGCAAACTGTGGGGAATTCTTCAAGAGATGGAAATACTAGACCACCTTACCTATCTCCTGGGAAACCTGTATTTGGGTGAGGAAGCAACAGTTAGAAGCGGACACAGAACAACGCACTGGTTCAAAATTGGGAAACGAGTATGTCGAGGCTATATATTTTCACCTTGCATATTTAACTTCTACGCAGAGTACATCATGCAAAATGCTGGGCTGGATGAATCACATGCTGGAATCAAGATTTCCAGGAGAAATATTAACAACCTCAGATATGCATATTATACCACTCTAATAACAGAAAGTAAAGAGAAGCAAAAGAGCCTTTTCATGAGGGTGAGATAGGAGAGAGAAAAAGCTGGCATGAAACTCAACATTCAAAAAAACTAAGATCATGGAATCTAGTCCAATCACTTCATGGCAAATAGAAGGGGAAAAGGTAGAGAAAAAAAAAAAAAAAACAGAAAAAAGTAGAAAAAATCTATCACTAAAAAAGTGATAGATTTTATTTTCTTGGGCTCCTAAATCATAGATGATGACTGCAGTGACAAAATGAAAAGGCACTTTCACCTTGGAAGGAAAGCTTTGAGAAATCTAAACAGCATATCAAAAAGCAGCGGCCTCTCTTTACTGACAAAGCTTCGTGTAGTCAAAGCTGCGGTTTTTTCCAGTAGTCATGTATGAATGTGAGAGTTGAACCTAAAGAAGGCTGACTGCCGAAGAAGTCATGCTTTTGAATTGTAGGGCTGGAGAAGACTCTTGAGAATCTCCTGGGATGCAAGGAGATCCAACCAGTACATCCTAAGGGAAATCAGCCATAAATATTCATTGGAAGGACTGATGCTGACACTGACACTGCAATGCTTTGGCCACCTGATGCAAAAAGCCTGCTCATTGGAAAAGATCCTGATGCTGCGAAGGACTGAAGGTAAAAGGAGAATTGGGCAGCAGAGAATGAGACGGTTAGAGAGCATCACCAACTCAACAGACAGGAATCTGATCAAACTTCAGGAGATAGTTGAGGACAGAGGAACCCGGTGTGTCACAGGGTCACAAAGAGTGGAACACGACTTAGTGACTGAAAACAACAAAGGCACTGTGCTTGTTGCACGCCTAAAATGTGGCTAGCTCGAATTGGCATGTGCTGTACGTGTAAAATACCAGATTCTGGACCTTTGGTTTAAAATAAAACAAAGGTAATAAGATACACATTAATGATTCTTACATTGATGTGTGTGAAATAATATTTAATATCTTAGTTTAAAGATATTAAAATTAATTCATTGTTACTTTTGTTAATAATGTTACTAGAAAATTGTAAATTATATATGGGTCATTAATAATATTTCTTTTGGACAGCACGGATCTAGAATGCCTTGAAGAGCTTAACCATGATGTAAGAAGATGATGGATAGGAAAATAGAAAATCCCAGGTGAAAGACTGTACATGCAGAGCCAGACAACACCACACAGAGGTGAGGAGCTGTCTCATTGGAATGTGAAGATGGTCGTTCCAGACCAGGGAAGTATCACTGGAATCACAGTCTCTCCTTGAGCAGCCCACTAGGCTCCCAAAGTATAAATCACCCCCATCCTCCTCCCTTGATCGCCATCATCACCCAGGGATAGCCCCAGGGCCCTAGGGCCACTGGGATAATCCTCATGGTGTAGTGACAAAATACCGAATACGGGTTCACCAAAATTTTGTGTGAGTTTTTCCTTACCACCTTATGGAGAAACTCAAACTTTTTGGCCAACCCAATACATATAGCAATAGGAAAGGTATTATACATATACAAATACAATTTCCACCCTCCGTATACCTTCCATGGAGGGCCTTTGAGGAAGGTAAAAAGGTCCCAGAGGGCCTTTGAGCTTCCCAGGTGGCGATAGTGGTAAGGCATCCACTTGACAACAGAGGAGATGTAAAACAGGCAGATTCAATCCGTGAGTCAGGAAGGTCCCTTGGAAGAGGGCATGGCAACCCACTCCAGGGTTCTTATCTGGAGAATCCCATGGACAGAAGATCCTGGCGGGCTATGGTCCATGGGATCACAAAGACTTGGACACGACTGAAGCGACTTAACACACACGGAGGGCCTTTAATTTGGTATTCTGTCATTGACTGCTCTGTTGTTTATTATGGATTAAAAATAAAGGTTTTGGTATAAAATTCTAGCTAGTAGAAATGTGAAACTGCCCCTCTCCACTTAAAGATGTTATCCTCATGCTACAGGAATCTCAAATGTCATGGTTAAATATATAACATATAAAAGTGGTATTTTTATCTCCTATAAAATAGAATTACTAGTATTAACATTGTCTAACCTATTTCTGGGCTTCCTTTGTGGCTCAGCTGGTAAAGAATCCACCGCAATGCAGGAGACCTGGGTTCGATCCCCTGGAGAAGGGAAAGGCTACACACTCCAGTATTCTGGCCTGGAAAATTCCATTGACTGTATAGTCCATGGGGTCACTAAGAGTCAGACACGACTGAGCAACTTTCACTTCACCTATTTCTCCTTTGAAAAAAGCATAACAAGAAAGAAAATATATAGTAATAGAAAGGGAATCAGACATGACTGAGCAACTTTCACTTCACCTATTTCTCCTTTGAAAAAAGCATAACAAGAAAGAAAATATATAGTAATAGAAAGGAGAATATATGTGGAAATGATAACATATTATAAATAAATGGCCATACTTTCAAATGAATTATTCTACCTTGGGTACTTGTACTATAAAGGTGTTTCTGAACACTACCAACAGAAAGAGTTGGGAATGTAATATCACTAAGACCATTAGATGCCATCAAGATTGTTATCATTTACTGAAAATGCCAGTTAGAAATTTAAGGAGGAAAGAGGAGACAAAAAGAGTCCAATTAGGAAGACAGGATTAATTTCTTTAAGAAGTGTACTTGCTCAGCTGCTTGACATTACATTCTTTCCATAACAAAACCACATCTGTCACCACTTATCTTCTCTGAAAAAATGGTTCATATGAGCAAGACAGGTATCAGACTGCAAAATTTTATAAGTAAAAAATTGTTCCTTTGTTTTCTATCTTTTTCTTCATAAATTATTTCCTATATTCTGTTTTCCAATTCTTCTGTTTCCCATTTATTACAAAAAAAGTTGTGGTTTCTGTATATTAAAGTGTCTTTGGTGACTCTCTCACACAAAGAACTGCCAAAGTAGAGAAATACTTCATGATGTAGGGGATATTGTATTTCTAAATCTGTTCAGCTTGCTTTCATATTTTTTCACATGGTTATTTATGGTTGCTTTACATGTGGCCTATGAGAAATTTCTCTGTTTCTAGACAAAGCAACTTAGTTAGCCTAATATTGATGTAGTTAATATAATCACTACACTATTTAGTTTGAATTGCAAACATCAGTTAAAATTATGTCTGGACCTAACCAGAAGTCAGAACTCTTTGTGACCAAATATAGTTCTTTGCTTACCCAATATGTTCCATGTGGACCATATGGGCAAACAAGAGGGATGAGAAGGCCTGTGTTTTACAGGCAGTTGTGAGTTAGAAATTATATCTCTCATCTCTCTCTTCCTTTCAGGGATAATCCTTGTATTCAATGTCTAGTTTTAAAAAGTGTGAGGAGGATGTCGCAAAGATTTTCAGAAACATTTTCAGGAATCGAGTTTCCTTCCTTAATGAATATCTGGGATTGAAACTGAGAAATATTTTTTTATGTTGCACAGATTATCCTGGTGGTTACTTGTTATTCAGTCGCCAAGTTGTGACCGATTCTGCGACCCCGTGGACTGCAGCACACAAGTCTCCTCTGTCCTCCACTATCTCCCAGAGTTTGCTCAAATTCATGTCTATTGAGTCGGTGATGGTATTTAACCATCTCGCCCTCTGCCAGCCCCTTCTCCTTTTGCCTCTACCACATGAGGAAATGGCAGCTCACTCCAGTATTTTTGCCAGGAGAAATCCATGAACATACCGGTGGATACTAATCACCTCCCAAATGTGCCTGGTTCTGGACTGCCTTCATTATTTCTTGCTACATCTTAAAATTTGGTTCCTTTGTTTTAATGATGTTAAATAATGTTCTTTCCATTCAGAGCACTTTCAATTAGTAATTTTATATTAACTAGGAGGATTATTTAGTTATTATCTTTATTCCTCATATCATCATGGTGCTATAAAAAGAGAAAACGTTATCTGTTTTCACTAATATTTATACCTTCATTTTCTAAAACAGTGCCTGGCCCAGAGGTGTTTGTTGTTTAGCTGCTGAACTGTGCCCGACTCTTTTGCAACCTCATGGACTGTAGCTTGCTAGGCTCCTCTGTCATGGGTTTTCCCAGGCAAAAATACTAGAGTGGGTTGCCATTTCCTTCTTCATGGGATCGTCCTGACCCGGGGATCAAACCCATATCTCCTGCATTGACAGGCAGATGCTTTACCACTGAGCTACATCTAATATTTGGAGAATTAAAGCACAAATGCTCAGTACTACTTTCTACTAAGTTGACAAAACTTTGTCTTTAATTCCCAAAAGCTCACTACAGGACAAGATAAAACAAACTTTTTCTCCTTAATATAGGTAGAAGATCACATAGAAAGTAGCTTAGCACTGCTAAGTATTCAGCAGGACTCATTAGAATTAATGACTCTGCTTATGTGTCCCCAGTGAAATATAGAGGTATACTGTTACCTTATAAATCTAATCCAAACAGGAACCCCAGAGAGATGATGCTGTGTATCGTCCTCATATTTTCTGCCGCAGGATGTTTTACATTGATTCTCATCGAGAAGAAACCTCATCACCACTCAGAGTAACAACACTCTGGGAATAAGGACAATGTAGTCTTAATTGCCGACAATAAATTTTCCAAACTCTTAGCTGATGTTGAATGAAAAAAATTACACCTTACCATGTATGAAGTCTCTCACCTGAAGTAAAATCAAGCCTCAAGATTTACCTGTCAGTTTCCAGGAGATATAAATTATGAAAAAATACGTTCAATAAATGACACTGCAGTCAGAAAAATCCAAACTTTGTGAAATTCAACCAAACAATTCTTTTTTTTTTCAATAAAAAGATTGCAAATCCAAAAAGAGGTATTATGGGAAGAATATAATTAAATAAATATGAATTATTCACAATAAACAGAAGATACTTGGGAAATATTGATCTTATTTGTGTCCATATTAAGTCAAATTATGGTTTAATCTGTATATTTTGTGATAGTATTAAGGAAATAGTAATTTTTAAATCCGATAATATATTGTGGCTACATTTTTAAAAATTCATATCTATCTAGATAAAATCTTTAAAATATTTAATTCATTGAAGTCCTCGACTTGAACCTAAAAAGTGGAACAAATGTGTTGCTGTGCTGTGCTCAGTTGCTAAGTCCTGTCTGACTCTTCGAGACCCCATAGACTGTACGTAGCCTGCCAAGTTTCTCTGTCCATGGGATTCTCCAGGCAAGAATACTAAAGTGGGTTGCCATTTCCTTCTCCAGGGGATCTTCCCGACCTAGGGACTGAGCCCAAGTCTCCTGCATCTCCTGCACTGGAAGGCGATTCTTTACAACTAAGCCCTTGGAAAGTCCACAAATTAAACAAATATCATCAAAAACATTTTAAAAAAGAAAATATACATGTCCCATTCATTTAATACCACAGCAAGCAGAGCCAACTTTTCACACTTTTTCTTGAATCGTATGAGGGTATCTGGTCCATATATTTCATCTGCAACATTATGGTCTTTTACTTTCCTACCAGTAAATTTCAGGATAAAAAGTTATACCTTCATTTCACAATAGTAAAGAATTTCAGGCAAGGGGCAACTGATTGTGTCTATATTTAGAACAGATTAAAAAATTAAGAAAGCAGATTAATAAAAACAGAAAAATAATTATTCACTAAGCTTCCAATGGGAATTCTTTGTGAATGATGCCCCAGTTTTAATGTTGGTAATCCAGCCAAATTTTTTTGTGTCCCAAGCATATATTTTCATATAGAACTTTATGAGAAATACTTGAAATGATCAGATTCTAATTTTTTAATTTGAAAATTGTTTTTAAAAACAAGTTTCAAAATGCGTTAATTAAATATATTAATCATTTTTAATGATTAATTAAATAGAGAAGGAAATGGCCACTCACTCCAGTAGCTTGCCTGGAAAATTCCAGGGACATAGGAGCTTGGCAAGCTATATAGCTATATAGTCCACAGGGTCGCAAAGAGTCAGACATGACTGAGCAAGCAGAGACATTACTTTGCCAACAAAGGTCCATCTAGTCAAGGCTATGGTTTTTCCTGTGGTCATGTATGGATGTGAGAATTGGACTGTGAAGGAGGCTGAGCACCAAAGAATTGATGCTTTTGAACTGTGGTGTTGGAGAAGACTCTTGAGAGTCCCTTGGACTGCAAGGAGATCCAACCAGTCCCTTCTAAAGGAGATCAGCCTTGGGATTTCTTTGGAAGGAATGATGCTAAAGCTGAAACTCCAGTACTTTGGCCACCTCATGCGAAGAGTTGACTCGCTGGAAAAGACTCTGATGCTGGGAGAGATTGGGGTCAGGAGGAGAAGGGGACGACAGAGGATGAGATGGCTGGATGGCATCACTGACTCGATGGACATGAGTCTGAGTGAACTCCGGGAGTTGGTGATGGACAGGGAGGCCTGGCGTGCTGCGATTCATGGGGTCGCAAAGAGTCGGACACAACTGAGCGACTGAACTGAAGAAAGGGATCAAGTACCAAAATTTCATCAGGACAGGTAACTGCTAGATTGATACATATTATAGTTTTTTAAGAGATTGAAATCTAATTCATGGAGATGACAGTATTGAAAATTATAGCAGACCCAAGATTTTTAAACCACTTATTGCATTTTAGGATATTATTTTTTAATAGAAACCTACAAGTGGAGCAGTGGTATATATAAATGTTTCTTTCTATCTGCATGATTGATGGGAATGAAAGTAAATTATCTGTGATAAGTTACATAATATGGAAGAAAATTAACTTTCTACCCAATCATAGTTTTGCTATGTAGTAGTTGGAAAAAAATTATTTTTTAAGTGTCTTTCTGTGACCCAAGCTATGATATTCTAACTTGGTGTCAAAGCAAAATATTTAAATCATATTTTTTTCAGATTTTTCAGTGATGTCAGTACACTAAAACCTTGCATAATTTCTATGTACATAATTTATGACAATTATCTCACATTATAAGAAACTGAGTTTGTTTGCATATGGAATTGTAATTTTCTAGTGATTTAAGAATTAATGGTATCATATAGACATTGTCTTGAAACATTTCTTGTTTGATAAAAGGACACAGTTTATTAACCTTGATTTAGTTGTCTGTCAAGCACTTTAAAATTTCATCCTTTTGGTTTACTAATTCTTTTCCCCATTTATAAATCTTGATAATATTTAAATAATTTGAACAACATTGGTATGGGGCTTTTATTCTTAACTTACCAGTAACTTATAATAATTTCATATTTGATGAAATTTCACATATAATTATAATAATAATGAATTTGACTTATAAAACATTATGTATTAATTATTATAAGTATTAATCAATATGCATAATCTAGGAAATCAAAAAGAAAAGCACACATATATACTTCTTGCCATTATAATACATTGTTACTATTCCCTTATCCTCTGTCCTTGAAGAAAATTCAAGGATTTTTACCCAGAAAATTTAGGTTTGAGTTTTCTTGGAAAAAAATAAAATTGGTTAAAACAAATAATAGCATATACCTAATTAGAAAAGCTCAAAATAGTTCAGGTATGATATAACTTTCAATAGGTTCTTGATTTGAAAAGTATTAATTATATGTCTGGCAAAGTGATTTTCCCTAATGTACATTTCAAGACATCTGTGAAAACTCATAAATGAAATGCTAAGAATAATGTAACATACATATTCTTTATATCTCTTTAACTGGTAATTCCACTAGGCAGTCTAGTAATTCCTTGTGAGATAATGATTTAAGTTGTGAATGAGATATCAAATCTTCATATAAGAAACAAAAGTAATGGATCTTTTTCCCTCAATCTCAAAATCCAATTTTATCTAAATTGCCTAATAATGACCTTTACATCTAAAACATTTTTTATAAAATATAAATGTCTATACCAGTGCCTTATGACAAAGTTTGCTATAAGATCAATTTATGTTTAGTGCTATTATAGGTTAGAGACATCATCTCTGTGGCTCTGCTATACAAGTAAAATTCTTGTTTAGACTTGCTATGTTCTTGAAATTACACTAAGTGCTATGTATTATCATGTATTATAAACACTTTTTATGAAAGTAGAACATGCATATAGAAAACTTTAACAAATTAAATATTACTAGCACACCATAATTCCTCCTTGAGATATCTCCCAGTTTTAATACTTCTTCCCAAATTAGTTACTCCCCTGATTTCTGATGCTCTATAAAGAATTTTTTTTCCATAAAAGTTTTGTCCAGTTTTGAACTTAATATAAATTTTATAGGAGTTCTTTTTTATATATACTTTATATGAAGTATGTTAGTGAATTTTGTGAGAATGCATCTTATTGCATTTAGCAGTAGATTTTTCATTTTCATTGCTCTAGAATATTTACTTCTATTAATATGTCACAGATAATTCATTTATTCTACAGTTGATAAGAAACTGGGTAGTTTACAGTTTTTAAACATCATAAATGAAGCTGCTAGATCACCCTGATAGACATGAATTTGAGCATACTCTGGGAGAGAGTCGAGGAGAGAGGAACCTGGCATGCCCCAGTCCATGGGATCACAAAGAGTCAGATACAACTTAGTGACTGAGCCGACAACTGAGTCAACAACAAAGGTCACTCTTACAAGAAACTTCTAGGTCACAGGGTATGCCTATGGCTAAGTTCTTTTGCAAAATATTGTACCAGTTTAGACTCCTACCACTAGCTATTCTGTATATTTGCCAGTGGTAGGTGTTGTTAGTCCCTTTTATTTTCTTGTAATTTAAAAATCACTCAATGTCCAACTTTTTACAACCCATGGACTGTAGCCCACCAGGCTCCTCTGTCCATGGAATTTTCCAGGCAAGAACACTGGAGTGGGTTGCCATTCCCTTCTCCGGGGGATCTTCCAGACCCAGGGATCGAACCCAGGTCTCCTGCTTTGCAGGCAGATTCTCTACCATCTGAACCACCAACCTTAATTTTTTTTTTCCCTTTGGTATTGTTTCCCTTTGGTATTCAACTGAGAAGTGAATTTGTCTGTTATTAAAAACAATCCATTACTTCCATATTGTTTGAACATAGACATACCTTGCTTCAGCAGTCTTTTCTTTATACAGCAATTTGTGGGTCAGGAATCATCAGTAGCAAATGACACACTGAGGAGGTCATTACCAACTAATAATCGTGGAGTGAAAGTCGTAAGAGTAACGTCCAGAAAGAACAAAGAGAGTAAAGGTTTTATTTACTGAACTTCATGGATATATAATATCAATAAAACAAATTAAGGAATATAAATGTGGAATTATTATATATTACAGAAAGGACTATTATAGTGAGTTAGTATTTCTTAGTTTATTACTGTGTCTCTTAAAGATTATGAAAATATCATATATTTAAGGTTGTAATGATTTATAATAAATTTACATTTTCTATTTGAAAGTATTAATCTGTTGATATATCAACGACTTTATCGAAATGAATCTTCTTAAAATATTTATGGTTATAGGCAATATAACTAGTAACACTATGACTACTTATAGTAATGATTGAGAAACACTTCTCATTAATTTTAATTTCAAAAAATTTATTTCACATGATGCAACCGATTTATACAATTTTTAATAATCTAAAATATAAGGAAAAATTTTGCCATAGGGTTATAAAAATCCTACTTGGTGTGTCATTTACGCTAGCTATGCTACTGATGATTCCTGACCCACAAATTGTTGTATAAAGAATAGACTGTTGAAGCAAGTTATGTATTTTACAGTAAATTCCAGAAAGTGTCATATTGCTGTACATCTTTGTTTCTTTAGGAGTAATTCCAACAGCTTCCAGTACCTACCACAAATAAAAGTATAGGTTATCAAGTTTTGTTCCTTCTTTTACAATCACTAGACTATCTTGTTTATTTCTACTCTGCTGTTTAAATGGAACCATGAATTGTGCTTGAAGAGAGCGTAAATGATTCCACATCTTTAAAAACTTGTCGTTGAAACAAATGCATGTATCAAGCCCAGCTGTATAACTGAGAGTTAAATTAAATTCCATGTAGAATACAATGTTTACCAAAGGATAAGTAATAAAAAATGTGCTAATTTGAAGCTTACATATATATTATTAAAACTGAGTAGTAACCATAGCAATTGTTTAGTACTTAAAACAACAGATTTTTTCTGGAAGGACAATTTTATCACTGACTTGAGGCGTGGTGTTAATAAAAAGCAGACCAACTTTAGTCAAGTTTTATTATTGTTTCTAAATTCTCCACTGACAGTGCACCTCGTGAACTGCCTGCTCCACAGATGGACGGCTCCCACTGACTCATCTTTGACATGTTCCTACCAATCACAGTGAGTGCTCTAAGATTTACGGATAATCTAAATGTTAAACCCAGTACTTCCTTTAATGAGGCTTTGATTGATGTGCATATTTAACGGCAGTGCAGTGTGTGAGAACGTCTCTGACACGTTAAGACACTGTTTTCTTCTTGAACATCCTATTGACAGCATTAAGTGGTATTTAACTTGCCTCTCAGGGAACAGATGTGAGTATTTGGGTCAGGACAATTTATCACAAGTGGGAAGCATAGGGGTATTCTCACTTTTTGTATTTATAAATCTCACTTTGGATTTACAAGCTTTTTGATGTTTATCATAGTGAGTGAGGACCATAAAGTGCTCATTTTCCTCACTTAGTGCCTTCAAAAAGGATTCCAGTATTAAAAAAAAAAATAATTCTTTACACGCACATGTACTTTATAGCTGGCACAAACTTCAGAACATTTTCATGTACATATACACACAAACCAGCCAAACACACATGTAAGTTCCCTATTGTCATCACGGTTCACATGTTATTATTTCCATTTTTCAACTGAAGAATCTGTAACTCAGGGAACATTAACAGTTTGTTTCAGCTCATGTCTTTATTTATTCAAAAGATATTTATTTAGTACTTAATCCATGCCAAGTTCTATGTGAAGAAATGGGGATAAAAACAAGGTCCGTGTACCTTACAAAATTTTGAATGAATTCAGTCAGTAAGCTTGCTGCTGCTGCTGTGAAGTCACTTCAGTCGTGTCCGACTCTGTGCGACCCCAGAGACGGCAGCCCACCAGGCTCCCCCGTCCCTGGGATTCTCCAGGCAAGAACACTGGAGTGGGTTGCCATTTCCTTCTCCAATGCATGAAAGTGAAAAGTGAAAGTGAAGTCGCTCAGTCGTGTCCGACCCTCAGCGATCCCATGGACTGCAGCCTTCCAGGCTCCTCCATCCATGGGATTTTCCAGGCAAGAGTACTGGAGTGGGGTGCCATTGCCTTCTCTGCAGTAAGCTTGAACTTGACCCAAATTTTTGGCCTATAACTCCTTGTTTCACACTGCCACTGTGAACCTCAATGAACTTGGGAAAAGGTATTGGAAAATCCTCATAAAATGACATTCAAAGTAAAACATCACTGAGATTACAAGTTTTATATCTTAACAGTACATGCCTCTGACATCCTGGTTTCAGGCTCTTGACAACAGGCTGAATGCAGTTTATTGTACATTCTTAGGGGATTATACAAAACATTTGTGTGGACAGAGAGATACACCTTATTAAATGCAGGGTATTAGAATACATTCTAAAATGTGCTAAGGGCTGTGTGTTTATTCCTCTTCACAAGAACCCAAAGTAAAAGAAAAAAATTCTGTTTAGCGGTGTAACTACATCAATTTTTTAAAATCATTTTTGTCACAAAAGATGTAAAAGTTTTTTTTTTTCTTAAAACAATTATCTTCATTGTTAGGTGATAACATTTACATTGTATTAGCCTACTACAGGGGAAAAAGCAGAGTACAGTATTATGCATCTTATTATCTGAAAACAATGGTGACATTGTATAATAAGTGAAAAAGAAAGAAAAGGGACACAATATACTATACAATACTGTATTATAAACCATTAAGAACAAGTGGGAACTAAGTGGGTTTTGTTTGCTTGTTCAAAGTTCTTTAAAAATAACTTAAGTAGTTGATGTTTATAATGTAAATAATTTTAAGTTAAAGAAAGAAGTTTTCTGACCATCTCATAAAAATGTGAGAAAAGAAAAATGAATTAGAAAAAAATTAAGGGTGAAATTAATCAAGATGCCATGTTCACCAACTTTCTTTCATAAAAAGTTGTGAGGTGGATGAATGAAGCCTTTTTTTCCATATGATTTTCCCTTGCTTTCATATTCTACACATTTGAAAGTACCTATATTTGTCTTTTGAAATTACTATTTATATCCCTTTCTTAATGCCACAAGGGATTTTGAGTTTTCATTCTTTATTGTACATACTCATTATCTTCATAATTGAAGAAGGTTTATATGGGGGTGCAGCAGGATCGGATTTAGTTTATTATTCAAAGTCTGTGAGATTTTCCTGATCATGGAGCCTCACTTACTGAATGGTTAATGATAATTACCTTGCCTTTGTTTCAAGAACTTTGGGAGGAAATCTAGTGTATTGGGCAGAGCCAGTTAATAGTGAAAAAGAATCTTGGCTCATTGCTCTCAAAGTATAGTAACAATATAAAATGCGGTATTTAAGCCTCAGGGTTTTTAATGTCTTTTTTTCCTGAAACTATTAAGTTTCCTCTACAAATTGTCTAAATACAAGTAAATACTTGAACAAAGATAGATGTTGTTATTATCAATATTAATGTATAAAGATCAAATCAAATGATGCGTGTGAAATACTATTCACAATTGTTCATGTGTAACTTAGGACTCTTAAGAACTCTACTTCTATTATTATTATTAATGATCAATTACTTTAATAGATACATTAATCATATTTTTTTCGATAAACCATGCATAGTATTCAGTTTCTTTCTTAGCTAAAGATAACAGAAGAAATCTTAGGGTTAGGACATAAATAGCCAAGTGTTCCTAAGTAAAAATCATTTTTCATATTCTCCAAATTCCCACATTTTTGTCATATTTGACTACATATAGTAAGCCCAAGAAAGAATAATGATGTTGCTAAAATTAAATATAATTATATATGATTTCCCTGTTTTATACGACTAGCACCTATACTGTCATAATGACAGAATGAATATTCAATTAAGTTTTTTTAAAACTCAATAACAGTTATTTTCATTAGGAATAGCATCTTTTAAATTATGGGTTGTCTATATTCATGGCATTCCTAACAGTTTCTAAGCTTAACAAGATTTAGTATCAATTGTAAAGTTGTTCGGTATTTAACACAGTCATGCCCTAAAAACCCTTGGTTCTACAAAGCATTTATTGAAATCAAGATGCACTTCTTAAATCCATGTAGAGAACAAACTCTATTGATTCAACTACTAGCAGCTGGGAAGCATAATGATTATTGACCAGAGCCAGAATCTTACAATATTCAGAGAGAGAAAGAGAGAATACACATTGATAGCTACGGTGCTGCTGCTGCTAAGTCGCTTCAGTCGTGTCCGACTCTGTGCGACCCCATAGACGGCAGCCCACCAGGCTCCCCCGTCCCTGGGATTCTCCAGGCAAGAACACTGGAGTGGGTTGCCATTTCCTTCTCCAATGCATGAAAGTAAAAAGTGAAAGTGAAGTCGCTCAGTTGTGTCCGACCCTCAGTGACCCCATGGACTGCAGCCTACCAGGCTCCTCATCCATGGGATTTTCCAGGCAAGAGTACTGGAGTGGGGTGCCATTGCCTTCTCCAGATAGCTCCGGTAAATGACTCAAATTCCTGATAAAGCTATGTAGAACACCAAGTGGAGCTCCATAGCTTCTGCAATTCTGATTAAAAAAATGACTATATTTATGTGAAAGATAGTGTTTTTTCCTGTGTGACATAATGTCTCCCATACATGGTGTTCTTCCTTTTAATATATTATATTCTAGCCATTTAAAAAATTATTCAGTTTGTTTAACCTAAAAAACAGAAACAAAACAGTTCACCCCTTTCTTTCATCTACCCCCAATCCTGCTTCTTGCAACCACCTATCTGTTCTCTGCATCTGTGTGCTTGTATTTATTTTGGGGGGATTCCATTTGTAAAAGAGATAATACAGTATTTGTCTTTCTCTGACGTATTTCACTTAGTGAAATATCTGGGAGGTTCACAGTTTTTTATTCACTCATCCTTTGATAGACACTTAGATTGTTTCTTGACTGTTGCAGTTAATGTTGCAATATACATGGGAATGAGATCTTTTCAAATTAGTGTTTTTCTTTTCTTTAGATATATACCCAGAAGTGGAACTGCTGGATCATAAGATAATTATATTTTAAAATTTTTAGTAAACCTCCATGCACCTTTTCAGAGTGGCTGAATGAATTTACACTCTCATCAACAGTGCATAAGTTCCCTTTTTTTTTTTTTTTCACATCCTCCCAACACTTATTTTTCTTCTCTTTTTATAATAGTCATTATAACAAGTATGAGGTGATATCTGTTTGTGGTTGCAATTTGCACTTTCCTAATGATTGATTATGTTGAGCATCTTTTCATATATCTTTTGGCCATCTGAATGTCTTTTTTGGAAAAATAACTATTCAGATCTTCTACCCATTTTTAACCAGAATGTTTGTTGTTTTCTTCTTGTTATTGTTATTGAATTCTGTGAGTGATTTGTAAATTTTGGATATTAACCCCTTATCAGATATGATTTGCAATTATTTTCTCCCATTCAGTAGGTTGACATTTTTTTAATGGGATCCTTTGTTGTATAGAAGGTTTTCCAGTTCAGTTCAGTTCAGTTCAGTCGCTCAGTGTTATCCAACTCTTTTCAACCCCATGAGCTGCAGCACGCCAGGCCTCCCTGTCCATCACCAACTCCCAGAGCCTAACCAAACTCATGTCCATTGAGTCAGTGATGCCATCCAACCATCTCATCCTCTGTCGTCCCCTTCTTCTCCTGCCCCCAATCCCTCCCAGCATCAGGGTCTTTTCAAATGAGTCAGCTCTTTGCATCAGGTGACCAAAGTATTGGAGTTTCAGCTTCAACATCAGTCCTTCCAATGAACACCCAGGACTGATCTCCTTCAGGATGGACTGGTTGGATCTCCTTGCAGTCCAAGGGACTCTCAAGAGTCTTCTCCAACACCACAGTTCAAAAGCATCAATTCTTCGGCGCTCAGCTTTCTTCATAGTCCAACTCTCATATCCATACATGACCACTGGAAAAACCATAGCCTTGACTAGACAGACCTTTGTTGGCAAAATAATGTCCCTGTTTTTGAATATGCTATCTAGGTTGGTCATAACTTTCCTTCCAAGGAGTAAGCGTCTTTTAATTTCATGGCTGCAGTCACCATCTGTAGTGATTTTGGAGCCTAGAAAAATAAAGTCTGACACTGTTTCCACTGTTTCCCCATCTATTTCCCATGAAGTGATGGGACCAGATGCCATGATCTTAGTTTTCTGAATGTTGAGCTTTAAGCCAACTTTTTCATTCTCCTCTTTCACTTTCATCAAGAGGCTCTTTAGTTCTTCTTCACATTCTGCCATAAGGGTGGTGTCATCTGCATATTTAAGGTTATTGATATTTCTTCCATCAATCTTGATATTAAAGATACTGTCCTTTTACCATTGTATATTATTGTCAGGATTTAGTTGACAGTATATGCTGCAGTTTAATTCTGGGCTCTCTCTTCTGTTTCATTGACCTATGTGGCTTTTTCGGTCAATGCCATGCTGTTTTAATTAGTATAGTTTGTAATATAGTTTGAAACCAGGAAGTTCAATGCCTATGGATTTGCTCTTTCTCAAGATTGCTTTGGATATTTGGGATCTTTTGTTATTCATACAAATTTTAGTATTTTTGTTTTATTTCTATGAAAAATACCATCAAAATAGGGATTGGGATTACATGGAATCTATAGATTGGTTTTCATAGTATGAACATTTTAACAATGTTAATTCTTCCAGCTCATGAACATGGAGTATTTTTCCACTTGTGTCTTCTTCAGTTAGTTTCAGTAGAGTCTTACAGTTTTCAATGCATAGGTCTTTTGCCTCCTCAGTTAAACATATTCTTAGGGATTTATTTTTTGTACAATTGTAAATGGAACTGTTTTATAAATTTCTCTTTCTAATAATACACTGTTTAATATAAAAAGACAATAGATTTTTGCATATTGATTTTGTATCCTGCAACTGTGCTGAATTTATTCATTCTGAAAGTTTGCTGATGAACTCTAGGATTTTTCTGTAAGTAGCATCATGTCATCTACAAATAATGACAGTCTTACTTATCACTTTCCAACTTAGATGGATTTTCTTTCTCTTTTCTAATTGCTAAACTAGGACTTCCACTACAGTGTTGAATAAAAGTGCTGAGAGTGAGCATCCTTGTCTTCTTCCTAATCTTAGAAGAAGAGCTTTCAGCTTTCCACTATTAGTGATGTTAGCTATGTTTGTTATATATGGTCTTTATAATATTGAGGTATGTTTCCCTCTATACCCCCTGTGTGACTGAGAGTTTTTATCACAAATGCATGCTTGACTTTATCAAAAGCTTTTTCTGCATCTATTGAGATGATCATATTTTGTTAATGTGGTATATGATATTGACTAATTTGTCGATGTTGAAACATCTTTGTATCACTCAAATAAATTCCACTTAATCATGCTGTATAATCGTTTTACTATATTGAGTTTGGTTTGTTAATAATTCGGGAGAATTTTCATATCTATGTTTATCAGGAATATTGGCTTATAATTTACTTTTTTGTGGCATCTTTGATTTTGGTATCAGTAATCCTGACTTCATAAAATGTGCTTAGAAGAGTTCCCTACTTTTATTTTTTCCAAAAGTTTGAGAAGAATTGATATAAATTCTTTCACACCTGGATAGGATTCAGCAGTGAAGCAATATGGTCCTGAATATTTGTTTGTTGAGATATTTTTATTACTGAGTCAATCTCCTTGCTAGTAATCAGTCTGTTCATATTTTCTACTTCATCCTGATTCATTCTTGGTACAGTGTATACTTTTAGGAATTAATTCATCTTCCATGTTGTCCAATTTATGGTCATATTATTGTTCTCAGTCGTCTCTTATGATACTTTGCATTCCTATGATACCATTTTATTTAAAATTTTTATTGAAAAGGTAATACTCCATAAAACTGTAACACAAATTTCACATGATTTTACACATAATAATTCTATCTGTGAAAATTTTATTTCTCTCCTATTTTGAATATATCTGTCTTCAAAGATAAAGTAGGGAAAACCACTAGACCATTCAGATTGAACTAAATCAAATCCTTTATGATTATACAGTGGGAGTAAGAAATAGATTCAAGGGATTAGGTCTGATAGATAGAGTGCCTGAAGAACTATGGACAGAAGTTTGTGACATTGTACAGGAAGCAGGGATCAAGACCATCCCCATGGAAAAGAAATGTAAGAGGCAAAATGTTTGTCTGAGGAGCCTTACAAATAGCTGAGAAAAGAAGAGAAGCTAAAGGTAAAGGAGAAAAGGGGAAGATATACCTATATGAAAGCAGAGTTCTAAACAATAGCATGGAGAGATAAAAAAGCCTTCCTAAGTGATCAATGCAAATAAATAGAGGAAAACAATAGAATGGGAAAGACTAGAGATCTCTTTGAGAAAATTAGAGATACCAAGGGAACATTTCATGCAAAGATGGGCTCAATAAAGGACAGAAATGGTATGGACCTAACAGAAGCAGAAGATGTTAAGAAGAGGTGGCAAGAATACACAGAAAAAATATGCAAAAAAGATTTTAATGACCCATATAACCATGATGGAGTAATCATTTTCCTAGAGTCAGGGATCCTGTGATGCAAAGTCAAGTGGGCCTTAGGAAGCATCGCTGTGAACAAAGGTAGTGAAGGTGATGGAATTCAAGCTGAGCTCTTTCAAATCCTAAAAGATGATGCTGTGAAGTGCTGCACTCAATATGCCAGCAAATTTGGAAGACTCAGCAGTGGCCACAGGACTGGAAAAGGTCAGTTTTCATTCCAATCCCGAAGAAGGAAAATGCAAATGAATGTCAAACTACTGCACAGTTGCACTCATCTCACATGCTAGCAAAGTAATGCTCAAAATTCTCCAAGCCAGACTTCAACAGTACATGAACCTTGAACTTCCAGATGTTCAACGTGGATTTAGAAAAGGCAGAGGAACCAGAGAACAAATTGCCAACATCTGGTGGATCATTGAAAAATAAAGAGAGTTCCAGAGGCTATGCCAAAGTCTTTGACTGTGTGGATCACAACAAACTGTAAAATTCTTCAAGAGATGGGAGTACCAGATCACCTGACCTGCCTCCTGAGAAATCTGTATGCAGGTCAAGAAGTGACAGTTAGATCCAGACATGAAACAATGGACTGGTTCCAAATTGGGAAAGGAGTATGTCAAGGCTGTATATTGTCACTCTGCTTATTTAACTTATATGCAGAGTGTGTGTGTGTTAGTTGCTTAGTCGTGTCCAACTCTTTGCAACCCCATGGACTATAGCCCACCAGGTCCCTTTGTCCATGGGATTCTCCAGGCAAGAACACTGAAGGGGGTTGCCGTTTCCTTCTCCAAAAGGAACTATAGAAAGAAAGAAAGAAAGCGAAGTCACTCAGTCATATCTGACTCTTTGTGATCCCATAGACTGTAGCCTACCAGACTCCTCCATCCATGTAATTTTCCAGGCAAGAGTCCTGGAGGGGGTTGCCATTTCCTTCTCCAAATATACAGAGTACATCATGTGAAATGCTGGGTTAGATGAAGCACAAGCTGGAATCAAGATTCAGGAGAAATATCAATAACCTCAGATATGCAGATGCTGCTGCTGCTACTGCTGCTGCTAAGTTGCTTCAGTCGTGTCTGACTCCGTGTGACCCCGTAGATGGCAGCCCATCAGGCTCCTCTGTCCATGGGATTCTCCAGGCAAGAACACTGGAGTGGGTTGCCATTTCCTCCTCCAGTGCATGAAAGTGAAAAGTCAAATTGAAATCATTCAGTCGTGTCCGACTCTTAGTGACCCCATGGACTGCAGCCTACCAGGCTCCTCTGTCCATGGGATTTTCCAGGCAAGAGTACTGGAGTGGGGTGCCATAACTAAGATCATGACATGTGGTCCCATTACTTCATGGCAAATAAATGGGGAAACAATGGAAACAGTGACAGACTTTATTTTTTGGACTCCAAAATCACTCTAAATGGTGACTGTAACCATGAAATTAAAAGACACTTGCCCCTTGAAAGAAAAGCTATGACCAACCTAGGGAGGATATTAAAAAGCAGAGATAATAATTTGCTGATAAAGATCCATCTATTCAGACCTATGGTTTTTCCTGTATCATATGTGGATATGAGACTTGGAGTATAAAGAAAGCTGAGCACTGAAGTTTGATGCTTTTGAACTGAAGTGTTGGGGAAGAGTCCCTTGGATTGTAAAGATGTCAAGCCAGTCAATGTTTAAGGAAATCAGTCCTGAATATTCATTGGAAGAACTAATGGTGAAGCTGAAGCTCCAATACTTGGCCACCTGATGTAAATAACTGACTAGTGGGAAAGACCCTGATGCTGGCCAAGATTGAAGGCAGGAGAAGGGAATGACAGAGGATGAGATGGTTGGATGGCATCACTGACTCTATGGACATGAGTTTGAGCAAGTTCCAGGATTTGGTGATGGACAGGAATGTTTAGTGTGCTACAGTCCATGGTGTCACAAAGAGTATGACATGACTTAGCGACTGATTTGAATTGAACTGTCTTCAAATAGTTTGAGATTACAATGCTTTGGATATGATTACTTGGGCAATTCTACTTCTGTGAAAATTATATTGGAAAAGAAGTTACACAGGAAATATTATCAACTTAATCGATAATTTTTAGAAAAATAATAATCAAAAGTGTAATTTTGATGTCAGTGCACTCTATTTTATGTGCTGCACAAAAAAGTAAATATTTTACTTCCTGTTCTTTTCTCAACACTAAACATCTAAGGAACGTCATTAATGTAGTACCTATGAAACTAATGCCACAAAGTCATTTGATCACAGTATGAAATCTCAAAATATTATGCCTGAGTAGGAATGAAGTATACAAACCCACTGATCTTACACTAAAGAAAATTGATCTGTTTGCAAATGCTGCTGCTGCTGCTGCTAAGTCATTTCAGTCATGTCCAACTCTGTGCGACCACATAGACGGCAGCTCACCAGGCTCCCCGGTCCCTGGGATTCTCCAGGCAAGAACCCTGGAGTGGGTTGCCATTTCCTTCTCCAACGCATGAAAGTGAAAAATGAAAGTCAAGTCGCTCAGTCATGTCAGAGTCTTAGCGACCCCATGGACTGCAGCCCACCAGGCTCCTCCGTCCCTGGGATTTTCCAGGCAAGAGTACTGGAGTAGGGTGCCATTGCCTTCTCCAGTTTGCAAATACATAGGATGGAAACATGTAAGGTAAGTAAGTGGAATATAAGGAAACTCTCAGAAACCCAGTTAAATGTTTAGAGCATGATCAAACATGCTTCAACCAGTGATGACTAAGTGTTTCATGATTGTGCTAAGACTAGAAATTAATAGGCTCTAAGAAACTTCATATAGTATGTAACTCATAAACATTTGTGTCTAACCATCTTCACCCAGTGCTTAGAGTATGTGAAATTGGTCTTGCGGGAATTAACCAACTATCACTCTCCAATAGGAACAAGAAAGGCAATTGGTGTTTATATTTTCCCATTAGAAAGATATTGTTCGGGGAGAGGTTGAAAAGGAAAGAGAGAGGCAAGGACACTAGTGCGAGGAGGAGTCTAGCATTTTATTCCTTTCCCTGGTTGACATACATAAGTTTTTCACTTGTTGAACTGTCCCTTTTCTTATCAGAGCAGAGACAGATGGCAGTTTCAAAGATGCATATGTGTTTACTGTGGATCAAGTGGGCATCTAGAAAGTTTCAAAGATGCATATGTGTTTACTGTGGATCAAGTGGGCATCTAGAAAACTAGCTGTGTTTGAGCAACCCTGCCTGTGCACCATATAATAGAAATATTTGCTGGGCAAGAAAATCCCTGAAGTATGTGTCCTGTGGGGAGGAGCTAAGGGATAGCAAATGAGGTTGTGTCAAAGCAGAATCTGTCTGATAGAGGGTGTTCTGTAGTTAACAGACCTTCAGAGGTCGCATGTAGACTTCAGGGACTGCAGATAACCAGCAGAAGTTTTAAAAGCAAATAAAAAGAAACCCTATCAGACGCTACACAGCTGCAATTTACAGAGAAAGAAATAAAACAAAGATTGGTTTGAATAATACAGATCCCATTTTCACCCTTCTTCTTGCCTCAACAAGGAGGAGGAGCAAGGTCTTGAGGAAGAAACAAATGTCATTTTTAAAATATTTAATAAATTAGTATTCTATATTAAGATGGTGAACTACTCACAAGAAGGTTCAGTTCTGAAATTTGCAAACATCTCTGACTGCAAAGAGTAGCCAGTGGTAGGTATGTTTGTTTACTTGATTTCTGCCATGTTCCTAGAATCCTTTCCAGAATCTCTTATTAAGACTTAAAGCCTAATTTGTGTTAAGGAGAGAGAAGAAAAAATCATGTATGCCCTGCAGAGAAGGAAATGACAACCCACTTCAGTGTTTTTTGTCTGGGAAATCCCAGAGACAGAGGAGACGGGCCACAGTACGTGGGGTCACAAAGAGCTGGACACAGATTAGCGACTAAACTACCACAACAAAGAGAAAGCAGCAGAACTGTGGGCCTTGCAGTGAACAGCAGAGCAGTTCACATCGCTGATGACCTCATTTATTGGGTCCATATAATGAATCTACTTCATATAAAAACTCACCATGGAAATAGTTCACCTGCTCACGGGAACACCACGTGTCCTACACTTACACAGCAATCGTCATGTGTGCTAGGTCGCTGCACTCCTGTCTGACTCTGCAACCCCATGGACTGTACCCACCAAGCTCCTCTGTCCACGGGATTCTCCAAGCAAGAAAACTGGAGTGGGCTACCATTCCCTTCTCTAAGGATCTTCCCGACCCAGGGATAGAACCCGAGTCTCCTGCATTGTAGGCAGATTCTTCACCACTGAGCTGGTGAAGAAACCCTATCAGATGGGAATATTTCAAATTTTAGAAGATATAGCAGAATAAAACACCACCTAGGCAGAGGTAGGTGATATAAATGACTGAGAAGCAGTTGATAGTAAATTTAATTGGTCATCAATTATTTCTAATTATATTAAGAATTATTCCCATTAATATATTTAAATTGATCATAAAACTATCATCAACACTAGATTGTTAAAGTTGTCATTTGCTTTGTTAAATCACTGTAAAATCAGTCTCTAACACCATATAATTTCAGATTTCTGTAATCATAGAATGTTCTTTACAAAAATATTTTAATAATTATCTTACTTATGTTTGTGTTACTGCTTTTGCTGATTTTTATGCATATTCTTTCTAATTATAAATCCTGAAAAGAGGCCTGAGTTGGGAGGAAACAAAACTAATTTAATTTAAGAAAATTTAATTCTCCTTTTTGACTGAGAAAATTAAAAAAAATAAAAATAAAGAATAGAGTTAAGTGATAAAGTCATTTGATGCTGATATAAAGCCTCCAATATGCCTCTAACAATTATTCTATCATTGTCATTTAATAGCTAAATATGCAAAACTTCTGTTTCAAAATTTCAGACTGGGCAAATATGCATTTTTTTCTAATTTTCTAAGATCTTTCAAAATAGGAAATAAACCCTTTCCTTGGAAGACTACCATAAAGAAACAATACATTTTTACATGATGGAGAAAGGTTGGACAAGATATGATGTATTAAATAGTAGAGAGACATTAATAAAAGATAAGTCAAGGAGAAACTAAAAGTGGAATAATGAGATTTATTGGTAGAGAACTAAGGAGATTGGTGGAGATATATTACATAAAATTTCAGTTAAAACTACATAAAGTATTTTTATAAGTTAAAAATTTCCTTTTTTTAAATTTAATTTTATTTTTAAACTTTACAATATTGTATTAGTTTTGCCAAACATCGAAATGAATCTGCCACAAGTATACCCTTGCTCCCCATCCTGAACCCTCCTCCCTCCTCCCTCCCCATACACTCCCTCTGGGTCATCCCAATGCACCAGCCCCAAGCATCCAGTATCGTGCATCGAACCTGGACTGGCAACTTGTTTCATACATGATATTATACATATTTGAACACTTGAAACATCGATTTGTTGTGCCTAAATTATGATTCAAAGGTCATTAAATTTCACTTTAATTTTAATCATAAAGAACTTAATAGAATACATAATTTAAACAGTGGTGGTGGTGGTTTAGTCACTAAGTTGTGTTCGACTCTTTGCGACCCCATGGACTGTAACCCTCCAGGCTGCTCTGTGCATGGAATTTTCCAGGCAAAAATACTTGAGTGGGTTGCCATTTCCTTCTCCAAATTTAAACAGTACTTAATATTAAAATTCTTCTGAGGTTTGGGATATTAAATAGAGAATGATATATTAATAGCATGTTATGTAGGAATATACATTCTAGAGCCAGGTGGATGTGGGCTGAAATCCAGCCCTCCTGTTCAATAGTTAAGAATCACTAGAAAAAAAAGACTTAAACTTAGCCTCAGTTTATCTATCTGTAAAACAGATGAAGATGGTACCTATTTGGTAGAGTATCTGTCACTTATGAAGAGGTAACATAAATAAATTGTCTAGGTAAAACAGCATCTGGCACATTCGATAAATGTTAGCTTTTTGCTATTGTATGTCATTTATACACAGGGTGAATATTGCTTTATTTCTTCCTCCCATAATAATCAATAAAGCAATAGAGCTGTGAATGAATCTGATTCTTCACTTTACATTCTGGTTGAGCAGTCGAATATCTCACTCCCAGGAATAAAGAGAAGAAACACTTTGCCAATCCTAGTTACAGGAATATCTACTAGTCCTAATTTGAGGTAAAGTTTCTACATAGAAAACAATAAAGAAAATCATAGTAAATCAAATTGTTTATGAGTTAGGGGTTGTAGCTGGAATTTCAGAGACCCAAAGGAGCTTAGAAAGGAGGAGAGCCATGCTTAGACTACTTTATATAATTCTACCTTTTTCCCAGCAGTAGGCGCTGAAAGAGGGCATCAGAGGGCAGACAGACTGAAACCACAATCACAGAAAACTATCCCATCTGATCACATGGACCACAGCCTTGTTTAACTCAATGAAACTAGGCCATGCATTGTGGGGCCACCCAAGATAATGGGTCATGGTGGAGAGGTCTGAGAGATTGCGGTCCACTGGAGAAGGGAATAGCATACCACTTCAGTATTCTTGCCTTGAGAACCCCATGCATAGTATGAAAAGGCAAAAAGATATGACACTGAAACATGAACTCCCCAGGTTGGTAGGTGCCCAATATGCTACAGGAGAACAGTGGAGAAATAACTCCAGAAAGAAGAAGGGATGGAGCCAAAGCAAAAACAACACCCAGTTGTGGATGTGACTGGTGACAGAGCAAGGTCAATGCTGTAATGAGCAATATTAGATAGGAACCTTAAATGTTAGGCCCATGAATCCAGGCAAACTGGAAGTGGTCCAGCAGGAGATGGCAAGTGAACATAGATATTCCAGGAATTAGCAAACTAAGATGGACTGAAATGGGTGAATTTAACTCAGATAATGGCACCCCACTCCAGTACTGTTGCCTGGAAAATCCCATGGATGGAGGAGCCTGGTAGGCTGCAGTCCATGGGGTCACTAGGAGTCAGACACGACTGAGCGACTTCACTTTCACTTTCCACTTTCATGCATTGGAGAAGGAAATGGCAATCCACTCCAGTGTTCATGCCTGGAGAATCCCATGGACGGAGAAGCCTAGTAGGCTGCAGTCCATGGGGTTGCACAGAGTCAGACATGACTGAATAAACTTAGCAGCAGCAGCAGCAGACCATTACATCTACTAATGTGGGCAGGAATCTCTTAGAAGAAATGGAATAGTCATCATGGTCAAAAAAAGAGTCTGAAATGCAGTACTTGGATTCAATCTCAAAATCAACAGAATGATCTCAGTTTGTTGCCAAGGGAAACCATTCAATATCACAGTAATCCAAGTCTATGCCCTGACCAGTAACACTGAAAAAGCTGAAGTTGAACGGTTCTATGAAGACCTACAAGACCTTTTAGAACTAACACCAAAAACAGATGTACTTTTCATTATAGGGGACTAGAATGCAAAAATAGGAAGTCAAGAAACACCTGGAATAACAGGCAAATTTGGCCTTAGAGTACAGAATGAAGGAGGGAAAAGGCTAATAGAGGTCTGCCAAGAAAACTCACTGGTCATAGCAAACACCCTCTTCCAACAACACAAAAGACTCTACACATGGACATCACCAGATGGCCAACACCGAAATCAGATTGATTATCTTCTTTGCAGCAAAGATGGAGAAGCTCTATACAGTCAGCAAAAACAAGACTGAGAGTGGACTGTGGCTCAGATCATGAAAACCTTATTACCAAATTCAGACTTATATTGAAGAAAGTGGGGGAAACCATTAGACCATTCAGGTATGACCTAAATCAAATCCCTTATGATTATATAGTGGAAGGGAGAAATAGATTTAAGGGACTAGATCTGATAGACAGGGTGTTGATGAACTGTGGACAGAAGTTTGTGACATTGTACAGGAGACAG
Organism: Bos indicus; assembly: GCF_029378745.1. NCBI lineage: Eukaryota > Metazoa > Chordata > Mammalia > Artiodactyla > Bovidae > Bos > Bos indicus. The sequence continues at coordinate 105,411,598 of NC_091766.1, forward strand.
GGATCAAGACCATCGCCAAGAAAAAGAAATGCAAAAAAGCAAAATGGCTGTCTGAGGAGGCCTTACAAATAGCTGTGAAAAGAAGAGAATCCAAAAGCAAAGGAGAAAATGAAAAATATACCCATTTGAATGCAGAGTTCCAAAGAATATCAAGGAGACATAAGAAAGACGTCCTTAGCGATCAATGCAAATAAATAGAGGAAAACAATAGAATGGGAAAGACTAGAGATCTCTTCGAGAAAATTAGAGATACCAAGGGAACATTTCATGCAAAGATGGGCTCAATAAAGGACAGAAATGGTAGGGACCTAACAGATGCAGAAGATATTAAGAAGAGGTGGCAAGAATACACAGAAGAACTGTACAAAAAAGATATTCATGACCCAGATAATCATAATGGTGTGATCACTACCTAGAGCCAGACATCCTGGAATGTGAAATCAAGTGGGTCTTCGGAGGCATCACTACAAGCAAAGCTAGTGGATGTGATGGAATCCCAGTTGAGCTATTTCAAATCCTAAAAGATGATGCTGTGAAAGTGCTACACTCAATATGTCAGCAAATTTGGAAAACTCAGCAGTGGCCACAGGACTGGAAAAGGTCAGTTTTCATTCCAATCTCAAAGAAAGGAAATTGCAAAGAATGCTCAAACTACCAAACAATTGCACTCATCTCATACGCTAGTAAAGTGGTGCTCAAAATTCTCCAAGCCAGTCTTCAGCAATATGTGAACTATGAACTTCCAGATGTTCAAGTTGGTTTTAGAAAAGGCAGGGGAACCAGAGATCAAATTGCTAATATCCGCTGGATCATCAAAAAAGCAAGAGAGTTCCAGAAAAACATCTATTTCTGCTTTATTGGCTATGCCAAAGCCTTTGATTGTGTGGATTACAATAAACTGTGGAAACACCTTAAAGAGATTGGAATACCAGACCACCTGACCTGCCTCTTGAGAAACCTATATGCAGGTCAGGAAGCAACAGTTAGAACTGGACATGGAACAGCAGACTGGTTCCAAATAGGAAAAGGAGTCCTTCAAGGCTATGTATTGTCACCCTGCTTCTTTAATTTATATGCAGAGAAAAGCATCATGAGAAACGCCAGGCTGGATGAAGCACAAGCTGGAATCAAGATTGCTGGGAGAAATCTCAATAACCTCAGATATGCAGATGACACCACCCTTATGGCAGAATGTGAAGAAGAACTAAAGAGCCTCTTGATGAAAGTGAAAGAGGAGAGTGAAAAAGTTGGCTTAAAGCTCAACATTCAGAAAACTAAGATCATGGCATCCAGTCCCATCACTTAATGGCAAATAGATGTGCAAACAGTGTCAGACTTTATTTTTCTGGGCTCCAAAATTCCTGCAGATGGTAATTGCAGCCATGAAAGTAAAAGATGCTTATTCCTTAGAAGGATAATTATGACCAACCTAGACTGCATATTAAAAAACAGAGATATTACTTTGCCAACAAAGATCCATCTAGTTTAGTCAGATCAGATCAGATCAGTCGCTCAGTCATGTCCGACTCTTTGCAACCCCATGAATCGCAGCAGGCCAGGCCTCCCTGTCCATCGCCAACTCCCAGAGTTCACTGAGACTCACGTCTATCGAGTCAGTGATGCCATCCAGCCATCTCATCCTCTGTCGTCCCCTTCTCCTCCTGCCCCCAATCCCTCCCAGCATCAGAGTCTTTTCCAATGAGTCAACTATTCGCATGAGCTGGCCAAAGTACTGGAGTTTCAGCTTTAGCATCATTCCTTCCAAAGAAATCCCAGGGCTGATCTCCTTCAGAATGGACTGGTTGGATCTCCTTGCAGTCCAAGGGACTCTCAAGAGTCTTCTCCAACACCACAGTTCAAAAGCATCAATTCTTCAGTGCTCAGCCTTCTTCACAGTCCAACTCTCACATCCATACATGACCACAGGAAAAACCATAGCCTTGACTAGACGGACCTTTGTTGGCAAAGTAATGTCTCTGCTTTTGAAGAGACATTTGCTATCTAGGTTGGTCATAACTTTCCTTCCAAGAAGTAAGCGTCTTTTAATTTCATGGCTGCAATCACCATCTGTAGTGATTTTGGAGCCCAGAAAAATAAAGTCTGACACTGTTTCCACTGTTTCCCCATCTATTTCCCATGAAGTGGTGGGACCAGATGCCATGATCTTCATTTTCTGAATGTTGAGCTTTAAGCCAACTTTTTCACTCTCCACTTTCACTTTCATCAAGAGGTTTGAGTTCCCCTTCACTTTCTGCCATAAGGGTGGTGTCATCTGCATATCGGAGGTTATTGAGATTTCTCCCAGCAATCTTGATTCCAGCTTGTGTTTCTTCCAGTCCAGCATTTCTCATGATGTACTCTGCATATAAGTTAAATAAACAGGAGTCAAGGCTATGGTTTTTCCAGTAGTCATGTATGTATGTGAGAGTTGGACTATAAAGAAAGCTGAGCACCAAAGAATTGATTCTTTTGAACTGTGGTGTTGGAGAAGACTCTTGAGAGTCCCTCAGACTGCAAGCAGAACCAACCAGTCCATCCTAAAGGAGATCAGTCCTGGGTGTTCATTGGAAGAACTGATGTTGAAGGTGAAACTCCAATACTTTGGCCACCTGATGAAAAGAGCTGGCTTGTTGAAAAGACCCTGATACTGGAAAAGATTGAGGGCAGGAGGAGAAGGGAATGACACAGGATGAGATGAGTGGATGGAATCACTGACTCATGGACATGAGTTTAGGTAGGCTCAGGGAGTTGGTGATGGACAGGGAGGCCTGGTGTGCTGCGATTCATGGGGTTGCAAAGAGTAGGACACAACTAAGCGACTGATCTGATCTGATCTGATACATTTAATTTAAAGTTAGATGCCAAAATGCTTACAATGCAAAGCATTAAGCCCCACTTCCTCACTTCAAAAAGAGGTTGTTACCTGAGATGAACTAACAAGTTACTGGAAATGCAAGTGCTAATTGCTAAGAGTTAGTGAAGCTGTTCTCCATGGAATAAAAAGCCAAGGAATACTGTTAAAACAAGAAAGAGGGTGAAAGAAAAGAGAAGAAATTTCCAGGATCAGAGGTAGAAAGATATGTGGGATACTGCTGAGTATATGTGGAAGTACAAGCACAATGGGACAATAAAAAATAAAAATTAATCCCATGCCTGGACTATTTGTCATGGAAAAGGTGTTTTATGAGTTCATCTCTGAGTAGCGGGTCAGACTATTATATGCAACCTATGACATGCTATAAATACCTAAAAAAATGAAAACGTTTTGACTTATCCTCCATATGTTACAGTATATGTTTTCACTGTGCTTTTTAGGTTACACACCTTTCTTAAATGCAAAAACTGACAAAAAACCCTTCATTCCTGATTCAACTCATGGAAAACTTGTCAAACTAAATCCACCCGGGGTTCATTTATTTCAGATATTCTTGCACCTGTGTGTATCTTGACGTGTCAATAGGAGAATATGCATGTCTATATCACTTAAGTTTACCCAGATGTATTTGTGCTGTAGCTAACTTCTGCATTACATCGCCCTTGTGGGTAAGAAATATATCTTCTCCTTCATTTTAATTCCTTGTGGCAATTTAATATTGAGTGACTCGTGTTCTGTTAAGATGCATTTTGCTCTGCTTTTGGATAGTATTCTATATCGTTTTGTCATTTACCAAAAATTTTTTGAGCATCAGATATTCAAAGGCTTTTAGATCAATGATTAGGATTCAATAATGAATAAGTTTTCATAGAATTTGTATCTGGCAAATGGTAACAGATACCATTTTTAAACTAATTCTGTGCATCAGAAGTAGTACATGGAGATGTATAGCGTGTGCATGCACGGCTTAGTCGCCTCAGTCATGTCCGACTCTTTGCGACCCCATGGACTGTAGCCCATCAGACTCCTCTGTCCATGGGATTCTTCAGGCAAGAATACTGGAGTGCGTTGCCCTGCCCTCCTGCAGGGGATCTTCCCGACCCAGGGATTGAACTCGCTTCCTGTATGTCCCCTGCACTGGCAAACAGTTTGTTTACCACTAGCTACACAGCAAAGCAAAGACAGCCCGGCATGCTGTGAAGTTTGTCCCTTTCAGTCGCTAACTGCTCAACATAATTAACACCCCAGTACGTCAATTTTCTCACCTCTAAAGTAGGGATAATAATCATGCTTACCTCACAGCATTATGTCAGAATTAAATGCTTTAACATATGCAAAGTACTTAGAAGGCATCTATCAAATGTTAGATACTGTATGTGTTTGATATTGTTATGCTTTGAAGTGACATAAAGGGCATCACATAAAGACTGCTACTCAGGAAATTTCTAGAAAGTAGTACTATCTTGGTGCAAAGGAAAATATTCTAGAGCAAAACTGTTGGCATGTAAGGGGGTAAGGTAGGGGGAGTGGAGAGGAAAGAACAGACTGAAGAGTTAATGCAAAAATCTACAAACTGGAAAAGATTATAGCATTGAGGGGACTGAAATTACTTTGATGATTCTGGAGGATGATACAGATACTAGAGAAAGCTAACAATTTGGAGAGAAATAATGACTAGACATGAAATAGCTGGAAAAAAAAATGTGGTACCAAACTAAAATTCCAAGAATTAGCAAGAATTAAATGGATCAAAACAGCAGGGTGGGAATGAATCTCAGAAGAACAGTACGAGTAGAGGCAGGAGTTGTACAATACTGCAGTGTCTCCAGGAGCTCCACACACTTTGGTTTTACTAACACATAGTGTGAGGAAAGGAGCAAAGACAGATGAAGCTTTATAGTTATATCAAAACCAGGTTTCAGATAAAATAACTAGAACAAAGATACGTTTTATTGTCATGAAAAGACTCTTGTGAACTATCCTGTGAATAATGGGGAAAACTGAAGGATTATCCAATGAGTTATGGAGAACAACTGAAGAATTTTGAGTAGAAGATGTTTTTGTTTCAGTGTGAGGCATGGATTTAAGCAGAGTGACCCTCCTTTTTAGGATGCTGTTGAAATAGTACAGGAGAGTTGAATGAAGTCTTAACTTAGGTATCAAAAAGTGGGATGAAAAAACTGAGAAATATTTAGGACTAACACTTGATCAGAGCAACGTGGGTTGCACTGTATTGAAGTAACCAATATGCTTCCCGGTTCTGTTTTTTTTTTTTTTTTTTTTGATGACTTGGGAAACATAGAGGAAAGGGATAGATACATCTCAGATTAATTTTGGACATGATGAATTTTGTGGTGGAACATTTAAACAATGGGTTATGCTGATAAGTACCATAGAAGCCATCGGGAAAGATTTCAGAAGGGAAATGTCAGTGTTCAATCATCTACCTTTTATATTTTGTGAAAAATATGAGTTGTTGAGATCACATAGGGCAAGTATTCAGAGAAAATAAATACCACTTATTGGGAGAATTCTGATGCACCAGCAATGGACCTAAAGAGAAGGCCTTTCAGTTCAGTTCACTTCAGTTCAGTCACTCAGTTGTGTCCGACTCTTTGTGACCCCATGAATCGCAGCACGCCAGGCCTCCCTGTCCATCACCAACTCCCAGAGTTAACCTAGACTCACGTCCATCGAGTCAGTGATGCCATCCAGCCATCTCATCCTCTGTTGTCCCCTTCTCCTGCCCCCAATCCCTCCCAGCATCAGAGTCTTTTCCAATGAATCAACTCTTCGCATGAGGTGGCCAAAGTACTGGAGTTTCAGCTTCAGCATCATTCCTTCCAAAGAAATCCCAGGGCTGATCTCCTTCAGAATGGACTGGTTGGATCTCCTTGCAGTCCAAGGGACTCTCAAGAGTCTTCTCCAACACCACAGTTCAAAAGCATCAATTCTTCGGTGCTCAGCCTTCTTCACAGTCCAACTCTCACATCCATACAAGACCACAGGAAAAACCATAGCCTTGACTAGACGGACCTTTGTTGGCAAAGTAGTGTTCACAACACTGAAAATCACCTGCTGCTGTTCGGTTACCCAGCTGTGTCTGACTCTTTGCGACCCCATGGACTGCAGCATGCCAGGTCTCCCTGTCCCTCACCATTTCCCAAAGGTTGCCAGAGTTCATGTCCATTGCATTGGTGATGCCATCCAGCCATCTCATCCTCTGATGCCCTCTTCTTCCGCCCTCAATCTTTCCCAGCATCAGAGACTTTTCCAATGAGTCAGCTGTTTGCATCAGTTCAGTTCAGTCACTCAGTCATGTTGGACTCTTTGCAACCCCATGGACTGCAGCACGCCAGGCCTCCCTGTCCATCACCAACTCCTGGAGCTTGCTCAAACTCATGTCCATCAAGTCAGTGATGCCATCCAACCATCTCATTCTCTGTTATCCCTTTCTCCTCCTGCCTTTAATCTTGCCCACCATCGGGGTCTTTTCCAATGAGTCAGTTATTTACATCAGGTAGCCAAGATTTGGAGCTCAGTTTCAGCTCTTCAGTTCTTCCTATGAATATTCAGAACTGATTTCCTAGGGTTTACTGGTTTGACCTCCTTGAAGTCTAAGGGTCTCTCAAGAGTCTTCTCCAACACCACAGTTCAAAAGCGTCCATTCTTTGGGGCTAAGTTTTCATTATGGACCAACTCTCACATCCATACATGACTACTGGAAAAACCATAGCTTTGAGTAGACAGACCTTTGTCAGCAAAGTAATGTCTTTGCTATTTAATATGCTATCTAGGTTTCTCATAATTTTTCTTCCAAGGAGCAAGTGTCTTTTAATTCTGTGGCTGCAGTCACCATATGCAGTGATTTTGGAGCCCAAAAATATACTCTCTCACAGTTTCCATTGTTTCCCCATCCATTTCCCAATCTCTTCACATCACGTGACCAAAATACTGGAGCTTCACACAGTTCTAAGGTATCCATTCTTTGGCGCTCTGACCTCTTTATGGTCCAGCTCTCCCACAACTGTACGTGACCACTGGGAAGACCACAGCCTTGACTGTACAGACTTTTATCAGCAGAGTAATGTCTCTGCTTTTCAACACACTGTCTAGGTTTGTCATAGCTTTCCTGCCAAGAAGGAATCATCTGATTTCATGGCTATATTCATCATCTTCAGCCCAAAAGAGGAAATCTGTCACTGTTCCACCTTTTCCCCTGCTCTTTGCCGTGAAGTAATGGGGCTGAATAGGGCGTCCCTGGTGGCTCAGTGGTAAAGAATCTGCCTGCAATGCAGGAGACCTGGGTTCGGTCCCTGGGTTGGGAAGATCCCCTGGAGGAGAGCATGGCAACCACTCCAGTACTTCTGCCTGGAGAATTGCATGGACAGAGGAGCCTGGAGGGCTACAGTCCATGGGGTCGCACAGAGTCAGACATGACTAAAGCAACTAAACAGCAGCAGGAACCACAACGGGGCTGTATAGGTGAAGTATAGGTAAAGGAATCCCCTATACGTCAGTAAAATATTTCAAAAAAGGCCATTGAAGAATAGTTTCATAAGCATTCCAAGAATTGAGAATCAGAATTTATTTGGAATCCACCAATTTTAAGTGGCTTTTTCTAAAAACAGTAAACATGAACAGGGTTAAATCAGTCTAGGTTAAATTAGAAAATGATTTTCTCTCCTGTGTTTCAAAGCCAACTCTTCCATAGTAGTTCTTAATTCCGTTTGCTCCAATGTCTTCTTTCTTCATCGTCATTTCTCTCCTCTTCCTCTGTCACTGTGGTTAACTTTCAAATCTCATTTCTCTATTCACTTTTTCCCAATAAAAATAATTATGTCTCTTATAATAAAAAATTCCTTCCCCTTGATCTTCCATCCCTCATAACTATAATCACTATCTTTCTGACTCATGCTCCATTCAATTATTAGCCCCATGTGGTCTTTATTAATGCTACAAAATGAAGTAGAGATGGAAAGAAAGCCCCTCCTTATTAGATTCAAAGGGACACATGCAACTGATGCCACCTATTACCCGTTTTCTATTTCCTCCTGTCTTGACTGTTAATACGATGCCTGGAGCAGGAGCTGAAGCTGTTTTCTGTAGCCATGAAAAAGCCCAATAGACTTACAAGAATGTTGACTGTGATGACCATGGGCTCTAAACCAATTCCAACAGACTCCACTCTCCAAGGTCATAATAATTCAAAATTTAGAAGTTTTTATGTGTATTGTCCTATATCAAATGTTTTATTCTTATGGCCACATTAATCATAAATGTTCCATTCTTTGAAAAAAAAAAAAAAAAAGAAACCTGAAAGATAGGAGAGAGAAATAACTTTAAAAAAAATGCTGAAGTGTTTTAATGGTAACAGTGTTTATCTGGCATTATATAGGGGAACATAGCTCAACTGGTAAAGAATCTGCTTGCAATGCCGGAGACCCGGGTTCAATCCCTGGGTTCAGAAGATCCCCTGGAGAAGGAAATGGCAACCCACTTCAGTATTCTTGCTGGAGAATCCCATGGACAGAGAACCTAGCAGGCTACCGTCTATGGGGTCGCAAGAGTCAGACATGACTGAGAGACTAAGCACATATAGAGGAACAGAGTGTAGATTTGGGATTGGTCCAGGCTCTTTCTTGGTAATTATAAAAGAAGGTGTGGAGTATGAGTTTTGAAGTGATGAGTCATACCTGGCCCCAGGTCCAGAATGAAGTTATGGGAATAAGTGACAAAGTAGAGTAACATGAAGACCACTGATATGGAAATGTCAAGTATCTGTGAAGACATGGAGTTATATGAGTTGTCTATATTAGTACTGAATTCACCAAAACAATGGCATAAGTTAGGAGTTAGAGGAATACTTCAAACTATATAGAATTACAATAGATAATGTATCTGACTATGGATTCAGATGCCATTTTATAGGCAAATAAATTCCAAGTCTTTATTTCTAGTATCCCCTGTCCCTATCTGTCTTAATTTTCCAGAGTCATATAAGCTGCCTCATTATCTCCAATTGGATAGCATATTGGCATCTAGAAGGCAGTGTGTCCAAAACAGGTTCTTGATTTCTCTCCCAAATATGCTCTGCGGGCTATGTGCCTAAGTGCTAAGTCACTTCAGTCATGTCTGACTCTTTGCAACCCTGTGGACTGTAGCCGACCAGGCTCCTCTGTCCACGGGGATTCTCCAGGAGTGGGTTGCCATGCGCTGCTGCAGGGATGGATCCCACATCTGTTACATCTCCTGCATTGGCAGGTAGGCTTTTACCATAGCACCACCTGCTCTACTGTCAGTCTTCTTCACCCCAGAAACATGTGCACAACTAATATTTTTGAGTCAAAAATCTCCTCTGCCTAGGCCTAGGTCAAATCCATTAACTCTTGATCTGTCTTCAGAAACATTCGTCACACCATATTAAAAAGTAAACACAAAATTAATTAAAGACCTAAATGTAAGACTTGAAACCATAAAACTTCTAGATGAAAACATAGAAAGAACACACTTTAACACAAATGGTAGCAATATTTTGGGTTATCTGTCCCCTAAAGCAAAAGAAATGAAAGCAAAAATAAACAAATGGGATCTAATTGAACATAAAAGCTTTTGAACAGCAAAGGTATCTGACTCTATGGATTCAGACACCATTTAGACAATCTACTAAATGGGAGAAAATGGGTTAATATCTAATATATGTAAATAGCTCCTACAACTCAGTATCAAAAAAAAAATTAAAAACAACAAAGTTCCTGATTAAAAAATGAGCAGAAGACCTGAATACAAGACATTTTTTTCAAAGAAGATAGACAAATGGTCAAGAGACACATGAAAGAATGCTGAATATCACTAATCATCAGAGAAATGCAAATCAAAACCACAATCAGATATTACCTTATACTCATCAAAAATAGCTATTACCAAAAAGTCTACAAATAAAAAAATGTTAGTGAAAATATGGAAAAAATTGAACCCTAGTATACTATTGGATGGAGAAGGCAATGGCACCCCACTCCAGCACTCTTGCCTGGAAAATCCCTTGGACGGAGAAGCCTGGTAGGCTGCAGTCCATGGGGTCGTGAAGAGTCGGACAAGACTGAGCAACTTCCCTTTCACTTTTCACTTTCCTGCATTGGAGAAGGAAATGGCAATCCACTCCAGTGTTCTTGCCTGGAGAATCCCAGGGATGGGGGAGCCTGGTGGGCTGCCTTCTATGGGGTCACACAGAGTCGGACACGACTGAAGCAACTTAGCAGCAGCAGCAGCAGCATACTATTGGTTAGATTGCAAATTGGTACAGCCAGTAAAGAAAACAGTATGGAGTTTCCTTTAAAAAAACTAGAAATACAACTAGATATGATTCAGCAATTCCACTCCTGAATATATATCCAAAGAAAATGAAAACACTAGTTTGAAAAGATACATGTACCACAGTATTCACAGCAGTATTATGTACAATAACCAAGATATGGAAGCAACCTAAATGTCCATCAATAGATGAATGAATAAAGTATGGTGTGTGTGTGTATATACATATACATGCACAATAGAATAGTACTGAGCCATACAAAGAAGAGAAAAGGAAGAAAACTATGCCACTTACAACAATATAGACGGACCTAGAGAGCATTACACTTACTGTAATAATCTGGACAAAGAAAAACGCTCTAAATTATCACTTATATGAGAAAACCAAAAAATAAACAAATGTGTATAACAGAACACTAACAGACTCGCAGATAGCGAGAGCAAACTAGTAGTTCCCAGTGGAAGGGAGAAAGGGGGAAGGGTGAAATACAAGCGAGGGATTAAGAGACAAACTACTGTGTACAGAATAAACAAGAATCTGATATAGTACAGCACAGAGAAATATAGCCATTAATTTGTAATAACTTTAAATGCAATATAATCTATAAAAATCGTGAATAACTATGAAGTGCACCTGAAAATAATAATCTATTATAAATCAATGATAACTCAGTTAAAAACAAAATGAAACACGCCTCGTATCTGCCCTCCACACCACTGCAACTCAAGTCCAAGTCGTCATTTTTTTGTGTCCGTTGTCTTCTACAACTGGTAAATATCCCCACCTTTCCTCTTGAGTTCTTATGAACTGTCCATAATAAAGAATATTAAATTATAGTGCTAGTTCTCATACGATGCAACTGATCTCTCTTAAAACATCCTGATGGATTCATCATACAAACAGAATGAAATTTAAATTCTCATTATGCTCTGTTGTTGTTCAGTCGCTAAGTCGTGTCTGACTATTTCAGTTCAGTTCAGTTCAGTCACTAAGTCGTGTCTGCCTCTTTGCAACCCCATAGACTGCAGCGTGGCAGGCTTCCCTATCATCATAGTTTTATTCATTTATATCTTATTCTCTTTTCCTTTATAATCTGTTTTCCATATTTTCTCTTTTATTTACCAAGATTCAGTCATATGGACCTTCTTTATATTCCTTGAACATACCAACCTGGTCCCTACTTTAAAACATTTGCAAGACCTATTTCCTGTGTCTGAAAGGCTTGTCCTTCTGGTCTTCACAAGGCTGACTCGTTCAGGATGTTGAGAATTCAGACTAAGCGTCACCTCTTCTTTGATGTTGTCTCTGAACATACAATCTTAAGTAACCATCTTGTTAACTTTATCAATTTTCCTAATTTTAAATAACACTATAGTACTTGCCACTATCTGATTTTTCAGCTTATTTTTTGTTTATCCAGTGTCTTCTCCCCTCCCCTAACCAAGAATTGATAACTCCATGAGAAAAAAGGTTTTGATGTCACAGGCGTGGCTGTATTTCCTTTGTCTACAAATCTCTAAGACACATGTTAGGTATTTATTAAACTTCTATTTCATAATATATTATGAAATAATATGTCTACATTTATCCTAGATTAGACTCCTATTAGGGGTAGTTAAAAATTATGGAAAACTGAGAACCAGAATCTGGGAATGAAAACAGAGCATTGAAGAAGTTTTGGGATGGGCATATGGATGAGTGGCTAGCTTGTGTTTATAGAAGACCATCATCCATAGATTACCAGACACTTACAAAATTTAACTTATATGAATAAGTTTTCTTACCAAAGATAGAACAGAACTTAAGAACACTGTAATGAAGAGAGTGCATGAAAAAAAAAACACGCTCAAGCGTAGGAAGTCTACATCAATAGGATATTGTAAAGAACACAAAAAATTTATATAACTCACATACTAGCTCAGCCTCTACTGAATTTATGCAGACTCTCAGTGGAGGCCATCAAAGATTTTGAAAGTTCCTTCATAGAGGTCTGCATTAAAAAAATAAATAAATTTACCTGGACAGTAACTACAAAACCTTTGAAGGCAACAATTTAACATAGATGTCAGGATTATAGATCATGTTATCTTGGAAAATGAAGCAATGATAGATATTAAAACAATTTATATTGAAGTTGTGAAGATATTGACAAGTAGATTAAATGGCCAAGTATTATTGTTGTGATTGAATACTCTAAAATTTTTAAGTAGTATTATGAGGATTTATTTATTACTTGGTGAATTACTCATGCTATAATATGAAGCTATTAAAAGTAAGTACAATGTAATACATGCAATACATAATCTACAAAGTCAGAAAAAACAACTCTTAAGTATCAAAAATTTTATAGTATTATAAAATGGTAGACATGAGTGGGTAGTGTAATTATAAATAGCTGTTGTTTTTTTCTTTAAACTTTGCCTATTATCCAAATGAACATATGCTATATTTGAAATCAGACATAAAAAATACTTAATAATGAAATGTCTCAAAAATAAATAAGTAATTCGTAGCATTAGAATAATGAGAAACACATTATCAGTTGATACAGTATTAATTCTCTGGATATGTGTGGTACACTTTTCAGAGGTTTCATACTTTAGGGGCAAGAGTTGAAGAGAAATAACTAATTTCTCCATCCCCAGACCAGCTCTAACTTCAGATCTCAATTCATTGACAATCTGGTCAGATCATTTATTATACCACAGTTAGTTGGCCAGAAGCTTCCCTTTGCCAAGGAATTTTGGCAGGCCAACGGGCTCAATGAACAACGTATTTCATTGTGTCTTGAAAAGATGGAAACCACTCTGCATTTCTGTAGCCAAATGTGAGGTCTTAGAAAAAAACTGAGAATGACAAAAATAGTTAATTTTAAGGCTTTCCATTTATGACAAGTCATTTTTTGCTCTTTTATTTTACTCTAACATTTGATTAATATGAGGAAGACAAAGAAAGTCATTCTGGACTCCATCCAACAACAATTTTGGGTGGAGAAAGTACACTGATTAAAACATCTCAATAGACATTCCCATTCTGTGCTCTGCTGACCAGCTTCAGAGAGAAATGTTGAATTACTGCTTTCAGGTCAATTATATTAAGTCATGGATTTTGCATGGCACTGTTCATTTTAGAATTGTTATTCACTATACACAATGCGCCTGAATGTACACAGTAAAACACATATTTAAATAAATTCAAGCTATTCAACATAAGCCCCAGGCATATGTTAAACAAGCCAAACTATATCCAATGTGAAAAATAATTCTTCAACCAGTGTTAAATAGTTCATATTTTACTTGATGATACTGTATTGGGCCTGAATATTCAGAATGTACATTTCATGCTATAAATCTGAAATAAACATAACAGCACACTCTCTTGCCAAAATCTAAATCTTTTCTATAATAGCCAATATCAAATAAACAATTTGCATTTTAAAAGTCATAGATAATTTGTTGCTTTCAATAAAATAGTTTCATTTTCAATTACCAGAGAGCTGTATCAGTGCTTTGGGTCAACCCATCACGTTGTTAGAAAACTTCTCAAGTTATTCAAAATAAATTCTGTGTTTCTACTCATTTTACTTTTATTTTTCCAGCTCATTCATTCTTTGTAGGCTTTAGCTTTCAAATCATGCATTTGCCAAAGTAAAGACCTAAAGGAAAGGCTGACCCTCAGTAGACTCCATTTTGCCTTACATGTTCTACTTTAACTAAATATAGAATATTATGTTCATCTAGCATAGAGGCATATATATGCATCCATATATGATAATATATATGCAAATGAGACATGTTCATGGAAATGCTGTATGTACCCCTCCTAGTTAAAAAAATCCATAGTCTGGGGTAAAAGCAAGAGCTATCCTTGTCACAAAGACTTCTTTCCTCACCAAAAGAAAGTAAGGTATATATTTTGTCCAGGAATTCTAGAAATAATCTACTTCTTTAGTCCAATCAAAAGTTTCCAAAAATAATGTTTCCAAGAAAAGGCAAAAAATATTTGGAAGACCAATATGATAACACTACCCAGGAACTAGAAATATGGTATGCTTTGAAAGAGATGATGGCTTAATTTCATCAATTCCTCAATTACTGGATAAATTCTGAGAGGATTCAAGTGTTTATCTCAAGGATGAGTAAACAATTGTCAGTGGAAACAAATGGCTAAGAAAACAGACTTTGCCTGCCTCATGCTTGTGTATAGTCTCTAAGCTAAGAATGGTTTTCACATTTTAGAAGGTTTAAAAAAAAACTCAAAAGCAGAATAATATTTGTGACACAGGAGAATTATATGAAATTCAAATTTCAGTGTATAAAAATGTTTTATTGAAGCATTGTTTTTCTTCGGTTGCAAAGTCATGTCCAACTCTTTGTGACCCCATGGACTACAGCACACCAGGCTTCCCTATCTTTCACTATGTCCTGGAGCTTGCTCAGACTCATGTCCATTGAGTCAGTGATGCCATCCAACCATCTCATCCTCTGTCGCTCCCTTCTCCTCCTGCCCTCCAATCTTTCCCGGCATCAGACATAGCTACATTCATTAATTTGTGTATTATTCTATTGATTCTTTCAGGCCACAATGATAGAGTTGAGTTTTTGTGAGAGATTGTACGGCCCACAAAGCCTAAAATATTTACAATATGGTCCTTTATAGAAAACTTGCCAGCCCCTGTTTTACAGTTCTTTTATTAATCACATCTTCACTCCATTGCTTGGAGACTGTGCAAATCCCTTAAAAGCACCCTAGCTTCAGAAAAAAATTCCTTTGGGTATTTTTTGGAGGCTGCAGTGACAAATAGAGCTACTGTGTCCATGAAGAATTAAACTTCTCCTTGAACAGTTCCTGGTTCCTACAATTCTCAGGTTGTTGGGGAATTGTTAACATAGGAAAAAAGTTGTAAAATTTTGATATGTAGAAAATAATGGAACTTCAAGACTATTCTGATTACATTCACTTGATGTGACTGTTACTTATAAACCTTCATGTAGAATATATCATAATATTTATACAAGCTTTAAAATAATCTGTTTCTTTAGGAAGATGAACTTTTAAAGTTTATTCATGGGTCAGCATTAAGAGTAGAATTAAACAGGAATCAATTGTGATAATTCTACATTGTCAAAAATAAAATCCTGTCTACTTTCCATTCATACTTCAGATTCTTCTTTTGCAATATTCAACATTTCCTTTAAGTGTAAAGTAATCTTGTTGGTATAACCTCCTTCAGCCACATGATAATTGCAAATCAACAGTCATTCAACAACATAATGACCAAGTCAGCAATAATCAGTACCTTTTATTACAATATATTTACTTGGTGTTATCCATTCTTCCACACTTTAAACCATCAGAAACTAAAATTTCTTTGGGGAAAAAAAATAGATGTCTTTCATAAAAATCTGTAGACCCATCATGCCTTTACTTGACCTCTTTCTAAGGGAGAAACAAACAGGTAATAGAAACTCAGTTTTTAAATAAAAACAATATTTAACAATCTATGTAAGAAATATATATACAGTAAACAGATACCTTTAACTTATTTCAAGAAATTGTCCAGTGGACACTCATGTTCATCACTGAGAAACCAGTGCGAGGCCAGGCTCCTCACCCCACCCGGGACCCAGCCCTGCTCCTCTGATCTGCACTCCCAGCCCCATTCAAAGGCCTTGAATTGATTTTTCTTTTCCTCATAAAATAGTCAGATAAGCTAATTTTTTAAAAAGAAATGCCATTGAGCATGTGCATTGTGATTTAAAATTATTAAAGAGTTCTGGGAAAGAAAAGTAATATTTGATTTTGAATCTTACATCTTTTTAAAAATTAGATTTTAGTGGGCAAAAGGAAGGGTATTTTGCTTCTTCGGGGCGGACATGTGGAAAGGGTGTGAGGGTCTGGGAAGGGAGACGCATTCTGCAGAGCTATCAATGTCCAAATAATTTTCAAAAAGTAATCAAGGTATTTAAGCATTGAAGGACATAAAGGAGAAGTTGTATATTTAACTACATTTTTAGGGGAAAATATCAGAAACTGTATAATTTCATTTAAAAATCTGGTAAACCTGTCTGATGTCCTGTACTTGCCTATTCACTGTGTTTCACCAAATACACATTTGGACGACAAGGCTTCCTTTCTTATTAAAAAGAAAGATAAACTTAATGATTATAAATAGTTATTTTTAATTACATGAAATATATAGAAACATCATGATGAAAATCAATGCGTGGTTTAGGACTGTAATGACTGCAATTAAGTTTTTAGGGTATCAATTTACCTACAGTAGGTCCTCTTCATTTTGACATTTTCTCTTCCAGGGTGATTTCTTAAAATTCCCAAAATATTATCAGAATTACATTTTAAGTGTCCATTGTTGCATAAATCTCAATTTTTTTACCACAGGCTGACAAGATTCTGGTATTCCTACCAGACTACCTTCACTGCTTCCTGAGAAATCTGTATATAGGTCAAAAAGCAACAGTTAGAACCGGACATGGAACTATGGACTGGTTCCAAATTGGGAAAGGAGTATGTCAAGGCTGTATGTGAAGCAGAATCCAGAATCAAGATTGCCAGAAGAAATATCAATAACCTCTGATATGCAGATGACACCACCCTTATGGCAAAAAGTGAAGAGAAACTAAAGAGCCTCTTGATGAAAGAGAAAGAGGAGAAAGAAAAAGCTGGCTGAAAACTCAACATTCAAAAAACAAAGATCACGGCATCTGGTCCCATCACTTCATGGCAACTAGATGGAGAAATGATGGAAACAGTGACACTTTATTTTCTTGGGCTCCAAAATCACTGCAGATGCTGACTGCATCCATGATTAAAAGACACTTGCTCCTTAGAAGAAAAGCTATGACCAACCTAGACAGCATATTAAAAGATACCCTGACGATGGAAAAGGTTGAAGGTGGGAGGAGAAGGGGATGACAGAGGATGAGATGGTTGGACGGAATCACCAACTCAATGGACATGAGTTTGAGTAAACTCTGGGGGTTGGTGATGGACAGGGAACCCTGACATGCTGCAGTCCATGGGGTTTCAAAGAGTCAGACATGACTTAGCAACTGAACTGTACTGACAAGATTCTATCACTGAATCAAGGATTGCCTTCATTTTAGAATCTTCTTTTTAGTAAAACTGAAGCACAGATAAGAAAACAATCTCACTGTTATATTTAATATTTCTTAGAAGTTTTGTCACCATAAATAAATATAAGTGTTATAAAATAGGAGGTAAAAGCTAAAAGTAGTTTCAGTCAGTCCAGTTCAGTCGCTCAGTCGTGTCCGACTCTTTGCGACCCCATGAATCGCAGCACGCCAGGCCTCCCTGTCCATCACCAACTCCCAGAATTCACTCAGACTCATGTCCATTGAGTCAGTGATGCCATCCAGGCATCTATTCCTCTGTCGTCCCCTTCTCCTCCTGCCCCCAATCCCTCCCAGCATCAGAGTCTTTTCCAATGAGTCAGCTCTTCGCATGAGGTGGCCAAAGTACTGGAGTTTCAGCTTCAGCATCATTCCCTCCAAAGAAATCCCAGGGCTGATCTCCTTCAGAATGGACTGGCTGGATCTCCTTGCAGTCCAAGGAACTCTCAAGAGTCTTCTCCAACACCACAGTTCAAAAGCATCAATTCTTCAGCATTCAGCTTTCTTCACCATCCAACTCTCACATCCATACATGACCACTGGAAAAACCATAGCCTTGTCTAGACAGACCTTTGTTGGCAAAGTAATGTCTCTGCTTTTCAAATTATAATTATTCAGTCAATCCCAAAGAAAGGCAATGCCAAAGAATGTTCAAACTACCACACAATTGCACTCATCTCACATGCTAGTAAAGTAATGCTCAAAATTCTCCAAGCCAGGCTTCAGCAATACGTGAACCGTGAACTTCCAGATGTTCAAGCTGGTTTTAGAAAAGGCAGAGGAACAAGAGATCAAATTGCCAACATCTGCTGGATCATGGAAAAAGAAAGAGAGTCCCAGAAAAACATCTATTTCTGCTTTATTGACTATACCAAAGCCTTTGACTGTGTGGATCACAATAAACTGTGGAAAATTCTGAAAGAGATGGGAATACCAGACCACCTGACCTGCCTCTTGAGAAATCTGTACGAAGATCAGGAAGCAACAGTTAGAACTGGACATAGAACAACAGACTGGTTCCAAATAGGAGAAGGGGTACGTCAAGGCTGTATATTGTCACCCTGCTTATTTAACTTATATGCAGAGTACATCATGAGAAATGCTGGACTGGAAGAAGCACAAGCTGGAATCAAGATTGCCGGGAGAAATATCAATCACCTCAGATATGCAGATGACACCACCCTTAGGGCAGAAAGTGAAGAGGAACTAAAGAGCCTCTTGATGAAAGTGAAAGTGGAGAGTGAAAAAGTTGGCTTAAAGCTCAACATTCAGAAAAGGAAGATCATGGCATCCAGTCCCATCATTTCATGGGAAATAGATGGGGAAACAGTGGAAACAGTGTCAGACTTTATTTTTTGGGCTCCAAAATCACTGCAGATGGTGACTGCAGCCATGAAATTAAAAGACGCTTACTCCTTGGAAGGAAAGTTATGACCAACCTAGATAGCATATTCAAAAGCAGAGACATTACTTTGCCAACAAAGGTCTGTCTAGTCAAGGCTATGGTTTTTCCAGTGGTCATGTGTGGATGTGAGAGTTGGACTGTGAAGAAGGCTGAGCGCCAAAGAATGGATGTTTTTGAACTGTGGTGTTGGAGAAGACTCTTGAGAGTCCCTTGGACTGCAAGGAGATCCAACCAGTCCATTCTGAAGGAGATCAGCCCTAGGATTTCTTTGGAAGGAATGACGCTAAAGGTGAAACTCCAGTCACTACTTTGGCCACCTCATGCGAATAGTTGACTCATTGGAAAAGACTCTGATGCTGGGGGGATTGGAGGCAGGAGGAGAAGGGGATGACAGAGGCTGAGATGGCTGGATGGCATCACTGACTCGATGGACGTGAGTCTGAGGGAACTCCGGGAGTTGGTGATGGACAGGGAGGCCTGGCGTGCTGTGATTCATGGGGTCGCAAATAGTCGTACATGACTGAGCGACTGAACTGAACTGAACTGAGTCAAAGAATAATGTGGAAAGTGTATTAGAACATTTAAGTTTAATAAATTTTCATTTATGAATTAAATATAACAAAGACCAGATATATAAATGGAAGAAAAGAACCAATCATAATAGCAATACTTTTTTTTAATGAGAGGAAATTTAACAAGGAAAATTTTGAATGAATATGAAGAGAAATATAAAATATTCTTCCCTGAAATAACATCAACATCCATATGGATGTTGAAGCAAAAGTACACAGAAATTATGAGAAATGAGTGAATGAAAGATATTTGAGCCCTAGTGCCCACTTGGACTAGGGTAGAAAATACATACACACACACACACACACATAGGTTCAGCCTAAAACATTTTTAGTGCCAGAAAAAAAGATAGTGCTCAAAAAACCCTAAAACACTGTCATAGGCTATGTCAAAAGGAAGTAGGTGGTGGTAGAATATGCTCCAACGGTCAAAGCTATAACAATTTAAGCATTAAAATAAGCACAGCACCATAATATAAATATCCAACTATTCATACTTACATAAATAAATGATTGGATAAATAAACTAATGTGAGAGAATAGGCAAGTCTCCCATGAATAAGAATTCCAAGCAATTTACATATATACTCCACCCTCAACTAAACGGGGCACCGCTCCGTACTTCTTCAGTGTCAGCTGAACAGTGAGTTTCTTCCAAAGCATATACTATGGAAAGAGGATAAAAAAGAGGATCTTTACTTGGAGAAACCTAACAAACACATCAGAGTGCCTGATGAACTATGGACGGAGGTTCATGACATTGTACAGGAGATAGGGATCGAGACCATCCCCAAGAAAAACAAATTCAGAAAAGCAAAATGGCTGTCTGAGGAGGCCATACAAATGGCTGAGAAAGGAAGAGAAGCGAAAAGCAAAGGAAAAAAGGAAAAATATACTATTTGAATGCAGAATTGCAAAGAATAGTAAGGAGAGAGATAAGAAAGCCTCGGTGATCAGTGCAAAGAAATGCAGGAAAACAATAGACTAGGAAAGTCTGGAGATCTTCTGAAGAAAATTAGAGATACCAAGAGATACTGAACTGAAGAAACACCACCTCAACCAAGTGATCAAGACTGATATCAGGAATGATGTCATACAGATATTGAGGTCCCTTGGTATACAAATGAGAAGAGCACTTTTCCTCCATGGCTTTTCTTCCAAAAACTCATTCAATTCAGTTCAGTTCAGTCGCTCAGTCATGTCCAACTCTTTGGACCCTATGAATTGCAGCACGCCAGGCCTCCCTGTCCATCACCAACTCCCGGAGTTCACTCAAACTCATGTCCATTGAGTCGGTGATGCCATCCAGCCATCTCATCCTCTGTCGTCCCCTTCTCCTCCTGCCCCCAATCCCTCCCAGCATCAGCGTCTTTTCCAATGAGTCAACTCTTCGCATGAGGTGGCCAAAGTACTGGAGTTTCAGCTTTAGCATCATTCCTTCCAAAGAACACCCAGGACTGATCTCCTTTAGAATGGACTGGTTGGATCTCCTTGCAAAAACTCATTACTCCAGTCTAATAATGAGAAAAACATGAAAACAATTTTAAGTAGAGAAAAAGTCTACAAAGTACCTGACCAACATTCCTCAAAACTGTGAAGTTCACTGTCTTAATCCATCTTCAGCCGCTGTAATAAAAATACCATTGACTGGCTAGCTTATAAACAACAGACATTTCTCTCTGTTCTAGAGGCTGGGATGTCCAAGATTAAGACTCCAGCAGACTTAGTGTCTAATGAGAGTTCACTTCCTGGCTCATGCATGGCTCTCTTTTCACTGTGTCCTTACAAGGATTAAGGGATCCTAAGTTTCTTTTACAGGCATTAATTCCATTCATGAGAGCACATTAAAATGGTTTAATCACTTGCAAAATACCCACTTCTTAATACACTCCCACTGGAGGTTAGGAGTTCAAAACGTGAATTTGAGGGAACACAAACATTCAGTTCACTACGGTCATCAAAAACAAAAACAAAAAGTCTGTGTAACTTACATAGCCAAGAAGAGTCAAAGAAACAAGATAAATGCAATGTGGTATCATGGAGCGATTTCTAGTTCAAAAAAATAAAAAGACACTAGATAAAAACTCAAGATATAACTTTAGATAATAATAATATAAATATTGATTCATTCACTGTGACAAAGATTCTATACCAATGTAAAAATATTAATATCATTAAAATGGAAGTAGGGTGTTCAGCTGGAGAAGGCAATGGCACCCCACACCAGTACTCTTGCCTGGAAAATCCCATGGACGGAGGAGCCTGGTGGGCTGCAGTCCATGGGGTTGCTAAGAGTCAGACACGACTGAGCGACTTCACTTTCACTTTTCACTTTCATGCATTGGAGAAGGAAATGGCAACCCACTCCAGTGTTCTTGCCTGGAGAATCCCAGGGACAGGGGAGCCTGGTGGGCTGCCGTCTATGGGGTCGCACAGGGTCGGACACGACTGAAGTGACTTAGAAGCAGCAGCAGGGTGTTTAGCAACCCTAATGCACTAACTTCACAAGTGTTCTGTAAATCTAAAATTATTCTAAAATAAAAGTTTATTTTTAAAAGGATGTTTGAAATTCCAAATTTTAAAGTCCACTACAGAGATAACAGTAATTTATAAACCACAGCACTGTTACAAATTAGGATAGGTAAAGTCATTGCATAGAACATAAAGTCTAGAAACACACCTACAATTAAATACTGAGCTTTTTAATCATTAAGCAAATATTTATTAAGAATCTTCTTATTGCAATCCATCATTCTGAACAATGAAGATAAAGCCCTCAACAACATATACTGAAACAAACAGACAAATCCCTCGTTAAACTCACATTCTAGTTGCGGAGACAGGCAATAAGCGAATAAATAATTAAAATCCGCCTCTCAATGCAGGAGACACAAGAGAAGAGGTTTCAGTCCCTGGGTGGGGAAGATCCCCTGGAGAAGGAAATGACAACCCACTGCAGGATTCCTGCCTTATCCCATGGGCAGAGGAGTCTGGCAAGGATACTGTCCATGAGGTCACAAAGGGTCGGACATGACTTGGCAAGTGAACAGCAACTGATCCCGCTGCACCGAAAACCACGCAGCAGAGGCACAGGAGCCTGGCTCCACTCGAGGATATTTGTGGCTTTCTGATCTCAGGGTAATATTCTGTCATCATTTCCATTCCTCTAACATGCCTCTCTCATTTTGGTTCTTTCAGAGGTTCCAAAACTTTATATTGTATCTCATGTATGAAATTCTTTTAGTTTGAAATAGCAAATGTGGTTTCTGTTTTTTGACTGGAGTCTGAGTGATTCAGAAAGCCAAAGTTTTGATGCCCTCAGTATTTAAACTAAATAAATACAGAATTTATGTACCAATAGAAAATGAATAAAGAGATGAACACATTTCTAAAATCAACTAAAAATATATATGTGTCTAATATATATGTGTATGTACATATGTAAATATAGATAGAATCATACACTAGTAATACAAATAAAGTCTCAGTGGAATTTACTTTGTATTCATCAACTGCAAAAGACTAAAGCAATTACATGAGTTATTGTCAAGTGTAAAATAAACAGGAACTTTTATACACTGCTGCTGAGACAAAGTTTCCAGAGGACACTTTGGCAGTGTATACCAAAATTCTAAAATTGTGCATACATTCGATTCAGCAATTCTTTCTAAGAATTTATCCTTAGGAAATAAACATGACTATTTTCATTAAGAGCTTATGTTAGCATTAGTCTGTTAGCAGTAGCAATTTGAAGGGAAATAATCATACGCAGTTTGTCCAAAGTAGGGAATATTTTATATAAAATATAGTGCATTCATCAGAGAAGGCAATGGCAACCCACTCCAGTACTCTTGCCTGGAAAATCCCATGGGCTGAGGAGCCTGGTAGGCTGCAGTCCATGGGATCGCTAAGAGTCGGACATGACTGAGCGACTTCACTTTCACTTTTGACTTTCATGCATTGGAGAAGGAAATGGCAACCCACTTCAGTGCTCTTGCCTGGAGAATCCCAGGGACTGGGGAGCTTGGTGGGCTGCTGTCTATGGGGTCGCACAGAGTCGGACACGACTCAAGCAACTTAGCAGCAGTAGCAGCAGTGCATTCATAGAAAGGAATAATCTACACCTATTAAAATTTTATCAAAGAAGGATATTTATTGGCATGAGGAAATGATTATAATATATATTTAAGGAAATAAAGAGTAGGTACTATATAAAAACAATATCTATAGCTGTTATACACATATATATGCAACAGAATACTATATTAAGAATTCATGATATAATAGATGTTACATACAAGTAAGACAGCAGATCAAATTAAATATTTGAGAATGGTTTTATGACATAAAGACCTTTCTCACTGGGACTACTGATCCAGATAGATGGTAAAAACAGACCATAAATGAAAGCTTGTGAAGAGGGTTGTGTTTTGTTTTGCTTTCTGATTTGGAGAGTGTGTTTCTAGGCTGTGACTACCACCCCTCTGCAAATTACACAGGACCTCCAACAAAATCCACCAGATAGCCTGAGACACATTTCCAGTTTGTAACTGTTGTAGTCTGAAACATGCACGTGGTGATGCCATCTGGAACATGCGGGAAAAGATAAAGCTGGAGGCCGTGGCTCCTGCCCTGAGGCAGCTAGCTGGGCAGGAGGAAGAGCCTGGGGAGTCAACCGTAGACAGTCTTAGATACAAGGACGTTTGGGGACCACAGGAAGGAGAATCTGGAGCCATGATAAAGACTGCCTATGCCGACTGCCTGGGAAGTTCTGTGGGGTATGGACTGCAGGAGAAACTGGGGCTGTGGGAAGAAGGCTCACCTGGAGAAGCAGGGACATCGCAGCTCTGGAGGCATCGCCACAGGAGCAGGCCGGGGGCAGGGGCCTCTAAGGAGCAGGACTGCCCTGAGAGACAGTCACACACAGCCGCTGCCTCGGAAGGCCGGCTCCTTCTCTCCACGGCCGCAAACCAGGCAGTTCCAGCGCAGGCAGAAGGACATCCTCTGAGAAGAGAGAGAGAAAAGGAAGCATCTTCCCTGCTATGACTCTGGCTGTGAGGAGAGGAAAGGGCCAGATGTTAAAGGAAGTTCACAGCTTTGATCATTTTCTGGGACCGTAAAATTTGAGCCTCCATGTTGAGACTATGTTTATAGCTTAAAGTACTGAAAATATTTTAATATCCAAATGACTAGAAAGATATGATTGTGGAGAGTCTAGAGTCCCAGGTTTTATCAGAGGGCAAGGGACAAATCTAAATTTCCCTCACCAAATACATTTCAGCGGTACAAGGAGACAAAACAAAGTTCCCTTTTTGTCAAAAGAAAGATGAATTTATATAAGCTATATGCTAATATATAGAGAGAGATGGCAAATGAGTCAATTCTCTTTATGGTAATTGTGACTCGTGCATTTTCAGTATACAGTGAACACTTCAATTAAATGCTTATTAAAATGGAAATATGTTAACTACTGTTTCTTCTAATTCAGCTCACTTGACAATTCCTGGACCATCAGTTAAAACTGGTGTAAAGGTTAAGGTTTCAGAAAACTAAACTTTGCTATTGTTCGAGTTCAGTCCATAGTGGACGATCATTGATGCATAGAAGAATTGTACTAAGTCCAGTTTGTTTGAAGAGCAGGAAGCAGCCAAACATATTAAAATAGACTGTGCCTCCAAAATTACCTACAGATATAAGGTTGCATGGTATTTCAAAATAAGTAGACTGGGAGCCCCTATCTGTTAATGTAGTCCTTTAGGAAAATGGGCAGATGGTGAACTACCTCTGAAAACTGAGTTCACTAGTGAGTGAAGTACCAGCTATCTGCTTCAGGGCAGTCTTTGCTGATGTAGCATAGACCTGGATCATCCTCACTACTCTTGCCATGACTAAGGCTCGGTCCTTGAGCAAAAAAAAAAAAAGATTAGAAAAGTTTAGCTGGTTAAAAGATTTGGAAGGATAATTAGGTTACTAATAATTGCTAATCAAACAGTTAAAAACAAAATAAGCTTTAACCCTTCTTAGACATCAGCTTTCTTTTGTTTGTTTGAATAAGTGATTCATTTCTAGCTATAGCTGACTCACACCATTTGAGTATTTTACTGTGTGTACCTATCTCGAATCACTTTAAACTGGATGTCAACCCAGGTGCCCTATCTTTTTAGATTTGCTCAATATAATTGACTGAAAATCTATCCCAGCTGTGGTGGAATAGGGTCTTACATAATAACTGCTAGTTACATTTGCTCATTTATGGCTTGTCACACAATCCTTGCTTTGCTGGCCTGATATTCTACTACATCATCCCAGGTGTGGGTCTCAGTTCCTGTCCCCCGAGAGGCTCCCTGAACATCACTCACCCAAGTGTGGACATACATAATCTGTGTTCTAGTGTGACAGAAGACTTCACATACCCACACGGCTCTCCTCTCTCCCTGCCTCAAGGTTTCTTCCTCTCTCTTCAGTTTTTCTTTCTTCCTCTCATGCAATTCCTAGGTCTTCCCCTCTACATATTTAAAGACTATAATATCTGCCAAAACAAACAAAAAAAACCAACCTTCCAAAACCCACTCTTTATTACAGCAAATCCAACTGGTTTTGTCTTACTTATATCTCACCATCACTTTCCAGAAAGGGTCAAAAGCACCATAAATTGACTTACCCTTTGATTTGAGTTGTGCAGACCTTCTTTACAAAGCCTAGTTGGCCACCCACGGTAGTTCTACATGAAAAAATAAAAGGTTTCTTCCCTTGTTTTTGCCATTTTTCTACTACTTCATTGTCTCCATATCCATAGTCCAATCATGCCTTCATTTGATCTGTCTTACTAATTTTTCCTCCCTGTTTTCTCCTATTCATTTTTTGCATCAAACTTCCCTCATTGTTTCTTGGTATGCCTTTCTTCTGTACTCCATCTTCATTCTCTTATATGTCAAACTTAAAAAATTTTATTTGAACCTGAATTATCCTTACTTCAATGGTACTTTTCTGTCTACTTTATCAAGCTGTCTATTTATAGGTACTGGCACCAACTATATTTTTAAAGCAGTTTTCTATCATGTTTTTCAGTGCTTAAAGTTATCAAGTAACAGAGTGAATCATTTTAATATAAGATGCTAAATGTATTTAATTATAGTCATATAACAGTTCAGTTCGGTTCAGTTCAGTCGCTTAGTCATGTCCGGCTCTTTGCGACCCCATGAATCGCAGCACACCAGGCCTCCCTGTCCATCACCATCTCGCAGAGTTCACTCAAACTCATGTCCATCGAGTCAGTGATGCCATCCAGCCATCTCATCCTCTGTCATCCCCTTTTCCTCCTGCCGTCAATCCCTCCCAGCATCAGAGTCTTTTCTAATGAGTCAGCTCTTCGAATGAGGTGGCCAAAGTCCTGGAGTTTGAGCTTTAGCATCATTCCTTCCAAAGAACACCCAGGGCTGATCTCCTTTAGAATGGACTGGTTGGATCTCCTTGCAGTCCAAGGGACTCTGAAGAGTCTTCCCCACACCACAGTTCAAAAGCGTCAATTCTTCGGCACTCAGCTTTCTTCACAGTCCAACTCTCACATCCATACATGACCACAGGAAAAACCATAGCCTTGACTAGACGGACCTTTGTTGGCAAAGTAATGTCTCTGCTTTTCAGTATGCTATCTAGGTTACTAAACCTAAATACTATTTTATTTTTATTTGTATGCCAGTTTTATATTTCATTTAAATAAAAATATATTCAGATATAGAAATGTTTTGTTTATGTTTGCACCTTTATAGTCAATATAAAACAATCTTGTTCATATTTGATTTATATATATAAACAGATTAACATTGCTTCACAGCTTATTATTCATTCATTTAGCAAATATTTCATTTCACCTATATTATGTTCCATATTTATTCCAGAGAGAAGGGAGAGACATAGCAATAAGATAAGAATTAAACTAGAGATGTGTGCAAAGTGTTTTAGAATTATGAGGAGGAAAAAATTAGCACATACTGTAATAATAATAATGTAATGGCAATAATTACTACATGGAGGACTTTTGGTAAAGTGGTAAGCCACTAGGTCTCTGTTTACAGATAATGGAAGAAAGCAGTATTGATAATTGAAATGCTAATTCTAGATTTATGTCTAGGTTCATGTACTAAAAATGTCATTTAAGGGCAAGATTTGAACACTTGCCTGTCTGACTACAAATTCTATTCATGGGATTATATTGCCTTCATCTATAAATTGTACCATTCTTATGTATTTGCTTCAGCAATATGTGAACTGTGAACTTCCTGATGTTCAAGCTGGTTTTAGAAAAGGCAGAAACCAGAGATCAAATTGCCAACATCTGCTGGATCATGGAAAAAGCAAGAGAGTTCCAGAAAAACATCTATTTCTGCTTTATTGACTATGCCAAAGCCTTTGACTGTGTGGATCACAATAAACTGTGGAAAATTCTGAAAGAGATGGGAATACCAGAACACCTGATCTGCCTCTTGAGAAATTTGTGTGCAGGTCAGGAAGCAACAGTTAGAACTGGACATGGAACAACAGACTGGTTCCAAATAGGAGAAGGGGTAAGTCAAGGCTGTATATTGTCACCCTGCTTATTTAACTTATATGCAGAGTACATCATGAGAAACGCTGGACTGGAAGAAGCACAAGCTGGAATCAAGATTGCCGGGAGAAATATCAATAACCTCAGATATGCAAATGACACCACCCTTATGGCAGAAAGTGAAGAGGAACTAAAAAGCCTCTTGTTGAAAGTGAAAGTGGAGAGTGAAAAAGCTGGCTTAAAGCTCAACATTCAGAAAATGAAGATCATGGCATTCAGTCCCATCACTTCATGGGAAATAGATGGGGAAACAGTGGAAACAGTGTCAGACTTTATTTTTCTGGGCTCCAAAATCACTGCAGATGGTGGCTGCAGCCATGAAATTAAAAGACGCTTACTCCTTGGAAGGAAAGTTATGACCAACCTAGATAGCATATTCAAAAGCAGAGACATTACTTTGCCAACAAAGGTTCGTCTAGTCAAGGCTATGGTTTTTCCAGTGGTCATGTATGAATGTGAGAGTTGGACTGTGAAGAAGGCTGAGTGCCAAAGAATGTATGCTTTTGAACTGTGGTGTTGGAGAAGACTCTTGAGAGTTCCTTGGACTGCAAGGAGATCCAACCAGTGCATTCTGAAGGAGATCAGCCCTGGGATTTCTTTGGAAGGAATGATGCTAAAGCTGAAACTCCAGTACTTTGGCCAGCTCATGCAAAGAGTTGACTCATTGGAAAAGACTCTGATGCTGGGAGGGATTGGGGGCAGGAGGAGAAGGGGACGACAGAGAATGAGATGGCTGGATGGCATCTCTGAGTTGATGGACGTGAGTCTCAGTGAACTCTGGGAGTTGGTGATGGACAGGGAAGCCTGGTGTGCTGCGATTCATGCGGTCGCAAAGAGTTGGACACAACTGAGTGACTGATCTGATCTGATCTGATCTATGTACTTGAATATATGCACTCATAATTGTAGGCATACATCATTTTAGAAGTAATTCTGAAAGAAAATTTTATTGGAAAAGCATGCTTTCATTCCTTCTGTTTGTTCAGTGTATGTATCATGATGTGATCATTGATAATTCCTACCTTTGTGGCAATTAAGATTTCTACCAAATGATTGCCTTTGCAATATGTTCAGTGAATATTTAGATTGTGGAGTAGGAAAGAAAAGAACGAGAATCTGGCGGAACTCTGTATACTATTGTCATAAGTGGCAGTGAAAAACAGGAAAACGTTAGTCGTGAAAGGCGGCATTCCCCAGATCAGTGGAAGGCTAACAATCAGAGACACTTTTCCTTGAGGAATTACAGAAATCTCTAATTGTGGAACTTCATATCTTATACAATCTGATTAAAAGTACCTTGTCTACACTTGTACTTGCAGGTTAGCCCATGCTTGGCTTAACCTGGGAAATACTCCTCAATAAATCAATGGATTATGGATCTTAAAAATGTTTACTGTATATGAATTACATTTGTCATTATTATAAAATATGAAATAATTAAGTAGTCAACCAGAAACTTGCTTTTGTTTTTTATGAATTTAACAAACTAACAAATTTATGAGCTAAAAACTTGTATCGCTTTGGTGGAAAACAAGAGGAAGACATCATTTATGTCATACAAAAGCAAGCAGCCCAAGCGCAGACATCATCATTGACCACCAAAATGCTAAACTTTGCTGACACAAAGGTTAACAATTGATGGTAGATTCTAGACTATAATAAATTACCTAAAGTTAGTTTTTGGTGGTGGTTTAGTTGCTATGTTGTGTCTGACTCTTGCGACCCCAAGGACTGTAGCCTGCCTGGCTCCTCTGTCCATGGGATTCTCCAGGCGAGAATATTGGAGTGGGTTGCCATTTCCTTCTCCAAAGAATCTTCCCGACCCAGAAATCGAACCCAGGTCTCCTGCATTGCTGGCAGATTCTTTACTGACTGAGCTACTAGGGAAGCCCAAAGTTATTTTTTAAATGATGCTTTTATTTTTTTTCCATCACTACTCCTATCAGTGAGATCTCTGCCCCAAATTGAAAGACTTTGCAAACCCTGATAACAGGGTGTTTCAAATAAGCATGTGTTTATCTAATATTTCCTGTCACTAAAGAATGAATAGCAGCTTTTTTAGAAACCATTGTATACGTTCTTAAATTATCTAATTTGTAAACAAAAATTTTTATTTCAGCTAAAGAAATATGTTGGTAGTCAGCCATTTTGAATGTGTTAGCTCACAATTCTAAGTGTTCTCTAGAGCCCTTCGTCACATTTGCAAAGTCCGTTACATTTTTCTCCACTCAAAGATCTTTACTTACATCTTGCTCAAAGTCCACTTCTACATAAACTGCTAAATAATCTACCTTCAGATCTAATTGTCATGTTTACAGCTTCTCTTAACACTTATTTTAAAAGTTCTTAGCATCTTATTTATTTGTTAGTAACTTTTATTGTAATATTTTATATTTTCCCACATCTATTTATTTCACAACACATTAAATGAGAACTTGTACATTTTCTAGCCTTGTAGCTCCCCAGAGCATATTTCAAAATTATTAATTTAACTGAATTTTCTTCACAACTTTCTCCCCCAAAAGACTATACAACTAGAAGAAGAAAATACTCTGCCTATTGACAAACCCTGTAGAACACCTCTGAGAAAAATTTGTTCATTGAACATTTAATACCAACAATAAAGGTACTAAAATATTATTTTTATTAAGCTATGTAATATATGTCAGAGACTATAAGTCTCTTTAAATATTTAATTGAGAGCAACAGTCATGTTCAGATTTGCCTCCATTTCACAAAGAAACGGAGGCATTGTTAACTAATGTGGTCAGGTCACACAAATAGTACATGGAACAATCAACATTCTAGTCAAGGTTTATCTAAATCTAAAGCACTTTCTAATTATTATGTGTGAATGGTTTTCCTGCCAACGTGTGAGTTATCAAAGCAGGCAGTTCAAGCAAATGTTACCTGTAGTATAACTATGTATTAAGTGTTCTATCCACATGCTATACACTCTGTGCTTGTGATCAGACTTAGGACAAACCAAAGATTTTTCTCTCCCTGGCTGAAGCTTCATGAATTGTGTCATTAGTAGATTTTCTCTGATAACAGTATTAAACCTAAATATATTTTAATATAACATATTAATTTTGACTCAAATTGTCTTGAATAATATCTTGGGCTGAATCACAAAATTATGGTGCCTAAGATATGAAGCTACTTTTTTTTTAACCCACCATATGTATGTTATAGAACAAAGATAAGTGGCCCAGGAGCCACCCTGTTGAGCTCTTATCCTACTTCCCTTACTGAAGAATTTTGTAACCATAAACAAGTTGTACAGGATTTCTGGACCTAAGACTTTTCCTGTTTATAAAGAATTGAACTGATTATCTCTGTGATACAATCTGGTTATAAAAGAGGACAAAAGCTTACCATCTAGTTGGATATCTAGTGTGTGTATATTTATTTTATTTACTTATATAAATAAAATTAATTAAGGCCTACAAATAAAAAACAACAAAAATGACAGCAGTATTGTGGAGTGCCTTAGTTTCTTTTTTAAAAACTAGAATACCGTAAAAGAGAACTGTCTCAACCCGACCTGACTACGTACGTGAGCACGTCAAATTAGTCTCCTAGAGCCATATTTTAGAAAGCACGTCTATTTATAGCAACTCTATAAGGCAGAAAGGAAATAGTGTTGGGAAAAGGAACCTCCTCTGCAACTTATCACTGAGCCCTCAGAGAACAGCATCTTCTCTGAGAATGAAAATGGTAGACTGCAGTGAGTTTTCTTGGAACATGGTTAATTGCTATCAGAGCCCAGTTTCAGATGCTTTTTAGTAAGTATTTAATGAAATAAACTCTGGTGCCAGATAGCCTGGTTTGAAGTTCTGGCCACACCCTCACTGTGTGATCTTTGCTTTCTTTGTCTTTGTATATTAATGTTTTTACTTCACAAAGTTGCCATGAAGTTTAACTTAGTTAATATAGGCAAAGAATTCAAGAAGTGTTTGGCCCATGTTAATTATTCAATTAAATAACCCATTACTTGAGACTCTAACCTGCAGTTCATGAGCTAAGCAGCAGCCTGTGCCCAGGGCTATTCTTCTTCATGCTGAATATGACGTAGTCAGTCCTAGCTCCTTTACTAAGACTGACTACCTTAGAAGTCTCTCCTTATCAGTTCTCTTTTACCCAAAATAAAATGTTCATAGGAATATCTTTCCACCCAAATAAAGGTTCATGACCTACGTACATCAATAAGGCAATCAATAATTAAAATGATCAGATATAGATTGGAGCACCTCTGAAAGATTTGATAGAGGGATTGAACTTTAGGAAAGCAAGGAAATGATAAAAATATATGGAGAGGGTATTTCAGAGTTATGACTTGACAAAAGAACTCAAAAGTAAGACTGAATTCATTGGACAATACATAGACTTATGTGAAGAGAAAGACAACCTCTTAAATATGGAAAAAAAAACACTTTTTTGGTCAGTTCAATTTTGGGAAATCTATTTCATTTCATTATTCAGAGCAAACCTCTAATCTAGACAAACCTCTCATTGATTTCAAATATATTAGATCTACAAAGCATATCACCAAAATGATAAACTGGTGGGTAGTGCATGAAGAATGGGCAAGCAAATGTAAGCTGGTAAAATCTGCTGCACTAAATGGAACTATTAATACCATATATTGAAGTGTGCCTAACCTGAGACAAAACCAAATCCTCTTAGCCACCTGCAATAATTTCAGAGTAATCTGCTACTCAAGAAATGAAACCAACTTGGATCTATCAAAATAAGAAAAAGGCAGTGCAAAAATAGGCCTTTTAGCCAAAGTGAAAATGAAAACTGAGAAATACCACACCAGGAAGCTTTCTCCAACACCCTGTTTCAAAGTCCGGAGAAGAGAAATCCTTTTTGGAAAGCTTTTGAGGTATAATTACTTAAACTTTGTTTATAGTGGCACAGTGAAGTCTTTTCTGTTCTTACCTTGCCAAAAAGTAAAACCCTAATGGATTAGGAACATCAACAACTAAAATACTGAAAACCTTATAGTAGGAGCATGCCAAGAAGTATGAAATGTTTCTAAGTCTGTTTCCTCCTTTGTGTTAGCAGCTGGACTCCACATTACTTTCTTCCAATTTTATCCATGCTCCCTCTTTTTAAAAGTCACCTTTGTCAGTTGCTTTCAAGTTTTCCACTCTTCACTGAATTAACAGTATTATGGAATATGCTGTTATGAGTTATTATATTTCCTTTTTTATTTCCATCACCAAACTAGTTTTCTCAAAATATGTAATATTTATCACATTTACTAACAAACTCTATAGTCTTGAGCTGCTTCACCAATTAATCTTCTGTATATTCAGTTCACTTAATTAGACTTATACTTCTGTTTGACCTGTAAACATAAATTGTGAGATATTTTACATCTTATTTTAATGGTATGATTTTAAATTTATCTATTTACTTTACATGAAAATAATTTCTTTCTTATTAACAAATTATTTTAAAAATAAAACAAAGTATATATTTTGCACCACTGCGGTTTTATTCCTTCTAATGTATGTCTCTACTAATAGCAAGTAATTATGTATGCCAGTTACTTGCCCACAAACTGATTTACACATGGGGAACTCTGAATAATGATTCTGGCAGACTCCAGATTTATGAAGCTCAGCAGTTTTAATGACGATGAATATGTTGCCAAACCTCTTTTATTTGTCTCCAAGCCTCTCCCTGAAGCCGCAGTCCTCCTTCTCAGCCCCACTTGGTTATCCCAGCTGTGTACTTGTCCTCATTTTTAACCAACACATATAGACTTTTTTCCTTATAAAGACCTGCACCTTACCTGCCCCCTTCCCCTTTCTGGACCAGGCTGAGTGGTCTGGATGCAGGTGTATTTTATCTCCTGCTCTCATCTTGATTTGCACTCCCCAACCCCAGCTTTTTTCTGGAGGTCAGACTGCCCAGCTTTTCCAATTATGCAAATACCAAATGCCATAAAGGAGTCCAATCTTACCACTTCTGATACATATATATATATATATATATATATATATATATATATATATATATATATATATATCATGGTAATCCAAGTCTATGCCCCAAATAGTAACACTGAAGAAGCTGAAGTTGAACGGTTCTGTGAAGACCTACAAGGCCTTTTAGAACTAACATCCAAAAAAGATGCCCTTTTCATTACAGGGAACTGGAATCCAAAAGTAGGAAGTCAAGAAACACCTGGAGTAACAGGCAAATTTGGCCTTGGAGTACAGAATGAAGCAGGGCAAAGGCTGATAGAATTTTGCCCAGAGAAAGCACTGGTCATAACAAACACCCTCTTCCAACAACACAAGAGAAGACTCTACACATGGACATCACCAGATGGTCAACAGCAAAATCAGATTGATTATATTCTTTGCAGCCAAAGTTGGAGAAGCTCTATACAGTCAGCAAAAACAAGACTGGGAGCTGACTGTGGCTCAGATCATGACCTCCTTATTGCCAAATTCAGACTTAAATTGAAGAAAGTAGGGAAAACCACTAAACCATTCAGGTATGACCTAAATCAAATCCCTTACGATTATACAATGGAAGTAACAAATAGATTCAAGGGATTCAATCTGATAGACAGAGTGCCTGATGAACTATGGACAGAAGTTCGTGACATTGTACAGAAGGCAGTGATCAAGACCATCCCCAAGAAAAAGAAATGCAAAAAGGCAAAATGATTGTCTGAGGAGGCCTTACAAATAGCTGTGAAAAGAAGAGAAGCTAAAGACAAAGGAGAAAAGGAAAGAAATGCCAGTTTGAATATAGGGTTCAAAACAATAGAAAGGAGAGATAAGAAAGTCTTCCTCAGTAATCAATGCAAAGAAATAGAGGAAAACAATTGAATGGGAAAACTAGAGATCTCTTCAAGAAAATGAGATCTAGTAAGAGATGATTTCATGTAAAGATGGGCACAAGAAAGGGCACAAATTGTATGGCCCTAACAGAGGCAGGAAGCGCAGGAAGCATGGCCAAGAGTAGCTACCTCACGCCTGAGGTCAGCAGCAGCGACGACAGGAGCTACCCCACGTCCAAGGACAGGGGCAGTGGCCGAGAGGGGCTACCCCACTTCCGAGGTCAGGGGTGGTGATCGAGAGGAGCAACCCCATGTCCAAGGTCAGGGGTGGTGGCCAAGAGGAGTAAACCCACGTCCAAGGAGCAGCAGCTACATGGGCCCTGGATGGCTGAGAGGAGCTACTCCACGTTCAAGGTAAAGAGGCACAACCTTGTCCAAGGTAAGGAGCAGAAGCTGCGCTTTGCTGGAGCAGCCATGAAGAGATACCCCACATCCAAGTAAGAGAAACCCAAGTAAAACAGTAGGTGTTGCAAGAGGGCATCAGAGGGCAGACACAATGAAACCATAATCACAGAAAACTAGCCAATCTGATCACATGGACCACAGCCTTGTCTAACTCAATGAAACTAAGCCATGCCATGTGGGGCCACCCAAGACGGGCGGGTCAAGGTGAGAGGTCTGAAGAATGCGGTCCACTGGAGAAGGGAATGGCAAACCACTTCAGTATTCTTGTCTTGAACACCCCAGAAACAGTATGAAAAGGCAAAATGATAGGATACTGAAAGAGGAACTCCCCAGGTCGGTAATTGCCCAATATGCTACTGGAGATCAGTGGAGAAATAACTCCAGAAAGAATGAAGGGATGGAGCCAAAGCAAAAACAATACCCAGTTGTGGGTATGACTGGTGATAAAAGCAAGGTCTGATGCTGTAAAGGACAATATTCCATAGGAACCTGGAATGTCAGGTCCACGAATCAAGGCAAATTGGAAGTGGTCAAACGAGATGGCAAGAGTGAACGTCGACATTCTAGGAATCAGCGAACTACAATGAACTGGAATGGGTGATTTTAACTCAGATGACCATTATATTTACTACTGTGGGCAGGAATCTCTTAGAAGAAATGGAACAAAAGAGTTCAAAACGCAGTACTTGGACACAATCTCAAAAACAATTTCCAAGGCAAACCATTCAATATCACAGTAATCCAAGCCTAGCCCCAACCAGTAACACTGCAGAAGCTGAACGGTTCTCTGAAGGTTCTTGACATTGTACAGGAGACAGGGATCAAGGCCATCCCCATGGAAAAGAAATGCAAAAAAGCAAAATGGCTGTCTGAGGAGGCCTTACAAATAGCTGTGCAAAGAAGAGAAGGGAAAAGCAAAGGAGAAAAAGAAAGATATAAGCATCTCAATGCAAAGTTCCAGAGAATAATAAGGAGAGATAAGAAAGCCTTCCTCAGTGATCAATGCAAAGAAACAGAGGGAAACAACAGAATGGGAAAGACTAGAGATCTCTTCAAGAAAATTAGAGATACCAAGGGAATATCTCATGCAAAGATGGGCTCAATAAAGGACAGAAATGTTATGGACCTAACAAAAGCAGAAGATATTAAGAAGAGGTGTCAAGAATACACAAAAGAACTGTACAAAAAAAGACCTTCATGACCCAGATAATCACGGTGTGATCACTCACCTAGAGCCAGACATCCTGGAATGTGAAGTCAAGTGGGCCTTAGGAAGCATCACTATGAACAAAGCTAGTGGAGGTGATGGAATTCCAGTTGAGCTATTCCAAATCCTGAAAGTTGATGTTGTGAAAGTGCTGCACTCAATATGCCAGCACATTTGGAAAACTCAGCAGTGGCCACAGGACTGGAAAAAGTCAGTTTTCATTCCAATCCCAAAGAAAGGCAATGCCAAAGAATGCTCAAATTACCACACAATTGCACTCATCTCACACATTAGTAAAGTAATGCTCAAAATTCTACAAGCCAGGTTTCAGCAATACGTGAAATGTGAACTTCCAGATGTTCAAGCTGGTTTTAGAAAAGGCAGAGGAACCAGAGGTCAAACTGCCAACATCTGCTGGATCATGGAAAAAGCAAGAGAGTTCCAGAAAAACATCTATTTCTGCTTTATTGACTATGCCAAAGCCTTTGACTGTGTGGATCACAATAAACTGTGGGGAATCCTGAAAGAGATGGGAATATCAGACCACCTGATCTGCCTCTTGAGAAATCTGTATGCATGTCAGGAAGCAACAGTTAGAACTGGACATGGAACAACAGACTGGTTCCAAATAGGAGAAGGGATACGTCAAGGCTGTATATTGTCACCCTGCTTATTTAACTTATATGAAGAGTACATCATGGGAAACGCTGGACTGGAAGAAACACAAGCTGGAATCAAGATTGCCAGGAGAAATATCAATAACCTCAGATATGCAGATGACACCACCCTTAGGGCAGAAAGTGAAGAGGAACTCAAAAGTCTCTTGATGAAAGTGAAAGAGGAGAGTGAAAAAGTTGGCTTAAAGCTCAACATTCAGAAAATGAAGATCATGGCGTCTGACCCCATTACTTCATGGGAAATAGATGGGGAAACAATGGAAACATTGTCAGACTTTATTTTTCTGGGCTCCAAAATCACTTCAGATGGTGACTGCAGCCGTGAAATTAAAAGACGCTTACTCCTTGGAAGGAAAGTTGTAACCAACCTAGATAGCATATTGAAAAGCAGAGACATTACTTTGCCAACAAAGGTCCGTCTAGTCCAGGCTATGGTTTTTCCAGTGGTCATGTATGGATGTGAGAGTTGGACTGTGAAGAAAGCTGAGCACTGAAGAATTGATGCTTTTGAACTGTGGTGTTGGAGAAGACTCTTGAGAGTCCCTTGGACTGCAAAGAGATCCAACCAGTCCATTCTGAAGGAGATCAGCCCTGGGATTTCTTTGGAAGGAATGATGCTAAAGCTGAAACTCCAGTACTTTGACCACCTCATGTGAAGAGTTGACTCATTGGAAAAGACTCTGATGCTGGGAGGGATTGGGGCAAGAGGAGAAGGGGACGACAGAGAATGAGATGGCTGGATGGCATCACTGACTCGATGGATGTAAGTCTGTGAACTCCGCGAGTTGGTGATGGACAGGGAGGCCTGGCATGCTCCGATTCATGGGGTCGCAAAGAGTCGGACACGACTGAGTGACTGAACTGAACTGAACTGAACTGAATCTGAAATTTTAGTAGTTTGGCCACCTTAGGCGAAGCACTGACTCATTGGAAAAGACCTGATGTTGGGAATTATTTTAGGCAGGAGGAGAAAGGGACAACAGAGTATGATATGGTTGTATGGCATCACCAACTCAATGGACTTGAGTGTGAGCAACCTCTGGGAGTTGGTGATGGACAGGGAAGCTTGGTGTGCTGCAGTCCATGGGGTCACAAAGAGTTGGACATGACTGAGTGCGTCAACTGATAAAATTTGAGCATTTTGACCTACTTGCCCAAAATGAATTATAATTATTATGATCTGGTATTACAAAACATGGTGACTATGTATTATTTATCAAGACAGCACATTATTTCATACTGGTAAGTGTTTTAGAAGCAAAGCATTACAGCTTAAAAGAGATCTAATACTATCTGAACAACTATTTCTCAAACATGGTGTGTCCATAACCCAATTTTTGAACTAATAATTTGACAGAAATAGTGTTGTTGTTAAACATTAATATTCCTGATTACCAAATGAAATTTATACCATGTTCTAAGGCAGTGAGTTTTGTTATAAAACAGTAATGGGGCTCTGAACTTGTTACACAGTGAATTTTTTTGAAGTCAAAGTTGTCCTGACTGTAATTAAAACTATATTAAATGAAAAAAAATACACTTCATCTCTAATATTACTACTATCCAAAATAAATATTTTATGTATTCATTTCAAATATGTTTATAACATACTTAATTTGAAAAATAATAAATGTTGTTTTTAATAAATTGAGAAAAGACAGAGAATTTAAACATGAATAATAATTTCCTATATTATTAAATATAGGAATAATGCTGATAATTTCATTATATCCTTCCAGTCCTGATATGGGTAGGGATAATTCACACTCAACAATAAAACATGTAAGGGGGATGTTTTATATATAACATGACCTATTTTTCCTACTTAAAAGGCTATCTAACTTGTCTTATGCGATTATGTCATTCTATACTATGCTATCTAATTACAGCCTCAGTATCCCAACCTCTTAACACATTGTCTTTATTAATACTTTCTAGATAGCAGATAATTGTAAGGGCATTATTTATTTGAAACACATTTTTTTTCTCATTTTAATCCAGTTTAAAATATTTACTTAGCTTCTACTATGAACAGTTTGTCAAATATTAAATCTAACGGACAATTAATATACAAACTATTTTCTGGCAAATATTAAATCTAAAGATTTTGTCTTTTGAATTTTAGTCTTTTATAAGAAGCATATGTGTACCATAATTATAGGTTGTGAAGTTTTAGAGTGAATTCCCTGATTTAGAAAATAGGTTTTTAACCAGTAACCATTTAAACAATCATGAGATTTTGCATTTTTCTAAACTTCAAAATTATTGATGGTGGGAGTTGTTAAAGATTGCATCAGACATTTTTTTTTAGCCAGGTGGCATTTTAAAGCAGAGATCTCCAATACCAGTCAATTCTAAATGTAATATTTCATTTCAATCATCTTGTGAAGAAGGCAGAAATTTTCCGATTCAATTTAATAGAGGTAAATTCCTATTTAGCCGCAACTGCTCAAGCATAATGGTTTGAAATCAAGGGTGCCATCAAGACCTTGTAAGAGAATCGCTTGACAAAATGACCTGTGCTTACCAAGGTTTGCCAAAGGACCCTCGTTATGTTTAGAAGTTACCTTGACAAGGCTAGTTCACATACGCTCATATTTCAAGTGATTTTTGTTTTGATACGTACTCAAAAGACAAAGGACAAGTCAAAATGGTATAAATTAAGTTCAAGGACAGGTAACTGGCTGTTACTTAAACTTGAGTCTGTCATCTCTTGATCTCATGTTCTTGAATCACCATTATATTAAGTTGCCTAGCCGACCAGTCTCCAACAAAATAGAAGTCTTCTGATGAATATAACATATACCTTTTGCTTTCTCACTTTAGAAATTGAAGGCATAACATAACTTTTACATATTGACATTTATGTAACATTCTATTCATCCTCTCATCTACTGTTTGAGGCCTATAATTATCCCTAAGTTTTCTCTTAAAGAATTAATTATTCCTTTAAAAATACTTATGGATTATTCAGGATTGATATTCAACAATAACCATCGAAATATTTGTTATGACTTAAAAAATAAATTTCCTAAGAACTAGTTTATCTTGCACACACACATACATTTTATACATGTATTTATATCAACAGGTAAATACTAAATGTTTACTAAATACTAGCAATCACAGCATGCTGTGTCTTCTCATTAAATTTTTCCAACAATCCCATGACATAAATGTCATTATAAACCCACCTTTTTTATATTACTTTATCTTACTCTGATTTTTTTTTTTTATCTTTTTAATTGGAATATAATTTCTTTAAAATGTTGTATTAGTTTCTGCTGTGCAGCATCATGAATCAGGCATAGATGTATAGATACCGCCTCCCTCTTGAGCCTGCAGCCCACGCCCACCAGCCATCCAGGCCGTCTCGGTCATCACAGAGCATTGAGCTGAGGGCCCTGTGCTGTGCCGCAGCTTTCTGCCAGCTATTTGTTTCACACATGGTGGTGTGTATATCCAACTGCTCTCTTAGTTCATCCCCTCCTCCTTCCCCCTCTGTGTACAAAGGTCCATTCCCTATTTCTGTGCACCTCTTTCCTTGCCCTGAAAATAGATTAACCTGTACCATTTTTCTAGATTCCATATATCAGCATTAATATGACAGATTTTTCTGTCATTCACAGCACTACAACTGACTCAATGTCATCTCTTTTTACGGCTGAGTAATATTCCATTGTATATACCACATCTTTATCCACTGGATGGACATCTAGATTGCTTCCATGACCTGGTTATTGTAAATAGTATTGCAGTGAACACTGGATACACGTGGTTTTCTCATGGTTTATATCCACTAGTGGGATCGTTGTGTCACATGGTAGTTCTGTGTTTAATTGTTGGCTTTTTAAAATTTATTTTTCAATTGTGGGAACATTGTTTTACATTGTTCTATTGGTTTCTGCTGTACAGCAGTGTGAATCAGCCATAATTATATATATAGCCCCTCCACCTTGAACCTTCCTCCACCCCCCACCCCTCTAGGTCATCACAGAGCAACAGGCTGGGTTCCCGTTTTTGTTTTTGTTTTTTTCCCCTTCTCTATACAAATTTATTTATTTATTTTTTTGGCACTGCACTTCTTTTTTTTTTTTTTTTTACTTTACAGTATTGTATTGGTTTTGCCATACATTAACATGAATCTGCCACAGGTGTACACGTGTTCCCAATCCTGAACCGCCCTCCCACCTCCCTCCCCATACTATCCCTCTGGGTCATCCAGTGTACCAGCCCCAAGCATCCTGTATCCTCCATCGAACCTGGACTGGTGATCCGTATCTTATATGCGGGTTCCCTGTTTTATGGCAACTTCTCACCAGCTATCTAATTTACACATGATAGTGTATGCCAAAGCTATTTTTTCCATTTGTCTCACCCTCTCCTTTCCCTTTTTGAATCAGCAAGTCCATTCTCTACATAGGCACCTCCGTTCCTTCCCTACAAATGTGTTCATCAATACTATTTTTCTACATTCCCACAGATATATGTTAATGTATGACATTTGTTTTCCTGTTTCTGACATTTAACTCTGTATAAGAGGCTCTAGGTTAAACCACCTCACTACCACGGACTCAAATCCATTCCTTTTTATGACTGAGAAATATTCCACCGTGTGTATGACGTACCGTATCTTCTTTACCCATTCATCTGTTGAAACTTGGGGTACACATGTGTTTTAGAATTGTGGTTTTCTCAGGGTATATGCCTAGTAGTGGGATTACTGGGTCATATGGTAGATTTATTACTACCTTTTTCTTTTCAAAAATCTCTATACTGTTCTCCATAATGGCTGTTTTAGTTTATATTCCCACCAACAGTGTAGGAGGGATTCATATTCTCCAGCATTTATTGTTTGTAGAATTTTTTGATGACCATTCTGACTGGTGTGAGATGATACAACATTGTAGTGTTGATTTGCATTTCTCTGATAATTTCTGATGTTGAGCATCTTTCCATGTTTTTATTGGCTCTCTGTATGTCTTCTTTGGAGAAATGTCTGTTTAGATCTTCTGCTTATTTTTTGATTGGGCTGTTTTTCTGATGTTGAGCTGTATGAGCTGATTATATATTTTGGAAATTAGCCCTTTGTTAGTTGTTTTCTCCCACAGTTGTCTTTTATTCTCATTTATTGTTTTCTTTGTTGTGGAATGGAAACAATAATGGAAAATCACATTTGCAGATGGTGACTGCAGCCATGAAATTAAAAGACACTTACTCTTTGGAAGAAAAGTTATGACCAACATAGACAGCATATTAAAAAGCAGAGACATTACTTTGCCAACAAAGGCCCGCCCGTCTAGTAAAGGCTATGGATGTGAGAGTTGGACTATAAAGAAAGCTGAGTGCCAAAGAATTGATGCTTTTGAACTGTGTTGGAGAAGACTCTTGAGAATCCCTTGGACTACAAGGAGATCCAACCAGTCCATCCTAAAGGAGATCAGTCCTTTTTGTTCATTGGAAGGACTGATGTTGAAG
This sequence comes from Bos indicus, assembly GCF_029378745.1. NCBI lineage: Eukaryota > Metazoa > Chordata > Mammalia > Artiodactyla > Bovidae > Bos > Bos indicus. The sequence goes on from NC_091766.1 coordinate 105,454,159, forward strand.
CTGAAACTCCAATACTCTGACCACCTGATGGGAAGAGCTGACTCATTTGAATAGACCCTGATGCTGGGAAAGATTGAGGGCAGGAGGAGAAGGGTACAACAGAGGATGAGATGGTTGGATGGCATCACTGACTCAATGGAGATGAGTTTGAGTAAGCTCTGGGAGTTGGTGATGGACACGGAGGCCTGGCATGCTGTGGTCCATGGGGTGGCTAAGAGTCAGACACGACTGAGTGACTGAACTGAACTTGCTGTGGAAAAGCTTTTATATTTAATTAGGCCCTATTTGTTTATTTTTGTTTTTATTTACATTACTTTAGGCTTTGGGTCAAAGAGGATGTCTCTGTGATTTATGTCAAAGAGTGTACTAGCCAATGTTTTCCTCTAAGAGTCTTATAGTCTGTAGTCTTACATTTAAGTCTTTAATCCATTTTGAGTTTATCTTTGTGAGTGGTGTTAGGAAGCATTCTAGTTTCATTCAGTCACATGTAGCTGTCCAGTTTTCCCAGCACCACTTATTGAAGAGACTGTCTTTTCTCCATTGTATATTCTTGCCTGCTTTGTAAAAATAAGGTTCCCCTATGTGTGTAGGTTTATCTCTGGGCTTTCTATCTTGTTCCATTGGTTTATATTTATGTTTTTGTGCAGTGCCATAATATATTGATGACCGTAGCTTTGTAGAATAGGATGACGTCAAGAAGATTGACTCCTCCAGCTCCATTTTTCTTTCTCAAGATCACTTGGGCTATCGGGGGCCTTTTGTATATCCATACAAATTGTGAAAATTTTTGTTCTAGTTCTGTGAAAAATACCATTGGTAGTTTGATAGGAATCACATGCAATCTGTAGATTGCTCTGCATAGTATAGTGATTTTCACAATATTGATTCTTCTAATCCAAGCATATAATATATCTCCATCTGCTTGTGTTGTCTTTGATTTCTTTCATCGGTGTCTTATAGTTTTCTGCATACAAGTCTTTTGTCTCTTTAGATAGGTTTACTCCTAGGTATTTTATTCTTTTTGTTGCAATGGTGAATGTAATTGTTTTCTTAATTTCTCTTTCTGATTTTTCATTGTTAATGTATAGGAATGCAGATGATCTCTGTGTATTAATTTTAAATCCTGAAACTTAACTATATTCATTGATTAGCTCTAGTAATTTCCTGGTGGCATCTTTAGGGTTTTCTATGTATAGCATCCTGTCATGTGCAAACAGTGAGTTTTACTCTTTCTTTTCCAATCTAGACTCATTTTACTTATTTTTCTTCTCTGATTGCCATGGGTAGGACTTCCAAAACCTTTGAATAATCGTGGTGAGAGTGGGCACCCCTGTCTTGTTTCTGGTCTTAAATGCTTTCAGTTTTCACAGAGAATAACGTTTTCTGTATGTTTGCCATGTATGGTCTTTATTATATTATGTTCCTTCTATGTCTACTTTCTGGGGAGGTTTTTTTTTTTAATATCATAAATGGATGTTGAATTTTGTTTAAAGCTTTCTCTGCTTCTACTGAGATGATCATATAATTTTTGTCCTTCATGATTTTCATATATTGAAGAATTCTTATATCCCTGGGATAAATCTCACTTGATTATGGTATATGATCCTTTTAATGTGTGGTTGGATTCTGTTCACTAGAATTTTGTTGAGGATATTTGCATCTGTTTTCATCAGTGATATTGGCCTGTAATTTTCTTTTTCGGTGCTGCTTTTGTCTTGTCTTGGTATCAGGGTGATTGTGGCCTCATAGAATGAGTTTGGGGATTTTCCTTCCTCTCCAATTTTCTGAAAGACGTTGAGTAGGATAGGTGTTAGCTCTTCTCTAAACATTTGGTGGAATCCGCTCGTGAAGCTATCTGGCCCTGGAATTTTGCTTGTTGGAAGACTTTTGATCATAGTTTCGATTTCAATGTTTATGATTTTTCTGTCCATATTTTCTGTTTTTTCCTGGTCCAGTTCTGAAATGTTATACTTTTCTAAGAATTCATCCATTCCTTCCAGGTTGTCCATTTATTGGCATATAGTCACTCCTAGTATCCATTGTATTTCTGTGTTATCTGTTGTAACTTCTCCTTTTTCATTTCTAATTGTATTTAGTTGGGTATTCTCCCTTTTTTTCTTGATAAGTCTGGCTAATGGTTTGTCAACTTTTTTTTAATCTTCTCAAAGAACAAGCTTTTAGTTTTATTAACTTGTGCTATTTCCTCCATTTAGTTTTCATTTATTTCACCTCTGATCTTGGTGATTTTTTCCTTCTTCTAACTTTGGAGGCATCTTTGTTCCTCTTTCTTTGGTTTGCTTTTGGTGCCAGGTTAAGCTGTTTATTTCGTGTTTCTCTTATTTCTTGATTCAGGCTTGTATTGCTATAAACTTGCCTCTTAGCACTACTTTCACTGCATCCCGTAGGTTTTGAGTTGTCATGTTTTTATTGCTATTTTTTTCTAGGTACTTTTTCATTCCTCTTTGATTTCTTCAGTGACCTCTTCATTAGTCAGAAGTGTATTGTTTAGCCTCCTTGTGTTCGTGTTGTTAACAGGTTTTTTTTTTTTTTTTTTTTCTCCTTTAGTTGATACATGATCTTATTGCATTGTGGTTGGAAAAAAAATGCTTGATACAATTTCAGCATTTTTCAATCTACCAAGGCTTGATTTGTGACTAGGATGTGATCAATCCTCTGCCTTGTCTAAATCTATCTTGAACATCTGGAAGTTCTCGGTTCATGTACTGTTGAAGCCTAGTTTGGAGAATTTTGAGCATTACTTTGCTTGCGTGTGAGATAAGTGCAATTGTGCAGTAATTTGAACATTCTTTGGCATTGCCTTTCTTTGGTATTAGAATGAAAAACGACATTTTCCACTCCTCTGGACACTGCTGAGCTTTCCAAATTTGCTGGTGTATTGAGAGCAGCACTTTCACAGCATCATCTTTTAGGATCTGAAATAGCTCAACTGGAATTCCATCACTTCCACTAAGCTTTGTCTGGAGTGATGCTTCCTAAGACCCACTTGACTTCACATTCCAGGGTGTCTGGCTCTAAGTGAGTGATCATCCCCTCGTGGTTATATGGGTCATGAAGATCTTTTTTGTATAGTTCTTCTCTTTATTTTTGCTACCTCTTTTTAATATCTTCTGCTTCTGTTAGGTCTATACAATTGCTGTCCTTTATTGAGCCCATCTTTACATGAAATCATCCCTTGGTATCTCTAATTTCCTGAAGAGATCTCTAGTCCTTCCCATTCTATTATTTTCCTCTATTTTTTGCATTGAATACTGAGGAAGGATTTCTTGTATCTCCTTGCTATTCTTTGGAACTCTGCATTCAAATGGGCATTTCTTTCCTTTTCTCCTTTGCCTTTAGCTTCTCTTCTTTTCTCACCTATTTGTAAAGCCTCCTCAGAAAACCATTTTGTCTTTTTGCATTTCTTTTTCTTGGGGATGGTCTTGATCACTGCCTTCTGTACAATGTCATGAACCTCTGACCATAGTTCTTCAGGCACTCTATCACATCTAATCTCTTGAATCTATTTGTCACTTCCACTGCATAATTATAAGGGATTTGATTTAGGTCATACCTGAATGGTCTAGTGGTATTCCCTAGTTTCTTCAATTTAAGGCTGAATTTGGCAATAAGGAGTTCATGATTGGAGCCACAGTCCGCTCCCAGTCTGGTTTTTGCTGACTCTATATAGTTCTCCATCTTTGGCTGCAAAGGATATAATCAATCTGATTTCGATATTGGCCATCTGGTGATGCCCATGTGTAGAGTCTCCTATTGTGTTGTTGGAAGAGGGTGTTTTCTCTGATGAGTGCATTCTCTTGGCAAAACTCTGTTAGCCTTTGCCCTGCTTCATTTTGTACTCCAAGGCCAAACTTGCCTGTTACTCTAGGTATCTCTTGACTTCCTACTTTTGTATTCCAATCCCCTATGATGAAGATGACATCTATTTTTTGTTACTTCTAGGTCTTGTAGGTCTTCATGGAAACATTCAGCTTCAGCCTCTTCAGCATTAGTGCTTGGGACATAGACTTGAGTTACTGTAATATTTAATGGTTTGCCTTGGAAACAGAGTTCATTCTGTTGTTTTTGAGAGTGCACCCAAGCACCACATTTCAGACTCTTTTGTTGACTGTGAGGGGTACTCCATTTCTTCTAATGGATTCTTACCCACAGTAATAGATATAATGGTCATCTGAATTAAATTTACCCATTCCAGTCCATTTTAGTTAACTGATTCCTGAAATGTTGCTGTTGACTTTTGGCATCTCATTACATCTCCTTACCACTTTATAATCTACCTTGATTCATGGACCTAACATTCCAGGTTCCTATGCAATATTGAACTTTACAACATCAGACTTTACTTTTACCAGTGTTTTCACCTTGGCTCAGTGTCTTTATTCTTTCTGGAGCTATTTCTCCCCTCTTATCCAGTAGCATATTGGACATCCACAGACCTGGGGAGTTCATCTTTCAGTGTCATATCTTTTTGCCTTTTCATACTGCCAAGGGTCCTCAAGGCCAGAATACTGAACTGGTTTTCCATTCCCTTCTCCAGTTGGCCAGTTTTTGTCAGAAGTCTTCACCATGACCCATCTATTTTGCCTGGCCCTATACTGCATGGCTTATTGTTTCACTGAGTTAGACAAGGCTCTAATCTATGGTGATCAGTTTGGTTAGTTTTCTGTGATTATGGTTTTCATTCTGTCTGCTCTCTGATGGATGAGGATAAGAGGCTTATGGAAGCTTCCTGATGGGAGGGACTGACTGTGGAGAATACTGGGTCTTGCTCTGGTGGTCAGGGCCATGCTTGGTAAATCTTTAATCCAATTTTCTGCTGGCAGGTGGGGCTGTGTTCCCTCCCTGTCGTCCGGCCTCAGACCAAACTATGGTAAGGGTAATGGCAGTAGGCTGATGACCTCCTTCAAAATGACTCATGTCACCTTTCTGCGGCTCTCAGGACTGTTGTATTCAGTGCCCCTGACTCCGTGGCAGGCCACTGTCTTCCCACACGTCCACTGGGACTCCCAGACACTCAAAGGGAAGTCTGGCTCAATCACTCGTGGGATCGCTGCTCCTTTCTCCTGGGTCCTGGTGTACACGAGGTTTTGTCGTGCCCTCCATGAGCCTGTTTCCCCATTCCTGTGGAAGTTCTGTAATCAAATTCCACTGGCCTTCAAAGTCAAATTCCTTGGGTATTCTCAGTCTCAATCTGTTGTGGGCCCTGGAACTTTTGCAACAGTGCGAGAACTTCTTTGGTGTAGTTGTCTTCTGGTTTTGGGTCTTCTGCTCCAGGGCTGTATGGTGCGGCTAGTGGCAACCTCCTCCAAGAAGACTTATGCCACACGCATGCCTCCCAGGTCTGTTGCAGCCAGAGTCCTGTCCCCCTGGCAGGCCACTGCTGACCCATGCCTCCTCAGGGGAAACTCAGACACTCAAAGGCATGTCTGGTCAGTCTCTGTGGGATCTCTGCTCCATTCCATGGGTCCTGGTGTGCACAAGGTTTCATTTGCGCCCTCCGAGTGTTTCTGGCGGGTATGAGGTTTGAATCTAAATGTAATTTTGCCCCTCCTACATTCTTACTGGGGCCTCTTCTTTGCCCATGAATGTGGGGTATTCTTTTTTTGGTATCCAACATTATCTGGTCTATGGTTGTTCAGCAGCTAGTTTCAATTTTGGTGTTCTCATAGAAGAAGGTGAGCACATGTCCTTCTACCCTGCTATCTTCAGTTCAGTTCAGTTCAGTCACTCAGTCGTGTCGGACTCTTTGCGACCCCATGAATCGCAGCACGCCAGGCCTCCCTGTCCATCACCAACTCCCGGAGTTCACTCAGACTCAAGTCCATCGAGTCGGTGATGCCAGCCAGCCATCTCATCCTCTGTCGTCCCCTTCTCCTCCTGCCCCCAGTCCCTCCCAGCATCGGAGTCTTTTACAATGAGTCAACTCTTCGCATGAGCTGACCAAAGTACTGGAGTTTCAGCTTCAGCATCATTCCTTCCAAAGAAATCCCAGGGCTGATCTCCTTCAGAATGGACTGGTTGGATCTCCTTGCAGTCCAAGGGACTCTCAAGAGTCTTCTCCAACACCACAGTTCAAAAGCATCAATTCTTCTGTGCTCAGCCTTCTTCACAGTCCAACTCTCACATCCATACGTGACCACAGGAAAAACCATAGCCTTGACTAGACGGACCTTTGTTGGCAAAGTAATGTCTCTGCTTTTGAATATGCTATCTAGGTTGGTCATAACTTTCCTTCCAAGGAGTAAGCATCTTTTAATTTCATGGCTGCAGTCACCATCTGCAGTGATTTTGGAGCCCCCCATAATAAAGTCTGACACTGTTTCCACTGTTTCCCCATCTATTTCCCATGAAGTGATGGCACCAGATGCCATGATCTTCATTTTCTGAATGTTGAGCTTTAAGCCAACTTTTTCACTCTCCACTTTCACTTTCGTCAACAGGCTTTTGAGTTCCTCTTCACTTTCTGCCATAAGGGTGGTGTCATCTGCATATCTGAGGTTATTGATATTTCTCCCGGCAACCTTGATTCCAGCTTGTGCTTTTTCCAGTCCAGCGTTTCTCATGATGTACTCTGCATATAAGTTAAATAAGCAGTATGACAATACACAGCCTTGACGAACTCCTTTTCCTATTTGGAACCAGCCTGTTGTTCCATGTCCAGTTCTAACTGTTGCTTCCTGACCTGCATACCTCCATACCTGCAAGAGGCAGGTCAGGTGGTCTGGTATTCCCATCTCTTTCAGAATTTCCCACAGTTTACTGTGATCCACACAGTCAAAGGCTTTGGCATAGTCAATAAAACAGAAATAGATGTTTTTCTGGAACTCTCTTGCTTTTTCCATGATCCAGCGGATGTTGGCAATTTGATCTCTGGTTCCTCTGCCTTTTCTAAAACCAGCTTGAACATCAGGAAGTTCACGGTTTGCATATTGCTGAAGCCTGGCTTGGAGAATTTTGAGCATTACTTTACTAGTGTGTGAGATGAGTGCAATTGTGTAGTAGTTTGAGCATTCTGTGGCATTGCCTTTCTTTGGCATTGGAATGAAAACTGACCTTTTCCAGTCCTGTGGCCACTGCTGAGTTTTCCAAATTTGCTGGTATAGTGAGTGCAGCACTTTCACAGCATCATCTTTCAGGATTTGAAATAGCTCAGCTGGAATTCCATCACCTCCACTAGCTTTGTTCGTAATGATGCTTCCTAAGGCCCACTTGATTTCACATTCCAGGATGTCTGGCTCTAGGTCAGTGATCACACCATCGTGGTTATCTGGGACGTGAAGATCTTTTTTGTACAGTTCTTCTGTGTATTCTTGCCACCTCTTCTTAATATCTTCTGCTTCTGTTAGGTCCATACCATTTCTGTCTTTTATCGAGCCCATCTTTGCATGAAATGTTCCCTTGGTATCTATAATTTTCTTGAAGGGATCTCTAGTCTTTCCCATTCTGTTGTTTTCCTCTATTTCTTTGCATTGATCGCTGAGGAAGGCGTACTTATCTCTTCTTGCTATTCTTTGGAACTCTGCATTCAGATGCTTATATCTTTCCTTTTCTCTGCTTTTCCCTTCTCTTCTTTTCACAGCTATTTGTAAGGCCTCCCCACACAGCCATTTTGCTTTTTTGCATTTCTTTTCCATGAGGATGGTCTTAGTTACTCTTAATTAATTTTTGATAGTTTGATTAATATGTGTCTTGGCATAGTTCTCTTTGGGTTCATGCTGTATGGGACTCTCAGGGCTTCCTGGATTGGGTAGCTATTTCCTTTCTCATGTTAGGGAAGTTTTCAACTTACAGTTTCCTCAAATATTTTCCATATCCTTTCTTTTTTTTTTCTTCTTGTTCTGGGACCTCTATAATTCAAATGTTGGTGTTCTTAATATTTTCCCAGAGGTCTCTGAGGCTGTTCTCATTTCTTTTCATTCTTTTCTCTTTATTCTGCTCTGCTTCAGTTATTTCCAGTGTCCCTATCTTCCAGCTTGCTTATCCATTCTTCTGCCCGAATTATTCTGCTCTTTGTTTCCTTTAGTGTGTTTTTTTAATCTCAGCTATTATGTTATTCATTACTGACAATCTATTCTTTATTTTTCTAGGTCCTTGTTAAATATTTCTTGTAACTTCTCCATCCTTGGCTTCATTCTATTTATCCATGCCTCCATTTTATTTCCAGAGTTTTGAATCATCTTTTCTATCATCACTCTGAGTTCTTTTTCAAGTAAATTGTCTCTTTCCTCTTAATTTGCTGTATTCTTGGGCTTCCCTTGTAGCTCAGCTGGTAAAGACTCCACCTGCAATGAGGAAAAGCTGGGTTCAATCCCTGGATTGGAAAGATCCCCTGGAGAAGGGAAAGGCTTCTCATTCCAGTATTCTGGCCTGGAGAATTCCATGGACTGTATAGTTGTGGGGTCACAAAGATTCCGACACGACTGAGTGACTTTCACTTTCAGTTTGTAGGTTTTTACCGTGTTCCTTCCTCTGCTGCATGTTTCTCTTTCTTTTCATTTTGTTTGATTTACTGTATTTGGGGTGTCCTTTCTGCAGATTGCAAGGCTGTAGTTCCTCTTATTTGTGGGTTCTGCCCACAGTGGGTGGAGATGGACTAGTGCCCATGAAGGTTCCTGGTTTGGAGGGACTGCTGCCTGTGTTCTGTTGGGTGGAGCTGGATCTTGTCTCTCTGAAGGGCAGTGCTGAACACAGTGTTGTTTTGGGGTGTCTGTGGCCTAGGTATGGCTCTGGGCAGTCTGTGTGTTAATGGACAGTGTTGTTTGCCTATTTTACTGATGATTTGGTGTGTGTCTTCCAGCCCTGGAAGCTTGCTTGCCTTTGAGTGGGCCCAGGCCCTGGTGCTGTGATGGAGGCCTTTGGGAGGCCTCTCACCAGTTAATGTTCCATGGGGTGGGAGTTCTCTGGTGGTGTAACATCTTGGACTTGAGTCTTCTACCTCAGAGTTTCAGATCTGACCCCTTTTTGTAGCATCAGGACTCCACAAGCCATATAGTGCAGAAGAGAAAAACAAAGAAAGAAATAGAGGAAAGAAAGGAAAAACAAAAACACACACAGAAGTCATACAAATAAAGTATGGACAGAAAAAAATCCCAAGACAAATGGAAGCAGCACTCAAAAGACAAGAACACCCAAGAAATTCACATACTGATTCTAGGGAGATGAGCTTGCCTTTGTGGAGGCCTATGATCTTCTGCCATTTTTAGGAGGTGTTCTGTAGGAGTTGTTCCACATGCAGATGTATTTTTGATGTATTTGTGGAGAGGTGGAGAGGGAGTTGATGCCTTCGTCTCGTTCCTCTTCCATCTTGAAAGCACCCCCCAAAACATGTTGATTTTTAAGAAACCTTTATGCTGTTCTCCACAGTAGCTATACCAATTTACATTCTCACCAACTGTGTAAGAGGGTTCCCATACTCTACATCCTCTCCAGGATTTACTGTTTGTAAATTTTTTGATGATGGCTGTTTTGGCAGTTGTGAGATGACACAGCATTGTTGTCTTGATTTGCATTTCTCTCGTAATTAAGTGATGCTGAGCATCTTAGCTTTAAAATTTATTAAATTGGATAGTTGCATTTTTCATATTTAATGAATATAAAACATTGAAAATTCTCTTTAAAAATATTATGAAATATATCAGACATGCTTAAAGATTAAAAATTAGTGTGTATCCCCAATCCAGCTTACACAAAATGTTGAAACCATCAATGTTGCAGTCACAGATCTTCTTTTCCTCTTGTAATATTTAACCATTTTCCAAAATTTTGATGTTATCATTCCCATCTATTTCTTTTTACGTTTTTACCTGAGAGCATGTATATGAAAATTTTCTGTATTATTATTTTATTAAAATATCTTTTATAAAATCAATACTCATACATATGTACCAATATACAACTTTTTTTAAGGTTACATTTCTAACAATCATTTATATTGCTATATAAACAATAAGTAATTTATTTTCACTTCTCTGTATAAATCCACTGTATGAATAAATGTGGTTTATATGTATCCATTTCCCTGCTGATGGACACTGAATATTTAAGTTATTTCCATTTTTTTCCACTATTTTAAAACAAAACTACTGGAAACATTCTTGTCTGTGTCTCTCAATACATATATGTAAAACATTTTCTATTTCTGTAACTTCACGTGTAATTATCATATCATAAGATGAGTTCATCTTAAAGATTTTGGTTTATCTTACTAAATATTACCCAGATGCTCTCCAATTTGTACCCAATTAATGAATTAGATTTACCAATTTTTATGGTATTCATTTTGCATCTTGTTTACAATATCCTTCTATACCAAGCCAATATATTTTTTCATATATTTTTATTAATTCTGTAAAGCTTGCTATTTGCTGAAGTTGAAATTTTATTGTCTTTAATTATAGAAAATTAATCAGCATAAAACTGTTTTTGCCTAAGATACTATTGACTTACTAGAGCTGTGTATTACAAACTATTTGCTTGCTTATGCCTCACAAAATTGTTCTACAAAATTTTCTTGGCTGTTTTTATACATTTGCTTTTCCATATAATGGTGAGAATCCACTTGCCAAAATTTTTTTAAATGTGAATTTTTATTAGAATTGTGAAAAATATATGAATTAATATGAGGATAATTAATATATAATTCAGATGTTTATTTTCTAACACATATGCTATATATTTCTTTATGGTAATTATATTTAATGTCTTTCAACAAAGTTTTTAATATTCTTCATAAAGATTATTGCACAGTGATTTTAGAGATATTCTGAGACACTTTATAATGCTTACTTTTTTTTTAATTGTATTTTATACATTTTAAGTGGCTCTTGATAGTATGCTGCTGCTAAGTCGCTTTATTTGTGTCCGACTCTTTACGACCCCATAGACGGCAGCCCACCAAGCTCCTCTGTCCCTGGGATTCTCCAGGCAAGAACACTGGAGTGGGATGCCATTTCCTTCTCCAATGCATTAAAGTGAAAAGTGAAAGTGAAGTCGCTCAGTTGTGTCCGACTCTTAGCGACCCCATGGGCTATAGCCTATCATCAGGCTCCTCCATCCATGGGGTTCTCCAGGCAAAAGTATTGGAGTGGGTTGCCATTGCCTTCTCCCTTGATAGTATATTAAAATGCAATTTTATTTTTTAAATTGTATTATGTTCAGAACATTTGCCTATCACTTTTATTAGTATGAATTTGTCAGTAGGATCTCTTGTGCTTGTTATAAAAACCATAGTAATTGTGAATGTCAAAAGATGTTTTGAATGTATTTTAGGGTCTTTGAAAATTGTATACCTTTCATTCCTTCTTGTCATCCAGCATTACCTAGGTCCACCACTACTGGGTAAATATAAACATGAGGGTGTCTTTCTGTTTGCATTTGGACAAGACAGCTGATCTTATACTTTCATTTCTTTTTGGTTATTTGTTTTATAAATGTAATATCACTTTTAATCTAATCTAAGAATTTTTGTATTTTAAATGAAGAGTGTTGACTCATTATATTTATATTTTTAGATATTTGTAATAATTTTATACTAAGTCAATGCCACACTCTTTGTTGATTTACAAAAATACATCACTTCTGACATCAATATTCCTCCATATTAATCAAAATAATAAGATGATTAAGTAGTGATAGCAAACAATCATAAATTTTCACTGGTTTAAACAAAAATGTTTGCTGTTATAATTTGCCTTATTTTACTCTCTTACTTTATTCCCACAAATTCTGCTATGTCTAAATAATTTACAGAATAGCTCCATTCATTAATATAACTCAGTGATCCAGATTGCTCCAATCTTTAGGCCCACCATCTCAGCAAAAGTCCTCTTCCAAGACTATCACGAAATGGAAGAGACAAATAGACACACACACTGGCTTTTTAGTGGCTTAGGCTGGAAGGGACACAAGCAGCTTTCCTATTTCATGGTCCACGATGAATCAGATGATCCTATGCTTGCGAGGGGCTGAGAGGGGCAGTCTCCTGTGGGTCTGAGGTGGGTAATGAGGTTAGTAGTGAACAGTGTACAGCAGCTTCCCACTAGCTAGCTACTTGAGACGTATATAGCTCGGGGAGCTCAGCTCTGTGCTCTTTGATGACCTAGAAGGGAAGGATGGGTTGGGCTAGGGGAAGCAGTGGTGCAAGAGTGAGGGGATATGTGTATACACAGAACTGATCCACTTCACAGCAAAAACTAATACAACATTGTAAAGCAGCTATACTCCAGCAATAAGTAAATATTTTAAAATAATAAAAAAGTAGACAAAAAAAATAATGATCGATAATTTCAGTTAATTACTGGTAAAATCCTGGTAGCACTTTTAAGTAGCATAACATTAAATATGTGAAATAATAGGAGGAATAGGCAAGAAGATGATACTGAGACTTTTTCAAGAAAATGGCTAGCTTTTCCATTTGTTTTCTACAACTTTTGTGTCATTTAGAAACATTTTAAGATACTTTTAATGTATGATTTGAAAATTTCCTGCAAAGTCTGTTTTACATCCAATTTATCTTCTTCATTACTAATATTAATGGAATAGTTCCTCCATCATATTTCTTCTGGCTTATAGTTATTGAAGTACATGAAGGTTATTGATGTTTTACATAATTAGCTATTATTATATGCTAATTTTGTCTTAGTACTATAGTAAGTTATTTTCTCTTGATTCTCTTTCACTGTCCTAGTGCAAAATCAAGTCATCTGCATTTCTAGTTAACCTCCATCAGTGTTTACTCATTTTATTTGTTTTTCCTAACGTTATTGGATAATGGCAACAGTTTCTGAATGATTGTGGTAGGAGAATATATCCTTATCTTATTCCTGATCTTGGTGGAAAAGTTTGTAGTATCTACACATTTTGTGTAATAAGTAGCTTTTGTGTTGAATTTAATATATCATCATGGTAAGAAAACTCTTATCTGTACCGATTTTTTTTTCCAATTTTTGAGTTTTTTTAATGATTCAGAGAGTTGAATATTGTCAAAAGAATTTTCAGCATCTACAGAAATGCTCAGATGATATTTTGGTGCTTTCTAAAGAAGGTAAATTATGTTAATATATAACCTTAATATTGAACTAATTTGTTCCTGGAGTAAACCCCACTAAATTATATTATGCTTTTAAGTGTTCCTGGGTTTCTGCTAGTATATTATTGGACACTGAAGTTGTTTACAGTGAAGGCACTGAGTCGTGTCCAACTGTTTGCTACCCCATGGACTGTAGCCTGCCAGGCTGTTCCATCCATGGGATTTTCCAGGCAAGAATACTGAATTGGGTTGCCATTTCCTTCTCCAGGGTATCTTCCCAGTTCAGGGATCAAACCTGGGCCTCCCACATTGCAGGCAGACTCTACCATTTGAGCTCCCAGTGAATCCTTATTGGATATTATTACATCAAAACCCATTACTTACTTATTTACAGTTTTATTGAAGTATAATTAAAAATTATAATTGTTTATATTTGATTTATATTTGGTGATTTGATATACATGGTAACATAATCACCACACCAAGCCAATTAACATAGTCATTTCCTTATATACTTGACATATTTTTGTGTGTATGGTGAGAAGACTTAAGATCTAACCTCTTAGAAAATTTCCAGTATATTTTCGACTATAATCTTACTTATCTTGCAAAGTGGAAATGTATACCTTGGGCAGCATCTTTTCACTTTCCCCTTCCTCCTGCCCCTGGCAACCACCGCTCTACTCTGTTTCTATTAATCTGACTATTTGGATTACTAAAGTAAAGTAATGTGATCTCACATTAAAGTAAGATCACGCAGTATTTGTTTTTCTACATCTGAATTCTTTCACTTAGCAAAATGTCCTTCAGGTTCATGTTGCAAATGGCAGAATGTCCTTCTTTTTCAGGATTAGTAAGATTGCATCACACATATGCCTACTTTTCTGTGACCCTTCATCCAATAACAGACATTTAGATTGTTTCTGTATTACCCACATACTTGTCTTTTTCATTTTTTAAAATTAAAATAAAAAAATCATTATTAAGCTTATGCTTGAAGCGTGAGAAAAATTTAGAAATTTTCTTTGTTTCCTGTGTTCTAAAAAGCCTTTTGGGTCTTTAATATGTCACAGTATTTCTTGTGAAACCAAGTATAATTAGAGTTTTTTGTGGAAGCAATGGTTATTTCTTTGTAAATGTTTTTGAGTGGAAATTGCTTCTCTCTTGCTCTCTCTTTCCAGACACACACACATATGTGTACACTTCTTCTTCTCTGACTCTAGCAGTAATCTGCTCTACATGGAGTTTCTGTATAGTTGACCCTCCTAAGACCCTATCTCGTTAAGAGGGCTTTTCCATAATCCTGTATCTCTCTGGTTTCTTGAAGCTAAATGTAGGGATGACAGCATTAGTGTTCCTTGGTGATACATTATTCAGGGTTTATTTTGCTCTCACTTTCTAACATCTGCCATATCTGGAGCATCTCTAGTCTTTTCCATGCCCATTTTGCTCAGAACAGCTCCTGGTTAGAATGGATCTCCCTTCTAAGAGTGAATATTTGCTGGAGATTTCTGAGCTGTACCATTAGAAGGCCCTATTCACTAACCTTGCTCTTTCCCAAAGAAGTGTTATGGAGGCTTCCACGAATAGTTCCTTTGGTCTCAGATGCTTTAGGTATCACTCATTGGTGATTAGGGTCTTCCCCGACAGCGCAGTAGTGAAGAATCTGCTTGCCAATGCAGGGGATGCAGGTTCAATCCCTGGGTTGGGAAGATCCTCTGGAGAAGGAAGTGGCAACCCACTCTAGTATTCTTGCCTGGAAAATCCCATGGACAGGGGAGCCTGGTGGGCTACAGTCCATGGGGTCACAAAGAGTCTGATATGTCTGAGTGACTGAGCATGCACACTTGCAATGATAATTAGAATTCTGAGGTTTTACCATACTTCTCATTGCATTGAAAATGTACTCAGCATTTGTTTTTGTTTTCCAAAGACACTTTTTAGAAGAGCTTTAGGGTCACAGCAACATCAACAGAGAAGTATAGAGATTTCCCATACACCTCCAGCCCTCACACATTAATAGCTTCCACCATTACTAACAACCCCACCAGATGTACACACTTGTGACAATCGATGAGCCTACACTGGCACACTATAACCACCCCAAATCCAATGGTGTATGTTAGCATTCACTCTTGGTATTGTACATTCTACAGATTTGGATAAACATATAATGATTGAATTCCTTGTTACAGCATCATACAGAATATTTTCTTTGCCCTAAAAATATTCTTTGTTCCAATTATTCAACTCTCCCTTGCCTCTCCAACCACTGGCAACCACTGATCTTTTTACTATCTCCATCACATCATTGCCTTTTCCAGAATGTCCTATAGCTGGAATCACATAGTATGTGGTTTTCTCAGTTTGTCTCCTTTTACTTAAAGGCCCTGCCTGGCTTTTCATGTCTTGATAGTTGGATTTATGAAAATGCTATCTTGAACTTTCTGGGCACATATATTTGATATATTAAAAATGAAGCATATTCTTCATTTCCACAGTAATGCGCTCACTCTGATTTCCTTGAAACCTTCTCTTTTATGTTCCACTTTTGTTTGTCCAAGGAGAAGAAAAGCAACAGAGGAAACGCAAGGTTACATGTGAACTAAGACTTGGTCTCATGCCTGGGAGTCGTTACAGATCGACCAGGAAGGTGGCAAGCTAGAAAGCGTGAACTGCAATCCAGCTTGGGTCCAACATGCCAGGTATTCAGATTGTTCTAGAAAACTCAGAAGTTTGGAACTAGATATGAAATACCCATCATTTTAATTGATAGCATGTTTTAAAAAGCATATTCAAGTCAAACATATACTTTGTGAGCTCTTTCTGAGCAGCAGACTTTCTGCATACAAAGTTTTACTGAACTCTTAAACTTCAGTATTATTGTTACATTTGACACCATCTGGATTTCTCTGTGTCTGGAAGTCAGCAGGTGAATGGCATATTACATTTTTTACTTTTATATCTAAAAATCTCACTGGAAAGGGTAGGCTTTTTTTTTAACTAATGAGGTATATATCTGCTTCTTTATCAGTAAAACATCTTAGCCATTTCTTGTTTAAATACCTGTTGGTCAGATTTTGTGGGTTTTTTTTTTTTTTTATTCCATGCTTTTGGTTTATTTTAGACCTTGACAAATGGAACACTTTTACTTTTTCCTCTCAGACATTCTATGCCTGATGCTTCTTTTACTGCACCAACAGAAAGGATGGATTAATGATTTTACTAGGAAGACAGAGACATCCATTTACAAAGTCCTCACGGGCATCACAGGCCTGTATAGTGCTCTAGATAATTACAAGAACAAATGCTCAAAGAAAACTCCATAAAATGTCAGAATGGGAGGAAGGAAATAGAATCAGATTGTATTATTTTAAACAAAATATTTTTGTAACTCATAAGATATATGTGTTTACAAAGCATTTCAGCAAAAAAAAGGAAAGAAATGAAATTAGTCAGACAATTCAAACAAACAAAAAACCCCGGTCTTTTCTTTTCTTTTCTTTTTCATTTTTGATTCTTTGCTTCTAAGTGCTTCATTTACTAAACTTTCAGCACACAGTAAACCTCTCCCGCCCATGCTCAGTCGCTGCACTCCTGGCCAACTCTTTGAGACCCCCATGGACTATAGCCCGCCAGGCTCCTCTGTCCATGGGATTTTCCCAGGCGAAAATACTGGCATGGATTGCCATGCTCCCCTCCAGGGGATCTTCCCAACCCAGGGATTGAAGCTGCATCTCCTGCACCTCCTGCATCTCCTGCACTGCAGGCTGCTTCTTTACCACGTAGCCACTGGAGAAGCCCAGTAAATGTGTAAGTCTTCCTAAACTGCAGTGAATTAAAGCCTTCCTTCCTTGCTACTTTTAAACTCTGAAAATTTGAAGTATATTATAAGTTATCTTTACTGTAATGACCACCTATCAGAATAGAGTAGGTACTCAACCAGTATTTTTTAAAATAATTCTGAACTAATTCTGTAAAATCTGTTTTGTTTGTCACATGTGGCCACTGAAATCTCTGCTTGATTAGCTAAGTTATCAGATAATGAATGAACAGAGATTTCCTTAGCTAAGTCTCCCAGTCTTTACAAAAGAGATCTATTTTCATTCTGGGGCACAAGTTTAACACTCAACCAAGCAACTGATATCGATTTCTCCTTTTGATTTCACTTGCTTGTATAGCTCCTCAAAGTAAGCCAGAGATGAGACCTGAGGGCCTTCTCATTGGAACATTATCCAGAGTTGAAAATGATGATAATATAAATGCTATTCACCCCTGAGCCATGGAGCATAATATTATTTATTTCTTTTATTTCCTTAGCTTAATTATCATTTGTTTCCTTAACTTCTTATTTTCCTTAGAGTGAATTTTGTCTTATTTCTTCTAGCTGTTTTTTACTTTTGGATAGTTTTCTATTATGTAACTTTACATATCCAGCCAAGTGTTCAAATTTCCTTGAAATATATTCTGACTTAGCGGGTGTATTGTCAGTTGAATCTTCTTAAAGAGTCTCTATGGGCTTCCTCTCACCAGCTTCACTATGGACTTTGCTCTACCTGTGAAAGTGAAAGTGAAGTCACTCAGTCGTGTCCGACTCTTTGCAACCCTATAGACTGTAGCCTACCAGGCTCCTCTGTCCATGGGATTTTCCAGGCAATAGTACTAGAGTGGATTGCCATTTCCTTCTCCAGGGGATCTTCCCAACCCAGGGATTGAACCCGGGTCTCCCACATTGTAGACAGACGCTTTACTGTCTAAGCCACCATTCAAGATTCTTGTTTCATCGTCATCCTCGAGTGTCCCTTTGCCACTCTGCCATATTTGAATTCCCTGATTCCAGGATCCCATCACATGTATTCCCCCTTTAAAAATTTTTAATTTCTCATTTTGTTTGAGGAGTCTTCAGTCTTTGCTACCTGTCCAAATTTTTCTTTATCCTAAACTTTGTATTGTCTTCATGGATCACAGCCTTGTCATGGTGAAGGGGCTTGTGTAAATCCATGAAGCTATGAGCCATGCCATAAAAGACACTTGCTCCTTAGAAGGAAAGCTATGACAAACCTAGACAGTGTATTAAAATGCAGAGACTTCACTTTATAGTGATGTCACTATACAGAGACATCACTATACAGACCATTCGACAAAGGTCTGTCAAGTCAAAATTGTTGTTTTTCCAGGAGCCATGTACAAATATAAGAGTTAGACCATAGAGAAGACTGAGCGCTGAAGAACTGATGCTTTCAAATTGTGGTGCGGGAAAGGACCCTTGAGAGTTCCTTGGACTACAAGGAGATCAAATCAGTCAATTCTAAAGAAAATCAACCCTGAATATTCATTGGAAGGGTTGAAGTTGAGGCTCCAAAACTTTGGCCACCTAATGGGAAGAGCTGACTCATTGGAAAAGACCCTGATGCTGGGAAGGATTGAAGGCAAAAGGAGAAGGGAGCGGCAGAGTGTGAGACGGTTAGATAGCATCACCAATGCATTGACGTGAATATAAGCTAACCCTGGGAGGTAGTGAAAGAGACTATGGTGTGCCATAGTCCACAGGGCCACGGAGATTTGGACACAATGTAGTTACTGAACAGCAATGCCAAAATCTTTGTATAAGAGTTTAACTAGATGTAGAATTCTGGATTCTATATCATTTCTGCTAAGTAACTTGACGATACCATTCTTTTTACCTTCAAGTGTTCCACACTAGAATTAAAACAGTACAAATTATTCTTTTCTTTGAGCTTTTCTTCCGAGATGAGTTGCTTTTAGAGGAAACTTTTAAAATATTCTTTTTGTGCTCGTGATTTGAAATTTAATGGTGATATATCATGGTATGCATATGTCCTCACCCAAGGTCTGGATATTTAGTAAGTGCTATCACTTAGGAAACACAGTAACTTTAGCTCTTGGAAGTATTAATGAATAATTTTGCTTTTTTTTTCACTCAGTTTTCTCTGCTGCCTCTTTTTGGATTTTGTACTGCTAGGATTTTGAACAACTAGACTAGAAGTTTAATTTTTTTAAATGTTATGTCCTGTATTTTATTCTGTTCTGTTTTGTCCTTGTTTGAGGGAGCAGAATCTTTCCAAAAATTATCTGGCATTTTTCCATTCCAGTTTCATAATTTTAATTCTGAAAAGTTTGACTTTTATTTCTGATTTTTCCTTATTATAAATATGGAATCATCTTTTTGTGGACCTAATAGTTGCAGTATATCTCTGAGACAGTTAAGGTTAATGTTGCGTTTTTTCAGGTAGCCAAGTTAAGGGGTATAAAATTCTTCCACCGTGGTGGGTTTCAATGTACTAACAGAAGTTTAGGGTTACCAACATGTAGGCACTGAATGAAGAGTAGGGAGAAGATATTAACAGTCGGCTCTTGTCCCAGAGCTAGCTGGCTCCAGGGTACTACTGGATGATAGTTTACTGAAAAGTACTTCTTTCCTTGATTTATTCGATGTTTGCTTTCCTTAGCTAAATCAGCTGGAAATCCCCAATGTTACTATCTATAGTGTTTTCTCTTAGGTTTCTATGTTTTTCAAAAAGTCATCTTCTACTGTCTTGCCTAAAGAATAACTCTTAGTGTTTCCAAAACAGAGGCAAAAAGGACTTGTACTTATTCCAGAATGTATTTTTTGATTCCTTTGTTTTCTGTAGAGTATGATAGATACCCTCTTTTACCTCTTTAGAAAATAAGTCTTCTGCATTTTATGGCACTCAGAAATTGTATAATGAAGGCCTGTGGGCTTTTGGTAGCAATTGCTGGTAAAAACAGAGTTTTGTTTTGTTTTAATGTGTATGATTTTGACACATATTGTTAAGAAATGAAAGTAAGACAATAACGAAAATAAAAAATTTTTGGTTCTTACTATCCTGTCAAAACCCTGTACTGATTAGGCTCTCTTTAGAGAAGATTTTATTTATATTTATTTCTAAAGGAAAAAACCAAAAAGTTTCTGTGTATAGCCACCAGTTCTTAATTTAAGCCAAAGCATCAAGAGGTCTTACATCAACTATAAATGTCATTTAGTCCCCGCTGCATTGACCTCCATTGAAGTCATGAAAACATCTATGTAGCATAGTAATTTTAGTCACTGTCATTTAAGACTTGCTAAATTCCTAGGATCGTATTCAATATTTGGGGACTTCAGTTTTTCTTACTCTCATTTGGGGTATATACTCTCTTTAGCTTAATAATGTAAAAGTGGGCTTTGGACTATAGTTGGGCAATGACATATTACTCCTCTTAAATCCAATGATACTCTGGTTATATCTATTGCATTTTCTGAGAAATTATGTTCACATATTCTTGAGAACACAAGAAAATTTATAACATTTTTTTCCATTTTCAATCCTTTTTATGCTTTAGTATACTTGATAAATTACTTGCATATCTCTTCATCTGTAGAAGTATCATTAATGATGAACATTGAATAAAAATAGTCAAGGGCTGTATTTCTGACAAATATATAATAAATGACATGCATACAAATGTTTAATAACATTTTCAATAATTTTTTGATACTCTAGACCCTTTGGCAGAATTAATTCTTTTTACATTAATGAGAGATTTGAGAGAGTTTTTGACACAAGGAAGAAATATATATATATTTCTACATTGAAATTTGTCTCATGTAGAAAATTTAAACAAAGTTCAACTGAGAATCATTTTAGTAAAACTGTATTAATAAATCATCACTGAATTACAGGAATTTGTGATATCATTGTGAGAAAATGATGCTTCTTTCTTTCAAACTGATGCCAGCTCTATTGGGTAAATAATTTTTATCTATGCATGCTATCATCTGAATTAGGAAGTATGTGTATGTATTTTGAGATACTTACTTTATAAGCTCTAGTGATAATTTGAAAGGTATACAAAAATGTTCTTTTGTACATTAGAATAAGTACCTCTTTATTTATTTTTTTTTTATTTTAACTTCAATTAAAGAAGTTAATATTGTATTTAGTGATGCTTTATTTCTTGAGAAAAGTTTGCTACAGAGGTAGTGAGTTATATTTTCATTTTAATATGAAATTAACACTTCTGAAATGCTAGCATATAATTTATTTATCAATTTTCTTCAGGATCCATAAGCAAAGTGCGGGCTCTCAGAAAGTGAAAACCAAGAAATTAGATATCACCCAATATATACACAGAGAATGAAGCTGATTTCATAATTGTTGATTTGTTGTCTTTAGTCTTTGTATTTCATTGATAAATATATTTTAATATTTATTTACAAATTAACAACATAATAAATATAAACCAAATGACACTATAAAACTATTAGTTAAAGCCTTATTGCTTATACTATCCTTTTGGAGAATAATATGGCAAATTTTTTTTTTTAAATTATGATTGTTTCATACCTTTCAAAAATGTCATTGGATTCTAAATAATTGAGCCTAAATAAATAATTCAAGCAAAGATATATGCTCTGAGTTTTTTTTTTTGTAGTGCTCTGGATGCATAACAAGTTGAAAACAGTCTAAAAGTCTTATAATAATAAGATATCATTCAAGTAAATTATAAAAAATGTTGACTCAGTGGCATTTTAAGAGGTTGTTTATAATACCGTGGTTATATAAAAATACAGATCAGTGTTTATGAACTAATAATAAGTGAAAAAGTGAGACACATAGTGCAGGTACATAATTAATGTAACTGCCAAAATATTTATGCTCACGCACAGAAACGGAGAGCTTCCCTGGTGGCTCAGACAGTAAAGACTCTGCCTTCTCTGCGGGAGATCCAGGTTCAGTCCCTTCGTCTAGAAGATTCCCTGGAGTAGGAAATGGCAACCCACTCCAGGATTCTTGCCTGGAGAATTCCATGGATAAAGGAGCCTGGTGGGCTACAGTCCATGGGGTCACAAAGAGTCAGACACAACTGAGTAACACACACACACACACACACACACACAGGTGGAAAGGTAATATACAAATGCAAAGACTTATCAGTAAGGTCATGAAACGGGATAATTTTAAAAGGCTTCTTATTTCATTAGCAAAAGAGTAACACAAATATTTGATTCAAAAATCTCAATTTTTTAATATTGCATATATGTTCTGCTACTGATTTTAAACTAATATTATTTTTACAGTAGAAACTATTTTAATTATTCATTGAATAGATTAAATGTACAACTTGGCATGGTACAGAATCTTATAGCCCATGGATTCCAGATTCAATATTGCTGAATTGTTAGATTGTGAATAAAATGTTATCTTCATTAACCCTTAGAAGGGTCTTACTCTAGTTCTTTTAGGTGTAAGGTTGCATTGTTTATTTGAGATTTTCTTGTTTCCCGAGGTAAAATTGTTGCTGTCAACTTCCTTCATAGAAGTGCTTTTACAGTGCCCCGTACGTTTTTTATCATTGTGTTTTCATTTTCATTTGTCTCCAAGTATTTTTTGACTTCCTTGATTTCTTTAGTAATCCATTGGTTGTTTAGCCCGCATGCATTTGTGTTTTCTGGGTTTTTTTTTTTTTTTTTTTTTCCCCCTGTAGTTGATTTCTAGCCTCATAGCAGAGTGCTGTGAAAGATGCTTGATGTGATTTCCATTTTCTTAATTTACTTAGACTTGCTTTGTGGCCCGGCCTCTACTCTATACTGAAGAATGTTCCATGTATACCTAAAAAGAATATGTATTCTTTTGCTTTCAGATGGAATGTTCCGTATATATCAGTTAAGGTCATTCAGTGTAATATGTATACACTTATATGCTTCCTTACTGATTTTCTGTCTGGATGCTCTATCCACTGATGTCCCCCACTAATACTGTCAAGTCCTATCAATTTCTCCTTTATGTCTTTGTCTTATATATTGAGATGCTTCTGTGTTGGTACATATATATTTACAGTTTTAAGCGCATCTTCTTGGATTAACCCCTGGACCATTAGGTAGTGTCCTTTTTTGTCTCTTTTAACAGTATTATAAAATCTATTTCTTTTTTTTCTCATATAAGTATTGCTACCCTGGATTTCTCTTGATTTCCATTTGCATAGAATACTTTTTTCTATATCTTCACTTTCAGTCTACTTATATCTATAGATCTGAAGTGAGTCTCTTGTAGGCAGCATATGTATGAGTCTTATTTTTGTATCTACTCAGCCACTCTATGTCTTTGGGTTGGAGCATTTAGTCTCTTACATTTAAGGTAATTATCCATATGTATGTTCATATTGCCATTTTTTTAATTGTTTTGGATTTGTTTTTGCAGATCTTTATTCTCTTTTTTATCTCTTGTTCTTTTCTGTTGTGATTTGATGACTATTTCTAGTGTTATGTTTGGTTTCCTTTTTGTCTGCATATCTGTTATATATTTTTGGTTGGTGGTTACCATGAGGTTTTGGATAGCAGTTATATATATATATATATATATATATATAAAATATATATTTTATAGTTAATATATATATAGTTAATATACATATATATTATAATTTTTTATGCATCCCTAAACTTTTTTTTTTAATTAAATGTCTGGGTCTGTATTGCTTCATGGGCTTTTTCTCTAGTTGTGGAGAATGGGGGCCAGTCTCTAGCTGTGGTGTGCAGGCTTCTCATTGCCGTGGCTTCTCTTGTGGAGCGTGGGCTCTAAGGTGTTCAGGTTTCAGTAACTGTGGCACTGGGGCTCAGTAGTTGCAGCTCCTGGGCTCTAGAGCACAGGCTCAATTGTGGTGCACAGGCTTAGCTGCTCCATGGCATGTGGGATCCTCCCAGATCAGGGATCCATCCTGTGTCTCCTGGTTCAGTTCAGTTCAGTTCAGTCACTCAGTCGTATCTGACTCTGTGACTCCATGAACCACAGCATGCCAGGCCTCCCTGTCCATCACCAACTCCCAGAGTTCACCTAAACCCATGTCCATCGAGTTGGTGATGCCATCCAGCCATCTCATCCTCTGTCGTCTCCTTCTCCTCCTGCCCTCAATCTTTCCCAGCAGCAGCGTTTTTTCAAATGAGTCAGCTCTTCTCATCAGGTGGCAAAGTACTGGAGTTTCAGCTTCAGCATCAGTCCTTCCGATGAATACCCAGGACTGATCTCCTTTAAGATGGACTGGTTGGATCTCCTCACAGACCAAGGGACTCTCAAGAGTCTCCTCCAACACCACAGTTCAAAAGCATCAGTTCTTTGGTGTTCAGCTTTCTTCACAGTCCAACTCTCTCATCCATACATGACCACAGGAAAAAGCATAGCCTTGACTAGACGAACCTTTGTTGGCAAAGTAATGTCTCTGTTTTTGAACATGCTATCTAGGTTGGTCATAACTTTCCTTCCAAGGAGTGTCTTTTAATTTCATGGCTGCAGTCACCACCTGCAGTGATTTTGGAGCCCAGAAAAATGAAGTCTGACAGTTTCCACTGTTTCCCCATCTATTTCCCATGAAGTGATGGTTCCAGATGCCATGATCTTCGTTTCCTGAATGTTGAGCTTTAAGCCAACTTTTTCACTCTCCACTTTCACTTTCATCAAGAGACTTTTGAGTTCCTCTTCACTTTCTGCCATAAGGGTGGTGTCATCTGCATATCTGAGGTTATTGATATTTCTCCCGGCAATCTTGATTCCAGCTTTTGCTTCTTCCAGCCCAACGTTTCTCATGATGTACGCTGCATGTAAGTTAAATAAACAGGGTGACAATATACAGCCTTGACGTACTCCTTTTCCTATTTGGAACCAGTCTGTTGTTCCATGTCCAGTTCTAACTGTTGCTTCCTGACCTGCATATAGGTTTCTCAAGATGCAGGTCAGGTGGTCTGGTATTCCCATCTCTTTCAGAATTTTCCACAGTTGATTGTGATGCATACAGTCAAAGGCTTTGGCATAGTCAATAAAGCAGAAATAGATGTATTGGTAGGCAGATCCTTTACCACCAACCCACCATGGAGGCTGCTCCCTTAACTTCTTATCGAGGATTTGGACAATTTACTACTTTGTCTTTTACCCTCCTGTTGGCTTTGAGTGTGAACGATTTCCTCCCTTTATGGTATGTTTGCCTTTACCAGTGAGCTTTTCATTTTATAATTTTCTTGTTACTAGTTGTGGCTTTTTCTTTTCTACCTACAAAAGTTCCTTAGCATTTGTTGTAAAGCTGATTTGGTGGTGCTGAATTCTTTTACCTTTTGTTTGCCTGTGAAACATTTGATTTCTCCATCAAATCTGAACAAGAACCTTGCTGTGTAGAATATTCTTCACTGTATGTTTTTCTCTTTCATTACTTTAAGCATATCATGCTGCTCCTTTCTGGCCTGTGGAGTTTCTGCTAAAAAAAAAAAAAAAAGACTGTTCTATACATCAGTGTCTCTTTTGCTGTCTCATATACAGGGTTGTTGTTACCATCTTTCTAAATTCCATATATATGCGTTAGTATACTGTATTGGTGTTTTTCTTGTGGGAGGGGGGTTCAGGATTGGGAACATGTGTACACCTGTGGCGGATTCATGTTTATGTATGGCAAAACCAATACAATATTGTAAAGTTATTAGCCTCTAATTAAATAAATTTAAATTTTTAAAAAATTAAAAAAAATAAGAAAAGTTGATAGCCAATGGGAGTTCCTTTGTATGTTATTTGTTGCTTTTCATATTCTCTCATTATGTATAATTTTTGTCATGATTACAATGTGTCTTGGTGTGTTCCTCTCTGAGTTCATTTTGTGTGGGGCTCTCCCTGCTTCCTAGAGTTTGGTGATTGTTTCCTTCCTCAAGTTAGGAAAGTTTGAAGCCATTATCTCTTCATATATTTTCTCTGGCCCTTTATCTCCCTCTTATAAGGGTCTTTTGAGACCTCTATAACATGAATATTAGTGATGCACTTGTTCTACCAGAGGTCTCTTGTTTCTTCTTTTCATTCTTTTTTTTTTTTGCTGTTCTCTATTCAATGGCAGTGATTTCCGCTACTCTGCCTTCCACTTCACTGATCCAGTCTTCTGTATCATTTAGTCTACTATTGATTCCTTCTAGTGTATTTTTCATTTCACTTATTTTATTATTCACCTATGTTTGGCAGCTCCTTATATTTTCTAACTCTTATTAAAAAAAAAAAAAAAACACAACTTCACATCTCAGTCATCTCACTCTGAGCATCCATTCACCTCCTCAGTTCTTTGATCATCATTTTAATCATAACTGTGAACCCTATCTCCACTTCACTTAGTTCTTCTGGGATTTTAACTTTTTCTTTGTCCGGAACACATTCCTTTGCTACTTCATTTTATCTAAGTTGCTATTTGTATTTTTGTGTATGTGACAGGTTAGCTCCATTTCTTGGCTCCTCCTACCCACCTTGTTGTGGTTCCTTCGTTGTGGTTTTCATTGTCTGAGATCTTTTCTGGTTTCTTTGTCTTTTTCATCAGCGGCTGCTCTGCACATAGTTGTGATTTTGGTGGAGTCGTGGGAGAGTGTGAGCTCAGGGTCTTTCTACTTCCCCATCGTGGCCACTCTCTAGCCTTATCTTATCAACATACAATTCATTTCATTGATTATCAGTACTATTGCATATGATTCAGTGAAACTATTCTCTGAATTGATGACCAGATCATTAGACAAAATAAGTTATTTTTTCCTTTTATGTGCAATTTATTATTCTGAAATAATTTTTGCAGTTTTACAAATTAAATTCTGCTACTTAAGCTTTTAAGTAATTGCCTTTGACAAATACAAATTCATGTATTAGAACTGCCCCATAAAATTGAAGCGTGTAATTTAATTATAGGTATCACTGTTGTTGTATGTACACTTCAAAATATATTTCCATAAAAATTCATACAGACACAGTGATCCACAGTTTCAGTACTAGAATATTAAAAAAAAAATTGTTGAAAGCTCACATTAATTGAACACTTACTATGTGCAAGTTAGTTTATAGCAATTATTTCATTTAATTATCATGTTCATAATAATATTTACACATTTTCAAAATAAGTATGTTGTATGTAGCTGGTAAAGGGTAAAAATGCAATTGAATCCTAAATAGACATGCTTAAGAACTTATGTGATTAGCCACTACCATATACAGCTTCCCTGAAATTATAAAAATATTCATTATAAAAAAAATATCCATTACATCATTAAGAACTTACAATGTTTACTGGTGTCATATCCATACATTTGTTTGTATGTATGTATGCATACACCTCCATGGATACCTATATATGTATGTATGTGTGTACACATATATTTCTATATGTTGTGTTTGTATGTGCATAGCTATTCATACCTGTGTAAGTACATATAAATATAAAAATACATAAACATTTATGTATATAGTCTATAGGCCTTAGCATATATACAGCAAATAATCAGGGATAGTTTTTAAAAGTCTCTTGTGAAAGTTAGTTCAAATAGCATATGTGTCAAGTTTAATATCAGACAGCTGTTTCAGAGTTTTTAATTAAAATAATGCAAAATGAAGTGTCTTAGACTCAGTGGTCTGGGTGTTATTTCACCTTTTCCAAAAAAGTTTTAAGAAGGAAAGAAAAAGCAAGACATATACACTAAAGCCTGATTGAACTTAAGTTTACACAAAGTTTTCAATTTGAGAATATAGATCAAATTTCATTTGCATAAGTAGGTTCGTAGTAATCAAAGAACTAAATGCAAACAGTAGTAAGGTCTGTAGTTGGTTCTGTGATAAATAGGAGAGAAATGGTTTAATAGCAAAAGCCATAATTATCCACAGCTCTCAGTTTACAATTAGTTTTCTTTGACAGTTATAGTCATAAATGCCAGCTTTAATCATGTGTTCAGGTTGAATTAGGCTCTGCCAATGCTGGAAGAGATCTAATCCGCTTTCTTTCCTACTCATAATGAAATAATAATGCAAATTCACTACATTGATGGGACGACCCATGTGAATTTATTATAGGCTTGGAGAAGTCTCTTGAAAGGGATAAATTCTTTCTGGGTACAGACTTGAGGTAATTCAAACCAGACAAGGAAAAAAATGGAGCTGTCATCAGAGGCCAGGATATGGAATGGATTTAATTTGTATGAATAGGCTTTTTAATAAGTATAACAGGGCTAAGCTCCAGCTTTAGCCGGGGAATATTACTGCTGTCAGTTTCCAAATTTGGATGCACCAACTTTATTTGGGAGGATAAAGACCATTTCCAAAATTCATAACACCACAGGTCACTGTAGCTAAAATCACTCTATGCAGCAGCCATGATGAACAGTTCTAATTGTGGGAGTTAAGTCAATAGGATAAAGCATTTTCATCAATTGGCCAGTGTCAAATGCAATTGACATTTCCAGCTTCTGTTTGAATGTATATTTGGGACTACAAAAGACATGTAAATAAAATAGAATATAGTTTAGTGGCTTGCTTTTTATTTGAGTAAGAAGCATGTTAATTTAATACCACCTAAAAGGATAAGTAATCATTTTTGAAACAAACAGAAGAAGCATAAGTAAAGCACAGTTTGAAAACAGTACAAAAAACACAGACTTCCATCATATCAACACACAAGGAACCAAAGTTTGACCATTATAAATAGTTTGGGCTGCTAAAAATTCATGTTAATTAGCTTGTGTATGTGTATATATATATATATAAACTGTCAGTATCAGTGAAATAGAACAAGGGAAACATTAGCCTTTTGGTTTAATATCATTGATTAGAAATATAATAAAATAATTAAGGATAGATGAGAGTACAATAGAGCAAAGCAAAACATTTCAAAAAAAAAATCTGAAAACAACAAACTTCAACATTTTAAGTCAAAGATACTCATTTTCTCAATTTATTGTTTGGATCCATTGAATAGGGCTTCCCCGGTGGTGCTGGTAGTAAAGGATTGCCTGTCAATGCCAGAGACACAAAAGACGTGGATTCGATCCCGGGGTCAAGAAGATCCCCTGGAGAAGGGACTCACAACCCACTCCAATGTTCTCGCTTATAAAACCCCATGGACAGAGGAGCCTGACAGCCTACAGTCCATGAGGTTGCAAAGAAACGGACACAACTGAATGACTGAGCACATGCTCACACACACACATCCACTGAATATGTTATTTTGCCTTGCATTAACCTGAAGTGTGTGTGTGCTCAGTTGCTCAATCATGTCTGACTCTGCAGCCCTAGGACCTACAACCCGCCAGACTCCTCTGTCCATAGGATTTTCCCAGTAAGAACACTGGAGTGGATTGCCATTACCTCTTCCAGGGGATGATCCAGACCTCGGCATTGAACCAGTGTTTCCTGTGTCTCTTGAATTGCAGACAAATTCTTTATTGCTGCACCACTGGGGAAGAGTATAGCTTATTAATTTTAGGAACCTAAGTATTAGACTTCAAGTCATTATTATTTCTCAGATTAAATATTTTAATTTTTATGAATAAAATTCCAAGTGCATTTTTATCTGAAATTATTACAACATGACTCTTAAACTTGTTTTACATGTGAATTGAGCAATCTTTATATAGTGAAAAGTATCATTCATTTTATAACAATGCAGGGTCCACTATTCATGAAACACTAAAAATAAGGTCACTTAATAGATTATCAGGAAATTCCCTGGTGGTTCAGTGATTGAGACTTGCCCTCCTAGTCCTGGAAGCCAGGTTGGATCCCTGGTTGGGGAACTAAGATTCTGCATACCAAATGGCACAGTCAAAAAAAAAAAAATCATCAAAGAAAAAGCTACAGATAAATTCAATTATTTCTTCAGAAACCCTTCTGAGGATTTTAACTATATCAAAATAATTTATTTCTATTGTTTTCTGGTTAGCCCTATTCATGTGGACTCCTTTGTTACGAGTTATCACTATTTTTTTTTTTCATTCAACAAACCTCCAAACCATGTCTACACACTTACTGTGCTAAAAGAATATATTTTACCTGGTAACAGTTGCACTGTTCACATTATAGTTATAACTTTAGGACTATCAGTAATCACTGCATCCTAAAATAAAGAATGAATGTACATTATTACAGGGGTTCTTAGAATAGCGACCTAGCCTAAGAGTTAGGTAATATGTAATGCCATGTGGGAGAAATGTGGGAAACTGTGGGAGAAAGCAAAAGGTGAATAAGAGGGCTTTTGTTCATGCAAAGACTGTATGATGATGATTTAAAACTTCTGAGTTTGATAATAAATAGGTTAAGTACTACAGGGTGAAATTTATGGTAAATTGTATGTCTGATAGGTTAAATGTACTTGATAAAAAATCAGTAGCAATGTAAAAGTTCGATAAATTTTTCAGATAGTAAAAATTATTGAAATGCTGTTTAATGAATAATCAAATAATTAGAATAAAACAGTGAAATCAATATATATTTCCAGTGGAACTGGTTTGGATGAAAAGCTGAAATGTTTAATTTATATTGTAAAAGCAACAGCAAATGTGTTCTTCAATACGTACTTCAGGAGCAGTTTGACAATCATTAGTTAATAAACAGATATCACATATTTTTAGTGCCCCATATAAATAGTCAGTCACATGAATATACCCCAATTATACTGAAATAAAGGCATATATTGTTACATTTACACAAGTATTAATAAACTATCCAAAATCATTAAATTTTTATTCTGTGGATTACATGGGTATGCAGTTTAGTTTCTTAATTACTTTAAAATAAGCTCTTAATAAATATTATCTATTACTGTTTTTATTATTTTTGTATCTATTAGGGAAGTTGAATAAGGGTTAGAGGCTTATAGAAGCTTCCTGATGGGAGAGACTGACTGTGGGAGAAAGTGGGTCTTGTTCTGAAAGGCGGAGCCATGCTTAGTAAAACTTTAATCCTATTTTCTATTGATGGGTGGGACTGTGCTGGGAGAAATATCAATAACCTCAGATATGCAGATGACACCACCCTTATGGTAGAAAGAGAAGAAGAACTAAAAAGCCTCTTGATGAAAGTGAAAGAGGAGAGTGAAAAAGCTGGCTTAACACTCAACATTCAAAAAAAGAAGATCATGGCATCTGGTCCCATCACTTCATGGCAAATAGAAGGGGAAACAAGGGAAATAGTGACAGACTATTTTCTTGGGCCCTAAAATCTGCAGATGGTGACTGCAGCCATGAATTAAAAGACGCTTATCCCTTGGAAGAAAAGCTGTGACAAACCTAGACAGTGTATTAAAAGGCAGAGGTATTACTTTGTCCACAAAGGTCTGTCTAGTCAAAGCTATGATTTTTCCAGTAGTCATGTATGGATGTGAGAGTTGAACTATAAAGAAAGCTGAGCACTGAAGAATTAATCCTTTTGAACTGTGGTGTTGGAGAAGACTCTTGAGAGTCCCTTGGACTGCAAGGAGATCCAACCAGTCCATCCTAAAGGAAATCAGTCCTGAATATTCATTGGAAGGACTGATGCTGAAGCTGAAGCTCCAATACTTTGGCAACCTGATGCAAAGAAGTGACTCATCAGAAAAGACCCTGATGCTGGGAAAGATGGAAGGTGAGAGGAGAAGGGGATGAAAGAGGATGAAATGGTTGGATGGTATCATTGACTTGCTGGACATGAGTGAGTAAATTCCAGGAGCTGGTTGTGGACAGGGAGGCCTGGCGTGCTGCAGTCCATGGGGTCGCAAAGAGTCGGACATGACTGAGTGACTGAACTGAACTGATAAGGTAAGTAGGTTCACTTACAAAGTACCATACATATTTGAAGGTTTGAGTTTAAAGAAGTAGTTACAGATTTTATTAAGTTTTACACAAATGGGATTTATAGAATTAATATATACCATAGCAACAAAAATTTGCACTGTTTCAGGTTTTTTCAAGAGAGATTTTCTGAGAATTAAATTGAAGAAAACAATCCATAATGTAGTCCTTGAAGTGTGAAAATGAAAACTCTTCTCGTTCTTGTATTTCATGGTACTTTCCTTACACTCATATTATTTTACTTTCACTGTACACCAAAATGCCCAAAAGTAGAAAAACTATGAGGGCTTCCCTGGTAACTCGTTTGGTAAAGAACCTGCTTGCAATGCAGAAGACCCCTTTCTGATTCCTAGGTGGGAAAGATCCCCTGGAGAAGGATAGGCTACCCACTCCAGTATTCTTGGGCTTCCCTGCTGGCTCAGATGGTAAAGGATCCACCTGCAATGGGGGACACCTGGGTTCAATCCCTGGATTGGGAAGATCCCCTCACAGAGGGCATGCAACCCACTTCAGTATTCTTGCCTGGAGATTCCCCATGGACAGAGGAGCCTGGCAGGCTACAGTAAGTGCGGTCACAAAGAGTCAGACTTGACTGAGCGACTAAGCAGAGCACAGCAGCACAGAAAGTATGAACTTTATTTTATGCTTAAGAAACTGACACACAGACGTGGGGGCACACACAAGAGCATCTCAGAAGCTAAAAGAATTTTAGAGAAAATGTAATTACCAAATTTATATGGAGGTCCTAAAATGTCAAATGACCTACCTACTCAAGTTTATATAAATGGGTAATTTCAATATTTGAATTAGAACCAATTTTTAAAATTCCCTTTGGTGATCACCTGTCCTGATTAACCTTCTGGAAAATTTCAGAGGATGGAAAACCCAAAATCATTCTGTGAGGACACCATCACCCTGATACCAAAACTAGACAAGGATACCACTAAACAAGAAAATTACAGGCCAATGTCACTGATGAGCATACGTGCAAATAAAATTTCAGCAAACAGAATCCAACAACACATTAAAACATCTTGCATTAAAACAACACATATAAAACATTAATAATCAAATGGGATTTATCCTCAGGATGCAAGTAGTCTTCAATATATGCAAATCAATCATTGTGATACACCATATTAATATACCAAAAAATAGAAATCATATTATCATCTCAATAGATGCAGAGAAGGCTTTTGATAATATTCAACATCTGTTTATGATTAAAACAAACAAACAAAAAAAAGCTCCAGAAAGTAGGCATAGAAAGAACATGTCTCAACATAATAAAGGTCATATATGACAAACCTACAGCAAACATTAATCTCAATGGTGAACAACAGGAAGCATTTCCTCTAAGGTCAAGAACTAGGCAAGGGAGCCCACTCTTGCCACTGTTATTCAACATAGTTTTTGAAGTCCTAGCTACAACAATCAGAGAAGAAAAATAAATAAAATGAATCCAGATTGGAAAAGTAAAAGTAAAACACTCACTGTTTGCTCATGGCATGATACTATACATAGAAAATCCTAAGGATGCCCCCAGGAAATCACTAGAGCTAATTAATGAATATAGTAAAGTCTCAGCATATAAAATTAATACACAGAAATCCCTTGCATCCTCATAGGCCAACAATGAAAAATCAGGAAGAGAAATTAAGGAAACAATTCCATTCACTGTTCCAATAAAAAGAATAAAATACCTAAGAAAAACCGTACCTAAAGAAACAAAAGACCTATTTGGAGGAAACTATAAGACACTGATGAAAGAACTCAAAGATGACCACAAACAGATGGAGAGACATACCATGTTCCTGAACCAAAAGAATCAATATTGTGAAAATGACTGTAGTATGCAAAGCAATAATCAGATTCAGTGCAGTTCCTATCAAACTACCAATGGTATTTTTCAAAGAGCTAGAACAAAACTTTTCACAACCTGTATGGAAATACAAAAGACCCCGAAAAGCCAAAGAAATCTTGAAAAAGAAGAAAAGATCTGTAGGATGCACCCTGCCTGACTTGAGACGATGTTACAAGCTACAGTCATCAAGACAGTATGCTACTGGCCCTAAAATAGAAATATAAATCAATGGAACAAGTTAGAAAGCCCAGAGATAAACCCAAGGACCTTTAGGCACCTTATCTTCGACAAAGGAGGCAAGAATATACAGTGGAGAAAACATAGTCTCTTCAATAAGTGATGCTTGGGAAACTGAACAGTTACATGTGGGACGACCCAGAGGGATGGTATGGGGAGGGAGGAGGGAGGAGAGTCCAGGATGGGGAACACATGTATACCTGTGGCGGATTCATTTTGATATTTGGCAAAACTAATACAATTATATAAAGTTTAAAAATAAAATAAAATTTAAAAAAAAAGAATGAAACTAAAACACTTCCTAACACTTCCACACACAAAGATAAACTAAAAATGGATTAAAGACTTAAATGTAAGGCCAGAGACCATAAGCCTCTTAGAGGAAACTATAGACAGTACGTTAACATAAATCACAACATCTGCTTTGACCCTACTCCTAAAATAATGGAAATAAAAAGAAAAACAATAAATGCTGGAGAAGGTGTGGAGAAAAGGGAACCCTGTAGCACTGTTTATGGGAATACTAATTGATATAGCCACTATGGAGCACAATATGGAGATTCCATAAAAAACTGGGAATAAAACTACCAATGAGCCAACAATCCCACTACTGGTCATATACCACGAGGAAACCATAATTGAAAAGGACACATGCACCCCAACGTTCATTGCAGCACTGTTTACAGTAGCTAGGACATGGAAGCAACCTTAATGTTTAAATGTCTGTAACTAGATGGATGGATAAAGAAGTTGTAGTACACATACACAATGGACTATCACTCAGCCATAAAAAGAACATATTGACTCGGTTATAACAAGGTAGATGAACCTAGAGCCTATTGTACAGAAGTAAGTCAGAAAGAGAAAAACAAACATCATGTATTAATCATATGTATGGAATCTAGAAAGATGGTGCTGATGAGCATATTTTCAGGGACACAATGCAGACACAGACATAGAGAACAGACCTGTGGACGTGGTGGAGGGAAGAGAGAGAGGGACGAATTGAGGGAGTAACACTGAACCACACACTTTCAGTTCAGTCTTCAGTCGTGTCTGACTCTGCGACCCCATGGACCGCAGCACACCAGGCCTCCCTGTCTATCACCAGTTCCCAAGTTTACTCAGATTCATGTCCATTGAGTCGGTGATGCCATCCAACCATCTCATCCTCTGTCGTCCCCTTCTCCTCCTGCCCTCAATCTTTCCCAGCATCAGGGTGTTTTCAAATGAGACAGTACTTCACATCAGATGGCCAGAGTATTAGAGTTTCAGCCTCAGCATTACTCCTTCCAATGAATATTCAGGACTGATTTCCGTTCAGATTGACTGGTTTGATCTCCTTTCAGTCCAAGGGCCTCTCAAGAGACTTCTCCAACACCACAGTTCAAAAGCATCCATTCTTCGGTGTTTATTTTCCACTTTCATTCTGGTCCAACTCTCACATCCATACATGACTAATGGAAAAACGATAGCTTTGACCATACAGACATTTTCAACAAAATATTGTCTCTTTTTTAACATGCTGCCTAGGTTGGTCATAGCTTTCCTTCCAAGGAGCAAGCATCTTTTAATTTCACGGCTGCAGTTACCTTCTGCAGTGATTTTGGAGCCCAAGAAAATAAAGTCTGTCACTGTTTCCATTGTTTCACCATCTATTTGCCATGAAGTGATGGGACCAGATGCATGATCTTCATTTTTTGAATATTGAGTTTCAAGCCAGATTTTCTACTTCCTCTTTCACTTTCATCATGAGGCTCTTTAGTTCTTCTTCACTTTCTGCCATAAGGGTGGTGTCATCTGCATATCTGAGGTTGTTGATATTTCTCCTGGCAATCTTGATTCCAGCTTGTACTTCATCTAGTCTGGCATTCTGCCTGATGTACTCTGTATATAAGTTAAATAAGCAGGGAGACAAGACAAAGCGTTGACATACTCCTTGCCCAATTTGGAACCAGTTCCTTGTTCCATTTCCGGTTCTAACTGTTGCTTCTTTGCCTGCATGTGGATTTCTCAGGAGGCAGGAAGGTGGCCTGGTATTCCCATCTCTTGAAGTATTTTCCACAGTTTGTTGTGATCCACGCAGTCAAAGGCTTTAGCATAGTCATTGAAGTAGAAGTAGACGTTTTTCTAGAATTCTCTTGCCTTTTCTATGACCCAGTGGATTTTGGCAATTTGATCTGGTTCTTCTGCCTTTTCTAACTGTTGAAACCTAGCTTGGAGAATTTTGAGCACTACTTTGCTTGCATGTGAGATGTGTGCAATTGTGTGGTAGTTTGAACCTTCTTTGGCATTGCCTTTCTTTGGGAATGGAATGAAAATTGACCTTTTCCAGTGTTGTGGCCACTGCTGAGTTTTCCAAATTGGCTGGCATATTGAATGCAACACTTTCACAGCATCATCTTTTAGGATTTGAAATAGCTCATCTGGAATTCCATCAACTCCACTAGCTTTATTTGTAATGATGCTTCCTAAGGCCCGCTTGACTTCGCATTTCAGGATGTCTGTCTCTAGATGAGTGATCAGTTCAGTTCAGTTCAGTCGCTCAGTCGTGTCCGACTCTTTGTGACCCCATGAATCGCAGCACGCCAGGCCTCCCTGTCCATCACCAACTCCCAGAGTTCACTCAGACTCACGTCCATCGAGTCAGTGATGCCATCCAGCCATCTCATCCTCTGTTGACCCCTTCTCCTCCTGCCCCCAATCCCTCCCAGCATCAGAGTCTTTTCCAACGAGTCAACTCTTTGCATGAGGTGGTCAAAGTACTGGAGTTTCAGCTTTAGCATCATTCCTTCCAAAGAAATCTCAGGGCTGATCTCCTTCAGAATGGACTGGTTGGATATCCTTGCAGTCCAAGGGACTCTCAAGAGTCTTCTCCAACACCACAGTTCAAAAGCATCAGTTCTTCAGCGCTCAAGCCTTCTTCACAGTCCAACTCTCACATCCACACATGACCACAGGAAAAACCATAACCTTGACTAGACGAAACTTGGTTGGCAAATGTCTCTGCTGTTGAATATGCTATCTAGGTTGGTCATAACTTTCCTTCCAAGGAGTAAGCGTCTTTTAATTTCATGGCTGCAGTCACCATCTGCAGTGATTTTGGAGCCCAGAAAAATAAAGTCTGACACTATTTCCACTGTTTCCCCATCTATTTCCCATGAAGTGATGGGACCGGATGCAATGATCTTCGTTTTCTGAATGTTGAGCTTTAAGCCAACTTTTTCACTCTCCTCTTTCACTTTCATCAAGAGGCCTTTTAGTTCCTCTTCACTTTCTTCCATAAGGGTGGTGTCATCTGCATATCTGAGGTTATTGATATTTCTCCCAGCAATCTTGATTCCAGATTGTGCTTCTTCCAGCCCAGAGTTTCTCATGATGTACTCTGCATATAAGTTAAATAAGCAGGGTGACAATATACACCCTGATGTACTCCTTTTCCTATTTGGAACCAGTCTGTTGTTCCATGTCCAGTTCTAACTGTTGCTTCCTGACCTGCATACAGATTTCTCAAGAGGCAGGTCAGGTGGTCTGGTATTCCCATCTCTTGAAGAATTTTCCACAGTTTATTGTGATCCACACATTCAAAGGCTTTGGCGTAGTCAATAAAGCAGAAATAGATGTTTTTCTGGAACTCTCTTGCTTTTTCCATGATCCAGCAGATGTTGGCAATTTGATCTCTGGTTCCTCTGCCTTTTCTAAAACCAGCTTGAACATCTGGAAGTTCACAGTTCACATATTGCTGAAGCCTGGCTTGGAGAATTTTGAGCATTACTTTACTAGTGTGTGCGATGAGTGCAGTTGTGCATATGTGTGAGCATAGCATATATAAATATATATATATGTATATATATATGTAATCAGAGAATTTATTCAGAGGATTTAAATAATATATTCATATTAACATAAAATAATTTTTAAGTGTAAAATATAATCAACATATAATGTCCAAGTTTAGGTCATATTTGAATTTTTAAATGATAAATTGATCTGCTTCATTTGTTGTTAGGAAAGTGTCACATTTACAATGGTACTTCAGTTTCTAGTGAAATAAAGTTTTCTTAGAAACAATGAGTAACTGGAGCAGTAATCTATTCACCTCCATGCAGTGACATATAGTACATATGTGTTATTTTGACCTGGCATTTCCATTTTATTTTGCCTTTGCTGACCAATCTAAGCAGAACAAGCAGAGTCAAGCTGCAGAAGTTTCAGTAGGGATACTATGATCTGTTTTCACAAGTGATGTCTAAGCTATAAAGAGAAGTGAATAACAACTGTGACCTTACATCCATACCAACCAGCTGTAATGTGGTTGAATTCTTCCATTATATAACAAGGTGTAGCCCTACTAGGGGAGAAGGCAATGGCACCCCACTCCAGTACTCTTGCCTGGAAAATCCCATGGATGGAGAAGCCTGGTAGGCTGCAGTCCATGGGGTCGCTAGGAGTCGGACATGACTGAGTGACTTCCCTTTCACTTTTCACTTTCATGCATTGGAGAAGAAAATGGCAACCCACTCCAGTGTTCTTGCCTGGAGAATCCCAGGGACGGGGGAGCCTGGTGGGCTGCCGTCTCTGGGGTCGCACAGAGTTGGACACGACTGAGCAACTTAGCAGCAGCAGCAGCCCTACTAGACATAATATTCCAAGTTTTAATATTTTAGACATATTGATATTTTCATCAAGCTTTAATATACTTTCAAAAAACTCAACACTTACTTGAACATTGAACATTTGAAATAATTGCTATTAAAACAGGACTATACTTTCCTTCATATAATTTTTCTCCATCACTAGTCTTGTTTAAAAACTGACCAATTATTCCAGAACTTTGAATTTGTATGTTATGAGAAAAGCTATATATTGAAGATTTTTCTGTGGTTGTTATATGACTTAGTTTTAATTTTTTCTCTTTTTTGATACACAGACATAACAAAATAATTATGAATGTACCCAACTGTGGAAATAACTTCAGCCAAATTATGTGGGGTTTTTTTGTGAAAAGTAGGATAAGACTTCCTAAACCAAATTAAGTGATCATAGACTTACTTAAATTATAGCTTTCTTGTCCCATTTACTTCTCATAGAAAGCCTCTGAGGTAATAACATAAAGTTCTAGGCAGACTGTGTGGTGTACAATTCATTTTAAATTTCTACATTCATTTCATAATTTTCATGTATAGTTACACATATATTCTTATAA
The DNA here is from genome assembly GCF_029378745.1 of Bos indicus. Lineage (NCBI taxonomy): Eukaryota > Metazoa > Chordata > Mammalia > Artiodactyla > Bovidae > Bos > Bos indicus. The sequence goes on from NC_091766.1 coordinate 105,493,127, forward strand.
AATAGATTCTATTTTGATATTGTTTTGCAACCTCATGTTTAAAAATGTATAAATACATTATGAACACACTTTCATATAAATAAATATAGATCTTCTGATCATCCTTAGTGATTCTCTAGTTCTTCATTACGTACTTCAACCCACTCCAATAAAGGAAGTGCTTCAACTTCTCTACTAAGTACTTGTATCAAGGTCACCAATTACTTTCTTGAGAAAAAAAAATCCAAAGAATGCTTTTTAATCACCGTCTTTTTTTTTTTTTAATCTCTGTATTATTTGATACTATCAGGTCACTCACCAAAAACAAGCTCTAATCTTCCCTATGCCACAGCAGTCTCTTGGTTTTCTACAGCACTGGATATTCATTCTGTGGCTAATTTTTAGTTTTGTCCATCTCCTTAAAGGCCCTCTTATCTCACTCTACACAACTTCCTAAATGATGTCATATACATCCCCATGTTTCTTTCTTTTTTTTTAATTGGAGGCTAATTACTTTACAATATTGTAGTGGTTTTTGCCATACATTGACATGACTCAGCCATGGGTGTACACGTGTTCCCCAAGCTGAAGCCCCCTCCCACCTCCTTCCCCATCCCATCCCTCAGGGTCATCCCAGGTCACCAGCCCTGAGACCCTGTCTCATGCATCAAACCTGGACTGGTGATCTGTTTCACATATTATATTATACAAGTTTCAATGCCATTCTCCCCAATCACCCCACCCTCTTCCTCTCCCATAGAGTCCAAAAGACAGTTCTATACATCTGTGTCTCTTTTGCTGTCTTGCATATAGGGTCATCGTTACCATATTTCTAAATTCCATATATATGCATTAGTATACTGTATTGGTGTTTTTCTTTCTGACGTACTTCACTCTGTATAATAGGCTCCAGTTTCATCCACCTCATTAGAACTGATTCAAATGTATTATTTTTAATGGCTGAGTAATACTCCACTGTGTATATGTCCCATAGCTTTCTTATCCATTTGTCTGCCAATGGACATCCATGTTTCAGCACAACTTCTCTGTCTCTGAAAAAAACATGCCCATGAGTGTTACATACGCTTATTCAACTGCCAACCAGGTTCCTCCACAAGGATGTCTTAGTGACGCCTCAAACACTACGTAAATGACCAGACTCTTACTGATTAATCACTGCTGCCCGCCCACATAAACAGCACTTCTCCTCCTTCAGTGCTTCCCGTTTCACAAATGCCACACAATCCGCTTCTATGTTCAGGTCATAAATAAGAAAGTAACACTTGACTCTACCATCCCCTTCCTTACAACTCACATAGTAGCAAATTCTTTTTTTTTTCTATTAAAATGTCTGTTTATCTATGTCTTTGTATGTCCGTTGCCACAACTCAGGCAAGCTGCTGTGTTCTCTCTCTAGAACATTAAAATTACCACTGAACTGACCATTTTGGATAGATTAAAGATAATCATGTAAAATTACCAGCATTTGAACATATTAAGGTAATTTCACATACTTAGAAAGTGAAAGAAAAGTGAAAGTTAGTCTCCCAGTCATGTCCGACTCTTTGTGACCCCATGGACTTAGCCCACCAGGCTCCTCTGTCCATGGAGTTCTTTAGGCAAGAGTACTGAGGTGGGTTGCCATTTCCTTCTCCACATGGTTAGAATGTGAATGTGAAGATGCTCAGTCGTGTCTGACTCTTTGCGACCCCATGGACTGTAGCCTACCAGGGTACTGGAGTGGATTACCATTTCCTTCTCCAAGGGATCTTCCCTACCCGGGAATCGAACCTGGGTCTCCTGCATTGTAGACAGACGCTTTACTGTCTGAGCCACATACTAATTCTCTCAAATGTATTTTTAATATTGCTCCTGGAATATTCTTTTGAAAATACCAAAAGGTGCCAAATGAAATTTTTTTTCATGAATAAGTGTGAGAGGCTAGGTTTAAAATACTTAATCCACCATCACTTTTTCCAATAGTCTATTTTAGATATTTCATTTGGATGAAAATTTCTGTAATAAACGGTCTGCACAAATTTCATTGTAGAAATGTATAATTAAACATTTATTGGTATTCAACATACATTAAGATCTTATGAAGAATACTAAAAATAGAGGTTGAAAGGACTGAAGATTAACATAAAACAAGGACAATAAATGAGGGACCACATAATTCAGATACTGGAATTATCAGATAGGGACTTGAACTGTGACAAACATGTAAACCATGAAAAATAGATTAAAAGGTGAAATTTTTAACAGAAATTAGAAATTATAAAAGAAACCAAATATTCTTAAAAATTTATGTACTATATATGTGTATCATATGTATACATATATATCAGTGCAGTTCACTTCAGTTCAGTCACTCAGTCGTGTCCGATTCTTTGCAACCCCATGAATCGCAGCACGCCAGGCCTCCCTGTCCATCACCAACTCCCGGAGTTCACCCAGACACACGTCCATCGAGTCAGTGATGCCATAGAGCCAGCTCATCCTCTGTCGTCCCCTTCTCCTCCTGCTCCCAATCCCTCCCAGCATCAGAGTCTTTTCCAATGGGTCAACTCTTTGCATGAGGTGGCCAAAGTACTGGAGTTTCAGCTTTAACATCAATCCTTCCAAAGAAATCCCAGGGCTGATCTCCTTCAGAATGCACTGGTTGGATCTCCTTGCAGTCCAAGGGACTCTCAAGAGTCTTCTCCAACACCACAGTTCAAAAGCATCAATTCTTTGGTGCTCACCCTCCTTCACAGTCCAACTCTCACATCCATACATGACCACAGGAAAAACCATAGCCTTGATTAGATGAACCTTTGTTGGCAAAGTAATGTCTCTGATTTTGAATATGCTATCTAGGTTGGTCATAACTTTCCTTCCAAGGACTGTCTTTTAATTTCATGGCTGAAGTCCCCAAATTCAGTGATTTTGGAGCCAAAAAATTTAAAGTCTGACGATGTTTCCACTGTTTCCCCATCTATTTGCCATGAAGTGGTGGGACCGGATGCCATGATCTTCATTTTTGAATGTTGAGCTTTAAGCCAACTTTTTCACTCTCCACTTTCACTTTCATCAAGAGGCTTTTTAGTTCCTCTTCACTTTCTGCCATAAGGGTGGTGTCATCTGCATGTCTGAGGTTATTGATATTTCTCCCGGCAATCTTGATTCCAGCTTGTGCTTCTTCCAGCCCAGCATTTCTCATGATATACTCTGTATATAAGTTAAATAATCAGAGTGACAATAAAGCCTTGACATACTCCTTTTCCTATTTGGAACCAGTCTGTTGTTCCATGTCCAGTTCTAACTGTTGCTTCCTGACCTGCATACAAATTTCTCAAGAGGCAGATCAGGTGGTCTGGTATTCCCATCTCTTTCAGAATTTTCCACAGTTTATTGTGATCCACACAGTCAAAGGCTTTGGCATAGTCAATAAAGCAGAAATAGATGTTTTTCTGGAACTCTCTTGCTTTTTCGATGATCCAGCAGATGTTGGCAATTTGATCTCTGGTTCCTCTGCCTTTTCTAAAACCAGCTTGAACATCAGGAAGTTCATGGTTCACGTATTGCTGAAGCCTGGCTTGGAGAATTTTGAGCATTACTTTACTAGCGTGTGAGATGACTGCAATTGTGCGGTAGTCTGAGCATTCTTTGGCATTGCCTTTCTTTGGGATTGGAATGAAAACTGACCTTTTCCAGTCCTGTGGCCACTGCTGAGTTTTCCAAATTTGCTGGCATAGTGAGTGCAGCACTTTCACAGCAGCATCTTTCAGGATTTGAAATAGCTCAGCTGGAATTCCATCATCTCCACTAGCTTTGTTTGTAGTGATGCTTTCTAAGGCCCACTTAACTTCACATTCCAAGATGTCTGGCTCTAGGTGAGTGATCACACCATCATGATTATCTGGGTCATGAAGATCTTTTTTGTACAGTTCTTCTGTGTATTCTTGCCACCTCTTCTTAATATCTTCTGCTTCTGTTAGGTCCATACAATTTCTGTCCTTTATGGAGCCCAATTTTGCATGAAATGTTCCCTTGGTATCTCTAATTTTCTTGAAGAGATCTCCAGTCTTTCTCATTCTGTTGTTTTCCTCTATTTCTTTGCATTTATCACTGAGGAATGCTTTCTTATCTCTCCTTGCTATTCTTTGGAACTCTGCATTCAGATGCCTCTATCTTCCCTTTTCTCCTTTGCTTTTCGCTTCTCTTCTTTTCACAGCTATTTGTAAGGCCTCCCCAGACAACCATTTTGCTTTTTTGCATTTCTTTTCTATGGGGATGGGAAAGATCTTGATCCCTCTCTTGATTCTTGATCCCTGTCTCCTATACAGTGTCATGAACCTCAGCCTTTAACTCAATGAAACTAAACCATACCTGTGGGGCCACCCAAGACGGGCGGGTCATGGTGGAGAGGTATGACAGAATGTGGTCCATTGGAGAAGGGAATGGCAAACCACTGCAGTATTCTTGCCTTGAGACCCCCATGAACAGTATGAAAAGGCAAAATGATAAGATACTGAAAGAGGAACTCCCCAGGTCAGTAAGTGCCCAATATGCTACTGGAGATCAGTGGAGAAATAACTCCAGAAAGAATGAAGGGATGAAGCCAAAGCAAAAACAATACCCAGTTGTGGATGTGAATGGTGAGAGAAGCAAGGTCTGATGCTGTAAAAAGCAACATTGCATAGGAAGCTGGAATGTCAGGTCCATGAATCAAAGCAAATTGGAAGTGGTCAAACAGGAGATGGCAAGAGTGAACGTCAACATTCTAGGAATCAGCGAACTACAATGGACTGGAATGGGTGAATTTAACTCAGATGACCATTTTATCTCCTACTGCGGGCAAGAATCCCTCAGATGAAATAGAGTAGCCATCATTGTCAACAAAAGAGTTCGAAATGCAGTACTTGGATGCAATCTCAAAAATGACAGAATGATCTTTGTTCGTTTCCAAGGCAAACCATTAAATATCACAGTAATCCAAGCCTATGCCCCAACCAGTAATGCTGAGGAAGCTGAAGTTGAATGGTTCTATGAAGACCTACAAGACCTTTTAGAACTAACACCCAAAAAAGATGTCCTTTTCATTATAGGGGACTGGAATGCAAAAATAGGAAGTCAGGAAACTTCTGGATTAACAGGTAAATTTGGCCTTGGAATACGGAATGAAGCAGGGCAAAGACTAATAGAGTTTTGCCAAGAAAATGCACTGGTCATAACAAACACCCTCTTCCAACAACACAAGAGAAGACTCTATACATGGACATCACCAGATGGTCAACAGCAAAATCAGACTGATTATATTCTTTGCAGCCAAAGATGGAGAAGCTCTATACAGTCAACAAAAACAAGACCAGGATCTGACTGTGGCTCAGATCATGAACTCCTTATTGCCAAATTCAGACTGAAATTGAAGAAAGTAGGGAAAACCACTAGACCATTCAGGTATGAACTAAATCAAATCTCTTATGGTTATACAGTGGAAGTGAGAAATAGATTTAAGGGCCTAGATCTGATAGAGTGCCTGATGAACTATGGACTGAGGTTTGTTACATTATACAGGAGACATTATATATATATATATATAGGCATCAAATGAGACTAGGCATAATAGGACATATAAATAGAAAAGCAGAAATAGCATGATGGAATGCATTTGAGCTGAAATCCTGAGAGGAACAAGAATGATAAATAAAATATAAAATAAAACGTGTTTCCCCAGTGGTTCAGTTGGTAAAGAACCCATCTGCAGTGCAGGAGACCACTTGCAAAACAGAAGACCCAGTTTGGATCCCTGAGTCCAGAAGATCCCTTGGAGAAGGAAATGGCAACCCACTACAATATTCTTGCTTGGTAAATCCCATGCGCAGAGGAGCCTGGTGGACTGCAGTCCATGGGGTCACAATGAGTCAGATACAACTTAGCAACTAAACCACCACCACCACCATTTATCACCTAAAATAAAATGCTCGTGTTGGCCCCTGACAGCTCAGCGGGTAAGACCCCACTAGCAATGAAGGAGACATGTGTTCAACCCCTGAGTTGGCCAGATTCAGACTTCTCCAATATTCTTGCCTGAAAAATCCCATGGAAAGAGTAACTTGGCAGGCTACAATTCAAACGGCCACAAAGAGTCAGACAGGACAGAGCAGAACACACAGCACAAAGTAAAATGCAAGAGATATGTGAGATATCATCAAAAATTCTAGCCTATGTAATATTTGAACCCAAGAGAGAGAGGAATAGAGAAAACAACATAGAATCAGTACTTGAATAATGACAGCAAATAATTTTAAAAGTTAATGAAAATTTCTCTGTGAATTCCAGGCAGATACAAATTTTTATTTAATTGCATGCAGGATAAATATAAAGAAAACCATATTCAATCACAACAGTGAAACTGTTGAAAATCAAAGATCAAGAGAAAATTTTGACAGTATCTAGAGAAACAAAAGATGTATTACCTTCAAAGGAGCAGTAAGAATGATGGCTGACTTTTCAACAAAAACAGTCAAAGACAGTTGGCAGTTTAATGATATATTTACATGCTGGAAACATTTGCAATATTCAGTCCTACACTCAGAAGAAATATCCTTCAAATGTAGAATACCAGGTATCAAACTTAACCCCCTACCTAAACAACAGTAAATCTGGAAAAACTACATGAAGCAACTCTTTCAGATCCTGAACAACATAGGACAAGGCTATTATCTGTAAAAGAAAGGAAGTACATTAAATGAGCATCACATTCACCAAGATGTCTGCCTGGGGAAACTTTCTGAACCATGACAAAAGGAAGGGAATTCACAAAGAGAAAAGAGGAAGTAAGTAATTGCAATATGGGACTCCTGAGGGAGCTGAGGAGAAGGAAATGGCAACCTCTCCAGTATTCTTGCCTAGAAAATCCCGTGCACAGAGGAGCCTGGTGCGCTGCTGTCCACAGGGTCTCACAGAGTCAGACAGACTGAAGTGACTTACCATGCGCGCATGCATTGGAGAAGGAAATGGCAACCCATTCCAGTATTCTTGCCTGGGGAATCCCAGGGACGGGGTAGCTGGGTGGGCTGCCGTCTATGGAGTGGCGCAGAGTCGGACAGGACTGAAGCGACCTAGCAGCAGCAGCAGAGGGAGCTGAAATCTGAAAAGCAGGATATGAGACATGCAGGAAATACAAAGAGAAAGAGCCCCAGAAATCTGCATAGGACCCCGTTGAGTCCTGGCTGAAGATTAATATGCATGTACGAGGAGGATATTCTATGAGCCCTTTCTGAGAACAACTACTGAGGGACTGTATCCTGAATAGGAATTCTGGAGGTTTCAAACTTCTGGATACATTGCAGTTTATCCAGCCAGTGTGGAGAGAATTCACTGATCACTCTGGACATTTAACTGAAGTGACAGAAAGCCCTTTCCTCAGAATTAAGACTATGCTCTTACTAGAGATAAGACTACTTTAGAACTGCTCCAATGAATTCTAAAAACAAAGTTCAACAGAAATGAAAAATTTGTCTATTATCAGCAAAAATTATAATTCTTTAAAAGAAATCAGCAGAATCCAGACTCTGAAGATGTTAACATCCACAGGGGCCAGGTTATAATAAAAAAAATCTATACCTACATTAAAAAAGTAGGATGCTGTGATCTATAGCTAAAAGGAAAAAATAAGTAGAGAAATGTAGCAATGTCAATGAAATTAGCAAAGAGGAAAGTTAAAAGAGCTTTTATATATAAGGCCAAAGCTTCAAAGAAGAATATAGGCATAAAGAGGTCAAAGGTGGAAAATCACAACAGAAAAGTTAAAAAAAAAATTAAAAAAAGAACTGGATGATTCTGCTTCCAACTATAATTGGGTACATGTTACTAGACTAACTCTCCTGACATTAAAAAAAGAGAGAGAGTGTTTTTAGACACTGGACAATACACAGTATAAGACTGTAATCCTGATGGAAGAAAAATAAACAAGATGAATTTTATAATTACTTTTATAATTACCCCCAGATTGCTGAGGGCTGGGAAGCACTTTCTTGATTCTAGTGTAGTGATGGGGAAATAGATTCCCTTTGTACAGGCACACCTCATTTTATTGCACTTTAGGTTAATTGTGTTCTGAAGATATTGCCTTTCTTACAAGTTTAAGTTTTGTGGCTTGGTGCCATTTTTCCAAAAACCTTTGCTCACTTCATGTCTCTGTGTCACATTTAAGTAATTCCCATACTATGTCAAGCTTTTTAATTTTATTTGTCATGATGGTATGTGATCAGTGATCTTTGATATTGCTACTACAATTTACTGAAGACTGAGATACAGCATTTTTGAGCAATAAAGGATTTTTTAATAAAGGTGTGTACGTTTTTTAGACATAATACTATTTCGTAGTTTATAGACCACAATATAGTGTAAATATAACTTTTATAAGCTTTAGGAAAACAGAAATTTTGTGTAACTCTCTTTATCCCTCTAGTCACTTTATTGCAGTGATCTGGAACTAACCTTGCAGTATTAACAAGATATGCCTGTATTGACAAGATAAAGATCATAGATATTCATAGATCTAGAGGCAGCTGGAATATATAGGGAGAAATACCATAAAAGATATTTTTTAGGCAAAAAAAACAAGTTCCAGAAATCTGCATGGCCTCCTCTTCAGTATTTAGTTATACAACCATATGGGATGAAATTCAGACTAGACAGTAAACAACTAAATTATATCTGTAAGATAAACAACAGCCAAAACTCACACAGTAAAGACATTTGAATTCAGACAAGGAAGGGCAAGAAGATGTTACTGAACACTTAGGGCTTTAACGAGTCACCAGAAACAGTATATACACATTTTCAATAGTGATAAACTATTCCTAAAGACTACGAGACTACTATAGACATAGTCAAACAGTGAACTTGACAAGTTATCAAAGGATCGAGCTAATCCAGAAATAACTTCCTACCCCCAAAAAATAAAAAATAAAAACTGCTTTTAAAGGAAGGCAACAAATTACAGATACTCAAAAACATAATAGTTACAATGTCTAGCATTCAATCAAAACATGCTAGTCATATAAAAGTCCAGGAAAATGTGATCCATAATCTGAGAATTATCAGTTAGGAGAAACAGGTTCAGAAATCTCAACTTACATGTTCAAGACTTTAAAGAAAAGCATAAGTATAATGAAAACAAAAATACTATAAGGACAAAAAATGAAAATCTTAAAGATGAATGCAAGTTCCATTGAATAACAATAGATTTTATGCAGAAGAAAATATTAGTAAACTTGATGATAGCCTCTTCCTCATACACAGAATAAATGTTATAGATTCAATGAAATAGTGCCAGTGGTCCTTACACTGCTTTTCTTTGTGTTCTAATGCAGGATTCTGAAAGAATCCATAAATAACGGCTTGCAGTTGACATGAAGTGTCGTGTTAGTCACTCAGTCGTGCCCAGCTCTTTGTGACCCCATGGACTGTAGCCTGCCAGGCTCCTCTGTGCATGGAATTCTCCAGGCAAGGATACTGGAGTGGGTTGCCATGCCCTCCTCCAGGGGATCTTCCTGATCCAGGGATTGAACCTGTGTCTCCTGCATTGCAGTCGGGAGGCCCATAATTAACATATCTCATGGCAACTGAACAATATATTATAATATTGAATAATTTACATATATATGTATATATAATTAAATATACTAAGTGACTGAACTGAAGTGAACTGACAATTAAATACGTATGATGATTCTTTGTTTTATTGTGCAAATATATTTTAGATGTGGTAAAAATGGCAATATAATTTAATAATTTAGTGAATGATGTGTTGAAATTAAAATATTTTGTCTCTTATTATGATAATATATAAAATTCAATTTCAAAATCCTAATTTATTTCTGAATATAAGAATTGCTTCAAGAGTTTTAATAGATAACTTCACTGCAACTTCTTAGTTTTTACCAAATTAGTATTAATAAAATATAAGAACTATAATGATTAAAGAAAAGATGTTTAATTTGGCATTACTTTCAATAGAACAAAAACCATGTAGAAGGGTTGTTTTACAACACCATATTTAATGATTTTGCTGAAATCAAGGCATACATAATTTTTGTGAAATAATTTTATAGTGACTTGTAAGCTGTAATTTCTTTATTATTCAGTCAAACACAGTAGTACTGTTGGGAGACATTTCTCCATGGATGTCTCATATTTCTATGCATCTTGCCAGCAAAGACATTGTCATTATTTTATTTCAGACTACATTTTAAAAGATGTTTGTGTAGCAAATAGACTTGGAAGATAGAGATAGTGTATTCTTCCTGGAAAAGGGCAGGATTTTGCTGTCCAGAATAATAAAGATAATGTCTCTCTCAGATGCAGAGTTTGAACAGGTTTGCCTGCAGAATCCTTAAAAGATTGAGATTTCCTATGATCAGCGTTTTATTCCTATACTGCAAGACATTGTATGCCCAGGCATCAGGTGGCCTTGTCACCAAATGGAAATTGGTGCTCAGTAAACTTGTGTAAAGGATGTCACTCAGACTACTATTAATATTGCTGTAGAGTCTCATGTCTTCTCCCACTGTCCATGAGAGTAAGGCAAAGACAGTAAAATCTCCCACATTTAACAGGTCTTAATAGGGAACACCCAGAGAACTATCTGGTATAAATACAGGGATTTGTCATCTTTGGTAAAAATTTCATTTAAAACTATAATTTTTTTTTTCTGTTTTTTCATTATTAAGATGAATTTCTCAAAGGAAGTCTATAAAGTCTATTATGAATAGTATTTTATTATACTAATTGATTTGATTTTTAAAAATGTTTAGTCAGATGGTGTTTCTTTGCTCAGCCCCCATATGTTTTAGGGGTGGACTTGTTCATATAAGACTGTTCCTAGCTTATATTCTTAACCTAAATATGGAATTACTCGGAATATGGAATTTTCGGAAGTTCTGATTTAATTTTACTTTTTATATTCTATATGCCTATTAGTGACACCATCTTGGTGGACTTGGAAAGCTGCACTTCTGTCATCAGACAACATTGCTTATTCTCTGCTGCTTAACCTGACCATGTGGATTTCCTACTACATCTTTAAAATATGTAAACCAAAATTGTCTTGTCCATATAACTTTGTACCTGAGAACTTAAAATTGCCTTTATCAATAAAGTGTAAAACATTTTATCAATGATAATTGCTGTTTTTATTAACGTCTTTTTTTTTTTAATCTTAGACGTAAAAGAGAATCTGGACAGTTTCCTTTTTTAATCTAATAAAAGAATGTTCATATAAATGTACTAATTTATTAGATCCTCATTCATCATTATCCCTTTTATGTATTCATTGGTTAATCATTGAGTACATATGATGTGACAGATTCTTTATTAGGGTGGAAACATAATTTTTTTTTAAAGTTTAAAGGGAAAAGTAAGTAATAATAATGAAAACTGAGTAGCATTTCATTGTATATTGCCTAGGGAAATGAATCTCAACAAATTTTTGTTGGCGGGACTATGGACAACATATAAATCTATTAATGACATTTTAAAGTTGATTGCAAAATTTCCAACTAACTGTACATAAAAAAACACCAGCTTTGTTTTTCTTGAATCTACGTTTTAAGGCACAAAACAACTGTTTAAAACATTTTTATTTTACATTGAATTATAGTCAATTATCATGTGTTAGTTTCAGGCATACAACAAAGTCTGTACAAAAAAAAGTTTCAGATATACAGCAAAGTTTTCTTGGGGATGATCTTGATCACTGCCTCCAGTACAATGTCATGAACGTCCTTCCATAGTTCTTCAGGCACTCCATCTATCAGATCTAATCCCTTGCATTTATTTCTCACTTCCACTGTATAATAATCATAAGGGATTTTATTTTGGTCACAACTGAATAGTCTAGTGGTTTCCCCTACTTTCTTCAATTTAAGTCTGAATTTAAGTCTGAATGTGGCAATAAGGGAGCCACCTGGTGGCTCAGACGGTAAAGCGTCTGTCTACAATGCAGGAGATCCAGGTTCAATCCCTGGATTCAGAAGATCCCTTGGAGAAGGAAATGGAAATCCACTCCAGTACTATTGCCAGGAAAATCCCATGGACAGAGGAGCCTGGTAGGCTACAGACAATGGGGTTGCAAAGAGTCAGACAGGACTGAGCGACTTCACGTTCATGTGGCATTAAAGAGTGTCAACTTCCCATCTTGTTTGTGCTGACTGTATACAGCTTCTCATCTTTGACTGCAAAGAATATAATCAATCTGATTTTGGTATTGACCATCTGTGATGTCCATGCGTAAAGTTGTCTCGTGTTGTTGGAAGAGGGTGTTTTCTATGACCAGTGCATTCATTCTCTTGCCAAAACTGTATTAATCTTTGCCCTGCTTCATCTTGTACTCCAAGGCTAAATTTGCCTGTTACTCCAGGTATCTCTTGACTTCCTACTGTTGTGTTCCAGTCCCCTATCATGAAAAGGACATCTTTTTTTGTGTTAGTTCTAGAAGGTCTTGTAGGTGATCATCAGATCAGATCAGATCAGTCGCTCAGTCGTGTCCGACTCTTTGTGACCCCATGAATCGCAGCACGCCAGGCCTTTCTGTCCATCACCAACTCCCAGAGTTCACTGAGACTCACGTCCATCAAGTCAGTGATGCCATCCAGCCATCTCATCCTCTGTCGTCCCCTTCTCCTCCTGCCCCAAATCCCTCCCAGCATCAGAGTCTTTTCCAATGAGTCAACTCTTCGCATGAGGTGGCCAAAGTACTGGAGTTTCAGCTTTACCATCATTCCTTCCAAAGAAATCCCAGGGCTGATCTCCTTCAGAATGCACTGGTTGGATCTCCTTGCAGTCCAAGGGACTCTCAAGAGTCTTCTCCAACACCACAGTTCAAAAGCATCAGTTCTTCAGCGCTCAACCTTCTTCACAGTCCAACTCTCGCATCCACACATGATCACAGGAAAAACCATAGCCTTGACTAGACAGACATTTGTTGGCAAAGTAATGTCTCTGCTTTTGAATATGCTATCTAGGTTGGTCATAACTTTCCTTCCAAGGAGTAAGCGTCTTTTAATATCATGGCTGCAGTCACCATCTGTAGTGATTTTGGAGCCCAGAAATATAAAGTCTGACACTGTTTCCACTGTTTCCCCATCTATTTCCCATGAAGTGATGGGGCCGGATGCCATGATCTTCGTTTTCTGAATGTTGAGCTTTAAGCCAACTTTTTCACTCTCCACGTTCACTTTCATCAAGAGGCTTTTGAGTTCCTCTTCACTTTCTGCCATAAGGTTGGTGTTATCTGCATATCTGTAGGTGATCATAGAACTGTTCAACTCCAGCTTCTTCAGCATTAGTGGTTGGGGCATAGGCTTGGATTACTTTGATATTGAATAGTTTGCCTTGGAAACAAACAGAGATCATTCTGTCATTTTTGAGATTGCACCCAAGTATTGCATTCTCTTTTGTTGACTGTGAGGGCTATCCCATGTCTTTTAAGGGATCCCTGCCCACAGTAGTAAATATAATGGTCATCTAAGTTAAATTCACCCATTCCAGTCCATTTCAGCTCACTGATTCCTAAAATGTCAATGTTCACTCTTGCCATCTCCTGTTTGACCACTTCCAATTTGCCTTGATTTATGGACCTAACATTCCAGGTTCCTATGCAATATTGTTCTTTACAGTATCAGACTTTACTTCCATCATCAGTCACATCCAAAACCAGGCATTGTTTTTGCTTTGGCTCCATCTCTTCATTCTTTTTGGATTTATTTCTCCATTCTTGTCCAGTAGCATATTGGGCACCCACCGACTTGGGAGTTCATCTTTCAGTGTCCTTTTTGCTTTTTCATATTGTTCATGGGGTTCTCAAAGCAAGAATACTGAAGTGGTTTGTCATTCCCTTCTCCAGTGAACCACATTTTGTCAGAACTCTCCACCATCTTGGGTGGCCCTGCATGGCATGGCTCATAGTTTCATTGAGTTAGACAAGGCTGTGGTCCATGTGATCACACATGGTTAGTTTTCTGTGATTGTGGTTTTCATTCTGTCTGCCATCTGATGAATAAGGATGAGAGGCTTATGGAAGCTTCCTGGTGTGAGAGACTCATGGAAAGTGAGTCTTGTTCTGTTGGGTGGGGCCATGCTCAGTAAATCTTTAATTCAATTTTCTGTTGATGGGTGGGGCTGTGTTCAAGTAAGCAAGATGGCAGAGTAGAAGGATGTGTGCTCATCTTCTCCTGGGAGAACTCCAAAATTGCAACTCAGTGCTGAACAACCATCGACAGGAGAATGTTGGATCCCACCAGAAAAAGATATCCCACATCCAAGGCCAAGGAGAAGCCAAGGAGAAGATGGTAGGAGGGGTTAAATTGCATTAGAATCAAACCCCATACCCTCCAGAGATACAGGGAGGACTCAAACAAAACCTTGTGTGCACCAGGACCCAGAGGCCCCCCAGAGACTGAACCAGACCTGTCTTTGAATGACTATCTCCTGCAGCATGGGTCAGCAGTGGCCTGCTGTGGGGTCAGGTGCTCTGGCTGCAGCAGACCTGGGTCACACAGCGTTACCCACCACAGAACCACCAAACAGATGACCCACAGACTGCAGAACAATTATACTAAACAAATTCTCACAGTGTTAAGAAAGTTCTGGGACCCACAGCAGATATCCCAACCTGGGGATCTGGTAAAGGGACTGAGAACCTCCAGGGAATTAGACTTTGTAGGCCAGTGGGATTTGATTACAGAACTTCCACAGAATTGGGGAAACAGACTCTTAGAGGGCACAAACAAAACCTTGTGCACACCAGGAGCCAGGAGAAAGGAGCAGGGTCCCAAGAAGAGACTGAGTCTTGAGTGTCTACAAGCCTCTGGTGGAGACACGAGTGGACAGTTGGCCCCAGGCCAAACAACAGGGAGAGAACACAGTCCCACCCATCAAACAAATTCATGTCATATTACATGACGATTTAGATGGTATTGAAAGAAAGCAAAATAAACCAAACTAAAACTGTCTAGATCCAGAACAGAATGACCTAAAGTGGGTGTATTTCTGACAGAATATATTAGTATCTATCAGTTTGAAAAAAAGAGTGCTGAAGAAGTAAGTGGGCTACAGTAACCCTTTTAGATCTTACTTTATCATTGCTTCTGCACAATAATTGTAAAATTGAAGCAGAATATGGTTGGTAGGTGGAGAAGGCAATGGCACCCCACTCCAGTACTCTTGCCTGGAAAATCTCATGGACTGAGGAGACTGGTGAGCTGCAGTCCATGGGGTCGCTAAAGAGTCAGACACAACTGAGTGACTTCACTTTCACTTTTCCCTTTCATGCATTGGAGAAGGAGATGGCAACCCACTCCAGTGTTCTTGCCTAGAGAATGACAAGGACAGGGGAGCCTGGTGGGCTGCCATCTACGGGGTCACACAGAGTTGGACAGGACTGAAGTGACTTAGCAGCAGCAGCAGCAGCAGCAGCAGCAGCAGCATGGTTGGTAGGGCTTCCCTAGTGGCTCAGCTGTAAGGAATCTGCCTGTAATGCAGGAGATGTGGGTTCAATCCCTGGGTTGGGAAGATCCCCTGAAGAAGGAAATGGTAACCCATTCCAGTATGCTTGCCTGGAAATCCCATGCACAGAGCAGCCTGGCAGGCTGCCGTTCATGGAGTCTCAAAGAGTCAGACACAGCTTAGCTACTAAAACACCACCACCATGGTAGGCTAAATCGTAGCATAATTCCACTTTTTTCTACAATCTAATCCTCCAGGGGGAAGTGAGGCTTCCTCAGGGTGTCACTTCAGTTCAGTTCAGTTGCTCAGTCATGTCCAATTCTTTGCAACCCCACGGACTGCAACATGCCAGGCCTCCCTGTCCATCACCAACTTTTGGACCTTGCTCAGACTCATGTCCATTGAGTCGGTGGTGCCAGGGTGTCAGGAGAAATGTAAGCTTACATGATTTCAAAAGAAATGTAAACTTCCAAGTAAAGTTACAAAATAAACCCAACAAATAGGACTGCTTCATTCAAAATAAAATACACACGGTTAACATTTATAACCAAATTCTGGCAAAAAACAATTATGGAAACAAGTGATTCAGAGCTGACCTATTAATGTTATTGATCTGGTCCTAGATACAGTATTTTCAACAACTTCAGAAAGAAACTACAGAGACAATGAAACTATCTTTTCCCATATGTCCAAGTTCCTTCATTCCAGTCAGAAAACTGATGAAAGTAATAATAAGGGCAAAAAGAAATAAAACAAGTGAATTAATTTCCTCATTTGACTCGGGAGGACTTAATACTGACTTTTGTACTTTTGTGTTGGTTAAATAAGAAAAATGAACTTAAAAAATTATTTCAAGCTATAAATGTAGCTACTAATAGAAATTATAGTTCATGTAGTCAAATATGGTAGCTGCTAGCCACGTGTGGCTACTGGGCATTGGAATATGGAAAATGAGTGTTTTATATTACTCAAGTTTATTTAAATTTAAATAGCTATATATGGCTATTAGTTACCATACAGAACGGTGTCTGTATAAGAACCCTTCCTCATAGAGCTTGCTTTCTAGTGGCGAAAATAGAAAAATAGACAAGAAATGTGTAAGCAATCACATGAAATAATAAGATAATTTCAGATTATGATGAATGTTATTAGTAAAATAAATAACGTTTTAGAAAACAACACGGGTTTGTGTGTTGGCAGATACTGTAGACAATGACAAAGAATACAGTTGGAATTTACGGTTAAGTGAAAAGACAGCTAAGAATAGTAGATGCGTGATTTTCCAATCTCTCCTAGCCTACCCTGAGATAGTAGTTCAGGCTCAGATTTATTTGAGTCCTCTGGCATGGCTCACGTTTTGCTGATCCTCTCCTGCTTGTCCTGTGTTCATTATTTAAAGCAGAATCTGCAACTGAGTGGGTGGCTTTTATGTACCGAGACCCTTATTATCCAAAATATTCTTATTCTCTTACCATCGTCAGTTTTTCTGCTTTGCTCCTAAAACAGAGTTTTGAATATGCTCTTTTAAGAAAGTTTTCAGTTTCTAAAGTCTGCTGTCACCAGAAGGTTTTAGATTTTCCAGGTTTGCACAAAGTTGGCTTTCCGTTTGCTCTCTTTTTATTTTTTTTAAATTTTATTTTAATTTTACAATATTGTATTGGTTTTGCCATATATCAAAATGAATCTGCCACAGGTATACATGTATTCCCCATCCTGAACCCTCCTCCCTCCTCCCTCCCCATAACATCCCTCTCTTTTTAATGATGGTTTTCTATGATAAGAAAGGGAAGGAGGAAGGGAGGGAGAAATGAAGAAAAACTTTTATGCTTAGAAGTTTCACCTTAATTTACTTGTCAAGAGCACTTTCTTTTTTGCAGAAAGTAACTTTGGAAACAATTAAACATCCCACTTACCTTCTTAATGCCAAATGCAAAGATATATTTGTGTACAATCATTAGATAGTCAATGTCTTGTATGAAGTGAAGTGAAGTGAAGTGCACCCAGTCATGTCTGACTCTTTTTGACCCCATGGACTTATACAGCCCATGGAATTCTCCAGGCCAGAATACTGTGGAGTATTCTTCAGATCTCATTCTCCAGGGCATAATCCCAACCCAGGAATCAAACCCAGGTCTCCCACATTGCAGGCAGATTCTTTACCCACTGAGCCACAAGGGAAGCCCAAAAACACTGGAGTGGGTAGCCTATCCCTTCTCCAGAGGATTTTCCTGACCCAGGAATCGAACCAGGGTCTCCTGCATTGCAGGTGGATTCTTTGCCAACTGAGCTATCAGGGAAGCCCCTAATATCTTGTATACTACTTGGTATTAATCATGGAAGTGTACCCAGGAAAGCATTGGATCTCAGGAAAAGCTGAGTTTCACTCAACTCTAATAGGTGTAAAAAGTTTGTTCAAAGGAATTTGTTAGGCTTAAACTTAAGAGGGATATAAACAAGCATATCGTGTTATGATTAAAAAAAAGAGCACAAAAATAAGGTAAAAATTAGGAGCTAAAAGCGCATTGTTTAGTATAACTTGTAAATATAATAAAATTATATTATTTTTTGTAGCATAATTACAGTTTTATAGCTAATGTGATTATAAAACAGCTGTCTACAAGTTCAACATAAACTCTTTATAATCTTATAAGAGAAAGCTTCTAAAACAAATTAATATGAAAATGGCTAATTAATTATGTTCAGTTCAGTTCAGTTAGGTTCAGTCGCTCAGTCATGTCCCACTTTTTGTGACCCCATGAATTGCAGCACACTAGGCCTCCCTGTCCATCACCAACTCCCAGAGTTCACTCAGACTCACGTCCATTGAGTTGGTGATGCCATCCAGTGATCTCATCCTCTGTCATCCCCTTCTCCTCCTGCCCCCAATCCCTCCCAGCATCAGAGTCTTTTCCAATGGGTCAACTCTTCGCATCAGGTGGCCAAAGTACTGGAGTTTCAGCTTCAGCATCATTCCTTCCAAAGAACACCTGGGGCTGATCTCCTTTAGAATGGACTGGTTGGATCTCCTTGCAGTCCAAGGGACTCTCAAGAGTCTTCTCCAACACCACAGTTCAAAAGCTTAAACTTTTGAAACTTATACTCAGTTCTTCAGCGCTCAGCCTTCTTCGCAGTCCAACTCTCACACCCATACATGACCACAGGAAATACTATAGCTTTGACTAGGCGGACCTTTGTTGGCAAAGTAATGTCTCTGCTTTTGAATATGCTATCTAGGTTGGTCATAACTTTCCTTCCAAGGAGTAAGCATCTTTTAATTTCATGGCTACAATCACCATCTGCAGTGATTTTGGAGCCCAGAAAAATAAAGTCTGACACTGTTTCCCCATCTATTTCCCATGAAGTGATGGGACCGGATGCCATGATCTTCATTTTCTGAATGCTGAGCTTTAAGCCAACCTTTTCACTCTCCTCTTTCACTTTCATCAAGAGGCTTTTGAGTTCCTCTTCACTGTCTGCTATAAGGGTGGTGTCATCTGCATGTCTGAGGTTATTGATATTTCTCGCGGCAATCTTGATTCCAGCTTGTGCTTCTTCCAGCCCAGTGTTTCTCATGATGTACTCTGCATATAAGTTAAATAAACAGGGTGACAATATACAGCCTTGACATACTCCTTTTCCTATTTGGAACCAGTCTGTTGTTCCGTGTCCAGTTCTAACTTTTGCTTCCTGACCTGCATACACATTTCTCAAGAGGCAGGACAGGTGGTCTGGTATTCCCATCTCTTTCAGAATTTTCCACAGTTTATGTTAGGGGCTAAAAATTTATTACTTTTTTCTCTATACAAATGATACATTGAACCCAAGAGAAATATTCAATTTTATTATCATGAAATACATGGCATAATGAGGGTTTTGTTATTGATTTTACAGTTTACCTGTTAACCAGGGTAATGTTGACAATTTGGAAATTTTCTCATAAAATATAAATCCATAAATATTTTAAAAGGATACAGAAATGAGCGATTTTGCATGTTGAAGCTAAAATAGAATTTATTGTTTTTTACATTGGTAAAATCACACTGGTGACAGTTCTATTAAATCACTGTTTCCTAGAAAAGGACAAAATTGAATTACGGCACATAACTGATGGGTATAATTTTTAATAGAATCAAAATTATAATGAAGATTTACAACAATTGACTTGTTTTGTAAACTATTATTTGGTAGATCAGGGATTAACTCTGCAAGTCGTTTTAAAACAATTAATGAGCACAGCTTCATTCTTTCATAGTCTGGAGACAGAGGGTGTAACACACACAGAAAGATTGTCCTTAATATTAATAGCTTTATTTGTTTTAACATTTTATTGAATTTTCAGACAATAATTATGCAATAACATATCAAACCAAGCAAATACCATATTGTCATTTAGCTGCAATACACAATTACAAATAATAAGTGTACTTGTCAAATAACATATCTAAGGACTTGGATTAGTTGTTACTAATCATAAAGTCCTTTTTTAAGTGTGAAAGAGAAAGCACAACTTAGCAACTCAATACCAGCAACAACCATAAATCTAAGTGTACATTACCTGGGTCGTGTTAATTATTATATAAATTAAATCTCTTTTTTAATTAAAAAAAATGGTTATCAATCTTCAAGCTAGATTACTTGGTAAATATAAAATTTTAATATTTGCTTTTAGATACAAAGAAACTGTATAAAACAATATCTACTACTTTAACTCAGGAGAGGACCTGTTATTTCATCTTGCAAAAATATATGTAAGGCAGCACCACAGTGGGCTTCCTTGGTTGCTCAGACGGTACAAGAATCCACCTCGATGAGGGAGACCTGGGTTCAACCCCTGGGTCAGGAAGATCCCCTGGAGAAGGGAATGCCACCCCACTCCAGTATTCTTGCCTGGAGAATTCAATGGACAGAGGAGCCTGGCAGGCTACAGTCTATGGGGTCTCAAAGAGTTGGGGATGACTGAGTGTCTAACACACACACACACACACACACAGCACCACAGTAAAGTGGAAAATGGGAAGAATGGTTTCAGTTTTGTTTTGCTTTCTTTTTTTTTTACATAGAAAATATTGTATTAAAAGCATTGAGAATTCAGTTGATGCTTGTTAAAATATTTGTTAACCTGTAATTAAAATATTTAACTTATTCCAAAAAGAGCAAAGTGTGTTGCAATATTATTCTATTAATATTTAATTATTACTGAACTATAGAGTTCATTTGGAAATATCCAGATTTGTTTCTGTACTATCATAAAGCTGCTTATAATAATATTGACTATTTTTCCCAATGGAAAAAAAATAATTTATTTATTTGAATATTTGTTTCACAGGAGGCATCTGTACACCTAAAAATAAGCAGGCAAAAGAATCTTTTTTGATCAGCTATAAACCTTCCCAGAGAACAAGTAGATCTAAAGAGAAAACATTTTCTATTAAAAGTTGAACAAGATCAAATTTCTTTACTCAATGCTGACCTTGTCAGCAAATATTTAACTCCTATAAAGTCTATGCTTATACCTCTATTGCCCTAATTAGAAATGCCAACATAATTCACCTAGAAGATACTCCACACACTAATGCTATAGCAGCATTTCATAATTTCACTAAATGTTCATGATTCTGAGTGTAAAGTTCTTCTGAATACTCTTTCCTAATAAAGGAAACTAGAAAGGAACTTGGATTTAACAATACAAATCTTACATTGATAAGAAAATATCTATTAGCTATAAATAAAATGAAATAGTTATGTTTTACCACAAAATAATGAAACACCACCATGAAAACCTGCAAAACATAATAAGGATAATAAAAAGAAGTGCTCATAAAGAGAATCTTCACCAGCATTATAGTAAATGGCACCAACACTACTCTAAGCTTAATATCATAGTGATGAAAATAAAGAAAAGAACTATTACAATGAAGACTTTCTATCAGGCATATCAAATAGAAACAAAAGTAACAGTGTGGAGAGTTGTACTGGAGGAAGCAGCTTCTGCCAGGACTTCTTGAATGTAGAAAGGAGACAAGGGTTCATGTAGCCCCTGCCTTCTACAAC
The DNA here is from genome assembly GCF_029378745.1 of Bos indicus. Taxonomy (NCBI): domain Eukaryota; kingdom Metazoa; phylum Chordata; class Mammalia; order Artiodactyla; family Bovidae; genus Bos; species Bos indicus. The sequence goes on from NC_091766.1 coordinate 105,514,655, forward strand.
CCAGCCTCACATAGTTAAGTTGTATTGAGTCCAAATGAAAACAGGAGGATAATGCTTAGGACTCCACCTGGGTCTCAGACAAGTTTCCATTCATCTACTCACTCATGCATTCATTCAGCACAGTTTTATAATGCAGTCAGTATGTGCTAGATGCTGTGCTAGATATTGTTGGCATAAAGATGACTACATGTTCTGGGCTCTCAAAGGATTAAATCTAGTAGATGTACATAAATAGATGAAAAAATGATGAAACAAGGTTATTGATGCTTAGATAGAAGTTGTAGAGTCAGTTCTGCCTTAAACATGAGTAACTTTTTCAAGAATTCCCCACCAGTTAAGCAAAGCAATATTTCCTGCATCCACAGGGTCCTTGTTACACATCTCAACAGAATCTGGAGGATGATACTAATATTTAAATTAGCAGAATATATATATAAGTAAATGACAAATTGTCTGAGATGAACAGAATCTCCTAAGGAATTGTATAGGTGAGGAGATAATAAAGACTAGAGTCCTAAGATACTAAAGATACTAAGATACTTTTAGTACTAAAATCAGAGGCAAGAAGATTTAAAAATAGAGCCAGGATCTATAGTTAAATATATAGATACATTGAATGCACACTGTACCTTGTTGGTTGTTGTTGTTTAGTTGTTAAGTTGTGTCCGACTCTTTTGAGACCCCATGGACAGTAGCCTAACAGGCTCCTCTGTCCATGGGATTTCCCAGGCAAAATATTGGAGTGGGTTGCTGGTTCCTTCTCCAGGAGCAATTCCTGAACCAGGGATCCTACCCACATCTCTTGCATTGCAGGCGGAATCTTTACCACTGAACCACCTGGGAAGTCAATTTGAAGGTAGGTTTGATAGAAACCAATATGTTCTGTCGAGCTATTCCAAATCCTGAAAGACGATGCTGTGAAACTGCTGCACTCAATATGCCAGCAAATTTGGAAAACTCAGCAGTGGCCACAGGACTGGAAAAGGTCAGTTTTCATTCCAATCCCAAAGAAAGGAAACGCCAAAGAATGCTCAAGATCAAATCAGTCGCTCAGTCGTGTCTGACTCTTTGTAACCCCATGAATCGCTGCACGCCAGACCTCCCTGTCCATCACCAACTCCCGGAATTCACTGAGACTCACATCCATCGAGTCAGTGATGCCATCCAGCCATCTCATCCTATGTCATCCCCTTCTCCTCCTGCCCCCAATCCCTCCAGCGTCAGAGTCTTTTCCAATGAGTCAGTTCTTCCCATGAAGTGGCCAAAGTACTGGAGTTTCAGCTTTAGCATCATTCCTTCCAAAGAAATCCAAGGACTGATCTCCTTCAGAATGCACTGGTTGGATCTCCTTGCAGTCCAAGGGACTCTCAAGAGTCTTCTCCAACACCACAGTTCAAAAGCATCAATTCTTTGGTGCTCAGCCTTCTTCACAGTCCAACTCTCACATCCATACATGACCACAGGAAAAACCATAGCCTTGACTAGACAGACCTTTGTTGGCAAAGTAATGCCTCTGCTTTTGAATATGCTATCTAGGTTGGTCATAACTTTCCTTCCAAGCAGTAATCGTCTTTTAATATCATGGCTGCAGTCACCATCTGCAGTGATTTTGGAGCCCAGAAAAATAAAGTCTGACACTGTTTCCACTGTTTCCCCATCTATTTCCCATGAAGTGGTGGGACCGGATGCCATGATCTTCGTTTCCTGAATGTTGAGCTTTAAGCCAACTTTTTCACTTTCCTCTTTCACTTTCATCAAGAGGCTTTTGAGTTCCTCTTCACTTTCTGCCATAAGGGTGGTGTCATCTGCATATCTGAGGTTACTGATATTTCTCCCAGCACTCTTGATTCCAGTTTGTGTTTCTTCCAGTCCAGCGTTTCTCATGATGTACTCTGCATATAAGTTAAATAAACAGGATGACAGTATACAGCCTTGACGTACTCCTTTTCCTATTTGGAACCAATCTGTTGTTCCATGTCCAGTTCTAACTGTTGCCTCCTGACCTGCATACAAATTTCTCAAGAGGCAGATCAGGTGGTCTGGTATTCCCATCTCTTTCAGAATTTTCCACAGTTTATTGTGATCCACACAGTCAAAGGCTTTGGCATAGTCAATAAAGCAGAAATAGATGTTTTTCTGGAACTCTCTTGCTTTTTCCATGATCCAGCATATGTTGGCAATTTGATCTCTAGTTCCTCTGCCTTTTCTAAAACCAGCTTGAACATCAGGAAGTTCACGGTTCACATATTGCTGAAGCCTGGCTTGGAGAATTTTGAGCATTACTTTACTAGCATGTGAGATGACTGCAATTGTGCGGTAGTTTGAGCATTCTTTGGCATTGCCTTTCTTTGGGATTGGAATGAAAACTGATCTTTTCCAGTCCTGTGGCCACTGCTGAGTTTTCCAAATTTGCTGGCATATTGAGTGCAGCACTTTCACAGCATCATCTTTCAGGATTTGGAATAGTTCAACTGGAATTCCATCACCTCATTAGCTTTGTTCGTAGTGATGCTTTCTAAGGCCCACTTGACTTCACATTCCAGGATGTCTGGCTCTAGGTGAGTGATCACACCATCGTGATTATCTGGGTCATTAAGATCTTTTTTGTACAGTTCCTCTGTGTATTTTTGCCATCTCTTCTTAATATCTTCTGCTTCTGTTAGGTCCATACCATTTCTGTCCTTTATCGAGCTCATCTTTGCATGAAATGTTCCTTTGGTATCTCTGATTTTCTTGAAGAGATCCCTAGTCTTTCCCATTCTGTTGTTTTCCTCTATTTCTTTGCATTGATCTCTGAAGAAGGCTTTCTTATCTCTTCTTGCTATTCTTTGGAACTCTGCATTCAGGTGTTTATATCTTTCCTTTTCTCCTTTGCTTTTCACTTCTCTTCTTTTCACAGCTATTTGTAAGGCCTCCCCAGACAGCCATTTTGCTTTTTTGCATTTCTTTTCTGTGGGAATGGTCTTGATCCCTGTCTCCTGTACAATGTCACGAACCTCATTCCATAGTTCATCAGGCACTCTATCTATCAGATCTAGGCCCTTAAATCTATTTCTCACTTCCACTGTATAATCATAAGGGATTTGATTTAGGTCATACCTGAATGGTCTAGTGGTTTTCCCTACTTTCTTCAATTTTAGTCTGAATTTGGCAATAAGGAGTTCTTGGTCTGAGCCACAATCAGCTCCTGGTCTTGTTTTTGCTGACTGTAAACAGCTTCTCCATCTTTGGCTGCAAAGAATATAATCAATCTGATTTCGGTGTTGACCATCTGGTGACGTTCATGTATAGAGTCTTCTCTTGTATTGTTGGAAGAGTTATTTGTTATGACCAGTGCATTTTCTTGGCAAAACTCTATTAGTCTTTGCCCTGCTTCATTCCGTATTCCAAGGCAAAATTTGCCTGTTACTTCAGAATGCTCAAACTACCACACAATTGCAGTCATCTCACACGCTAGTAAAGTAATGCTCAAAATTCTCCAAGCCAGGCTTCAGCAATATGTGAACCGTGAACTTCCTGATGTTCAAGCTGGTTTTAGAAAAGGCAGAGAAACCAGAGATCAAATTGCCAACATATGCTGGATCATGGAAAAAGTAAGAGAGTTCCAGAAAAACATCTATTTCTGCTTTATTGACTATGCCAAAGCCTTTGACTGTGTGGATCACAATAAACTGTGGAAAATTCTGAAAGAGATGGGAATACCAGACCACCTGATCTGCCTCTTGAGAAATTTGTATGCAGGTCAGGAGGCAACAGTTAGAACTGGACATGGAACAACAAACTGATTCCAAATAGGAAAAGGAGTACGTCAAGGCTGTATACTGTCATCCTGTTTATTTAACTTATATGCAGAGTACATCATGAGAAACGCTGGACTGGAAGAAACACAAACTGGAATCAAGAGTGCTGGGAGAAATATCAATAACCTCAGATATGCAGATGACACCACCCTTATGGCAGAAACTGAAGAGGAACTCAAAAGTCTCTTGATGAAAGTGAAAGTGGAGAGTGAAAAAGTTGGCTTAAAGCTCAACATTCAGGAAACGAAGATCATGGCATCCGGTCCCACCACTTCATGGGAAATAGATGGGGAAACAGTGGAAACAGTGTCAGACTTTATTTTTCTGGGCTCCAAAATCACTGCAGATGGTGACTGCAGCCATGATATTAAAAGACGATTACTCCTTGGAAGGAAAGTTATGACCAACCTAGATAGCATATTCAAAAGCAGAGGCATTACTTTGCCAACAAAGGTCTGTCTGGTCAAGGCTATGGTTTTTCCTGTGGTCATGTATGGATGTGAGAGTTGGACTGTGAAGAAAGCTGAGGGCCAAAGAATTGATGCTTTTGAACTGTGGTGTTGGAGAAGACTCTTGAGAGTCCCTTGGACTGCAAGGAGATCCAACCAGTGCATTCTGAAGGAGATCAGCCCTGGGATTTCTTTGAAAAGAATGATGCTAAAGCTGAAACTCCAGTACCTTGGCCACCTCATGCAAAGAGTTGACTCATTGGAAAGGACTCTGATGCTGGGAGGGATTGGGGGCAAGAGGAGAAGGGGAGGACAGAGGCTGAGATGGCTTAATGGCATCACTGACTCGAAGGACGTGAGTCTCAGTGAATTCCAGGAGTTGGTGATGGACAGGGAGGCCTGGCGCACTGGGATTCATGGGGTTGCAAAGAGTCAGACACGACTGAGCGACTGATCTGATCTGATCTGATCTCAATATGTTCTGTGGCATTTCTGATCCATGTAAAAGCTTTCTAATGATGTTACATCATATCTTCTTTTAAATGTTTCTGAAATCAAAATTCAGCATATTGGTGCTTGTTTTTCTTAGTGTTGATTCTTTTTACTCAGTTCTTTCATCTTGGTCAAATTGATTTAGATCTTTTTACTTGTTTATTGTGGTTTATTGTTTACTCTGCAAGTTCATGTTAATAAACGTCATGTATGAGTTTTTAATAGTGACTACTTTAAATACTTTTTATTAACAAAGGACCAAGACTTTTCTCTGGTTTAGAGGGAATCCTATTTACAAATATTGTTATATATATATATACTTTATATATATATGAATATATATATATATAAAGGCTGAAAGAAAATTTCTACGTGTGAAATGCAGGGAAATTATTACCTAGGTGAGTGAATATGATATTATATATTCAACTATAAAAGTATCACCATAAGAAAACCTTCCAAAGACAGCAACTGACGTAGAGGTCGTGCAGCCAAGAACTCTAAGGACAGACTGCTGACCTGAAACCTCTGCAGGACGGGAACCTTGAGTCATATAGGTCTATGGTGATGGTGGTGGTGATAGTTTAGTCGCTTAAGCCATGTCCAACTTTTTGTGACCCTATGGATTGTAGCCTCTCAGTCTCCTCTGTCCTTGGAATTCTCCAGGCAAGAATACTGAAGTGAGTTGTCATGCCCTTCTCCAGAGGATCTTCCCAACCCAGGGATCCAACCTGTGTCTCTTACATCTCCTGCATTGGCAGGTAATTTCTTGCCACTACCACTGCCTGGGAACCCAGACAGGTCTATATCCCTGGATATATAAAAAAAAAGTAAGAAGACATTAATCATTGCTGCTTCAAGGGTCTCATTTCAAGAGATGTGATGCTGTGTGAGACGGAATAAACAATATGGAACCACAGATACATTTACTTTTACAGGTGCTATGACCAAGTTACAGGAGATATATTTATGGGTCCCCAAGGATCCAGAACTGTCACCTTACAATTGTATCCTTTTCTTTTCCTGAATGATAAACCTCCTTCTAAAACGCTTCCAGAACCCATACCCAAAACACCAGGCCATGACTTGAAGGGCGCTCGGAGTGCAACCAGGACTGCTCATAAACAGGGCAGTTTTTACAGGGCTCTAAGTTCTACTTGTGGGCTTCAGGTGTGGCTGTGGCTCATGATTTTATAATACAAGCAGCTTGAATTTCCCTCCTCATCTTATCCATCTCTCCATAATACCTTGCTGGCCTTGTACAGATCTCCTTAATTCAGTAATTTAGCACACTGTATTTCTATGTATAAGTGATTTTCTATGACTACTTCAGACATTGTCACGAACTTAGAGGCTTAAAAGAACACCCATTTATTGACTCACAGATTTTTATATTGGAAGTTCAGGCATGATATGACTATGTTCTCTGCTCAGGATCTTGGAAGTTTGAAATCAGGGTGTCAGCAGGGGTAGGAGCTCTGAAGAAGAATCTGCTTCCACACTCACTCAGGTTACTGGCTTACAGTTTTAGTACTGAAGTACCTGATTTCTTGCTGGCTGTCACTGGTGCCTAATCTCTCTCAAGCTTTGAATTTCTCTCTCCAGAAAAAGCCAATCTCTTTTAAAGGCCCATGTGATTAGGTTAGAGTCATCTCAGATAATCTCCCTGTCTTCATATAATTGATATGGGCCCATAATTACTTGTTTACTTTTGCCCTATAACCTACCATAATCATGGAATTTATATCTCCAGATACAAGTTTTGCCCATGTTCAAGGGGTGAGGACATCATAAGGTCAGGGGTCATTTGGGGTCAATTTGGAATTCAATCTAACATACGTCATAAAGATTTTTATATTTTTTGAAAATTATTTCTGCCCCTAACTAAATTGCACATTTTATCAATATGTAACTATGTTCTATTGCATCATTTGTGACTGAAAAACTTACTTTAAATTAGCATCATCCTTGTTTTGTTTGTTTGGGTGGTTTGTTGTTTGTTTGTTTAGTATAATGTCCCTTTTTGATTGCATATATCTGGTATTTAAGGACTAATTTTGTTATTTATATTTTTCACCTTTATGTCATTTGGTTTGAGGTTTATTTCTTCTAAGTAACATACAGATTATCTTTGTTTTGTCCTATCTTAGAATTTTGTAATTTCTTTAAGATTTTCCTGTAGACTTTTATTTTGGATTGTCTTTGTTTCATTTCTTTGTTGTTTTTTTTTTTAATTTCCTTGTTATTAACACATATTTCTGAATCTGTATTTTATCTAAACATAAAGGAAACATAAGCTTTTTAATGATTGCAGCTATAACTTTAGACAGTTTTCTCACATTCTTTACTTACCATGCTTCCTGCCCAGATGTATACATACACACATACAAACATACTCATTCAATGATACTCTCAGTATTTCTGGAATTATGAGGCTTTTAACTCATGGTTTTTACTTTTTATTTTTGAATTTTTTGCATTAAATTGTTTCAGTTTGCTGTAATTTTGAAATTCCATATTGTATTTTCTAGACTTTGTCTTTCTGAAATAATCTTGTTATTCCCCTCTTTTAGAGTGTATTTTAAATTGACTATTAAATTTGAGATGAGCTGAAAATTTTATCTCTTTCTGTTGCATTTCAATTGCCATTATAGTTTTGTATTTTTGTTTCTTAATAGTAAATAGTTTTTGTATCTTGTTAAGAATGTATTTTCTTAGATGATAAACTGGACCTGAAATAGTGAATTTTGAAATTCAAATTTCTACTGTATCTTTTGTGGTATGTTTTCATGGCCCCATCCTCTAAGCAGACAAGGTCTCCATAAACACTCTCTTGTTAGAGACTGACAACTGAATATGTCTCAACTTTCCTTACCATTTGAAGGAGACCAAATCCGCTGCTTATAAACCAAATTAGTTCCCAAGGGAAATCTAACTCCATAGCCCAAGACATGATCCCATTCCCAACAGGATCCAGGGTAGCTCTGCTGTCCTTGCAAGGTGCTCGTCCCACAATTATCTCCCCAGTGTGGAGTCTTTGACCAAAGGAACTCAACAACAACAAATCATCCTCCCCAGCCTGCACTGCCACTGTGTCTGCTCCTCCTCTGGCTTCAAGAAAGTTCTTTTGTTACTGAGAATGGCTGATAATTGAATGTTTTGCCTCCAGTGTCTGTAAACTTTATTTTTTTGGAAGTTTCAAACAATCTAAGCCATTAATTGAGAGAGATCTGTTTTCTGGGCAACCCTAAATACAGCACTCACAGTCAAGTTTTTGTTATGGAAAGGAACCGGGTCTTTAAAGCAAGAGGCAGACACGGGAAGTGTGGGGAGGGTAGAGTAGCAAGGTTCCTCTCTATGAGGCAAAGCCCAGATATCCTAAAGTGAGAGCTGGTTTGCTTGGATTTATTTGTTTATTGATGTTTGCTTGTTTGATATAAAGTAGTGCCATTGAATTTATTATTATGATTAACTTATCCCATAATTTGACAGTAGTTCAGCTAAAGTATTTATGTTCAAGTTGTTTGTTTTCATTTCTCTTTCTTGTGTGGATTTTAGCAATAAATGGAAGGGAGGAAAGACTGTTATTCAGGATTAATTTTAAGCCAGAGTAAACTAAATCAGATCTTAGAAATCAAAAAGTTTAATTCCATAATGAGTATTTTTATTTTTATAAGACTCATAGTAAAAACATGAATACTCATTGGGAATGGAAAATGATTTTTTCTTTTATATTGGAGACTAAAACACCGTGCATGCATGTATGCCTGCTAAGTCACTTCAGTTGTGTCCGCCTCTCTGTGACCCTACAGACCATAGCCCGCCAGGCTCTTCTGTCCGTGGGAGTCTCCAGGCAAGAATACTGGAGTGGGTTGCTGTGCCCTCCAAGGGATCTTCCTGACCCAGATATCCAGCAGTGTCTCTTTACTGCATTGGCAGATGGGTTCTTTACTGCTAGCGCCACCTGGGGATTCCCAAAACACTGTGAACATTACCATAATAAATTATGACATGCAAGCAGTCTTTCAAGTCAGTCAATGAATAGTAATTTTTGAGTGTCTACCATGGTAGGGAGACTGGAAAAACATGGGTATCAGAACCTTTGAAGAGACAAAGCTAGCATACACTAGAATATAACTCTAAGCACCAACTACCCACTTGGGAAGTTTGGACCAAAAGCTCTAAAGAACTTTAAAAAAGGACAAAATCAGTGCGGGGAACTCTTATTGAATGAGGAAGGCAGGAAATGAAGAACAAATCTAATTTGGATTAATTAAAGTGTTAGAAACTTAATTCTGCTCCACCACCCAGAAAACACATTGACTCTTTGCAACCCTGTGAATTGTAGTCTGCCAAGCTCCACTGTAAGCTCCATGATTACTCCTTGGAAGGAAAGTTATGACCAACCTAGACAGCATATTAAAAAGCACAGACATTACTTTGCCAACAAAGGCCCATCTAAGCAAGGCTATGGTTTTCTCAGTGGTCATGTATGGATGTGAGAGTTGGACTATAAAGAAAGCTGAGCATTGAAGAATTGATGCTTTTGAACTGTGGTGTTGGAGAAGACTCTTGAGAGTCCCTTGGACTGCAAGGAGATCAACCAGTCCATTCTAAAGGAGATCAGTCCTGGGTATTCATTGGAAGAACTGATGTTGAAGCTAAAACTCCAATACTTTGGCCACCTTATGTGAAGAGCTGACTCATTTGAAAAGACCCTGATGCTGGGAAAGATTGAGGGCAGGAGGAGAAGGGGATGACAGAGGATGAGATGGTTGGTTGGCATCACCGACTCAATGGACATGGGTTTGGGTAAGCTCTGGGAGTTGGTGATGGACAGGGAGGCTTGGCGTGCTGTAGTCCATGGGGTCGCAAAGAGTCAGACATGACTGAGAGACTGAACTGAACTGAAGCTCCACCCTCCATGGAATTTTCCAGGCAAGAATACTGGAGTGGGTTGCCATTTCCTCTTCCAGGGGATCTTCCTGACCCAGAGATCAGGATACACATGTTTCCTGTGTATCCTGCATTGCAGGCAGATTCTTTACCTACTGAGCCATCAGGGAAACCCTATATTAGCAGAAATTTTTGTTACATGATTTCTTTAACTGTCCTAACTGGCTTGCGTCCTTAAACAATCATGGAATAATGTATTTTTCCTTTCTATTTTTTAAAAGTAAATATTTGGAAAATGTAGAACATATGTTGTTGTTTTTTTCCCCTAAGTCATGTCTGACTCTTTGCGATCACATGAACTGCAGCACGTCAGGTTTCCCTGTCCTTCACTCTCTCCCAGAGTTTGCTCAAGTTCATGTCCATTGAGACTCGGTGATGCCATCCAACCATCTCATCCTCTGTTGTCCCCTTCTCCTCCTGCCTCAATCTTTCCCTGCTTCAGGGTCTTCTTGAATGAGTCAATTCTTTACATCAGGTGGCCAAAGTTTTGGAGCTTCAGCTTCAGCATCAGTCTTTCCAGTGAATATTCAGGACTGATCTCCTTTAGGATTGACTGGTTTGATCTCCTTGAAGTCCAAGGGACTCTCAAGTCTTCTGCAACACCACATTTTGAAAGCATCAATTTTTCACTGCTCAGCCTTCTTTATGGTCCAACTCTTAACATCTGTACATGACTACTGGAAAAACTATAGGTTTGACAATAAGGATTTTGTCAGCAAAATGATGTCTTTGCTTTTTAATACTCTGTCTAGGGTTGTTATAGCTTTCCTTCCAAGGAGCAAGCATCTTTAAATTTCATGGCTGCAGTCCTGTCTGCAGTAATTTTGTTGCCCAAGAAAATAAAATCTGTCACTGTTTCCACTTTTTCTCTGTTTGCCATGAAGTGATGGATACCATGATCTTCATTTTTTGAATGTTGAGCTTTAAGCCAGCTTTTCACTCTCTTTCACCTTCATCAAGAGGTTCTTTAGTTCCTCTTAGCTTTCTGCCAGAGAAGGCAATGGCACCCCACTCCAGTACTCTTGCCTGGAAAATCCCATGGACAGAGGAGCCTGGTAGGCTGCAGTCCATGGGGTCGCTAAGAGTCGGAAACGACTGAGTGACTTCACTTTCACTTTTCCCTTTCATGCATTGGAGAAGGAAATGGCAACCCACTCCAGTGTTCTTGCCTGGAGAATCCCAGGGACAGAGGAGCCTGATGGGAGGCCGTCTCTGGGGTCGCACGGAGTCAGACACGACTGGAGCAACTTAGCAGCAGCAGCAGCAGCAGCAGCAGCAGCTTTCTGCCATTAGCGTGGTATCATTTGCATATGGCCCTAAATTCTCACATCTGAAGATAACTATTGTGTTTAATTTGGTGTCCTTAATTTGTATAACTGTCTCTTGAGATTTTGTTTCATTTAAAATTTAAATGAAGATTTTTAAAATCAAGTATCATTTGGTAGTATCCTTTGGATTTCAATTTCTTAATCCACAGTCCCTTTAATTGATATCAGTTTTCATTTGGGGTATCCATCCATCTTGCAAATATATCCATCTTGAAAACAAAGCGACTTCAGAAAAATGGAACAGAACACACATTTAACAAATTAAAAGAAACACTAAAAAATATGAAAAAATTATTTTTATCTTTAAACACTAACCTTTGAGCACTAACCACAAGACTTCTTATTTCAATACCTATAAAGAAACCCCAATATTATTACAATAGTTTTATTTACATAAACTGCATCAAAAATTTTTCTTCTTGGTAAATGCTATTATCCCTTCTGTCACTTAGAGTTTCATTTCCTTAATACAGCCTCTGAAGACTCTTTAGTTAATGTGTATTTGAAGTATCATTCTAGTCACAATGAACCGTGCTAAAAAGTACCATCAAGCCTTTAGCATTGAAAGAAATCAATCTAGTGATGGTAAATGGTCTGTAGTCTCACAGGGATAGATTCATCTGTTAAAACTTTAAAGCCAAACAAATCAAATATCCTTTCCTTTTGTAGAGTGCTTTATGTGGAATTAATGTATTTTAACCCACACGATACTAGCATTTTCTGTTCCTGAAAGAGATACAGAAAACTCATAGCCTAGAGGCGCTGTGAAATTAACCATTTCAGTTCAATTCAGTTTTTTTTTTTCTTTCACTAATCTTGATGGTCAAATGCTGAGACACTGATCAATGACCTAACAGTGATCTAATTTGTTGTGTTATGTTGCACTGCCACAATTAACTAGATGTGTCCCAATAATTTTCAAATCCTGGTAATAGGCTCGCTAGACTCTTAAACACAAAATTGGAAATTGCCTGAAATTATTTCAAAATAACTCATGTCTAAACCTTCCATATGACATCCACAATAAAATAAAGGCATACAAATATATGTGGACTGTTCTGTGGCTCAGTTGGTAAAAAAATGCCTGCAGTGCAGGAGACCAGCTGAAATGCAGACACTGGGATTAATCCCTGGGTTGGAAAGATCCCCTGGACAAGGAAATGGCAACTGACTCCAGTATTTTTGCCTGGGAAATCCCATAGACAGAGGAGCATGGTGTGATACAGTCTATGAGGTCACATAGAGTCAGACACGACTTAGTGACTAAACCAACCAATACAAATATATATAAACATTATGTTTTTGAGACCAAAACGACACAAAGGTAATTTTATTTAAATGACTTTTCAAAATTGTGGTCACAAGAGTGTTACAACTTTCTCAGTTTGCAGCAAGGTCTAAAATTATGTGGCTTTGCCTGCTGCTCATTATGGATAAAAAAACACATCCATTTTTCATGGAAATGTCAAAACAAATTTACTAAAGTAAATAGATTTAGAAATTTTACTGGATACAGTCAATACTTGTCGTTTTAATATGATAACTGAAAATTATTACAAGAGGTTTTCATTTTCAAAACCATATATTTAACCACGAAATTTACAACTGTAATACAAGATAAACCGTTTTGAAGCATAAAGGCAGTAGAAGCCCAACAACAATGAGAAGGTTTCCGTGTACCCAGAAAATGAGCAAAACCCAAAACAGGTGGTAAAAAGCTTATATTATGCTGAAAATTATCTTAGTCCAAAAAACCATGTCATCTCTCAGTCGCGTCCAACTCTTTGTGACCCCATGGACTGCAGCCTACCAGGCTCCTCCATCCATAGGATTTTCCAGGCAAGAGTACTGCAGTGAGTAGCCTTTCCCTTCTCCAGGGGATCTTCCCAACCCAGGAATCGAACCCAGGTCTCCTGCCTTGCGGGCAGACACTTTACCCTCTAAGCCACCAGGGAAGAAAGAACATTTTACTGACCTACTAACCAGAATTATTTTGCTAAGGAGAGTTAGGTTATCCCTACTCCTTGATAGAAAAGATTTGTTTATTTAGCTTGTTCCATCACACACTACTTTAAAAAAAAGAAAAATGAACTAGATATTCTTTTGCACCTACCAATATGGCATGTCTTATTTTTAAGAATTCCCTGAAAGATAAGTAAAATTCAGGTTGGCATAATTGATAAATTTCCTAGGAAATGATATAGTATTGCATATAGTCCTTGAGGAGAATCCCTGGAATTTGTCAGCATTAATAAGCTTTTCATCAAACCAAAGGAATTCAATAAAACCATTACACAAACATGAGAGTCTATATATATTCTTCTCTTCCCCTTCTAAGCTAGATAAGTTTTAAGAGAGTTTCCCATACAGTATACCAACACACACACACATATATTCCTTTTCATAATACATTAGATACTGTTTTAGGCTTTTTGGTTTCATTATGTTCCAATTATTCTATAATGATTTTAAAGAATGATAGTGCCCCTTTAAGAAACAGTAACTAAGAAACTAGACTTCTGAAACTCCACAAAGAGCTGGAAAATAATTAACTTTAATATTAATCTTGGATCTGTGCTCTTCTCACATTGGTTGCTTAAAAGTTAGGAATATAATTTATACATCTCTAGCAGGAAAACCTCTGAATTATCATGCTTACACTTATTTTTATTTTGCTGTATATAATACAAGGCTGAGTTAACCACTGACAGCTACTCTGATTTGATCCTTGCTAATGTTAACATGGAAGGAGTTTATGAATAGGCGAGGATGGTTGAATTATTTGAGTATCTAAGCTATGAATCTTAGAGACCCAGTCAGTCAACTAGGGAACACTTTGGTGATCGAGTCTAGTTTTTTCCATTGTTCTTCTAATGTATTATCGTAAACACCTCTTCCGGTTTTGATAGGGCATGTAGATAGGTAGATAGATAAATGAGAAATGAAGTAAAATAAGTTAGGTCATAAACTAGTAATAAAGAAAAATCTCTGCCTATCAATAATTAAGATGCATGGTGGTATCTGTGTAGGATAAATAACCTGTCTCGTGTAAATCATAAAATAAGTCAGAGTGAGGGAGTGGTTGTCCAGAACTAAAATATTATGAGGCTACAGTTATCTTATATTAGATTCCTCTGCATTTTAATATAAATCAAAAGCACTTATCATGTAGGGCATTTTTTAAAGTTTGGGTAATAAAAGTGGTGGTTCAAAACATTAAACAGCATCTCTAGCTGTGCCTGTGGCTTATACAGAACGGTAAATGCCAACATGCCAACCAATCACAGCCCAAACTCAGAACAGCTCTTAAGATTGTGTGTAATGAATAACAGATTTTAGCTTGTGAGTTTAAGCATGATTCTAGAATCTTTTTTAAACCTTTCTTTAAAACATGGAAATTGCCCTTAGAGTCTCCTTTTTGACAGCTACAACCATCTTGACCTAGATCATGTAGTATGTGGTTGACCAAACTAAGACAAGCTGATCGGCAAGATCACACAGCAATGACAACAGGAGAGTTTGTACCTTCCTTTCTATGCATTGATCATTAAAATATTCATATTCAAAAAAGAAATACGTCTCTTTCCCAAATTAAGTTTGGTTTTTCTTAATTTTTTTTATTTTAGATTGATTCGACCCCTGGGTTGGGAAGATCCCCTGGAGAAGGAAATGGCAACCCACTCCGGTATTCTTGCCTGGAGAATCCCATGGACAGAGCAGCCTGATAGGCTACAGTCCACGGGGTCACAAAGAGTTGGACAGGACTGAGAGACTTCAATTCACTTCACTTCACTTCAAAGACTGTTTAATGCACAGCAGTACAAGGAAACAATAAAGATCTAGAATCTCTTTGTCAATATTATCCCTACTGACAAGAAAGTAAGAGCAAAACTTACTTTGAAATAATAAATCTTTGGACCTCCCCAGTGGCTCAGATGGTAAAGAATCTGCCTACAATGCAGGAGACCTGGATTCGATCCCAGGGTTGGGAAGATCCCCTGGAGAAGGGAATAGCAACCCACTCCAGTATTCTTGCCTGGAGAATCCCATGGACACAGGAGCCTGATAGGCTACAGTCCACGGGGTCACAAAGAGTCGGACACAACAGAGCTCCTAACACTTTTACTTTCACAATGAATGCTTGAGTAAGAGTCAATTAATTTGTTAACCCACTAACTTGACAAGTACCTATTGAATGCCCATAACTTCCAGAAACTATTTTGGGTGATGAAAATACGGCTATAAACACATCAGGTAAAGTTCTAATGGTGCAGAATTTTTAGTGCCAGAAAAGGAAAATAAGCAAATTAACATACACAAAAAATTTGGTGCCTAAAATATGGTACAGGATGTGAGGAAAAAGTGAGTAGATAGAGGAGGATGAACACAGAGGGCTATTTTATAAAGTGTTGTAAGAAAAGTCCCTTTAGACATGCTAGTGTTTGAGCCGAGACCATTTGAAGTGAGGAAAGCAGACCGAGGAAGTCTGGAGTGAGAGAAATCAGTGGGAGAACCACAGCACAAATTCCTTGATTGAGGAGCAACCTTGGAGTCTAATCTTTAATTTATATACTTAAATATTAACATGTGAAGATCAGTCTCTCTTTTTGTAACCTTCTGGGCTGAAGGTATATTAAACATGCAGCACCATTTTCACAAAATTAGTGTATTATCATTCAAAAGGGAAAAAATAGCATGCATTTGATAGCCACTGGAATTGTAGAGGAAGTAATTCACTAAGCAAAACAGCAATGTTTAATTTCATACAAAGATCAAGTGAAACACTGTACTATATAGAAGTATTAATTTCCAATTAAATTACTTAAAGTGGAAGTGCATAAAAGAGAGTAAAAAGAAATAATTTTCATATTTATTAGGAATGTTTGTTAGGATGCTTAAAATTTTCATGTGTTTATATCCACTAATTCTCATTCTAGAACCCTAGACTAAAAATGGATAAAACAGTAAATGTTTTCTGACAGGCATTATTTTTCATGATTAAAAAAAATTAGCAACCTTTGTGACCAATGTAAGTTAAATGGGTTAGTAAATTATGGCACAGTCATGTTTGAAGTTATTCTGCAACCATTAAGCATGGCATTTTCCAACCCTATAATTAGCCTTAATTAACAACATATAGTCATAGTTTTTAGTAACAAAAATGAGGGTAATATATGATTTCTGCCTTTTAATTAAAAAGTCTGACTAATCCAAAATGCACATAATACACAAAATATGGAAAGAGCTTTTACAGATTAAAGAAAACAATCAATGTAAAGAGATAAGTGAACAAATCTATAAAGAAATAAGTTCAAAAAAACTATAATTGGAAACAACAGTAGTAATACTGTAAATGTGTGAAAATTAAACATGTTTATAGACAATGCAGCAGGCATAAGCAAAATATTAATATTATGTGACTCCACAAAAACCTTGTCCCTGCTTTTTAATATTTTAATTTAATTTTGAAACAAATTATTTTATTATTACCATCTTGAATTTTAGCAAAACAGTCCAAGATAGTATCTTCTGCCTGATTACTATGCAAGCCACTACCGTTCTGCCTATTTCCACACTTGGCCTCCATAGTCAGTTCTCGACACAGCAGTGGAAGTGCTTGTGTGTCAAAGGATAAATCAAATCATACCCCTCCCTTGGTTTTTATACTCTAACTGTGCCCCGTACTCTCCATCACTGTAGAGTCGATACAATATGGTTCCTTTCCTATCTCTCTAATTTTGTTGGTGTTCATCTCTCCACAATTCACTACGCATAAGCTACGTTGGCTTTCTCTTCCATTCCATGTCTCAAAGCCTTTAAACTATTTCCCTCTGACTGCATTATTTCTCCTGAATATCCATATGTTTGCTTCCTTCACAAATGCAAGAAAATGTCTATATATCTTAAGTTCATATCACTGAATACCCAATCCAAAGAATAAAAACCTAGCATAAAGTGTAGAATTCAAAATCTTTTGGCAAATGAAAGAGATTAATGAATTTTGTTAACTGTATAAGTGAGAAATAGGAATCTGTTGTTTGAATATGTGGCTTTATATTCATTAAAACATTTTTTTGCATTTTATTTGAGAGGTATTTGTAGTCTTTACATATTTTCATCAGGCTTTGTCATTTTCTTATGGATTTTTATGAATTCTTCCATAAAATTTTTAATAGACTGGTGAAGAGATATTCATTTCCTTATTAAACTTCTTTTCACTTATGGAATATTCTTTAAAAAGGAAAAATATATTAAGATTCATTGAAAACAGAAGAACATCATAAGATTGGAGATGGGAAAATTATAATTTTTATTTTTGAGAGGGAAAAATACTTGTTTTGAAAATCTGAGAGTTTCACATCATTCTCATGCAAGAAATCAGGACTGATGGTTAAAGAGTGATCTGTAAGCAACCAGAGAAGAAAGCAGTGATCATTACCATAGGCTGACTAAGAAAAACCCTCATTGAACTAAATTCATTGTCTTTTTTTGATAGACTTGTTAGACTGGAATGCAGCAGACCAAAAATTCCAGATTTTGGTAAGATAGATTAAGGTTTCTTGTGACATTCTTATAAATAAGATACATCAGTTGAAGAATACACAATTGGGTGAACTCCTAATAGTTTGAACAGCTATACCCAGAGGTTTCTAATTAATTGATCACCCTGACCTAAAGAAATATTTTCTTACATCCTGAACTCAAGACAATACCTTATCCAATGACTGTAATGAGAATATTCAATGTATATTGATCAAACGTCTGAAAATATGAAGTGGAGATAGAATCTACAAAACATAAAGTCACATATGTGTCAAAAGAAGCTAATATGGTCTTAACTGTATATGGTAGAGTAGTATCCGCAGTGAACATTGGCAGTTCTGATCTCCGCTGATCAGGTCTTATGAAGAACTGAGTTCGATTCTGGGCAGTAAAATTTAAGAAGTTACGAAAAACAAATAAATACAAATTATAATAAAAAAGAACAATGATGATAAGATCTTTGTGTAAATAGTTTTACCTTCTCTAGAAAGTTATATAAACTAATCATACAGGACGTAATCTCTTGAGTCAGCTTTTGTTTGTTTTTTATGAAAGTCACTTAAATGACTGAAAGAAAAGTGGTGCCTTTCTAAAGCCTGACTTCTTGGAGTTACACTGAGATACCAGTCAGGACAAACATGGCAGAATGATGAATGACAAGCTGATTCAATTAGTCATCAGTGAAGGCATGGGTGGGAGAAGCAATACTTTGATATATAAGACCAGCACTTGAACAAATGTGAAACACTCACAAAGGAGTCTCATCAATACCTAGACCTTCCAGGGGCAGGAAATCCTCCAGTTGCGCAGGTAGAAAATAATTGATCACTGGAGTTTCCATATCAGTGCTAATGTGACTTCCTTTATATCTCTTAGTTGATGACCCTACAGAACTTGAGGCTACAAAAAAGCATACCAAAATTCATTAAAATAAATAAACAGAAAACTCACAAACTAAATCTTTATCAACTGCAATGTTGAAAATAATACTGAAAATCTGAGAAAGATATAAATATGCATTTGTTCCAAAACTCAAAATGAAGTTCAAAGAAAGAAAGCAGGAACTATATGTGGCTATGGACCAGATAGAAATAGATTGGTGGAAGGAAGTTGTTAAGTAAATGGTTCTATTCTAAGAAGTTGCTGTCAGACTTCTTTTTTAATCATGGTCATTGGTCAGGTTCCTTCTAGTAGATTTTAAGACACTAGATAAATTTAAAGATCAGCTGAGATCATACAGTTTCACAGTGATGTAAATAGAAATAGTCTACTCAGTAAAAAAAAAAAGTTTACTCGAACTTCTAAAATGCTCAGAAGGTTTTCTTTTTTTTTCAAATGTGCTCAATAGTAATATTTTTTTACTCTCTTAAAGAAACACTATTCATAATTCAGAGATTTTTGTTCCTTGTTTTCTGTTTTTTGACAGTGACAAGGTTGGTTAACCTTGCTTGCCCCTACTCACTTTCACTCAGTCACACGTTTTTACATGTAATATATACTCTATATGGGGCTTCCCAGGTGCTGCAGTGCAGAATCTGCCTGCCAATGCAGAAGACACGAGACCCAGGTTCAATCCCAGAGTTGGGAAGATCCGCTGGAGAAGGACATGGCAACCCGCTCCAGTATTCTTGCCTGGAAAATCCCATGGACAGAGGAGACTGACAGGCTACAGCAGTCCATGGGGTCGCAAAGAGTCAGACACAACTGAGCAATTGAACACGCACATACATGTACTCAATACCTATCTCCTGGATGAATATAAAAGCAATTATTTTTAGTATGTTTATGAAAAGATACTGAATCTGTGAAATTGCTAAGGTTTTCCACCAAAGGTCTTGGCCTTACTCTAGAAAATATTTTTTTATGGAAATATTAAGATAATTTGCCCCAAAATATAGATTTAGTCAGAAGCATATTGTCTTTTTTTTAGTGGAACACTGTGATTCTACACATCTCTTCTGAGGGCAAGAAAGGAGGAGATAACCCAAGAGAAGATGGAGGTTGTGTCTCCTGCCTTAGGCCTTTTAGGGAGTAAAAGAGATCATTCTTTCATTCAGTACCTGTTCTCCATGTGTTCCTTCCTCTCAGTTTTTATTATAACACACATAGCTTCACTTGCTACCAAACATGTTTAGATATAAGCTCACTTTACATTTCTCATTATCGCTTCAACTCTTTCCAGAGCTCTTGATAAACTTCAAAATACAGTGTCTTATTGTGTCAAGGAAACTTCCATCTGTACAAAGAGTTGTTACCAGTACAACCACAGGGAGTTATTGCTGACGGAAAATGGCTCTTACTTGCTCCTGTGTTTGGATGTGACACCTCTTCTGTCTTGTCACAAGATTTGAAATCAGTGATATATTGATTTCAGTGGCTTTGTTGTTGTTCAGTTACTAAGTCACGTTCAACTCTTTGCGACCCCATGAACTGGAGCACTCCAGACTCCCCTGTGCTTCACTATCTCCCAGAGTTTGCTCAAATTCAAGTCCATTGAGTCGGTGAGGCCATCCAATCATCTCATCCTCTGTCGTCCCCTTCTCCTCCTGCCGTCAATCTTTTTCAGCATCAAGGTCTTTTCCAATAAGTTAGATATTTGCATCAGGTGGCCAAAGTATTGGAGCTTCAGCATCGGTCCTTCCAATGAATATTCAGGGTTGATTCCCTTTAGGATTGACTGGTTTGATCTCCTGGCTGTCCAAGGGACTCTTCAAGAGTCTTCTGCAGCACCACAGTTTGAAAGCATCAGTTCTTTGGCACTCAGCCTTTTTTATAGTCCAACTATCACATCTGTACACGCTTACTAGAAAAACCATGGCTTTGACTATATGAACTTTTGTTGGCAAAGTGATGTCTCTGTATTTTAATGCACTGTCTAGGTTTGTCATAATTTTTCTTCCAAGGAGCAAATGTCTTTTAATTTAGTGGCTGCCAATCAACATCCACAGAGATTTTGAACCCATGAAAATAAAATATGTCACTGTTTTTACTTTTTCCACATCTATTTGCCATGAAGTGATGGGACCTGATGCCATGATCTTAGCTTTTTGAATGTGGAGTTTTAAGCCAGCTTTTTCACTCTCCTCTTTCACCCTCATCAAGATGCTCTTTAGTTTCTCTTCACTTTCTGCCATTAGAGTGGTATCATCTGTATATCTGAAGTTGTTGATATTTCTCCCAGTAATCCTTTTTCCATATTGTGAGTCATCCAGCCTGGCATTTCACGTGATGTACTCTGCATGCAAGTTAAATAATCAAGGCAACAATATACAGACTTGTCATACTCCTTTCCCAGTATTGAACCATCTGCTGCTCCATGTCTGGTTTTACCTGTTGCTTCTTGTCCTGTATACAGGCTTCTCAGGAGACCAGTAAGGTGGTCTGGTATTCCCATCTCTTTAAGAATATTCCACATTTTTTTGTGATCCATACAAAGGCTTTAGCGTAGTCAATGAAACAGAAGTAGATTCTTTTTAATTTTCTTGCTTTTTCTGTGATCTAATGGATGGTGGCAGTTTGATCTCTGGTTCCTGTGCTTGTTCTAAATCCAGCTGTACATCTGGAAGTTCTTGGTTTACATACTGTCGAAGCCTAGCTTGAAGGATTTTGAGCATTACCTTGCTAGCATGTGAATTGAACACAATTGTACAGTAGTTTGAACAGTGTTTGGCATTGCCTTTCTTTGGGATTGGAATGAAAACTGACCTTTTTCAGTCCTGTGGCCAATGCTGAGTTTTCCAAGTTTCCTGGCGTACTGAATGCCAGGAAACTTGCCAGCACTTTCACAGCATCATCTTTTAGCATTTGAAATAGCTCAACTGGAATTTTGTCACCTCCAGTAGCTTTCTTCATAGTAATGCTTCCTAAGGCCCACTTGACTTCAAACTCTAGGATGTCTGGGTCTAGGTGAGTGACATCATTGTCATCATCCAGGTCACTAAGGCCTTTTTTGTATAGTTCTGTGCATTCTTGCCACCTCTTCTTTATCTCTTCTTTTTTTGTTGGGTCATTGCCATTTCTTTTTTTATTGTATCCTTCTTTGCATGAAATGTTCCTTTGGTATCTTCAATTTTCTTGAAGAGATCTCTAGTCTTTCCCACTCTATTGTTTTCCTCTATTTCATTGTTCACTTAAGACAGATTTCTTATCTCCCCTTGCTCTTCTCTGAAACTATGCATTCAGTGGATATATCTTTCCCTTTCTCCTTTGCTTTTGGTTTCTCTTCTTAGCTATTTGTAAAGCCTCCTCAGGCAGCCACTTTGCCTTCTTGAATTTCTTTTTCTTGGGGATGATATGGTCACTGCCTCCTATACAATGTTAGGAACTTCTGTCCATAGTTCTTCAGGCACTCTGTCTACCAGATCTAATCCCTTAAATATATTTGTCACCTCCAATGTATAATCGTAAGAGATTTGATTTAGGCCATACCTGAATGGTCTTATGCTTTTCCCTTCTGTCTTCAATTTAAGCCTGAAATTTTCAATAAGGAGTTCATGGTCTGAGCCACAGTCAGCACCAAGTCTTGTTTTGCTGACTATGCAGAGCTTCTTCATCTTCGACTGCAAAGAATATAATCCATTTGATTTCGGTATAGGCCATTTGGTGATGGTTTACACGTGCCAAGTAATTCATATCCCTGTCTCTGCAAAAGTGTATATTAACTGACATAAGCTACGCTGTTGTTCAATGAAAAAGCTTTTTTTTTTTTTTTTTAACAAACTTGGGCAAACTCCAGTGGTTAGAAATGGCTTTCTTTCCTATCCCCAAAACAAAGAGGTACCATAATAAAAATGGCACATTTCCCAGTATCTTCCCCTCTCTCAAGTTTCATGAATCAAGTTCTCTATGAAACAGTTCTCTTCTCCCTTGTAATATCACACCTCAAAATCATGCCTTCCTTCTCCTTCAGCAGAATATAGTATTTATTCATTAGAGCTAGTGTCTGAAAATATCACTCCTTCAAATGTGAATACCTAATAAATCTAAACTTTCAACCCTCCCAACTGGCTTATTAATGAAAAAATAGGATTCAAGGGAGAAAAGTTTGAAGGCTGGTACCTTGTACTCTTTCAGATAGGAACACTTGGAAAAGCAAAGCACGTCAGTAGTAGAATGCTTTTGGTGGAGTAGTGTTTAGTTAGATATTTCTCTGGGTCATCTTTAGAGCTGAGTATGTGTCTTGAGATTCTGTCAAGCTACAGAATTTTCAGTATCAGAGAATGAATGAGTTGGCAGCTTGAAATTATTTAAACTGTAAATGATAAACCCACTAAAACTATGGCTTTACTATATGGATGCATCCTTTCTTTGACTTTGTTTCCAAAATGAAGTCTTGTTATTTTTGAAAAATGATTGTCATACAGAATTATCAAATTGTCACATCAATTTTATAATAATAATATACTTATTTGATAAGGTTAAGTGTCAAATATTTATTCAAGTTTCATAAGAAGCTTTAACTTTTCATAATCACATGGGATATTTGAGAGTTAAAAAAAATAAACCAACATTTAAAATTTGATTTTCATAACTTTCAACCTTATATAAGTACTATATCAATTCCATTGTTACTATCTAAGGAATATTGTAATTGAATACTGCTGCTGCTGCTGGGTCGCTTCAGTCGTGTCTGACTCTGTGCGACCCCAGAGATGGCAGCCCACCAATTTTTTTAAAAAAGAAATGAAAATGTCTCTTGGCATTTTTTATATCAAGTCAAGTGAAATAAATGAAACATGCTAGGCATTATCACAACTATTCTTATTTGGAGGCAAACTGTTTTTTTCACATAAGATATTTAAAGAGAGGTTTATTTGAGATAAGCTTCAGTATATTGGAGAAAAAAGGAAGTAACTTGGAAATACTTGTAGCAGAGTATATAAATATTACCTGAAGCAGTTTTATTGCTAATTCTATTTTTTTGAGGAAAAAAATAACGTCATTTAAAATGATTATCTCATCTAGAGTTTGTCAAGATAATTATTCTTCAAATCACCCCTAAGTATTTATGTTGTCCTAGCCTTCCATAAATATTCTAGACAATAAATGAAGTATTCAAAAACTTTGTAGAATAACCAATACCTTCAATTTGGAAGAGTCACTCAGTCTACACAGAAATCCTTCCATAATATTTCTAATGACCTATCATGTAAAATGAGCTTTGAAAACCTTGATAGAAGAGAAAAACTGTATCCTGGGACAGACAGGCATGACATTAACAATTCAGATCTCACTATAGCATTCAGATCTCACAATTTATTCACAGAGGGAGTAAAATCTGTGTCCCACTAACTCATCAGATCCTAGTTCTTCCTCATGGGTCCACTTTTTAAAAGCTTAATTTCTCTTCCACATGACCCAGTGTTTTTGGAAAAGCTGTTATTTCTCACCTGGCTCTTCTAGTCATTAGGTTAAATATCAATTGCTCTTTAAGTATACTTCACATGTTATGATTCAAGTGCCTTTGATCATCATGGAGATGCTCCTCTGTGCAGATTTCATTCAACCTATAATCTATTCAAATTATAATATCCAGAAATGAAAACAAAATTGCAGATAGGAATAAAGGGTAGGCCAGTTTTTATCATACTGGAGATTTATGAAAATGCAATCTAAGAGTGGTCATTATTTATGTATATCAGACTCATATTTATATAAAACTTTTCATTAATTTTTTAACACTCCATATCCACTTTATCAACAAATCCTATCATCTTTTCCTTCAAATAAATCCAGAATTCACAGCAATTTCCCACTATCGTTTAACAATGAGGAATTGAACTTCTTTAGTGCAAGTCACCATCTCTTGTCATGTAGACCATCTGCAACCATCTCTTAATTGGTCTGTTGCAAATCTTATCACCTATAATCTACTCTGCACATGTTGGTATAGTGTTAAAGCATGCCTTATGAAAAGCCAGATCATTTCTGTACTCTACTCAAAACTTTCCAATGACTTTTTTCCCATTGTCAGTGTGAAATTAGATTGTCCATTTCCATTGAAATAATGAGCTCTAGGAAGATGGGGATTTTTCTCTGTAGTTGTTGTATTACCAGTGCATTTAACAGGGGTGGGCACTTAATTATTAATAAATAACAATTAATTGTGACTAAGATAATAAAATGATTTTCATAATTGCTGCTATACCTAAGCCATAGCTCTTTCAACTGTTGTGCCAGATTTAATTGATGGACATTGTTGAGTTTCATCTTGCATATAGAACTGTACCTTAAAAAAACAAGACTATCAATTTATACAGAAATTTATATAATAAGCCATTTGGATAACATTCAAAACCCAATATATTTTCCTGTATTGTAATAAAACTCAATTAGGAAATACAGTGAAAGGCTTCTCATTCATAATACTAATGGAAAATATAATTAGCTTAGCAAGAAACTTTACAAGAAATATAAAAACTTGTATCACAGAACTACAAAATTGTACTTATGCACAAAAATGACTTTCAAAAGTGGAAAAATATGATATGTTCTTTTATAAATACTGTAAAGCTGTCAATTTCTCAATAGCCAATTCATAAATCAAATGAAACAAACTATTATACACCAATAAGATGTTCAAGATAATGTGAAGAAATCTATTACCTCTGCTTTGGAAAATTGTCCTTCAGAATATTAATTTAAGGCAAGTCTTAAAAAGCAGAAATTTTAAAGAATTAAGCCAATTAAGAGAAGTCTAGGCCTACTAGATAGCAGGGGACATTTATTGTTTAACCAAATGAAACATAATTAAAATTTTAAATCATCATTTTAGAGTTCACCATCATTTTAGACTCTCATTTTCTTTGTTCATAATTTTTCAACCAATAAATAAATATCCTTCTAATTTTCACAAAACCAGTGTGAATCATAACCACGTTTCTAAAAGTGTTTTAATACTTTAGCCATCATACAAACTGTGCAAATCACTGGCAAAATGTTGATTCTGACAATCTTTGATATGGCTCTATTATGAGTTTTCCTTAAAACTGAAACTCATTCAGCTCTTTTCTGAATATTTCTGAGAATAAATTTAAAACATGGCTTTTTGTTTAGATATTTTGATTTCATTTTCTATACTGCTTTAATGTATATTTTATATAGTGAGTATATATATATATATATTTGTATATATATATATACAAATAGGAGAAGGCAATGGCACCCCACTCCAGTGCTCTTGCCTGGAAAATTCCAAATAATTCCAAATAATTCAATTTTTATAACATCTATTTGCTACATCCCCAAATTTCTATAAATAGTTTATAGAAAGTTGTCTTAAACTTATGACAATGTTGAAACATTATTTCTTTATCATATTTTCAAACTAAAAATACATGTTATATATGATACTGATGCATTTAGTCAAAAATTGTTTATTTTGCCTGTTCAAATGTGTCCTAGTCATCACTGATTCATTTTTATTATTGCACTAAAGCATTCTTTTAACAATATCTTCTAAATGCTTCTCATACACTGGCTTGAAACTCCGCAGTCACTTTGGCTTCTGGTTTTTGGATTTGATTTATCGCCTATCTTCTGGAACCTCTCTCAATTTCCATGTCTCTCTAAAAGTCCTGTCCTTGTTTCAGTCATCTTGGTTAAGTAGATTTAGAGTGCCCTGAGCTATAATTGCAAACTTTATTTGACTAAGCTTTCTTTGGCTTTCGTATTCTTCTTTCATAACTTCCTGATATGTGCTTTGTTTCAAGTTTACATTATCGTCATACCAACTTAACATATTTCACCAGGATTAACACTTCTTTAGGAATTTCATGTAAAATTAGCTAAAGAATTGTAGCAACAATATTTCTATTTACAGATGTCTTCGGAGGAATGCGGGAGACCCGGGTTTGATCCCTGGGTCAGGAAGATCCTCTGGAGAAGGAAATGGCAACCCACTCCAGTATTCTGGCCTGGAGAATCCCATGGACAGAGGAGCCTGGTGGGCTACAGCCCATGAGTTGCAAACAGTGGGACACGACTGAGCAACTTCACTTTCACTTTTCACTTTCAGAGGAATTAATCAGTTTACCAGAAAAGGAAGTCATTGAGCATGTGGGATTCATTTATGCGATTCACCTCATTGAAGAATTTCGCCAAGCCTTTATTTTTGCCAAAGAGGACACTGTATTATTGGAGATGATCATGAGAATAAGATTTAAAACTTGGTTTTAACCTTCATGTATTCCTACCATGTCTCTCATAACACATTACAATATCCTACAGGTGGTGAGCTTACATTCACACACACGGTGAACATGCACCTTTGACTCTTCAGGAAAGCCCCAGATTTAATTAAGTCATTATAGGATCCAATAATAAAAGGGAGAAATAAATCTAATAGAAAGAAAGATTAGTAAAAGTTTAATAAACAAATAAAAGTGACATTGTGGTTAAACAAAGTAGCAAAACATTTTTATTCTTTTCATTCTTTTTGCTTTATTTTTAATAGGAATTATAACATATTGCTTCTGTGAGAATTCTTGTTCCATTTATGTTTATATGTATGTGTGCATGTATGAAAATTTTACATTATACACAGCGGGATAAAGAATGTTCTTTATTTAGGTATCAGAAATATATATTTAAGTATAATAATAGCCATCCATTTTTATTGACGTATAGTTGATTTAAAAATTATATTCGTTTCAAGTGCGCAGCATAGTGACTCAGCATTTTTATAGACTATACTCCATTTAAAGTTATTACAAAATAATGGCAATATTCCCCTGAGCTATCCAATATACCCCTGTAGCTTATTATTTTAAAATAGTAGCTTGTATCTATTAACACCCTACCCATATCCTGCTCTTTACCCCTCCCCTTTTCCCACTGGTAACTATTACTTTGTTCTCTATATCTGTGAATACGATCCTGCTTTGTTACATTCATTCATTTGCTATTCAATTTTTTAAGATTCCACATATTACATGAAGTATTTGTTTCTATCTGTCTGCCTTATTTCACTAAGCTTGATACCCCTTAGGTCCATTTAGGTTGTTGGAAATAAGTTTCATTCTATGGCTGAATGACGTATACACATACAGCTTCTGTGTAGCTTCATCTGTCGATGCACAGAGGTTTCTTCCATATCTTGGCTACTGTACATAATGGTGCTATGAACATTGGAAAGCATGCACATTTTCAAACAATGTTTTTGTTTTTTTTGGATATACACCTAGGAGTGGAATTGCTAGATCATGGGAGTCTAATTTTAGTTTTTTGAGGAATCTCCATATTCTTTTCTATAAATTGGCTATACCAGTTTACATTCCCAAAAACAGTGTACTGGAGTTCCCTTTTCTCCACATCCTCCACATTTGTTATTTGTAGATGTCTAATGGTCAGCAAGGCCCGCCAAAGCCATTGACTGGATCACAACGAACTGTGGAAAATTCTTAAAGAGATGGGAATACCAGACCAGCTGATGTGCCTCCTGAGAAATCTGTATGCAGGTCAGGAAGCAACAGTTAGAACTGGACATGGAACAATAGACTGGTTCCAAATCAGGAAAGGAGTACATTAAGGCTGTATATTGTTACCCTGCTTATGTAACTTCTATGCAGAGTACATCATGAGAAATGCTGGGCTGGATGAAGCAAAAGCTGGAATCAAGATTGTGAGAGAAATGTCACTGATGTCAGACATGCAAATGATACCACCCTTATGACAGAAATTGAAGAAGAACTAAAGAGCCTCTTGATTAAAATGAAAGAAGAGAGTGAAAAACTTGGCTAAAAACTCAACATTCATAAAACTAAGATCATGGCATCTGGTCCCATCACTTCATGGCAAATAGATGGGGAAACAGTGGAAACAGTGACAGACTTTATTTCTCTGGTCTCCAAAATCACTGCAGATGGTGACTGCATATGATAAATAGCCATGTTGAGCATTGTTTCATGTGCCTTTTGGACATCTGTTTGTCTTCTTTGGAAAAATGACTATTCAAGTCTTATGCCCGTTTCTTAGTCTGGTTATGTTTTTTTTTTCTTTTTTTTATATTGCATAGTATGAACTGTTTATATATTTTTGTTATTAACCTCTTATTGGTCATATCTCTTGCAAATATTTTTCCTCATTCAATAGATTGTTTTTTTGTTTTGTCATTTGTTTCCTTTGCTGTGCAAAAGATTTTAAGTTTAATAAAGTCACATGTATTTGTTTTTTCCTTTGGAGGGAGACCTGGTAAATATTGCTGTGATTTATGTCAAAGAATGTTCAGTCCATATTCTTTAACAGGAATTTTATGGTTTTGTATTTTATGTTTAGGCATTTAATCCATTTTGTGTTTATTTTTTTCTATATGGTGTGAGAAAATATTCTAATTTCATTCCTTTTCAAGTAGCGGTTCAGTTTTCCAGAAACCGTTTGTTAAAGAAACTGTCTTTTCCCTACTGTGTTGAGTATGCTCTCGTCTCCATTGTCATGGATTAATCGAGCATTAAGTGCATGGGTTTAATCTGACTCCCTGCTCCATTTATCTACATGTCTGTTAGTGCCAGGACCATGTTGTCTTGCAAACTGTAGCTTTGTAGTACAGGCTGAAGCCACAGAGTGAGATGCCTTCAGGGTTTTCTTTCTCAGAAGTCTTTGGAGTTTGTGGTACTTCTATATAAACTTTATGTTTATTTGTTCTAGTTCTGTGAAAAATGTCATGTGTATTTTGATAGGGATTACATTGAATATGTAGGTTGCTTTGCATAGTATAGGTATTTTAATAATATCAATCTTCCAATTCATGAACAAGGGATATTTTTCCATTCTTTTTGTATCATCACAATTTCCTTATGGTGACTGCAGCCATTAAATTATAAGACACTTGCTCTTTGGAGAAAAATTATGACCAACCTGGACAGCATATTAAAAAGCAGAGACGTTACTTTGGCAACAAAGGTCCTTCTAGTCAAGGCTATGGTTTTCCAGTGGTCATGTATGGATGTAAGAGTTGGACTGTGAAGAAAGCTGAGTGCCAAAGAATTGATGCTTTTGAACTGCGGTGTTGGAGAAGACTCTTGAGAGTCCCTTGAACTGCAAGGAGATCCAACCAGTCCATCCTAAAGGGGATCAGTCCTGGGTGTTCATTGGAAGGACTGATGCTGAAGCTGACGGTCCAATACTTTGGCCACCTCATGTGAAGAGCTGACTCATTTGCGAAGACCCTGATCCTGGGAAAGATTGAGGGCAGGAGGAGAAGGGGATGACAGAGGATGAGATGGCTGGATGGCACCACGGACTCAATGGACATGAGTTTGAGTGAACTCCAGGAGTTGGTGATGGACAGGGAGGCCTGGTGTGCAGCAGTCCATGAGGTCACAAAGAGTTGGACATGACAGTGTGACCGAACTGAACTATCTCCTTTGTTTGATTTCTGTGGCCAGGACTTCCAGTACTATGATATATAGCTGTGGCAAATGTGGGCATCCTTGCCTTTTACAGAAAAAAGCTCTCAGTTTTTACCACTGTACATGTAGCTCTGCTGCTGCTGCTGCCAAGTCGCTTCAGTCGTGTCCAACTCTGTGCGACCCCATAGACAGCAGCCCACCAGGCTCCCCATCCCCAGGATTCTCCAGGCAAGAACACTGGAGTGGGTTGCCATTTCTTTCTCCAATGCATGAAAGTGAAAAGTGAAAGTGATGTTGCTCAGTCGTGTCTGACTCTTAGCGACCCCATGGACTGCAGCCCACCAGGCTCCTTCGTCCATGGTATTTTCCAGGCAAGAGTACTGGAGTGGCGTGCCTAGGTTTGTAATAAATAATCTTTACTGTGTTGAGACAAGTTCCCTCTAGGTCTTTACAGGTGGTGCTAGTGGTGAAGAACCCACCTGCAGATGC
The DNA here is from genome assembly GCF_029378745.1 of Bos indicus. Lineage (NCBI taxonomy): Eukaryota > Metazoa > Chordata > Mammalia > Artiodactyla > Bovidae > Bos > Bos indicus. The sequence goes on from NC_091766.1 coordinate 105,545,059, forward strand.
AGGAGATGTAAGAGACATGGGTTCTATCCATGGGTGAAAGATCTTCTGAAGGAGGACCCAGAAACCCACTCTAGCTTTGTTGCCTGGAGAATGTGTGGACAGAAGAGCCTGGTGGTCTACAATCTATATGATCACAGAGTTGAACATGACTAAAGTTACTTAATATGCATGCATGTTCCCTCTGTAAACACTTTGATGAGAATTTTTATCATGATTGGAAGTTGAATTTTGCCAGATATTTATTTCTGTGTCTATTGAGATAATCATGTGATTTTTATCTTTTATTTTGTTAATGTGGTATATAATATTGATTGGTTTGAGAATACTGAACCATCCTTGCATCCTTGAAATAAATCCCACTTGATGATTGTGTATGCTTATTTTTATATATTGTTAAATTTGTTGTATATTGCTAATTGGTCCTGAGGATTTTTGCATCTGTATTCATCAGAGGTATTGACTTGTAATTTTTAGCTAGTACCTTTGTCTAGTTTTGTATCAGGATAATTGTGACTTTATAGAATGAATTTGAGAGTGTTTCTTCCTCTTTAATTTTTTGGAATAATTTGAGGATAGATATTAACTCTTCAATATATGTGTAGTAGAATTCCCCTGTGAAATTCTCTATGCCGGGCCTTTATATGCTTGGGTTTTTTAAATTACAAATGCAAATTCACTACTAGTGATCTATCTGTTCAGATTGTTTGTTTATTCCTGATTCAGTTTTGGCAGATTGTATATTTCCAGAAACTTGTCCATTTCTTCTAGGTTGTCCAATTGTTTGTGTATAACTAATTGTAGTAATTTCTTTTGACTATTTTTATCTCTATGATATCAGTTGTTCTTTCTCTTCTTTTATTTATTTTTGATTTTGATTTTGTTTTGTGGGCAGTTGTCCTCTTTCTTTTTAATGGTGAGCCTGGCTAAAGGTTTATCAATTTTTATTATCTTTTCAAAAAGCCGGCTTTTGCCTTCATTGACTTTTTCTATTGTTTTTTTCTATTTTATTTATTTTCTCTCTGATCTTTATCATTTCCTTCAATCTTTGTTGCTGTTGCTGTTTTAATAGAATGTCCTGTAGGTATGTTACTAAGTCCAACTGGTCTAATGTGTCCTTTAACATTGTTTCCATACTGACTTTCTTTGGGGGTGATCTGTCCATTTTTGTAAGCAGAGTGTTGAAGTCCTACTATTTATATTATGTTATTGTCAGTTTCTCCCTTTTTGTGCATTTATATTTACTTTATATATTTAGGTGCTTCTATATTCGGTGCGTATATGTTAACAACAGTGATATCCTCTCCTTGTATTGATTCGTCATCATTATATAATGCCTTTGTTTTAAAGTCTATTTGGTCTGATATGACTATTGCTACCCTCAGTTTCCTTTCATTTCCACATGCATGAAATATGTATTTTCATCTTCTCATTTTCAGTCTGAAAATATAATCAATAGTATTATATTAAGAGTATAATCAGTGATTATATAATATAATCAGTGTTTTGTTTTTTTTTTTAGTTTTTGTTTGTCTGAGAAGCTTAATCACTCCTTATATTCTAAATGATCATCTTTCTGGGTAGCATATCCTAGATTGCATGTTTCTTCATTTTGAGAGAATTAATTCTTAAGTAAGTTGATAAAGAGTCCTGGGCCCTTAAGGAGGAAGGGGTCTGGGATTTTCAATGAGGAGAAAGGAACAGACTTTCTTTTTTTTTTCCCTACATTCCTTGCTCTTATTCACATAAAATGTTTTTTCTTTAAGTCCAGACCTAATGACTCAAGTTTTCCTTAAGCTCTGTACTAATGGACTGGAATGGGTGAATTTAACTCAGATGACCATTATATCTACTACTGTGGGCAGGAATCCCTTAGAAGAAATGAAGTAGCCATCATAGTAAACAAAAGAGTTTGAAATGCAGTACTTGAATGCAATCACAAAAACGACAGAATGACCTCTGTTTGTTTCCAAGGCAAACCACTCAATATCACAGTAATCCAAGTCTGTGCCCTGACCAGTAATGCTGAAGAAGCTGAAGTTGAACTGTTCTATGAAAACCTACAAGACCTTCTAGAACTAACACCCAAAAAAGATGTCCTTTTCATTACAGGGGACTGGAATGCAAAAGTAGGAAGTCAAGAAACACCTGGAGTAACAGGCAAATTTGGCCTTGGAGTACGGAATGAAGCAGGGCAAAGGCTGATAGTTTTGCCAAGAAAATGCACTGGTCATAACAAACACCCTCTTCCAACAACTCAAGAGAAGACTCTGCACATGGACATCACCAGATGGCCAACACTGAAATCAGATTGATTATCTTCTTTGCAGCCAAAGATGGAGAAGCTCTATACAGTCAGCGAAAACAAGACCAGGAGCTGACTGTGGCTCAGACCATGAGCTCCTTATTGCCAAATTCAGACTTAAATTGAAGAAAGTGGGGGAAACCACTAGACCATTCAGGCATGACCTAAATCAAATCCCTATGATTATACAGTGGAAGTGAGAAATAGATTTAAGGGACTAGATCTGATAGACAGAGTGCCTGATGAACTACGGATGGAGGTTCATGACACTGTACAGGAGACAGGGATCAAGACCATCCCCAAGAAAAAGAAATGCAAAAAGCAAAATGGCTGTCTGAGGAGGCCTTACAAATAGCTGTGAAAAGAAGAGAAGCAAAAAGCAAAGGAGAAAAGGAAAGATATACCCATTTGAATGCAGAGTTCCAAAGAATAGCATGGAGAGATAAGAATGCCTTCCTCAGTAATCAGTGAAATGAAATAGAGGAAAACAATAGAATGGGAAAGACTAGAGATCTCTTCAAGAAAATTAGAGATACCAAGGGAACATTTCATGTAAAGATGGGCTCAATAAAGGATAGAAATGGCATGGACCTAACAGAAGCAGAAGAGAGTAAGAAGAAGTGGCAAACATACACAGAACTGTGCAAAAAAAATCTTCACGACCCAAATAATCACAATATTGTGATCACTCACCTAGAGCCAGACATCCTGGAATGTGAAGTCAAGTGGGCCTTAGGAAGCACAAACAAAGCTAGTGGAGGTGATGGATTTCCAGTGGATGTATTTCAAATCCTAAATGATGATGCTGTGAAAGTGCTGCACTCCATATGTCAGCAAATTTGAAAAACTCAGCACTGGCCACAGGACTGGAAAGGTTAAGTTCTCATCCCAATCACAAAGAAAGGCGATACCAAAGAATTCTCACAATTGCACTCATCTCACATGCTAGCAAAGTAATGCTCAAAATTCTCGAAGCCAGGCCTCAGTGATACGTGAACTGTGAACTACCATATGTTCAAGCTGGCTTTAGAAAAGGCAGAGGAACCAGATACCAAATTGCCAACATCTTTTGGATCATTGAAAAAGCAAGAGTATTCCAGAAAAACTTCTACTTCTGCTTTATTGACTATGTCAAAGCCTTTGACTGTGTGGATCACAACAAACTGTGGAGAATTCTGAAAGAGATGGGAATACCAGACCGCCTGACCTACCTCTTGAGAAATCTGTATAAAGGTCAGAAAGCAACTGTTAGAATTGGACATGGAACAACAGACTGGTACCAAATAGGAAAAGGAGTATGTCAAGGCTGTATATTATCACCCTGCTTATTTAACTTATATGCAGAGTACATCATGTGAAATCCTGGGCTGGATGAAGCACAAGCTGGAATCAAGATTTCTGGGAGAAATATCAATAACCTCAGATATGCAGATGACACCACCCTTATGGAAGAAAGTGAAGCAGAACTAAAGAGCCTCTTGATGAAAGTGAAAGAGGAGAGTGAAAAAGTTGGCTTAAATTCAACATTCAGGAAACAAAGATCATGGCATCTGGTTCCATCACTTCATGGAAAATAGATGGGGAAACAGTGGAAACAGTGACAGTCTTTGTATTTGGGTGCTCCAAAATCACTGCAGATGGTGATTGCAGCCGTGAAATTAAAAGACGCTTGGTCCTTGGAAGGAAAGTTATGACCAACCTAGACAGCATATTAAAAATCAGAGACATTACTTTGCCAACAAAGGTTCATCTAGTCAACGTTATGGTTTTTCCAGTAGTCATGTATGGGTGTGAGAGCTGGATTGCAAAGAAAGCTGAGCACCGAAGAATTGATGTTTTTGAACTGTGGTATTGAAGAAGACTCCTTGGCTTTCAAGGAGGTCCAACCAGTCTGTCCTAAAGAAGATCAGTCCTGAATGTTCATTGAAAGGACTGATGTTGAAGCTGAAACTCCAGTACTCTGGCCACCTAATGTCAAGAGCTGACTCATTGGAAACAACCCTGATGCTGGGAAAGGTTGAAGGTGGGAGGAGAAGGGGACGACAGAGGATGAGATGGTTGGATGGCATCATGGACTCTATGTACGTGAGTTTTATCAAGCTCTGGGAGATGGTGAAGGACAGCGAACGTGGTGTGCTCAGTTGGGGTACTGATACTCAATGGGGTAGCAGAGATTTGGACATGACTGAGCAACTGAACTGAACTGCAAGTGTTGCAATATCTGGTTATATTGCTTAATGTAAAATCTATTTTCAAAAATACTAGATTTCATTTATCTTGAATTAACATGAATTATTACAATACACCAGTGTAGCATTTTTTGGTTTTTCTTTACATTTGAAAAATCTCCTCAGAAATGATAAAATTATACCAAGATGGATTTCTTCTTTTCTTCACATTCTCAGGAAATGTAGAAGGTTGAAAATAAATAGAACAGAAAATGGTGAACATTGTATTTTTAAGAGTTTATGTGTGACCTCTGAGTCTAAATTTGTAAAAGATGCATTTATGTTTGTATAACTCTTAATTCACACTTTGTGTTTAAAATCCCGATGATAGACTTTTGTCTAGTGTGACAATAGGGTAACTAGCAATTTCCTATTTCCCCTAATTCAGTTACACTAATGGGTCCCACTCTTATGATGCTAAGATTTTGGTTTATATAGTAATCTACGTGTCTGTCCTTACTCTTTTATATATATATATCAATTTGTGAACTTGTTGAAAATATTTTATACAAATTTCCTTCTTAGTAAGACTCAGACACTGATTAAACTCTATGACCTTCTGCAGGCAACTCTTCTTAGAACTATATATGATGGCAGAAGGTTTCCTCGAGCTTTGACTGTGACAACAGGATATTTTTAATAGTTTAATAGCATATGGGAAAATACGACATTTTAGCACCCTTTTGAGATCCAGGGATAATGTGACAAATCCATCAGAATAATGAACAAACCTCATTGTCATAATCTTCTGCAACCAAATATATTTCTATGTTTATTAAGGATCTCTGTCATATTTGAAAATATTCACAGTTGAAGTGATCACTCCTAACAAAGACAGACTAATTCAGAACCTCTGTGGACTGAGGACACGAGAGTGTTATCAGAGAACTAAGTTTAATTAGAACAAGAGTAAGACCGTGCTTGAGGTGAGAGGGAAAAGAGAAGTAAAGCATTCTTTTTCTTATTTCCTCTAAGATTTGTTAGATTATCCAACAGTTCTTATTTTAAACGGAACAGAATAATTCTTTGTAGAGCTTTGAAACTGCTTTCATGAGATAAACAGCATTGTTCTCACTCATACATTATGTCATGGACAGAGCACTCTGAATAATCAGGAAGGAAGCATACCTTTAAACTTTTCAAAATGTCTGCACGAGAGCATGTCCAGTGTTCTTCTTCAGTACTTTTCTGACCACACTTGTCTCCTGTGTGTTGTGCTGTGCTTAGTCGCTCAGTCATGGACTCTCTGCAACCCCATGGACTATAGCCCACCAGGCGCCTCGGTCCATGGGATTCTCCAGGCAAGAATACTGGGGTGGGTTGCCATGCCCTCCTCCAGAGTCTTTCCCCTTTACATTCTATTAAACCTGTATACTGAGTTGAATAATTGTCCCCTAAAAATATGCCCACATCAAATCCCTGGAACCTGTGGATTTTTGCCTTACTTGGGGAAAGAATCTTCACAAAAGTAATTAAATTAAGGTTCTTGAGGTGAGGAGATCTTCCTGGGAAGGGCCTACATCTAATGACATGGGTGTTTGCGAGAGACACACAGGGAAGGCTTTCTACTAGCAAGGAGAGAAGTTTATACGGAGGTAGGTGAGAGGGGACTGACGTGGCCGTAAGCGAAGGAAGCCAAGGGCTGCTGAGAGTTACTAAAAGCTGGAAGAGGGACGAGGAGATGACTCCCCAGAGCTTCTAGATTCAGACTTCAGCCTCCAGAAACATAAAAGAATAAATTTATGTGGTTTTAAGGTATTCAGTTTGTGGTGATTTGTTATGGAAGCCCTAGAAAACCAGTATGATCATTCAGTATTTCCCTGCAAGCGACTTTGTCATCTCTTTCCTTTTCACACAAAACTGCCAAGGGTTATTACATCCCACAATTAGAATGCTCATCCTTCATCTCTAAGATAATGAAGTTTATCTAACAGAAGCTTCCGGTCATATTAACCCAATCATTTTAGAATCATGTATTTCATGTTCCTGAAAGTACTATGTGATTTTCAAGTGGTACTTATTTTATTTAACAATTAAATATTCTCTCCTTGAATGTGACAAGGAAGAGAAGCAACCATGACTTACTGTAAGATTCATACCTGGCCTTGGCACTACTCATGATAATGGCTATTATCAAACTACTTCCTCCATATCCAAATTTACACACTTTTTTCTGAATTCAGATACAAATACAGTAACTTCTAAGAGTTAGCATTATTTCCTGAGGAATGTAGGAATAGGGTTATTTTGATTTACTCATCATCACAATGACACTTTCATACCCAATTCACAAATGTGTGTGTATAATATATATTATACAATAATGTGTATATACAATCCCATAACTGCTATTTCCTAAATATCTCCCTCTTTCTTCCTCTGTCACCTATCTAAGTATATATGTGTATTTCTAAGTTCCAAGTCCATGTTACAAGTATGGTATAATTTCTATCATATTTAAGAATATATGAAAATTGAAAAGGGAGCAAATGCAAATTACATATGGATGGCTTTTCTTTCTGTAGGCACCACCAATGTTTGTGCTACTTATGCTTGGGAGAAAAAGTTGCAAGCAATAGTACGGATCACCCGGCCACCCCAGTTATATCCTGGAAATAACTACCTCCACCTCACCTTCCTTCCTCACCTTCCAATTTCCTCTCTTTGAACTGCCCCTCATTCCCCTCCAGAGCTTGGAACAGCCTTAGTCTTTGTTTTGTGATGAAGGGTGTCCTGGCAGTTTACTTGGTAATATTGCGTTACTTTTATCATTTCTCTCATGGAGATAGTCTCATATCGTGGAATCCTTAAAGGAGACATAAAACAGGCCTCTGTGTTGCCTTTTTATGGGATTTAGCCCTACTGCAGTGGGATGCCATTGATAGTCTCTCAAACTAAAGAGGTAAGGAGTCTATCCAGGTTATTTGTCATGAGAGCCCTGTGAAACCAGATCATTTTATCTGTGATTAGCAACACAGACAAACTTTTAACAGATTTCTTTTCATTTTTGCATAAAACAGTAAAATATGCAGTTGATCATACAGTCGGAAGATGATGGGGAAGTCGTATAAAATGGTTGTCTGGAGGTAGCCTGATGAGTTCAAATTCCAATTGTACTAGCAGTGCAATCCTAGAAAAACTAGTACATTTGAACACTATCAGTTAACAAGAGCATATTTATTTCACTAGATTGCTGTAAACATTACACAAAATGATGAACATCAAGAACTAAGTATAGTGTCCGATATCTAGTAAGTGTTTCATAAACCAATCTTATGGTCATACAAACAGATGCTGTTGTTTAGCTGCTAAGTCATGTCTGACTCTTTGAGACCCCATGGATTGTAGCCCACCAGGCTCATCCTGGGACTTCCCAGGCAAGATTACTGGAGTGGGTTGTCATCTCTTTCTCCAAGGTATCTTTCCAACCCAGGGCTCAAACTCATGTCTCCTGCTTGGCAGGGGGATTCTTTACCACAAAGCCACCTAGGAAGCCTTATTTCTGACTAAACTATATGAGATGTAATAGAAGGATATGAACCTTATAAAAACAGAGTAAAATATAAGACTGTGTGGCTGTATGTATGTCTTTCTAAGTTCTTCAATTATTTTGGTACACATAAGCAGGCAATTCAAATTCCTCCTTTATTATTGTCTAAACTATTAATTTAGGAATTTAAGCCTTTTTTTTTTTTCCAACATTGCACCACTGTCTTGGAATTATCTTGAATTCCAAATGAAAGAGGCCTGAATAGAAGGATTACTGTATACTCTCCTTTATGAAGGTTAACAATGGAAAGTATACCACATGTCAACTCGTTTTAATTGTATGAAGAATTTTGTTCAAACGTCTTCATAGTATCTAGTCTTAAGCCTTTCAGTTACGCTCATTTTCTCTTCATTATGTTTTTACGGTGTTCTCTAATTTTATTCTTCTAGACCGTTTACGGTTTTCTCACAATAAATATGTGGCCTCGCTCTCCACGGCTGCAATAGGAAAATATACACGTTAATAATGAAATGCCAGTGGCTAATCTTAAGTCTTCCTTAGTTTGCAACAAGCTCTGGATACCTGCTGGGAGGTGCCAGCGGAAACGTGCTGAGATAACAGCTCTGCTCATAGTCCTTTCAGACACACGCTAATTCTACTGTGTTGTGCGATTAAGGAAAGAAAAGACAGGTTCATGACTTGGAAAATTTAAGTAAGGCTTTCTTTTCTCCCCTACTTAAAAAGAAGTAACAACACCTATAAAAATGACTTGCTTGAAAACTACCAGTCTACAATTTCCATTTTAGTAACATGCATTCTTGCAGCTAGGAGGGAGAGAAAACTCCCTTAGTGCCTTAGCTTGTACAAACCATTTGAGCATTTCTACAGATTCTGCCGGCATGTATAAGTAAAAATAAGAAAATCATTTGGACTGGTGAGCAAGTTACAGTCACAGCACTATGAAAATAAAACTAAACAGCAAATCAGTGGTGTGGCTGAGCAACTCGCTTGGGAAGTGACAAACATAAATAGGCTATGGTAGGAAATGAGCTAACGGAGCTAACAGGGAGCCATCCTCCTCCACCTAAGAGAAAGTTATATGAACACTGGTTCATATAACTGCATTACAGTCAGCTGAACACATGCTGCTGCTGCTGCTAAGTCGCTTCAGTTGTGTCGGACTCTGTGTGACCCCATAGATGGCAGCCCACCAGGCTCCATCCCCCCCTTCCCCCTGGGATTCTCCAGGCAAGAACACTAGAGTGGGTTGCCATTGCCTTCTCCAATGCATGAAAGTGAAAAGTGAAAGTGAAGTCACTCAGTCGTGTCCGAGTCTACACGACCCATGGACTGCAGCCCACAAGGCTCCCCCGGCCCTGGGATTCTCCAGGCAAAAACACTGGAGTGGGTTGCCATTGCCTTCTCCAATGCATGAAAGTGAAAAGTGAAAGTGAAGTCATTCAGTCATGTCCGACTCTATGTGACCCCATGGACTGCAGCCCACCACACTCCATCATTCGTGGGGTTCTCCAGGCAAGAGTACTGGAGTGGGGTGCCGTTGCCTCCTCTGGCTGAACACATATCTGTACCTAAATTGTGATCATTGTAAAGGAAATTGGAAAGACTACCTAGCTGCTTGTATTATGGATATCTAACGCACGAATACCAAACAAGTTACCTCTGAAAGGTGCCAAACTCACCAAAGTCCTTTCCAATCTCCAAATATTCAGGATGATTTGATGCATTTCTGAACTGTTCATCCAAACTTGTCAAGGTAGAAAGAGCTAAATACTGAGGTAAGCAGAGCAACTTAGAGAAATAGGACCACTCCGACATTTTTACTTTACACATGTTAGATATGCTGCTGACCTCTCATCAGGAAGCTAAGAGTTAGCACACATGATCTAATTGGCTCAATAACTGACCATTGGTTGGGACTTGTTTTTCCTGCCTTCAGTATTGTTCTTTAATCTTTAACCTGTACAGTTGGCTCTATAATGAGGAAAGATGTTATAACATTATCAAAAATAAGAATAAATAATATTTCTAATTTATATAGTTTATGGGTGAGGATTTCACATTTGATGCAATTGAGAAAAGTCCATTTTTATAGGTTTCTCTGGGGAACTAGAAATACTTTGAAGATACACACTTGATAGTTTGACTATTATAGAGCAAAACAGTATATTTCTACAAAACTTATGTTGGTATCAAACAAATTTATTTACAGAGATGTAAAGTACACACATATGATTAAATTCTAATGTTTCTTATAGTGGCTCTTATTTAAGGACTTTGGAAAGGACAGATGAGGCAGGTGGAAAGAATAGGTTCTGAAAATAAATATTATCACTTGAAGATTTTAGCTTTGTCAGTTGTCACTCTATAAAGCTTTTTCCAAGCTCATTACTTGCCTCTGCTTTTCTGTCCCTTCATCTCCCCATTCCTCTTTTTTCTTTGTTATTTGGTCTTCATCTCTACTCCGTTATTTGAACCTGGAATGCCTTAATTAAATTTTGAGCTGGGAGCCGCTATTGAAGCATCAAGTTTCTTCGTTGCTCTCTAAATTATTAAAAGATGACTTGTCCAGAGCAACATGGTTCAGAAGATTGAATCTGAAGAGAGTAGCAAACGCCATGCTCTTCATGTCACTTTCTATCACTGGAATATGTGCAGCAGATGCTTCATTACTGGTGTTCTCTTCTCTTTATCACTGATGAAGTTGAGCAGCATTAGCCAAGCATGTCATATTAGTTCTTTTTAAACAAATGCATCAGTCTTCTGTTTTCATGTTCTCAGTTCATTACTGGAGTGATGGATTCTTTGTGGGGTTAGGATTCAAATTAGTTCAAAAATCCGGGGGAATGACATTTTGTTACTGCAATTATTTTTAGAGAATAAACAATTAAAGAGATATTTAAAGCTAGATATCACAGTTGAAAATAAAAATATTTATGCTTCTAAATGTAATCTAAAAGAGTATTTTATTAGTTACAACAACTCTGAGCATCAAATTGTCCTTATTGTCCTTCTTACTTTTTAAAAAAATTGTGTTGTTTTCATAATGTTTTTCAAGTAATAAGATACATACATACCTGTTTGGAAAAAAATGCTATTAATAGGACTTTAGAAAAGGTCTAACAAATAAAGAAAATAAAAACTGCACATTATTTTTTAATTTAGAGATTGACATTGTTAGAGTTTTGCATACTTTCTTCAGGATCGTCCTTTTTGTGATAGATTTCATACTGCATCTATTATTTAACATTTTTTCATCTTTGGTTTTCCTTTGAGGTAAAATGTTTTTACTGATATTAAAACCTCAAAATACTCAGTTTATATTGCATAATATTCCACAAGTATCTACACATAGTTAGCTTACTTTATTCTATATTTTATACATTCTGTTAATATCAATTTTAGCTACTGTAAAAAGAATGAGAGAAGAGATCAAGATGGCAGAGTAGGAGGACACAGAACTCATTTCCCACTGTGAGCACTTCAAAAATATATCTACATGTGAAGCATTCCTCACTTAAAACTAGCAAGGGCCTGTCAAAAAGACTGCGACAAGCAGGGCTATACTGCAGGGAATCTGGTAGGAAGGGAAGAGAAGCAATCAGATCAGGACCTTTACCACTGCTTAAGGACAAAGAAAGTGAAAGTCACTCAGTCATGCTCCACTCTGAACTGAACTGAAAAAGGAGAAACATGTCCTCAAGCAAGATGCACAGTTGTTATATAATCAGTCAGTTCAGTTCAGTTCATTTGCTCAGTTGTGTCCAATTCTTTGAGACCCATGGACTGTAGCATGCCAGGCCTCCCTGTCCATCACCAGCTCCCAGAGTTTACTCAAATTCATGTCCATTGAGTTGGTGATGCCATCCAACCATCTCATCCTCTGTCGTCCCCTTCTCCTCCTGCCCTCAATCTTTCCCAGCATCAGGGTCTTTTCCAAGGAGTCAGTTTTTGCATCAGGTGGCCAAAGTATTGGAGTTTCAGCTTCCTTTAGGATGGACTGGTTGGATCTCCTTGCTGTCCAAGGGACTCTCAAGACACACACTCTCAAGACACACACTCTCAAGACACACACTCTCCAACACCACAGTTCAAAAGGATCAATTCTTTAGCACTCAGCTTTCTTTATAGTTCAACTCTCAAATCCATACATGACTACTGGAAAAACTATAGCTTTGACTAGGCAGACCTTTGTAAGCAAAGTAACGTCTCTGCTTTTTAATATGCTGTCTAGGTTGGTCATAACTTTTCTTTTTGTTTTTCTCTTGTTGTTGTTGTTGCTTCCGTATAGTACCAAAGAGAGAGTAGTGCGTGGGTACTTCTATCACACCTGTCTCCAACTGTCTGCACAGGCTCACTAGTGCTCAGTGTCCTGTGCATATGCATGCAGAATATGATGACCAGAACACCCATTACCACTGCTGCTGGGACAGCTAAAACTGGTTATCCAGCTTACAAAAGATTTTATGTTAAAGATCACTGCAGCATGGCTGCAGTCACCATCTGCAGCCCAAAAAAAAGTCTGCCACTGTTTCCACTGTTTCCCCATCTATTTCCCCATGAAGTGATGGGACCGTATATCATGATCTTAGTTTTCTGAATGCTGAGCTTTAAGCCAACTTTTTCACTCTCCTCTTTCACTTTCATCAAGAAGCTCTTTGGTTCTTCTTCACTTTCTGTCATAAAGGTGGTGTCATCTGCATATCTGAGATTATTGATATTTTTCCCAGAAGTCTTGATTCCAGCTTATGCTTCATCCAGCCCAGCGTTTCTCATGATGTACTTTGCATATGAGTTAAATATACAGGGTGGAAATATATAATCTGTTGTTCCATGTCCTGTTCTAACTGTGGCTTCTTTACAGGCATACAAATTTCTTAGGAGGTAGGTCATTTGGTCTGGTATTCCCATCTCTTGAAGAATTTTCCACACTTTGTTGTGATCCACACAGTCAAAGACTTTGGCATAGTCAGTAAAGCAGATGTAGACGTTTTTCTGGAACTCTTGCTTTTCTGATGATCCAACAGATGGCAATTTGATCTCTGGTTCCTCTGCCTTTTCTAAGTCCAGCTTGAACATCTGGAAGTTCCTGGTTCACGCACTGTTGAAGCCTGGCTTGGATAATTTTGAGCATTACTCTGCTAGTGTGTGAGATGAGTGAAATTATGTGGTAGTTTGAGCATTCTTTGGCATAGCCTTTCTTTGCAATTAGAATGAAATCTGGCCTTTTCCAGTCCTGTGGCCACTGGATTAAATATAAGTATGAATTTGGCAATAAGGACTCCATGATCTGAGTCACAGTCAGCACCCAGGCTTGTTTTTGCTGACTGTATGGAGCTTCTCCATCTTTGGCTATAAAGAGTATAATCAATCCGATTTCGGTATTGACCATCTGGTGATGTCCATGCATAGAGTCTTCTTTTGTGTTGTTGGAAGAGGGTGTTTCCTATGATCAGTGTGTTCTCTTGGCAAAACTCTATTAGCCTTCACCCTGCTTCATTCTTTACTCCAAGACCACACATACCTGTTCCTCAAGGTATCTCTTAACATCCTATTTTTGTATTCCATGATTAAAAGGAGGTTTTTGGGGGGTTTTTTGGTGTTAGTTCTAGAAGGTCTTGTAGGTATTCATAGAACCATTCAATTTCAGCTTTCATTAGTGGTTGGGGCATAGCCTTGGATTACTGTAATATTAAATTACTTTGTTCAGTATAATTGTTTTGCTATTTGTTGGTCGTCTGCTTGGCAGCTCTGTTGTGGGGCTAATGGCAACCTCCTCCAAGAGGACTCAGGCAGCAGGCCATTCCTCCCAGGTCTGCTGCAGCCAGAGTCCATGTTCCTGCCGCAGGCCACTGCTGACTCATGCCTCCAATGGAGACTTTCAAACCCTCAAATGCAGGTCTGGCTCAGTCTCTTTTGGAGTTACTGTGTCCCGCTGTGCGTGTTTGTTTATGCCCTCCAAGTGTCTCTGGAGGGTATGAGGTTTGTTTCTAAACATGATTTTGCCCCTCCTACCGTCTTGTTTGGCTTCTCCTTTGCCCTTGGATGCAAGGTATCTTTTTTGGTGAGATCCAACATTCTCCCATCAATGATTATTCACCTTCTAGTTGTAATTTTGGATTTATCACAGATGAGTACATATCCTTCTACTCCTCCATCTTAATGAGTACCTTAAATATATATAGTGGGGTAAATGAAATAATCACCAGGATGATTACAAGTTAGTCATTAAGACAAATTCCTAGCACAACATTAACAGAAAAATGTATCATGAGAGACTGAAATCAATGAATATATCCTAAACTATCTTCCTAAAATTTGAGTCAATGGAGTCTGCATGTAATGGTCGACTTTTAACTGCTACACTACAAGCCTTCATCTAATGGACTATGTTATCATTCTTTACCCAGTTAAAATAAAAGTAGGTCCTGGCCAGAATATTTCATCTGAAAATAATTTAAATCACCATTAAATGTTTGTGTACTTTGATTTCTGTTTTGTAGAAGACACTGGTGCTGATATCTTGGGCTTTTTCGTTGTCTCTTTCTCTCTCTCATTCGTCAGCACTGTCTGCCCTTGATATCTGAGGGAAATGGGTTCTAGGGCCCATCACAGACGCCAAAACATGAAGGTGCTCAAGTCCATTAAGCAGCCCTCTGTATCTGCAAGGTCTGCAACCTGGAGCCCAACCAGCATGAATCACAGAGTTAATGTATGTTCCATGGCAGGTTGAAAGTACAGATGTAGAACCTGGGGACCGAGAGGGCCAAGAATGGGACTGGACTGTTTTCTTCTGTTTTTCCTGTTTTACTGTTTTTGGTATCTTTGGTGCATCCTAAAACTGATCTCCTATGGATTTCAATAAACAGTAGATAGATAGGTATCAGTAGACAGCTATAGCTGTAAATATGGTCCCGGGTTTATGATGGTTCAACTTGTGATGTTTTGGCTTACAGTGGCATGAAAATGATACAAATTCAGTGGAAACCATACTACAGATTCTGAATGTTTATCTTTGCCTGGAGTAGCAGTGAGGTACAGTTGCCAGTCAGCCACCAGATGATGAGGGCAAACGACTGACGCATCTCCAACCATTCTGTCTTTCACTTACAGTAGCCTATTCAGTGAACTGCAAGAACTATTAAATAATCAATATGCAATAAGCTTTGTGCAGACGATTTTGCCCTACTGTAGACTGATGTAAGTCTTCTGAGTACGTTTAAAGTGGTCTAGGCTAAACTACCATGTTTAGTAGATTAAGTGTGTTAACTTCAGTTTTAGTTTAATATTTTCAACTGAAAGGTCATTAACCCCATATATAGAGGGAGATTTATATAAAAATATTTATTAAATATATACCAATTTTATCCATTCAAATCCTTTTTTTGAAATATATATGTATTACTGAAGTATAGTTGAGTTACATTGTTTCAGGTACACAGAGGTGATTCAGTTATACAAATATGCCTATGTATTTTTGAAATTATCTTCTATCCTAGGTTATTACAAGATATTGACAATATAGTTCCCTATGCTATACAGTAAACCTTTGTTGCTTGTTGAATATCTATTTTTTAATTGGAAATCTAGCATTCTATTCATACTAACTCAAACAAGTGGAATCAAAATGTCATAAATTTTTAGTTAGGCAAAAATTCAGAAGTTTTCTAAGATATGTATATATTATGCATATATATATGTGTGTATGTATGTATGTATACAAAAGTTTTCCTACTGCATTTGATAAAGACTTGAGAAAGAACATCAAAAAAAAAAAAGGAAGAGATGGAGAAATTGAAGAACATAAACAATAAAATGTGAGCACTGAATATGAAATAGAAAAAGTTAAACAAATTAGAAAAAGGAAAAAAATTCTCTTATAGTCTAGTTGCTTTAAACATGACTTCTCATTAGAAACATATCTGGAGCTCTGGAGGAAAAAAGCAATACCTGAGCATTTGTATTTTTAAAAAAATTCAAGATAAGTCTGATATGCATCTGGATTTTAAATAGTGACTGCAGTTTTTTCTATTAGACCCTAGTTTTGGTGATATCAGTTCAGTTCAGTCGTGTCCGACTCTTTGCGACCCCATCAATCGCAACACACCAGGCCTCCCTGTCCATCACCAGCTCCTGGAGTTCACTCAAACTCATGTCCATGACCAATCATGATACATTGGTATTAAGTGAGTAATAGTTACATAATCCGGAGAGGGCAATGGCAACCCACTGCAGTACTCTTGTCTAGAGAATCCCATGGATGGAGGAGCCTGGAAGGCTACAGTCCATGGGGTCACTAAGAGTCAGACACGACTGATGCGCCTTAGCAGCAGCAGCAGCAGTTACATAATCACAAGTATAAAAGATGTTTATCAGTTTTCCCTATCAATAGCCAGACAATAACCCATTGTACGAGACAGCAAAAGAGACACTGATGTATAGAACAGCCTTATGGACTCTGTGGGAGAGGGAGAGGGTGGGAAGATTTGGGAGAATGGCATTGAAACATGTAAAATATCATGTATGAAACAAGATGCCAGTCCAGGTTCAATGCACGATACTGGATGCTTGGGGCTAGAGCACTGGGACGACCCAGAGGGATGGTATGGGGAGGGAGGAGGGAGGAGGGTTCAGGATGGGGAACACATGTATACCTGTGGTGGATTCATTTTGATATTTGGCAAAACTAATACAATTATGTAAAGTTTAAAAATAAAAAAAACTAGGACTTAAAAAAAAAAAAGATAAGTACCATTGCAAGTCATAATGGGAGCATGATTAACTTAACAATATAAAATAATTACATGCAATTTGGGGGAGGGGAATGTCAAGCAAAGTGTGTGGTAAGTGGAAATGCATACATGCGTATTTTTTTATTCACCCAGCCAGTCTATGTCCTTTTGTTGGTGCATTTAATTCATTTACATTTAAGATAATTATCAATATGTATGATTCTATTACACTTTTCTTAATTGTTTAGGTTTATTTTCTGTAGGTCTTTTCCTTCTCTTGTGTTTCCTGCCTAGAGAAGTTCCTTTAGCATTTGTTGTTAGTCTGGTTTAGTGGTACTAAATTCTCCTAACTTTTGCTTTTCTGGAAAACTTTTGATTTCTCCATCAAATCTGAAGGAGAGTCTTGCTGGGTGGAGTATTATTGGTTGTAGGCTCTTCCCTTTCATCACTTTATATATATCCTACCATTCCCTTCTGACTTGTAGAGTTTCGGTTGAAAAATCAGTTGATAGCCTGATGGGAGTTCCCTTGTATGTTATTTGTTGTTTTCCCCTTGTTGCTTTTACTATTTTATCTCAGTCTTTAATTTTTGTCAGTTTGAGTAATGTATGTCTCAGTGTGTTCCTCCTTGTGTTTATCCTGCCTGGGACTCTCTGTGCTTCCTGGACGAGGTTGACTATTTCCTTTCCCACGGTCAGGAAGTTTTCAGCTATTATCTCTTCTAATATTTTCTCAGGTCCTTTCTCTCTCTTATCTTCTGGGACCCCTATAATGCAGATGCTGGTATGTTTAATGTTATCCCAGACGTCTCTTAGATTGTCTTCATTTCTTTTAATTCTTTTTTCCCTATTCTGTTCTGTGGCAGTGGACTCCACCGTTCCAACCTCCAGGTAATCTATCCATTCTTCTGCCTGACTTATTCTGCTATTGCTTCCTTCTAGTGTATTACTCATCTCTGTAGGCTTGTTCTTTAGTTCTTGTAGGTCTTTGGTAAGCATTTCTTGCATTTTCTCAACCTTTGCCTCCATTCTTTCCCCCAAGATCCTGGATCATCTTCAAAATCATTACCTGAAATCTTTTTTCTGGAAGGTTGCCGATCTACTTCATTTAGTTGTCTTTTTTTTTTTTTAATCTTCTCCCTTCATCTGGGATGTAACATTCTGCTTTTCCATCATGATTAGCTTTATGCAATATGGTTTTGATTGTAGCCTCTATGAGACTATGCTTCTTGCGTCTTCGGTCTGCCCTTTGATGGTTGAAGCTAAGAGGCTTGTGTAACTTCTTCATGGGAGGGACAGGGAAAAATCAGACCCTGCTCGGTTCAGTTGAGTTCATTCACTGTGTCCAACTCTTTGCGACCCCATGAATCGTAGCATGCCAGGCCACCCTGTCCATTACCAATGCCTGTGGTTTACCCAAAATCGTGTGTATCGAGTGGGTGATGCCATCCAGCCATCTCATCCTCTGTCGTCCCCTTCTACTCCTGCCCCCAATCCCTCCCAGCATCAGGGTCTTTTCCAATGACTCAACTTTTCACATGAGGTGGCCAAAGTACTGGAGTTTCAGCATCAGCATCAGTCCTTCCAATGAAAACCCAGGACTGATCTCCTTTAGGATGGACTGGTTGGATCTCCTTGCAGTCCAAGGGACTCTCAAGAGTCTTCTCCAACACCACAGTTCAAAAGCATCAATTCTTTGGCTCTCAGCTTTCTTCACAGTCCAACTATCACACCCATACATGACCACTGGAAAAACCATAGCCTTGACTAGACGGACCTTTGTTGGCAAAGTGATGTCTCTGCTTTTGAATATGCTATCTAGGTTGGTCATAACTTTCCTTCCAAGGAGTAAGCGTCTTTTAATTTCATGGCTGCAGTCACCATCTGCAGTGATTTTGGAGCCCAAAAAATAAAGTCTGACACTGTTTCCACTGTTTCCCCATCTATTTCCCATGAAGGGATGGGACCAGATGCCATGATCTTAAGTTTTCTGAATGTTGAGCTTTAAGCCAACTTTTCACTCTCCTCTTTCACTTTCATCAAGAGGCTTTTTAGTTCCTCTTCACTTTCTGCCATAAGGGTGATGTCATCTGCATATCTGAGGTTATTGATATTTCTCCTGGCAATCTTGATTCCAGCTTACAAGAAAATCAATGTGATACTAGATACATAAAAAATGGAGGAAGGGAAGAAAGGGAGAAAGAAAGGAAGACGAAAGAAGGAAGAAAGAAAATTCTTTCAAGAGCTTAAATAACCCTTCTGTTAAATGGGTATTCCTCAGGCAATTAAGACAGAAGTGTGCCATCTATCTTGATTTTTACCCTCTGAGATATTCTTCACCCACTTTTATACCTAAATTTAACTTTAAAATTAGCCATAGATGATATTTCTTTACCTAAAAATTCCATGTATGTAACTGGAACCGTACTACCTTTTAATCCCTGTGAACTTGCTGTTTTCTTCCTTGAATGAAAGGAATAGTTCAAATGTGGCTGAAGGACCTGTACACAGCAAAGAAAGAATTTCTTCTTTCCCCCTCTGTCATTATATAGTGGGCATGCAAATGCACAGCCAAGAGCCTACATTTTAAGTTTAATTTCCCTTCAAAATGAAGAATGAGAATTGTGTCTTTATTCTATGAAACATAGTTTCAGAAAACTTGGAATGAGAACACAATTTCCCTAAGATTCAGACATAAATTGAGGTTAATAGTTGAATTTTTAATAGAGTTTCATGTCTTAAGTTCTACATACAGCAGCTCATACAGATCAAAAGATCTCATTCACTTAAGAGGAGATATACCCTCTAAAAATAAGTCAGTTGTTTCAGGTTAGAATTAATTTCTGGTCTTTATAAATGTCCTAGGAATTCCTCAGATTAAGTTGTTTGTTAAACACAAATTCTTTCATTCAGTTTTTTTCCCTTCCAAATGGAGATTATGCTATTATTAAAATGCAGATGAATAAAATAAAGACTGCCCATTTTCAAAGGGGACTCCCTCTTAAAAACAGAACTGGAACTCAACTTATAAGCTATTTTGGGGTGTTTACTATATGTCTGTGCTGCGCAACACACTATATGCACAATTATGCCAGGTTTAATGTTAAAAAAATAAAGCCAAGGAGATAGGGTCTAGGCTCATTCCCACTTTGCAGCATTTTTCAGTTGAGAAAACAGGCACAGAGAGTCTAGTTAGTTGGCTTAAGGTCTCTCAGATTGTACGTGGTGAAGGAAGAATGTATATGCTAGCCTCTGGCACCAGAGCCTAATATTAATCTCTATGCGGCTCCTTGATAAAAATAGATTTAGATTAGAGTCTTTCAATACACGTAAAGATGATTTCATAAATACCTTAATAGATTGTTATTTTCTATGTTGTCCTCAATAAACATGTAAATAAAAAGAATCTGAGACTTTCTAGATCAATATGTTAAAGAGACTAGGGGATAACAGGGAATGAAAGAAATCAAATCATATTTTGATTTACACCCTTTTAACTATTTCTTGAAGAAAAGAACAATAGATGCTTTCATATATGCTTCATTAACATTGTATACTATTATAACTCTCAATATATAAAAATAATTATTTGTGCCAGCTTAAAAAAATAATGTTATGGACTTTCTCTTGATCCTATAAATATTTTCATATTGAAATCAATAAACATTTAAAATTATATAATTAGCTTGAATTCAAACAACATACAGCAAAAATATGAAGTTTCACATTAGAAGTTAATATAGAAGTTGAAAATAAGCTTTATCTGAATGCTTTAAGTTTTTAAAAATTAATTTAAAAATTAATTTCACTTTTTTTTTTACTTTAGTTTGTCAGCACCAAGTATTTTAGGTTTTAATACATGGCAGTTATGAGCTAAACTAGGTTAATCATTATAATTTTCTAAATAGAAATCCACCTAAATTGATATTTGATCCCCCCCCAACTTTTTTTTTTTTTTTTTTCCTTTCTTCGGTTGTAGCATCACCTCTCTGTGAAATCTGAATTTATCTCAATGGACCACTCCTTTGATAAATGACTTTTACAGTAAAAATGTTTCTAAGTGTTAATATAAACAATACATTCATTTCAATTTTAAAGAAATGTCAGGCTATTAAATGAAAGCAAATCAGTGTGTTGAGCAACTTCTTTTAATCACTTCATACTCCTGTCCAGACTTGCTTCTTTCTGTAAAGGTCACTAGCTAGGAGAAGCAAATTACTTTAACAACTATCTCAGGAAAAAAGGATATATTTATTTGAACAAGGATATATGTAAAACTTGTTAAGTGTTTAATAGCAAATAATTCTATAGCAATTTCAGAAATAATCTTATGCAGTTAGCATTGAAGAAATATATATATATATATATATGTATGTATGTATTTAAATGTTGTATTCTTCAATAGTTATATCCTTCTGTGTTGTATTCTTTTATTCTTCTCAAGAGTTCACTGAGATATTCGATATTTGGTTATAGCAGTGAAAGGAGAAACATGACCACCTAGAAAAATTAACTGTTACCAGTCTCGGTAGAGTCACTTCACAAAACTTCAGTCGAGCACATATTATGAGAGAGCACATGGATATCTGGACCTGCAGGTAAGAAACTGGATATCTGCACAGACCAAGACTCCTGAGCTCATCCAACAGGAGGCGTTTACCAACTGAAGTGAATTACAGAAAAAAAGGAAAAAGAAAACTAAAATGTTTAATATGCTTATTTAACAAGGACCTAGAAAAAGTTTGTAACCCACTTGCATGTGAATATAGACTAATTGTAATGGGCCCTGGGTTAATATAGATTACCACAAGCATAGTGTCTGCTAACTAAAAAGCTTCAAGGTAGAAGATTTCTTACTGTACTGATGCTGATGTCCCTTCTTCTTGAAAGATAGAAACAGAAGTATTGGCCTCTCTAGTGGGAGACTGACCCGTGAACCAGAAAGTGACTCTGAGCCCTTTTAACCATCAGCCTTATAATTCTGGGCAAGTCCTTTAGTTTCTCTTGATATCATCTGTAAAGGGCTTGCCAGGTGGCTCAGTGGTAAGGAGCCCACCTGCCCATGCAGGAGATGTAGATTTGATTCCTAGGTTGGGAAGACTCCCTGGAGAAGGAAATGGCAACAGTTGTTGCCTGGGAAATCCCATGGGTGGAGGAGCCTGGTGGGCTACAGTCCATGGGTTTGCAGAGTCAGATATGGTTTAGCAACTAAACAACAATAATACATAAAAGTAGAGGTTGGGGACTTCAATATATAATTCTTATAGTTCTTTTGGGTCTAAAAACCAGGTGATTCAATATATTTTTTACTAGATTTCTTTCAGTAAAGCACATGTTACAGAAATTGACTCCAGTTTTTAAATATAAATACATACAGGGTTTGTATATATCCATATATATGTATATATAAGACACATATCATCTGCATACATAGGTGTAATACATTGCATTTTCTTTGTTATTTAATTTTTCATGGTTAATGATTAATGCCTCCAATAAACATACAAATTAATATTATGTCAAAAATGAAAATTTGCCATCAATTAACAAATTCTAGATAATGCTAAAAAAAACTTGCCAAGTATTCATGCCACATACAACCAAATCCATATTAATGGCAAAACACCTCACTGAATTTTAAATGAAGACAGGATAACATCATAAATAATTATTTTTATCTGTCTCAAGGAGATACAAAATAATGAATTGCATGTCTGAATTCAATCTTTGCAACTCAAAGGTGAATCTAAATGAAGAATTCCGCAAATACCTATCAAGTCCCCACCCCATCACGTTTGTGAACCACTGAGGTTTTGGTTTTTATTTCTCTGTGTCATTTACCAATTCTAATTCTACAAAAAGGGAGAAAATAATATTTAGGGGCTCGTTTCCCATTGTATTCTAATAAGTAACAACAACAACAACAAAAGACTAGTACTTCAGTCCTAGATAATGAGTTAGGGGGACAACTATCTCATAAAAGTTTGTGAATTTTTCCTGAGCAGTAGTTTGAGAGGTCAGCTTGTCTCTTTCAACTTATAATGAGACTGGCAAGCTAAACTAACTAAATTGATGGTATCTTATCCTATTGTAAATGACCTTGAGACAAGATTATTCCATTTCTTTTCTTGATAATCCAATATAAAAAAAAATCTAGCTGTGGCTGGAGCAACGCAAATTTACTCTCCTTCAACAATGAAAGAGGTTATTGCTGCATGAAAAACAAGCTGAGCAAATTTTCTATACTCCTTAGTTTACTATTAAGGAATAACTTTGAAACTCTTTAAAAGCTGTAGTGAGGCCATTATTATTAAAAATGAAAGCTGAATATAACTAGATCAGTGATGAAAGCCTTCAGCTTTTTCCTTATGCTTTCCTTCATCCTCTTGACACCAGCAGCATGGAGACCAGGGCTCCAAGGCTGTGCATTACCACATTCCTCGCAAAGACTGCTCTCCCCAGCGTTTCCAAAAGTTAGAATGCCATGTTCCCAAACTACATCCTCTCAATTCACAGAACACTGATATTAACGACATAATAGAGTATCCAGCCCTACCATGTTCGTCACCAGCAAATCGATCTGTTACTCTCATCAAGAAGGGCTATAATAGATAGATTTTAGATTTCAGTTTGAAAGGAAATACCAGCAGTATTTAAAACTCAACGTATTTTCTACACCCTAAAACCTCTTCATCATTTTCTTGCTTATTCTCATCGCCCAGTTTGAAATACAGGAGAAATCAGACTTTTCCAGTTCCCTTATTTCCCACATCAAATTACTTGGCAAATTTTAATTCTTCTGATCCAAGTCTTATTTATTTTAAGTGGTTTGCATCATTTTCTATGCATGCACATTCCCTGTGTCCAAAGTTGCTAGTGTTGGGAATGCAAACTATACTGTCCATGACCAGAGACAGTTGCCTTGGGGTTTTCATAGGACCAAATCAGCAACGCGACCTAAAGAACTGCTTCTGGTTATGTAGCTTCAATGTCGTTTTCCAGAACTCTCCGAAATTCTGTAATACTAAATTCTGTAATACTAAATTCTCATAATATCCTTTTAAGAAGTTAATTTTCCACTTAAACTAGCAAGAACTGCTTTCTACTGCTTGCAAACAGTACCCTGAATAATGCGGTTACTGCTTAAGATTAGGTACAAGTAGGAAAAGTCTGCCTTGCTTCATTTCTAAAGCAAAAAAAGAATTAAAAATGCCCTGACATAACATTTTACAGTACAGGAAAAAGTGAAATACTTGCCCAAGTTCACTGTCTTTGCCAACTGAAACTGAAGATTTAGCCACCAGGAAAAATAAAAATGGGTGAAAAACTGAAAAAAAAAAGTATTAATTTTCTGACATGGGATGGTGTTCAGATTTATTTTTCCCACTCAAAAAAATGATTTTAGTTTTTTTATAGTTAATGGACTTTCTTTTTTAGAGCAGTTTTAGATTCACCAAAAAATTGAGCAGAAAGCCCATATACTCTCTGATCCCATGCATGCATTGCTTCCTCTTTCTAATATACCCAGCCCGAGTTTTGCACTGGCATATCATTACACAAAGCCCAGAGTTAACATAGGGTTCACTCTTGGTGTAATACACTGTATGCGATCAGAGGAATGTATTATATAATGACATATATCCACCATTACAGTACCATACAGAATACTTTTTCACTGCCCCAAAGATCCTCTGTGCTCTACCTGTTCATCCTTCCCTCCTCCCTAATCACTGGTAACCAGGGCTCTTCTTATTGTCTCTATAGTTTTACCTTTTCCAGACTGTCATGTAGGTGGGATCATACTGTATATGACCTTTTCATATTGGCTTCTTTGGCTTAGTACAATGCAGTAAATGTATTTTTATATTTTTTCATGGCTTGATAACACATTTCTTTTTTGTAATGAACAAAACATTACTGTCTGATGTAACTGTTTATGAATTCACCTGTTAAAGTTCATCTTAGTTGCATCCAAGTTTTCAAAATTTTGAATAAAACTGATACAAATTTTATGTATTGGTCTTTGTATGGATACAAACTTTCATCTCTTTGGGATAAATACCAAGAAGCAAAATTGCTGGATCACATGATAAGAGTATATTTACTTTTATTAGAAACTGGCAACCTGTCTTCCAAAGTGACTGCTTTGCATGCCTGCCAGCAATGAAGAAATGTTCATGTTGCCCTGTATCTTTGCCAGCTTTTGTTAGTGTTGCCATTGTTCTGATTTTTCACTAGTCTATATAATGGTATCTCATTGTTTTAATTTGCAGTGCAGATGGTGACTGCAGCCATGAGATTAAAAGACACTTACTCCTTGGAAGGAAAGTTATGACAAACCTAGATAGCATACTCAAAAGCAGAGACATTACTTTGCCAACAAAGGTCCGTCTAGTCAAGGCTATGTTTTTTCCAGTGGTCATGTATGGATGTGAGAGTTGGACTGAGAAAAAAGCTGAACACTGAAGAATTGATGCTTTCGAACTGTGGTGTTGGAGAAGACTCTTGAGAGTCCCTTGGACTGCAAGGAGATCCAACCAGTCCATCCTAAAGGAGACGAGTCCTGGGTGTTCATTGAAGGAATGATGCTAAAGCTGAAATTCCAATACTTTGGCCACCTCATGCAAAGAATTGACTCATTGGGAAAGACTCTGATGCTGGGAGGGAATGGGGGCAGGAGGAGAAGGGGACGACAGAGGATGAGATGGCTGGATGTCATCACCGACTCGATGGACATGAGTTTGGATGAACTCCGGGAGCTGGTGATGGACAGGGAGGCCTGGTGTGCTGCGATTCATGGGGTCGCAAAGAGTTGGACACGACTGAGCAACTGAACTGAACTGAACTGAATATTCCCTTGTGTTTATGAACCACAACTTCTTCATTCATTCATCTGTTGATGGACATCTAGGTTGCTTCCATGTTCTAGCTATTCTAAATAGTGCTGTAATGAACATTGGGGTACGTGTGTCTTGGGTATATGCCTAGGTGTGGGATTGCTGGGTCATATGGTAGTTTTATTCCTAGTTTTTTTAAGGAATCTCCATACTGTCTTCCATAGTGGCTGTATCACTTTACATCCCAACAACAGTGCAAGAGGGTTCCCTTTTCTCCACACCTTCTCCAGTATTTATTGTTTTTAGACTTTTTGATGAAGGCCATTCTAACCGGTGGGAGGTGCTATCTCATTGCAGTTTTGATTTGCATTTCTCTAATAATGACTGACGTTGACCATCTTTTCATGTGTTTGTTAGCCATCTGTATGTCTTTAGAGAAATGTCTGTTTAGGTCTTTTTCCTACTTTTTGACTGGGTTGTTTGTTTTTCCCATATTGAGTTGTATGAGCTGTTTGTATATTTTGGAAATTAATCCTTTGTCAGTTGATTCATTTGCTATTATTTTCTCTCATTCTAAGGGTTATCTTTTCACCTTGTTTATAGTTTTATAGTTTCCTTTGCTGTGTAAAAGCTTTTAAGTAGCTTGTTTACTTTTGTTTTTATTTCCGTTACTCTAGAAGGTGGGTCATAGAGGATCTTGCTTTGATTTGTGACATCAAGTGTTCTGCCTATGTTTTCCTGTAAGAGTTTAATAGTTTCTGGTCTTACATTTAGGTCTTTAATGCATTTTGAGTTTATCTTTGTGCATGGTGTTACAAACATTCTAATTTCCTTCTTTTACATGCAGCTGTACAGTTTTCCCAGCACCACTTATTGAAGAGGCTCTCTTTGCCCCATTGTATAGTCTTGCCTCCTTTGTCAAAAATAAGGTGCCCGTAGGTGCATGGGTTTATTTCTAGGCCTTCTATCTTGTTCCACTGGTCTATATTTCTGGTTTTGTGCAAGTACCATACTGTCTTGATAACTGTAGCTTTGTAGTATAGTCTGAAGTCAGGAAGTTTGATTCCTCCAGCTCCATTCTTTTTTCTCAAGAGTCCTTTGGCTATTTGAGGTCTTTTTTGTTTCCATATGAATTGTGAAAAATTTTGTTATAGTTCTGTGAATTCCATTGGTAATTTGATAGGGATCACATTGAATCTGTAGATTGCATTTGGTAGTATAGTCATTTTCACAATATTGATTCTTCCTACCCAGGAACATGGAATATCTTTCCTCTGTTTATGTCATCTTTGATTTCTTTCATCAGTGTCTTATAATTTTCTATATACAGGTCTTTTTTCTCCTTAGGTAGGTTTATTCCTAGATATTTTACTCTTTTTGTTGCAATGGTGAATGGGATTAATTCCTTAATATCTCTTTCTGATTTTTCATTGTTAGTATATAGGAAATTCAAGTGATTGCTGTGTATTGATTTTGTATCCTGCAACTCTACTAAATTCACTGATTAGCTCTAGTAATTTTCTGATAGTATTTTTAGAGTTTTCTATGTATAGTATCATGTCATCTGCAAACAGCGTGAAGAGTGTTAATTCTTCTTTTCCAATCTGGATTCTTTTTATTTCTTTTTCTTCTCTGATTGCTGTTGCTAGGACTTCCAAATCTATGTTGAATAAGAGTGGTGAGAGTGGACACACTTGTCTTGTTCCTGATCTTTGGGCGAGTGCTTTCAGTTTTTCACCAATGAGAATAATGTTTGCTGTGCGCTTGTGTCCTGGTCTTAATATTTCAATCTTGCCAATCCAAAGATGCAATTTAGTATAACTGCAGGGAAATAATGTAAATATACTTTTTTATTATTCACTCCTTCAACAAAAATATAAAAACTGCTCTCTGTCATCATTATGAATTCTATATTAAATTTAAAAAAGTATTGTCCCTGCCTTCATGAAATTTTTCTGCCTAACTGAAGAGATAGAAATAAAAAGAGTTAACATGGAGCAAGTTGGCAAAACTATCTAGAGAAAGGTAGTATAAGGTGCTTATATCAGTATCAAATCTTCTCATTTGTGTTTTGCAAGTTTTAGTAAGTCAAAACCAAAAAAATTTAGAAACTCATTAAGTATTTCTTAATGGACAGAAAAAGGAATTGCTGTATTAATAATCAAATTTCTGTCATGATGATATTTTCTTGAGTATAGCAATGAATTTATGTCTCTTAGCTGGATTTCTTTTATGATCATGATCTCAAGCCCATGCCTGGGAGTGCTGTGATACATGGATCCTGATATTAAAAAATTGGCCTTCTTTATGATTTTGTTTTACAAAATGGCTTTAGGGGAAATCCAGCTTTGTCAATTGAGAGAAGGAATATTTTTTATAAATGTTATTAGCACAAATAATTAGTGAAGACATCTTTAA
The DNA here is from genome assembly GCF_029378745.1 of Bos indicus. Lineage (NCBI taxonomy): Eukaryota > Metazoa > Chordata > Mammalia > Artiodactyla > Bovidae > Bos > Bos indicus. The sequence continues at coordinate 105,573,083 of NC_091766.1, forward strand.
CTTCAATGTCCATGCTGATCACAACCACACTCAAAATAAAAAGGAATGGGACACAGAGGCAAAATCTCTAACAGCAGGCCTTTTCCTCAGAAAAAAATGTTATCTTCTGCCAGTTTCATTCATTTAGCAGTTTTCACTTTCTCCAACTGATTGCCAGATGCCTATGACAATATTTCTGTTTGTACACATTAAGCAAGATTGTTGTTGTTATGCTTTATTTTTTATTTATGTTAATGAGGCAGAATCTATATAGTAGAGAGCAGGAAATTTTCCATTCTAATGGATAAATAACATCTGTGAAAATTTTAAACATTCAAAATGTGTCTGTCTTGAGCAGCATGAGCCACCAAATTTTAATGATAGGCATACAAACACATTCATCCAGAACTACCTGACTGGATTAAAAATTTCTATCCTATTAAAATAATATGCAACACTCTCTACACAGTCATAATTGGTATTGATGTGGGAGATGAAGTATCAGTGTAATATTCCATGATTAGTTGTGCAGATCTGTTCAAACCCCCCTTACAAGCTCAGTGCTATGAATAGATTTAGTGAGTTAAATCTCAAAAGCCATTCAGATGGGATTCAAGCATTATTCTTTAATAATTATTAAAACTAAAGTCTATAGGAAATGAGAGGGGGAAATGGAGGATGAAAGCAATGCTGAGCTAATCATACTCTTACTGAAGTCTCTCAGGGAGTCTTAATTTAAGGGTTTTCCCTCTTAATGTGGCCCTGGCCCTCTGCTCCACTTACCTGCAACAGATAGAGCCGTCGGGGACTATGGTCCTTACAGCACTTTTTTCTTTGCTTATTTGTTATCAATTTAAACCAGTATTGATATGATAGATCTTCACTGCTGTCCACTACTGTGGTAATACTTGGAACACTTCTATATTTCAGAAAGCCTCTATTGTCATTTCTGATTAGTGATAAGGTATGAAAAGGGAAGGGCTCCCCAGGTGGCTCAGTGGTATAGCCTGCCAATGCAGGACTTGTGTTTGACCCCTGGTTCAGGAAGGTCCCCTGGAAAGGAAATGACAACCCACTCCAGTATTCTGGCCTGGGAAATCCCATGAACAGAGGAGCCTGGTGGGCTACAGTCTATGGGGTCACAAAGAGTCAGACATGAGTTAGCAACTGAGCATGCACAGAAAGGGAGAAGACAAGGGGGATAATTGTCAGCTTTTCAGTGAAGTTGTTGCTTGAATTAAAATATTCAGTAAGGCTATCTGCTCCAATCTAGGATAACAACAGTGGGTTTTTTCATTTAAAATATATTTAATTATATTTCAAACAGGCTACAGTCCATGGGGTCACAAAGAGTTGGACACCACTGAATGACTAAGCAGAGCATTTAAATACATTAATGTATCTAATGCAATTTTTAAATAATATTAAAAAATAAGGTATTAGATTTCAATAAAATTATTTTCTTAAATCAGAATTGCCTAGTTAAAAATAATTTCACATCTCATAGAATATTATAAAACTTCAATTAATAAAATAACTTTTCCACTGTATAGAACATAAAAACAGCATCTAAACTGTCCCATGCACCTGTGTAGGTGACAAAATGCTTTTTTCACCAGTAAAAGTGATTCCTCTTATAAAATCAAGATTTAATCACTTTCAACTGCTGATGTGAATAACTCTAGCCAAGCAGTAGACCTGTGAATTCAGTTGTCATTTTGGCTTCTAAAATGGAGCCAATTTGCCAAAATAATAATTGTTTGATTCTGCATTTTGCTTTTGCACATATCATCTCATCCCTCAGATCACAACTTAAATGACACTTCCTTCTGCTGATCTCCCTTTCACTTGGTTTATGTTAAGCACTATAACTATGTATGCAATATCTAATCCTGTGGATTTTTTAGTAATTAGAGTCTATTGAATTGTCTTATTTATTCATGAGGCCGTATGTTCTACAAGGGCCACCACTACATTCAAAGTCTTTTGGAAGTATCAAGTAGAGTGCCTGGCACATGGTAACTCCATAATAAATACTGTGGTTATTACTGTTGACAGATAAAAACCCAGAGAGCGTATGTGAATAACAGGGTCAGACCCGTCATCTGAATACTCCCCAAAGTCAGAACCAGAACCCAGACTTGCTGGAACCAAGATTTGTCACTCCCAGCAATTGCTGTCCCCATAATACAGCCTCACTCTCTGCACTTTAGACAGACTTCATTTTGCAATCATCTATAAGGCAAGACACAATGGAACGTTCTCATTTTCAACGGAGTTCATTCTCAGAAAGGATTATAAAAAATACTTCCAAAAATGGCAAATCTAAGGTAGTTTGAGGAAACTATCAGTAAAAAATAATAAAGCTACCAATGTGACAATTTATATCACCTTGTTTTCTTTTCATTTTAAACAGGCTCTCAAGGTACTTAACAACCATGCTTTGAATTCAGCTTCCACATAAAGTAAGCTCTTCTAGGAAATGAATATTCATCAACAATTAGTATTTCTGAGGATGCATAGCTTGCTATGTATCTCTTTGTAGTGCACTTTATTAGAAAAAAATCATTTTCAGTTATCATTATTGATTTTGCCCCAAATGTGAATTTTGATGTGTTTAAAGGGCTTTTGCCTAGATACTGAAAGCAGAGCCTTCATCTCCCATAACAGTCCAAAGGTTCCCAAAATAGAGCAGACTGCCCTTTGTAATTTAAGTGTCTGTAAACAAACTCCCACAGATATGGCTGACTTTCTTTCAATCTCCTAAACTACTGGAATTAGTACAAATTTTGAAAGTTTACATGTAGGCCATTTGCTGAAACAATGCTGTGTGCAATTTTAAAATGTCTCATTGATTGAAGAGCATACCATTAAACTCCTTTTCACATATTCTGCAGCTGTACACTCATGATGTTTTGTTTAAGGAAAAAAAAAAAAAGTCTTCTGAGAAATTACGTGATACAAGCCAGAACTTGTTGGCATTTTAAGCACTTGTCTATAAGTTCCACTTACTGAATAAGTAGTTTTTTTAGCCTCAAACCTTAGTGATCTCAGCATATAAATACCACAAGAAATGTGCCATTCTCTTATCCTGCAATAGCAACTTGAAAATGAATTAGTACTAGATTTTGTTTTGCCTAGATTAAATGCTAATTGGCTGCAAATTCCATCAAAATTCTAATATGACTATTCCAAAAGAGTTAACCCATCCTATTGATATCTATAATATGTTTCTAAAACTCAACTAGAATGCTGTTTTTGTTTTCTAATTTGCATTGATTCTCTATAAGAAACATGAATGTGATTATTTTATATGCATATTTTGTAAGATTTATAATTCTATTTAGGAAAGTCTAACATTCTACTGTATATGAGAAAATATACCGAGGATTTCTTTTAATTTAAAAAGAGAGAAGGTGGGAAAGAAAAACAAACCCCAAACTGTCTAATTACCATCTGGTAAATCCAAGTGGGATTATGTTCTTTTGATTCCAAAGTTGATTTTCTCCTCTATATTACATTAAACATGAAGAAATACAGTGATATCACTACAATTGTAGCATAGGTAACTCTATAATTTTTTTTTATGTCCAGAGCTTATTTTAATTCAATTCAATCCTACAAGTGCTGAGGCATAAGAAAAACAATTCTTTCATAGGTGCTTCTCTCAAAGAGCTTAAAATCTAATTTAGAAAACCTGTATCCAATTATGATAAAACAGACCAGCGGTGAAAAGTGAAGAGGAAATGTGCAGCTTTCTGTGGTGGCACAAATGAGAAAAAATATTACTTCAGTTGGTGAAATTACAAAATGAATCATTAATTCACAGAACGGTTTGATCTCTGAGTAGAAAGTAGAAGGAAATCTAAAGAATAAATAGACTTGAATGTAGAACAGTGAAACCTAGAGGAAAAGCACGGTAAGGGCAAAAACATTTCAGATGTACTTGGGGAAAAGTTATGTAATCTCATTAGCCTAAACATAAGTACATCAAAGAAAGCAGGAGATCCAGGCGGAAATGTCACCCCAGCCTGGAAAGTCCGTCCTTCCCTCTCCTTCTTTACCTGGCAAAACGTTACTCTTGAGCTCTCTAATATTTCCAATGCAGAAGCCTTTTCTGCACCCTACATTCATGTAGCAGAAGCATTAACAGCAAGTGTTCTGGTTATCTATAGCTGCACAACATATTACCCCAGAATTTAACAGCATAAAACAACAACTTTTTATCTTATTCCACAGTTTCTAGGAGTCAGGAATCTTGTCGCAGCATTGCAGGATGGTTCTCAATTGGGTTCTCTCACAAGGTTGCAGTTAGCTGTTTGCCAGAGTTGTAAACACCTGAAGGCTTGATTGGTGCTGAGAATCCACTTCCAAACTTACTTGTGTGTTTGCTGGCCGTCATTAGTTCCTCTCTAGCCATTGGCCAGAAACCACAGTTCTCTGCCATGTGAGCTCTTCCTATTCTGCCTGTGCATCCTCGTGACATGAAAGCTGACTTTCCTCAAAGTGAGCGATCTGAAAGTGAGCAGAGATGAGCAACAGAGCTCCCCAGACAGAAATCGTGGTCTTTCCTACTCTACACGCGGAGGAAATGTTTTATAATTTCTGCTTATGCTGCTGGTCACTGAGACCAACTATGGTTCACGTAGGAGGGGAGTACACAAGGGTGCGAATACCAAAAGAGAAGATCCTTTTAGGCTGTCATGGAGGCTGGCTCCCACTGCAGATTAAGCTGTGTGCTCATGCCAAGTGTTCAAGGCGGGGCAGAAACCGGCTGTGTTCTCACAGAATTGCTTCACCCCTGAGAAACTTCCAAGCCTGTTGATTCTCATATGCTGTTCAGAATGCCAATGGTCATTTTCAGTCTTTGACTGCCTTAAGAAAAAAAAGCATATCATGATACTATCCACAGGCATCTGAGGTTCCAAGACAATTTTATTCTCTTGTCAAGGATTTACATTGAATTATATTTACCAGAACATTCTTCTACCTAGTTTCAGCATGGCTTAACAATGGCTAACCATCTTTGATGAGAAATCTTCCTCTAACATTCTCTTATTAAAAAAGAATTCAACATTACCAATAATGTAATTCATTAAGCAAGATACCTTAAAATAATTGCATCCAACTCCTGTATACAGTTTCTCTGTATACAGTATCTTATTCTTCATGTACAGTCCATTCACAGCTTGTTATACTTGTTAGCATAGTATCTCTTTATATCATGTTTTAGTCACATAATAGCTTAGCCAAAATTTCTGTAAACCCTTTCCAGGAAGCCACTGTCTTGCAGGCACCTTGCACTTGAGATTTCTCCTGCCTCACTTTCCATCTTAATTTGTCCATTGCTTTATCCTTTGACTTGAGACCTTGAAGTGCTTTCCGACTGTGTTAGGGATCAGATATGACTTTTTCCACTTCACAACTCTTCTGGGTGACTTTCCGTCTCCTTTGGTTATTCTACTTCTATCTCCAATGGGCTTCCCCGATGGCTCAATGGGAAACAATCCACTTGCCAATGCTGAAGACGCAGGAGATGCATGTTCGATCCCTGAGTCGAGAAGATTCCCCTGGAGCAGGAAATGGTAATCCACTCCAATATTCTTGCCTGGAAAAATCCATGAACAGAGAAGCCTGATGGGCTAGGGTTGCAAAGAGTCAGACACAGCTGAGCATGCACACACTACTCCCTGCAAACATCTATAAGCACTCCTGTCCTAGCGTTCCTTCCCACTTCACTGGCCCACTCAGGTTACCAAGTTGCTTCTTTTTTTAATATAAATTTATTTATTTTAATTGGAGGCTAATTACTTTACTATATTGTAGTGGTTTTGCCATACATTGACATGAATGAGCCATGGGTGTACATGTGTTCCCCATCCTGAACCCCCCTCCCAACGCCCTCCCCATACCATCCCTCTGGGTCATCCCAGTGCACCAGCCCCAAGCACCCTGTATCATGCACCAAACTTGGACTGGCTACTTGTTTCACATATGATATTATATATGTTTCAATGCCATTCTCCCAAATCATCCCACGCTCACCCTCTCCCACAGAGTCCAAAAGACTGTTGTATACATCTGTGTCTCTTTTGCTGTTTCACATACAGAGTTTACCATCTTTCTAAATTCCATATATATGTGTTAGTATACTGTATTGGTGTTTTTCTTTCTGGCTTACTTCACTCTGTATAATAGGCTCCAGTTTCATCCACCTCATTAGAACTGATTCAAATGTATTCTTTTTAATGGCTGAGTAATACTGCATTGTGTATATGTACCACTGCTTTCTTATCCATTCATCTGCTGATGGGCATCTATGTTGCTTCCATGTCCTGGCTATTATAAACAGTGCTGCGATGAACACTTGGGTACACGTGTCTCTTCCAATTCTGGTTTCCTCAGTGTGTATGCCTAGCAGTGGGATTGCTGGGTCATATGGGAGTTCTATTTCCAGTTTTTAGGGAATCTCTACACTGTTCTCCATAGTGGCTGTACTAGTTTGCATTCCCACCAACAGTGTAAGAGGGTTCCCTTTTCTCCACCCCTTCTCCAGCATTTATTACTTGTAGACTTTTGAATAGCAGCCATCTGACTGGTGTGAAATGGTACCTCATAGTGGTTTTGATTTGCATTTCTCTGATAATGAGTGATGTTGAGCATCTTTTCATGTGTTTGTTAGCCATCTGTATGTCTTCTTTGGAGAAATGTCTGTTTAGTTCTTTGGACCATTTTTTTATTGGATCATTTATTTTTCTGGAATTCAGCTGCAGGAGTGGCTTGTATATTTTTGAGATTAATTATCTGTCAGTTGCTTCGTTTGCTATTATTTTCTCCCATTCTGAAGGCTGTCTTTTCACCTTGCTTATAGTTTCCATTGTTGTGCAGAAGCTTTTAATTTTAATTAGGTCCCATTTGTTTATTTTTGCTTTTATTTCCAATATTCTGGGAGGTGGATCATAGAGGATCCTGCTGTGGTTTATGTCGGAGAGTGTTTTGCCTATGTTCTCCTCTAGGAGTTTTATAGTTTCTGGTCTTACGTTTAGATCTTTAATCCATTTTGAGTTTATTTTTGTGTATGATGTTAGAAAGTGTTCTAGTTTCATTCTTTTACAAGTGGTTCACCAGATTTCCCATGACCACTTGTTAAAGAGATTGTCTTTTCTCCACTGTATATTCTTGCCTCCTTTGTCAAAGATAAGATGTCCGTAGGTGTGTTATCTCTGGGCTTACTATTTTGTTCCATTGATCTACATTTCTGTCTTTGTGCCAGTACCATACTGTTTTAATGACTGTGGCTTTGCAGTAGAGCCTGAAGTCAGGCAGGTTGATTCCTCCAGTTCCATTCTTCTTTCTCAAGATTAAGTTGATTCTTTTTTATTTACTGAAATCTTTTCTTTTCCATAACATCTTCCTAAACTATTTGGAAGTTAGGCAAAAACTTTCCAGAATCTATGTACAACCTCTCATTTTTATGAGTAAGCAATACAAAAACATAGTCATCACTTTTTAAGTTTATTAAATCAGTCAATGATATTAAATGGCAAAGAATAGCATATACATATAATGATTATAAACACATAGAACTATTTAATTAATGTAATATATTATACTTATTTTTTTAAAGTTGAAGGAAGTACATCTATAAATTAAAACAGATTAGTAGATCAAAAAGTGTTTTAATCTTTTTTCTATTTTCCAAATTATTGATGATATTAGGTTAATTTTATGATTAGAAGTAATAGAATATGAAGTACAATTTAAGCAATATAAATTACATGTTTCTAGCCAGTAATTAGATACTGAAATAAACATAATACAATATAGGTAACTCAGTTTAAACACTTAGGTCAGAGCCAGTATGGTTTATATGAATTTGAAGATGTATATTGAGGCTTTGCTACTAGGGTAGCATTGCCTGCCTTCTAATTTTGTGAAATTATTAAAAAAAAATAACTAATGTATGTAGAACATTACATTAGTTTCTTATTTCTGCTGTAACAAATTTCCAAACACTTAATATCTCTGAATAAAACAAATTAATTCTCTCACAATTCTGGAGGTTAGATTCTGAAATGAGTATTATGAAGCCAAGATCAAGGTTTTAGCAGTGCCAATTCCTTCTGGTGGCTCCAGGGAAACATTCTTTTCCTTCTCCTTTCCACTTGCATTCCTTGGCTCGTGGTCCCTTCTTCTGTCTATAAAGTACAACACTCCAATTTCTGTCTCCATCATCCCATCTCCTTCTTCTGACTTTGACTTTCTTGCCTCCCTCTCATGAAGACCTCTGTGGTTCCAATGTACCCATCTAGAAATTCCATGATAATCTCTTATTCTCAATTAAACTATACCAGCAAAGTTCCTTTTGACAAGTAGATGACACATTTCTCAAATTCTGGAAACTATGATGCTGATAACAAAACCCTTATAGGTTTTTAATATAGAATCAAAAGCTATGTAAGTAGCATTTTTTCAACTTTATTGTGTTAAGTATAAGATTATATCCATGAAAACAGAATGATCTGATCATGAAAATAGCAGAGATTTTAAAAGACATTGCCAGTGAAAACACAAACTCTTTATGTATAGGATATATTTGGACATATGCATGTCTATGTGGCATATATTTAGCCATGGATAATTATTTGAACATCACAGAGCAGCACAGCATCTTTCTCAAGTCCTTCTGTTTCTATAGTCTTACCTCTATTGCTGCCACCCTTTGAAAACCATAGAAACTTTTTGCTGTTAAGTATTATTTGGTAGCTATAGCTAACTTTGTTTTAATCAGGAATAAGTGGTAATGGCATTAGCTGCTTGTGCTTATAGTATATTGTGATACTTAAAAAAAATTAAAATATTCCAACTTAATATTTCCACTGTAGTTATTTTAAGTATTACCTTAAAGTCCATTTTCTGAAATACATATGTGATACTTCATTTGTACAATTCTTTTGTGCAAATGTATACCAGTGTTTCAATTAAAATAATTATAAGCCAACAGATAAAATATATGTGTACTTAAAGATGGACATTTCAATTTGTGATTCTGAAACACTGATACATCTATACTAGAAGACAGAAATTTTTTGCATCTAATTTAGTGATATGCATGAATTATATTTATTCTGGGAAATCAGACAATTTTCAAAACTTATCTGTCTTATAAAATTTCAATTAAAGTACCCTCAGTTATAAATTCAAATTCCTCTGAAAAATGAATGAAATTACCACCAGGAAGATGAAGCGGAAAACCTCATCTTCTTGCAACAGTGACCCAATACATAGGAAATGACTCTTCTCGATATTTTAGGCATAGGGCACATTTATAAGTCACAGTATCTTGTTCATTATTCTGAAGTACAGCTCTCGTTTCATTTTGTTACATCTCCTAAACATTTTCAGAACTCTTCTGTAATACTTTGCCCTTGAAGCTGTCATAAGAATTGAGAATTGAAAATATTTTCTTCCCTAGATTGATATTTCCTTGCAGATAAAATGTGCCGAGTGTGTTTTTAAAAGGCTATTTGAGAACTGGAAGTAGAAAATAGTGTAAATGCTGACCTTGAAATTTTTCTATACACCTTCTTGCCACTGGATGAAGTACTTAGTTAATTCCATCTGGAGTATCCTATCTTGTATAGGATGATATGATACAGATTCAGCCAAAATAGTGTCTATATAGTATTATATTACAGTGTTAACCTGAAATTCAATACTATAAAAAGGAATACATGGAAATTTCTTAAAATCCCTTATCAGAGTTTTATTAAATTTAAAGTGCTGTATATAATGCTTCTAAAATAAAAATGATTTATTTCATTTAAATGTACAAATTATATCTGTACTTAATTTGTATACATTAACCATTCTAGGCATGCTGCTGCTGCTGCTGCTAAGTCGCTTCAGTCGTGTCCAACTCTGTGCGACCCCATAGACTTCAGCTCACCAGGCTTGCCCGTCCCTGGGATTCTCCAGGCAAGAACACTGGAGTGGGTTGCCGTTTCTTTCTTCAATGCATGAAAGTGAAAAGTGAAAGTGAAGTCACTCAGTCGTGTCTGACTCTTAGTGACCCCATGGACTGCAGCCTACCGGGCTCATCCATCTGTGGGATTTTCCAGGCAAGAGTACTGGAGTGGGGTGCCATTGCCTTCTACATTCTAGGTATAATTCTAAGCAAATTTTAAAAGAAGCCTCAGATTTAGGGATAAGAAACAAAGTAGGGATAAATTAATATGTGTGGCCAATTTTTAATCCTAACTCCTATGAACCTACTTTCCAAATATTAACTACTGTATGTGTAATATTTATTCAAGAATACATATAAAGGCCAAAATGACAGTGTTACACGAGGACAAATAAACCAGAAATTGGGAAAACTCAGCAGTGGCCACAGGATGGGAAAATGTCAGTTTTCATTCCAATCCCAAAGAAAGGCAATACCAAAGAATGCTCAAACTACTGCACAATTGCACTCATCTCAGTTCAGTTCAGTTCAGTTCAGTCACTCAGTCGTGTCCCAGTCTTTGCGATCCCATGAATCCCAGCACGCCAGGCCTCCCTGCCCATCACCAACTCACGGAGTCCACCCAAACTCAAGTCCATCGAGTCGGTGATGCCATCCAGCCATCTCATCCTCTGTCGTCTCCTTCTCCTCCTGTCCCCAATCCCTCCCAGCATCAGAATCTTTTCCAATGAGTCAACTGTTCACATGAGGTGGCCAAAGTACTGGAGGTTCACTTTAGCATCACTCCTTCCAAAGAACACCCAGGACTGCACTCATATCACACGCTAGAAAAGTAATGCTCAAAATACTCCAAGCCAGGCTTCAGCAATACATGAACTGTGAAATTCTAGATGTTCAAGCTGGTTTTATAAAAGGCAGAGGAACCAGAGATCAAATTGCCAACATCCGCTGGATCATGGAAAAAGGAAGACAGTTCCAAAAAAACATCTATTTCTGCTTTATTGACTATGCCAAAGCCTTTGACTGTGTGGATCACAATAAACTGTGGAAAATTCTGAAAGAGATGGGAATACCAGACCACCTGACCTGCCTCTTGAGAAACCTATATGCAAGTCAGGAAGCAACAGTTAGCACTGGACATGGAACAACAGACTGGTTCCAAATAGGAAAAGGAGTTCGTCAAGGCTGTATATTGTCACCCTGCTTATTTAACCTATATGCAGACTACATCATGAGAATCACTGGGCTGGAAGAGGCACAAGCTGGGACCAAGATTGCCAGGAGAAATATCAATAACCTCAGATATGCAGATGACACCACCTTAATGGCAGAAAGTGAAGAGGAACTAAAAAGCCTCTTGATGAAAGTGAAAGTGGAGAGTAAAAAAGTTGGCTTAAAGCTCAACATTCAGAAAATGAAGATCATGGCATCTGGTCCCAACACTTCATGGGAAATAGATGGGGAAACAGTGGAAACAGTGTCAGACTTTGTTTTTTGGGACTCCAAAATCACTGCAGATGGTGACTGCAGCCGTGAAATTAAAAGATGCTTACTCCTTGGAAAGAAAGTTATGACCAACCTAGATAGCATATTCAAAAGCAGAGACATTACTTTGCCAACAAAGGTCCATCTAGTCAAGGCTGTGGTTTCCAGTAGTCATGTATGGATGTGACAGTTGGACTGTTAACAAAGCTGAGAACCTAAAAACTGATGCTTTTGAACTGTGGTGTTGGAGAAGACTCTTGAGAGTCCCTTGGACTGCAAGGAGATCCAAACAGTGCATTCTAAAGGAGATCAGCCCTGGGTGTTCTTTGGAAGGAATGATGCTAAAGCTGAAACTCTAGTACTTTGGCCACCTCATGCGAAGAGTTGACTCACTGGAAAAGATTGTGATGCTGGGAGGGATTGAGGGCAGGAGGAGAAAGGGACGACAGAGGATGAGATGGCTGGATGGCATCACCGACTCGATGGACTTGAGTTTGGGTGGACTCCGTGAGTTGGTGATGGGCAGGGAGGCCTGGCGTGCTTTGATTCATGGAGTCACAAAGAATTGGACAAGACTGAGTGACTGAACTCAACTGAACTAGAAATATGGTATATGGATTAGAAGGTGATATATTTTGTGGTTTTAGTTATAAAAAGAATTTTGAGCCAGTATCATATACTAGCACGTTAGCTATCAAATAACAATAATAATAGTAGTAGCAACAAGAATAATAATGATGATGATGAAGGGGAAGAAGACACACACTATCATCAAAGTGGAAGTATCACAGAAGGCAGGTTTATTCTAAGCTCTTCACATATAAATAGTTCAGTTAAGCTTTTCAACAGCCATATGAAGAACTTACAGTTATATTCCTTTTTTGTCAGTAAGCAAACAGAGGCTCAGTAAAACTAATAAAGTAGTAAATGATGGACCCAGATTTTAAACCCAGACAATCTAGCCCAAGAATATATTACTGTATAAGCCACTGATTCAAAAGAATAGTGACACTAAAATCAAATGATCGCTAGTTTTAAAAATTTGACCTCAAGCATACATTCTACTAGCTTTTTAAGATCTATCCAAAGAAAGCTGCATTTAATGTGCACATTTTCTTGTCCACTGGCAACTATGAATGGAAAACTTAAGTAGCTTCTAAAACGTATTTAATTTAGAAATTCTCAGACCCATGTACAACAACACTCATACACACATCTCTGACAAAGACAGATTGTTTTCACTAAATACTTTTATATATTTTCTTTCATATTCTTTCCCACTCCATATACTTTTCTAAGGCAAGGCTTGTGGGTCACATAGGTTCTTGGTTGAAGCAATAGAGTCAAGGCTCTCTGACTAAACCATAAAAGGACTTTTTTTTCAGAATATTGGGCATATCACAAAGCAGTTGGGAAGACTAGAAAACCAGGTTCAGAAAGTGAGCAGAAATCAAGGGAAACTGGGTGCCAAGAACATAGCCAAGGCATTCTAAAGGAGCAGTCCACTTCAAATACTGTTACTGGTACAGCCCTACCACTGACAGCACCACTGCCTCCTCACTGATCTCACCTGCCAGGAGCTTTAGTCTCGCCATCCTGAGTCAAGGTCCTGGAAAGGAAGTATCTGATTTATGAACCTGGCTAATACACTTATACCTTAACCAGCAGAGAGAAAGGAAAAAAAGGAGGCAAGTTACTTCTTCCCTTCAAAATGCACACCAGGGGAACCCCTGCCTCCAACAGGAAGAAACACTGTAACGTAAGTTCAGTTTAGTTCAGTCGCTCAGTCGTGTCGTACTCTTTGCGACCCCATGAATCGCAGCACGCCAGGCCTCCCTGTCCATCACCAACTCACGGAGTCCACCCAGACTCACGTCCATCGAGTCAGTGATGTGATCCAGCCATCTCATCCTCTGTCGTCCCCTTCTCCTCCTGCCCCCAATCCCCCCCAGCATCAGAGTCTTTTCCAATGAGTCAACTCTTCACATGAGGTGGCCAAAGTACTGGAGTTTCAGCTTTAGCATCATTCCCTCCAAAGAAATCCCAGGGCTGATCTCCTTCAGAATGGACTAGTTGGATCTCCTTGCAGTCCAAGGGACTCTCAAGAGTCTTCTCCAACACCACAGTTCAAAAGCATCAATTCTTCGGCGCTCAGCCTTCTTCACAGTCCAACTCTCACATCCATACATGACCACAGGAAAAACCATAGCCTTGACTAGATGGACCTTTGTTGGCAAAGTAATGTCTCTGCTTTTGAATATGCTATCTAGGTTGGTCATAACTTTTCTTCCAAGGAGTAAGCGTCTTTTAATTTGATGGCTGCAGTCACCATCTGCAGTGATTTTGGAGCCCCCCAAAATAAAGCCTGACACTGTTTCCACTGTTTCCCCATCTATTTCCCATGAAGTGGTGGGACCCGATGCCATGATCTTCGTTTTCTGAATGTTGAGCTTTAAGCCAACTTTTTCACTCTCCTCTTTCCCTTTCATCAAGAACGCGAGTAGCCAAAAATTATATATTTCTATATGCTCAAAACCTTTAGCACCTAACATTCAAATGCACCTACCTTGAATCTGTGTCATTTGTAATACTCTATACCAGAGAAATGATTAGGAATGCAGATACTAAATTAATTAGATATTTCACAACTACATTTATTTATTTGTTAAACTCAGTTTACTACTTATCATGATACAAACACTGCCCTGAGTTTTATAGGAATTCTATTTGAATACACAGATGCTTTGATGTACATCTTATGGTTAACCTTGATTTTACTCATTTAGAACTGAGACATGAAGACGTTATGTAACTTACCAAAGAAATGGCAACCCACTCCAGTACTCTTGCCTGGAAAATCCCATGGATGGAGGAGCCTGATAGGCTACAATCCATGGGGTAGCAAAGAGTCAGACATGACTGAGCGACTTCACTACATTACTGCTGCTCTTTAACAAGCAGCAAAGCTAAAATTTGTCCAAGGCAATTGGATTTCTCAGCTGGTAAAGAATACACCTGCAATGCAGGGGACCTGGGTTCGATCTCTGGGTTGGAAAGATCCCCTGGAGAAGGGAAAGGCTACCCACTCCAGTATTCTGGCCTGGAGAATTCCATGGACTGTATAGGCTATGTGTTTGCAGAGAGTCTGACACGGCTGAGCGACTTTCACTTTCACTTCACTGTGCTCTTAACCATTATTCCAAGTTGTCTCTCAGGTCAAGTCGTTTTCTGCTAGATGAGAATGCCTGAATACGAACAGCATTTCCATTGCTTGCACCCCTAATAGGGCAGATAAGCAACTGAAGATTCATTTAGTTTTCCATGAAGGTGTTACCTGAAACTCAATTTTTTTTTTTAACCCATTTTAGTCTATAGCTAGCACTGTCAGTGCTTCATCTAAAAACTTTCTCTCTTGTCATTTCTGTGGGTTTCTCTTCTGCTGCCTTGGAATTTCTGTGTTTCTGCGAGTAGCCTACACCTGCAACTGTGCTTGGGGGACTGCCATGCAACCACTGGAGTTGCTTTGCCTAAAAATGCAGACAGCTAGAAGCCACTAGGAAGTGGGATTTCTCCAATAACTGAGTTGTGTATAAGTTCAAAGCCATGATCATTGCACTGAAGAAGACAGTCTCTAGGGGTGTAACTTAGAGTAGAGAGCTCTGCCTGGGGAGGTGACTAGGACTTTTGTTAAAATTGTGTCCATGTGGACTCTCTCCTTTCCCTCTCCTGCCTGACACATTCCTTAACCTTGAATGCTACTCCTTAAAGAATCTCTAGCACAAAAATCCTCACTTTGAAGTCCACTTCTAGAAAATCTGATCAACATCAGGGCTCTACTGAAAACAAGTAACACTGGTTGTGATTAACTTAAGGTAGAGAAATGGTACATTGGAGGCATGTTGATCAGCTCAGGAGATACTAGGGAGTTTAAAAACTTGCACAAAAAATTGATAAGAAACAAAGTTACTGAAAGCTAACAATACAAAAAATAATTGCGGCATAAAATATATGTCTGCAGAGTTCACACACACTCCTGCTGCTGCTGCTGTCGCTTCAGTTGTGTCCGACTCTGTGAGACCCCATAGACGGCAGCCCAGCAGGCTCCCCCGTCCCTGGGATTCTCCAGGTAAGAACGCTGGAGTGAGTTGCCATTTCCTTCTCCAATGCATGAAAGTGCAAAGTGAAAGTGAAGTCGCTCAGTCGTGTCTGACTCCGTGCGACCACATGGACTGCAGCCCACCAGGCTCCTCCGTCCCTGGGATTTCTCCAGGCTTTACTGGAGTGGGGTGCCATCGCCTTCTCCGCACACACAGTGGTGTCACTAATAAAACTCCTCACTAGTGTCACTTCCACCACCAGGCATTGTCTGCCAGTGGACTCTCAACTCTGCACTTCTAGCGTCAACTGTGCCTATCCCTTAAAATGTAAAGAGCAGAACGTGTCTGTCTAATGTGCTTAATAATTGGACCCATACAGTGAGAGGAAGTCGAGATACTGGCTATACCCCAAACTTTCTGGGATTGAATCTAAAATACTCCAATTTTTAAAAAATCATACTTATTAATTTTCTTTATATTTAAAAGTCTTCTTGCTTGCCATCTTATGTTCTTCACATATAAAATCCTACTCGTGTGTTTTATAACATATTCCAAAAGCTAGTTAGAACATTGCCTTGCCCCGATACTCCTCGCTAAAAATGATCCCCTCAAGGTATACACACTATTTGGGTCTTTATCATCATCTTAATATTTACATCCTATATGAGACTAAGTTCTTTCTGGGCATTTAACATGGCTTAACACAATACCTTGACAGCAATTTAGTTTTAATAAAATTTGTCAAATAAATTAGTGGGAGAGCTGTGGAAATATTAGGAGAGGGATTTGGTAGACTCAACAGGATTTAGCAACTGATTAAATTTGGAGGGTTTGAAAGGGAAAGTTGCTAACTTTGTTTCTCAGAATTCAGCTGGTGTATCTAGGTATAAGATGATGTCATTAATATATTTAAAGAAAGCAGAATAGTTTTGATAATTGAAGTATCTAGCAATAATTAGGTTGTGGACATACTGAGTTTGGGATTTTTAAGTCCTATCAGGCTAAAAAGTCTAATACAGACTCAGAAAATTGAGTCTGACACTTGGGTGAGAAATGAGGGCTTAGAATTTATATTTAAGTGTTTTCAGAATATATATAATAATAGATACCCTATAACTACAAGAGACCATTCAGGGAGGAAAATTAGAATGAGGAAAAAATGATTTTTATAAGGAGTCTTACGAAGTGCCAAATTTTGAGAAACAAGATGCAAAAAAAAAAAAAAGTTAAGAGTAGAGGGAAAGCTAGATTAAGGGAACTGAGATTAAGAAACCTACCAGTTCTTAAGAGTGCACGGAAGGAAGCCGTCTTAGGAGAAATCACCCTTGGGCTGTTGAAAGCTGTGTGGCCCTAGCTGGTCACCTCTCCTGGCATTGATGACCTTTGTTTTATAATTTTGCTCTTTGCGACGCAAAAGACAGTGTGCTCCCCAACCTGTCCACGTAGTACTCAGCCGTGGGACTTAAATAGGCACAGAAATGTGAGTTGCCAGTTACCAATGTAGGCCTCAAGAGGCCTCTCATTGTCTCCACCGATCCTGCACCTTTGCCACCGCTATGAAAAGCCATGCCCTGGCCAGTTTTCTAGTCCAAGTGAAATAAGAGATCACGGAGCATACGTAACCTAGACTTAACTGCAGCTGCCCCCTCAGCCCAGCCAAAAGCAGCACAGCCCCCCCAGTAGAGTCATAAATATGATGAAGTAAGTACATGGTTTTCTATGCCACTGAGGCTTCCTGGTTTTGAGAAGCAGAAGTTAACTGATAGAGGATATTGGTGATTTCAGAAAAATCATTGATTACATGCTGACGGGTTAATAAATCAGGTATTAATGGCTCAAAGGATGAGTTAGAAATAACAACTAAAATCGATGAGAAGTTGATCATTAAAGGGTTGTGAATAATTAAGGTAGTAACTTTATGAATACTAAATAGTAGAAGGTAATGAGGAAAGCTTACAAGGTTAAATTCCCTTATTTTGAATACATAATTCAGGAACTGGGACTCCACATACATGTAGGCATTTAAATTACTAGTAATTAATGGAGAAGATTTCCGGGAATCTTGAATGACGGAACTGATTTTGGTTAGGTAAGTTTTTAACAGTAGTCCTTAAATCATGTTGTATAGAAAAGGTAATCCTTATTGTGCAATGGGAAATTATCAGATAAGTATAGATTTCCTTTCAACAGAAGAAAAACTTCCAGAATCTTACCTTAGGAATAGCAGCTTTATAAATTGGAAACAGCACCTAAATAGATGAAACAAGATGATTCACATGAATGCAGGAAAGAACAACTAAATGTTGCCAATTTGGCAAATTGGCCTATATGCAAATTAGTCATGTTTTAAATAAAGAAAACACATCAAAGGGCATGTCTGTTCATTTATTTTGACATTTTATAATTTAGTCTAATTATTTGTGAAACTGTTACCCAATAAGCTGCCCTTTGGTATAGTTTGTGAAAAATAATGACATTTTACTCAACGTTCTTACTTTTACTTTCTATGGTACATGCAGGCAAGATATTTAGTGGACTAATTAATTAAAAATTGAAATGTCAAGTCTTACCCGTATTTCTGTGCACTAGCCAAAGATACATACGGACTAGAAATCAGAAAATTCAAAGTGAGTTTAATATGAATTTCCAGAGATAAATCTGTGAAATTAATTCTCTGAGCATTGTATGAACTACATATTCTGCTGAATTATTTGCTTTACATATCAAATATACCTCCCTTCAGACTAAGGTGTCTGATTTTGCCATTTTACAAAGTTTGAGATAAACTTTGTATAATCTTACATCTCAGTGTTCTACATCTTTTGTTGATGACTTCTGGCCCTGGAAAGCCCAAAAGGAGATTTTTATTTTTTAAGAGGGAATTTTTAGCTCTGTCTTAGACAAGTCTTCTTTTAATATCATACTTTGCAGATGATTGTTTTAAGAATAAGTGATTATGGTTTTGTCTTAAAATTGAGCTGGCTTCATTTTTATATAACTTGCTTTATAGGAAATATATAATTTCTAGTTTGTCAAGGCTGTAAACATATTTTGCTCAGTGCAAATTATCAAGACCACAGACAAGTACAAAGCAGCATTGGCTCCAATTTGCTTTTCTAAGTAAACAAAGCCTGCAGCACAGTGTTTCATTAATGAGGGATGAATCTGAGTCTTTTCTGATAAATCAAGGGGCTGTGCTTATTAAACAAAGATGATGTTATTGATTCAAAGGGCATGCTCTTTAAGTAGTTTTTTTTCTAATTGTTTGTGCTGATCCATCTACATTTTATATTTTACTTCCCATTTTAGCCACACACATTTTATAAAATGCCCAGCCAAGCTAAAGTTTTATTACAGGCATAATATGATACAATACTCACTGGCCAATGAATAGTAGACCCTATGACCTTCACATTATTAACGGCAATTTGGGCCAATGGCCTGATAGGCACATTCATCCTAATGTCAACATCAAGGAGACTTTCTATTTAGGAAATATAAATTATATATGCACAGCTGAAAGAAGAAATCAGCAACATAAATACTTGGAAGTAAACCTTTTTTTCAGTTAGAGGAAAACATTTTTTCCTTCCTCTTTCTGTACATATAATATTTTTTTTTAATAAAAGAAATAACTGATCTTCCATGACAAAAACAACAGCCCTTGAGACATTCATCATGAGGTTGCAGCTTTCTTTAATTGCAGGAGCAATGTTATAAGACAGAAAAGTGCCATAGAATTTTGCTCATTTTCCTTATGCAAGATATACTCGTAAGTTAATAGGAGTTCTGCTAGGATACCTGGTAGATTGAGCATGAAGCAATGCCCAGGTAAGACGGCAACGTTTTACTTTACAAAGATCATCTCCTCTCATTTTGGTAAGTGCAGTACGTGTGCCTGACAACAGTTTGAGTTTCTGTCATTGTTAAATGTAGGGCACACTGTGTGACAATTAGGCCTGCTAATTATGTTCATTATATACAAGCACACTATATGACAAGTAGGTCTGTTAATTAGGTCAGGTTTGTTAACTGTGTTATTCGTATTTTCTTTGTCCTTACTGATATGTTTTAACTGCAGGTATTATCAACTTATGAAGTATTGTGAATGGTAATTTCATACATATTTTGAATCTGCATACTGATTGCATAAAAATGTAGAATGGTCATATTTTCCAAATGATTTCCTTCTTTATCACTATGTAATTTTACTCTTGTATCTCCAGGAATACTCTGGCCTTAATATATATTGTCTATAATATTTATATAGCCCTATAATTTGCTTCTTTTACTTTACATTTGCATGGTTTATCTACTGATGGTATCCAGTCTTTTGGATTTCAATCACTCTATAATCTCGTATTAAGATGTTTCTCTTAGGAGTAGCATTTGTTAAGTTTTTAAATGTCTAATCTAACAATCTTATTCTTAATTTGAAGTATTTTGTTCATTTTTATCAAATGTATTTATAAAGATAGACTTTACTTCATATTTGCCGTCTAATACTTCTTTTCTATCAACATTTGGCTAACCTGCTTTTTGCTCTTGTAAAGCTTTCTTTTGGGTTAATCTGTTTGTGTGTGTATGTGTGTGCATGTGTGCTGCTTTAGCTATTTTATTCTTCACCGGTTAATTTTCTATAGCTTCTCTTCCTATTCTTTTAGTGATTACTATAGATTCAGTCAGTTCAGTTCAGTCGCTCAGTCGTGTCCAACTCTTTGCCACCCCATGAATTGCAGCACGCCAGGCCTCCCTGTCCATCACCAACTCCTGGAGTTCACTGAGGCTCACGTCCATCAAGTCAGTGATGCCATCCACCCATCTCATCCTCTGTCATCCCCTCTCCTCCCGCCCCCAATCCCTCCCAGTATCAGAGTCTTTTCCAAAGAGTCAAGGATTCACATGAGGTGGCCAAAGTTACGGAGTTTCCACTTCAGCATCATTCCTTCCAAAGAACACCAAGGACTGATCTCCTTTAGAAAGGACTGGTTGGATCTCCTCGCAGTCCAAGGGACTCTCAAGAGTCTTCTCCAATACCACAGTTCGAAAGCATTAATTCTTCAGTATTCAGCTTTCTTCACAGTCCAACTCTCACATCCATACACGACCACTGGAAAAACCATAGCCTTGACTAGACGGACCTTTGTTGGTAAAGTAATGTCTCTGCTTTTGAATATGCTATCTAGATTGTGCATAACTTTCCTTCCAAGGAGTAAGTGTCTTTTAATTTCATGGCTGCAATCACCATCTGCAGTGATTTTGGAGCCCCCCAAAATAAAATCTGACACTGTTTCCACTGTTTCCCCATCTATTTCCCATGAAGTGATGGGACCAGATGCCATGATCTTCGTTTTCTGAATGTTGAGCTTTAAGCCAACTTTTTCACTCTCCTCTTTCACTTTCATCAAGAGAGCTTTTTAGTTCCTCTTCACTTTCTGCCATAAGGGTGGTGTCATCTGATATCTTGATTCCAGCTTGTGCTTCTTCCAGCCCAGCTATAGCTTACAGTATCTATTATTGAATCATTACCATTTCATATGAATTATTGCTTCAGTACTTCCTCTACAATGCTAGCAACATAGAGCATTTTACATCCATATGCACCCTCTCACCTTTCATATCATTTGCATGCATTTTAACTATTGATTGAACTGGTGATACCATCCAACCATCTCTTCCTCTATCATTCACTTCACCTCATTATCAGTCCTTCCAATGAATCTTCAGGACTGATTTCCCTTAGGACGGACTGGTTTGATCTCCTTGCTGTCCAAGGGACTCTCAAAAGTCTTCTTCAACGCTATAGTTTGAAAGTATCAATTCTTTGGCGCTCAGCCTTCTTTATGGACCAACTTTCACATCCATACATGACTACTGGAAAAACCATAACTTTGACTATACACATCTTTGTTGCAAAGTGATGGTTTTGTTTTTTAGCACACTATGTTTGCCATAGCTTTCCTTCCAAAAACAAGTGTCTTTCAATTTCATTGCTGCAGTCGCCATCCACAGGATTTTGGAGCCTAAGAAAATAAAATTTGCCACTGTTTCCACTTTTTCCCCATCTGTTTGCCATGAAGTGATGGGACCGGATGCCGTGATCTTCATTTTTTGAATGTTGAGTTTTAAGCCAACTTTTTCACTGTCCTCTTTCACCTTCATCAAGAGTTTCTCTTCATTTTCCGCCCTTACGGTGGTGTCATCTGCATATCTGAGACTGTTGATATTTCTCCGGTCAATCTTGATTCCAACTTATGATTCATCCAGCCTGGCATTTTGCTAGACAAGGTAATATCTTATGATTAAAAAACAATCAGGGGGCTGAGCTGAGTTGAGGCAAGATAGTAATTTACATATGAACCTCTGGTTGATAGATATTTCTAAAATGAAGAACCTCCCAGACTTTCAGCTGAAACATTGATAAGTTTATCACAGATTCTCACTACCAACAAGTCCCAAACTCTGCTTTTATTTTTACTTTTTTAAATTGTAGAGAATTGCTTTACAATGTTGTGGTGGTCTCTGAAATACATCAATTTAAATCAATCATCAGTTCAGTTCAAAGATATATATGTGTATATAAGAAAACATGTATATACATATATATAAATAAAACATAATACATATATATATTCCATCCCTCTTGAATCTCCCCTCCATACCACCCCTCTAGGTCATCACAGAGCTCTTGGCTGGGCTCCCTGTGCTATATAGCAGCTTCTGCTAGTTATCTATTTGAATCATGATACTGTATACATGTCAGTGCAACTTTCTCAATCTTCCCTAGCCTTTCCTTTCCCCAAAGTGTTCACAGGTCCATTCTCTACTTCTGAATCTCCATTTATTCTCTGTAAATAGGTTCATAATTACCATTTTTCTAGATCCCATATATATGCATTAATATACATTATCTGTTTTTCTTTTTCTGACTTTGTGTAATAGGCTCTAATTGTAGTTAGGAAGATGAACCAAGCTCTATTTTAAAGACAGCACAATGATAGTACAAAAGTCTCCTCAACTTTTCAAGATATTTCCGCTTAGCTTTTCAGTCCCTCACCTTGAACATTTTCAAAATTGGATAAATAATTGAAGTGCAGAAAGTCACTTTAGTTCACCTCCATTCTCCTCTTTTAGAATCTTAGCCTTTTAGTTCTTACTACTTCAGCAACTTTTTCATACCTTTTAATAAATGTTTTAAAAAAATTTTATTGAATTTTTCTAATTGTTTTCAAGATAAGCTTTTTCTATAGGAAGACATTCCATCCTATTCTGATAAAGAAGATACATCTTGTCCTTATTTAACATTTCTGAGATTATTTTCCCAGTCAAAAGGAAAATTTAGCTTTCTTTGGATTTCTGTTTGCTTGTTTTTGCAGCTAGATTTTTATGCTATTAGTATTTAAATTCATAAGATGAATTTGTTTTATTTAATTTTAGAATCACCTGGAATTTTAGCTCTATCAAATTTCAATATTATAGTTGTGACTTATATGTCTATTTTCACAAGCATACATAAATTGTCTCAATATATAAAAATATACCATCAGATGAGTACCTAAACTATTATTTTTCTGATCAGGTACCAAGTTCTGCTGATTTTTGAACCAGAATCTATTTGGGGAATAGAATTTAGAAATAATCCAGTAACACTCTGTTAAATTTGACTTCAACATATATATAAAGATTAATGCTGAAAAGTGTCATGTTTTCTGCTTCCGGTTTATTAGACATTGTTCAGAAATTCAGGAAGTTGTTTCATGTTCTAAGGACTCAAAGAAACCTGCTTAGACTAACTACAGATTCAGTATAAAACAGTTGGAGAAGTCATATACAACATTTGTGCTCTGTGCACCAAAATCAATGACTTTGTAATGAGATGTTAAGTCTCCCTAGATATTAAGATGCCAGAGTTCAAAAATAATACATTCTCTGGTGTTATTTTCTTTCTGTCAATTTACTCTAAACTAGGGTGGCTTTTGAAAATTAACAAAATGAAGTTTTTTGCAAAATAGCCTGTAACCCACTAATTTATTTTAGTTTAGATTACAAAGAGCTCATGTGTTACATATTAGCTTCTTAACATTTAAAATAAGTTATTTTTATTTTCTTTCTCATTTACTAGTTTCAGATTGGAATATATTTGCATTTGTAAAACTGTGTATAAATCAGTATGTTTCATAGGTAGAAGCAGGAAAGGCAGTGAAAAAAAAGTGGCTTCTTACAAATTATTCACATTTGAAAGGAAAGAATGGAAAATATGCAAAACCTGTATTTCCAGTACTGTATATAAATTGATATAAATGTTCAACTATATAAAACAAATAAACAGAAACTTCTGTGTAATGACCTTATGAGTTACAATAAAATATTTAATTAACAGACCTGCCAGGCACCGTAATGTCTTCTTTGGGCACCCTCATGTGTGTTATCTTAAAAAAAATTTTTTTAATAATAATTGAAATAATTTATCAGA
This sequence comes from Bos indicus, assembly GCF_029378745.1. Lineage (NCBI taxonomy): Eukaryota > Metazoa > Chordata > Mammalia > Artiodactyla > Bovidae > Bos > Bos indicus. Next base: position 105,597,084 of record NC_091766.1, read on the forward strand.
TCCAATTTTGATAAAAATATCCAGCCAACTTTTAGATTTATAAATCTTACTAGACTGAGGAATAAATATGTTACAAAATGTAAAAATTGAAGTGACAAATGAGGACTTCCAGTTAAAATCATTACAGAAAGATGAGATCAAGTAAGCACTCAGAGGTTTTCAGAGGGACTGGGACAAGCCTCCTCCATGACTCCTGAATCCCTTCATACACCCTGGAAATGTAAAGGTGAGAGGCACAGGCCTCCGTGGAGGACGTTAATAATGGGAGTCCTTTCCGTGCTCAGTCCATGCTCTTACACTTTGGGGTAAAAGCGAGGTATGCCAAGTGGCCATGAGAAGATATGTCCTGGACTTCCAGCCAGAGACGGTGCAGCTGGCCACTTGTCCCAGCGACTCTGCTGCACTTCATATGAAGCCCACACCTCACGTGGACCACTCTCAGCCAATGACTCGATGCAAGGATATGGATGAAAACTTACTTTTAGAAATCTTAGGAAATCGCTGGACTCCCCCTCTCACAGGCAACAGTGGCTTGAGGACCCAATGTGGCCTCCATCTGACTCCGAAGCAGCCTATGCCCTTCAGTGCAAACTTCTCCCCACTCGCCTCCATTTCGGGTCAAACCAGCATCAGGTCTGAAGGCTCTGTCAGACTTTCTAGATTCCACCTCACTTTCTCTATGCAGACTTTCACCTGGAAAAATACTGTTCTTGGAAGAGATAAATAAATACCATGTACTAATGTATATATATTGGCATACACACACACACACACACACACACACACATATATGGAATAAAAAAAAATGATACAGATGAACTTATTCCTGCAGGGCAGATCTAGAGACATTGACATGGGGAACACACTTGTGGACACAGTGGGAAAAAGAGAGGGTTGGGCAAATTGAGAAGAGTAGCGGAAATGGCAACCCACTCCAGTGTTCTTGCCTGGAGAATCCCAGGGACGGGGAGCCTGGTGGGCTGCCGTCTATGAGGTGTCACAGAGTCGGACATGACTGAAGTGACTTAGCAGTAGCAGCAGCATTGAAACATATGCATTCCATATGCAAAATAGATAACCAATGGGAGGTTGCTGCATAACATAGGGACCTCAACCCTGTGTTCTGTAACAATCTGAAGGGGTGGGATGGGGGAGGGGGTTGGAGGGAGAGTCAAGAGGGAGAGCACGTATGCTTATTTATGACTGATTCATGACGTTGTATGGCAGAATCCAACACAACATTGTAAGCAATTGTCCTCCGATTAAATTTTTAAAAAAAGAATACTATTCTTGACTTTTCTCAGAGTATCTGAGCAAATACAGGAGGCCAAGTACTAATCACAGATCAAGTGTTCAAAGATACCATTTGGCAGTCTAGGCAATTTGTTCCGTGCAACTGACCTAGAGTACCAGGTTTGGTTCCTACTTTTAAAAACTAGAGTCAGCCGTGGACCGTGGTCTCATTTCTAGTAAAATAACATGACAGGAAGGCAAGGCTTCGCTGGCAGAACCAGGGAAGTGCTGCCGCACTGCGGTCTTCTTGCAACGCCAAAACGAGCCAGTGGAAAGGATGGTTCTCTTGAACCAGATGTGTACCACCAGATGTGCAGAGAGCTGACCTGGGGTCACCGTGGGTCCTGCACAGTAGACCTCAGAAGAGAAATTAAAATCCTCTCAGCAAGAAGACCAAGCTGGAGCGTGGATCCCCAGGTGCCAAAGGAAAGTGACAAGGAACTGTTGTCGCGGGGTAACTCAAGCAGTGTCCAAGTGATTGGACCTGCAAGGAACGCAGCAGGAAAGTCCGTGGACAGGGTGAAAAGAGCTTTTAAAACACCTGCTGCCAGCTCAGTCATACCCCTTTACCTGTCATTCTTCTCTCCAGAAATCTAGGGACGAGACATTATGCAGGGATGGGAGAGGAAATGACCTGTCAAAAACTAAAGAGAAGAGAGGTGAATTGTGGTCCACTCTTCTCACGGGAGGCCCCTGGGCTGAAACAGGAAAAGGGAAGGAACACTTAGATTTTACACAAGATCCAGTTTGAAATTCTGTTTGCTATTATGGGTCTGCACATGGTATTTGGTGAACTGAGTAAAGACATTCAGATCCAAGTACTGGAATACTATTAGCTAAGCAAAAGCAGAAAAATCCATGGGAAGTCAATACAGCTTTTACAGAGACTGGAAATTTTTTTCTCCTAATTAAATATTGAGTGTCATGACTCAGATTTGTTTAATCTACTGGCCAAGTGTATTAATCTTCATTGAAGGTTAATAAAAATATAACAAACTAGTAGTTATTAGCATAGCATAGTTATCAGTCAGCTATTAGCATAGAAATCCATATCTTGAATTCCATCCAAGTGATTCCCTGAGTTAATTTACTAATATGCTTCACATAGCTTGGAAAACTATAAACTTCCCATTGGTTTTATTGTCATGAAAATATTTCAATTATCTATGTACAGGTAGATGTAGCTATACTTTTAAATATATTTAATTTACTCTTTCAAACTGCTACCAAATAAGTATGATGAAAACATTAAAACTTTATTTTATAAGCATCCCTGTATTTCATAATCAAAAGGAAATAAAAGAATAAAAATAAGCTGCAGTGAGATCATTGGGGAAAAAAGGGAGATATCTCTGTGTTGTTTAGCAAAAAATGAAATACACTGAATTTTTCTTTGTTTTGGCTGTTTAGAAACGACATGTGTTACAAATACTTTGAGCACGTGTCACTTTCTGAACAATTATATATCTACAAACTGAAATACAGACAATGAATATAAGCTGAATCTTAATGAGCAGCAAGAATCCAAAGATGAAAAACAAACAAAAGGCCAAGAGAACTGCTAATGATGTTACAATAGGTACTATGAGTTTTTCACATTTGAATAACAGCATCGTGATTCATGAGCAAACTAACCAAGTTTAATTTTTTTCCATCATCAAATTAAAGACTTTTGCTACTTTTTTATGACCTCAATCCATTAATTTTGTTTTGACTCTTCATTTCCATTCTTCACCAAATCAAGACACAGAGGTTAAAATGAGTCAGACTTCAATTTCTTGACTGGAAAGCTAACACACTCTTCTAATAGATAATATATTTAAAAAATTGTTTTATGACTTTCTAGTCAAACTGGACACCAAAACTGGAGAAACTGTGGTCTCTTCCTTAAATGCTTGGGATTTTATAAGGCTGTTGATTCTTCATGTGTACATTATCTTCACTTTGTTGGGTTTGTAGTTTGACTTTCTGTTTTTGTTATACTTGAGCAGTAAGTCAATGAGGATTCAGTTATATTTGAGCATGTTTATTTCTGGGAATAGCTATACTTAAGAACGGAGAAGGCAATGGCACCCCACCCCAGTACTCTTGCCTGGAAAATCCCATGGACAGAGGAGCCTGGTAGGCTGCAGTCCATGGGGTTGCTAAGAGTGGGACACGATTGAGCGACTTCCCTTTCACCTTTCACTTTCATGCATTGGAGAAGGCAATGGCAACCCACTCCAGTGTTCTTGCCTGGAGAATCCCAGGGACGGGGGAGCCTGGTGGGCTGCCGTCTATGGGGTCGCACAGAGTCAGACATGACTGAAGGAAGATGTTCATGTTAAAGAAAAATGCTTCATTTTTTAAAAATTGCAGATAAATCTGGGTTTTTTAATTGCCTCATCTATATGAATAAAACGGTCTGTTGAAATATGGTTACCAGGCTACTTAAACCTGGCTAGGACCTGCTTTGGACTAACGCGAATGACGTGATTCCAGTTAGTGTCGACTGGATGGACCAATCAAAAATCCCCCTTTCCTGATTTCAACATTTTCCCTGATGATAATATCACTAACACTGACTTATTTGTAGGTGGGGAAAGCTTGAGGTAAAAAGGATCATGGGAAATGTAAACCATTCTCTTGACTTTTCTCCCCAATCCTCTTGATCAACAATGTTAGAACGCAGCATTCTAGTTTGAGATCCTGATCGAAACAATCCTCTCCCTCTCCAAAGCAATGATAAGAAAAAAAAGAAAAAAAAAAAACTTGTAACACCATTTAAGGTGATAGGAACATTTGGTGAGGGCATGAAATACATCTTAAAATTTGTTAAGATAGTCATAAAGCATATCCATAATGTTCTCTAACTTAAAAATTACCCTAAGAAATGCACAGCCCAAAGAGAAAGCACAAAAAAATTATGATAAGTGTATATTTAAACATAAAATTATTTTAATTGCTAGGATAAAAGAGGTAATAAAGCAAAATGTAAGTATTATTACTGAAGTAAAGATTAACTCAAAGTAATAGTAATTCAACTAAAACTCACTTGGGTACAAATCACAGAACATACATATATGCATACATACATACATTTATTGCTTCTTTAGTTGAAATATAATTGATGTATAATACAAAGGTAGTTTCCAGTGTACTACATAATGATTGAACATTTATGTACATGACAAAATGGTCACTCCAGTAAATGTAACAATAATCTGATTTACCAAGACTTTCTATTCACTTCCTTTCCTATTCCTTTTCCCCCTAATGCTCTTTTTCTTCACCCGTGCTTACACTTGGTTGTATATAAAATCATTTACTCATTTATTCTTCACTCTATAGACATGACAATTTCATAACCCAGCGTCAATGTGCTACCAAGTCTTAAGTCAACTTCGTATTTTTTTGAAGATCAGTTACCACTTGCTTCTAGGAATAGCAATGACCCTGTGTAGACTTGCAAAGATAACCTATGAACATACAAGCATAGCTGTGAAAATACTCTGTTTTTAATTAATATATATGGGAGCATCCATAACACATATCTGCACTTTGCTTTCTTCAAAAAAAAAATCATTCTAATCATCAAGACTTCCAGGAGAAATGTCAATAACCTCAGATATGCAGATGACACCATCCTTATGGCAGAAAGTGAAGAGGAACTAAAAAGCCTCTTGATGAAAGTAAAAAAGGAGAGTGAAAAAGTTGGCTTAAAGCTCAACATTCAGAAAATGAAGATCATGGTATCTGGTCCCATCACTTCAGGGGAAATAGATGGGGAAACAGTGGAAACAGTGTCAGACTTTATTTTTCTGGGCTCCAAAATCACTGTGGATGGTGACTACAGCCATGAAATTAAAAGACACTTACTCGTTGGAAGGAAAGTTATGACCAACCTAGATAGCATATTCAAAAGCAGAGACATTACTTTGCCAACAAAGGTCTGTCTAGTCAAGGCTATTGTTTTTCCTGTGGTCATGTATGGATGTGAGAGTTGGACTGTGAAGAAGGCTGAGTGCCAAAGAATTGATGCTTTTGTACTGTGGTGTTGGAGAAGACTCTTGAGAGTCCCTTGGACTGCAAGGAGATCCAGCCAGTACATTCTGAGAGAGATCAGCCCTGGGTGTTCTTTGGAAGGAATGATGCTAAAGCTGAAACTCCAGTACTTTGGCTACTTCATGCGAAGAGTTGACTCATTGGAAAAGACTCTGATGTTGGGAGGGGTTGGGGGCAGGAGGAGAAGGAGACGACAGAGGATGAGATGGCTGGATGGCATCACCGACTCGATGGATGTGAGTCTGAGTGAACTCTAGGAGTTGGTGATGGACAGGGAAGCCTGGCGTGCTGCGATTCATAGGGTCGCAAAGAGTCAGACACGACTGAGCGACTGAACTGAACTGAACTGAATCATCAATATCTGAGGCCTCCTGTTTGTTTACAACTTCACCAATACAGTGTTTTCAGACTGTTTGATATTTGCCAGTTAACAGCTGAAAACTGGAATTGCATCATAGTTCTAATTTGTATTTTGTTTCTCTGATTATCACGGGTGAATATCTTGTCATATGTTTAAATGACTTCACTGCTGTTTTCCGTGAAATTTGTGTCAAGTTCTTTGCCCATTTTCTGACAGGTTACTACCTTAATTTTTTATAAATTTTCACTAATTTTTTATGTATTAAGAAAAGGGAACATTTTTGATGGTAAAAGTCCCACGTAATTTTCCCAAGGATTTCTCTGCCTACTTAGTTGCCCCAATATTGCTAATTGAAAAATTTGTCTTTCTCCCAATGATTACATTGTCACTTCTCTCATTTGTCAAATCCTAATTCATATAATCCTAATACTCTACTCAGTGAAACAGTTTCTATATTCATCTACCACAGAGTTTACTTTTTAAATGGCTAATTTTATACAATTCTTTTAATATAAGTTTGGATTGGTCATTTTTATCTTTTTTCCCAGAACATTTCTAACTTTTTTTTTCATTTTTAATATTTCTTTATAAACTTCAGAATAAGTTGGTCAAGGTTCAAAAAATATTTTGATAATTTTATTGAATTGCATTATATACACAGATTAATTTATGTAGACTTTTAAACTTTTCCTACTTGATCTTCTTTTCCAAAAACAAAGTGAAAGTGTTAGTCACTTAGTCATGTCCGAGTCTTTGCAACCCCATTGACTATGGCCCACCAGGCTCCTTTGTCCATGGGATTCTCCAGGCAAGAATACTGGAGTGGGTTGCCATTCCTTTCTCCAGGGATAGTCCTGGCCCAAAATTGAACCTGGGTCTCCTACATTGCAGAATTCTTTACCGGCTGAGTCACTAAAGAACAAAGTATGCCTCTCCATGTATTTGTTTAATTTTGTTTCTCTCGAAAGAATTCAAAAGATTTATTTACATGTGTATCTTTTTGCCGTATATGTTTACCACAACTTCATTATCCATTCATCTGCTGATAGACATTTAGGTTGATTCTTTGTCTCAGCTATTGTGAACAGTACTCCCATGAACATAGGGGTACACGTATCTTTTTAAATTACACTTTTTTCAAGATACATGTTCAGGAGTGAGATTGCTGGATCATATGGCAACTCTATTTTTACTTTTTTGAAGAACCTTCAAACTGTTTTCCATACTGGTTTCATCAGTGCACAACAGGAATGTACAGGAGGCTTTCCCTTTCTCTGCACCGTCTCCAACATTTTTTATTTGTAGTTTTTTTGACGATGATCATTCTGACTGATGCAAAGTGATACCTCACTATGGTTTTGATTTGCGTGTTTCTAATAATTAGTGATGTTGAGTGTCTTTTCGTGTGCCTGTTGGCCATTTGTATGTCTTCTTTGGAGAAATGTCTATTAAGGTATTCGGCCCATTCTAGGTTGGATTGTTTGTTCTGTTGTTGTTGAGTTATATGAACTATTTGTATATTTTGGAAATGAAGCCCTTGTCAGTTACATCATTTGCAAATATTTTTTCCAGTCTATAGTTTGTCTTTTTGTTTTGATTTCTTTGCTGTACAAAAGCTTGTGAATTTGATTAGGTCTCATTTGTTGACTTTTATTTTTATTTCTGTTGCCTTGGGAGATTGACCTAAGAAAACAGTGGTACAATGTATGTCAGAGAATATTTTGCTGTGTTCTCTTCTAGGAGTCCTATGCTGTGGTGTTTTATATTTGTCCTTAAGCCACTTTGAGTTTATTTTTGTGTAAAACATCCCAATTTTAATATCAAGGAACCTAAGATTGAATAACTTGATTAACTGGCTATTTTGTCTAGAATTATTATTCAGACCAATATTACTCTGAAAGCCTTGCATTTAATTCTAAATTTTGTTCAAACTGTAATTATAAAACATGCATGTATGGTAGTATCACTTTAAGCTATTAAAAAGCAAAGCAAAACTGAGATACACAGGTAATATTCCATACCTGAGGAATCAGAACCTCCAGAAATGGGGCAACGTATCTGTCCTTAAAAAAATAATAACAACAGTAACCCACTCAGGTGCACATACAAGGTGCACAAACAATATGCATAGGTTACTGATCTGTTCCCAATGCTTGGACTCTTTCCTTAAAATCTGTGCAACTGTTTTACTACTTTTACAGGAAAATGTGCATTTTTCATTAATATCAATAATATTCTACCTGCTTAGTTTCTTGTGTTTTTCTCAGGAGATAAAAAAAAACAATTGCAATATTAAAAGCCCTGGATTAGTGTGGGAACTTGAGCAGGTATAATACCTTGTTCTTGCCAGTTCTTACATGTTATGTATAAAGTAAACATTCAGCTTTTTAGTTTAGACATTCACGGGTCTCAAACTGCCTTAACACTTGGGCGATCGCATCGGAGATAACTCCTTTGCCTCCTTTGCACTTTGCTCAGCACACCAGCACTTGGGCGCCTTTCCAGATGTATTTGCCCTTTGACTTCCATACAACTTGCTGCAGACAAATTGGGTAGGAGATTCTAGCGTATGAGGTTAAAGACCAAAGTGTCATTTTCTTGCATGTTTGCTAAGATTCCCCTAGCTCTTCTTCAGTATCCACATCTCTCCTCCTCGGTTTTGAGGGCCTTGATGTTTTGGTCACAGACTCGCCCTGAGGCTCTGGTAAAATTTCAGCCTTAGAGGGCAGAGGCCTGTGGAAGTCAAGCCCCAGCTTCTGTCTGTCAGAATCAAGAAGTTCCCCATGTTTATCCCATTCTGAACCTGAGCCTCTTTTCTAGGGTTTGGGTCTCAGACTTTTCCCTAACACACAGACTCATTTTCTATCACAACATTATAACTTCTTCCCACTTCTGACCATCCTATACATGTTTAATACTCTAAATCCCTGAATGCTAAAGAAAAATATTTTTTCCTGGTTTATACATAAGCAGTTTAATTCCACATTTAAGAATTCAAAAGCCAGAATATTGAAATTGACTGGACAATGTAGGAGAAATGCATTCCCCTTCCTACGTGCTGATCTTTTTAACAAGATACAATACTTCAATTTTCCAGGTGACTTCTTTTTCCAGTTGATTTTCTGGTGATGGTTGAAATGCTAGTGAGGCCTCTGAGACACTAACTTATCTGCTTGCCTCCAACTTCAGCTGCTTGTTCAAGAACTCCCTTGAATGTAATATGTTCTCAAAACAATTAGAAAAAGCCAGAAAGGCCATTCAACACCCTAACCTTGACCATATCTCAATAATTTCTAAATACTTTTTGCTATGATATCAGCAATTGAAAGAGACAACTTGATCCAAATGGTACGTGGAACCAAGATAATTCTTTCTCATAAAAGTATATCTTTTTAAGTTTCTATATCAAACACCAAGGCTTTCTCACTGATGTTTTAAAGTTTACTTGAAATGGATAAACATGTTTGATATTCCCTCTCCTTTTTTTCCAAATCAAGTAATGTCAAACGGAGCAGAACTTTTGTACATGGTAATTTTCATTTGGGGCTTATGGCATTAATGTTTTAAATTATGATCACATTTATTAAATTTAGACAAAAGTTTCTTTAAGTGGGTTTACCTTGGTTGTGCCCATGAAGATAATTAAATCACTTGACGGTCATCCAAAGTGTTATCTATTGACAGATACAGCAAATTACAGAGGGTGAACAATAAACCCTTAAGCTAATCAGTGCTATATATAATTATGTACAAGTTTCATTCTGAAAAATTGGCATACTAATATTTTTATCTTCCCTACTTAAAACCGGTCTGTAAAATTAAAAAGCCCATGGAACATTGTTCACTTTGCACCACGTCAATTCCTCAGTCATTATGTCTAATGAAGGTGCTCATGTTATGCTATTTGGCAAGATAGTTGGGAAATAGCATTCAGCTCCCTACATACTTATCATCTCAGAAGGTTTTACGGGCATACCTGAATAAGTACACCCAGATACCAAATTATTTGTCTGAACAAAAGAAAAATTGGGAAGTCGAACAAAGACTATATTTTTAATAAAAGTCGTGTGTTTTCTTTACATGCACAAGAATGTACACGCTTACATTTATAGTGTCTGATGCATGTGAATCATCTTGCAAAGGGTATTTCACTGGTGCTTCTTGTGATGACTCTGATCATTGGGTTCAACCAAGATCAAGTTCTGAATAACAAATGAATAATAGTCTCATGTCTTGACATTGTAATTTGTTCACAAGAGAATTTTTACTTGTAAAATCTATCATTTCTGTGGTTTCTAAATTTCGTGGATATAAACCTGGAAACAAATCCAGATATTTTTTCTACCATATACTTAACAGAAGGTGATTAAAGCCAGTGAAAAATATAATCAAAGGCTTTGTAAAATATAAATCCAAAAGAAAGTCTCTAAGAGAAAATAAGGAGACATAACTTGTTATAAAGGATTAATGGCTACTGGTCAGTTACAGAATCAATGAACTAATTTAACAATGGAAAAATTATGGACTTTAGCATTGCATGCATGCTAAGTCGCTTCAGTCATATCTGACTCTTTGCGACTCCATGAACTATAGCCTGCCAGGCTCCTCTGTACATAGGATTATTCAGGCAAGAATACTGGAGTGGGTTGCCATGCCCTCTTCCAGGGGATCATCCCGACCCAGGTATTGAGCCTGTGTTTCCTCTGTTTCCTGCATTGGCAGGGAGGTTCTTTACCACTAGTGCCAAGTAGGGGCTTTAGCATTAGGTGTATTTAAATTCTGGCTTTAGAACTTATTTCCTAGGTGAGTTTAGAAATACTGATTAACTTTTGTGGAGCCTCACTGTTTCTCCAGCTGGATATAAAATGTTCTATTTTGTATTTATTTATTCATTTATTTGCACTAAAATATAAACTCACCACAGTTGCTGTGTGGTATGTGTTGTTTTTGTTGTTCAGTCGCTAAGTCGTGTCCAATTCTTTGTGACCCCATAGGCTGCAGCACCACCAGGCTTCCCTGTCCTTCACTGTCTCCTGGAGTTTACTCAAACTCATGTCCATTGAGCCAGTGGTGCCATCCAACCATCTCATCCTCAGTTGCTCTCTTCTCCGTTTTGCCTTCAATCTTTCCCAACATCAGGGTCTTTTCCAATGAGTCGAGTCTTCTCATCAAGTTTGCCAAAGTACTGGAGCTTCAGCTTCATCATCAGTCCTTCCAATGAATATTCAGGGTTGATTTCCTTTAGGATTGACTGGTTTGATCTTCTTGCTGTCCAAGGGACTCTCAAGAGTCTTCTCCAGCACAGCAATTCAAAGGATCAATTCTTTGGTGCTCAGCCTTCTTTTAGTGTGGTATGTGACTAAAAGCCAAAGAGCAACTAGCTTGCTTAGATTTTTAAAGTTATCTTTATGTGTTAGAAACGCTTGTTTCCATGGCCTGACTTTTGTGATGGCTGAGTTGTGTTCAATCAGAATGAAGCTTATCTGCTATTTATGTGGAATGAGACCTTGCTCATAGGGACAGTCACTATTTCGTGCTCTATTCCTTTGCTCTGTATCAATTTAAAAGGAGTCCATGGAAGAGACCTGTAACAGAAATTCACTCTATTGAAGCAGCTTCCTAGCAGTCAGACCCCTAAGCAGCTATGTGTCCAGCTGTGCATTCATGCCAACGTTTCTGATGTGTAGCAGAAGCTGAGTCCCACATTTAGGTGCCATCCGCTTCATCCTCCTACGCCACAATGCCTCTTTGTGGTTCAAGAGCGCAAGGGAGCATTTCCTCCCTATTATCACTGCTGCTTCGTGTCTCATGTGCTTGCACCATCCTGTAGAGATTTATTTTGCCCCTAACTGTTTTCTTGGGTCTGTCCCACCCCCTGAGCGGCTGCATCAGGTTATTTCCTCCCCTTGTGTAATGATTTGCATTTTTACAACTTAAATCTCAGTTTTATCATTTCCTTACCACGCTTTTAATGCCTCCAGGTTCTTCATTAAAATTATTTCCCTGTCCTCCCCTGTGTATGCAATATCATCCAAGTTAGTATCATCCACAAATAAAAAGGTGTTGCTTGTTATCTGTTCCTGAACATTCACAAAAATGTTAAATATAAATGAACTTAAAAATTACACATCTGAAAAATCCTCATTCATTTATAAGAACCTCAACATTTATTTATGTTGTTTCATTTGTTTAAAATTATAAAGTTAATGTAAAGATATTTTACAGATCATATTTAGGCTAATTAGAATATGTTAGGGCTTCCCTGATAGCTCAGTTGGTAAAGAATCCACCTGCAATGCAAGAAAACCCTGTTCCATTCCTTGGTTGGGAAGAGCCACTGGAGAAGGATAGGCCAACCACTCTAGTCTTGTCGGGCTTGTCGGGCTTCCATTGCAGGATCTGCCTGCAATGCGGGAGACCTGGGTTTGATCTCTGGGTTGGGAGGATCCCCTGGAGAAGGGAAAGTCTACCCACTCCAGTATTCTGGACTGAAGAATTTTAAGGGTCCCAAAGTGTGGGACACAACTGAGCGACTTTCACTTTCAGAATATGTTACATCAAATTATATTGTATATCAGGTTAAATCCTTAACATATAATAGATTTTGTTTTACTTTCCACTCTCAATACATCCTTTTGGTGAACTTACTAAGCCTAAGCTGATCTAATTTTAATAGACTTGTTCAATTTTTTTTCCATCAGTTAAGTATAGGTTTAAAGAAATAACACCCTAAAAGGTTGATTTGTACTTCTAAATCATGATACTGACTTTTAATAACTTTTGATGGTTCTCTTAGGAAATTTTAACCAAAGCATGTTCATGAGCAATTATTTGTGATTCACATTCAGTTGTGGCTAATGAAAGAAATTTGTCTTTGATAAATTACAGTTAACTATCAGTACACTGGTATATATCAATACACCAGTAATAAAAGCATGTAGGTTGAAATATTTTAAAAATGATCTCTACCATCAGTTAGTTTTTCCTCAGGGTCCTGCAGGAAAGGATGTAAAGGTAGGGAAAGCATGTTCTGAGGTTTAATCTGTGTGGAATCACCTCTCTCCTGAGTACAACCTCAGTCAGTCTCCATAAATAGAAAATCCACACGAGGGAATACATATCGTGAATGCTGGAAGTAGCTTAAAATCATGTAGTCAGATCCCTTCATTTCACATATAAAGAAACAGAAGTGCAGAGAGATGAGTGGAGTGGACCAGGGTCACACGGCTGAGGAAAATGTCTGTTTCACTTTACTGTCACAGACACTCCCTGAGTTCTTTAGACAGCTTTGTTTCCTTTAGACCTGAGGCACATGCTTCTGGTATTTTCATGCACATAAAGTAAGGCTTTGCTTTAAGATAAATGTCCTCAAAAGTTACCAAATTAAAACCAACTGAATATTCTATTACAGAAAAAAATCATTCCTACATTGATATAAAATGTTAGATCCATTTTACTTAAATTTAGTAGGTTAGCAGCCTAATTTTATTGTTTGATGCCTCAGACGGTACAGGGTCTGCCTACAGTGCGGGAGACCCAGGTTCAATCCCTGGGTTGGGAAGATCTCCTGGATAAGAAATGGCAACCCACTCCAGTGTTCCTGCCTGGAAAATCCCATGGACGGAGGAACCTGGAAGGCTACAGTCCATGGGGTCGCAAACAATATGATTGTTTAAAGAGGGTATCTAACTGTGTTTCCAAAGCTTTGTTACTTGGCATTAGATCAACCAGAAATAAATATTGTTATTGTCTACTGCATACATTTCTATGTTAGTACCCGAATAACCACCTATTTTAGAAAGTAGAGAAAAACTATGATTTGAGGGGAAAAGGTCCTGATTCCCTGAATCCTATATGAACAGTGTTATCAAGAAAGTTATGTACATATGATAATGGTTTCTCTTCCCTAAGAAGAAAATAGGTTTAGCCAGAAATGGATACATGATATGAAATAGAGAGAGTCCAAAACCCTCAGAAGGGTAGCCACCATCCTGGTTACTCTAAAGGACAGAGAGAAAAGGAAAAAATATCTTCGGAAGAATAATACTCTGGAAAAAGGTTATATTTAGCTTTATAAAAAAGTCCAGTTACATCTCTTTATATAGAGAAAACTAAGATGGGAATCAACACAAATTCCTGAAGAATTTAGCTTACTTTATCCTCAGTATTTTCCACTTCTTGCTATTATATCAATATTGTTAGATAATTATTTCCAAGTCTCTAAAGATAACCAAACCCTTGGGGGTCATATTAAGTATAGATATCAAGCATGTACAAACAAATTTTTAAATATTTGACATTAAACAATATTATAGATCCTTGAAACCAAGATCTCTATAAGCTATAGCTGAATAAATCTTATTAATTAAAATTCTTAATTAGCAAAGCAGCCTCAATTCTTTTAATCTAGCACAGCTAATATTTTTACTAACTAATAAAGCACTGTTGCTTAAACAAGGACAATGCTGTTGAGCTGAAATATTCCCCTTTTGCATTTAATGCAAGATACTTTGTTTCAATTTGGATGTCAATCAGTCAGTAATTTAAATATTTATTTTTAAAGATTAGATAAATTCCTGTCTGGCACTGTCTATAGAAAGATTGCTAAGCCATATATTTACAACTGTAATATATTAATCCCAACATATCTTTTGCAAAAGAACTTAAAACATAATTACGCTCATGAATTTAGAAAAGTCTTTTTTTATTCCTGAATTAGAGAAGAAAAACATTCAATTCAATACAATTAGTTGAGCAATCAATTTGCATAAGGCATTACAGCAAATTAAAATGTGATTCCTACCCTCAAGGGGCTCACATTCTAGATGGGAAGACAAATTACTATTCATCTTAGATTCCACTAGCTAGAAGATTGGAGAATTATATGATATAAGGTATTTAAAGTATATAGATAGCAAGTGTTACATTATCAAGAACATAAAAGAAAAATATATAAATAATAGTAATAATATATTGCACCAAATGTTCACAGTTTTTATCTGCTGTGTAAAGCATCTGCATGTGACACTCAGAGTAATATTACATGGGACCTGTATGAACTAGGAATAATTCAAAAGCTATAAAAAGTTCTTGAAGAGATCATTTTTTTACCAGTCATACAGTTCATACTTTAAATTTAAAGCAATCTTTCCTTCTCATTCAACCAATCCCATTTAAAAACTCACTTTACTCCAACCTCAGCTAGTATTAAATACTAATTTCCTAATACCCTTGGTATTGTAATCTTAGCATACTTAGAAATTGTGTGTGTGCTATAAGCACCTAACCAGGTCACTTATAGCAATAGATGCTTAATTGGAGCTGGTAACCAAAGTAACATAAGTCATGTCTGCAGATATAAGTTCAGTTCAGTTCAGTCACTCAATCGTGTCCGACTCTTTGCAACCCCATGAACTGAAGCACACCAGGCTTGCCTGTCCATCACCAGCTCCCAGAGTTTACCCTAACTCATGTCCATTGAGCTGCTGATGCCATCCAACCATCTCATCCTCTGCAATCGTTCCCTTCTCCTCCCGCCTGCAATCTTTCCCAGTATCAGGTTCTTTTCAGATAAGTCAGTTCTTCGCATCAGTTGGCCAAAGTATTGGAGTTTCAGCTTCATCATCAGTCCTTCCAATGAACACCCAGGGCTGATCTCCTTCAGAATGGACTGATTGGATCTCCTTGCAATCCAAGGGACTCTCAAGAGTCTTCTCCAGCACCACAGTTCAAAAGCATCAATTCTTTGGTGCTCAGCTTTCATTATAAGTCCAACTTTCACATCCATACATGACTACTGGAAAAACCATAGCCTTGACTAGACGGACCTTTGTTGGCAAAGTAATGTCTCTGCTTTTCAATATGCTGTCTAGGTTGGTCATAACTTTTCTTCCAAGGAGCAAGCGTCTTTTAATTTCATGACTACAATCACTATCTGTAGTGATTTTGCAGCCCCCAAAAATAAAGTCTGTCACTGTTTCCACCATTTCCCCATCTATTTGCCATGAAGTGATGGAACCAAATGCCATGATCTTCGTCTTCTGAATGTTGAGCTTTAAGCCAACTTTTTCACTCTCCTCTTTCACTTTCATCAAGAGGCTCTTTAGTTCCTCTTCACTTTCTGCCATAAGGGTGGTGTCATCTGCATATCTGAGGTTATTGGTATTTCTCCCGGCAATCTTGATTCCAGCTTGTGCTTCTTCCAGCCCAGCATTTCTCATGATGTACTCTGCATATAAGTTAAATAAGCAGGGTGACAATATACAACCTTGATGAACTCCTTTTCCTGATTGGAACCAGTCTGTTGTTCCATGTCCAGATTTAACTGTTGCTTCCTGACCTGCATATAGGTTACTCAAGAGGCAGGTCAGGTGGTCTGGTATTCCCATCTCTTTCAGAATTTTCCACAGTGTGTTGCGATCCACACAGTCAAAGGCAGATATCAATGATGAGACAGTTGGGAAGAAAGAATACATTATCCATGAGTGTGTGTGTGTGTGTGTGTGCACCCACAACTGAGAGTGCAATTAAACAATTATAAGCTAGAAACTAAAAGGGCTTTATTTCTTGTCAAAGCATTCCTTTTAAATGAAATGGAGTGCAGGCACTACTAATTTTCCCACTTATCTGCAGGAGCTATGCAATCAAGCCAGGTCCAATAGGAAATCATCTCTCACAGCCTCTTCAGTTCAGTCCAGTCACTCAGTCGTGCCCGACCCTTTGAGACCCCATGGACTGCAGCACACCAGGCCTCCCTGCCCATCACCAACTCCCAGAGTTTACTCAAACTCATGTCCATCGAGTCGGTGATGCCATCCAACCATCTCATCCTCTGTCATCTGCTTCTCCTGCCCTCAATCTTTCCCAGCATAGGGTGTTTTCAAATGAGTCGTTTCTTCGCATGAGGTGGCCAAAGTATTGGAGTTTCAGCTTCAGCACCAGTCCTTGCAATGAACATTCAGGACTGATCTTTAGGATGGACTGGTTGGATCTCCTTCCTGTCCAAGTAACTCTCAAGAGTTTCTCCAACACTGCAGTTCAAAAGTAGCATTTCTTTGGTGCTCAACTTTCTTTACATGACTAGCGGTAAAACCATAGCTTTGACTAGAAGGACCCTTGTTGGTAAAGTAATGTCTCTTCTTTTTAATATGCTGTCTAGGTTGGTCATAGCTTTTCCTACAAGGAGAAGACGTCTTTTAATTTCATGGCAGCAGTCACCATCTGAAGTGAATTTGGAGACCCGCAAAAATAAAGTCTGTCACTGTTTCCACGGTTTCCCCATCTATTTGCCATGAAGTGATGGGACCAGATGCCATGATCTTAGTTTTCTCAATGTTGAGTTTTTAGCCAACATTTTCACTCCTCTTTCACTTTCATCAAGAGGTTCTTTAGTTCCTCTTCACTCTGCCATAAGGGTGGTATCATTTGTGTATCTGAGGTTATTAATATTTCTCCCGGCAATCTTGATTCCAGCTTGTGCTTCATCCACCTTTGCATTTTGCATGATGTACTCTGCATATAAGTTAAATAAGCGGAGTGACAATTCACATTCTCTTATAAAACTTTTATTCCCTGGACAGAGCTTCTTTTGGCCTTTTGTATTCTAAATCAAACTAAATGACAAAATGCGTGGGCAAAATTGCATACCTAGCATTCATCCAAACAGTTAGGGAGAAGCTTTTTCAAGTTTCTCTCAATCTCATTTTTCACAGGAATGAGCATTTTTAGCCTGAGTCACCTAAGCCACACCCTTGACTTCAGATAATGTTCTCTTTTATCACACTCTCTCTGAGCATGAGTGCACTGCTTTCTATTGCTATTTCAGGAATTCCGAGATATGTTTCTGACTATGTCTTAATTCATCTCATAGCAATCTTCATTTTTGAGTATGCTGCAAAACTCTCCCAGATGTCCTGTTTAGACTAGTAAGTGCATCAGTTCATTTCATGTACATATATGTATCTATATTTATATAAAAGAATATTTTATCTCAAAGATGAAGTACACTCAGTAAATTAGATTGTGATATAATTTTGTTCAAATAACTCCGGTATAATGGCACTGAAATTTATAGTAATAAGTGTTCCTGACCATTACCCACAAATTAGGTTGTGCCAACTTAGCTGGATTTACCAGAAGAAACTGCATTGTTGAGTTCTCTTGCCATAAATCTTCTATTTGGGGTACACACTCCTAGCTTCAATGTGAGATAGCATTTACTGAACATGTACTCTAACTATGACACTGTGCAAGAGATTAAGAGATGACATAATACTTAAATGGTGAAGTGCCACTTGCCATTTATACAAAATGAGAACTCTAATTTCAGCCTGCTTTCTCAGCATAATTTTCATAATAGAGCTCTGTTTCTGTTCAGTGTTGGTGAAAGTAGTAGTAGAATCCAAGCCGCTGTGTGGGAAACGGTTTGTTTTCGTGATGGTGTGGAGGCATGTAATTAAAGCAAACTAACAATAGGAAAATTTATAACATCCTCTTAGGATTAAATTGTATAAGTCTATTAAAATGTGTTCTTCCAACTATCACCACTAAAGCAAATGTAATTCATGGGTTCAAAGATATATTTGCTTTAAAATTCATCTCAAATAGACAAAAGTATATTTAGCCAGGTAAATGCAGTGCAAATATCTCCTCCTGCTATGTGGCAAGAATTAAGATTTTACCTCTTTTCCAAAGGTTACAATTGTATTCCATGTACCTCTCTATATACCTACTTACTGTCAATTTATCTATACATCTGAAAGCCTATGTACATCTAATATTAAAAACATGGACATGTTTCAGAGTGCTATAATTTATAGGAGTATAGATTTAACAACAAATCATTTCTTTTGTCATGACATTTACTCATTTACTCAAGGGGTTATACACAGATATAATGTAGACATTTCCTGGTTGAATAAAATTCATTTTAGGCAACTAAAATAGCACTCGTCTGTTGCACATGCTGCTGCTTCTGCTGCTGCTAAGTCACTTCAGTTGTGTCCGACTCTGTGCGACCCCGTAGACGGCAGCCCACCAGGCTCCCCCGTCCCTGGGATTCTCCAGGCAAGAACACTGGAGTGGGTTGCCATTTCCTTCTCCAATGCATAAAGTGAAAAGTGAAAATGAAGTCGCTCAGTCGTGTCTGACTCTTAGCGATCCCATGGACTGCAGCCCCCTAGGCTCCTCCACCCATTGGATTTTCCAGGCAAGAGTAGTGGAGTGGGGTGCCATTGCCTTCCCCACTGTTGCACATGAGTTTCTCATTTATCAGCCATAGTACCTACTACTATATGCTGGGCAGTATCTACTGTCAGTGATAGCAGATTGACCAGCAGAAGCACAAGTTGCCCCTCGTGTACTCTGTGAACAGTGGGACGTGGCTTTAAAGGCATAGATTTAGGGAGGAGGGAGGGGGGTTCGGGATGGGGAACACATGTATACCTGTGGCAGATTCATGTTGATGTATGGCAAAACCAGTACAATATTGTAAAGTAATTAACCTCCAATTAAAATAAATAAATTTATATTTAAAAAAATAATAAAGATAATGCCATCAGAATCTACAAGGAGCCACAACATATTCTTATGACCATGTAATAACTAAATTATATATGTACATAAATAAAATAAATAAATAAAGTCAGACAAACCTAAATTCAAATTAGAAATTGGCCAAGTCAGAGTGTAGCTAAGTTACTTCACTTCTTTCTGTAGCACCATACTTACACTGGCAACATCTGGAAAAAGTTGCAAGAACAATCTGTATTTAGAAAGAAAATAGTGTTACTCTCGGAGAATTAAAAATTCAGCCAGGGGCCAGAAGCTCTTGCAAAAGAGTTATTTGCTAATACCCTCAAGTCTCACTATAACCATGCAGGATTCCTAATGCATGAGCACTCCAGGGTTCCTTCTCTTGATTTCCCTCTTCAGTCCGTCAGTCCTGCCCTAGGACCCTTCCCAACCGAGTCTAGCCATTATCTTGGAGAGATGTCCAGCTTTGAAGTGTCCCGCAGAAGGATACTTCAAATACTTCCAATGTCTTCTCTGTAGAGCACCTACAAGGGTTACTGCTCTGTTGCTGCTGTAGGCCAGATCCTGCAGCCCCAAATACAGAGTTTATTTTGCTACAGATGTATTTGCTTCTTGACTCTGTTATCAACACAGCAACTCTCTTCCAGGGGCTGGAGTATGGATGGATGGGGGGAAATTGCTTCTTGACTCTGTTATCAACACAGCAACTCTCTTCCAGGGGCTGGAGTATGGACAGATGGGGGGAAAAGCAGATTTGTGAACATAAAATCACGTATTGTTGTACTTCATATATCTGTAAAATATATGCAATAACAGTACCTTTACTGTTACTGTGCGTGATATTATGAGAACTTTTTAAATATGATCTATAGAACAGGTGGCATAGTGCGACTACTGGATAAACTATAGCTCTCTTTAACCACCATCTGTGTCCCCAGGGAAGATTCTAGACAGTTACTGGGAGTTGGTGTTTTTTTGTCTTCTCATTAATTTGCAATGCCCATATGCATATTATGAAAAATGTCCTTGATCAGATTAGCATACAGCTTGCTGTGTCTGCAGATATCCATACATACAGCATATAATACATACTTGGACAAAAACATATATGCACATATATTCCACATGGTCATGTTCCTAAAACCAGCTTAAGAAATAAAACTTTTAGCCACAGTAATCTGTGAGGATTTATTTCCAGCCAAGGACAGGACACAGATAATCTATCCGAATATCCTCTATTCTAATATTTCTAACATATTGTATCCTCTAATATAATCTATTTTCTCTCCTGTTCCTCCAGCCCCATCCCATCTTCATTCTGTCTCACACCCTTGATCTTCCGGTCAAAAGTGGTGGACTCTGCACCAGAATCAACTAAGAGACTATGAAGGAAGCAAGATACACTGGGAAAATCAGAGAGGAATAAAAGTAGCTCCAGAAAAGTCCACTGTAAAGATTAAATTTAAGAACAGACATTTTGGCCAGATAACAAACACAAGGGAATTTTCACAGAGGAATGTCGCAAAACCTTTCCCCGCTGATAAGAAACCGATGATGGAAGAGCCGGAGCCTTCTTGTTATCTTTACATTTGTATGCCTTACTACGCGCCTACATCAGTTTGTGTGCCTACAGCATATTAAACTGATTAACTCTGTTTATTGACAAATAGTTGGGGGCTTTGACACATGGTGGGACATATTAAATCAGTTATTAATAGGAACTATTATTTCTAATCTGTCACAAGTATTTAGCAAGGAAAATCTTCATGAAGTGTTTTTTTTTTGTTATTATTATTACTTGAGCATTATGATGAATTTCACATGTGCAAAATGATATTTGTGTTGCCTTAAAGCTCTTGGAACATTTAAATCTACAAATAGCTGCTATGTTCCTTTTTCATAAATTAAAAGGGAAAGAGAAAAATAACAAGTTTTAAGAAAACCACATGTTATTTTGTTATAAACTTTAACTAAGAAAAGGCATGTGTTTAGATTTGTCTTTTAATTCTTAGGAAAATAAGTGTAAGATATGTAGGTTTAAGGGTAGTTATCTCTATAGGTATCTTTGTTCTTTCTTGGATTAAGCTGCTAGTATTGCCAGATATCAATATTTTTCTCATTTATAGTAAAGCATAAAACAGATTAAAAGAAAAGTACCCTGTTAGTGCAAAGTTTCCTTAGTGAACTGTTCAATCATTTGAAAGGACACTGTTTCCTAGTATGCCATCCATAATATTCTGTCTGAAAGATCATAATCCAAGAAATAAGTAAAATCATTAAGGAATCTGGTTGGATTCCATAAAAACAGGAAGAAATTTCCATTCTCTTCCTATTAGTGGCCAGTTGCCTCATAATGAGGTTTGGAAAAAGCATTTTACCAAAAGGAAAAGAAAGTAGTCAGTGTGATGTCCTGACGTACATAGGTACTCAAATAGCATTGGCTTCTTAATACCAGGCTGCTTCTCTGTTACATCCAGGCTGGCCAAGTCATATGGCATAGAGTAGATTTCTTGACATGGTGTCAAGTGCTTATGGGATTCTGGATGACTAAGCATCTTATTTAACTGCCATGCTGCTAACCCCACATGGAAAAGGGCCTGAAAAGGTTAATGTAAACATTGTATGCTTCCTTCAGACTGACCAGAATACCACATCTGGTGGGTCACCTCACCGTGCAGTAAAAACTCGAAGGACATTTGCTTTGTGAGTGTCAGGGTAAGTTTATGAGAACCAGACAACCGATGGGCACAGAGAAAAAGGCAGATTGTTGCCTGTGAACTGTTGGGGTTATTTTTTAAAAAAGAGTGTAAGTGTGAGGCTAGGACCCACTATAGTAGTCACAGAAGCTTCCAGACAAATTACATCCATGCTACGCCCAACATCAAATGGCAAGGAAGCTCTGTAGTAATGAGATTTCGGAACACGGTGACTCCACATGAATGAAAAGAATGGATCAGACAGTTCAGTCATATCTGGTCAGTTTTGTGATAAGAATAAAGAATACCAGGACACAATATGAGACATACTAAAAAAAAAAGAAACACAATATTCTGTTTTTACTTGTAGGCTAAACATTCACTGTATGCATATTTCATTTATTGATTCAAGGTGTGGATACTCAGGCTACCTTCCACCTTGCCCTCCCCAGCCAAAAATGAGTGTGCTCCATTGAACACTCCCACTAATGAACTTGTGTGAGCCACACACACACATTTATAGATCGTGAAGGATGAATATACTAAAACTGCATAAGGAGTGTGCCAGATTGTTTTGCTGCACACCGGTTACAAATATTCTGCAGTGAAAACACATTACATTTGTAATTAGGCAAAATAAATACTGTTAAATATAGAAAAAAAATTCTTTCCCTTACCAATTCCTTCCCTTATTCATCTGGAGAAGCATAATGTAGGAGTCTCTCTAACCGTTGGTTTTTACTTGTTTTCCATTTCCATATAATCACCACATTTTATAGAATTTACAATATTGATAGTTCAGTTCAGTAGTTCAGTCGTGTCCAACTCTTTGCGACCCCATGGACTGCAGCACGCCAGGCCTCACCAACTCCCGAAGCTTACTCAAACTCAGGTTCATTGAGTTGGTGATGCCATCCAACCATCTCATTCTCTGTCGTCCCCTTCTCCCACCTTCAATCTTTCCCAGCATCAGGGTCGTTTCCAAGGAGTCAGTTTTCACATCAGGTGGCCAAAGTATTGGAGTTTGAGCTTCAGCATCAGTCCTTCCAATGAATATTCAAGGCTGATTTCCTTTAAGATGGACTGGTTTGATCTCCTTGCGGTCCAAGGGACTCTCAGGAATCTTCTCTAACAGCACAGTTCAAAAGCATCAATTCTTCAGAGCTCAGCTTTCTTTATGGTCCAACTCTCACATCCATACATGACTACTGCAAAAACCATATCTTTGACTAGACGGAACTTTGTTGGCAAAGTAATGTCTCTGCTTTTTAATATGCTGTCTAGGTTGGTCATAACTTTTCTTCCAAAGAGCAAGCATCTTTTAATTTCATGACTGCAGTGACCATCTGCAGTGAATTTGGAGCCCCCCAAAATAAAATCTGTCACTGTTTCCATTGCTACTGGTAGTAACTTCTGGCATTTTCTGAATGCTCCCCCCTAATCCATTAGTATTCTTACTAATTCATTAGCCTTAATTCCTTCTTCCTTAATTCAATCCTTCCATAACATCTTATAGAAAAACCCAAGCGAGCTTTTTGGTTAGCCCATTAATTTATTGTCAGTTTGATATCTGCTCTACTCACCTCAATAGCATCACACGTTTGTCTCCCTCTGTCTGAAATGTGTCTCACAATGATATCCCAAACGTCTTTAAAGACTTGAGGGAAATACCATCTCTTCCATAAACACAAATCAGTTTGCAAACATCTTTCATATAATACTTTTTACATTTTATTGTAATTATCTACCAATATCCTTTTCTTACAAATCACGAATTCCTCAAAGAAGGAATTAATTTTATTTATATTTGTATCCCCAGTGTCTGCAGATGTCAACTGTCCCACAAATGTTTACATTCAGGGCTTTTATTATTATTCCCTCAGGCTCCTGTCTCCTCTTTTCAAATTATACTTAAGTATCTGACAAAATAATCCTGCATTAAGATGTTCATATAAAATTATACCCCCTTTAATACGTTAAAAAATAAAACTGTGCAACATATTTGCTAAGCATTTTTATGTTTTGGTAATAGAAAATATTAAAGAAAAACAAGGGGATAAGAAGCATGAACTTCAGGATATATGATACTTCCGGGTGAGAAGTCAAAGATAAGATGTGGGGGAAGATGCCTAGGCAAATATGCATTTTTAGAAATATTTGAGTTGTTGATATGCACGATACTTTAGATGTGTTAATTTTATTACTAATAAATATGTAAACAAATATAATCAGAGAGTCATGTGTGGATTAAAATTTGAGTAAGCTATAAATAACAAAACATGATTGATGCAATTCAGTGACCTGGGCTCCAAAAAAAGAAGAAAAAGAAAAATGTGTATGTGCAATATGTTTGTTTATAAAATGAGACTCTTGGGTTTTACAATTTTAAAACAGGAGAATTCTAGGGAAACAATCGCTTAAAAAATAAATAGAACTATCAGTGTAATTGTGGGTAAAATACTGCCTTCCAGTTTCTTCAGTGAGTTAAATTCTGGTTCTAACACTAAAGTATATTTCAATACTGATGTTTATCATTTCATGGACAGATAACCTTATACATTTTATAGTACAGAATTCTTTCAACATGTCTCAACTCTTGTCTTCCAGACTGCTCGTTGTTTTAGATACACTATAAAGAAGGCTGCTCCAGAAGTTATGGAAAACATAGATTATGACTGTTGGAATCCCTAAACCAAATACTGAAAATTTGAAAAAAGTCCATATTTTAAAAATATTGACAACAAGTCATATTATTTGTTTCACAGGTAGTAGAAGTGTAAGAAGTATCCATAAAGAACAAACAGACCAGGAACTTTCTTATATAATCCATGAAATAACCTCAATCAAATCATAATCCTTGCTTTTTCCTAATCTCACCATTTGAGCATGTCCACACTTTTGTTGATGCAGTTTGCTGAGCCCTATTTGGATTCAATTTTGCAATGCCTTTAAGTGTTTAATGAGTAGTCCCAGTGCCTATTCTTTGAAGCCATTTTTTTTTCAAATTTTAATCAAGTTCCTTCCCATCTATAGTCTGAATATCTACTTAACTCATATTTTTAATTTATATTATATTTAGTTCTTGCATATCTGTTTCTCTTTCACTCAAAATGCATATTCAGTTAGTTCAGTTCAGTTGCTCAGTCGTGTCCAACTCTTTGCGACCCCACGGACTGCAGCCTGCCAAGCCTCCCTGTCCATCACCAACACCCAGAGTTTACTCAAACTCATGTCCATTGAGTCAGTGATGCCATCCAAACACCTCATCCTCTGTTGTCCCCTTCTCCTCCTGCCCCCAATCCCTCCCAGCATCAGGGTCTTTTCCAAAGAGTCAGTTTTTGCATCAGGTGGCCAAAGTATTGGAGTTTCAGCTTCAGCATCAGTCCTTCCAATGAACACCCAGGACTGATATCCTTTAGGATGGACTGGTTGGATCTCCTTGCAGTCCAAGGGACTCTCAAGAGTCTTCTCCAACACCACAGTTCAAAAGCATCAATTCTTCGGTGCTCAGCTTTCTTTATAGTCCAACTCTCAGATCCGTACATGACTACTGGAAAAACTATAGCCTTGACTAGATGGACCTTTGTTGGCAAAGTAATGTTTCTGCTTTTTAATATGCTGTCTAGGTTCATCATAGCTTTTCTTCCAAAGTGCAAGTGTCTTTTAGTTTCATGGCTGCAATCACCATCTGCAGTGATTTCAGAGCCCCCCAAAATAAATCATATCATTGTTTCAATTGTTTCTCCATCTATTTGCCATGAAGTGATGGGAATGGATGCCATGATCTTCACTTTCTGAATGCTGAGCTTAAAGTCAACTTTTTCAATCTCCTCTTTCACTTTCATCAAGAAACTCTTTAATTCTTCGCTTTCTGCAATAAGGGTGGTGTAATCTGCATATCTGAAGTTATTGATATTTCTCCCGGCAATCTTGATTCCAGCCTGTGCTTCATCCAGCCCGGTATTTTGCATGATGTACTCTGTATATATGTTAAATAAACAGGGTGACAATATACAGCCTTGAGGTACTCCTTTCCTGATTGGAACCAGTCTGTTTTTCCATGTCCAGTTCTAACTGTTGCTTCTTGACTGGTATACGGATTTCTCAGGAGGCAGGTCAGGTGGTCTGGTATTTCCATCTCTTGAAGAATTTTCCACAGTTGATTGTGATCCACACAGCCAAAGGCTTTGGTGTAGTCAATGAAGAAGAAATAGATATTTTTCTGGAACTCTCTTGCTTTTTCAATAATCCAGCGGATGTTGGCAATTTGATCTCTGGTTCCTCTGCCTTTTCTAAATACAGCTTGAACATCGGGAAGTTATGGTTCATGTATGGTTGAAGCCTGGCTTGGAGAATTTTGAGCATGACTTTGCTAGCATGTGAAATGATTACAATTGTGTGGTTGTTTGAGCATTCTTTGGCATTGCCTTTCTTTGGGATTGGAATGAAAACTGACCTTTTCCAGTCCTGTGGCCACTGCTGAGTTTTCCAAATTTGCTGGCATAGTGAGTGCAGCACTTTCATAGCATCATCTTTTAGGATTTGAAATAGCTCAACTGGAACTCCATCATCTCCACTAGTTTTGTTCACAGTGATGCTTCCTAAGGCCCACTTGACTTCACATTCCAAGATATATGGCGCTGGGTGAGTGACCAAACCATCGTGATTATCTGGGTCATGAAGATCTTTTTTGCACAATTCTTCTGTGTACTCTTTCCACCTCTTCATAGTATCTTCTGCTTCTGTTAGGTCCCTACAATTTCTGTCCTTTATTGAACCCATCTTTGCATGAAATGTTCCCTTGGTATCTCTCATTTTCTTGAAGAGATCTCTAATCTTTCCCATTCTGTTGTTTTCCTCTATTTCTTTGCACTGATCACTGAGGAAGGTTTTCTTATCTCTCCTTGCTATACTTTGGAACTCTGCATTCAAATAAGTATATCTTTCTTTTTCTCCTTTGTCTTTTGGTTCCCTTCTTTTCTCAGCTATTTGTAAGACTTCCTCAGACAACCATTTTGCATTTCTTTTTCTTAGGGATTGTCTTGATCATTGCCTCCTGTACAATGTCATGAACCTCCATCCATAATTCTGTTTATCAGATCCAATCCCTTGAATCTATTTGTCACTTCCACTGTACAATCATAAGGGATTTTATTTAGGTCATACCTGAATGGTCTAGTGGTTTTCCCTACTTTCTTCAATTTACATCTGAATTTGGCAATAAGGAGTTCATGATCTCAGCCACAGTCAGCTCCCGGTCTTGTTTTTGCTGACTGTATAGAGCTTCTCCATCTTTGGCTGCAAAGAATATAATCAATCTGATTTTGGTATTGACCATTTGGTGATATCCATGTGTAGAATCTTCTCTTGTATTGTTGGAAGAGGGTGTTTGCTATGACCAATGTGTTCTCTTGAAAAAACTCTGTTAGCCTTTGCCCTGCTTCATTCTGTACTCCAAGGCCAAATTTGCCTGTTACACCAGGTATCTCTTGACTTCCTACTTTTGCATTCCAGTCCCCTATAATGAAAAGGACATCTTTTTTGGATTAGTTCTAGGTCTTGTAGGTCTTCATAGAACCTTTCATCTTCATCTTCTTCAGCATTACTGGTAGGGGCATCGACTTGGATTACTATGATATTGAATGATTTGCCATGTAAACGAACAGAGATCATTCTGTCGTTTTTGAGATTGCACCCAAGTACTGCATTTCAGACTTTCTTGTTGACTATGATGGCTACTCATAAAATGCATGTTAGAGCAAAAGTTTGTTTAATGAGTTACTGAATATTTAGTATTTAATCTGAATTGCTGAAGATTTAATCAATTGTGCACACATTTGGTTCAGCATGCTGCAGAGCCCAAATTGGGGGAGATACCAAAAGGCCAGGGCTAAGGATAGCCTGAAGTCAGAGGTGGGGTGGTAGTTAGTTTCTGGGACTCCTCATGGCTCTGTCTCCTGAACCAGTCATCATCATTATGGAAACCTATATACCGAGGAGTTGAAAGAGCTGAGAAAATATCTAATCATGAAAGGCACCAAAGTTTAGGGAAAAGTTGACTCTTGAACTGGTCACTTAAATTAAGATACACTCTGGGTATCCCTCAGGATCATTATTTGTAAAATAGGGGTCGCTAAGAGTTGGATACAACTGAGCGACTTCACTTTCACTTTTCACTTTCATGCATTGGAGAAGGAAATGGCAACCCACTCCAGTGTTCTTGCCTGGAGAATCCCAGGGACAGTGGAGCCTGGTGGGCTGCTGTCTATGGGGTCGCACAGAGTCGGACACGACTGAAGTGACTTAGCAGCAGTAGCAGCAGCAAAGTACTAAATCTGATAAATTTCTGAACTTCTCCAGGTAAGCATTCTATAATTCTCTACATAAAGAAAATTAATCTGAGTATACTACTACTACTACTACTACTACTAAGTCGCTTCAGTCGTGTCTGACTCTGTGCAACGCCAGAGACGGTAGCCCACCAGGCTCCCCTATCCCTGGGATTCTCCAGGCAAGAATACTGAAGTGGGTTGCCATTTCCTTCTCCAATGCATGAAAGTGAAAAGTGAAAGGAAGTCACTCAGTCGTGTCCGACTCTTAGCGACCCCATGGACTGCAGCCCACCAAACTCCTGCGTCCATGGGATTTTCCAGGCAAGAGTGCTGGAGTGGGGTGCCATTGCCTTCTCCAATCTGAATATAAGAGAGAACAAGTGAGCTTCTAGTTTTGTGTATACAGCATAAATACATCTTTTTTTAATCTGTTAAATTTTAATTTAAAGATAATTGCTTTACAATATTGTTTTATTTTCTGCTATATGTCAACATGAATCAGCCATAGGTATACATACATCCCCTCCCTCTTGAACCTCCCTCCCACCTCCCATCCCTTCCTACCCCTCTAGGTTGTTGCAAAGCTCAGATTTGATTACCTTGAGTGATACAGCAAATTTCCATTGGCTAATATATATGGTAATAATACATCATCTTTTATCATCTATTTTATTCAGCAATTTTCAGAAATAAGAACATAAAGAAGAAAATTGGTAAGTCTCTATCATCAGCCAATGAAAAGTCAAAATAGCTACAAAGGAAACCCATTTTATATGGTAAAATATGGTTTTATATTTATAAGGGGAAACCATTGAAAGAACTTTATGATATTGAGTGCAAATGAATGCTATGCGAGGACATGTTTTGTGACAAATGCCCATTGAAAAGTGTGTATATAAAATCACCCCTTATGAAAATAAGACATTTGAGTTTCTGAAATGTAAAATCATATTGAAACTAGTTCATGAGTGCCTTTTTATTTTGAATCCTTTCGGTATACTTCTTATAGATTGTAAAGCAAAGCTTTTATAGTTATGGCTTTATGTATCCTCTTTTATAAGAGAGAAAGTGAAATAAATATTTCCAAAAAGTCATCTCTACACTCAAAGTTTTATAAGTTTAATTTTATGTTAAAATTATATGCAGTCTAAACAGCATTAGAAATCAAGTGATTGCAGGTTAGTACAAAAAGAATGCTTAAAATATTCAAAAGTCAAGTACAGTAAAACATCATTTCTTCACCTACATAAAATCCTATCCTAGGTTGATTCTAATTTAGGTTGCATTAAATCAACAAGTACAATAAGGTACAAAAGATACAGACACAAAAACTGTCATTTATGTTTCTACATATTCAATTATCCTCTGAGGTAGAAGAGTAACTAAAATACTTACTATTAATAATACTGTAAAGGAATAAGAAAAGGATAGAGCTTAGCTCTTGCATCTAGCAAACATGTGGAAAGATGTCTTGTTAGACATAAAATGTTCACGGTAGAAGAAAAAGTTGTTACGGGGAGCCCGTAAAAAAGAAAAAGGAAGAACTTGAAAGAAGACTCATTTTTCTTCTTCTCTCTCTTTAATAGAGATTATCCAGCCAAATGCAAAGGAAATAAAACAAAAGAAAGAGTATCTAACCCACCAGCAATACAGTTTCTAGAAGTAGAGGTGGCCTTCTCTGGAGATTTATTAAGGATTATTTTCTGATTCACAACCCACATTTCTCTGAAATGCACTAACCTCCCTCAGGGCACTCTATTAAACAATACATCCTCACTCATTCTGCGTTTGACTGCAATTCCACTTTAAATATTAATTTTAGAGGAGGTTTTACTTGCAATTAACCACGCGATTATATTGTAATCATGTTGAATTCCATACTCTAAAATGAATTTAGCATAATCAGGACCTAAAGAGGCAATAAAGTTAATACCCACTGACTTTACTGGGAAGTCAGATATCTAGCACCTTCACTAATTGGAGACACAAAATCAACTAAAATGTAGAATGTTTTCAGAAATAGTAAAAGAAAAATCCAACATAAAACACATTCTCTTGCCTGTTTATTCAACCAACTAGGCTGCCTATTAAATAAAGAAGTTAAAACCAATTCAGTATTTCCTAGGATTGTTAATGAGTATGCAAAGAGGTTTGTGTGGACTTGGCCCAGTAAAAATATGGCCTGCCAGAAAGGAAGGAGAGCTGCCAGCCCTGTCTGTAAGCTCCTTGGAAAAGGCAACCGCACATCTAATGGGATGTTCAATAATCAGGAATATTTGCATCGTGATCCATTAGAACTCTAGGAGTTGGTGAAGGACAGGGAAGCCTGGTGTGCTGCAGTTCATGGGGTTGCAGAGTCGGACATGGCTTAGCGATTGAACAACAACCATTAGATACTTGTGAAATTTATTAGGGCATTTTCAACCTAGAATCCTAACTTCCATAGCTCAATTTTTCATTATTAATCTTTACTTATTTCAATAACCCACCTTGGACTATGTTTGTTTAGATTCTATTTATCCATCACTAAGTTAGAAAAGACATACCAAAGCATGATAAATAAATTTTAAAAAGCATCCTTCTTTAATATCTACTTTGCTGACAGGCATCTCCTTTTCTAATGCACATGTAACAGTCAAGGCTATCGTTAGGGGTCCTAAATCACTATCCAAGGCCTCAGAAGCATTGATTGAGTGTGAATCCATTCCTGTGACGTTCAGGTTTCTTTGCTCAGACAGGGTTCCCCAGCTCAAACAGAGAACAAAACAGAGTGTGGTTATTAATAAATTAGGTAATCCTTGGAGAAGTAGATCAACCAGTTCTCTACTCACCTTCACCTTACTTTACAATATTTTGGGGAAAAAAAGAGAGACACAAAATTAGGAAAATATCTAAGTGATTTATTTCCTGATTTCAGTTTGGGGAACAACTTGTTAAGCTGAAAAGGAAATGGAAATAATGTAAAAAAGAAAATAGATTTTCTTAAATAACAAATTCCCTGATGTCAAAATTAGTCTAAACATAACTCAGAAATAATTTTTTAAATAATTATTAGCAATAAATATGATGGTTAAAAAGTAAATAACTTTATGAAATAAAAAAGTGCTTACCATCTGTTCTGGTTGTCGATAGTCCCTAAGTGGTGTCTGTCTCTTTTCTGACCCCATGGAGTGTACCGCCAGGCTCCTCTGTCCACGGGATTTCCCAGGCAAGAATACTGGAGTGGGTTGCCTTTTCCTTTTGCAAAGGATATTTCCAACCCAGGGAACTTACCATTTAAAGATATGCTACGTGCCAGGTTCTGAACTAGATTTTTTACTTTAAATTCGTTTAAAAGAAATATATTTAAATTACAGTTATTTTGTCCAATATTTTAACAGTGTTATTATTTTAAAATTCAATATCTTGATTTTAAAGATTTTTCTAAATGGAGGTAGAAAGACTGAAATGGATTTTCCAGGCTTTGAATCCAAATGTGTGCAGCTCTAAAACTTGTTTTTATCTTACTTTTCCAGGCTGATGGTTATTAAGAAGCATAAATGGCCAGAGTATTTGGCATAATAATTCCATTTCTAGATATGAGCCATCATTTATAATGATAATTAGTAAATATATCAATACCAAACAATAGAAGGCTAGTTAAATAATTTACTAAACTGCAATATAATGAAGCAGAATATTTAATAACATGCAAACATAGACAAAATACAGTCTTAGTCTTTTAAAAAGACGACACAGAAATGCATTTTTATGATGAAATTTAATTGATGTTTTGGTTCCTATTTATATGTAATCTTTTTATCATGTCTATCATTCTTCCTATATATGTATGTGTGTGATAGTCGCTCAGTCATGTCTGACTCTTCCCGACTCCATGGACTGCAGCCCACCAGGCTCCTCTGTCCATGGGATTCTCCAGGCAAGAATACTGGAGTGGGTGGCCATGCCCTCCTCTAGGGGATCTTCCCGATCCAGGGATCAAACCCTGGTCTCCCACATGGAAGGCGAGTTCTTTACCTTCTGAGCAGAGGCAGCTCTGCTTCCTCCCTACAGGAGGGAAGCCCTCCTGTATATGGGTATTGTCTTAATATTGGTCTCTTGGCTGTTTTTGTAACTATACACTGTTAATCACGTTCCAAGTTTTATTTACTGATCAGGTATTACTTTAATACTTGGGAAAATAAGTCATGCACACAAAAGAGAGCTATGTTACGGCAACATGCTTTTCAAATATTCAGAAGGATTTAAATTAGGTCCACTAAGCTTCGAGAATCCAGCAATATGTAAGTACTGAAATGGTATTTCTGATCATTTAGCTCTGAAAGCATAATGCATTGATAAATTTGCATTGAAAAAGTAATATAACTCATACTCACCAACCTCCCCAACGAATCTCAGAACTATATAGATCAGAGTGCAATTTGATCCTTAAAACAAGGCTAAACTAAAAAACAATAACAAGAATCTATCACTCGACCATTATCCTTTCTACTTAAAGTAGCAAATTATGTACCAAAATGGAAAAAAGTGTCTCTAATTTTCTTTGCAAAAATAAGTCTTGAGGCTCAGATCTTTGTAGCTTGAGCTGTGAGTTAAGCAACTTAGTTAACTGATATTTTGCACAATTTTCCCAAAATGGAAGCCTTAATATAGCACCTTAAGCATTTTCCTCTCTATTAAAGATACCACTAACTCCAGCTCCACATAGACTAAACTCCTGCCCCTGTGACAGAACTCCTAGCAGAAAACTGACTTTGTATTTCTCTGAAATGTAGATAAATGCTGTTTGTCTTTCATATATCCAAACACTTCATATTCAACAATGAATGAAGAGAAAGCAAAGTGAAGTAGAGAATCGTTACTTGCCTGCTCTCCTTCCCTATAGTTTCTAGAATTCTCTGGGGAGCTCAAGGGTTTCTGTAGTGAAAGGAAAAAATTGTATAAAAGATAGTTCAAAAAATCAGCTCTGTCCATGGCAGTTAAGTAGAAGAAGAACATGTCAAAGCAGCAGATGATTCTTGGCTTTTTGGCACTTTATTACACTTCCAAAATTTCTTTTCAATAGAACCATGTCTGTGATATGTATTTTGGTTTTTTTTGTTTTGAAGCTATCTTGTATTCTTGAAATAAGGCATTTTTTTCACATTTTTCAGTTCAGTTCAGTTCAGTCGCTCAGTTGTGTCCGACTCTTTGCGACCCCATGAGCTGCAGCACGACAGGCCTCCCTGTCCATCACAAGTTCCCGGAGTCCACCCAAACTCATGTCCATCAAGTCGGTGATGCCATCCAGCCGTCTCATCCTCTGCCTTCCCCTTCTCCTCCTGCCCTCAAACTTTCCCAGCATCAGGGTCTTTTCAATAAGTCAGCTCTTCGCATCAGGTGGCCAAAGTGTTGGAGTTTCAGCTTCAACATCAGACCTTCCAGTGAACACCCAGGACTGATCTCCTTTAGAATGGACTGGTTGGATCTCCTTGCAGTCCAAGGGACTCTCAAGAGTCTTCTCCAACACCACAGTTCAAATGCATCAATTCTTCAGTGCTCAGCTTTCTTTATAGTCCAACTCTCACATCCATACTTGGCCACTGGAAAAACCATAGCCTTGACTAGACGGACTTTTGTTGACAAACTAATGTCTCTGCTTTTTAATACGCTGTCTTGGTTGGTCATAACCTTCCTTCCAAGGAGTAAGCATCTTTTAATTTCATGGCTGCAATCACCATCTGCAGTGATTTTGGAGCCCCCAAAAAATAAAGTCTGACACTGTTTCCACTGTTTCCCCATCTATTTATCATGAAGTGATGGGACCAGATGCTATGATCTTAGTTTTCTGAATGTTGAGCTTTAAGCCAACTTTTTCACTCTCCTCTTTCACTTTCAAGAGGCTCTTTAGTTCTTCACTTCCTGCCATAAGGGTGGTGTTATCTTCATATCTGAGTTTGCTGATACTTCTCCCGGCCACCTTGATTCCAGCTTGTGCTTCCTCCAGCCCACCGTTTCTCATGATGTACTCTGCATATAAGTTAAATAAGCAGGGTGACAATATACAGCCTTGATGTACTCCTTTTCCTATTTGAAACAGTCTGTTGTTCCATGTCCAGTTCTAACTGTTGCTTCCTGACGTGCATATAGGTTTCTCAAGAGGCAGGTCAGGTGGTCTGGTATTCCCATCTCTTTCAGAATTTTCCACAGTTTGTAGTGATCCACACAGTCAAAGGCTTTGTCATAGTCAATAAAGCAGAATTAGATGCTTCTTTGGAACTCTCTTGCTTTTTCCATGATCCAGCGGATGTTGGCAATTTGATCTCTGGTTCCTCTGCCTTTTCTAAAACCAATTTGATCATCTGGAAGTTCACGGTTCATGTATTGCTGAAGCCTGGCTTGGAGAATTGTAAGCATTACATTATAAGCATGTGAAATGAGTTCAATTGTGCAGTAGTTTGAGCATTCTCTGGCATTGCCGTTCTTTGGGATTGAGATGAAAACTGACCTTTTCCAGTCCTGTGGCCACTGCTAAGTTTTCCAAATTTGCTGGCATAATGAGTGCAGCACTTTCATAGCATCATCTTTCAGGATTTGAAATAGCTCAATTGGAATTCCATCATCTCCACTAGCTTTGTTTGTAGTGATGCTTCCTAAGGCCCACTTGACTTCACATTTCTGGATGTCTGGCTCTAGGTCAGTGATCAAACCATCATGATTATCTTGGTCAAGAAGATCTTTTTTGTACAGTTCTGTGTATTCTTGCAACCTCTTCTTAATATCTTCTATTTGTTAAGTCCATACAATTTCTGTCCTTTATTGAGCCCATCTTTGCATGAAATTGCAATGTTTCCTTGGTATCTCAAATTTTCTTGAAGAGATCTCTAGTCTTTCCCATTCTATTGTTTTCCGCTTTTTCTTTGCATTGATGGGTGAGGAAGGCTTTCTTATATCCCCTTGCTATTCTTTGGAACTCTGCATTCAAATGGGTATATCGTTTCTTTTCTCCCTTGCTTTTTGCTTCCCTTCTTTTTACAGCTATTTGTAAGGCCTCCCCAGACAGGCATTTTGCTTTTTTTCATTTCTTTTGCTTGGGGATGGTCTTGCTCCCTGTCTCCTGTACAGTGTCATGAACCTCCATCCACAGTTCATCAGGCACTCTATCTATCAGATCTAGTCCCTTAAATCTATTTCTCACTTCCACTGTATAATCATAAGGGATTTTATTTAGGTCATACCTGAATGGTCTAGTGGTTTTCCCCACTTTCTTCAATTTCAGTCTGAATTTGGCAATAAGGAGTTCAGGATCTGATCCACAGTCAACACTTGGTCTTGTTTTTATTGATTGTATAGAGCTGCTTCATCTTTGACTGAAAAGAATATAATCAGTCTGATTTCAGTGTTGACCATCTGGTGATGTCCATGTGTAGAGTCTTCTCTTGTGTTGTTGGAAGAGGGTGTTTGCTATGACCAGTGCATTCTCTTGGCAAAACTCTATTAGTCTTTGTCCTGCTTCATTCCATACTCCAAGGCCAAATTTGCCTGTTACTCCAGGTGTTTCTTGACTTCCTACTTTTGCATTCCAGTTCCTTATAATGAAAAGAACATATTTTTTGACTGTTAGTTCTAGAAGGTCTTGCAGGTCTTTGTAAAACTGTTCAACTTCAGCTTCTTCAACATTATCGGTAGGGGCATAAACTCAGATTCCCCTGATATTGAATTGTTTGCCTTGGAAATGAAGAGAGATTGTTCTGTTATTTTTGAGATTGCATCCAAGTACTGCATTTTGGACTGTTTTGTTGACTATGATGGCTGCTCCATTTCTTCTAGGGGATTCCTGCCTACAGTAGTAGATATAATGGGCATCTGAGTTAAAATCACCCATTCCAGTCCATCTTAGTTCGCTGATTTGTAGAATATCTACATTCACTTGCCATCTCCTGTTTGACCACTTCCAATTTGCCTTGATTCGTGGGCCTGACATTCCAGGTTCCTATGGAATATTGCTCTTTACAGCATCAAACCTTGCTTCTATCACAAGCATTTTAATTGTCTTTTAATTCAAGAATAATTGCTTTAAGAAGACGATGACAGAAGATGAGATGGTTGGATGGCATCACCGACTCAATGGATATGAGTTTCAGTAAACTCCGGGAGTTGGTGATGGACAGGGAGGCTGGGCATGCTGCAGTCTGTGGGGTTGCAAAGATTCGGACATGACTGTTTGACTGAATGAACTGAACTGAACTGAATTTTTTTACAATGTCCTGTTGATTTCTGCCATACGACAATGTGAATCAGCCATGAGTGTACACATGTCCCTTCGATCTTAAACCTACCTCCCACCACCACTGCACTCATCCTTCTTGGTTGTAAAGTGCACTAGGTTGAGCTCCCCGTGTTATACAGCAACTTCCCGTTAGCTCTCTCTTTACATATGTAATGTGTATGTTTCAGGGCCTCTGTCGGTCTGTCCCACCCTCTCCTTCATCTTCTGTGTCCACAAGTCTGTTCTCTATGTCTGTGTCTGTATTCCTGCCCTGCAAATAGTTTCATCAACACAGTTTTTCTAGAATCCATAGATGTGTACTAGTATACAAGATTCCTTTTCTTTCTGACTTACTTTACTCTTTATAACAGGCTCTAGCTTCATCCAGCTCACATGAATTGATTCATTCTTTTTTATAACTGGGTAATATTCCGTTGTATATGTGCCACATGTATGTATCACAACTTCTTTACCCATCCATCTGTCGATTGACATCTAGATTGCTTCCATATCATAACTATTGAAAATAGTGCCAAAGTGAACACTGGAGTACAAGTGTCTTTTTGAATTATTGTCTTCTCAGGGTATATGCCATGAGGAAATTGGAGATATCAGGGGAATATTTCAATGCAAAGATGGGCACAATATAGGACAGAAATGGCAGGACCCAACATAAGCAGGAGAGATTAGGAGGTGGCGAGAATATACAAAAGAACTATACAAAAAAGGTCTCAATGAACCAGATAACCATGATGGTGTGGTCACCTACCTGGAGCCAGAAATCCTGGAGTGTGAACTCAAGCAGGACCTAGGAAGCAGAACTAAAAACAAAGCTAGTGGAGG
This sequence comes from Bos indicus, assembly GCF_029378745.1. NCBI lineage: Eukaryota > Metazoa > Chordata > Mammalia > Artiodactyla > Bovidae > Bos > Bos indicus. Next base: position 105,634,434 of record NC_091766.1, read on the forward strand.
TGATGGAATTCCAGCTCAGTTATTTCAAATGCAGAAATATGATGCTGTGAAATTGCTGCACTCAATATGCCAGCAAATTTGGAAAACTCAGCAAAGGCCAACAGGACTGGAAAAGGTCAGATCCCATTGCAATCCCAAAGAAATGCAACGCCACAGAATGTTCAAACTACTGTACAACTGCACTCATTGTACATGCTTGCAATGTGCTGCTCAAAATCCTTCAAGCTAGGTTTCAACAGTATGTAAACAGAGAGCTTCCAGATGTACAAGCTGGGTTTGTAAAAGGCAGAGGAACCAGACATCAAAATGCCAACCTCCCTTGGATCATAGAAAAAGCAAGGGAATTCCAGCAAAACATCTACTTCTGCTTCATTGACTCTACTAAAGCCTTAGACTGTGTGGACCACAAAAAAATTGTGGAAAATTGTTAAAGAGATGGCATACCAGACCACCTTCCTGCCTCCTGAGAAGCCTGTATACAGGTCAAGAAGCAACAGTTAGAACTAGACATGGAAGAACAGAGTGTTGTTTTACAGGTAAATGTTTAGCCTCATTCATACTTTATTTTTCATCACGACTTATTCTTACTAAATAAACTTTGAATTTACTTATTAAGTATATTCTATTTGTAAACAATTTTACAAAATTTTATAAAATAGAATATTATAAAATTTTATAAATAGAACTCTATAAATTCTTTTTATAAATAAAATCTGCTCTATTACTAAGAATAGAAGTGTCTTTCTCAGATGAAATTTCTCCTTGCCCTACACACTTTCTAGTATATCTTATGGATGCAAACTATTAATTTCGATCTTCTAATTTTCCATTTCTCAAATTGGCCTAATTTCTTGTATCATTTTACTTCATCCCATTAATCTTATCTCACATAATTTTTTTTCAGTGTTTGCTAAGCATCTTTCATGTGTCTTGAGATACATAATTTTTTTTTTTCTGTTCAACTTTGCTATGAGGGAAATATTTGAATAATTGATTCAGAAAGGAAAGGCCAGCTGAGTGGGACACCGTATTTTGCAATGATTGCTCTTTTGTCCTGGCAGTGGGTAGATTGTCTCCAAAGCTGGGAGAGGAATGTTTCAAGGCTTTCTCGTCACCATATCTCCTGCTTTATTGGCAGTTTGTAAAATCTTCTCATTGTTCTTAATGTTTTAAACCTAAAAATTTAAAGGTTTCAAACATGAAAAGTAGAGGCCAGAATGCTGTGTTTCTACTGAAAGAGATTATTTTATCATTTAAATCTATTCCAAGAAAACATTACAGCTAAAATAAAAGTTTGCCAACTAATTTAGTCAACTCCTCCCCCTCCAAAAAATAGGTGACTGTTATTTGTCAAGTGCTTGTTTAAATACTTTACACATATAATCACATTTAATTATTTCAAAAATTCTGTGACAGAGGTATAATTCTATAGCTATTTCTCATGAGATATCTGAGCTTTAAAAAGATTAAATAGCAGGATCAGAGAGCAAAGAAATGACAGATTTGGAATTCAGATACATATACCTCTAACCTTAAAGCCCAGTTTTTAATTCCTTACAGATTTGGCCTTCTCCATTTGCCCTAATAACAACTATTTCAGATGACTGAACTTCTGTGTCTTAATTTGTAGGCTTTTAGTTTCTCTTGCACTTAATCAGGCATTTCTATGAATTACCTTGATTTGAAATGTTGGCTTTTTGTGCTAGGGTATTAATTCTCTTGTCTTCCATCAATGTTTTCACTTTATCCTGCATTTTCAACTTTGATATTATCTTTCTAGTGTTATGGTATATTTTTTACAGACATATTCTTCTTTGAATCCTATCTTGTTTTTTGAGAGAGAGTTCATACTGAAGGTCTCATGTGGGTCTATTCTTGCTCTTCTTTCTCATTTACTACTACTACATTTGATATACATTTTTGTTTTGTTTAGTTCTGAAATTTGTTCCTGGCTTCTCGTGCTTGACTTGTTGAGCCTTTATTATTTTGTTATTCTTTGTTTAATTTTATTACATTTTGCATTGTTATTTTAAGGTTTTTTAAATATATTGTATGTTATACTAATAGAATAAATATCATGAATGCCCTTCTGCCAATGGAATATATTCTTATAACAGTTTGAGAATAATTTTTATGAATTTAATAATCATAGGAAGGATTATAAATACCAACTCTGCATTAATTGTGCTTATGCAATCAGGGAGAAATGAACTCAGACAAAATCAGTGCTCTTGGTTCCCTCTCAAAGGCAATTTGTTCTCCATCATGTTCCATCTTGATCCTTTCATATAGAATCATTTTGCAAAGGGGCTTAATTTTTCCCCAAAATCAATTTTTTTAAGACTAACTAGTTTTGTTCTGATACAGACAAGATAGAAATATATTACATATATTTAGGTAGTTAATTTTTCCCTGTATGGGGTCATAGGTTTTTATTAATTTAAATGGAGACTATATTGCTTGATGCAAGAGTGAGAAATGAGTGTTAGGTATTAAAGCTAAAAAGATAGAGCAAGTATGTTTTATGTTTATGCAAAGAAATGTCAGCTTTTTTTTTTAGTGTTAACAAATTGAGAACTTAAGAGTGAAGTCTGTATACATTATATACTCAAACACAATAGCTAACTTTAAAAAATCACCAAAGATTCAAATATTACTTAAATATATCCTTTCTTTTATTTATAAATACAACAGAATCCTTAGAAATTAAATATTTGAAAATAGGAACTTACCTCTAATTTAGAATCACATCAAAAATTTCAGAGTTTTAACTTCTATATTTTTAATTTCAAATTTCCTATTTTAAAGAAAATATTGTGATAACAGAAATAGCTCAAAATGCTTATATTCACCAATATTATCCCTCAAAATTTGCTTTACAATATTTGATTAAATCATATTGTTTTATAAACAGATGATAACCTATTCTTATAGGATTAAGTATGAATGTGGCACATTTAACGAGAAGTAAACTCCAGTACTTTGGCCACCTCATGCGAAGAGTTGACTCATTGGAAGACTCTGATGCTGGGAGGGGTTGGGGGCAGGAGGAGAAGGGGACAACAGAGGATGAGATGGCTGGATGGCATCACCGACTCGATGGACATGAGTTTGAGTGAACTCTGGGAGTTGGTGATAGACAGGGAGGTCTAGCGTGATGCGATTCATGGGGTCGCAAAGAGTTGGATACGACTGAGCGACTGAACTGAACTGAAACCCTCAATTAAAGAATCCTGTAAGGAAAGATGCCAACACATTTATTCCTTTTATTTTTTTAACCGGTAATCATAAACTTTGTTATCAAGAGAATATCCATAGTTTGAAGTATTTTTTTAAGCTTTCTATTTTATATTGGAGTATAGCTGGTCAACAGACTTTCCTGGTAGCTCAGCTGGTAAAGAATCCACCTGCAAGGCAGGAGACCCCGGTTGGATTTCCCGGTTGGGAAGCTTCCCTGGAGAAGGGTGAGCTACCTACTCTAATACTCTTGGGCTTTCCTGGTGGCTCAGAGGGTAGGAAAAAAAAAAAAATCTGCCTGAAATGCAGGAGACCTGAATTCGATCCCTGGGTTGGGAAGATCCCCTGGAGGAGTGCATGCAACCCCCTCCAGTATTCTTGCCTGGAGAATCCCCATGAACAGGGGAGCCTGGCGGGCTACAGTTCATGGGATCACACAGAGCCGGGCACGACTGAGCAACTAAGTGAAACACAAAGCCAGTCAACAATGCTGTGATAGTTTCAGGTGGACGGCAAAGGGACTCAACTGTACCGATAACAAAGCAACTTAACAGTGTGCATTAATTAAAAAAAAAAAAAGTAAAGGAGTTGTTTAAAATGCTGATCACATATTCTCTAATAAGGACAATTATTTTTATCATATAAGCTTACATTCATGAATAACAGGTACTATGCAGTGACCCTAAACTATGTTTCTAGGTTCTCTTCAGTAACAAATTTTTGTTTGGATCAATATTCTGTATCAATCCCAAATTGTGTTCAGGTTTCTGGAATGTCATTGCCTCATACCAAGATCTTTGATTCTCATTTCAGGTTGTTCCTTACCATGACCCTAAATTTCTCAGTTTTTCCATTTTAATTTGGTAAAAATCAGATAATTTAAGCATGAAGTCTTCTCAGTGACCCCTATGATACGTCAGGAAAATGTTAGCTTCTTGCCTTATATATATAACATAACTGACTGTTTGCAACTACAACTCTCTATCTTTCAAACGCAGCTGTTCAACATCTTATGTCTGTCTCTGCTGATCTTTCTTCCAAAATCAGCCTTCTGTACAGTGAAAGAACATTCATTTTAAAGTTCATCTTTTGTTGGAAAATTCATTCATTTTGAAATTCATTTTTTGGGGGGAAAATTTGCTTCTCAAAGTCGTATCTTAACATGGATACTACTGTTGTATATTACAATAAATGGAAATTCTGTGGGACAATGTCATAATATTTCCTGTATGTCATGTAAGCTTCCACCCATGACCATGACCTCTAAATATAATTTCTCTTTAGTTATCCCATATGTAAGCAATAGCATGTAAGTTAAAGATAAGAGGTGTGAGTGTGTTATTTATTGTCAAATGATTATATGACTAAGCAATCAAAATTTATTGAATAACCTTTAGTATTCAGCTCCCCAGGTCAGTAGGTGCCCAATATGCTATTGGAGATCAGTGGAGAAATAACTCCAGAAAGAATGAAGGGACCGAGCCAAAGCAAAAAGAATACCCAGCTGTGGATGTGACTGGTGATAGAAGCAAGGTCCGATGCTGTAAAGAGCAATATTGCATAGGAACCTGGAATGTCAGGTCCATGAATCAAGGCAAATTGGAAGTGGTCAAACAAGAGATGGCAAGAGTGAATGTCGACATTTTGGGAATCAGCGAACTGAAATGGACTGGAATGGGCGAATTTAACTCCGATGACCATTATATCTACTACTGCGGGCAGGAATTCCTCAGAAGAAATGGAGTGGCCATCATGGTCAACAAAAGAGTCTGAAATGCAGTACTTGGATGCAATCTCAAAAATGACAGAATGATCTCTGTTCGTTTCCAAGGCAAACCATTCAATATCACAGTAATCCAAGTCTATGCCCCAACCAGTAATGCTGAAGAAGCTGAAGTTGAACAGTTCTATGAAGACCTACAAGACCTTTTAGAACTAACACCCAAAAAACATGTCCTTTTCATTATAGGGGACTGGAATGAAAAAGTAGAAAGTCAAGAAACACCTGGAGTAACAGGCAAATTTGGCCTTGGAATACGGAATGAAACAGGGCAAAGACTAATAGAGTTTTGCCAAGAAAATGCACTGGTCATAACAAACACCCTCTTCCAACAACACAAGAGAAGACTCTACACATGGACATCACCAGATGGTCAACACCGAAATCAGATTGATTATATACTTTGCAGCCAAAGATGGAGAAGCTCTATACAGTCAGAAAAAAAAAACAAGACCAGGAGCTGACTGTGGCTCAGACCATGAACTCCTTATTGCCAAAATCAGACTTAAATTGAAGAAAGTAGGGAAAACCACTAGACCATTCAGGTATGACCTAAATCAAATCCCTTATGATTATACAGTGGAAGTGAGAAATAGATTTAAGGGTCTAGATCTGACAGATAGAGTGCTTGATGAACTATGGAATGAGGTTCATGACATTGTACAGGAGACAGGGATCAAGACCATCCCCATGGAAAAGAAATGCAAAAAAGCAAAATGGCTGTCTGGGGAGGCCTTACAAATAGCTATGAAAAGTAGAGAAGTGAAAAGCAAAGGAGAAAAGGAAAGATATAAACATCTGAATGCAGAGTTCCAAAGAATAGCAAGAAGAGATAAGAAAGCCTTCTTCAGTGATCAATACAAAGAAATAGAGGAAAACAACAGAATGGGAAAGACTAGGGATTTCTTCAAGAAAATCAGAGTTACCAAAGGAACATATCATGCAAAGATGGGCTCAATAAAGGACAGAAATGGTATGGACCTAACAGAAGCAGAAGATATTAAGAAGAGATGGCAAGAATACACAGAAGAACTGTACAAAAAATATCTTCAGATAATCACGATGGTGCGATCACTGACCTAGAGCCAGACATCCTGGAATGTGAAGTCAAGTGGGCCTTAGAAAGCATCACTATGAACAAAGCTAGTGGAGGTGATGGATTTCCAGTTGAACTATCCCAAATCCTGAAAGATGATGCTGTGAAAGTGATGCACTCACTATGCCAGCAAATTTGGGAAACTCAGCAGTGGCCACAGGACTGGAAAAGGTCAGATTTCATTCCAATCCCAAAGAAAGGCAATGCCAAAGAATGCTCAAACTACCGCACAATTGCACTCATCTCACACGCTAGTAAAGTAATGCTCAAAATTCTCCAAGCCAGGCTTCAGCAATATGTGAACCGTGAACTTCCTGATGTTCAAGCTGGTTTTAGAAAAGGCAGAGGAACCAGAGATCAAATTGCCAACATCCGCTGGATCATGGAAAAAGGAAGACAGTTCCAGAAAAGCATCTAATTCTGCTTTATTGACTATTTCGAAGCCTTTAACTGTGTGGATCACAATAAACTGTGGAAAATTCTGAAAGAGATGGGAATACCAGACCACCCGACCTGCCTCTTGAGAAACCTATATGCACGTCAGGAAGCAACAGTTAGAACTGGACATGGAACAACAGACTGGTTCCAAATAGGACAAGGAGTTCATCAAGGCTGTATATTGTCACCCTGCTTATTTAACTTATATGCAGAGTACATCATGAGAAATGCTGGACTGGAAGAAACACAAGTTGGAATCAAGATTGCTGGGAGAAATATCAATAACCTCAGATATGCAGATGACACCACCCTTATGGCAGAAAGTGAAGAGGAACTCAAAAGCCTCTTGATGAAAGTGAAAGTGGAGAGTGAAAAAGTTGGCTTAAAGCTCAACATTCAGAAAACGAAGATCATGGCATCTGGTCCCATCACTTCATGGGAAATAGATGGGGAAACAGTGGAAACAGTGTCAGACTTTATTTTTCTGGGCTCCAAAATCACTACAGATGGTGACTGCAGCCATGAAATTAAAAGACGCTTACTCCTTGGAAGGAAAGTTATGACCAACCTAGATAGCATATGCAAAAGCAGAGACATTACTTTGCTAACAAACGTTCGTCTAGTCAAGGCTATTGTTTTTCCCGTGGCCATGTATGGATGTGGGAGTTGGACTGTGAAGAAAGCTGAGCGCCGAAGAATTGATGCTTTTGAACTGTGGTGTTGGAGACGACTCTTGAGAGTTCCTTGGATTGCAAGGAGATCCAACCAGTCCATTCTGAAGGAGATCAGCCCTGAGATTTCTTTGGAAGGAATGATGCTAAAGCTGAAACTCCGGTACTTTGGCCACCTCATGCGAAGAGTTGACTCATTGGAAACGACTCTGATGCTGGGAGGGATTGGGAGGGATTCACTAGTAATAACTAGTGAATATTCCTTCTACCTGCCTTAGGAAGTGGGGTAGAAGGCCCCCAGCGACTTTCATCATCACTTTTGTGACAGTCTTCCCTATTAAAGTGATTTGGCCAAGGAAAACATCTGACGAACTTGTTTACTACCTAAGTATTCTAACCAATAATAATTAGGTATGTGAAGCATCTGCTAAAATGTGAATTTTAAAAGGATAGTCTTTCAGCTTTAGAAAATGGTAGACATGTCCTCATTTCAAATGCACACGTGCAATTTATTGCTCCTATCTGAAACTGACATGCCCTGAGGTTCTTCTCTGCATTAAGAAACTCACCTGGGTCTACAGATTTATTGATATAAAAAAATGCAAACAGCTTTAATTGAGTGCCAGGAGACCAGAAGTGTCTACTCAGGCCTGTCATTGACATCTTTTTTAGTCATTTATTGATCATTATTGAGACTCAGTTTCCCTATCAGGAAGTGGAGTGAGGGAAAATACACACATAATATTGTATACAGAAGTACATATATATCAGTTCAGTTCAGTCGCTCAGTTATCTCTATTTGCTACCCCATGGACTGCAACATGCCAGGCTTCCCTGTATATCACCAACTCCCAGAGTTTATCCAAACTCATGTCCATTGAGTCAGTGATGCCATCCAAGCATCTCATCCTCTCTTGTCCCCTTCTCCTCCCACCTTCAATGTTTCCCAGCATCAGGGTCTTTTCCAATGAGGCAGTTCTTCACATCAGGTAGCCAAAGCATTGGAGAAGGCAATGGCAACCCACTCCAGTACTCTTGCCTGGAAAATCCCATGGACAGAGGGGCCTGGTGGGCTGCAGTCCATTGAGCCGCTAGGAGTTGGACACGACTGAGAGACTTCACTTTATTTTTTAACTTTCATGCATTGGAGAAGGAAATGGCAACCTACTCCAGTGTTCTTGCCTGGAGAATCCCAGGGACGGGGGAGCCTGGTGAGCTGCCGTCTATGGGGTCACACAGAGTCGGACACGACTGACGGGACTTAGCAACAGCAGCAGCAGCAGCAGCCAAAGTATTGGAGCTTCAGCTTCAGCATCAGTTCTTCCAATGAATATTCAGGACTGATTTCCTTTAGGATGGACTGGTTGGATCTCCTTGCAGTCCAAGGGACTCTCAAGAGTCTTCTCCAACACCACAGTTCAAAAGAATCAGTTCTTAGGCACTCAGCTTTCTTTATAGTCCAACTCTCACATCCATACATGACCACTGGAAAAGCCATAGCTTTGACTAGATGGACCTTTGTCAATAAAGTAATATCTGTTTTTATTATGCTTTTATATATATATATATATATATATATATATAAAGTTCACAGTCACACTGTAAGGAATATGGTAGGATGCAGATACTGTATTTATATGAGCCATTTTTGTAGTAATCTTGGAAATACTAACATTTGAATACTTAGTTTCAAGATTTTACCAAGGTTTATTCCTTCCTCCAATATATATTTCCATACTATAAGCATCTTGATAATTTAGCAAAGCATTTTCAAATTTCTGAGAAACAAATATGTGATTTACATGCATCTATGCTAGAATCTTTCAAATATTCTTTTGCAAGAAAGATAAACCAACCTGCAGTTTCTCCCACAGCTATTCTTGGTTAGGCAGCAGAAGAGCTATATAGGAACATGGTGTAATTGAAAGTTAATGTATTCGTCTTCTTATTTGCCTAGTTCTTCTGTTCTCTGGTGGCTTAGACAGTAAAGCTTCTGCCTGCAATGCGGGAGACCCAGGTTCAATCCCTGGGTTTGGAAGATCCCCTGGAGGAGGAAATGGCAACCCACTCCAGTACTCTTGCCTGGAAAATTCCATGGACTGAGAAGCCTGGTAGGCTACAGTTCATGGGGTCTCAAAGAGGTGGACACAACTGAGCGACTCCACTTCATTTCACTTCTTCTGTTCAGTGTCAAATAGAAAAACTACAGAGTTTAAAAGAATCAGCACAACTTCTAACTTATGTGTTTTGCAATCCCCCTTTGCTCTTAAGAACAGAGATAGGCAAACAATGGCCAAATTTGACTCACACGCCACCTTTTTTTTTTGTAAATTAAGTTATTGAAACTATTTACTTACTTATCGTCCGTGGATGCTTTTGTGCTACAACTCAGATTTGAGTGTTTGTCAAAGATAGAAAAAGGTCCTCAAAGCCCAAAATATTTATTATCTGCCCCTATACAAATAAAATATGTGCATGCCAGGTCTAAATCATTTTATTGTTTTACAAAGCAATGAAGAGGCAGCATTTTGTGATGGTGAAAAGCATGGATTCGATGTCAGAAATTCTTCATGTCTCAAACCTCAATTTGTTTACATATCAAACATGACAAATTACCCTTGTCTTTTATTGTGAAAGGACTTTAGAATCTGAGAAGTTGGGTCTTGCATCTCTTGAATATCTAAATATTTAGGCCAGAATTAGCTCTTCCCTAATCCATGAGTTTACTTAAGTGTGAGTAAAATACGACGCTTCGTTAGCACAGACTGCTATGTAGAATCCTGAAGTAGATCATGTGGAAAAGAAAATGATGGAGCAATAAAGCTCTATTTCATTAGCTGTATTGTCTGGGAGGATGTAAACATTTTGAAACATGAGTCATGTATTGTCAGTCCTCTACTCAAGACTGCATAGCTCCTCATTTCAAGTAACTCTACAGAAGAGAAAGCCCTGATCACAATCTCAAAATATATTGTCAGTGGTGAATTAAAACTACAAGAATGCCCATGAACAGTTTAGCAATATTTCAAATTGGCCCAGGCTCCAGCTCTAGCACCTGAAAAAAAAAAGTGTCATAATTCAGTCCCTACTGTCATTTAAGTACAAAATGTTTGGCAGAAAATTTAAAAACTGCAAGGCACATGAAATGCCAAAACAATAATTTTTAAGTGACGTAGTAAAAAAGAGAAACAGTGAAGAGAAGAAACATGTATGGTTTGATGACACAAGTACACGTGATATTAGGTGATAAGGAGATGAAAGTATTATCTTAGTCACTTGGACTGCTGTAACAGAAAAACACAGACTGGTAGCTTAGAAGCAAGATAGATCTATTACACTTGTGGATGATGGAAAATCTAAATCATGGTGGTGGCAGATTCAGTGTCTGGGGAAAATCTACCTCCTATTTCATATGATGAAACTTCCCAGCTATGACATCACCAGGCAGAGAGCAGGGAGCAGGGAGCACCGTGGAGTCTCGTGCATAAGACCACTGATTCTGCTCAGGAGGCTCTACTCTCACGAATAGATCTCCTCCCCAAGACTCCACCTGCCAATAGCGTCACATCAGCATAAATATTCAGCATTTCAAATTCATTAATTTGGGTGGGGGGGACAATATTCAGACTGTAACAAGTGTCTTTTAGAAATTGTGGATAACATGCAAGACAAAATATTGAGAATATATAAAACGAACAAATGGAATTGTATAAATGAAAAAAAAAAGTTATCAAAACTGAATTTATTTGTTGTATTTAACAACAGATTAGCACAGCAGAATAATGAATCCACACATTTGGAGACTTACTAATAGAATATATCTAAACTGAGATGAAAACAAAGCCTAAAGAAAAGAGAGTATCTGATCTGTGGGGAAGTGAAAGGAGATGAGAGATAATAGGTTAGAAAAAATATGAAAAGATAAAATGGGTGAGGTCTTCCAAAATTTAATTGTGAGAAATCAACCCACAAATCCAGGAATCTCATCAAACATCTCATCTTGGATTTATCTTTAAAAAAAAAAAAATTACTAGGCACATCACAGTCAATCTGCTGAAAACTAACAATAAAAAGCAAGTCTTAAAAGCAACAAGAAGAAACAAAAGACACATTAATACAGCAACAAAGGGCCCTGCTTAACAGAAAAAAACTGAGAGGCTAAAACAAAATGCAACATCTTTAAAAGTGCTAAAAGAAAAGGAAATATGAGTTTAGAATGTTATATGCAGTAGAAATATGCTCCCCAAATGTAGAATAAAGGCATTTTTCTTACTTTTTAATTAAAATATAACTGATTTTCTATATCGTGTTATTTTCAGGTATACAACATAGTGATTCAATATTTTTATAGTTATACTCCATTTAAAGTTAAAGTATTGGCTGTATAAAATATGTACTATGCAATATATTCTTGCTTATTTACTTTATACATAATGATTTATGCATCTTAAAACCCTACCCTTATCTTACCCTTCTCCCCATTGTTCACCCCAGTGGTAACCACTAGTCTGCTCTCTATATCTTTGAGTCTCTTTCTGTTTTATTATACATTATTTATTTGTTTATTTTTCAGATTCCACACATGTGACAACATACATTTTTGTCTTTTGCCAGCCAACATTTCATTAAGCGTAGTACCCAGCAGGTCCTGTTGCAAATGTTGTTGCAGATGGCAAAATTTCATTCTTTTTTATGGATGAATATTATTCCACTTTGCATATGTGTGTGTGTATACATTCATCAATTGACAGATACACGTTGCTTCTTTATCTTAGCTATCGAAAGTAATGCTGCTATGAACACTGGCACGCATGTATCTCTTCAAATTAGTGTTTTTGTTTTCTTGGATATATACTCAGGCATGGAAATTGTGGTTCATATTATAGTTCTAATTTTAATTTTTTGACAAGCCTCCATACTACTGATATTTTCCATAATGGTTGAGCCAATTTACATTCCCACCAATATCATAAAAGTTCCCTTTTCTCCATATCCTCTCCAGCATTTGTTATTTTTGATATTTTTGACGACAGTCATCCTGACAGGCATGATGTGATAACCTGTAGTTTTGACCTGCATTTCCCTGATGATTACCAGTGTTGAGCATCTGTCCATGTGCCTGTTGGCCAACTAAGTGTCCTCTTTGGGAAAATATTTATTCGGGTGTTCTTTCCAGTTTTTAATCAGGATATTGTTGTGTGGCTTTTTTAAATTGAGTTGTATGAATTATATTTATATATATTTTTGTATTATATATTGTGAATTTTATCACAGCTGTCCTCAGCCTTTTGGGCACCAGGGACTGATGACTGGTTTAATGGAAGACAATTTTTCCACAGATGGTGGGGCAGGAGATGATCCAGGCGGTAATGCGAAGGATGGAGGGGATGGTTCAGGTGGTAATGTGAGCACTGGGGAGTGATGGGAAGCAGTGGATGAAGATTTGCTCTTTTGCCCGTTGCTCACCTCCTACTGTGTGACCCAGTTCCTAGCAGGCCGTGGACTGGGGTACCCATCTGTGACCTGGGAGTTGGGGATATCTGCTTTATCAGACATAACATTTGCAAATATTTCCTCCCATTCAGTAGATTGTATTTTTGAGGGGTGGCGGGGTCAATGATTTTCTTTGCTGTGCAAAAAGCTTTTAAGTTTAAGTTCCATTTTTAAATTTTTGCTTTTGATTCCTTTGCCTTGTAAAGGAAATCCAAAAAAATATCGCTCCAACTTATATCAAAGCGTGCTCTGTCTATGTTTTGTTCTAAGAGTTTTACTATTTCCAGCCTTACATTTAGGTCTTTAATCCATTTTGAATGTGTTTTGTGTATTATACAGCTTCCCTGGTGGCTCAGATGGTAAAGTGTCTGCCTGCAATGCAGGAGACCCGGGTTCGATCCCTGGGTCAGGAAGATCCCCTGGAGAAGGAAATAGCAACCCACTCCAGTACTCTTGCCTGGAAAATCCCATGAACGGAGGAGCCTGGTAGGCTACAGTCCATGAGGTCATAAAGAGTTGGACATGACAGAGCGACTTCACTTTCTTTTCTTTCTTGTCTATCACGTGAAAAAATGTTCTAATTTCGTTTTTGTTTTGTTTTTTAACACATAGCTTTCCAGGTTTCCAAGCACCACTTTTTTTTTTTTTTTTTCTCGGGGAGAGAATATATTTATTTCCAATGACAGGAATGAAGTCACTGCTGGTAGCTTTTCCATCTCAAGACTGTTCAAATGTTACTTCTCCAAGCACCACTTTTTGAAGACCGTCTTTTCTCCATTGTATGTTCTTGGCTCCGTTGTTGTCATAAATTAATTGAAAATAAGTGTGTGAGCTTATTTCGAGGCTATCTATTCTGTTCCATTGATACATGTGCTTGTTTTTGTGCCAGAACCATACTGTTTTCATTACTGTAGCTTTATAATATAATCTAAAGTCAGAGCATGGGATACCTCCAGCTTTGTTCTTTATTCTCAAGATTGTTTTGACTGTTTAAGGCCTTTCTGGTCCCATGTACATTTTAGGATTATTTGGTCCAGTTCTGTGAAAAGTATCATGGGTGTTTTGATAGGGGTTTCTTTAAATTAATAGATTGCTTTGGGTAGTATCCTCAAGGGAATTCAGACCAGTGGAGACAACTATGTAGAGGTAATACATTGTAGTAAGTAAAGCTGTAAAGGGAGGTCGTTGCTGTTTAGTAACCGAGTTGTGTCCACCTCTTTTGTGACTCCATGTACAGTAGCCCACCAGGCTCCTCTGTCCATGGGGTTTCCTAGGCAAGAATACTGGAGTGGGTGGCCATTTTCTTCCCCAAGATCCCACATCTGCCTGCAATGCAGGAGACCCTGGGTCAATTCCTGGGTTGGGAAGACCCTCTGGAGAAGACATAGGCTACCCACTCCAGTATTCTTGGACTTCCTTGGTGACTCAGCTGGTAAAGAATCTGCCTCCAATGCAGGAGACCTGGGTTTGATCCCTTGGTCGGGAAGATACCCTGGAGAAGGGAACGGCTACCCACTCCAGTATTCTAGCCTGGAGGATTCCATGGACTGTATAGTCTATGCAGTAGCAAAGAGTCAGACAAGACTGAGCAACTTTCACTTTCACTTAGGTAATACGGACAATTATAATCATGTTGATTCTTCCAATCAATAAGTGTTGTCTACCATGCTGTTTAAGGCAATATTTCTTTGTTGATTTTATGTCTGAGTGACCTATCCATTGACCTAAGTGGAATGCTAAAATTCCTTACTTATTATTGTATTATTGTCCAGTTCTTTATATCTGTTAATATATGATTTATATATTTTAGGTGCTCCTACACTGGATGCATCCCCTGGAGGAAGGCATGGTAATCCACTCCAGTACTCTTGCTTGGAGAATCCCGTGGAAAGAGGAGCCTGGCGGGCTACAGTCTATAGGGTTGCAAAGAGTCGGACACGACTGAAGTAACTCAGCATGCATGTATGCATATTAGGTGCGTGTGTGTTAAGGAGTATTACTGCACCTTCTTGTATCGGTCCCTTTAGCATTATATTGCCCCCTTTGATTTTCAGCATAGACTTTGTTTAAAAGTCTACTTTGTCTGAAATGAGCATTGCTAACCCAGCGTTCTTTTTATTTACATTTTCATAAAAGACATTTTTCCATCCTCTCACTTTCAATTGATGCGAGTCTTGAGCTCCGAAATGAGTCTCTTGGAGGCAGCATGGGTCTCGTTTGTTTGTTTTATTCAATCAGCCACACTATGTCTTTTGATTGGAGCTTTTAATCCATTGGCATTTAAAGTATGTACTTACTGCCATCTTGTCATTTGTTTTATGATTGCTTCTGTAGTTCCTCTGTGTTCTTTCTTCTTCTATTAGTTTCTTCCCTTATAGTTTGAGGTTTTTCATTAGTGATACGTTTTCACACCTTTTGCTTTTGTGTACCTATTGTAGGTTTTTGACTTGTGGTCATGGGGGTGATGTACGTTAACATGTAGGTATGTCGACTTGTTCTAAGCTAGTAATCATGTATGTTCAAACACATTCTAAAAGATCTAAATTTCTTACTCCCTCCCTGACATTTTTTATATCATATTTTACATGTTCATGTCTGTCTCTTAACTATTTATTGTAATTATAGTTGATTTTATAATTTTGTTCTTTAGTCTTCACATTCACTTATTTTCCACAGACAGCTTCACTATTCATTTTTACTAGTGGGATTTTTCCTTTCCTATGAATTCTTACTTCGTGTTGTAGCTTCTTTTCCACTTTGACATTTCCTATAGGGCTGCTTTATTATTGATGGACTTTTTTTTTTTTTTTTGCTTATCTGAGAAGTTCTTTTTCTCTTCTTCAATTTTGAATGATAACCTTTCTGGATAGAATATCCTGCATTGTAAGTTTTTCTCTTTCAGCATTTTAAATATATCATACCACTCCCTTCTTGTCTGCAAAGTTTCTGTAGAAAAACCAGCTGCTCACTTTATGAGGATTCCTTTATATGTGACTGTATGTTTTTCTCTTACTGCCTATACAATTCTCTCTTTACCTTTAACTCTTACCATTTTACATGTGATATGTCTTGGTGTGACTTTGTTTGTGTTCATCTTATTTGGGACTTTCTGTGATTTCTGTACCTGGAAATCTGTTTCCTTCTTCAACTTCAGGAAGACTTCAAGCATTAATTCATCAAATACATTTTCTACACCTGTCTCTCTCTTTTCTCTTTCTGAGACCTCTACACTTGATAATGTCTCAGAAATCCCTTAAAATAGCTTCATTTTATTTTTGGCTCTTTTGATTTATTTCCATTATTCTACCTTCCAGATCACTTAGGCATTCCTCTATATCACCTAGTCTGCTAATTATTCCTTCTAGTGAGTGTATTTTTCATTTTAGTTATTGTGTTCTTCAGTTCTGATGGCTCTTTGTGTATTTTCTAGTTGCTTGTTAAAATTCTTACTTTATTCAGCTCTTCCCAGTTCAGTGAGCAGTCTTACTACTAATGCTTTGAATTCTTTATGTGATAAATTATTTATCTCTGTTCCATTACAACTTTTTCCAGGGATTTTTTCCTTGTCCTTTCTTTTGAAACAAATTCCTCTGTCCTCTCATTTTGTTCAACTTTATCTCTATGAAACTTGGTGATACAGTTACCTAATGGCATGAAGACATGCAGGAACTTTCCTATGCAGTCCGTGTGCGTCCAGCAACTTTGGTGGTAGAGCTGAATCTGAAGTGAGCCTGGGTCACGTCTTTCCCAGGAGTGTGCTGGCGGCTGCCAATCTGGTAAGGGATGGGGCTGGAGCCACCACCAGGGGTGAGTAGGTGCTCCCTTATGCTCAATGACCATCAGCTCCTATCAGGGTCAGGATCAAGGCCTTGGGTGCTAAATCATACTCCCTGAGGATCAAGGCTGAGCTGGTTTCATCCCCATCTAAGTGTGCACTCTCCCGTCTAACACAGGCACTTCTGCCCTAGTGGAGAACAGTGCTGGGGCAAATGGAACTGCAGTGGACACCCAGGGCAGGCCAGGTTCATGCTGGAACAGTCCCTGCAAGCCAGTCAGAACCCGGGCTGTTTCCAGTCTACTGCATCTGTGTGCTCACTGTCAACAGCTATCCTCACTTTGTTCAGAGGCAGGCCCAGATCCAAGCTGGGTCTACTTCTTCTGGGTAGGCATAACACCTTCAAGCAAGAGCAACTTTGCCTCAGTTGTTGGAGCGGGTGCAACGGTGCAGGCCAGATCACATGGTGGTATGATCCCGACAGGCCAGTCAGAGCCCCAGGCCACTCCCAAAGGACCCCCTCTTTATGAGTGCCCTTGATGGCTACCCTTGTTGCGCTCAGAGGCAGGGCGAGATTCTAGCTGGCTCTGTCCCCACTCGTATGCATGTTGTCCTGGACAACACTCTCCCCTAGCCTCCACCCTAGTGGAGAGGTACACTGGAGCAGGAGTGGCTGGAGCAGGCACTCAGCCCAAGCTGGGATAACTGTGGGGCAGTCACAGGAAATCAGTCAAAGCCCCAGATTTTCAGGCTGCTTCCTCCACCTTGTTCCTGGCAGTAAGGAAGCCTGTGTGCCCTCCAAGCATCAGAGTCTTTTCCAATGAGTCAACTCTTCGCAAAGGGACTCATTTTCCCAGTGTCAGACCCCAGAGCTGGGGTACCCAATATATGGCTTAAATCTCTCACTCCCAGGAAGAAGCCCCAGGCCTTTGATATCCCTGGTCCTGACCTGATCACTTCTCCTCCCATCCTACCTGACTTCATATGGATCTTTCTTTATGACTTTGGTCATAAAAGACTTTATCCTAGGCTTCAGCTTGTTTTCAGTGAGACCTGCTCCACATGCAGATGCAGATGAATTTTTTATGTGTTCATGGGTGAAGGTGAGCACTAATTCTTTCTACTCTGCCGTCTTCATCTTCCTCCAAGACATTTTTGCAATGACAAAGATAAAAGAATTTGTCTCCAGAAGACCTGCACTCTATGAGTTCTTTAGCCTGAAGGGAAATAATAGTAAATTGAATCCTGAATACTTTCTCTTAAGAAAGGAATGAAGATAGGTACAAAGGCTAATATATAGCAAAATATTATATAATACACATATAATATCATACAAAAGGATAGATTTAAACTTACATGACTATGAGCTATTATAAATAAAAGATAATTTATGTAATGGACTGTGGGGTTTATAAGTAGTAAAGGAAAGGATATACTATTATAAAATCTTCATACTGCTTGTGAAATGGTATAGTATTATTTTAAGGGAAGTTTAAAACTACAACCCTAGAGAAACACTAATAATATGACACAAAATGGTATAACTAAAAATTTATACCAGGAGATAAATTTGAAAAGAAAGAAGATAAGCACTTCACACTGAAGTCAGGAAAGAAAGCAAGGGGCAAGGAAATTATGGAAAAATATACCAAAAACCCATAACATGATAAAAAAATAAATAAGCCCAACTGTAATGATAATTATCTAATGTGGTGGAGTAAACACAGGTCATAGATTCTCATACTGGCTAAAAACCAAGACCCAACACACTTTAAATATAAAAACCAGTTGAAAAAATCTATACTGATAAAAAAAGATATACCACATTCCAATTTCAGTTCCAACAGAAAAGATACTTAGAAATTGTCACTCTCATTCTTATTTTAAAAAAAAGAAGCCAGACAAATTGAAAATCAGTTATTTTTCATGGACAATTAGCACAAACCCATCCCCAAATCTGGAGAGTCAGGAGCATCTTGAACACACAATCAAGATCTGTTTACCTGGACAGTGCTGTAATTCACACTGGGAACATGTCAAGCTTAGTTTTGACTAATTGCTGGATACTATTTGTGGAGGATTAAAATAGCATAAGATAAATATTCTGGGGTCCATACTGATATAAATAGATAGAGAAATAGGAGAGAAGAAAGAGGACTCCCATTCAGGAATTTCCAAATAATTCACATAGATACTCCACCAAGAAATGTGCGTGGTAACAACGCACTGTAGGTATGGGCTGAACCCCATGACTTCTTTCCAAAGAGCACAGATGGAAATGTGGAGAGGGGAGAAAAAGAGAACCTGACAAATATCACATAAACAGGTGATGAAGGTCAACATCAGTGGTGATAAATTCTGTTGATAGCATGTACTTTTGATATAATGTAATAAAAATGGCACATTTCTTCTGTAGGTTTCCTGCCGAAAACCCATAACCACAGCCTAATCATGAGAAAAACTTCAGACAAATCCCAGCTGAGGGGCATTCTACAGAATGATTGACCAGTAATCCTCAAAACTGTCAAGGCCATCAAAATAAGAAAAATCTAACTGTCACAACCAAGAGGAAACTAAGGAGACATGTCCTTTGAAAGTAATGTGCTTTTCTAGCTGGAATTCTGGAACAGAAAAGGCAAAGAGAGGAAAAATTAAAGAAAAACTGAAAAGAAGATAGAATTTATTAGTTAATGTACCAACATGAGTTCATTATTTATGATAAACAGATCATACTAATAAAAGATGGTAATAGGAAAAGCTGGGTGAGGGTTATATGGTTAACTATACTATCTTTCAGTTTGCATATGAATCTAGCTCTGTTCTGAAATAAAAATCTTATTTAAACAAAACAACAGAAAGGAAACACACAGATATAGATTTCAGAATGTCCTGATCAAATGGACTTGCTTAACTGTCTGTCAAGAGACAGAAGACTGAATTCATGGGGCAAAAGAATAAAAAAGGTAACTAGGGTGAGGCCAGTAGAAGTACTTTTCCTTCATTTACCCCAAACTAAAAAATATTTCTAATTTTGTACTAGAGTTTTTAATCAAGAGTGAGGCAAGAAGAAGAATGGCTAAGATTTACATTGTACTATATGCAGCTGCTGCTGCTGCTGCTGCTGCTGCTGCTGCTGCTAAGTCGCTTCAGTCGTGTCCGACTCTGTGCGACCCGATAGACGGCAGCCCACCAGGCTCCCCCGTCCCTGGGATTCTCCAGGCAAGAACACTGGAGTGGGTTGCCATTTCCTTCTCCAGTGCGTGAAAGTGAAAAGTGAAAGGGAAGTTGCTCAGTCCTGTCCAACTCTTTGTTGTCCCATGGACTGCAGCCCACCAGGCTCCTCCATCCATGGGATTTCCCAGGCAAGAGTACTGGAGTGGGGTGCCATTGTCTTCTCCGTGTACTATATGAAAGGTTGTCAAACTAAATATTAATATTTTCCACACATGTCATGTGTAATCTTAATGAAATTGGTGTTCTCAATGGTGTCTAGGAAACAAGCTAAAGTGTGTGGAGGGAATGGTGGACAATCTACACAGGAATAGAAGTCATGGGTGGGGAGGGTGCTGTTGCAGAGTAGGGAGGTATGTGGTGGGGAGGATCAAGAAGCCAAGAGCTCAGCCTTGGAAGGAGGAAGCCTTAAGCTTTTGACAGATGGTGAAGAAAACATTTTTTCTTAAACAAACCACCTTCTATTTTCAAACACCAGGGGACCTGTGTCTTATAATCTTAATGGGAACACATATGCACCAGAATCAAACTACACTGCAACAATAATAAGCCACAACCCAACTATATAAAAAGCAAAAATCACTTTCAGTGTTGCAGTGTAATAAAATAGAGGATATTTAAAAGAAGATATATCAGGCAAATCGTAAACTCAAGAAAAATATCATGAGATCATTCCAAAAAAATCTCTCAAATCAAAGAATATATTTTTAAATATTAGCATTTTAAATATTTAGTATTATTTAATATTTTAATATATTAATAATTAACAATACTTAATAATTATTATACTTAAATACTTATATTATTTAATATTAGTATTTAATTTTTAAAAAAATTAGTATTTCCTAATAATAGAAGGATCAATTCACTAATAATACATTAAAATTGTGTGCCCCTAGTAATTTAGAAGGTTATATTTTTGAAAATCTAAACATAATATAGAACTTTGGATTATACATTGCAAAAAGTTTATAAACCTAAAGGAAGAAATAGACAAATCCACAATCGGAGATGCTGCTATTGACATCCCTCTTCCCGTATTTGGTACAATATGAGATTTGAAAAAATCAGTAAAAACAAAGAGAATTTGAGCAACACTATCTCTGCTGCTGCTGCTGCTAAGTCACTTCAGTAATGTCTGACTCTGTGCGACCCCAAAGACAGCAGCCCACCAGGCTCCACAGTCCCTGGGATTCTCCAGGCAAGAACACTGGAGTGGGCTGCCATTTCCTTCTCCAATGCATGAAAGTGAAAAGTGAAAGTGAAGTCGCTCAGTCATGTTCGACTCTTACCGACTCCATGGACTGCAGCCCACCAGGCTCCTCCGTCCATGGGATTTTCCAGGCAAGAGTACTGGAGTGGGGTGCCACTGCCTTCTCCGAACACTATCTCACACGTTAGTAAAGTAATGCTCAAAATTCTCCAAGTCAGGCTTCAGCAATACGTGAACCGTGAACTTCCAGATGTTCAAGCTGGTTTTAGAAAAGGCAGAGGAACCAGAGATCAAATTGCCAAAATCGGCTGGATCATCGCAAAAGCAAGAGATTTCCAGAAAATATGCCAAAGCTTTTGACTATGTGGATCACAACAAACTGTGGAAAATTCTGAAAGAGATGGGAATACTAGACCACCTGACCTGCCTCTTGAGAAACCTATATGCAGGTCAGGAAGCAACAGTTAGAACTGGACATGGAACAACAGACTGGTTCCAAATAGGAAAAGGAGTACATCAAGGCTGTATATTCTCAAACTGCTTATTTAACTTATATGGAGAATACATCATGAGAAACGCTGGGCTGGAAGAAGCGCAAGCTGGAATCAAGATTGCCAGGAGAAATATCAATAACCTCAGATATGCAGATGACACCACCCTTATGGCAGAAAGTGAAGAGGAACTAAAAAGCCTCCTGATGAAAGTGAAAGAGGAGAGTGAAAAAGTTGGCTTAAAGCTCAACATTCAGAAAACGAAGATCATGGCATCCGGTCCCATCACTTCATGGAAATAGATGGGGAAACAGTGTCAGACTTTATTTTTAGAGGCTCCAAAATCACTGCAAAATGGTGACTGCAGCCATGAAATTAAAAGACGCTTACTCCCTGGAAGCAAAGTTATGACCAACCTAGATAGCATATTCAAAAGCAGAGACACTACTTTGCCAACAAAGGTTTGTCTAGTCAAGGCTATGGTTTTTCCAGTAGTCATGTATGGATGTGAGTTGTACTGTGAAGAATGCTGAGTGCCGAAGAATTGATGCTTTTGAACTGTGGTGTTGGAGAAGACTCTTGAGAGTCCCTTGGACTGCAAGGAGATCCAAGCAGTCCATTCTGAAGGAGATCAGCCCTGAGATTTCTTTGGAAGGAATGATGCTAAAGCTGAAACTCCAGTACTTTGTCCACCTCACGCGAAGAGTTGACTCATTGGAAAAGACTTGATGCTGGGCGGGATTGGGGACAGGAGGAGAAGGGGACGACAGAGGATGAGATGGCTGGATGGCATCACTGACTCAATGGACATGAATTTGAGTGAACTGTGGGAGTTGGTGATGGACAGGGAGGCCTGTCGTGCTGCGATTCATGGGGTTGCAAAGAGTTGGACACGACTGAGCGACTGGACTGAACTGAACTGATCAACCAACTTATCATAATGACATTTAAAGAACATGACATCCATTAATTGTATTCAAGTCCAAATAGAACTTTCAGCATGCAATATGTAAAGATGGTCCATAAAACAATTCTCATTAAATATCAACGGACTGAAATAAAGCTGAGTATGCTATCTGTGTATAATTAATTTAATTAGAAATCAATAAGAATTATATAATTTTTAAAAACCTCCAAACATATGAAAGAGAGAAGAGAGAAGAGAGAAAAGAGAAGAAAGAGAGAGAGGGACAGATCACAAAGCAAATTAGAAAGCATTTCAAAATGGATGATAATAGAATAATATTATCAAAACACGTTATGGCAAGTTACAGCAACACTTCCAAGGGAAATAAATGGATTTAGATACCTATATTTTTATCTTCTTCTTTTATCATCTCTATACTAAAGGGAAGAAAAGAAGTAAGTGGAGAGAAATAAGGTTTAAAAAAAATGTTTTTATATGTTTCTTCTCAGCAAAATGATTTGAGAATTCTCTTTCTGCTGGTTATACTAATATATTCGTGAATGTGTCTGTGTGTGTGTGAATGGGTGTGTTTCTACTTTCCTCTTTTTGTCGTTAAAGAAGAGAGGGTCATACTTGTTTAACCCTAACTGGATAGTTCAGTCCATTTGAATTTTTTTTTAATTTTATTTTATTTTTAAACTTTACAACATTGTATTAGTTTTGCCAAATATCGAAATGATAGGCATGCACTCACTGCCGTTTCCTTAATTGTTTTCTGGCTGTTTTTAATGTGCTCATCTCTTTCTTTCTCTTTCTCTTTCTCTCTTCCCTTGTGGTCTGATTGTTCTCTCCAGTGCTATGTTTCTTTTTTTTTTCTCTTTTCTTTTTCTTTTGTGTATTTGTTATTTTTGTGTGTGGTTACCATGAGTTTCACATGTAACATCCTATATATACAACAGTTTCTTTCAAGTTTATGGTGACTTAATTTTGAACACAAACCAAAGCTTTACCCATTAACTCCTCCCCATCTGATCTGATATGATGTTTTATATTTTGAAAACACATTTGTCTTCTTATTTTGGGTATTCCTTGACGAATTATTATATTTTTAATTAACTTTATTTGTTTTTGTCTTTTACCCTTAGTACTTGATTATAAATGACTAATTCACTCCGTTATTATTTCCAGTTTCTGGTGACATTTTTACTTTAGTGTGTTTTCTTATTCTTAATAAGTGTCTTTTTTAGCTTAGAGAAATTCCTTTAACATTCCCTGTAAGGCCATGTTAGTGGTGATGAATTTCTTTAACTGTTGCTTATCTGTAGAACTGTTAATCTCTCCTTCAGTTCTGAATGGTAACCTTGTGGGCAGGGTATTGTTAGTTGGTGGCTTTTTACTTTTAACATTTTGTACATGTAATGTCACTCCTTTATGGCCTATAAACTGTCTGCTGAAAAATCTCCTCACATCCTTACGAGGTTTTTCTCGTGTGTAAGTTGCCTTTATCTTGCTGCTTTTAAGATTCTCTCCTTATCCTTAACTTTTACCATTTTAGTTATAATGTGCCTTGATGTGTTTTTTCTATCACTTTTCTCTTTCTTCTCCTTCTGGAACTCCAGTAATGCGAGTGTAGTCTGCTTGATGTTTTCCCAGAGGTCCCTTGAAATATCCTCATTTCTTCTAGTTATTTCACTTGCTGTGCTATCTGGGCATTTTCCATTGCTTTGTCTTTCAACTCACTGATTTGTTCTTCTGTTTCATGCATTCTGTTGTTAAAACCCTCTAGTGCATTTTTCATTTCAGTTATACACATGCTTATATCTATTATAAAAGTTACACACACACATATATACACATATATGTTTCAATTTTTTTTTAATATTGTCTACCTCTTTGTTGAAGTTCTTAATGTGTTCCACCATTCTTATTCTGAGATCGGTGAACATCTTTACAATCTATATTTTGAATTCTTTATCAAGCGGGTTGCTTTTCTCCATTTCCTTAAGGTAATTTTCCTGGGGTTTTGCCTTGTTCTTTGAGTTGTAACATATTCCTCTGTCTTCATTTGCCAGTCTCTCTGGGATTGCCTATAAATTCAGGTGAAGCATCTACATTTTCCAGTCCTGAGGGAGTGGTTCTGTTTAGAAGCAGTTTTTTTCTGTGTGGTCCAGAAGTGTGGTCTCCTCTGGCCTCCAAAGCTAGGCACTCGCTGGATTTCCCTGGTGTGGGCTGCATGTGCCCACCAGCTGATACAGGGCTGTGGCTGCAGGGAGAGCAC
Organism: Bos indicus; assembly: GCF_029378745.1. Taxonomy (NCBI): domain Eukaryota; kingdom Metazoa; phylum Chordata; class Mammalia; order Artiodactyla; family Bovidae; genus Bos; species Bos indicus. The sequence goes on from NC_091766.1 coordinate 105,659,044, forward strand.
TCACCCAGCTGGGCTGCACAGAAAGGGGAGAGCTGCTTGCCCACTGTAGCTGTGGCTTGGTCTCTGCACGCGGTGGGTAGGGCTGAGAGTTCGCCTGTTCTGTCTACAGATCAGTCTTTGTGCAGGGTGGGTGTGAATTCAGGGGGGGCTTCAAGGACGAGGCCGCTTTTCTCATGAGGTTATATGTTTTATCTGTTATATGTTTACAAACGGATACTGCCACATGTAATATTCACCCCAGTTTAATTCTAGCCCATCATCCCTTCAAATTTGTTTAGCAATTACTCTCTTCACTTGCTATTTATTTACAGACCATTCTTATTTTTACTTTGCTTTCTAGAACTTGCAAAAATTGCTAGCACCTTTAACCTTGCTCTATATATCCCTCCTTCAATCCTTTTGTCATAATCTTATCCACTGCTCTTTTATGAAGTTCTTATACATATACATAGCTCTTACATAATGAGGTGCTAAGACTGGCCATGCAAGCCAACATCATCCTCAATAGCTCTTCTAAGAGAGCCTATCTCATCCCAGATCTGTGATATGGGGGCCATTATGTTCTTATCCAAGTAATAATAGTATAGTCTCTTTCCCTGTCTCTCTATATTATTTTAAATCTTTTACTAAACAAGTCTAATACTTAGATAGTTTTTTTGATTCTTGTTTTCTTCAATTATGCTTCAGCAATATCTATGTCAGTGATAAAAATGTTTTTATTCTGTCTTTAAACACCAAGTAAAACTAAAACTGTAATGATTGACTTATAATAACATAATAACTAAGTGGATTATAATTTATTTTCTACTTAAAATATAAATCAGTAAACTTAGATTTTTATCTGAGAGAGATTTTTATCTCTAATACAAATACTTTTTAACTTATTAACATATGATTCTTGTTTAGCTTACAGGTACCCTCTTTATCTTTTTGTGAAATTTCTTTGGTATTCAGTTTTTTAATATATGATTTTCCTTTCTCTCCAGAAAGGAAAGACCCAAGAAATATTTTCAAGGAATCCAAAAAACACTATCTTCAATTTAAAAAAAACTTGTAGAGGAGATTAAAATTATTTTAATGTAAAATCACGTTAAGAAGAAATAACTTCTGTGAAAAATTATGGTGGCTGAATTTGGTTAGAAGGGGATATCTGAAGTTTATAATGAAAGAAGTAAAATGTATGATATCTGTTATTCCTTACTTCCCAAGCTCATTGTTAAAAGACACTATTACCAACACATAAAGTAATTTGGGAGAGCAAGAGGAAGGGACAAAACCAGCAATGTGTCTTTTCCTGTACCTGTTATTTGCTGTCTCTAACATCTCATGTTCTCCCAGGTACAAACTCCCTACCTCCTCAACTCTACTGTGACAGGCACATTTGTTATCGGTGACCTGAGTGAGCATCCAGAATGGGTCAGAGATTTTCCTCTTAAGAAACTAAACATTCTGCAGGAACACCAGATAAATACATATATATTTTTTTCTACTTGAGAATGAGGAAGTGTTTTACTAGGAGTCAAACAGAATTAATAGAAAATGATTTTTTTTTATTTTGCAAACAATATAAAATTCAAACCTTATAAACTAATATGATTAATTGGTTATTTCATTAACTAATATTATAAGTTAATTGGCTAATGAAACATTGTCATTATTAATTGGTAAATAACTATTTTAGAGTCAGTTTGGAATCATTTTCATAGTCGACCATACTAACTTCTCTGTCTAAATTCCTTCATCTAAAGATGGAAAAAATTATAATTTCTACCCTAAGGTTGTTTTGAAAGTTAAATGAGACAGTGTTTATAAATTGCTTAATATAATGTCTACAACATCATAATCTTTCAATACATGTTAACTCATTATATTTTTATTATTATCTCAAGATTGTTTTTATATAATAACCCAAGGGTATTTTAGGATTACACTCTGATATGTTAGCTATTTGTTTGCTTCCTGAGTATATTATTTGATATAAAATCATAGGAAACATATAGTAACTACAGGTAAAATAGATTACAAACAGGGAAACAAAGTAGTCACATTTCACAGTTATTGGTGCAGTACTAAAGTAAGTGAGAAAACAGAGCCCAGCATAAATGCATAGTTTCTTCATTAACATTATCCAGGACTCCTAGGTCAAAAGGATTCAAAACAACAGTTGCAGACTAGTGGGTAGCTAACTCTAAAATCAGACAGTGTATGAAGTACCCACAATTCTCATTCCAAGCATGCTTCAAACGAGGTAGGCATTGAATGAAGCTAAAAGACTTAATAAATGTTCTAAAACAGATTACACATAATAACCAAGAAAGATGATAGAAGGTGTTACTCTTATATTGTGACTCTATACTGAAATTCTCCAAACAACGCCTAATTGTCATTTGCTGATTAAAGGTTAGTCACCCTGGATAGAAATAGCCTGTTAAACTCTGATAATCACAACTTTCTTATGGAATTGTCCTTTTTTAGTGAAACATTTTGGAACATTATTGCAATTTTCAAGGTAGGAAGAAGAAAGTGCTCAGACTATGGTTTTTAGACTAAGTCTCTAAAAGGAAGCAAAGAATAATTCACTTTATTACTCTTTTAAGGAACTATAGTTCACTTGAGGTCTGGCTAAAAAGAAGACATTCTGGTTAACAGCAACATTATCCCATGATCATAAAGAGGGACCTGCCATTTATTATATTAATGTGCACCAACTGATGAAGGAATTGGATATAGTGTGCATCTCTCTCCAGACAAGGGTAACAATAGGAAATCTGATCATGACGTATTTGCAGGGAGATCAGCATGTTGGGATGGGTAAAGGGGTAATGCGAGAGGTAATTTGATTTCGTGAACTCCAAATGACTTTGGAGACTACACATGACATTTTGTTAGTGGTCACAACGAGGCTGGAAGAGGCAAAGATCAAACTCCATACCTTCTGGCTGGATTGTGTTTCTTTGTCTTTTCCTTACAACATCAAAAGATGCATTCAGTCTCCGAGAAAGAAATTTTTCATTGGAGTGACACTTAATAAAATAAACAATGTAATAACATTGTTTGTAAGCTCACGTTTGTCAGCTTAATTTGTCATTCTTCTGTATGCAGGAAAGAGATGCCCGTTATCTCTTTGTTCTTTACTGGACAAGTTAAAATATCCATGAAGTCTTCAAGTTGGTAAGAACAAATAATATGAAGTACAGAAAAAACTAGTTAAAAAGTTAAGTGAGTAATACGTGGACAATTAAATGTAAAGGCAGACAAATATGAGCCTTTTCAAAACTCTAATCAGAAGCAAGTACCTCATTGAGAGAAAGATATTCATGGTAAAAGAAATACTGCATAAAATATTATTTTATGCAATCAAAATAGTCAACAATCCCCATCTTTCTCCAGAACTGAATGTAAATTTCCTACAGTGGTCTAAATTTGCCTGCTATTACCATTTCTTTAATTAAATAGCTTATTCAAGAAAAAACTATTCAATGTGTTATCCCTTAATATATTCTTGAGTGTGTCCTGATCTTAGTATTGGCTTATTTTTTATGCCTTTTCCCCATACTCAGCTAAACTCTGCCTTTTCTTCATGATGCAGGACAAGACTCATTTCATCTTTAAAATTTCCCTTATGATCTCATCCCATGGAATTATATCCCTCTTTCAGTTTCCCCTAGCGTTTGTTAAGATCTGTATCATTAGCTTTGAAACCAGCCCTGGGATGAGGACCTCAGAGAGTTGTATTTGGAGTCCTGACATTTAGTGCTGTACTTTGTATAGACAGATGTGTAGTAATTATTTTGTAGGTAAAGGTGCTGTGATTGAAACGAAATGCAGTACAATTTTATATCTAGATACACTACTTTCAGGACACTCTACAGGGACTTGTCACTCAACGCACCTAGAGAGTCCTGAAGTCGACTATATGAGTGATCTTTGTGGGACATTCTACTTTAGAAGATGGAAAAAGAAAATTTCAGAAATGAATTAAATTTCATGTATCTACTTATAAAGTGGGGCTTCCCAGGTAGCTCAGTGGTAAAGAATCCACCTACCAAGCAAGAGATTCAGGTTCAATCCTGGGTTACGAAGATCCCGTGGAGAAGGAAATGCCTGTCTGCTCCAGTATTCTTGCCTGGGAAATCCCATGGAAAGAGGAGCCTGGCGGGCTACAGTCCACAGGGTTTCAAGAGAGTCAGACATGACTTAGTGACTAAACAACAACTTACAAAGCATCTAATTAGAGGTTTTTATGCGCTAGGTAGTAATTGGCAAAAAAATCAATGACTGCAGAATATTCAACTATTATTCTGCTGCTGCTGCTGCTGCTAAGTCACTTCAGTAGTGTCCAACTCTGTGTGACCCCATAGACAGCAGCCCACCAGGCTCCCCCATCCCTGGGATTCTCCAGGCAAGAACACTAGAGTGGGTTGCCATTTCCTTCTCCAATGCATGAAAGTGAAGTCGCTCAGTCATGTCCAACTCTTAGCAACCCCATTGACTGCAGCCTATCAGGATCCTCTGTCCATGGGATTTTCCAGGCAAGAGTACTGGAGTGGGGTGCCATTGCCTTCTCCGAACTATTATTCTATTTTTCTTCAAATAGAAGAAAACTTTTGTTTGTATTATCCATGTTAACAATTCCACAAGTAGAAAATAAACAGATTTTTTAAATGCATTAACTTTATAACAATATCTTAAGTCATGTTCTTTAGTGGAAATAGTTACCTTTAGCTAGAAAGGATTTTTAAATTTAAAATTTTTCATGGTTTAAAATTTTTAAATTGTTGCTGATTTTTACAACTGAAATGAAAAGTTAAATAATCTGCACATTTTGCATTATATGTGAAGTGAATAATTTCCCACACAATTATTGATTGTTAGGAAACTGCTAAAATACTAGACATAAAATTATCAAATTAGAACTGAGCTGACTTGCAGCGACAGTAGAGGTAAATGAATGACCAAAGAAAACATTCCATGGTATCTGCTGAATCGTTTTTGGCTTATCCATTTGTTTTACAGCCAGAAGCAAGTGCCATTCAAATGACCAGAAGAAAGCGACTCATTTTTCCACATGAAACTTTAAGCCCTCCTCCCATCACTGAGGCAGGGCTAATGTTGATGTCTGCAGTGTAAAGCACAGCACACAGAGGCAAGGAGAACAAGCAAAAACTCCGTGTAAAACAAAAAGGACGCCCCTAGTTGGCCATAATGCACATGGCTTTGTTCTATCACTGGGTCGGAAAGATCCTCTGAAGGAGGGCATGGCAACCCACACCAATATTCTTGCCTGGAGAATCTCATGGGCTTCAGTCCACTGAGAAGCCTTGCAGTGGAGTCTCTGCTGCAATGAGTCGGACAGGACTGAAGCGATGGAATGCACCTGCACTCCCACACAGCAATCACAAGATGCCCTTTGGTGACTGAGGGAGAGGAAAACCTGTTTCTTTATTAAAGCTTGATGTGAGTATTTTCTCTGAGAGCCTCTTGAGGGCTTTCTGAGTTACATAGTAGTTTGGCAGAGTCATGAGGGTGTTCTGCATGTGGTATAGAGCGGCAGGGGTGAGCCATAATTATAGAAAACCAGTCAATTAGCCCCAGTCAAACACACATGAAGATACTGCCATGGAGAAGAGAGTACTGTTTTTAGGTCCACATACCTCTTTTCTGTACAGTTTTGTGTCAAGGATATCAGATCAGATCAGTCGATCAGTCGTGTCCAACTCTTTGCAACCTCATGAATTGCAGCACGCCAGGCCTCCCTGTCCATCACCAACTCCTGGAGTTCACTCAGACTCACGTCCATCCAGTCAGCGATGCCATCCAGACATCTCATCCCCTGTCGTCCCCTTCTCCTCCTGCCCCCAATCCCTCCCAGCACCAGAGTCTTTTCCAATGAGTCAACTCTTCGCATGAGGTGGCCAAAGTACTGGAGTTTCAGCTTTAGCATCATTCCTTCCAAAGAAATCCCAGGGCTGATCTCCTTCAGAAGGGACTGGTTGGATCTCCTTGCAGTCCAAGGGACTCTCAAGAGTCTTCTCCAACACCACAGTTCAAAAGCATCAATTCTTCGGCGCTCAGCCTTCTTCACAGTCCAACTCTCACATCCATACATGGCCACAGGAAAAACCATAGCCTTGACTAGACAAACCTTTGTCGGCAAAGTAATGTCTCTGCTTTTGAATATGCTATCTAGGTTGGTCATAACTTTCCTTCCAAGGAGGAAGCGTCTTTTAACTTCATGGCTGCAGTCACCATCTGTAGTGATTTTGGAGCCCAGAAAAATAAAATCGGACACTGTTTCCACTGTTTCCCCATCTGTTTCCCATGAAGTGGTGGGACCCTATGCCATGATCTTTGTTTTCTGAATGTTGAGCTTTAAGCCAACTTTTTCACTCTCCTCTTTCACTTTCATCAAGAGGCTTTTGAGTTCCTCTTCACTTTCTGCTATAAGGGTGGTGTCATCTGCATAGCTGAGGTTATTGATATTTCTCCCGGCAATCTTGATTCCAATTTGTGTTTCTTCCAGTCCAGCATTTCTCATGATGTACTCTGCATGTAAGTTAAATAAGCAGAGTGACAATATACAGCCTTGACGTACTCCTTTTCCTATTTGGAACCAGTCTGCTGTTCCATGTCCAGTTCCAACTGTTGCTTCCTGACCTGCATACAAATTTCTCAAGAGGCAGGTCAGGTGGTCTGGTATGCCCATTTCTTTCAGAATTTTCCACAGTTTATTGTGATCAACACAGTCAAAGTCTTTGGCATAGTCAATAAAGCAGAAATAGATGTTTTTCTGGAACTCTCTTGCTTTTTCTATGATCCAGTGGATGTTGGCAATTTGATCTCTGGTTCCTCTGCCTTTTCTAAAACCAGCTTGAACATCAGGAATTTCACAGTTCACATATTGCTGAAGCCTGGCTTGGAGAATTTTGAGCATTAGTTTACTAGCGTGTGAGATGAGTGCAATTGTGCGGTAGTTTGAGCATTCAAGGATATAGTATGTCTTATATCTAAATAAATGAAAATACTGTATTTAAATGATTCCATAAATGATGTCAAGTAATGGATAATAATGGTTGCATTGCCTGATAAACATAAGTAATAGCTGAGGGTAGCACCAAAATATGAGTTGTCAGAGACTACAGGCTAGGGGCAAGTCCTCCCAGTAGATAAGTGTCTAAGTTCTAAGTCACATGGTATAAAGGGAACAATTAGATTTCCAGTGAGGCAGACCTCATACATACATATTCCTGTTTGAACATAACTGACGTTGCATCCTGTCCTGGTAGAATTTAGCTACTTGTTTTCACGATATCCCTGTTCTCCTCAGCTCACTACTAGCTTCGTGAGGACAGAGATTTTGTCTCTTTTGTTGACTGCTGAAGGCTGAGCACCTAGAGAAGTCTCCGACACATAGCAAGGACTTGGTAAATATTTACTAAATAAATGACCTCTAGAGAAGCGGGTGTCTCCCTAAACCTGGCCCACAGCCCGTTGCTCAGCAGAATTGCTAACTGCAGCTTGTCATCTGCTTTGCTCTTGTCTCTGTGCATGTTCTTAACTTTTTCTCTCTTTGTGCAATGAAATGGATGTTTGTGTCTCCCCAGATTCATTACGTTGAAACCCTAATGTCCTGGTGTTTGGGCCTTTGGGAGTTAATTAGGTCAGGAGCATAAAAGCCTCATGATTGGGTGAGGAGAGGAAGAGAACTAGCCATTTCTGTCTCTTCACCACTTGGAATGAGAAAAGGACAGTCTACAAATCAGGAAGAGGGCCTTTACCAAGAATTTGACCATGCTGGCACCCTGATCTCAGATTTCTATCCTCCAGAACTGTGAAAAACAATTATTTGTTCTTTAAGCTGCCTGGTCTGTGATATTCTATTAGAGCAGCCCAAATTGTCTAAGACGCTTTGCCTTTCCAGAAATCCCACCCAACCTTCAACTTCTACCTTTATCATATAGAAATATCTGATTATTACAGAAATCATGAATTGCCATAGATTCACATTCAGAAATACATACTGTGACTTAACTGAACTCTTGTTCAGTTGCCCCGTTGTGTCCGACTCTTTGTGACCCCATGGACTGCAGCACGCCAGGCCTCCCTGTCCCTCACCATCTCCCAAAGTTTGCCCAAGTTCATGTCCGTTGCCACAGTGATGCCATCCAGCCATCTCGTACTCTGATGCCCTCTTCTCCTTATGCTTTCAATATTTTTCTCGGCATCAGGGTCATTTCCAATGAATGGGCTGTTCACATCAGGTGACTAAAATACTTGAGCTTCAGCCTCAACGTCAGTCCTTCCAATGAGCATTCAGGGTTGCTTTCCCTTAAGATTCACCTTACTATCCAAAGGACTCTCAGGAGTCTTCTCCAGCAACACAGTTCAAAGGCATCAGTTCTTCGGCACTCTGCCTTCTGGCACTCTGTCCATCTCTCACAAACCTTTGTGCCCACTAGGATGACCATAGCCTTGACTATATGGACCTTTGTTGGCAGAGCAATGTCTCTGCTTTTCAAAACACTGTCTATGTTTGTCACGGCTTTCCTGCCGAGAAGCAAACATCTTCTGATTTCATGGCTGCAGTCACCATCCTCAGTGATTTTAGAGCCAAAGTAGAGGAAATCTGTCATTATTTCCTCCTTTCCCCCTTCTATTTGCCATGAAGTAATGGATCCAGATGCCATGACCTGAGTTTCTTTTTTTTTTAATATTTACTTTTAAGCTGGCTTTTTCCCACTTCTCCTTAACCCTCATCAAGGTGCTCTTTAGTTCCTCCTCGTTTTCTGCCATTAGAACGGTATCATCTCCATACCTAAGGTGTGGACATTTCTCCCACCTATCTTGATTGCAGCCTGTAACTCATCCAGCCTGGTGCTTCTTATGTGCTCAGCATGTGGGTTAAATAAACAGTGTGACAACAGACAGCCCTGTAGTACTCCTTTCTCAATCCTCTGCCCCAGTCAGTTGTTCCATACAGGTTTCTAAGGAGACTGGTAAGATGGTCTGATATTCCCATCTCTTTAAGATCTTTCCACACTTTGTTAGGATCCACATAATCAAAGGCTCTAGTGTAGTCGATGAAATAGAGTTAGAAGTTTTTCCCAAATTCCCTTGCTTTCTCTATGATCCACTGAGTGTTGGCAATTTGACCTCTGGCTCCTCTGCATTTTCTGAAGTTATTGAGCTCTCCTGTGCTCAAAAATGTTGGTGGTCTCTCCTTTCTTCCACTTAACAATATCGTTGAGTAACTACCATCTGTTGGGCATTATTTTAAGGAATTTGGGGCATATCACAGAACAACAAAGAATCCTAATGTTGAACAGAGAAGAGAGACAACAAATAAGTAAATTACACAGTATGCTAGAAGGAGGAAAAGAATTAGAACAGGGTAAAGGGAATGGGAACTGCCAGAATGAAAGTTCAGAAATCTGTACTGTAAATAGTATTCAAAGTAGGTCATCAAGATTTGAGATTGTGGGGATACATAGCGTTGTGCAGGAGATCATCATGTAGATACCTGGGTGAGTGCATCCCAGGCAAAGGGTATATTTGAAGAGCATCCCTGGTGAACTGAAGGAAATACAACATGGCAGAGTAGCTAACGCACCATGTGCAAGGAAGAGTAGTGGGAGATGAGGTCAAGGAGAGAATAGGAAGCCAGATTACAGAACCTGAAGCCTACTTTAAGGACACAAATTTTTACGAAAATTGTTTCACTGTAGGATGATTCCTTTACAACGCTGTGTTAGCGTCTACGGTACAACAAGGTGAATTAGCTATAAACACAAAACGGCTTCCCAGGTGGCGCTAGTGATAAAGAATCCACCTGCCAAGGCAGGAGACATAAGAGATGCGGGTTCAATCCCTGGCTCAGGAAGATCCCCTGGAACCCAGTCTGCTATTCTTGCTTGGAGACTCTCACGGACAGAGGAGGCTGGCAGGCTCTAGTCCGTAAGGTCGCAAAGAGCTGGACACAACTGAAGTGACTTAGCACACCCGCCGTGCCTCGAGTCCAGCCGTGGGAAGGATTAGCCAGGACGGCGTGTTCAGGCTGTCTCACCCCACGTTCTGTAACTGATGGCTGTGTAAAAGCGGAGCTCATTTATAGCACTGCACATGCGCGACACGAGGCACTCGCTGGGTCACGAGATACTTCGTGCTGTAAGGATGTGTGAGCTCCACCTAGAAAAAGGGAAGCATTTACTGCTGCGTCACGGCTGGGTCCGTTGAGTCGGCCAGGAGAGAATACTGCGATGGCTGCTGCACCGGCCAGGAGAGAATTAACGTGTCTGCAGCTACTACAGCTCCTAGAGTCTTCCTCTTAGCTGGCGCCAGCTTGCCTACCCTGAGTTCAGCGGACAGTGTGAACTGGAAGACAGTTGGCATGGCGAGCAGGATCAGGAATACACCCCCTCCGACTCCCCCCACCCCACCCTCCAAGTCATCTCAGAGCGCTGAGCTGAGGTCCCTGAGCCATACAGCAGCTCCCCGCTGGCTGGCTGTTTCACACGTGGCTGTGCCTATATGTCGACGCTACTCTCGCAGTTCAACCAGTCCCACTCTCTCCTCCCCACCCCTGCCCTGAGAGGACATAATCTTTCATTTGAGTCAAGAGGGTTTAATCTAACTTAGCTGTTAAAGCAACTCTAGGGAAAACTCGTGACACAAGTATCTGTTGTGTACACAGCGCTGTGGTGCAGGACTGTGCTTCCACGTTGACTGGCCAAATGGTAGGTGAGCATTGTCATGTAGCGCTGTTGACTTAGCAGAGAAGAGAGGACAGGAAGAGAGCTCCAAGACCAGTCTTTCACTCTCTTAAGAAAAGCCATATCCTTAACAAAGACAATATTGTTTAGTGGATGAGACCACAGGCTCTGAAATCAAGCTGCATGGGTTTGCAAACCAAATCACCATATACTACTTTCAAACTCTCAGTTTCCTCATTTTTAAAATCCCTCCTTCCTTGCGGGGGGGGGATGATGTAAATAGTAAATGTGAAATTGTGTGAAAGGCATATAGTACCCTATCATCTGGGAACAAAATAGCAATTCACTTGTATCCATGTGATTCCATATGGTAGTTGTAAGAATTTAAGGATATAGTCTGGCCAGTGCATATAGTAGGCGCTCCATAACATATATAATTGCATACCGCTATTATTGCTGTTGGCAAAACCAGCTTTCAAAATACATTATTAAACATTATGCATTTTCAGGCAATAATTTAATACACTCCATTGTATTTAGCATGCAGAATGAAAATGACAATTACAATAATTACAATTACCATTTTAATCCAGTGTAGTTCAACAAAAGATTAGATACTTGTATGAACACTAATAATGTTTGCAGAAAATTCATAACAAAAGAAATTGCAGGCATCTAGAAACTAAAGGGCCAGAGAAATAACATAAATGAGAAATGTTCATAGTCATTTATAGCATTCCATTTAAATGCTGCTTTTGTTTCAATGGATATTTTTTTCCTGAAACATACTCTTTACTTCATATTTGGAGATGATATTTCACTAAGGCCGTATAAAAAGATATAAAATTGTCCTTTTGACACCTCCTTTCCCACCTCAGTCATACTCCATGCTCAGGAATCAAGGAAGCCTCAATGGAATATTCCCAGTAGTCATTTTTTGAAATCAACTAAGTACTTAATCAGTTTCTTGAAAAGATAGATGCCAGATATTACTTGAGTTTTATCACAATTTTGCAAATTCTGAAATAGATTGGCATCTTGGTAAATTGAGATCTCAACATGGATAATATTATTTTCCCCTTATAATTGGTTTGCAATGAGCAACCTACCATTTTATCTTTACCTAGACGTTCTAGAGATTTTGCCTTTTTATTTAATGTCTAAATTTATTACTGGAGAAGGAAATGGCAACCAACTCCCGTATTCTTGACTGGAGAATTCCATGGACAGAGGAGCCTGGCAGGCTATAGTCCATGGGGTCACAAAGAGTCGGAGACGACTGAGCAACTCTCACAAATTTATTATTTTCTCTTTCCACAACTAATGGCTGTATTTGGTTCATTTTCAATAAGACTTAATGACTAAATTAAAAAGGTTAATCAGATTTAAATAAAGATGAGGGTGACATTTCTTCCATATTTGTCTGGCTCCCAACCTGCTAACTTTGAATTCTGCTTTCTGTGAAAATGATGCCCTCTAAAAACAAGTGTTGTGTAAAGGGCCATATGGGGCAAAATTGAGTTTTGGCATCCAAAATGGTAAGGATATTTTTGAATAAAAACTTTATAACAAATGAGGTAGCCATTTAATTAACATTTTAGGTAGGGGTCACTGCTTTTCATTTGGATGAAGAGAAGCTAAAAAGAAAATCCCAGGAGAAAATATGACATCAGAATACTTTGCTAAACACTAGAAAATGGGAATGAGACAGTAGCATGAGGTCTGCACTGAGTCCCACTGAAGGCTGTAATTAGCCCATGCTTCAGGATTTCGTACAACACAATGCAGCACTGTTTTCCCAATATATCTTAATTAAAAGCAAAAACACAATGAAACACAAAGCTACCATCAAAGAGGCGTCATTGGCACTTACATAATACAGAAGATGGGGAAGGATTTTGTTTTCTTTGTTTGGCAAGAAAATTGGAACTAGGCATTCTATTTTTCACACAGCTCTCAATATAGAAGCATTTGTGAACCAAAAATTGCATTTGTACTGTAAATTATATGGATGAAAGCCACATAGAAAGAGATAGTTTGTTGTTTTACAATTCAAGAGTAGTAATGCTTGGATTTCTTTTCTTTCTCTTTTACAAAGAAGATAATTATTGAAAGCTTGGTTTTTACCACAATAAGAGAGTTCGTTAAATATTCTCATGTACATGTTTTATATTCTTTTTTTTTACTAGAATGCATTAATTATGCAGTAACATTAAAATATACAAACAAAATAATTTTCTTGTCACCTCAGTTTTAAATTTTGAATATTAAAGATACCAGAGCTCTCCACTGTGGTCTATTCTTTGTAATGTAATAATACAAGGGAAGAAAAACAATAAAGTAAATGCTAGATTATAAAAAATTATGGACAAATTCTCCCCCCAGAATCTTGTTATATCTATACTGAATGTAAACAGTAGAAATGATAAAATGAAGATGACTCAACACCATCAAATATCTTTGATGTGACCATTCATACAGAGATTTTGTTCAACTTGAATGAGATGGCTGAAGAGTGAAAATGAAAATACAGTTCTAAATAATTCATATGAAAAAAGGCAACTCAATAGTTATCCTAGAGTCAACCATAAGACAAACCATAAGGAATGTCTGAAGATCTAACTTTTTTCATCAATTTTATATCTGTATTGTTGTTTCTAGCAAACTCTTCAAGGATTTGTATAACAGCATGCCAAAAATTCTTCAAGCTAAGCTTCAGCAGTATGTGAACCGAGAACTTCCACATGTACAAGCTGGGTTTACATAAGGCGGAGAAACCAAAGACCAAATTGCCAACACTCCCTGGATCATAGAGAAAGCAAGGGAACTACACTAAAGCCTTTGCCTGTGTAGATTAGAACAAACTGTGGAAAATTCTTAAAGAGATGGGAATACCAGACCATCTTACCTGTCTCCTGAGAAACCTGTACGCGGTTCAAGAAGCAACAGAATTGAACATGGACAATGGACTGGTTTAAAATTGGGAAAGAAGTACAAGAAGGCTGTATATTGTCACCCTGTTTCTTTAACTTCTATGCAGAGTGCATCATGTGGAATGCTGGGCTGGATGAATTACAGGCTAGAATCAAGGTTGTCAGGAGTAATATCAGCAATCTCAGATATGCAGATGATACCACTCTAATGGCAAAAAGTGAAGAGAAACTAAAGAGCCTCTTGATAAGAGTGAACGAGGAGAGTGAAAAGTCTGGCTTAAAACTCAGCATTCAAATAATTAAGATCATGGCACCTGGTCCTATCACTTCATGGCAAATAGAAAGGGAAAAAATGAAAACAGTGACAGATTTTATTTCCTTAGGCTCCAAAATCACTGTGGACCATGACTGCAGACACGAAATTAGAAGATGCTTGCTCCTTGGGAGGAAAGATATGACAAACTTAGCATATTAAAAAGCAAAGAAATCACTTTGCGGACAAAGATCCATATAGTCAAAGCTATGGTTTTTCCAGTAGTCATGTACAGATGTGAGAGTTGGACCATAAAGAAGGCGAGCACCGAAGAACTGATGCCTTCGAATTGTGGTACTGGAGAAGACTCTTGAGAGTCCCTTGGACTGCAAGGAGAAGAAACCATTCAATCCTAAAGGAAATCAACCCTGAACATTCATTGAAAGAACTGATGCTGTAGCTCCAATACTTTGGCCACCTGATGCGAAGAACCAACTCATTGGAAAAGACCCTGATGCTGGGCAAGATTGAAGGCAAAAGGAGAAGAGGGTGGCAGAGGATGAGATGATTAGATAGTATCACTGATTCAGTGGACATGAGTTTGAGCAAACTCTGAAAGATAGTGAAAGACAGGGAAGCATTGCATGCTGCAGTCCATGGCTTTGCAAAGAGTTGGACATGACCTGGCAACTGAACAACAATGCCTTACCAACTAGTGAACAGAATGAGCAATGATATACCAGCTGACTATTTCCACATAGAGTGCCAAATGAATCTCTCTAAATTGCTATAAAACTTTGACTATGAGGGTTGGTTCATTCTAAATGCTCTTGAAAAGTGGGAAGAAGAAGAAAAGTACAGCTTATCATTTGTATAGTCTAGAAGCACTAAATACAAATGAGGAAGCACAAAGATGCTCTAATTTTCCCCAAACCTTATAGATAGTACCAAAGGGAAGACCAGAACCAAATATATCTATTTCCCGAACTCTTTTCTTCAATATCAGCTTTACAATGATGAAATGCTTTTTACTATCCAAATCTGCAAAAGATAAGCCAAATAACCATGTCAATCAGAAACTTGTGAATTACAACCCAGAGCCTATCCTGCACCTGTATATCACCCTGCTAACCATTTCCCTGTGCATTGCCTTATCCCATAGTGGAAAAGCAGACCCCAAAAATGCCCCAAGGAGAACAGGAAAATAAGGCTCTTCAGTGAACAGCTCATAACTTATCTGTGTCTATGGTGAGGATTATGATAACTAAATGGAACTAAGCCAAGACCAAGGAATATGGGGGCCAAAATGAGATAAGCAGTTTGGATGAACACTGAGGAACTAAAAAACTCAAGTTTAATGGGTCTGTCTGAACCTACGTGACATATAGCCTTGATTTTGGCAAAATTAGATTAGATCATCGAAGTGTTGATCTGATAAATGTGTCTACAATATTGGGATAGAAATCACATAAAAATCCATTAGTACAACATTTAGATATGTCACAAATACCTAAATCATCTAGCATTATATATTCATGATGATTTTATCACAATGTAGCAGAATGCATTGTTAAGGTATACACTTCATTAGATTAACATATTGATGATAAAAACTGCATTCAAACCAGGGCAGTACTTACTAAAGATCTGTACTGTCTAAGAAGTGAGTTGGTTAGAGAAACAAACGGAGAAGCAAAAATGAGGAGAGAAGTTGAAGCTGAAGTCTAAGTAGATGGTGCATATAAACCACATATATCCGTGAAAGTAAAGTCACTCAATCCTGTCTGACTCTTCGCTACCCCATTGACTATATAGAGAAGGGAGTTCTCCAGGCCAGAATACTGGAGGGTGTAGCCTTTCCCTTCGCCAGCGGATCTTCCAGACCCAGGTATTGAACCAGGGTTTCCTGAATTACAGGCAGATTCTTTACCAGCTGGGCTCCCAGGGAAGCCACTTATATCCGTGAAGTAATCTCTAATGCTGTTCACAAAAACAAATCTCCCCACCCTCAATCTACAGAGGAAAAGGAAAAGAGAGTGTGGAGAAAAGGAGAATAAGAGTCATCCTTCTTCATTCCTTCTAGCCTCCCTCTGTGTTTATCCCTATTCATGAATTCAACAGGGAAAGATCATCTCTAGAGGCAGAGCTGCCTGGTTACTTTGGAGAAGTGCTGCTCTAGTGACTTGTATCATGTAGTTTCTGTACTGGTGTTTTTCAGTTAAATGAAGTATCTACTTTCTGATTTTCATAACAGGTTATATATTTAGAGAAATCAATTGTAAAAACTACAGCAGAATGAATTTCATAGCAGTATCTCTGTGGCTCTTATGAGTCAAAATTTCCAATTTACCAAATCTCAGAGTTATTGGGCCTTTTTTGTGTATAGAAAATCTTAAGTCAGGGAGGGATGCCATCTTGTATAATTTTCATGCCCAAAGTCTGGCAAGGTGACTGGTATGTAGTAGGTACTTAAATGATGAATGAATGTGTGTGTAAACATGGGAAGTTAATCCTAATGTGATGAAACTTGAAAGGGCTTGCCTGTATTTTAAATTTCTTTCATGTCCGGATTTAAAGGCATATAGATTTTCTACCACATACTTTGTACACGTTCTCTCTGTCCATTTGCTCTGCTATTTGGGATTGCTTAAAAATAGTAATTGACTTATTTTTCCAAATTCTAATTCAAGGAAATCTCTGCTTTTTTTCCCTCAGACATGTCATTTGAGTCTCTTCTATATCTCACACACACTAAACAGCCATTGAAGAACTTGAGATGTAAGTTGAATAACTAGAGGATTTAAATTCTGTAGGATAAAATGGATATATATATATACATACACAAGCAATCTCTGAATTATATATATATATGTATATATATATATATAGTGACTAATATTTCCTTAATAACTTAGTTTGGTTCTCATCAAGATTGTTGAGATTTCAAACAGAGGTTTTATGCTTGCTTGTTCCTTTTTAACCACAGAGTCCCTCTTTATTCTAAGGAGTTTGACAAATGAGAGCAGGATGGTGAGCAAACGCAGCCTGAACACTGTCTTCAGAAAACCTCCATGTGGATCTGTCACCATCATGGCTGCAAAAACACTCTAGTCTTGGAGGAAACCAAATGAAATAGTAAAGAATTGTCCTGTCATCTGAGTACAGATATGTGTTTGGAATGAATATGTTTTCTGTCTTAGTCTGGTCAGACCGCCGTAACAAAATACCACAGGTTGGGTGGTTTAAGCAACAGAAATTTATTTTCTTATGGTCTGGAGTCTGGAAAGCGCAAGGCCGTTGTGCCAGCGTCGTCAGTTCATGTAAAGGGCTCTCTTCCTGGCTTCCAGACGGCCATCTTGTCCTTGTGTTCCCACAACGTGGAGAAAGAGATAGATCTTTCTTTTCCTCCTCCAATGTGATTAGGCCCTAATGTGTTAGGCCACTAATCACATCTGATTAGGACCCTACCCTTAATTGCCTCTTAAAAATTCTTAACTCCTAAATATAGTCACGTTAGCTGTCAGGGCATCAACAAATGACTTTCAGGAAACAATCCAGTCCATAGCACTTTCCCTTTAACTAATCTCACTTAAACAGACCACGGGGGATAAACGAATGAATGTAGACTAAGAGAAGGACAAAGTCAGAATCCATTTTAGAGTAAGGGACGTCTCCTAAGTTGAAATTCTGTTGTACCTGGAGTCCTGGCTTGGCAATAAAACAGATCTGACAATGGTAGATCCTGGGGAATTGTGGTCTAGTAGATGTACTTTGTTCTTTACAAAATTGTTGAAATAAATCAACAAGTATTTTTCTCTGATTTTAAGTTGATTTTAATTTAGTCTTCAAGTTATCCCTCCTAGGAGATTCTGAGCATCTGAAAATAGCCATCATATTTTTCCCACTTTAACTTCCTCCGCCGACATCAGAGTGCACCGCAGCCCCTTCCCAGCCTGCCGACTGCTGCCTCCAATGCTGCTGCACCAAAGCACTAATATGCACTAATATGTTGCTCACTTCAGCGAGACGCTTGCTGCATATCTTGCTTTCATTTCCTGTTATATTTGCTATAAACATAGTTATTTCCATTCTGTTGCTTTCAGTCACATATGGCATTTTGAAACAGTTAAATAAAGAGATTATCAATATTAGATCTATCTCAGCTGTAAAACCTACATTTATGGAGAAATATGATCTATTCAATTTCATTTCTGAAAGCCTAGCATCCCAGTGATGGTCATAAATTCACATGATTACCCTAAGCATTAGATTTTGCATTTGGATCACTATTTAACTAGAAGAAGAAATCAAACATTCATGCAAGCAAAGAAGCAACTCCCTATTAATGACATGTTGCGAAGAAACTGAAAAATATAAATGATTCTGACAAAGATCATCCATAAAACTTGACACCCAAACAAAATGACTGCATAGTATCTCCTTTTTGGACAGACAACATGAAAAGAATATTAATATTTTGCCAAATTCAACATTTTTCAGGAAATCTCTCTTTCATTAATTAACTGAAATAATAGCAAAAATGATATATGCTTTTGTCACAAAAATGCTGAATGCATATTGACAACATTTAATTGAAAACTTCCTGAAATGCCTTCAAAAACATCAATTATTTAAAATATGATATTGTTATAATAAAGTCTGACTCCGATTCTAAGGAATTATGTACTTAAAACAGCCAGTGAACAAATTAAACTTCAAAAAAAAAATCACAGTTTTAATGACTGCAGAAAATAAGCTCATTTAGAACATTCTTTCAGTGAAAAGGAATGATGCTTGCCTATATGAAAAATATATGAGAAATTAATATGGCATTTAATTTTGTTATTATCTGGAGAAAATTCTGAGAATTATTATTTAACTGAAAAAGTAATGCATTTGATTCATCTTTCAAATGAATACTTCAGCTCCTCTCCTAATAATAGTCCAGTTTATCATGAAGGGAAAGGGAAGTCATCAAAAGGAGTTGCTTTCCTGACATTTTGACTAACGTCTCCATGGTTATTCTGATTATATCCCTTAGGAATGTTCGGGGACTAAGACATATAGATGTTATAAGTGAAAACCAAACAGGGGCTAATGTCCACCACAGGGGAGATAATTAGAAAAATCATGTATTGGACTGCTGTTTGGTGTGATAATCAAGGAGAGCTCTACCATTTGATTACAAGCCTCATTCAGCATAGGGCATGTGTCCTTGGGCGTGAAGTGATTAAGCGGTAAGCAGGCTGAGCTGTTTCTGGGGGTTAGAAGGGTGGCAGAGATAAGAGGGAAGGTAGGGAGTTGTTTATTAGCATAGCAAGGGAGTGTTGTGATGCTAAACAGAAGAAATGAGAACCAAACCGAAGACCAGGACTGAGAAAAAACTCAGACAGGACACCATGATGTCACATAATTAATCCTGAGTGCTAAGCAAGGATACAAGAACTAATCAATGAAACAGGCCGCCCATATTCGAAAGATCATTTTCCAGCCATTGGAAGCAATGAGTAGGTCTGGCAGTTTAAGGACTGAACTCTGAGATAAGTATAAGCCAGTAGTTATCGTCGCTACTAGTTCTGCCCATTTTGACTGCACGCCCACTCCACTAATAAATGAGAATCCCCTTGATCTTGCATCTTGCCACTATTAAAAGGACTCCTGGTAAATTCTGATTTACTAGGTTTCAGAGTCTCTGGCAAGTGTAAACATAAACACCCTTGAAAAAACCAGCTTCATCTCTGAAGCAAGAAGAGTTTTGAGTGTGACATCCAGGAATAAGAGCAACTTGGAGCACATAAAATAAGATGCAGAGCAGACCTGGCAAAAAGGAAACATTTTGTTGGCTAAGCATTTAGGTGGGCCAGAAACTGATATTAAAGTCTACTATATGTTCTTTATAGTACATTTAAATGTTGACAAACTTTCTGGCTCCTGGATCTGAGTTGAAGAAATATCTTGAGGGATTTATTTCTTTTCCTTTTTTTTTTGTCCAAACGGAGACTCTCTCCAAATTTATTTAAGGGCTTTCACACGATTCCTCTGGTATGGGTTTAAGAACAAATATCCCTTTGAAACTTGTTCCAGCATATTACAAATCTGTCTAATATCTGAATATTTATCTAATCATGCTTAGGGTAATTTATGCCTATTTCCTTACTTCCTGCATTTCATCTCTTTGTAGGATGCCCTTTTGGTGTGGGTGAACCATAGTCCATACAATGTCATCTATTTGGTGAGTATTTCGTTCTGAAGGTTTTATAGCATGCAATCAAATATGAAACCCATATCTAATAATCTTTGATACTCACATATGTTCATCTTCAAAAGCCTCAGGTTTAGATGCCTTAACCAATCAATCATTATGTTAGGGGAACATATATACTCTTTAGGGTCACTGCAAATTTTACAAATAAATACAGTGAAAATGTAAGACAACCTAGCATGCAAACAATTTGTCATCAATAGTTATAAAATATAGCATACGTTCAAGAATATGGAAGTTTCCAAAGTAGTGTGTCTTATGAGGATATGTAAAGAGGTGTTCTTTGTTTTACAGAATAAGCCTGTGGGGTAACTCTGATAATTGATAAATGTCTGGTCTGCACAGATCCTTTGAAAAACACATTTCTCATACACACTATGAATAAATGTGTTACCATAGAGTTAATGTTAATTAGGTACTATATTTCACTTGATCTTCAGTTCAGTTCAGTTCAGTCGCTCAACATTGTCCGACTCTTTGCAACCCATGAATTGCAGCACACCAGGCCTCCCTGTCCATCACCAACTCCCGGAGTTCACCCAAACTCATGTACATTGAGTTGGTGATGCCATCCAACTATCTCATCCTCTGTCATCCCCTTCTCCTCCTGCCCCCAATCCCTCCCAGCATCAGTCATTTCCAATGAGTCAACTCTTCACATGAGGTGGGCAAAGAATTGGACTTTCAGCCTCAGCATCAGTCCTTCCTCTGAACACTCAGGACTGGTCTCCTTTAGGATGGACTGATTGGATCTCCTTGCAGTCCAAGGGACTCTCAAGAGTCTTCTCCAACACCACAGTTCAAAAGCATCAGTTCTTCGGTGATCAGCTTTCTTCACAGTCCAACTCTCACATCCATACATGACCACTGGAAAAACCATAGCCTTGACTAGACGGACATTTGTTGGCAAAGTAATATCTCTGCTTTTTGATATGCTGTCTAGTTTGGTCATAACTTTCCTTCCAAGGAGTAAGCGTCTTTTAATTTCATGGCTGCAGTCACCATCTGCAGTGATTTTGGACCCCCCAAAAATAAAATCAGACACTGTTTCCACTGTTTCCCCATCTATTTCCATGAAGTGATGGGACCGGATGCCATGATCTTCGTTTTCTGAATGTTGAGCTTTAAGCCAACTTTTTCACTCTCCTCTTTCACTTTCATCAAGAGGCTTTTTAGTTCCTCTTCACTTTCTGCCATAAGGGTGGTGTCATCTTCATATCTGAGGTTATTGATATTTCTCCCGGCAATCTTGATTCCAGCTTGTGCTTCTTGCAGCCCAGCGTTTCTCATGATGTACTCTGCGTATAAGTTAAATAAACAGGGTGACAATATACAGCCTTGACGAACTCCTTTTCCTATTTGGAACCAGTCTGTTGTTCCATGTCCAGTTCTAACTGCTTCCTGACCTGAATAAAGGTTTCTCAAGAGGCAGGTTAGGTGCTCTGGTATTCCCATCTCTTTCAGAATTTTCCACAGTTTATCGTGATCCACACAGTCAAAGGCTTTGGCATAGTCAATAAAGCAGAAATAGATGTTTTTCTGGAACTCTCTTGCTTTGTTGATGATCCAGCGGATGTTGGCAATTTGATCTCTGGTTCCTCTGCCTTTTCTAAAACCAGCTTGAACATCTGGAAGTTCACAGTTCACATATTGCTGAAGCCTAGCTTGGAGAATTTTGATCATTACATTACTAGTGTGTGAGATGAGTGCAATTGTGCGGTAGTTTGAGCATTCTTTGGCATTGCCTTTCTTTGGGATAGGAATGAAAACTGACCTTTTCCAGTCCTGTGGCCACTGCTGAGTTTCCCAAATTTGCTGGCATGTTGAGTGCAGCACTTTCACATCGTCATCTTTCAGGATTTGAAATAGCTCCACTGGAATTAAATCACCTCCACTAGCTTTGTTCATAGTGATGCTTTCTAAGGCCCACTTGACTTCACATTCCAGGATGTCTGGCTCTAGGTCAGTGATCACACCATCATAATTATCTGAAGATCTTTTTCGTACAGTTCTTCTGTGTATTCTTGCCACCTCTTCTTAATATCTTCTGCTTCTGTCCATACCATTTCTGTCCTTTATCGAGCCCATCTTTGCATGAGATGTTGCCCTGGTATCTCTAATTTTCTTGAAGAGATCTCTAGTCTTTCCCATTCTGTTGTTTTCCTCTATTTCTTTGCACTGATCCCTAAGGAAGGCTTTCTTATCTCTCCTTGCTGTTCTTTGGAACTCTGCATTCACATGGGAATAGCTTTCCTTTTCTCCTTTGCTTTTCACTTCCCTTCTTTTCACAGCTATTTTGTAAGACCTCCTCAGACAGCCATTTTTCTTTTTTGCATTTCTTTTCCATGGGGATGGTCTTGCAACCCCATGGACTGTAGCCCGCCAGGCTCCTCTGTCCGTGGGATTCTCCAGGCAAGAATCCTGGAGTGGGTGGCCATTTCCTTCTCCAGGGGATCTTCCCAACCCAGGGATTGAACCTGTGGTCTTCCCAACCCAGGGAGTCAATCTGCAACTCTTAGGTCTCCTGCACTGCAGGCAGGTTATTTACTGCTGAGCCACTGGGAAAACACTCACTTGATATTAAGTTGTAGTGATTCAAGCTATGGCTCAAAGCTACTGTTTATAGTTTTATATATTTATATTTATGTATTTTGCATACGGTAAAAGCTTATATTCATAATATGAACATAAAGTCACAGAAAAAAATACAATTTTAAAAGATGTATAGTCTAATTATATTCTTAATTATTAAGGTTTAGATACTTTTCTTTTGACCTGTAGGATTTTCTGAACCTAGATTTAAATTTAAACCTTCTTTAAGGACATTGGAAGAATGCCTAAGAAATATTTTGAAATCAAGATCTAATATATATTACATCATTATGTATAACATTTAATGTGATTATTTTAAAACTGTACCTCTTTGATACACTTTTGGTTACAAATGCATATTGTAGTTAAAGAATGCCTTACAAAATGATAGGTATGTTCTTGAGTAAGAAAGAGATTAAGAATGTTCCATTTCCACTGAAAGATGACATGAACTTCATCTTCAGGCTGTGATCTACTAATTATTTGTACCTAAATTACCTAGTCTTCCCAAATGATAATCCCTTAGAACTTTAATTTTTTGACCACTCTGCTTTAATACCATGCTTTTAAAATACTACAGTAAGAATTAAAATAAAACACAGATTTACCCAGCATGTTAAACTACTACTTCCAAAATATTGTCCTATGAAATTACATGTATGATGATAAATATACATTTAAAAACCCTAAACTTATATAAATGCTTAATAAATATAAAATGTTATTTTGCAGAAATCAGTCTGCAAAAATTCCCTTATATTTGTATCAAATTAATTATTGAATTTTCATCACAAACATGGCTACCTATATCAGTCAGAGTCTCTCAGAGAAGTAGAATGAATACCATGTACATACTCAGGAAGATTCCCTGAAGGAGGACATGGCAGCCCACTCCAGTGTTCCTGCCTGGAGAGTCCCATGGACAGAGGAGCCTGGTGGGCTACAACCCGTGGGGTCACAAAGAGTCAGTCATGACTGAGCAACTAACACACACACACACACACACACGGTAAGTACTATTTATTTTAAGGAACCAGCCCTCACAATTGTAGGGGCTGGCAAATTCAAAATTATCATGGAAGTCCAGCAAGCTAGGAATTCCAGCAGGATCTGAGACTCTCAGGGCAGTCTGAATGCGAAATTCCTTCTTTTTCAGAGAACTTCAGTCTTTTTTTATTGATGTATATTTGATTTACAGTGCTGTGTTTATTATTGCTGTACACAAAGTGATTATGTTAATTATATACACATTTTTAAATTACTTTCCATGATGGTTTATCATAGGACATCATAGGATATATCATAGCATAGACTGCAGTCTCTGTGCTGCACAGCAGGACCTTGCTGTTTATCCATTCTGTATGCAAAACTGACATTTGCTAACCCCAGCCTCCCATCACACCCCTCCACCAACCCCGTGCCCTAGCACCACCGGTCTGTTCGCTATGCCTGTGGCGCTGTCTCTGTTTCACAGATAGGGTCATTTGTGCCATACTTAAGATTCCACATATAAGAGATAGCGTATGGTATTTGTCTTTCGCTTTCTGACTTACTTCAGCTCGAGTGATGATCTCTAATTGCATCCATGTTGCTGCGAATGGCATCATTTCGTTTGTTTTCATCCCATTGTATCTGTGTACCACATCTTCTTTATCCATTCTGTTGACAGGCATTCAGATTGTTCCCATGCCTTGGCTAGTGCAGATACTGCTGCTATGACCGTAGAGGTGCATGGATGTCTTTTAATTAGAGCTTTGTCTGGATATGTGCCCAGGAGCAGGATTGCTGGATCATATGGTCATTCTATGTTTAGTTTTCCGAGGAACATCAATACTGTTTTTCACAGGGGCTGAACCAACTCACATTCCCACCAACAGGGTAGCAGGCAGAGAATCTCAGTCTTTTCTTTAAGGCTTTCAGCTGATTGGATGAGAGCAACTCACACGGTGCAGGCTAATTTGCTTTATTCAGAACTTACTGATTTAAATGTTGATCACGTCTAAAATGGGGCTTCACAGGTGGCTCAGTGGTAAAGAATCACCTGCATTGCAGAAGTTGCAGGAGATATGAGTTCGATCCCTGCCTGGAATGGGAAGATCCCTGGAGGAGGGCAAGATAACCCACTTTAGTATTCTTGCCTGGAGATTCCCATGGACAGAGGAGCTACAGTCCATAGGGTTGCAAACAGTTGGACATGATTGCCATGACTGAGCATGCACGCACACACATCTAAATAACAGCTTCACAGCAGCATCACCAGGATGGTATTTAACCAAACAACTGGGCACCTTAGATTAGCCAAGCTGACACAAATAGATCACACTAAGTCAGGACATTTTCCTGGTCTTCCTGAAAATCACACCAAAGCAACAAGGAAAGGGTATACCACCTGTGAGCTCAGTTTTCAGGGGAATCAGGATGAAGCTATAATAAGTTGCCTCTCTCATTTTTGTGAAAGCTGCCAAAAGGAGTTTAGATGGTTAGAAGTCATGAAGGAGGAAATCAAGGTGAGTTGGTCAGGCTGTTCTGTGACAGCATCAGCAATAGGTGAGGGGCTCACTCAGAAGTGCAGAAGCCACATCTCTTGAACAGGAAAGAGCATGACGTCTGCACCAAGTTTGACAAAAGAACAGAAGACAGGGGATGTTTGGAATGTCGTGGGAGCCCACAAAGACACACAGAGGAGCCAAGGAGACTGCTAGGCAGGAAGGGGTCTGTTTCTACAGCAGCAGGAGCAGGGACTTTAAGTTGTGAAGTCTGGAATGTTGCCTAAGTTCTTCTCACATCCCACATCTATATGAAGAATCTGTAAATAGCTAGTTTAGGAAAATACAACTAATTCTGTGATATGTACTATAAAAATATATGGCCCAAATCAATGTATGAATGTTGTAAAAAATGTAGTAAAGATCCCAAAATTAACCCCAAATTTTTTAAAATCTCAGATTCTTTCATCTTCTACTCCATATACTCCAGGGTGCTCTCTGCATCTTGCTCAAGCAAAAGCTAAACTTTAAAAAGTGTAGAAGACCCTATATGATCTCATACCGTGGTACCTCGGACTTCCAAATCTCTGTGTCCCTGGATTTCTTTCTTTTCCAAGAAAATTTCAAGTATAGTAGTCTCTCAGGGACTTTTTTCTTGCTCTTTTTCCTCCCTAGCATATTCTTCTCCAAATATCTATATGAATCACCCTCTTAACTCCTTCAAATTTTAATCAGCTATCACTTCCCAGAAGTGATTGTCACAGGTGACCTTATTTAATAACTGTGACCAACACATGAATATTCCTTATTCCTCTTCTCTGAGCTGTATTTTCCTGCATAGCACAATTCACAATTTGACATATTAAATATTTTCACCAGCTTTTGTTGTGTTTGATTTTATTTGCTATTGTATCCTCGGTGCCTGCTTCAGTGTAGGAATTTACAATATTTGTTAATTACTGAATGGTTGAATGAATATAGAATGGACACTCTTCAGAAAATGTTTCCACATAGCAGATAAAAAACATGGCCAAATGTATTACTACAAAATTACAAAGTTCAAATATCAGAACTTAGAGCAGAAATAAGGGAACAACATCAACAGATGCAACAAGAACTGGTGCAAGAAAGGAGTAAGTAGAAAAAAAGAAACATCGCATATATAAAAAACCAAATTTGAAGAACAAAAATAGATCCCTCAGATAACCTAATAAGTAACATATGAAATAGAAATAAATAAAGCAAGGAAACAGTACTGGAAATTAAATGTTTATATAGATTAGATTAAAAAAATGTGATATATCCATACAGTGAACCATCAAACAGAAACATACAAGGAAAAAAACTATGCAGACAGTACAGATGAAAGAAACCAGATATAAAGTGTACATACTATATAATTTCCTTTATATGAAAATCTAAAAAAATGAAATGCTAGTGTCAGCATAGATCGGAGATTGCCTGGAGCCAGAGTGCAGACAGGAACTAACCGCAAGCAACATGACAGTTTTCAGGGGTCATGGAGTGTCCTAAAATCTCCATTTCCAATTCCACTCCATTTGCCAAAACTCATGGAACTCTGTACTTATGCTAAAAGATATACCTCAATATATTCTTTTTGTTTTTGTATAAGAATGAGAGAGAAAAATAATTGATTTAGAAATGAGGCAAAGAACATCTAATACACACATAATTGAAATTCTCTGTGAAGAAAATGGAAATAACATTTAAATACATAAAATCAAGAAAATATTTCTGAGATAAATGTCTGTTTATTAATTTAACTAAATGATATATTTACTATGTATTAACCATTAAGCATTCTTTGTGGATTAACTCAAACTCATAACAACCCTCGAAGGTAAATCTTAATATTTTCCTATTATACAGATGAGGAGACTGAAGTGCATATAATTATATCAAGCTTCTCAGGTAATAAGTGGCAATGCCTTAGCTATTCACACACTAAAAGGACACATTTTAAGCCAAAGCAAACTGAACAGGATGCTAAACAGCCAGACATAGGTTGGCCAAATAGCAATGAAGAGAAAATAAATAATATTTATAGGGGGTAAAATAATGCTGGCTTCAGATCTCCACACAGATGCCAAAGACAGTGGAAAATATAACAGAAGATAATAGGAAAATGAACAAAAGCCATTTACAAGTTTTATAGTAATGATAGATGTCTTAAAGATATAATACTAAAAATGAAAAAAAAATCATAAAACGTTGCCCACCTGGAGTTCATCTTACAGCTAAAAATTCAGCAAACAAAATGATAATAGGGAAGTGTAGACTAGGGAATAAGTGTAGATAATAGAGAAGTTGGGTGATGTGTTAACAGAGTTCTCCAGAGAAAGTGAAGCAATAAAATACAGGAATTTCTGATAAGGAACAGACTCACGTGATTTTGGAGGCTGACAAGTCCAACATCTGCAGGGTGGGTCTTCAGGCTGGAGGACCAGGAGAGCCGACGTTTCAGTTCAAGTCTTCGGTCAGTCTGCTGCAGAGAGTCTGAGTGCGGTCTGCTGGAGAATCCTCACTGGCTTGGGGGAGACTCTTCTCTCCTTTTGTTCTATTCAGTCTTCAACTGATTGAATTGTTGGATGAGACCCACTCAAATTATGGAAGACAATATTCTTTACTCAAGTCTACTTATTTAATATTAATCTCTTTCAAAACTGTCACAGAAATATCCAGAATAGTGTCTGGATAGTATCTGGGTAGTCCATGGACCAGCCAAGTTGATACATGAAATCAAGCATCACGGTTGGTAAAAAAAAATTTTGTGATAAATAGGCAAGAAGTTAGAAGTTAACAAAACACGTAGAAGTATGTATCTATAAACCTGGTTACAGAAAAGACTTCTCTTAACTCCAAGTAACTGCTAATCAAAACTGTAAAACCTCTAAGAAAGCAAAGATAATACAAAATACTCTATATTTGAGTATGTGAAGTGTAGATATGCAGTGCTCAGAGAAAAATGCACAACCTTAACTTTTATCAGTTAAAAAGAATGGATTAATTAACATTATAACCACGTACAGAAATAAATTTAAAGCAAGCATAAGGAAAGAATTAATAAAAACGAAGGAATTAGTAAAGACAAAATGCAAATTTAATGAGAAAAATAAACAAAACCCAAAAACTGCTTCTTTGAAGAAAAAAGTCAGCGCTAAAACATAAAAATCTAGTTAATTAAGATCATTTGGAAGAAAGCATATACCAGGAAGGCAAATGATGAAATGTCAAAAAAGACACAAAAGTAGAAGAATTGGATAAGTGCTGTGTTGACACTATAAAAACACGTTTGAAATCTGAATAACAGATATTTTTCCTAACAAAAATAAT
This sequence comes from Bos indicus, assembly GCF_029378745.1. Taxonomy (NCBI): domain Eukaryota; kingdom Metazoa; phylum Chordata; class Mammalia; order Artiodactyla; family Bovidae; genus Bos; species Bos indicus. The sequence goes on from NC_091766.1 coordinate 105,687,633, forward strand.
TTGTCAAAACTGATGTTGAAAGCAAGAAAATCCAAAAAGGTTAATTCCCATAAAACAGTTGAAAGCAAAATGGTCAAAGATTAATCCTCCTAGAGAGCAGTAGAATCAAAGGGATTCATAGGAGAATTCCAACAAATGTTTAACAATCAGTCTATTGAAATGCTATTAAACTGCTTCAGGCATGAAAAAGAAAGCAAGTTTATAAAATGAATATGACATTGATACTAAGTCATGTTAAGACTGTGCTTTAAAAACAAACTATGGAACAATGTTACTTATAAATGTTGATACAAAAATCCTGAATAAAATACTAAAAAAGAAATTAGAGCAAAATTATAAGATAATTTTACCATGACTGACTAACTTTTATCACACAAATGTAATGATGTTTCAAAATCAGTAAATCTTTAATATAAGTAATATAATGACCAGCACAGATCATAAAAACCATTTGAAAAAAATTGAGCAACCACACTTAATTTTTAGTTATTATATGGAATGTCATTTTTGTAGGTGAAAAAATAAATTACATATTGTCCAACCTAATGATATCAAATGAGATAAAAGTCAATATATTAATCATAAAAATATATGTTTCTGTTCACAGGTCAATGAGTTTAATAGAGGAAGAAATCAGAGGTAAAACATTTTAGAAGGAGCATGAAAAAATATATTATTTACTAAGATATAATGGTTTATCAGTAGAACCCAAGAGAATAAATTAGAAAATTCTTACAAAAATTCAGTAAATTTAAGGATTAACATTAATCAGTCAGGCAGTTCAGTCATTCAGTCATGTCTGACTCTGCGACTCCATGGACTGTTAATATTCAGGATCAAACAGCTTTCATATATGCAAATAACCAGTTAGAAAATATGATTCAAGGGAAAGAAACCCTATTTACAATATCAAGGTTAAACAGGAAAAAGTAACCATAACAAAGACAAAAAAGATCTCTTTCAAGAAAAGTTTAAAGTAGCATTGAAAGACAAGGCACAGACATAAACAAATGTAACAGCATCCTGTCATTGGATAGGTATGCTGAATATCAAAACGGTTTTAATTCTCTATAATTTTTGATACAACCTGAACAAGTATTGTTTTTCAGTCACTAAGTTGTGTCCAACTCCTTGTGACCCCATGAATTGCAGCACACCAGGCTTCTCTGTCCATCACTATCTCCCGGAACTTCCTCAAATTCATGTCCATTGAGTCAGTGATGCCATCCAACCCTCTCATTCTCTGTCACCCCTTCTCTTCTTGCCCTCTTTGCCTTCTTGCCCTCTCCTTGCTGTCCAAGGGACTCTCAAGAGTCTTCTGCAGCACCACCACAGTTGGAAAGCATCAATTCTTCTGCGCTCAGCCTTCATTATGGTCCAACTCTCACATCTGTGCATGACTACTGCGAAAACCTTAGCTTTGACTATACAGATCTTTGTCGGCAAAGTGATTACTCTTCTTTTCAAAACAATGTCTAGGTTTGACATTGCTATTTTTCAAAGGAGCAAGCGTCTTTTAATTTCATGGCTGCAGTCACCATCCGCATTGATTTTGGAGCCCAAGAAAATGAAATCTCACATTGTTTCCACATTTTCCCCATCTACGTGCCCTGATGTGATACGACTGGATGCCATGATCTTAGTTTTTTGAATGTTGAGTTTTAAGCCAGTTTTTTAACTCTCTTCTTGAACCCCATGAACAATAGGAAATAAATATAGTAAGTATGCATTGGGCTTCCCTGTTGGCTCAGATGGTAAAGAATCCGCCTGCAGTGAGGGAGGCCTGGGTTCGATCCCTGGGTTGGGAAGATCCCCTGGAGGAGGACATGGCAACCAACTGCAGTGTTCTTGTCTGGAGAATCCTCATGGACAGAGGAGCCTGGCTCACTGCAGCCCATGGGGTCACAAAGTGTTGGACACGACTGAGTGACTAGCACACACACACAATATAAATTTGACAAACTAATAATTATAATCACAACTAGTTTAAATAGAAAAATATACAAAGAAAAATTTTATCAAAGCTATTTAAAAGTAAGAAAGACAATAAGGAAGACCAAGCTTATGAGATAGCAATTTATTTACCATACAGTTCATATTAGTAAAGCTTCAACATTAAAACAGTGGGGTATCGGCTCAAAAATAAAGTGAGAATAGAGCATCCAGAAATCTATACAAATATATAAATATGTATATATATATATATATATATGTCTTTGAAAGATGATAAAGTTAGCATATCAAATTGATGAAGAAAAAATGAACTATTCTATAAATGGCATTGAAATAACTGGAGAAAATTAGGCTATATCCATACCTCATAGTAGATAATAAGATAAACTCCAAATAAACCAAATATTTAAATAATACATTAACATACCTTTAAAGAAAAGATAGATATATTTATCCATGTAAATGTGAAGAACTTCCGTAAGGCCAAATAATGTATATAAGTATAGTCAAAGGGGGAAAACAAAAAAAATGAAGAAATAATATTTGTTAAGTCAGGTCAAAAATATCTCAACAAAAATATCCTCAATATTAATATTGAAGAATATTGTAAGAAACATAACTCAATAGGTCTTTGATGTAAAAATATAATCAAAGAGTTCACAGGAAAGAAAATATTCTTTTAAATGTAAAAAGTCAAGCATAAACTCAATGAGAATTTTAAAAATGTGCACTGATGACACAGAAAGGACACTTTTTTAGCCCTTTGATTTGAAAAAATGAATGAAATTTTATTTTACACTGTTAGTAATGCTCTGTAGAAGTCAGACTCATACATTTCCACAATAAGTATGCATTCATAACTTTTATGATGATCAATTTGATGTCCATGAAAAATGAAAATGTATATGTAGTCTGACCTGGTTAATCTTACTTCTGGAAATTCTTCCACGGATATACCCCTGTTTTAAATAATATAAGTACCAGGTTATTAATTGCATTAAAACTTTTTAAAGTCAAATTTTCATCACTAGGTAGCTGTTTAAATTATGCTGCATTCATATAGTACAAAATGTGCAACTGATAAAATGAGAAAGCATCTAAAGTGCGGATATGGACAGATTTAGCATTAAGCATCATGCTGTAGAGAGCACATATAAAATTCTACACTTTTGTGAAAATTGAAAAATGAAATGCATATCATATTTACCTGTACATGCATAAAGAAACTGCCAATAATTGGCCCTCCGTGGGGCAGAGGTGATACCTGGGTAGATAGAGAATAGGGATTTGGAAGGTTTTTTTTCTCTATAACTTACACTCAGTATATTTTTAAAAGTTTTGGCCAGGTAAAAATTTTTTAAAATATAAATTTTAATGCTGACTATTGTGTGAAAATCCCTGAAACTCAACTTCCTATCAAGTCTAAGTCATAAATCTAGAGTTATGTCTTTGTTTTTACATATCCATGCAACAGCTGCAATTCTGTGTTTATTTCTGCATTGTTCTCATCTAGCTTAAATTGTAGATATCTCATCTTACACATCTACCCAAATGGTTTATATTTTTCATGATGCACGCAATTTGGGTTCATATTGATTAGGGAATCTTTTTTTTAAAATGTTTTAAAACAGTTAAGAAAGCTTTAATCAAAGCCAATTTATTTTAATGTGAAAAATGCACCATTTAAGTCACCAGATTTACATTCCTCCTATTCTCCTCCCCCGCGCCACCAAAAAAAAAAAAAAAAAAAGAAAGGAAAAACACATAATATAGGGAATTCATTGAAAAGTCTGCTCCAACCAAGCCCCGTCTCTGCTTCCCACCTCCACTACCATCATACACACCCATTTGGAAGTGGAACCCCAGGGTCAGGTGATAAAACTTATACTTATTGGCGATGCCTTCTCAGGAAACAAAACTGAAATATCAAGAAGCTGTCCAAAAATATTAGTTGAAATTTCTGTGTTTGATACGTGAAGAATGTTTATAGTTTCGATGCCATGTTAAAATTAGGATTAGATGTATCACTGATACCAGCAATCAGTAATTTAGGAGCATCCCTCGACTCCATTGGTGATTAATCGGTGTGTGCTGATATGACCCAGTGATGAGTCATGGCCAAGGCTCCATGGAGAAGGAAGAAGGCATGGGCCCAACTTCCACTTGTCCCCACAAGTCGCTAGCCACCTTGGACCCTAGACTGGACCAGCCATCTTCTAGGTACCACCAGGTGAGCCTGAACAGCACAAAGTGGGATGGAAGAATTGCCCAACCAAGTCCTACCCAGGTTACTGACCCTAAACATTTTGGGGTATAATAAAATCGCTTGCTGTTTTAAGACACGGAGTTTTGGGGTAGTTTGTTACATAGTATTATATAGCTGGTGCAATGAATATAAGAAACATTATTAACTGAATCAGAGATATATTCGATATATTTTTAAATAAAAAAAATGTTGAAATTGTTTTCACTTTCCATTTTCAAACCAGCCAAAAGTCCTCTCCTAACAAAGTACTGTTTAACTAAGATCAATTTTCATCTCCCTTTGAGTCTTTTGTGGCTATTCAACCCCCACACAATTAGGCTACTATGTCTCATATCAATTAAATGTGTATTTTTATAATTCAAAGAAAACTAAACAGTTCAAAAATTGAGAGATTATTTTCCCAGTATTTGACTATTTATTCACATCATGACAGTGTCAAAGATTCACAGTGAGCATGTTTTATTAAATATTAATTCCAGCCACTTCAACAATAATAATAATTTTTCAATTAGTCTAGTTCCTTTTCATTTTTCATCCTATAAATCCAATATTCCTAAGACTGAAGATTTGGCAAGCCCCTGGCAGCCTGACGAGGCCCCTTTAATAACTTCTGCTTGCTAAGAACAGCGCTGCTGACATGGGCCTGCCTAGAAAAGCCATGCTGAATATTAACTTTCCATCTCAGTCCAGGGATGTGACCGAGACTCTGAGCTACATCGCTTTAGGCCTGCTGGCAAGAGAAAACCTGTTTAATTACCTGCCCCAGCTGTACTTACTAAGTGGAATGATTATTAAATCTGTCTCTCTATTTCACAGTTTCAGCATACAATTCAAATATATGCCAAGAGAAATGGAAGACATAGCTCCTATAGGAGTAGACAGCTCTAAAACCCTCATTGCAACAGGTGTCTTGAGTATTGTTGCCCAGGGCTCAGCCAAACCTCTGTTCTCTGATATGAAATTGGAAGGTTCTTAGATGCTCTGCCAACCCTGTAACTGAATGTAGCCTATCATCATTTAACCGTATTATCATCCAGTTCATGCGCAAAGGAAGAGAGTGCTTGGTCTTTTCCTTCTTTAGCTGCAGGAGGATAATTTGAGTCCTTTCCTCTGAAGTCCAAAGACATGATAAAGCCACAAACTTGTGCTGATCCACTCTGTAAAGTCTTTCTGTCTGTTTCTCTGAGTTTACTGCTATCCTACTGTTAATGACCGAGATAACACGTATCCTCAGAGAACCCTAAGTAACCCACTGTAGTTAGAATTCCTGCTGTATCATAAAAAGTTATGCAATCTTTATCCATGTTCATAATAACCTTGCACCTTTAAATAGCCTCTGCACACTCCTCAGAGACAAGCACCAAAATTTGGTAACTATAGTCTACCTTTCAATCACGTTTTTCTAAAAGCATTTTTCCATTCATAAACGTCTTGTGTTGTCTAATTTCATAACTTGTATCTCTTTTGATATCACGTATCTATTTTATAAATCACTGGTAGATTAAATCTCCTTTCTTGCCTGTAGACCTTATACAGTTTCTGTTAAATTCTACTGAAAAGTAGACTAGCTTGTACATTCACTCAATTTGTATCAATGACTAGGTATCCCAACCTAAGTTCCCCTTTAAATAATTCAGGTAACCTCCTGTAGCATTTACTAATTAACCTCCATTCTGTTTTGCAATTGTGTTTGGAATTTTGAGGCAGAAATGTATTTAATTGTGTGGCGGTTATTAGGTGAAGTGGACATAGTAACCCATGAGAACTGACCAGAAGAATGTTGTGTTTCCTTCCAGTCAGAATTTGATATGACAGTGTTAAATACAGTTCTGAATCATAAAGAGAGAGGCTTCATTGATAAGCATTTGTGGGGTTAGTCATGGGGAAACTGCACTCTTTCTCACTGCATTAAAGCATGAGGTTTTCAGTACAAATAATGCATTATCATCTGGAATATCTATAAAACCCCCATGACCAGCCATGTGCTCCTGAGTAAATCATAGAGATTATATCAGTATTTGATAAAATGTAAAAATTCAAGTGCATTCCTATACTCTTCTCTTCATCTTATGCTCTTTTCTGAGAGGTTTATAACAGTGATTTTGTCTAACTCTATGAAATGCGACAGGGCCTTCATGTAAGCTTTGGTCTCCAAACCACGGAACATGGAGGAGAGTGTGATGAAATAAGAACACTGTGAGCTTAGAGCTCATTCTGAGCTTGATTCTTAATTCTGTGATTCATTTTTTATGTTATCTGAGAGTCATCATTTACCTTTTTCTCTTGTTAAATTATTGTTATTATTTTTTTGGATGAGTCTCTGTGATAAATAAAAATGCCTGGGCCTCCTGTTCATAGGATGCTCACTATTGTCTGTCAGCCTGTCAACAAACTTGGTATTTTTTTTTTTGAGGGGGGTTGTATTTTTCAAATTGAGGAATAATTAATGTAGAACACTATATTAGTTTCAGTACATAATATATACATATATATTTAATAAATCCAGTAAACTTCCATCACCATACACAGTCACAAATATTTTCCCTTGGGATGAGAATTTGTAAAATCTACTCTCTCCCAAGGGCCTTACTTATTTTATAACTGGAAGTTTGCACCTTTTCATTTCATTTTTCTTAAGATCAGTTCTTCATCTGCAAAATAAAGGATTTGTTTTAGAATAACCATTTGAATGTTCTCTCTGAACTTTAAAATTCAAAAAGTCATTAAGTTTTTTGTATTATTGGATGGTTATAAGGATGAAATTACTGAATGCTCTTAATATGCATGGGTTAATCACAGGCCCTGGCACAGAGCAAGTTATCACAGAGTGAATGGCTGGAATGTTTCCATATGGCCAAACCTAGCCTGTCTCATGCTGCATAACTTTACGCCAGAGTAGGTCACCATTCCTTTAGGTTTCACTGCAATTCACTAGTTGTCATCAATATTTGGTTCTTCTTTACCTCTGGGAATCCTGAAGATTACACTTATCAGGCTTGTAAGTTAGATGTGTCGCTAGTTCTGACCAAAGAAATGCAAGCAGACAAAAGGTGTGTTACCTCGTGACTGAGTTAGGACATGTCTGCGTACACTTCTCCAGGCTGCCCTCCTCTGCTGCTGGTTCAAGACAGCTGCGAGCACAAAATGAGCCCCCAAGTGCTTGTGTGGAGCAGAGATTCCTCACAATCCAGGGTCCGAGCAAGAAGTTAACATGCTGTTAAGTCACTGCAGTTTTGGTTGTTTTTACTGCAGCATAAAGATCCCCTGGAGGAGGAAATGGTGACCCACTCCATTATTCTTGCCTGGAAAATCCCAGGGACAGAGGAGCCTGGCGGGCTATGGTCCATGGGGCCGCAAAGAGTCAGACACGCCTGAGCACTTGTACAGAGAGAGCACAAGTTGTTGTTCAGTCTCTCAGTCAAGAAGCTAAAGTTGAGTAGTTCTATGAAGATCTGCAAGACCTTCCGGAACTCACACCAAAAATAAAGATGCCCTTTTCATCACAGGAGACTGGAATGCAAAAGTAGGACGTCAAGAGATACGTGGAGTAACAGACAAGTTTGGCCTCGGAATACAAAATGAAGCAGGGCAAAGGCTAGTAGAGCTTTGCCAAGAGAATGCCCTGGTGATAGCAAACACCTTCTTCCAACCACAGAAGAGACAACTCTACACACGGACATCACCAGATGGTCGGTACTGAAATCAGATTGACTATATTCTTGCAGAGCACAAGAGCCCACACTGAATAGCACGCTGTGTGCCATTCAAATGTACCCACACGCTTTCTGCCTTTTTCCATGACACTTAGATACTTATCTATTTCCCGTCTCTCAAGCTCATCATTAAACTATAGCCCAATTTGGTTATACAATCCATATATTTACCACCTAAATCTCTTTCAGACATGCCCCTTGCTCTCAGCCCTACAATGCCCCTGGTCTAGCCTTCCAGCCTTTCTCCCTAGGTTACTGCTGTATCCTCCTGACTGGGTCTCTCTGCCTACAGATTACCTCATTCAGATCTCTACCTTTGATTACATGTGAAGTGTAAATTTTGCCTTATCCATCTCCTTTTAAAAATACTTTAAATATCAGGAGTCACAGCGCAGCAGTGTGACAAACAAGTCTTTCCGATGAGTCAATCCCTCCATCCCCTACCTTTCTTTGCCCGGAATGCTGATGATTAGTAAGTATGGGTTACCTGTAGCTCTGGGGTACACCCTGCTGTTGCACATCTTGCTGACATCTCTTATGCTATTCTGTTTACTTAGAATGACCTCCCCCTCATCCTGTAAGATTTGGTTGTAAACCTCGTCCTTGAAATCCCAGGATTTCCGTGTCGCATCCCACTGTGTTGCTACACTCACTCTGTGTATACTCCTAAGCCTGTTGTTATCCTATTATAATGAAACTGTTGGTGTCTTTTCTGCCGGCTCGATCCAGAGCACCTCAAGGCAAGGCCATGCGTGTCGTGTATCTTTCTCACCTGCCTGCACAGCGCAGGCAGGTGCTTTGGAAGCATTGGTGGGATATTCCCAGCTGTAAGAGCCGCTGATCTGAACGTCTCCAACCCCTATGCTGTTCTCTCTGATCCTGTGGTTGCTCATCCCCCCGTCTGCCATCACTGGGCCTCCTCACTCAGCCACCCTGCCGACTGGCTTCTGACAGAAGTCATGCCAAGCTCTCTGCCCGGGGGCTGTCTAAACCCTAGTCTTGTCACTTCCTCTTTGCAGAGCTAAACTTTGTTCCCCCTGCACCCTGCTAAGAGGAGGACTATCACCAGGAACAAACCCATCCCTTGGGACTCATGATGCAATTTTCTTTCTAACGTCAAGCTTACCTGTTGTATGAAACTTTTCATATCTAGCTGTAACCCAAGTCAGGCCCAGAGGACCACAGAACTATCTTTTGCTTTCAAAGGGACTCATTCTCCTGTAACAGAAATAAACATTTTGAGCATCCTCTTGTGCCTTTGCACTTTACAAAAGAGTTTAGCAGGTCTAAAAGATCTTTCCGTTTGGGGGGTGGGGGTTAGGAGGAGCAATTAGAGAAAAAATGGCACTTCATATGAAGTGGTAGTAGGTGACACAGTGATATGGTTCAGAATAAAAGGAGTGTGAAGCAAAAACAAAAACTAGTGCATAGAGAGGCTGACGTCAGCTACAATAGTGTGTCTGCATTGTATCTTTTCAAATTAAAGTCTTTTTAATATGGACAATGCCCACTTTTTTTCAGGTACTTCATGCTAAAACTTTTACAAAGAGGAATTTTATAATTAATAAATTTTATGATTAAAGTGCATTTATAATTAATTTTATAGTCCTGGTTTATGTCACAGAAATTACTCCACTGATTGGCACTTTTATCTATACTCAGAAGGGTCCAGCATGTTCTCCACTGAGTAGCACTGTTGATGATCAGCTAACGTTCACATTTTGGGGTCCCCTGAAACTCTTTCAAGAAGCGAACCCATTCTTCATCTGCAGTTCATCAACATCTATTCAAAAAAGAGAAATCCCAGGTTAACCTTACCACGGCAATATCAGGAGATAGAAGAGCCCCGACCTCATGAGTGAGGGACATGTGAGACTCAGAAGCGTTCCACAATTTGTTGAATGCTTGTTGTCAACCTCCTGAAACTCTTTTAATAGTTTTGAACCAAAGGTCCACATTTTCGTTGTGCATTGGGTTCCATAAATTATATAGTTGATCCTGGCTGAAGCAGGGGTCATGGTCTCTCATGAGACCTTTCATAAAGATGCCATTGATCATTTGCAAAGAGTCTATAGCATATGAATCCAGGAGTACATGTGGAAAGTCAGAGTTAATTCCTCCTTAGCTAGATTCTTAGACCTTTCCAAAACTCTCAGGAAATATATATAAGCTAGACAAAAAGAAAAAAATAAAATACACGTTCCAGAAAACATAGTAGGTCTCATCATCACGTGCACGCGTGTGTGCGTGCATCAGTTGCTTCAGTCGTGTCTGACTCTTTGTGACCCCATGGACTGTAGCCCACCAGGCTCCTGTGTCCATGGGATGCTCCAGAGAACAATACTGGAGTGGGTCTCCTTCAGGGGGTCTTCCTGATCCAGAGATTGAACCTGAGTCTCTTATGTCTCCTGCATTGGCAGGCAGGTTCTTTACCTGGGAAGCCCCTTGTCATCATTATCCATACCACATATTTAGCTTTATGTGTGTTGGGAAGGAAAAATAATTTGCCCTTTACCCTTCTAGGTTCTTGGCTGAGAGCTGCCAACCCCTCCCCCCCCAACCCCAACAACCAGCACCATGTTATAAACATCAGACGAACTGGAGAAAAGCAAACAGAAGTTAAATAGCATGTATACCTCCTGTATACATGGGGATACCCAGAATAACTGAGTAACTCCTAGAAATAACCCAAGCTTCTACCCTAAATACCATCTCCAGCAAAAGACATCAAATGTTGGGGGTGGGGAGAGAGGTTATCAGGCAAAGCGCATAAACAAAGGTGCACTTTTAGAAGGCCTGGAGTCCAACTCTTCTCCATTGATAGGAATTTCTAGGGTTTCAGGACCTTCCTCTTCCTGGTCCTGGAAGACGACATTTTTACAAATGGAGATTTCCCTTATAAACGCAAATATCTCTTAGAAAGACCTCTGGTTTTCGGAGTTTTTCCTATGCCTGCTGTTTCTTAAAAATGATGAGCCCAAAATAATCCTTGGGCTTCCCTGGTGGCTCAGACAGGAAAGAATCTGCCTGCAGTGCAGGAGACCTGGCTTCCATCCCTGGGAGGGGAAGGAAGGGCGTGGCAACCCACTCCAATATTCTCGCCTGGAGGAGTTTATGGGCAGAGGAGTCTGGAGGGCTACAGTCCATGAGGTCACAAACAGTCGGACATGACTGAGTGTCCAACTCTTTCACTTTTCAAAATAATCCTGATGCCAAGGAGACATATGGAGTTGGGGGGAGGGGGAGGGAATTATGATATTAACAGAAGATTTGGTTAGGAAATTTGAAAAGGTAATTTCTAAGCTCAAAGACTCTCGTTTGGAAAACCTATAGATGAAAGAGTAAACAATTATCTTGACAACAGTTAATCTGCTCCTCTTCCTTTGTAATCTAAATTGGAAGAAGTGTTATTAAAACTTTAGTTACCATATCAGTATAAAATTAAATTTAAACTATTTTCCTTGTAGTTCATCAAACTGCAACCCAGTTAAGAACTGTTGCATTGTAAAGAGCTGTACTTGGCTCACAATTAATTCATTGAGCCTTCCTTTTAGTAGCCTTGATCAGAACAATTTCATTTGTTATTCATTCTGATTTACATAAATACTTCACAGCATTTTACTATTAAAGGACATTTATTTCTCTCCTCTTGTATGCAATTCTTTATTTCATGTTTTATTTGAAGAGGGTTGTTATGATCAGCAGACAGGAGCTAGTGAAAACATACTTTAAAGTCTGAAATGGTGATCATTTCCAGTCTTTTAAAAACTGCTAGCATTAATTGATTTGTCTCCAGTGTGAATTGAACTGTTATGTCTAAAGAGAAATATCCTTTAATCTCTCTTATACTCTGAGGATCTAAGCATAATTAATAATTTGCTTTAAAAAATGATATTACTAGCCCATCCATTCATTCATATAGTCACTTACTCAGAAAGTACTAGTTAGGTATCTGCTATGTGCAGAACATTACCATTAGGCATAGGGGAAATAAAGATGAAAAAAACAAAACAAAAAATCCAACATGTTCTATAACCTAGAAAATCAAGTCTGGTGGAAGGAATAGCATATAATAAAGTAATCATAAACATAAACGCAAACAGCATCTGTACTAAGTATATGAAAAAGAGGTACCCAGAGTGAGGAAACATATGCAGGAAGTCAGATGGGTTTGAAAGTAACATACATAAGTAAAGATCTAAAACATAAGTAGTAAATAAAGAGCAACTACCTTTATTTACATCAGAACAAGCATTTAGAAATATATTTTAAAAGACAACATTATCTCCAGTTGTAATCAAAACTAAGATGTACCTAGGAATGTTTCTTTAAAAAACATATGCAAGAAATTTATGGAGAAAATTAAACAATGAATTTAAATACACAAAATAAAAATGTTTAAATGTCCATGAACTAAAAACCCCATGTCAAGATTAGATAAATTTTCCAGAAATTTATCTCTAAATTCAACAATTTTCATCAAAATTCAAATAGAGGTTTTGTTGAATTTTATAACCTAGTGCAAAAAATGTATATGAAAGAATAAAGGCCCAAAAATAGCAAAAACATTATTGAGTAAGAAGAAAACTTACTCCACCAAATATCAAAACTCATTTTATATAAAAATTTCTAATATGTTGAGTATTGATACAGGAATAAATTTTTTAATAAATCAAGCATAAAATTCATGATGTGGGACCGATTTGATATTGTAAATCAGTGGGGAAAAGTATAAACTACTTAATAGATGATACTTAGACACGTGTGTTTATGATTGTAAAAATGTATCCCTGCTTCACATAATACATGAACATAAATTTTAGGTTTAACTACAATATTAAAGCATGATTATGGAAAACACTAAAAATTTGACAATATATAAGAGCGTGTTCTTATAACATTTAGGGTAAAGAAACACTTCTGGAGAAGAGACAGGAAAAGCAATCTGTAGATGAAAAACTGATAAATTCAATTATACTAAAATTTAAATTTTTTGGTCAACAAAATATATCATGCTGCTGCTAAGTCATTTCAGTCGAGTCCAACTCTGTGTGATCCCATAGACAGCAGCCCACCAGGCTCCCCCGATCCTGGGATTCTCCAGGCAAGAGAGGTTGACATTTCCTCCTCCAATGCATGAAAGTGAAAAGTGAAAGTGAAGTCGCTCAGTCGTGTCCGACCCTCAGCGACCCCATGGACTGCAGCCCACCAGGCTCCTCCGTCCACGGGATTTTCCAGGCAACAGTACTGGAATGGGGTGCCATTGCCTTCTCCAAAATATATCATAAAGTAAGCTAAAAGTGACATATAGGGAGCTGTTATTTGAAACCTATGTAATAACTGTATTTTAATATCTAGATATAAAGCATTTTTATAAATTAATGTGAAAAAGAAAAATAGCCCCATGTAATTTTGGGTAAAACAGGTGAATAGGCAGATCTAAAAAACTAAAATTAGCCAATAAAAATATAAAAATACCTAATCTTGTTTATTATCAGGAAAAAGGAAATGAAAAAAATATGGTATATGTTGATATGACCAAGTTTTGGAAAGCAGATAAAGAATTGTGAATCCCCATGTACTATAAGTGCAGGGTGAATTTGTAAATATACATTAGAGAGCAATTTGACAGTATGTTGTGAAACTGACGATGTTTAAGCCCTCAGTCCAGCCATTGTATTCAGAAGGACATATCCCACTCTTAAACTTAGGCATAAGTAAAATATGGAAAAATGTTCACTGAGCCATTACATATATTATAAAATAGGAAGATAATGACAGGATGCATAATTAAATAATGAAATAATTATGCAATGATATAAACCAATTAAAGTAAATAAGTCAACATAGATAAATCTACAAAAAACATAATATTCCTAAAGTAGCAGAAGTTGTGTACGCCACATGAATCATTCATGCATTTGTGTGCAAATTATACGCACACATATTCAAAAAAATCCCTCCTTATCCAAACTCTTGTTCTTCAAACATAGGAACTGATGGATTCAGGTAAATTTTTATATAAAACTTTCTCTGTTTAAACTCTTATTGCTGGCTATTTGAAATTTCAGAACCAAACAAATTGAGATAATTTGCTGTTCTTTGTTCTCTAACCTTCTATACAAATTCTCATTATCCAAATTCAGATAAGAGTGTATAATTATATAGAAAGGGGGACTCATTGCTCTAAAATCAATAATGGGAATACATTAGGTTCAAAATAGTAGTTGATTTGAAGTTTAAAAGGAAGACAATGAAATAATAGCTATACAACTTACTTTCAATGTTTCTATCAATATAATCCAGTGTATTTAAACATTCAGGAACAAATTTGACAAAATTTTAATCCAGTAAGTAATGTTTAAACAATAATATTTGCTTTATTGCTCTATGTATGTTACCTAATGTTTAAAGTAATTCAGAATGTGAAAACTGTAAAGAAATGGTTAGGAGAAGAGGTAAGCTAAGAACCTTCCAGATGGAGCAGCATATGTAAGACCTTGTGACTGGGGGGACACACAGCCGAAGGGACCAAGGCAGGTGGGGATCCCTGAAAGGACTGTGCGGGGCATCCAGGGTCCTCGAGGATCTGGGGGCTGCATTCTAAGAGCAAAAGAGGAGGCGATAGAGAACCTCAGATATGTGTATATGGGGCTTAGGGATGGTAATAAGATGGATATTTTTTAAAGTTTAATTCAGTTACCTAGGATATGAAGATGATACCACCCTAAAGGCAGAAAGTGAAGCAGACCTAAACAGCCTCGCATGAGGGTGAAAGAGGAGAGTGAAAAAGTTGGCTTAAAACTCAAAAACCTAAGATCATGGTATCTAGTCTCATCACTTCATGGCAAATAGACAAGGAAAAAGTAGAAACAGTGACAGGTTTATTTTGGGGGGCTCCAAAATCACTGCAATGACTGCAGTCTTGAAATTAAAAGACACTTGCTCCTTGAAAGGAAAGCTTTGACAAATCTGGATAACGTATTAAAAAGCACAGACATAACTTTGCCAACAAAGGTCTGTATAGTCAATTTTTTCCATTAGTCATGTACAGATGGACCCTAAAGACAGCTGATCACCAAAGAAATGACACTTTCAAACTGTGGTGCTGGAGAAGAAACAAGAGTCCCTTGGACTGCAAGGAGATCGAACCAGTCCATCCTAAAGGAAATCAGTCCTGAATATTTATTGAAAGAGCTGATGCTAAAGCTGAAACTCCAATACGTTGGCCACCTGATGGGAAAAACTGACTCATTTGAGAAGACCCTGATGTTGGGAAAGATTAAAGCAGGAGGAGAAGGGGACGACAGAGGATGAGATGGTTGGATGGCATCACCCACTCAATGGACATGGGTTTGAGTGGACTCCGGGAGTTGGTGATGGACAGGGAGGCCTGGTGTGCTGCCTTTCATGGGGTTGCAAAAAGTCGGACACAACTGAGTGACTGAACTAAACTGAACTGGTGGGTGTGGGTGGGCATTTGGAAGCACTGTAGTTCTCCAGGTAATTAAGGAAAATAGTAAAAAATATAACAACTTTAGCAGAAAAAACCAACAAACTGTATGTGATATAGATGTAAATCTTGACACACTGATAGGCTCCTGGGAAGACGGAGAGATGTATGCAAAAATAAATGGGTCTGATCCATAAAGTTAATGCTTCCTGCATCTTAAATTGGAAATTATTAGCAAGAATAACATCTGGAACTCATTTTCAATTCCTAAATCCCAAAGAAAAGGTGATAGTAGAAGGTAGCATCTCCACACAGAGGATTTAAATCAGACAGTGTCACTTGATAGTTATTACACTGTTCTATTTAGATCTCACAGACCCTAAAATAAGTGTATAAAGATCTGATTTTTACAAGGATTGGATCTCATTATTGGAATCTCAGTCTAAATAGCACCTTAAACTTTAAGCTTATATGGTGATATATGTCAATTATTTCTCAATGATAGTGTTAGTCGCTCAGCTGAGTCCTATTCTTTGCAACTCCATGAACTGTATAGCCCATCAAGCTCCTCAGTCCATGGAATTTTCCAGGCAAGAGTGGACTGGGTAGCCAGGGATGAAACCTGGGTCCGCTGCACTGCAGGCAGATTCTTTACCATCTGAGTCACCAGAGAAGCCCTTATTTCTCAATAGAACAATGAAAAAAGAGGGTTTTTATCATATGACTTCCACTTGCAGGGAGAAGTATCAATAACGTCAAATATGCAGATGACACCACCCTTATGGCAGAAAGTGAAGAGGAACTAAAAAGACTCTTGATAAAGGTGAAAGTGGAGAGTGAAAAAGTTGGCTTAAAACTCAACATTCAGAAGACGAAGATCATAGCATCTGGTCCCATCACTTCATGGGAAATAGATGAGGAAATAGTGCGAACAGTGTCATACTTTATTTTTCTGGGCTCCAAAATCACTGCAGATGGTGACTGCAGCCATAAAATTAAAGGACGCTTACTCCTTGGAAGGAAAGTTATGACCAACCTAGATAGCATATTCAAAAGCAGAGACATTACTTTGCCAACAAAGGTTCATCTAATCAAGGCTATGGTTTTTCCAGTGGTCACGTATGGATGTGAGAATTGGACTGTGAAGAAGGCTGAGCGCCGAAGAATTGATGCTTTTGAACTGTGGTGTTGGAGAAGACTCTTGAGAGTCCCTTGGACTGCAAGGAGATCCAACCAGTCCATTCTGAAGGAGATCAGCCCTGGGATTTCTTTGGAAGGAATGATGCTAAAGCTGAAACTCCAGTACTTTGGCCACTTCATGCGAAGAGTTGACTCACTGGAAAAGACTCTGATGCTGGGAGGGATTGGGGGCAGGAGGAGAAGGGGACCACAGAGGATGAGATGGCTGGATCACATCACTGACTCGATGGACATGAGTCTGAGTGAACTCTGAGAGTTGGTGATGGACAGGGAAGCCTGGCGTGCTGCCATTCATGGGGATGCAAAGAGTCGGACACGACTGAGCGACTGAACTGAACTGAAGAGATCTTACTTGATCACATCCTGCTGCTTCTGCTAAGTCACTTCAGTCATGTCTGACTCTGTGCGACCCCATAGATGGCACAACACATCAACTTCATAGCGGTTATGAAATCATCACATGTATTCATCTTGTTGGTTGCCTCTCGTAGAGTATAAGTTCCATGAGAGCAGGGAAATTGTTTTTCAAATGTTCTGTCTCATTACCTGGCGCAGAGTAGGTCATCAGTGACAGTTAAGTATATGAGCATGTGATGTCATTGGCATAAGGGAAGAGAGTACAACGGAGGGAATGTCTTTATGCCCCCATGTACTCAAATTTTGAGAAAAAATAAAACAAATTTTTGAAAAGTGCTAACTAATGCCTTTCAATACACTTATAGATTTTTTTTTTCCTCAAAAAGTGTAGAGTCCTTTTCAGAGATGTCAGCTTTATTATCCATTACACCTCGATGTGTACACTGGCATTCGGTATGGGAATTCCACATGCTCGTAGTCCACCTCATAAATTTTGGTGTCATGCTTTACAATTAATAAATATTTACTACCACCATTGTCTACTTCAGATGCTGAAGAGCATATTTAAGACTCCTCGGGAGACATAAATATTTCATGTTAAGCATTCTATGTGACAAGTACAAAATATAACAACAAAATTCAGCGGGTGGAGCACATTTCACATAATCAATCATGTCCTAAGACAAGTGTTACAAATAAAATGGATGAGTTCAACATTTCTGGGTCAAATATAATTGCCACCATGCACTTCCATATTGATAGCAGTGAAGCGAATGGAAACATTAGGTATAAAACATATTTTACATAAATATAATAATGTATATAAGGATACATTATTAAAATTATCATCAATGTATGTTGAGAAGCACTTTTTTTAAGTGGGTTCAATCAAAATAGTATCTGAAGAGCAATAACACATACATTCATAAACTCCCTATTGAAAAATAAAAACCAAAGTTGGAAGATTTCTCAGTGTATTTGTGAGAAGGGTCAATGCTGCAGTAATAAAGGTATCAGTAGTTTTCTCAGTCTCATCCGTGTGAAGTCTGTTTGGGTCCAGGCACTTCCCAGGGCACGTGTCCAGCCTGCACTGGCTCAGATATCCAGGGGCTTCTAATCCTGTGACTCTGACATCTCAGCTCAGGATGTCCACAACCAACACAGGAAGGAAAGGAAGACAGGGCTAATTACTAAGAGGCTTTTCATTTCATTGCCCTGGTAGTGCACACATTATTTTAACACACATTTTATTGTCCAGGGCTGAATATATGGTCTCACCTAACTTCAAGGATTTGGAAGCTATAATTTTTTGTGTGCCCAGGGAGAAGTGACAACCACACTTTGATTTTTTTTTTTAAGCTCTTAAAACTCTTCAGACTTGGCATGATAACATATTACAGATCCATCACAGATTAAACCAAATAGATTTCTCATCTAAAAAATATATTCTGTATAATCATGGTAAATTATCATTCAAAGAGTTTACAGAATACAGATGGCAAGAAACAGTCCTAACATCTAATTTGATGTATGATAGAATTTAGTTGGCAGATGTGAGAATTACTTTTCAAAAGAACATTTGGTCAGCATCAGATGTAACCAGATAAGCAGGCTTTTACTTTGTGGCACAACTGAATCAATCTTCCAACGAAAAATTTTAACCTCACTCGCTAGAACCAAAAGCAAATTGCCACTAAAATGTAGAAAACAATCGGGGCGAAGAAAGATCTTTTAGCTCGGAGATAGAATGCAAACTTGTCATCTCGTTATTCTAAGACACTGAAGACAAGGCACGTCTCTGTTTTCAACACGGTTCTTTCTCTGCTCCCAGTACTCCCTCCCTCCCCTCTCTCTCACCAGTGTAAGGATGGTTGTAACACTGACTACGACTAATGGTGATTCAGCAACCGATGCCACCAGAACATCCTAAGGAGCTTTATAAAATGAACTCAGAACTGCCCACCCAGGGGACAAGCCAAAGAAGTGTTTATTAATCCACTGGCTCCTAGTCCCCATTGACGATCTGTTGCACTGTGGAGGTTTAACTCTCCCACATTTCCAAGCAAAAAAGATCAAGGCTTCCCAGCTGGGTTTCTACACTGTGTGTTCAGGAAAGCCCCAGAGCAGGAAGTGAAAGGTGCAAGGAATGCAAATAAGGCTAGGTGCAGTCAGGTTAACCTGTGCAAAGCGTTGGCACAGAACCAGTGCATCATGGCTGGAATGGTTGCTAAGGGCAGAGCTATGAAGTCGGCACAAGAGCTCCTCAGATGTTCATTACTCTCCAAGGCTTAAGGTGGACATGGTGGAAGTGAATTCTTAGTGTGTAGTTACTCTGTCAATATTTCCTTCTCTTTCTCAAAGATGCATCAGATTGAGCCTTCAATATATCCTATAAATATCCAGACTTGTATAACTATAATATGGCAATGACAAAAAATACCACTTTAAGAAAATAAATGGCAATTACAAGAGATGTCTATGACATGCAGATATTCTGAATTGTTTTCTTAGCCTGTGGGGGAATTTGTTCCACTAAGTTAGTAGATAACTTCTTTTCTTCTAAAAATAATGTTAACTAGCCATGAAAATTGATTTATTCTCCCACATAAATATTTGAGTCTCAAAGCAAAGAATAGGACGGTGCCTATTAATTTAAGAGAAATTATTTGTGAAATTTTTATTTTTTTCACCTTTGACCCTCGTTATCCATTTCTCCCACCTCTCCCTGCTTCCCGCAACCACCGATTTGCTTCTCTGCATCTATGAGTTCAGTTTTGGGGAAAGGGGTTTAGATTCCATGTGTAAGAGAGGTCACACAGTATCTCTTTTTCTGTAAATTATTTCATTTAGCATAATGCCCTCTAGGTCCATCCATGTTGTTGCAAACGGCAAGATTCCCCTCTTGTAAGGCTGGATCATATTCCACTGTGCGTGTGCGTGTGTGTGCGTGTGTGTGTGTGTGTGTGTGTGTCTTTGCCCATCCACCCTTCGGTGGGCACGGGTTGTTTACGTATCTTGGCTATTGTAAATGCTGCTGCAGTGATCATGGGGTGCATCTGTCTTTTCAAGTTAGTGTTTTTGTTTCCTTTGGATAGATTTCCGAAAGTGAAATTGCTGGTAGTTCCATTTTTTAAAAGCTCAGAAGTAAAACCAATGAACCACCGAAGTGGAAATTAGTAAAAGTTTATTGTACACACATCAGAAATACAATTTGCAAACCAGAAACACTCAAACCAAAACATGGAATGAGGTACAGGGATATAATGTCATAAAGCAGCTTAATAGTGAAAAAGCAGTGACTGTTTATTCTTCACAGTGCCTGATTATAATATTAGAATTTTCTTAAATGATGAGGAATTGGATAGTGGTTATTTCTTATCAGTCAATCTTGGGAAACAGTTTTAAATTTTGCTTCTGATTTCTAGAGACATAAGCAAGAAATGACCCAGGTCAAGTTAGTATTTCAAAATAAAATGCATTTTAGTTTTGCTTATATAACTAGACCAGTTTTCTCTATGCAGGGAGTTTTAAGGGCTGGTGTTCATTTGTTTTTGGTTTTAATAGGAACTTCCATAGTGTTACGTATAATGCATGGCTGTACCAATGCACACTGTACATTCCTAGTAATATTGCACAAGGGTTCCATTTTCCTCACGTCTTCAGCAACACTTGCCTCACTTTGTCTTTTTTATAATAACCATTCTAACAGGTGTGAGATGATATTTCACCTGGATTTGATTTCTGTTTCGCTGATGGTTATTGACATTGAGTATCCATTCCAAATACCTGTTGGCCAACTGTAATGCCTTCTTCAGAAAAATGTCTCCACTCTTAAATCAAACTGTTTGCCTTTATGCTATGGAGTTTAACAAGTTCTTTTACATTTGGATACTGAGCCCTCATCATGTATATCGGTGTTGCTTTGTGACGCCGTGGACTGCAGCACTCCAGATTTCCCTGCCCTCCACTATCTCCCAGAGTTTGCTCAAACTGATGTCCATTGACTCGGTGATGCCGTCTAACCGTCTTGTCATCTGTCATATATATGATTTGTAAATATTTCCTCCCACTCAGTAGGCAGTGTTTTAATTTTATTCATGGTTCATCATGTGGAAGCTTTTTAGTCTGACATAGTCTTACTTGTTTATTTTGGTTTTTTAACTTTTATTTTTGGGGTCAGATTTAAAAAAAATCACTGCCAACCTATGTAAAGGAGCTTATCATCTTTCCACCCCCACCCCCCCCGCCAGGAGTTTTATCGTTTCAAGTCCAACATTCATGTCTTTAATACATTTTGGGTTAATTTTGTGTATGGTATAAGGTGGTGGTCCATTTTCATTCTCTTACATGTGGCTTTCCAATTTTCTCACCATCTCATTACTCTGAGATGCTCGAGATTAGGTATATCCCTATTTTCCACATTAGTCTTTCTTTTAAATGTTAGTCTCTCTTTAAATAACAGAAGTAAATATGCTCCTTAAATACCATCTGAAACTTTTGAAAATTAGTAATTTGTTCTTTTTCAGAAAAAAATTTGAATGCTCAGCAAATATTTAACATAACTTTTGAGCAGAAATTTTAAACTGTGGAAGCATATATATAAAATAATTCAATTTGTATTTGACTTTTACAGTTTAATTTGGACTTCTGATTTTAATGGATTCCAAATAATTATTTCCACTTAGGAACTAATTGTTTTTAGAGCAGAGTAAAATGTTATTTTCATAATTCTCATTTTAAATGCATTTTTAATTTTATCAAAATGCTTTGTTTTTTGGACATTTATACTAGTTGAATTTATCTCATTTATATTTTAATGTTGATGGTATGAATTACAACCTGTTATGGCTTTTCTATCTTTCCAACAGTTATCATCTGAGCTTTGCTCTATATTACATTTCCAATAGACATATGAGAATGAAGTAAGTTCTCTTAGTCAGCGGTTAGAGTAATATTAACTTAAAAGATATATTTAACATATGCAAAACAAATTTTAAAGCAATTATAGAAAATTTTAAACTCATGTAATCAGTCAAATAAAGAAGGCAATATATATAGAAAAACAAAGAAAACAAATTAAATAATATGGACAATAAATTTAACTGATAATACATGTACATCTAGTCCCATCACTTCATGGAAAATAGTTGGGGAAAGAAGTGAAAACAGTGACAGACTTTATTTTCTTGGGCTCTAAAATCACTGCAGATGGTGAGGGCAGCCATGAAATTAAAAGACACTTGCTGCTTGGAAGAAAGGCTATGACAAACCTAGACAGCGTATTAAAAAGCAGAGACATCACTTTGTTGACAAAGGTCCATCTACTCAAAGCTATGGCTTTTCCAGTAGTCATGTACAGATGTGCGAGTTGGACCATAAAGAAGGCTGAGTGCTCAAGAACTGGTGCTTTTAAACTGTGGTGCTGGAGAAGACTCTTGAGGGTCCCCTGAACAAGATCAAACCAGTCAATCCTAAAGGAAACCAACCCTGAATATTCATTAGAAAGACTGATGCGGATGCTGAAGCTCCAATACTTTGATCACCTGATGCGAAGAGCCCACTCTTTGGAAAAGACCCTGATGCTGGGAAAGATTGAGGGCAGGAGGAAAAGGAGGTAACAGGATGAGATGATTAGATATCATCATCAACTCGATGGACATAAGTTTGAGCCAACCCAGGAGATCGTGTAGGACAGGGAAGCCTGGCTTGCTGCAGTCCATGGGGTCACAGTCGGACATGACTGAGTGACTGAATAACAATAACCACATCATGTCATTACATCCTACAAATAGAGAATACACAACTTTTCAGCTATATGAAACGATTTTTAAAATTTGTAACATTGCTGACAAAGGTAAAACTCAGTGAGTACAAAGAATTTAAAATATGTGATCACATTTTTATCCTGTATTCAGTAAATCAAGAATTTAATAACAAAAATATAAATGAACAATAAGAAAATAAAAACTTAAAATTATTTAAGCAACTTAATTCATTTAAGCAACTAATTAGTGATGAATGTGTTATATTCATATACTATTTATAAGTACAAAATTTTAGCATCTTTTAAAACCTTATGAATATGAGAAATGGGATAACAACTGGAGAAAATTTCTAAAATTATGAAATGCTAATATCCATGAACTTATATTAATACATTTTCATCTTAATCTAAAGGGATTTTCTGACAAAATTGAAATTCCCATAATTATTTCAATAAATAGAAAATCAGATTAGGCCAATGACATCAAATGAGAAAATCCAAGAAGGAATTATCCTAAAATAACATCTCCATCCTTATATATTTTCTGGTGAATTCACACAAATATTAAACATTGAATAATTCACACTCTTATAGTGGGAATAAAAGTTGTGTATCCCCTGGTATTAAAAAAACAGATGAGTTGGCATGAGTAAAAAATTATAGAATGAGACATAAAATATATGTAAAAATGTCACATAAAATAGTGCAAATTGAATTCAATAATTTATTAAAAAATAATCCAATACAATCATATAGGGTTTTCTCCAAAGTGCAAAAATATTTTTGGATAAATCATTAACACAAATAGACCCTAGATAAAAATCTACATGATCATCCTAAAATATCCAGATGATATCTGATGAAACTTGACAACCATTGTAAGAAAGATTCTTAGTAAAATCAAAATAAATGGACATGCCTTTAAAAATATCATATCTGCTTTAAACGCACAAACAACTGTACATTAATGAATAAACATTAGAGGTTTTCCAACAGTATCTTCTTAAGTTTCCTATTAAGGGTATCTGCTGTGCTAATTATTATTTAACCTCATTATATCCTATGCAATACGACAAGAAATAGAAATAGATAAAAATTTTATTATAAAGTCAAAATTGTTATTTTTAAGATTCATGGTCTATGTGGAAGACCTAAGAAAACATACTAAAATAAAATTATTTTTTAAAAGTAAGTTTATTAGAATATGGACAAGAAAACTAATATGACAAGTTCCAAATATATCTAATAAAGCAGCAATAACAATTCACAAAGGACTTCTGTGCTTCCAGCAGAGGGGACACAGGTTAAATACCTGGGGAGCTAAGGTCTTACATGCTTCAGGGTTTTGTTTTGTTTTGTTTTTTTAAGTCACAAAACACAATTAAAAAGATAACAAAATATAAATAATCACAATAATGTATAGAGAAATGTATCAAATTTTGCTAAAGAAATAAAAGAAAAACAGATTTGACTGTATGAGAGATACAGAAAGGAATAATGAGTGTTATGAATATGGTAATTTCCTCCAATTTAACATAATTCCAATTAACATCCTCATTAAATCAGCTTAAATTTGATAAAAATCACATTTTTAAAAATGATTATGTAAAACAGAAGACTTTTGAAAAAGAAAGTCATAAAGGGAAATAATCAAATTAGATCCCAATGAATTCATCCACATATCTCATAAAAAGAATGTTCTTAAAGTTTTAATTAAATTGTGCCTGGCAAGAAGACCAAAAAAATCTTCTAGGTCTTCTCTCAATTCATCATTTTGCTGCAAGTTGGTTTACTTCTGGGATATGTTAGGTGCTTTAAAAGAAGCATTGAAAAAATAGCATGCAGTGATGAGAAACA
The DNA here is from genome assembly GCF_029378745.1 of Bos indicus. Taxonomy (NCBI): domain Eukaryota; kingdom Metazoa; phylum Chordata; class Mammalia; order Artiodactyla; family Bovidae; genus Bos; species Bos indicus. Next base: position 105,712,196 of record NC_091766.1, read on the forward strand.
GGTTTAGAATTTCATTAATGCCTACAGAAATTTTAAGAGCCTGCCCACAGAAATTAAAATTTAAGCCAACCATAAAGACAGTTAAAGTAAAAGAAATTGTATATACCTTAACCAAGGAAAGAAAAAGTATTTTTCTCACAAAATAAGATTCTTTTTAAAGATAATTGCTTAATGGTTTGTCATTGGTGTAACATGATTTTAACCTTTATTGCTCATTTGGAATAAATGCAAACTTTTATGAAATGTCTATAATTTTAATCATTTCCTTTGTAAGGTATATATATTTATTTGCAATTTAAACATGAGTGAGGAAAATTTTAACAAATCAATCCACCAAGGAAAACGGAGGATCATATGGATTTTTAAATTCACTGTCCAGAGAAAATACATTATATCATAAGCAGTATTCTCCTATAATTCTTCTCTCATTCTGAGAAATGATATTTCACAGACATAATTCAAATTAGGCTGATCAAATGTATAATTACAATTTAAAAAATAAAATAGTACTTAAAGTCATGTGTAGCTAGAATTCCCTGCTGTTCTCTCACAAACCCCAGTCCTTCTGGGGTTTGTGAGAGAAAAGATTAACCACTTTGAAATCTTCCCTATTATTTCTGCGTAATGTTGGGATAGCCATTATTTTACATTAAAAAAGCATATATACCTCTTCCAATCTGATAGCTGTGCTTCATCTTTAGCTGCTACACTGTGTCAGATAAATTTGCATCTATTATGTCTTCTTCATTTGTATTTCTTAGTGTATATAGTGTCCCTCCTAACCCTCTTTAGTGCCATTAACTTCAATCCCCACCTTGATGGACAGTAACTTTACCATTTTTCCTTTTCTCTCAGTTTCTGATACTGGGTGTCTCTTTGTCTATTCTTTGTTTTCCCCTTCTTCTTTTATTCCTTCTGCCCCTCCTCCTCCTCCTCTTTACTACTGTTATTATCTTTTAAGTATATTCTTTGGAAACAGCATATGTCTGTGTTTTCTTTCTATTCTAATCTTTGCCTGTCTTTTAGTGGACGGTTTCAATCTATTCTCATTTAGTGTAGTTAATATCTCTGATTTCATTCATTCTACCTTAACCTGTTTATTATGTTCTACATTTTTTTTCTTTTTAGCCTATTTTTGTCAGCTGTTTTATTGATCTCAAGTCTAAATTTCTCCTAATTAGTTAGAAGGTTTTGTATTTTTCCTTCCTTTAGTGATGATCCTTCTTATCACTTTGTTAAACACTCATATTAAAGTCTATTATTATTTATTCTATTAACCAGTATTCCCTCACCAAAACTCACTGCCTCTCTCACCATGATTTCTAATTCTCATCTTCTTTTGCTTTCTCCTTCCTCCTGTAAAATAAAACCTTTAAAATAGTGCTTTTCTCTTTTTTTCCCCATGTTTGTACTTCCCATGATGAGTGGAGTCTTTGGGACATTTTTCTTTCCTCCTCTCCCCACCCTCACGGGTAGGTGAAGTCTGTCGTTAGAATTCCTCTCACAAAGCACCTCTTCTGTACTAAGTGATCTTATTTCGCACTTGTTTATGCATTCCTGGTCTAGTGGTAATCAATATATTTCTTTGTATTGATATCTCTATTTTTATATTACTATCCATTGTTCATTAATATTGCCATTTAGGGGTTTCTGTTTATTTGCATTTTAGTTAGAATCTTTACTCTGATCTCAGATGGAGATGGCAACTTTCATTATCCATCCATTGGACCTTCTTCCTTCTCTCCAGGTACATGGTAGGATCTCGTACCTCCCTCTCCATGCAGTGCTATAGGATCATGACACTGGTCTAGTCAATGAGCTGTAAGCAGAAATGGTGTATTTCGCCTGTTTTACTGTGAGAAACTCCAGGCATCTCTTGTCAAGGACATTAAACTTAGTCTAAGCAATGATCATACGTACTAGTTTGACTCAAACTATTTTTTAACCCCAAAATACATTTATAATTTCCTGATGCTTATGGCATGTTTGAGTTTTCCCAATGGATATATCAATTCAGCTATCCAGCTCTCTCCCTAGGCATTCTATGCCATTAGGCTTGTATCTAGGTCTTTCAATCTGATTGTTCTCCCTCTGAGGCTTCCTAGATGGGTGGCTGACTTTCCGTGTCAGCTCAGTTTGGTTTAGACCACATTGTTGTAATATCCGAAATGTTGGGACTCCTATAGGTGTGGAACGTAAAATGGCATTCATAGACTCACCCCCGTCCTAACAGTACCAAAAGAAACCAGCTGTTCTCCAGTCTCCCCACTTTCTTGGCTTCATGGGTAGAGGAAGCTCAGCCCTCTGGCTCAACTTTCTTCCAATCCTCTGGAAATCTGTGATACCCAGCACACCGACAGAACTCAACATCCACTCTCCCTTTGGGTTCACAAGTGGCTTGAGCAAAGCTTTTCCTATGACCTGCTGCCCTCAACACCTGATCCCTGGTCTCCAGCCCCACTGGTCATGCCACTGCTAGGTTCAAAAAGAATAGACTCTAATCCTAGGATAGTGCAAAATGTCAACAAAAGCCAAATATCACATGCACAGGGACTTCAGGCTTGTGGAGTTGTCTGATGGTTTCAGGAAGGCAAGTAGGTTGGAAGTGGGAAGTAGAAGAGAAGGGGGACAACAGGAAGAGGCCAACTCCAGACTATCAATTCCAGAATTCCCTCCTCTGATGGCCTTTAAATCTAGTAGCTACCTCTTCGGTATTCATCACCATTTTCCTAAGTAAAATATGTAAACGTTGTAGGTCTTTATTTTTGGCCATAACTATTGACTTTCTCCCTGGAGAATGGAATGGCAACCCAATCCAGTATTCTTTCCCAAAGAATTCCATGGACAAAGGATTCTGGCAGGCTATGGTCCATTGGATCGCAAAGAGTCAGAAATGACTGAGTAACTGACACAGTGTTGACTTCCTATTTTGGTATTTGAGACTGAAGTTCTCTTATTCTGATACCACCACTCCCACATTTATTTCCCATTGCATTACGATATTACAGTATTGTCTCATTAAATAATTTTATATAGTTACACTAGAAGGACTTCCCTGGTGGCTCGGATGGTAAAGCGTCTACAATGTGGGAGACCCGGGTTCAATCTCTGGGTTGGGAAGATCCCCTGGAGAAGGAAATGGCAATCCACTCCAGTACTATAGCCTGGAAAATCCCATGGACAGTGGAGCCTGGTAGGCTAGAGTCTATGGGGTCACAAAGAGTCAAACACAACTGAGTGACTTCACTTCACACTAGAAGAACTACAGGACTACCTGATGACAGTGAAAGAGGAGATTGAAAAAGCTGGCTTAAAGCTCAACATTCAGAAATCTAAGATCGTGGCATTTGGTCCCATCACTTCATTACAAATAGATGGGGAAACAGTGGAAACAGTTTTATTTTTATAACAGACTTTTATTTTATAACAGACTTTATTTCTTTGGGCTCCAAAATCACTGCAGATGGTGACTGCAGCCATGAAATTAAAAGATGCTTGCTCCTTGGAAGAAAAGTTATGACCAACCTAGACAGTATATTAAAAAACAGAGACATTACTTTGCCAACAAAGGTCTATCTAGTCAAAGCCATGGTTTTTCCCGTAGTCATGTATGGATGTGAGAGTTGGACTATAAAGAAAGCTGAGTGCCAATGAATTGATGCTTTTGAACTGTGGTGTTGGAGGAAACTCTGGAGAGTCCCTTGGACTGCAAGGAGATCCAACCAGTCCATCCTAAAGGAAATCAGTCCTGAATATTCATTGGAAGGACTGATGTTGAAGCTGAAACTCCAATACTTTGGCCACCTGATGCAAAGAACTGACCCATTTGAAAAGACCCTGATGCTGGGAAAGATTGAAGGCAGAAGGAGAAGGGGACAACAGAGGATGAGATGGTTGGATGGCATCACTGACTCAATGGACATGAGTTTGAGTAAACTCTGGGAGTTGGTGATGGACAGGGAGGCCTGGCGTGCTGCAGTCCATGGGGTCACAAAGAGTCGGACACGACTGAGTGACTGAACTGAACTGAACTGAAAGCTTGTTTATTTACTGCTATACTGAGCAGTTTATGTTTCCTTGTCAATACAACTGTTTTTACTTAGAATGCATTTCTGTTTTTCAAAATTTTCTTTGGGGTTTGTGAATCTCTTGTTGGTATTTGTCCAAATGTTCCATCAAAGCTATCAAATACCTAGTAAATAATTTTTCAAAATACTCAAATAATTTAGAAATCTTGAAATTCTTCCACATAGCCCTCTAACCACCTGCTCTAAAGTAAAGGATTACTTCTTTCTGGGCATGAAACACAGCTGTTACTTGGAATTTCAATTTTTCACTCTCCTGTATTGTGTAAAATTTTTCCTGGATAGCATGCTTTTTTGTGCATGTATGTGTTTATCATTTATTTTTCTTGGGTACATTCTCTAGAACCTACCTTAGGCAGATTATATAAGAGCTAAATTATTGAGTCCTTTTTGAGATTGTATTTATACTCCCCTCACAATTGATTGGCATTTAGCCTGACTATAGTATTATAGGATGAAAATTATCTTTTCTTAGAATTTAGAGGAATCATTTCAAGGATTTCTAGGGGATGGGTTAGCATTGAGAGATGAATGACATTTTGATTTCCTATCATTTGGAATGAGCCAGTTTTCCACTCATACAACCTTTTGAATCTTTAAGAAATTCCTCTTTAGTTCCAGTGTGCTGAAGTTACACTGATATGCCTTGAGAGTCCACATCATATACAGTGATATGCCTCCGTGTGTTTTCTTTATTTTACTGGACATTCAATGGACACTTGACCTGAGGACTGGTGTCTTTCATATCTGAGGAGTTTCTTCTAAGATTTATTTGACACGATTCCCTTATTTTTATTGTTCTCTTTTCACTAGAGCTCATATTATTTGCAAGAACATAAACCTTTTTTTTCTACTGTCCAGAATTTTAAATGGTCAATTTGCTAAATCTTTGAGGAGACAAGCTATAGAATTAATAACTTTGATTATGGACAAGGATTTATATTAGAAAGCCTGGGAAAATAATCAAAGCATAAAATTATTAAGCTATGGATGAAATGTAAGATAATTATGCCAATGCTAAATAATTAATTTTAGAATCTAGAGATTACACAACATAAATGAAAATAAAAATATTATGTATATAAGTTATCATAATTAGGCTTTAAAGATACATGAAATGGAGAAATAAGAAATATAGATTTGGTCTCTGCCCCTAGTTCTTGAAACACTGTTTCTGAAACCTTTGTAATTCCCTGAGTAATAGTCATGATAGTAGCACCTTACACAGAACTCTTAAATCTCCTGAAATTTCCTGGGGGAATGGATAATCTTTTATTCTTATTAAACAACTCTTGCTGGGCTTCTGGATGGAGAAAGACCAAACATGATTAGAAATCTGGAACTTTCAGCACCACCGTCATTACTCCAAGAAAGAGGGATTGGAAACTGGAGACTGGCCATTCCTATGTGATGAAGCCTTTATTTAAAAAAAAAAAATCCTTCAATTATGAGGTTCAGAGAGCTTCCAGGTTGGGGAACAGTACATATGCTGGGAGGATGGTGTACCCCAAATTGGACACAGAAGTTCCTGAGCTCAGACCTTGCCCTGTATTCTTCTTCACATGACTGCTCATCTGTATCCTTCCTTCATTGTATCCTTTAGGTTAAACTGGTAGGTGTAAATAAGTCTTCTTTGAGTTCTTCGAGCCATTACCACAAATTATGAAACCTAGGAGGAGGATGTGGGAACCCTTGATTTATAGCCAGTTGATCAGAAGTACAAGTTAAAACCTTGGATTTATGACTGGCATCTGAAGTTGGAAAGAGGGCCCATATGAGAGAGGGCCCTTAACCCGTGAAGTCTGTGCTAACTCTGGGCAGTTAGTGTCATAACTGAATTGTAGGACACCTACTTGGCACTGAGTGACTTGGAGAATTGGCTGATGTGGGGAAAAACATACATTTGAGGTCAGAAGTGTTTGTAAGTAGAAGAAAGAACAGTTTCCCATCAGCAGCATGTGTCACTTCAGTCATGTCCACCTTGCAAACCTATGGATGTAGCCCGTCAGGCTCCTCTCCATGGGATTCTTCAGGCAAGAATACTGGAGTAGGTGGCCATTTCCTCCTCCAGGGGATCTTCCTGACCCAGGGATTGAGCCCACGTTTCCTGTGTCTCCTGCACTGTCACGCAGATCCTTTACCACTAGCACCACCGGGGAAGCCCCATCAGTAGCATTTCAGTTCAGTCAGTTCAGTCGCTCAGTCGTGTCCGACTTTTTGCAACCCCATGGACTGCAGCACGCCAGGCCTCCCTGTCCATCACCAACTCCCAGAGTTCACTCAAACCCATGTCCATTGAGTCAGTGATGCCATCCAACCATCTCATCCTCTGTCGTCCCCTTCTCCTCCTGCCTTCAAGCTTTCCCAGCATCAGGGTCTTTTCAAATGAGTCAGTTCTTCCCATCAGGTGGCCAAAGTACTGGAGTTTCAGCTTCAACACCAGTCCTTCCAATGAACACCCAGGACTGATCTCCTTTGGGATGGAATGGTTGAATCTCCTTGCAGTCCAAGGGACTCTCAAGAGTCTCCTCCAACACCACAGTTCAAAAGCATCAATTCTTCAGTGCTCAGCTTTCTTTATAGTCCAACTTTCACATCCATACATAACTACTGGAAAAACCGTAGCTTTGTCTAGATGGACATTTGTTGTCAAATTATGTCTCTGCTTTTTAAATATGCTGTCTAGGCTGGTCATAAATTTCCTTCCAAGGAGTAAGCATCTTTTAATTTCATGGCTGCAATCACCATCTGCAGTGATTTTTGGAGCCCCCCAAAATAAAGTCTCTCAGTTTCCATTGTTTCCCCATCTATTTGCCATGAAGTGACGGGACCAGGTGCCATGATCTTAGTTTTCTGAATGTTGAGTTTTAAGCCAACTTTTTCACTCTCCTCTTTCACTTTCATCAATAGCATATTTTGTTAGTAGAATATAGGACCAGAATATAGAATATATAACCTGCATAGAATATATAACCAGTAGAATATATAACCTGAATATTTTATCCAGTATTAGGCTAAGTTCCTTAAGTAACTGTTTGTCACTCAGTTGTGCCCAATTCTTTGTGACCCCATGGACTGTTGCCACCAGGCTTCTCTGTCCATGGGATTCTCCAGGCAAGAATACTGGAGTGGGTTGCCATTTCCTTCTCCAGGGGGTCTTCCCACCCCAGGGATCAAACCCGGATTGCCTGCATTGCAGGAAGATTCTTTACCATCTGAGCCACCAAGGAAGCCCTAAGTTCCTAGCAGATATCATTTACTTGAGTTAATATAGCCATTTTAAAGATGAGATCATTAGAGAAGTTTAGAGAATAATGGCTTGTGTCCATGGAATAAGCCACAGAACTACGGATGCCACCTAGGTCTGATGGCATAAAAGGTCTGTGCCCCACAAACTCCTGCCTCTATGATTTCTGCGTTGGCCGTTCAGTAGTATCTGTTATATGAGGATAGCCTTACGAGTAGAGTAATATTTCGTATGTCACTACATGACAGAACAGAAGTGGCCTAGTAATATTTTAAAACTTGCTCTAGTCATGAAATATAGTGTAAAAGAAGTATACTTTCGGAATGAGATATCTGAAGGAACTAATTGGAATAGCTTGGGCACTCGCCATCAGCCTGAGCCTTCAGACAGAGAAAGGTGAAGGTCTACCCTTTTTGCTCACACAGTTGATATTTCTTTTTTCCTTTCTTCCTTTCAACACATTTTCTTGAAATGCATATCCTATGCATTATGGGGGATATAAAATGAATCAGATGGTGGATTCTGCCCTCAAAGAACTTAAAGGGCTATGAACTATCAATTCTCATTATGAGGGTTCAGAGAAGGTGAAATGACTTCTGGCTGAGATTAATTTGAGAAAGTGTGTGGAACTGGGTGTGGAGAAAAGCAAACAGCTCCTTCCCTGTAGCAGAAGCACACAGAGCATGAAGGAAGAGTAGCAGGAAATTATGATTGAAAAGCAGTGTGGGCTCAGATGCCAAAAGCCCTAGTATGAAAAGTAAGGAATTTTGGCCTCATTTTGTGAGTCAAGGGCCTATATGCTTTTTGACTAAATACCTCCTATCAGTTAAAAAATAGTAAGAATAAAATCAGATGCATTAAAAATGTTTAGCAATCAGTAAAAAATAGACTCCTGCTGTGTGTACAGTGTACATAATAGAGGATATAGAGATAGCTGTAGCTGTCAATTGTGCTTGCTCAGTCACTCAGTCGTGTCCAACTCTTTGTGACCCTATGGGCTGTAGCCCACCAGGCTCCTCTGTCCACGGGATTTTCCAGGCAAGAATACTGGAGCAGGTTGACATTTCCTCTTTCAGTGGATCTTCCTGACCCAGGGATTAAACCCATATCTCCGGCATTGGTAGTTGGATTGTTTTACCACTGAGCCACCTGGGAAGCCCATAGCTGATATTTAGCTAATGTATATAGGCAAATATCCACTTAGAGTACGGTGAAACACTAAAAACAGTTACTTTAAATTCATATTTCAAAGAATCTTGATTGTTTTAGTACATACTTGGTAATTTCTCATGGTGTCATATTGAAAGTGAAAGCTGCTCAGTCATGTTCAACTCTTTCCGACCCCATGGACTGTAGTCCATGGGATTCTCAGGCCAGAATCCTGGACTGGGTGCCTTTCCCTTCTCCAGGGGATCTTCCCAACCCAGGGCTTGAACCCAGGTCTCCCGCATTGCAGGCGGATTCTTTACCAGCTGAGCCACAGGGGAAGCCCTTGTGTCATATTAGGGCATCCTTGTTTTTGTCTTGTAGCAAGCCTGACAAAACACCCATGAACAAAATGGAAAGAACCAACATCACACTTTTCATGTGTATTTACAATATTTATGATTCCTTCCACCTGCAACTTCTTTTTAGGTGTATCTCAGCCACCTTAATTTGTGAAAGTTCACGTGGTTAAAACAATAACATAATTGGTAACTCCGTGAAGTCTGGCACAGAGAAGCTGCATTAATAACGGTATGTCAACAGCAAAAACACAAATTAATAGAGGAGACTCTACTGTGGCCCTCTATCCAATATGCCACTTTCATTCTTTCCTCAAGACAGCTCTCAAATTGTACATGATATGTGATGTGCTGGAAAACAGACCCCACTTGTACACAGGCATTGTGTTTACATTATTAGTAAAGATTTGTTTCCTATTGGTAGATAAAAATAACACGGTTTACTGATTCTTCCGTGCCTCGGTTTACTGTCTTTCAAATATCTAGAGTGTACGTGTCTCTACTTTGAGGACTTCTGTAGGCAGAGATGAACCAGTGAGGAGTCTGTCACAGAAGACACAGTCGAGCTGTGGCTGAAACCGAGCCAGCTGACTGCAGAGTGTGCAGAAGTACTGAGCAGGAATATGGGAGTGGTACTGGTAGAGCCAGCTCGGGAGGACTGCATCCAAATCTAATGGTGGCTTTGGTTGTGGCTGTTTAGCCGCTAAGTCATGTCCGACTCTTAGGACCTTATGGACTGTAACCCACCAGATTCCTCTGTCCATGGGATTTCCCAGGCAAGAATACTGGAGTGGGTTGTTGTTTCCTTCCCCAGGGGATCTTCCTGACCCAGAGATCAAATCCACGTCTCCTGCACGTTGCAGATTCTTTACCACTGAGCCACCAGGGAAGCCCAAGATGGTTTGATTGGTATACAAAGAGATTGCTCATATCAAATGTCATCATTACAAGTAATGTTTCTATTTATTCTGATTTTTCCCATTGAGATTAAAAATAATCCTGAAGTATCAAAAAGATACAACTAACAATTTTGAAGTGAGATAAATAATAATATGATATCAAATCACTTCATATATGATGTTGACGATTCTCACAGATGGGTGTTATGAGCAAATGACAAGCTCTCTTTTTTTCAGTTGAGGTATAATTGATGTATAACATCAGTTATTATATGTATTATATGTATCAGTTTCAGGTGATATAATATTCAAATCAAATAATGATTTGATATTTGTATATACAGCAAAATGATCACCATAATCAGCCTAGTTACCATTCCTTACCATATGTAGTTACAATTTTTTTTTTCTTCTTGTGATGAGGACTTTTGAGATTTACTTTCTTAGTAACACTTAAATATATTTACAGTATTAGTAACTATATTCCTGTACATTATGTCCCCGTGTCTTATTTTATACCTGAAAGTTTGCACCTTTTGACAGCACTTCACCTCCCCGTGCCCTCTGCCCTCTGGGCCCTGCTGATCTGCTCTGTATCTCTGAGCTTGGCTGATTTGTTCTTTAGATGCCGCGTATAAGTGAAGTCATGCAGTATCTGTGTTTCTGTGTCTGATTTACTTAACTTAGCATAATGGCCTCAAGGCTCATCTGTGTTGTTGCAAATAGCAAGATTTCATTCTTTTTTTATGGCTGAATAGTATTTGAGTCGGATAAGGCGGTGTCACCCCACTCCAGTACTCTCGCCTGGAAAATCCCATGGACGGAGGAGCCTGGTAGGCTGCAGCCCACAGGGTCGCAAAGAGTCGGACATGACTGAAGTGACTTAGCAGCAGCAGCAGCAGTATTTGAGTATATAAAACACACCGTCTTTATCCATTATCCACTGATGGATACTAAGATTGCTTCCACGTCTTGGCTTTTGTAATCAGTGCTGTAGTAAACACAAGACTTAAGTTCTTAGATTATTTTTGCTAACTAAATACTAAGTTCAGTTATTCCTAGATGTAAGAATCTGTGTGCTGCCAAACACTACGAGAAAATACAGTCTTTTAAAAATAATAATTGTACAATGTCTCAATCTCTTATAATAAAATAGAGATTATTTGAATTACAATGAAAAGAATAGCTGGCAAATATAAACTTAAACCCGTAGTTCTTGAACTTTAGTGTGCATAATAATGACCAATAGGGCTCGTTAAATCCGAGAAGGCTCGGTCCCATACCCATGTTTCTAATTCAGCAAGCTGTGTGGAGGGGGAGAGGGGGAGAACTCTCCTTTCTAACACGCTTCCTGGTAACACTGACTTTGCTGGCCCAGAGACCACATTTTGAAAATGGCTGGTTTAAATTTATAAGGGTTCTGGAGGCAGGTGTTTTCTTTGTTGGCTAAGCCAGCAGTAACCACGCCCTTAGCCGTATCCCACACGCTTCCCATCTCTCCTCTCTCCCGTTTTCCTGGTTTCCGCCTTATTGTCACAAGATACCTGCTGTCATTGTCTGCATCACATGTCCATGCAACCGTCTCCAAAAGCGAGGGTATGATGTGCTTCTCCTCTATCATCTAAGAAAACCTTTCCTCATGACCTTCAACAGGCCTTTCCACTCTGTTCACATCAGCCAGGGTTTGACAAATTTTATTGCCTATTTTTAAGGAAAACTGGTGAAGGAAAATATCTGACATTTAGGCCCTTATATTTAAAAACCAACTTTCTCAGTCTAAAAGTAGAGAGGTAACCTTCCACAAGGTTACTACAGCCTTGCCTACCCAAGCTGCCTTCATATTAGCCCCAAGGGAACATTAAGCTGTAAAAAAGAAATTAAAAAATAAGACTGAGGTTTAAGGTAGTCTGTGTTCCGTTAGCCCATGCCCTAAGAACCCTCATTATGAAAATCAGTTTTCTAGAAAAAGCAAAGTGTATCTTGTATGAGACACATTCATAAAAGAAAGTGAAAAAAGTCTCAGTCTAATTAAATAAATGCTAATTTTGTAAATTAACCTCAAGCCTATGGAATAAAGCATCCTTAGTGTCCAAAAACTCAGGGCTACAGGATATAAGAATCATTACTGCTATTAAATGGCTTTACACAGTGTTTGGTACACTGGCTCACACCTAGGAATAAACCTAAGACACTTGATTGGCAATACTTCACTATATTTAACTCAAGATTTGGACTAAATTAAAGAAAATGGAGTGTTGCTCTCCAGGACTGACTATATAATTTGCAAATCCAGTGTTGTATAAAAATGCAAGCCGCTTGTTTGGTTTCTCAGTGGTAAAGAATTCGCCTGCCATACAGGAGACCTGGGTTCAATCCCTAGGTTAGGAAGATCCCCTGGAGAAGGAAATGTCAACCTACTCCAGTATTCTTGCTTGGGAAATCCCACTTACAAAGCATCCTGGTGGGCTAATGCCCATACAGTTACAAGAGTTGGATGACTTAGCAACTAAACCACCACTCCCTGTTTAAAAATCATTAAGAATTTCAAGACAGTGACAGTAGAACATTAAACCAAGCATGGAGCCCTCCTGAATGCCCTGACCTGTAAAGTGGCCAAGATGCTATCTCCTTCCTGAAATGCCTTGGAAAACTCCAGCTTCTTCTCACTTTCTTATGCATTTTCCTATTTGCCCCACTCAAGTAAGGGTGTGCGTGTGCATGCTCAGTTGTGAACAACTCTTTGCAACTCTATACAGGGTCCTTTGTCCATGGGATTCTCCAGGAAAGAGTACTGGAGTGAGTTGCCATTTCCTCCTCCAGAGGATCTTCCTGACCCAGGGATTGAACCCAGGTCTCCTGCATCTTTTGCATTGGCAGGCAGATTTTTTGCCACTGAGCCACTTGGGAAGCTGGGTCCAAGTAAGGGTAAGAAGCACTAATTGTGGCTTTGGGCTGTGAAATTTTAAATCATTATAATTAGACTCAAACTAATCTTTATTCATCAAAATAGGGACCATTATGATCAACACATTTTTTGCCAACAAGAAAGGCGTTTGTTTTTTTTTTTCTTCCTATGGTGTAAAAATCTGTTTGTGGATTCAATGAACCCTTGGAAAGTGTTTTCTGCCTCCTGCTGATTGTGGAAGCATTTTCCCTGAAAAAAGTTGTTGAGATGTTTGAAGAAGTGGTCGTCGGTTGGCGAGAGGTCAGGTGAATATGGCAGATGAGGCACAACTTCATAGCCCAATTTGTTCAACTTTTGAACACTGGTTGTGATTGTTTTTGGAGAACCGGGCCCGTTCTGTTGACCAAGACTGGCCACAGGGGTTGCAGTTTTCAGTGTATCTCGTTGGTTTGCTGAGCCCACTTCTCAGATGTCATGGTGTCACTGGGACTCCGAAAGCTATAGTGGATCAGGTGGGCGGCAGACCACCAAACACTGACCATGACCTTTTAATGATGCAGTTTTGGCTTTGGGACATGTTTTGGAGCTTCTTTTCAGTCCATCCACTGAGCTGATCATCTCTGGTTGTCATATAAAATCCCCTTTTCCTCAAACACCACAATCTGATTGAGAAATGGTTCGTTGTTGTTGCATAGAATAGGAGAAGACACTTTAAAACGATGACTTTTTGATATTTGGTCAGCTCATGAGGCACCCACTTATCAAGATTTTTCACCTTTCCAATTTGTTTCAAATACCAATGATCTTAGAATGGTTGATGTTGAATTTCGGCAACTTCTTGTGTGGTTATAAGAGGATCAGCTTCTATGGTTGCTCTTAATTGGCCATTGTCAATTTCTGAGGGCTGGTCACTTCACTCCTCATCCTCAAGGCTTTCATCTCCTTTGTAAAACTCCTTTAACCACCACTGTACCGTATGTTTGTTAGCAGCTCCGGGGTCAAATGCGTTGTTGATGTTGTGAACTGTCTCCGCTGCTTTATGACACATTTTGAACTCAAATAAAAAAATCACTTGAATTTCCTTTTTGTCTAAAATCACTTCTATAGTCTAAAATATATATATTTATATATATATATATATATATATATATACACACACACATATCAAATAATAGGTCATTAGCAAGAAACCATAAAGTGAGAAATGTGCATTAAAATGATGTATAACATAACCACATTTAAGAATGTATTCCAATATCAAACAGCAAAATTGGTCCACAATTATTTGTGCACCAACCTAATAAATCGTCCCACTCAGAAAATGCAGGTGACTTTGGTTTAAATAGTTGTATTTTTCCATCTCACTGTATACAGAGAAACATCTGAATGGACTGAGTGACCCATTCAGTAGAAAGATCTTGTCAGCTTGATATTACAGCACATATGTGTGTAGAAGGTGAACATTTTGGACCTAGAATCAAAGGGAAAAAAAATAAAACAGGTTTATTTGCATTTGAAATGTGAATATCAATGAGGGTCATCAGTTATGCTGAGAGTTATAGAGCAGGCTTTTAAAAGTTAAAGCTCTCCACCTCCATGTCAAGTTCAATGTAGGGGCAAACTTTATCAGTCTGGTGTCCTTGTAGCATCAAAGGAATATTCCTCGGTTCCCCTCTGTAGCACCAAGGAACAGGGCACGTTCTGCCTTTGTAAGGAAGATGAAATGCTGGCCTGATAAATCACCTGTCAATTGAATCGATGGAGATGATGTAGACACTTAATGTAGCTAAACTGAGAGAGGAGGAAGGCGCAAAAGGAAGAGGGATAGGAGAACAGGGAGTTGGCAACTACGCAAATAGCGCTCTTAGTAACTGGCTTTTTGCTTTAAGGAAAGGATGTATCACTGAGTTCTCCGAGATGTATTTTCTCTTCCTCCTGTCTCTTCCTTTAAAGTATCTTTTGTACAAGTTGCAATTTTCATATGCACTCAGCTTACTTGAATGGAGTAGGAAATGGCAACCCACTCTAGTATTCTTGCTTGGAAAATCCCATGGACAGAGGAGACTGGCAGGCTACAGTCCATGCAGTGGTGAAGAGTCTGACGTGACTGAGCACACACGCACACACACACACACACACACACACACCACACACAGCTGACTTGAAATCAGGTAACTCCTATACACCAGACCCGCTTTCCACTGTCTGCTTTTGAAGAATTAATGACACTGCCCTATTTTGGTACATACATTACCTCATAGTACCAAACACAGCATTTACTGTACCATCTGAATAGTTATGAGGATCAAATCCACTTAATGACTTCTTAGAATATAACACCAATATTGTAAGCTAATAGATGATCCTTTATTATGCTACTGTGACACTTCTAAGAGGTAATGGTTTTTGAATTTCTGAGATACTTTTGGGAATTAGGTCTGGAAAACTAGATTGCTGAGTGTAGCTCTTACCCTGTAACCAACAGCTTGGAAAGAGTAGAGCTATATTTTGTTCTTTGTTGAAAGTGGAGACTTTGGAACACTTGTCAGTCAGTGGTTTGAATGATTTATTTTTTTAAGGAGATACTCAAGAAACATTAGCTGAATGCTTACCACATGTAACAGAATCACACTGATTGTGTGGAAATGAACAAAAATAGTTATTTTCCTTAAAAAAGAATAATCTAGCTGGAAATAGTAACATAGAAAAAGTTATCATGATGCAAGAAAAAAAAAATGGCAAGTATAGCAACTTTGAAGTTAACCAAATTGTACAAGCTAAAGGATGGTTCCAGGCTAGGACTAAATAGCATAAACTATGCCAAAATCCTCCTTAACTCCAGAATGTATATCAAAATTAAGGAAAGAAGAGGAAACAAAATTGTCCTTTGGAAAAAATAAAAAAATCAAACATGATTGAATGAAAGATAAGCTACCAGTTAAGGAAAGCTTTATTACATTTAAAAATTACTGCACTGGTTTAAACTACTGATAAGAAAAATATGCACAGAAATATTAGTTAACCAATTTTTCAAAATTGTTTCAAAATTTCCAAACCAAAGAAAGGAAAATATATATATACATAGATACTTAGTATTTAAGTCATAAAATAATTTGCAGCTAAAGTAAAAAAAATATTTAAAGAAACATATTTCCACAAGGACTTATAAGTATTTGTAGTTTATAATGTAAGAGCGTGATCTTAAGAAAGTTACACCATCTAGAATCTTAGAGGCTTCTCTATATACTAACCCTCTTTACGTTGTGAAACTTTATGAAAGGGCCAATGTGTCTGTTGAGAGAATTACTTGTTTCTTATTCTGTAAACCTAAATTGGATTTAATCATCATTTCATATATAACACATCCCTTTCCCCTTCAGCCCCCCACCACACACACACTCTAAATTTAATTAAAATAACTGAAATGAAACTAGAGATAATTTGTTTTTTAAATAGACTGCCACATGCTCCATTTACATAAAACCCATTAGTCTGCATTAAATACAAATTAGCTGCTGATATGAATTAAATCACATATAAATAGTTCAGAATAGCCGCAGAACCAGGCATTTTAATTAATATAACAGTTAACCAGATTTATTTGTTGGGTAATCAAGACTCTTACTCATTTATTCTCCAGTACAATAGGCCAGGCGATACTGGCTGCCCTAGGACAGGGCCATCGTTTTATAGGAATACAAATCTAGGAGGAAGATGGATTAGATTCCCTGACTTCAAAGTGTGCAAATGCTCAAAGCACTCCAGTTTAGAAATTATGACATCTGAGAGGATGAATGCAGAATCCCCTCAAATAATTAACTCATACAAATTATTGATGACCTGAAATACCCTACTTGTGTTTTTCCTTCCATACTTAGTTCTAGATTAATTTGAAGCAAGATATTTTTTCAAGTATGAAATAAGTGTCTTTTGTTGCTATTCTTTATTTGACTAATTCATGCAGCACTAATAAGTATTTCATAGTGAAGAAGAACTTTCCAGACTAATTAGAATTTGGAATTTAGCAAAAGTGTCTGTTAGTCAAGACTCTTTTTGTTCCAAGTAATTGTGCCTCAAAATGACTCGCTGCACATAATTCACATAGATAGGTGTACAGAAATGAAACCCCACATGCTGACTTTAGGCACAGCTAGATCCAGGTCTCTAATTAGGTCACCAGAATGGCTATAGCTCTTACCATTTCTGAGAAATGCTTTTCTCTATAGCTTCCTTTCCCTTTCAGACTATGCTGTCATAGTGGAAACATGGCTGTCAGCTGCTCCAGGTTTAACACAAGCTCTCCACAGCCCCGATTTTTTCCCAATACTTTCAATGACTATCCCTCCAAATGAGACTTCTTTGCCTCAATCATGTATGCCTCTGTCTATGACAGTCACTGTGAAAAAGAGAACAGAATGCCCTGATTGGCTTGAGTTACATGCTCACCCCAGAATCTGGAGAAAGGACCAACCTCAACTGAATCATAAGAATTAAGAGTGTGTGTGTATGTAGGGGGAGATATTTTGATAAAATAGAAGGTTAATTGCATTCCTACAAAAATGATGGGGGAGGAATATTGATTCAATAAGTGCAGGAAGGAGCAGCTATCCATTACGGTATTGTAATCCTTGCTTTGATGCTAAATTGTCAGGCTTCTCCAGTCACCTCATTTAGGAACTGATTTATCAATCAGTAAAAAATCAAAGGTAGGCAATCAATATCTACCTGCAAAATCCCTGATGCAAGCAGCCACAGCTTGTAAATAGCAGCCATGGATATTCAGCAAATAAAGTACCTATATAGAAAGCCTTCATCAGCCTTAAATCATGCTCTTGGACATACAATCTTAAAATATCAATGCTACATTATGTGTGCATTCTAACTGAAGTCTAGAGAGGAGTAATGAGACAGGTTTAACTGACTGTAACAAAAAGTCCTGGGCCTTTGTAAAAGGAAAATACCACTTTAGTCATAATGTTAAAATTTTGACATAAAAAAAGCAGTGTCTCATATTATTAATAGCTGCTGAATCTAGGTAATTGCTTATATGTTCTAATGATTTCAGTAACAATATTTCATTCCAATTTTATCCTCTTCCTTTCAGTCTTAAGTGTTACGTAACATATGACAAATATTGACATACCAAAAAATAGGCATTCTTAACTTACTGCAAGACATGAATACCTCTGGTAACTTTATGAAGCTTATGAACAACACAGAACCCTTCTAAAAATATTAAGTTTTAAAAAGGTTATAGAATACAGAGGAGGCCAATTATACTGAAATATAATTATCTCAAAAAATTGACATTATAGTATTTGTTCTTCAATAACACATTAAATAAAAAGCAATACCATTGAATTATATAATACCTGATACTTTGAGATACTATAACTTTAATATGATGTGAAACTACCTAATATTTCAATTGGGTAAATTGTTACAAGAACTACTAATACTAATGTGGTCTGTGGCCTATAAGCACAATTGAAGGAAATGTAAATTTTAGCTCAAGGTTACTGAAAATAAAGATGTAAATTTTCCCATCCTCAAGCATGGAACTCTGCCAAAGGACATTTGGTCATGACTTGAGGAAAAAACTGCAAATCATTGTAATAAGGCATGCTATCCATCAGCTCTTGGACCCTTATTGCAATTTTCTTATTCATCTGTAGTTGATTCCCTGCCATATTTTCACAGTAGCAATTCTAAACTTTATTACCCATTTCTATCCCAACGTTTTTTTTTTTTTTTCCTCTGTGGTTAACTTTGCCTTCTACCTTTCTTAGAAAGTGAAAGCAAGTTGTCTCTAGTTTCCTTCTTCTCTATCCTAAAATGATCTGGATTTTGGTGTTTACTCTTTTCTTTAAGAGTCTTACAGATTACAGAAAAATGCACGCCTGCCAGTTAATTGGTGCTTAATGAGAGAACCAAGGAATATAAAGAAAAGAAGAAACCATTCTAGCCACACTGTTAGTTAGAACTTGTAAAGAAAGAAAGATGCTATTAAGGACAAGAGAGGAGCTCTAGCGTCCGCTCCCTTGCTTGAAATTCGGTCCTGAGTACGCAGGGCCTCGTTTTCTCGTGTTAAAGATAATAAGAGTGGGCCCACAGTGTGAAACTGGGATAATTCATTTATTCAAAGATGGAAGATGAGAGAAATGGCATAAGCCAACTCTATTAGTCACCATGAAAGACAAGAAAGAGAAACCATTTGGAGGATTTAGAGTGAACCCCACAAAGGAGATGGGCTTCTCCCATCCAGCACCCCATCTCTCTCTGGGTGTACCCCTAGGTGACACAGAAGCCGTGGGTGCACCTCTTCCTTCCTCATCTTGACTTTGAGGGACATAGTTCCACAGTCATGAGAGTATTTATGTTTATTTAGAAAAAATTTTTAACAGAATATTCATTTTATCATGAAAGAGAATGAATTTGCTTTATGGCCATTTTTGCTGAGATATATGTACTCACCAAGCAAAACCCCTAGGGAGGTTTGAGGCTTTTCTTTCCCCTGAAGGGAAAAAGAGTTGAATATTGTGAATTATGATTACCACATGACCACGTGACTCTCTTGTTACCCAATTCCTTTGATTTGTAAAGACAAAAACACAAGAAATCCTGATAATTTGTCACTGTTCTGGCCAAAGGTTACTTGTACAAATAGAAGATTTTTAGATGCAAGTAACTGGAGAGAAAAGTTTATCCTATTTAGGAGAGCTGTTTAGCCCAAGAATACTGGAATGGGTAGCGTCTTCCTTCTCCAGCGGATTTTCCTGACCCAGGAATCAAGTTGGGGTCTCCTGCATTTCAAGCAGATTCTTTACCAGCTGAGCTACCAGGGGAGCCCCTGTCCCATGTGATGTATCTTTTATTCGAAGATCTGTTTGTCTTAAGTGTTTGAGCCTGCTGCTGCTGCAGCTAAGTCGCTTCAGTCGTGTCCGACTCTGTGCGACCCCATAGATGGCAGCCCACCAGTCTCCCCCGTCCCTGGGATTCTCCAAGCAAGAACACTGGAGTGGGTTGCCATTTCCTTCTCCAACGCATGAAAGTGAAAAGTGCAAGTGAAATCGCTCAGTCATGTCCGACTCTTCATGACCCCATGGACCGCAGCCTACCAGGCTCCTCCGTCCATGGGATTTTCCAGGCAAGAGTACGGAGTGGGGTGCCATTGCCTTCTCTGTTGAGCCTACTATGGGAGAAAGACTATACGAGGTTTTTTTTTTCTGTAGAAATACTGAGTGTGGTAACACAACTTAGGCTTACTTCTTAATTAAAGTTGGTACCACCTGCTTTGCCAATGGATGCTTGAGGTTTAGCCTTCAGAGCCCCAGAGTCCTGCCGTTGAGATGACTCAGCTATTCCTGGGTCTGCTGCTGCTGCTCCCAATAACATTAGTCTAACCTCCGTGTCTCTATTTCATGACTCTTCCTTGTTTCTTGATCTACCACCTGCCAGATTTTACTGCCTTCTTTTTCTTCTCACCCTGTGGATTCTGCGGGCTGGTTCCATACCACCTTCTTTCGATGTAAGTCCCATTTTTGTTGCCAGCTGCTGCATCTGTCAATATCTCCCATGGAAACCCTTCAAGGGAATGGTGTGTTGGGTCAGTGAGTCACACTCAGTTTAGGGAGCATTTGCTTGTTAGAGCTCTGGGGCCAAGCCACCTCGCTGTCTTCCAAGATGGTTTTGGAGTCAAATTGCTGATCCAGTCATCAGTTCCCAGAGTGGCACAAAGCAGAGCAACCAGAGCATGAGGAGCTGCCAGAGATGGATAAGGGGTTAACACAGCTGCTAGATATGTATATTTTCTGACAATTTCATGGGACAAAGTTTGCCCTGTCCTCTAGAGTTCAGCTTTTCCCTGCCCACAGTTGGATGAGTTTAGGCCTCCCCAAATACTTGAAATTAAAAAGACTTTTTAATTTGAAAAGTTCTCCTTTGAAATTAAAAAGACTTCTTTCCCCTATGTGTTCCTTACATGGGTCCCTTCTAAGAGCTCATATCACTCATTCTTTTTCAGCTCAGTTCTTTCAATGTTGCTGCTGAGTCACCCTGATGAGAAAACATGGCAGCTTTGCAAACTAAACAGATTAGGTATTAAACTGGCAATTTGTTTTTATTGTTTATTTGTGTGTATTTATTCTTAATCTCTGAACAATTACTCACATCCCATTTAAGTTCTCTAAACGTTTCTCCTTGGTGCTGTGCTTTCTCTGGGTTTAAAACTCCTGAGAAGACTGAAATCCATTACAACTAGAGACTCTCGCGTAATCATCATTTTTATCTTCCAGTCTCTGATATTGTATCAGACGCAGGGAATATTTGCTATAAGTATCTCATGAATG
Source organism: Bos indicus (assembly GCF_029378745.1). Lineage (NCBI taxonomy): Eukaryota > Metazoa > Chordata > Mammalia > Artiodactyla > Bovidae > Bos > Bos indicus. The sequence continues at coordinate 105,733,185 of NC_091766.1, forward strand.
GAAATAAGCCCAAGCAAAATGAATTAGGATGGAAGTCTGCTGGTAGAACAATAACAAAGCCAATACAAGTAACTGTCTGCAGTTTGGGATGATCCAGCTAAGTGGCGCACATCCGCTTAGCTGCAGGCTCTCTGTCTTTTCAGAGGTCGAATTGTAAGTTCACCTATGCAAATGTTTGTGTTTCCATATGTCATCAGTTCTTGGACATAGACTTTCTCCATCACTACTTTCTATACAAGGCTAGGCTAGGCTAGGCTAAGTCACTTCAGTCGTGTCCGACTCTGTGCGACCCCATAGATGGCAGCCCACCAGGCTCCCCCATCCCTGGGATTCTCCAGGCAAGAACACTGGAGTGGGTTGCCATTTCCTTCTCCAATGCATGAAAGTGAAAAGTGAAAGGGAAGTCGCTCAGTCGTGTCCGACCCTCAGCAACCCCATGGACTGCAGCCTTCCAGGCTCCTCCATCCATGGGATTTTCCAGGCAAGAGTACTGGAGTGGGGTGCCTAGAAAGTTTGCATACTTTCTATACAAAGTATGTTGGAAATATATTTGGTGTAAAAGAGAATCATTCCTTTTTACCTGGCTAAAATAAATTCTACCTGTGGGTAAGGTCATTGTAATTTTTAGATACGGATCAGGGACATCTAATTGTGGGGTGTGTGTGTGTGTGTGCATGTAGATGTACATGAATAAGCAAAAAAAGGCAAAGATTGGAAGTACTAAAAAAAGTGAATGTAAGATTGGCCCAGAATAATAAGTTAGTTTCTTTTCTTTGGTGCTTACATATGTACTATGCGATGCTAGATCCACATGTTTTCCGCTGTGTGTGAGCATTAGTTAGGTCGCAGTATCAATAAGGGGATAGATGTAGGCATCGGTGCCTAGAAAACTCCATCCCTTCACAGTCAGCTGACCTTATGAGTTGGAAGGAAATCAGTCCAGTTACATAAAACATTGGCAGAGCATGTAATAACTGAAGTGGCACTAATAGTGAAATACAGCAAATGCTCCAAGTCCTTTAATAGCAAAAGGAGGTCAAGCTTCCAGATGTTTCCACTGATTCATAAATAATTGACTACCATTACTGTTACACTGCATTGCAATGGAGGTAGACCATGGGGCTGGTATTAGTTTGAGTAGTATAAAATAGCTCAACTGGTATTTAAGAAAAACGTTAAGTCAACTTAAATATCATTTATTTATAATGTCCTTAGCATCCACTTTCCAGCCAATGTAGTATTTAGATAGTAAAGGCTTTCAAGTAATAAAATTATTAAGTAAGTGGAAAATCACAAGTTATCTCTTGATCCCAAAGATCTCTTGATCTGAACATTGCAGTTCTTGTTGAAAATGTTTATTCTGTTAGCAATACTGATAAAATCCACACACAGTACCTGTAGCCCCTCCCTGTGGCTTGGATTTATTTGCTGTATGTCTTCCCTTGGCTTTTTTAATCTAGTTGTTGTTCAAAAGTCTCTGGAAACAAAAGCAAAAAAAAAGAAAAGCATTTTCTTTTCAATAGACTAACTGCCATTGACTTTTAAAAAATCCGTGCTCCACTAAACTACCCTGCCTTAGAATTTATCTGTCACACCCCTGACCACATCCTTCTCCAGCCAAGCCTTAATTAGCATTTTTATACTTTCTCTGCAAAGATGCAGTAAAGATTGATAGCAGTTGCCTAGATAGCTATTTTATATTGAGTGGTCAAGAAAACCTGCATTAACGTGAAGACATTTAAGCTGATATCTGTGTGATTAGAAGTCATGCAAGAGCAAGGAAGAAGCAGAGGTCCCTAAGGAAAGAGCAATTTCACCATGATCAAGGAGCAGATGGAAATCCAGGGTGGCTCAAGAGCAGTGACTGAGTGTCAAGTGGCAGGAAATTGGGACAGGGTGTGTGCGAGCCAACCATGAAGAGCTTGGAAAGCCAGAGCGAGGTGTTCAAAACGCACTTCACAGGTGATGGGAAAGCACTGCGAATCTAATGCAGTGGAATGAGAAGAAATTATACATGTATATATATATATATTTAAAATATTCTACTGCTCAGTAGAGAATCGATTGTGTAAGAGTAGAAGTAGGGGCAACTTCTTAGCAGCGTACTGTGGGAACTCAGGTTGAAGACGAAGGGGTCTTGAACTCGAATATATGAAATAAAAGTAAATGGATTCCAGATACACACACACGTACACACACATATAAGAGATATAATCTCATTTCTGATTAGCTAGCCATGAGAATAGGGAAAGAGGAAGGAAGGATTACAATATGCAGTATTTGGCTTCAGCAGCTTAGAGGACGAGGATGTTGCAGTCCCTGTTTCCATTTGAGTCCAAAAGCAAGGGAAAAAAAAAGAAACACATGTCCCCATCAAGGCAGTCAAGCAGGAGGGGATTCCCTCACACTCAAAGGCATATCAGCCTTTGCATTCTGTTCAGGCCTTCAACTGACTGGATGAGGCCCCCTCACGTTAGAAAGAACAGCCTGCTTCACTCAGTTTACCAATTCCTATCTCAATTTCATCTAGAAATACCGTCACAGACACACCCAGATAATATTTCACTACATATGTCTGGGCGCCCTATGGCCCAGGCAAGTTGACATGTAAAATTAACCATCACAACAGCTCCATATTCATTTCTCATGCCTTTTATTTTGTTACTATAGGTTCAAGGAAGATGGTTCTCTCTGAGGGTATATATTCCGCAGATGTACTGCGTACAATTCTGATTACCTAGTTAAGAACAGCTCTCATGTAAATAATCAGTAAAGATTTCACCCATCCTCTTTCACCTTCCTTTGGTTATTTTCACAGTGGCTATTTGTAATAGGGGAGGTGAGTATAGCCAGGACTCTAAGGACAACGCTTCCCAGTGTCTGAGAAGACACCAGCACCAGGATACCTAAAATTTGACCGAGTTCTGCTAATTCAGTTCAGTCAGTTCAGTCCAGTCGCTCAGTCATGTCCAACTCTTTGCAACCCCATGGACCGCAGCACGCCAGGCCTCCCTGTCCATCACTGTCTCGCAGAGCTTGCTCAAACACATGTCCATTGAGTCAGTGATCCATCCAACCATCTCATCCTCCGTCTGCCCCTTCTCCCGCCCTCAATCTTTCCCAGCATCAGGGTCTTTTCCAATGAGTCAGCTCTTCGCATCAGGTGGCCAAAGTATTGGAGTTTCAGCTTCAGCATCAGTCCTTCCAGTGAATATTCAGGACTGTTCTTCTAATTAGGTGGTAAGTTTATGGAAATGAGTTCATAAATGAAATGTGGACCCATGTTTATTTATGCTGGTTCTGCATTGTGGACATATATAGTGGTGCTTGTGATTAGTTATTCTACCCTGTGGCTATTTAACTGGTCACCTGCATATACAATCAGCGTGTGTGTGTGTGTCTGTGTTGCAGCTGGCTGAACTCTCCCATTGCCTCTTCAGTTGGGGAGTAAGCATCATTATGCGGGAAAGTTCAAGTGAGAGATTCTGAAACTGCCTACTGAACCCACTTTGCCTTGGCAAAAATGGTAAATTGAAAGCAATAGAGCATCTCAGGAGGAGTAGTGTTGCAAAGATCAGTGCCACTCTCAAGCCCTGATTGGATTCAAGGATGTTTCCCACCATGCCATGCGCGTGGCAAATGACAGTGGCCTACTGGAAACCTCGCCAGATGGCGCTCCCAATCTCGGCTGCACGCTGAAGGTGTTCTCACTGGAGCAGGTCCGCAGCCTCTGTCTTTTAGGAGGCTATTGACCCGGTGGCAAAGGCTTTCTTCTTTAACCCAAACACGAGAGAAGCAAAAATCAATTTGCATCCACATGGCAGTCATAGAAGTTCAGATTCAACGTATTGTCCCAGAGCTATTTTATCTTTCCTGTGTGTTTAATAGAAATACAGTCACAGGGACAAGATCATCTTTACATTCTACAGAATGTCAGCTAGTCCACTATATTTATGAAATCAAACAAATTAGATCTGGCAAGAAGGAAGCAAAAAAATACTCTGGACACCCTAATAAAACACATCCATATCAGTGAGAGGGAAATAAACTCTCAAAAGGCCCAGGGGACTGCCACATGATAAAAGATTTTAGGGTCCAGTGTCTGGTAAGCAAAAAATAGCAGTTGTTCTACTTTGCCCTTCCTACACTTCCTACTAATAAAAAAGAAACAGAGATTGGTGGGCTTCATTAGATTTTGAAAGAAAAACACATTTTGTAGAATAAAGACATGCCTTAGATTCAAGGAATAAAATCAGCAGATTGTTATGACTAGATCCTGGTCCCTGTCCAAACATTGAATCACAAGTTACCATGAAAGCTTTAGGGTCAATCAACTCTCCACTTCCCAGCCTTATTCTCTGCATTCTCCTGCTGAATATTCTCATTTCCATCAGATACGTGTTTCCCAGGCCCTGATGGAATATACGGATGCTAAGCTTCCTTAAGCAAATCGTTTTGATACAGCAATGGCTGTGCTTCTCAATGTGGCTGTGCTGATAGATATGACCTGCCTAAAAGGCAGAGGAACCAGAGATCAAATTGCCAACATCCGCTGGATCATGGAAAAAGCAAGAGAGTTCCAGAAAAACATCTATTTCTGCTTTATTGACTATACCAAAGCCTTTGACTATGTGGATCCCAATAAACTGTGGAAAAATCTGAAAGAGATGGGAATACCAGACCACCTTGATCTGCCTCTTGAGAAAGTTGTATGCAGGTCAGGAAGCAACAATTAGAACTGGACATGGAACAACAGACTGGTTCCAAATAGGAAAAGGAGTATGTCAAGGCTGTATATTGTCACCCTGCTTATTCAACTTATATGCAGAGTACATCATGAGAAATGCTGGACTGGAAGAAGCACAAGCTGGAATCAAGATTGCCAGGAGAGGAGGAGGAGCTAAGATGGCGGAGGAGTAGGATGGGGAGAACACTTTCTCCCCCACAAATTCATCAAAAGAACATTTAAACGCCGAGTAAATTCCACAAAACAACTTCTGAATGCCGGCAGAGGACATCAGGCACCCAGAAAAGCAACCCCAGTCTTCGAAAGGAGGTAGGAAAAAATATAAAAGACAAAAAAAGGGACAAAAGAGGGAGGGACAGAGTTCGTCCCCGGAAGGGAGTCTTAAAAAGAGAGAAGTTTCCAAACACCAGGAAACCTTCTTACTGCCGAATCTGTGTCGAGCCTTGAAAGCACAGAGGGCAACATAACAGGGAGGAAAAATAAATAATTAAAACCCGCACATTGCAAGCCCTACGGTAACTCCCGCAGCGGAGAAGCAGCGCAGACGCCTGCATCCGCCATTAGCAAGCGGGGGCTGGGCAGGGAGGCGCAGCGCGTGCTGCATCGCAAGAATCTGGCCTGAATATCCCGAGCGCTACCTGAGCGAAATAATTTGGGCTAGCAAACCAGACTGTGGGATATCTACCACGCAAAAAGCCAGCCCTAACCTATGACACCGCCAGGCCCACGCGCGGAACAAAGGACTGAACAGAGATAGCCGGCGGCAGACCTTCCCCCTCCGGTGACAGGCAGCCAGAGCCAGAAGGGGACAATCGCAGCCCCAGAGAGACATTATCTATAAAACTGTAAGCAGGCTTCTTTGCTAACTAAAACTTCTTGGGGGTCTGGACGGTCAACATCTGCCTGAGAAGGTGTGCCGGTGCACAACTAGATAACCGAGCGGCTGGGAGGCGATAAGTCGGAGCAATTGCACGCGCAAAACACCTCATCACCTGAGCTGCTCGGATCTGGGAAGGGCACAAAACGCAGGCCCAACCAAGAGTCTGCACCTCTAAGGACTACCCGAGTGCCTGAACCTGAGCGGCTTGGACCTGGGAAGTACAGGCAGCCCAGGGCCAGCTGCGGATGGTTCCCGGCAGAGCAACCTAGAGCCTGAGCAGCGTGGGCAGAGAGGCTACACGCGCCGTGAACTGGGGGCAGAACCAATGTGGCTGAGGCACTACGAGCACACACCAGTGTTATTTGTTTGCAGCATCCCTCCCTACCTCCCCTCAGCGCGACTGAACAAGTGAGCTTAAAAAAAAAGAAAAAGAAAAAGTGTCCTCCACCGTCCCCTTTGTGTCAGGGCTGAAACCAGACACTGAAAAGACCAGCAAACAGAAGAAGCTGTAACAGAGGGAACTGCCTTGGAAGCTACAGGCAATAGATTAAAACCCTGTGGTTACTACCACTTACATAGGAAGGGGCCGATAGATCTTGAGAAATATAAGTCAGACCAAGGAAATAGCCAAAAATGAACTGAACCCACAATACTCACAACAAAACTGGGGAAAGTCCTAGATATATTTTTACTATTTGTACGATCATTCTTTCTTTTTTTTTTAATTAAAAAAATTTTTAAGTCCTCTATTATTCCTTTAATTTCCACTTTTATAACCGATTACTTTGCAAAAAAAAAAAAAAAAAAAAAAGAAGACCCGGTTTTTTTTAAAGCAAACTTCATATATATTTTTTTTTATAATTTTTTGACCTTTTTTTTCTTCTTTTCTTTAACATTGTATTTTTGAAATTCCAAACTCTACTCTAGATTTTTAATTTTAGCTTTTTAGTATTTGTTATCAATTTTGTACCTATAGTTTTTTTTTGTTTGTTTTTGTTTTTATATAATTTCTGTGACCTTTTTTTATTTTTTCTTTTCTTTTTCTCTGTTTCTTTCTCTTCTTCTTTTAAATAACCTTGTATATCTGAAATTCCAAACTCTAGATTTTTAATTTATGCTTTTTGGTATTTGTTATCAATTTTGTACCTGTATTTTTTTTAATAATTTATGCAACTTTGTTTGTTCTTGTTTGTTTGTTTTTTCTCTTTCTTTCTTTTTCTTCTTTTTTTAACATTGTATTTTTGAAATTCCAAACTCTACTCTAGATTTTTAACTTTTGCTTTTTGGTATTAGTTATCAATTTTGTACCTGTATTTTCTTTATAATTTTTGCGACCTTGTTTGTTTTTGTTTCTTCGTTTTTTCTCTCTTTCTTTTCCTTCTTCTTTTCTTTAACATCGTATTTTTGAAATTCCAAACTCTAGATTTTTAGTTTTTGCTTTTATGTATTTGTTACCAATTTTGTACCTTTAAGAACCCAATCTTCAGTACCCATTTTTCACTAGGGAGCGAGATTACTGGCTTGACTGCTCTCTCTCCCTTTGGACTCTCCTTTTTCTCCACTAGGTCACCTGTGTCTCCTCCCTAACCCCTCTCTACTCTACCCAACTCTGTGAATTTCTGTGTGTTCCAGACAGTGGAGAACACTTAGGGAACTGATTACTGGCTGGATCTGTCTCCCTCCTTTTCATTCCCCCCATTTATCCTCCTGGCCACCCCTGCCACCTTCCTCCTTCTTCTCTTCTCTGTATAACTCTGTGAACAACTCTGAGCGGTCCAGTTGTGGAGTGCACATAAGGAAGAGATTACTGAATAGCCCACTCTCTCCTCTGTTGATTCCACCTCATCTCATTCGGGTCACCTCTAACTCCCTCCTCACTCTTCTCTTCACCATATAACACTGTAAACCTCTCTGGGTGAAACAAGTTTCAGGGGAAGACATACCAAGCAAATTCTCCAGCAGCAAGGAACACAGCCCTGAGCTCCAAGATACAGGCAGCCCAAAGTCACCCCAAAACCATAGACATCCCATAACTCATTACTGGACATTTAATTGCACTCCAGAGAGAAGAAATACAGCTCCACCCACCAGAACACCGACACAAGCTTCCCTAACCAAGAAACCTTGACAAGCCACCTGTACAAACGCACACAGAGCGAGGAAACGCCACAATAAAGAGAACTCCACATACTGCCAGAATACAGAAAGGACACCCCAAACTCAGCAATTTAAACAAGATGAAGAGACAGAGGAATACCCAGCAGATAAAGGAACAGGATAAATGTCCACCAAACCAAACAAAAGAGGAAGAGATAGGGAATCTACCTGATAAAGAATTCCAAATAATGATAGTGAAATTGATCCAAAATCTTGAAATCAAAATGGAGTCACAGATAAATAGCTTGGAGACAAAGATTGAGAAGATGCAAGAAAGGTTTAACAAGGACCTAGAAGAAATAAAAAAGAGTCAATATAAAATGAATAATGCAATAAATGAAATTAAAAACACTCTGGAGGCAACAAATAGTAGAATAACAGAGGCAGAAGATAGGATTAGTGAATTAGAAGATAGAATGGTAGAAATAAATGAATCAGAGAGGATAAAAGAAAAACGAATTAAAAGAAATGAGGACAATCTCAGAGACCTCCAGGACAATATTAAACGCTACAACATTCGAATCATAGGGGTCCCAGAAGAAGAACACAAAAAGAAAGACCATGAGAAAATACTTGAAGAGATAATAGTTGAAAACTTCCCTAAAATGGGGAAGGAAATAATCACCCAAGTCCAAGAAACCCAGAGAGTCCCAAACAGGATAAACCGAAGGCAAAACACCCCAAGACACATATTAATCAAATTAACAAAGATCAAACACAAAGAACAAATATTAAAAGCAGCAAGAGAAAAACAACAAATAACACACAAGGGAATTCCCATAAGGATAACAGCTGATCTTTCAATAGAAACTCTTCAAGCCAGGAGGGAATGGCAAGACATACTTAAAGTGATGAAAGAAAATAACCTACAGCACAGATGATTGTACCCAGCAAGGATCTCATTCAAATATGAAGGAGAAATCAAAAGCTTCTCAGACAAGCAAAAGCTGAGAGAATTTAGCACCACCAAACCAGCTCTCCAACAAATACTAAAGGATATTCTCTAGACAGGAAACACAAAAACAGTGTATAAACTCGAACCCAAAACAATAAAGTAAATGGCAACGGGATCATACTTATCAGTAATTACCTTAAATGTAAACGGGTTGAATGCCCCAACCAAAAGACAAAGACTGGCCGAATGGATACAAAAACAAGACCCCTACATATGTTGTCTACAAGAGACCCACTTCAAAACAGAGGACACATACAGACTGAAAGTGAAGGGCTGGAAAAAGATTTTCCATGCAAATAGGGACCAAAAGAAAGCAGGAGTAGCAATACTTATATCAGATAAAATAGACTTTAAAACAAAGGCTGTGAAAAGAGACAAAGATGGTCACTACATAATGATCAAAGGGTCAATCCAAGAAGAAGATATAACAATTATAAATATATATGCACCCAACACGGGAGTGCCACAATATGTAAGACAAATGCTAACAAGTATGAAAGGAGAAATTAACAATAACACAATAATAGTGGGAGACTTTAATACCCCACTCACACCTATGAATAGATCAACTAAACAGAAAATTAACAAGGAAACACAAACATTAAATGATACAATAGACCAGTTAGACCTAATTGATATCTATAGGACATTTCATCCCAAAACAATGAATTTCAACTTTTTCTCAAGCGCACATGGAACCTTCTCCAGGATAGATCATATCCTCAGCCATAAATCTAGCCTTGGTAAATTCAAAAAAATAGAAATAATTCCAAGCATCTTTTCTGACCACAATGCAGTAAGATTAGATCTCAATTACAGGAGAAAAACTATTAAAAATTCCAACATATGGAGGATGAACAACACACTGCTGAATAACCAACAAATCACAGAAGAAATCAAAACAGAAACCAAAATTTGCATAGAAACGAATGAAAATGAAAACACAACAACCCAAAACCTGTGGGACACTTTAAAAGCAGTCCTAAGGGGAAAGTTCATAGCAATACAGGCATACCTCAAGAAACAAGAAAAAAGTCAAATAAATAACCTAACCCTACACCTAAAGCAACTAGAAAAGGAAGAAATGAAGAACCCCAGGGTTAGTAGAAGGAAAGAAATCTTAAAAATTAGGGCAGAAATAAATGCAAAAGAAACAAAAGAGACCATAGCAAAAATCAACAAAGCCAAAAGCTGGTTCTTTGAAAGGATAAATAAAATTGACAAACCATTAGCCAGACTCATCAAGAAACAAAGGGAGAAAAATCAAATCAACAAAATTAGAAATGAAAATGGAGAGATCACAACAGACGACACAGAAATACAAAGGATCATAAGAGACTACTATCAACAATTATATGCCAATAAAATGGACAACATGGAAGAAATGGACAAATTCTTAGAAAAGTACAACTTTCCAAAACTGGACGAGGAAGAAATAGAAAATCTTAACAGACCCATCACAAGCGCGGAAATTGAAACTGTAATCAAAAATCTTCCAGCAAACAAAAGCCCAGGTCCAGATGCCTTCACAGCTGAATTCTACCAAAAATTTAGAGAAGAGCTAACATCTATCCTGCTCAAACACTTCCAGAAATTGCAGAGGAAGGTAAACTTCCAAACTCATTCTATGAGGCCACCATCACCCTAATACCAAAACCTGACAAAGATCCCACAAAAAAAAAAAAAAAAACTACAGGCCAATATCACTGATGAACATAGATGCAAAAATCCTTAACAAAATTCTAGCAAACAGAATCCAACAACACATTAAAAAGATCATACACCATGACCAAGTGGGCTTTATCCCAGGGATGCAAGGATTCTTCAATATCCACAAATCAATCAATGTTATATATCACATTAACAAATTGAAAAATAAAAACCATATGATTATCTCAATAGATGCAGAGAAAGCCTTTGATAAAATTCAACATCCATTTATGATAAGAACTCTCCAGAAAGCAGGAATAGAAGGAACATACCTCAACATAATAAAAGCTATATATGACAAACCCACAGCAAACATTATCCTCAATGGTGAAAAATTGGAAGCATTTCCTCTAAAGTCAGGAATAATACAAGGGTGCCCACTTTCACCATTACTATTCAACATAGTTTTGGAAGTTTTGGCCACAGCAATCAGAGCAGAAAAAGAAATAAAAGGAATCCAAATTGGAAAAGAAGAAGTAAAACTCTCACTGTTTGCAGATGACATGATCCTCTACATAGAAAACCTTAAAGACTCCACCAGAAAATTACTAGAACTAATCAATGATTATAGTAAAGTTGCAGGATATAAAATCAACACACAGAAATCCCTTGCATTCCTATACACTAATAATGAGAAAACAGAAAGAGAAGTTAAGGAAACAATTTCATTCACCATTGCAACGGAAAGAATAAAATACTTAGGAATATATCTACCTAAAGAAACTAAAGACCTATATATAGAAAACTATAAAACACTGGTGAAAGAAATCAAAGAGGACACTCATAGATGGAGAAATATACCATGTTCATGGATTGGAAGAATCAATATAGTGAAAATGAGTATACTACCCAAAGCAATTTATAAATTCAATGCAATCCCTATCAAGCTACCAACGGTATTCTTCACAGAGCTAGAACAAATAATTTCACAATTTGTATGGAAATACAAAAAACCTCGAATAGCCAAAGCTATCTTGAGAAAGAAGAATGGAACTGGAGGAATCAACCTACCTGACTTCAGGCTCTACTACAAAGCCACAGTCATCAAGACAGTATGGTACTGGCGCAAAGACAGAAATATTGATCAATGGAACAAAATAGAAAGCCCAGAGATAAATCCATGCACGTATGGACACCTTATCTTTGACAAAGGAGGCAAGAATATACAATGGATTAAAGACAATCTCTTTAACAAGTGGTGCTGGGAAAACTGGTCAACCACTTGTAAAAGAATGAAACTAGGACACTTTCTAACACCATACACAAAAATAAACTCAAAATGGATTAAAGATCTCAATGTAAGACCAGAAACTATAAAACTCCTAGAGGAGAACATAGGCAAAACACTCTCTGACATACATCACAGCAGGACCCACCTCCCAGAATATTGGAAATAAAAGAAAAAATAAACAAATGGGACCTAATTAAACTTAAAAGCTTCTGCACAACAAAGGAAACTATTAGCAAGGTGAAAAGGCAGCCTTCAGAATGGGAGAAAATAATAGCAAATGAAGCAACAGACAAACAACTAATCTCAAAAATATACAAGCGACTCCTACAGCTCAACTCCAGAAAAATAAATGACCCAGTCAAAAAATGGGCCAAAGAACTAAATAGACATTTCTCCAAAGAAGACATACAGATGGCTAACAAACACATGAAAAGATGCTCAACATCACTCATTATCAGAGAAATGCAAATCAAAACCACTATGAGGTACCATTTCATGCCAGTCAGAATGGCTGCAATCCATAAGTCTACAAGCAATAAATGCTGGAGAGGGTGTGGAGAAAAGGGAACCCTCTTACACTGTTGGTGGGAATGCAAACTAGTACAGCCACTATGGAGAACAGTGTGGAGATTCCTTAAAAAACTGGAAATAGAACTGCCTTATGATACAGCAATCCCACTGCTGGGCATACACACTGAGGAAACCAGAAGGGAAAGAGACACGTGTACCCCAATGTTCATCGCAGCACCGTTTATAATAGCCAGGACATGGAAGCAACCTAGATGCCCATCAGTAGATGAATGGATAAGAAAGCTGTGGTACATATACACAATGGAGTATTACTCAGCCATTAAAAAGAATACATTTGAATCAGTTCTAATGAGATGGATGAAACCAGAACCTAATATACAGAGTGAAGTAAGCCAGAAAGAAAAACACCAATACAGTATACTAACACATATATATGGAATTTATAAAAATGGTAACAATAACCCTGTGTACGAGACAGCAAAAGAGACACTGATGTATAGATCAGTCTTATGGACTCTGTGGGAGAGGGAGAGGGAGGGGAGATTTGGGAGAATGGCATTGAAACATGTATAATATCATGTATGAAACGAGTCGCCAGTCCAGGTTTGATGCACGATACTGGATGCTTGGGGCTGGTGCACTGGGACGACCCAGAGGGAGGGTATGGGGAGGGAGGAGGGAGGAGGGTTCAGCATGGGGAACACAGGTATACCTGTGGTGGATTCATTTCGATATTTGGCAAAACTAATACAATATTGTAAAGTTTAAAAATAAAATAAAATTAAAAAAAAAAAGATTGCCAGGAGAAATATCAATAACCTCAGATATGCAGATGACACCACCCTTATGGCAGAAAGTGAAGAGCAACTAAAAAGCCTCTTGATGAAAGTAAAGGAAGAGAGTGAAAAAGTTGGCTTAAAGCTCAACATTCAGAAAACGAAGATCATGGCATCTGGTCCCATCATTTCATGGGAAATAGATGGGGAAACAGTGGAAACAGTGTCAGACTTTATTTTTCTAGGCTGCAAAATCACTGCAGATGGTGACTGCAGTCATGAAATTAAAAGACGCTTACTCCTTGGAAGGAAAGTTATGACCAACCTAGATAGCATATTCAAAAGCAGAGACAGTACTTTGCCAACAAAGGTTCATCTAGTCAAGGCCATGGTTTTTCCAGTGGTCATGTATGGATGTCAGAGTTGGACTGTGAAGAAGGCTGAGTGCCGAAGAATTGATGCTTTTGAACTGTGGTGTTGGAGAAGACTCTTGAGAGTCCCTTGGACTGCAAGGAGATCCAACCAGTCCCTTCTGAAGGAGATCAGCCCTGGGATTTCTTTGGAGGGAATGATGCTGAAGCTGAAACTCCAGGAATTTGGCCACCTCATGCGAAAAGTTGACTCATTGGAAAAGACTCTGATGCTGGGAGGGATTGGGGGCAGGAGGAGAAGGGGACGCCAGAGGATGAGATGACTGGATGCCATCCCTGACTCAATGGACGTGAGTCTGAGTGAACTCTGGGAGTTGGTGATGGACAGGGAGGCCTGGCATGCTGCCATTCATGGGGTCGCAAAGAGTCAGACACGACTGAGTGACTGAACTGAACTGAACTGAACTGATTGCTGTCTTCTGTCACAGTTTCCAATGCCAATTCCAATAGCCAGCCCACTGCACAATTCTTGTAATTATTTTTGCCCCATTCTATTAAAAACCAACTGCCATTGTAAAATGTAACACCATACCTTCTATCTGAACCTTATCTTATTTAAAACTGCAAATCAAACCCTTAGAAATTGCAAAGCTACCATACACCATAATGTATCATCATCCTGCTTACCATCAGTGAATAAATCGTTACTGCTGATAGACCTATGAGTTTTGTCTTTGAGGGCCATTCCTGACACCAGTTTTAATCTGAGTTCTCCAGAAAGTGGGGCCTGAAACCTTGATATTTTACTTGAGTTTAATGCAAGACAGTTCCAGAAAAACATCTATTTCTGCTTTTGACTATGCCAAAGCTTTTGACTGTGTGGATCACAATAAACTGGAAAATTCTGAAAGAGATGGGAATACCAGACCACCTGACCTTCCTCTTGAGAAGCCTGTATGCAGGTCAGGAAGCAACAGTTAGAACTGGACATGGAACAACAGACTGGTTCCAAATAGGAAAAGGAGTACGTCAAGGCTGTATATTGTCACCCTGCTTATTTAACTTATATGCAGAGTACTTCATGAAAAATGCTGGGCTGGATGAAGCACAAGCTGAAATCAAGATTGCCGGGAGAAATATCAATAACTTCAGATATGCAGATGACACCACCCTTATGGCAGAAAGTGAAGAGAAACTAAAGAGCCTCTTGATGAAAAGTGAAGGAGGAGAGTGAAAAAGTTGGCTTAAAGCTCAAAATTCAGAAAACGAAGATCATGGCGTCTGGTCCTATCACTTCATGGGAAATGGATGGGTAAACAGTGGAAACAGTGTCAGACTTTATTTTGGGGGGCTCCAAAACCACTGCAGTTGGTGATTGCAGCCATGAAATTAAAAGACACTTACTCTTTGGAAGCAAAGTTATGACCAACCTAGATAGCATATTCAAAAGCAGAGGCATTACTTTGCCAACAAAGGTCCGTCTAGTCAAGGCTATGGTTTTTCCAGTAGTCAAGTATGGATGTGAGAGTTGGAGTATAAAGAAAGCTGAGCACTGAAGAATTGATGCTTTGAACTGTGGTATTGGAAAAGACTCTTGAGAGTCCCTTGAACTGCAAGGAGATCCAACCAGTCCATCCTAAAGGAGATCAGTCCTGGGTGTTCATTGGAAGGACTGATACTAAAGCTCAAACTTTGGCCAAATATTTTGGCCACCCCATGTGAAGAGTTGACTCATTGGAAAAGACCCTGATGCTGGGAGGGATTGGGGGCAGGAGGAGAAGGGGACAACAGAGGATGAGATGGCTGGATGGCATCACCGACTCAATGGACATGAGTTAGAGTGAACTCTAGGAGTTGGTGATGGACAGGGAGGCCTGGCGTACTGCAATTCATGAGGTCACAAAGAGTCAGACACCACTGATTGACTGAACTGAACTGAATGCCAGGGAGAGGGAGTGAGGGCAAAAAAGTGAATCAGAAAGAGATACCACCAGTAAAAGGATGTGTTGTTTAACCTGGGATTGCATTGTATTGTGTGACCTCTTGATGGATTTCACTGAGACTCTCTTCCAAAAGGCCATATATAAACAACTGCTTCTCAGTACGGTCTAAACTCAGATGGAGAAAATGTATTAATCACTTCCTAGGTCACTCCATAGACCTCCTGTCTCACTGGTGCAACCCACAGAGTTTTAATTCACATACCTCTGGCTTGAGCATGCATGGACACTGAGGGGCCCTGGATGTCCCATGCTTCAGTGTGAGTGAGCCAAGGAGGTGCAGGAATAAGGCTTAAGGCATGCAGCCCAGACACGTGGTGAGGCAATCTTGGGTTATGCCGTCTTGATGCTGGTTGAAACTTGGGCAGAGCTGGATTGTCTCAGCAGCACTCAAAGCAAACAGAAAAGGCTAGAAAAATAGGAAAGATTATATATAAGAAATGTTTCTCAGATAGACCAAAATGTGGGCTGGAGAACCACCCAGTAGAATTTTGACATTCATATTTGTGTTGACATAGCTTATGAATATATATGTCCTGCTGTTTTTATTTGGATTTTCAATTTGCATATTAGAATTACAATATAAGTAAAAAGAGATTTCTCTCCATATACATGAATACCTTCACAGTGGTATTAATTTTTCTATTTTAAAATAGATATGAATCTACCTGTCAGTAAGAAAACTGAAGAAAAATAAAGCTTTTGTTTTGCTCTCTGTGGTTACCCACATGTATGCGCATGCATACACACACACAGAGAGGCAGATAACTGTCATTTTCACTAATAAATGAAAAAGTGTATTTTAAAAAAGAGACAAACCATGAGCCATCCATATTTTCCATAGATCTCTTCCTGGATATCTTGGTCGCATAGACCACAGGGAAAATAAAGCATTTTTTAAGGAATTCTAAATTGCAGAAACACCCCAAAATATATAGATACAGAGGTAGTCAGCTAAATGTGATCAAAGGTATGTATGTGGGTGTGTCTGTGTCTGTGTGTGCACACACGCATATGTGTAAGTGGAAAATCTGTTTCCTTGTCAGACCTTTGTTACTCTCCCACCTCATGTTTCAGACAACTCTCGAACAATTCAGATACAGGCTTGTATCCATTCTGGCAACCGACAGTAATAGTATAGGTATTTGTAAGTACAGATAATGATTGATTCTTGAACAATTAAAAATTGATGGCATAAATAGTGTGCTTGAATATATAATAAATAATTTCCAAAGTATAATACATGTTTAAAAGTATGGTGTTTGTATGTGTGCATCGAGTTTATATTGGATTGGATAGTACAATATTAAGTCTACATATTTTTACAAACATATCAAGAAATGAATAGATAATGATGTCTATGTGGCAAAAACCACTGAAAAAGTAGATTACCAAGTGAAAACCATATAAGGTTCTGAGAGAATTTTTCAACCATTTTTGAAGGCTTTTTTTTAATGCTTCAGTCAGTTCAGTTCAGTTCAGTTGCTTAGTCGTGTCCGACTCTGCGACCCCATGAATCACAGCATGCCAGGCCTCCCTGTCCATCACCAACTCCCGGAGTTCACTCAGACTCATGTCCATCGAGTCAGTGATGGCATCCAGTCATCTCATCCTCTGGCGTCCCCTTCTCCTCCTGCCCCCAATCCCTCCCAGCATCAGAGTCTTCTCTAATGAGTCAACTCTTCACATGAGGTGGCCAAATTCCTGGAGTTTCAGCTTTAGCATCATTCCTTCCAAAGAAATCCCAGGGCTGATCTCCTTCAGAATGGACTGGTTGGATCTCCTTGCAGTCCAAGGGACTCTCAAGAATCTTCTCCAACACCACAGTTCAAAAGCATCAATTCTTCGGCACTCAGCCTTCTTCACAGTCCAACTCTCACATCCATACATGACCACTGGAAAAACCATAGCCTTGACTAGATGGACCTTTGTTGGCAAAGTAACGTCTCTGCTTTTGAACATGCTATCTAGGTTGGTCATAACTTTCCTTCCAAGGAGAAAGCGTCTTTTAATTTCATGGCTGCAGTCACCATCTGCAGTGATTTTGGAGCACAAAAAAATAAAGTTTTGATGTTTAGATTGTCTATTAGACTTTTGAAATCAAACATGCTAGACCACTTGGGAACATCCTAAGAATTAAAGGAAAGCTTTATTACAAACCTCCAATAAAGTAGAATTCTGCCTCAAGAGCTACAAAGTTTTGATAAAGATGGAGAAGTTAAAGTGAGCAAGTGTCAAAATGAACAGAAATTTGTTGGAGTCCTAACTTCAACCTAGAGAATTAACAAAATCTACAGCACTATCTATAGTATATTTAGCATGCACATGTATTTTACAATAAAATTTTAAATGATTTGCTTTAAGGGATTCCAAGTTATCTATTAAAGGAAAATTTGAGCAAATAAAGTGATATCAAATTGTAAGTGGTATTATTAAGTAGAGATAATCTAACCTGAAAAGCAAATAATATCAAGGTCAATATAAAAATTTATTTATGATTCTGAGAATAGTTATTAAGCACTGCCATTCTCAGGTTGATATAAAACAAGTCCTTTGTCTAGACATTCCTTGATACAGCCCGCAGAAAAGCATACTGGTTGAGGCAGATAATTTGCCATATAGAAGCTTCGGGAGTGTAACTGTGGGGGAAATTTGCCGTTTACCTTCCATTGTGGTTATTATGAACATGTAACTGTACTCTGTGTAGTTGCTTTATCCAGAGAGTTAGATAACCATGAATAGCACTTTACTTGTAGAAAAATTTAATAACTTGTGTTTATAGGTGTCCAAATATGGTATTGTGTCATGGTATCAGATGTATCACAATCTGAAACTGGTAGATCTGTTTTGTGTTTAGCAAAACCCAAATGTATTTATCAACAAACAAATATTTGTTCAAGGAAAGTTTTCTTTTTTCAAAGTTAAACCACCCTATATGGTTTTTCTATACCAAAAAAAGTAGACTTTTGATGTAATCTTGTCTAACTATAATTAAATATTTATTCTTTTAAAAATTTAAAGAACCTACGTTAGGCCAATCATCACCAGTGGATAAAGTAACCATCCTATAATTATTTTATGCTGTACTCTGAATTGATAAGCCTTTAGCCTTTGTGTTCTGCTCCATTCAACATCTCATATTAGGTTTGACGTCACCTCACTTTTCAACCAAAACTCTTCAGGCATCTGTTTTCCCAACAAATACAGTTCATATTTTTATGAAGAACTAAATGTTTTAAATAGATTTACATAAACTTATGCAAGTCAGGAAGCAACAGTTAGAACTGGACATGGAACAACAGACTGGTTCCAAATAGGAAAAGGAGTTCGTCAAGGCTGTATATTGTCACCCTGTTTATTTAACTTATATGCAGAGTACATCATGAGAAATGCTGGGCTGGAAGAAATACAAGCTGGAATCAAGATTTCCAGGAGAAATATCAATAACCTCAGATATGCAGATGACACCACCCTTATGGCAGAAAGTGAAGAGGAACTAAAAAGCCTCTTGATGAAAGTGAAAGTGGAGAGTGAAAAAGTTGGCTTAAAGCTCAATATTCAGAAAACGAAGATCATGGCATCCGGTCCCATCACTTCATGGAAATAGATGGATAAACAGTGGAAACAGTGTCAGACTTTATTTTTCTGGACTCCAAAATCACTACAGATGGTGACTGCAGCCATGAAATTAAAAGACGCTTACATCTTGGAAGGAAAGTTATAACCAACCTAGATAGCATGTTCAAAAGCAGAGACATTACTTTGCCAACAAAGGTTCGTCTAGTCAAGGCTATGGTTTTTCCAGTGGTCATGTATGGATGTGAGAGTTGGACTGTGAAGAAGGCTGAGTGCCAAAGAATTGATGCTTTTGAACTGTGGTGTTGGAGAAGACTCTTGAGAGTCCCTTGGACTGCAAGGAGATCCAACCAGTCCATTCTGAAGATCAGCCCTGGGATTTCTTTGGAAGGAATGATGCTAAAGCTGAAAGTCCAGTACTTTGGCCACCACATTCGAAGAGTTGACTCATTGGAGAAGACTCTGATGCTGGGAGGGGTTGGGGGCAGGAGGAGAAGGAGACGACAGAGGATGAGATGGCTGGATGGCATCACTGACTCGATGGACGTGAGTCTGAGTGAACTCCAGGAGTTGGTGATGGACAGGGAGGCCTGGCGTGCTGCGATTCATGGGGTTGCAAAGAGTCGGACACGACTGAGTGACTGATCTAATCTGATCTGATGCCTAATTGGGCTTCCCTGGTAGCTCAGTTGGTAAAGAATCCTCCTGCGATGCAGGAGACCCCGGTTCGATTCCTGGGTCTGGAAGATCTGCTGGAGAAGGGATAGACTACCCATTCCAGTATTCTTGGGATTCCCTGATGGCTCAGCTGGTAAAGAATCCGCCTGCAATGTGTGAGACCTGGGCTCGATCCCAGGGTTGGGAAGATCCCCTGGAGAAGGGAAAGGCCATGCACACCAGCAGTCTGGCCTGGAGAATTCCATGGACTGTATTGTATAGGCTGCTGCTGCTGCTGCTAAGTCGCTTCAGTCATGTCCAACTCTGTGCAACCCCATAGACAACAGCCCACCAGGCTCCCCGTCCCTGGGATTCTCCAGGCAAGAACACTGGAGTGGGCTGCCATTTCCTTCTCCAATGCATGAAAGTGAAAAGTCAAAGTGAAGTCGCTCAGTCGTGTACAACTCTTAAAGACCCCATGGACTGCAGCCTACCAGGCTCCTCCGTCCATGGGATTTTCCAGGCAAGAGTACCGGAGTGGGGTGCCATTGCCTTCTCCAATAGTATAGTCTATGGGGTAGCAAACAGTCCGCAAGACTGAGTGAATTTCACTTTCACTTTTATGCCTAATTTGTTAACACCAATGAAGTTTATTATTTCTTTCTTTACAGTTGCTGTTAGTGAATTATTTGAAAAGAAATAGCAAAAGCTGGAAGGGTGACATCTGTAATATCTTTAGCCTATTAACTCTATGAATATATACCTGAATAAATGGGAACACAAAACTCATTTTTAGTCACGATGTTATACAATGACATGTGACAGTTGGACTGTGAAGAAAGCTGAGCGCCGAGGAATTGAGGCTTTTGAACTGTGGTGTTGGAGAAGACTCTTGAGAGACCCTTGGACTGCAAGGAGATCCAACCAGTCCATTCTGAAGGAGATCAGCCCTGAGATTTCTTTGGAAGGAATGATGCTAAAGCTGAAACTCCAGTACTTTGGCCACCTCATGCGGAGAGTTGACTCATTGGAAAAGACTCTGATGCTGGGAGGGATTGGGGGCAGGAGGAGAAGGGGACGACAGAGGATGAGATGGCTGGATGGCATCACTGACTCGATGGACGTGAGTCTGAGTGAACTCCAGGAGTTGGTGATGGACAGGGAGGCCTGGCGTGCTGCGATACATGGGGTCCCAAAGAGTCGGACACGACTGAGCAACTGATGTGATCTGATCTGACAGATAACTATAAATGAAATGAGGATTAAGTATTTTACATGAAATATCAGTAATTAGAGTACATCTTTGGCTGGAAATGGTGTTAAGTCACCTTTCTCTCAGGTTTTGGGTTTATTGCTTTCTACTTCAATCACTGGTTCCACTCATTGTTGGTGTGACTTTCCCATCAAATATGAATGTTATAGGAGCCTACAATTTTCTCATAGTTTTATGTTTTAGATAATAGAAGTTCACAAAAATCTTCTGTAAAGGGAAATATGAAAATCCTTTCAACAAGTCTAAGCGAAAGTTGAGTATTTTACAATCCAGAAAATCAGAGCCAAATGTTTAATTACTGATGCTCACCAGTGATTAATCACAGATGCCAGTGTTCAGAAAGAGCCCATCCCTGTCAGTAAGCTCACCAACCTTTAAGATTTTTCAATACACTTAAGTCTCCTTGTCTTCTGGCATTAACTCAATAGATCCTAGTCTTTCAACTGAGTGTGTCATGAAGACTAGTTGCTAAATTATTGCATGATATACTTGGGCATTATATCATTATATCATGTCATTGTATCATAACATTATATCATGTCATTAGAAAATGAGATGAAAGGGCACAAAGTTTAAAAGAGAAATATCATTCGATATTTTTTCTTCATTCTTTTCTTTCTCTCTCCTTTTCACTTGTAATATTCCAATAACCCAGAGGTAGTCAGTCGCTCAGTCATGTCTGACTCTTTGCGACCCCGTGGACTGTAATCCGCCAGGCTCCTCTG
Organism: Bos indicus; assembly: GCF_029378745.1. Lineage (NCBI taxonomy): Eukaryota > Metazoa > Chordata > Mammalia > Artiodactyla > Bovidae > Bos > Bos indicus. The sequence continues at coordinate 105,754,774 of NC_091766.1, forward strand.
TCCATGAAATTCTCCAGACAAAAATGCTGGAGTGGGTGGCCTTCCCAACCCAGGGACTGAACCTGGGTCCCCTGCACTGCAGGCAGATTCTTTACCGCCTGAGCCACCAGGGAAGTCCACAGAAGACACAGTGATGTCTAAAGAATTTCTCTCCATGTATTTCCTGTACATCACCCTCAACACCAAGTCCGAGCATATTTTTCAGCTAATTTCATATGGTTTTTTTTAAATTATTTTCAAAATTCCTTTCTTGTTTCCAGTTTTATTGAAAAATAATTGACATATATCACAAGTATAAATTCAAGATATGGTATGATGTTTTTTACTTTCATGTATTATAAAATAATTACCACAATAGATTCAGCAAACCTACATCATCTCATATAGATACAATAAAGAGAAAAGAAAAAAGAAAACAATTTCTTTTCCTTGTGATGAGAACTTTTATAATTGATCCTCTTAACTACTTTCCTATATTTCACACAGCATTGCTAACTCTAGTCATCGTGTTATATTACAACCCTAGCACTTACTTATCTTAGAAATGGAAGCTTGTACCTTTTGACTATATAAGGTGATTTTTTTTTAGAAATAAGAACATAGATGTGTTCAAATGAAAGAAACAGTTGGAAGACACATCAGAATATAAAGATATTTCGATCTTACTTTAAGATCTGACCTTCTCTCCACCAAATATTTGTGAGTCCCTGCAAGAATTCTAATTCAGTTGCCCTGTCACCACTCACTAGTAAATACATTATCTGCAAACCATACTGCTATCGACGCTGGAGCACTGCCCATTCCCTGTGGTTCTTAAAAAAAAAAAGACTATCTCCCACTCTGGGAAGTGCAATCATTTATTCTATACAGGTTCTAATTCTTTTTTTCAGCAACATTTTTGGGGGTTAAAGGAATGTAATGATTACCAGAAGAACCAGAAGTAGTAAAAAAAAAAAAAAAAAAAAGATAGAAAAACCCCACCACTTTAAGTAATAGATGTTCACTTTCTTGTGTGATTTTTGCAATCCAAGTTGCTTCATTATTTCTAGCATTTATTCCTTCCTGAGACCCAGCTGAAATGTTTGCCCCAGGCTTATTAAACATGGATTACTCTACTTCTGCATAATATCCCACCTTGTGAAAGAAATTTAGACCTTCCCCCTCCTTCCTTTCGTTTCTTCAGTTTCTTTTAATGCAGTGGTGATTAATTTGCATTCTTTCCTTTTAGAGATTTATACTTTTCGTCCCTACTCATGCACATATTTTTAAAGCATTTATATTTATTTAATCCTAATTCAAGGGGAGGGCTTATCTGGAGGGCAATGATCCATTGCTTACTACTGAATGATAGAAAGAATGAGGAGGCCATGCCTTTATGAAACACTGGAAAGCCTTTGCTCTAAACCAGGTATTATATTAGGCATCTGCAGAGACAATCTCATTTAATCCTAATGTCACAAATATAGGAGCAGGCATCATTACACATATGTGCTAATTTCAGAGAAGTTAAATATTTTGCTCAAGATCAGAGTAATAAGTAAACTGTAGGTTTGAAGCTGGTCTCCCAGTTAAACCTTATGCTCTTATATTCAGTAACTGGGCCTCTTAGTACCCAAAGTAGTTCCAAGCAGATAAAGATTATTCATTACATTTCAGACACTTTCACTGAGTCTATATCAAAAACTTTCCCCACCAGTAAGAATTTCAGAACGTCTTGGTTTAATGTCTATAGGATTTGAAGTAATAGTAACTATGACACCACACACTTTCAGTTACTTCACTCCCACATTAGCATTATCAAAGTACCCTTCTGAGCAAATCTGGCTTCATAAAAATGACATTGTAGCTACACTTGCTTGGTTGTTGAACAGCAGTCACAGTATAATTAGGGCCACTTAATGGAAAGCGTTACTGAAGTGCATATCGTTATTAATCAAACTCCAATATAAAGCTGGCTACAGTAATAATGAGTGCAATTATGGGCTGATGAACTGTTAAACTTGAAAACTGACCCTAACCAAATTTTCTTTCTTCAGAAAATAATAAAACTCAAAGGGCTGAAAATCAGTTTATTTCTCTGGGCTCTCTTGCCACAAAGAGAACCTGGGAGATATTTTCTCATGCTCCGTGTTTTATAATTTCATGCACACTGGAGCTTGTAAAGTGGTGTGAGAATTGGAAAATGTGACCCTGAAGATAGGGTCAACTCTAATCTGGACCTGACAAGATTTGATCCAGTCCAGACTCGTTACCTACCAGACAATGTGGAATTTTATCCAGCTACTTTGCAGAGTTTCACACACATCAATATTAAGCATAAAAAAAAATGTCCATTGAGCTTGAATTAGCCAGCAGGCAAATTCAAGTTCAGGATAAAATACTTGTTCCTTTAAAAATATTTGACAAAAATCCCTACAGACTTTTGTAAGATGAGAGTCCCGAGTTGGTCTTCTCTAAATCTTGGACTGGCTATTTGACAAACCGTTAATGACACCTGTATTTCTTAGTATCAGAGAGTGTGTTTAGAGTTTATATAATACTTGACGTGTTTAAAGCATGGTTTATTACCTTGCCTTACTTTAGCTCCACAAATCTTTCTACTTAAGCTCCTTTATAAATGAAACAACCTTGCTTTCCCCAGTAATGATTAGAACGTCTTCTCACTCTTAAGGCTTCTTAAGTGTTTTTTGCAGATGCATGGGATGGCTGTCTCATGTCATTTGATCACTGAAGAAGAAAGTTCCCGGTCTGAACCAGAGGCTTACATATTATATATACTGTCAAAACTGGTGATTTTATCAAGTTAATAAATACCAATAAGGAGAATTAGGAGAGATTTGCTTAATTTACTAAATCAGGTATCCCAGTACTATGTCCAGTAATTGACAGACGTGAATTAGATTTGAAACACATTAAAAATACAGAAGGGGAAGGAACAAAGAGAAAAGAAAATCAGAACATAAAAGCAATTGCACAATCTACTGAAGATGGGGATGAAAAAAATCCCCTAAAATGGAAGCAGAAGTGTCGAGGAGGCGCCTCCAGCATTCTATAATTGTTACCCCCACTCATAGATAAAGAATTGAGCCAAGCTCTTTAAAACGCACTCACACAGCCTTTTGTGACTTGGCAGCAGCCTCAACCTTCCTCCCATATGCATAAATGCATATTATTGGATGGATAAATATGCCTTAAGGGATGCTTTCTTTGCCTTATTATCACACATTATCTTAAGTGTCTTTTCAGCAACATTGTTGATTTTGCTGCATACCTGTGATCTTGAGGATTCTGCAAGGGGAGGGAGTTACGGTTAGGGAAGAAAAATTCAGAACCACCCGATGAGAGAATTCAGCTCAGTTTCTCTAATTCAGTCTCCTTTTAGCAAATCTCACTATGCCTAAGCATAATCAATAATTTCAGATGCGTTCACCAAGAATTTTCTCTATCCAGTCAGCCCAAATGGGCACTATTTCCTTACTGAATAAAGAAATAGATGAAAAGCCTTTTAAAGACAAAAATATTAGCTAAATTACCACTATTACAATGTAGCTATTTTTTCTGTCATGTTTCAAAATATGATGTTTTCCACTTTATGTATTGAGTTAGTTTGACTCTGAAAGTTATTCTTGGACAAAAACCTTCGTCTCCTTTAAGGCACATTCATTTCATATTTTCAATAACCATATATAAGTGATACAGTTAGGGGAATATACTTTGAAGACAAAAAAGGGCTATTAGAGTTTTATATGAGCCCTTTCAGCCATCTAATGGCACTAAAAGATATCTGCATTTTTTTAAATAACTGAATCTTAACCAAAATACTATAACCACTTTCTAATTGCACAATTGCTGTTTTTATAAATTTCTAACAATTTTAACAAATATTTTAATTGGAGTGTTTTTATTTCTACTAAAACTTGTAAGAATTGCTTCATTCAAAAGAATCAAGTTATATGTGAAAACCATCAGAAATCCTGCCTTTTTTGCAGACGTCATTAAGTCTTTACTTATTCCAACAGTGGAATGTCCTCTAGGTACTCGATGGAAGATTCATGTAACTAGGTTTTTTGTTGTTTTTCTTTTTTTAATTTTTTTCATCTGAAGTAACATTGTGCCAAATAAATACATTTTGCTAATGGATATATCATCTTCAAATATGTAGTTAATATTTGTATTGTTCCTGTGCAACACATGCTTATGCTTAACTTCCCCAAAGCTCTGTTGGCTGGATGAAGTAACGTGTCTCTTCATTACACTAGAGATGTACCCAAATGAAACTGCTGTAGATTACACAGAAATATCAGATCGCCTAGGATGAAAAATAACTGTTCAGTTGGCCTGCCTGGGTTTGAGGTTTCCAGTCAGGGGTGATTATTATATCTCATAGAGTAACCTTACTTTTAGCTACTTAACATACTATTTTTCTGATAATTCCTGCAAGTTTTAAATAACCGTTCTAGCTTCCCAAGCTTGAGGCTTGTCAAGCGATCACAAGATGAACAACTTTTACAGCTTTCTCCTAAACTATAAAAATGGAAGAAAAGTGGTAGAAATGTGTGAAAGAGAAAGTGACAGTGTGACAGTCGCCAAGTTTTAAGTAACCCAAAGCACAGCTATAATACTGAGAGGAAATAAATAGATCATTGTACTTCATTGCATGAGGGGAAATCCGAGGCAGCTCATTCATTTTCCTTCCCACAAAGGGCCCTCTCTTAGTCCTTGCTGCTGCTGCTGCTAAGTCGCTCCAGTCGTGTCTGACTCTGTGCAACCCCATAGACGGCAGCCCACCAGGCTCCCCCATCCCTGGGATTCTCCAGGCAAGAACACTGATGTGGGTTGCCTTCTCCTTCTCCTCTCTTAGTCCTTACTAAGCCTCATAAGAAGGAAGAGGTGACCCAAGGTTACTGCTTCTCTAACTGCATTAAAGTATCAATAACTTCAAATATGCAGATGACACCACCCTTATGGCAGAAAGTGAAGAACTAAAGAGCCTCTTGATGAAAGGGAAAGAGGAGAGTGAAAAAGTTGGCTTAAAGCTCAACATTCAGAAAACTAAGATCGTGGCATCCAGTCCCATCACTTCACGGCAAATAGATGGGGAAACAGCGGAAACAGTGTCAGACTTTATTTTGGGGGGCTCCAAAATCACTGCAGATGGTGACTGAAGCCATGAAATTAAAAGACCCTTGCTCCTTGGAAGGAAAGTTATGACCAAACTGGACAGCATATTAAAAAGCAGAGACATTACTTTGTCAACAAAGGTCCCTTTGGTCAAAGTTATGGTTTTTCCAGTGGTCCTGTATGGATGTGAGAGTTGGACTATAAAGAAAGCTGAGCGCTGAAGAATTGATGCTTTTGAACTGTGGTGTTGAAGAAGACTCTGAAGAGTCCCTTGGACTGCAAGAAGATCTAATCAATCCGTCCTAAAGGAAATCAGTCCTGAGTGTTCACTGGAAGGACTGATGTTGAAGCTGAAACTCCAGTACTTTGGCCACCTGATGGGAAGAAGTGACTCATTGGAAAAGACCTTGATGCTGGGAAAGATTGAGAGCAGGAAGAGAAGGGGACAACAGAAGATGAGATGGTTGGATGGCATCACCGACTCAATGGACCTGAGTTTGGGTAAACTCCGGGAGTTGGTGTTGGACAGGAGGCCTGGCATGCTGCAGTTCATGGGGTTGCAAAGAGTCAGTCACAACTGAGTGATTGAACTGAACTGCATTAAAAACTCAGCACTTGTTATTCAGATAAATTAAAAAGTATGATGGAAGTTTTGTGTCTACATTGAAATGAGTAATCATGTCACCTACTCCTGAAACTAAAACAATGCATATATGTGTATAAGCCTGTATGTGTGTGTGTGTGTTATATTCATTTTCCCATCTGAAAATGTTTACCACATATAACTACTGCAAAAATTAAATCATATTCTACTACAGGGGCCATGTGGGAGTTTGAGAGGGTACATCTCAGAAACCCTTTGAAATTCAGGCCTTATACCATATGGACAGAGGCTTTACAATAGTCTCTACTGAGGGTTTATTTTGTGAAGACTCCTTTCCTTCAGGTAGAAGAGAAGTGTTCAAATTAATCCCGTCAGTCCAGGGCCCAAACAATTGTTAGAGCTAGTTGTAATTTCTAGAATCACTTCAACTGAACTGTTAGAATTAGAAAGTATCTTAAAAGGCATGTGATTCAACCTCTTTATTTGTACATAAAAAAATACTAAGAAATAAACAGAAAGAGAGAGAGAATTGTTAACAGAAATGTCCTAAATCTGTTCCTGCTAAAGAGTAAGGGCTAGAGACCATGTCTCCTGGAGGCTGCTTCTGAGTGTTTTCTACCCTTTTAAAAAATCAGTATTTAAATTACATAATACATTATTTGCCTTTGAACAGCTCTTTGTTGGGGTCCCTTTAAGCAACAGATTACTGCATTTAAAACACAGTTTGATGTACACACTTTCTACTCTCACAAGAGCAACATGGTCTGGGCAGTGTGGCTTAGGGTAATGGCTTAAGAACTGAAAGAATCAAGATTTCACCCTGACTTTGCCAGTTAATAGCTTGGCCTTGATCTTCAATGTGCTTTGGCCTCGATCTTCATGGACACAAAATTAGGGATCTTTGTAAGACTGCATTTATGCCCATTCCAGTGTGATTTATGCCATTGTCTATCTAAATTTGCAGTCACTATTTGTTAAAGATAAAACTCTAATTAAAAGTATCTCAATCAAAACATAAAAGGATATTTGTTAAACCTTCATTGACAATTTTTACATAAAGACCACAATTATTGTAATCATCGTACTTAGTAGAGTTAGTATTTTCAGTCAAACGTGAAAATTTTAAAACAGTAAGATTCATCTTTTCCAAACATTTTGGTGACATTTCTATGAAATATGGGGGCATTTTCGTCTAATAAAATGTCCATAGACATACACACACACACACACACACACAAATTACCCTTAAATGTTTAGTCTTTATACCTTAGAAAGAATGTAGATACTGAAATATCCTTTTAAATATGTTTGCAAGGCAAGACTCCCAATTTCTTCAAATGCCTCACTTTAAAGCGTTTTACATTGTTCACAGTTTAAGTGTTATCTCACTAGGCTTACGATACCACCTAAAATTTCCATTTCCTTGAAGATTTTATGAAATGATTTTTTTTTGAATGTCTTAGAAGGGAATACTTTTTTAAAGGACTTGAAGTTTTTTACTTGTTTGTTTCATTTACTCAGATTAAATGACAACCCACTCCAGTACTCTTGCCTGGAGAATCCCATGGAGAGAGGAACCTGGTAGGCTACAGTCCATGGGGTCGCAAAGAGTTGGACACGACTGAGCGACTTCACTTCACTTTGGCTTTTTATTTTTTGTTATGAATATTAATGTAGGCATTTTACAGAAGATTTATACATTACATTTATTCATCATTTGCTTTACGTAAAATGATCTTGACTTTTCTGCTTGTCTCATGGAAAACAAGCCACAAGCATCAGTTCATTTTTTTCACTTCAGAATGACTGCCTGAGATAGTCATAAAGAGGTATTCCTGATAGCTAATGCTGTGCAGGCTGTCTTTGATCAGTGCAGGCCCCGTTGAGCTGTAAATACACCAGCGCTGGGAGAATCAGATTAAATCATGTGTTGTTTAGTCATGTTTCAAGATTTCATTGTTTCAATTAACTCAAAAAGTTGCTGCCACTTAATACAACCCAAATTTCTCTTAAACTAGGGTTCTAAAATTTTTTTAAACTATTACACCACCAGTTATGAATATTTCGCCAATTTTTACTTTTTCAGGTTTAAATTTTGGATGATTTATTTCAATTTTCATATGTATAAAAAGAAATTACACTACAGAATATACTTTTTCAAACTAAACATGCACTGCATATTCACAGCAATTCTAATACAGACATGTAGCAAAATCGCTATTCTGTAATTTACTTTTCCTTGGAGAAGGAAATGGCAAACCACTCCAGTGTTCTTGCCTGGAGAATCCCAGGGACGGGGGAGCCTGGTGGGCTGCTGTCTATGAGGTCTCACGGAGTCGGACACGACTGAAGTGACTTAGCAGTAGCAGTAGCAAGTATAAAGAAGCAAACTCTTGTACATTTTTTACTGCCATGTGAATGCCAGTATACTTTGGGGAAAAGGCCCTGTTAAAAGTCCTTTCTGTTTTTAATCAGACAGTGGCTCCGTGCTCTACCTGGGCCACAGGAGGGCATTCAGCAGCACACAGAGACTCCCATCTCACCCGTCTGGGTCACACAGGCAGACGAGAGCCACCTCTTTTCACATCGGTGCAGGTTAAAGGACAGCACTCCTGCCGCTGCGACTATTTTCATCACGCTCTGCCAGTCATGCTTCCATGAAGCAACAGAAACGATGCATTTGGGATTTAAAAGTACATGAGTATGTTTAGTTTTTACCAAAAATATATTATCCTTGTATTTCTGTACATTCATTTATGTAAGTTTTTCAAAAGAAAGATTTAATATGTATAATATAAAGTATTTATAAAAGCAGATTCTGCCTAGACAATGTTATTGTTTACTGTTCTTTATGTGATTCTATCAGGATACTGAAAATGGAAAAGCAGTACTTCTGCATTTTGTCCATCGCGAATCACTGGTATTTAGTAACACTCTACTAAGCTTCCTGTACAGCAATCAGTGTTTTTAGGTAACAGTTAATCAAAAGATCAAACTTAATCTTTATAGGGTTACAGAAATGGCATCAGTTTTATAAATTAGTGATTATAAACACTTTTATTTATTCCAAATTACATTATATTAGACTGGTTAAACAGGGAGCAAAAGGTTTGTAACATAAAACAACAAGAGGCAATGAGGCAGATGAGGAAAACTCAGGAATCACGAGGTAGAAGTTCATTATTAACTGTATAGCTAATAAATATTACGTTGATTTATCAGGGAAAATAATTCTATAATAACGGAAGAAAATCCTGAGCTTAGAAGAGACCAAAACTAAATAACTCCCAATGAAATATTTCCTGGCTACCTAACAAAGTTTCTAATGAGCCACACACACCCCAAGAACAGCAATGCCCTGACAAGCCCCTCTTCTCCTATATCGTGCTGTCAGTAAATCCAACATACCCAAGACATTTCGAAGTTCGCAAAGAACAAGATTGTGTTCTATTAACTTTCTGAGTTTTTCACACCAAGAATTATCATTTTCATTTTGCCTTTCATGCTTTCTCAACCTACTTCTGTGTTAAATTCTATTATTTTTTAAAAATCGTATTAATAACAGCATGATCCAAGAAACCAATTTGTGTCCTCAGAACAAAGTGAGATAGTGTAAACATTATCAGCTGAAGAGGAAAGAAACATATTGTAAAATGAAGTTTCAGATTCACGTTTCTGAGATTTATTCTACTTACAATATTAAAAAAAAAAATCAGTGGAGAAGGTATCACTAATGTAAATTTTCAGTCCTATATGAAGGCTGCCAAAAATGTAAAAATGTTGGCATCCAACATTATAATGTTTCATATCACATGACTCACATGAGTCGTGGGAGGGAGCTTCCTGACGCTACTCCCTCCCTTTCTTCCATGTCGCATCCTCCTTTAATTTTCCAGTTTGGCATTTAGGTTATTGGTGACTTGTGGACGAAGAAAGCAGAGATAGCATTGAAATGATTTGAGGGATCGGCTAAAGGAAAAAAGGATAAACGCATTTTTAAGTGGGCTGTGCTCTCTTAATATATATTGTTGTTTTTCAGTCGCTCAGTCGTGTCTGACTCTTTCTGACCCCAGGGACTGCAGCACACCAGGTCTCCCTGTCCATCACCAACTCCTGGAGCTTGCTCAAACTCATGTCCTTTGAGTCGGTGATGCCATCCAACCATCTCATCCTGTTGGCCCCTTCTCCTCCCGCCTTCAATTTTTCCCAGCATCAGGGTCAGTTCTTCGCATCAGGTGGCCAAAGGATTGGAGCTTCAGCTTCAGCATCAGTCTTTCCAATGAATATTTAGGACTGATCTCCTTTAGGATGGACTGGTTGGATCTCCTTGCAGTCCAAGCGATTCTCAAGAGTCTTCTCCAACACCACAGTTCAAAAGCATCAATTCTTCGATGCTCAGCCTTCTTTATAGTCCAACTTTCACATCCATACATGACCACTGGAAAAACCATAGCTTTGACTAGATGGACTTTGTCAGCAAAGTAATGTCTCTGCTTTTTAGTGTGCTGTCTAAGTTGTCATAACTTTTCTTCCAAGAAGCAAGCATCTTTTAATTTCATGGCTGCACTCACCATCTGCAGTGATTTGGGGCATATATGTGTGTATATATATATATATATATATATATGTATTTTAATATATAATGTATATTTAGTTATACGTGTATTTTAAAATTTTCCACTTTTGTTGATTACCACTTCTGCTCAAATTGAATATTGTGGCTCTGTTGAAAAAAAAAAAATCTGCTAACTAACCCTTTACTTCTATTGCCAATTACTTTTTTGTGTATATTTGTAATTAAACCCATTCTGGGATTCATGTCAACCTTCCAGCACAGCGATCGATACTAAATTGTAACAAAGGGAAAGGGAAGATCTCCGCTGTTAGTAGGTTTTGCCTGTGCTTGTACAAATAAGATTAGAAGCAGCATGTAGAGTGAGCTGTGAGTACATGACATTTTCCCAATAACCGTTTTTCATTATTTTGAAGTGTGCCTGAAACTCCTGCCGCTCTGGTCCTCTCGGTCTCTCCCACATGTCACTGGGGATTCTGCTTTGGTTCATCTTCAACTCTTTGACACTAAACAAGGACCCCTTGGCACCCACCATCCTAACCACCCCAAAGGTCACTATATTCCCAAAAAACACACAATAACCTCTTTCCAATACGAATACTTAAGTAAAGGATGAATGTACAGGTTAAGACACAATGCCAACTTGCTTGAAACATGAGTTCAGAAATCAATTCAGATAGACAGATGTCCATAAAATAAGACTCCAGCACATAACGCACTGAAAACTGTGTCTATCCTGTTATATTTTTGTTTTATGAGGACATGTTACCAAGTATTTACATTATTTGGGGAAAAAATAATATTCAGTGAAGGTAATCTAATATCCTGAATTTTCAGAAAGAAAAAGGCTGGTACCATACTCAAGACAGATTTATTCCCCTTAACCTTTCAAAAAAAAAAAAGCAAAATGTGCGGTAAAGTAGCTTTACTTGCCAAATAACAGCTGTGTTAAAATACCAACTATGGTTATAGCATAATGCATGAGGTCAGTACTCACTTTACAGTTATCAGAATGCATAGCTCACAATTCAGAAACCTTTTACTATCTATATTACATTATCTTGGGTTAAGAGCATAATGTCAGCTCCCTGAACTTTCCATTTCATTGCTTTTGTTCGTTTTCATAAGGCTAACCCTTAGAGGTAAGGATGCTTACATCTTGAATTAAAAAATTTATGCTTTTTCCTCAGTACCCAAGATTTATATTCATCAGTGTTAAAGGATTTTGGATGTATAAATCTCTAAGGATCAAGATAAGAACATACACCCAAAAGGGATTTTAAATGTACTCTTTCTATTTACTATTAATGTCTTTGTTACCATGGCTGTGTGATTCGAGTTTGTATGCATACGTATTAGAAAGGAAAACTATTAGCTGTCACATTTCTTTCATTGCTCTTGAAACAAGATAAAAGAAAAAAATTAAATGTGAGACCTGTACCTAGGCAAATATTCCTATATTTTCCTTTTTATCTGTGTGCTGGCTTTTAATTATAGATACCACTGAATCATACTCAAGGCCAGAGATGCACTTCTACCTTCTCAGACCTACCAGACATAGAGAATAAGGAGCTGTAGATGTAACAATTCTGAGTTTATCATTCAGTGAACAGTGTTGCTGAATTTAAAGCTTGCCCTGTAGCTTTCCAACTAGGAGCAATATGTTTTGCCTATTTGAAAAAATGGAAAACAATTGCTGACCAATTTATTCAGTTCTATTTCTATAAGAGGGACTTTCAAAAGTCCACAATACATTTGATTTTGCTGCAATTCTTTTTCATGCTGGCAAAATATAATTCTATTTTCAAGCCAAAAGACACTTTTTTCCCCTTTCACTCTTCATAGACTTTCGGTATTGTAATAAGGGTTTCAAGACGTAACTGTCTCCCAAAGAGCATAAAGTGGCTATAGTGGACATCATAACACCATTATGATCTACTCACTCGTCCTTGTTTTTTCAGTTATACAAAAAAACTTGAGCTGTCCATTTTTTATCATCTGGGTTATTAGATGAAATATAAGATCTATAGTTAAATGAGTTTCAAATAAAGAAAGTATGTTTCATTCAATATTTGGTCCATATGTATACTAAAAAAAATTCATTTATTTCCAATTCAAATTTAACAGGGTTTTCTGGGTTTTTATTTGCTAAACCTCACCACCTTTTTCAATCATCTATAATTTTTGACATGGAGCAAGTTCTGGGGTCTTAGCACATAGCTTATTTTCATTTGGTTTGGTTTTACAAATTTCTGTTGCAGTGTTCTTCAATTTTAATAATGTCGTACAAAATCAAACACCTAAAAGGACAAAACTGTTTAAATTATCAGAATTGTTTGGCTATCTGAAGCAAGGGCAGTTTTTAAGATAATGTCACTTTTCTACTTGAAAAGGACAGTACCATGTGGGAGAAGAGAGAACTCAGGGGACTGATAATGAGATACAGGCCTTTCATTGGTTTGAATATAGCCCTAGGTGGTAGTGACTGAAGGTTTTTGCCATCTGGTACCTGATCAGTAGCTGATGTGAAGCTGTTGATTTCACTTTAAAAAAAAAAAAAAAAAAAAAGTCAAGGCAAATAACAAGTGTTTAAGACGAAGAGTAATTTTACTGTCCACCACAACTCTATAACCTTGACCAAATCATTTCATTTCTCCCTCTGTCTCCGCAAAATAAAAATATGATACTAGTCATCTGTTAATTCATCTTTGTATTAAAATATCAGCTGGTATTGAAGGAAAATTTAAAGATACATACTTTAGGTAGTAATTCTTTCATTTCAATTGGGAAGTAGCTAGCTGTGCTGTGCTGTGCTGTGCTTAGACACTCGGTCATGTCTGACTCTTTACCACCCCATGGACTGTAGCCCGCCAGGCTCCTCTGTCCGTGGGATTCTCCAGGCCAGAATACTGGAGTGGGTTGCCACGCCCTCCTCTAGGGGATCTTCCTGACCCAGGGATCGAACCCAGGTTTCCCGCATTGCAGGCGGATTCTTTACCAGCTGAGCCACCAGAGAAGCCCAAGAATACTGGAGTGGGTAGCTTGTCCCGTCTCCAGGGGATCTTCCAACCCAGAAATGGAACTGAGGTCCCCTGCATTGCAGTCGAAGCTTTTAACAGCTGAGCTACCTGGGAAGCTCTGGCAAGTAGCTACAGCTTTCTGCTGCTGCTGCTGCTAAGTCACCTCAGTCATGTCCAACTCTGTGTGACCCCATAGACGGCAGCCCACCAGGCTAGCTAGAATCCCTGGGATTCTCCAGGCAAGAACACTGGAGTGGGTTGCCATTTCCTTCTCCAATGCATGAAAGTGAAAAGTGAAAGTGAAGTCGCTCAGTCGTGTCTGACTCTTATCGACCCCATGGACTGCAGCCCACCAGGCTCCTCCATCCATGGGATTTTCCAGGCAAGTTGTAGTAAATAGGAAAAGTCTCCTAAGTAGTTTTAAATAAGTATCTTTTAAGATTTTTTTAAGAGCCTGTAGTACCCCTCAAAGTTGAATGCTAGAAATTATATGACTTGTTATTTGGAGATGTTTTAAGGAAGCTATAACGTGAGAAATATGGAAGTATTTTTACCAGTGGGGCCCCAAACCCCTACCTTCCCCTCATTTATTTTCTTGTCCCTTCTCCCATTCCCTTGTTTTAAGAGCACTTGCATTCCAGTTACGGTGAAAGACAGGAGCCCTGTGTTTACATAAGAAGACCTGAATTTAAGATCCAGGTCTGCTATTATTCCATGATGGGCAACCTTGAGAAAATAAACTTTGACTCTGTAAAACTATTAGTATAATTCTTGAATCTATTTGTGGCAAGGTTAATTTTTTGTTTCCATCAAAACCTTAAAAGGAACGCCAATCCCATCTATTGTTTTTTTTGTTGTTGTTGTTTTTATAGTGAAAACTTTTATATTTGGAGATTTGGCAATGTGTGACAAAGACTTGACAGTTTCTCCATCTCAGGCGGAGCATGGACAGAGAGGCGCAATAAAAGTAGAACTAGGAGGTTATACACATGAAACTTATATGTTTTAAACCAATGTTGCTTTAGTAAAACAAAAATAGTAACAAAGCAGCAACGGAAATCAAATGTCCATAAGGATGCAGAGAAACAAATCTTTGTGTTTGTCATGAGAATGTAAGATAGGATTCAGAAATTCTATTTCTGGTTATCAGATCAGATCAGATCAGTCGCTCAGTCGTGTCCGACTCTTCGCGACCCCATGAATCGCAGCACGCCAGGCCTCCCTGTCCATCACCAACTCCTGGAGTTCACTCAGACTCACGTCCATCGAGTCAGTAATGCCATCCAGCCATCTCATCCTCTGTCGTCCCCTTCTCCTCCTGCCCCCAATCCCTCCCAGCATCAGAGTCTTTTCCAATGAGTCAGCTCTTCGCATGAGGTGGCCAAAGTACTGGAGTTTCAGCTTTAGCATCATTCCTTCCAAAGAAATCCCACGGCTGATTTCCTTCAGAATGGACTGGTTGGATCTCCTTTCTAGTTATATACCCAAATAAATCAAAGACAGAGATTCAGCTACTTGCACAGCAATGTTCATAGCAGCATTATTCACAATAGCCCCAAAGTTGGGGAAAACCCCAAATGTCCATTAACAAATGAATAATTAAACAAAATGTGGTAAGCACATACAATGGAAAAATAACCCATCTTAAAAAGGAAGAAAATTCTGACACATGTTACAACATGGATGAACTTTGAAAGCATTAAGCTAAATGAAATAAGCAAGTCAGAAAGGGACAGTTATTGTATAATACTGCTTACATGAGGTACGTGCAATAGGCAAATTCATAGAGACGGAGTGTCTGATAGAGGACGCCAGGGGCTGGGAAGAGAGGCGGTGAGAAGTTATCATTTAAAGAGTAGAGGATTTGTTTGGTAGATCAGCTGGTAAAGAATCTGTCTGCAATACAGGGCCCCAGTTTGATTCCTGGGTCGGGAAGATCCACTGGAAAAGAGATAGGCTACCCACTGCAGTATTCTGGCCTGGAGAATTCCATGGACTGTATAATTCACAGGGTCACAAAGAGTTGGATGGACATGACTGAGCAAATTTCACTTTGTTTGGCACAATGAATAAGTTTTGGAAATGAATATTGCTGGTGGATGTATAACATTGGTAATCTATTCAGTACCAATAAATAGTACACTTAAAATAGTTTTGTTTTTTTGTTTTTCTCAATTGTGAATTGACTTCTCTAAAGATACTGAAAAGCCAAAAGACAGACTAGATGCCGTTTGCCTTGCCTCTGAACATGCATAATTTAGGGACCAAATATGAGGACCTCTACAGGAAAAATCAAAGGCATGTCAACTTTGCTTGAAGGGAAGACCCATGCAAACTCCACTTGAATCTACCTTGAAATGCTTATGTGGTAGGTTGGCTTCACAGAAGCTATCCAAATACCTAGAGTTGAGGGAGTATCGGGGAAATACAGCTTTAGCTCTCCAGCCTGTAAGCACCCCCCTTTTAAACAGAGGATTGCACTGATGTTCAGTGAGTCTGTCTGCCACGTATTTCAAAGAAGGCTTGAAGATAAAAATGGTATTTAAAGAAACTGTTGTGGATATCAATAAAAGGCAACATATGCATTCGAAAAGAAGCAAGCAAGTAGTAAAGAAAAAGATGGCCAAGGACAGCAATCAGGAGAATATCAGCATTTCAAAAGTACAGAGAGAGGAAGGAGGTGAAAGACTGAGATAAATGTAAAGAAAGTGGAGGGAGGAGGAAAAGAAGAAAAAAAAAACAGCAATTAATGCCTTGTGTGTCAAAAGAAGAGACATTTTCAAGAAGAGAATTTTCAAGATGTATGCTGCATCTTAAAAGAATCACTGTATGTGTCTATTAGCATGCTATTAGTGACCTTTGCTAGAAGAGATTCATTAAAGAGGTGAAAGCAGAAAGCAGACAGCAGGAGGTTAAAGAGTAAATTAGAGACGATGATGTACAGACAGCTTAATTCCAGAAAGGAGAGAGATAAAGAGATAGAGGTAGGAGAGAAGATAAAAAAGAGACAAGGTCTTTCATGAGTGAAGAAAGACTTGGCCATATGCTTCTCTGCATATGTGAAAGATGAGGATAAGAGAAAAAATTGAAACATTTTTCCAGGTTAACAGTAGAATAAATGAAGAAGTCAGATCCTAAAGGCAAGAGAGAATGATCAAGAATTCCGAAAATGAATCACTTCTTCCTCTAAAACTAAAACCAAAAAAAAAAAAAAAAAGATTCACGTGAATACGGATTTACCGAGGTTTGAGAATAGGAATGTAATATTGAGGGATTTATCATAACATATTCAGCTAACTGCTAAGGGACAGAGCGTTTACTTAAGTGACTTGAGTGTGTGCTCACACTGGAATAATCCTAATGAAATGGAGAGGAGACCCAGAAACATGTAAAGATATTAGCATGGAGCAAAGTGGCCCAGAAAACTGAAGATGGTGAACACGGACCTCTGGTTACCTGGTCTTCATTATGATACGACTTATTCCAGGTGCTATAGTGCAGATTGTCACAACGACCCAAAACGGAGTTAGTGGAGTAATTGTAAAGAAGGTCAAGAGAGTGAGAAAGCGAAGATGTTGGCAGAAAAGCTTTCATTACTTTTATTTTAATGCAGGATTTCTTGAGAGAATAATACATGTTAGACATGATGCTGAGTATTTTAAAGTTATTATTTCATTTAATCTTGAGTAATATTATTATTCGCATTTAGCGGTAGAGAGAACTGACTTTATTGGATTTTAGAAAGGTGCATTTGTTAGGATGTCATTTTAGCTACTGTAAATGAGTCATCAAGCTAAAAGGAAAAAGGGTCATTTTTCTCTCTGATATAAGATGGTTGAGAAGTTCTCCACAAATTTTCCAAGAGACCAGCTTCCTTCTACCTTGTTACTCTGCCATCTTCAAAATATGGTGTCGGACTCAAGGTGCAAGACGGTTGCTCCTGCTCTCAACATCTTGATCTCATTCCATTTAGCAGGAAGTTGAGAACACAGCTATACGGTTATCCCTGCTGCTGCTGCTGCTAAGTCACCTCAGTCGTGTCCGACTCTGTGTGACCCCAGAGATGGCAGCCCACCAGGCTCCCCCGTCCCTGGGATTCTCCAGGCAAGAAGGCTGGAAAAAAGAAAAGCTGGAAAAGTCTAGTCTAGTTGGGTAGCCCAACTAAAACTGAGGAATTCTATCACTAAAAACAGAAAGTTAGCAAGTGGTTTGTACAGGAAAGTATGACTGAAAACATTTTTGAGGAAATGTAGGTTAGAATAAAATACTGAACATTTTCCACTTCCTTCCTAATTCCTGTGATTTTATAGAACTTATCAGAGAAGGAACTGGCACCCTACTCCAGTACTCTTGCCTGGAAAATCCCATGGACGGAGGAGCCTGGTGGGCTGCAGTCCATGGGGTCGAGAAGAGTTGGACACGACTGAGAAACTTCACTTTTGCTTTTCACTTTGATGCATTGGAGAAGGAAATGGCAACCCACTCCAGTGTTCTTGCTTAAAGAATCCCAGGGACGGGGGAGCCTGGTGGGCTGCCATTTATGGGGTCACACAGAGTCCGACATGACTGAAGTGACTTAGCAGCAGCAGTATAGAACTTACAATAGCATCAGTGCCTCTTAAATTTTTTGAGGATGGGGTAACATCCGCAGAATAAAGAAACTGACTGAGCCCCAAGTTTATGCCACAACCAACTGTGTAAGGCCCTTAGTCCTCTATTGAATATTTTTACTTTTTTTTTTGGTAAATTGCAGTTAATATAAGCCAAAAATATTAAAAGGTCACCCACTTTTCCAACTTCATTGTAAATATTTTCTACATCCCCCCATTCTCTTTCTTCCTACCCTACCCAGTGAGAGAGTGAGCGGAGAGAGAAAGAGAGAGAGGGAAAGGAAAGACAGCCAGGGACTATCGTTGGCTTTGTCTCTGCTTGGGCAGACAGTGGGAAGTCCCCGACTTTCAGCTGGTTCATATCCCAGAGCCATCCCACTTTCCTCAAGAAAATTTCCAGCACCCAATATTCTTACAGCCAGGAAGCTGTTCTGGATATCTTTAGGACCACATTTATTTTATTTCCAGTGTCGTCTTCAACCCCAGCTGATCCTGCTGCTGCATCGCTGTTATGCAGACAGCCTGGCCTGTTTTCACGTTCCTTGTCCCTCATCCCTTACAAACTCCTCTGCATCCATCCATCATCTATTTCTTTAATCAGCTCTACGTGCATGTATCTAGACAGTCTATCTGTGTTTTGGATCCTGGAGGGCCGAAGGAATGGAGACTTTTCTCACTAGTATCACTAGGAGAGGGAATATTACCTTTCCTTCCACTGGCATTGTTTCCGTTACTTCACAGAAGCTTTCCATTTCATTTAAGATTAAAGAATGAGCATTGAAAACTAAGTCTGTGATAATAGATTTGCTTCATCTTTATCACTTTTCCTTTCTATTATCTGACAGATTGCACCTATACCAGATAAAGTATATAAACATTCTATATTATGTAACTTTGATGGTCAGTGATAGCTTAATAGAGCAAGTCATTCCTTTTTTTCTCCTTCTAATGCTCATCAGGGAAGAATACTGCCTCTCCCCAACCTAACATCGCTGATGTCCAGGATCTGCCTGCCTGCCCGATGGCACATTAAATTATGCTCTCCCAGGTCTGGATTTGCTATAAACTCTCTGCTCTTCTCCTCATAGCATGACCGCATACCCACTTAGATAATAGTTTTTATCTAATTGAGAAGGAGAACTAGATGTTCAAAAAAAAATCACAATCCTAAAAAGAATTTTAATTCAACCAGAAGGTACCTGTGTTCATATAATTCAAAACATCAGTGAAAAGACTTGGTACCCAGCAGAACCTCTCGTTAAGGGGAGTTTCAAAGCCTGAAAAGTCAGTGCCTGTCATATCATTTCTCTTTAAACATGAACTCCTGACAAATCTTGTTTGTTCAGTCTCTTAAGGTATACATGAAGTATAATGAAATAATAAAATTAGCAGTAGCAACATTGGTAAGTAATACATATAGTATTTCTACCTGTCAGACACTTCACATATTATGAGTCTCTTACTGTAAATATGAGGAAACTGAGACACAGAAAAATTAAGTAACTAGCTAAGGTTATGCTTATACGGCTAGTGGTGGAGCTATAAATCAAAATCAAAATTTGACTCCAGAGTTTGTACTGTTAACCACTGTGCTGTAGAGATGCACAAGGATAGATATTTTTAACATATTAATCATCTTCCCTTTGTGATTAGCTAGCTGTTAAGAAAAATGTGGTCAGATAGATGTAAGAAAGCGATTTGGGATGATCATCCATTCTGTGTAGACGGCAAGGAAGACGAGCAGGAGCGCAAAGCCAGTCACCACGAGGGAAACCGAGCCCTCACCTTAGTATTCAACACCATCTGTCTCCCGATAAATTGCTGACCACTTTTAAGCATATTGACTATATAAATACTGTATTTTAAAAATAATTTTCAACACATGCATTTTATAATGATAATAAAATTCCTCATATTTATGGTGCTCTTGTTAGGTCAATTATGTTTCTGTTGCTTGCAACACCTTCCAGTTTAGCTCAGGCTGTAAAGTTCTCCAGTGTGCTATTCACAGATTCTTTTTAAATCACTAATAAATGATAAATGTTAAAAATGATCAGCCCTGACGCCACCTCCTGTAGCACCCCCTAAACACCTCTTACAGTTGCATTTCATTGCCACTTTATCCCTATGCTTTATTTATGGTTTTGGAGCTACTTTTGAATCCATATGACTATTTTCACATCAACTCTAAATTTGAATCAATTTAGCAAATAACACTTTTAAAGTGTGTCATCAAGTTTTCCTATAATCATAACATTGAACATCTTTTGGGTTTACTTTAGCCAATATGTATTGGTATATCTTTTTTTAATTTATTTATTTTAATTGGAGGCTACTTACTTTACAATATTGTGGTGGTTTTTAAATTAGAAAAAAAAAGACATGAAAAATGTTCAGCCACTCATTCATAATATTTACTGAGTTCCAACCATTTATGTTGAAGCATGGAGCTAAGGGCTAGGAAAAAACAATATTGTTATGGTAATATAAAAAATATTGTAATATTTTATACTTGTGTTCAACTATTAGGGTAATATATCCCCCAAATTATGACTACCACACACTTAAAATTGGTCACATAAAACAGACAGGAAATAAATAGACTCAGCAGCAACAGTATAAAGTGGGAAAAACAGCTGCTCATAGACTATTTGACACCTAAAATATTAACAACATAAAAAAGGCTGGAATAGCAAAAACATGTGAATTATATGTGATCAAAGTGAACATGATGATAAAAACACGGTAGCAATTTTAGCTACCTTAAACATCAGCTACAGTTTCCATATAACCTTTTTCATGTATATTGTAGTTACCGATTCATATGGGATGTGCACGTCAATACTTTTTAAGACTCTAAATTCTTATTTCAGCATGGCTTTCGTGGGCCCCCATTTCCTTTCTTTTTTACTATTGGTTTCATTAAAACAAAGTTTTTGAAGATATTTGGGGAATTACAGTACTTTGCATAGATGATAAGAAAAGGGGGATAATTAGTTGGAAACAAACATATTTAAATCTCAATCCCAACAAAACTCCCATCCATTAAAACCATTATGATACTGACACTAAATAAGGATACGTACACTTTTAGCTGTTCATAAAGGCGTTTGTATAATTTTAGAGGCCAAAAGCCAATATGCTAGCTAATCGTGGAAGTTAAAGCTCAGAATCAATCCCATTATTTAATACTTTCATAATAGCCTGTATTCTCCTTTGCAAAGCATACCACTACCATAATGAACATTATCTGTTACATTATTCCCTTAGTATCTTCTAGCCTTAAGGAAAGCATAAGCTATTTCAGTGCTGCCCCAGTTGTCTAGGAAACCCAGGATCTGAATAGGCCACAAAAATGGAAAATGACCCCCAAGGACACAGACCCTCTTTATAACATGGAAAAAAAGTAAGACTTCTCCTTACTTCTGTTAAATATTTGTCCAGAGGCTGAAACCCTCACATATAACACCAGGGAAATATCGGTAAGAAAGATCAACACTGCTCACACTACGCAGGAGGAATGTCCAAACCTTACTTGCCAGGTTCAGGCAGAGGCTTTGGCAGCTGCTTTTCAGTCCAGTCTGTAGATTCAGAGGGTCAGGCAGAGGGTGGAGAAGGTGCCCCCTCAACTCACAGAGTCACAGTGGAAACAGTGCCACTTAGCAATAAAGAATTAGAGCTCGGTGTATTTGCCTGCTCTCAGTTAAAGATAGAAAATGGTATCTGATCAAGTAAACAGCATTCAGATTCTGTCTGGTTGCAAATACTCAGCCTTCAGAGTTTTCTTTTTTATTGCAGGGTGAGAAAAGAAGAAACAAAAGCATTGGGGAAAAAAAGAAATCTCAAAGTTTCATTTTTTTTACATTGAGATATAGTTGATTTACAATTTTGTGTTGGTTTCAGGTGTACAACCAAGCGATTTGATTTTATATATATATATATATATATATATATATATATTAGTCTTAGATTGCTTTCCCTTATATGTTATTACAAGATATTGAATATAGTTCTCTGTGTTATACAACAGGTCCCTGTTGCACTTCTATTTTGTATACAGCAATGTGCGTCTGTTAATCCCACACTTCTAATCTACCCCTCCCCACTGCTCTTTGTTAATCCGCAGTTTGTTTTCTGTATCTGTGAGTCTGTTTCCATTTTATAATAAGTTTACTGGCATCACTATTTTTAGACTCACATGTAAGTGGTATCCTATGATACTGGTTTTTCTCTGATTTACATATTGTGATAATTTTTAAGTCTGTCCACGTTCCTGCAAAAGGTGTTATTTCCTTTGTGTGGCTGAGCAGAGACCCTGAGTGTGTGTGTGTGTGTCTGTGTGCTCCACATCTTCCTTATCCACTCATTTGTTATAGACATCTAGGCTGCTCCCGTCTTGGCCATTGTAAACAGTGCTGCTATGAACAGTGGGGTGCACATATCTTTTCAAATTAGAGTTTCTGTCTTTTCCGGATATATACCCAAGAGTGGGATTGCTATATCCTATTGTAATTCTCTTTTCAGTTTTTCTCTCTTAATTTCTTAAAAAGTTACTTAGCTATTCACACAGTAATAATCCAAATTTTAATAAATAGGATAGGATTGTGATGTCAACAGTAAAAAGAAATTGGTTGAAAAATTAATATGTTTTATCATATATAATAGGCAAATGTTTAAAATTCTGGTTAAAAGTATAATAAAATAAAAAAATGCTAAAACAATTATGGACTGGGGAAAATAATTATAACAAAAATAATTATAGTATGTATGTAGTATTACTGAAAAAATGAAAAAAAATTGTATAAACTATGAAATATAAATAGTGAAAATGATATAAAAGTATTTAACTCCAATATAAGCCATAATAGGTTAGCATGTTTTTATCTGTTAAACCCACACTAGTGGTAATTCTGAGTGATGGTCCCTCATATTCTGATGCAGGAGAGTTTCTTAAAACATTTCTGGAGAGCAATTTGAGGTTGTATATCACAAAATCCTTCTAAAATGATGAGATATCACAGTCTGACCCAATAGTTTCTAAATATAGCAGTGTCTGATACATAGGATGAATGCACTAATAAATGAATTTTTAACCTGAATTTTTCAGTGATCCAATTCACTACAATAAAACCTCCCCAAACCATTAATTAAGCACTTACCTATTCATAATCTGCCACTTCACTAAGAAATTCATTTCGATATTTGGCAAAACTAATACAATATTATAAAGTTTAAAAATAAAATAAAATAAAAAAAAAAAAAAACAGCTTTACTGAGGTGTAATTTACATACCATAAAATTAAAAAAAAAAGAAACTAAATAATTATCAATAGCAATGAATTACCTGGCTGCTATGAGTAAAAATTTATCCAAATTTCATAATAATATACTTACATGACATCGCTACCAAATTGTTATTTTGGAAATGGACTTTCAACTTTATTTACTGAAAATGGAGTAGAATCTTTAGAGGTGACACTTAATTTTAAATGTCCATTTTGTTTCACATGTTCTGACTCTAGAAAATTAATTCACTGTTAAGTGGCATTCTTTCTCAGGGGGAAGAGGTGATAGTATTTTAAGAAACATAGTCTTTCAGTTTATGCCCACAGAAATGTTGTGTTCAAGTTCAGTCTTTCAGAGAGCAGGTGTCATGGTTTAACTTGTATTATAGTAAGAAGTTTAGTTAAGAATGACAATTATTTGATGATTAATTTTATTATACTAATTATAAGTTCAAATTCCTATTAGAAATCTTTCCCTATTATACATGCTTTAGGGGAAATTTTTTGTGAATATGGTTGAATGTTACTTCAATGTTATTCAATGAATTGAACAATGTTACTTCTTGTGAGCCATGCCATACAGAAGATTCTTTGCCATACAGCTTCAAAATAAGTTCCCCTTAAGTTCATGAGAAACCCTAACTTCACCTTTCTGGAAGAAATCATTATAGAAATTAAAAAGTTAAACGGATGCTAAAAAGCATGAATGAAGACATTTGGTTAATTTGAGCAGATAATGAATTTTTAATAAGAAATGTTTTGCCTACCCATTATACAAAGTCTTACCTTATCGAAGTTTCTTTGATTAAATGGCAGCCCATAGTATTCAAATTGGTTTCTGGGCAGTTTCATTATCATTCCTTAGAACATTAGGGGATGTATTAGATGTATAATTCTTTGACCTTTTGAGTAACATATTGAATTCTACAATGAAACACAGTATAAGCAGAAATAATTTTCTTTCATATTATTTAAATTATATTGCATTTCATTTTTCTCCTTTTATCCTGATGAATCCTTAGGAAAAAAAGATGAACACGCTGTGTACAAAAGCCATGTCAAAAGCATTTCTCTTGAAGATAGAATACTTAGAAGTAAATCTTTAAATATCAGGCCTCAAGAGAGCCAGTAACTACATATATGTGGCCAAAGAGATAAAAGGATGTGTGTTGGATGTTTAGACCACTGCTTCTCCAACTTCTCCCATGGGAAACACCTGGACTCTTGCTTAAAATCTGATTTAGTGAAGTCTCAGGTAGGATCCAAAAGGTTGCTCTTCCAACAAGCTCCCAGGTAATGCTAATGCTCTGAATCAACAGATCATATTTTGAGAATGACCATTTTCACTCACCCATTTACTAAATTTCAGCTACGTATAAAAAGTCTTCAGACAACACAATAAGCAAAGCTCTCATCAGCGTCCTTGTAAGGCAGAGATGGTTTCCAGATCAGTGCAAAGGTTTTCCCAAGTCCCTGTCGATCCTGGAGAAGCTCGCTCTGAATCTTGCTGCAGGTTGTTTTGTTTGTTTGTTTGTTTAGCACATTACAGCTCAGAAAGTCTCTCTTCCAGACTCAATGCATGAACACTGCCACCAAAGTCACTGTTAACAAGCACAGATTCATTTTGATATTTGGCAAAACTAATACAATTATGTAAAGTTTAAAAATAAAATGAAATTTAAAAAAAAAGCACATATTCAGTGATCCCTGTGTATGGGGAATAATAACCAGAACACAAGCAGAAAAAGAAGCTGAGGAAAGCTCTGCTCTTGGGTGCCTAATCCAGTTGCAGACATAGGACATACACAAAAGGCAACAGCTGTAAATGTGAGACCATCGGCTGAAGAGGCATAGAGTACTTGAGGGTCAAGAACAGAATGATACCTGGGGGAAGATGAAGCTAATAAGGAAGAGTAAAAAGGAAGCGACTGGATTAGATCTTAAAGAAAGAGTGAAACTTGCTGAAAAAATGCATCACTTTCCAAACACGTGTCTCCTTTAATGTATGTGTACTATTGTATTCTGAAAAATTTTGCACAATTTTGCAAAGAGATGTACCTTCTCAAAAGGTCCTATGGTAAGTATGGTATTAAATATGGTATTCATTCGCTAACAGGGCAGCTGTAAAAGGAGAGGTAAACTAGACTTTTTATTCAACTGGCACTTTAAAAATTATCAGACCTTTTCACTGGGCCAAAAATGAGTCTCCTTGGAGCATATTGGTTGCTAAGTTGCTCCAGTCGTGTCCGACTCTGTGCGACTCTGTGGACCGTAGCTCACCAGGCTCCTCTGTCCATGGGATTCTCCAGGCAAGAACACTGGAGTGGGCTGCCATGCCGTCCTCCAGGGGATCTTCCCCACTCAGGGATTGAACCTGCGTCTCTTACATCTCCCACATTGGCAGGCAGCTTCTTTACCACTGGGGCCACCTGGGAAGCCCCTGGAGCATGTTAGTCTTGCCTTTACAAGGGAAATGCAGACACAGAGATGGCGGCCTGTCAGTATGCAGAAGGAGCCCAGATCCTTTAGGGGGAGGAGGAACCAACGGTGAAAGAGACCAGGACGTGAACCAGCGCAACCTGATAGGAGTTTCCTGGCAGAAAAAGACCCTAAAATACAAAGATCAAAATCTACTCAGAAAACATGGAATTGGGTCTGGAAACCTGGGCACCTCAGGCTACAGAGTAGCTTCCTTGTGTGGCTACTGATGGAATTTTTATAGACCTAAACACTCTGGGATAATGGTTTAGCTTGAAGGACAAATGGCTTCATTTAGGAAGATGAAATAATAATAGAAGCTATAATCCTGGCATCAGAGTGAGGTACCACTGTGCCCTGAGCAGCGGCAGAGGGAAGCCATTGTCCCCAGCTCTCTACGTGACCATTCTCCACTCATTCTGTGTCAGAAACGCAGCCTTTGTAGTTGCTCGTGTTCTTACCGTACCGACTTTTAAAAGCAATGTTTTACCCACCCACTTCCAATTAAATATGTTCCTGAAGTTTTTGAACAAATCAGAAGTTCAGGGGAAGTCATTAAAATGAAGATAATTGGACTTCCTGCTAGCATGTCATGTATAATTAATTAGAAAAATTACAAGGATAACACAGTTAAATAAGTTTATAGAAATTACAGTTCATTCATCCACAAACACATAGAGTGACAGGCTCAGTGCTAAGTACAAAGATGAAGAGGAGAATAAGGGAAACAAAGGCCCTATTTGGACAGAGTTTGCTGTTGCGAGAACCAGTCTATAAGGCTGATCCCAGAAGAGCTCCAGAGACCTTATGGCCACCTGGGCTGAGTTGCTTTTGGATTAAAGCAAACGTGTTCACCTCCTATTAACATTTAGAACAGTGGAACCCTCAAGCTCTTTACGAGCTTTCTCAATTTAGAGTGTTAGTCGATCAGACACGTCTGACCCTTTGCGATGCGTGGACGGTAGCCCACAAGGCTCCTCTGTCCTTGGGATTTCCCAGGCAAGAATACTGAAGTGGGTTGCCATTCCTCCTCCAGGGGATCTTCCCCATCCAGGGACTGAACCCACGTCTCCTATGTCTCCTGCATTGCAGGTGGATTCTTTACTCACTGAGCCAACTGGGAAGCCACAGTTTAGAGCAGATTCTACTAATCTCGAAAAGGTGGTATCCCATAAAGGAGAGCATAGACCCGCAGTCACTACAAGAGAAGCGAAGGAAGCGGAGTTAAGGTAGACACATGGCAAGCAGTCTTGCAACTGCATGAAATATGTATATAATATAAATATATATAAATGATCCATTTTTAAAGAATCAAGCAAAATCAGCATAATTGTCATTATGAAAACACCAGAGGACAAAGAGCACATTGAGAGACCAGTTGGCCTTAGAGCGTTTTTAACCCTGAGATAAACGATGCATATTAAACTCTTTCACATTTGCTTTTTTTCATTCTGTGGCTGCTGCCACCACATATCAAATGATTAGTGAACTCAAAGGCAGGTTTCAAAGACATGAAATATTGGCCACGAAAGCACTTAATGACTGGCAGATGCTCAAAACTAATAGCACACGTCAAGTTACAATTTTACAAGTTTAAAGCTAAATAAGCACAAATTATCTTCTGGGGGTGGTGTGTCTAAAAACAATTTAAGACATTCAATTTTTCATTTTCGGTGTCTGGTTTATATTTTAAAAAGCATATCAAGTAGCAGCTGATAAGGAGACATGATATGTACTTTGGGTAAAATATTTGTTACATGCCAAGGTTCTACTCACTCTAAGTGACTTTCATAAAGGTATGTGCTGACAGCTGGATATTTATTTTACTATATTCAAACGCAAGATTTTTTCATTCAAGCTAAATACCGTAAACCATTCTCCAAAGAATCTAATATATAATCCAAGGAAAGTGGTGGCAGTGGGAATGGAGGGGTGGGGAAAAATGGAAGAGAAGAAAAGAACATTTATTTAACTCCAAGCTAGGAAAACCACGGTGCAATTCACAGACTCCTACGCTTATTAGCAAGTTACATGAAATGTCACTTATCAGCAACCTTAATAATCAGACCAGCTATGATAAGAATTCGTTTCCATTGCCAGTAATCCCAACCAACATACTATCTCCTTTCATTAAGTGACACATTCTAATCATCACCTCAGAGAAGACTTGCAGAACATAGATACAAGGCTAAGCATCTCCTCCTGGACTCCAAGATACTTTGTTTACACTGAGAGTGAACTCAGTGTCAGTACACTGTTATTGCTTATTGACTTTGAATCTTGCACATTCCACACAGATACAACGGTCAGCAGTGAGCAATCCAGCTGACGGATCATGAACTCAGTTTTGAAGATTAGCTCTAATTTACGTTGTTGGACTGGTTCCAAATTGGGAAAGGAGTACGTCAAGGCTGTATATTGTCACCCTGCTTATTTAACTTCTATGCAGAGTACATCATGAGAAACGCTCGGCTGGATGAAGCACAAGCTGGAATCAAGACTGCCAGGAGAAATATCAGTAACCTCAGATATGCAGATGACACCACCCTTATGGCAGAAAGCAAAGAGCCTCTTGATGAAAATTAAAGGATGAGAGTAAAAAAGATGGCTTAAAACAATGTTCCCAAAAATTAAGATCATGGCATCTGGTCCCAAGACTTCATGACAAATAGATGGGGAAAAATGAAAACAGTGAGAGACTTTATTTTCTTGGGCTCCAAAATCATTGTGACTGGTGACTACAGCCATGAAATTAAAAGATCCTTGCTCTTTGGAAGAAAAGCTATGACAAACATAGACAGCATATTAAAAAGCAGAGATATTACTTTGCCAACAAAGGTCCATCTAGTCAAAGTGGTTTTTCCAGTAGTCCTGTATGGATGTGAGAGTTAGACCATAAAGAAAGCTGAGCACTGAAGAATTGATGCTTTTGATTTGTGGTATTGGAGAAGACTCTTGAGAGTCCCTTGGACTCTTAGGAGATCAA
The DNA here is from genome assembly GCF_029378745.1 of Bos indicus. Classification (NCBI taxonomy): domain Eukaryota; kingdom Metazoa; phylum Chordata; class Mammalia; order Artiodactyla; family Bovidae; genus Bos; species Bos indicus. The sequence continues at coordinate 105,783,451 of NC_091766.1, forward strand.
ACCAGTTAATTCCAAAGGAAAGCAATCCTGAATATTCGGTGGAAGGACTGAAGCTGAAACTCCAATGTTTTGTCCACCTGATGTAAAGAACTGACTCATTTGAAAAAACCCTGATGCTGGAAAGATTGAAGGCAGGAGAAGGGGACAACAGACGAAGAGATGGTTGGATGATATCACCAATTCAATGAACATGAGTTAGAGCAAGATTTAGGAGTTGGTGAAGGACAGGGAAGCCTGGCGTGCTACAGTCCATGGGGTCTGAAAGATTTGGACATGACAGGGCATCTGAATAATAGCAATGTTGTCCTGGGCAAAGCTATTGTCATTGGTATTTCCATCTTTGGGGTCCCATTTGCCCCCTTTGACACAAACAAGCCTAGTTCATCTAGTACTGTAAGTTGCCTATAGTACTCAGGCCTTCTACAATAGCCAAGAGAAGAAGGTGTGTATTGGTTAAGAGCATATACTTTTCAGCTGAACTTCACTGTGTTCAAATCCTGGCTAAGTGATCTTGTGTGACATTTAGTAGGTCAGTTAATGTGTGCATGCCTCGATAGCTCAGTTGGAAGAAAAGGAATAACTGTATCTCACAGGGCTGAAATGTGGGTTAAATGGGATGAAACATGTGAAGCATTTAGCACAGTGCTTGGTACAGAGTAAATACCCGAAAAATGGTAACAACCTTTATTACACCATGTTCTAAGCAGACCGATGCCTCTAACAAAGTTTTAATTTTTTTACAGTCCCTTAACTTTCATTCTAGCCTAAGTTTTATGCTACTTTCCCCCAATTCTGTTCTCTATTGACAAGGAAAAAAAATTTTTTTTTGCCTGATGATCAGAAAGAATGTCAAACTGTTTTGGTAGGCAGTTTAGCAGTTGGAATCAAAATACTTTACAATGTACATAACTTTGGATTCAGCAAGTTCATTGCTTGGAAATAAGCACGGGGATCTATAAAGATTTTCTGTGGGAATGCTTGTTTAAACACACTTATAACAGTAAACCTCTAGAAACAACTAAATGTCCAGCAGTGCGTGCTACTTCAAATGAAAATGAAACACACAATGGCATAATCAGTGGCCACTACAATGATATAAAGAAGAATTATAAAGTGACATGGAAAGGTGATCAGTAAATAAACAGCAAAATGGGACAACCGTGATTCCAATATTTTAAATAAGATAATAGGATGTGCACAAATATATCGAGCACAGAACAGGATTTATCTGGTTAAAGGCTTTTGGGAAGTTCTGTGTAAAACGAGCATGTATTAATATTTGGGTTTCCCTGGTGGCTCAGTGATAAAGAATCTGCCTGCAATGCAGGGGTTGCAAGAGAAGTAGGTTCAATCCCTGGTCGGGAAGATCCCCTGCAGGAGGGCACGGCAACCCACTCCATTGCCTGGAGAATTCCATGGACAGAGGAGCCTGGCGGACGACGGATCACGGAGTCGCAAGGAGTCAGACATGACTGAAGCGACTTAGTACATACACACAGTGAATTTTTAAAGTTGCAAGTTCTCCAGAAAGTCCTTGCCAAGCGTGAACCTAGCAGAGGTGTTATCAGGCCACTGAAAAAAAGATACTGTTTCATTTTGCTGCCCAAACTATATCACCCCAAATCTTCAGCAGCAGTTCCCAATCTAGCTCATCACTAGATGAATCCTGTTGTCACCTAAAGTTAGATGAATCCTATCTGTATAAAATAGATATTCTGGCAAACTTAACAAATGTCTTCAGTTCAGTTCAGCTCAGTCGCACAGTCGTGTCGGACTCTGTGACCCCATGGACTGAAGCACGCCAGGCTTCCCTGTCCACTCATGAAAAAACTTGCTGTATATCTTTAACTTCACACATTTATTCTAACCACTATCTTAAACTCATTTGTATTTAAATACTCCTGTTATATTATTTAATCCAAGTTTAATGTTACCATACAGAGAATTTTTTGAGAAATCTAATGCAGCCAAGTTATAAAGCATATGAATGACCATAATAGTTGCCCACTCTGGAGGGTTTCATATAATATCAAACACTGTCTTTCATCTCACCTTACCTTTTCACTGGGATATCTCTAATTGCGGCAAAGTTCCATGGGGGAAGAGAAGGATGAAGGCTTTGAAGGTCATCACCACTTTAAAATGTCAGTATCTCATGTACACACACACACACCCCATCAATAAGTGTATGAATATTCAACCAAGCTTAAAATCCTTCACAATGAGAACTTCCTTAGTGTTCCATTTGAAATTAACTTTGTTTCAAAATACTTTTTGAAATGTGTTTCATTTCTTAGCTTTGTTTTCTTACACTAGCCCTACTTGGTTAATGTGCTAAATGTATGGTCAGTTTACCCATGGCATAAATCCATCACAAGGCAACCTGAATAATAAAGTTAGCGAATGCAGAATCATTATTTTTGAAGGCAGATCTCTTAGGGCTCTGCAGGCTCTATTTCGAAGTTTGGATTTTTTTTTTTTCCAAGTGTGATATGAATCCATTGCAGACTGTGGGGTTAAATTAGATCATGTGTTCAAGGTATCTATCTTGCTTCATGCTAAAATGCCAAAAGTCTACAGTCTTAATTACATGCTTAATACTCGATATAAAGAGATTTACATATTAACCTGACTCCAGTCTGGCCAGAAGATAATTACTGCAGGTCATCTGAACCAAGAACCTCCAGACCCAAGAGAAAGTCCTTGGTGGCCTCTGAGCCACACAACACACAGTTAGAATGACCAGTTGCCTTCCTAACAGCAGTAAGACGTGGGGTAGTCATTTATCTGAAGATCCAGAGGTTGAGTTCAGGAAACCTGTCTATTTACGAAAGGTTTTTTCCCAATCCTAGTACAAGCAAAAGTAAATTCCATAATATGAACGTCTGCTCCCTCAACATGAAGAGCTCCACAGGATCAAATAAAAAGTGTTCTCTCTACTCAATTTTTTTTTTTTTTAAACACAAAGTGCCTTGGGAATAGACCGGTGTTACTGCTACAGCAAAGTTAAATTGCATTCCCATTTAACAAAAATGTGCCTTATTAAAAAGCAAAAGAATGGCTATTTAGAGTTATGCCAGCTACTGATGAAAAAGAAATTGTGAGCCCAGGGCAATCTGAGCCTGCTGCGCACCAAGTCTCCGCTGAAGCAAACTCCTCTGAAAGAGCCCCAGGCCTTCTGGGCCGGTGACGCTCTGCATGTGAGCCACCAAGCCAAGGGCTGGAGCAGGGAGGGTGGTAGAATATGCCACGTGGGTAGTAGACACAGCCCCGTGTTTCCTCCAAAGCCAAACCTGTGAAACTCAGAAAGAAAAGGCAGCTCTGCATTGCAGTACTTAAAGTATACATACAGCGTTTTAATTTAAAAGTTATATGGAATTTGACCAGCATATAAAGTAGAATCTGACGGCATTTCTCTCTAGAGGTTACAGAAGAGTGTGGCCTCGAGAACAATCTGACAGCTAACACCTAGCCCTCTGTATAATATATGAACCAGGGTTCTGGATTACCAGTAGTTAGCAATGTCTAAATACAATCGATTCCTGTTAGTCTAAAGAATAAGCTCCAGTGTTAGAGAAATGTAAGCGTTAAAGCTATCCAAAGACAAGCATAATGTAATATACATATGAGAAGGTAATATAGATACTATAAGTATGGCATTCATCATATTAAGTCTAAAACACGGGTTTAAGATTAGCCCATATTTTATAATACCATTTTTAGAAAGTATATTTAATATAGACTGGAATGAAGGCAACTCTGCAAGGATACACATTAAACTGTTAACTGCTCTTTTCTGTTAGAAATGGTATATCTTAGTTTCTTCTTTTTTTTCTATTATGTGTGATTTTTGCAATGATATAATATGTCCACATATTTATATGATATAGATAAAACCACAAACTTTCCTTAACAGGATAAAGACTAGCCTGAACCATCCAAGAATTTTGGAAACTGGAATTCCCAGAACAAAGAGATTCACAATAGATTGAAATGCTTAGTTGCAGCATGAAAACACCTTCAGAATCCGTTAAAGGCCATGCTGAATGCAGACACCTCCGCTTCTTATTCCTGTGCTGAGCCCAGCACTGGAGAGGGCTTGCTCGGGGGAAAGGAGTGTGCTGGACAGCATGCTCTTCTGACCATCTTTCGGGAAATGCTGTTCACTGACAATTCTGGAAACACGTGGCGTCTAAGCCCAGGCGAGAGATCTGGATCAAGGCCAGCGCATCCTTCTTCCCCTGATATCCGGGGAACTCTAAATTAATACTTGCTGAATGACTGGCTATTTAACCAAGATGTAATTGGAGAAACCTTAGACATTGCAACAGATGTACCTTTCCCACAGGATGCCTTAGAGAGCTCTGTGATTTCACGGGCACCTGCTCATGCATGGCGCAGTCACGTGCTCTGCACCTGCGCTCAGGCTCCGCTCCGAGTGGCTCACGTCAGTCTGGTATCGGTGAGACACTGTAGTCACGGCGCGTCGTTTAGAACCCCACCTCTGAGTATTGCTTACCCACACAAGCTGCGTTAATCCAAAATTCTTGCGCGCATTGTTCGAACACACTTATTTCTCCCCAAAACAGATTTCTGTTGCAGTAGAGTGAGAAGCCCCCTTTCAAGATTTTCAGAAAGATACTGCAAATGTACAGCTGTATTATGGCATTACGATATACCTCTTAGAATACCAACTTTGCTACTTTTTACTTATACAAATTTCTTGCCCTATAAATATAAAAAATACAAAATTAATTTTAAAAATAAAGCAATATAGAAGTGTATAAAGAGTAAAATGTCCCCTCCTTTACCCAGGACTGCCATGACCCTATAAAGTGCCTTTGTGTGAATTTAAAATAGGCACCCCTTTTCTCAAGACAAAAAGCAAGCATTTAAATTAGTGCTTTTTCATACACCTTGAGCAGCACACATGTTTAGGTGATGCCCGTGTGGCGTTTGGACAAAGAGTGTCCGTGCCAACGTCCGTGCAGGTAAGGACGCGTGTGTGTGCTCTCCCGAGTATGTGAACACTCATACCAGGCTGGCTCTCCTCCACAACTCCAGCACTTGAGCAAAACACCCAGAATTTCCAGACACTGCATCCCCCATGGATGCCTGTACACTCTCCTCTGAGTTAAACTTGTGTGCAGTCTTGCTGATGGCCGCGTAGATACATATACGCATAGATACGCCCCTCACAACTTGAACAAATTCACGCATTCACACAGGAGGTATCCAGCCTTCTTGGTCTCCTCCCCCAATCCCGTTCACCAGAGATGACAGCACTCTACATGTGGCGAAAGTCATTTTTAATTTGAAAATTAATGAGAGAACCCGTTAGAGACTCTCGTTTGTATATGTAAAGTTCCTCTGGGCCTACATTAAGGAAGGGTGTATTCTCTACTGCCATCTCTTTGAAAGTTTAAATGCCACGGTACAGTTTCAAGTGGCAGATGTTAATACAGCTTGTACTTTCCCAACTTACACTTGAAAGCACTCTTGCAAACTCAAGGGAAACTTTTCCATTCTATATTCAAATGGCAATAGGGATACTTTGTAATACATGTCTGTATCAAATTTGGTGTGAAAATGTGTTTTATGGAACTTGTGAAAACTCACGTTTGAGGCATCTTTCTAAATAGTACCATGCAGAGCACATTTTATACCCACCAGGTTCTTAGACTTGATCTCTCTAAATGACAGCATATGGATTTCAGATCAAATTAAATAAAATGCTTAGGGTCTTCTTTTCATGCATTCTGAGATACTGTTTTCAATAGGAGTACAAGAGCTTAACACTGCATTTTTATATGAATACAACAATCTCTGTATGAATAAAACAGATAATAAATGTTTTGCTTTAACACTCTTTCCACTAAAATATCAGAACTAGTTTCAGATACATTTGACATATGTAAAGAATTACAGTGATACATTCTTTAAAATGTACCTCTCTATGTACTGAGTATGAAATCCAAGAATTTTTATTTATTTCTCTTTTGTTTTCTTGAAATAACCTAGCTATCATCAACAGAAAAAGTCTTTGTTAAAACTCTGCAGAAATATAATAAACAGCTGCTGCTGCTGCTAAGTCACTTCACTCGTGTCCAACTCTGTGTGACCCATAGACGGCAGCCCACCAGGCTCCCCCGTCCCTGGGATTTTCCAGGCAAGAACACTGGAGTGGGTTGCCATTTCCTTCTCCAATGCATGAGAGTGAAAAGTGCAAGTGAAGTCGTTCAGTCATGTCTGACCCTCAGCGACCCCATGGACTGCAGCCTTCCAGGCTCCTCCTTCCATGGGATTTTCCAGGCAAGAGTACTGGAGTGGGGTGCCATGCCTTTTCCGATAATAAACAGAAACACATGTGATTAATTTTAAAGAAAGAAACAAAAATGGATTTTTTTTCTAGTCACTTGTTCGAGCCAGGATTGATCTTAGATCAAGTTCTGAAGGAGTCCTTTTTCGCCCATGGCCTCCTCACTAACTCCCCACATCATCCTTTCCATGGTTTTCCTTCTCCCCTTCCTGTTCCCTGAACCCTTCAGCTCACCCTGCTTTGCTCAGACATTGCTCCCTCTTATTTCCTGAAGCTCTGATTTCCGCCAGCTAATCTGATAAACTAATGCAGATTGAGATAGCCCTAATGAGCCAAAATATATTACTGTTCCAGCAACATTTGATTATATTTATCAGTGGCTATGGTTATCACCCAAAAAAAAAAAAAGAGTAATGGTTGGAATTTGGAGTCTTCCAAAAGTCTATGAAGAGAGTGACTTAGGTGAGGACTCTTCAGTTTACACTACGCAGACACATGCACAATTTATGCCATCTTCATGGCTGTATCTATATCTTCCAACTCAGCAAAGGCACTGCTACTTGAAAACCACAAGTGGTGATTGATCTCCAGACCAAAAGCGAGACTGGGGGACTCGGAGGCATTGGAAATAGGTCTGGCAGACACGACTAGGGAAAGAAGGCTCATTTTCACAAGTGGGCCTGCTGCTCCAACTTTGGCTAGTAACCGAAATAGATTGGACTCTTTTTCTGATTCCTATGTTAAATTCATAGAAATTTGGCAACTCCAGTCTGAGTGCTGAAGAAGCAATTTACTGAACCATGCCCCAGCAGCCTGGAAGCACGGATGTTTCTCCCAAATCCCCAAATTTGCATCTCAGTATTTCTTGACTCAGTATTTCTTGTTAAATAGAGGTGATGGAAAGGCCAGTTTCTCTTGGAATCCTAATATCAGTATTTCCTATTTCGTTTCAATTCTTGTTTGAATGAGTTTTCAATTCATTTCAAAAATTGAGTACCAAATCTTAGAATTCAGTAATGGCAGCGGTAGGTAAGGTTGAAACTGGAAAATTCAAATGTCAGGCTCTGTATATCCACATTCTTAGTAAAAGTATTCTTCTTTATTTACCTACACATTTATAACTAAAACCTAAATTATGACCCCTGTATTATTCAGTCAGTGCATGGGGTAGAATTCAAGGGAGCAAAATTCAGCTATTAAATAATTTAAAAGGAAATCCAATATTTATTTCAGGTTTTAAAAGAACATTAAGGGGGATCCAGTTTTTACCTTACGGAAACATTTTGTCAGGTATCTTTTTCCGAGACCCATTTCTTTGTCTTGGAACCCTCGTCTTACAAACCCCAGGATTTTTGCACACCTGGTGTTCTGTTCTCTCGCAGGTCCCCTCTCCTTGCTCTCCATCATAACACCTTCCTTCCCGGATTAGTGCCCCCAGATTCTAGGCCACATCTCGACTCTGGTTTCCCCTTCCCCTGGTTGTGCAGAAAAAATATTCAGAAACAATGGTGGCAGAGAGTGGATGTACTCAGAGTCTAAAAAACGATTGTTGTTATTGTCCAGTCGCTCAGTTGAGTCCCATGCTTTGAGACCCCATGGACTGCAGTACGCCAGGCCTTCCCATCCATCATCAACTCCCGGGGTTTGCTCAAGCTCATGTCCATCGAGTTGGTGATGCCATCCAACCATCTCACCCTCTGTCGTCCCCTTCTCCTCCCACCTTCAATCTTTCCAGCATCAGGGTCTTTTCAAATCAGTCAGTTCTTCGCATTAGGTGGCCAAAGTATTGGAGTTTCAGCTTCAGCATCAGTCCTTCCAATGAATATTCAGGGTTGATTTCCTTTAGGATGGACTGGTTTGGAACACATATATCCTTTCTTTTTTTCTTAACATGCATAAACTTAGTGCATTCAAAGAAACAAAGTCTCTAAGGGCAGAAATTCAGGTCAATCTCTGTCTTTAAACTTACTCATTATACCTCAGCCATTTGCTCCTAAGTAAGTCATCATGGTTGTATTACTATTTCCACCTACCCAGCACTTTTCACTTTACCGAGTCCTTTCTCATCTCTGATTCAGTTATACTGCAAATAGCAAAAGCGTATGTTGTCACTTATCAAAGACCAGACAACACCTGCACAGAGAGGTCCTACGACATTTAAGCAGATACAGACATGGAATTCGTATCCTGCCCAACAGGATTGTCCCTTTCCACTTACCTCTTATCTGGAAGTTCCTTCTGTTATTTTTCATGCAAGGTTAATTATACCCCACTCATCATCAAGAAGAGATGGTGAAAGGAGCAAAGAGATACCAAAGGCCATCGTGATCGAAAACGTTAACTTTTCTTGCTAGAAAGAAATAGACTATTCAGAAATACCATTGACATAAATCACACACCAAGAGTGGACTTTAAGTAAATAAATAAGCAAAATCTGAGAATGTTTTTAATCAGAAGAGCCAAATTGTGCATGGCATACCAAAGATGACCATCAGTTCCACAACAAAGCAAGAAGAAAAATAAGGACTAGAGCAGAGGAGAGTGTTTGGCTAAGCCACTGATGGCTCATGGTTTTCCACTGATGCGTAATGGAAAAAGCATAGACATCATCAGAACTTGAGTATATTGATTTAAAACAAGTAACTGCAAAGGCAACTGGCGTCATCTGTCTTTATTCTACAGTGTGAGTTCAGCCTTGCTATTTAATGCTTCTCTTATCATCATGAAGCCCTGAACCAATGAATCTTTTAAGTTTTGTTTACAGTACGGTATCTAAACCAGATGGACTCCTCTTTATTAACCATTCGTTTATTTACCTTGGACAAGCCAAAAAAGTATCACCCTTTACAGAATACTGCTTTCATGGTCTTTATTCCTGTTTGAGTTTGCTGCTTGTGGCAGAGTTGTGACTACAAAGGGAATTTATGCAACAAACACTTAATGGAAGTGCCAGGCCTTATGCTCTGTACCAGGGATACAGACATGACTCCTTGCAGGGCTTACTGATTTTAGAGATAGACCTGTTGCAGATGATACATGGTGCAAATTCTAAATCTATTACCAAACTATAAAGTCAAAGCCATGGAGTGGACAGAGTGGCCAGTGACAGAGTGCGGTGGGAAGTTGTTATAAAAGTCTAAATAAGGAAACAGCATCACCCTGCTTCCTTTTATCCACAGCACTTGGCATCAGCTTAAATTATTTTGTTCGTTTTTAAAGATAATTTGTCATCAGTTTTTCAGCCCTAGATTTTAAGGTCCACAAGTTAGAAATGTTTCCCCTCTGCATGTGCCCCAGTGTCTAAAACAATGTCCAACACACAGAAGGAGCTTGCTATATGTTGAACAGTCTCACACTATATATATATATACAAATATATATGCATTTTTTCCAGCCCCCAGTACTCAGCATCTGCTCTTATTTGAGAAAGGATCTTTACAGAGCTAATCAAGTTAAAGTGATGTCATTAGAGCAAACTAAATGATAATTCGATGACCTAATCTAATATGACGGGTGTCCTTATAAAGAATGGAAATTTGGACACAGAGGAAAGATGATCTGAAGAGACACAAGGAGAATACAGCCATCATGGGTCTCAGAAGGAACCAAGTCCACTGACACCTGGATTTCAGAGCTCGAGACCCCAGAACCACCAGAAGATGAATTTCTGTTGCTTAAACCCCCCTGCCGTATGTGGTTCATCATGGCAGCAGCCCTTGTGAACCAACACAGACCTCAAGGTGTGTGTGTGCAAGGAAGGAAGGAATGAGATCAGCTATATCAGAGGAAATAGAGGAAATGGTAGACACAAAAAAATAGTTCTGACTGGACTTTGTCATGAATTGGGTCTGGGAAGTCGGGAGGGTGAGGAATCAAGGCCAATTTAATGCTAATCACTATAGGAAAGATTAAGAATACAGAAGAGAAATGTTTCGATTGTACATGGGCACATTTGTATATGTGCATAGGAGGTAGGGCTTCCCAGGTGGTACTAGTGGCAAAGAATCCACCCGTGGATTCAGGAGACGTAGGAGGTGCAGGTTAGATCCCTGAGTCCATGGAGGACTCATCCCTGCCATGATAATTATACCCAACTCATCACCAAGAAGAGGAGGAGGAGGAGGGCATGGCAACCCACTCAGTATTCTTGCCTGGAGAATCCCATGGACAGAGGAACTTGGTGGGCCATGGTCCATAGGATCACAAAGAATTGGACAGGACTGAAGCAATTCAGTACACAGGCAGGCATGTAGGAAGGTAGCGAGGTTCAATGCAGGAGAGTTTAGTTATAGGTAAGCATCCACAATACCCGTGTGAATATTGCCAGCAAACAAGGGGGAATATGAGCCTTGAACCAGGAGAATCAGAAATGTATATATGGGAGTCCTTCAGAACCGTAAATGTTGCTTGACATCATAAGTGCTAATGAGAGCTTCTAAGGAGAACATATCAGTTGTGGGCAGAAATTGATCAAAGGTGAATCTTTCTAGGGGAAAAAAAAAATTCTCACTTATGTATAATGAATAGGGATAAGATTAATCTAAACAACACAAGGAATAGAGGGAAAATGGGAGAAAATGATTCTGTAAGACTCAAGTGAAGTATGATTTTCAAGAAATTAGGTCTGTCAATTGTATCAAACCCTGAAGCGGAGTTATAAAGGATTGGGAGTGAAAATACCCTTTTATGTTGGACAGTGTGTGGAGTGTTAGAGTCGAAAGCTAGCATAGGGATGACTGAGAAGTAAAGGGATTTGTTAAAAAGAAACCACATTTCTAATATAATGTTATGAGGGTTCTGAATGTTTTGACTGATGATGCCCAGGACCAATGCAACAAGGGACCTAAAACAGCTAAGTAACTCTTAGCTACTGCAGGGTCCAATCTGAGAGATCCCCCAGAATTTATCCTACATTCATAAATCCCCCGGAATTTATGAACAATTTCAAAATGCTTAGAACACACTTGCTCAAGAAAATGCTTCATCAATTTTAATTCAATGCTAGAAGATGGAATTTGAAATTAAATTGTCAGTAATATATGCATTTTGCTAATCTTGGAGTAGGAATTTTATTTCTTAAGATGCAGAATCTGATTTATCAACAAAGTCTTAAAGCATGAGGTCTTTGAGCAGGGCATTAGAAAGACAGAATTAAAAAGCTCCTTGATTAAAAAGAGTTTGCAGTACTTTTGGCTGACTTTAGAACAAATTATTTAGTATTAGACAGCATGCTCCATGAAGGCAGAAATTTCATCTGCTAGGCACATGTTATATTCCCATAACTTGACACAGAGCCAGGTTCAAAATGGGTACAAAATAAATATATAGTTAATATTTATACTGCTTAACTCTGCTACAATGTTAATTTGTATGTGTCTTCTCCTTGGGCCAAACTAAATCTAAATTCTTTTGTTTTGGAAAGAGTAAAACAAAAAGCTTCATATGTGCTATATTAAAATTAATGTGTGTCCAGACTTATCTACGAAAACATCAGAAAGCATAAATGAGTATTTGCAGAAATTTTATTGGCATTACATTCCAGATAAAGTGTGCTAAAGCAGAGCAATGTGAATCTAATTCAATTTTTAAACTTCAAGTTTCAATAAACAACATTAAATGTTACTGCAACAATATCATTCTCAGCACAGTATGACTTCTTACAGCATTGCAGAGAAAGATAACCAAATTTGGGGGCAAAGTAGGTTTGTTCTTATGTTAAGCTTCATAAAACTCACTTCTCTCAACACACTTAAGATGAAGTTGGTTATTTCAACTACCAGGCTTCTTTCCTTCACTTCCAAACTTAGTAGAAAAACTTTAACTCCCAACACCTTTGATCAGTAGGTATCATTTCTACAAAGAGAGAATCTTATGAATCTTTTGTTTCATAACAAAATTTATAGAGACATTTAAATTTGTGAAAATGTTCAAATTTCACTCTGTATACCTCTGAAGCATCTTCAAAATTATAGGCTAGGAACACAGTTCATTTTCACTGATAGTTAAGGGCCTGGATAAAAACTTTGGGTAAGGGGACAAAAACAGCTCTGTTTTCTTTACATTAGGTCAGTCCTTCATTGTACTCAGGCAGAAATGCACCAGGATAGTGAGAATTATTTATGAAAAATGATGTGTTAAAATTTAAAGCTTCACCTAGGTCTTGGAAATCCTCAAACTCTTCTTAATGCTTTATTTTAAATAAACTTTTAGGACTGCTAAGTTGCTTCAGTTGTGTCCGACTCTGTGTGACCCCATAGACGGAAGCCCACCAGGCTCCCCCGTCCCTGGGATTCTTCAGGCAAGAACACTGGAGTGGGTTGCCATAGGACTGCTCGCATTTAAATAAATGCAATGCAAAACTCTTATCTATTCAGTATGGAAAAGTATAGAGAGAAATATACTACAAATTAGATTAGCTTATTTACCCCTTTATTAAACTTACTTTAAATTGAGAAGTATGAATAATTCTCCTGTATGCACACCTTCACACTCATTCATGCTGTCTTTTCTGTGGCATAAACTAGTATTACAGCATTTTCATGAATGGATGCATTAATAATAATGTGGCCATTTATATTCAGACTCCAGCAAACCTCACCTTGAGGGACCCTTTGTCTCATTGACTTGATTCATTATGAGTCTAACTAACAGAATTCCAGTTTCTCAGTATCAGTGTCCTATTTAGTTCTAATTTGTAACATCATAACCTTTGCTTAACCTCTCATTCAGAGAAGTCTTACAGTTCCTTTCCTAGACTGAAAAATTGCATAAATATTTAAATGTTAATTCAGAAAGAGTAAGAGTTATGTCAAAAACGTCCCTTAGAGCCAAAATTTCTGTGGATCTCAAATACTACCATTATATGACCTAAAAAATTCAAAAAAGTATCAATTTTTCCCCTCTGGCTTAAATATTGCTTGTTCATGAAAGATGTTTTAAAATACCTGGAGGGTCAGAGGTCGTTCTCCCCATAGTCTTTTTTATTTTAAAGACAAATGGGAACTTGTCAAACAGCTCAGAAAATTCTGCAAATAATTATGGAAATGCCAGTCAAGAAAGCTGCATTTCCTTACTTCTAAAAATGTGGCTTTGATAAGTCAAAAAACTTTTCAACCTGCTTATCTTGTACATTACGCCCACAAAATCCCTGAACTAATCATAGCTTATGAAACCATGTTGTCAAAATAAAAAAAAAATTCTACAGGTATATAAACTTGAGATTAGACTAATTTCAGCAGTCATTCAAAGTAGTCATTTAAATGGAGAATTTAAGATAAATGCTCCCATTATTAGGTAGATATCTTATTTTAGAAGAGTAGTGTGAGTTTCTTGACAAGCCAAGAGATCAAATTTAAAAGTACTATATATATGTGAGAGCTTTAGATTTGGCAAGATTGTACACTCAAAAATAAATTGACACTCCCCCTAAAAATGTATTCCAATAAAAATTATATTAAACTTACCAATTTTCATCTTTTATTCTAACGTTTCCTAGAGTAAAAGCCCTTTTGATTCAAAATATGGAGAGGTAATTATTGCTCTTCCTTCCGTTTTGAAAGGTTACTTCTCTGTGTTTCCTTCAGGGTCCTGGATTCTTGCTGAGCTCCTTAGGACTGGCAGACTTGAGGATTTTGGTTTCTAATCTGTATAGCTCACTCTGTAATCCACATTGGTTGGCGTTCAGAGTGCCACGCTGCTGTGTCACTTAGACAGCTGAATGAAAAATAACATCAACTCCCAAACAAAGTCAAACATTATGACGACAAACAACACAAGATATCACACAAGTTCAGTCTAAACTAGGCAGCATAAACCTTACACACACACCAAGCCGCTATCTTCCCAAATGTTGATGGTGACTGACACCTCTTATGAAAAAGCCTCTCCCCTTACAACTGAGAGGAGAAAAATAAGTTCAAAGACCATGTGCTCAGGAAAATTTCTTAGTCCTAGAAGAAGGACTGATTAGAAAATAATAAGGTAGTATCGTAATTGTACAGGATGGTTGCAAAAGAATCATGGAAGTTCCCCGTGGATTTCATCAAGTGGGACTTCAAGGTTTAAAGGGAAGTTAGCCCAGAGTGGCTGATTAAGACTCTTTCAATCAGATGGCTTTAAAAATGAAATTAAACAATAGTTAGTGTAACATAATCATGTAAAGTAACAGTGGCAGTTAGAGAGCAGGTCCTTGACAAAGACAAATGCTGTGTCATTAACATACTATTGTCTATGGGCTTAGTACAGGACCCACTTTATAAAGGAAGGACTAGAGATCAGACACATTCAAGAACACACAGCTATTAACTGCCAACGAACCCCAGTTCTTTTGACAGTAAGTCCATCTTTATTGACAATTGACCACTTGTACTCATTGAGTTTCATGAATTCAGAAACTTTCAAAAAATATTTTGGAGGCCACTATAGGATTGCTAAAGTTTTATTTTGCAAAACACATCAAAACAAAAACAAACCCACATAACAATAATCATCAGTTCACAAAAGAAGGGGCATTTGATTTTTTAAACTGGAAAAAAAAAAGTTGAGAAAATTCATTATTTCCTTTTATTTTTTTTTTCATTTCACCATACATGGGTGAAAATTTTATATCAAAATGGTAGAGACCCCTGTTTAGAAACCCTGATTTCTGCCATAGCTGCATCTGAGTATCAGCCCAGGATATATACCAGAATTTTATTATAGTTGAATTACCTGGAAATAAATTTTTGAACACTTTACAGAAGATGTAGCATATATCCTTGATCCTAAGGCACATTTAGCATTTTAATTTTTTTTAATTGGAATGGAACTAAAATGTTCAATAAACATATTTAATCTCATTATATCCTTTTTTCTTCACAAAAGCAGTATATAATTCATCAATGCATATTATAGTCATTGATAGCACAGTCTTGAATCCAGTACTGTATGTTTTGAATGAGCTGATATACATTCAGATAAAGAATGCAAACTTTATTAGAGAATCCCCAATATCCAAGGACAGGAAAAATACAGGCACTCAAGTGAAATGAAGAGACAGATTACTATGCTCTCAAGATAGCTTCACAGGATTCTAATTTCATAACCAACATCCTCTAAGAAATTGAATGCTAACAAGAAGTAGCTGAAGTTGAGGTTTAATTTCTTTATTTTTGCCTATAAGTAACTTTCATCTAGGGGATCAGGAAATATGCTCTAGTTAATCAAATATTCTGGTTAATAGATAATTTCTCTACTTAGTTCTGTGTATATATGATTGACTATGAAAACTTCAGTTCAGTTCAGTTGCTCAGTCATGTCCCATTGTTTGCGACCTCATGGACTGCAGCTCGCCAGGCTCCCTGTCCTTTACCATCTCCTGGAGCTTGCGAAAACTCATGTCCATCAGTTCA
Source organism: Bos indicus (assembly GCF_029378745.1). NCBI lineage: Eukaryota > Metazoa > Chordata > Mammalia > Artiodactyla > Bovidae > Bos > Bos indicus. Next base: position 105,799,159 of record NC_091766.1, read on the forward strand.
GTGATCCATCCAATCATCTCATCCTCTGTCATTCCCTTCTCCACCTGCCTTCAATGTTTCCCAGCATCAGGGTCTTTTCAAATGAGTCAGCTCTTTGCATCAGATGGCCAAAGTACTGGAGTTTCAGCTTCAGCATCAGTCCTTCCAATGAATATTCAGGACTGATTTCCTTGAGGATGGTTGGTTCTTCTTGCAGTTCAAGGGACTGTCAAGAGTCTTCTCCAACACCACAGTTCAAAAGCATCAATTCTTCAATGCTCATCTTTCTTTATAGTTCAACTCTCACATCCATACATGACTACTGGAAAAACCATAGCTTTGACTATACGGACCTTTATAGGCAAAGTAATGTCTCTCCTTTTAAAATGCTGTCTAGGTTTCTCATAGCTTTTCTTTTTTTTTTTTTTTTCTTCTTTTTAAAAGTGTCTTTTTAAAGGGAGTAAATGTCTTTTATTTTCATGGCTGCAGTCACCCTCGCAGTGATTTTGGAGCCCCCAAAAATAAAGTCTCTCACTGTTTCCATTGTTTCTCCATCTATTTGCCATGAAGTGATGGGACTGGATGCCATGAACTTCATTTTTTTTAATTTAAATTTATTTATTTTAATTAGAGGCTAATTACTTTACAATATTGTATTGGAATGTTGAGTTTTAAGCCAGCTTTTTCACTCTCCTCTTTAACTTTCATAAAGAGGCTCTTTAGTTCTTCACTTTATGCCATAAGAATGGTGTCATCTCCATATTTGAGGTCACTGATATTTCTCCTGTCAATCTTGATTCCAGCTTGTGCTTCATCCAGCATGGCATTTCACATGATATATTCTGCCTATAAGTTAAATAAGCAGGATGACAAGATACAGCCTTGAAGTACTCCTTTCCCAATTTGGAACCTGTCCATTGCTCCATATCTGATCCTAACTGTTGCTTCATGATCTGCATACAGATTTCTCAGGAGGCAGGTACGGTGGTCTAGTAGGCCCATCTATTTAAGGACTGTCCACAGTTTGTTGTGATCCACACAGTTAAAGGCTTTGGTGTAGTCAATAAAGCAGAAATAGATGTTTTTTCTGGAATTCTCTTGCTTTTTCGATGACCCAACGGATGTTGGCAATTAGATCTCTGATTCTTCTGCTTTTCTAAATCAGCCTGAACATCTGGAAGTTTGCACTTCATGTAGTGTTGAAGCCTCTCTTGGAGACTTTTGAGCATTACTTTACTAGCGTGTGAGATGAGTGCAGTTGTGCTGCAGATTGAGCATTCTTTGGCATCACCTTTCTTTGGGACTGGAATGAAAACGAAGCTTTTCCAGTTCTGTGGCCACTGCTGAGTTTTTCAAATTTGCTGGCATATTGAGTGCAGCTCTTTAACAGCATCATCTTTTAGGATTTAAAATAGTTCAGCTGGAATTCCATCACCTCCACTAGCTTTGTTTGCAGTGATGCTTCCTAACGCCCACTTGACTTCACAATTAGGGTTAGGATGTCTGGCCCTAGGTGAGTGATCACACCACCATCGTGGTCATCTGGGTCATTAAGATCTTTTCTGTACAGTTCTTCTGTGTATTCTTGCCACCTCTTATTTATATCTTCTGCTTCTGTCAGGCCCATACCATTTCTGTCCTTCATTGAGCCCATCTTTGCATGAAATGTTCCCTTGGTATCTCTAATTTTCTTAGGGAAATCTCTAGTCTTTCCCATTCTATTGTTTTCCTCTATTTCTTGGCATTGATATGAAAAATTAAACCACAATAAAATATACTTAGCACAGAAATTATGCTGAAGGAAATTATTATCTTTGATGACTCAAAGTGTACTTTAAAGTCTCATGTTTACATTATGAAAAATCAATGCTGTGGTAGAGGGAAGAGCCAGGTAATAAAATTCTTTGCATAACAAGACACCAAGTAAACTATACTTTTTACATTTAATCCAGAGTAACATTGTAATTATAAAAACAACATGATCTCCAAACTGGCTTTTCTTCCAGTGTTGCTTTCCTTTCTATGTGCTTTGCAGACACAAGGGATATACTTTTATCCCTTTTTTTTTTTCCACTAAATATTGCATCATAAGTATTTTCTGTTCAGTTCAGTTCAGTCGCTCAGTCGTGTCCGACTCTGCAATCCCATGAACTGCAGCATGCCAGGCCTCCCTGTCCATCACCAGCTCCCAGAGTCCACCTAAACCCATGTCCATTGAGCCGGTATTTTATGTGTTTAGTGGCAAAATCTTCTTAATAGCAAATAATGCATTCAAGGTGATTTACCATAATTTAGTTAAACTTTTCTCAATTGTTAGCCATTTTAGTTGTGCTAAGATTAACATGTTATCTTGTTATATATTTCTTAAAAGCACTTATCACTACCTGAAATTGTTTGCCTAGTAAATTGTTCTTCTCTTTCCTAATAGAGTTTCCTTGAGAGCAGCAGCTGTGTAGTTTTTTCATCCCTGAATCCCCAGAATGTAGCACAATACCAAGACACATCATCAGTTCAGTTCAGTCGCTCAGTCGTGTCCGACTCTGCAATGCCATGAACTGCAGCATGCCAGGCCTCCCTGTCCATCACCAACTCCCGGAGTTCACTCACACTCACATCATATGAGGCCATAAAGATTTGGAGGTTATATGGATGAATGTGTTATCATACATATTTTAAAATGCTTAGGAATAGTTTCCCACTATATGACTTTGGATCTTGCTGGGTTTTGCTTGTGGTTGCATGAGTTACGTAGAAAAATGAAGTCTACACAGGAAGGCAGAAAGCCTGAGTGGTTCTTATAAAAATGCTTGGGGAACTCAAAGTTGGTAATGAAACTAGCACAAGAAACAGCCATAATGAGTGTGAGAATGATCAGGGAGGATGCGGATATCTGAAGAAAACTTAAGATTCTGAGGGAACCTATAGGGAACAAAATGAAGAGAAACCAAGAGGCTCACAGATTGCGAATTTGGGTATTTAAAGTGTAAGTTCTGTTTAGAATTGAAAAGTCTAGGGGACAAAAGTGGGGAGGCTAAACAAAGAATAGAAGATTTTCAGCAAATTAAGTTCAATGAACCCCCAAACTGAGCTAATTATCAGAATCCCCCAGAAACTTTTATTTTTCTTTTTAATAAAAGTTCCCAGTGTCAGTCCTGGAAACTCTAATTCAGCATGTCTGAGTTTTGGCCTGGTGGTTTGTATTTTTAAAATTTCCCCTGGGTACGAATTACATTCTGCATCATTGATTATGGAACACAAAGGATATAAAATAAAAATTAATGTTCATATGTCTATGGTTTAGTCATACTATACTTAGATTCTGTATATTTTTATAAATTTTAGAGAGTTCTTTAAAATATTATATTTACTTTGATATCTGATTGTCTGAAATATGTCTAAATCTTTTATTCAAAATAATTATATGTCAGCTCTTAGTGGTCAAATCAAGAGACACAGCCATAGAACAATTTCAGTTAGTCTCTTCAGCATGTTTTTCTGAGCTCTAAGGCATACTTTATTCAACTGACAGAAGAGCCTTGATGTTATCATAGTCCATCATCAAATTTTTATTGACTTCTTACTTTGTACAAGTAACTTCTATTAAAATCAATGGGAATCATACCAATGATGCCTCTAAAAAATCTGAGAACATTAATACAAAGTGCCTGTTAGTTGAACTGCTCCAGTATTTGATTGTTTTTAGTTTGTTGTATCTTCAAACTCAAATCATCCAAATTACTTTCCATAAAATATGACTTCTTGCCCAGTTCAAAATTATTGTCAGTCACAAACTGCTTTTTATTTATCTTCCCTAACATATCTAACTGATGAGAAAGTCATGCTCCAGCACTGAAATCTCTTAGGAAGGCTGCTCTCACAAGATTTGCAGTCCTGCTTTGTAGATCTATGTATCTGGCTTTGCCCTGAGTATACAAACCCCCAACCTCTTAGAACCTTTAATTTTTGAAAATGGGAACCAAGCTTACATAGGAATCGTTTTGAAATGACACTAGAGTATATGCTGAAGGTTTAGCTATACTTCAGGAAATATATGAACTCAGTGCTTTAACCTTAGTAATCATTAGTCTCAGAAAGATTTTCAGCTCTCTCATTCATAAATACTTCGTGTAGCTTTCATTAAATGAGTAAAAAACACATTTAGTACTACAGAGAACAAACAGTATAAGAATTTATAAAGCAATTTTCTTTCAAAACTAGAAACATTATCTTCTATTCATCTTTTCATTTTTTATTAGCAGAGTGACCATAAACACGGCACTTTATATCTCTGTGTGTCAGTGCCTCAAATGTAAAATGGGTGTAATTTCATCTTCCCTGCCTAGGCCGTGTCAATATAATGAAGATCAGATGAGCCAATATGAATGGAAGCACAATAAAAATGCAAAGAGTTACACAATTTAAGAAATTGTTGTTCTGTTCTGTGAAGGCAAAGTAAATGTCTGGAGTTTTATTGGATTTTTCAATATATTTTCACAGAAGATTTGACAGTGGAGGGTTTCTGTAAGAGATTCTGAAATAAATCAAGAGTGGTAATGAAAGTGTTTCCATTAAACATGTGTAGTTCATTAAGTTATTCCACATGGCACCCAAATCATTAGTATCTTAAATGTAGCAAAGAAGATTGTGAACCAGTGATGACAGATATAAATCGACTCCAGAGAGAAGGTTACTTTCCATGGAGTAAGTGTTATGCTAATTCTTCCTATTACTATAGAACATGTCTATTTATTTGTTCTTTTACCAAGATTCCCCATTCAGTTCTGAAATCTTGAAGAGTCTCTTGCAAACATAGCTTGATTTTATTCTTTATGAAACACGTGGTGCAAATCGACTGTTAAACTTATACCTCTAGCTCATTTAGCACAGAGCACTGAATCACTGTCTTGGCAATAATGAATTTGCTTGCCAGATTAAATCAAACTAATTATATTCTGGTTACTTGACTGTGAAGTCACGTGATACCATTTTTAATTCATTCACGCCATGTCACTCCTCGGTTAAGGGATGATCTCTGCATACAGTGTTCAGTGGAGAAGCTCGCTACCATTATATACACATAGGCATGCTGATGATTCAAAAATGTTACTACTGATGGTTTTATCCCCTCCTGTAAGCAAGGTCTGAGATACTTATACCAGTGATACTCTTAACTGCATAATTCAAATATCACCACGTGCAAAATTGTAGCAATCTGTATGCTATAAACTTCAGTTAAACTTTGTCAGTGCCGCTTTTAATTCATCTTTTAAAAAAAGAGAGAGAGAAAGAGGAGAAGAGAGAATTTATCATAGCTAATATCTACGACATGAACATCTGCTCATAATAAGCTAGTCAAAATCAGTTTAAGTCTATCAGGCACAAGGAGAATATAAATAGCCCAAGACAAGGTATCCAGGCCGATGAAGAGACTGCTGTAAGAATATCACTGAGATTCTTCATTTTTTATTATCTGCCAGCCCTGGTCCTCTCCTGTCTTAAATCCTGGGTTCATACTGTCACCATGACCTCCCAAATGTCTCTCTACTTCCTAGGCTGGCTACCAGACCCAGCCAAGAATTGCAGCATAGATTTTTCTTCAGTACTCCTCTCTCATCTGTTTTTCCTTCTCAACTTGACTTTTCCTCTGTCTAACCCAATCCTATAATCTTCCTGAATGCTACCACGGGATTTGTCCCATCAATCCATCATTTTAAACAAAGTGGTAAGGCCACCATACTAGAAAGCGGCAGGTTCTCATAATTTGAGGGGACAGCTTTAGCGAAGCAAATATGCTTGTGAACTTCTTTTCTTCGTAACAGTTCTTCCACTCTCCCATGATTTCTAAAGGCTGTTTGTTGTTGTTCAGTCACTAAATTGTGCCCCACTCTTTGTGACCCCACGGACTTCCCTGTCCTTCACCATCTCCTGGAGTTTGTTCAAACTCATGTCCATTGCATTGGTGACGCCGTCCAGCCATCTCATCCTTTGTCGTCCCCTTCTCCTTCTACCCTCTGTCTTTCCCAGCATCAGGGTCTTTTCCAGTGAGTTGGCTCTTTTCATCAGCTGGCCAAAGTATTGGGAGTTTCAGCTTCAGCAGCAGCCCTTCCAGGAAATATCCAGGGTAGATTTCCTTTAGGATTGACTGGTTTGATCTCCTTGCAGTCCAAGGGACTCTCAAGCATCTTCTCCAGTACCAGTTTGAAAGCATCAATTCTTCAAGGTTAACTAAAAGCAAAACAGAAGAATTTCAAATTAGCCTCATGAGGTTCAATCTGGCAATGCCACTTGTTAAGTGTTGTGACCTTGGATAAGTTACTTTCCTATTATGAATCTTGATTTACTCATCTGTAAAATTAAGATAATATCTACTTTATGAGATAGTGGGTTCAACTAAAAGTGATCATGTATGTAAAAAAATATCATAGTACATGACATTTAATATATACCCTTTAAGTTGTTTCTTTTGAATTTGAAGTTAATATCTTCTTTCACTTAAATTGTTCCAGTTCTCTTTAATTAATAATTCTAGAACACTCCTTATAATTTATCACACACTTTTTATTTCAAAACATTAGTATGTTATCAGTCAACTTCTGCTGCATAACCATCAACCTAAAACATAGTTACTTCAAACAACGATGAGTAATTATTTCTCTGTATTTACCATAACCTTTTGAACTGGCCAGTCTGGTCTTCTAGTATAACCTCAATAACACAGGATGGTCTCAACTGGAATGGCTGGATAGTTGTACTAGAACAGCTGGGGGTCTTTCACTTCTGCATTATCTTCCAGTAGGCCAACTCAAGTTTCTTCACATAGTAGTAGAAAGACTCCTGTGAGCAAAAAAAAAAAAGAAAGAAAGAAAGAAAGAACGCTTACATCATCCTAGTGTCATATCTTTAGGCACAGATGAAATACTCAGAAAAATGCAGTTTTTGAATTCTGACCATGCCAGGTTGAAATTCAGTTTCTACTCCTTGTTCGCTGAATGATCTTGAGCAAGCTATTCATGCTGTATATAAATCAGTCTTCCTTTTCCACAATGTGTGTCAATAGTACAGGGGTAGTTACAGACTCATATAAGACAATAGGTATAATTTGATCAATTTTTCCCAGGTGGCTCAGTGGATAAACAATCCGCCTGTTATGCTGGAGACTCAGGAGACAAGGGTTTGATCCTTGGGTTGGGAAGATGCCCTGGAGAAGGAAATGGCAACCCACTCCAGCATTCTTGGAAAATCCCATGGGCAGAGGAGCCTGGAGGACTGCAGTCCTCCGGGTCGCAAGGAGTCGGACACGGCTGAGCAACTCAGCACACGCAGCATTCCAACTGGTGGAATGCATGTTAGTTTCCTCCTACCACCCGCTGTCCCTTCAGCTTGATTTGCTTTCACCACCAACACAATTACTACTCCTAAATTATACTACACAAGAAGCCCAAGATACCACAAAATTCCTTATCTGAGATTTAAATACTGTAACAATTATTACATTATTAGATTAAAATGTGTATCTAGAACCATGAAATCCACATTTTGTTTTACTTAGAACAGGAAATAATATCTATCAGAACTACCTCTAATTATCAGCTGCTCTAAAGCAGGATCCACAGGTAAAAATTAAAGGATTCAGAGCACAATAAAATGAGTCTAGTTTCTCTAATGCCTTAAAATAAATAGATTTTTTTTTTTACTTTACAATATTGTATTGGTTTTGCCATACATCAACATGCATCTGCCACGGGTGTACACGTGTTCCCCATCCCAAACCCCCCTCCCAGCGCCCTCCCCATACCATCCCAAAGCAACAACAAATGAACCAGAAAGACTATGACCAAAATTTTGAGAAATGTTTTCTTTACAGGAGATCCTTAAAGAGACATTAAAATCCTTATTTTAGAACATGCTGTGTTTGATAAATACAGAAAATTATTTACAAATAGAATATTATTATTAGGGGATTTTCTGTTGACCTAGTACTTCAAGACTATGTAGATTAATAGCAAAGAAAATGAATGTACACATGAGTAAGACAAATATTAAGAATATTTAGACCTTAGAAAGGAAAAAGATAGTCCAATTCTTTACAATTTCTTTCAAGCACATAACATTTGTTCAGGCCATTGTATACCAGTAGTGATGCAAACATCCAGGGGTTAAACTACTTTGTGTCTAAAAATATGATTAATCTCTTCAAGAGAACGCATGTTTTAGCTTCTACTGAGAAGAAAACCCTGCCTTTTCACTTCTTAAGTTGAAGATGGCTTTCTTCTCTCTCCATCTTTCTCCCTGCCCCACTTATCCTCAGAGCAGGAAAAGCTAATATGCTTGGTCACATTTGGGACCCTGTTTCGCTGGATGTACTACTGCACAGAAACCCACAGGCCTCCTGAAGGTGGAGAGGATAACAAGAGCTGAAGTTCCCCAGTATCGTGTCATCTTGCCCTCTTTCCTTCTCCCATGAAGACTCAGACCTTCGGGAGTTCCCACTGATGTGGACTTGAAAGCTAAGTGGGAAGTTAGATCAACGGAAAGATTGTCTAGGCCATGAGCCTGAGCCTGATACCCTTGACACAGCTGAGACAGAGACCTCAGCCTTGGGGCAGGATTGCAGGTGAGTGCCCCATAAACAGCCGCACTACCTCCTTTGCCACTGTGTCTGGTGTGCAGAGCTGCTTCAGGAACCTCGTTTAAAAAGAAAGAAAGACAGAGAGTGTTTTGCCTATGTTCTACTCTAGGAGTTTTATAGTTTCTGGTCTTACATTGAGATCTTTAATCCATTTTGAGTTTATTTTTGTGTATGTTGTCAGAAAGTGTTCTAGTTTCATTCTTTTACAAGTGGTTGACCAGTTTTCCCAGCACCACTTGTTAAAGAGATTGTCTTTAATCCATTGTATATTCTTGCCTCCTTTGTCAAAGATAAGGTGTCCATATGTGCATGGATTTATCTCTGGGCTTTCTATTTTGTTCCATTGATCTATATTTCTGTCTTTGTGCCAGTACCATACTGTCTTGATGACTGTGGCTTTGTAGTAGAGCCTGAAGTCAGGTAGGTTGATTCCTCCAGTTCTATTCTTCTTTCTCAAGAAAGCTTTGGCTAATCCAGGTTTTTTGTATTTCCATACAAATTGTGAAATTATTTGTTCTAGCTCTGTGAAGAATACCGTTGGTAGCTTGATAGGGATTGCATTGAATCTATACATTGCTTTGGGTAGTATACTCATTTTCACTATATTGATTCTTCCAATCCATGAACATGGTATATTTCTCCATCTATTAGTGTCCTCTTTGATTTCTTTCACCAGTGTTTTATAGTTTTCTATATATAGGTCTTTAGTTTCTTTAGGTAGATATATTCCTAAGTATTTTATTCTCTCCATTGAAATGGTGAATGAAATTGTTTCCTTACTTTCTCTTTCTGTTTTCTCATTATTAGTCTATAGGAATGCAAGGGATTTCTGTGTGTTGATTTTATATCCTGCAACTTTACTATAATCATTGATTAGTTCTAGTAATTTTCTGGTGGAGTCTTTAGGGTTTTCTATGTAGAGGATCATGTCATCTGCAAACAGTGAGAGTTTTACTTCTTCTTTTCCAATTTGGATTCCTTTTATTTCTTTTTCTGCTCTGATTGCTGTGGCCAAAACTTCCAAAACTATGTTGAATAGTAATGGTGAAAGTGGGCACTCTTGTCTTGTTCCTGACCTTAGAGGAAATGCTTTCAGTTTTTCACCATTGAGGATAATGTTTGCTGTGGGTTTGTCATATATAGCTTTTATTATGTTGAGGTATGTTCCTTCTATTCCTGCTTTCTGGAGAGTTCTTATCATAAATGGATGTTGAATTTTGTCAAAGGCTTTCTCTGCATCTATTGAGATAATCATATGGTTTTTATTTTTCAATTTGTTAATGTGGTGTATTACATTGATTGATTTGTGGATATTGAAGAATCCTTGCATCCCTGGGATAAAGCCCACTTGGTCATGGTGTATGATCTTTTTAATGTGTTGTTGGATTCTGTTTGCTAGAATTTTGTTAAGGATTTTTGCATCTATGTTCATCAGTGATATTGGCCTGTAGTTTTCTTTTTCTGTGGGATCTTTGTCAGGTTTTGGTATTAGGATGATGGTGGCCTCATAGAATGAGTTTGGAAGTTTACCTTCCTCTGCAATTTTCTGGAAGAGTTTGAGTAGGATAGGTGTTGGCTCTTCTCTAAATTTTTGGTAGAATTCAGCTGTGAAGCCATCTGGACCTGGGCTTTTGTTTGCTGGAAGATTTTTGATTACAGTTTCAATTTCCATGCTTGTGATGGGTCTGTTAAGATTTCCTATTTCTTCCTGGTCCAGTTTTGGAAAGTTGTACTTTTCTAAGAATTTGTCCATTTCTTCCACGTTGTCCATTTTATTGGCATATAATTGTTGATAGTAGTCTCTTATGATCCTTTGTACTTCTATGTTATCTGTTGTGATCTCTCCATTTTCATTTCTAATTTTATTGATTTGATTTTTCTCCCTTTGTTTCTTGATGAGTCTGGCTAATGGTTTGTCAATTTTATTTATCCTTTCAAGAACCAGCTTTTGGCTTTGTTGATTTTTGCTATGGTCTCTTTTGTTTCTTTTGCATTTATTTCTGCCCTAATTTTTAAGATTTCTTTCTTTCTACTAACCCTGGGGTTCTTCATTTCTTCCTTTTCTAGTTGCTTTAGGTGTAGGGTTAGGTTATTTATTTGACTTTTTTCTTGTTTCTTGAGGTATGCCTGTATTGCTATGAACTTTCCCCTTAGGACTGCTTTTAAAGTGTCCCACAGGTTTTGGGTTGTTGTGTTTTCATTTTTATTTGTTTCTATGCAAATTTTGGTTTCTTTTTTTATTTCTTCTGTGATTTGTTGGTTATTCAGCAGCGTGTTGTTCATCCTCCATATGTTGGAATTTTTAATAGTTTTTCTTCTGTAATTCAGATCTAATCTTACTGCATTGTGGTCAGAAAAGATGCTTGGAATGATTTCTATTTTTTTGAATTTACCAAGGCTAGATTTATGGCCTAGGATGTGATCTATCCTGGAGAAGATTCCATATGCGCTTGAGAAAAAGGTGAAATTCATTGTTTTGGGATGAAATGTCCTACAGATATCTAAACGTAAGACCAGAAACTATAAAACTCCTAGAGGAGAACATAGGCAAAACACTCTCCGACATACGTCACAGCGGGATCCTCTATGACCCACCTCCCAGAATATTGGAAATAAAAGCAAAAATAAACAAATGGGACCTAATTAAACTTAAAAGCTTCTGCACAACAAAGGAAACTATTAGCAAGGTGAAAAGACAGCCTTCAGAATGGGAGAAAATAATAGCAAATGAAGCAACGGACAAACAACTAATCTCAAAAATATACAAGCAACTCCTACAACTCAATTCCAGAAAAATAAATGACCCAATCAAAAAATGGGCCAAAGAACTAAATAGACATTTCTCCAAAGAAGACATACAGATGGCTAACAAACACATGAAAAATTGCTGAACATCACTCATTATCAGAGAAATGCAAATCAAAACCACTATGAGGTACCATTTCACGCCAGTCAGAATGGCTGCAATCCATAAGTCTACAAGCAATAAATGCTGGAGAGGGTGTGGAGAAAAGGGAACCCTCTTACACTGTTGGTGGGAATGCAAACTAGTACAGCCACTATGGAGAACAGTGTGGAGATTCCTTAAAAAACTGGAAATAAAACTGCCTTATGATCCAGCAATCCCACTGCTGGGCATACACACTGAGGAAATCAGAAGGGAAAGAGACACGTGTACCCCAATGTTCATCGCAGCACTGTTTATAATAGCCAGGACATGGAAGCAACCTAGATGTCCATCAGCAGATGAATGGATAAGAAAGCAGTGGTACATATACACAATGGAGTATTACTCAGCCATTAAAAAGAATACATTTGAATCAGTTCTAATGAGGTGGATGAAACTGGAGCCCATTATACAGAGTGAAGTAAGCCAGAAAGAAAAACACCAATACAGTATACTAACACATATATATGGAATTTAGAAAGATGGTAACAATAATCCTGTATACGAGACAGCAAAAGAGACACTGATGTATAGAACAGTCTTATGGACTCTATGGGAGAGAGAGAGGGTGGGAAGATTTGGGAGAATGGCATTGAAACATGTATACTATCATGTATGAAACGAGTCGCCAGTCCAGGTTCGATGCACGATACTGGATGCTTGGGGCTGGTGCACTGGGATGACCCAGAGGGAGGGTATGGGGAGGGAGGAGGGAGGAGGGTTCAGGATGGGGAACACATGTATACCTGTGGCAGATTCATTTTGATATTTGGTAAAACCAGTACAATATTGTAAAGTTTAAAAATAAAATATAATTAAAAAAAAAAAAAAGAAAGAAAGACGGATGAGTCCTTACTCAGGCATATGCTATTCCCTGATTATAACACAGAATATCAGCACATTCCCTCTGGTATTCATCCGTATGTATTATAGACAAAATCTTAACACTTCTCTAATTCAAAGTAGAGATAAAATGTTATCAGAATATCTAAATGCTGATGCTCTATTTCCTCTGGAACTCTACCCCATATCAAAGGAAAAGTAACATCGTGTAGGTAAGAATCAAAGGAACATACAGAGATAACAGTGCCTGGCCTACTGGAACACGGAGGTAAAAATAAAAGTTATCTATGCCCAAGTATTCCATTGCGATCATGGGAATCTAGAAAGAAGTTAAAATCCCAGACTTAAGATTCTATCAGTGTAACTTGTTTGGCCAGAAGACAGAGGCAGGACAAAAGAAAACACATGGAGAACTTGCCTCTGAGCCGGTGCTGCCCTAGGACAGCCTTGCATGCTGCCCTTTATCCCGAGAAGTGCAGGAAGCCTTGAAAGTCTTTGTGATTAACTCAAGAAATGTGTATTTTTCAAAAGACATCACATAGGAAAAAAAAGAGGGTTTTGTTTTGTTTTGCAGTTAAGTTTGCTTGCTTTGCAGTAGGTAGCTTGGATTCAGGAATTGAAATAAACTAGCATAAACGAAAAAAAAAAGAATGGTGAAACCAGGATTCAGTAGTGGTCTAACTCTACAGACTTTAATCTTATCTTCTCCACAATGCTGCTGCTCATAAACATATACTCTAATGCATAATATTTATTCAATTACTGAAAAACGAGGACCTGCCATGTCCAAAGCAATCCAACAGATGAATCATCAAGTAGTATCATTCATTAGTTATGGTACCTGTCCTCAAGGAGTTCATAAACCTGTAATACACTAACGCACAACAGATATCTCACATCAAAAGTGTATGCAAAGGGCTTGCCTGGTGGCTCAGAGGCAAAGAATCCACCTGCCAAGGCAGGAGACACAGGTGCGATCCCTGATCCAGAAAGATCCTATGTGATGTGGAGAATGAAACTGACCTTTTCCAGTCCTGTGGTCACTGCTGAGTTTTCCAAATTTGCTGGCATATTGACTGCAGCACTTTCACACCATCATCTTTCAGGATTTGAAATAGCTCAACTGGAATTCCATCATCTCCTCTAGCTTTCTTCGTAGTGACGCTTTCTAAGGCCCACTTGACTTCACAGACGCTTCTAAGGCTCACTTGACTTCACATTCCAGGATTCCAGGATAATCACACCATCGTGATTATCTGGGTCATGAAGATCCTTTTTGTACAGTTCTTCTGTGTATTCTTGCCACCTCTTCTTAAAGAATGCCAGAGAATGCTCAAACTACCGCACAATTGCACTCATCTCACATGCTAGTAAAGAAATGCTCAAAATTCTCCAAGCCAGGCTTCAGCAACACGTGAACTGTGAACTTCCAGATGTTCAAGCTGGTTTTAGAAAAGGCAGAGGAACCAGAGATCCAATGGATCATGGAAAAAGCAAGAGAGTTCCAGAAAAACATCTATTTCTGCTTATTGACTATGCCAAAGCCTTTGACTGTGGGGATCACAATAAACTGTGGACAATTCTGACAGAGACAGGAATACCAGACCACCTGACCTGCTTCTTGAGAAATCTATATGCAGGTCAGGAAGCAACAGTTAGAACTGGACATGGAACAACAGATTGGTTCCAAATAGGAAAAGGAGTACGTCAAGGCTGTATATTGTCACTTTGCTTATTTAACTTATATGCAGAGTACATCATGAGAAACGCTGGACTGGAAGAAGCACAAGCTGGAATCAAGATTGCCGGGAGAAATATCAATAACTTCAGATATGCAGATGACACCACCCTTATGGCAGAAAGTGAAGAGGAACTAAAAAGCCTCTTGATGAAAGTGAAAGAAGAGAGTGAAAAAGTTGGCTTAAAGCTCAACATTCAGAAAACAAATATCATGGCATCTGGTCCCATCACTTCATGGCAAATAGATGGGGAAACAGTGGAAACAGTGTCAGATTTTATTTTTCTGGGCTCCAAAATCACTGCGGATGGTGATTGCAGCCATGAAATTAAAAGACGCTTACTCCTTGGAAGGAAAGTTATGACTAACCTAGACAGCATATTAAAAAGCAGAGATATTACTTGGCCAACAAAGGTCTGCCTAGTCAAGGCTATGGTTTTTCCAGTGGTCATGTAATGGATGTGAGAGTTGGACTGTGAAGAAAGCTGAGCACCGAAGAATTGATGCTTTTGAACTGTGGTGTTGGAGAAGACTCTTGAGAGTCCCTTGGACTGCAAGGAGATCCAACCAGTCCATTCTGAAGGAGATCAGTCCTGGGTGTTCATTGGAAGGACTGATACTAAAGCTGAAACTCCAGTATTTTTGCCATCTGATGCGAAGAGCTTACTCATTGAAAACACCTTGATGCTGGGAAAGATTGAGGGCAGGAGGAAAAGGGGATGATAGAGGATGAGATGGTTGAATGGCATCACCGACTCAATGGACATGAGTTTGGGTAAACTCCTGGAGTTGGTGATGGACAGGGAGGCCTGGTGTGCTGCAGCTCATGGGGTCACAAAGAGTCACATATGACTGAGTGACTGAACTGATCTAGATTGAAGGTAGTGATTAAGTTATGTGAAGTGTACAGGAGGGGCTATTGTCTGCAAGGAAAACCTTGGCTAAATTATCTTCAGGAATTTCCTTCATTGTGATAAAGAAAATCTTAGATCACAAGTTAGATTTTAGTACTCAGTTCAGTTCAGTTCTGTTCAGTCCCTCAGTCGTGTCCAACTCTTCGAAACCCCATGAGCTGCAGCACGCCAGGCCTCCCTGTCAATCACCAACTCCCGGAGTTCACTCAAACTCATGTCCATCGCATCAGTGATGTCATCCCCTTCTCTTCCTGCCTTCAGTCTTTCCAAGCAGCAGGGTCTTTTCCAATGAGTCAGTTCTTTGCATCATGTGGCAAAAGTATTGGAGTTTCAGCTTCAGCATCAGTCCTTCCAATAAATATTCAGGACTGATTTCCTTTAGGATTGACTGATTGGATTTCCTTGCAGTCCAAGGGACTCTCAAGAGTCTTCTCCAATACCACAGTTCAAAAGCATCAATTCTTCCACACTCAGCTTTCTTTACAGTCCAACTCTCACATCCATACATGATTACTGGAAAGACCATAGCTGTGACTAGACAGACCTGTCAGCAAAGTAACATCTCTGCTTTTTAAGATGTTGTCTAGGTTTCCTATAGCTTTTCTTCCTGAGGAGTGAGCGTGTTTTAATTTCATGGCTGCAGTCATCATCTACAGTGATTTTGGAGCCCAAGGAAATACTCTGCCACCATTTCCACTGTTTCCCCATCTATTTGCCATGAAGTGATGGGACCAGATGCCATGATCTTAGTTTTCTGAATGTTGAGCTTTAAGCCAAATTTTTACTCTCCTCTTTCACTTTCATCAAGAGGCTCTTTAGTTACTCTTCACTTTCTTCCACAAGGGTGGTGTCATCTGCATATCTGAGGTTATTGATATTTCTCCCAGCAATCTTGATTCCAGCTTGTGTTTCTTCCAGTCCAGCGTTTCTCATGATGTACTCTGCATAGAAGTTAAATAACCGGGGTGAAAATACACAGGTTTAATGTACTCCTTTCTCAGTTTGGAACCAGTCCTTTGTTCCATGTCTAGATCTAACTGTTGCTTCTTGACTTGCATACAGATTTCTCAAGAAGCAGGTCAGGTGGTCTGGTGTGCCCAACTATTTAAGAATTTTCCACAGTTTGTTGTGATCCACACAGTCAATGGCTTTGGCATAATCAATAAAGCAGATGTAGATGTTTTTCTGGAATTCTCTTCCTCTTTCTATGATCCAGTGGATGTTGGCAATTTGATCTCTGGTTCTTCTGCCTTTTCTAAATCCAGTTTGAGGACCTGGAATTTCATGGTTCACATACTGTTGAAGCCTGGCTTGGAGAATTCTGAGCATTTCTTTGCTAGTGTGTGAAATGAGTGCAATTGTGCTGCAATTTGAGCATTCTTTGTCTTTGCCTTTTTTGGGATTGGGCTTCCCTGTTGGCTCAGAGGGTAAAGCATCTACCTTCAATGCAGGAGACTCAGGTTCGATCCCTGAGTTGGGAAGATCCCCTGGAGAAGGAAATGGCAACCCACTCAAGTACTCTTGCCTGGTAAACCCCATGATTGGAGAAGCCTGTAGGGTACAGTCTATGGTAGGCTACAGTCTATGGAATTGCAAAGAGTCAGAAAAGACTGAGTGACTTCACTTTCACTTTTCACTTTTCTTTGGGATTGAGATGAAAACTGACCTTTTCCAGTCCTGTGGCCACTGCTGAGTTTTCCAAATTTGTTGGCATATTGTTGCAGCACTTTCACAGCATCATCTTTTAGGATTTGAAATAGCTCAACTGGAATCCCATCACCTCCACTAGCTTTCTTCATAGTGATGCTTCCTAAGGCCCACTTGACTTCGCATTCCAGAATATCTGGCTCTAGGTGAGTGCTCACACCATCATGATTATCTGGATCATGAAGTTCTTTTTTGCATAGTTCTTCTGTGTATTCTTGCCACCTCTTCTTAATATTTTCTGCTTCTCTTAGGTCCATACCATTTCTGTCCTTTATTGAGCCCATCTTTGCATAAAATGTTCTCTTGGTATCTCTGATTTTCTTGAAGAGATCTCTAGTCTTTCCCATTCTATTATTTTCCTCTGTTTCTTTGCATTGATCACTGAGGAAGGCTTTCTTATCTCTCCTTGCTATTCTTTGGAACTCTGCATTCAGATCAATATATCTTTCCTTTTCTCTTTTGCCTTTCACGTCTCTACTTTCCTCAGCTACTTTTAAGGCCTCCTCAGACAACCATTTTGCCTTTTTTCCATTTCTTTTTCTTGAAACGGGGCAAAGGCTAATAGGTTTTTACCAAGAGAACGCACTGGTCATAGAAAACCCCTCTTCCAACAACACAAGAGAAGACTCTACACATGGACATCACCAGATGGTCAACACTGAAATCAGATTGACTATATTTTTGGCAGTCAAAGATGAGAAGCTCTTTACTGTCTTCAAAAATAAGACCAGAAGCTGATTGTAGCTCCAATCATGAACTCCTTATTGCTAAATTCAGACTTAAATTGAAGAAAGTAGGGAAAATCACTAGACCATTCAGGTATGACATAATTCAAATCCAATACAATTATACAGTGGAAGTGAGAAATGGATTCAAGAGATTAGATCTGATAGACAGAGTGCCTGAAGAACTACGGACGGAGGTTCATGATATTGTACAGGAGGCGGTGATCAAAACCATCCTCAAGATTTTTGTACTCTACAAAAGTACATGACATGACTTTTTCTGTTCCACAGCTGTAGAGGAATTGTCAGGAACATGCTGTATCCTGATTGAAGTTAAAAAAAGAATAACTAGTCATTTCATATTTAGATGTTTCTACATATGATGACCACATGTGTTTTGAAGTATTTATTAATCAAATGTAAATAAGTGAATAACATCAAACTCTGCACTAGCTACTTGGCTTTGATGAATTGTCATCACTTACTTCTGTTCTCTATAAATAGGTTAGGCACAATGACTTCATTTCATTGCAGAGGTATTCCACATCTACTGTGTACAAGGCATGGTGGCATGCCTGGGGGCAAGGCAGTCGGGCACCAGTGATTGCCTCAGGGGGGATTACACACTAGTCTGGAAGGATGGTAAGTACATGAAGTCACTTTAAACATAACCAAAAATGGGGGAAATCGTCCTTCAAATGGCTGGAACACCATCTGCCTGTATTCCTTTAATCTGGGCTGCAAACTTGAGTAATTTGTATTCATGGGGTGATCTTCAGAGCTCTTTGATCATACCAAGCAAAACATGGTGTGAACTTTAGTAAGTGAACTCTGGTTATTTGTGTGAAAATTAAGGATGCTATCTTTTATGTAACTATTGTAATTTTCATAATTTTCTTCAGCTATATTAAGTCTATTATTGTTTTTTGTGCAATAGCTTTCTAAGAGTTTGCTTTTGTCTTTCCTTTGCCTTGGGGGTCCCAGTTAGCACTGTGATCTCCTCATTAGCTCTTTCTGCTTCTCAATAATTTCTTCCCATTTGTTGTTAAAATTTCTCTTTTTAATTAATTTTTATTGGAGTATAGTTGATTTACAATGTCGGAAATTCCTTGACATTTAAATTTTCATCTTTCCTTTCCAAATGTTGCCTATTGGAATGCTCCAGAGACCTACATCAAAATAATAATAACAGTAAGATCTATTAAAAATATATACTTAAATTATATGATCTTTCAAAGTTTTTAATTTCCCAAATTTTTTCAGAAGTTGCTATAAAAAATCAGCTCAACAGGTGAAACAGCGAGTGCAAACTAATCTAACCTGGGAGTACTCAGGAAGACATTTGCATAACTCTGGCAACCCACTATTAAAGAAGCATTGCAAAAGGCAGGACAAGTGATCACAACTGACTGAACTGAACTGAACTGAAGGAGAGAACAGCTTGTCGTAAGTTCTACTAATAAATTTATTTTTCTTTTATCAGTCCTCTGAAAGAAACATGAAGATGAGGCATTTTATAATGACAAATGCTCGTCATGTAGTCAAGTTTATTTTGGGGGGCTCCAAAATCACTGCAGATGATGATTGCAGCCATGAAATTAAAAGATGCTTACTCCTTGGAAGGAAGGTTATGACCAACCTAGATAGCATATTCAAAAGCAAAGACATTACTTTGCGAACAAAGGTTCGTCTAGTCAAGGCTATGGTTTTTCCATTAGTCATGTATGGATGTGAGAGTTGGACTAGAAAGAAAGCTGAGCGCCAAAGAATTGATACTTTTGAACTGTGGTGTTGGAGAAGACTCTTGAGAGTCCCTTGGACTGCAAGGAGATCCAACCAGTCCATTCTGAAGGAGATCAGCCCTGGGATTTCTTTGGAAGGAATGAAGCTAAAGCTGAAACTCCAGTACTTTGGCCACCTCATGCGAAGAGTTGACTCATTGGAAAAGACTCTGATGCTGGGAGGGATTGGGGGCAGGAGGAGAAGGGGACGACAGGGGATGGGATGGCTGGATGGCATCACTGACTCGATGGATGTGAGTCTGAGTGAACTCCGGGAGTTGGTGATGGACAGGGAGGCCTAGTGTGCTGCAATTCATGGGGTCGCAAAGAGTCAGACACGACTGAGCGACTGAACTGAACTGAACTGAATAATAAAAGTAATTACAGTAGCATTTAAATTGCCAAGTATCACAACAAAGTACAGCTGGAGACAGGTTCAAGTTAGAAAGCTTTTGACACCAGTTAAGGGTTGACTAGTTTCATTGTTGTTTCATAATTTTCTTCTTTTCTTCTTCATTGAAATAAGCTTTTCCGTTTGGTCGTTGTCCTACGATGACTTTACACTTAATACACTTAAGTCAATCAATCTTCTTAGTTCTAAGACAATTTACCATTTAACTGTGGACCAATGTGCCTAAATGATCTGTTAACCACAATAAACCTCCCAGTCAAAAATTCTCCTTGTGATTTGTTTATGCCAATCTATACAGCTCAGATGGTAAACTGTCTGCCTATAATGCGGGAGACCCGGGTTCAATCCCTGGGTCGGGAAGATCCCTTGGAGAAGGAAATGGCAACCCACTGCAGTACTCTTGCCTGGAAAATCCCATGGACCAAGGAGCCTGGTGGGCTACAGTCCTTGGGGTCGCAAAGAGTTGGACACGACGGAGCGACTTCATTTCACTTCATACATGTTAAAATAAAACCAGAAGTTTATAAACAGGAGAAATACATACCTTGAAACTCTATGAGCGAAAAACTGAATGACATTAGAACAACTACTGTTTTGCCACAATACGAAGAGAATCCAGTGAGGCGGAACAACTGGTCTCATACGTACAGAAGACCCTCAGCGCGTGCTGATGAAAGCACAGCTTCAGGAAGGCAGATCTGCACCCGGCAGGCACTAGGAGAGACCTGGGTTAAGGTTTGTTCCTGGAAGAACGAAACAGAGCATTTTTAGGATACCAAACCTACACCTTCCTGGACAAATTGCCTTCGTTTTCTCATCAGCCGTAGACAAACAGAATAAATAGGCTCTTCTCATATCTGCTGGACCCCTGAGAATTACCCAAAAAGCCTAGAACAGGCCTCTCAAGACCTCCCAGCAGAGCACTGCTACCTGGGCACACGCAAGAGACCCAGCTTTGGGACCCCATCCATATCTACTATTAATAGGCCAGAAATCCCGAGGAAAGGGCCCAGAAAGCTATATTTCCACAAGCACTCTAGGGGATTCTGGTGTTGAGGTTTGAGACCCACTGAACAAAGAGTAGTTTATCATTCAGAGGCAAACCCAGACTGCAATACTGTGATCTGCTGAGTCAGGAACTTAGTTGGGTGAGGCTTGGCTATCCCTCCCGTAAATGGCCCTGGCGTTTACCTCCTAAGGATTCTATAATCTTTTGGTCAAGTGAAGATTTATACTGCGCCATTTCATTTGCTTTTGGTCCTGGGTAGCTGTTTAGGGTCTTTTTTTACTTATGAACTAAGAATAATTTAAAGCAGCTTAAAGGAAAATAAAAGTTTCCATGCATAAATGGTGTCTGGCCAATCTAAATTTTTATATCTTTCTCTTAGGCAAAGAGCCTCAAAAATATTGTTATTACATTTAACTTAATTTGCATACACTGAACATTCTAAATAAACAACTGACATATTTTTTTTACCCCAAATCAAAGGCCAGGCCAATATTTCTGGCTTTAAAATTATTCTTCAGCCAGAATAGAGAGATACTGTTTAGTTTTGTTTTACAGACATCACCCAAATAAAACAATAAGCCACATCATGAGCAACATTAAAAAGAGATTCTATGATTCCTGAATTACTCTTTCTTCAGAATATTTGCATAATCTTAAAATTCAAGAACTGCTTGAGGAAAACGCTGTGTAAAAGGGGTTGTAGCATACTCAACACATTTACAGGAGTGATCTAGAATCACAGCCATCTTCAGTGTATCTCAGAATGTGGACAATAGACACAGTGCATCAAAACACAATGTGCATGATGACTGAGGCGGGAAGCATTGTCCTAGGGCAGTGGTTCTCAAAGCATCATCCTCAGACCAACAGCATCAGCGTACGCAGGGAAGTTGTTAAAAATGCAAACTCTACATGCCAGACCTGGTGCATCAGACACGCAGAGGATAGGCCCCGTATGCAGGGCGGTTTCAACAGTCCTCAGGAGATTCTGTGCTCACTGAAGTTTGAGAAGTACTTTGATGTTTTCATTCAGTTTCTAAGTCGTGTCCGACTCTTTACGACCCCATGGACTGCAGCACGCCAGGCTCCTCTGTCCTCCACTATCTCCCAGAGTCTGCTCAAACTCATGTCCATTGAGTCGGTGATGCCATCCAACCATCTCATCCTCTGTCTTCCCCTTCTCCTCCTGCCTTCAATGTTTCCCAGCATCAGGAGCTGTTTAAATGAGTCACCTCTTCTCATCAAGTGGACAAAGCACTGGAGTTTCAGCTTCAGCATCGGTCCTTCCAATGAATATTCAGGACTGATTTCCTTTAGGATGGACTGGTTGGACCTCCTTGCAGTCCAAGGGACTGTCAAGAGTCTTCTGCACCACAATTGAAAAACATCAATTTCTTCGGTACTCAGCCTTCTTTAAGGTCCAACTCTCACATGCATACATGACTACTGGAAAAACCATAGCTTTGACTATATGGATCTTTGTCAGCATGGGGTGTGATGTCTTTGCTTTTTAATATGCTGTCTAGGTTTGTTGTATCTTTCCTTCTAAGGAAGAAGCATCCTTAATTTCATGGCTTCGGTCAGAGTCTGCAGTGATTTGGGGATGCAAGAAAACATAACCTATCTAGTCCTGTGAAATCAGTGTTTTCTAGGACACAGTGTAACTTTCTTATGAATTATGG
Organism: Bos indicus; assembly: GCF_029378745.1. Lineage (NCBI taxonomy): Eukaryota > Metazoa > Chordata > Mammalia > Artiodactyla > Bovidae > Bos > Bos indicus. Next base: position 105,821,525 of record NC_091766.1, read on the forward strand.
TACCTCCTCTTAAAGCAAAATTCCTGATTTATTCATTCATTCAGCTAGCATTGATTGACTACCCACCTGATGCCAAAGGCAATGCTAGGCATCAAGATATGTTTATGAAGAAAACTAGCCTGGTCCTTACCCATACTGAACTTACAAACTATACCGTCTAGGGGAGGAGAAAAACACAAACGGTAAAGCAGATAATACTAACTCTAAAGGAGGATTACGATGCATGTGAACAAGGAGAGGGATAAAGTAAAACAGGAGAGAAAATTTACTGTAGATGCATAATCTGTTTGTCTGTGGAGGTGACATTGGAAGGAAGGAACAGCAGGAATGCAGGCCACAAATCAGGAAGGAGCCTGGGAGTGGTAGGACCTGAAGGAGGTTCAGTATGGCTAAGTCAAGCAAGTAGGAGGACAGCGGCACGATGTGAATTTGAAGACTCTTGAAAGGAGTTTTCACTTTGTTTAATGTGCACTTGTTAATTGTGTAAGGCTTTATTACATAAGCAGCAATGGTAGATTTCCTTTTTCAAAGATCACTGTTTCGTTAGAGGAGGAAAGAGCCAGCAGAGAGACATGCATGGAAAAGAAAGAATCAGTTAAGAAGTTGCGGCAATAATGAGAAAGAGTGAGAAAGGATGATGATAATGGGGATGGTGATTGCTGTGCTGGAGTGATGGCAGAGAAGAAAAGTGGAGGAAGGAAATTTGTGTTCATTAATACCCTGTTTGAATATCTAATACTGTGGTTGTACCACAGCTTTCTAGCTACTGCTATTCAAGGGAGATGCAGAGGCTGCTATCCTGGTTTTCCTGCCATATCCTCACCCTGATGGCCTCAATTTACCACCACTGACAGCACGAATGAATAGGAACACATGTGAAAACTGCTTTTCCCAGATCCTCAGACTGGAATACAGATATACCCATCATGATGAGGGTCAAGCAGTGCTTTAGTTAAAAGTTTAGCTAGTTTCTCCAAAGTCAGAGAGAATCTAAATGAGAGATGTATCCTTTTTCATTTTACCACTCAAAGAGGACCTCACCTCCAGGAATTTGGATTAAATGTCCTATATGAATGCTCCCTAAGGCTTCCGAGACTTCCCAAATAGACATTCCTTCTCTCCGAGTTGCCCTCTCCCTTCCCACTTCCTGCGGTCCATTTCTTCCCCTCTAGTAGTCCCACTGACCCACATCCTGATGCTTGGAGAATAAAAATGTAGCAGAACACCTAACAAAAGTCTGTCCTCTCTAGGAGTGATGCCAGGGGGAGGACCTAACAGCCTCTGTAAGAACACAGAAAGCTAATTTGTGAGGCAATGTTAAAGTGGATCCTTCCTTTACTCATCTTCAAATTTTTAGTAAAATCCAGTCACACCAAAGCCTTATGTCGCTGGCAGGATGGTTTCTAACGTTCAGCAAAATGAGGACTGGTGACAAGGGCTTGCGTAGGGAGGAGAATGTAGTTGTCGTTCTGAACAGACCTTGGCAAGACCGTGGCCACTTACAAAGTCTCTAGGGGCCCCTCACAGGCCGTCCTCAACATGAAGCTGTGGGATCTCTCTGGATGACCTTGTCTATTCCAAGTTCACCAGAAATACACTACCTAGATGCAGGAAGTGGGTTGAGGAATTGAGAAGGAGGAGGCAGAGAATGAGACGAAAGCCCACGGTCCCACCTCCAGACAACGTGTGCCACTGCAGTAGCTGGGAAAATTTTGCTGGCTGATTCTTTGAAATCTCCAGGTATAGAAAGCACCATATTTGTGTGTGTTTTCACTTAATATTTTCACTTTCTTTTTCCTCTGAGACTTCCCAGATGGCACCAGTGGTAAAAGAATCCACCTGCCAATCCAGGAGATGCAAGAGACATAGGTTTGATCTCTGGGTGGGGTAGGTCCCATAGAGTAGGAAATGGAAACCCATTCTAGTATTCTTGCCTGGAAAGTTCCACGGACAGAGGAGCCTGAAGGGCTACAGTCCTGGGGATCTCAAGGAGTCAGACAAAACTGAGCATGCACACACATGTCTAGCTGATTTACAGAATTATATTAGTTTCTATTTTTATAGAGTACACCCTATTTAACGTTACTATAAAATATTATCTGTGTAACCTGTGCTGTACACCGTATCCTTGTTGTCTTTTTTAAGGCAGTGGTTTCCTTTGTTATGCAAACACTTTTAAGTTTAATTAGGTGCCGTTTGTTTATTTTTGTTTTCATTTCTTTTGCTATCAGAGACAAATCCAAAATAATATTGCTACAATTTATGTGAAAGGGTATTCTGCCTATGTTTTCTTCCAGGAGTTTTGTGGTTTCTGCTCTTAGAGTTAGGTTTTAAATCCCTTTTCAATTTGTTGTATGTGGTTTGAAAAGATGTTTTAATTTTATTTTCTTATGTGTAGCTGCCCAGTTTTTCCAGCATGACTACTGAAGAGACGTCTTTTCTCCATTATATATCCTTGCCTCCTTTGTCATAGATGAGCTGACCATAGATATGTAGGTTTACTTCTGGGATGTCTGATCTGTTCCATTGATCTACATGTCTGCTTTAGTGCCAATATCATACTCGTTTGATTAGTGTAGCTTGGTAGTAAAATCTGAAGTCAGGGAGCATGATACCAGAGCACCATATTTCTTATTAGGAGCTTTCTTCTCTCATATGGCAAAGATGTTTATTTAGTAAGTGCTATTTTTATTTGCAAAAAATACATGGCACAGCAGCTACGCTAGAAAGAGCAATTTCATTACTTTTTTCTGTTTTCCTCAGATTTTATGAGGATATATATATATACATATAGGGCCTCCCCAATGGCATTAAAGAATCTGCCTGCAAAGCAGGAGACATGGGTTCGATCCCGGGGTAAGGAAGATCCCCTGGAGGAGGAATTGGGAACTCACACCAGTATACTTGCCTGGGAAATCCCATGGACAAAGGAGCCTGGTGGGCTACAGTCCATGGGGTCACAGAGAGTCAGACAGGACTTATCAGTTAAACAGCAACAGCAATGTACACATATACATTATACATATGCATCTACATATATACATACTCCTAAGAAAAACATGGACATTCTTTTCAATACCATGCTCAAACTTCCCAATTCAAACTTCATAATGTTTGTATGAAAACAGTCAGTGAATTTCCAGATTTATGTATGACTATTCACCCAGATTTGAGCAAGCTGGATAACACCATCAGTCGTGCTAATGTCTAGTGTGGCTATGAACATTCAAAGTTACATTTTTTTATATCTTGCTATAATAAATGTTCTGCATTTGTGTTTTTAATTCATTCGCCATTTATCCATTGTTATATATAGGCATATATATATATATATATATATATATATATATATATATATATAATTAAAAGACGCTTACTCCTTGGAAGGAAAGTTATAACCAACCTAGATAGCATATTCAAAAGCAGAGACATTACTTTGCCAACAAAGGTTCATCTAGTCAAGGCTATGGTTTTTCCTGTGGTCATGTATGGATGTGAGAGCTGGACTGTGAAGAAGGCTGAGCACCGAAGAATTGATGCTTTTGAACTGTGGTGTTGGAGAAGACTCTTGAGAGTCCCTTGGACTGCAAGGAGATCCAACCAGTCCATCCTAAAGGAGATCAGCCCTGGGATTTCTTTGGAAGGAATGATGCTAAAGCTGAAACTCCAGTACTTTGGCCACCTCGTGCAAAGAGTTGACTCATTGGAAAAGACTCTGATGCTGGGAGGGATTGGGGGCAGGAGGAGAAGGGAACGACAGAGGATGAGATGGCTGGATGATATCACTGACTCGATGGACATGAGTCTGAGTGAACTCCGGGAGTTGGTGATGGACAGGGAGGCCTGGCATGCTGCGATTCATGGGGTCGCAAAGAGTTGGACACAACTGAGCGACTGATCTGATCTGATCTGATCTGATATATATATATCAAACTTCATGTGGCCAAAAGTATTTCAGTTCAAAAATAAATATATGCAACTTACTTATCCTGTCTTACTTGCTTTTCTCCTAATCATCTTGACAAAGTAAATGACACCACTGTCCACTGAACTGCTGAAATAAAACTTTATGTGTTTTCCTTGAGTCTCTGCTATTATCCTTCTCCCTTGTATCTAGTCCATCATCAAGTACTGAAACTCTACATTTGGAAAGATGCTCCTGAAAGGATCCTGTTCTAGTGCAAGCCTCTGTCGCCTTCCCCGTGAGCTGGCACAGTGGCATTCTAACAGACCCCTTTCTTCTGTTCCTGCTGCCTATGCTCCGCTCACAACCCAGTAGCCAAAATAATATTTTAAGAAAAAAAAAATAGATTATGCCACTACCTTGCTTAAAAGACCCCAATAATGCCCATAGCCGCTTAAAAAAATGATTTACTTTAATTGGAGGCTAATTACTTTACAATATTGTGGTGGTTTTCACCATAGATCAGCATGAATCAGCCATGGGTGCACATGTGTCTCCCCATCCTGAACCCTCTCCCACCTCCCTCTCCACCCCATCCCTCTGGGTGGTCCCAGAGCCCTGCTTCATGCATTGAACTTGCACTGGTCATCTATTTCACGTACGGTAATATATGTGTTTGGGCTTCCCTTGTAGCTCAGCTTGTAAAAAATCCACCTGCAAAGCAGGAGACCCCAGTTCGATTCCTGGGTCAGGAAGATCCACTGAAGAAGGGAAAAGCTACCCACTCCAGTATTCTTGGGCTTCCCTGGTGGCTCAGCTGATGAAGAATCCACCTGCAGTGCGAGAGATCTGGGTTCGATCCAGATCTCTGGGTTGGGAAGATCCCCTGGAGAAGGGAAAGGCTACACACACCAGTATTCTGGCCTGGAGAATTCCATGGACTGTATAGTCCATGGGGTCACAGACAGTCAGACACGACTGAGCGACTTTCACTTTCACTCACTTAATAGACATGTTTCAATGCTATTTTCTGAAATCATCCCATCCTCACCTTCCCCCACATAGTCACTTTGAATAACAACCAAGTTTCTTTCTTCCTCTTACAAACCCCCACATGATCTCTACCTATCCCTCTGACCCATGGCCTCAGACTCACCATATTGTTCACCTCATGCTCAATACACTTTGAAAGTGTAGTGAGAGTGTTAGTCACTCAATTGTGTCCGGCTCTTTGAGACCCCATGGATTGTAGCCCACCAGGCTCCTCTGTCCACAGAATTCTCCAGGCAAGAGTACTGGAGTGGGTTGCCATTTCCTTCTCCAGGGGACCTTCCCGACCCAGGGATTGAACCCAAGTCTCCCGCATTGCAGGCAGACTCTTTACCAACTGAGCCACCAGGCAAACTCAATACACTTTAGACCTGTGCTTTTCAAAATGCTAGTTACATTTCAACTTCAGTTCAAATCCATTAAACTTAAATAAAATTAAAAACTCAGTTCCTCATCTGCTCAAGTTACATTCTAAGCGCCCGGCAATCCTAAGTGATTAGTAGCTATTCACACCGTATTGAACAGCTCAGAGATTTCTACAGTCACAGGCAGTTCCATGGCACAGTGCTACTTTAGACAAATGAGTATCCCCCGTGTTTCCTGAACGTATCAGGTGTGTTCCCACAGCAAAGGCTTCATCCTTGCTCTTCCTTCTCCATGGATCGCACAATCCCAGTGTGTCTAACCAGTTCCTTTTCACCTATATCTCGGTGTAAACGTCGTTGCTATAGTCTGAATATTTGTGTCCCCCTGCTATTCATATATTGAAGCTATAATCTCCGGTGTGCTGGTTTTGGAGGTGGAGGCTTCGGGATCTAATTAGGTCATTAGAGTGGAGCTGTCATGAAGGCATTAATGCTCTATTATACAAAGGCAGAGAGGTGATCTCTCCTCCATGTGAGGGTACACCCTTTGCAAGCCAAGAAAAGGGTTCTCACCAGACACCAAATCTGCTGGTAATTTGATCTTGGACTTCCCAACCTACAAACTGCAAGAAATAAATATTTGCTGTTTAAGCCTTCCAGTTTATGATAATTTGTTATAGCAGTCCAAGCTGGCTAAGACAATCATCTTCCCAGACCACTTAGTCTAAAATCACCACCCAGGCACTCCCTTTATATGACTGGATATAAATTTCTGCATAGCATTTTTAACTTTTTTCTATTTTTCTTGATCATTTTTTGTTTGTATTCTGTCTGTGTCCCCTATGAAAATTTAGGCTTCATGGTACTGAGACTTCATCTGTCTTTTGTTCACAGCTGTATCACTTACCTAGACTTGTATTTAGCAACTATCAAAAAATACTTGTGGAAGGAAGGAAGTCAGTAGGGGAAAATGTTACTATTCATTGTATGTATCAATTCCAACATATTAATATTTAGAAGAAAATTTCTCAGAGAAAATAAAAAGCACCCAATATAAACATAATAATGAAATTAGTAAATTCATTTTGAACTAAATTTAAAGTCCAATGATCCTGTCCAGCTCTGATTCTATCTTGGATATATCATTTTGCTTCTAAGAACTTCCATCTTATTTATAAGATTGGAATTTATAGATAATTTATAGATAGATTTATATATATAATTTATAGATAGATTTATAATTTATAAGATTGAAAAATGTTTTTACAGTTCCAAAGTTTGTGTACTTATGAAGGTATTGAACCGAGGAGAAATACTAAATTCTCTGAATATACTGAAAGTGCCTATTCATGTAGTCTTTCTTATTATGTGAATATTCTGTGAATATTTTACCTGCAGTTTAAATCATCATCATATTGTATGGTCTTGAGATGTCTAAGTGTTCATGAGGTAAAGATTTTAAAAGCAAATTTCATCATAACTATATTACAGAAGTTTTGCTATTAAGAAACTAAGCTAGTCATTAAGTCAGAATTTAGGGATATATTCACTTGACGATATCAAATTAACCACAACCTGGGTGATTATTTAACAATTGATCAGATCAAATTAAAACAATTGACTTAAATTATTCTGCTGTAGGCATGTCAAGTCATATGCATATAATAATAATTTTTTAAAAAAGTGAAAGTAACCCTGTTCTGATGAGAACTCCTCTAAGTACGGAAACCACACTTCTTTGTTCAAAGAGAACAGGTTTACATAGCTAGGCTTCTATATATTAGGTCTTCTTAGGAGACAGTCTACTTAAAAGAAATAAATTCTCCAAGGAACATATTTAGTAGGGCATCCGTGTCACAATACTCAAAGAGTCCAACCTGAGGAGACGCCACATAGTTGATTCATATGAAGATTTTCTGAGGAGCTTGTAAGCCAGGGTTTCCTCATATTCCCGTTTGTATCTTCCCCAGGATCTACACATCACATTGAATAGTCAATAAGCTACAAATATTTAAAAATCAATATTTAAATGGAAAATGAAGTACAAGAGCATACAGTTGTTTTTTAGATGAAGCTATACAGCTTTGCTGAAACTTTTGGCCATTCATAAGGCTTCTCTTAATTTTTCATATCCCCCTTAGGCACTCAAGAAAGAGGCCAAGACTATTTTCAGAAAGAAATGTGGGTGGCATCTTCCAGTGCAGTGTCTTCAAATGAGAACATAGTGATGAGATAAGATTATCTTCATATCCAAACTGCTGAATAAGAACAAGCTCCAAAAACAGAGAAAGGCCCACACCGCCAAAGATAGCTTGTTACTAGGGCATTGTAATACTTAAGATTTACTGCTTATTAAAATGCAAAAGGCCATTACTTCCCCCAGAACAAATTTTGTGAACAGAGATGAACCTAGGAAGCTTTTAGCCCATTTCCTGAATCATACACAAAGAGCTCCATACACAGCAACTCTATGAGATGTAAAAGGGAGTATATTATATGATCCTTATTGGATTACTGAAAGCCTCAGTGAAGCTCCTTTCAGAAGTGATATAAATCAAAGCTAACTGCTTCCACAGAAAAGCAATCAAGTTTTTAAGAGAATATCTTTGTTCCTGAGGTTGAACAGTAAGATTTAAGTGCTTCTATTAGGACCTTTGCTTTGGAGCATACTTAAGTAATTATAAAAATTCAGCCTGGACAAACACGTGGACAGACTCCCAAGGGAATTAAATCTTTTGGTTTCAAATTTTGGATACTTTCTAGAAGTATTTCCCAATCTACCTTATGAAAACACACACACAGAGACACTTTCCTTGTATATAGCAAAGTAGTATATTAAATAACATGAGTTATAGAATTTTTCACATTTTATGCGCTTCTATAAAGAAGTAAAACCCTAAAAGAGCTTAGCATTTTGAAAAAAAATTAAACCAAAAGAAAATGATTTTGGGGGAATATTAAAGAAGATGTTTTAAAATGTGAAATCATTTCTTCTCCAGAATCTCTTACATAATTTAAGATGGAATTCCACAGACTTACTGACAGATATCTTTAAAATGAGACAAAATAATAGTGACATCCTGGCTAAAAATAATTTCCTACAAGGCGTAAACATCATCAGGGCGTCCATAAAAAGGCTTTCAGTTTCCTGTCTATCACTACCTTGGGGTTAAATATTTAACAATACTCTGGATTTAAAAGCACATGCAAATCTACTTTTTTTTAGCTGACTTTTGCCACCTAAAATCGTGGCAATCATTTTCTAGAACTGCGAGTTCAAAGAACTAGTTTTTTATTTATCGCTTATCTGAGAATTTGAACACATCAAAATACCTTCCAAGTTTTGTCTTCTTCCAGGAAATATATCTGAAAAATCAAATATGGGTTCTCCCATAAAGAAGCCTCCCAGGATGAATTATTGACTGGTACTTTTTTGCCTATGACTTTGCTAGATTATGAAAAATACAAAATAACCACAAGCCTTGGTTTATGGCATCAAGGAGCCTGTTGCTTAGTGGAGTAAGATAACGTATGAAAATATGAGGAGAATGTAAGATAATAAATATGTGTTAAATCTTGGCAAGATTATAGGTGTCCTAAGAATTCAGAGACCTGAAAACTGGAAAATCGATAGGATTTATCAGGTTTGGAGAATTTGTCAAGAAAGTGCATCATTGGCTGGACAGAGGGATTTATACTCAAAGTGATGAATTGTTCAAGGTAGTTGCAGGTTTTTGAGCCAAGAGTGACGGATGAAACCGACCATGGAAGAAAATTTACTAGTTATCAGTATGCAGGAAGTCTTAGATGATACAAGAGCCTATGCTAACTACAAGCTGAACACCATGCCTCAGGGACAATATGCTAAAGGCCTGAGATATGAGGTCGGTTGTAGGAAGAGAAAATTGGCATTTGGAAGGAAAAAAAATGATAGGTTTTCATAACTAAGTGGAAATAGTAGAGAGTGATTATTACTGAGAATATATATTACAAGAGTTAATAGCCAGGTACTCGTAAAACATAATAACCACTGTCCTAGTCTGTATTCTCCTGAAACCACTCTCCTGAGGCAAGGGCCTGGATATAGTCATTTATTGGGGAGAAATTTCCAGGAGGGAACAGTGAAGAAGTGAGAGAGAGAGAGTCAGGGAAAGGAGAAAAGCTAGCAAAGAGAGAAGGCAATGGCACCCCACTCCAGTGCTCTTGCCTGGAAAATCCCATGGACCGAGGAACCTGGTAGGCTGCAGTCCATGGGGTCGCTAAGAGTCAGACACGACTAAGCGACTTCACTTTCACTTTTCACTTTCATGCATTGGAGAAGGAAATGGCAACCCACTCCAGTGTTCTTGCCTGGAGAATCCCAGGGACGGGGGAGCCTGCTGGGCTGCCATCTATGGGAGCCCAGAGTTGGACACGACTGGAGTGACTTAGCAGTAGCAGTTAGCGAGGTGATGTATACAGAACTCAGTCCTGTTGGAGACCTTCAAAGACACCATAAGTAGCATAATTCCAAAGAGTTATCCCACCAAAAGCTAAGGAGGCTAATGAATTTACCCACTGACTCTTGTACATTGGTGGAGAGAGGCTCCCAGTGGCATCAGCCGCCCCATGCTTCCGTCCTTCAGAGTTGTACCTACCTGGGGGCTGAACAGCCATTCTGCCTTGGAGAAAGCCCTGAGTGCAAAGCAGAGGGACTCAGCGGTGCAAACCTGAGGTGCAACGCTAGCAATGGCACCTTCTAACGACAGCTGCACTGAATCCAGGTGGGGACACAGAATGCCACACGGGAGCGGCCGCTGTAATCACACATGAAATCAAACCCCTCAAACAAGGGCACCATATTTCATGAAGGAATCCACAGGAAGAGATGAAACTTAGTAACTTACAACTCACATTCTGGATACTTCATAATTGTCATACTATTTATTTGATAAATAAACAATATTGTATAATATTTATAATTATTCAAAATAATTCTGGATAATAATTCATAACACAGGTTCTGAGTAATTCAGAACTCAGAGATCTTTGGGTAGGAAATCGAAGGTGCTCCCCTGTGAAACTTTGAATAAGTTCCTTCCTCTAACTTCCTCAGTTCTTACCTAACTTGTATCAATGTTATAAGAACTCAATGAGTTAATGCATATAAAATAATTCAATCAGTGCAAGAAAAGGTCTCCAAAAATGTTGGGTCTTAGAAATACTTTTTTTTTTATTTTATTTTTAAACTTTACATAATTGTATTAGTTTTGCCAAATATCAAAATGAATCCATCACAGGTGGAGTCCCTAAGAAATTTGCACAAAAAAATTTAAATTAGTAGCAGTTTTCAATATAGGACACACAAAATTGAAATCAGCATTTTGTTACGCATTTTTATTCTAGTGACAGGATTGTTGATGGCCCTAATGAAAGTACTTAATAAAGCTCTGGAATAATACTAGCGAAGAAGGTGCTTAGTAGCTGAAAACCACCTCATCCAGTTAAAATCCTCACTTTCACTGAATGATGGTAAAGAACACTCCACAGTCACTGCCCCCATCTCCTGTCTCTGACAAATGCTCTGATTTCTCTATGGAACTCTACAGGCAGTGCAAGGGTATCTCCTAAGAGGCCAAGATGCTATCAGCACCAGGCAGGGTAGTGTCTACTCTGCAGCCACAAAGACTTTTCCTAAAGTAAGCTCTCCGATTTTCAGACTTGACAGAGAACTGCTGTTCATTCCAAGGATGACAACAGCATGTCACATGATGAACACTATCACATTCCATGATACACTCCAACCTGTAGCAAATAGTACTAAGGGAACCAGTTTTAAAGCTAAGGATCAACTAAAAAGCAGTTTGCTTGCATGATCATGGTCAGGGTCCACCTCCTCCTTCATTCATTATAAGTCTCGAAACCAGTAAGTTCTGTGGAGGTACAGCAACAGTTCAGCTGTAGGAATTCCAGAGAAATATTTACAGACACACAAAGGGAATGGCAGCCCACTCCAGTATCCCTGCCTGGAGAATTCCATGGACAGAAGAGCTTGGCAGGCTACAGTCCATGGGGTCGCAAAGAGTCAGACACGACTGAGTGTCTAATGCACACACATGCAAAACAAACGTCCAGAACCCAATCTTTTAAAATATTAGGCCCAAAAATGACCTGCGTCAACCACGCCTGTTGTTCTAAAGCAAAACAGAAACCCAAACATGTTAAATTATTTACCCCTCGTCACACACTGATCCAGAACCAAAAAGACCACATAACTTCATTCTACGTATTCTTCTGCACTCCAAAGCCTCCTGTCCCAAGTTGAACCATAAATTTCTGCAGATTACTGATAACTTTGAAAAGTTAGATTGAGCAAGATTAATAGAATGGCAGTCACAACTTAATGCCAATCACTACTTCAAAAGTTTCAAGTAATGATTAAGTCCTAAACGTTAACAGTAAAAGTAGATTTTCATATTTTCATCCCATAAGCACTCATCATGCTCCTATTATGTCTGGCACTGTGAGATATAGCACTGGATAAGAAAATTACAGTCTCTAAAATCTATTTTAATGATTTTATTTTTATAACTGTGTACTATTACAAGTCCATGTCCTTATGAATAAGAACAAGAACAGATAAAGCTCATTGGATTCCAGATTGATGCTCCAATGTGCCTGCTACTTAGGCTTTTCCAGGCAAACCTACATAGTCACACAGTACAGAAAAACTGATAAAAATAATCTTTACAACTCAGTCAAGGTTTACAGTATGGACTATCCTAAATGTGTTTTATGTTGGTTACATAAAGCTACACTAAGTCTAACAACATTTGAACTTATGGTCCTTTAGAGATATTTTTGACAAAAGTATTCATCAAGTTATTTTTAAGATTATTTCTGAACTTAAAACCCTGTACAAGTAGGAACATTTTTCTTTGGCAAAATTAAAATATAAAATGAAAGGTACCTAACAGTGGTTCTAAATATATGTAGTGTCAGGAGGTTTTTTCTTTCAAATCAATTATCCAAGTTTAAATGAGCTCTTTTTCATTAACTGGTCATTTTTCTAGATTATATATGAAAGTTGTAGAAAGTTATTACAAGAATTTTCTTTCCTTTGGGGCAAGAAAATATTAGGAAATGCATTTATTAAAGATCTCATGGGGAAAAAAAAACTGTGTTAATTTTGACTTTTCCTACTGATTTCCTTTAAAATTGAAACAGTCTAGGAATCACTCATAATAACAGAAGAAGTAGTGTTTCCCCCCCCTTTTTTAATTATTTTTTCTTTTATGCATAATTGACAAGCTGTTTCTAAAATGTATAAGGAAATGTAAAGAACCTAGAAAAAAAAAATCAATCTTGAAAAACAAAACAAATTAGAGGACCTGCCCAACCTGGTTTCGAGGCTTACTAAAACAAAGCTAGAGTAATCCAATCAGTGTAGTATTAGCCTAAAGATAGATAGACAAACAGACACGAAGAACCAAATACAAATTCTAGACATAGACCTACACTTAGGAAACTACTTGATTTTTTAACAAATGTGCCAAAGCAATTTAATGGGGAAAGAAAGCTTTATGAAAACAGTGCTGGGGAGAAACGTGAACTGACACCATCTCACCCGATGTATTAATTCAATAGAAAACATAGGTGTAAATATAAAAGCTAAGACTCTAATACCTTAGGGACGCAAACAAAAGAAAATATCTTTACAACCTTGGCCTCACAAAGTTCTTCTTCTTTTTTTAAATACAAAGCACAGAAAGTACTAAGCCATAAAAGAACTGATGAAATAGACTACACCAAAGGTTAAAACCCTTTGCTCATCAAAGTAAATGGTGAGTCACATTTGGAAAAGGGCTGTTCTCCAGAATATATAAAGAATTTCAGCAACTTAATAATAATTAAAAGCAAAGAAGCCAATTAAGACGGATAAAAGACTTGAACACTTTACAGCCCAATAAGCAAACAACAAAACCTCAGCATTATTAGACATCAGAGAAATACAAATTTAAACCACACTAAGATACCCCTATATACTCACCATAATGGCTATTAAAATATTGAGAATACCAAATGAATAGGAAATGGAACTCATATTGTTTGCAGACATGAGAAAATGAAACAACCAGTTTAGAAAACTACTTGAAAGTTTTTTATAAAGTTAAAATGCACCTATCCTAGTAACTTCGCTCCTAGTAATTTACCCCAAAGAAATAAAGCTAATATCCACAACCAACAAGACAGATTAAAGAATGATCACAACCATTTCATTCATAAGAGCAGAAGTTTTTGTTTTCTTGTTTTTATTTTTTTAATGTCCATCCCCAAACAAATTGTGCATTCAAACATTAGACTACTACTCAGCGATAACAAATGTACAAGTTGGTGATCACAACCACTGTATGAAGCCTGACACAGAAGAGTATGTTCCAGATAATTCCATTTATGTAATGTTTTATGACAGATAATCAAACTATGGTGATAAAAATCAAAACAACTGAGTATTTGGGCTGGGGAGGAGGATTAACCAGTAAGGAGACATAAGAATTTTCTTGAATGATAACAAATATTCTATACATTGTTATTGATGTAGCTTACATAGATGTCTGCATTTGCCAAAATTTATAACGTATTCTTAGAAATGGCAACCCACTCCCATGTTCTTGCCTGGGAAATCCTATCAACAGAGGAACCTGGCAGGCTACAGTCCATGGAGTCACAAAGAGTCATACACAATTTACTACTAAATGGCTACAGACAGCAGTGCCACCCTCTGACATGGTTTCTGCCCTTGTTGCTGATCACACTGCTGCTGCTGCTGCTGCTACTAAGTCGCTCCCGTCGTGTCCGACTCTGTGCGACCCCACGGACGGCAGCCCACCAGGCCCCTCCGTCCATGGGAGTTTCCAGGCAAGAGTACTGGAGTGGGGTGTGCCACTGCCTTCTCCGGCTGATCACACTGGTGCTGATCATATTGTACACTTAAGACATGTGCATTCTGCTCTGTGGCAAATATATTCCATTTAAAAGGGAAAAAGAAAAGGGAAAAGAGCCTTGATGGACATTAGAGATCTCATTTTAATAGCTCACATCTTCTAAACATATATTAAACAAATAAAAGGAGTGGTAAATTTTTACGCACCTGTTTTCCCCTCCTCGTGTGAAGTATAATTGATCCTTCATTGCCATTCAGTGGTCTGCTTCTAGGACTGGAAACCACTAAGAGCTCTAAATGTTCTTAGATCCTAAGATTTAATGAAACAAACCTACCTTGTTACCAGGTGAAATATATTTGAATTTGTTTTTAGCCAAACAAGTTGTAACTTTCACATTATGTTCTAACGCTAAAAAAATTTCATCCTCATGCTAAATTTTATGCCAAAATAGATTTTAATAACTTAAAATATGATTGTGTGTTTCTGAACATCTTTGGTTAACTATTTACTAATCCTACCTTAAACACTGACTACATTTACTTAGCATCTTTCATTTCCCAACTGCTCCTTCATATCATTATTTGCAAAAAATTAGCAAATCATGATTTCCCATTTAGCCACACTAGGTGATTTGGGTTACCTTAACCTGTGATCATCTATTAAAAAAAGAAAATAAAAGCTAAATTCAGCCTCCTCTTTTGGGGGCTTTCATTCTTAAAGTCAGAGACCATTTGGTACATTCAATGCTCCCTTCTTTCTAGTCCATATTCTAAGGTGTCTGAGGATGGTGATGAGACCTTTTAATATAAAACTAAGATTTCTCCATCTGTATAACAGGAACAAATTAGGGCATTCATCTAAAAAAAGCAAAGTGCTTGAATAGTGCAATCTCTGATGAAGAATGGGCAAAAAATGGTACTTGAGTCCTCTAAATTAGAGCATTAGTCCTTGTCCTTTGGAAGAAAAAAAAAGTCAGAACATTAGACTGAACGAAATTGAACAGAGAAGTCAGTGGTGAAGAATAAACTGGAAGGCGCTCAAATCAGGGAAGTAAAGGTGAATGCTGAGAACATAACAAGTTTCAGAGGTAGAAGGTTTAACACCCAGGGGTCTGAATCATATGCACACTCTGTTCAGTCTAGCCCGACCTAAGCTTCACAGTGTCTCAAGACGGAAAACAGCGTTCCCCATTCAGGCTGCAGGTAACCCAAGAGAAGCTGCTGATGTCGAATGCAAAAGCAGGAGTTAGGGCCAAGACCTCAACAGCATAAAGTTAAAAAGTGAGAAATATACCCAGACAATTCAGGTTAAAAATAAGGTTTTGCATGAAGTAGCCATACATTTAGGCAAAAGTACATTTTTGGCTCATGGTTTTATTAAAAAAAAGGGGAGGGAGGGTGCGGCTGTCAGCTTTTCCTCGATGAAATTAAGCAGATTAGAGGATTTGTGAGTCCCTTCTAATTACTAGAATCTATGTTTATTGTCTCAATTATCTGAGTATTTCAAGCAAGGCTGTTTGGGGCTTGGAATCTTCACATAGTCACCACAAATTTTCATTTAATTTTGCATGTGTGGACACAATCTTAACAGTGATTTGTATTCCATCTGGGGACTCAGTTTAGTGAGACTTTCCCCAGTGAATGCATTCTGTGGAAACCTGCCACCAGGAGACACTAACAGGATCAGGCTAGCATGGAACCTCTAAAGTTTGAGGGCTATCTATTTTCTATATAATCAAGGGGTAAGAGCTCTGGTAACCAAGATTTTGAATTTAAAACTCAAATATTCCTCGCTTTTTAATACTTCCCGAACTGAGATTTTGAATATCAAGTAGCTTGATTACAAAGATAAGCAATAGAAACTTTCCATTTCTGAACGAATTTAGGCATTTATTTAATAATTCAGAGAATTATGTATCTCAAATCAAAACCTAACAGAGAAGCATAAATACTATGATTACACATTTAATAAAAATAATTTTATATTTGGAACAATATAAATCCAGATTAAATATAGAAAATACACAAAGCCAAGGAAAGAGACATCTTAAACGTTTTTTGAAAAACCAAGTGTTTGGTAATCAGTACTTTTAAATGAACATTTTATAAAACCAGACAATCTAATCATAATGAGGTCTCCTAATAAGATGGCTAAGTAATTACAAGTAGTTCAGAGAGATGCTAGAGGTATCTTTCACTTACCAAGGGAAACATTTTAAAGGCAGGGATCCAACTTTATTCCTCTCTGAACCTCCCATAGCACAGCACTTCCTCCCAGGAACTGCTCAATAAATGATCGCTTATCCAAATAAAAGATGGAGCATATTCCCACAAGGAAGAGAGACACTTGGCAGGTTGTTCAAACATACTCCCCAAAGAATAACTTAAAGCTCACTTTAAAGATTTAGAATCCTGGGTCCTCCCCATACACTTCAAATCAGAATTTTTGGAGGAGCCAGGAAATCTAACAAGCATCCTGTATGACTTTTATGATTAAACAAGTCAGGACATAGGACAGTGCGGTATGAACCTGGGAGAAACAGAAGAAGACAACAGTCTATGAACTTCCAACTTAACATTTTAAGGCTCTCCTTAATTTGGCCCTAGGTTAACCTTCCAATGTTAGCTCCCTAAATTCTCAAGTGAAATTGTTTTGCGACAGTGAGGCTGCCCTACTCACAGAAAGCCTAATGGATTTAAAAAAAATGATGGCACGACCATAAATATACTTTGGTCTGACTCCTGGCTTATACCAAAATGTGATTCTGGCATCATTAGTAACCTGGCTTGTCTCTGCTCACATCGGTTTGGCTGAGATTAATGGCAAGGCCATCCACCCTGCACTTGACATTTCAACTGAGGGAAAATGCCCTGGCTCTCATTGCAATTAAGACAACTAATCTAGACTTGCCCTGCGGCCTGAAGTCAAGCCAACTGCTGACTTCCCTGCCACCTCCCTCTTCCTCCTGATGGATCACACGCTCACACTGGTCAAGGCTTACTTTGCTACTGGTCACATCAAGTGGCAACCTCCTTAGTTTTGCCAAAAACCAAGAACCATCAAACAAAGAACCTTGTTATTTTCTCCTAGTTATGTACAGACAGGTCGCCTCAGCATGACAGCCACAGTTTCTGATTTCCTACCCTTGGCACGATTCCTACGCCTGGATGCCAGACTCCTGATGACCATGCACTTCTGACACAAGAAGCATGAACTGCTCCAGACACATGAAAATCCCCAAGGCCACAGCTGGTATCTTAAATCCATGTAATGAATACGGCATGTTTCATGAAATATTTCATACTTTAAATCACATGCCCTCTTATTTAAGTGTCACAAAATTAGGATCACCAAACTCTCCATTGAAAAGAAAAACGTGGGAGCCACTAGGGAAGCCCCTTGGAAGAAGAACCCATATCTAAAGCCAGCACCTAATCACAGGCCACCTGGGCTGTAGTTAAGGCAAAACATTTATCTGAAGAGATACCCCTTTGTGAGTCATAAGCAGATATGTTTGGGTAAGAAAGTAATCGAATCTCACTGTGACCCAGTAAAGGGAGAATAAAGAAAGAAAGAAAGTGAAGTCACTCAGTTGTGTCCGACTCTTTGCGACCCCATGGACTGTAGCCTATGAGGTTCTTTCATCCATGGGATTCTCCTGGCAAGAGTACTGGAGTGGGTTGTCATTGCCTTCTCCAGGAGATCTTGCCAACACAGGGATCGAACCCAGGTCTCCCGCATTGCAAGCAGATGCTTAATAGTATTAATATGGTGGTTATGTTGAACAAAGTGCCTGTTGTAGACATCAGCTCATAATAGGAAATCTGTAATTGTTAATTCCTGTCCCTCTTCCCTTACCATATCCTAAATACACCTTGCCCATTTCCCATTTTTGAAGATTTGCTCATACTGAGCCGATGTCTCGGCCTACCTCCATCAAGCCTATTCAAATCAATTCAGCTTAAGAGCCAATTAAACCCTGTAACATGACCCCCTGCTTATGTTCTTCACTTTGGGCCCCAAGAATCTTTCAATATTCTGTAATTCATATAGTGTTATTGTTAGAAAAAAATAGATTCTAATCGAAGATTGATATAAAGGTCCATCTAATGTATCATATGTGTATGCATATTCTACTGAGTGAGTTTATAAAGAAAGGGACAACATCACATGCTTGTGTTTACCTCCCAAATGCAAGGACAGAAAACTGACTGGCTATTGTGCTGCATCGATTAGAAAGGACATTTGCACAAAACAAAAACCTTATTCTTCTGAGAGAACACTCAACTCTTCAGATGTTACTTGATCGTTGAACTGGTGGACAATTCTATGAATATCTGAGATCCTTCTAACAAGATCCTGAAAGACACTAAAGAGATCCAAGAATCAAGACATTCTTATATGAGGCATTAATCAGGCATGGATACATTCTCCCAACATCAAAAATAAATTAACAGAAATGAAATCCACTCACAACTGAGTAAAAATGTTTATAACACACAAAAGGCAAAGGAAAAATTCTAGCACTAAAAGAAAGAATCCTCTTTGGGAAAACATTTACTAAGAAAGCAGATTTCAGATACTATCTGTTCACGTTCTCTTAAATTCAAGAGAACATGTGCCCTCTGAAACAAAGATTAACTGTAGAATATAAAAAGATAAGAGCTAAAGGGCAAAGAGAAATTAAAAAAAAAAAAAGAACTGAGTGAAATGTGGCAAGAATGAAAGAAAACTAATAGTTCTAAAGCAGAATTAGAAACTGCAAAAGGCAAGACTTCACTGGCAGTCCAGTGGCTAAGACTCCATGCTTACACTTCAGGGGGCACAGGTTCAACCCCTGGTTGGGTGATTAAGATCCCACGTGCTACATGGTACGACCAAAAACATTGCAAAACACGTTGACAAAGAAAAGTTTAAGAATGTAAGAGAAATCCGATTCATTTATCAGTTACATTATGTGTGCCAGACATTATATGACTACCTGCATTAATTATCTTGTGAATTTAGACAACAATTTATAAATGAAGCACTGTGTTTAATAATGAGAAAACAAAGGCTTAGAAAAACTCCTAGAGGAGAACATAGGCAAAACACTCTCCAACATACATCACAGCAGGATCCTCTATGACCCACCTCCCAGAATATTGGAAATAAAAACAAAAATAAACAAATGGGACCTAATTAACCTTAAAAGCTTCTGCACATCAAAGGAAACTATTAGCAAGGTGAAAAGACAGCCTTCAGAATGGGAGAAAATAATAGCAAATGAAGCAACCGACAAACAACTAATCTCAAAAATATACAAGCAACTCCTACAGCTCAACTCCAGAAAAATAAACGACCCAATCAAAAAATGGGCCAAAGAACTAAATAGACATTTCTCCAAAAAAGACATACAGATGGCTAACAAACACATGAAAAGATGCTCAACATCACTCATTATCAGAGAAATGCAAATCAAAACCACTATGAGGTACCATTTCACACCAGTCAGAATGGCTGCGATCCAAAAGTCTACAAATAATAAATGCTGGAGAGGGTGTGGAGAAAAGGGAACCCTCTTACACTGTTGGTGGGAATGCAAACTAGTACAGCCACTATGGAGAACAGTGTGGAGATTCCTTAAAAAACTGGAAATAGAACTGCCTTATGATCCAGCAACCCCACTGCTGGGCATACACACTGAGGAAACCAGAAGGGAAAGAGACACGTGTACCCCAATGTTCATCGCAGCACTGTTTATAATAGCCAAGACATGGAAGCAACCTAGATGTCCATCAGCAGATGAATGGATAAGAAAGCAGTGGTACATATACACAATGGAGTATTACTCAGCCATTAAAAAGAATACATTTGAATCAGTTCTAATGAGGTGGATGAAACTGGAGCCTATTATACAGAGTGAAGTAAGCCAGAAGGAAAAACATAAATACAGTATTCTAACGCATATATATGGAATTTAGAAAGATGGTAACAATAACCCCGTGTACGAGACAGCAAAAGAGACACTGATGTATAGAATAGTCTTATGGACCCTGTGGGAGAGGGAGAGGGTGGGAAGATTTGGGAGAATGACATTGTAACATGTAAAATATCATGTAAGAAACGAGTTGCCAGTCCAGGTTCGATGCACGATACTGGATGCTTGGGGCTAGTGCACTGGGACGACCCAGAGGGATGGTATGGGGAGGGAGGAGGGAGGAGGGTTCAGGATGGGGAACACATGTATACCTGTGGTGGATTCATTTTGATATTTGGCAAAACTAATACAATTATGTAAAGTTTAAAAATAAAATAAAATTAAAAAAAAAAAAAAAAACTATCACAGCATATGGTAGGCTGGCATTGAGGAGTTTTTCTTTTCTTTTATTAAATACACAGAAATGCTTAATAGAAAACACACTTTTGAAAGAAAGCTAAACACCCAGAAGTTAGAAATGAAGACAAAAATAAGGTGGATGACAGACTGCAATGATGCTGCAGGAGCACAGACCAGGTTTCTACACAGACTGAGGCTGTGTGTTGGCAACTTGAGCCCCAAAACCCACTCAAAGCAAGGGAAACAGAAGTTTGTATAGGGGTAGAGTTAAGTCCCAAAAGAGAGCATAGTTCACCAATCTAGGGGAAATGGCCAGGAAGCTGACAAAGCTACTTGTGGAAAGTAAAAAAAGAAAAAAAAAAATCTGCAAGAAATGTAATAACCAATGCATAGTTCAAACGATTCAACATAAACCATCTTTGTTCGCGAAGCCCAACCTAAGAAATTAAGATAAAAACTCAACCAGGAGTTTCAATCCCATACATCTCCATCAGTATCCAACATAAAGCTTCTCTGTAAGGATGCTCTGACACCCAGCCCTCACAGGACAGCTCCAGAGAGCTGCCAGATAAAACACAGGGAATCCCCAGCTATATATGAATTTTAGATAAACAGTGGATGAATATGCACCAAATGTTGAATGTGGAAAGAGAAAACTCCACTAAGATGAAAGAAAAACTTACACGTGACAAACTTACACTGAAAAAAGTGATAATTGTTTATCTGAAATTCAAAATGTAACCAAGCATCTGTATACTATTTGCTAAAGCTGGCAAATCTTTTAAAGGTGGACAGTATTTTTCTTAAGATAAATTCACACACACACACATATAAAGAAGGACAAAAAGAGCAAAAAAATCACATAATAGAACAAAACAATAGAGAAAGCACACATTACCAGTATTAAATGGATAAAAATAATGTAGTAAATGATTTTTTAACACAAAATTAAAAACAGGTGAAAATCTAGCTGTTGAATATGAGGTTGATTCAGCATTTGAAAATTAATGTAATTCTGTTACTTAAAAAAAAAAACAAATAAATTCAATCATACTATCATCTCCACAAATGTAAAAAAAATTTGGCATATATAAAACCTGTTGGATACAGTTTGCTTCATATAAAAATGTTGATATCTTGAACATTTGGGTGCAAAACAAAGATATTCATTCTCACTCCATCTATAATATTACAGTGGAGGTTGTTGTCACTATAATAAGGTTACAGTTCAGTTCAGTCGCTCAGTTGAATCTGACTCTTTGAGACCCCATGGACTGCAGCATGCCACGCTTCCCTGTCCATCACCAACACCCGGAGTTTACTCCAACTCATGTCCATCGCATTAGTGATGCCATCCTACCATCTCGTTCTCTATTGTCCCTTTCTCCTCCCGCCTTCAATCTTCCCCAGCATCAGGGTCTTTTCCAGTGAGTCAGTACTTCACATCAGGTGGCCAAAGGATTGGAGTTTCAGCTTCAGCATCAGTCCTTCCAATGAATATTCAGGGTTGATTACCTTTAGGAATGACTATATTGATCTTGTAGTTCAAGGGACTCTCAAGAGTCTTCCCCAACACCACAGTTCAAAAGCAACAATTTTTTGGTGCTCAGCTTTCTTTATAGCCCAACTCTCACATCCATACACGACTACTGGAAAACCAAAGCTTTGGCTAGACAGACCTTTGTTGGCAAAGTAATGTCTCTGCTTTTTAACATACTATCTAGGTTGGTCATAACTTTTCTCCAAGGAGCAAGCATCTTTTAATTTCATGGCTTCAGTCACCATCTGTAGTGATTTTGTAACCCAAAAAAATAAGTCTCTCACCGTTTCCATTGTTTCTTCATCTATTTGCCATGAAGTGATGGGACCAGATGCCATGATCTTAGTTTTATGAATGTTGAGTTTTAAGCCAACTTTTTCATTCTCCTCTTCAACCTTCATCAAGAGGCTCTTTAGTTCTTCTTTGCTTTCAACCATAAGGGTGGTGTCATCTGCATGTCTGAAGTTACTGATATTTCTCCTGACAATCTTGATTCCAGCTTGTGCTTCTTCCAGCCCAGCATTTCTCATGATGTACTCTGCATACAAGTTAAATAAGCAGGGTGACAATACACAGCCTTGACGTACTCCTTTCCCTATTTGGAACCAGGCTGTTCCATGCCCAGTTTTAACTGTTGCTTCTTGACCAGCATACAGATTTCTCAGGAGGCAGGTCAGGGGGTTTGGTATTCCCATCTCTTGAAAAATTTCCACAGTTTGTTGTGATCCACATAGTCAAAGGCTTTGGCATAGTCAATAAAGCAGAAGTAAATGTTTTTCTGGAACACTCTTCCTTTTTTGATGATCCAACAGATGTTGGCAATTTGATCTCTGGTTCCTCTGCCTTTTCTAAGTCCAGTTTGAACATGTGAAATTTCATGGTTCACGTACTGTTGAAACCTGTTTTGGAGAATTTTGAGCATTACTTTGCTAACATGTAAGATGAGCACAATTGTGTGGTAGTTTGAACATTCTTTGGCATTGCCTTTCTTTGGAGTTGGAATGAAAACTGACCTTTTCCAGTCCTGTGGCCACTGCTGAGTTTTCCACATTTGCTGGCATATCAAGGGCAGCACTTTCACAGCATCATCTTTTAGGATTTGAAATAGCTCTACTGCAATAAGGTAGCAAAAAAAATAAAAGTCATAAAGATATTAGAAAGGAAAAATAAAGCTGCCTTTCCTTTACAGATGACAAGATCAGACTTTTTAATTTAAATCCATTGGAATTTGTCAGTTTGTAACTGGCCCATAATCCAGACTGTTATAATTAATACACAGTATAAAGGTATTGAGCTTCTCAGGCGGCACTAGTGGTAAAGAACGCACCTGCCAATGCAGGAAACTTAAGAGATGCCAGTTTAGTCCCTGGGTTGGGGAGCTCCCTTGGAGGAGGGCATGGCAAGTCACTCCAGTATTCTTGCCTGGAGAAGCCTCATGGACAGAGGAGCTGGCTGGCTACAGTCCATAGTATCGCACAGAGATGGACCCAACTGAAGCAACTTTGAATGGCATGGCATAAAGGTATTATTGAGGAAATATGGGATTAGTAACTATGAGAAAAACTAAGAGTTTAGGTGGCCAAAATGATTTTGTTTGAAGATCAGGAGGTATAAGGATGGATTTTGCTTTTCATCCCATGCTATTTTGCATCTGCTGATTATTAACCACTGTCTTTCATCGGGAGGCAGTTGTCTCTGGCTCACCCATATTTAAAGTCATCATGTGAGTAAGGCTCCAGCTGACTGTGTTCCAAACTAGCTTACAAAAGATGTTTGTATAACAAATAGCCTTGGAATACAGAGATAGTATCCCCTCTACAAAGGATAGGTTTTCTTGTTGCCTTGGAAAGTATGTCTCCTTCCACAGCTAGGGGCAAGCCCATTTACTGCCCATTATAAAAAATTCATAATCCAAATCCAACTCCTCTATTTGTTCTCTGAAGGGAAAGTTTTAATATGCAGGAATAAGAGTAACAAAACCTGCCACCTTTGAACACTGGTGGAAACTGCTTGGAACTATATGCCTTGTTGAAGAAACATTTTAAATATAAATATATATATATATATTAATTAAAAGTAAAAAAAAAAAAAGAGAGAGAAATATATGGCATACAGACAAACAAACACACTGTGTGTATTAGTCACTCAGTCATGTCCAACTCGTTGAGACCCCATGGACTGTAGCCGACCGGACTTCTCTGTCCATGGAATTCTCCAGGCAAGAATACTGGGTTGCCATTTCCTTCTCCACAAAGCAGAATACCTATATAAAATTAAGATAGAGCAGATTTCATGGATGTTACATAATGATAAACAGATAAATCCTCAAAGCAGATATGATAACCATAAATGTATGTACCTAACAATAGAGCCACACACACACAAAAAATTCATAATCCTTAAACTCAGATTTCTTAATGTAGCCAACTGCATATATAGGTATCATCTCCCTGTCTTTGTGCTGCCCTGTGGGTGTTAAGGTTCAAATATCAGGCATAAAGATAATGCTGATATCCTGGTTTCTGCCATTGCTGTGAATCATATGGTGTTTTCATCTCTAATCCTAGGGGTCTTGGGTCTTCTGCCACTAACCATCAAACTGTGGTGGACTAACTGGTTAGCTTGTAAATAAAGTACAATATCATGCTATTTGTAGTCTTTTTAAATATATTCTTATACAACTTTATGAATATGTCATATATTTTAAGCCAAAAAGTTAAAATGTGAGCATTTATCTATCTCAGTTTGTAGAAAGAAGACTTCCTATGGATTAAAAAAAAATGATGACAGAAATGAAAATGAATTTGAACTAACTGGCAGCATTTTTACTTAATCCATGTTATCAAACACAATCAACAGAATTAAGAAACTTGAGACTATAGGAAAAGACAAAAAGTTTTACTCAACTTTCTTAGGATCCCTGGTTGGGTCTGAAAATTTAACAAAGACTGATTAACAGATGAAAAGCATAGAAATTTATTCTGTATCAATTTTACATGGATGCTTTCATAAGAAAATGAAGACTCAAGGAAACTAAATTTTTTTGTTTGTTTTTTGCTAGATTTGATGATGGGCTGTTCTTGTTATTCAGTCACTAAATCATGTCTGATTCATTGTGACCCCAGGGGCTGTGACACTCCAGGCTTCCTTGTCCTTCACTATCTCTTGGAGTTTTTTCAAATTCTTGTCCATCGAGTCAGTGATACCATCCAACCATCTCATCCTCTGTCGTCCCCTTCTCTTCTTGCCTTCAGTCTTTCCCAGCATCAGGGTCTTTTCCAATGCGTCCGTTCTTTGCATCAGGTGGCCAAAGTATTGGAGCTTCAGCTTTAGCATCAGTCTTTCCAATGAATATTCAGGACTTATTGCCTTTAGAATTGACTGGTTTGATCTTCTTGCTGTCCAAGGGACTCTCAAGAGTCTTCTCCAGCACCACAATTTGAAAGCATCGAGTTTTCGGCGCTCAGCCTTCTTTATGGTCCAACTCTCACATCTGTATGTGACTACATGGAGTACAAAATGAAGCAGGACAGAGGGAAGAGTGGGCAGTTGCATAGAAATGGGATAGGAAGACATAAGGAGTAAACTGGGGGACACACTTAACGACCATTTTATGAAACTTTTCAGTGGAGAATGGTGGAGGAAAAGGCAAAGTGACCTTCCTGCTCCTGCCATTTTCCCAAACTCCTTTGGCTTAAACTATTCAATATGCCAGGGGTCCGTATTTTGGGGTAGAACTCCATCAAGACAGACTTGGGGAAAAAATTGTATTATTTTGAATATCATTTATTTAATATTTCAAGAGCAATTCAAATATGACTTTTAAAGGATAAATATAACACATTAGAACAAAAGAAGAAATATTGTCCAATTACACGTGGGAAATGTTCAACCTAATTAGAAAGAAATTAATTCATATTTAAAATTGCTGAGATATTTTCCATATAGTTGGTTAAAAAATGAAAAAAAGAACTAAAAGAAAGGAAATTAATCAGCTTTGTTAAGGGAACAGAAAAATAATCCCTTGTATTGCTGAAATAAATTATCTAAAATGTTTTTTAGGTAAAATTGGAAATATTTATGAAAAGTCTAAAAAATATATTTTTACTTTTTGATATAGTGATTCTAATTTCAGAAATCATGTTAAAGAAATAATGAAAAAAATTAGAAAAGAAAATTATGGTACATATATGCAATGAATATTACTCATCCATAAAAAGGAACACATTTGAGTCAGTTCTAATGAAGAGGATTAAACTGGAACATGTTATACAGTGAAGTAAGTCCGAAAGAGAAAACCAAATGCTATATACTAACGCACATATATGGAACTTAGAAAGATGGTAACAATGACCGTATGTGCAAGGCAGCAAAAGGGGCACGTGTAAAGGACAGACTTTCAGACTCTGTGGTAGAGGGCGAGGGTGGGATGGTTTGAGAGAGTAGCACTGGAGCATGTATATTATCGTATGTGAAATAGATGGCCAGTGCAAGTTTGATGCATGAAGCAGGGCACTCAAAGCCAGTGCTCTGGGACAACCCAGAGGGATGGGGTGGGGAGGGGGGTGGGAGGGGCTTCAGGATGGGGGGATACATGTGCACCCATGGCTGATTCATGTTGATGTATGGAAAAAACCACCACGATACTGTAAAGCAATTATGCTCCAATTAAAATAAATTAATTAAAGAACGAAATAATGAAAATCAACACAAAGTTATCTACAAAGGTCTAGGTATTAAAATATTAATGATAGCAGTTCAAACTTACAAACATCATTAATGTTCAACAGTAAGGAGTTTGTTAAGGAATAAGCTGTAGCCATACAATTATGTATGCTTTAGATATTAACAATCATCCACAAACTAGTATTTTTTAATGAAGTTATATAGAGAAGTGAAAAAAGAATTTTAAAAAACATTATATTCAAATATTTTTGTCATATACACAGAAGTAGGTAAAATTTGCAAAAATGTACATATCTAGTCATACATGTAATTCTAACATGAGGGAATTATGACCTGTTTCAGGGAAGAACACTGAGAAAAAAAGTCAAAGTGATCTTTTTCCTGGATTTTGTAACAATAAGAGTTGCTCTCTTTTTTCACTAATATACATTTTCTAATTTAGTTAAAATCAATGTCTATTGATTTTATTAAAAGAAAATATTTTCCTTTTATTATTTTTTTTTTTTTTTACTTTACAATATTGTATTGGATTTGCCATACATCAACATGCATCCGCCACGGGTGTACACGTGTTCCCCATCCTGAACCCCCCTCCCACCTCCCTGTACCATCCCTCTGGGTCATCCCAGTGCACCAGCCCCAAGCTTCCTGTATCCTGCATTGAACCTGGACAAAGCAAAGTATGTGTTTTCCTTTGGAAATATATTGTAAGAAGTCAATAAGAAGTGTGTGTTCTGATGTAGATGCATGTACGATTCACCAGCATTCTATTTATCTGACAGTAGAAGACGGATCAGAAATCCCAAGAAGACTTTAGGTATCACATAGTAGAAAATATCATGATGTGGGAAACTGTTAATGACACTGAGTAAAAGTAAATTGTAAGCACTATGTAGAATAAGAGCCCATATATTTTTAAAATTTCTTTTACTGAAGTTGAGTTGATATACGACATTGTGTTAATTTCTGCTCTACAGCAAAGTGAGTCAGTTATTTGCTTACATATATATATATATATATATATATATATATATATATGAATTCTTCTTCATATTATTTTCCATTATGGCTTTTCAGAGGATATTGAATATAGTTCCCAGTGCTGTACAGTAGGACTTGTTTTTCCATCCGGCCTATACTAGTTTGCATCTGCTAATCACAAACTCCTCCCAGTTCATGCCTCACTCACCCCTACTCCAAGCTGGCAACCGTAAGACTGAATCTGTATTTTTAGTATGCAACAACGGAAAGAGCTAGAAGGAAATGTACTGAATATGCATAGTAGTTTTCTATGGATAACAAGATTATACATAATTTTAGACTGCTTTTCTTTGATTTTTTTGTTTTCAAGATTTTTTTTTTTACAATTTTACTACATTGATTTATATTATAGCTATGTACAGAACTATTAAGAAGTCCAGTCTGGCGATAAAGAGACTCAGAAGCAGGAAGCAGATATGGGGAGGAAAGCCAGATAATACTTAGCAGGGAATGCTAAGGAGTATATATAGAATTCTATACTTTATTGGACTGAAGAAAATGCAGGGATTTGCTTGGGTAAACATTATCATTATTTTTTAAATTAGGAGATTCAGGCAAATTAACAGATTTTAAAGAAGAGTTGAAACTCCATGGATTTTGCTTTGTAGTCTTTGGAGAAGGCAATGGCACCCCACTCCAGTACTCTTGCCTGAAAAATCCCATGGATGGAGGAGCCTGGAAGGCTGCACTCCATGGGGTCGCTAAGGGTTGGACACGACTGAGCGACTTCACTTTCACTTTTCACTTTCATGCATTGGAGAAGGAAATGGCAACCCACTCCAGTGTTCTTGCCTGGAGAATCCCAGGGACAGGGGAGCCTGCTGGGCTGCCGTCTATGGGGTCGCACACAGTCAGATATGACTGAAGCGACTTAGCAGCAGCAACAGTCTTTTGGAACATCTAGCTGGATGTGCCCTTTGGGCAGAAAAATAATGGTGTAGGGTGCATATGGTAAGTCTGGTAGGACTCTAGATTTGAAAGCCAACAATGTATTCAGTTCAGTTCAGTCACTCAGTTGTGTCCGACTCTTTGTGACCCCATGAACCACAGCACTCCAGGCCTCCCTGTCCATCCCCAACTCCCGGAGTCCACCCAAACCCATGTCCATTGAGTCAGTGATGCCATCCAACCATCTCATCCTCGGTCGTTCCCTTCTCCTCCGGCCCTCAATCTTTCCCAGCATCAGGGTCTTTTCAAATGTCAGCTCTTCACATCACATGGTCAAAGGGCTGGAGTTTGGGCTTCAATATCAGTCCCTCCAATGAACACCCAGGACTGATTTCCTGTAGGATGGACTGGTTGGATCTCCTTGCAGTCCAAGGGACTCTCAAGAGTCTTCTCCAACACCACAGTTCAAAAGCATCAATTCTTTGGCACTCAGCTTTCTTTACAGTCCAACTCTCACATCCATACTTGACTACAGGAAAAACCATAGCCTTGACTAGGCAGACCTTTGTTGGCAAACTAATGTCTCTGCTTTTTAATATGCTGTCTAGGTTGGTCATAACTTTCCTCCCAAGGAGCAAGCATCTTTTAATTTCATGGCTGCAATCACCATCTGCAGTGATTTTGGAGCCCAGAAAAATAAAGTCAGACACTGTTTCCCCATCTATTTCCCATGAAGTGATGGTACTGGATGCCATGATCTTTGTTTTCTGGATGTTGAGCTTTAAGCCAACTTTTTCACTCTCCTCTTTCACTTTCATCAACAGGCTCTATAGTTCTTCTTCACTTTCTGCCATAAGGGTGGTGTCATCTGCATATCTGAGGTTATTGATATTTCTCCCAACAATCTTGATTCCAGCTTGTGCTTCATCCAGCCCAGGGTTTCTCATGAAGTCCTCTGCATAGAAGTTGAATAAGCAAGGTGACAATATACAGCCTTGACATACTCCTTTTCCTATTTGGAACCAGTCTGTTGTTCCATGTCCAGTTCTAACTGTTGCTTCCTGACCTGCATACAGGTTTCTCAAGAGGCAGGTCAGGTGGTCTGGTATTCCCATCTCTTTCAGAATTTTCCACAGTTTATTGTGATCCCCACAGTCAAAGGCTTTGGCATAGTCAATAAAGCAGAAATAGATGTTTTTCTGGAACTCTCTTGCTTTTTCCATGATCCAGAGGATATTGGCAATTTGATCCCTGGTTCCTCTGCCTTTTCTAAAACCAGCTTGAACATCTGGAAGTTCACGGTTCACGTGTTGCTGAAGCCTGGCTTGGAGAATTTTGAGCATTACTTCACTAGCGTGTGAGATGAGTGCAATTGTGAGGTAGTTTGAGCATTCTTTGGCATTGCCTTTCTTTGGAATTGGAATGAAAACTGACCTTTTCCAGTCCTGTGGCCACTGCTGAGTTTTCCAAATGTGCTGGCATATTGAGTGCAGCACTTTCACAGCATCATCTTTCAGGATTTGAAAGAGCTCAACTGGATTTCCATCAGTTCCACTAGTTTTGTTCGTAGTGATGCTTCTTAAGACCCACCTGACTTTACATTCCATGATGTCCGGTTCTAGTTGAGTGTGAGTGAGCACACCTTCATGATTATCTGGGTCATGAAGATCTTTTTTGTTTTTCTGTGTATTCTTGCCACCTCTTCCTAATATCTTCTGCTTCTGTTAGTTCCATACATTTTCTGTCCTTTATCGAGCCCATCTTTGCATGAAATGCTCCCTTTTTATCTCTAATTTTCTTGAAGAGATTTCTAGTCTTTTCCATTCTGTTATTTTCCTCTATTTCTTTGCAATGATCACTGAGGACATCTTTCTTATCTCTCCTTGCTATTCTTTGGAACCCTGCATTCAAATGGGAATATCTTTCCTTTTTGCCTTTGCTTTTCGCTTCTCTTCTTTTCACAGCTATTTGTAAGGCCTCCTCAGACAGCCAGTTTGCTTTTTTGCATTTCTTTTTCTTGGGGATGGTCTTGCTCCCTGCCTCCTGTACAATGTCACGAACCTCCGTCCATAGTTCATCAAGCACTCTGTCTATCAGATCTAGTCCCTTAAATCTATTTATCACTTCCACTGTATAGTCATAAGGGATTTTAATTTGGTCATACCTGAATGGTCTAGTGGTTTTCCCTGATTTCTTCAATTTAAGTCTGAATTTGGCAATAAGGAGTTCATGATCTGAGCCACAGTCAGCTCCCGGTCTTGTTTTTGCTGACTGTATAGAGCTTCTCCATCTTTGGTTGCAAAGAATATAATCAATCTGTTTTTGGTGTTGACCATCTGGTGATGGCCATGTGTAGAGTGTTCTCTTGTGTTGTTAGAAGAGGGTGTTTGCTATGACCAGTGCGTTCTCTTGGCAGAACTCTGTTAGCCTTTGCCCTGCTTCATTCTGTACTCCAAGACCAAATTTGCCTGTTACTCCAGGTGTTTCTTGACTTCCTACTTTTGTATTCCAGTCCCCTATAATGAGAAGGACATCTTTTGGGGTTGTTATTTTAGAAAGGCTTGTAGGTCTTCATAGAACCGTTCAACTTCAGCTTCTTCAGCATTACTGGTTGGGGCATAGATTTGGATTACCGTGATATCAATGATTTGCCTTGGAAATGAACAGAGATCACTCTGTCATTTTTGAGATTGCATCCAAGTACTGCATTTCAGACTCTTTTGTTGCCTATGATGGCTACTCCATTTCTTCTAAGGGATTCCTGCCCACAGTAGTAGATATAATGGTCATCTGAGTTAAATTCACCCATTCCAGTCCATCTTAGTTAGCAGATTCCTAGAATGTCAATGTTCACTCTTGCCATCTCCTGTTTGACCACTTCCAATTTGCCTTGATTCATGGACCTATAATAATCAACAATGTATTAGAGAAAGTTAAAATCATGGATTGCATGAAATTACCTAAGGATGATGTAACATAAGAAAATAAGAAACCCTAGAAGAGAGCCCTGGAGAAGCCTCAACAAGTTACCAGAAAAGCTGCAACCGATACGGTAGGTATTGCTGCATGTTAGTCAAGAGGTGAGCTTTGGAGTCAGGCAGAACTGTGAAAAATCTGTCAGTCCCCACCCATGTGGCCTTTGATAACTTATCCAAACTCTCTACGATGCAGTTTCATCACTTTTTAAGAACTAATATCTGCATTGTAAGGTTCCAGAATGTCTTCACTGTGGCAGGAAGTGCTCAGTAAAAAAGAATAGCTAATGTTAGTAGTAGTCGCTGTTCTTTTAGTGGGAGGAGATGTAAAAGTTAAGAAAAGTAAGGAACAACCGGAAAGGGAAAACTTGTCAAGACAAAGGTGTCTCAAAAGGCAAAGGAGGAGGATTTCAAGCCAACAGTAGCGGTCAACAGAATTAAATCTACATAAGATGCAAATCAAATTCAATGTCCTTGGTATTTAGGAGGTCATCTGAGATTTGCAAGAATTATTATATCGGGCTTGTAATCATATTTTCTTTTTTTTAAAGAGTATTCTCAATAGAGTCGATACTCTTTTTAATTGAGGGACAATTGGCTTATAGTGTTGTTAGCTGCAGGTATAAAACATGATTCAATATTTGTTTGTATTGCAAAATGATCATTAACCTTAAGGCTAATTGCATCTCTCTTCACACGTGAGTGAGTGCTACGTTGCTTCAGTTATTACGGACTGCTTCAGACCTTACAGACTGTAGCCCATTAGGCTCATCTGTCCATGGGATTCTCCAGGCAAGAACACTGGAATGTGTTGCCATGCCCTCCTCCAGGGGATCTTCCTGACCCAGGGATCAAACCCATGCCTCCTGCACTGACAGGCGGGTTCTTAGTTAGGCCACTAGCGCCCCCTGGGAAGTCTCTGACCACACATAGGTACAGTGCAATTTTTTGTGATGAGAATTTTTAAGATCTACTCTCTTAACAACTTGCAAATACATGGTAAACTATTACAAATTATAATTACCATGCTGAACATTGCATCTCCATGACTTATTTAACTGGAAGTTTATAATTTTGACCCCCTTCAAGATTTTATTATTTTTTGACATTAATTTTGCAATTCATTCACCTGGTTCATAAAGAAACAATGGGCTTTTCTACCAAAATGAAAGTGATGAGTATATTAAAACAAAATCTGCCACTGAGCATTGTGAAAGAGTAAAAGCCACCTTCGATGTATCATTTTGCTTTCTTTCCATCTAACACTACTAGCAAAATCTCCTTTTCAATAGGGCCTCACAAAAGTTTCCAAGTCTTCAGAATTCCTGGCAAGAAACACTTGTCACAGAAAGGTTTCCTCTTAAAAATAGTGATATCCCCTCTCCTATATCAAACTTTCAGCAGAACCCATGGTGAGAAAGAATGAGACAGGAAGAAGTATCTCTTCAGGAAACTTCTTTCTCAGGGTGTCTTTATTGTATTTGTTAAGGCAACATAGCTGGAGACACCTTGCGTCTGAAAGGGATTAAGAGAAAAATGTCACAATTCAGAGAGCACACTAGGATATCTGAGGTAGGAGGGGATAGTTCATGGACCAACAGTAGATAAGCAAGAGCAAACAAACAATTGGCAGAAAAAGAAAGAAAATGCTGGGGAACACTGAGACTCAGCCACAACTTAGAGCTGCGTCCCCAGCCCACGAACAGCGGTGGCAAGTTGCCAAGGTGTGGACTGAGGAATGCCTGGCACCAGCTTCAAGCACAGCTGAGCATCCTCAAAGTGAGAAAGGAACACTTCATGTGAGATGGGATTTCCAAAGCTCTCCTAGCGCGAGTCCCCACACTTTTCTGTGTTCCTTTGTCACTGCGGTTGGAGAGGCCTAAGAACCGAAAGCAGCCAGCCAGACCCAAAAGACACACAAAAGTCCATTGTCAGATGTACCATTTTCAAGCTGAGGGTGCGGATAATACATCCACAGAGAACGGGTACCAGCCCTAACCATAATGGAAATGGTTATTTCACATTTAAGACCCCGACGGAGTGTGAATAGCGAATCCATCCACGATTCACTTTTATCCCACACGTTCTTAATTGAAGAGACAGAAAGATGCTGTTCTTTAAAAATATAATAATAAATTGTCCAGCTTAGAAAGTATATCTGAAAAATAGCAGTCGTTTATATTAAAATCAATGGAACAAAAAATCTGCGTTCCATATGACTGTGACTGGTCCTTGTCAGACCCCAGATAAAGCCGCAGAAAGCCGTGCTCTCCGTCAACCTGCAGGCAGCTCTGAAACCAAAAGAGGCAGAAGTCGGAGGGGGGAGTTATTCTCACTCCCCACATCCTTGGTTTGTTAAATAAATACTCCACTTGTTTCCTGCCTAAAACTTGGCACACACAACAACTATCTTACATGATGAATTTTACATTGATTTGGATTTCTATTTTCTACTTCAAGTATATTTCTAAATTTAAAATGTTATGAAGCGTTACAAGAAATAAAACTCACCTTCCGGGACAAGAGCACCTCATAACATTATCAGGAATGAGCACGGGAAATGCGTAGCAACAACTGGACTTTGGATACAATGGGCTCTTGGAATTGCCACGAAACAATTTTTCCCCCATAAAAGTTTCTTTTCACAAGTTTTCCCTTTTGGCTGTCACTACACCTAAAATTCATTTTTGAAATATTAATACATAGTATTCCTTATAAGAGAGTTTGAGTTTTCGCTTTTTAGTTATGTGTATTCCTTTTTTTTTTTTTTTTTTTGGTGCAGGGAGTCATCCTGAAAGAACATTTTTCTGATTTGTCCTTTCTTCTAAAGTGTTCTATTTTTTTCCCCCGTAAAAGTAACCCTTTCATTGTGTTGATAAATAAAAATCCAAAGAGCTTTATTTGCGGGTTTTAGACATTTTAAAAATCTGTCCTATTGTAATAGGAAACCTTGGAGACTCATTGAAATAGCAGCAAAGGCACAAGTTTCTCTTCATTATGAAAGATGTTTATGTGAAGAACAAAATAGACAAGAGAAAGTAACTGCTTCAGAATACTTGATGGGCACTTTAATCTTCTATTAATATGCAAATTTTGTTCTTTAGAGCCCCCAGTAAGAGATTTTTTTTTTCCAATCAGGCTATTTAAAAGTAGTCCTATTCTCCCAAAGGTCCTTCTTGCAGGAGTCTAAGTGAAACAGTGTTTTTTATGCTAATTCCCAAGATGCTCTTGTATGCATCATTTTCTTTTGAAATTATATGGAGTTTATTGAACCACATTTGTAAAACATTCCACAGTTGATTTCATTCTAAAGATCTCCTCTAATAGAACTGATTCCCTTGTTGATCTGTGTCAGAGGAGAATGTTTAAGAAAATCTGTTTTAACAACATGGAAGAAATAAGGAAGGGCTTGTGGACAGAAATGAAGATGCACATTTATGAACAGGAAACGACATTTTTTGTTGAATAATTAACCTCATCAAGAATTTGAGCCTACTAGAAACTATTACACTGATGTTACAATTGTAAAATACCTCTTCATAAACATAAATCTCAAGAGTAATCACCAACATACATGCCCACAGGCTTTGGCTTTTTTTCAGACATTGATTCTTCATATTATGTTTCTTTTCAACACTTATCCTCTTCAAAAAGGCTATAATTATAACAACAAAGCAAAAAAAATTCCCTTATTGGTGTAGAAATTAGGACGAATAATAAAATTCTTTTGATATAGTAATGTTGTTGTTCACACACCAGCCACTTCAGCTACCTCAGTTCAGTTCAGTCGCTCAGTCGTGTCCGACTCTTTGCCAACCCATGGACTGCAGCACGCCAGGCCTTCCTGTCCATCATCAACTCCCAGAGCTTACTCAAACTCATGTCCAGAGTCGGTGATGCCATCCAACTATCTTACCCTCTGTCGTCCCCTTCTCTTCCTGCCCTCCATCTTTCCCAGCATCAGGGTCTTTTCCAATGAGTCAGTTCTTCGCATCAGGTGACCAAAGTATTGCAGTTTCAGCTTCAGCATCAGTCCTTCCAATGAATACACAGGACTGATTTCCTTTAGGATGGACTGCTTGGATCTCCTTGCAGTCCAAGGGACTCTGAAGAGTCTTCTCTAACACCACAGTTCAAACATCAATTCTTTGGCGCTCAGCTTTCTTTATAGTCGAACTTTCACATCCATACATGACCACAGGAAAAACCATAGCTTTGACTACATGGACCTTTGTTGGCAAATAATGTCTCTGCTTTTTAATGTGCTGTCTAGGTTGGTCATAGCTTTTCTTCCAAGGAGTAAGCGTCTTTTAATTTCATGACTACACTCACCATCTGCAGCGATTTTGGGGGCCAAAAAAAAACAAAGTCTCTTACTGTTTTCCATTATTTCCCCATCTAATTGCCAAGAAGTGATGGGAGTGGATGCCATGATCTTTGTTTTCTGAATGTTGAGCTTTAAGGCAGCTTTTTCACTCTCCTCTTTCACTTTCATCAAGAGGCTCTTTAGTTCCTCTTCACTTTCTGCCATAAGGGTGGTGTCAACTGCATATCTGAGGTTATTGATATTTCTCCCAGCAATCTTGATTCCAGCTTGTGCTTCTTCCAGCCCAGCGTTTCTCATGATGTACTCTGCATAGAAGTTAAATAAACAGGGTGACAATATACAGCCTTGATGTACTCCTTTTCCTATTTGGAACCAGTCTGTTATTGCATGTCCAGTTCTAACTGTTGCTCCCTGACCTGCATACAGATTTCTCAGGAGGCAGATCAGGTGGTCTGATATTCCCATCTCTTTCAGAATTTTCCACAGTTTGTTGTGATCCACACAGTCAATGGCTTCAGCTACCTAGTTCACAGTAAAAGAAGATGAAACATTTTTGCTGCTGCTGCTGCTAAGTCACTTCAGTCGTGTCTGACTCCGAGTGACCCCATAGACGGCAGCCCACCAGGCTCCCCCGTCCCTGGGATTCTCCAGGCAAGAACATTGGAATGCGCTGCCATTTCCTTCTCCAATGCATGAAAGTGAAAAGAGAAAGTGAAGTCGCTCAGTTGTGTCCAACTCTTCGCGACCCCATGGACTATAGCCTACCAGGCTCCCCCATCCATGGGATTTTCCAGGCAAGAGTACTGGAGTGGGGTGCCTTTGCAATTCTTGCCATACTGATGGAGATGGAGAAGGATTTCTCAATATGTTATCAATATGGTGATAGGATCTAATATTTTTTCCAGGGAATGGGTATTTACTATTATCTACTTTGTTAGTTATAGAAAGCAAAATCTGTCAGACTTTTTCAGTGAATAAATGTAATAATGAATAATAGTCCTGGACTAACAGGACTATTCTGACTTTTAAAAATTTATCAATCAATATAAATTGCGACCCCCTTACTCCCCAAAATATCTATCCCTACTTCAGAAATATCAGCTATGTATATTTTCCTAGTATAAAACTTCTCCTCAGAGTATGTCACAATTCAGATGTAAAATTCGAGCTCATCATAACTTTTATTCATTTATTTTTAGCAGCAACAGTACCCTTCACCTTTTTAACTTGTCTTATACACCTAACGTGTGCTCAGTCGCTTCAGTCGTGTCCAGCTCTTTGCAACCCCATGGACTGCAGCCTGCCAGGCTCCTTTGTCCATGAAGGATTCTCCAGGTGGGAATACTGGAGTGGGTTGACCTTTCCTTCTCCGGGGGATCTTCCCAACCCAGAGATCAAAACCATGTCTCTTGTTTCTTCTGCATTGGCTGGCAGGTTCTTTACCAACTGTGCCACCTGAGAAGACTTTTATACCTAATGGAGGATTTCAAATGAATTTTTTTACCCTGAAGATTAAATCTCATTGAAAGAGAAGTTTTACAAACATGCTTTCTCCTGACTCTGCGCCTTTTCAAATTATCAATAATTTCACTTTGACTACAGTATTTCTCCATCTACTCTACCTGGAAAAATTCTTCAAGGTCTATGCCATACATCTTTTCTAATGCCTTCAAAAGAACCTTTCCCTATCCCCTATCCCCAGGTAAAATGGGTTCAGATCAGATCAGATCAGTTACTCAGTCGTGTCCGACTCTTTGCGACCCCATGAATCGCAGCACGCCAGGCCTCCCTGTCCATCACCAACTCCCAGAGTTCACTCAGACTCATGTCCATCGAGTTAGTGATGCCATCCAGCCATTTCATCTTCTGTCGTAAACGGGTTAGTCTATGTTAAAAGCAAAACAGCAACCACTCACCCTTGTCTCTTACATATCTCTCTCACAGCAGTTAATACAGATGTGGAATTGTTTTGTTTACATGCCCATTTCCTCTAATGAAAGTTCAAACATCTGTCTTTGTTATCTTTTTAATTCCTAGAACATAGTGAAAATTCAATAATTTACCTGCCTAGTCCACTTTATGTACTTAACTACTAATACTGAGACAATGAAGATATACAGAGGGGTAAAGTTTCAGGGCTAACAGTTTATCCTGATTATCCTGAAATATCCTGATATTTCCTGACTAGGTTAATCATAAAATCTAAAGAGCTACCAATGTCATTTTTTAAAAGCAGCCCACTTTCACACTGTAAACATTAGGTAAATTTCCTGAGGTGTTTTCAGTTATATAGTGTTACGTTGATTAGAGAGAGAAAAAAGCACCCCTAGAGCACTGAAATCTATAGCAACTTCTTCGAAATTTGCTGGTTGATGTCTGGAGGAGAACTAGCCTGACAATAAAAAAATCTCATTCCTTAGCAATAACAACTGTGGAGTATTGATAACCAATACGTTAAATCTCTCTGCAGATTTAACAAGCAGTACCTACTGCTTTGGGACCTAGAGGCAGTGAAAGGCACGTGATTTTAGCAAGCAAGAGAAACTAACAACAGTCACACACAAAAATTGATGGAGTGGGTTTGAGGATTGGTTTAGAAAGCACAGACCTGACTGAGTTATTACCACTTGGTGCATTAGGGATAATAACTCTGCAGACCCTGTTTAGTTATAGATACCAGCTCAGCAAAATCTAATCTTGCCCGGAGAGAAATATTTATATTTGGTATATAAGTTTTTTCAAAGGCAAAAAGAGTCCACAATACACACTTGGGGGGAATTTGTTCCACAGATAAAAGTAAAAAATACTATCTCAATTGATAAGTGGATTACCCTTGGGCATTAGAATCTAGTAGCTAGTGAGGCTGCTGGCTGATGCCCTGATCAAAATCTCATCAGTATAACTGTGTCCCCCAGGATAAATCAGGATAAAGAATTCAATATATTGTTCTCTAATAACATTCCAGAGAAAGCCCATACCAGGCAGATATGACTCACTTGGGATGAGAGATACATCTCATGTATTTAGCAACAGTTAATACTGGCTGTTTTCATCGGCTTTGAAGTTGAAATAGTTGGCCTTCTGTCAACCCTTCATCTTCAAGATGTAAAATGTGTCATATTTAAATTTTTCAACCATGACTAAATGTAATCCTCAAGGATATGTGTTTCTGCTACTGAATTTTCTGGAAAAAAAAAAAAAAAAATCTGTGGGCCAGCAGAGTAAATGATAATTTTTAATTGTCTTTTTCCAACAAAACAACTAACGTTTGGTTTAGAAACGGTGAAAATTAGAAACTAGAGACAATGAGGTAGGTAAATTCCTTCCCTGGAAATAATATGAACAGCAACGACAAAAACGGTCGGTGGCCATGGTTTGACCACATTTCTACTGTCTTTGACGTTAGATATATCATTTGTACTGTGTGTTCATCTCCACTGAAGCTTATGGTTGGAGGAATATATTAAACCTATGGTCTGAGAGACAAGGTAATTCTAGAGGGATTTATATGATGAACTTTGCATGTCACCAGAATGCAAAAGAAGTAAGAGTCAACCCTAACATGGAAAAAAAAAAAAGGACATGCCACAGTGTGTCTTGTTTTGATAACATCAAGCATAATATTGTGAAAGATTAGAAAAAAATACAGTCAGGAGTATGTTAGAGGCATTGAGTTAATGCTGTCATGTGTATCGTAAGGACGTTTCTTAGTAAATGAGAAATTCTTCACATAGCTTGCCGTGTCCTCACCAGCCAACCAGAGAATTAAACTGCTATTCGTGCTTAGCAAAGTTCAACAGGGCAGTTACCGGGGTCAAATTTTCCAGGACCTTTGAAGCTAATTAGTATGAATTCAAAGGTTATTCTCTGGAACTCTAAGGAAGTTGCTGACTAGTCCCTATTTCTCCTTTCTGGCACTCTTTCCTGTAAGCTAAGGCATTTTAAAGGACTTTTTTTTTTTTTTCATTTCCACCATTTAAATTCAATTATAAATCTATACATGTAATTCAACTCTGAATACAAATCCACTTTTTCTAATCCCACCCTGAAGTGAACCTGATTTCAGCCATAAAAAGACAAACAGCACAGTTTTAAGATGGTGTGCACATACTGGGGACGTTTTCTGCTTATAGGCCAGTAATTGATCTTTCCGCGGGTAACCACTGACTGCGCACAGAGGCCGGACTATTCTTGAGTAGTATTACGGTCAGACCAGCTCACTAGTTCATCAAAGGCAGTGTTAGGATGACTGCTCGAAATTCTGAGACCAGGAACGTAGATGTCTTGTTTTAAGGAGAGAGATCACCTTTTAAACATATGAGATTCTTCATCCACATATCTCTCTTGTAACAGTTTATGTTTATATAATCAAAACAGAATTCCTAGTTCCACCATCTCCACATCCATCCCAAACCATTCCTCTTATCTTCCCCATTTCAAAGGGTGATATTCACCCAGTTGCCTCAGATAAAATCCCTGAATCATTCTTGATTCTTTCTTCACCCTCGGTTTTCACACCCAACCTAGTAACACTGTTGGAAGCATCACCAATAAAGTTTGAATCCATCTATCCATCTTCATGGTCACTACCTATCATTTTGACTTCATCGTTTCAAAGTCGCCCACACTCCCTATTTCTATCACTGCCCTGCCTCCAACATGTTCTTTAAAGGCTGTTGTTTGTGACTTAAAGTGCCAATCATCTAAGCTTACTCAGCTTTGGAAAACACTCTCACAAGTTCCCACTGGACCTAGAATCAAATCAAAACTCATTAGATCGGTGCCACTTAAAATGTGGTGCCAGTTTGTGACATAAGTGCAAAAATTAAGGGCAAATATTTAGAAATATTTAAGGTATTTATACTCATGTGACAGTGCTGTGACACATATATATGTGAGCACTCAACTTGGTTTGCTGCAAACGTGCAAACCAGCTCACGCTGCCAGAAATCAGGTGGTGAGTTGTATGCGGCTCAACGGTGCACGTGCGTTTTAAACAGTAGAATCTTGTGTTGGTCTGTTATGGATTAGAAACACTTTTTAAAGAAAATTAATAATCCTTTATTACAAATATTTTGAGAAACTCTGCTGAATATGATCTAACACCAACCTCCTCTCCTTCCCCTCTCTAGCCACTGCCTCTTTTTTTAATCACAGGAACCTGCTGACTTTGAAACAAGTAATGATCTTTCTCTTTTAAGCCTTCATGTGCCATCCTAGGCGTCTTCACCTCATCTCATCTCCTGCTTTGCTGTGATTCTTACCTTGAAGAGTTGGGTTTGTACCTTCTATTGAGAAAATTCCTATGTGCTTTTTCCCTCCCAAGTGAACTTTTTTCCAATTTCCTTTCTTGTTTTGAAGAACCCTGTGTCTTTTCCTTTGCTTTGAAGTTTCCTTTTCCCTCCTGCTTTTGTTTTTTTCCAATGCCCTCTTTTCCTCAGCAGTGGTCTCCCAGACACGCTCTTGCACGCGAGGTAGCTTCTCCCCTGCTTTCCATCCTTGGGTTGACATGTGCCCATTTCATTCTTTCAGCACTCTGAAATATAGTGAGCAAAATAACAAATTTCCTTTTAACTTTTCCAATCTCAGCTCATTGCAGGTAGCACATCAGGTGCCTTCCAGAATTTGCCTTTGTTGCTCTGCTGGCATGAAGAGTTAAGTATCCAGAATGCCTCCTGCAAAACAATCCAGAGGTTGTGGGGGAAAGGAAGCAGGCAAGGGCTGTCCTACTTTGGGGGGGGGGGGGGTGGGGAGGGGGCGCTAAAAAGGAAACCAATGAGAAAAAAGTGAAAGCTTCGGGCAATTTCATCATTTCATCCGTTTCATCATTTAAACATATAAAAAGCGGAATATGTTCCTTTAGTTCTTTATTGCTTCAAAACTTTTGAAATAAATGCATGGAACTCAACCAAAATGTGTTGCTGACCTCTGATTCTGATAAGTTGGATATTCTGCAGGGTCAAATATAAATAAAACTAAGCCTTAGGTAAAATCTGTGTGAAGACAATTTCTTGTCAATTATATGGCTTTGACAAAACATTTGTAATTAAATATAATACCTGGATACATGTAATATTACTGATCTAAAGCAGAGCTTTTTTCTCAGTTAAACCCACCATTTCGACATCACAGTAATAGTTGATGTTATATTTATATATAGGTGGAGATCATTTAAATACCTCAAATTTTTAAAAATTTAGATGTTAGAATTCTTTAGGGCTATAAGAGTAGGAAATATCCATAGTTCAATTATTGCTCGGTCGCTCAGTCGTGTCCACGTCTTTGCAACTCCATGGACTGCAGCAGGCTTCCTTGTCCTTTACTCTCTCCCAGAGCTTGCTCAAATTCAAGTCCATTGAGTTGGTGATGCCATCCAACCATCTCACCCTCTGTCATCCCCTTCTCCTCCTGCCTTTAGTCTTTCCCAGGATCAGGGTCTTTTCCAGTGAGTCAGCTCTTCACATGAGGTGGCCAAGGTATCAGAGCTTCAGTTCAATAACAGGAGAGAAAATTTTGTAATTCTTAAATTTTTAGAAATACTACCATAAAGAACAGGATAGCATTACCT
This sequence comes from Bos indicus, assembly GCF_029378745.1. Classification (NCBI taxonomy): domain Eukaryota; kingdom Metazoa; phylum Chordata; class Mammalia; order Artiodactyla; family Bovidae; genus Bos; species Bos indicus. The sequence continues at coordinate 105,864,112 of NC_091766.1, forward strand.
ATGAGCATGCAAACTGTTGATTGGTAGGCTTAGCAGTATCAGAAAGAACAAGGGGAAATAAGATATTGGACAGTGCTTTGATTTATAAGAAAAACATCATTGTCATTCTATTATAAAACTCTTTAAGTAACTCATTTAGGGGGCTTCCCTGGTGGCTCAGATGGTAAAAAATTGTCTGCAATGTAGGAGACCCAGGTTTGATCCCTGGGTTGGGAAGATCCTCTGGAGAAGGGAATGGTAACCCACTCCAGTATTCTTGCCTGGAGAATCCCATGGACCGAGGAGCCTGGCAGGGAACAGCCCATGGGGTCGCAGAGTCGGACACCACTGAGCAACTAACCCTTTCACTTTCACTTTAAGCAACAACATGTATCTCCAGTTGGAGGGAATGGGATCAGAAAAAGAAAAGCAAACCTTTGTCCAAGTTCTTTTTTCCAAGGGCCAGTCTGTTATATCCTAAGGTCAGAGGAAGAATCACGGAGGACTCGCCTCATCTTGCCCCAAACCACGAAAACTTCTCAAAAACCGTCCTGTTCCTTCCTTCTCCAGCCACCAGCCTTCACCCGGACCTCTGCAATAGTCTATTCTCTGTCTTCTTGCTTCCAGAACATTCTGTCTCTAATCCCTTATTCCCCTGCAATCACAATTCTCTATCTGAAATATAAACGAAATCTGCTAAAGTCCTTCCGTTACTTTACCGTCGTCCCTATACCCTCTCAAGGGCCACAGGAAGCACGTGGCGTGCGTAGGACGGGCCACGCCTCTCCCTCAACCTGGTTGCATTGGATCCTTCTATCTTTCCAGATGCTCTTTCTTTTGTGGGGTGGGGAACGGGAGGGCGTGTTTGTCAAAAAAAAAAAAAAAAGAATAAAGGAGGAGAAAGAAGGAAGAGGAAGGAGGGGATTAAGGAGGCCGCTAAGAACAATTATTAAGTAGGAGAGCATAGAGGGAATGTTGGAGAGCAGTATTTGAGGAAAAAAATGTGTTCTGTGTGTTTCTCAAATGGTAAGTTTACTGACTAGTAACCCATGTCTATTTTTCCCTTCATGGAACACTTAGGGCCCTAGACACATGAGACACTTCATAAAGGTATATTCATGAATGAAGCAATGGATTTCTTCTAAATTTTCAAAACCTAGTGAAATGGAGAATCTGGAGCACTCTTGTAATTAATTTTCAATAGTTCTGTCTATTGAACAAGCAGTATAGCATTTATAGACATCTCAAAAGTATACAAAAGCAGAAGTGAAATCAATACGGCTGTCACCTCCGACAGAATAATTAAGACTAGCATTTGATACACATCCATGAAAACATCACTAGTCAAATGTTTGTTCTGCCTTTGTTGCTTCCTTTTTTAAAAAATCAACTACATGCAATTACGTGTCCTTTCCATTTCCCCCAACAGCATAGCATAGATATTTCCAATATGGCACACATCTCCTAAGAAAACAAGCAAAAACTACTTTCCTGAACTAAGTGATATCTCCAGGTCACTTATTTTAGCTCCAAATAAGGTGGGTGAGTTCATTAACCCTTTGTCCTAGCACTTCCTAAGCTTTGCCACTGGGCCTGTTTCTGCTGAGACTGTGGTATCTGCCAGTGGAAGGTGGAGGAAGAACCCTCGTTTCTTCATACACCCGTTTGTCCTGGTCAGGAAATGCCATGGCTGATTTTTGGAATCTCTAGATCTCTGGAATGTATCCCAAACTCTTCTACTGGATACGTAAGAGAATTTCAGGCCTCCCTGGACTCTTACCATATAAGGCTCTTCTGCCTGAAGAAAGAGCTACGTTTGAAGCCCAGAGCCCTTCCTTCCATCTCAATCATCCTCCTTGTAGGTGAGGAGTTAACAACAGCCGGCAGGACTTCGTCTGCCCTCCAGTTGTCTTGCCAGGTCTTTGGGGAATGATACACTAAATAAAAAAATTTACATGTTCGAACCCAGATTTTAAGTGCAGAAGGTGGAGGTTGTGTCTTATTTTATATTTTCAGAAGGAAAATTTAAGGAGCATTTACTTATTATTAAAGAAAGTTATTTACAATAATAGAGAGTTTAAGGAAGAAATACTATTCTTAGTCACTCATTATATTTAAACACATAGTAAAAGGGCAAAGACTGAGTTTAAATCCTGGATCAACAACTAAGTACAATTGTGCAGTTCAGTTCAGTCACTCAGTCGTGTCCAACTCTTTGCAACCCCATGAATCGCAGCATGCCAGGCCTCCCTGTCCATCACCAATTCCCGGAGTTCACTCAAACTCGTGTCCATCAAGTCGGTGATGCCATCCAGCCGTCTCATCCTCTGTCGTCCCCTTCTTCTCCTGCCCCCAATCCCCCCAGCATCAGAGTCCTTTCCAATTAGTCAACTCCTCTTGGGTAAATTATTTAACCTTTCTAAGTGTACGATTCAATGGCATTTAATGCATTCACAGTGTTATGCAACCATCATATCACATCTTTCTAGTTCCTAAACTTTTTCATGACCCTAAGAAAATGCTGCACACCCATTAAGTTATCATTCCCCATTTACCCTCTCCCCTCCCCGCCTAACAATTACTAATCTGACTTCTGTTTCTTTTTACCTTTACTGAATAGTTTATATATAAAGAATCATACACATGTGAATTTTTTGCCTGTTTCACTTAGCATGATGTGCTCAGGTTCACCCATGTTGTAACATGAACTTCATTCCTTTCTATGACTGAACAATATTCCATTGCATAGATATACCAAAATTTGTTTACCCATTCACCTGTTGGTGGACATTTGGGTTAATTTCTTTAATGGGGAGATTAAAATAGTAGCCTTTATCTTATAGGGTTGTTATGAGTATAAATAATATTTGTACAGCATTTAGGGTATTGTCATTTCAGTGTTTTGCAAAGTACATAAATATGATTCTCTGTAACTGTATATATATTATTCACATTATATAGTATGGAAACAACTGGTCATAAATTTTTCCAAATAGTTAAGAGTTATTTTCCTAAATGTTAGTATTGTGAAAGATTTTCCTTTTCTCTGAGGTTTTTTTTTTTTTCCAAATTTTATTTAAATGTTATATGTAACATGTGAAAATTAAGTTTTTTGTCACATACACATAATAATTACCTTTATGTAATTTCAGAAAAACATCTATTTCTGCTTTATTGACTATGCCAAAGCCTTTGACTGTGTGGATCACAATAAACTGTGGAAAATTCTGAAAGAGATGGGAATACCAGAACACCTGATCTGCCTCTTGAGAAATCTGTATGCAGGTCAGGAAGCAACAGTTAGAACTGGACATGGAACAACAGACTGGTTCCAAATAGGAAAAGGAGTACGTCAAAGCTGTATATTGTCATCCTGCTTCTTTAACTTATATGCAGAGTACATCATGAGAAACGCTGGACTGGAAGAAACACAAGCTGGAATCAAGATTGCCGGGAGAAATATCAATAACCTCAGGTATGCAGATGACACCATCCTTATGGCAGAAAGTGAAGAGGAACTAAAGAGCCTCTTGATGAAAGTGAAAGAGAGAGTGAAAAAGCTGGCTTAAAGCTCAACATTCAGAAAACAAAGATCATGGCATCCGGTCCCATCACTTCTTGGGAAATAGATGGGGAAACAGTGGAAACAGTGTCAGACTTTATTTTTCTGGGCTCCAAAATCACTGCAGATGGTGACTGCAGCCATGAAATTAAAAGACACTTACTCCTTGGAAGGAAAGTTATAACCAACCTAGATAGCATATTCAAAAGCAGAGACATTACTTTGCCAACAAAGGTCCGTCTAGTCAAGGCTATGGTTTTTCCAGTGGTCATGTATGGATGTGAGAGTTGGACTGTGAAGAAAGCTGAGCACTGAAGAATTGATGCTTTTGAACTGTGGTGTTGGAGAAGACTCTTGAGAGTCCCTTGGACTGCAAGGAGATCCAACCAGTCCATTCTAAAGGAGATCAGCCCTGGGATTGCTTTGGAAGGAATGATGCTAAAGCTGAAACTCCAGTACTTTGGCCACCTCATGCGAAGAGTTGACTCATTGGAAAAGACTTTGACACTGGGAGGGATTAGGGGCAAGAGGAGAAGGGGACGACAGAGGATGAGATGGCTGGATGGCATCACTGAGTCAATGGACGTGAGTCTGAGTGAACTCCGGAAATTAGTGATGGACAGGGAGGCCTGGCGTGCTGTGATTCATGGGGTCGCAAAGAGTCGCACACGACTGAGCGACTGATCTGATCTGATCTGATGTAATTTCAGCATAATTTTTATCCATTTGGAATTTGTCTGACTCAAAGAAGTGGTTTAATAGGTCCATGGACAATCAGATTAAGAACTTTTTTTTAAACGATACTTATCTGCCTTTCAAGTGACGTCTGTAATAAGTAGGATTTGCTTTAGATATTTTCTGCAGCCTCTCCATTCATGCATGCTATTCTTATGGTCACGTCCGTGACTTGGGGGCCTACCATCGAAGCCCAGACCTTCTGGTTTTTTCTTACTCGTGGTCCAGGGAGAATACAAGACATGCTGCAAGGATCCACGGAGTAAATTTTAAGCTGCTGCCACAGAGCCACACTCAGGGGCAGTCGTGAGCCATTTTTCCAAAAGGGATCATTGGTCTGACTGTAGACAGACTTGTAGTGGAGTCATTCTACCAGTGTCAAAAGTTGCAAGTGAGGCCAGTTAGACAGCAGGTAGGAGAGAGAGAGAAGAGAGGAGCTTGTCCAGGGCTCATCTGCGTATACGGGACCCACGACAGCATGAGGCATTCTCGCACCAAGTTCTAGCTGCAAATATGTGACGCAGAGGGTCTGGTGTCTTCTGTAGACGATAGCCTAATCACTGCACCAAACCTTAGTCTTCTATAGAACAAAGTTTAAATATGGAAAACAGTTATACTCCTTTTTCTTTTGTTACTGAATCCAGACATGTAAGTTGAGGAAAACAGATGATATCCTTTGTCATTTTTCAAAAGTTAAGTTTAGAGAATAATCTTCATACCCCTTGACTGTGGGTCCAGAAAGCAAATAGATGTCACTTAATTATAAGGCCTGGCTTTCTGTGGCGCCAAATATTCTATTTTCCATTGTAATGAATAGAACAGGCCAAAAGGATATTCTGTGATGCATGTAAAAACATGCATTCAATTGCATCATTTTTTTCTGTTTTTGTACAGCATATTTGAAACATAAGCATCAAAAATAATTTCTATCAATGTCACTAGGGACCACTTTATATAAAATTTTCTGCATGCTGTCCTTCGCAGTTCCTTTCTATCAATAAACATATTCCTACTGGACCTTAAAAACTATGGCTGTTTTATTCTTTATTGTAGCTATTATGAATAAAGGATAAAGAAACCACAAAGTTACTGGAACATTTTCATAAAACTAAAGAGTTATGTCAGTAATAATATTCCTAAAGGAAAACAGATTTCTTAAAAGAAAACAAGATCAAGTGAAATGTAGGGTCACTTTCAGATTAGACAAAAATGTCTTTTTACTCTCTTTTGTTTTAATTAAAATAAATGAAAACAAATTGGGGTTAGCAAAATCATACCTCACTTCCTACACTGTCCTTCAGGCAAGTCTACTATGTGACACCAGGCAGAAGTGAGCGAAGGGTCTTACAAATCACACTCCTGGATTTCATGACATGATCTTGTGTTCCATGAGCACAATGCTTCATAAGAAGGCAGGAAATTGCCCAGCCCATGGAACCACTGTATACGAGTATTAAGGACAATGTAACAATTCAAAAGCACGCTACATTAAAGAGCTTCAATGACTTTACCATACCACAATGCCCCCCTTAAAAGTGATTTGCTATTATATCATGCAATACTAGGTGTCTTGAAAATATTTGTCATCTCAGCATGGATCTAACATATAATCGTCAAAATTCAAATATTCCTAACTCTAAGTGGCACACACACAAAAAAGTGTTTATTTTGTGTAGATTAAATCTTTGAAAATGTAATTAGCAGGGTGTATGTGTCAAAGATTGCTGGAAAAAATGTTCTGTTCCTTCATAGGAAAGGATGGATAGAGGTCAAGGCGCTCCCTTTGTGTATACTTGCCCAAGGTCAGCTCAATGAGCCCACGGAGCACACATGTTCTTTCTCTATGCCCCAGTTACCATTCTCCACACTGAGGCCAGAGTAGATTTTTTCATGTTATTCCCTGGCTTAAAATCCTAGGACGGCTTTATTCACACCGAAAAGGAACACAAATCTTTTTTTTTTTTTTTTCCGCCCATGAGGAGCTATACATCCGGCTCCTGTCCACCATTCTGAATTCAACTTGTACCTCCTTCCCCTTCATTTGCCTGTGCTAAGGTCATGCTTCAGGACTGATGCTGAAGCAGAAATTCCAGTCCTCTGACCACCTGATGCAAAGAACTGACTCATTAGAAAAGACCATGATGCTGGGAAAGATTGAGGGCAGGAAGAGAAGGGGATGACAGAGGATGAGATGGTTGGATGGCATCACCGACTCAATGGACATGAGTTTGAGTAAACGCTGGGAGTTAGTGATGGACAGGGAGGCCTGGCGTGCTGCAGTCCATGGGGTTGCAAAGAGCTGGACACAACTGAGCGACTAAACTGAACTGAAGATCATGCTAGCCTTCCTGATCTTGAACAGAATTAGATCTTGCATAGCTAAGGGCCCATACCATAGGCCAACCAATCACCATCCTATCTCCATCCTTGCTTTTCTTCCCAGACTGACCACCATCCGAAAATTCATTGTCTGTCCAACATTCTCTTTCCCTCCTAGTTCCTCCTGAACTAGATATTTAAGAATGAAGGTTTTCCTGTCTTACCTGACTTTTGGCACAGAGTAAATTCTCAGATTCTGTTTGCACTATGAACAGCTGTATACAATGACCAATGAATTTGTATTATTTTTTTTTTTTCAGAATATTCCTCCAGTAAATATTTACCCAAGTACGGGATCAAATAACCATGACGAAGCAATGAGAACTGACTAAGGGACTCTTTCGATTATTTTTAAAGTGATGGTTTTACATTGTTAGTGAAAGTTAGCACCCTTAACTAGGAAAAAATGCATGTGTACTTAGTCACTTCAGTCACATCCAACTCTTTGGGACCCTATGGACTGTAGCTAGGAGAAAATATTTGACAATAAAGCCTAGAAAGAAGCAAAGTCAAGACCACGATTTCCTGTATGACTAGAAAACAGAAAGCCTCCTATCACTATACATTAGCATCCTATGCAGAGGTAGATGAGAAGTGGAAAAATTTTTTTTTTTTAAAGGACTCAAAGAGTAGAGCTTACATCCTACACAGTCTAGAGTGAGAGACAGACACTAAATAAGAAAAATGTGGAGGTTTTAGGTGATGGTCAGTGCTGCAGACAGTCAAGTAAAGCAGAAGGCGTGCCAGGGAAGTGCAGAAGTTGCAACTCTAATAAAGTGCTTTCCTAATATGGTTAGTAGTGTTTAGTGAAAGTCTCCCCAGAAAGGTTGTAGATTTGAAACAAGCCTTGTGAGCTACGGTGGGTATCCTGAGGAAGTTCTTTCCAGGGAAGGGTAAACCCTCATAGGAGAGGGACGTTTTCAAGGACACAAATGGCCTGAAGCTGGAGGGAGGAGTAAAGCAAGAGACAAGATAATGAGAAGTCAGATGATTCACAGCCTTGCAGGTCATTTTAAACCCTTTGATTATTTTCCAAGTGAGCTGGAAAACAAGTGGAGAATTCCATGCAAAAGAGTGGCATGATCTGACTATGTTTCAAAAGGATTACAGCAGATAACTCTCAATGCTGAACTGACTGGAGTGGAGGGAAGAGACCAGGAGACAAGGGCAAAAGCAGAGAAATCAACATTAGAAGCCTCCTGCAGTGACCCTGGGGAAAGATGGCAGGGGCTTGGTCCAGGAGATTAGCAGAGAAGGTGGTAAGAAAAGGCAGAATGTGATCATATTCAGAAGTCAATAGAACTTGATGATAAATGAGACATGGGGTACAAGAGAAAGAGACACGTCAAGGCTGATTGGAAGGGCTTGGTCTTCATACCCTAGAAGAAGGCTGTTGCTCTTAACTAAGATGGGGCAGCCTGCTAGAAGACTTGGGTATAGACAAGGATATGGGGGAGATGAGGCATTTGATTTCAGACATGCAAAATTTGAAATTCAGAATAGATAATCAAACGACAATATTAAGTAGGCAGTTAGTTATCTAAATCTACAGTGAAGGACAGAAAGTCAGGACAAAAGAGAAACTTAACATATACGTGTATACACACATGCTATAAACTGTGTACACTATTTACCATATATAATATTTATATATAATTATATGTCATATGTAGAATAGTTAAGATCAAGACTCGAAGAGAGCAGCAAAGAAATGGAAAGAGAAAATAGAAGCAGGTCAGGGCAAAGAAGAGGAGAAGGAATCAGTAACTTGCTTTATGTTATGATTGATGTAAGCAAAAGTTACTTTAAAGGACAGAGTGGTCCTTCACTAAGTCAAGTTTATACCATAAGATATATAATGGTTTGTTGAAGAAAGCTATAGAAATGCTGGTCGAGTCTTAATTCCACATTCCTACCATTTATCTAGGGTTCATGGGTAAATGGCAAAAATAGTGCCATTTCAAAGTGGGCAAAAAAATCATGGAAAAGATGAGAATGTGATCACAGTGATGTAAACCTCAAGATTAATAACATAAAATTTTCCAGGACTTCCCTGGTGGTCCAGTGCTTAAGACCCCACAATCCCAATGCAAGGGACATGGGTGTGATGCCTACTTCGGGAACCAAGGGGCTTCCCTTGTGGGTCAGCTGGTAAAGAATCCACCTGCAATGTGGGAGACCTGGGTTCGATCCCTGAGTCAGGAAGATCCCCTGGAGAAGGGAAAGGCTACCCACTCCAGTATTCTGGCCTGGAGGATTCCATGGACAGTATTAATGGGGTTGCAAAGAGTCAGATACAACTAAGCAACTTTGACTTTCACTTTGGAGAACTGAGATCCCACATGCCGCAAGTCTAGGCCAAAAGAGAAAAAAAATAAAAATAAAAATTTCCTTCACATCATGCAGATAAGCGAGACCTGGGGCCATTTTCAGTCAATTGGGTAGCTAGGAAATGATACTTATGGTGCATGAAAGTACTTTTTTCTCTGCTCTGTCCTAGTAGGTCTAACCATGGTCATTCTATACTGAAAAGAATTAGTCATAGATTTTACTCTTCCAAAGAATGAAGCCTAAGTATATTCCAAATATGACTGTATGTAACTATAAATTCATTTTACAAGCTCTGGAGGAGAATTAGAAGTAGGATATCAAGAGACTGGCTTCAGATTGGTTTTGGAAAATAATCCTCACTCTTTAACCTACATGCTTTCTGCTTTCCAAAATCTCCACTTAAGCCTTTTTAGAACATTATTAGATGGCCGATCAATAATTAAAACATAATTCAGATGAGATTAAGAAACTCATGTTCTTCTTTCTTTCTAACCTAAAAAGGCTTAAATTATGAAGGGTGAAATTATAAAGATAACTGTAATATACATTTAAGTCTTCCCAGATGGCTCAGTGGTAAAGAATCTGCTGCCAGTGCAACAAATATGCATTCGATCCCTGGGTGGGGAACATACCCCAGAGAAGGAAATGGCAACCCACCCCAGTATTCTTGCCTGGGACATCCCGTGGACGGAGGAGCCTGGCAGGTTACAGCCGACCATGGAGTCACAGAAGAGTTGGACGTGATTTAGCCACTAAACAACAAGCAATACCCATAAAAGGTATATGGTAGTGGGTACCAACTGAGCAAGGGTTACAAAATTTTGAGAAAGAATAGCTCTGCCTGAAGGATCAATATAAAAGTTCCATTTAAGAAAGCAAGAAATATCTCTTTGAGTGTGAAGTTTTTTCAAACCACAATATGTTTTTTCTCTTAACCTGATTTCTATTTAATCATTCAAGTCTCATGAAAGCAGAAGAAGAACAGATACAGCACAGAAACACAAGTTGAACATTTTCCAGTGATTCCTTCTGTAAGCACATTCACAAGTCTATTTTTCTGTTATTCACATACAATGATGATCGATTTATATTCAGAATGCTCTTCTCTTGCCACCTGCACAGCGACAGAAACAACCCAAAAGGTGCAGACGATTGTACGACTTCCAGTTGAGCATTTATGAACCGGGCCTGAACACAGCCCTGGGAAAAACTTTTTCTGACTTAGCAATGCGTAAATCTCTCTTCAAGTTCAAATTGCTATAAGATACTATTTTATCTTGTAGCAATTGTTGAACTGTCCAACCCAGTTCAACAACCTAAAGATAACTAGGAATAAAATGATCCCCCAAGTAGAAGGAATTTTCTGGGGTCCCAAGTTATCCCTATACTCAATGTTCTCATGTACCTATTATTGCCTGAAAATGAAATCATGGGATATGTCATTTTTGCTTTCCTCCACAAGGTAACAAATAATTAAGAAGAAAAAATAAAATATATAATATTTCCAAAAATTTATCAACACCAAAAAGTAAAATCTTAATTTGGTACAAAATTGGGAGAAATACATACTATTTTTCTAAATCCACACAAGAACATTTACCTTGTAAAGACTGGTACCTGGGGCGGGGCAGGGGGCAAAGAATGCCATTCATTTCTCGTAAGTTATACGAGGAGTCAATGGCAGGTGTTAAGCATGAGACAGAAATGAAAAATCTTCAAAGCAATAACAGACATATGAAACACATCCCAAAGGGAAATAGAAGAGCAACAGGAAAGAAATAAAGTGAAGTGAATACAACCTCACAACTAGTGCAAATCCCTCAGGAATGCTCCTAATATGAACCGTTAAAGCCATATGTTTAACATTGGATAAATCTAAGGTCTTCTTTGTCAAACGGGGAAGCTCCAGGCGCAGTAAGCATTAACCTTATCCCATAAAAGGCATTACATTGTCTGTCTTTGCATTTCATTGCAAAATGACTTTACAAACATGTACATCCAGGTCTTGCTTCTATGTTCCACTCTTATGAGTTAAATAAATAGATGACCTTCTTGTATGAATAGTAAGTTCAGTGAGTTCATTCTTTTAAAAGATGGTTATTGAAATATATCATGACCATGCCTACATCATGGAAACATCAGAAAAAAATCTCCCCCATGCTTTGTTCTGCACATCTTTTTACTCAAAGTGACATGTCTAAAAGGTTCAGTGAGAAAACATTGTATCTTTACAGCAGATATGTTGCCAAGCGTGTGTTTCACTCCCAGTGAGAAGCTGCCAAAAAGAAAAACAGAGATACATAATAAGAATATGGTATGAAAAGAAGACACGGGACTTAGAAAATGAACCTGGACGGTCTTGTTCCACATTTTTCACTATGTGGACTTGGGAAAGTCATGTTCTTACTAGAGATTTCAGCTCTTCCTGTATAAAATGAAATCATTCACTAAATAACCTTGAGGGCCTCCCATCTCTAACACTCTATAGCTCTAAATTATTCCAAACGAATATTAAGCACAAAAATAATCAACTATGATGGTAAATTCCAGTGTTTTCCAGCCTTCCCCACCTGAGCACTTGTGTGAAGGTGCCATGGCAAACTCTTAACAGAATATTTGTTTATTGAATCTTCATAACAACTCTATGAGCAACGTATTATCATTTTCTGCACTATTTTACAGATGAAGACACTTAGAGAAGTGAAATAGTTTGCCACAAACTGTATATTGAATCCAGTATAATAATCCATAATAACTCCATTCTTTACTGTCTCCCAATCAGAAAGAATAAGCAATTCTTCCAAGAAAAAAAGAGTTTAGCCAAGCTCTTTGAAATAGCTGTTAGAAAATGAAGTGATTAAGAGCCTTATTTGAAAGTCAAGAAAGCAAGATTGATTCCACAAAATCCGGATAAACTTATGTTATGGTCGGGGACAGGAGTCGACAAAAAGAAGGCGAAGAAAAGAAGGACGCGGGGGACCCAAGTCTCTAGAGGAACAGGGTGCTTTAATCACGGCGGCGTGTGCTTATATATTGTTATACAAGGAAGCTTTAGGCAGAAAAATAAAGTTGAGCAAAAACACCAAAACCAAATGCATAACAACAGTAACTAAGGGAGTAACAATCGTCACGGGGCCAGAAGACGATCCATGTATTGGAAATAGGAACATGACTAAGTAGTTTTACAGAGAAGTAAAAGGTTACTGAAAAGAATCCAGATATGCATTCTGCCTCATGACCTCAGTCCTGAGAACTGTGTGCAGCTCTGCTCGTTCCTGTTTTCCAGGAACAGATGAAGGCCCTTGAGAAACAGGAAACAACATAGAGGCTTCCTGAAAATTAAACATTCCCTGAGAGACTTACATGGATGAAGACTTCCATTTCGGATTGGTTTCGTGTTTGTTTGCTTTTTAGTTGCAGGGGTTTTTGCTCCTTGGGGATTGCTGGGAGCAGTGACCTCACAGTTCCGTGGAAAGTGAAGAGGTGACTGAAGTGAACGCAGTAAGGCCACCTAATGGGCTCCACACATTAGAATCCGGGACTAAAACAGGAGAGGCAAGTAACATATATTTAACATTTAATATCGTTCAATAACTTACCTGTCTCAAAATCCAAGCCTCCTTTCTTAAAGCGTTTAGACTTTTTCTCCTTCTCTCACTATAATTCCCTCTGCCAGCGTAGAAAATATCTGTTCAATTTAGAAATATATGACATAAAGAACAAACACTACCCATGGCAGGAGTATCCACCCTACCTCTGTATGGTTCCAGAATGCCCAACTTCTAGGATAGTCCTGGTGAGGGTTGTGCCTCTCACAGAAACATTTGCAATCCAGAAGACTGGCCAAAGACTTCATTTTTATTTCTAAGGTCAAGGTGGGGATAACTAGAATTTTATTTCAAAGAACTTAAAAATAGTCACTTAAATAGATTTAAATTATGATACAGTGTCATATTTCACAAACCACATGGAGGAGACCAGGGACAAGACAGAAATTAGTGGGAATTTTTTTTCTTTACTTGAAGAACAAGCTATACAAAGTTTCCCTTCATGAAACAATCTGAAATTATAATGTAAAGTCCAAAGAATCATGACAGTGCTTTTTGTAGACTTTAAAAAATTTAGCATCCCTTTCCTTGAAAATACTTCAGTGGGCTCTTCAAAATAGTAAGACAAGATGCTTTCACAGTGATTTATATGGTATTTTCCATCTTAACAGCTGGACGATTTATGTTTGTAGTATTGCCATGTGGCTCGCTGTTCAAAGCAATGGAGTTTTAGAAGTCCTGAAAACAGGATGTTCACTTAAGGACTATATAGAACATGTTACAAATTTAAAATATGAAAAGGAAAAGAATTCAGTTGCAAAGAGCATGAAACCTGAATCCACAAGCTTTTCCAATGCTTTTTAATGCAGTCAAAGGGGGATGAGAAATCTTTCTTCCAACTGCAGCAAACATATGTGTGAAGCTTAACTGGCTTCCTAACCCCCACAGGGCTTTTCCCTTGGTTAGCTTCATTCTCCAACAGGCTTTAAGAATCTGTAATGTTGGTAAGCAGCCTTCCTCTCTTGCAACAAATATCACACTTTCTTTCCTTCCAAAAGGATGTATATATTTTAGATTAGCATGTGGACTCTTCAAAATATTCCGAATGTCTAATTTGCTTATATTTACCTATTTTTGTAATATATACATACACAAAAATTGTAATACAAGTTGAACAGATGAATACAAGTGCAAAAATTTATTTTGATCACAAGGAATAATAATCCTTTCATTTTTTGGAACAGGAGTCTAAAATATTGTATACTATAAACTCCTAACACAAATTCATTACTTTAATAAATTTAACACTAAAGAATACATAATTTCTTGTCTTTGTTGCTCAATAACTAAAAGAAGTAACTTCTAGAATTAAAGTAGAAAAAAATCTTAGTCTCAAATGAGTACTTTTCTTAATATTAAAACTGTGTACAGGACAGATTATGCAAATACAAAACTAAAAATTAAACTACTTTCTGCTTTTGAATCTAAAAATCCCCAAAGATCAAAAAAATTAGTGTTAATAGTCAAGTTTAATTACTTGCTTTAATCATGTTTAATCATTTATATCATGAACTGTAAGACAAGAAATCCAAATATTTTAGGGATCATATGTTAGAAATAATTGAATATGTGACATAAATAACCTATCTAGATTTTTAAAAATTTATCTATATCCCTTTAAATATTCAACAGCATATATAGATGGCATAATATGGCCAAAAAAGATATCTCAAACTGCCTGCTTTGTAAAGTAGTAGACATCTGGCTGACTTGATCTGAGAACACTTACTATGCCAAGTTCAACTTCTTGCATAATTGATTACCAAACTATAATACAAGATAATGGCCAAGAGAGTGACAGAATTATTTTTTTCAAACACCCAATCGTGATTTGATCATGGAATTTGAACATGTTAAAAGAAAACTCACAATATAAAGAATAATGACTAATATATATACACACAGATAACATGCCAAATCTAAAAAAAAATATTCCACTCCCAATTTTTTTCATCCCTCTTTCCAGTATTGGTTTCTTCAACACCAACACCAATGGTCAAAGCTGATAGTGATCTGAAACCCAGCCTATCTCCAGCTTTCATTTTCTCTGCAATCATCCCCAACTCAGATGATTTAAAAATAAATCACTTTATATAATGTTTATGTATATTAACAGAAAATGACTATCAGATGTGATAGGAGAGGAGGGAGATTCCTTTCACAGTATCCAAAACCTCTGACACAACCTCAGATTTGAAGTTTACTGTAATTCATGGACTCATTCATTCTTGTATTCAACAGAGAGTTGTGGAGCACCCATTTTGTGATATGTACTAAGTACTACGGATGGTGCAGTGGGTTCTGTGGGTAGTGGTTCTGCTCATATGATAGTGTATTACATAAAATAATCAACAGGCAAGTAAGATGATTCATATAGGTGTAACAGTTCTAAAGAATTAAAACTGGGAGATGAGAGAGAGAATGATCGTAACGACGCCGTTAGATGAACAGGAAACGTGCCGTATCTGAGCTGAAACACCAATGACAGTGAAGTTGTGGTGAAGCAATAGGGTGCACAGTACTTGCACACAGTAGAGGCAGCAAATATAAAGGCTCTCACACAGCGAACACGTGTTTAAGAAACAGAAAGAAAACTGTAGTTGCTGGAGCATGGGATGTAAGGCAGAAAGAAAGTACAGCATCAAGTCAGAGAAACAGGCATATGTGTTTCCTGCTTGTGGTTCGGCATCTTGCCTGAACGGCGCTTCCTAAAGTCTTTAAGAACACAGTGACACAGAAGAGCTCAGTAGAGGGATACGCTGAGCATCTCAACTTGAAGAAGCAGGAGATTAAGATTCACTTCTTATCAGAGCTCCTTCCCAGTATGTCAAATGTGCAAACTTCACGAGTTCTTACACCAGACAGAGCATCAAGGAGACCCCAAAACTCTTTGGGGGATCTATTCATACTACTTACCATGGATAAATATTCTGATCTAGGGTTTTGCTTTGTTTTTGTTTTTTAACAATTGATGGCTCAAGAGCGTTTGTGCTGCGTTTGGGATGGAAATCTTACACGTGCTGGGAACCCACACGCCTAGGATCCAGTCACCTGGGCGTTATCTACCGACCACTGTCAATTTCTCATGTGCTTACCGTAGATCAGAGGATAGTCTGTTATGCCCCCTCAATTTTAGAGTATGTCAAAGTCTTCTTGTTCATCCTTGCCACTGGATTAACATTCGAGGTGCTTCTATTTGCTTACTCCAGTTTCTAATCATTACTCAAAAAGGAAGATCGTGAAGTAGTTTTGAATGACATCTCAAATGTAAATTATACAAATCCATCCTGGAAATTTCTTATTTCGATACATATTCTCAAATTTTCAGAAGATACAAATATAGATTACACATAAATTGGTTGCTTAAATATAAAATGTTTGAGGTTTATGATAAAACCAAAGAAATATTTAAAAATTGCATGCACCTACATGTTAGTTATATATTTTTCAAATTATAGAAAACCTATAATGATCATTCAGAAAATTTAGAAAATAGAAGAGAAAAAAATAAGAATCAAAGTGAATTCCAGCAAATGGAGATGAACATTGTTTGCTGCTGTTGTTGTTGTTTTAAAATTAATTCATTCATTTTAATTGGAGGCTAATTACTTTACAATATTGTAGTGGTTTTTGCCATACATTCCTGACAGCATTTTGTAATTCCTCAGTGATTTTTAACATCTACATATATGTACTAGTAACATCTAGTAATATGTACTAGATGGAGAAACCTGGAGGAGGGCATACAACCCACTCCAGTGTTCTTGCCTAGAGAATCCCACGGACAGAGGAGCCTGGCGGGCTGCAGTCCATGGGGTCACTAAGAGTTGGACATAACTGAAGCGACTTAGCACGCATGCACCACACACTTGATGGAGACTACGAATTCAAAGCCTATCACCTGCTTTTATTATATAACCATTGCAGAAAGCACCCCATATAATCTAAAATCTTTTAGAACCACTATCTTAATGTACACAGAATATTCTACTGTATGATTGCACAATAAATTTTACATATTTCCCGCTTCCTTAGCATAAAATTTATTTCCGTGTTTTTTTATGTTGCTTATATTAATGAGAAAGAAGTTTTCCATGAGACATTATCTTCTGTTTTTGGTGTAAAGTAAGGCTGTGTATTCATTTTGTATCTTACAATTTTACAGAATTCTATGAATTATAAAATTCTGCAAGAGTTTTCAGCAAAGAAAAAAGTTTATATTTTGTCTTCTTCAGCCAATCATTGTATCTCTTATTTTTGTTTTAAATAATATAGATCAAAATTATTATAAAATATCAAAAATTAATAACTGTATGCCTGCTGCACTTTTACTTATCTCAGTGGCTATAATTCCTTTGTTTTATAATGAATTATCATGTTGGCTCTGGACATAAAAGAGAGACTTTATTATAGAATGAATATAGGCTTAATTATCTAAATTTTAAGGGAAATAGTTCTGACAAATAGTAGCTAATATTTATATTCCATTCTCAAGCACTGTTAGCATATTACCTAGATTAATTTACTTAATCCCCACAACAAACTTCTGAGGTGCGTACTGCTGTTATTTACATTTTACAAATGAGGGAACTAAGTGTAGAGAAGTTGCGCATCTATTAAAATTCTTTATTAAAGAGACCTATTAAAATTCTCATATGGTTTATTTTGCTTATACTGTCAATGCAATTATCATACATAAGAGAACTAAAATTAATTGCATTTTTGGGGTAAAGTCAGCTTGGTTTGATAAGTAATTCTGCTAGTGTTTCCATGTATTCCATTAAGGATTTTTGCATCTATATCATCATGCAAAATTATTCTTTAATTTTTTGTGGTTTCTTTTTCCCGGTTTTGGTATCAAGGTAACGCTAGATTCACATTATCAGCTAGATTTCCACCCTTTTTCTGTCTTCTGATACAGCTAATATTTCCTTAATACCCTACAAATGCTGTTTTGATCTTCTCTTTGATCCACAAGTTATTTAGAAAAGTGACTTTAAATTTCATAGTGGTTTTAAATAGAAATCAATTAACAAAAGCTCAACTGAACAAAAAGTCATTTGCTTTGTTGTTTAAGCTTTTGTTAATAAAGGTCATTTATATCACATTATGAGCAGAAAATATTGACTAAATAAATACTAGTCTCTGGATAAATTGAAGATATTTTTTTTAAACCTCTGTCTATCAAAAACATGCCAAAAAATCTATCTGCTTACAGAAAAGCTACATAATTTGCTCGTATATGTAAACAGTGCTAAGTATTTGTGTTTGATATAGTTATATGTGCTTATATGAAATATCAAAACTTGTTTAGTTATTTAAGCTTTCAATTTATTTTTATCCCATCACCTAAGAATTCTTTTTTTTTTTTTTTTTTTTTGAAGTCGCTCAGTTGTGTCCGACTCTTTGCAACTCCATGGACTGTATAGTCCATGGAATTCTCCAGGCCAGAATACTGGAGTGGGTAGACTTTCCCTTCTCCAGGGGATCTTCCCAACCCACGGATCGAACCCAGGTCTCCCTCATAGGAGGCAGATTCTTTACCCGAACCCAGGTCTCCCTCATAGGAGGCAGATTCTTTACCAGCTAAGCCACAAGGGAAACCCAAGAACACTGGAGTGGGTAGCCTATCCCTTCTCTAGCGGATCTTCCTGACCCAGGAATCGAACCAGGGTCTCCTGCATTGCAGGTGGATTCTTTACCAACTGAGCTATCAGGGAAGCCCCATAAGAACAAGCCCCACCTAACAATAAGACTGTTCCTATCTACTGTAACAACTTTATCTTTATAAAATAATGTTTTCTCTCTTTTTTATTTTATATAATTTTATACTATGGGTCATAAAATCCATGTTTCTATCCTAATTGTAGATGGTGTATTTTATCAACATGAAATTATCCTGTTTGTTATGTTTACTTTTTGGTTACCAACCAAGTTTCTCTTTTTTTCATTTTTCTAATAAATCTTCAAAATTATTTTGTTTTTACCCAGGTTGTATTTCAGCTTTAGCTTTCTAGTTTAAGTATCATATAGTAGCATGCCACTTTTTAATCTAACACTTGAGATTTTAAATTTACATAATATCACTCTATCAGTTTATGTATTTTAAAAATCATTGATACGTCTGTTCTTATATCTGACATCTGTACTTTGATTTCTATGTTCCTAGGATTCTTTACCCTTTCTGTTGTTTTCTATTCTATGATGGATGCACTACTTTATGATTTCCATTTTTGTTTTTCACATTTTCAGTTCAGATCAGATCAGTCACTCAGTCATGTCTGACTCTTTGCGACCCCATGAATCGCAGCACGCCAGGCCTCCCTGTCCATCACCAACTCATGGAGTTCACTGAGACTCACGTCCATAGAGTCAGTGATGCCACCCAGCCATCTCATCCTCTGTCATCCCCTTCTCCTCCTGCCCCCAATCCCTCCCAGCATCAGAGTCTTTTCCAATGAGTCAACTGTTCGCATGAGGTGGCCTAAGTACTGGAGTTTCAGCTTTAGCATCATTCTTTCCAAAGAAATCCCAGGGGAAAGTGAGAGAGGAGAGTGAAAAAGTTGGCTTAAAGTTCAACGTTCAGAAAACGAAGATCATGGCATCTGGTCCCATCACTTCATGGGAAATAAATGGGGAAACAGTAGAAACAGTATCAGACTTTATTTTGGGGGGCTCCAAAATCACTGCAGATGGTGACTGCAGCCATGAAATTAAAAGATGCTTACTCCTTGGAAGGAAAGTTATGACCAACCTAGATAGCATATTCAAAAGCAGAGACATTACTTTGCCAACAAAGGTCCGTCTAGTCAAGGCTATGGTTTTTCCAGTGGTCATGTATGGATGTGAGAGTTGGACTGTGAAGAAAGCTGAGTGCTGAAGAATTGATGCTTTTGAACTGTGGTGTTGGAGAAGACTCTTGAGAGTCCCTTGGACTGCAAGGAGATCCAACCAGTCCATTCTGAAGGAGATCAGCCCTGGGATTTCTTTTGCATTTTGCATTTCTCTAAACACTGCCTAAATTAAAATAATGTCTCTTGATTTTCTCTAACATAAACAGAGAAATACTTTTACTTCTTCTCTGTCTCATTCATAGTATTAATTGATAAAATATGATATCTGAGGTTAGTTTTCTGTAAAAATTAACATTTAACATTGTGTGTCTTCTGTGAACAACTTTTAAATTTGTATTTATTTTATAGATATATTCTCAGCCAATTACACTTTTAACATTTTTTATTCCACTTCCATTCTTTTTTTAAAAACTTACTATATGATGAATTATTTTAAGCATACAGAAAAGAAATAGTAACAGCTAACATTGACTGAACACTTACAATGTACCAAGCATTATTCTAAGTACTTGAAAATAATTAACAGTAGTTTTTGTAATAACTTTTTGAGATAGGAGATATTTATGTTTCCATGCTATAGATAAAACTATGTCATTTGCAAAAAGCTTGACAGCTAAAAATGATGAGCTCATATTCAAACCTGGTCTCACTCATCTGTGTCCTCATCCTCTCGTCTGCCATTAAGACTTCTACGACAGGAATATACCACCAACCCCACACTCTAGGGTCATTCTATATGTAATTTTTTAAATTTAAGCTTTATTCTTTGATTTTATTTATTACTTTTGCTGTCATCATCTCTGCCTATGTGGTATTTTTTTCTTCTTTTATTTCTTCGGAGTCCAGACGAATTTCAACATTTTGTAGCTGTGTAATTTTTTCCTCTGATTGTAATTTATTCTCCCATTGCTTTTGATATTTTGATATTGTTGATTTTGATATTTTTGGTTCTATAAATTTATTTTCTTCATGGATTTTAGGGTGTGGGTGCTTTTTTAGGTACATTGAACTGGGAAGTACCTCCTCCTTTCTAACTGCTGTCTCTCTTGTCTCTCTTTCTACTCTCCCCTCCCCTGCCCTGCCCTCCCCTATCCCTCACTTCCCCTCCTCCTTTTTCTCTTCCTCCTCTCTTTCTATCTCACTCCCTCCCCCTCTTTGTCTCCCATTCCAACCCCTAATCTATCTAGGACATTCTGGCATCAAGAACTGTGCCTTTTTCTGATAACTAAGAGACTCTCACTGAGTAATTATAGTGACTCCATTGTAGGAGTACATTAGTAACAAAATATCATAGCTTGGGAACCTCTCATTGTCCATATCCGTCTCTGTCCTAGAGCTTCAAAAGCTGATTCACAGCAAAGCATACAGAGAACCTGAAAACTAGGGAAATCTGGGAATGCTAATTATTAGACTAGAATGCAATTAGCACTCCTTTCCCCCTGGACGAATGTGATTGAGTAGATTTGCTATTATCCGATATGGAACATCTAATCTATGGGGCAAGATTTTCTTACAACTGATGCGTTGGACCATAAAGAAGGCTGAGTGCCAAAGAATCAATGCTTTTGAACTGTGGTGCTGGAGAAGACTCTTGAGAGTCCCTTGGACTATAAGAAAGGAGATCAAAGTAGTCCATCCTAAAGGAAATCAGTCCTGAATATTCACTGGAAGGACTGATGCTGAAGCTGAAGCTCCAATACTTTGGCCACCTGATGCAAAAAGCTGACTCACTGGAAAAGACCCTGATGCTGGGAAGGATTGAAGGCAGGAGGAGAAGGGGGTGGCAGAGGATGATCAGAGAGCATCACCAACTCAATGGATATGAGTCTGAGCAAGCTCCGGGAGATGGTGAAGGACAGGGAAGCCTGATACATGGCAGTCCAAGGGGTCACAAAGAGTCAGACACGACTTGGCCACTGAACAACAGCAATGGCTAAGCCTGTGTCTCCAGGACAAACTTCTGCTCTTAAAACAACTAAAGTTGAAGCAGACTTATATGGCATAAGCCACTGCACCTATTAAGCACAGGGATTCCAAGAGTTGCTTTTCTTGAGGAAAAGCTATGACTATGGCAAACATTGAGTTTTGTATATACTTCTTGGCATAGTTTTTCCCACTCTCTTAATTTAGACTCACTTCTAAGTATCTTTGTTACATTTATTTTAGTTTATATTTGTATTAGTCACAACCTCATTATTTTCTTCACTGCTCTAAGTGTACCCATCTGTTCTGTAGTCCCCTTGGACAAAAAAAGTTTGGGAATTCTGGCTTGTAGCAATGACTAATTGCTAGACTGATTATGTTCGTTTTATTTCTGTTGTGAATCTACATAAATTTATTCCCCCAAATTTCACAACCAAAGTTATGGTCCAAGAAAAAGAAGGATTATATAATTAGCTGGTAAATGTACTAGGAACTAGGAAAATGTAAATATCAACTTTAATTTAAATCATCTAGACTGGCTAGGCCGGATGTCTGAACTTCTGTGTGTAACTGCCTACATTTATGGTTCTAGCTGTGTGACATGAGGTACACATTTTCATAAAGGACTACAGACATTTATAGAGCTAGAAAAGGATTCTTTTGAAAGAAAACTAAAGGTACTTGTTTTATATAAATGTTGGACCAAATGTTCATCCTTTATTATTCTCCCATAGGAGTTTTACAAGATGAGAATCTGGCATTTATTAGCAGGTCATTTAGGGGTCGGTGGCTGTGGGAACCCAGACTCTTTGTCTGCATTTTATCTTCACCATATGATTTTTGTATGAGTATTTAAGTCTTATAAAGCATAATACTTCATGAATATTTAATAATTACATTTTTAAAATAACACAAATTAAATCACCTGCCTATTACAATGTTACACCATCAGTAAAGATGCATTTAATTCTTCAATAGGGATTGAAAAAATATTTTTGGTTTGAGCACTCATTTAGTTATGGATATGTGTATGTATGTATTATGTATGACAGTATGCTCTGAATAATCTCAGTTGTATTGAATATGATTTTAAGTTTTGTCTCCTTAGTTGAATGTTTGAATATACAAGTAATTTTAATCCATACAAAATTTGTAAATGGGTTTAAGATAAATAATATGATATAGGTACAGAATGTTATTGCTAAACTGCTAGATAATCAGATAAATCTACTCTGAATTATTTCCACTAAATTAAGAAATTCAGCCAAGTCTACCACAATAAATTGAAGCAGAAAGAACAGTCTATTGTTTAAAGAGGTTCATCAAATGTTCTTAGAAAGCATCTATTTGGACTTTGTGCTGCATTCATTCAATGCAACCCCAGAAGGTGTGACTCCTGACATTTGATAACTTTAACAAAAGAGAGACCACAAAGGCATAAACAAGATGTTGAGGCAATCTAGAGGTGAGCACAAAACGGCATCTTGATTTAAAACACAAGACTTTGGATCAGAAGAGGAGCTTCCAAGCTCTGGTTTTGCTACTTACTGTGCAATCTTGGGCAAGTCAACACCTCTTGATTTCAATTTCTTCGTCTTTTAAATGACTCTTGGAACTGTGTGTATAACATATGTCTGCAAATCTGCTACTTGGCCCCTTGTTTATAGTGCCCCAAACACACTGACTTCCTTGTTGTTCCTCAAAAACACCAAGAACCTCCATCAGGGGACCTTTGGAGAGGCTCTTCCCACTTCCTGCATTGTGCTTTCCTGAGATTTCCCCATGGACAGCTGCTTCTCTGCCTTCACGTTCAGCTTAATATTCCCACACGCCTTTGCTCCAGCTCGATAGAAAGACGGAAAAGCAGATAGGTGGTGCCTTCATCTTTCATACGGGAGACTGGCTCTGCATCCCTTCAAGATCCAAAAGATGCAGAATTCCCTCAAGTAGACAAAATATTAACAAATTTCCACTTATAGGTGTCAAGAAATTCTGCAAAGTCTTCAGACAATTACCATTCAGCAGCACAGGTAAACTCAGCAATCTGTAAGAAATGAGTAACAATACTTCAGTTAACAGTGTGTGCTGCTGCTGCTGCTGCTGCTGCTTCTGCTAAATCGTTTCAGTCGTGTCCAACTCTGTGCGACCCCAGAGATGGCAGCCCACCAGGCTCCTCTGTCCCTGGCATTCTCTAGGCAAGAATGCTGGAGTGGATTACCATTTCCTTCTCCAATGCATGCGTGCATGCTAAGTCGCTTCAGTCATGTCTGACTCTGCGCGACCCCATAGATGGCAGCCCACCAGCCTCCTCTGTCCATGGGATTCTCCAGGCAAGAACTCTGGAATGGGTCGCCATTTCCTACTTCCTAGGATCTTCCCTACCCAGGGAGAAAGCCCGTGTCTCTGGCATCGGTGGGTGGATTTTTTACCACTGTGCCACCAAAGAGACGACCAAGTAATAATACAATATAAACAATTTCCATATATATATATATACACACATATATATGGAAATATTTTTTCATTTTAAATTTCCTTCCCATTTAGGTTACTGCAGAGCACTGGGTAGGTTCTCATTAATTATGTATTTATACTTAGTATCAATAATATGTATACGTCAACCCCAGTCTCCCAATTCACACCACCACCTCACTTTCCCCCCTTGGTATCCACATGTTTATTCTCTACATCTCTGTCTCTATTATTGTTCTGCAAATAAGATCATCCATGCAATTTTTCTAGATTTCACATATATGTGTTAACACGTGGTATTTGATTCTCTCTTTCTGACTTACTTCACTCTGTATGACAGTCGCTAGGTCCATCCACGTCTCTACAAATTACCCGATTTCTCTCCTTTTTATGGCTGAGTAATATTGCACCCCGTATATGTACCACATCTCCTTTACCCATTTCTCTACTGATGGGCATTTAGGCTGCTTCCATGTCCTGCCTGTTGTAAACAGTGCTGCAGTGAACACTGGGGTGGCTGTGTCCTTTGGAATTCTGGTTTTCTCTGGGTACATGCCCAGTAATGGAATTGCTGGGTCATATGCTCATTCTATTTCTAGATTTTTTTCTTCCTTAACTTTTAATTTTGTATTGGGTATGTGTACCAGCTCAGTCGCTCAGTTGTGTCGAACTCTTTGCAGTCCAATAGACTGTAGCCCCCACGCTCCTCTGTCCATGGAATTTAAGCAAGAATACTTGGAGTCAGCTGCCATTTCCTATTCCAGGGACTCTTCCCAGCCCAGGGATCAAACCCATGTCTCTTGTATCTCCTGTATTGGCGGGCAGATTCTTCACCACTGTGCTACTTGGGAATCCAGGTGTATGGATATAGCCAATTAACATGTAATGTTACGATAGTTTCAGGTGAGCAGAATCAGGGTCTTTTCCAATGAGTTCACTCTTTGCATCAGGAGGCCAAAACACTGGAGCTTCAGCTTCAGCATCAGTCCTTCCAATGAATATTCAGGGCTGATTTCCTTGAGGATTGACTGGCTTGATCTCCTTGCAGTCCAAGGGACTCTCAAGAGTCTTCTCCAACACCACAGTTCAAAAGCATCAACTCTTTGGCTCTCAGCCTTATTTATGGTCCAACTCGCACATCTGTATATCACGACTGGAAAAACAGCTTTGACTGGACGGACCTGTGTTGGTAAAGTAATGTTTCTGTTTTTTAATACACTGTGTAGGTTGGTCATAGCTTTTCTTCCAAGGAGCAAGCATCTTTTAGTCTTATGGCTGCGGGCACCATCTGCAGCGACTTTGGAGTCCAGGAAAATGAAGTCTGTCACTGCTCCATTGTTTCCCCGTCTATTTGCCATGAAGTGATGGGACTGGATGTCATGATCTTAGTTTTCTGAATGTCGAGTTTGAAGCCAGCTTTTTCACTCTCCTCTTTCACCTTCGTTACCGTTTGACCTCACGCACGTGACAGTGTGCGTCTTCAAAGTGTTCAAACGGTAGGGCAATCGAGTGTGCCAGTACGGCAGGAGTCACAGTCTTTAGTAATCTAACCATGCAATTGACATCCCACCCCTGTGCCTTATTTTATTTATTAGAAGCAAGTCATCACCTAACCTCAAGAGGAAGGGATGGCACAGTCATGTATAGCAGGCAGTCGGATTTTACAGCTTTCTGAAGTCGGATTGCTAAAATTTAATTATTAAAGGTCGGTTTAAAAGCTGTCTGCCACATAGGTTCATTTGCATAATTGGAAAGGTGAGTGTAGCTTGTCTTTAGACACAATTGCATCCTAAAACTTAAAAGATGCCATCAAATGTCAGTTTCTCTTCATCACCATTACTTCTGTTAGTTTCGTTCTAAGACAAGCAGCATCAAGAAAAGATGAACTTTCGGTAACACACCTAGTGCCCTTGTAGATGTCTAAACAAATGAGAGCACGAATTCTTTTCCAGAGTGCCTTTCTCCTTGTTCATTTCAATAGCAAAGGAGATAGTCTTTAAACACAAAAACGTTTAGAAATACCTTAAATGCACTCAACAGTTAAGTACTTTAAAAACTTTCTAGAAAATGTGTGGGAAACAGCAGAAATGAGAAATTCTCCTAAAAGAGGGGGGAAAAAAAAAGAAAGAAACATTTTTCCCTAAGGAGAATTGAAAGAGCAAGTAGGAGAAAAAATGAAGAAGTTTTAGAGTTAGAAAATGGAAATTCAGGGTTTTGTCTTACAGAATCAGAAACCCTCTACATAATAGACTGAAAAAAAACTTTTTTCATGTCAGGCACATCTTGATGTAGGGGACGTTTACCAAAAACCTGAGTACAAATGACGGTAGAAATAGCACCTCAGTTGAAACACACAGATGAAGCAAATGTTTAACTATGAGCAGATTTAAGTCATAGCTCAAGTCCTTTCTACCAAAAGGGGCCTCACAATGTTTTTAATCCAATCTAATTCATACTATAGGTGAGAAAACTGTGCCTGGAAGAGTTAAATTACTTTCTAAAAATCAAACAATTAGTAAATACAGAGCAAGGATTGTTCATTTACCTTTAACCTCCAAGTCCATTTTTCAAAGAAATCGTTGCAGCTGTACATTGAAGATATTTATGATTTACAGTGCCCTCAGAGAATTGATGGGGAGGCCCACAAGAGCTCTAAAATTCCGGGATTTCCTTGTCCCACTTTTGGGATTTATCCTAAGCATTGAGTCAGAATCTCAAAGAGATACTTACACTCCCATTTTTAACATTATTCACAATAGCTAAGATATGGAAACAGCTTAAATTAAGTGTTCATTGGTTGACGAAGGAAATTAAGATATGACATATCAAACCCAGATCTCCTGCATTGCAGCCAGATTCTCTGCTGTCTGATCCACCAGGGAAGCCCCACAATGGAACATTATTCAGTCTTAAAAAAGGAAACCCCGCCATTTTCAATGATATGGCTGGACCTGGAGAACATTCTATTAAGTGAAATAAGCCAGACCTAGAAATACACATATTGTATGGTCTCACTTACATGTGGAATCTAAAATAGTCAAATTCATAAAGAAAACAACAGAATGGTGGTTTGCCAGGAGCTGAGGAAGGAGGAAATGGGAAGATGATGGTCAAAATGTATAAAGTTTAGTTACACAAGATAAACAAGTTCTGGAAATCTACTACATAGCACAGTGCACGCTAAGTCACTTCGGTCGTGTCTGACTCTCTGGGAGCCTATGGGCTGCAGCCCACCAGGTTCCTCTGTCTGTGGGCTATAGCATAGTACCTATAGCTACAATAGTATTGTATCACATGACAGAAATTTGCCAAGAGTGGAGATCTTAAGCATTAAGCATTTTTACCAAAAATTTTAATAAAGGAAGTGGGAGGAAACTTTGGGAGGTAATAGATAAGTTAATGGCTTTGATGATGGTAATGGGCTCATGAGTATAAACTTATCCCAAACTCATTGAGTTGTATACATTAAATATGAACAGCTTTTTACATGCTAATTATACATCAATTAAGCGGTTTGTTTTTCAAAAATTCTTTTAAAGAAAGAGAGGTGAACTTAAGTAAATCTATCCCAAACCAAAGCTAACAGAATGCACTCTGGGAGACATGGTCTGAAAGAGATACAAAAGGAAGTTCTTTAGGACAAAAACAAGCGATACCAGATTAAAGCTCAGGAAACGCAGCAAGGAAAGGTCATCAAAAAGGTAAGTGTGTGGGCAAATCTAAATGAAATCTTGACTGTTTAAAGCAATAACATTATCATGTGAAGTTTAAAATACAGAGACAATTAAAATATTCAACCATAGTATCCAAAAGGCAGTTGTGGGAAGAATGAGAAACAGTTAAAACATTCTAGGTCCTCT
The DNA here is from genome assembly GCF_029378745.1 of Bos indicus. Lineage (NCBI taxonomy): Eukaryota > Metazoa > Chordata > Mammalia > Artiodactyla > Bovidae > Bos > Bos indicus. The sequence continues at coordinate 105,891,815 of NC_091766.1, forward strand.
ACATGTCTAGAAGGCTTCCTAGGTGGTAAAGAACCCACCTGCCAATACAGGAGATGCAGCTTTGATCCCTGGGTCAGGAAGATCCCCTGGAGGAGGAAATGGCAACCCAATCCTTTATTCTTGCCTCGGAATTCCATGGACAGAGGAGCCTGGCGGACTACAGTCCATGGGGTCACAAAGAGTTGGACATGACTTAGAGACTAGAGCACTAAAAAATTAAATATATATATATATTATTTAAGGTGGATTCTAATAGCTTAAGGATGCCTGTGGTGAAGTCAGTGTTAATCACTAAAGTAATAAAATTAATAAAAGAATCCTAATAGAAGCAGAAAATGGAATAAGGAGAAAAAAAAACCACTCGATTATAGCAAGAAAAGGCAAGGAATGAAAGGAAATGGAACAAAAACAGATGACATATATATTTAAATGGTAGATTTAAACTCAGGTTTTCCTCGAGTCTCTTCAAATGGTTTCCAGTTCATGACCCCCAGTAAAGTTTTTACTGCCTTCTTTTTGCACTGAACTCGCCCTTTCCTACATATCCCACCACGGAGCTCAGACTCTTCCTGCTCTCCCTTAACTCCTAAACTCTCTCTCTAACAACTTCACGGCTAAAGCTGTGAATCATGAACAGACGTTAAATAATATATGAGCAGATACAATAAAATCAAAAGCACCATGTTCGTAGAAGTGCAGAAGAAAAAAAGAGAAACAAAGCGTTCACAACTGTGCTCCCCCTAATCCCCACTTCCTCCACGATCCAGCTAAATATTCCTCTTTCATTTCCTTCACTTTAGGGAAGGACACCAGCCCTGGTACCAGTGCTCAGATTCTGTCAACAAAGGAGCATTTTCAATCTGAACCAACAAGTAAGTCTCTCCCTTCCTTTGGGGAGTGTGCTGAAAGGGGGAGGGCTGCAAATATTTATCGTTCAGTATTTATACCCATCCTATTTGCATATCCTCTTTCTTATTTCTATTTCCCAAGGTCCACTTCTGTATCCCCAATACCACTAAACTAAGCAGTACAGCAAGCAAATGCACTGATTTTTACAGCTGAAAGGAAAAGGGACATGACCTTTACCCCTGTTTTAAAAACTGCAGAAGTGATTAGAAAGTTTTAGTCTATAAAGTCAGTTTTACGTTCTTTGATTTAATACCTCTGGAAAGTCTTAACTTTCCAGTCAGACTCCTAGGTGGGACTCTTGGACTTTGCCTCTTGCCTAGATACATGACTTTTCTGCAAAGTGACCCCACACTTGTAAACCTCACTCTCATCATCTGTTAAATGGGGACAGTAGAACAACTGAGGTAAGGATTAGAAAAGCCCTGTAAAGCACTGTTCTTAGATCAGAATGTATGTCCAGTAAAGCTTAGCTCCGCTTCTTTGCATAGGCTGGTCAGTGTTTGAACTAAGTGGATATGATTTTTAAAATTCATTTTGAGATCCAGGCTAGCAAAGCACACACAGCCCTCTGCTTCTCCTCCATCTGTCTGCCAACTGACATTCTTTGTTGCTAATCTAAGACCACGCCATATGTTCCCCGTATGGATGACTCTTTCCTGCCCAGGTGGGGAAGCAGACACAGTGATCTAATAAGTCTTTGCTGTCTCACTAGGGCAAGTCTTGGGAAAACTTCCAAACATTGAGAGGTTCTGATGAGACACCACCAGCTTGGGTGCCTATGTTGTACATCAAAAAGAATTTATTTTTTTACTTCCTTTTTTCCTCCCAAGATCCCCAAACTATGTTTCACTCCCGTCACTACCTGTTTCCTTGTCTCTGTTTAGTCTAGCAGACAGGTCAAGACTCTGAAAAAGGTTTCAACATGGAATGTCTGTGTGGTGTCAAGGACGGTATAGATGAAAAGTGTATTATTAGGAACTGGAGGACTGCATTAAAAGTCAGGCTCTGATCTACAAATCCCAAGCCTGTGGCATCCCAGTGAAGGAAATAAGCCACTTTGAAAGGGATGTGAAACGTACTCATAGAGTTTAATATCACCATATTTCACCTCCAGCATAATGGAAAGTGTGGAAGGATTTGCAGAAAGAAAATAAAATTATATTCAGAATTGCATTAAAAAGGAAATAGCAAATTGAGAAATAAATATTTACCATTCCACTAATGCTCTTCTTCACTGGGTCATAATAAAACAGCATAACCCCAGAACGTTAACACGACAATAACAGATTGGGAAAGAAATCTCTGAGATACCCTTGCTATTTTGACAGTTATATAAAACAAAAATGAGGCTTTCACTTTCTATTTACTTATGTTAAGCTAATGTTTGAAAATACTGAAGAACTCATTTTTAATGTTATGAAGTTAATTAATAGCTAAATTAAGCAAATTGGGATATTAACCTTCAAAGTCATTAACTGCAGAATGAACACAGGTATCAATCGCTAACTTGTCTCCTTGTTCTAACCTGTTGCCTTCTACTTTCCAGTTTTTTAATTCACAGTGTGGTGGCCCTAGGTAGACCTAGGTAAACCACTTAGCGTTTCTGAGCCTCAGTTTCCACATCCACAACATAGCAATTAAAAATCTCTGCCAGCTAATTGTCTCATAGGGAGTGTAATAGTAAAGGCATTTTTACAAAGTGTTTTACCTCTTATGAGGAATTACACTAAGACGTTTATTATCATAGGAAACAGGCAGGGATTGATATATTATTCCTTTCATTGGCTCCTTGCAAAGGGTTTAACAGGCCTGACCTCTAACCGTGTGACCTGGCTAGGGATATGCAACCTGGTTTGGATCTGTGTGTTATATCCTAACTCGTCAGTATACCACCATAAGTTATATTTCTTAGAGACATGAGGTTTTCAGAAAGAACTGGAAATCGGGGTCAGTTTCTCGAGGGAAAGCACCACAAACTTGACCTTTCTACATGTATGAGCCTGTTGGGGAAGGTCCCATCCTTTTTCCCAGCTCGTTTCACCATACGCTGGCTCGCGTTTTGCTACCACTTCAAAGAAATACACAGTTAACAAGAGTACATAATTAGTGTTTATGCTCTCTCCAGCCTATGTTGATGCTTCTCACGGGGAGAGACAGGCAGTACACATTTGAAACCTGCAGTGTATCCAGGGGGTGTGCGTGAATCTTCATATTTTCATTTATACAGCTGCAAAAAGGAAATTCAACAGAAAGGTGTCTGCAGCATGTTCACCAACTTATGCCTCTGAATTTATCCGAGGCTCTGTTCTTTAAGCATTCATACCACTGTTCACAAATCTGGTAATAAAAATTACTTCTGCTTTAGCTAGGGAGCTCAGGGTATTTACCTTGTACGTGAACTTGCCTAGCTCTACCCATCAGGTCTCTACGAAGATGGGGGAAAAAATGAGAGAGATCTGATATTATATTCAAGTACTTCATTTCTTTCCCAAATTAGTTCTCCTTCTGGAAGATAATGCTGGATAGTTATCCATGTAATACTTTCATTATAACAGAATGGAGAAGAATTGCATTAGCTTCAAAAGAGATATGAACTGGAAAGGTCATTTTTGTGATAATGGAATTCATCAAGGAGACTGAACAGACACTAGGAGAGATTCACAAAAGATGTCATTTTTTTCCCCTCTGTCTGAAATTTTTTCCTGATTATCAAAAGACCTTAGTACTTTACAAAAAGTGTATTTTTTAATTCACCTGGAACCATGCTTGTAGTTTATTATTGGTCTTACTAAAAAGATATTAGCCATTTAAGTCTAACTGTGAATTACACTGGGTCATCAAGAGGACCTGAATATTTAACATTTAGTAAAGAGGGTTCTCCATCATGTTTGATTTCCAACCATTTATATTCCAAAAATAGCTTTTCTTTTCCAGCCATGAAAGTAGTGCTTTGTGGGGATGTCCCAGTCTCTAGGGTTCTAAATTTATCTCAGATCTTTCAGGTTCTACATTTGAGATAAGTCTTAAACCTTGGAGGTCTGTTCAACCTATGTAATTTCAAATATTATCAGAAGCAATTTAAGTATGTCTTGAAGAGCTTTTGTGAAGCTCTTCTAAATTAATTATCAGGAATACGGATTTTCATAGTCCTTGGCAAAGCTCAATTAATTTTGACTAAAGTCAAAACAAATTATAAATATTTAAGATAGATTTTCCACCCTTGTCTCCATGTTTCTAGCCTGCAAACCCCCTCAGTCCCAATCTCTGTTGATCCTCACTAGCCATGTAAACTACAGGAAACAATTTAACTTCCTGGACTCTGTTTCTTTACTTCTGAGATGAATAAGCTATTCCTGTCCCATCTGTCTCTTAGAAATGTGAGGGAAATGACACGAGATTAGGTGTATGAAACGTAATGGTAAACTGTAAATTGTCTCATAAACTGCCATTATTCTTTTTTTGTTATTCTTTATCTTTCATTTTAAGTAATGCTTTGGTCTCCACACAAGCCTGAGAAGCCAATGTTTACCTGAAAGACTATACCTTTGATGACAATTAGAGCAAAATAGGGCAAGCAATTAACACAGAATTGGATGAAACAAAAATAATTATATCCTTGATCTTGGGGAAAATTGGGTTTATTTAGAGAGAATAGATGAAGAGCTTTTTTTTTTAATTCTAGAAGAAATTTAAAGATAGTTTCTAGGACTTTCAAGACTTTGTACATAAATTCTGATTTTTTTTTTCAAATGAAATCTGTGTATTTCCTTAAGGTGGTGTACTCACTCACCTTTAGCTTTGATTAGAATCATTTGAGGCCTCACAATTGAGAGGAAAGAAGACAGAAGAAAGAGACTTTACAAGGACCTAGGCAAGAATTACAGGACAAGAGAAAAGATGTGTTAAAATGAATATATGGCTGCAAAAGAAGGAGGTGGGGGGAGCCCAAAGTGGTGTTGACTGATCTGAATTGTACTGAAAGAAAAAATAAGCCAAGTAACTGCGAACTTAGCAAGATTACTCCATGCACCAGCTATGAGAAAACAGCATCCTCTAAAGAAAGTTACTTCCAGAAGCAGGCTGGGGATGAGAGGGTCACTATTTGAAGGGCAAGGGAGAACAGCTCCACAGCAAACAGAGCAAGGATGGGATGTTTGCACATCAGGTGCTCGTGACTTGGGAAATGCCTGCACTTTAGGAAACAGCGTACAGGAAACCTGAAAAGCTGACTGAGTGCCCATAAATATACGATGTTAAAATAGATGTTGAAAAGTTAGGATGCTCCCACACGCTTTAAAAATGTTTTAAACAAAAGGAAAAGTAAGCATGAAGAGAGAGCTCAGTGGAAGAAAGCGCAAATGTATAAACCATTAGACCAATAATAGCATCTGGCATTGTCGGTTGTCATGAAACATCTTGATATATTTCAGTGGTTAACAAAAGGATATTACCACGTGATAACTGATGGTTTTATACCACCTTCTGACTAGCCTACAAGTTGCTGAAACAGCACATCTTTTTACGAGCACTCTAACAAGCAAACACTAGAAGAATCCTTTTTCAGCACTGAGATTTTAAGAGAAGATAAAGACTACCTTGCATGCCTCCTAGCTTTGACGTGGTTTCCCATCAAGACGGCTGTAGCTGAAAGCCAAGGGAACGCTAGGCGTTAGTGAATGTGATGGGGAAGAAAGGGCCCATTCGCAAGCAGAGGGGAAACAAAGGAGACGGTGTCACATCAATCTACCCATTTTAGTAGCAGAAACAGCACTTTAATGTCCTGACAGTTCCCTGTGGTCTCAAAGTCATTTCATTTGTACTTCTTGACAAGGTTGATATTTAACTGTTGGCATTATTAGTTGAACTTGATATATAGTCGTAGGAGGCAGTCATTGAGAATCATTCTCCGAGTATTATGAAATATTACTAAAATCTTTAATCCAATGTGGCTGATGATTTACATCCACTGAGTTCCACTATCACTATTTTGCAAGTGAACCTGGTATTTCTTTATGAAAAGAATAAGAGTTATGTTTAACAATTAGCTTCAGTCCAGTATGCTTTACAGAATTAACATTCCAACTAATAAGATTACAGTAGGTACACAAAAGCCATTAAAGGGCATGGCAGAAAGGTTACTTTTAAAATACCTGGCCCTATGGAGACTCCCAGGGACAGAGGAGCCTGGCAGGCTGCAGTCTATGGGGCCGCAAGAGTTGGACATGACTGAGCAACTCAGCACAGCACACAGGCAAACATTATTATTATTATTTTTTTTTTGCAAACGAATTAGCTTGTTAGGAATTCTTATCTTGTAGGCAAAATAAAAACAACCACTTATAGTGGGCAGGACTTATTACTCCTATTATTAATAAAAATTAATATTAAATCTATGATGATAAAAAATAAAGCACATCCCTTATTTGGTTTCTGTTCTATAGCATGCACTGGACCTTTTCCTGCACTGTTTTTATTGCTCATAACTACCTTGTGCAGAAGGTGTTGCTGTGTTTCTACAAATGAGAAATGTAGATGGAGTAACTGGCCTGATGGCACTTAATCAAGGTGGAATTCCAAGTCCAGATCTGCCTGAATCCGAAACCTGGGCTCTTTCTCTTAGGCTGTAGGCATGTATCGATAGAATTACCATCAGAGTTTAATGCACTTAGATTATGAAACTAGAAAAGTGGGAAACTGAAATATTTGTTTCTTCTGAGTGTAAATGTAATCATTTTAAACAAACAGAGGGAAGGCTCCCTATGAGATGAGCACTTACTGTTGTACCTGCTGATCCCACTTAGCTGACCTGTTTCCCTGGCGCTTCCAGCCCCAACACAGCCAAGGGGACAGTGTTGCCATGCCTGGACCCTGCTGTCTCCTGGGGTGGGGGAGATACCCCACTGAGGGGCATAAATTCTGGGTCCTTTAAGAACATGATTTTATCTTTATTCATTTATTTGTATTGCTGCTAAGTCACTTCAGTCACGTCTGACTCTGTGCAACCCCATAAATGGCAGCCCACCAGGCTCCCCCGTCCCTGGGATTCTCCAGGCAAGAACACTGGAGTGGGTTGCCATTTCCTTCTCCAATGTGTGAAAGTGAAAAGTGAAGTCACTCAGTCATGTCCGACTCTTTGCAACCCCGTGGACTGCAGCCCACCAGGCTCCTCCATCCACGGGATTTTCCAGGCAAGAATACTGGAGTGGGGTGCCACTGCCTTCTCCATTTGTAGTGACATATAGTTAATTTAAAATACTATATTAGTTTCAGGTGTACAGCATAACGATTCAGTAAATTTGCAGACTATACTCCACTATAAATTATTATAAGATGATGGTTGTAATTCCCTGTGTATACAATATATCCTTGTTACTTTACTATTTTATACAGAGTGATTTTTCTCTCTGAATCCCATACCCTAATCTGTCCTTCCCCTCTTCCCTCTCTCCTTGGGCAACTGCAAGTTTGTTTTCTATATCTGTAAGTCTGATTCTGTGTTGCATAAACCTTCATTTGTATTATTCTTTACATTCCACATATAAGTTATATCATACAGTATTTGTCTTTTCTGTGATTTATTTCACTAAGCATAATATTTCTAGGTCCATCCGTCTTGCTGCAAATAGCAGAATTTCATTCTTTCTAATGGCTGAGTGATAGTCTGCGTATTACTGTACACACAGAGCGCATCTTCTGTAGGCATTCCTTTGTTGATGACACTTAGGCTGCTTCCCCATCTTGGCTACTGTGAACATTGGGGTGCATTATCTTATTAAATTAACGCTTTCATTTTTTCTGGCTATATACCCAGGAATGGAATCACTGGACCACGTGGCAGCTCTATTTTAGTTTTTTTTAAGGAACCTCTATACAGTTTTCTATTGGAGAAGGAAATGGCAACCCACTCCAGTATTCTTGCCTGGAGAATCCCAGGGACAGAGGAGCCTGTTGGGCTGTGCTTTCTATGGGGTCGCACAGAGTCGGACACAAATGAAGCGACTTAGGAGTATACAGTTTTCTATAGCGGCTGCGCTAATTTACATTTCTGCCAACAGCGTAGGAGGGTTCCTTTTTCTCTACATCCTCTCCAGCATTTGTTATCTGTAGGCTCTTCAATGATAGCCATTCTAACAGGTGTGAAGCAGTATCTCATTGTGGTTTTGACTGCCTTTCTCTGATAATTAGTAATGTTGAGTATCTTTTCATATGCCTGTTGGCTATCTGTTTGTCTTCTTTGAAAGAATGTCTATTCAGGTCTTATGCCCATTTTAAAATTGGATTGTTCTTTTTTTTTTTTTAATATATATATATAGAGTTGTGTGAGCTGTTTATATATTTAAATATCAACCCCTCGGTCACATCACTTGTCAATACGCTCTCATTTCACAGGCTTTTCCATTTTGTGTCAGTGGTGTCTTTCAAGCTTAATTAGGTCCCATTTGTTTATTTTTGCTTTTATTTTTTTATTTTTTGACTGAGTAGACAGAACTCCCAACAAAAAAAAATTGCTACAAGTTATGTTAGAGTGCTTCCCCTGTGTTTTTCTCTAAAAATGTTATGATTTGGGATCTTACATTTAGATCTTTAATCCATTTTGAATCAATTTTTGTAAACGCTGTGAGAAAATGTTCTAACTTCTTTCTTTTACAAGTATCTGTCCAGTTTTCCCAGCACTGCTTATTGAAATGACTGTCTTTTCTCCATTGTCTATTCTTGATACTTTAATCATGGATTAATTGACCACAGGTGCATGGATTTACTTCCGGGCTCTGTGTTCTGCTCCACGGATCTTTGTGTCTGTCTCTGTGTCAGTAACATACTGTTTTGATGACAGTAGTTTTGCAGTATTGACTAGAGTCTACGAGGTTTATAACTCCAGCTTTGTTCTTTTTTCTCAAGATTGCTTTGTTAACTTAAGGTCTGTTATTCAAGGCTCCTTATGGATTTGAATTATTTTTTGTAGTTCTGTGAAAAAATGTCATCGGTACTTTAGTAAAGATTGCATTAAATCTGGGGATTGCTTTGGGTAGTATGGCCATGTTACAATACTAATTCTTCCAATCCAACAGCACAGGATATCCAGTTCTGCCACTTTCAGACTGTGTATCTGCTGCTGCTGCTGCTGCTAAGCCATGTCAGTCATGTCCGACTCTTAGCAACTCCATAGACTGCAGCCTACCAGGCTCCCCCGTCCATGGGATTTTCCAGACAAGAGTACTGGAGTGGGGTGCCATTGCCTTCTCCAGACTGTGTATCTGGGAGTACATTATTTAACCTCTCTGAGTTTAAGCATTCTCTTCAAAATATACAGAAAGCTAGCACAGCCTTTCAGGGTTGTCATGATTAGGTACCTGTATGGAAAGTTTCTCAGCAGTGGTTGCAACAAAGGAGAGTGATAAGCCGGAACCTCTATTGTTCTTGCGAAGGCTGCAGCTCTTGCCAAGGCTGAATGCCAAAGGCTGAGGTAAGTTTGACCTTGGTTCCCCACACCAAGGTCGAAGGTGTCCTCTGTTAGAGCTCACTCACAAAGAAATGGAGAGAAGGTTTGAGCCTAAAATGGGACTCCTCTGCTCGCAAATGTAAACAAGCTGGCCTTCTTCTTTGAGGCTGGGAAAAGTTGGCAGTTTGATCTGTCAGCTTGTGCCGCCTCCGTATTATCTGGCTTCTTCACGTGGCTGTGGCTGTTTTCTCTTGGAACCAAGTTTTGAGGGACACCCTAGGCAGAATCGCAGACCTTTCGATCAACCAATCTATGACTGGACTAGTCGTCTCATTTTGGTACTTTAATTTTCTAAACAATATAAACTTAATGTGCATGGAGTATACCTGTTTTGCATAAAACTATATCTTTCCGAAACTCAGAGAACTATCTTTGTTTGAATCATCTAAAAGGTAGATAAGTCAGTAAGTTCAGTTGCTCAGTCCTGTCCAACTCTTTGCGACTGCATGGACAGCAGCACACCAGGCTTCCCTGTCCATCACCAACTCCCAGAGTTTACTCAAACTCATGTCCATTGAGTTAGTGATGCCATCCAACCATCTCATCCTCTGTCGTCCCCTTCTCTTCCTGCCCTCAATCTTTCCCAGAATAAGGGTCTTTTCTAAGGAGTCTGTTCTTCACATTAGGTGGCCAAAGTATTGGAGTTTCAGCTTCAACATCAGTCCTTCCAATGAATACCCAGGAATGATTACTTTAGGATTGAGTGGTTTGATCTCCTTGCAGTCCAAGGGACTCTCAAGAATCTTCTCCAACTCCACAGTTCAAAAGCATCAAGTCTTTGGCACTCAGCTTTCTTTATGGTCCAACTCTCACATCCATACATGGCTACTGGAAAAACCATAGCTTTGACTAGAGGGACCTTTGTTGGCAAAGTAACGTCTCTGCATTCTAATATGCTATTTAGGTTGATCATAGCTTTTTGAAAATACCCTATCTAAAAGGTAGATACTGTTATTATTTCCAAACCAAACGTTTTCATGTTAATCTTTTAAGTAAAATTCCCCATGGTAAAATAAAGAGTAAGACAATAGGAATATCAGAATTACTTTACCCATATTTACTTCACAACTTCTCTGAAACTCATCCTTTTCATAAAGAGTTAACAATTATATAAACACTGAGAATGATCTAACAAAGCCACTGGATACTCCTATTTTTGTTATCAGTTGTTTATCCTACAACCAAGCCATTTTAGAAAACTAAAAGTTTATAAGGATCATGGTCGCGAATGAAAAAACCATCTCAACATCAAAAGCCTATGTCATATTTGAAAGAGGTGGGTGTCCCTTGACAAAGCTGATGCTAAGTGAACATACATGAATAATGGGAACTACATGGAGTATGTAAGTGAAGTAAGTGGAATCTGGTTTTAGGTCTGCCTTCATCGCAGACTGCTATGAAAATCCCCAAATTTCTAAAGTATCTTAGTTTTTCCTCAACTTTAAGAATGAAGAACTGATGTTGACGTATGGCAAAACCAATACAATATTGTAAAGTAAATAATAATAATAATAATAATAATAAAAATTTAAAAAATAAGAATAAAATTGTCATACCCTTAAAAAAAAGAAAAAAAGAATGAAGAACTGGGAGACCGCTCTCTGCCCAGACTTTGCTGGAAGATTCCTCAAATTATTCTCCTTTTAAAAATGAGAAACTAAGATGAAGACATTTTGAACAAATTAAGCTAAAACAATGACAACAAGCCCTGGCCTTTTTCCTGAGCAGTTTGTTCTGGAAAGAAGGGGAAGCATGTGCAGAAGCTCATGGAAAAACTAAAAGATGTGTTCTATGCAAAGGTTCCTGTCTATTATGAAGGAAAATGATCTTGCATTATAGAAGAAACGTTTCAAGATAGATTTTTAAATTATGCTGAAATATGCTTTGAAGAAAGGATGTGGGAATTTTAAAAAGAAAATTATCGAAAGCTCTTTCTTGGTGTGGTTTAAGTGCTAGCTGAAGACAAGTTGAGCTATATGACTTCCTGAAATTCCTGTGAGCCTAGAGGCTTTGAAATTTAACTCACACCGTCAGGCCCCACAGTCGTTTTCTTCATTTACCGATTCACCTATTAAACGCTTGCTGAGCGTCTACTGCATGCTTGGTTCCGTGCGAAGCTCTGAGAGGTGCGGTGACCAACATGACGCAGTAAGACTACGCCCCAGCCTGCAGACGCTCCCGCAGAGAAGGAGACTGTCGTGAGCGCGGGGCGGCAGTGAAACGGTGACGCGCACGCGCGGCCGTCTTCATTCTCTTTTCGCCAATCTGCTCTGTGACCCACACAGCTTTCGCTTCCTTCTCTTTTGAATCCCCCACTCGGATCTGGTCTGTTTTGCAGAATGCTTACCCCAACCACCCCCACTTTCCATGTCCCTTTTCCTGTATAAAGGACTCGAATAAGAGCACATGGAGTCTTACTCATCGCTTTCATAACAAATCTGTAATTCAGAATCGTTCCATTAGAGGAAAGGGATATATACTTTGAAAGATGGTGTTTATTACCATGAATACCATCAATAGTGGTTCTCTATGATACTGTATAGATAATAAGGCAAAAGGAAGTTACTTAGTCCAGATGTGGGAAATCGTTGGTGAGAGAGAGAATTCTTGGTACTCTTCAAATTGCTCTACCATAAACTGTGTTCTTCCAGAGCCAGCCCTTGGTCTATTGCCCTGTTTCTTTAGGGTGCCAAAAAATAAGTGCCAAATAGCGGAGGCACCATAGATCATCTGCGTAAGTGTCTTACGCCAGCCCGCTGCATCATCCTGAATGAATTAATTCTGTGTAGGTTTCAGTTTCGCGTATTTTCCTTCTTTGGGGGATCCTAAAAATGTGCACTTCCATTATTTAATTTGAAGCTGTCTCAGCGGAATCAAAACATATAGAGCAATAAAAAAAGGTGTTGTTGAAATTCTGCTCACCCCTTGCCTGTTCAACTACCATAAAATTCAGACTGCACATAAGACATAGGCTAGGTCTAGACCATTTGAATGACAAGTTCAAAATGCAGTCAGACATCTGGATGATTCCAGAGATCCAAGTGTTTGGCATTATATAGACAAATATATGGATGGTGGCCAGTTTGTTAAAATGCTGGAGGTGGTTTATGAAAACCCCTCCTCCTTACCTAAAGTATTCCACCAAGGGCAAAATATCTTCACCCCAGTTTTCCTGTGAAGACTGTGCAAAAAGTGATTTTGAGAAAAAAAAATTAAAAAATAAAGGGGGGCCTGTCTTCCTGCATAGTATCAGATACTGGCCCAAAATAAATGCTTTTGGCTAGTCCAATAGGTAAAATTATCTGCTTCTAAATTTCAGTGTCTGGCATTTCTCCATTGTAGCTGACCTCATGGCACTATATTCCCTAAGAGACGTTTCTTTCTTCACTTAGCTTTTCCCATAGCCTGGCAAGTAAGGCTAGGAATGGCCCCCCAAAACAGGCTTCTTAACAGCAAACACAAACATAAAGCTTTAGTCCATTCACATTAATTTTCAAAATTTCTACATTTGGATGATATTAACCCTATTTGCAGCATGAAGCTGACAAGTTCATACAGACTTTTAACACCCCATTAATCTTACTTTGTTAGACTAGGGCATACACCAGCCAAAAACTGGAAATTTGATTAGCTGGTCCCATGCATTAGCTATCTCATTGCTATGGCATTTTAAAATATTTTCCAGATATACAAAGCCGTGTTAGTTTTTTGAAGGTCTTTAGGGGGTTAGCAAAAAAACATACCAAATAACCTCCTTGTAAAACACTTCTACTTTGGCTACCAAAAAAAAAAAAAAAAAACTGATTTAGGAATTTTTGTTTTCAACTGATAAATAATAATCTTAAAGAGAACTGTGCAGCCTAAACTTTGATTTGTGGTAACCTTTCAGCTCTGGGCATTTTTTCCCTAATCCTCTAGATTTATCAGGATCTAGTACATTTTTTTTTTCTAGTGGCAATTTGATAATAATTTTGAATTTCATACAATATGCTGGGCTTTTCAGAAAATCCTTCTGATGGACATGAATCCAATTGGAGTCATTTTGAAATGGATAGTCAATTTATTGGATTAGCTGATAAGGTGATGAAAATCTCTTTTAATCAGATGGATATCTTTAATGAATCAAAAAAGGCTTTTTCATCCATCCCTATCTCATTAAAGCCTTTGTAAATCTCATGGAATGACTTAATGGTACATTTTATGTCCTTTTCTTCTTTTGTGATTTTAAACAGCTTAGCAAATTGTTCATAGAGAGAACTGTGTATTGCAGCATAAATGCTTCAATTCAGAGTCTAATTCAGCCCCCTTGCTCACAAGGAGCTGGCCAACCAAGCCAAAATCAGGAAGACACCAAGACTAATCTATTTTAGATTCTCTGAGACCAGAAAAATAAGTTGTAATGCACAAGGGCATTTTCTCCTGGAGGTTTCACCTGAGATTTCCATCTTTTCTCTCATCTCCACATTAAGCAAAAAGAAAAGAAGCGTGGCCTGAGGCAAAGCAAGGCCTTTTCCTCTAAACTCCAGAATAGTGTCACAGTTGGTGAAAGCAGCTGATTTAACAGAGTGACTTACAACAGATATATTCACCTGAGGATTATTTCAGCTTCTCAGCAAAATGACTGGACAGTTAAAGGTATATGCCCTTTTTCGTTATCTCATTTCGTAACTGATAATCAGTCATTAAATACTTCTACAGTAACAAGTGTTACCCCTAAGGAAACCAACACCCATTTCCATTTTGTTAGTATTCAAATTAATATCCACTACTTTTTCTCTTGTGGAAGCCTATAACGTACCGTTTCTGTCACCAAGAATCTGATATGCCTAGGGAGCTCGTAGCTCAAGAAGCAACCTCAGTTTTCTGAACAGGTATCTGTATTCACTTCAAGCAGGATCAGGAAGACAAGGCAAACTTCATTGTGTTTCCTGTGTGTCGGGTCACGTCCCACACTTCCCAAGTCGGCCACGTGGGGCGTTTCCCATCTGGTCGACCAACACCCCCTTGAGCCTCTCATCTCACCTGTTAGCACCTCATCCCGCTCCTACCAACAACAGAGTCACCAAAGCTCAGACTGAAGCTGCCAACTATTTTTAATCACAAAAGGTGTACAGCTATTCTCTTGCAATACAAAACATCCATCAATCCTACGACATTTTGAACATATGTCATTCTAAACTTCACAAAGTTTTAAGATTAGCTCCTTTTAAGCAGAACAGTCTTTTCTTAGAACTTGCGTTTCAGAAGATAAATCTAATCATGCCAGAAAGCACAGCTTTTAAATTGGCAATTGCCTGTAGAAGTTGGCTCTGTGACTTTTTAAAAGAAAATCGGAAACTTAAACAACTCCTATATATTGAGTATATATTATTTCTCTCCAAAACCATTCAGTTTTGAATAAGCACTTTATTACACTATTTGCATTTTTAAATATAGATTTTAAGATTGAATGCTGATCTGTTTCCCTGATTCACACGGCTCATGTCTTACTTGAAAGCAGCTACGTGAACTTGAGCTGAGGAGTTTCACTTATTCTCCTCAAGTGCGATCTCTGGGGAATAATTTCCTGTGGGAAGTAACTGTAGGAGTGTCTCCATTGTTCTATGGAAAACTAAGAACAGCTGCAACATTTTTAAGAATAACCTACATAGAAAGTGTCAAATTAGAGGCATTCCTTCTTTTCCCTTGACTAAACGCAGCCATCTTCTTTAAGCACTGACTGAAAGGGAATTTGTTAGCCATGCTGATGTGTCTAAAACAGGCCAGATATCACTAAACAGAAATTCAATAATATTTTTTTTTCAGCATTAAAGGAGATAACTGTTAAATACCATTTATCTTGTCTGGGTTCATGATTAATGAGGTGTGTGTATCCTTTTGCTTCCCTCTATCACTTTTTCTTTTAATCAGTGTTAGCATACCAAGGTTATAGTATCTTCTAGATTTGTTATGTGGTAAAACTATGTGCAAAGAGATGCTCATCCCACTATATTACATGGGAAAAAATTGAAAATATATAAATATATGTTTTTTTCTGTAAAGAAATACATAATACCCATATGTATATACACACAGATACATAATTCCTGATAAATTTTCCTTGTTTGATAGTTATACTGAAATACAAAGAATAATTGATAAAACATACACAGAGAACATTTTGCAAAATAACTTTTGTTTAGCTTTTTTGTTCGCAATATTGAAACGTGATGGTGGGCAGCTTTTTTAAGTAAGATTTGCTCTTTCTTTGGTAAACTGTCAAATAGCACCTAAATATTCTCCTGGGGATTTCTAAATTGTACTTAGAATTTTGAACACTCTACTAAAACATCTGTAAACAGTCTGATACATGAGACCACTTGCAAACATAGACATATTGATATTCTAAATAATCACCCCAGAATGTTTTTAAAATCATTTTGAAATCAGACATCACAGGTGGGAGGTAGGTGTCAAAATTAAATGCAAATGGTGATGATGTCATTACTTAGACTTTTTTTTTTAATTTTATGAGGTCCTTTTTATTTTAGGGATCATGTTTATATTGTCATTCCCTTTAGAAAGATGAGAAAAACAGATGATTCTAAACATTGTGCTATATTTTTGACAGCTTTGTCAGAGCCAAACTAACAGTTCCATTTCTACGTAATATACTACAATGCTGAATATTTACCTGAAATAGATATCTAGGAAGAATAAAAAATATTAATATAACGGTAAAAATGAAGAGTCTTCCAGGTTTTCTCTTAACAACAAAACAAAAATGAAGAGAAAAATCCTGGGAGATATTAAGAAAGAATGCGTATACTGTATTAATTTAGTCCTTTTTTGTCTGTCCACTTCACTTTATCTCGAACCTCAATTAAGAAAATTGAACCCTTTACTTTCTTTTTGAAACTGAACCACAGAAGAAGGGAAAACTAGGTCCATAAAGCAGCTGCTATAAAAATCATCAAGCGTTGACTGATACGTTACAATGTAGGATAGAGACAACTGAAGTGGCACGTGGAAATAATGGGGAAAGTTGGAGGAACAACATACACAAAGCTTTAAATGTGAACACCGCACCTAACGAGAGAGACGCAATTGTGGAGTCGGCATGCAGTAGAAGCACACCGTATTAAAGGAGAGGCAGGGAGCCACCTTCTCACCTTAGGACGACGTATAAGAGGCTGGAGGATTAATTGGACCTTGTGGCTTTGGTTTGTTTAACAGAAGCATGGTCTCTGATCACATGCAACTTTAGTCTAGCCAATTACTGAAAGGGTTCTTCCGGTCTTCCCAGGGTTTATATTAAATGTTATCAACAAATCTGCCCATCGACAGAGGATTAGTACTTTCAGTACTGCAGTGGTGCCCTTTCGGCAATCTGTATGTGTGGGTTAAATTTAGAAGTCATGTAGCCGTATCTTTTCTTTATTCTTCCTGGTGCTTAGTGCTTGGCAAACAGAAGGTGCTCAAACACTTTTCTGCTTCTAGCTATTTCAACACCCATGAGGACTTTAGATACAGGAAAAAAAGGCTGAGGAGAATCTAGAGAAGCATTCCATGATGTGATCACAAATTTGAAGCCGGCGCGAAAATTTTGGCATAAAGAACCTCACCAAGGGATGATTTTAATAGCAAAAAGTAACTGAAAAATCAAAAGTAAAATGGAAAATATTATAAAAACAGACCTTTTATTGTGCCTAGAGAAAATTTCTTTCACTTGAGGAAAAATATATTTCAGTGTTTAGAAGGTGGTATTGAAATTTCAAAATGATATGTTTAAATGAAACTGAAAATTTTGCAACCATGTACTAACACTTTAAAACAGCACTTGTACTGATAGTGATTTATATAAAATATCTAAAATTAAAAGAGAAATAAGAGAGGGAGATGAAACAGGGCAAGAAAGAGAAAAAGAAATTAGCTCCATATAATACTCTGAGTAAAATAATTTGAAAGAGTACTCTTTGTGCTTTTGTTTGATCCAAAATTCTCATAACTGATCATAACATTTTCTTTACATGTATCCACTAAGTGAATAAATGTAAATCAGTACTAATGTGAGGAGTATTCTTTTCCATGTTAAAAGATGAGGTGGATAACAGATGAGGCAAAGAAAAAAGTACTTGAGCAGTAATGGATATGCTATCTCTTTATCTAAGCTTGGCAAATGTAGTACACCTCAAACTCTTTGCAGTGTATAAATAGATTTGGAAAAAACTTTGTGTAGAATTCACAATGAAGAACCACACTGATCCAGTAAAAGCCACGGTTGGTAAATTTCTCAGGAATTGCTCCAATATAAGGATTGACACAGAATAGTATGGCACCCACTCCAGGGCTCTTGCCTGAGAATCCCATGGACGGAGGAGCCTGGTGGGCTGCAGTCCATGGGGTCGATGAGGGTCGGACACGACTGAGCGACTTCACTTTCACTTTTCACTTTCATGCATTGGAGAAGGAAATGGCAGCCCACTCCAGTGTTCTTGCCTGGAGAATCCCAGGGACGGGGGAGCCTGGTGGGCTGACGTCTATGGGGTGACACACAGTCAGACGTAACTGAAGTGACTTAGCAGCAGCAGCAGCTCTCAGTAGACAGTCTTCTTTTTGGAAAGAGCTTTATGAAGGGAAGTACAGAGTGAAAATGATGAAAACAGTGTAAATATCTTCTTCTTGGTAAAATTTAAGAGTGCTTCACTCAGAACCTCAAAACCTGTACCGCTAAGTACCTACAGAGTTGAAAAACAAAGCCATATAACTTAGATGTATTTTAAGGAAAGTGTCAAAAAGTTAATGCAGTTCTACACTGAAGCATTCTCTCAGGTCTCCAAAGTTTAAAATATATAATCTAGTCTCCTGTGTCTCTTAATCCTTTGCATCTATGGATAGTTCCTGTTTATGTTAGCAAATAAAAAAGATGGAATGTAGGTCAAAGGTTCTCTGGACTTATTTCCCTTTAAAAAAAAATCAATATCCTGAAGAAACTTAGCTTTTATGATACCTGTCCATCTCTCAATAGTTGATGATGATATAATAATAATAATAAATGTAGATTAAATTCCCTGGTTGTAGCAGGAACTGGGTTAGTTAAAAATTCAAATAAAATAAAAGCAGGTTATAAGGGTCAAACAAATTAAGCTTTCTTTGAGATCTGGATCAGCATCTGAGCCTTGTAACCAGGCTTCTTAATTGAATATTAAGAACTATCACTCAAGCGTGAGGAAAACAGTGATGATTATGTAATGGCCTTCTATTGAGATTATTCCCGTCTAGCATATGGACTATTTCATATCACACTTCACAAGTTTTGATACTTCTGACATCTTAATCTAAAGTAGATACTGTTTAAAATCCTGTGATCACTAAAGTGCTCTAAAATATGAGCTATTTAAATATGTATTTCCTGGCAATTAATGCCTACCAGTGACAATGACCAAATGTTTCATTATAGGATGGCTAATGAAAGGCAGCCACAACCAGAGAGAATTAACCTGCACATTTTTCCACTTGTAACCTTTCTCCTTGCCACAGAATAAACAGATTTAACACAGTAGTTCTTTAATCTTCTCTAAAAGCTTGATGATGGGAAATTTCCTACATAAAATATGCGATCCTGAATAAGGTTATTAATCAAATTCAACATCCAATTCACAATTTCACAAGAGGTTGCCAAATTTACAGAGAAAGGGTCAAATTAGTTTATATACTATGGGTAAATTATTTTCCCATCTGACTGTATGATTTTTTAAACTCACTGTTTTCTGAACCCTAACAGAAAACAGGATATTGGCTCACAAGGGGTAGAGGAAGTATAAAGTCTCTGAGTTAATGCTATGTCTGTTTTAATTAACTACTTCATAAAATTTTTTCACACAGGTTACAAACAACATGCAGTAGGATTACAACTATGAAGACAAAGAATTTAACCTTGGGAAAAATGAGAAGAGGAGAAAATGTGTTTGCTTAATGAGACTGTCAGTGGTATTTGTCTCTCTTAATTCTTTTCTTGTGCTTTATTTTCATCTAATGGGAATTCTTTTAAAGAAAATTTATGTTATCCTAAGTACTTTAACTGAGACATTTCTTCTCACATAAGAAATAATTTGTTTTTGCTGATACTTTTCAAGAAATTTGAGAACCACCTTAAACTGTTGTTTGTTTTAGTGATTATTTCTACAGAAAAAAAAATGGAAGTGTTAAACAAGTATAGCTTCGTGGGGAAGACAGTT
Organism: Bos indicus; assembly: GCF_029378745.1. Taxonomy (NCBI): domain Eukaryota; kingdom Metazoa; phylum Chordata; class Mammalia; order Artiodactyla; family Bovidae; genus Bos; species Bos indicus. Next base: position 105,911,441 of record NC_091766.1, read on the forward strand.
CCTCTTAGGCAGTGTCTGAATTTATGAATTCTAAGGTTCAAAAGTGAAACGAAAATCACTCAGTCGTGTCTGATACCATAGTGGGTAGCCTTTCCCTTCTCCAGGGGGGATCTTCCCAACCCAGGGATCAAACCCAGGTCTGTCACACAAATTAAATGGCTTCCAGAAACTTATTTAATATACACAAGATTAATTCTGTGTTTCATTTTACTTCTCCAAGTATGTTGTTTTTTCAGTGGTAGATGTTGGCATCTTTTCAATAAACAGTGCATTTGGCAAGAACAAGCATTGCCTTGGCGATGCAAGTGATGATTAAGGATTTAGTGTTCAAGAGCATCATGATGGATTCTTGTTAAAAGGGAAAGCAAGATTCAGCTAAGCTTACACAGCATAAAGATAGAGAAGACAGTTAAATAAAATTATTTCATATTCCTGAATCAGTTCTGCTTTCTCCACTTCCCCCAGTTCATGGAAAATACAATATTGTATTTATATATTATGATGGCTGGAACTTAAGTAGCTAAAAAATAAAAATAAGGATACTTCTGCCTTTGATATAAATAATGCTTATACATGTACACATAGAAGCAATCATTTTTTGTGACACCAACACATTCTGAAAATATACAGATATATATAACAGCAATCACAGTAGTGGTTATTATTTATCAAGTGATTATGAAGTACCCTCCAGGCACTGGGCTGCATGCTTATAGATACAGGTCCTTGAACTTTCTACATCTCTGAAAGTAAGAGTTGCTGTGCCCACTTGATAGTGAAGAAACAAAATCTCTAGAAAGAGTTTATTTACCAAGACTTAGTTTTGGTTTACTTACTGAGACTTGCCAAGCTTCACAGCTCATGAGAGGCGGCACAGGGATTTGAAATGCATCCTGTTTCATTTCAGTGTCCAGGGAGTTCTGTGTGCATGCTGTGGTGCTGTCTTCATATTGCTCGAAGAGGTCTGAATTGGGTAGTGGGTCTGAGTCAGAGCCTTCAAACAATCTCATCATCTTAACTAAGATACTCATTTCTTCTGTGTGTGTGTGTATGTGTGTGCTCAGTCATGTCTGACTCTGTGAACCCATGGACTATATCCTGCCAGCCTCCTCCATCCATGAAATTCAGTCCAGCAAAGCTAAAGAGAAAACTCTGAAAGCCAAGAAGCTAAGCATTTAATTTTCAGAATGAATATTTATAATACTTTTCCTTTGGTTCAGTTCTAGTAAAGTGGGTGAACCTAGACCCTGTTATGCAGAATGAAGTAATTCAGAAAGGAGAAAAATAAATATCGTATATTGATGCATATATATGGAATCTAAAAAAACGGTTTTGGTGAACCTATTTGCAGGGAAGGAATGGAAATGCAGATGTCTAGAACGGACTTGTGGACACAGTGGGGGAAGGAAAGAATGAGACAAACGGAGAAAGGATCAGCAACATATGTGAGCTATCGTGTATAAAACAGAGAGCTGCTCTTTAATGCAGGGAACCCAGCCTAGCCCTCTGTGCCGACCTGGAGGGGAGGCAGCCTACGAGGAAGGCGCTCCATGTGTGACTACGGCTGGTTTGCACTGTTGTGTGGCAGAAACCAACACAGCATTATAAAGCCATTTTTATTTTTATAATTAAAAAGTTTTTATAAAATTTTCATTTTTATAAAGCAATTTTCCTCCAATTAAAAAATAAATTAAAAAAAGAAAAAATAAATCAATTAAATGTAAAAACTAAAGTGCTTTAAAAAAGTCCAGATAATGCAAACAATGTAAGAGGTATATACAATATTTGGGCCATTCTGTGATAACCATCATTAACATTCTGGTGACTCAGCTTTCTTGTAGGACTTTGTACATGTTAGGTAATAGGTAGGTAGGAGAGGAAACAAAAAATTTTGCATAAGTAGAAGAAAGCACATAGAGGTTTTCTTTTTAATTATCATTAATTTTTACTTTTTTTAACCTCTAACCTATAGCCAGCCACATGACTGCCCCTCAATGCCAGCCATCAGTAATTCGTATTCAGTTCAGTTCAGTTCAGTCGCTCAGTCGTGTCCAACTTTGCGACCCCATGAATTGCAGCACGCCAGGCCTCCCTGTCCATCACCAACTCCTGGAGTTCACTCAGACTCACGTCCATCGAGTCAGTGATGCCATCCAGCCATCTCATCCTCTGTCGTCCCCTTCTCCTCCTGCCCCCAATCCCTCCCAGCATCAGGGTCTTTTCCAATGAGTCAACTCTTCGCATGAGGTGGCCAAAGTATTGGAATTAGTAATTTGTTTATCTTTTCTATTTTTTCCCAATATTTAATCATCTGCAGTGATACATGAGGATTTTGTAACTGTTCTTTTCACAAAAATTGTCAGGTATTTCTTTGTGATTGCTTTTTCTCCTTGAAAATGTCTTGAGGAAACCTCTGTGAATTAGTTTAAAAATAATTTATTCTTCTTAATAGCCAAATATGTCATAGTGTAAAAATACAAATAATGGTCACTCAGTGTGTCTTTTTTTTTTTTTTAATAGCTCTAAAAGGATCATCTCTGGACCTTTCTGTGATAGATATATAAGGGGCTTACTTTAATGAGAGAGATTTTCAGAAGTCAATGTGCTGTGCTTAGTTGCTTGGTCATGTCTGACTCTTTCGACCCCATGTAGCTTGCCAGGCTCCTCTGTCCATGGGGATTCTCAAGGCAAGAATACTCCACTGGGTTGCCAGGCCCTCCTGCATGGGATCTTCCCAACCCAGGGACTGAACCCAGGTCTCTCTCACTGCAGGCAGATTCTTTACCTTCTGAGCCACCAGGGAAGCCCTTATGTATCAGAAGTGGATACATAAGTAGTATAATTACCATATACGCATATTTTTTAGATATTTCCAGATAGCTTTTATAAAACACTGTGAGAAGTTCCATTTAACATGGAAATATTAAATGACAAGGCAGTATATACTGCTTTCCCATAATGGGAAATAAGGGATATTAAAAAGCATCTCCCATTCCTTGTTTGATTTAATTGTATTTTTACTGAACACCTAGATGCCAGCCTCGAAAACAATATATTACTTCACTTAGGATCACCAGAAATAAGAATTAAAAATTGCTGGGTTCAAGAACTGTCCACATAGTTTTAACTACATTCAGATATGTCTGCCAGAAGAGCATTTACACATCATCTCTTTCATGTGGGATGGTTGGTTGGTTGACTGGTTGGTCATTTTCAGTCTACTTCTCCAGTCCACAGTATCACTGTCACCATGTCTCTATTATTTACTGGAGTTTGCTATATTCTTCAAGTGTATAGGGCAGAAATAAGATTAAAAACCAGTGCTGCAGGCATTTATCTACTCAACCAAACTCACGGGCAGTTTACTGTCTGATATAAGAGCTACATTTCTGTCCCAGAAATCAGAAGGCTTGCTTTTCTGCATTCATATCCCATTCATATTGCATTATTTTAGAAATGTTTATGAAATTTAACTAACCAGGCTTCTTGAAATAAACTAACTTTAAAACAACTTGATAAATGCAGCCCAAGCATGAATGTATCATTTAAAATACACATAATAGATTCTATAAGGTGTCTTAAATTGAAGTTAGATAGCAGCAAGCCCAGAATTCAATAAAGAAACTTTGTAGACTCAACATAACTTACATATTGCTCTTTGTCTGATCATATCATATAAAGCTATTTTGGATTTATTTTTAACTGACACAGAGGAGAAAATTCTTTATTAATTGAGGAAAGAAATCTTTGAATAGGAATAGCATTGACTTTTAAATTATTGGCCTTATCTTGCTCTTTTATGTATGCTCAGAATAGTGACAGCATTTTCAACAATGTTCCCAAAGCCATTTAGCTTACAAAGTGGAATTATTGTGATACGGTACACTTAATGCATTTCTTCTTCATAGCATCTTATTTCATAAAAATCAATTGGATTTTATGCCTTGCATAGAAGGCCCTTCTTGCACAATGAAGGCAGAGTTATTATGGGTAAGCTGGCCAGATATCATCAAATGCACTAGAACCTTTCTATAGTATTTATTGTTGTACAGAATGCAGTGTAAGGCACTCCACTACCGTACAATAAGTAGCAGTTTCTCTAGCGCAGCCATTGTAGGAACTCTTTATAGGAAGCTATTAATATCACAAAGGTAGGCAAGGAAGTCTTGAAGTTTTTCCAGAGAGAAGATATACTGAAGTAACAATAAAGCCACCCTAATGCAGCTTTACACATGCAATGTACCTAGCAGTGTCTAGCCCGTGGTAGGCATTCGAAAGATACTTGCTGAATAAATGAAGGCAGTTTTCTAAAATAACATATGCAATGATGACACAAAGGTAAGACACCAACAGACACAGACAAGGGATTCAAGTTCTACTGAGGTTGGTAAGGAAATAATACTGTATTCTTTTTAACAGACAAATAATCAGAGCTAAGAGAAACAGGAACATATTTCAAATTGGAGGGACAAACGTCCATGCCCTTGGGAGCCCAGCTGCCAACGTGGTTTCAGATTAAAATTCCATCTGGTTCTTCCGAAAAGCTTATTTCCTTCCATTCTTAAGAGGCTTAATAACCTTCTGACTCTCTTCAGCTCTTGTAAAGAAGCAGTCTATGTGCCTGCTTGCTCACCAAATAAAGGTAACTAAGAACAGCAACAGTGTGTTCTTGACCATTTCTTGAATAAAAGAATCCAAGAAAATGTTTTTTTGTTTTTTCATTTTTTGCAGTTTAAGATCCCACATGCCAAACAAGTAAAAATAAATAAATAAATTGGGCCAAGATATTTTTAAAAATACTATTTTTGTAAAATACAATTTTTGAAGATTACTCTCCATTTGCAGTTATAAACATTGGCTGTTTCCTCATGCTGTCCGATACACCCTTGAATCTCTGGCATCTGATAGTTTGTGCCTTTTGCTCGCCTAGCCCTGTTTTACTGCCTCAGCCCTTCTCCCATGCCTGCTGGTAACCCCTAGCGTGTTCTCTGCCTGCGAGTTAGATTCTTTTTTCTTGTATCCACCAGATTGTTGTATTTTTGAGAAACAGCCTTCAACTTCCCATCTCCCATTTTTAATGGGTCTGGACTGCAAGCATTCTTCAGGTCTATCCCTACGGTATAAATTCCAAACGTGGAGTTTTAACAAAGCCCCAGAACATGCTAATTTCTTTTATAGAAGTAGATGTAATGTTTTAAAGGTATTTCTGCCAACATTGCGACCAAAAATAAATAACAGCATATATGTGATACAGAGCCTTTAAGATAAAAAATAAAATGCTCAGCATTTATTATTTGTAGACTTTTGGATCGCAGCCATTCTGACTGGTGTGAAATGGTACCTCATAGTGGTTTTGATTTGCATTTCTCTGATAATGAGTGATGTTGAGCATCTTTTCATGTGTTTGTTAGCCCTCTGTATGTCTTCTTTGGAGAAATGTCTATTTAGTTCTTTGGCCCATTTTTTGATTGGGTCATTTATTTTTCTGGAGTTGAGCTGTAGGAGTTGCTTGTATATTTTTGAGATTAGCTGTTTGTCAGTTTTGATATTTGACAAAACTAATACAATTATGTAAAGTTTAAAAATAAAATAAAATTAAAAAAATAAAAATAAATTAGCATGGACTTCCAGATAAAGATGAAAAATAAATAAATAAATAAAATGCTCAAAACATTTCACCCTTTTTTATGGCGTTCATAATATAGACATCTTTCCCAGCTTCTTCTCTTTGTTTTTATTAATTTTCTTTAAGATTCCATAAATGCAGATAAATATGGCTTCACATCAACACAGAAGTAGAATCACATGTGTTATGCTTTTCTTATTGTGTTTTTCTCCTTTTTTCCCCCACTTATTTCCTCCTTGTTTTCCTTCCCCATAAGTTGTAGGATATTAACTACTTCTTATGCACACTTTCATGCTGTTTTCGTATCATACAATCATGTATGCATATACATGTGCATATACATACATGCTAAATTGCTTCTGTCGTGTCCAGCTCTTTGCGACCCCATGGACTGTAGCCCACCAGCTACAATCCTCTGACCAGGGATTCTCCAGGCGAGAATACTGGAGTGGGTTGTCATGCCCTCCTGCAGCGGTTCTTCCTGACAGAGATCGAACCCGCGTGGCTTAGGTCTCCTGCACTGGCAGACAGGCTCCTTACTGCTAGCATCACCTGGGAAGCCCCATATACATATAATGTAAACATATATGAGGTTGATCATGGTTTCCTTCAGAAATGGGATATGGTTTACACACTTTCCTCCATCTTGCTTTCTCTTCTGAAAAACACATCATGAGGTCATTTCAGATCAGCTCATGTGGTCCTGTGTCATTCGATGGCATGCTCCACCATGACTTAGCGTGTATCCAGTGTTTTGTGAAGATTAATTCACAGTTCATTTCTTCCTGGATACATCCAAACACATGTTTTTCCCCCCTCAATGGCATGGAATCCCAGGAGCAGGATTGTCAAAACCAGATAGATAGGAAGGACAGAAACAGATTTGCGTAGTGTTTAAACTGCTGCGCAAAATGATAAAACATTCCACATTTCCGTCACTGACTCTCTACTCATATCATCGAGTCAGAGATAGTTATTGGTCTTTTATTTTTCTTCAAGTAATGAATATTAGCCCTATCACATTATCAAATTTCCCTGAATACTAGTGAGGTCAATTTTCTTATAATTGCAAGCTGTTTGGTTTGGTCTCCCATAAATTGCTATTTCATATTCCTTCTCTCTTGGGGTTTACAAATACAATTTTGTAATAAATTTTCGAGAGATGCCTAAATGCAGAATTTTTTTTATTGACATATACTTGATTTACTGTGGAGGAGGGCATGGCCACTCACTTCAGTGTTCTTGCCTGGAGAATTCCCATAGACAGAGGAGCCTGGTGGGCTACAGTCCATGGGGTCACAAAGAGTTGGACTTGACTGAGTGACTAAGCACACACACACACATACTTGATTTACACTATTGTGTTAGTTTTAGGTGGGTAGTATAGTGATTTTTTTTCTGATTATATTCCATTATAGGTTGTTACAAGATACTGAATGTAATTCCCTGGGCTATACAGTAAATCCTTGTTGCTTTTCTATTTTGTGTATTGCAGTTTATATCTGTTAGTCCTATATTTCTAATTTGTTTCTCCCCCTCCTTCACCCTTTGGTAAACCATAAATTTGTTTTCTATGTCTGTGAGTCTGCTTCTATTTTGCATACAGATTCTTTGTATCATTTTGAGATTCCATGTGTGACATCAGATTGTATTTGTCTTTCTCTGACTTAACTTCAGTAAGCACGATATTCTCTAGGTTCATCAGTATTGCTGAGCATGGCAATGTCTCCTTCTTTTTTGACATCTGAGTGGTCCACTGTGTGGTGTGCAGCACATCTTCTGAAGCCGCTTATCTAGGGGTGAGCACTTGCGTTGCTTCCAGGCCACGGGTATTGTAAACAGCGCTGCTGTGATGCGCATGCGTGTGTCTTTTTGAATCGCTCTTCTCCTTGTTTCTGGGTGTATAGCCAGCAGTGGGATTGCTGGATCGTATGGTACGATGGTATCCTTGCATTTGTCTTATACATTCAAGTATTTACCAAACTCTATTATTTATTGCTTGTATATCATATCTTTATGTAATTTTATATGGTCTATGATGTATAGACACATCTTTAATTTCATAATTTCCTGTTTTCTTCATTTGAGTGAAAAGTTTTTCCTTCTCTTTTCCCATACTTCCCAGACTAAAATAGTTTCCATATGTTTTTTTATAAGGTTTTATTGTTTTCCTCTTTATATTTCAGTTTTTGCCCAGATGGAATTTACTTTTTGTATGCTCTAAAATGGAGAACTTAACTTATTTTATTGGCTTCCAGATAGATAATTAGTTGAGCAACAACCACTCTTTTTACTCTGAATTGAAATGTCATTATATCTTGTATTAAGTTTTCATATACATTTGGATCTTTTTCTGGATTCACTATTCTGCTCTATCATGTGCTGAACTATACCTATAGCAATATCATAGAAACTGGAGTTGAATGTTTTATGTCATGAAATTATTTTATAGGACAAGTCTCTATTACTTTCTTTTGTAATTTTTCTGATTATCTTAAAATGGCATTTCTTTCATGTAAGTTTTACATTGACATCTATCAAGTTGAAAAAAATCTTGAGATTCTATTTAGTAATTTGTCTATTTTATTTTCTATGACAGCAAGTGTTTTCCATCCAGTTAAATAACCTTTCCTTTGTAGACATATCATTTGCATGTGTGCGTGCTAAGTAGCTTCACTTCAGTCAGTTCAGTCGCTCAGTCATGTCCGACTCTTTGTGACCCCATGAATCGCAGCACGCCAGGCCTCCCTGTCCATCACCAACTCCCGGAGTTCACTCAGACTCACGTCCATCCAGTTGGTGATGCCATCCAGCCATCTCATCCTCTGTTGTCCCCTTCTCCTCCTGCCCCCAATCTCTCCCAGCATCAGAGTCTTTTCCAATGAGTCAACTCTTCGCATGAGGTGGCCAAAGTACTGGAGTTTCAGCTTTAGCATCATTCTTTCCAAAGAACACCCAGGACTGATCTCTTTCAGAATGGACTGGTTGGATCTCCTTAGAGTCCAAGGGACTCTCAAGAGTCTTTTCCAACACCACAGTTCAAAAGCATCAATTCTTCAGCGCTCAGCTTTCTTCACAGTCCAACTCTCACATCCATACATAACCACTGGAAAAACCATAGCCTTGACTAGATGGACCTTTGTTGGCAAAGTGATGTCTCTGCTTTTGAATATGCTATCTAGGTTCAGTTGTGTCTAATTCTTTGGGATGCTATGGACTGTAGCCCACCAGGCTCCTCTGTCCATGAGATTTTCCAGCAAAAATACTTCAGTGGGTTGTCATGCCCTCCTGAGACATACTGTTTATATTCCACATATGTCCTTCAGTAATATTTCTTTACTTTTTTTCTATAGATACTTTTCCTTTCTTTTTAATTCCTAAGAATTTTGTAATTTTTTTTCATAGTATTGTTAATAAAACCGTCTAGCTATATCTATTTCCAACTTATTTTTAGCATAGAAAAAGCATCTAATTTTGTGTTTTGTATTTTATGCAAGCAGTGTATCACATACTTTTATTAATTCTAGTGAATTTTTTAAATCAGTAATAAGATTTATTTCTACTTTTTCTAGTACATAACTTTATTGTCTTAATGTTTTATTTAGCTTTTCCAGACTGATGAATAATAATAAAAATGGCAGATATGTTTGCCACATTCCTGCTATTAATGGTAATAATTTTTGCTGCTTAGAAAAATGCTGATTTTTGTTTTTAATAAATCACCTTTATTATCTTTTAAAATTTAATTGTTTATTTTTAACTTTTTTATTGAATGATTCTTTAAATTCTGTAGTGCTTTACAAATTTCAAAACTTTCACACACGTGATATCATATATTCCACAATAATCTTTTTTACTCTACCCCTGTATTCCCCTCCCACCACATTCCCTCTCTCCAGTGTTCAGTTCAGTTCAGTTACTCAGTTGCATAGGAATCTTTGCGACCCCGTGGACTGCAGCACACCAGGCCTCCCTGTCCATCACCAACTCCTGGAGTTTACTCAAACTCATGTCCATTGCGTCGGTGATGCCATCCAACCATCTCATCCTCTGTTGTCCCCTTCTCCTCCTGCCTTCAATCTTTCCCAGCATCAGGATCTTTTCCAATGAATCAGTTCTTTGCATCAGGTGACCAAAGTATTGGAGTTTCAGCTTCAGCATCAGTCCTTCCAATGAACATTCAGGACTGATTTCTTTTAGGATGGACTGGTTGGATCTCCTTGCAGTTCAAGGGTCTCTTAAGGGTCTTCTCCAACACCACAATTCAAAAGCATCAATTCTTCAGCGCTCAACTTTCTTTATGGTCCGGCGCTCACATCTGTATAAGACTACTGGAAAAACCATAGCTTTGACTAGATGGACCTTTGTCAGAAAAGTCATATCTCTGGTTTTTAATATGCTGTCTAGGTTAGTTATAGCTTTTCTTACAAGGAGCAAGTGTCTTTTAATTTCATGGCTGCAGTCACCATTTTGGAGCCCAAGAAAATAAAGCCCATCACTGTTTCTATTGTTTCACCATCTATTTGCCATGAAGTGATGGGACCAGATGCCATGATCTTCATTGTTTGAATGTTGAGTTTTAAGCCAACTTTTTCGTTCTCCTCTTTCACTTTTATCAAGAGGCTCTTCACTTTCTCCACTTTCTAGTTTGTTCTGTGTATCTGAGAGTCCACTTCTTTTGTTTTGTTCACTAGTTTGTTTTATTTCTTAAATTCCACATATAAGCTGTATCATACAGCGGCAAGAATGGACATCCTGGTCTTGTTCCTGATCTTTTGAAGTATAGTTGATTTAAAACACTGTTTTAGTTTAAGATGTACAGCAAAGTGATTTAGTTATTTTTTTGCATTATATTGCATTGTATGTTAGTATAAGACCTTGTTCTAACTTATACTAACTTATATAGTTCGCTGTGCTATACAGTAAATCCTTGCTGCTTAACTGTTTGTGTAATTAGTACCTGTTAACCCCACACTCTTAATTTTTCCCTTCCCCACTCTGTTCCCCTTTGGTAACCATAAGTTTGCTTTCTGTCTGTGAGCCTGTTTCTGTTTTGTATATAGATTCATTTGTGTTATTTTTAGATTCTATGTGTAAGTGACATCATATAGTATTTGTGTTTGTCTGACTTCACTAAGTATAATGTTCTCTAGGTTCATTGATATTGCCGCAAATGACAGTATTTCATGCTTTTATTATGCCTGTGTGGTATTGTGAGAATCCATTGTCCGTGGCATATGGCACATCTTCTGAAGCCACTTGTCTTCTGATGAGCACTTGGGCTGTCTCCATGCCCTGGGTTTTGTAAATAGTGATGCTATAATCTTTGGGGTGCATGTGTCTTTTCGAATTGCTATTCTCATTTTTTCTGAATATATACCCAAGAGTGGGATTGGTAGATCATATGGTAGTTCTTTTTTTTTTTTCCCGAGGAAACTTCGTAGAGTTTTCCACAGTGGTTGTACCAATTTACATTCCTACCAGCAGTGTAAAGGGTTCCTTTTTCTCTACACTCACTCTAGTATTTGTTATGACTTTGTAGTTTTTTCTTTTTTTAAGAGAACGATTCTGACCAGTGTGAGGTGATACCTTATTGTAGATTTTAGTTTGTATTTCTCTAATAATTAGTGATATTGAGCATCTTTTCATGTGCTTGTTGGTAATCTGTGTCTTCCTTGGACAAATGTCTATTTAGGTCTTCTTTCCAACTTTTGATTGAATTATTTGCTTTTTCAATATTAAATTGAATTAGATGCTTGTGTATTTTGGATATTAGCCCCTTTTCAGTCACATTCTTTGCAAATATTTTTTCCCATTCTGTAAATTGTCTTTTGTTTTGTTGATAATTTCTTTTGCTATGCAAAAGCTTTTATGTCTGATTGGCCCGTTTGTTTGTTTTGCTTTCTTTTTTTTTTCCTTTGCCTTGAGAAGCTAATCTAAGAAAACATTGCTATGATTCATGTCAAAGAATGTTTGCCTATGTTCTCTTGTAGGGGTTTTATGGTGTTGTGTCTTGTATTTAGATCTTCAAACTACAGTAAGTTTTGTACTGTAAGTTTTGGTGTGAGAATGTGTTCTGACTTCATTGATTTACATGTAGCTATCCAGCTTTCCCAACACCAGTTGTTGACTAGACTGTCTTTTTTCCACTGTGTAGTCTTGCTATATTTATTGTAAATTAACTGATGGTAGGTGCATTGGTTTGTTTCTGTATTCCCTGTTCCATTGATTCCCCAGTTGATTTTGTGGCAATGCCATGCTGTTTTGATTACTGTAGGTTTATAGTATGTTTGAAGTCTGAATGGATTATGCCTCTAGCTTTTTCTTTTTCCTCAGGACTGCTTTGGCAATTCTAGGCCTTTTTTAGTTCCATATAAAATTTATGACTGTGTTTTCTAGTTCTGTGAAAGATATGGGTATTTTGATAGGAATTACAATAAATCTGTGGATTGCTTTCAGTAGTATGAACATTTTAACCAGATTAATTTCCAGTCTGAGAACATGGGATATCTTTTCATTTCTTTAAATCACATTCAGTTTTCTTTATCAATGTTATATCGTTTTTAGCATGTAAGTCTTTCTGATTCTTGGTTGAGTTTCTTCCTAGGTTTATTTTTGTGCTATTATAAACAAGATTGATGTTTTACTTTCTCTTTTGAATATTTCATATTGGTGTAAAAAAATGCAACAGATTTCTGTTTATTCTACTTGTACATTATACTTTATGGAATTTGTTTATTAGATTCGATAGGTTTGTATGGAGATTTTAGGATTCTCTCTCTATCTATATATCTAGATATTTGTATCTAGATAAAAATTTAGATTCTCTAAAAATTTAGATCTTAGATTTAAATTTAGATCTTAGATCTAAAATTTAGATTTTGGATCTAAAAATTTAGATTTAGATTCTCTCAATCTCATGCTATCTACAAATAGTGATAATTTTACCTCTTTCCTTCCCATTCAGATACCTTTCTTCCTTTCATCTGATTGCTATGCTAGGACTACCAACACTATTTTGAATAGAAGTGCTGAGAGTAGGAATTGTCTCATTCCTGAATTTAGCAGGAATGGTTTCAGCTTTTCATCATGGATTGTTATGTTGGCTATGGGTTTGTTGTAAATGCTTTTATTATGTTCAGATATGTTCCCCCTTTATCCACTTTATTGAGAAATTTTTACAAAATCATGAATGGTTATTGAATTTTGTCAAACGTTTTTCTCTGTGTCTAATTGAGGTGATCATTCAATTTTTGTCTTTCTTTTTACTAATAGGGTGTATCACATACCGATTCACCATATGACTGATCTGCATATGTTGAGCTGTCCTTAGACCATAGAATGGATCCAGCTTGATTGTGGCATATGGTCCTTTTTATGTCTTCTTGGACTTGGTTTGCTAACGTTTTGTTGAGGAATTTTGCATCTATATTCATCATAGATATTGGCCTGTAATTTTCTTTCCTTTTTTTTTTTTTTTTGTATGTCTTTGCTTTGGGATCAAGGTAATGTTGCCTTCATAGGAAGAACTTAGGAGTGTTTGCTCCTCTTCCTTATCTTGGAATAGTCTGAGAAGGCTAGGTGTAAGTGTTTCTTTGTGTGTTTGGTATACTTCTCCAGGGAAGCCATCCAGTATTGCACTTTTTTTGCAGGGGCGTTTCTCATTACAGATTCTATTTCACTTCTAGTGATCAGTTTGTTCAAATTATTTCTTAGATCATTTTTTACAGGCTGTATGTCTAGAAATTTCCCCATTTCTTAGTTATCCAATTTGTTGGCACATAACTGTTCTAGTTTTCTCTTATGTTTTTTATATTTATGTGGTTTCAGTTATTTCTCCTCTTTCACTTTTGAATTTGTGTGGGTCCTCTTTCTTTTCTTCTTGATTATTCTGGCTAGAGCATTTGGATTTTATTTATCTTTTCAAAAAATCAGCTCTTGGTTTTATTGATCTTTTCTGTTGTTTCTTTTAATCTCTGTTTTGCTTTTTCTCTGATCTTTAATATCTTCTTCCTTCTGCTGATTGAGTTTTGTTTGTTCTTTTATTACTTTTGTATGTGGTATTTTTGGTTGTTTACCTGAAGTTTTTCTTGCTTTTTGAGAAATACCTGTATCACTATAAATTTTCCTCTTAAACTGTTTACTGTACCCCAGACATTTTGTATGATATCATTGTAATTTTAGTTTGTCTTGAAATACTTCCTGATTTCTTCTTTGATTTTATTTTGTCCCATTGGTGTTTTAGTAGCATGCTGTTTATCCTCCATATGTTTGTTATTTTCCCATTTTTCTTTTTGTGGTTGATTTCTAGTTTCGTACCATTGTAGTAAAACAAACAAACAAAAGAAGTTGCTTGAAATAATTTATGTCATCATAAATTTGTTGAGGTGCATTTCATGACTTAGTGTTTGATCTTGAAAATAATTTGTATTCTGATTTTATTGGATGTGATGTCCTATATCTATCAATTAAGTCCAACTGGTTTATTGTGTCATTGCTGATCCATCCATTGATGTCAGTGGGATGTTAAAGTCTCCTCTTGTTATAGTTTTATTGTTCATTTTTCCCTTTATGTCTTTTAGTATTTGTTCCATATATCTAAGTACTCCTGCACTGGATGTATATATGTTATGGAATGTACTATCCTCATCTCATATAAATCCCTTCATCATTATATCATGTCTTTCTTGATGGCTTTTGTTTTAAAGTCTATTTTATCTGATAGAAGTAATGCTACCCCTGCTTTGTTATACTTTCTGTTTCCACAAAGTATCTCTTTCCATGCCTCACTTTCAGCTTAAGTGTGTATTTTGCCCAGATGTGAATGGGAATCTCTTACAGGCAGCATATTATAGATTCCTTTTTGTCAGTCCACTCTGACTGCTTTGATCAGAGCATTTAGTCCATTGACATTTAATGTAATTATAGATAGGCATGTAATTTTTGCCTCTTTAATCCGTGTTTTCCAGTTTTCTTGTAGTTCTTCATTTCTTATTCTTGTTGTTTTCCCTTGTGTGGTTTGATGGTTTTCCTGTCTAGTATACTTGAGTTGCTTTCTTTTTAGTTTTTAAAAATCTGTTGTGTATTTTTGATTTTTGGTCACCATGGATTTCAGTAGGTTGACTCATAACTATATCTACCTTCTTTAAACTGATAGTCATTCAAGTTGAAACACATTATAAAAGATCTACAATTTTATATGTTCTTCTGCCACGTATTATGACTTTGTCCTGTTCTACATCTTCATGCTCATCGTCTAACTATTAATTGTAGACATAATTGCTTTTATAATTTTTTGGCTTTTTAATATGCTTACCGGCTTATTTAAGTGCTCTTCAATTCCTTTACATATTTCCCTTGCCTACTGTGATTTTCCCTTTCCTATGGATTCTTCTTTGCTATTTAAAGAAGGCCCTTCATTATTTATTTTAGGGTAAATGTAATACAGCTGAACACTTTTAGGTTTTGCTTATCTGAGAAATTCTTTCTCTCTCCATCTGCTTTAATGATAGTCTTACTGGATAGAGTATTCTAGGTTTCAGTTTTTCCCTGTCAGGACTTTGAATATATCATGATATTCCATTCTGGCCTGAAAAGTTTCTGCAGAGAAATCAGCTGATAGCCTTGTGGGGGCTCCCTTGTAACGGACTGACTATTCTTCTTTTGCTGCCTTTAGAACTATATATTCTTAACTTTTGCCATTTTAATTATGGTATGTGTTGAAGTAGGTCTTCTTGGGTACATCTTGTTTGGGATTCTCTGTGGTTCCTGTACCTTGATATATGTTTCCTTCTTTAGGTTTAGGAAGTTTTCAGTCATAATTTATTCAAATACATGTTTGATCCATTTATCTTTCTTTTCTCCTTCTGGAATTTATAATATACCTAGGCTGGCACACGATATTATCCTATAGACCTCATATGTTACTTTCTTCCTTTATATTTTCATCTGTCTTTTTCTCTGCTGTTCTGATGGGGTGATTTCCATTATTTTATCTTCCAGATCACTTATTTCTTCTTCTGTGAAAAGTGAAAGTGAAAATCACTCAGTCGTGTACAACTGTTTGCAATCCCAAGGACTATACATTCCATGATGCTAAAGCTGAAACTCCAGTCCTTTGGCCACCTCACGCGAAGAGTTGACTCATTGGAAAAGACTCTGATGCTGGGAGAGATTGAGGGCAGGAGAAGAAGGGGACGACAGAGGATGAGATGGCAAGATGGCATCACTGACTTGATGGACGTGAGTCTGGGTGAACTCCGGGAGTTGGTGATGGACAGGCAGGCCTGGCGTGCTGCGATTCATGGGGTCGAAAAGAGTCGGACACAACTAAGTGGCTGAACTGAACTCACTGATACATTCCATGGAATTCCCCAGTCCAGAATAATGGAGTGAATAGCCGTTCCCTTCTTCAGAGGATCTTCCCAACCCAGGGATTGAACCCAGGCCTCCCACATTGCGGGCGGATTCCTTACCAGCTGAGCCACCAGGGAAGCCCTCGTCTTCTGTGGTAGTCTGCTATTTATTGCTTCTAGATAGGTTTTTATCTCAGCAATTCAACTATCTACTCTTGATTGATCATCTTTAGTTTCTGGTTCCTTGTTATAGGGTTCTGCATTTCTATTGATAATTTTTCTTAATTCAGTTAACATTTTTTTTACCACAGTTTTGAATTTGGAAGTCTAGTAGACTAGTGATTTCTGTTTCATTATTTGTTCTTTTAGGGAATTTCTCTTGTTCTCTTAGCTGTGAGTGGTTCCTCTCCATTTCCATTTTACTTAGCTGTCTAGGCCTCTATAAATTTAGAAGATCATTATCTGCTGTGGTCTTGAAGGCCATGTTTTTATGTAGGAGTACCCCTGTGTAGGGGGCTGTGTGGTCTTGAAGGCCATGTTTTTATGTAGGAGCACCCCTGTGTAGGGGGCTGTGTGGTCTTGAAGGCCATGCTTTTATGTAGGAGCACCCCTGTGTAGGGGGGCTGTGTGGTCTTGAAGGCCATGTTTTTATGAAGGAGTACCCCTGTGTAGGGGGCTGTGTGGTCTTGAAGGCCATGTTTTTATGTAGGAGCACCCCTGTGTAGGGGGCTGTGTGGCCTTGAAGGCCATGTTTTTATGTAGGAGCACCCCTGTGTAGGGGCTGTGTAGGTGGCGCTTAGAAGATCATTATCTGCTGTGGTCTTGAAGGCCATGTTTTTTTGTAGGAGCACCCCTGTGTAGGGGGCTGTGTGGCCTTGAAGGACATGTTTTTATGTAGGAGCACCCCTGTGTAGGGGGCTGTGTGGTCTTGAAGGCCATGTTTTTATGTAGGAGCACCCCTGTGTAGGGGGCTGTGTGGCCTTGAAGGCCATGTTTTTATGTAGGAGCACCCCTGTGTAGGGGCTGTGTAGGTGGCGCTTAGAAGATCATTATCTGCTGTGGTCTTGAAGGCCATGTTTTTATGTAGGAGCACCCCTGTGTAGGGGGCTGTGTGGCCTTGAAGGCCATGTTTTTATGTAGGAACACCCCTGTGTAGGGGGCTGTGTAGGTGGCGCTTAGAGATCATTATCTGCTGTGGTCTTGAAGGCCATGTTTTTATGTAGGAGCACCCCTGTGTAGGGGGCTGTGTGGTCTTGAAGGCCATGCTTTTATGTAGGAGCACCCCTGTGTAGGGGGCTGTGTGGTCTTGAAGGCCATGCTTTTATGTAGGAGCACCCCTGTGTAGGGGGCTGTGTGGCCTTGAAGGCCATGTTTTTATGTAGGAGCACCCCTGTGTAGGGGCTGTGTAGGTGGCGCTTAGAAGATCATTATCTGCTGTGGTCTTGAAGGCCATGTTTTTATGTAGGAGCACCCCTGTGTAGGGGGCTGTGTGGCCTTGAAGGCCATGTTTTTATGTAGGAACACCCCTGTGTAGGGGGCTGTGTAGGTGGCGCTTAGAGATCATTATCTGCTGTGGTCTTGAAGGCCATGTTTTTATGTAGGAGCACCCCTGTGTAGGGGGCTGTGTGGTCTTGAAGGCCATGCTTTTATGTAGGAGCACCCCTGTGTAGGGGGCTGTGTGGTCTTGAAGGCCATGCTTTTATGTAGGAGCACCCCTATGTAGGGGGCTGTGTGGTCTTGAAGGCCATGTTTTTATGTAGGAGCACCCCTGTGTAGGGGGCTGTGTGGCCTTGAAGGCCATGTTTTTATGTAGGAACACCCCTGTGTAGGGGGCTGTGTAGGTGGCGCTTAGAGATCATTATCTGCTGTGGTCTTGAAGGCCATGTTTTTATGTAGGAGCACCCCTGTGTAGGGGGCTGTGTGGTCTTGAAGGCCATGTTTTTATGTAGGAGCACCCCTGTGTAGGGGGCTGTGTGGTCTTGAAGGCCATGCTTTTATGTAGGAGCACCCCTATGTAGGGGGCTGTGTGGTCTTGAAGGCCATGTTTTTATGTAGGAACACCCCTGTGTAGGGGGCTGTGTAGGTGGCGCTTAGAGATCATTATCTGCTGTGGTCTTGAAGGCCATGTTTTTATGTAGGAGCACCCCTGTGTAGGGGGCTGTGTGGTCTTGAAGGCCATGCTTTTATGTAGGAGCACCCCTGTGTAGGGGGCTGTGTGGCCTTGAAGGCCATGTTTTTATGTAGGAGCACCCCTGTGTAGGGGCTGTGTAGGTGGCGCTTAGAAGATCATTATCTGCTGTGGTCTTGAAGGCCATGTTTTTATGTAGGAGCACCCCTGTGTAGGGGGCTGTGTGGCCTTGAAGGCCATGTTTTTATGTAGGAACACCCCTGTGTAGGGGGCTGTGTAGGTGGCGCTTAGAGATCATTATCTGCTGTGGTCTTGAAGGCCATGTTTTTATGTAGGAGCACCCCTGTGTAGGGGGCTGTGTGGTCTTGAAGGCCATGCTTTTATGTAGGAGCACCCCTGTGTAGGGGGCTGTGTGGTCTTGAAGGCCATGCTTTTATGTAGGAGCACCCCTATGTAGGGGGCTGTGTGGTCTTGAAGGCCATGTTTTTATGTAGGAACACCCCTGTGTAGGGGGCTGTGTAGGTGGCACTTAGAGATCATTATCTGCTGTGGTCTTGAAGGCCATGTTTTTATGTAGGAGCACCCCTGTGTAGGGGGCTGTGTGGTCTTGAAGGCCATGCTTTTATGTAGGAGCACCCCTGTGTAGGGGGCTGTGTGGTCTTGAAGGCCATGCTTTTATGTAGGAGCACCCCTCTGTAGGGGGCTGTATAGGTGGCGCAGTGGTGAAGAGTCCACTGCCAATGTCAGAGACGCAGGAGACGTGGGTTCAACACCTGGGTTGGGAAGATTCCCTGAAGGAGCAAATGGCAACCCACCCCAGAATAGTTGCCTGGCTACTCCCATGGACAGAGGAGCCTAGCTGGCTACAGTTCACGGGGCCGCAAAGAATTGACCGTGACAGCACGCATGCGTGCATCCCTGTGCGGACAGTGTGGGTCCAGTGCTTTCTGGTGTGAGGGCTGGTTTTGGTGTCAGTGATGGCCATGGCTACCTTCAGGGTGTGCTGGCCACTATCCCCTTGATAGGGATATGGTTGGTGTAGTAACTACAGTCTGTGCTGGACATCAGGCAGGGCTTCTTCTACTCTGTCTCAGCCTTGTCAAGGATGGGCTCTACTTCTCAGTTTTTGGCATACGAACCCTGAGAGTTGGATTTAGCCAGGCTCCTCTGCCTTTGAGTGTGTGCCCTGCCCCCAAAAAGGTGATTGCTGAAGTAAGCCGGGCCCATACAGTCACAGAGGACCATGTGCCACCTGTGTAGGGATCTGCCACTTCTGCTCAGAAGCAGCCCAAGAATGCACTCCTTTCTCTGTTGTATTCATCCCAGATCTAGCATGAGGCCATGCTGTGGAGGAGGCTGTGGCTGGGAGTCAAAGTACTATGGCTGCAAGAATTGAGGCTGCTGAACTGCCACCTGAGATCTGGGCGGCCTCTTTGGCAGACTTCTCCTACGGCCTGTCTCTCCTAGATCTAATGCTAGGCTATGATGTGGAGAGGGTAGAGCTAGGATTCATTGCTAAAACATCAGCCGTTGCACACTCCTAAGTGCACTGACAATGGTGATCACCACCCCATCTGGACTACACCTGGAGTCCTTTGGGCTGTCTCTCTGTAGCTAGAATGAGTCCTGTTCCAGGCCCTGCTTGCCTGGGCTTGAGCACTTAGCTGCTATACACGTTTGTAGCATCACTCCTCGTGCATACTGACAATTTCTTTCACGGCTACCCTCACCACCCCTTGCAGGTTCTAACAATGGCTTCTGTAGCTTTACCTCTGTCATTCCCTGGGCACCCTGGTGTCTGCACAGGTGGATCAAGTCTCTGCCCAGATCTTGCAATAGGTTATGCTGTGGAGTTAGTAGGGCTGGGATGTTCACCTCTTCAGACTGGGGAGTGCAGGGAAGTGACATCACCAGTGCAAGGCTCTATCCACCCCGATTGTCAGCAAATCAGCATAAGTACCCTCCTTAGGAGTAGAGTCTAGGTTTCTCCAGCCCTTCTGTCTCAGAGCATTTTCCAACAGGTCAGGGGCCCACCTCCTCCATGCAGGACCCCAGGACTGAGGTGCTCAGTTGTGGTTCAACTTGCTCACACCCCAGGGTGAGAGTCCACCCATGCAGACCTTCTCCTCCCATTGAGGAGACCAGGTCCCTCCTAGGGACATAGATCATGCTTTGATGCCTTTGGTTTTTTTTATCCTACCCAGTTACATAGAGTTCTTTCTTGGAGCTTTGATTATATAGCAGTCCTGCCAGTTTCCAGTTACTTTCATGAGAATTGTTACACATATAGATGTATTTTTAATGTGTTTGTGGGAGGAGGTAAGTTCTACATCCTCCTACTCTTCCATCTTAATCCAGGTTTTATGATCTTTATTATCTTTAAGTGAGTTTCTTCTGTTACTATTTAACCTAATGATTTTCTTACTGACTGGCAAATTTAAGCAAATTATTTTCCTCTTCTGTGATTATGTTGTTTCTTTAATTCCTTTGTGTAGTGGATTATGCCATTAGATTCTTGATACTTAATCACCCTTGTATTCCTGGAATAAATTATGACTCATTTAAGTGCATTATTGTGCTTCTGTGTTGGATTATCTTTACCAATAATTAATTCAAAATATTTGTATTTGCATGACTTTTTTTTTTTTAAGACTGCACCATGCATGTAATGCATGTAATTGGGCTTCCCTGGTGGCTCAGATGGTAAAGCATCTGCCTACAATGCGGAAGACTGGGGTTAGATCCCTGGGTCAAGAAGATCCCCTGGAGAAGGAAATGGCAACCCACTCTAGTACTCTTGCATTGAATATCCCATTGACAGAGGAGCCTGGTAGGTTACAGTCCATGGGATTGAAAAGACTTGGACACGACTGAGCAACTTCACTCACTTATGCATGTAATTAAAAGACACTTACTCCTTGGAAGGAAAGTTATGATCAACCTAGACAGCATATTAAAAAGCAGAGACATTACTTTGCCAACAAAGGCCCGTCTAGTCAAGGCTATGGTTTTTCCAGTAGTCTTATATGAATGTGAGAGTTGGTCTATAAAGAAAGCTGAGCACTGAAGAACTGATGCTTTTGAACTGTGGTGTTGGAGAAGACTCTTGAGAGTCCTTTGGACTGCAAGGAAATCCAACCAGTCCATCCTAAAGGAAATCAGTTATATTCATTGGAAAGATTGATGTTGAAGCTGAAACTCCAATACTTTGACCACCTTGTGCAAAGAACTGACTCATTGGCAAAACCCTGATGCTGGGAAAGATTGAAAGTGGGAGAAGGGGACAGCAGACGATGAGATGGTTGGATGGCATCACCAACTCAATGGACATGACTTTGAGTAAACTCCAGAAGTTGGTGATGGACAGGCCTGGAATGCTGTAGTCCACAAGGTTGCAAAGAGTCGGACACGACTGAGCCACTAAACTGAACTAAACTAAACAGTTCCAAAATAAAAGGAAGACAAAACCTTCTCTTCCACCATGGGCAGGAATGGTAGCAGCAAGAAAGTTGCCGTTCCCTTAAGACAGTGAGATGGAAATTTTCCTGGTATCCAGTTTTCTCAAGTATTCTTTCCTTCACGAATTCAGTGAAAACAGCCTTAAGTGAAAGTGAAGTCACTCAGTCATGTCTGACTCTTGGTGACCCGATGGACTATAGCCCACAAGGCTCCTCTGTCCATGGACTTCTCCAAGCAAGTGTACTGCAGTGGGTAGCTATGCCCTTTTCCAGGAGATCCTGACCCAGGAATAGAACCTGGGTTTCTTGCATTGCCGGCAAATTCTTTCCCATATGAGGCCCCAGGAAAAGCTGAAAACAGCCCAACTTGTCAGCAATTTCTCAGGTTCTTTTCAATCAACCAGACCAGGCCAACTTCTGTGGGCCTGTTAAAACTAACCTTTGCATCTCCTAGACTCTGACTGCCAAGCTTTTCACTGCATCTACCATAGAGAAACTCTTGAGGTTTCCTGTTTCTGGTCTCCAGGCGATTGCCTGATCATCAGTGAGAAAGTCGTTGGCTGCTTCTTTCTACAAAGTCTTTGCCTGACTCATACTCAGCTGGCCACAGTCTCAGAAACCACCTGCCTCGGGAGACACTGATTGACTGAGCAGTAAATAGAGATGAAACATGTTCAAGGAGCCATAGTCCCAGAATCCTCTTCATTGGTTAAATAGGAAATAAGCTTATTCTATAATCATTCTAACATACAGTACTAAAACTAAATTACTAAAAAGAATAGGGTAGTCAGTAACTTTCCTCCTTGTCTGGTCTACTTCACCTGCTTGCCTCTAATTTCCCCTGGAATTCTTCACTACTCATTTCTCAGTGCTTCACGGCATCTGGTGGATGCCTCAATTGCTACAGCATTTTGACATGTTTTTGTAATTAATTATGCACATATCTATCTTTGAAAGGTAAGTGTAACTTATCCATGAACCCAAAGCAGTTATTGTACTACTTAAAGTGGGTGTCCAAGAAATTAAATTAGTTTATTATGAGTTGCTTTTGCTATCAGACTGATTCCTTAAAATCTACTTTGAAAAATATTTTATTTTGAAAAGTTTAAACGTCAGCTTTCCAGAATTTTATCTACAGCACTAGGAAATCACGTTTGAAGGAGGGAAAACAGAATTTTCCAAAAAAGAAAGAAAGCTATATGTGTTGCTGCAACCAATCAATAACAATGGTAATAATAATAACAATAAAAAGGAGGAATGGGAGGTAGTGGGAGTGGGGAGAGACAAAGTAGTAGTAATAGCAGCAGCAGCTGATGTTACTTTAATTAATTTTACTTACAGCATTGGACTGGTTAAAACCACAAAATAGATGATAGATGATACGCTGAATCACCACCTTGAATGTGTGATTCAAACCGTTTATTCCAGCAACAGTGAGCTGATATCCTCAACCGTATCACCAGTAGTATGTGTGCTTAGTCATTCAGTCGTGTCCGAAGCCCACCCAACTCCTCTGTCCATGGGGATTCTCCAGGCAAGAATACTGGAGGGAGTGGGCTGTCATGCCCTCCTCGAGGGGATCTTCCCAACCCAGGGATCAAACCCAAGCCTCCCGCACTGCAGGCAGATTCTTCACTGGCTGAGCCACCAGGGAAGCCCATCGCCAGTAGGATGTATACATAAAGCGAATGGTTAATGCCAGGCTCTGCATGGTTGCCATAGGAAGGGATTTCTCTCTGATGGACTTTGGAGTCATGAAAAATGGGTTTCACATCTGATTTTCTCATTACAAGCAATGTGAGAATGTCACTTAACCTTCTGAATTTCCGTTTCTTTACATATAAAGATTAATAATTAAAATACCTTATAGAGTTCTTCTAAGGATTAAATGTAGTAGTCAGTTAAAGTATCTGACACATTTTAATATGTTGTGATTGTTTTTGCACTCTCAATGTTATAGTATTAATTAAACAATCTTCTGCATAGGGGAAAAGCCAATACATTGTCCCAGTAACTTCACTGGGAATAATTCCTAGATAATAAAAATATATTAAGGTGAATTACTGAACCAGAGCACTTAAAAATAAAACAATAGTAATCTTTTAAACTGAAATTTGATGACAAGAACAAACAGATTTTGCTTATCATCAGAGCAACTTCAATAGAAAATAAACTTGGATACATTGTTTATATGTAATTAGATGATTTAGACATATCTTTAATTTTCACAATATTTACATAAATTTTAAATTTTCTGTTATGTTTAAATGTATTTAAATGTTTAAATGTGAACATCTCACATAAGAAATATAGCAACAAAAAAAAATTCCAAAAAATATTGTCTAATCTGGTGAATATGTTTTTCCCAAACATATACACATTTTCTCTCCCCCTCAATTGCTCCCTCTCAAAGGTAAGCTTCTCTACATTATCAGAAGACTGAACTACTTTTCTGAAGCGCAAATATTGAGAATATGAAAAGAGTACAGTTGTTCAACTCATCTATAGATAATCAAAAAAAAGTAAGTTAAGCCTTGGAAAACTATTCAATTCTATTTATGAAGTACCTGCTTCACATAGCATTGAAATATAGTACAGTGGCTATAAAACACATTTTTGGTTCACTCTCTTCAGTCCTTTGCCAGGATTATTTGATTTTGGTATTGCCTAATGAAGTAGTCTCCAAACATTTTTATATTAGTGCTTTTACAAGATATGTATTCTAGATTCTGGAGAACTAGGGACCATACATCTTTATTGAACTACAAATTTTGAAACGCCCAATTACAAATACTAACATCATATCATGTACATATAATTTTAAATTGAAGGATTATTGCTTTACAGAATTTTGCTGTTTTCTGTCAAACCTCAACATGGCTCAGCCATAGGTATATATATATATATCCCTCCCCTCTTGACCTCCCTCCCATCTCTCTCCCCATCCCACTCCTCTAGGTTGATACAGAGCCCCTGTTTGAGTTTCCTGAGACATACAGCAAATTCCCGTTGGCTATGTATTTTACATATGGTAATGTAAGTTTTCATGTTACTCTCATCATACATTCAGCCTCTCCTCCCCTCTCGGGTCCATAAGTCTGTTATCAATGTCTGTTTCTCCATTGCTGCTGCTGCTGCTAAGTCACTTCAGTCGTGTCCGACTCTGTGAGACCCCACAGACAGCAGCCCACCAGGCTCCCCGTCCCTGAGATTCTCCAGGCAAGAACACTGGAGTGGGTTGCCATTTCTTTCTCCATTGCTGCCCTGCAAATAAATTCTTTGGTACTGTCTATCTAGATTCCATATATATGTGTTACTGTACGATATTTATCTTTCTCTTTCTGACTTACTCACTCTATAATACGCTCTAGGTTCATCCACCTCATTGGAACTGATTCAAAGGTGATCCTATTTATGGCTGAGTAATATTCCATTGTGTATACGTAACACAACTTCTTTATCCATTCATCTGTTGATGGACATCTAGGTTGCTCCCATGTTCTATTGTAAATAGTGCTGCAATGAACATTGGGGTGCATGTGTCTTTTCCAGTTTTGGTTTCCTCAGGGTATATGCCTAGGAGTGGGATTTCTGGGTCATATGGTAGCTTTATTCCTAATTTTTTAAGGAATCTCCATACTGTCTTGCATAGTGGCTGTATCAAGTTACATTCCCACTAGCAGTGCAAGAGGGTTCCCTTTTCTCCACACCCTCCCCAGCATTTATTCTTTGTAGACTGTTTGATGACGGCCATTCTGATGGTGTGAGGTAACATCTCACTGTAGTTTTGATTTGCATTTCTCCCTGGTGGCTCAGATAGTAAAGCATCTGTCTACAATGCGGGAGACCCGGGTTCAATCTCTGGGTTGGGAAGATCCCCTGGAGAAAGAAATGGCAATCCACTCCAGTACTATTGCCTGGAAAATAGTACTGGCGGAGCCTGGTAGGCTACAGTCAATGGGGTCACAAAGAGTCGGACACAACTGAGCGACTTCACTTTAATTTTTTAATAATGAGCGATACTGAGCATCTTTTCATGTGTGTGTGTGTGTGTGTATCTGTGTATGTGTGTTTTCTGACATATTTTGGAGGAGTAAATGAACTGGAGCAGGCACCAGGGAGACGGGAGACACTTTAGAATCTCAGGACTTGAAAGGCCAGATTTCTGACCTCACCCCTTCCCCAGGTTCGCAGATCAGTAAACTGAGACAGGAGAAGCACACCTTACAAACCTCTGAGCTGAAGAAGACCCAGATGTGCTTATGTCTTCTTTGGAGAAATGTCTGTCTAAACAGACATTCTTTTTCCCACTTTGTGATTGGGTTGTTTGTTTTTCTGGCATTGAGTTGTATGAGCTGCTTGTATATTTTGGAAAATAATCCTTTGTCAGTTGTTTCATTTGCTATTATTTTCTCCCATTCCGAGGGTTGTCTTTTCATCTTGCTTATAGTGTCCTTTGCTGTGCAAAAGCTTTTAAGTTTAATCAGGACCTACTTGTTTACTTTTGTTTCTATTTCCATTACTGTAGGAGGTGGGTCATAGAGGATCTTGCTTTAATTTATGTCATTGAGGGTTCTGCCTATGTTTTCCTCTAAGAGTTTTATAGCTTCTGGTCTTACATTTAGGTCTTTAATCCATTTTTAGTTTATCTTTGTGTAGGTGTTAGGAAGTGTTCTAATTTTATTCTTTTACATGTAGCTGTCCAGGTTTCCCAGCACCATTTTTTGAAGAGGCTGTCTTTGTCCCATTGTATATTCTTGCCTCCTTTGTCAAAAATAAGGTACCCATAGATGTTTGGGTTTATTCCTGGGCTTTCTATCTTGTTCCACTTTTTTATATTTCTGGTTTTGTGCCAGTACCATGATGTTTTGATGACTGCAGCTTTGTAGTGTAACCTGAAGTCAGGAAGGTGGATTCCTCTAGCTCCATTCTTCTTTCTCAAGACTGCTTTGTCTTTTGGGGTCTTCTGTCTCTCTATATAAATTGTGAAATATTTTGTTATAGTTCTGTGAAAAATGCCATTGGTAGTTTGATGGGGATCACATTGCATCTGTAGATTAAATTTCGTAGTGTAGTCATTTTCCCAATGTTGAGTCTTCTCACCCAGGAACATGGACTATCTCTCCTCTGTTTATGTCATCTTTGATTTCTTTCATCAGTGTCTTATAATTTTCTGTGTACAGTTCTTTTGTCTCCTTCAGTTCAGTTCAGTTTAGTTCAGTTGCTCAGTTGTGTCTGACTCTTTGTGACCCCATGAATCGCAGCACGCCAGGCCTCCCTGTCCATCACCAGCTTCCGGAGTTCACTCAGACTCACGTCCATCCAGTTGGTGATGCCATCCAGCCATCTCATCCTCCGTCGTCCCCTTCTCCTCCTGCCCCCAATCCCTCCCAGCATCAGAGTCTTTTCCAATGAGTCAACTCTTCGCATGAGATGGCCAAAGTACTGGAGTTTCAGCTTTAGCATCATTCCTTCCAAAGAAATCCCAGGGCTGATCTCCTTCAGAATGGACTGGCTGGATCTCCTTGCAGTCCAAGGAACTCTCAAGAGTCTTCTCCAACACCACAGTTCAAAAGCATCAATTCTTCAGTGCTCAGCCTTCTTCACAGTCCAATTCTCACATCCATACATGACCACTGGAAAAACCATAGCCTTGACTAGACAGACCTTTGTTGGCAAAGTAATGTCTCTGCTTTTGTCTCCTTAGGTAAGTTTATTCCTAGATATTTTATTCTTTTTGTTGCAATGGTGAATGGGATTGAATCCTTAATTTCTCTTTCTGATTTTCATTGTTAGTATATAAGAACGCAAGTGATTTTTGTGTATTGATTTTGTATCTTGTGACTTTGCTAAGTTCACTGATTAGCTCTAGCAAATTTCTGATAGCATCTTTAGGGTTTTCTGTGTATAGTATCATGTCATCTGCAAGCAATGAGAGTTTTACTTCTTTTCTGATCTGGATTCCTTTTATTTCATTTTCTTCTCTGATTGCTATAGCTAGGACTTCCAAAATTATGTTGAATAGTAGTGGTAAGAGTGGTCACACTTGTCTGGTTCCTTATCTTAGGGGAAATGCTTTCAGTTTTCCACCACTGAGAATGTTTGCTGTGGGCTTATCATATATGCCCTTTACTATGTTGAGGTAGGTTCCTTCTATGCCCATCTTTTGAAGAGTTTTAATACAAGGTCCTTCTAGTCGAGGCTATGGTTTTTCCAGTGGTCATGTATGGATGTGAGAGTTGGACTGTGAAGAAAGCTGAATGCTGAAGAATTGATGCTTTTGAACTGTGGTGTTGGAGAAGACTCTTGAGAGTCCCTTGGACTGCAAGGATCCAGCCAGTCCATCCTAGAGGAGATCAGGCCTGGGTGTTCATTGGAAGGACTGATGCTGAAGCTGAAACTCCAATACTTTGGTCACCTCTTGCAAAGAGTTGACTCATTGGAAAAAGACCCTGATGCTGGGAGGGATTGCAGGCAGGAGGAGAAGGGGACGACAGAGGATGAGATGGCTGGATGGCATCACCGACTCAATGGGCATGAGTTTGGGTAAACTCTGGCAGTTGGTGATGGACGGGGAGGCCTGGCATGCTGCGATTCATGAGGTCGCAAAGAGTTGGACACGACTGAGCGACTGAACTGAATCATAGATGGGTGCTGAGTTTTGTCAAAGGCTTTTTCTGCATCTATTGAGATTATCATATGGTTTTTATCTTTCAGTTTGTTAATATGGTGTATCACATTGATTGATTTGCATATATTGAAGAATCCTTGCATAAATGCAAGATTGATCCTGGAATAAACACAACTTGATCATGGTGTATGAGTTTTAAATGTATTGTCAAATTCTGTTTGCTAGAATTTTGTTGAGGATTTTTGCATTTATGTTCATCACTGATATTGGCCTGAAGTTTTCTTTTTTATGTTGTCTTTGTCTGGTTTTGGTATCAGGGCCATGGTGGCCTCATAGAATGAGTTTGGAAATGTTCCTTCCTCTACAATTTTTTGAAAGAGTTTTAGAAGGATAGGCATTAGCTTTTCTCTAAATGTTTGACAGAATTCACTTGTGCAGGTCATCTGGTCCTGGGTTTTTGTTTTCTGGAAGATTTCTGATCACACTTTCAGTGTCACTGCTTGTAATTGGGGAGTTCATAATTTCTATTTCTTCCTAGTTCAGTCTTTCAAGATTGAACTTTTCTAAGAATTTGTCCATTTCTTCCAGGTTATACATTTTATTGTCATATAGTTGTTCATAATAGTCTTTTATAATCCTTTGTATGTCTGCATTGTCTGTTGTAACCTCTTCTTTTTCATTTCTAATTTTGTTGATTTGATTCTTCTCTCTTTTTTTCTTGATGAGTCTGGATAAAGGTTTGTCAGCTTTATCTTCTCAAAGAAATAGCTTTTGGTTTTATTAATCTGTACTAGTTCTTTCATTTCTTTTTCAATTATTTCTACCCTGATCTTTATGATTATTTTCCTTCTTCTAATTTTGGGGGTTTTGTTGTTGTTGTTCTTTTTCCAGTTGCTTTAGGTGTAAAGTTAGGTTGTCTATTCAGTGTGTTTCCTGTTTCTTGAGGTAGTATGTACTGCTATGAACTTCCCTCTTGGAACTGCTTTTGCTGCATCCCATAGGTTTTGAGTTGTCGTGTTTTCATTGTCATTTGTGTCCAGGAATTTTTTGTTGTCCTTTTTGATTTCTTCACTAACCTGTCCATTATTTAGAAATGTATTGTTTAATCTCCATGTGCTTGTGTTTTTTACAGTCTTTTTCTTGTAATTCATATCTAGTCTCAGTGTTGTGGTTGGAAAAGATGCTTGATAGAATTTTAATTTTCTTAACTTTACTTCAGTTTGATTTGTGACCCAAGATGTGATCTATCCTGGAGAATGTTCCATGTGCACTTGAGAAGAAGTGTATTCTTCTGCATTTGGGTGGAATGTCCTGAAGATATCAATGAGATCCATCTTGTATCATTTAAGACATGTTTCCTTATTAATTTTCTATTTTGATGATCTGTCCATTGGTGTAAGTGGGGTGTTAAATTCTCCTACTATTATTTTGTTACTGTCAATTTCTCCATTTATGTCTGTTAGTGTTTGTCTTATGTATTTAGGTGTTCCTATGTTGGGTGCATAGATATTTATAATTGTTATATCTTCCTCTTGGATTGGTCCCTTGATCATTATGAAGTGTTCTTCCTTACCTCTTCTACTTTGTCTGATATGAGGATTACTACTTCAGCTTTCTTTCACTTTCCATTTGCATGGAATATGTTTTTCCATCCTCTCACTTTCAGTCTATATGTGTCTTTAGGTTTGACGTTGTTTTCTTGTGGACAGCATATATACAGGTCTTGTTTTTGTATCCATTCAGCCATTCTGTGTCTTTAGGTTGGAGCATTTAATCCATTTACATTTAAAGTAATTATTGATATATATGTTCCTATTGCCATTTTCTTAATTGTTTGGGGTTGATTTTGTAGATCTTTTTCTTCTCTTGTATTTCATGACTATATATGTCCCTTGAACATTTGTTGTAAAGCTGGTTTGGTGGTACTGGATTCTCTTAACTTTTGCTTTTCTGAAAAGCTTTTGATTTCTCCATCAAATTTGATTGAGATCCTTGCCAGGTACAGTAATCTTGATTGTAGATTTTTCCCTTTCAGTACTTCAAATATATCCTGCCATTCCCTTCTGGCCTGCAGAGTCTCTGCTGAAAGACCTTCAGCTGTTAAGCTTATGGGGTTTTCATTGTGTTACTTGTTGCTTTTCCCTTGCTGCTGTCACTGTTCTTTCTTCGTGTTTAATCTTTGTTAGTGTGATTAGTATGTGTCTTGACATTTTTCTCCTTGAGTTTATCCTGTATGGGACTCTGTGCCTCTTGGACTTGATTGACTATTTCATTTTCCATGTTGGGGAAATTTTCAACTACAATCTATTTAAAAAATTTCTCATACGCTTTCTTTTTCTCTTCTTCTTCTGGGACCCCTATAATTCAAATGTTGGTGCATTTGATATTGTCGAAGATGTCTCTGAGACTATCTTCCATTCTTTTTATTCTTTTTACTTTATTCTGCTCTTTAGACGTTACCTCCACCATTTTGTCTTCCAGCTCACTGATCCATTCTTCTGCTTCAGATATCCTGCTACAGACCTTCTAGAGATTTTTAATTTCAGTAATTGTGGTGTTTGTCTCTATATGTTTATTCTTTAATTTATAGGTCTTTGTTAATTGATTCTTGTATTTTCTCCATTTTGTTTTCATGGTTTTTGATCATCTTTGCTATCATTGTTCTAAATTCTTTTTCGGATAGTTTGCCTATTTCCTCTTCATTTATTTGGACTTCTGCATTTCTAGTTTATTCCTTCATTTGTGCAGTATTTATCTCCCTTTTCATTTTTTTTTTTAATTTACTGTGTTTGAGATTTCCTTTTCCCAGGCTTCAAGGTTGAACCCTTTCTTCCTTTTGGTTTCTGCCCTCCTTAGGTTGGTTCAGTTGTTTGTATAAAGGTTTGTATAGGGTGAGATTTGTGCTGAGTGGTTTTTTTTTTTTTTTTTCTTCCTCTGATGGATGGGCTGAGTGAGGTGGTAATCCTGTCTGCTGATGATTAGGTTTGCATTTTTGTCTTGTTTGTTGTTTGGATGAGGCGTCCTGCACAGGGTGCTGCTGGGAGTTGGGTGATGCTTGCTGTTGTATTCAAGTGGCTTCCTTTGGAGGAGTTCTCACTGTCTTATCCTCCCTAAGCTTAGTTGTTTTCTGGTAGTCTAGGGTCTTGAAGTCACTGCTCCCACTCCAAAGGCTCTGAGCTTGATCTCTAGCCAGGAAAGGAGATTACACAGCTGTTTTTTTTTTTTTTTTTATGGCATTAAATGAGATTTTTTTAATACCTAAAATGAGAAACCAAAGGTGAACCCCAGATAAATGGCAGTCATAAAATCAGGCAAATAATAATTAAATTAATGGAATATACATATACACCCATAAACAAAATCAAAACAGTCCAACAAAAATAAAGTACAATAGATTGACCCAGCAAACAAAGGAAACCAAAAATGATATCCACCAGTTAAGAACAAAACTAACTAAAGCACAAACTGGAAAACAAAACTAAACCCAGATGTCAATTGGGAAATAAAGCAATGAAAGCAAAACTAACAAATATGGTGAGAAAAAGAAAGAAAAGAATAGAAATGCAAAGTTATAGATAGGTAGATAAAGAAGATCTATATACATTAAAGAGTAACCAAAAGGGGAAAAGAACAGTTGGAAAAGCAAACAAAGAAATAAATGTAGAAAAAATAATAATAGGTTTAAAATTTTTTTTAATTAAATAAAGAGAGAAAAAAGAAAAAAAAAAAAAGGAAAACTCCACAGAACTGCAAAAGGCCAACGTAGAGGTTGAGGTTTATAATAGCAATTAAAAATGTGATTGGAAAAAACAAAGAAAGCAAAGCCTTGATTAGATTTCATAGTGCTAATAAAATTGGCAAGTATAACAGAGGAGGAAAAAAGAAAACAACAATAAACCTAAGGAAACTACAGAACAAGTCAAAACATAAGAATAATAAATCTTTTCTTGAGTCATTGCTGTTAGGGTCCTTTCCCTCGCTGGGGGGTCACCGCTCACCTCACCCCCCTAGGATGCCCTCCAGCACTGTGCTGCTCTCTGGACCTGCTGTGGGGGCAGCTCAGGCTCGAATCTGGTCCTACTCCTGTGTGTTTTTGCCTCCAATATCCACAGCCATCAACACTAATGCATTTTCTTTTGTGGGAACTCTCAATGTCCTTTTATATATTCCACAGACACAATCTGTCTAGTTGATCATGTAGATTTTATCTGCAGCTTGTAAAACTGGTGAGAAGGTTTTGGGGCTTCTTTCTTAGCCACACTGCCCCTGGGTTTCAACTGTGGTTTTATTTCCACCTCTGCCTGTTGGTTGACCACTGGGGTTTGCTCCTGAAGCTTCCCTGGAGGATTTGAGTTTGCTCCTGTGAAGGCCAGGTGTGGAGGTGGTGCAGCTGCTTGAGTCGCAGGGGTCCTGGAAACACCAAGTACTCAGGGGAGTTGGAAGCTAGGGCAGCAGGAAATACAGTGCTCTAGAAGAGTATGGTAACCAGTATTGGCCAGTACACTCCAGCATCCTTGCCTGGAGAATCCCATTGACAGAGAAGCCTGGCAGGACAGAGTCCATGGGGTTGCAAAGAATTGGACATCACCAAAACAACTCTGCGTGCATAGATGCAAGACTTTTTTGACTGTGGCAGCTCTGCCCCAGTGAGGGTTGAGCATGAAGGCGTTGCAGCTGCTCGCGTCACGGGGGCCCTGATGGTGCCAAGGGTGGGGGGACATGGACTGCTTCAGCTGCAGGAGTTATGGCCCTATCAGAGTCTTTTTTCGAGCCTCTGGTAGCTGGCAATCACAAGGCCTCTTTGGTTAGTCTTTCTCCATAGCTCTGCCTGTTCAGGCATTTAGAGGGCTCTCTTGCCTGAGGTCCTTCTCTGTTGTTCAGTGCATCAGGCACATAGAGGGGCCACCCTGGGTGGGGTCCTACTCTGTAGTTCCCAGCTTCGGGCGCTGGATGGGCCAGCCTCTCTATTGTTCAGTTGCCAATGCTGGTGTGTGGAGAGAAGCTATGGTGAGCAGTATTGCCTTGCTTCCATGGCTGCCCCGCTTTCCTCCAAAGGCGTTTTCCACCACAGTCTCCTCTCTCACGGCCTCTTGGTCCATCTCTCCACAGTCAATAGCAGCCCTCTCCCTGGGACTGCTTCACAATCCCTCTACTCCAGCTCCCAGCTGCTGCACTTTCTAGAAAGCTGTGTCCCTGTCCGGGGTATGTATGGCTGCGGCAAGGACTGTCTAATTCTCATTCCATTTGGGCTGCCACAGATCAGGTGCTTCACTCTCAGCCTTAAATGTTTCTCCTCTGACCCAGACAATTGCTCCAATGTGGGGATGCGACCCCTGCTTCAGTCCCCCCACCCGCCAAGGGCAGGTCCAGTCTTACTGACACTCCTGTTTTTCCCCTTAGTTACTTTGTCCTACCGAGTTTTGCGTGGTTCTATATATTCTTTTCCACTGGTCTGGTTGTCCTGTCTGCTCTCAGCTGTTCTGCAAGCACTCCTGTGTCTAAAGGTGTATTCTTGATGTATCCGCAGAGAGCGATGTATTGCATGTCCACCTACTCCTCCGCCATCTTGTTCTCTCCCATATTATGTATATTTTTAAAGTAATGTGAATGTGCTTTTTTTAAAGAACGAAATGAAATGACTATTAATAGAACTAACATGTTTTGTTTTTACTTCCAGTGGCTTATTTTCCCCTCCTACTCCAGGAGGCCAGGAGCCTAGATAAGGGAAAAAGACTAGCTACCTGATGTCCTTTCTGGTACAAGAGTTCTAATTCTGTGTGTTTTTAAGGATGCTTTCCAGAATTGTTTTAAGATGTCATCTCCCAATGATAGAATTCAGTAGTGTCAAACATACTGGCAAATATATATTTTGTATTCTATTCAGATTTTATAAATCAGATGTAGCAGTACAAGCCAGCATATGCTAGCAAATAAGGTCCATTATTATCTGATAGCAAATATAAACACATCAAAATCATAAAAACTTATTGTAGCATTTCTTAAAATATTCTTATGTCAAATATATTAAATAAATAACATAAAAATTCAAGCCTGTTGTTAATTGCTAAGTCTAAGGCATTAATTTTATGAATTCCTTTTAACCATGATCATTCCTCTACTGAAGATGAAGTGAATAATGTGTTTTTTTTTTAAGTTAGAAGATACTGAATTACATTGAGCAAATTACAGTACAGAATTATTTATAGTACCTAAACCTCTATATAAGACTTCAAGACCTTTATAATGTGAATCAGGTTTTGATAGCTTTTTTTATTTTTTTGCATGTTCGTGTCATTCCAGCTGGCTGCAGGCTCAACCAGTTAACAAGATGTTCAGTGATTTGCAGTTATAAAGGTTTATCTTCACAAGCAAAAGGGCTTAATTTAGATCCCTCATTGTCTTTAAATTAGAGCTTAAGAAATAGAACAAAGTCTTTGGATTAAAAGTAAATAAGATTTTGTGGATTTGTAGTGTGCCATATTCATAGATTTAATATATATCATGATAAGACAGAAGTAGAATTTCTCTAGTTTGGAATGTTCCCTATTAATCCTTCAGAAAAGAACACTTCCAGTCAGTAGATTAAAACAGTTCAGGATAATTCTTAGAATCACATCTTAAGTGATTCCAACTCATTACGATCAGAAGTGATTGTTCACCAGATAGTTAGGAAAGGGCTTCCAGAATAAATCTTTTCAGTGATTTGATAAATAAAAAGAAAAAAAAATTATTGACCGATGAAAATCAAAGTTGCTTCATGTGTAATTTCTGAAAGTTAAGAGACAAAAGCAGCTATGCACTCTCACAGAAAACCTTCCTTCTCAATCAGGAGACTTGAAAAGAGTTACAGTCCGCAAGTGGGTGCTCCAGGAAAATTATTTCTGTAACAGACTCCACACATCCTGCAGTGGATTCACACTGCCTTGGCAAGCAAATGGGCTAGCTTTGATGGTGCTGCCAGTAAAGCCACAGTCCTTTGTTGCTGCGCAAACACATTTCTCTCTCTCTTTAGATGGCCTCCAGCAAACTACACATGTTACTTTTGTTTGGGTAATTTACTGTCTTGGAAAAGGAAGTATGAAACTACTTTTCAGAGAAAACCATTGAAACTCTTTGGCTGGCAGCATCAGAGTCACTAGCTTCAAAAATATCACCACAAAGCTTTCTATGATCAAATGGAAATACTGAGATGGGGGGAAACCCTCCTTACATCCAACCAGCAAAATTCCTGCAAACCTTCGTTCATAAACTGGATTTTTATGAGCCATCTGTTTTCCAAATAGACCATATTTCTTGGCCTTAACCATCCTTCTTTACGCTCCTTCCAGCCATGGTCCCCATTATTTATACACAACATTAATAAAGATCTCTGAAATGAAAGCATCAATACATCTCATAGCCTCTTTACTTTCGTCCATTAAAAATTTTTTTTAAAATTTAAATTTAGATCAGTTCGGTTCAGTTCAATTACTCAGTTGTGTCCAACTCTTTGCAACCCCATGAATCGCAGCATGCCAGGCCTCCCTGTCCATCACCAACTCCCAGAGTTCACCCAAACTCATGTCCATTGAGTTGGTGATGCCATCCATCCATCTCATTCTCTGTCGTCCCCTTCTCCTCCTGCCCCCAATCCCTCCCAGCATCACAGGCTTTTCCAATGAGTCAACTCTTCACATCAGGTAGCCAAAGTATTGGAGTTTCAGCTTCAGCATCAGTCCTTCCAATGAACATCCAGGACTGATCTCCTTTAGGATGGACTGGTTGGAGCCTTGCAGTCCAAGGGACTCTCAAGAGTCTTCTCCAATACCACAGTTCAAAACCATCAAATCTTCAGTGCTCAGCTTTCTTTATAGTCCAACTCTCACATCCATACATGACCACTGGAAAAACCATAGCCTTGGCTAGACAGACCTTTGTAGGCAAAGTAATGTCTCTGCTTTTTAATATGCTCTCTAGGTTGCTCATAACTTTCCTTCCAAGGAGTAAGCGTCTTTTAATTTCATGGCTGCAGTCACCATCTGCAGTGATTTTGGAGCCCAAAAAAATAAAGTCTGACACTGTTTCCACTGTATCCCCATTTATTTGCCATGAAGTGATGGGACTGGATGCCATGATCTTCGTTTTCTGAATGCTGAGCTTTAAGCCAACTTTTTCACTCTCCTCTTTCACTTTCATCAAGAGGCTTTTGAGTTCCTCTTCAATATTTAACCTCAATTTCTTTGATATTTCTTTATTCTTAGCCCAACTATTGCTTTAGTAAATACCCCAGTTTGCTTGTTTGATATTTTTTTTTGTTTCTTTTGGTATAAACATGTATAAACATTTTCTTCATCTTTTAGAATACTTTTTTACCTCATGATAACCTGCTACTCACATAATCTTGAAATGAGAGAGTAAATTAGCAACTTACAGGGTGTAGAAAATATTTTTCCATAGTTTCAATCAAAGGAATAGCTGTGATACTCTTATTCATAACATGAATTTCATTAAATTTTAATTTAATATGCAGTGAGTTTTAAGTTTTCCTTTTAAAAAATATAATGTTAGATTGACCTAAATGATTATAGAAAGCAATTTCAACTTTCTGATTCTAGTGTTGATGGGAACTAAAAAGCACAAACTTTGAAATTATTTTGTTTTTGGAAGCTCAACATATCCAATCATTAGAGAAATACAAGTCAAAACCACAATGAGAGATCACTTAACACCCATTAAGTTGGCTATTATCAAAAGACGGAAATAACCAACTTGGGACGATGCTGAGAAATTTAAATCCTTGTGCATTGTTGGTGGAGATGTAAAATGATACGGCCTCTGTGGAAAACAAGATGGCAGTTCTTTGGAAAATTAAACAGAGTTACCATATGATCCCGCAGTTCCACTTTTAGGTATATACGCAAAATTAATGAAAGCAGGGACCCAAACAGATGTCTGTGCCTGTGTCAAGGCAGTATTATCCACAGCAACCCAGAGGTGGAAACAGCTCTTTGTCTATCAGTATATGAATATATTTAAAAGATGTCATATGTGTATGCAATGGAATATTATTCAGCCTTAAAAAGTGATGAAATTCTGACATGTGCTACAATGTGAATGAAACTTGAAGAGATTATTTTAAATTAAGCTAGACACAGAAGAACAAACATTATATGGTTCCACTTATATGAGGTACCTAGAGTAGTCAGATTCTTAGAAACAGAAAGTAGAATTGTGGTTACCAGGCTTCCCTTGTGGCTCAGCTGGTAAAGAATCTGCCTGCAATGCAGGAGACCTGGGTTCAATTCCTGGGTTGGGAAGATCCCCTGAAGAAGGGACAGACTACCCACTCCAGTATTCTTGGGCTTCCCTTGTGGCTCAGCTGGTAAAGAATCCGCCTGCAATGGAGGAGACCTGGGTTTGATCCCTGGGTTGGGAAGATCCCCTGGAGAAGGGAAAGGTTACCCACTCCAGTATTCTAGCCTGGAGAATTCTATGGACTGTACAGACCATGGTGTCTCAAAGAGTTTGACATGATTGAGCAACTTTAAAAAAAAGCGGGGGGGCATTGGCTGGGGAAATTGAGCAATGGAAAATTGTTTAATGGATATGGAGTTTCAGTTTGGGAAGAAGAAAAAGTTCTGGAGATGAATTGTAATGATGATTGCACAATAATGTGAATGTACCTAATGCCACTGAGCTGTATTGCTATGTATACTTTAACTGTAAAAATGATTTTCTTTTCAAAAATAATGTTTCTTAACAGTGATTAACTTAAATAAAATATTTCACTTTATTTTGAAATTATTTCATCCATTTAACCCAGAAAGTTAATTATCCTCATTATCTATAATGTTGAAATTCTAATTCTCTATATTGGGCTTAACAGCCTCAATGGGTATTTGGTGGTTTAGTCGCTAAGTTGTGTCCAACTCTTTACAACCCCATGGACTGTAGCCCACCAGGCTCCTCTGTCCATGGGATTTTCCAGGCAAGAATATCAGAGTGGTTTGCCATTTCCTTCTCCAGAGGATCTTCCTAACCCAGGGACTGAAACTGGGTCTCCTGCACTGTAGGCAGATTCTTTACTGACTAAGCTACCAGAGAAGCCCCAATAAATATAAACTTTGGGCTTCCCAGATGGCAAGTGGTAAAGAATCCACCTGCCAATTCAGAAAACATAAGATGTGGGTTTGATCCCTGGGAAGATCCCCTGGAGTAGGAAATGGCCACCTGCTCCAGAGTTCTTGCCTGGAAAATTCCATGGACAGAGGAGCCTGGCAGGCTACAATCCATGGAGTCACCAAGAGTTGGACAGGACTGAGCAACTGAACACACACACGCACAATTACGATCTTTACACTGAGCCTGTGTAAAGGAAACCAGACTTAAAAGTCCCTCATGAGTTAGATATTCCAGATTCAGGAAACCTGATACCAGAACCCCTTTAGGATTTAGTGAAATTATACCGATAAGAACTATGCTCATTTTCGTGTCTTAAAAAAAGCCTTGGGAATATTATTATTGATGCTCTTAGAATCACTTACAGGAGTTCAGATGAGAACTAAACTTCTGTTGCTCAATGAACACCCACCAAATTGTGTATTTTTTAAGAAACTTCTCATGAACGTTGTCTGAAAGGCATTTGTGTGGCTAATATGGATCACATAAGTCAGACACTAAAGCATTATATGTTTGTCTAGTTCTCTCAGCCACTTTTGGTTCTTCTTTCTTTTCCTTTTATGTCCATTGCTTGTTTTTGTTTTGCTTTAGTTGGGGAAGAAGTTAGGAAACCATGATGTTAAGTTAGTTTTAAAAGGATTTTATAATAATAAAATTCTGCCACTTCAAACCATGTTTGAAATGTGTTTAGACGTTCAGGAGTTTTTAGCTATTTATAATGAATTGATAGCCCAACCACAAAATAAACAGTATCTAAGTTATTTTAAAATGACAAAATGTTCTGGGGCGTGTTTTTGTTATTGGTAGTTATAAGTTGCTCTTATTATTGGAAAGAGATTCATTTTTACTACGGTTAAATGTCCCTTCCATGTCCTGGGTAAGACAACAAAAGGGAAAATGTTGCTTTTCTTCACTTCATCTGGTTAGAATGTAAGCAACTATAAAACTGAGCATTTGTATTGTGTACATTCT
Organism: Bos indicus; assembly: GCF_029378745.1. Lineage (NCBI taxonomy): Eukaryota > Metazoa > Chordata > Mammalia > Artiodactyla > Bovidae > Bos > Bos indicus. Next base: position 105,950,769 of record NC_091766.1, read on the forward strand.
TTCCAGAGAAAAGTACAATACAAAGTCGGGTGATAATAACGGAAGGAAGGATCCAGCCATGTGCACACCATTTTGATGCTTTTCAGCAGTGTAGACTTCTAGAGGAGTAGGTGTGTGCACACGCACACACGCCCTTCTTTATTACCCTCTTGTCAAGCACTGTGCATTTATATTAAGAAAACTGTTCTTGACTCTGAGGGTGTTATAAAGTTCCAGTGAATCTAGAAAGCAATTTTTCCAATATTTTGTTTTCATATATGCATGAATGTTCACATAAATGCTTGAACAGAAAAACACCCCGTTTTATAGGCTCACATAAACCAAATTTCCAGATCACTTTATATTTGTCTGAATAATATGTTTTCAACATTTCTTCTTTTTTTCACTGTGTAATAACTATGTGAATCTAGGTTTCCTGATAACGAGGAACAAGACTGCTGCAGATTAGACGTTGACTTGGTATTTCCAAAGGCTGCCTCTTCTACAGTTTAGCCTGTAGGTACCATGTCATCAGAACCAATAAGGTCATCAGGGCCATCAGTGTCATCAGAGCCATTCCAGGCAGACGTCTGTCTATGTCACTTGTAACCTTGAAAACTGATCCTGTTTCTTGGACTTGTGAAATGCTCTATCCAGCTTTTCTTGTAGCTTGTTTTGGGGGAACCCCTCCCAAGGATATTACTGCTTCAAACGTGTTGCTCTCTTAGTAAATTCAGGTCATCCCACTAGCCATTACTTCAACTAGTTTGTGCTTTCTCTAGTATAGATTTTTCCAGGCTTTTGTTCAGGTTGGAAGCAGGGGGAAGATCAGTTGTTTTGAAGGTCTCTTTTGTGGGCAAGCATGGTCCTCAGGCAGCAAAAGCGTCTGCCTGCAATGCAGGAGACCTGGGTTCGATCCCTGAGTCAGGAAGGGTCCCTGGAGAAGGAAAGGACAACCCACTCCAGTACTCTTGCCTGGAGAATCCCACGGACAGAGGAGCCTGGTGGGCTACTGTCCCTGGCGTCGCAGAGACTCGGACACGACTGAGCGACTTCACTGTCTTCTCTTTCTCACTGTGGTCCTCAGTTGAGTTGATTTTCATGTCAGTCTGCTCACTGTGTTTTCTGTTGCTACCTCTCCTACTGGACGTCCAGGCTTTCTGTGGATTCGTTACCTTTTTGGTTTTTTTAATCTTCTATCATTTTAGCAGGATTTAAGGAAAGAAGAGAGAACACATCAAGACATTTTAAATAAGAGTGTATATCAGTCAGGATTCAGGCAAGAAAGAGAGGGTATAATCAACAGGCTGGTCAAGGAAGGTGATTGACAAAGGTCAACAGGCACCATGAGATATGGTGAAACATCCCAGGGCTAGCAAGACAAGGTGCTGTCACCTCCTAGACCTAAAGAGGTGAAAGAGAGCATCATGGACCATGACTGTAGTTATGGCTCCTTTAGCAGAGGAACCCACCCAACCAACAGTATTCCGACAGGGAGGAAGCAGAGGAGAAAACACCCTGACATCATTTCCCTTAGTCTTCCCAATCTCCAGTGTGTGACTCCCCTTAGGCAAATCTGCCTGAAATCCTGAGGGCTTGGGAGTCAGTTTGTGTCACTGGCAGAAGTCAGCCTCCTGGGGCCCAGAGGAGACAGAACGGGGGAAGGAGGCAGACAGTGGCTCCTGAAGGACAAATACGAACCGTCCAGTCTTTGCAGCTTCTCTCTTATCCTCCAAATCCAGTCTTAATCATTAATTTATTCATGAGTATGTTTGTACGTGTGTGCTGTGTGTGTGTAAACACGGAACAATTGAGATAGAGGCACAGAACACAACACGTATGTAAAATGAATGTGGATAAAGCCCTTGGTGTGTACCAGGTACTATCTGAAGCACTATAAATGTATCAGATCATTTACTCCCCTTAGTAATTCCATGAGGTAGGTGCTGTTATAATTCCCATTTTCCAGATAAGGAAACCAAAGTACAAAGAGTGTAAGAAACTTGCTCGGTCAAACAGATGGTAAGCGGAAACCCTAGGACTTGCCACAGATTGGAATCAATCAGTAGAGCCAGATAGTTGTATATGTATCTGGCACGTGCATTTCATCTGAGACAATGACATGCCCCTTTTCTGTTTTGTAATTATAAACTCAAATGTTGATTGCAAATACTCATGCCTCACCTGCCCTGTCTCACTCACTTACTTACCTGTCCTCTGAAGGAATGTGCATTTGGGACTAGAAAACTGCCTGACCTATCAGAAAGAGTGGACTGAATAAATGTCATATGTATTGTTTCTCCCTGGCTAAGTCTTTTGCTAGATATTATTTGGCAGAAGTTATAGATTCTCCCTCGGCAAGTACCTCAAGTGCGACTATTCTTTGTTGCCAATTTTAAAGATATGTCTCTTAAAAGATAGCTTCTCATACTCTTTAGCTTCCTGAAATCAAGTCTCTTACTTTTTCAATCAATTCAAGGGCAACTCAAAACAACTTGACTGTTGAGTCTTCTTAAAGAGACTTTTGGCCATACCAAGAAAGCTCTTTCTTTTGAAGGAGCCAACTGTATTGCAGGCATATTTTCTGTGTAGAAGAAGCAGAATCTATAAACTAGTTCCACAATGGAAAAAAAAAAAATGAGGTTCTCTTCATATGTTTCTAAAAGCTATAAAGGAATTGCTCTTTTAACATGCAGTTTATAGTTCTGAGTTTAGCCAAAAGGAAAAGAATTAGAAAATGTTTTAACCAAATTGCCTCTTCTATCAATTCCTGAAGGATCTGCAAAGCAATGTATTGTTTTCAATTTTATATTAGAAGTACAGATAGCTTTATATTCCCATGATATATTTAAGCCAATGAAATAAAATACTGTCCTGTTGTTCAATCCAGCTTGGTCCCATTCCTTCCCTTAATTTTGTGTGGTATGTTTTGTTTAGCCTTTAATACAGACTCTGGGGAGCTAAGCAGTGGGTGGTGCTTAGTTTTATTCTGTGTGCAGTATTATTGAGCATTATTAAAAATGTTTTATTATCTTCACATGGAGTAGTGAAAAATCCTTTAAAATTAAATAAACCACAAGGTAGAATTGAACATAACAAATTGAATTTTTGTGGGAAGTTCCCACTGAAAAATAATTAATGTCGGGGTTCTCATCTGTCTCAGCTGTGATGCAAAGCAACAGGCTGGTTCTGTGGTAAAGAAATTGAGATAATTGCTGAGGAAGGTAAGACACTGATATTAGAACCATAGATCTTGATGATTAATACTACAGAACTCTGTGCCTAATCCTCTCCCTTTTCCCGCCGTGACAACTGAGAAATCTTTAGATGTATTCTTAAACTTACCAAAAAGGAAACTTTTACCAGCATACAGTCAACATTTTAAATATTCATCTGTTCTAGTTTAAACTGTGTATTCTCTCCCACTATAGCCTACCATTACAGATACTTATGGAAAGCAGTTGACAGCAGTCATAAGAAAACTCCCTCTTATAGGGCTCCTACAAATGCCCAATACAGAAAATCGACTTCTGCACTCACAAGGGAGGAAAGCAGAGAATTCCCAACTGGGAAGGATGAGGTAAAACCAAACTTCTCAAGAGCCGTGTAAATATTAAAAGGCTAAATTTATTTTATAAACAAGCTAAACAACATCAACCTAATGAGACATAGTCACCTTAAGGTAATTAGGAAATCAGTTGGGATCCCTTCGAAGGGAAATTAAAAACAGAATTAATTTGGGAGAAAAGTTTTTATGGGATTAACATTGAAAGTTGTAATGACAGCATTTGATTGGAGGAGGAGAAGAGAAATAAATGTAGCAAGACTTAAATAGTTCTTATTTTAACGCTGAGGGATATGGTTTTAAGCCGTGATTCCTCTGTTTGTGCACCCGTCTGTGTAACATTGCGCCTCGAGGGTAATTGTAAAGGCACAGATATTGATTCGCTCCCTCTAAAAGAAAGGATGATCTTCTTTCTTGCATTTAGCCAAAAAGAGAAGGGAAATTATTGTAAATGTATTCTATTCTGCTCTAACATTTTTTAATTAAGCTACTTTTCCTTTTATGGCTAAAGTACTTAGATTAATCAAGACCGAAACAGCTGCAGCGAAGAATCTATGAGTTCTTTATTCTAGCATAGAAAAATAAGCCGCTAAAAATAGGAGAGTGTGTAACCTATTCTTTTACAAAAAAGCCTTTGATAATTACTCCCAATAGTTAAACATTTCTTTCAACCTTTTACTCCACTAATCTGGATGTCATATTTCTACCTTTAATAATAATTTCGGTTACTCATTTGCAAGTGTATCGCCTCAGATTCAGATAATTCTTCATTCCTATTTGACTTATTACCGTCTGCTTCTTCCGCTAAAGATAGACCATGTTTAATGACAATATTATGTAAAATACCACCCGGCAGGAATTTTTTTGTCTGCTTTATGGGGGCAGAGAAATAATGTTTCTCCAGATTTGCCTAGACATTAAAACCTCAATTTTAGGATAATATCCAGGGTTACCTCAATAACCATTCTGGTTAAAAAAAAAAGTGATGCTTTTTATTATTGTTTTTATGGCAGAGATATTCAGAGTCAAACAAAAAAAAATGGCAGCTAACCTGAAAACAAATAATCTAAAGCCTGTAATTGTTTTAAGAAAAAAATTAAAATTATAGACAGCGTTTTAAAGAATTACTCAAAAGCCGAATTCTCTCAATTTATAAAAAGCCATGCATTTCTGAAGCAGACTGTCTTAAGATGAATGAATCATGACATTATCCTGGGTACTTAGCTATGACATCTGTTAGGTGGTAAATTGCATCGCGCGCCACATGCATAATGAAGGAGGGAACAGTTTTTAGTTCCTGGAGTGTTCCTCGTGTGAAGATGTACAAATAGAGGCAGCAAGGCTCAGGCCAGCTGGAAGAGCTGTGATGCCGGAGACTGCCTGTGACTTGCTGGTAGTGCTCGATGTCTCTTAAAAAATTCATAACCTGCTGAGGTCCCCAGGGAAATGTATTTATAAGCTGCTCAGTTATTCCAAATGATGGCAAACCGAATCTATTTTATGAGACTTCTGCTGTTACCTTGAAGAATCAGTGTCAAAAGTTAGAACACTCATGTGAGAAATATTACCTTGTAATGCATTAGACAGTCTCTTATTCTTGGCAATGGGACATGTAGAAAATATTCAGGAGGTGAATACAAAAATAACAAATGCACACCTGAATATAAGAATAAATGGATTAACATAGCAAACTACTTTGAAGATGAAAGACCAGCTTTGTAGTTTCTAGATGAGCAAGTACTGGGTTTCCTAATTAGTTTAATTAGATAAAAATTGAGGAAGCTCACGTTGGGTCAATAGTAACCCATCTTATCTCACTATTTACCAGGATAAACATAATTTTTAAATTTTCTAAAGGAGTGTGTAACATGCCTTGCATATAATATATATGTGTAGAAATACGGGTATTTGTGTCCCACATATGTTCATATAATGCACATGCACATTTATAGTTAAGTTATTGATAAATCTCTATTCTTTCTCATGATCCAAGTCTGACACAGTCTGTTAAAAAATGCGAACACCCTGATATTGGAGATGGGTGAAGAGAAATCCTGTCTTTGGAATGCACATCTAATTCTACTCTGCGTTGCCCTCAAGGGAGACTTGGCTGTCAGTCACACTGGTATTCATGTTCCAGAGTTTTAATTCTGCTCAGTGGTCATAAGATAGAGCAATTTTAGAGACTTTAGTGTGTTCTGGTCATTTGAAAATTTTAAAAGATATGGGAATCACTTAGTGGGGATTTTGAGTATCAACTTTCAACTTCTTATTCAGCGCTTCAGTTTTCTTTCTCTCTTCCCTTTGCCGGGACACAGTACTTAAAAATGCACGGTCTGCAATCCCTGGTGATAGACTTCTGTGGAAATTCAAAGCGCTGAGCAAGATTTACACTCTTGGAAACTTTCAAATGAGCACACTTACACAGGTTCATGCTGGGGTGTCGGGAGTCACTGCCTGTTGCTAAAGTTGGCAATTACTGCAATACAGATATAACACAGAATTTATCTTTCAAACAGGATGAAAGGGAGTGCTTTGGAGATTGGGAAACTCTGAGAATCCTTTAGGAGGCAGAATTAGCGACGCAGAGACTGACTGCTCCTTTCAGGTGTGTAATTCTTCAAGTAAGGTTTGAATTCTTATCATACAAAATTTAAGAAAAAGCCTCAGAATCCAGAGGTAAAAATTTATTTATTTCTCTAAAGTCGAAAAAAAAAAAAAGCAGCATCAGGATGAATCTTTACAGTGCAGAACTGTTCATTTCATGAAATTAGTTTTTAACCATAAAATCGTACATTCTGACTAAAGAGCATTTCAAATATATAAAAGGATATGTTTAGAAAGTAACCACCTGAAGATCCTCTAGGCAAAAAAAAACCACTCTAAATATTTTGATGTATTTCCTTTATTTTTTTAATCTATCAGTGAATGTTTCTCCCTAAGGGTCTAATCATAATGTTTATTGAATTTTGTGTCTTTTTTTTTCATTTGTTATATTCTAATCACATCCTTATTATTGATCCTCTTAGTGCAGTTCAGTTCAGTTGCTCAGTCGTGTCCAACTCTTTGCAACCCCATGGACTGCAGCGAACCAGGCCTCCCTGTCCATCACCAACGCCCGGAGTTCACTCAAACTCACGTCCATTGAGTCCGTGATGCCATTGAACCATCTCATCCAATGTCATCCCCTTCTCCTCCTGCCCCCAATCCTTCCCAGCATCAAAGTCTTTTCCAATGAGTCAACTCTTCACATGAGGTGGCGAAAGTATTGGAGATTCAGCTTCAGCATCAGTCCTTCCAATGAACACCCAGGACTGATCAACTGTAGGTTGGACTGGCTGGATCTCCTTGCAGTCCAAGGGACTCTCAAGAGTCTTCTCCAACACCACAGTTCAAAAGCATCAATTCTTCAGCACTCAGCTTTCTTCACAGTCCAACTCTCACATCCATACATGACCACTGGAAAAACCATAGCCTTGACTAGACGGACCTTTGCTGGCAAAGTAATGTCTCTGCTTTTTAATGCACTGTCTAGGTTGGTCATAACTTTCTGTCCAAGGAGTAAGCATCTTTTAATTTCATGGCTGAAATCACCATCTGCAGTGATTTTGGAGCCCAGAAAAAAAAAGTCAGCCACTGTTTCCACTGTTTCCCCATTTATTTGCCATGAAGTGATGGGACCAGATGCCAGGATCTTAGTTTTCTGAATGTTGAGCTTTAAGCCAACTTTTTCACTCTCCTCTTTCACTTTCATCAACAGGCTCTTTAGTTCTTCTTCACTTTCTGCCGTAAGGGTGTTATCATCTGCATATCTGAGGTTATTGATATTTCTCCTGGCAGTCTTGATTCCAGCTTGTGCTTCTTCCAGCCCAGCATTTCTCATGATGTACTCTGCATATAAGCTAACTAAGCAGGGTGACAATATACAGCCTTGACATACTCCTTTTCCTATTTGGAACCAGTCTGTTGTTCCATGTCCAGTTCTAACTGTTGCTTCTTGACCTGCATATAGGTTTCTCAAGAGGAAGATCAGGTGGTCTGGTATTCCCATCTCTTTCAGAATTTTCCTTAAGTTCCTCTTCAGTTCAGTTCAGTCACTCAGTCACATCCTACTCTTTGTGACCTCATGAATCGCAGCACGCCAGGCCTCCCTGTCCATTACCAACTTCCGGAGTTCACTCAAACTCATGTCCATTGAGTCGGTGATGCCATCCAGCCATCTCATCCTCTGTCTTCCCCTTCTCCTCCTGCCCCCAAGCCCTCCCAGCATCAGAGTCTTATCCAATGAGTCAGCTCTTTGCATCAGGTGGCCAAAATATTGGAGTTTCATCTTCAGCATCAGTCCTTCCAAAGAATATTCAGGACTGATCTCCTTTAGAATGGACTGGTTGGATCTCCTTGCAGTCCAAGGGACTCTCAAGAGTCTTCTCCAACACCACAGTTCAAAAGCATCAAGTCTTCCGTGCTCAGCTTTCTTCACAGTCCAACTGTCACATCCATACATGACCACAGGAAAAACCATAGCCTTGACTAGACAGACCTTTGTTGGCAAAGTAATGTCTCTGCTTTTGAATATGCTGACTAGGTTGGTCATAACTTTCCTTCCAAGGAGTAAGTGTCTTTTAATTTCATGGCTGCAATCACCATCTGCAGTGATTTAGTGTTAAATTCTGCATAACAATCCATCACAATAAATATTCATAGGTATCTATTTCCTTATCATTGAATGTGAGATCAAATAAAAGTTCTTTCATAAATACTGCTGTTAATAATTTTAATGATTGAATTTTATTTTACATATATATTATTTTCTCAGGAGACAGAAAACAATTTATATGTCAATCAAAAGATAACATCTATAAATGAGGTACTCTAGTACTATATTTGGAGAAGGAAATGGCAGCCCACTCCAGTGTTCTTGCCTGGAGAATCCCAGGGATCGGGGAGCCTGGTGTGCTGCCATCTAAGGGGTCGCACAGAGTTGGACACGACTTAAGTGACTTAGCATTAGTCCTATATTGCTTTCTAAAATCAACATTAACAGTTTATTAAAATGTCCTGTTTATTCACTCTTGTCAGCCAGATGGTTTTCTCAGTATCTTTTTAAGTATCTTGTGATTCATAGATTAAATGTAGTATATTGTTTTAATTTGTGTTCATTTGGTTCCTAGTGAAATTGAGCATTATCATCCCAGTTCTGAACTTATGGTTCCTATTTCTCTTCAACATAGTTGCTTATGTGTTGGCCCATTTCCTTAAATTTTAATATTGGTTTATTTAAAGTATTCTTTTTATATAATGCCTGAAAGGCAGAAGACCTGGGTTCAATCCCTGGGTTGGGAAGATCCCCTGGAGAAGGCAACGGCACCCCACTCCAGTACTCTTGCCTGGAAAACCCCATGGACAGAGGAGCCTGGTAGGCTACAGTCCATGGGGTCGCAAAGAGTCAGACATGACTGAGACTTCACTCTTATATAATAACATATTTGATTTGATATTGTATCAATTTAACCCTTATATTTTGTTTTCTTTTCTATATATATTTTATATATCCTTTTCTTAAATGCTGAATATTTTAGTTATTTTATGCAAAAATATTCATATTTACCAAAATGAATCAGTTTTTTTCTACTTTACTAAAAGTTATTGGTTTTTTTTTTCCTACATTTTCTACCTTTCAGAGGCTTTGGAAGTTCTTTCCTCTTAAGATTATAGGTAAATATTCATTCTTAGCTTGGTTGTTTTTGTTGCTTCTATGGCTCTGGTGGTAGATACTCAGCCTTTTGATGATATGACCTTTAATACTTAGCACTTCTGTTCCTTTGCAGTTGCTCTGGTGATAAAGTATGAGTGTATAAATGTACTTTTGTCCAGATAGCTAATCAGTTATCCCCAGTACATCCTGCTATTAAACACTGCTTATTTGGAATCTTGGCTTAAATTTATCCCAGTAAAATTTTTTATAGTGAAAAAGTTACTGCATCCAAAGTAATACACTTCTCTGCTTTGGACATTTATGGAACCGGAAGTCGTAATCACACAAGTATTGCAGGGTCTTGTGGCTATGGAAGAACTCTTCCTCATAGCATCAATCAAAACTTTATTCTCTGTGACCTGTGTCAGTTACTCTTTTGACTTTACACAAATGAATCACTTGACACAGTAGTCACTCAACTGATGAACAGCCTTTTAAAGAAACCTGTAAACTATTCATGAGATGGCTACCTTGCTGTAAACCATTAGTGACATGCTACCTTGCATGTGAAAGCATTTGATAATGCCTATCAAACTGTAAAGTGTGTATATTTTTATCCAGAAATTAATCTATTGGGATACGTCCTTCAGATACACAGCTCTCAGTGTGCGTTGCTGTAGAGACAAGGATGTCCCCTGGAACACTGTTAGCAAAGGCAAATAATCTAAATAGAAACAAACTGAATGTCAGTCAGTGAGGGACTACTGAATTTTGCAAGAGAACAACACTGTGCAGCTACTAGAAAAGAATGAGGTGTACCAGGATATGATGACATGGACAGGTCTCCAAGGAGTGTTACTAAATTGAAAATACAAACAGCCAAAGATTGAGAGTATTCCCTTTTACATACATTATGATATATGTTCATGTGTATCTCTGTCTATATGCCAGTTCAGTTCAGTTCAGTTCAGTCGCTCATTTGTGTCCAACTCTTTGCGACCCCATGGACTGCAGCACTCCAGGCCTCCCTGTGCATCACCAACTCCCAGAGTTCACTCAAACTCATGTCCATTGATTCGGTGATGCCATCCAACCATCTCATCCTCTGTCGTCCCCTTCTCCTCCTGCGTTCAATCTTTCCCAGCATCAAGGTCTTTTCCAATGAGTCAGTTCTTCGCATCAGGTGGCCAAAGTACTGGAGTTTCAGCTTCGGCATCAGTCCTTCCAATGAACATTCAGAACTGATTTCTTTTAGGATAGACTGGTTGGATCTCCTTGCAGTCCAAGTGACTCTCAAGAGTCTTCTCCGACACCACAGTTCCAAAGCATCGATTATTTAGTGCTCAGCTTTCTTTATATTCCAACTCTCACATCCATACATGACTACTGGAAAAACCATAACTTTGACTAGACGGACCTTTGTTGGCAAAATAATGTCTCTGCTTTTTAATATGCTGTCTAGGTTGGTCATAACTTTCCTTCCAAAGAGCAAGCGTCTTTTAATTTCATGGCTGCAGTCACCATATGCAGTGATTTTGGAGCCCCCGAAAAATAAACATATTCATATAAGATGATTAAAATGTTTAAATGCCCAACACTGAACTACAGATTTTTCTTACTACAACCTCCTCCCCATATTTCCCCATTTCACTAAGTAGTAATGGCATTTTCTCAATTGCTTAGGCAAATACTCTCTTTTCATCTTTGAGTCTTTTTCTCATATCCTGTGTCTTACACTATGCTGCTGCTGCAGCTGCCAAGTCGCTTCAGTTGTGTCGAGAACTATTATTATTGTACAAAGGCATGAATATGATATTTTCCTTCACATGTTGAGTTTATTTACAGTATTTTCAATTCCAAAATATTTATGATGGTAATGTAGCATGATTATTAATCACATGTGGAAAGATCTCTGACAAATACACAGTTTTATGGATACATGGCTTCCCTGGTGGCTCAGTTGGTAAAGAATCTGCCTGCAATGCAGGAGACACAGGTTCAGTCTCTGGGTTGGGAAGATCCCCTGTAGAAGGAAATGGCAACCCACTCCAGTATTCTTGCCTGGGAAATCCCATGGACAGAGGAGCCTGGTGGGCTGCAGTCGATGGAATTGCAAGAGTTGAGTGTGATTTAGTGACAGAACCACCACCGTAGGTACATAATTTTCATCCACATCATCTATATTGGTACATAAAGTATAATTAGTACCAACTCTAGCTTGACAGTTGTTCATACGATGCAAATCTGGGGATGATTTTTTTAAAGGATGGGAATAATCTTTTGGTGGTATGTGAATATTTTCTTATTTATAGTAACAAACTCTTTTTCATTATCCTCAAAATACTAAAAGAGATAAGACTTTATCTCCTACTGAGTCTAATTCCCATAAGGTCCCATAACTATGAAAGTTAATTCATAGTATTAACTTTTCCAGGATGGAAGCAATGTGTAAAACTAAGCATGAAGTAAAGAACAATCTGATTAAATGGTTATCAGAACATTCAGGTGGTTGATCAATTTGTCTTAGTCCCAAAAGGACTGAATTGAAAACCAGAGTGTTCTCTGCTTTCACTCCTCTCTCCACTCTCTCTCGCTCTCTCCTCATCCTCTGTCTCTCTCCTTTCTCTTGCACACACCTTTGCACACCCGTTTCCTTCATATTCAAAAGCTAAGAGCCTGTGAACAACTTCGTTAAAAATTTCATCGCTTTCGCATGAAGACTTCCTGAACAGAAATGTCTCACTAAAACTTTAAATCCCACCAGTACCCCTGAAAGTATGACTCACTTAATTGGGACCATTTAAATCATAAAGCACAACATGGTTCCAGGCAAGTTAATTACATAGACAGCTGAAGGAGCAAGTTACAAGCAAGGAGGCTAGAAGAAGCATTTCCAGAATTCACTGACATGAAGCTTCCAAAAAACATCTAGTAGCCAGCTGAGGAACCCGGCAGCTGCACACCTATTAGCTATTTTCATGTAAATTATGAATCCAGCAGGCAAGTCAAAAAATAGTCACAAACCCTTAAGCTCGAGTACAGTCACTAATCAAAGGCTTGCCTTCACCTGTGCTCAGCAGGGACTGTGCTTTATTCTTTTATTGGTCTTTACTTTCAGGCTAACGGAACACAATTAACCAGGAAGAAGTGTAAATAACCAAAGAAAACCACCAAACAGTAAGTTATTGGGGAAAACGCCACGCCAATGTATTTCATTCTTGGTTCCTTCTATAGCAGATGATTGTATACCATTTTTATTAAGAAGAATAAGGCTGTACAGTGTTCGATTCACCTTTGCTTCACACCCGTGCCTTTCCTCACACCTCTGTTAACCCTCCTTGAATTTTCTTTGCTGGTTTTTGTCCCTCTAAACTAAGTAAGAGTGAATAAAATACCTCATGGGTCTTCTTTTTCCCTCCTCTCCTCCTTCCTGTGGTGAAAATCAGCACTGCGCTTGTCTCAGCTTCCAACTCACACACACACACACACACACACACACACACACACACACACACAGTCCTCTAGATTCTTCAGGGCTACAATCACAGATCTGCCTTCCGTTTATTCTGCCCCTCAAACTAATCACCAAATACTGTTGCTCTGACTATAATATCTCCCTTAACCATCAGCTCCCTGCTGTAACCGGCATTATCTTTCAGCTGGAGTATAAAGATCATTGTAATTGTCCAAATTCTGCCCACCACACGGGGATTTGAGGGTAAAGAACAATCCAAGTGAATGGCAAGGGGTTCTGCATGGTGGGTGGCCTTCTAGGAGAGGAAAAGGTCAAAGTCTTTGGGGAAAAGAATGATCCAAAGGCCTTGAAATTGGGATACAGACAATCTAAAGGCAAGAAGCAGAAACTCAACATTTGAATTTGGGGGCACAGGTATAGAACGAGCAAGGGAGTCTTTTGCAAAAGCATTAAACTACCAAGGGTATCCATGGCCTGCTTTTATCAGTCGTTTGGGGAACTCATAGTACAGCGAGCTGACCACAGCCAAGAAAAACACCACTGAGTAATTTCACTGTGCTCATTCTCTCTCCTCAAATCCCTTCTTCTTAGTTCTGCTGGCATCGACTTCTTGAAATCTGACTGCAGCTTGGCCATTCCTTTCCTTGATGGGCCCCCTATGTATGTAGAATGAAATCTGAACCGCTCCTTCTGGCACTCAGGTCCTTCTCCAGTCAGGCTCTGTGGGTCTTTTCACTAATCCCCTGTCACTGTGAATGCCTACATGATGATGAGATGTCCTGGAAACCATGATAACAGACGAAAGGGTGTTTTCATGTAGATGGTGGGGCAAGGTCTTTCATGCTTTTTCAGTATTTCATCAAAATTAGAAAGCTCTTCCATAAGACGCAGTGTATGAGCACTAAAAGCCTGTCACTTCAGTTCCTAGTTCTTAGCTAAAACAAGATTGAGAAAGGCCCTAGATAACCCCATCTTCCAGGCCTTCAGAAAATAGTTATGTCTCCCACTCACCAGTGTGACATTTGTACAAAATGGAATGTGTTGGAATCAAAATCTGGTCTTTAGTCATCGTCTATTTGATGTAAAACATACTCTTCACCCAAGTATTCGAGCTTACGTCTTAATCTCTGTCACTTTAAAAATACCAGATAGCATCTTTTTCATCAGTAGCATTCATTTTAACTGTTTTCTTGTCATAGTTCCCCTGAAATGTCTCAAGTTTCTTTTATTAAGACCCTCTAGGCCTTGCTGTAATATGTAATCAGGGTGTATTTACATCACACTCCCACTGAACAAATCAGTACAACATAAGTATATTATTCCAAAAACTTTCTCAGAGTCTGGCTCCTTGGCTAAAAACCATGTGTATCACAGTTTTTACAAAAACACATTCCACTTCCTCAATAGAATAGGGTGGCTCCATCTGGGTGGTTCTATTCAACTATTGTACAGCATGTGAACACATATTTATGAATCATTTGTCCAACAGACCTTATTGGATCCTTAACACCTGCTGTGTAAAACATATCTCCGGGCATATGATGAAAATATTTCAGAACTCATGAGAAGCCACAACAAAGCAGCTCTTTTTAAGTTTGACATAGCAAAAAAACTAATGGAGTTAAAACATACTCCTGAGCTGGACTCGAAAAAAATCAAATACCACTTTCAAAAGATAATAGTGAATAGACTCTAAGAAGACTGAGAGAGGCAACAATTAATGATAGGCAGGCCTCAGGACCACAAGGGTCTGTCTGCTTCAGAGTGACCATCCCATTCAAGCTTCCTTTTTCTTCTGTCATCTGCCTTCTCATTAATTTTTAAACCTACGCTTGTCCTTTCAAGGAAGCCCTGCCTCTTTTGCCTCTGCTCTCCCTTCAGCTTACTGTTTGTTCTAAAAGAATGCAGGCTGCACATAACATCCAAGGGCAGTGCCAGTACGGATAATGCTAAAATCACAGTTGCACACTATTTCTGTTACGGGCAGATTGCTGGTCCGAATAGCATCCACGCATCCAGCTGTCTCATGACCTGAGTTGTTTTGGTTTGTTCACGTCTCCTGCTTTTCTCACTCCAGCATTACCCGCTGGATGCTGGAATAGCTAATCATTTCCCAGACGGCTCTCTGACTGATGTGTAGATAGAGTACTAAACCACGGGGAGGCTTGCTATTTCCCCCTGCGTTTCCCCTGCATTGATCAAATAAGCCTGAATCACCGTGCCGGAGCCTTCCTTCTCACCTATCGACTCCGCGCTCATTTTCTTCTCTACAGACTCTATTTCATTTCCTCTTTATCTGACTCAGCCTCGTTTTCACTTTATCATAGGTAGCAAGTCAATTTCCAGTCACAGGGTTATCAGTAAAGATTATCAGGGTGGACATCTGTCTCCTGCACCAAAAGAAAAAAAAAGAGAGAAAGCGCTGAATGGCTGGATGTATAGGGACATATCACACACACACAATACACACTCATAATAAGCACACACACAAAGTACATGTACTACCAGCCAAACAAAAATGTCAGCTGTCACTCAGCCCCTGCTAGCTGTTTCAGTTTGAATACCAGTGGCCTTCAGGTTAAAGGATGAAGAATAAGAAGAGGGAAAAGCAATAAAAAGTTCTTCCGACAACAGAGATTTTACCACTAACAATGGTATGATCACTAGATACAAAGAATAATAAAAGCTTAATTCTCATTACTCTCCGCAGAGAAGACACTTAAAACATTTTAAACATCTGGGATACTGTATTTTTTTTAAGGAAAAAAACAAAACAAAACAAAACTCTTGTTAGTTCAGACTTACACTAGTTTGATACTGCTAAAAATTATTTAGAAGAGTTTACAGCAAGTGTTTGAAATGGAGACAGAGTAACATGATACCCCAGCTTTAAAACCTGTGTTTGTATATAGCCCACACACTCAATGTGCCAGCAAATCTGGAAAACTCAGCAGGGGCCCCAGGACTGGAAAAGGTCAGTTTTCATTCCAATCCCAAAGAAAGACAATGCCAAAGAATGCTCAAACTACCACACAATTGCACTCATCTCACATGCTAACAAAGTAATGCTCAAAATTCTCCAAGCCAAGCTTCAACAGTATGGGAACCATGAACTTCCAGATGTTCAAGCTCGTTTTAGAAAAGGCAGAGGAACCAGGGATCAAATTGCCCACATCTGCTGGATCACTGAAAAAGCGAGAGAGTTCCAGAAAAACATCTACTTCTGCTTTATTGACTACGCCACAGTCTTTGACTGTGTGAATCACTAGTACAAACTGTGGAAAATTCTTAAATAAATGGGAATACCAGACCACCTGACCTGCCTCCTGTGAAATCTGTATGCAGGTCAAGAAGCAACAGTCAGAACTGGACATGGAACAACAGACTGGTACCAAATCAGGAAAGGAGTACGTCAAGGCTGTATATTGTCATCCTGCTTATTTAACTTATATGCAGAGAACATCATGAGAAACACTGGACTGGATAAAGCACAAGCTGGAATCAAGATTGCCGGGAGAAATATCAATAACCTCAGATATGCAGATGACATCACCTTTATGGCAGAAAGTGAAGATGAACTAAAGACCCTCTTGATGAAAGTGAAAGAGGAGAGTGAAAAAGTTGGCTTAAAACTCAACATTCAGAAAACTAAAATCATGGCATCTGGTCCCATCACTTCATCACAAATAGATGGGGAAACAATGGAAACAGTGACAGACCAATTTGGGGGGCTCCAAAATCACTGTAGATGGTGACTGCAGTCATGAAATTAAAAGACACTTGCTCCTTGGAAGAAAAGTTCTGACCAACCTAGACAGTGTATTAAAAAGCAGAGACATTACTTTGCCAACAAAGGTCCGTCTAGTCAAAGTTATGGTTTTTCCAGTGATCATGTCTGGATGTGAGAGTTGGACTATAAAGAAGGCTGAGCGCCGAAAAATTGATGCTTATGAACTGTGGTGTTGGAGAAGACTCTTGAGAGTCCCTTGAACTGTGAGGAGATCCAACCAGTCCCTTCTAAAGGAAATCAGCCCTGAGTGTTCATTCGAAGGACTGATGTTGAAACTGAAACTCCAACGCTTTGGCCACCTTATGCGAAGAGCTGACTCATTGTAAAAGATCCTAATGCTGGGAAAGATTGAAGGCGGGAGGAGAAGGGGATGACAGATGCTGAGATGGCTGGATGGCATTACCGATGCAATGGGCATGAGTTTGAGTAAACTCCAGGAGTTGGTGATGGACAAGGAGGCCTGGCGTGCTGCAGTCCATGGGGTTGCAGAGTCGGATGCGACTGAGCAACTGAACTGAACTGAGCTGAACTGAACTGAGACAGTTTTGATCATCACACCTTGGCTTTGCTACTGGCCTGCAGTGGGTAGAGGTAGTATGCTGCTATGCATCCTACTATATACTAGCCAGCCCTTTCCCTGCAGCAAAATATTATCTGGACCCAGCAATCAGTAGTGCCAAAAATAAGGAACTGCTCTATCCAGGGAATCCTCAAGGCCCAAGGAACTGCTGGCACTTCAAAATTGGAAAATAAAAGTCCACAGAACTATGTTTATGGTGAGATGAGTTCTGAGCTACCAGTTGTTACTTCAGAAAGAAAGATATCCAAAACTTCATAGAGTTGGAAGAGATATGAGAGGTTATCCAGTTCAGACATCACTTAACAGAAAGTAAGACCATGTGGGGCAGTGGGAAGGCATGCCACGTGCTCCCCCGCTGCGTGCGCACCCCTGGCTGGCAGGGGTGGGACGGGAATGTCAGATGGACTTCAGGGGCCAGTACAGTCCTCAAAGCCCCCAGGAGCCATCTGCAATGGTCAGTGTAATCAGATAAAGAGAGCTTAATCTGGACAGCAAAGAGCAGGAAGGGATATTTCTGAGGTTAACAGCATGATTAGGGAAAACAGGGGTGAATGTTTATTCATCAATGTTATTGTACAGAATTGAGGTAAACTTCGGAGAAGGCAATGGCACCCCACTCCAGTACTCTTGCCGGGAAAATCCCGTGGATGGAGGAGCCTGGTAGGCTGTAGTCCATGGGGTCACGAAGAGTCGGACACAGCTGAGCGACTTCACTTTCACTTTCACTTTGGAGCTTGAAAGTGATAAGCTTAGGGGAAGACAGCCTACACAAACTTTATACCTTTAGTAAAATTTTGAAATTTGTTACTCTAGAGAAGAAGTCGATGGACATGAGTTTGAGTAAACTCCAGGAGTTGGTGATGGACAAGGGAGGCCTGGTGTGCTGCAGTCCATGGGGTCTCAAAGAGTTGGACACAACTGAGCCACTGAGCTGAACTGAGAGAGGAAGTTTAGATTTTAAGAATCAGTAGCTTCCAAAGATTTTTTTTTCTTACAAATTTATGGAAGAGAAATTCAGAGCTGGATCCTGAAGGTAACCAAGATGTTTGGGAGCTGGAGTGGGCAGAGTTGTGCTGGGTCTTACTGATTGGGACAAAAAAGAAAAAGAAGTGTATGGAACATGCCAGGCAGTTCACAGAAATGTTGAAAAGGGTGAAGAATAGGCTACAGGCTTTTTTTTTTGGAAACAGCTCAAAAATCATGCTTACAAACTGCTTGGATAAGGATTCTGGCCAAACGCCCATCAGCCCAGCTGCCACTTTGACCCCAGGAGCCCTGCTTTGTGGCCACTACATCAGTCCTGATGCAGAGGCTGTTTTTCATCCACACCACTTGCCCGTCTCAGGCAGCTCCGCTCTGCGTGGTCTCCACGCTGGGACCCGCGCTGGTAGAAGTCAATATCTGGAATTTAACCATTCACTCTGGCAGAGGGAACTAGCTCTGGAGAGTCTCTCACCAGCTGTTGAACACCTGAGCCAGAAGTCAGACTCTCACTTCTGCTCCTAAGTCAGGACTAGTCACCTATCCTTTACCCAGTGACAAGGAAGTCAGCGAGGGTGGTCTTCCTATGTATCCAGAAAGGGGAGCAATAATGCCCTCAGCAGGCATGCCTACTGCCACCCTGATACCACCGTGTCCCTGGAGTTCCATTCGGCCCACCCAGAACTGTCACCATCAGTGAGAAGGAGCGAGCTCTCAATCGGTTTTGATCTGTGACGTTACGTCCTGAATCCAGGTTGGACATAAATGAGTCTGCTTAGCAGAGCTCAGTTCAGGTGTCTGTGCTTGTAATATTTTCAGCTCCTATGAACTCGAAGACTTGCCCCTTCAAAACTCCTAAAGTGGGGAGATTCCTAAACTTAAAAATTCCATAAACAACTATATGCCAGATGTCTGCAAAGTGGTGGTAAATTAGTACCCCGGGAAGGTGACAAAAGTCACTTTAGTGCTGCTCGTCCTGTGTGACCCCTCAGGCTCCCGATGAAGCGTTATCCCGGTGGGTCGCACCAGTCAGCCCTAGCAGGCTTTCCTGGGCCCCCAGTCACGGGTGCCCAGCAACGGCCACTAATATGGAGACATTAAGTTGCATCAGGAGGAATCATTGGCTTTAAGAACACTGAAGAGTAGAGGAAGAGAGTACCTAAAGTGACTGTGTCAACTTAACATTGGTTCTCCTAAAAGCAGAGCACACGAGAGAGAGCTTAGAGCAAGATGAGAAAATTGTAAAAGACCAGTTTATATTCGTGGAGGTGATCTCTGCAATAGCCACAGGCAATCAGCAATTGGCACCTCGGCGCTGGTCGGGAATATTGAAAGCTGCCTGGAAGATGAGCTAAACTGTACTCCTTGAGTACCCTGCTGCTGCTGCTGCTGCTAAGTCACTTCAGTCGTGTCCGACTCTGTGCGACCCACTGGACTGCAGCCCACCAGGGTCGTCCATCCATGGGATCTTCCAGGCAAGAGTGCTGGAGTGGGGTGCATCGCCTTCTCCACCTTGAGCACCCAGGCAAGAGCGCTGGAGTGGGGTGCATTGCCTTCTCCACCTTGAGTGCCCAGAAGCAGTCATTCCTGTCATCAGCCTATTCCTTTTCTTTCTTAACTCTTTACTTTTTCTGTGGAAAAGACAGTGCAAAACTTAAGAAAGGAAAAGCCAACAATTTAGAAGTCGATCAGAATAACTCAGGCAGCAAATTACATATGGTCAGATACTTCATATCGCCTAAACTGTGAATGGATTTTGTCTCTGAAGTTTCTGACTGAAAGGAGTTATTCTAATTACAAAACTTCCCAACAGTAACAAAAAAGTTATAGTTTATTATATGAAACATTCAAGAGTACACATGGTCTTATAATATTCTAATACCTGACATTTAACTATAGTTATCCTTTTTATTCAAATATGGAATTAACAGTCTTTTTAAACCCTGGGTTTCTTCCCATTGATATAACTTTTGTCTTTTATACTCCAGTATGTGCATTAGAAAAATCCTACACACCTGGAATTCTTTCAATTTACCAAGCTGACAGCATGAAATTAAAAGACACTTGCTCCTTGGAAGAAAAGTTCTGACCAACCTAGACAGCATATTAAAAAGCAGAGACATTATTTTGCCAACAAAGTTCCATCTAGTCAAAGCTGTGGTTTTTCTGGTAGTCATGTATGGATGTGAGAGTTGGACTTTAAAGAAAGCTTAGCGCCGAAGAATTGATGCTTTGAAACTGTGGTGTTGCAGAAGACCCTTAAAGTCTCTTAGACTGCAAGTAGATCCAACCAGTCCATCCTAAAGGAAATCAATCCTGAATATTCATTGAAAGGACTGATGCTGAAGCTGAAACTCCAAGACTTTGGCCACCCGATGGAAAGAACTGACTCATTGGAAAAGACCCTGATGCTGGGAAAGATTGAAAGCAGGAGGAGAAGGGGACGACAGAGGATGAGATGGTTGGATGGCATCACTGACTCAATGGACGTGAGTTTGAATAAGGTCCGGGAGTTGGTGATGGACAGGGAGGCCTGGCGTGCTGCAGTCCATGGGGTCGCCACGACTGAGCGACTGAACTGAACTGAACTGACCAAGCTGATAGAAATTTTGAGAATAATCATTTATTTTAAAGTATTTGTACTTATAAAAGAAGTAATTTAAATTAGAAAAAAAGAGTTGTTTCCCATCATGAACACATATTTTCTTTCCATTCTAAGCATATATGTGTGCATACGTGTGTGTGTGCATAGACCACCCATATCAGGTAACAAATTATACATGTATAAATACTTTTATTTTTGACCCCGTGTGCATTTATAGTGATTTATCATTTCGTGGGCTGTGTGTGCCACCTCAACCCTCCTTCAGGACTGAGGCACTAGCTTTCTCAGATGCTAGGAGGATTGGCAGGTTGCGGAGCTCAGCTGAGACACTCTTAGGGAAATACCCTCAGTCCGAGAGGCCGGCTTGCCAAAGTCCCACCTCCTCTCTCTTCACACACCCACTAAGGAGGATCCACGTTCACTGCAGGAGTATGAAGCCCAGCCCACTACGCTGGCTCAGGACGTTTCTGAAGGGCCGCCGCAGCCCCAGAGCTCCCCGCAGGGTCTGCTGAGACCTTCCCTGTGCCCACACGTCTGGAGCACATCTGAACTGTTTCCTCTGCTTCCCTTCCGGTGTCTACCCTCGTGGCTGCCCCCTCCTCCTACATAATTTCGAAATCCTTTCTCTGGGAAGCCTGACCTAAAACTACCCAAGTATTTTTGCATATCATTATAGACTTTTCCTTGGGCAAGGTAATGAACTTTGCTTCAGTTTTCTCTTCCGTTAAATGAAGAAAAATTTAAATCCTTATCTCACAAAATTATTCTTACAGTGAAAAGTAGTAATACATTTAAAGATTTTAGAACAATGCTTGGCATGTAATAATGCTATTCAGCAAAATATTAGCTATTATATTCATTTTGCTATCTGCTTAAATATCTTTCAAATGAATGAGCCATATTGTACATAATAAATTTAGAGTTTAGTTTAAACTCTTATTTTAATATATATTCAGCAACAAGCTAATATATACATTATAATTTTTTCATTTGCAATCATTTTCTAAAATAAATTTATGAAAGTAAAAGTAATGAGTCAAAACATATACGCATTTAATAATAAGTCTCTTTTACAATTACAGAATCAATACATGTCCATTATGGAATTTTCTTAAGTATGAAAAAGTAGAGATAGTTTTAAAAAAAAAAACTGAAATTTTCTAATTTTCCCAATATGAAAATTGTAAACTATTTGGTTGCAAAGTATCCTCGTATATTGATTGGTCATGATCAATAACAGAAGATATTCTGTTAATAATAAACAGTAGGAGAAAAACTTTGCATATTGAATATCCAAGTGTCTGTATTTCTTTTTTAAACTTATAGACATTTGAGTTTAAATGTACAAAGACTAGTTCTATAAATATTCACAAGAAAGATATCAGCATGATTGCCTCCAGGGAGAGGATGTGAAAGTTCAGGAGAAGGACTTACTTTTAACTATATTCTCTATTAAATTATTCTTTGAATGTTATAATATGCTCATAGTAACATTTTTTTCAAACAACTACTTTAAAACATTTTATAAATTTAGATTCAGGGAAATATAATCAATAAAAGAGAAAATAATTTTTTTGCTATGTCATATTATAGTTTTATTTTTGATTTGTTGAGGCGACTCCATACTACTTTCCATAATGACCATACCAGTTTACATTGACACTGACAGCATGTGATTTTCTCCTTTGCTCCTCATTCTTTTTTTTTTTTAATTTATTTATTTTTATTGAAGGATAATTGCTTTACAGAATTTTGCTGTTTTCTATCAAACCTCAACATGAATCAGCCATAGGTATACATATATATGTATACATACATACATACATATACATATATATATATCCTCTCCCTTTTGAACCGCCCTCCCATCTCCCTCTCCATCCCACCTCTCTAGGTTGATACAGACCCACTGTAAACCAAAATTGAAATAGACACATGTATCCCATTGTTCATTGCAGCACTGTTTACAATAGCTAGAACATGGAAGTAACCTGGATGTCCATCGACAGATAAATGAATAAAGAAGTTGCGGTACATACACACAATGGAATATTACTCAGCCATAAAAAGGAATGCATTTGAGTCAGGTCTGATGAGGTGGATGATCCTAGAACCTATTGTACACAGTGAAGTGAGTCAGAAAGAGAAAAAGAAATACCATATTCTAACACATATGTACAAAGTCTAGAAAAATGGTACTGAAGAATTTACTTATAAAGTGACAATGGGGAAACACACATACAGAATAGACTTATGGACACGGAAGAGGGAAGGAGACCATGAGATGTATGGAGAGATTAACATGGAAACTTACATTACCATATGTAAAATAGATAGCCAATGGGAATTTGCTGTATGGCTCAGGAAAGAGAAAAGAGAAAACAAAAACTTTGATGTTATAGTGCAATCAGAAACACCTGGGAATGCCCATATCCTTGTTCTTGCCAAATTCAGTGTACAAAAGTGTTCAATCTTTGCTGATTTTATAGGCAAACCATCCAATATCTTATTATTACTTTATCTTTCTTAGATAATGGAGCTGAACTATTTTGAAAATGCATATTAAGCAATTTAATTATTTGGTGAGCAGGACTTATGACTATGGTGACATGAAGTAGACAAAAAAAAACCTTTCCCCCAAAAATAATTATAAAACTAGACAATATTATCAAAAACAACCATTTTAGAACTCTGCAAATTGACCAATTAGCAAATAGAGAGACGCTTATTAATGAAGAACTGCTGGCCTCCAAGAAAGAATCATGGAAATCTGAGGCCTTCCTGTCTGGAGTTGCTCCCATCCCCTAACTAGATTTGCTCAAAAGTAGATTTGAAATGACAGAAGAGAAATTGCAAGGAAGCTGAAAATAAATCAATAGAAATAATCCATTCTGAAGAACAGAAAGGAAAAGATTGACAAAATAAAGCTCTCCATAGAACTGTGAAACATCAAGCATACTAATAATATTTGTACAATGGATGTCCCAAAACAAAGGAAAAAGGTAGGAAAAAAAAATCAGTGAAATAAGTATGACCTATTAGATGAAAAAATATTCCTGAAAAGAATCAATAATCTCCAAAAACTCTGAGTAGAATAAACATAAGGAGAACCATATGTAGATATGGTGTAAGTGCCGAAACCAAAATTTTCATCAATTTTTGCAATAATTACATTAGGTGTGAATGGGGTAAATACTCCAGTAAAAAGCATTTCGTTAAACTGAGTAAAAATTAAGACTCAACTTGGTTATCTGCAAGAGAAATGCCTTAGCTTCTAAGGCACAAATCGGCTAAAAGGATAGAAAAACACATACCAGGCAAACAGATCTGTGAGACTGGTGTAGCTATAACAATACCATAAGAAAAGGAATATTAAGGCAAAGAACATTATTGGAAATAAAGGGGAAATTTTATAATGATAAAGGGCTATTAGAAAGAAAGAACTTAGATGTGTACTTAAAACAGGAACCCAAAAGTACATGGAGCCAAAGCTGACATATTGAGAGGAGAACGAGACGGCTCAGCAATTGTGTTTGGAGAGTCCAGTGCCACGTTCTCAAAAATTGACAATACTTCTAAATACAAAGTCAGTAAACATAGGGTAGATTTTAACAAGTAGAACAATAATTTGGACAGCCGTAGAACACTGCATCTGACAACAACAAAACATATAACCTTTGCCAGCACAAATGAAGTATTTTTAGGTTAGACCATATACTAGCTTATAAAACAATTCTCAGTACATTTAATTGAATTGTGAATCATCTGTTCATGCCTTTGACCCATTTATCTAGTGTGATTATATACTGCTTAAATTTGAATAAATTCCCTATGTACTAATTATAATATAGTCTACCCTCTCATATATGCTGCATGGTTTTTTCTCCAATTCGGCTTCATTATTTACTTTATGACATTTAAGAAGTTTTTAATTTTAATGTTACTCAGAACAACTAACATTTTCATTCACTACTTCTAGCAGTCATCTTCTTAGAAATTGTCTCCTACTTTAGAGAGCTTATAAAATTCTACTTTATATCGTTTTTTTTCCTTGCAAGACATTTTCTTTAAATTTTATTATTTAAATCTTTAATTCAGCCAGAATGTGTGAATATTTGAATGAGAGATCTAAGTTTTCCCATAGTTAATCGATTTTTCCAAAAATTTTCCAAGTCTTTTCAATTCATTTCAGTAAACCTTTATTCATTCGTTTCTGAGATCTTCTTTGTTAGGTATTCTTTTAAAAGTCCCAAATTAAAAGACTGAGTATAAAGTATGAATAATTCTCAACTAATTCATAAGCATAATGCTATTCTACTCATGGTCTTTTTGTGCTATTTTTTAGAAAATTTAATGAAATGATTGTAAATATTCACTGGAATCATAAACGAAATATCTAAAGAAATTTTTGAAGTATTATTCAGGGAAGGCAAACTCTTACAAAATTAAATAATACATACCTGATGCAGAAAAGAAAAAATATTGTCAGTTTTGTATACCTCTTTCTCTGTATGTAGACACCAGATGGCAGAGCACCTGAAAGGTATTCTGTTTGATAAACTGAACTATGACAACTACAGGCAGATCAAACTAACGTAACAAGAGGGGGACATGGAAGATAAAGCGTAATACAGGTGAACTTTAAGGATGAAACAGTAGATTTTGATTCCTAGAGAGTTGGAACAGCTATCAAGTAGAATAGCAGCCTGTCAAATAGTAAAAAGGATCTGTCAGTGGGCAATCTGGGAGATCAAGGAGAGAATTATTGAATATCTTCAAAGCATGTCTACATATAGCTATTTTTCAGACACAGAATAAACATTTTCAAATTCAACAGCTAAGAAGGCACAAATTATTTACAGATTTAAATCCTGATTATACACCTTTGCAAGAAAAAGCTGAAATGGATCTAATACTTACATATTTGTTTTTTAAAAACTAAATTAATGGTACGTATGAGAAATAGAGAAAAGACTATACATTGAATGGAAATCACTCAGTAGACATGATATGCAATTCAGTGCAATAGACCCATACATTTGCTCACCATTTTTAGAATCTAAGACTATTAGTTTAGGTTCAGGATGAAAAATCTTTCTAAATTGATTATTTTAAAATTATCTTTCGGTAAATAACAAAGGTCTACCATATAGCACAGGGAAGTATATTCAATACCTTGTGATAAACCACAATGGAAAAGGACATAAAAATGAATGTACATGTATGTATAACTGAATCATTTTGCTGCACAGCAGAAACTAGCAAATCATTGTAGAGCAACTCTATGTCAATTAAAAAATAAATAAATATTACATTCTTCCAACCGTATCACATCAAACACTGGGGGACATAAAACTAGAACTCATTTCTGGAAAACCTTTCGAATCACCTAATTGATGTCTTAAGACTTTCAGATGCACATTCCTTAATTAAAACATAAAATGAAAACTGGAATTGTTTCAATTCATAAAAACTAATGTTATGAGAGGGAAAGGGGTGAGGATTCTTGCTGGCCTGCCAATCTCATTACAAGTTTTATCATAGCCCTTGAATTGATTAACATCAGTGCAATCAAGATCCACATTATGAGCATTTTCAATGAAAATTTTTAAAATGCTGCTTCAGTTTTGTCTATAAAAGTGGAACTCAATAAATTTATCCTGAGTGTGGTTTTGAAATTATCCTTTGGATAAAATGGTTTGTTAAAGCAATGATAACAAAATCTGGTTAGTGCTAGGTCAGCTTCCCTATCAAAAAAGATGACACCCATCAGTTGATATTCTCTTCTCCCATTATTCATTCTCGTCCTGCCCAACTCCTCTTTCAGAGATCCTTTCTGCTGTTTTGCTCTGGGTGTGTATATATATATATATATGGACATTACTTTAAAATCTCTCATTATTGAAGAATATATCTTTGCCTGTCAAACAAATTTAAGAATGCACTTAAAAATAAGAAATAATCAAAAATTGTTGCCAGGGAAAAACATTTTATTTAAACAGTGATGTCAGCATTCAGTTCAGTTCAGTTCAGTCGCTCAGTCGTGTCCAACTCTTTGCGACCCCGTGGACTGCAGCACGCCAGGCCTCCCTGTCCATCACCAACTCCCAAAGCTTGCTCAAACTCATGTTCATTGAGTCAGTGATGCCATCCAACCATCTCATCCTCTGTCATCCCCTTCTCCTCCCACCTTCAATCTTTCCCAACATCAGGGTCTTTTCAAATGAATCAGTTCTTCACATCAGGTGGCCAAAGTATTGGAGTTTCAGCTTTATCATCAGTCCTTCCAATGAACACTCAGGACTGATTTCCTTTAGAATGGACTGGTTAGATCTCCTTGCAATCCAAGGGACTCTTAAGAGTCGTCTCCAACACCACAGTTCAAAAGCATCAATTCTTTGGCGCTCAGCCTTTTTAAAGTCCAACTCTCACATCCATACATGATTAATGGAAAAACCATAGCTTTGACTAGACAGACCTTTGTTGGCAAAGTAATGACTCTGCTTTTAAATATGCTATGTTGGTCATAACTTTTCTTCCAAGGAGTAGCATCTTTTTATTTCATGGCTGCAGTCACCATCTGCAGTGATTTTGGAGGCCAAAAAATTAAAGTCTGTCACTGTTTTCATTGTTTCCTCATTTATTTGCCATGAAGTGATGGGACCAGATGCCATGATCTTAGTTTTCTGAATGTTGAGTTTTAAGCCAACTTTTTCACCCTCCTCTTTCACTTTCATCAAGAGGCTCTTTAGTTCCTCTTCACTTTCTGCCATAAGGGTGGTGTCATCTGCATATCTAGGGTATTGTTATTTCTTCCAGCAATCTTGATTCCAGCTTGTGGTTCATCCAGCCTGGCATGTCACATGATGTACTCTGCATATAAGTTAAATAAGCAGGATGACAATATACAGCGTTGACGTACTCCTTTCGAGATTTGGAACCAGTCTGTTGTTCCATGTCTGGTTCTAACTGTTGCTTCTTGACCTGCATACAGATTTCACAAGAGGCAGGTCAGGTGGTCTGGTATTCCCATCTCTTTAAGAATGATGTCAGCATTAAAAAGAGTAAACCTTGAGAACTGAATTTAAATCTTTCTAAAATACTTAAGTTCATATTAATAGTACCATAAAGATGCCTTTATTTGTTTGTTAATATTTAGCTCAGCTGAAAGTGTTTTCACCTCTTCCTTTCTTCAGTGCACACTTGAAATCTACCCAAACAGCAGAATTTGTTTTAAACTTATCTGAAGTTAAACTGTGTTTAAGGAATCCTATAAAGTGGAATAGTTATTAATATACTAAATAACAAGCAAACTGTTTTTACATTTCAGAGCTTGAGATCGTTAGCTCAGATACGCTAAATTTCTTATCACCCTCAGTTATTTTGAAGTTCTCTCTTGGGTGGTTCTGCCTAGACCTCCACTGAGCACAAAGAATCTTAGCAAGTTTGTAAATCTGTAAAAATTTTTTAAATGCCCTTCTACCTTTAGCTCTGACCTGTGTTAATATGAAACTAACATTAGATTGTACATAATGGATTTAGTTTTTTAAATCAATTTTTCCCCACGATGGTAACAATTTCATTTGGAAAAAAATTTTATTGAGTTATAATTGATTTATATTATTATATTAATTACAGATATACAACATAATTTAATATTTTTGTAGACTATACTGCACTTAAAGTTGTTATAAAATATTGGCTACATTCCCTGTGTAGCACATGTTTCCTTATAGCTTGTTTTATGCATAATAGTTGGTTCGTCTACTGTGACCCTACCTCTATCTTGCCCTCATTTATTTGCCCCTCCCATTTTCCTCTCCCCACTGGTCATCACAAGTTTGTTCTCTTTACCTGTGGCTCTGTTTCTGTTTTGTTATTTTCATTTGCTTATTTTGTATTTGAGCTTTTACTTATAAGTGACAACATACAGTATTTGTCTTTCTCTGGATGACTTATTTCACTGAGCATAATACACTTTGCCAACAAAGGTCCATCTAGTCAAGGCTATGGTTTTTTCTGTGGTCGTGTATGGATGGACTGTGAAGAAGGCTGAGCACTGAAGAATTGATGCTTTTGAACTGTGGTGTTGGAGAAGACTCTTGAGAGTCCCTTGAACTGCAAGGAGATCCAACCAGTCCATCCTGAAGGAGATCAGCCCTGGGATTTCTTTGGAAGGAATGATGCTAAAGCTGAAACTCCAGTACTTTGGCCACCTCATGCGAAGAGTTGATTCATTAGAAAAGACTCTGATGCTGGGAGGGATTGGGGGCAAGAGGAGAAGGGGATGACAGAGGATGAGATGGCTGGATGGCACCACTGACTCGATGGATGTGAGTCTGAGTGAACTCCGGGAGTTGGTGATGGATAGGGAGGCCTGGCGTGCTGCGATTCATGGGGTCGCAAAGAGTCAGACACAACTGAGCGACTGAACTGAACTGAACTGAATACACTCCAGGTTCACCCATGTTGTTGCAAATAGCAAACTTTCATTATTTTTGTCACTGAGCGGTATTCTGTTGTGTACATATTTATCTCTTCATCTGTTGATGAATATGTAGGTTGCTTCCATATCTTGACTATTATCAATATTTCTCCTATGAAAGATGCATGTATCTTAAGATTAATATTTTTGGTTTCTTTGGATACATCCCACAGAGTGGACTTGCTGGATCACTGTTGTTGTTCAGTCACTCAGACGTGTCCAACTCCTTGCAACCCCATGGACTGCAGTCAGGCTTTCATCCTTCACTGTCTCCAGGAGTTTGCACAAACCCTCAACATGTCCATTGAGTCAGTGATGCCATCCAACCATCTCATCCTCTGTCGTCCCCTTCCCCTCCTGCTCTCAATATTTCCCAGCGTCAGGGTCTTTTCCAATGAGTCAGCTCTTGACTGTGACCCACATTGGGTGGCCAAAGTATTGAAGCTTCATCTTCAGCATCAGTCTTTCCAATGAATACTCAGGGCTGATCTCCTTTAGCATGGACTGGTTGGATCTCCTTGCAGTCCAAGGACTCTCAAGAGTCTTCTCAGCACCACAGTTCAAAAGCATCCTCTTTGGCACTCAGCCTTTATGGTCCAGCTCTCACATCCACACATGACTGTTGGATCATATGGTAGTTCTAATTCTTTTAAGGATCCTCTATACTGCTTCCCATAGTGGCTGCACCAATTTATACTCCCACCAATAGTGAACAAGAGTTTCCTTTTCTCCAATCCTCAGAGACATGTACTGTTTTTGGTCATTTTGATGATAGCCATTCTGAGAGCTGTGAGGTGCTATCTCATTGACTTTCATTTCTGTGATGTTTATCAATGTTGAACATCTTTTTATGTGATTGTTGGCAGTCTGTGTGTCCTCTTTGGAAAAATGTCTATTTAGATTTCTGCCCACTTTTAAAAATTGGGTTGTTTGTTTTTTGTTTTTTGTTTTCTTTTTTTTTTTTTTTTTGATGCTGAGTTGTATGAACTGTATATTTTTGGATATTACCCTCTTGTGAGTCACATCATTTGCACATATTTTCTCCCTTTCTGTAGGTCTCCTTTTCATTTTGTCAATGGTTTCCTTTCTGGGAAAAAGCTTTTACGTTTAACTTAAGGTCCCATTTGTTTACTTTTCTTTCATTTCCATTTCCTTAGGTGACAGATCCAAAAACATTGCTATGATTTATGTCAGAGTTTTCTGTTTTCTCCCAGAAGTTTTATGATTTCTGTTCTTACATCTTTGTCTTTAATCTATTTTTACTTTATTTTTGTATAGGGCATGATGAAATGTTCTAATTTTATTCTTTTACATCTAGCTGTCCAGTTTTCTCAAGACCACTTACTTGTTGAAGATATTGTCTTTTCTCCATTATATATTCTTGCTTCGTTTGTCATAGATTAATTGACCATCAGTGCGTGGGCTCTCTCTTCTGTCCCATTTTTCTTTGTGTCTGTTTTTACACGATTAGTACAAAATACTATTTTGGTTTCTGTAGCTTTAATATATAGTCTGAAATTAGGACCCATATTGAATTTAAACCACAGATATTTATGTGCTATTAAAATATCCTAACATACTAATATGAGAAAGGTTTCTCTAAGAATGGGCCTAAAAAAATGAATGATATACTGTAACCCCATATACCCAGGAGCCCCACGTCTTCTGCAGTCATCTGTGAAACTCTGGTGCTTGCAAGCAGGGAAGAATCTCAGGCCTCTCACAGTTTCTGCCACATGCACAGACAGAATTAAAGAAGTAGAATAATTACATTAATAACTCTGAAAGTGCCATTTTAATGATCACAATTACTTTAGGGTTTGGGGAGTTTTGTTTGTTTACCTTCTAAATATCATAAATTTTATAAAAGATTCTCATCCTACAACCTGTGCTTTCGTTTTGTTGTTATTATAACTAAGGTTGCCACAAAGGTTTAATCATCATTGAGGTATAAATCCAGATTTAGAATTAAAGAAGTTGGGTTCAAATGCTAGCTCTGTGATTTACAAGGTCTTGGAGAGAAAATATTTTTTGAAGTGTCGGCTCTCTGAAATGTAAAGTAGGGCTAGTAATCATCTTTTAATGTGAATTAAGACTAATCAAAATCATGTAGGTAAAGTCCTAAGCATAATGCCCAGAAGATAGTATCAACAAATAACTTGATTCAATAAATAGGAGATTATTTCAGTAATTTAGGAAAGAATGATGTAACTTAGATATAGTGGTCAGGAGGCTTTGCAGTTCCGCTGGACTCGGTGTGTAGAGAAAGAAAACACGGATTGTGAATGATGTTGACATATAAGAATAGAAACAAGTGGAAAAGACCCACAGGAGATGCAGGTTTGAGACAAGGTGTATACTATGAGTTCAGATTTGTACATGTAGAGTTTTGAATGTGGAAATCTAGGTATACATGTGGAGTAGGCTGCTAAATATGAGTTTGGAGCCAAGAACTCATCAATTCCCATAAAACCAATCCGCATCGTCTCAATTAAGTAGTAATGACCAATGTCAACATCTCAGGGACACACATACCCGTGAAGATTACCAGGTGCCAAATGTTATGGAGAAAACATCTTTAAGGTGATGTGAAAAGTTCCCAGTTTATTTTAAGCTAGCTTCTCAGAGTGGCTGCCCTTTGATAAAGCCACCATGTACTAGAGATGGGTACTCAGTTCTGAAGGCTCATCAGACTTCTTAGTAGAATCATCCCATGTTTTGTAACCAGATGGTGTATTTTCTATGAAGACTGTATAAATAGCTGATCAAAAATCTTCTCCTTAATTTTTTTGTTAGGACTAATTTAGAGCAGGGAAATTATTTAACTTGCTTCTAAATTTTGGGTGTCCTCCAGGTCTAGTAATATCATTAAATAACTTCTATTTCACAAGACTAATGACCATAAGTTCTGAAAAATTAATTTGTAGAAATCTCCATTGCAATATTTTATTTACTTTTGCTACTTTACTTGGTTGCTTGCATTTTTATCAAATTTTAATATCTAAGTTCTCTAAATTGTAAGAACAAGCAAATTCTACACATGGAAAGTCTACAGAAAAGCCCATGAACTAGGAAAAGTAATCTCAGTTAGTAAAAAAAAAGCTAGAAAGAATAGAAATGTTGAATTAGAAGTGCAAGGATAGTGTGGATGGGTGGCTAAAACTTAAGATGACTTACTCATAAAACAAGGACTCATTGAGCGTGCATCATATGTGCAATATAATAATAAATCTGAAGAGTTATTCCAAAATATAATGTCTTTCTAAGTTCTCTAAACAACGGGAACAAATAGGTATACCAAATCCTCCTGACGCTCATATTTTCATTACATGAAAATCATGGATGTGTGAATCATAAATAATTTTTTCTGGAGAGAATTTAAGAGGAAAGGAACTCAGGGTGAAACAAAATAGGTTGTAAAAATGAGTGGAAGATCATGCTGAGTACATAGAAATGTTTCTTGAGGGTTAATGAGTCACACTGGCTTACTGGGATCACAGAATTGAACAGAGGGAGTCAACCAGTCTGAGCTATAGAGTCATAAAGAAGTCAACCATGGAGTATCAAACATAAAAAGAAACACTCCTTAGTGCATACATTAACTGGGGATTAAGTTGTTCACAATTACAGATAACTGAGTTAAGGATGAAGAGGGACATTTATCATTTTTTGCAAACAAGTGACTTACATATTTTAAAAGTATAGGACATGTTATTACTAAGTAAAATATAGTGAAACAGGACATTTTCATTGCTTTACTTTGGTGAAAGTGAAAACTATTAATATGAGCTTTGATGGTTGCACTCAGACTACACAAGGCTCGAGTTTTACTATCACATAGAGCACAGAAAACTTCGATCTCCCACTGTAGGGATTTTTGCAAACATAACTCTTAAGATTGGGGAGGGATTGGTTTAGTAGATAATTTTACAGGATACACGAATAGAGTTCTTTTTTAAGTGAGTTGTCAGTTGAGAAAATACAATCTTAAAGACAAATTTTTTGATATATAATACCAGAAAAGAAGAAAAGAGAATTCTCAATCTCCAATATATATTACAGTACAATTAGTTAAGAAGAAAATGTGTAGAAATCTTTTGAAGGAATGGAGTGAGTTAAATTTTTTTTAAAAATCACAAAATGCTAAAAGTGACAGCTGGAGAACCATACTCTTGAGTCTGCAGGGTGAAGGAAAAAGAATGGGACCCAGCTGTTTCAGTCTTTATTCAAAATCAAATGAGGAAGCATGGGTTTTGTTATGTTTAAAAATGGCCACTGTAATCTGATCCATGCCCAATACTTTGCTATGTAGGACTGTGTGTTTAACACATGTCTTTTTCATTTTGTTGATTATAGAAAAACTGCTATGAAATATACTTCATGTGGAAAATCTCCAGTTTAGGTAAAAATAAATCTAAAAGCTAGAAACTAATAAAAGAAAGAAAACCCAAATTTTAAATTCTCGTATCAATAGCTTAACCACATCCTTTCAACTCTTCTTCATACTGTAAAAGGTGATGCTTTAAAATCAAATAAAATGGTTGTGTCAATATCACATGACTGTAAACATTTTCATATCTCCTATTATGTGTTGAAACATATAAAGTTAAATCACACCATTTCAGGTTTTTTTTTTAATAGGAAGAAAAAATTAGTTACAAATATTTACTAAGCTACCTAATACAAATTCCGGATTTACCTCCTCATTGCCTGCCTTTTGAATTTAAATGGTCTAACCAAAAAAACTGAGACACTAGATGTAAAGCAAGGACCACATTTGAGAACAGATGTCATAGTACCAAAATAGAGAGTGCTCTTCCTCTACCTGGGTCTTTTCGTTGAGTACAGCGAGGTGTCATCGCTGCTTCGTCTCAGGTACCGCAATGAGTACCAGCAACGAATATGTCAGTACATCCCCTTGCACAAGACTGGAATTATCACCTTCCAGAAGCTATTCTTCTCTTTAAAAGATAACAGTGTGGGACTTTGATTGGGACTTTTATTTCCAAATATGAAAGATTTATTTGTACCAGACTTGCCCAAACTTGTTAAGTAACCGTAAAACCGAACAACGTATAGGAAGTGTCTTTTTTGTGGCATTGGACAACAGGCAGCACGGGAATTCTTTCTGAGACAAAGGAGGACGCAGGAGCTGCCTTCCACGGTCACCAAGGCCTTTGTCTAGGGACAGATTCCCTAAACCAGAATAAGGAATTGAAGACCAACAGAAACCGGGCAGTTCCAAGGTTGAGAAGGCAAAAGCCAGAATTTAGAGCTGCAGAAAGCAGTGGAATACTTTGTAGGACAAAGTGTTAGAGAGAAGTGCCGGGAGCAGGAGCTCTGCCGTGGCAAAGGTCATGAGGAAGGAGGCTCGGCATACGCAAAGGCGGGATCGAACTTCAGGAGTCCCCCTGGAAATTCTCGAGCATCTACCCCCCAAACCAGAGTCTGCCTACTTTCTGCTTTGTGCTCTCACCTACACCTCTGACTTTACAGGGGGCTGTCCCCCACTACCTCTCTCCGAAAAAAGAGTTAACTTACAGCTCCAGTTAATAAAGCTCCTGGGTGTGATAGTGTTTCAACCTATAAACTCCTTTGGAAGTCCTCTAGCCTGCCTGAATAGGTTTTTCCGGCCACATGTGATTGCTCAGAGCCTCCCAACTGTGAGAGGCAGGAGATGTTCTAAACTGTCTAAACACAGATTCTTTTGAGTAGTTAAAAGATTGATTAGAAATTGTATTGGTGAAGGGTTTTTCACTTGTTGGGCCAATGTTTGCTGCTAAGTCTCCATATCCCTTACCTGCTGTGTCCCTGGCAGTGTATTGATTAATATAATTGGTGTAAGTAGTAGCTTTAATGTTTGTAACCTTGGACCCTTGAGTTAATTCTTTTTCTTGTTATAGCCCACCACACCTTTGCCCTATAGGAATGCAATTTTAATGCTTTTGGAGGGTGGCACCTGACTAATCACCTTTAGAGAAAAATAAGTTTTCTGAAGAAAGGGTCTTAAAATGTTAACAGGCCTCCGGGCCAGAAGATGATGCAAATCATCTAAACTTTTGCATATGATAAGTTTGCAGGAAGAAAGCCTGGCTTACTGCATGACTCTACCCCTTCCCCCATTATCCTCTATGCATAACTTAAGGTATAAAAACTACTTTGGAAAATAAAGTGCGGGCCTTGTTCACCGAAGCTTGGTCTCCCCATGTCGTTCTTTCTCTCACCTTCTGGCTGAATTATTCAGCCTCTTTTCTCCACTGAATTTCTTCACTGAGCTATCCTTATTTAACCACTCTTTATATCTTTAATTAACATTTAAATAAGCTGTTTTTTCCTGATCTCCAATGCCATCTCCCCTTCGAATTCCCTGGATCCACCGGGGCTAGACCCCGGCAAAGAAGGTTACTTGGGAAGAGTTGGTGTTGTTCAGTCGCTCAGTCGTGTCCAACTCTGCAACCCCATGGACTGCAGCACACCAGGCTTCCCTGTCCTTCACTATCTCCCACAGTTTGCTCAAAGTCATGTCCATTGAATTGATGATGCTGTCCAACCATCTCATCCTCTGTAGGAAAAAACTAGTCTGAATTTAAGTCCTTGGATCAAGAGCTTCACTTTACATTTTAGAGAGTAAGATGCTGAGCGGTCAGCCAGAGAGTGGTGCTAACAAACATTGGGAGTGAAACAAAAAAACTAAACGTTGCACAGTGTGGAAGCCTTAAGTTCTAACCCAACCAGGGTTGAAAGAACTTATCAATCCTGGCCATTCAGCTGAAACACTAGAAAATAAATATCTTTAGAATAATAAGGACATATACTAAGAAAGCCTAAGCCAAGCCTTGATAAGATCTAGGAGCCTCCTGGTAAATTGTCAAACTGCTGAAACAAAACTCTACATTATTTTAAAAAGACTATACAATCTATGCTATTTATAATTTATCACCTGTAAATTTCCAAAAATAATGCAAAATTAATAAGCATGTTGAAAAGCAGAAAAGTACAATGCGTCATAAAGTAGTGAGTAGAATGACTCCAGGGTGATCCAAATATTTGAATTAAAAGGTAGTGAAATAAAGATACTATAATAAATATATACATATATTAAAATAAATATATATAATAGAAAAGGTACTATAAAGATCTTAAAGAAAAATATGGCCTCAATGAGTAAAGAGATGGGAAATCTCAGATGAGAAAGGAAAGTACAAAAAGAAGCAAAGTGAAACCTAGAATGAAAAATAACAATATCTGAAATGAAAAAGTTCACTTTCATAAGCTTAATGTCAGATTGGAAATAGCAGGAAGGGTTCGAAAACTTCAACACAGTTTGATTGAAATCAACCAATTGGTTGATTACATAGAAAAAGATAGAAGAAAAATGATCAGTTCAGTGATCCATGGGGAAATATCATACAGTCGAACCCTAACCCTAACCCAAAAGAGATAGGAGAGATAAAAAGACATGGAATAAATATATGACGATATATGGTTGAAGTCTCAATTTGGTGAAAAAAATCTAATTACAGATCTGAGAAGCTCATTAAACCCAGAATAAACTCAAAGAAAACCATGCCTATACACATGAAAGCAAAATTGCCATAAACCAAACATAAAGAAGGCAGACAAAGAAATTAAAACACAGAAAATCAAGACATTGGATGTAGAAGACCACAAGTATGCACGAAACTGACTTCTCAGAAAATACTGGAGCCAAAGACATCTTAAATATATAAGCAAATAAATTATTATCCTTTTTGTCTATGAATTTCTCTTTGAAAACAAGTGAAACATTGAAGCAAAAATATTATAATTATAAAGTGCTTTATAGCCCATGTAAAATGATAATATTTGATAAATTAGAACAAAAGAAAGTTGTGTGTATACTGCTGTAAGATATTTATATCTTAATGTGTGATGTGCAAATTAGGCAGTGATAAAATATTCTAAATTGACTCTAATGAGAGTGATATGTTATTTAGTAGAGAAACCACTAAAATAATAATATAAAGGTATAGCTAAAAATCACGAGAGAAAATAAATGAAACACTGTGGTGGTTTGGTTGCTAAATTGTGTCCCACTCTTGCAATCCCATAGACTGTAGCCTGCCAGGCTCCTCTGTCCATGGGATTTTCCAGGCAGAGATACTGGAGAGGTTTGCCATTTCCTTCTCCAGGACATCTTCATGACCCAGAGATTGAACTTGGGTCTTCTGCACTGCAGGCAGATTCTTTACTGACTGAGCTACCAGGGAAGCCTCAATGAAACACTAGGAATATTAAATTAAACCCAAAGTAGACATCAAAAAAAAAAAAAAAAAAGAACAGAGGAACAAAAAAAAATTATATAAATAGAATGCCTGGGTTAAAACAGTAAACTTTAACCCAACCATACCAATAATTACATTAAAGGTAAATAGACTAAGTACTCAAATTAAGACAGATATTGTATGACTGCTTTCAGAAAGCAAATTCCAACCATATGCTCACTAAGAGATGCATGCATTAAAAACAGGCATAGAAACTGAAAGTAAAAAGATGGAAAATATACACCACATAGCAATAAACACATTTTAAAAACTGACATGGCTGTATTAGTATGAGACAAGTTATAATTCAAGACAAGGGATGTTACTAGAAACAAAGAGATATGTTGTATAATAATAAAAGATCAAACAACAGAATACAAAACAAGCTTAAATATGCACCTAATGAGAAAACATTGAAAAGTATGAAACGAAACTGATGGAACTAAAGAGAGAAATGGTCATAGTTGCGATGTTAAACACACCTTTCATATTAACTAATAAATACACAAAAATAGAGATGGGAATACCAGACCACCTAACCTGACTCCTGAGAAACCTGTATGCAGGTCAAGAAGCAACAGTTGGAACTGGACATGGGACAACAGACTGGTTCCAAATCAGGAAAGGAGAAGGTAAGGGCTGTTTATTGTCACCCTGCTTATTTAACTCATATACAGAGTACATCATGCAGAATGTCAGGCTGGATGAAGCACAAGCTGGAATCAAGATTGCCAGGAAAAATACCAATAACCTCAGATATGCAGATGACACCACCCTTACGGCAGAAAGTGAAGAGGAACTAAAGGGCCTCTTGATGAAAGTGAAAGAAGAGAGTGAAAAGGCTGGCTTAAAGCTCAACATTCAGAAAACTAAGATCATGGCATCCAGTCCCATCACTTCATGTTGGAGAAGACTGTTGAGAGTCTATTGGACTGCAAGGAGATCCAACCAGTCAATCCTAAAGGAAATCAGTCCTGAATATTCATTGGAAGGACTGATGCTGAAGCTAACACTCCAATACTCTGGCCACCTGATGCAAAGAACTGACTCACTGGGGAAAAACCCTGAAGCTAGGAAAGATTGAAGGCAGGAGGAGAAGGGGACGACAGAGGATGAGATGGTTGGATGGCTTCACCAGCTCAATGGACATGGGTTTGAGTGAACTCCAGGAGTTGGTGATGGATAGGGAGGCCTGGTTCGCTGCAGTCCATGGGGTCGCAAAGAGTTGGACACGACTGAGTGACTGATCTGAACTGAACTGATGACTGACAAACATGGAAAAAATCCAAAAGTTGAGTCTTTAAAAGAGAAAACAGAAACCCTGTGGGAAGACTGATGAAAAATAAAATAAAATTAGCAATGTGATGCATGGTCAGGCATGTCTGTCTCTTTGTAACCCCACGGACTGAAGCCTGACAAGTTACTCTGTCCATGAAATTTTACAAGCAAGAATAACATAGTGGGTTGCCATTACTTGCGTCTCCTGTATCCTTTGCATTGGCAGGCAGATTCTTAACCACTGCTCCACTCCACTACCTGGGAAGCCCTAAAATTAGCAATAACAAAATAATAAATAAAATAATAAAAAGTGTAGCTCTTATTGCACTATGTTCAGATAATGGAAATACTGTAAGCCATCTCAGGTTAGTAAATTAGACCATAAGATGGAACCATTTCTTGAAGAAAAAAGAAAAAGAGAGAGAAACTTAAAAGCAGTTTGAATTTTTTGAAAAGCTGACAAAAGAAGAAATAGAAAAATCTGGCAAGCTCAATTATTAAAGAAATTGAATTTATAATCAGAATATTTTCAAAAAAATCCTAGCTTTGTTTGGCAGTTTCTACTAATATCAAACATCTAAGGAAGATAAAATATCACTCTCATACAAAATATTTCAAAAAACAGCAGAGGAAGGAATTCTTTCTAATTTGTTTTATAAGGACAACATAGCCCTGGAAGCAAAGAATGCCAATTTATCATAAGAATAGAAAGCCAGAACTCTAGTTTCAGCTCTGACATGGAAGAGCTTGGAAGTCATTACTTCCATCCTTAAACAACAAGAAAAAAAAATACACAAATTGAAAATCAACAACTTTTCTTAAACCCGTGGAGGAAATAAGGCAAGCTTCCATCACAGAAGCTGCAGCATTAGGCATATTCAGAGAGTCACAACCAAAGCTGGGTTTCCTGGAAGAAAAGCCATGATAAGGCAGGAACACCAAGTGGTGATAGTGATGAATTGCTAGAACCCAAGAGTAAACTAGTTTGAACAACTCCTTGGGGCTGCAATCTTAGGAGGGGCTCACACTTCTACTCCAGGAATCCCAGCAGATTCTCATAGTGAGGAGCCAATTAAGATGTCCTGTCGGCTCTGAAAAGACAGGGAGAGGTAGTGTAACCATTATGAAGTATTCCCAGAGTGGTCTCCTTACTAAATACCTTCTCTCCAATGGGAAAAACTTTAGCAGAGCCTTATTTCACCTGGCAGAAAGGCTTTTCTCTGACTCTAGCATACAGATGAGAACTCTATGAAAGAATCCAAAGGAAATGGTAGAACTTGAAAATATGGTAACAGGAAAAATGCCTGATGGACTTTTTGGTAGACCAGACAGCCGAGGACAGATCACTGAGCTAGAAGATAGATTAATAAAACTTTCCAAACTGAAATACAAAGAGAAAAAGACATGAAAAAAAAAATCAGAAAAGAACATCTAAGAATTGTGGGAGAATTTCAAATAGTCCAACATGTGTGTATTTAGAATCCTGGAAGATCAATAAAGAATAGAGCAAAATAAATATTTTCATAATGGCCAAGAACATTATAAAAATAATAAAGTATACCAAACCACAGGTCCAGGAAGCTCTGGGGTAACCAAGCAAGAAAAGTATCATAAAATACACATATTGGCAGATCATTTTCAAACTGCAGGAAACCAAGGACAGAAAGAAAATCCTGAAAAAAGCGGGGGGTAGATGCAGGGCACTTTCCCCAAGAGAAACAAGGAATTACAGCAGACTTCTCATCAGAAATCATACACACAGGAAGGAAACAGAATGAAATATTTGCTGTACTGGGAGGGGAGGGAACTCCACCAATCGTTCTTCAAAAATAAAAGAAAAATAGGGACTTTTTAGATAAACAAAAATTGAGGGAATTTATCAGCAACAGACCTGCCCTGAAATAAGTATTAAAAGAAGTTATTCAAGGAGAGAAAAAAAAAATTCTATAGATAGAAATGTGAATCTGCAGAAAGAGCACTGGAGAAGGAAAATATAAACAAAATCTTAGTTTTCTTAATCTTAATGGATCTAAAATAGTTATTTTTTAAAGTAATACATAGTATATGTGTAAGTGAAATGCTGCTGCTGCTGCTAAGTCGCTTCAGTCGTGTCCGACTCTGTGCGACCCATAGATGGCAGCCCACCAGGCTCTGCCGTCCCTGGGATTCTCCAGGCAAGAACACTGGAGTGGGTTGCCATTGCCTTCTCCATCGTGTGAAAGTGAAAAGTGAAAGTGAAGTCGCTCAGTCGCGTCCGACTCGTAGCGACCCCATGGACTGCAGCCTACCAAGCTCCTCCATCCATGGGACTTTCCAGGCAAGAGTACTGGGGTGGCTTGCCATTGCCTTCTCTGTAAGTGAAATAGATGACAGAAATGCCATAAGGGATGAGTTGGAGGCAATAGAAATACTGTATTATGAGTCTCTGCACTACTTGTGAAGTGCTATAATGTTATTTGATGATAGACTGAGGTTATTTAGGGCTTTCCAGGTGGATCAGTGGTAAATAAGCTGTCTGCCAATGCAGAAACCACAGGAGATGGGGGTTTGATCCCTAGGTCAGGAGGATCCCATGGAGAAGGAAATGGGAACCCATTCCAGTATCTTGTCTGGATAATCCAATGGACAGAGGAGCCTGGTGGGCTACAGTTCATGCGGTCACAAAGATTCAGACATGACTGAGCTACTGAGCACACCACACATCTTAGTTTAATTTATATTGCAAATTCTAGGACAACCAGCAACAATTTAAAAAAACAAAAAAGGAAAATTAAAATGTAAAGAGAGAAGATACAATGGAATCAAATGAAATGCTTAATTAAAACCAGAAAAGGTAGGAGTAGAGGGAAAAATAAAACTATAGGACAAAATCTTTCATACAAATAGACACAAAAATTAACAAAATACATCAATTAGAATACAATAAGATATAAAAAGGATAATGAATCATAAGTGAGATTTATTTAAGAACTCAAAAAAACTTTCAACATTTGAAAACCAGCATAAATCACATTAGCAGAATAAAAAAGTAAAATGTAATCATCTCAATAAATAATGCAGAAAAAGCACCTGACACATTTCAGTAGGTATTCATAATAAAAATTTGCAACAAATAAAAAATGGTGAGAACTTCTCTATTTAATTAAAAACAACTTTACAGCTAGCCTCATACTACTTTTCCATTAGTTATATGTTATAAATTGTTAAATAGCTAAATAAAATGAAGAGGAAAAAATAGCTTTCAAATCTTTCATTCTTAAATCCAGGTTCATTCAACATAAATTCAAGGCAAACAACATCTCAATAAAATTGAAATGAACTTACAACTTAGATATATTTTCTACTTAGGTTGGCCCTCATAAATTTGCTATAAAACTAAAGTTTATCAAAAATTATTGTCACATTGTCAAAAGGAAAAATAGTAGCATATAAGCTGTCAGAAGCAATGCAATAAGTATAGCAATATGAGGGAAAACAAATATTTTCAAATTATCCATTACTTTTGAATTAAGTTATTTATTTTTAAGTGCAGTGGATATGGCAATGAAGAGAAGAAATCATAAAATCGATTCTTATATTTGCAACAACTCACCTCAT
The DNA here is from genome assembly GCF_029378745.1 of Bos indicus. Classification (NCBI taxonomy): domain Eukaryota; kingdom Metazoa; phylum Chordata; class Mammalia; order Artiodactyla; family Bovidae; genus Bos; species Bos indicus. The sequence goes on from NC_091766.1 coordinate 105,993,102, forward strand.
TTATGTGAGTAAATTATATAACTTCTGGTTTCTTCATCTATTACTAATTAGACCACCTGACTTGCCTCTTGAGAAACCTATGTGCAGGTCAGGAAGCAACAGTTAGAACTGGACATGGAACAACAAACTGGTTCCAAATAGGAAAAGGAGTACGTCAAGGCTGTATATTATCACTCTGCTTATTTAACTTATATGCAGAGTACATCATGAGAAATGCTGGGCTGGAAGAAGCACAAGCTGGAATCAAGATTGCCGGGAGAAATATCAATAACCTCAGATATGCAGATGACATCACCCTTATGGCAGAAGGTGAGGAAGAACTAAACAGCCTCTTGATGAAACGGAAAGAGGAGAGTGAAAAAGTTGGCTTAAAGTTCAACATTCAGAAAATGAAGATCATGGCATCTGGTCCCATCACTTCATGGGAAATAGATGGGGAAACAGTGGAAACAGTGTCAGACTTTATTTTGGGGGGCTCCAAAGTCACTGCAGATGGTGACTGCAGCCATGAAATTAAAAGATGCTTACTCCTTGGAAGAAAAGTTATGACCAACCTCAACAGCATATTAAAAAGCAGAGACATTACTTTGCCAACAAAGGTCCGTCTAGTCAAGGCCATGGTTTTTCCAGTGGTCATGTATGAATGTGAGAGTTGGACTGTGAAGAAGGCTGAGCACCAAAGAATTGATGCTTTTGAACTGTGGTGTTGGAGAAGACTCTTGAGAGTCCCTTGGACTGCAAGGAGATCCAACCAGTCCATTCTGAAGGAGATCAGCCCTGGGATTTCTTTGGAAGGAATGATGCTAAAGCTGAAACTCCAGTACTTTGGCCACCTCACGCGAAGAGTTGACTCATTGGAAAAGCCTCTGGTGCTGGGAGGGATTGGGGGCAGGAGGAGAAGGGGATGACAGAGGATGAGATGGCTGGATGGCATCACTGACTCAATGGACGTGAGTCTGAGTGAACTCTGGGAGTTGGTAATGGACAGGGAGGCCTGGCGTGCTGCGATTCACAGGGTCGCAGAGAGTCGGACACGACTGAGTGACTGAACTGAACTGAACTGAACTATACTTAACAGAAAAGTATCATTTTCTTAACCATTTATTTGAAATCTGTAAGCAGGTCAGAAGCAATAGTTAGAACCAGACTTGAAACAACAGACTGGTTCCAAATCGGGAAAGGAGTACATCAAGGCTGTATATTGTCACCCTGCTTGTTTAGCTTAAATGCAGAGTATATCATGAGAAATGCTGGACTGGATGAAGCACTAACTGGAATCAAGATTGCCAGGAGAAATATCAATAACATTAGATATGCAGATGACACCACCCTTATGGTAGAAAGTGAAGAAGAACTAAAGAGCCTCTTGATGAAAGTGAAAGAAGAGAGTGAAAAAGTTGGCTTAAAACTCAACATTCAGAAAATGAAGATCATGACATCTGGTCCCATCACTTCATTGCAAATAGATGGGGAAACGGTGGAAACAGTGGCAGAATTTATTTTGGGGTTTCCAAAATCACTGCAGATGGTGATTGCAGCCATGAAATTAAAAGATGCTTACTCCTTGGAAGAAAAGTTATGACCAACCTAGACAGCATATTAAAAAACAGAGACATTACTTTGCCAACAAAGGTCTGTCTAGTCAAAGCTATGGTTTTTCCATTAGTCATGTATGGATGTGAGAGTTGGACTATAAATATAAAGCACTGAAGAACTGATGCTTTTGAACTGTGGTGCTGGAGAAGACTCTTGAGAGTCCCTTGGACTGCAAGGAGACCCAATAAGTCCATCCTAAAAGAAATCAGTCCTGAATATTCATTGAAAGGACTGATGCTGAAGCTGAAACTCCAATATTTTAGCCACCTGATGCGAAGAACTTTCTTATTGGAAAAGACCCTGATTCTGGGAAAGATTGAAGGTGGGAGAAGGGGACAGCAGAGGATGAGATGGTTGGATGGCTTCATGGACTCAATGGACATAGGTTTGAGTAAGCTCTAGGAGTTGGTGATGGACAGGGAGACCTGGCATGTTGCAGTCCATCGGGTCGCAAAGAGTCGGACACAACTGAGTGACTAAACTGAACTGAACTGAACCATTTATTGGACTTGCATACCAATATATACCCCCAATCCACACACACAAGAAGGTAAAAAGATTTATTGTCTCTAACATATGATGACTAGGCTTCATAGAGTATAAACTTAGAGGAACTTAAGGACACTCCAAAAGGTCATAAACCACTGAACTCTAATTTTCAAACTGGTTAAAAATCCGAAGATACTTTTGACATATTTTATGCCACTTGGTACTTTGTGATATTTCAAAATGCCTCACCTTTAAATTTGAGAACATTTCACTATGAAAGTCTTCTAGAACGCTAGAAGACTATATTATAGAAGTAATTCTCAGCATGTTGATTTGGAATCAACAAAAACAGTTTACAAATAACAGTTAATTTCAAGGCCAACCCAGTTCATAGAATCCTTCCTGAGAGAGAGCTGGTGAAGCTAAAATATTCTGAACTATGACATTGTCATGTTAGTGTACACGAAGCCTAGTCTGTGATCTCAGTTCTATAGGTGATATTTAGAAACCATTCTACTTTGCGTTGTAAGGTAGAACAAAAAATTTGTCAAATATATCTATTTAGTACTATGGTTATGCTGACTTACTTTTCCAAAGCTAATTAACAAAGCCGATGACTAACTCAGTTCAGGTTATGTAAGTGCATGCCTTGGTATAGCTTGCATATATTAAATGGTGGGAAATTGTTTCTTCACGAGTTTTGGAAAAACTTAAAATTTGATCCATGTAAAATAAAGGCAGATAATCTGATTTGACATATCTTGAGAAGCTTGGAGGCTAGAAGAACCCCACTGGGCCAGTAGATGATTAGTTAATAAAGGAAAAGCAGCCTGACACCAAGGTGAGCAGCAATTAAAGCTGCAGTGAAATGCTCTAAAAGAATTCGATAAGGTGGCACATTGTTAGCAGAGCATTTCTTCAAAGGGCATTGATGGGTAAACCTCAGAGTGACCAGAGATCCTGTTCCGAGAAAACTGCAGATGCCCCTTCTATGAGTCACTGCTCCCTGTATCATATTCCATATAGGCAGTATATAGAATATTCAGTCTGTTTGATTTCCACTGCTTCTGACAGTTGACGCAAAGAGAAAAGGATTGAGTTATGTCTTCAATTCATGCATTTACTTGAATGGGTTTGATTGGGTTTGTGAATGTAGGGGTGGGGAAAAAAAAATCCCTTCTCATCTAGGTTCTTCCGTTCATCTAATATAAAATGAGACAGATTAACAGGAGAAAAAACAAAGAGAAGTTTCACAATGTATATATACCCTGTGTATGTAGAAGAGACCCAGGAAAACTGAATAACTCTCTAAAATGGTTGAAGCCATCACCTTAAACAGCATCTTCAGCTAAAGACAAAAGAAGTTGAGGGTGGGGAGTCAGTGATGAGAGGTTACCAGGAAAAGCATAGTAAACGCATATATGGTTATGCAGATTTAAATCACTGCCTTCTCTGCTGATAATGTATCTAAAGACTTCGTTATCCTTCCTTTTGTGTGACCTCCAGGCAGACTCTTGTACAAGTGGAGATTTTCCTTATAAATCTAAATGTCTTCTACAGCAGGAAGATTTTACTGTTTCCACAGCTCTTCTGTATGCTGTTTTCTTTAAAATAATCAGCCTAAAATAATCTACATGCTAAAGAAGCATATTTTGTAGTGTATATTTTCTCCCGTAAAGTGCTAAAACCTGCAATTCCAGAAGATGAATGAAACAAAACCGTTGTCATAAAGAGCTTTGAACATTACAGTCAATCCACAAGTGTAAATACATCTCAAAGTATGAAAGCCTACAGGTAGAAAACCCCTCACTCAGCCTGAGAGTGTCAAGAAAGTAGAGAAGAGATGACATTTAGGAGGAATCTTAAAGAAGACTGGGATTCCCTGGTGGCTCCAACTGCAGAGTCTGCCTGTAATGGGGGAGACCCAGGTTGGATTCCTGCATTGGGAAGATCCCCTGGAGAAGGCAGTGGCACCCCACTCCAGTACTCTCACCTGGAAAGTCCCATGGCCAGAGGAGCCTGGTAGGCTACGGTCCATAGGGTTGCAAAGAGTCAGGCATGACTGAGCGTCTTCACTTTCACTTTAAAGAGAGACCAGATATTTGTCAGATAGGGAAAGGCACTTGAGGCACAGAAAACTGAATATGAAAAAAGTGTGAAGTTATGAAAATGACAGTTTATGAAACCGTAACGCTGTCAGCTTGACTTGTGTGTGGGTGAACACAAGCAGACAAGGAAACCTGAGAAGTAAGAAAGAACCAAATTGTGAATAGCTTTGACTGTTGATATGGACTTTTTCCCATGGACAACAGGAAAATAGTTCCTGAACTGAACAGGAGAGCAAAAGAACATGATGACAGGTTTTCATCACTCTCAGGAAGCAATGAATTACTCTTTTCAGTCTCATACTTTCCTGCAAGGTGCCTGAGCATCAGTAGAGAAGGGAAAAAAAGTATTAATATTTCCAGTCCCATCACTTCATTGCAAATAGATGGGGAAACAATTGAAGCAGTGAGAGACTTTATTTTCTTGGGCTCCAATATCACTGTGGATGGTGACTGCAGCCTTGAAATTAAAAGACGCTTGCTCCTTGGACAAAAAGCTATGACCAACCTAGCAGCATAATTAAAAAGCAGAGACATCACTTTGCCAACAAAGGTCCATCTAGCTAAAGCTGTGGTTTTTCCAGTAGTCATGTATGCATGTGAGAGCTGAACCATAAAAAAAGCTGAGCATCAAAGAATTGATGCCTTTGAACTGTGGTGCTAGAGAAGACTCTTGAGAGTCCCTTGGATTGCAAGGAGATCAAACCAGTCCATCTGAAAGGAAATCAACCCTGAATATTCATTGGAAGGACTGATGCTGAAGCTCCAATACTTTGTCCACCTGATGCAAAGAGCTGACTCATTGGAAAAGACCCTGATGCTGGGAAAGACTGAAAGCAGGAGGAAAAGAAGGCAACAGAGGATGAGATGGTTGGATGGCATCATCGACTCAATGAACACGAGTTTGAGCGAACTCCAGGAGATGGTGAAGGACAGGAAGCGTCATGTGCTGCAGTCCATGGGGTCACAAAGAGTCAGACAAAACTGAGCGACTGAATAGCAATATCTCACAATCACAAAACTATGAAATATTTATCTCAGTAGTGAAGATGGAGAAATGGGGTAAGACAGGAAGATGAGAGACCAGTTAAAACTGCCCAATCTGGTTATGATAAAATAAGGGTCACGACTAAGAAGCAGGAGTCTGGGGAAAGCAAGGAGAAATGAGGAGGTTTTTACATTAAAACTAATGTCTTCATGGTAAGTTGAGGGGAGATGAAGAGGAAATTGTCAAAGATGCCAGCTAGGTTTTTTGCTTTGGGAGAAGAAGTTTAATGGCATTTTTCAGCCTCACTGAGAATTTAAGGGAAAACAGCATTAAATTTATGGGACAACATGGGGAAGCCCAGACAGGGGCTTCCCAGAAGACATTTTCGAAAGGAAATAAATGTCAAAACCCCTGCTTCCTATTTTGCTTTGTTTCATCTTTTTCACTAATCGTCTATTTCCACGCTACACTTCTAAAATTCTTTCCGGTGTCCCTTTAGCCATCTGACTCTTCTCTTTCCAAACATCATATGTCTATTTCCCTAGATTCTGTATCTTCCAAAAACTGAACCCTGAATTTTCTAGAACAGAAAACAGAGGAGGTTAAGAAAGCTCATTTCTCACCAGAATTCATGACTCCCTGCAGGAAAACAGCAAAATTACTAATTGAGTTACTCTGTCCCCCAAACAGAAAAATAAGTAAGTGTGCCCACGTTCCCATGTTTATAGGAAACGTGGGCTCAGAGGATTGCAAAGCTATCCCCTAAAGTGGAAATAAACATCTAGAGAGATCCACTCTGCGAACCAAAGCTGAAACCAGAGACAGTTTCTGCCCCCCGACCCCCGACCCCCATCACCCCCATAGGCTCCAAAAGCCAAAAGCCGTTGGAACAGGAGGTGAAGGACAGTGAGACAGATGGGAGTCCTCCAGTTTTCTCTAGAGAAAGTTCTGCCATGTACCACCACACCACCCTCCATGCCTCTCAGGACCCCCAAAAAGCCTCACAATCTACTAAGAAAGATTTCTCATTTCAACTGAATGAAAGCACTCAGCCTTAATTGAAATATGAGCGTTAAGGGATGTACTTAGCCCTATAATTTTTTGTGCGTGTGCTGATATAATGATGATGATGTCAGACCAGCTGGAATAAAGACAAAAGTTACATCAAGCTGAAAATTATATTCCTAAGCCTTACTTAGGATAACAGGTTCAAGCAAGTTCTCAGTTCTCATTAGCCGTTCTTGATCTAACGAGGATTCTTTGGCTTGTCAGCAAATGCCGAGCTTCTTCCAAGTAGCTCATTCCCATCCCTCTGCTCAGGCCCCAGGCTCTCACACAGAGGGCTCCTAATGGCCTGCAGCCCAATCTTAAACTCACCACATCGCTGCAGTATGTCATATTCCATCAGGAGCTACTGTGCAAATAACATATTTCCATTTTTAAAGTCTGAAAAATGTCACAAAAAGCTTTTGGCATTTACATGACTCAGACTTCCACCCTCTAATTCTCTCTGCAGCTAATTTCTTATGTTCAATACATCCCCACCACAGGAAACCGGGAATAACGATTACAGGAAAAGCTGAAGTTCGACAGCCCAGCCATTAGCATTCACAAGTCTAAAGAGTAGGGATTTAAATGGCACTATCGACAGTTATTTCTTATATAACGAAAATCAGGACTGTCAACATGTGAGACGTTAAAAAATATTCAGTCATTTTAGCTATAGCCTATAGGGTTTTTTAATGCATTCCTGAGAACTAGCAAAAATCTACAAAGATGTGCGCCAAGAGGCCCTAATAGATCAGAGGAGTGAAATTATATTCAGTGTGGGTAAAACAGCTTGCTGTCTGTTCTCTAACTACTAATCTTATCTCTCATAATCGTGCCCCATGCCTCGGTTAATGTTGGACCACACTCACTGCGAGAGGAAATTCGCGCTTGCATTTTATGAGGCGCGCATGCAGAATCCACAGGCCATGTTTCCATTTCTCTGTCTCACTTTACATATATTGAGCTTTCATCTTTCTGCTGAATAACATTTGTTGTTTTATTTTCCACTGCTTAAGATACAAAGGGCTTACCAAAGGAAATGGAGAGACCAGTGGCAGGTCTATTTTAGCCCCAGGAAGAGATTCAAATTCTCTCTGAAAATCTGCTCATTTGAATTTGGTTACATGGTATGCATCATCCCAATAGGAAAAACGTTCCTGATTCTTAACCGCTCATTGTTGAAGTGTCTGATGTCAGATAAAATAGCACAAGCTCCTGAACGGTATCGTGATAGGCTACGGCGTGCTATCAAGAGATGCATGACAAACTAACAAGCAACTTGTGTTTTCTGCTTTTAAAGTTCAGTTGCATGCCACAAGCCACCTACAAGCCTAGACCTTTAATTCGTTGGTTGATTCTCACGTAACCGGTTAGCTAAGATCTTAACGGTAAGACATACAAGTGATGAAACAACTGGCCTTCATCATTTGATTTTGTCCTCAAAACTATTCAGCTAGCTGGAGTCACCCACAGAACAAGCAGTTGGTCGCCTACTGGTGCTATCCCTGTAAAAATAAGAGAGGGTCATAGGTATGGGAGATGTCTATTACAGAGGAAGCGTCATTTTGTTCACCCTTAGGTATCTTCATTGGTCAACAGGAAGGATAGAGTTCTTGGAGGACACTTTTATACTAGATCGTCAACTTAATCGTTAACATATTTCCAAAACAATCTCGATTTTTAAATTAAAATCCAGCTCTAGTACGGCAGTTTCCTAGAAGACTCAGGGCAGAAGGATTCAAGCAGATTTTCACTTGTGTAATGATCAGACTAAACACCTTGGATATAAACAAATATATTTCAAGTAACCGTGTGTGCATTTATAATAAATGTCGTGTGGGTAGAATATTGCCAGATGGTATTTTTATTCAAATTCATCCTGATATGCTTCTGAAAAAATTTACTTTATAATCAATAGACCTCATATAAGGTATTGCCTCAGTAGTAACTGCTCAGTTGTGGTATTGAAGCCATTACTTATTTGTCTCAATTAGAAGAAGCACTAAGGGATATGTTAAAAGATCCTCATGAAAGCAATGAATACATTGCCATCATATATATACATATGTATACACACATGTAGACACATATATGCACATATGTATGTATTCATATATGATACTTTATATTTTAAATTACATTTTAGAAATCAGAGAGAATTTAAGAACCTATTTATCCTGGTGGAAAATGATTTAAGGGATACAGGCACTGAGAATTTCCTATGTTCCACCCCCTAACTCTTCAAAGAATAACCTCCCTCATTGGCTGACATTCATTTCCTATTTAACAAATATGTACTGAATGTATTCTATATTCTCACCCCCTGATGGAAGCAGAGACGTTTAAAGAATACTTAAACCTTCAAAGTAGCTTTCTAGCGTTCATTCACTAATCCATGCATTCATTCCACACATATTTATTGTTTATTACAAAGTAGATACTGTGATGCTGATAAAGAAATGAAAAGACTCTCCAGATGGGCTTCACATCATGACTGGAGAGACGAACACACAAACAAAGATTTAGCATGTGCACACCATGTTAGGTGCTAATTATAGTAGTATGTGCCAGGTACCCTCGCAACCTAACGAGAAAATTGATTCATTCTCCAAGGAGGGGAGGTAGTAGGAATATGGTTTGGTAAGCAAGAAGGAGCTTAGAAAGCTGTACAAAGAGGACATACCTAAAGCCATGCAGAGTGACGGGTCCCCAGGGTGGAGAGCATATGAAGGGCCATAAAGAAGGACAAAGGGCTCCGAGTGCATCAGAGGATTGTGGCTCCTCCAGTGTCTTGAGCTTGGGAATGAAGTGCGTGTGTTACTGCAGTCCCCTCCAGTTCAAGGCAGAAGTGACCAACCTCTGCCCTTTGGACTGTTTTTGTTCCTGGATATGTTGTGTCTGACCTGTACAGTGTTTGAATTCGTGAACAAAATTTAAACATGGAAGAATTCACAAAAACCTACATTTCAAGCGTCTTTTGAAAAAGCACATTTTTTTTTTTTAGCAAAATTGGAGCAGTATGTTTATTTGGAAGTAATCTGCTGGAGACGTGCAGGGATATCCCCGCTTCCTGAAGCCTCCCGTTTAGTTTTACTCTAATTCTCAGTCGGCCAGCTTTACCCATGACTGTCTCTCGACAGGCCCTCGTTGGTGTTTTATTTGAGATGCCTGATCTAAGGTTTTAATGCTTCTTGATTGACCCTGGGAGGAAAACAGTGGAATGTCACAATGAACTGTTAATCCGTCACTTGTCATTAATTCTTCAGGTGTGAATGGAGGTTTGGAAAGTAACCTAGACTAGAAGAATAGAAAGCAAAGTGCAGGCGCAGTAAGCGTGAGAGCGTTTGGTTTTGTGGAAAATTTGGTGGACTTGGAAAAGAATATAGGAAGGATAACTTTATAGTTTCATGCTTTTGCCATGGCTAATCAAAAAGTAAATGTTTACTTCAAACTAGAAAGCCACTATGAGAATTTGAGTTAAAACACTGACCTTTTATTAACTCTTGACTCTGCTTATTTATTTCTAGATAGTGTCCCTATTTGCAAGCCTATAATGTTAATGGTTAAAATTCTAATTCTGTCCGAGGGATCTCCTGAAAAGTTACTGGCCCTCTGCTCACTGACAGAATTCCAGTCATGGACTGTATCCCCAGGTAATTAAAATGTTCACTTAAGAAAGAAAAAAAAAAAAATCTAAGTATCACATAGCATTGTTAACCTTCTTCTCAGATAACGTACTCAGTGTCAGAATTATCTGTACTGCCTTGGGGCTTTTTTGAAGAGTGAATATCTTTGCACACATTGTCAGTGTACACCATGTAGGAATAATTATCATCATTAACCTGGGTCTTATTAAGCTGCCTGCTTATTAATATGTACTGCCATTCACTATAAGTACTCAGTTGTGGCAGAAAAACAAAAGAGATAGCTGAATAAGGTGGCATTCCAGGCTTCAGTAACATTATTAAAATATTTAGAAAGTGAAGCTAATGAGTTCACCTTTCTTCTCAAAACACACAGATTCCCAAATGCTCCTAACCTTTGAAAGAACGTGTCAACTGAATATATAAGAGGAGGGAAGAGACAGCTTGGAAAGAGCCAGGCATCATGCGTTGTTCATTCACAGAAGACAATGGATAAAACCAATGATTTGATTAAAACGCTTGTGAATTAACTGAATTCCACTTCCAAATGTAACATTCGGAAACCATGTGCTTGGAACCCACAAACCAAGAACAGATGAAACATTTGCCCTACCTTTTCTATCAGGCCTTTAACGAGTTCCCAGACTCTACGAGGCAACTCCTGTAGAGGAAAGTGCTGGCCTTAACAAGTAGGGAGCTCCTGCCCCAAAGTCAGGGCTAACGCAGGAGCTGGGTTATGGAGTGGACAGGTGCCTCATCCCTGGGGAAAGCTAATGCTAGGGCTCCCTGTGTTAGGAACTTTGAAAGGCAGTATGTATTGGATTAAAAAAAAAAAATAGACCTGCTCCAATGGAGAATATGGAAAATTAATGAAAAGATTCCAAACACAAAAACTAGATAGAAGCATGTTTTAGACAATCAGATCTGAAGGAAAAAGTTACACTCTACCTCTGTGGCTCCCTCTGTCTTCCCATATAAGCTTCCAGATGCATTCAGAGATACCTGCTCTCTGAATAAACAATAAAAATTGTTTATTAACCTCATTTTCCCATTGCATCTCCTGAAAGAGTGATGAGGACAACTAAATGAGCTGATGAGGGTGCAGCTTCCTCCTATCATGAACCCACCACGCTTTCAGTCAGTTCTGTGTAGTCGCTGAGTCGTGTCTGACTCTTTGCGACCCCATGAACTGCAGGACGCCAGGCCTCCCTGTCCATCACCAACTCCTGGAGTCCACCCAAACTCACGTCCATCGAGTCGGTGATGCCATCCAACCATCTCATCCTCTGTTGTCCTGTTATCCTCTTGCCTTTAATCTTTCCCAGCATCAGGGTCTTTTCAAATGAGTCAGCTCCTTGCATCAGGTGGTCAAAGTATTGGAGTTTCAGCTTCAGCATCAGTCCTTCCAAAGAACACCCAGGACTGATTTCCTTCAGGATGGGCTGGTGGGATCTCCTTGCAGTCCAAGGGACTCTCTAGAGTCTTCTCCAACACCACAGTTCAAAAGCATCAATTCTTTGGCGCTCAGCTTTCTTTCTAGTCCAACTCTTACATCCATACATGACCACTGGAAAAACCATAGCCTTGACGAGACAGACCTTTGTTGACAAAGTGATGTCTCTGCTTTTTAATATGCTGTCTAGGTTGGCCATAACTTTTCTTCCAAGGAGTAAGCGTCTTTTGATTTCATGACTGCTTTTTCATAAGCTTTTTCCATCTAGGAAAAGCAGGCTTTGACTAGACGGACCATGCTTTACCCCCACCTCTACCCTTTTCCGGCCCCACTCCCTGCCTATGCACATCCACAGTTGTTCTGTTTTCAGCTACAAGGTGGACTTAAGTTTTGTGGAGCCTGAACCATATGTAATTTGGGTAGTTCTCTTTCAGAAAATGGTTACAACTTTATAAGGACAAAATTAGGCATGAACATGAATTTTTATCTGGAAGAAGAAAGAAAAATCACAACAAAATCAGAGACAAAATATTTGGAAAATATTAAAAACGTTACAGAATTTATAAAAATAATATGTGAGACTTACTTAACAATCCCTCTGACTCATCCCTATAATGCTTTTCTTTCACTTTGGCTGCACATTCGTTGCTCATCTATTCAAATGACAACAATGCTATAATATCTTTCTATGAAAAGAATTCCTAACACAATTGGTTGAATTTGTTTTTATCAGTAGTAGTGAGATGAAACATTCAACGTCAACACAGACACAATCACCATTTGTAGAAGTGCAAGACATTTGTGTCCTTACACAGAGATTCTCATATATTCCATATTTCAAAAATCCATCAAAAATACAAAGAATGTAGGGTACATTTGAACTTAATAAAATGTATTACTAAGTACATTCAGGGTAGGAGAGAACTTCTATTTTGACTGAGAGCTGATGTTAACTGAATCCTCCACTTATAATTTAAAATATCTCATGACTAGAAATATTTTCTACAAACCAGCTTCTGTATTTATGCATTAATACTTTGAGTCTTGTTTCTCAGCTTCTCCCATATATGTCTGGTGTTGACTGTTGTAAGACATATTTATATCATAATAAGACTTCTGGCTTTACCTACCCCTGCTGTGGGAATCAGCCCAGTGGGTATTTGAAGTATTTCAACTATACTTGGGCAACCAGTAATTTAACTATCCATCAGGAGATTAAAACCACCAAACCCAAGTTTAGTATATCCACAGCTCAGCTTCCCTTTGGCCTGATCTGAGACATACCTCCCACCATTCCAGGCTCATCTGACAAAAAAAGAAGTTGTGAATGAAAAAAGAAAAAAATAATAATGGACAGAAATAACGTATCTTACTCTAGCCAACTTTATCTAGTTCTGACTGTGTAGACCCATTTCTAGGGTCTCTCCTATTATCGCAGAACAATATAAGTTTCATTAGCTTCGAGGTAAAGTCCCTTCCAACAGTTCAAAGATCTGGTAGAATTTTTATCTCTCAAAATCCCATTATTTAAGGCATATATCTGTGTGTGTGTAAAATGTTAAGATTTTTCAAATTAAAATAAAAGCATAAATAATTTGGTATACGCATATGGACAAATCTACTTGGACATTAAAAGTAAGCCTTAAAATTTGTTAAATGAGGAAATGATAATAACTAATCTCAATTCAACATCCCATGATCCTTAGAAACTCAGGATCAGATCCAATCTATCGGCACTCAGCTGTCACTTACTGAGTTTTTATTTTTTATTTTTACACAATTATCTCCATGCTTTTAAATTATCTACTAGCATGTAAACCCTTTCTCTGCTTCCTACAATTATAAATGCATCTCTCATTGGAGACTTTTAAAGCAAAATACATAATTCCTCCACCAGTGAAGAATGAATCAAATGTGTAATACTGAAAAAGGAAAGTTCTCATCCTGCTTTTATTTGAAAACAATGAAAAGTTGATTCTTTCTTCTCCAAAAGAGGGAGGAAAGCTGAGAATCCAATTGCTTAGACATAGAGGCCAACCACCCACTTTACTCCTCCTGCTCTGTAACTCTTTCCAGAGCTCCTAGTTTCTCTTTTCAGTCTTGGCCCTTATCTTCTTACTGTAACTGTAGTTAAATAGCTGATTTCTCTTGACTGTGTTGCTGATTAGTCGCTAAATCATGTCCAACTCTTTGTGACCCCATGGATTGCAGCACACCCCTGTCCCCCATCTCCAGGAGTGTGCCCAAGTTCATGTCCATTGAATCAGTGATGCTATCCAACCATCTCATCCTCTGCTGCCCTCTTCTTTCTTTTGCCTTCAATCTTCCCCAGCATGAGGATCTTTTCCAGTGAGTTGGCAATTAACTGATTTCTCTTGACTGTGTTATCCAATTAATATAAGACTACTTCCAAACCAACTCCAACCAATGATTTAAAACTGTTGTTATTGTTTAATCACTCAGTTGTGTCTGACCTTTTGCGACCTCTTGGACAGCAGCACACCAGGCTTCCCCATCCTTCACTATCTCTCGGAGTTTGCTCAAACTCACGTCCACTGAGTGGCTGATGCCATCCAACCATCTCATCCTCTGTTGTCCCCTTATCCTCCTGCCTTCCATCTTTCCCAGCATCAGTCTTTTCCAATGAGTCTGCTCTCTGCATCACGTAGCCAAAGTATTGGAGCTTCAGCATCAGTCTTTTCAATGAATATTCAGGGTTGATTTCTTTTAGGCTTGACTGGCTTGACCTCCTTGCTGTCTAAGGAACTCTCAAGAATCTCCTCCAACACCACAGTTTGAAAGCATCAATTCTTTGGTGCTCAACCTTCCTTATGGTCTGACTCTTATACTTGCACATGACTACTGAAAAAACCATAGTTTTGACGATATGAATTCCTCTCTGCAAAGTAGAGTCTCTGCTTTTTCCTAAGCTGTCTAGGTTGGTCACAGCTTTTCTTCCAAGGAGCAAGCGTCTTTTAATTTCATGGCTGCAGTCAACTGCAGTGATTTTGGAGCCCAAGAAAATAAAGTCTCTCACTGTTTCCATTGTTTTCCCATTTATTTGCAAGAAGTGATGAGACTGGATGCCATGATCTTAGTTTTTTGAATCTTGAATATTAAGCCAGCTTTTTCACTCTTTTGCCTTCATCAAAAGGCTCTTTAGTTCTTCTTCACTTTCTGCCATAAGGGTGGTGTCATCTGCATATCTGAAGATATTAATATTTCTCCTGGCAATCTTGGTTCCAGCTTATGCTTCATCCAGCCCAGCATTTCTCATAATGTACTCTGTATATAAGTTAAATAAACAGGGTGACATTTTGTAGCCTTGACGTACTCTTTTTCCAATTATGAAACAGTCCATTGTTCCATGTCTGGTTCTAAGTGTTGCTCTTGACCTACATACAGGCAAGGTCGTCTGGTATCCCATCTCCTTAAGAACTTTCTACAGTTTGTTGTGATCCACACAAAGCCTTTAGTGTAGTCAACGAAGCAGAAGTTTTTCTGGAATTCTCTTGCTTTTCCTGTGATCCAGTGGATTTGGTAATTGGATTTCTGGTTCCTCTGCCTTTTCTAAATCCAGCTTTACATCTGGAAGTTCTTGGTTCACATACTGTTGAAGCCTGGCTTGAAGGATTTTGACTGTTACCTTGCTAGCAGGAGAAATGATTGCAATTGTGCAGTAGTTTGAATATATTTTGGCATTGCCTTTCTTTGGGATTGGAATGAAAGCTGACCTTTCCAGTCCTGTGGCCACTGCTGAGTTTTCCAAATTTTCGGCATAAAATAAAACTTGGAGGTTTAATTTTATTAGACCCTTGATCATTGCTTTAACTGGTCGGGTACATCAATGCTGAATGGCCAACGTGTGAAGTGTACAAGGCAAAGCTGCATCCCAGCAGCACTTTATTTCTGCAAACAACCCTCTGTATTCTGCTACAAGTCTTCAGCTTTGCCAGGGAATCATTGCTTTGAATGAACATGCTGGAAAAGCAAGGATGAGTCGGGAGGGACAGGAATTTATAAAGCGACATGTTATCCAAATGATATGAAGGGTTTAGCTATTTATTAATAGCATTGTTTATTTAATAGGATTGAGATTCCACAAAGGCTAAATTTTTTTTTTTTTTAACAACTTGGGAAGTCCCAGGATGTGAGACTTCATCATGCAAGTATGGATACATATAGAAAAGTAAAGAGGTTCAAATTTCTTGTATATCAAGTAAGTCTGTAGTGCTATTCTAAACAATCAAAAGGAAAAATAAGAAAATGGAGAGAGGGAGAATATAAAGGAGGAAGGAAGGTAAAGAATAGGAGGAGGGAAGCATGGGAGACAGAGAAGGAAGGAGAAAGGAAATCTAAAAAGCTTTCACACAACAAGGAACAGAGAAGGCTTTCTGAAATCAGATGACACCGTGACTCCTAAAAACAGCCTTTCTAGGGGAAATCAAATCCCAGAGCAAGTGTCTCAGGGCATCTGAATTACTAATAACATTCTGACTAGTTTTTTAGCTAGAAGAAGCCATCTGATAAGAAATCTAAACATATTCAGTCTTGAAAGGTTGATTTTCTTTGTGAGACATATTGTTATAAAGAATATAAAAGTTTCATGTACAATGACTTAATTCTCATCATATCTTTTATTTTACACAGGCCCTTTGCAATAGGAGATTGTATCTACCTGATGTTAAACCGGTCCAACCTAAAGGAAATCAGTCCTGAATATTCATTGGAAGGACTGATATTGAAGCTGAAACCAATACTTTGGCCACCTGATGCAAAGAGCTGACTCATTTGAAGAGACCCTGATGCTGGGAGAGATTGAAGGCAGGAGGAGAAGGCAGAGGATGAGATGGCTGGAAGGCACCACAACTCGATGTACATGAGTTTGAGTAAACTCCGGGAGTTGGTGATGGACAGGGAGGCCTGGCAATCTGCAATTCATGGGATCGCAAACAGTCAGACATGACTGAGGGACTAAACTGATTGACCAACTGATGTCAAAATATCTGGAAGATTTAGTTAGCAACTTGAATTTGATTAAAATTTTCTATATATAGCAATTATATAGAAATATATATATTATATTATACCAATAAAATACTTCTATAATTCTATTATAGCAATATATTGCAGTTTTTATCACTTTATTCAAAATATACAAGATTATTATCAAGTCAAAAGAAATATTTAAAAATCCAAATATGTCAGAGCATTACTTAATCTAACTCTGGACTGACAATTTTTTAGCTGGATATTTTGGTGTTAAGCTAAAACCTCAGTAAACTAGGTTTAGGGAACATACTGATTTATTTCTAATACATTCACTTTGTCAGTATACATGTGCTGTGCTCAGTTGCTCAGTCATGTCTGACTCTGCAGTCCCATGGACTGTAGTCTGCCAAACTCCTCTGTCCAGGCAAGAATACTGGAGTGGGTTGCCATGCCCTCCCCCAGGGGATCTTCCCAACCCAGAGATTAAACCCAGGCAGATTCTTTACTGTTTGAGTCACCAGGGAAGTCCATGAATCCTGGATGGGTAGCCTATCCCTTCTCCAGCGATCTTCCTGACCCAGGAATTGAACTGGGGTCTCCTACATTGCAGGCGGATTTTTTACCAGCTGAACTATCAGGGAAGCCCCAATATACCTAATTAATATTTATTTATTCAACTTATATATTCTTACATTTACTGAGTGTCTACTTATGACCAGCATTATTCTAGGAGGTGATTGAATTACATCCGTGAACAAAACTAACACGACTCTTAGCCCTTATGATCCTATATTCTACCATAATATTCTAACTGTATCATATGAGAATTTTACGTCCAAAAATAGGAAGCATTTGAACATTTCATTTATATTAATTTACATGTTGGATGCATGAGACTTTGAAATAGTGCTTATGTTTGCCAAACATACATAAAGAATATATGGGTGATTTTAAGGGTTTCCTGATCTATGTAAAAGAAGGTAAATGTACTTTTTTAAGAGGAAAAAAAACAAGATTTTCAAGGTTAATTTTGACAATATGCATTTTTCCAATTCTTGTTTTAGTTATTAATTTACATACTTAGTCCTATATGGAACATCATACTCTCCTATAACTTTGAGACTAGAAATAAGGAATTAAGTTACTTGGGTATTGGGAAAGTTGTTTATTGTTTTTAAAGATTAGTGTGCTGTTTTAGAAAGGGTATTGAAAGTACAGGACATAAGGCCAAGGTTTCATTTTCAGTACAAATATTAAGTGACCATTCACAAGATGATTTCTGTGCTTCATTTAAATTTGTTTTTATTTTATATTGGATTATAATTGATTTACAGTGTTGTATTAGTTTCAGGTATACAGCAAAGAGATTCCATTATATATATGCATATATTCATTCTTTTTCAAATTCTTTTCCCAGTTAGGTTATTACTGAATATCGAAGAGCTTTCCTTGTTCTGTACAGCAGATCCTTGTTGGTTATCTATTTTAAATATAGTAGCAGGCACATGTCCGTCCCAAACTCCCAGTTTAACCCTCCCTCCCAGTATTCCCCTTTGGTAACCAGAAGTTTGTTTTCAAAGTCTATGAGTCTGTTTCTCTTTTGTAAATAAGTCCATTTGTATAAATTTTTTGTTTAGATTCTGCATATAAGCACTCTGTTGTGACATTTGTCTTTCTCTTTCTGACTCACTTCATTTAATATTAGAATCTTCAGGTCGATTTACGTTGCAGTAAGTGGTGTTATTTCATTCTATGGACTTCCCTGGTGGCTCAATGGTTAAGAATCCACCTGCCAACGCAGGAGATGCGGGTTCAGTCCCTGAGTTAGGAAGATTTTCTGGGGAAGGAAAGGCAACCCACTCCAGTATTCTTGACTGGGAAATCTCATGGACATAAGAAACTGGCCGGCTACAGTCCATAGTGTCACAAAAGAGTTGGACACGACTTGGTGACTAAACAAATATAACATTTGTATATACGTACCACATCTTCTTTATCCATTTATCTGTTGATGGACATCTAGGTTGCTTCCATGTCTTGGCTAATGTAAACAGCATGGCAGTGATCATTGGGGTGCAGGTATCCTTTCAAACCTTTCTCTGGATATATGCCCAGGAATGGGATTGCCGGGTCATATGGCAGCTCTATTTTTGGCTTCTTTAAGGAATTTCCATACTGTTCTCCATAGAGGCTGTACCAACGCATATTGTCAACAACAGTGTCTGAGGTTGCCTTTACTGCATACCCTCTCCAGCATTTATTGTTTTAGAGTTTTTGATCATGACCATTCTGACTGGTGTGATACAAAGTCTCCTTGTAGCTTTGATTTGTACTTCTCCAGTAATTAGTGATGTTGATAATCTTCCCATGTGCCTTTTGGCCATTTGCGTCTTTGCTTTGGAGAAATTTCTGCTTAGGTCTTCTGTCCACATTTTGATTAGGTTGGTTTTTTGATATTGTGCTGGATGAGCTATTTGTAAAATTTGGAGGTGAATCCCTTGTTGGTTGCATTGATTACAAATATTTTCTTCCATTCTGTGGATTATTTTGTTTTTGTTTATGGTTTCCTGTGCTGTGCAAAATCTTTTGAGTTTAATTAGGTCACATTTGTTTACTTTTCTTTTTATTTCCATTACACTGGGGGATGGATTGTGAAAGCTTTGCTGTGATTTATGTCAAAGGGTGTTCTGCCTATGTTTTCCTCTAATAGTGTGATAGTATTTGGTCTTAAATTTAGCTCCTTAATCCATTTTGAGTTTATTTTTATGTGTGTATTAGAGAATATTCTAATTTCATTCTTTTACATATAGCTGTCCAGATTTCCCAGCACCTCTTATTGAAGACACTGCCTTTCTCCATTGTGTATTCTTGCCTTTTTTGTCATAGATTAATAGACCATAGGTGTGTGGGTTTATTTTTGGACTTTTTATTCTTTTCCACTTATCTATTAAGAAGAGATGGCAAGAATACACAGAAGAACTGTACAAAAAAGATCTTCACGACCCAGATAATCGTGATGGTGTGATCACTGACCTAGAGCCAGACATCCTGGAATGTGAAGTCAAGTGGGCCTTAGAAAGCATCACTACAAACAAAGCTAGTGGAGGTGATGGAATTCCAGTTGAGCTCTTTCAAATCCTGAAAGATGATGCTGTGAAAGTGCTGCACTCAATATGCCAGCAAATTTGCAAAACTCAGCAGTGGCCATAGGACTGGAAAAGGTCAGTTTTCATTCCAATCCCAAAGAAAGGCAATGCCAAAGAATGTTCAAACTACTGCACAATTGCACTCATCTCACACGCTAGTAAAGTAATGCTCAAAATTCTCCAAGCCAGGCTTCAGCAGTATGTGAACCGTGAACTTCCTGATGTTCAAGCTGGTTTTAGAAAAGGCAGAGGAAGCAGAGATCAAATTGCCAACATCCGCTGGATCATGGAAAAAGCAAGAGAGTTCCAGAAAAACATCTATTTCTGCTTTATTGACTATGCCAAAGCCTTTGACTGTGTAGATCACAATCAACTGTGGAAAATCCTGAAAGGGATAGAAATACCAGACCACCTGATCTGCCTCTTGAGAAATTTGTATGCAGGTCAGGAAGCAACAGTTAGAACTGGACATGCAACAACAGACTGGTTCCAAACAGGAAAAGGAGTACGTCAAGGTTGTATATTATCACCCTGCTTATTTAACTTATATGCAGAGTACATCATGAGAAATGCTGGACTGGAAGAAACACAAGCTGGAATCAAGATTGCCAGGAGAAATATCAATAACCTCATATATGCAGATGACACCACCCTTATGGCAGAAAGTGAAGAGGAACTCAAAAGCCTCTTGATGAAAGTGAAAGTGGAGGGTGAAAAAGTTGGCTTAAAGCTCAACATTCAGAAAACGAAGATCATGGCATCCAGTACCACCACTTCATGGGAAATAGATGGGGAAACAGTGGAAACAGTGTCAGACTTTATTCTTTTGGGCTCCAAAATCACTGGAGATGGTGACTGCAGCCATGAAATTAAAAGACGCTTACTCCTTGGAAGGAAAGTTATGACCAACCTAGACAGCATATTCAAAAGCAGAGACATTACTTTGCCAACAAAGGTCCGTCTAGTCAAGGCTATGGTTTTTCCTGTGGTCATGTATGGATGTGAGAGTTGGACTGTGAAGAAGGCTGAGCGCCGAAGAATTGATGCTTTTGAACTGTGGCGTTGGAGAAGACTCTTGAGAGTCCCTTGGACTGCAAGGAGATCCAACCAGTCTGTTCTGAAGGAGATCAGCCCTGGGATTTCTTTGGAAGGAATGATGCTAAAGCTGAAACTCCAGTACTTTGGCCACCTCATGTGAAGAGTTGACTCATTGGAAAAGACTCTGATGCTGGGAGGGATTGGGGGCAGGAGGAGAAGGGGACGACAGAGGATGAGATGGCTGGATGGCATCACTGACTCGATGGACGTGAGTCTCAGTGAACTCCTGGAGTTGGTGATGGACAGGGAGGCCTGGCGTGCTGTGATTCATGGGGTCGCAAAGAGTCGGACACGACTGAGCGACTGATCTGATCTGATCTGATATCTGTTTCTGTGCCAGTACCCTACTGTTTTGATGACTGTAGCTTTGTAGTATAATCTGAAAACAGGACGCTGGTTTCCTCCAGCTCCATTCTTCTTTCTTAAGATTACTTTAGCTATTCAGAGGCTTTTGTGTCTTCATATATATTTTAAATTTTTTGTTCTAGTTCTGTGAAAAATGCCATTGGTAATTTTAGGGATTGCATTGAATGTGTAGATTGCCTTGGATAGTGTAGTCATTTAGACAATGTTGATTCTTCCAATCCAAGAATATGTGTATCTTCCATCTGTTTTTGTCATCTTTGATTTCTTCTACCAGTGTCTGAGAGTTTTCACAGGACAGGTCTTTTAACTCCTTAGGTAGGTTTCTCTTAGATATTTTGCTCTTTTTGATGAGATAGTGTTTTCTATGTATAGTATGTCACCTGCAAACAGTGATAGTTTTACTTCTTATTTTCCAACTTGGATTGTTTTTATTTATTTTCTTCTCTGATTGATGTGTCTAGAACTTCCAAAACTGCATTGAATAAAACTGACAAAAGTGGACATCCTTGTCTTGTTACTGATCTAAGAGGAAATGCTTTCAGCTTTTCACCATTGAGTGTAATGTTGGCTGTAGGTTTGTCATATATGATCTTTATTATCTTGAGGTATGTTCCCTCTATGGTCATTTCCTGGAGAGTTTTCCTCTTAAATGGATGTTGACTTTTGTCAAAAGCTTTTCCTGTATCTCCTGAAATGATCATATCGTTTTTATTCTTCAATTTGTTAATGTGGTGTATCACACTGATTGATTTGTGGATATTGAAAAATCTTTGCATCCTTGGGATAAATCTCAGTTGGTCATGGTGAATGATCCTTTTAATGTATTGCTGAATTTGGTTTGCTGGTATTTTGCTGAAGATTTTTGCATCTACGTTCATCAGTGATGTTGGAGTGTAACATTTTTCTTTTTGATATCTCTGTTTGGTTTGGTATCAGGTGATGGTGGCCTAATAGAATGAATTTGGGAGTGTTCCTTGCTTTGCAAGTTTTGGGGATAGTTTCAGAAATATAGGTTTTAACTGTTCTGTAAGTGTTTGATAGAATTCACCTGTGAAGCTGTGGATAATGTACTTTTGTTTCTTGGGGATTCTAAATCACAGTTTCAATTTCAGCACCTATTATAAGCCTGTTCATATTTTCTATTTCTTTCTGGTTCAATCTTGAGAGATTGTATTCTTCAAAGGATTTTTCCCTTTCTTCTAGGTTGTCCATTTTATTGGCATATAGTTGCTTGTAGTAGTCTCTTATGATCTTTTGTAATTTTTGTGGTATCCATTGTAACTTCTCCTTTTTCATCAATATTATTATTGAGTCCCCCTTCCCCTTTTTGATGAGACTGGATAATCATTTATTAATTTCATTTATCTTCTAAAAAAAAGCTTTAATTTTGTTGATCTTTGCTATTGTTTTCTTTGTCTCTATTTCATTTATTTCTGCTCTGATCTTTATCTTTTCTCACTTTGGATTTTGTTTGTTCTTACTCTAGTTGTCTTAGGTGTAAAATTAGATTGCTTATTTATGATTTTTCTTGTTTCCTGGAGTAAGACTTTATTGCTATAAACTTACCTCTACTTTTGCTGAGGCCTATAGGATTTTAGATCATTGTACTTTTAATTTTCATTGTCTCTAGTATATTTTGCTTTCCTCTTTGATTTCTTCAGAGATCCATTGGTTATTTAGTAGCATTTTGTTTAACTTCCATGTGTTTGTTTTTTTACATTTTTTTTTTTCCTAATTTTGATTTCCAATCTTACAGTGTTGTGGCCAGGAAAGATGCTAGATAAGATTTCAGTGTTCTTAAATTTACCGTGGCTTGCTCTGTGACCCGGCGTGTGATCAATCCTGGAGAATATCCCATGTGTGCTTGAAAAGATACACATTCTGCTGCTTTTGGATAGACCACTCATAAATATCAGTCAAATCCATCTGGGCCAATGTGTCTTTTAGGCCTGTGTTTCTTTCTGGTTTTCTGTCTGGATAATCTGTCCACTGATGAAAGTCCCACTCTTACTGTGTTTCTGTCAGTTTCTGCTTTCATGGCTTTTAGCATTTGCCTTATGTGTGGGGTGCTCCTGTGTTGGGTGCATATATACCTACAATTGCTGTATCTTCTTCTTGAATTGATCCCTTGATCATTATGTAGTGTCCTTCTTTATCTCTTATAACAGTCTTTATTTTAAAGTCTAATCTGTCTGATATCAATATGGCTACTCCAGTTTTCTTTTGATTTCCATCTGTATTGAATACCTATATCCACTCCCTCAGTTTCAGTCTGCATGTGTTTCTAGATATGAACTCGGTCTCTGTAGACAGCATATATTGCTTTTGTATCTGTTTATAAGGTAATGTCTTTGCTTCTGACACATATTAGTTTAGATTGTCTAGTTTAGGAAATATTTGAACTCAACTGAATACATTTGTATATCTTCAACAATTGAGTTATATTTGTGAAAAACCTTCTAAAATCTGATTGCACAGCTTTCACATCATCAAAGTAGCTTTACTAAGTATCTTATAATTGTTTTAGACACATTATGGATTTTGCACTGTAACTGGTCTTCATTTTCATGTTCTCCAAAATAAAATTCATGTAATTTCTCTCTAACAAATAGCTTATTTCTTGTTCATATTCAGTATGCAAAGAATGTTAATAGCTTTAATTCAGTAGTCCTTTGAGTAGCTGAAAATCAGATTTGTTTTGTCCTCTTGATACTTTGTAATAAAACAAACAGGAGTTTTTGAAAGATAAACTTACAGGGAAAATTTCAAAATTCTAAGCTTTAAAAATATCTGACAAACATCATTGTTTATTTAATATTGGAAATTGGTAAGACAAATTCTAGGAAACCCTTGCAAGACACAAGGCCAGGTGTGCAAGTGTGTCAGCTCTTGAATACACAGTAGATTTAATATTTTACCCAAGATTGTTTAAGGTTTCTCTTTCTATATTAATGAAGCCATAATACCTTCTTGTTCTGTTTCACCATCTAGAATAGGACTAAAGTTTTACCTACCCCCAAGAAATTGGCACTGATAAGTGAGAAAATCACCCAAGGCTCCCAAGGCAAACATTATACCCTGGAAATAAATTAAGCACATCTGGAAGCAACATTAAAACTCTTTTAGGCCACTTGGGTACAGCTGCAATCATTTGTTAGTAAACGATACTCTAGCAGCGTAGATGAATGCACTTCTAAGAAACCATTTTACTCCCAAAGAGAAATTGAAACCATAAGAGATTCTCACTGAATATTCAAAATATAATGAGATTTAAATCACATTTGGAATAGATCTGCTTTCTTTTTCACTTTCCAGTTCTGCACTGATACATTGTTTTTGTGCATCAGCTCTACTTCGATTATCTTCAGAAATCAGGAAGTTCATTTCTATTTTCATACCTTTTAATACCCAGTGCCAGAAGCTGTATGAACCTGTGCTGTTTTCCATTGCTATTGGTTTTATGGTAATTATAGTTCAGGTAATCGGAGACATTCTTACATTCTTTAAAAAAAAAAAACATATTTTGAATTGTTTTCACTGCTAATATTTCAGCCTCTCCATTTGAAGCCAGAGGATGCCCACTTAATTTGTCACAATTTTAAAAAGAATAACTGGAGAGACAAGTGAGTCACATCATTAAAATTACTTTCAGTCCACTGACAAATGGATGACTCCCGGCGTTGGGAAGATGTCTGGGCAGTTTCCTGTTGCTGCAGTTCTCTGGAGCAGAAAGAGTCCTGTGTTACTAAGAAATTTATCAGAAAAGGAAAGGTACAGAGAGGCAAAATAGATCCAGTTTCGGAACACTGATACCTTGAAACTACTTCCAAACCTACCCTTAGGTTTTTCCTCATTTTTTACCTGGTTATGATAGCAAAGATAATACACATACAAGGACCAAATTAATTCCAGAAAATATAAACCACTGAGACTCATAGTCTAGGAGTGACCTTCTCTCTCTCTCTCTTTTTTTCTTATAAGAGATAGTCAAGGTATTTGGTACAGTTAATGTGAAGTTCTGCTCTTTTACAAACACGCCTTATCAAAGCATGTATTATTCAATATGTTTTTGACAATGTCCCATGTAGAAAAATAATGATAATTAGCTGTAGAAAATTATCACCTGTCTCAGAGTACCCATTTCCGTTGTTGTCTTCTGCTTGTCACTGGACTTTAAAGTGAAAAATATTTTTACACCCTGTGACTGACGGTTTTAAATTAATAGCACCGTCACGTTTTTCAGAAAAGAACACAGGAAGAGAAACAAACCACGTGTTTATCACTGGGAAGTTGGGCCACGCTGTCATTCAAAAGGGAGAAATGTGGAACTTGCATGCCCTACAAGCCTCAAGAAATACGCTATTTCTCAGTCTCTAGGCCTTTACTGCTGTAACTCACAGCTTAATGCAAGACACTCACAAGCTTCTACACATGAAATCTGGCACAGTATTCTAAAATACTGAATTTGTCTGTTTTGTGCTGTCAGCGTGCTGAGGCACAAAACTCCTATCAGAGCCTAAAATATAAAAGTTTTTTTTCCTTTAGCTTTCATGACTTCAGCCTCTGACAGGGCCTTAATTTATTATAACTACTACAAGGGGCTACATTTTAGCATCAAGTACTGTAAGTCAGCTCCAGACACACAAGCCTGCCAACTCTAATTCATTTGGAATGAGGTGAGATTCAATCATTTATTTTCCCACTGAGAAGATTTGTGTTGCTTTTTAAAGTAAAAGAACTCAGAAGAAGAAGACCTTCAGAAGCTGTTCAGAATATATTGAAATTGTGTTGACCGTCATGCTTTTAGGAATAACTGAAGATACTAGGATAATTAGATGTTTAGCCAAGAACATGTTTCCATCCCTCTGTCAGTAACCACAATGACCTAGGAAAGCTGACCATGTACAAGTGTCAACTCACAAACTTGGATGAGAGCAAAGGATAAACTGAAAAAAAAAAAAATTAAGAATTATGGACTGAAAAATATTTAGAATTTTCCCAAAGTTTTCCCCAAACTCTTAGGTCACCAAACCTACTATTATTTAGAGTATGAGTAGGATAATATTTTCATTAATAAAAGTCAAGTCAAAATTAAAATATTCAGTTCCCAAAAAATCCAGAGTAAAGCCCTGTATTAAGATGTCAGTAGAAGTATTTATGTTATATAGAAGACATGAAATAAGCAAAATAACTAACATTATAAACATCACTTAAAAATAATTAGAGAACCACATATAAATTAGAAATGAATTCTATAGTTAATAAAATCTAGGAAAGACTGGGGAGGAAAAGAAAGCTCTAAAATGCAGCAAGGAAAATGGCTTTAGGATTTAAGAAAAAGAGGAAAATATATATAAATTTTTGGTAAATTCCTTTAAAAATAAGTGTTTGCAGGTTCACAGATCACCTATCCTTCATCTTCCTCTTTAAGAATGGTTGGAAAGTAATCTATAGAAGAAAGCATTTTTATTGGGAAGAAATTATTGAGATCAGATTGCCAGGAAAACGCACAGATAGAAAGTGGAAGAAATCCCTTATAAACATAGATACAAAAATTATTAATGAAATTAATGCTCCAAGTTGAAAAAAAAAATCTTAGCTGGGTTTTGCAGGTATTCAAGGATGGTTTAATATGAAAATATTTTATTATAATCTACTCATATTTATAACTTAAATCCAAAAGTCATATGTTTATCTTAACCAATGCACAGTATTTAATAAAATTCAGTTCTCATTCATGAAACACTTTTTAACAATAATGGAACATTTCTAATCTAATCAAGTGTAATTAGCAAAAATTTGCTGTTAGTAGCATATTTACATGTGAAACTTAAGCAGAATTTCTAGGAGTAAATTGAGGAGTAATATAGGAATGCCCATAAATTATCTGAAAAAGAAAGGGAAAAAAAATCTCACAACAGCACCAAGACCAAAATACTTAGGAATACACTTAACCAAGGAGGTAAATGATCTTTACATTGAAAACTCTAAGACATTGATGAAATAAAATGAAGAAAACAAAATAAATAGATATCTCATGTTCATGGCTTAGAAGAATTAATATTCTTAATATGTGCATACTAGCCATAGGATGGATTCAGTACAATCCCTATCAAGATTCTAATGGCATTTTTTACAGAAGTGAAATCAATTTTTTTTAGTTTGTGTGAAACCAAAAAAGACCCCAAATAATCAAAGTAATCTTGAGGAAGTAGAACAAAGCAAGAGGCATCACACTTCTGATTTCTAACTCTACAAAATTATAGTAATCAAAGCATTAAGATACTGGCAGAAAAACACAAAAACCAATGAAACAGAATCAAGAGCCCCCAAATAAACCCTCATGTATAGTATACAGGCAACTAGTATTTGTCAAGGGAACAAAGAATACTCAATGGAGAAAAGTCTCTTCAAAAAAATAGCACTGGGAAAATTGGATGTTCACAGGAAAAAAAAATGCATGTAGACCTTTACATTAGACCATTCACAAAAGTTACCTAGAAATGGATTAAAAACTTAAGTGCAAAACCTGAAACCTTAAAACCCCAAACTTTCTCTAAGAAAATATAGAGAAAATTTTCCCTGAATATTGATGTTGATGGTGATTTTGTTTTTTAATGACATCTAAAGCTTAAACAGCAAAAGCAAAAATAAGCAGATGCTTACACTTGTTTTGTTGTTGTTGAGTCATTAAGTCATGTTCAACTCTTTTGTTACTTCATGGACTACAACCTGCCAGGCTCCTCTGGAGTTTCCATGGGGTTTCCAGGTCCATGGCATTTCCCAAGCAAGACAACCAGAATGGGTTCCCATTTCCTTCTCCGGGGAGTCTTCCTGACCCAGGGATTGAACCCTCATTTTCTGCATTGGAAGGAAATTTTTTTACTACGGAGCCACTAAGGTAACCCTCATTCTTGTTTACATCAAACTAAAAGGCTTTGGCATAGCAAAAGAAATGATCAAAAAACAGGAAAGCCTGCTTATGGAATAGGAAATAATATTTTAAACCAAATATCTGGTAAGGATTTACTATCCAAAGTGTATAAGGAACTCATCCATTACAACACCAAAAAGATAATCCAACTTTTAATGGACAAAGGACCTGAAAAAATATTTTTTTGAAGAAAATATTCAAATAGCCAACACATACATGAAAAGTTGCTCAACATCACAAATCATCAATGAAATGCATATCAAAACCATAGTAAGACATCTACTAATACCTGTTAGAATGGTTATTATGCAAACAATGGAGATAGTAACTGCTGTTGAGAATGTGATGAAAGAGAACCCTTGTATACTGTTGGTGGGAACGAAAGTTAGTACAGCCACTATGGAGAAAGTGTGAAAGTTCCTCAAAAACTTAAAGGTAGAACTACCATGGGATTCAGCAGTTCCACTTCTGAGTATACATCCAAAGGAAATTGAATTACTATCTCCTAGAGATACACTGGCAAAAGAAAACTGCATTATGACTAGCTCAACATTGTACTTAGAGGTTATAGCCAGGGACATATGAGACGAAAACTTAAAAGCACAAGAGCTACTAGTTAGCGTCTCCCCAAAGAAATTGAAAACATGTCCACACAAAAATCCGCACACAGATTTTTATAGCAGTTTTATTCATAATTGCCAAAAGTTGGAAGCATTTGACATATCCTTCCGTAGGTGGATAGATAAATATACTGAAACATCAAGGCAATGGAATATTACTTAGTACTGAGAAGAAATGAGCTATCAAGCCATTAAAAGACATGGAAGAAACTTAAATGCATATTACTAAAGGAAAGGAGGCGGCCTGGGAAGTGTCCGCATCAGCGTCACACTGCCTTGATCGCTGCCGCTTTATGGTAAGTCTGTCTTAAAGTCAAGTAATGTCAGGTCTTCAATTTCATTCATCCTTTTCAAAATCGTATTGCATATTCTGGTCTTTTGCCTCTCTAGATAAGTTTTAGAATCAATTTGTTGATACTTACAAGATGCTGCAATTTTAATTGGGAATGCATCGAACCTATAGATTAATTGGAAAGAAATATCATCTTTATAATACTGAGTCTTCTTAATCATGAACATGGAATATTTCTCCATTTCTTTCTTCTTTGATATTTTTCATTGGAGATTTGTAATTTTCCACATAGATTCTTGAACATATTTTGTTAGATTTATACATCAGTATTTCACTTGGGGGCATGCCATTTTAAATGCCACTTTAAATTTCAAATTCCATTTGTTCATTGTGGGTATATCAGAAAGCAATTGACTTTTTATTAAACTCCTATCTTACAAGCTATTTATAGTCACTTAGCTCTAGAAGTTTTTTGTTTTTGCTGTTGTTACTTCTTTCAGATTTTCTACACAATCTCTCATGTGCAAGCAGATACAAATTTGTTCCTTCCTATCCAGCCTGTGTACCCTCTATTTCCTTGTTTTTGTATTACTGCATTTGCTGGACTTTTAGTATAGTGTTGAAAAGCCATGGTGAGAGGGGACATTCATGCTTTGCTCCTGATCTTAATGGGAAAGCTTCAAATTTGTCACCATTGAATATTGTATTAGCTTTAGAATTTTTATAGATATTCTTCACAAAATTGGGGAAATTCCTCTCTATTGTTAATTTTAGCCATGGTTATGATGATTGCATAGGTTTATATGTGTGACAAAACTTTTCAAATTGTGTACCTTAAATATATATGTTATTGTACGTCAATTATACCTAAATGACATTTTAAAAATAGTTCAAAATGAAGTCTTGATCTCCCACTCTTTTTTAATAACCAGGGTTAGCAACCCCATGTTGACTCCACTTTTTCTTTCTTCATGCCTGGGGAAGGGAAGCCCTGCGTCGGTACAGTCTAAGACTGTTCCAGTCTTAGACAAAAGAAACTCTAGCTGTCCTCCCAGACTTGCAGTTAACAACAGAGAAAGACCACAGGAATTCACAAAACCATTGGACTATTTGCCCTGACAACGGCCTCAGCCACAGGACATGGACATAACTTGGAAGTTCTGTGATTCCTGACACCCACAGTCACTGGTGATGGGCAGGGAGGCCTGGTGTGCTGCGGTCCATGGGGTCGCAGAGTCAGACACTACTGAGCGACTGGACTGAACTGATAGTCACTGCAAGGCTTACGGTTGGACTTTTACAAGGATCATATTCCATCTAGTTTGCTTCAGGTTCCTCTACTCCCTATTATTTCTTCTCTGATGTGTTCTTTTTTAATGTAAATCTGAGTTTCTGACCTATATGATTCTCCTTCTTTCTAAAGAATGTCTTCTATCATTTCTTGCAAGGCACTTCTGCTGGCAACAAATTCCATTTTTGTTTGTCTGAGAAAGTTGTTATTCTGCCTTCACTTCTTGAAGAATAATTTAAGTGTACACAATTCGAGATTTATGGAATTTTTTTCTCTTACCATTTTAAATATCCACTCCATCCTCTGTGATTGCATGGATCCAGAGGAGAAGTCAAAGTAATTCTTATCTGTGCTCTTCATAGGAGAGGAGCTTTCCTCTTCTGGCTTATTTTAGGATTTTTTTTTTTATGTTTGACTTTCTGTATTTGAAAATAATATGCCTGAGTAAAGTTGAGGGGTTTCTTTGTTTGTTGTGTGTTTATCCTTCTTGGTGTTCCTTGTACTTTCTGGATCTGTGGTTTGATGTCTGACATTAATTTGGGGACATTCTCAGTCATTATTATTTCAAATATTTCTTCTGTTCCTTTCTCTTTTCTCCTCTGATTTTCCCATTATAACTAGATTGTACCTTTGGTAGACGTACCACAATTCTTGGATATTCTGTCCCATTTTTTTTTCACTATTTTTTTCTGTTTGCTTTTCAGTTTTGGAAAAATCCTACTGAGAAATCCTCAAGCTCAGAGATTCTTTCCTCACGTGTGTCCAGTCTACTAAATTCATTAAAAGCCTTCTTAATTTCTGTTTTACAGTGTTTTTGATCCTTAGCATTTCTTTTTGGTTCTTCCATAGAATTTCTACCTCTTTGCCTGCATTTCCCATCTGTTCTTACAAGCTGTCTGTTTTATTCATTGGTACCCTTAGCCTGTTAATCATAGTTGTTTTAAATTCCAGGTCTAATCATTCCAACATCTCTGCCATACCCAAAATTGATTCTGATTTTTTGCCTCTTAGTATGTCTTATATGTTTTTCTTGATAGCCACACATGATGTACTGGATGAAAGGAACACCTATAAATAGACCTTTAGTAACGTGGTAAAGTGTGGGGAAGGAGTATTCCATAGCCCTGTGATTCGGTTTCGGTCTTTCAGTGAGCCTTGGGCTCTGAATTCTGAAATTCACACTTGCGTCCCAGTTTTTCCCACCACTTAGGTAAGGAAGAATTGTCGGTATGGGTGGGAATTGGTTATTTTCTTTCCCCCAAGGCAGCTAGGCTCTGATAAAAATCTCAGCAGGCAACGATCTGATAAATTTTTTCCCAGAAGCTGACACGATTAAGAACAACACAATAGTTTGGCATATTTAAAAGTTCTTCCTTTTCCCCTTCCTCTGTCAGAAGCAGAGGGAGGGAGGTTTTCTCCAGCATTCATTATGAGAACCTGGGAGAGCTTCAGGAGGTAAAACTCTACAGCAGTGCAGAAACATTCCAGTGGCAGGGTCCCCTTGGGGCTTTTTGCCTCTGAGACATGCCCACCCTGCACGCACCTCCAGCAATTCATCAAGTATACTTTGGGTTTTCCTGTCCCGGCACTGATTTCTGCAGAAGCTTCCATTCTGGTGGGTTCTTGTTCTCTGTAGTCATCTGTCTCCCCACCTTGGGGGTAGGGTGGGGGATGATGGGCAGCGGTTTGCTCTGTTATCTAATTTCTTTTATACATCTAAGAAAAGTTCTCAATTTTTTTAGTCTGTTCAGCGTTTTTCTTGTCGTTAGCATGGAGTAGTAACTTCCAAGCTCCTTACCTGCTGGACCAGAAACCAGTAGTCCCAGACGATACTTTAAAATAAAGAATTCTTAATTCTAGCTACTAGAGGTATCTGCCTGGGTATATATCATTTCAAGTCTTTTTCTCTAGCTGCATGTATATAGGTATGTAAGCATGCATCTCTGTGTGTATATGTTTGTGTGTGGGTGTATATGTGTCTATATGTACATGCATAAACATAAACACAAATACATTTTATATTTGCATATACCTTTTCTTCCACTGGAAAAAAGATCAATCTTCTTTTAAAAAATAGTATTAAAAGAATTAAACAGTGAAGCATGGATCAGAAGAAGGTATAGGCAAAATATATAACTAATATATTATTGATTCCATGTTTTTAATTTATAAATTAGTAAGGAAAATGTAAATACCACAAAGAAAAGTAAATAAAATTTATGAATTAAACAATTCACAGAAAGGAATCATAGGGTTATGAAAAAACAATTGGTTACTACATAAAAAAGAGGCTTTTCCTTTTATAGAATGGAATGTACCATTTAAAACATCTAGAAGGAACTTTCCTGTCAGTCCAGTGGTTAACACTCTGCATTTCCAATGCAGAGGACACAGGTTCGTTCCCTGATTGGGAAACTAACATCCATATGCTACACAGCGTGGCAAAGGAAGTATAACTTTCAAAAGAAGAATCTTCAAAAAAAAACAGTGAAATAATATTTCATGCTTATCGCATTAAGAAAAAAATCTGACAATATCAGGAGTTGGCACGGATCATTGTTGGTGTTCAGTCACGAAGTTGTGTCCTACTCTGTGACCCCATGGACGGCAGCACACCAGGCTTTTCTGTCCTTTACTGTCTCCTGGAGTTTGGTCACATTCATGTCCGTTGAGTCAGTGACGCCATCCAACCATCTCATCCTCTGTCGTCCCCTTCTCCTCCTGCCCTCAATCTTTCCCTGCACAGGGTCTTTTCAAATGACTTGGCTCTTCACATCAGGTGGCCAAAGTATTGGAGTTTCAGCTCCAGCATCAGTCCTTCCAATGAATGTTCAGGATTGATTTCCTTTAGGTTTCACAGGTTTGATCTCCTTGCTGTCCAAGGGACTTTCAAGAATGTTCTTCAGCACCACAGTTCAAAAGCATCAATTCTTTAGTGCTCAGCCTTCTTTATGGTCCAGCTCTCACATCTGTACATGACTACTAGAAAAACCATAGCTTTGACTATCCAGACCACTGTTGGCAAAGTGACGTCTCAGCCTTTTAATACGTTGTCTAGGATTGTCATAGTTTTTCTTCCAGGGACCAAGTGTCTTTTAATTAGCAAGAATATAGAAAAGTAAAAACCATTATTTACTGTTGGTGAGGGTATAAATTGGTTCAATCTATTTGAAAAAAAAACTGACAATTAATAAATCTGAAGATAGAATAGCGTGACCCAGCAATTTCACTTCTAGTTATATATCCTAGAAGAACTTGCATTAGGGATAAAGTTGTATTCATATGAGACTGCTTATAGCAGCATTGCTTATAATACTACTAAAAAAGCTGTAATAGCTTATGTCCATATATAGGAGAAGAGATAAATGAATGATGGGGCATTTATCCAGTGTGTGGAAGATGGATAAAGTGGAGCTACATACATTAACATGAGTGAATTTCAAATATT
Source organism: Bos indicus (assembly GCF_029378745.1). Classification (NCBI taxonomy): domain Eukaryota; kingdom Metazoa; phylum Chordata; class Mammalia; order Artiodactyla; family Bovidae; genus Bos; species Bos indicus. Next base: position 106,026,614 of record NC_091766.1, read on the forward strand.
TGTACCAAACAATAAAAGCAATAGGAAGAAGTATGCATCCAGTTTAGTACCATATATAAAAAACAAACCATATACATGATGTAAAATTATAAACAATGCACTGGAACTTTAAATATCAAATTCAAGAGAGTGTTTCCTCGGAGGAGGACAGAGGTGGTGGCTGGTGGAATCAGAGAGGATATACTTTTTAGCTTTAATGTATAAATGATCTATTTTTCTTAGTTTCTGACAAGTTACTGGGTATGCTGATTTTTATTCATTTCTGAATGACTCAAACACTTCTAATTTTTAAAGAGTACAAAGCATACAAAAGTAGATTTTTAAGGTTTTCATGTAAATTTCAAATCAGGAGGCTAAAACTCTTTATCCCACATTATTTTCCGTGACCTCTATGGATGTAATAGTGATTAAGAATTAAAATCTGTTAGCCTTTGACTCCAGTGCCATCTGTCAGCAATTTGGAAATCTGATTGTGTTGTAAACAGTTTTTATTGTGTTGTTGTAAACATAGGATTATGTTATGATAATTATTCAATACAACCACTGATTTGTGTAGTCTTCCTTGGATTAAAAAATTATTGTCCACACTGTTCAGTAGATCAGAGACATATAGGGAAATGTGACTAAGATTTGGTGTCTCAAGTCAGAGTTAAATATCCTCTGGATTTGCTGTTGTTCAGTCTCTCAGTCGTGTCTCTTTGTAACCCCATGAAGAGCAGCACACTAAGTTTCCCTGTCCTCCACTATTTCCCAGAATTTGCTGAAACTCATGTGCATTGAGTCAGTGATGCCATCCAACCATCTCATCCTCTGTTGCCCCCTTCTCCTGACTTCAGTCTTTCCCAGCACCAGGATCGTTTCCAATGATTCGGCTCTTCGCACTAAAGTAATTGAGGTTTCACTTCGGCATCAGTTCTTCCAATGAATATTCATGGGTGATTTCCTTTAGGATTGACTGGTTTGATCTCCTTGCTGTCCAAGGGACTTTCAAAATATTCTCCAGCACCAGAGTTCAAAAGCATCAATTCTTTGGCACTCAGCCTTCTTTATGGTCCAGCTCTCACATCTGTACATGACTGCTGGAAAAACCATAGCTTTGACTATACAGACCTTTTTTGGCAAAGTATTGTCTCTACTTTTTAATATGCTGTCTAAGTTTCTCATAGCTTTACTTCCCAAGAGCAAACATCTTTTAATTTCATGACAGCAGCCGCCATCTGCTATGATTTTGCAGCCCAAGAAAACAAAGTCTGTCACTATTTCCATTCTTTCTCCATCTAACTGCCATGAAGTGATAAGACTGGGAAAACAATAGAATGGGAAAGACTAGAGATCTCTTCAAGAAAATTAGATATACCAAGGGAACATTCCATGCAAAGATGGGCTCAATAAAGGACAGAAATGGTATGGACCTAACAGAAGCAGAAGATATTAAGAATAGGTGGCAAGAATAAACAGAAGAACTGTACAAAAAAGATCTTCACAACCCAGATAATCACCATGGTGTGATCACTCACCTACAGCTAGACATCCTGGAATGTCAAGATGTCATTCATCCTGGAACATCAACTGGGCCTTAGGAAGCATCACTATAAACAAAGCTAGTGGAGGTGATGGAATTCCAGTTGAGCTATTTCAAATCCTAAAAGATGATGCTGCACCAGCACATTTGGAAAACTCAGCAGTGGCCATGGAACTGGAAAAGGTCAGTTTTCATTCCAATCTTAAAGAAAGGCAATGCCAAAGAATGCTCAAACTACCACAAAATTATACTCCTCTCACACGCTAGTAATGTAATGCTCAACATTCTCCAAGCCAGGATTCAACAGTGCGTAAACTGTGAACTTCTAAATGTTCAAGCTGGTTTTAGAAAAGGCAGAGGAACCAGAGATCAAATTACCAACATCTGTTGGATTATCGAGAAAGCAAGAGACTTCCAGAAAAACATCTATTTCTGCTTTATTGGCTAGGCCAAAGCCTTTGACTGTGTGGATCACCACAAACTGTGGACAATTCTGAAATAGATGGGAATACCAGACCACCTGACCTGCCTCTTGAGAAACCTATATGCAGGTCAGGAAGCAACAGTTAGAACTGGACATGCAACAACAGACTGGTTCCAAGAAAGGAAAGGAGTACATCAAGGCTGTATATTGTCACCCTGCTTATTTAACTTCTATGCAGAGTACATCATGAGAAATGCTGGGCTGGAAGAAGCACAAGCTGGAATCAAGATTGCCAGGAGAAATATCAATCACCTCAGATATGCAGAAGACACCACCCTTATGGCAGAAAGCAAAGAAAAACTAAAGAGCCTCTTGATGAAAGTGAAAGAGGAGAGTGAAAAAGTTGGCTTAAAGCTCAACATTCAGAAAACTAAGATCATTTTTGCCTCTGGTCCCATCACTTCATGGGAAATAGATGGGGAAACAGTGGATACTGTGGCGGACTTTATTTTGGGGGCTCCACAATCACTGCAGATGGTGACTGCAGCCATGAAATTAAAAGACACTTACTCCTTGGGAGGAAAGTTATGACCAACCTATACAGCATATTGAAAAGCCGAGATATTACTTTGCCAACAAAGGTCCATCTAGTCAAGGCTATGGTTTTTCCAGTGGTCATGTATGGATGTGAGAGTTGGACTATGAAGAAAGTTGAGTGCTGAAGAACTGATGCTTTTGAACTGTGGTGTTGGAGAAGACTCTTGAGAGTCCCTTGGACTGCAAGGAGATCCACTCAGCCCATCCTAAAGGAAATCAGTCCTGAATATTCATTGGAAAGGCTGATGCTGAAGCTGAAACTCCAATACTTTGGGCACCTGATGCAAAGAACTGACTCATTGAGAAGACCCCGATGCTGGGAAAGATTTAAGGCAGGAGGAGAAGGGGATGACAGAGGATGAGATGGTTGGATGGCATCACTGACTCGGTGGACATGAGTTTGAGTAAACTCCGGGAGTTGGTGATGGACAGGGAGGCCTGGTGTGCTGCAGTCCATGGGATCGCAAAGAGTCGGACACGATTGAGTCACTGAACTGAACTGCACTGATGGGACTGGATGCCATGATCTTAGTCTTGTGAATGTTGAATTTTAAGCCAACTTTTTCACTCTCATCTTTTACCTTCATCAAGAGGCCTTTAGTTCTTCTTCGTTTTCACTATGATAGTGGTGTCATCTGCATATCTGATGTTGTTGATATTTCTCCCAGCAGTCTCAATTCCAGCTTGAGATTCCTGCAGCCTAGCATTTCTCATGATGTTCTCTGCATATAAGTTAAATAAGCAGGGTGACAATATACAGCCTTGACGTACTCCTTTCCCAATTTGGAACCAGTCCATTGTTCCATATCCAGATCTAACTGTTGCTTCTTGACTTGCATACAAGTTTCTCAGAAGGCAAGTAAGGTGGTCTGGTATTCCCATCTCTTTCAGAATTTTCCACAGTTTGCTGTGATCCACACAGTCAAAGGCTTTAACGTAGTCAATGAAGCAAAAGTGGATGTTTTTCTGGAATTCTGTGCTTTTTCTATGATCTAACAGATGTTGGCAATTTGATATCTGATTCCTCTGCCTTTTTTAAATCCAGTTTGTACATCTGGAAGTTCACAGTTCACATATTGCTGAAGCCTGGCTTGGAGAAATTTGAGCATTACTTTACTAGCGTGTAAGATGAGTGCAATTGTGTGGTAGTTTGAACATTCTTTGGCATTGCCCTTCTTTGGGATTGAAATGAAAACTGACCTTTTCCTGTCCTGTGGCCATTGCTGAGTTTCCAAATTTGCTGGCATATTGACTGCAGCATCACTTTTTAGGATTTTATGTTGCTCAGCTGGAATCATCTTTTAGGATGGGGAGGAAGGAGGGAGGAGGGTTCAGGATGGGGAACACATGTATACCTGTGGTGGATTCATTTTGATATATGGCAAAACCAATACAATATTGTAAAGTTAAAAAAAAAAAGGATACTAAAAAAGTAGATGTTTGGAGCTGAAAAAATAAATAAATAAATAAAGGTCATAACAACCAAAAAAAAAAAAAAAAAAAGCCCAGCTGGAATCCTATCACCTTCCCTAGCTTTGTTCATCATGATGCTTCCTAAGGCCCACTTGACTTCACATTCTAGGATGTCTGGCTCTAGGTGAGTGATCACACCATCTTGGTTATCTGGGTCACAAAGATCTTTTTTGTACAGTTCTTCTGTGTATTTTTGCCACCTCTTCTTAATATCCTCCGCTTCTGTTAGGTCCATACCATTTCTGTCCTTTATTGAGCCCATCTTTACATGAAATGTTCCCTTGGTAGCTCTAATTTTCTTGAAGAGATCTCTAGTCTTTCCCAGTCTGTTGTTTTCCTCTTTCTTTGCACTGATCACTCAAGAAGACTTTCTTATCTCTCCTTGCTATTCTTTGGAACTCTGCATTCAGATGCTTATATCTTTCCCTTTCTCCTTTGCCTTTCACTTCTATTCTATTTGTAAGACCTCCTCAGATAACCATTTTGCTTTGTTGCATTTCTTTTTCTTGTGAATGGTTTTGGTCACTGCCTCCTGTTCAGTGTTACAAACCTCCACCCATAGTTCTTTATCCTATGGATGAAAAAGATAAAACATAAAAAGGACCTTAATTATAATGAGCAGAGGATTTTTAACTGAACTATTTAGTTAATATTATTAATACATTATTATTCATCAGAAAAGTCCTGATGGCTTTCATGTCTTGGATGAGCCAGTCTCTATTCAAGGTTCCATCTGCCATCATTGCTGGCTAAATTTCTTCAGGAGCATACAGAAATGTTGGCTTTATTTCTCTTTATGTACACTTTATTTCTCTTTATGTACACTTTATTTCTCCACTATAAATGGGAATTTCCCTATTAACTTTTTTCCCCTTTGATTGTATTTATTATGCTTAACATAGTAAAGATTCTGAAATAGCAGTATTCTTGTCCCAAAAGACAAGATATTGTCAAAGTGCACAAAGAAATAATAATAAAAACACAAGTAAATACTTTCAGTGAAAACATAAAGGAGAGCAAATCTGAAAGTTGTAGTTGTTTCTTTAAAACCAATGGGAAATGGACAAGTCACGTTTATACATACATGGTCACTAGATTCGCTGAATACCTTAATGAGTTCTCAAATAGATTGTGTTGGTTTAAAGACATGAGACATTTGGGCCATACAAGTTACCAAAGAAACATATTCAGAGACATGTTCACTTATACTTAAAAGTAAATGATTGATTGTTCATTTTATAAATTATATCCATAAATTTTGTGAATCCCTAATTATCAACCTTTTGTTACTTTTTTTTCTGAAAAAGTACTGTGTATAACCCAGCCTAAAATATCTGGTATCGTTACAGTCAGGGTTAACTGAATGACAGGACGATGGCAGAGACTCTCTCAGGTCAGTCTGTTTGTAAAAACTGCTCCCTGTGCCTGGTACAGTTCCATGGTGCGTCAAATCGAGCTTAACACACCCTTAGACTTACTCTGCCACCAGTATGTATACATATTTTTTTCCAGTTGCTCAGCCTCTTCCTCAAATAGGGAAAAAGGCATGTTTACATGGTCCAATATCTGTCCATTCCCAGAACAGATATTCTTTATGTGCAAATCAATTAAAAACATAGTCTGTTTCTTTGTACTGCGCACACACACATACACACGCACACACACACACACACACACACACATTGTTTCCTTTAGGCAAGGCTTGGGTGAATCATGTCTTAGCAAAACTGAGTCTTTAAGGCTGATACAATATAGTACAGTCCAATGCGATGCACAAGCCTTTCCAGTTCCATTTCATTAACTGAGATGACATCTGGCTGAATGTTTCATTTTAAAAGTGGAGTAACAATTTTATACCATTGTCAAAGATTTCTATACCATTTATAAAGTTACGTGAGAATATTTTGATTTTAATTTTCTTGGCAGCTCAACAAAACATCACTCTTAAATTTAGCTAGCGTGTGTGATCTTTGTACTTCATTACTCTTCCTCCAATTTAATTATCATACAAGCTTTTGTAAGTGACTCATATGCTCAATATTTCAAGCAAATGCAACCATTTTTGAATCTCACAGGAAGCACTTGTTGGTTGTTGACGTTAAGCACATGTGACAACTCATTAGAAAAAGAAATATACCCAAGAAAACTTTGCAAAGTTAGTGACTCAGGGTACTAACTCACTTGAAATTTTAAGTTAATTTATTTCTATTTTTTCTGCAGCATTAGTACTGTGGATTGTTGTATCTATTTCCATTTTTCACCCTTATCATAATATATATCATCAGGCACTTTCCTGCAGCTTATACTTTTTCCTAAGACTATCTGAGATAATTATCCAAGTCATTATGGTTTTACAAAAAATATACACTAATATAAAAATAATGGACTCTGGAATTGTGAATCATCTAGCTATTAGAAGCCACACTGCCTCTTATCAGTTATGTCTCTCCTCACTTTTTTATTTAAATAATCGTTCACTTACTGAAGGGGCCATAATTTAAATCAGCTGATTCATCTTCCAAGTTTTAAGCTAGCGCATACACACAAAAAAATTATTGTTGAGTACAAAGAGACTAGTTGATTTATTATGTTCATAAATGGATTTTAGCATTAATTATCTCAGTAGTTAACACACAGAGACCTTGGCCTCCTAGTCAGGTTGACACTCATAGGTCAGGTCAACTGAATTTTTTCCTCTACTCTGAAGACAGCAATAACTTTTTACAATAAATAGCTGTAGAAAAAGACAATCACACCAATTTTTAAAAAAATAAAGAAAATCTATGCCCTAGGAATAGGTTAAAAACAGAGAGTGAATCTGGGGGCCTTTGCAGATTCAGGAAGAGAAACAAGGAGGGGCGTCGTTAACTCGTGCTCCTAGTCAGTGAAAAAACACTGACAAAACTCTCCTTTGCCAGAGGCTACCTTTGTGGCTCAGTACTGTAAAGCGTCTGCCTGCAATGCAGGAGACCTGGGTTCGATCCCTGGGTTGGGAAGATCCCCTGGAGCAGGAAATGGCAACCCACTCCAGTACTCTTGCCTGGAGAATCCTGTGGATGGAGGAGCCTGGGAGGTACAGTCCATGGGGTCGCAAAGAGTCAAACGCAACTGAGCGACTTCACTTTCTTTCACCCTTGTCTAAAACTCTTGTCTCTTCAGAGTTGGGAGTTCAGAGAACTCCTCCTGGGCCAGAACTGGGCCATGCTGCTCACCAAATCAGTGCTGGGGTCTCAGTCAAGATCCCAGGGCAGGGAAAAACACCCAGAAGGAGAGGGCAGGTGGTAATGAATCTGGGAATGATGGGAGGCAGGCAGGAAAGACAGCTCACTCAAGCTAAATTTAGGAAGCCCTGAAGATGAGGGCTTAGGAAGAAACAGCAAGGCTGAGAGACTTAGTCATTACCAATAAAATAAAATGTTTTAAATTTCAAAATGACTATGATGGGAAGTCTTGGAATTCCTTATAAAAATTCAGGGACTTCCCTGGGGGATTTATCAGGGATTTCCCTGGGTGTCCAGTAGTTAAGAATCTGTCTTGCAATGCAGGGGACAAGGTTTGATCCCTGCTTAGGAAATTGAGATCCCACATGCTGCAGAGCAGCTAAACCCAGGCAGTACATCTACTGAAGCCCACAGGAGGAGCCCATGGGGCAGCTACCGAACCAGAGCACCACAAGGGGAGTGTTCCTGCCTGGTAACAAAAGAGCTCACGTACTGCAACTAAGACCCAATGCGGTCAAATAAATATATATATATATATATTTTTTTTAAGTTGATCTTTTAAAAATGAATAATCAAGAATGAAACCAAGAACAGATGAAGAAAAAATACAACCAGTTAGAAATCTAAAATGAAAATATTTATTGACTTAAAAAAAAAAAAACCTGTACTGCACAAAGAGAGATTCAGTTCATTTTAATCTCTCAGGACTAACCAACCCACTCAGAACGCAGCACCAAAAGACAGTTTGATATGGTCCTCCAAATGCAACTAAAAAATGGACCATACTTCAAGACATAGTACCTGTGAATGTTCCAAGAATTAAAATGCAAAAAAGTGTAAATAAAAGTAGGCCCAACCTAGGCACAGCGTGGTGAAACTGCAAAGCAGTGAACATGAAAATACTGCTCAGCAAGAAAAGGCAGAGAACTTTTAAAATAAGATTGAAAGTTGACATAGACATTAACTAAAAAAATACTTTACCTAAATGGTTAAATATCCCTTCCCATTTTTCAGGTTTTATGCACACCCTATAGTCCATGGGGTCGCAAAGAGTCAGACACAACTGAGCGACTTCACTTTCACTTTCACTATATTCTGATGTTACTAGAGCCAGTTTTGTTTTGAAATTATAGCTAATAAACATATATTAGAAAAGCACTTATATTTTTACACAAAATTCTTTTTGTGTAAAATAATTTTTACACAAAATTAAAAAAGCATTTTACAACAGCTAAAATAAAGTTGAATACAGAATGTAGGATTCTCTCCCTGAAATTTAATATTTTGAATTGGTTACTGAACTATGGTCATTAAAACCTCCCTGCACTCCATGTACCGCGCCCCCCACCCGCCTCCGCCCCCTCCTCTGCCTCCCACTCCCCGCCATGAGCGTGGAAGTCCCAGCAGTTTTAAGGTGTGCTGCTGTGATGTAAAATTAATCATCTTGTCACCTGTGAGCTGATGATTTACTACTATAAGCCCAACCATGGAATATATTACAGTTGCAGCCTAGTAACAGTATAGATATGAATGAGAAAGTATTTCCAACCAAAGACTGAAGATTTACATTTGTACAAATTTGGGGAGTGGAGAGAATCTCCCACTTAAATAACGCTCTAGTTTTAAAGTTTGTATTTTAAAAAATCATGATAGATCTTTCTTCCTCATTGTAACCATGAGTGACCATATCCTTCACCGGGTAATAAATGTTTCCTTAAGATAATTATTTAATTGCAGTTGTAATTTTTCCCAAAGATAGTATAACCATAATTAAATTTGTCCTCTTAACAAAGCTATCCACTAATCAACAGTTTCTTAGTATGATTAATTATAAAGGTAACTTTATTGGAGGGAAAGGGGAAGACTTATTGTTTAATGGGTGTAGAGTTTCAGTTTGGGAGGATGAAAAAGTTCTGGAGATGTATAATGGTTGCATGATTATGTGAATGCCCTTAATGCCACTCAAGTGTACACATAAAAAGTGGTTAAAATGGTAAATTTTAGGCTATGTGTATTTCACCACAATAAAAAAAAAAATAACATTAGGAAAAATGTAACTATATCAAAGTTTTAGAAGAATAAGGAAACCCATGGTGCCAGTTGTATTCAAAGAAATATTTCTTCATCCTTGTGAATAAAAATTAGCGTGAGCATTATCAGGCTTCTGGATTCTGACTATCCTAATTGATATTTTCATCCTTGTCACTTTTTCAGAGTGTGTGGGCTTCTCCAGTTAGAAATTTACTACAGAGCAGTATATGTCACCAGTCTTCCTAACAGCTCTAGCTTATCTGATCCAAGTTAAACTAAAAACTGCCCTGTCGTTTCTGTTAACCTTTTGAGTTTGAGGCAATTCTTAGAGCTTCTCTCTCAGCAATTGCCTGTTCCTCCTGGGTACCATTTCACAACGAGGCTTAATCATAGAATTCTAGGGTTGAGGAAACTTAAAAAGCACTGTGACCTTTCCGCATTGGCCATAGCCACTCAAAAACCATCCTAACAAAACAATATAGATTGTGTTGTCTTTTGGAGCTGGCTCGCTCTCATAATTCCGTCCATCAGGAATTGTTCTCCTTCTTGAAACATGAACTTAAGATCTAAATCTGTCAGACTTCATTATTAAGGCACATTTCTTCTTGTTCTTGCTAAAATGGAATGGGGGTGAAAATTGATTACTTTCTGTATTAATTTTTTACATCCAGTTTTTGAAGACCATTATAAAATTGACATCAGATCCTAGCTGTCTCTTGTACAGCTAAGTAATTCTCATTCTTTGAATGTCAACACAGAAGATTGGATTTCTATTCTTATAGAGTCTGTGATCATTTTCTTTTTCCTTCCCAAACTCCTATTTCTGTAGGTTATAGAGGGGATAATACTCAAATAAGATAATTGTTTTAATCTGTGTATTTTCTTACCTTTTAGGACCATGCTTATTTTTTATAAGGCAGAAATTCTACTACATACTTATGTATAACACGATTAATTGTGTCTCTCACATAACTATAACTACACTGTCAGTATTTACACTTGCCAGTCATTTCTTTTATTTGTATCAGTTATATTCAGCCAGATTTTTATATTAGCAATCATGCTTTTCCAATTGATACCAAATAACTTCTAAATGTAACATTGATCTCAAAGAAAAAATTGAGTTTTTCTTTTGTGTGTTTGCTTTTTAAATTGAGGGATAGTTGACTTACCATATTATATTATTTTCAGGCATACAAACTAGTGATACATTATTTTTACAAATTATACTCCTGGAATTGTTATTTTTACAAATTATACTCCTGGAATCAAGTTATTTTTACAAATTATACTCCTGGAATCAAGATTGCTGGGAGAAACATCAATAACCTCAGATATGCAGATGACACCACCCTTATGGCAGAAAATGAAGAAGAACTAAAGAGCCTCTTGAAAGTGAAAGAGAAGAGTGAAAAAGTTGGCTTAAAGCTCAACATTCAGAAAACTAAGGTCATGGGATCCGGTCCCATCACTTCATGGCAAATAGATGGGGAAACAGTGGAAACGGTGTCAGACTTTATTTTGGGGGGCTCTAAAATCACTGCAGATGATGACTGCAGCCATGAAATTAAAAGACGCTTACTCCTCGGAAGGAAAGTTATGACCAACCTAGACAGCACATTAAAAAGCAGAGACATTACTTTGCCAACAAAGGTCTGTCTAGTCAAGACTATGGTTTTTCCAGTGGTCACGTACAGATGTGAGAGTTGGACTAGAAAGTTGAGCGCTGAAGAATTGGTGCTTTTGAACTGTGGTGTTGGAGAAGACTCTTGAGAGTCCCTTGGACTGCAAGGAGATCCAACCAGTCCATCCTAAAAGAGATCAGTCCTGGGTGTTCATTGGAAGGACTGATGTTGAAGCTGAAACTCCGATACTTTGGCCACATGATGCAAAGAGCTGACTCATTGGAAAAGACCCTGATGCTGGGAAAGATTGAGGGCAGGAGGAGAAGGGGACGACAGAGGATGAGGTGGTTGGATGGCATCACTGACTCAATGGACATGAGTTTGGGTGAACCCCGGGAGTTGGTGATGGACAGGGAAGCCTGGCATGCTGCAGTCCATGGGGTCACAAAGAGTCAGACACGCCTGAGCAACTGAACTGAACTGAACTGAACTCCACTTAATGTTATTATAAAATATTGTTGTCATTCCCTGTGCTGAAAAATATATCCCTGTAGCATATTTATTTTGTACATGGTCATTTGTACGTCTTAACCCCCTACCCCTACCTTGCCCTTCCTCCCTTCCATATTCCTACTGGTAACCAGTATTCTGTTCTGAAACCCCAATAAAATGAATGTGGATCCACTATTCTATCTTCCAGATCACTTATGCGTTTTTCTCTGTCATTTAATCTGCTGCTAATTCCCTCTAGTCTGTTTTTCATTTCAGTTATTTTATTCTTCAGTGCTGACTAGTTTTTTATTTTTTCTAGTTCCTTGTTAAAATTCTCACTGTGTTCATCTAATCTTTATGCTAATTCAGTTATTTCTCTTATTACTAATGATTTGAGCTCTTTATCTGGTAAATCATTTATTTCTGTTTCATTAGTTAGCTATTCAGGGAGTTTGTCTTGTTCTTTCATTTGGAGTAAATTCCTTTGTCTTCTCATTTTGCTTAGCTCCCTCTGTTTCAGTGAAATTAGGTGGAACAGTTACCAACTGCAGTCTCGAAGAGACGTCCTTACACGTGAACAGCCCTAGAGAGTCTATGCGTGTCCAGCGGCTTCAGTTGGATGGACGGGTCTGAGTGTGAGCACAAGTCATGTCTTTCCCTGGGGTCTGCTGGCCGCTGTCACCTTGGCGGGATGCTGGGGCTGGAGATGAGGGGCTAGAACCAGCGTCCCTGGTGAGCCAGGGCATTTCCTCTGCTCAGTGACCAACACCAGCCCAGTGGAAACGGGGTCAAGTCCCCAGAGTTGCTGGAGAAGAAGCCCCGAGGGTCGAGTCCTCTAAGAGCGTGCCCTCTGCCATCCAGCAGCGGCACCCTCGGCCCAAGCCAGAGCAGACTCGGGGGCAGTCCCGGAAGCCGGGCCAGCCTCCCAGGCAGTGTCAGTCTGCTGCCTCGGCCTTCCGTCGGGAGAAAGCAAGTGCATGCACGCTCTTCACAAGAAGGATCTGGGTTTCTTACGACACTCTGCTTAGACCCACTGGTTTTCAGGCCAACTGAGAGGACTCCTAAGGGCCAGTCCCCACGGCTGGAGCACCCGTGTGTGACTCCAAACTCCCCCTCCCCAGGAAGGATTTCTGAGCCCACGTGACTCCCCATCTTGGGTGTCCCCCCGCCCCAGCTGTGCAGGTCTGACCTGATCACTTTTCTTCCCTTTCTACCCAATTCTGTGTGAATCGTTCTTATCACCTTGGTAGTACAGAGGCTTTCTGCTAGTCTCCAGTTTGTTTTCCTGAAAATCTCTCCATGTGCAGGTGTATTCTTGAGGTGTTCATGGGAAAACATGAACTCCCAATCCTCTATTGGAGGTCTTAACCTTGGTCTTAACCTCCAAAAGAGTTGTTATTGACAACATGTATTGATCCCATGTACATGTCAGGATAGCTTCAAACTATAAAAAGAAGAAATCTTGTTTATTTTAATATCTTGCTTAATTGCAACTTTTAAATGCAACCAGATGCTTAATTTCCCAGATGATGTATACTCTCAACATGTTTCTCTGTGTATCAACTTGCTACTGTTTTTTTTTTTTAATTAGGTGACTAAGAAGAGGCATTTTTGAGCATGCATCATATAGCAATTGTATATTTCATACAATAATAAAAAACCTATTTTATTAAGCCCATTTGCATCCCTTAAGAGGAAAAGGCTATGTGGGTCTCCGTCACACGGGGAGAGTGGGATGCACCCTGTAGTTCTGTCAAATTACAGAGAGTTAGCCATGTGCATCCAGCGGGAGGGATGGTTTGCTGAGACATACAGGCCCAGCAAAGGAAAGCCAGGGCATGGCAGTCATCACAACAGTGACAAGTTTAATAGTAGAAATGCTTCAAAAATGAGTGTTTTACCGCAGGTAAACTCTCCATAACCTGCAGCTTGTACATAATATCTGACCTGGTCTGGGCTCCAGACAGCTCAAGAACAGCACACGCTCAGTGCCAAGCGAGACCAACGAGATTCCTAAGCCATGATGAACACGAGGAGGGGAGGGAACAGGGCACCCATGCCACGGCCAAGCTGCTCTTCCTGGTCCCCCAAGGTGATGAAATGTGTGACTGTCACAAGACTCAGTAATGCTGGTATAATTGGGTTGTACAGGGAATATAGGCCAGCTGCAGAAACAGTATGTGCTTTGACAAGGAGTGTGTTGCAAGCCACTGCCAGCCTGTGCCTGCTGCCAGCTCCACTCAGCTACAAATAGAAATGCCGATGCACAGTGGGCCACAGCTCTCATAGTAGCCATCACCCACCACTGCGTGAAGGCCAGGCAGGATCTAGAAGAGTACATGGCAGTCTTCAAGTCAGTTACACATTACAGCATGGCACTTCTTAAAGGATGTCCCTGGTTCATCTGCATTGGCATCGAAAAAAGCTTGTTTAAAAATACACTTTCCACCCACCTCAGACATATCGAATCAAAATATCTAAAAGCAGGGCCCAGGAAATTGTGTTTTTCAGGTTTCCTGGTGTTTCTTATGAACACTGAGAGCCAAGGTCAAGTGAGCCAAAAAAGAGATACCGAAAGCAAAAGTGACAGAACCGTATAAGGTCGAGGAGAATAACGTCGTCTTGCATTCTGATTCTGCTTTGCAATTTACCAAGTAGTTTTATATGCAGTCTTATTTCTCTACAAGTATAATTACAGAAAAGAGTACCTAGGAGATCTGAGTCGCCTACAATTAGAAATTTAGCTTAAATTTGTTTTTTAAAGATGAGGAATAGGATAAAGGATTCCCTGGAGAAGAAAATGACTACCCACTCCAGTAGTCTTGTGTGGGAAATCCCATGGACAGAGGAGGCTGGCAGACTACAGTCCATGGGGTTGCAAAAGAGTCAGACAGAACCTAGCGCTTAAACAACATTTTAGTAATGTCTAGAACTCCTTCCACTCTACTGTTCCGATTCACAGTAACGATGATGACATGAATAGCAATCACAAGAAAAAGATGACAGAAACCCTACCTGTGTGCCAGACCATTGTGCGAAGATTCTGTGTTCATTATTACATTTGATCTCCATAACAGCACGTGAAATGTTATGCTTCCAGTTTTGAAGTTGAGAAAATTAAGGCTCAGGGAAATTAAATGTGACTGCCTGAGATCATAGAGCAAGTGAATTATGGTCCCTGGGTCCAGATGTTCTGCCTGACTTTAGAACGTGTGGTCTCAACACTCTGACCTTCGGCCTCTCTGGCTTGCCTCACTCAAGCTGGTTACAAAGTTGCTCCATGTAACTATTCAACTATTTGACTATTTAACTGGCTTTGACTATTAAACCTGGCTTTACTTTCTCACAATGACCACTGTAGTCACAGCGAGCCTAACAAAGTGAATGAACTCCTCAATGACTCTCTGAGCCCTGTACCCTCAACGTGTTCATTAAGCCAGAGTGTATTAACTTCCCATTTGGTGCCATACTTTGTGCTTGGTGGTAGAAATACAATGATGAGGTTTCTGCTTTAATAGGGTTTATATCATGGTATAAACGTAAGATTGGTCCAGTTCACACCAGGTCCAGCTTCCCCAACTAGAGGCCCATGATCTAGAGGTTTTATTGCTACCGTGTCTTTGTTAATAAAACGCCGATTCTCCTAACCCTTGGCCAGCGTCTCTCACGGTGAATTTTGGCAAGCCTAAGCTCTTCACTGTGGATCACTGTTAATGATCTCCGAGGCAAAAGGCTGCGATCCTTGTGAGGGCCTCCCAGGTGGCCCTAGTGGTACAGAATCCACCTGCCAATGCAGGGGATGGAAGAGAGGCAGCTTCGATCCCTGCGTCGGGACGATCTCCTGGAGAAGGGCATGGCAACCCCTGCCAGTATTCCTGCCTGGAGAATCCTATGGACAGAGGAGCCTGGTGGGTTATAATCTGTAGGGTCCCAAAGAGTCAGACACAACTGAAGCTACTTAGCATGCACACACGTGATCACTGTATCAGTCAGGACCTTTTTCAGTTATGAGGCAGAAAAAGCAAAGCAAAGAAGCTCACATAAAGAACTTTTGACTCATGAAATGGGAAATTCTGGGGATTTTCTAAGTATAGGTAGATTCAGGTAGTTGAGCAATATTGTCAGAAAGTTCTTTCTCATCATCTCTAACTTCAGTTTTTCTCTGTCAGCTTTATTCTCTTGTAGGTTCTTCCAACGTGATAACAAGATGGCCAACAACAACCACAATCTCACCTTCTACTCTGTTTATAAATACCAAGGAAATAATTGTCTTTTTCTAGAAGTTTTGATTTAAAATAAAAACAACTCAGGCTTGACTGCCAATAGCATGACATGGGAGACCAAAAAATGTAGCACTTTGTCCATACCTAAGACATCAGTTCAGACATAATGATCTGTACAGATCTAGATCTTAGGCCCCAAGGAAATGAGTTTGGTCCGATCCAAACTACATGTATTAGAAGTTGGTAAAAAGTGCTTTCCCAAAGACATGACAAAGTGCTATTATCAGAAATATATGTTGGGCAGAGAAAAGCAGTAGATAGACTTTATAACCATTTAGTAGGGACTTTAAAATGATATCCCAATCTAGAGTAACAGTTCTGAGGGAAAAAAATCAGTACTAAGATCAATAAAATGGAGGAAGAGGTAAAGAGACAGGGAGTGAAATGGAAGATGTAAATATTTTATTTCTTTCAAACACCATCAAATAGATTACTTGTATTTTGTTTATAAAATACAAAAGATGAGGCCCTTCCACATAGGCAAATAAATCTTAGGTGACCCTAGTAACGTGTATCCCATTAGATGGATCAAACTGACCTCAACAGAAGTTTCACTAGGGCTCTTGTTTGATTAAAAGTGTGATTGTAGTGCTATTTTGGGAAATAAAAGTTTAATTCATTCAAATATTCAGGTACTTTGAACACAGTAGCTATTAGGTTCTTCTAGACAAGCGCCCCAATTATATTTTTCTCTCTGGTTCTATTTTGATATCTACCATGTTTTATTTGGGCATGATTCAGAAGCCTACTCTTTCCTACTAGTGATGAGAGAGAATTTGGAAAATAACTGTGAAAATTATGTAATCTCTGTGTAAAACAGAGACAGTAAAACAGAGCCATCTCCCAAAGCTGTAGTGAGAATTAAGTGAGTTAATTCAAAGAAAACACTTAAGATAGTGGGTGCCACATAATAGACATGTTACTTATCATACTTATTTTAAAAGGATACTTTAGTGGTACTTAGCAAACAGTTTGATAGTGAACGTGTTTAAGGTAACCATTAGGTTATGCCAATAATCAAATTTTTGCCCTGAATTATTATTATTCACTGGAGGAGAAAATGCCAACCCACTCCGCGTTCTTGCCTGGGAAATCCCACGGACAGAGGAGCCTGGCAGGCTACAGTCCATACTGTTGCAAAGAGTCGGACATGACTGAGCTACTGAGCATGCGTTATTATTCAAATACTTTTATTAGTACGTCTATATGGTAAGATGGAGAAGGCAATGGCACCCCACTCCAGTACTCTTGCCTGGAAAATCCCATGGACAGAGGAGCCTGGTGGGCTGCAGTCCATGGAGTCGCTAAGAGTCGGACACGACTGAGCGACTTCCCTTTCACTTTTCACTTTCATGCATTGGAGAAGGAAATGGCAACCCGCTCCAGTATTCTTGCCTGGAGAATCCCAGGGACAGAGGAGCCTAGTGGGCTTCCATCTATGGGGTCGCACAGAGTCGGACATGACTGAAGTGACGCAGCAGCAGCAGCATATGGTAAGAACTTGAAGTCAGCAATAGCTGTGGTCTCTGTCTCTCTCCCACAAAACCTAATGTTTGTTAAGTGAGGCTAAATAAATGAATGGAAATAAATGGAGCCATGTCTTCGACAGCTTTTCAAACTGTCTTTCCTTCAAATTCCTGTGTTTCCTGAAGAAAGTAACAATTAAGGTAAAAGCATTTTCCTTTGCTGCAATAAATGCATTTCCACAAACTATTCCTAAAGAGGGCAAAGCCTCACCTCCCAAAGAACAAACGCTTGATTGGTGCAATTTCAGGAACAAGGACAGGCCGAAAAGGGAGAGATTTTGGATCAGTGAACATCCCTGGCTGCCCTGTGATCAGTCAGAATAATCTACCTTTTCACATCGGCAGATTTAGAGGCCACATTTATTCTCTCTTATTCCTCACCGAACCTTTGAAGCAAGACGGAAGGCTTGTGCGTGCTTGCTAACATTGCCCGTCACATCTCAGCGCAGAGGCTGACGTGCACCGAACCTAGCTTGGTGGCGGTGCTTGTCTCCATCAGACAGCTCCCACATTTGCCTCCTGAAGCGCATGAATGGGACCGAGGACTGCCAGTCCTCTGGAAGAGCATCTGAGGCTCTGTGAGTGCCGCCGCGCTGCAGATCGGCCACAGATGGCCACCCAGGGACAACCATACGACTGCACAGACTTCTGCAGAGAGCAATATGTGCTGGGAAGGGTGGCCAAGGTCCGCGTGTGCGGCCCGCTCTGGAGGCACACCCGGTGCGCTGCTGCCAGAGGGCTTCCTGAGGCGGGGAGGAAGATGAAGCAGGTGTCCACTTTCGAAAAGTCCCTCTCCTTTGATGACAAGCAAATTAAGACCGAGCTCCACGTGCAAAGAGCTTTCCGAATCTCTCTCCTCTATGCAGAACGCAGCACTACAGCAAAATCTTCCCTCCTGGTCTCCATGGTTATCTTCCTATTAGCATGTTTATGCCCTCTGTGCTGAACAGGTTAATGGAGCTTTCAGCCCTCATAATGCCACCAGAAACGCAATGTTATCTATAATAAATTCCACCAAAATGCACATCCCAGCCTGCGTTAGTAACCGTTTCCTTAATAGAGTGTACCGCGGCATTGATCACAAGCTGCATGTCTTGGAAACCTGACCCACTGGGAGGGTCAGTCCGAGTCTGCGGAGTCACACCCAGAACTTATTCTCATGATGTGAGGTCAGAAAGCCAAGGTTAAAAAGGTCGTAGCATGGTTCTAAATAGATGTTTGCGTGGTCCAAATACAGATATTTTTAAAATAGGTTTATAAAAAGAACCAGATACTTCCTCACAAGCTTAAGTATTACTTTTTCTGTGTCACAAATATCTTTTTAATATTCCAGACACTGAATAAATCTTTTTGACTGCTTCTTTGTTATTCCTCATGCTGATCACTCAAGCAGTTAATGGCTCCAAACTACCCCTACTGTAACATTCCATTCCCTTTAGCCTATTCTTGAATTTATCTTAAAAAATCTGATTATTGCTAAAGTTTACAATCTGCTTGGGATGTTTACTTGGATGGATTCTTATTTTGTCTCAGTTAGATAAATAAAATATGTTGTGATGTTTTGGTCATCAAGCTTACCAATATTAGCTCCTATTGAATTATTTAAAACACTAAGAAAAATAAAAATGAATATACATCTGATAACAACATATTTTAAAAGAGCACTATGATTTTTAGCTAGCTTATAGTTCAAAGAGTTAAAAAATAACTAGGATCTTTTTGCTTTAATATTCATTTGCTACATTGTATAAAAGCTATAGGAAACCTGAAAATATATTTCTTGACATTTTAAACTATATGATAGACAAATAATATTCAGCATCATGTATTTTTAGTAGGGTTACCTGTCACCTAACACCAGGTGTAATTCTAGGCTCAAAATGCAGCTCTGGAATTCTTTTGGAGCAAGTCCTTCGATCATTAGATCACAACTTCTGCAGGTTTATGCAACAAAATTTATATGCAGAAAAGCACAATAAAATTTTATTTATCCTTTAGAGTCTCAAAGCATTCCTTGGATGTTTCATTAATATTGTTAGATTTATCCCAGGGAATAAAATGCAAAATAATGACGCACATAATTTGCTTTTGAAGTACTGATGTGAATCACAAAAGATTCCCATGTTAATTGGAGAGTGCTTGTTCAGCACTTTATATGCCAGTGCAGCCTTCTCTGAGTTCATTACATTGTTGCACAGGTTTTGAAAACATTATTCATATTACACAAGTCAACTCTTGTGCAACAGTGATGAGAACTATAGGAAAAAACTATGCTAAAATGAGATTGCTCCATTGGGCATGGTATACCTATTAGGTCATGTCAATTAAGTCATTTCTGAAACAAGAGGTATTTGTTTGAACTAAGTAGGTGTTATTCTTAGTTGGCACTGTGAGTTCTGAACCTGAATCTTACAGTGAGCAACTTGTTATGATAACTAAAAAGACAGACAAGTTTTCATTCATCGCAAGAGAATCTGTGTTGGATACTATGGGTGGAATGTCTCTTCTTATGAGTCTAGGGTGCTCTCAGGGAGGACACTTCACACCAAATATTTATCTTAACCCATTACTTTTAGATTAGGTTCTATTTTCAATTTATGTATCTTCTTTCATGTAGAAAATAAAAAGAAATTTGGCAATATTTTAGGAGCAGCATAAATCAAGCATATTTTTCAAAGGAAAATATCTGACAAAATATAACGTGACCAGGTATTATTATAATTTACTTCTCTCTGCTTCCTTTTCAAGTTTCTAGTAACGTGAACATCAGAATTTGAAAATTAAAAATAAGGAATCCAGAGCAGAAAAGTTAATGGGTAGCTACTATTGCAATAAAAAATTAAATAAGGGTTCCGACACCCAATTAATGGGGCTTAGTGAAGAGGAAAATATCATCGATGACACATTGAAATTTGGCAGTTCTTGTAACAAAGTGTAGCAGCAATAACACTTCGTTATTTTTGATGGCATCTATAGTTTGGTAGCACTAAGAGCAAACCATTTTCAAGAATAATATATTAAACTCAATTTAAAAGCAAAAACATCACCAAACACCAACACCTTAATGTAAACTATTGTAAATACTATGTTTAAGAAAACTTTAAAAAGACTCTTTTGAAGAATAGCATCTTATACATAAAATGATTTTTAAGTACAATTTGAAGTCCTATTCTGATTTTATGTAGTGTTAAACTAGTATCTGAAATTTGATTTATAAAATAACTGTTATGAAAACACATTTTACATAGATTCATGATTGAAATATGAAAAAGAGAGGAACAATAAATACATTTTATCATAAAATTTTCCCCCCAAATAACTGTCACCTGTGTAGACAAATCAACAGAATAAATTGGAAATAACCAGTCTTCGGTGATCCCTGCCCTTCTGGAAAACACACCAGTTACTCTAACAGCAGAGCTTTCTGGTACTCTAACCTTGGTTCTTGGCCCTTTCCTAGCTTTACCTTCTGCTCTGTTTATAAATCTGCTTGAGGTCGCTTAAACCATCGTTGCCAATGCCGCTCTGTTCAGTTCAGTTCAGTTCATCCACTCAGTCGTGTCCGTCTCTTTGCGACCCCATGAATCGGAGCACGCCAGGCCTCCCTGTCCATCACCAACTCCCGGAGTCTACCCACACTCATATCCACTGAGTTGGTGATGCCATCCAGCCATCTCATCCTCTGTCGTCCCCTTCTCCTCCTGCCCCCAATCCCTCCCAGCATCACAGTCTTTTCCAATGAGTCAACTCTTCGCATGAGGTGGCCAAAGTACTGGAGTTTCAGCTTTAGCATCATTCCTTCCAAAGAACACCCAGGGCTCGTCTCCTTTAGAATGGACTGGTTAGGGCCGCTTAATCACTCTGTGTTAGTTTCCTCATTTGTAAAATGAGAATAATAACAGTACCACCTCACAGGGCAATTGTGGAGATTAAATGAACTGATACACTGAATGGCATATGTAGATGTTGGTGTCTGCTACTACTGTTTCTGTCAAATGGATGATAAACTCTGTATCATTCCAGGGTAAATTTTAAAATAAGTGAAATAAGTCTTAAAAATGTTCAGTTTTCCCGCTTTTTGTCTTTTCTCCCAATCCCATTCTTTACCCGGTATGTGACCTGCCCCCCTTCTCCCACCTCCCACCCCACCCATTGAGTTGACACTTCGAGAAACTGTTTCATACAGAGACTCAGGCTGGGAAGTGGAAGGAAGCAGATGGAGCTTCAGTGTGTTTGCCAGTCTGTCCTTCTGAGCACCAAGCATTCCTTTGCTCCCCCTTTCTCCACGTGGATCGCATTCAAGCTCTCCTCAAAGGAGAAAGCCGGAAGGCCCGTCCTCTCGGCATCCACATGAAAGCCCATTATCGGTGAGGGATGCACAGTCATCTCTAAATCACTTTCAAATGTGACTCCATCTGTCCCACAGCCCCTCAGAGCAACGTGATGGAACAGTTACCACAGTAAGAGTCCTCCAGGAAATAGGATGATTGAGAAGCACACAGAACCCACTGGCCTATAGCGATTGTGCAATACCCCTGGGCAAACACTGTGGGGGCTTCCAGTCAAGAATGTGGGGAGCTTCCTTAATTAGGCCCTACTTCCACTTCTTAGCAATATCTCCCTGGCTCCATCTTCTAAGAGATTTTTTTTTTCCTCTCCTGTATCCTCTTTGGCTGTGACTTGAAGTCATTGTTAGAAGTCCTACAAGGGATGTACAGATTTCTCAGTTACCTGCCCATGAGAAGATGGAATCCCAAGGCTTGTTTTAAATCTTGAGCAATCATAGCCTTTTAGTCCAGTTTCAATAACAGAAAATTGGATTAAAGATTTACTGAGCATGGCCCCACCCACCAGAACAAGACCCAGTTCCCCCTCAGTCAGTCTTTCCCATCAGGAAGCTTCTATAAGCCTCTTATCTTCTCCATCAGAGGGCAGACAGACTGAAAACCACAATCACAGAAAACTAACCAATCTGATCACATGGACCACAGCCTTGTCTAACTCAATGAAACTATGAGCCATGCCGTGTGGGACCACCCAAGATGGACAGGTCATGGTGGAGAGGTCTGACAAAACATGGTCCACTGGAGAAGAGAATGGCAAACCACTTCAGTGTTCTTGTCTTGAGAATCCCATGAACAGAATGAAAAGGCAAAAAGATAGGACCCTGAAAGTTGGACTCCCCAAGTCGGTAGTACTGGAGATCAGTGGAGAAATAACTCCAGAAAGAATGAAGAGACGGATCCAAAGCAAAAACAACACCCAGTTGTTGATGTAGCTGGTGGTGGAAGCAAGGTCCAATGCTGTAAAGAGCAATATTGCATGGGAACCTGGAATGTTAGGTCCATGAATCAAGGCAAATTGGAAGTGGTCAAACAGGGGATGGTGAGAGTGAACGTCAACATCTTAGGAATCAGTGAACTAACATGGACAGCAATAGGTGAATTTAACTCAGATGACCATTACATCTACTACTGCAGGCAGGAATCCCTTAGAAGAAATGGAGTAGCCATCATAGTCGACAAAAGAGTCCAAAATGCAGTACCTGGATGCAATCCCAAAAATGACTGAATGATCTCTGTTAGTTTACAAGGCAAACCATTCAATATCACAGTAATCCAAGTCTATGCCCCAACCAGTAACGCTGAAGAAGCTGAAGTTGAATGGTTCTATGAATACCTAACAAGACCTTTTAGAACTAACACCCAAAAAAGATATCCTTTTCATTATAGGGGACTGGAATGCAAAAGTAGGAAGTCAAGAAACACTTGGAGTAACAGGCAAATTTCACCTTGGAGTATACAATGAAGCAAGGGAAAAGCTAATAGAATTTTACCAAGAGAATGCACTGGTCATACCAAACACCCTCTTCCAACAACATAAGAGATGACTCTACACATGGACATCACCAGATGGTCAACACTGAAATCAGATTGATTATATTCTTTGCAGCCAAAGTTGGAGAAGCTCTATACAGTCAGCAAAAACAAGACCAGGAGCTGACTGTGGCTCAGATCATGAACTCCTTATTGCCAAATTCAGATTTAAATTGAAGAAAGTGTGGAAAACCACTAGACCACTCAGTTACGATCCAAACCAAATCCCTTATGACTAAACAGTGGAAGTAAGAAATAGATTCAAGGGATTAGATCTGATAGAGTGCCTGATGAACTATGGAGGAGGTTCGTGACATTGTACAGGAGACAGGGATCAAGACACATCCCCAAGAAAAAGAAATACAAACAGTCAAAATGTTTGTCTGAGGATGCCTTACAAATAGCTGTGAAAAGAAGGGAAGTGAAAGACAAAAAAGAAAAGATATACACATTTGAATGCAGAGTTCCAAAGAATAGCAAGGAGAGATAAGAACGCCTTCCTCAGTGACCAGTGCAAAGAAATTGAGGAAGACAACTGAATGGGGAAGACTAGAGATCTCTTCAAGAAAATTAGAGACAACAAGGGAACATTTCATGCAAAGATGGGCACAATAAATGACAGAAATGGTATAGACCTAAGGGAAGCAGAAGATATTAAGAAGAGGTGGCAAGAATACACAGAAGAACTGTACAAAAAAGATCTTCACGACCCAGATAATCATGATGGTGTGATCACTGACCTAGAGCCAGACATTCTGGAATGCAAAGTCAAGTGGGCCCTAGGAAACATCACTATGAACAAAGCTAGTGGAGGTGATGGAATTCCAGTTAAGCTGTTTCAAATCCTAAAAGATGATGCTGTGAAAGTGCTGCACTCAACATGCCAGCAAATTTGGAAAACTCAGCAGTGCCCAAGGGACTGGAAAAGGTCAGTTTTCATTCCAATCCCAACGAAAAGCAATGCCAAAGAATGTTCAAACTACTGCACAATTGCACTCATCTCACATGCTAGCTAAGTAATGCTCAAAATTCTCCAAGCCAGGCTTCAACAGTACATGAACCATGAATTTCCAGATGTTCAAACTGGATTTAGAAAAAGCAGAGGAACCAGAGATCAAATTGCCAACATCCGTTGGATCATCAAAAAAGCAAGAGAGTTCCAGAAAAACATCTACTTCTGCTTTATTGACTATGTCAAAGCCTTTGACTGTGTGGATCACAATCAACTGTGGAAAATTCTGAAAGAGATGGGGATACCAGACCACCTGACCTACCTTCTGAGCAATCTGTGTACAGATCAAGAAGCTACAGCTAGAACTGGACATGGAACAACAGACTGGTTCCAAATCAGGAAGGAGTACATCCAGGCTGTATATTGTCACCCTGCTTATATAACTTATATGCAGAGTACATCATAAGAAATGCTGGGCTGGATGAAGCACAAGCTGGAATCAAGATTTCTGGGAGAAATATAAATAACCTCAGATATGCAGATGACAACACCCTTATGGCAGGAAGCGAAGAACTAAAGGGCCCCTTGATGAAAGTGAAAGAGGAAAATTAAAAATTGGCTTAAAACTCAACATTCAGAAATCTAAGATCATGGCATCTGGTCCCATCACTTCATGGCAAATAGATCAGGAAGCAGTGGAAACAGTGAGAGACTGTTTTTTTGGGTTTTTTTGGTTCCAGAATTACTGCAATGATAACTGCAGCCATGAAATTAAAAGATGCTTGCTCCTTAGAAGAAAAGCTATGACCAACATAGATAGCGTATTAAAAAACAGAGACATTGCTTTGCCAAGAAAGGTCCGTCTAGTCAAAGCTATGATTTTTCCAGTAGTCATGTATGGATCTGAGAGTTGGACTATAAAGAAAGCTGAGCACTGAAGAATTGATGCTTTTGAATTGTGGTGTTGAAGCCTCTTGAAGAGTCCCTTGGACTGCAAGGATATCCAACCAGTCCATCCTAAAGGAAATCAGTCCTGAATATTCATTGGAAGGACTGATGCTGAAGCTGAAACTCCAGTACTTTGGCCACATGATGCATAGAGCTGACTCATTGGAAAAGACCCTGATGCTGGGAAAGATTGAAAGCAGGAGGAGAAGGGGACAACAGAGGATGAGATGATTGGATGGCATCACCGACTCAATGGACATGGGTCTGGGTGAACTCCGGGAGTTGGTGATGGACAGGGAGGCCTGGCGTGCTGCAATCCATGGGGTCACAAAGAGTCGGACTTAACTGAGCAACTGAACTGAACTGAATTGAACTGAGTCAAGCTTCATGGATCCTTCAGCAATATGATTTTCTCAAAAAAAAAAAAAAAAGGTTTCTTTCATGAAATAAACACAATTCAAGACATGGTCTTATATTTCCTTTGTTTATTTTTGCTTATGTTTATTACATTTACTTACTTATTTTTTGCTCTCTCCGTACAACCACTGCCATCAATGCCTCTCTTTGCAGCACACACACACACACACACAGTATTTCTCTTTCTGTTGAAGGGGCAGTCCTTCAGAATGCAGACTTCTTGTGGAAAGCTAAATCTTTTATCTGCTTTTTTTCCATGAGCCATTTTGTCCAACTGAACAGTTTTCTGGGTGCCATGCCCTTAGTATGATCTTCTCCCAGAGGCAGTTTAATTAATTGAAAGGTTTTACTGTGGATTTTCCCACTGCAAGCTGGATGCACAGAAGATCCCTCATGTCCTAGAAGATTATACACCCACATGTTAATAGAAACCTAGATCCCTTAATCTCCACATGGAGGAAAGCTGACTGCAGACCAGAAATCCCTGCATCTGACTGTTCCATGAGTTAAGAATTCACTTCCTTTGTTTTCAGCCATTGAACTTCACCCGGTTTATTTCTTACTACATTTGGCATTTCCTCTTTTTCTACAATCAATTATTCAGGAATATTCTAAAAATATTGTTTTCTTTGTTGATAGAGTAGGTGGAATTATTACTCAGGGGATAGTAATTGAGAGAGTAGTTTTGTAGAGTATGTGTAGTACCCTCTATAAAGAGCAAAATGAAAAATAATCATATACAGGTTTTCCCAGAGAGGCAACTTACTTGCTGTTCACCTAGTTTTCTGTTGATGAAATTAAAAATTGAATTGCAATATGCTGTTGCTGCTGCTGCTAAGTCGCTTCAGTCATGTCTGACTCTGTGCGACCCCATAGATGGCAGCCCACCAGGCTCCCCCGTCCCTGGGATTCTCCAGGCAAGAACACTGGAGTGGGTTGCCATTTCCTTCTCCAATGCATGAAAGTGAAAAGTGAAAGTGAAGTCGCTCTGTCATGCTCAACTCTTAGTGACCCCATGGACTGCAGCCTTCCAGGCTCCTCCATCCATGGGATTTTCCAGGCAAGAGTACTGGAGTGGGGTGCTATTGCCTTCTCCAGAATTGTAATACAAATATTCCTAAAATAAAAGCAAAGCTTGATGGTATGCAACTTATACATTTAATAGCTAAAATGAAACTAAACTATTAAAGGAACCAAAAAAGTCACATAAAAGAGATATCAGTACATACCTTTCAGGTTGGCTGATCAGCATGTAGAGATTAAACATAATGGTTTTTAAAGTAGCAGTGATTGCCACTAGCCCCCATTTTTAGCCTTTGAATTATGGATAACATAGGGGTCTAGCTATAAGACATTTGTGTGTGTGTGTTACCTACCCATTTACTCTGTCTGGAAACAATTTATTAGTAGATATGAAGTTAAAAAAATTCAAAGTAGCTCTTAAACATAAAATATAACTACATTGATATCTTCTAAGTTTAACACTAGGACACATAGAAACTCTTATTTTCCCTTTAATTATTCCCTTTTTAACTCACGAGAGTTATTTGTGCCTTGGGCATATCTTAATATTTAAGCATTTTCTCTATGATAAAGTAATTTTAACAAAACCCTGAAAATTAAAGATGAAGCTGGATCTTCAAAATTGGCTCTGTTTTCTTTTCCTTTTAAATCAGTAGTTGATTGGGGGTCTGGGGACACCCTAGATATTATATGTAGAAACAGATTTATATCCGTGTAAACAGTTTACAGAGGTAAAATATACACTGCTCAGTTCAGTTCAGTCGCTCAGTTGTGTCCGACTCTTTGTGACCCCATGAATCGCAGCACGCCAGGCCTCCCTGTCCATCACCAGCTCCCGGAGTACACACAAACTCACGTCCATTGAGTCGGTGATGCCATCCAGCCATCTCATCCTCTGTCGTCCCCTTCTCCCCCTGCCCCCAATCCTCCCCAGCATCAGGGTCTTTTCCAACGAGTCAACTCTTCAAATGAGGTGGCCAAAGTACTGGAGTTTCAGCTTTAGCATCATTCCTTCCAAAGAAATCCCAGGGCTGATCTCCTTCAGAAGGGACTGGTTGGAACTCCTTGCAGTCCAAGGGACTCTCAAGAGTCTTCTCCAACACCACAGTTCAAAAGCATCAATTCTTTGGCGCTCACCCTCCTTCACAGTCCAACTCTCACATCCATACATGACCACAGGAAAAACCATAGCCTTGACTACACGGACCTTTGTTGGCAAAGTAATGTCTCTGCTTTTCAATATGCTATCTAGGTTGGTCATAACTTTCCTTCCAAGGAGTAAGCGTCTTTTAATTTCATGGCTGCAGTCACCATCTGCAGTGATTTTGGAGCCCCAAAAAATAGTCTGACACTGTTTCTACTGTTTCCC
This sequence comes from Bos indicus, assembly GCF_029378745.1. NCBI lineage: Eukaryota > Metazoa > Chordata > Mammalia > Artiodactyla > Bovidae > Bos > Bos indicus. Next base: position 106,054,393 of record NC_091766.1, read on the forward strand.
TGTCTATTTCCCATGCAGTGATGGGACCAGATGCCATGATCTTAGTTTTCTGAATGTTGAGTTTTAAGCCAACTTTTTCACTCTCCTCTTTCACTTTCATCAAGAGGCTCTTTAGTTCCTCTTCACTTTCTGCCATAAGGGTGGTGTCATCTGCATATCTGAGGTTATTGATATTTCTCCTGGAAATCTTGATTCCAGCTTGTGTGTCTTCCAGCCCAGCATTTCTCATGATGTACTCTGCATATAAGTTAAATAAGTAGAGTGACAATATATAGCCTTGACGAACTCCTTTTCCTATATGGAACCAGTCTGTTGTTCCGTGTCCAGTTCTAACTGTTGCTTCCTGACCTGCATATAGGTTTCTCAAGAGGCAGGTCAGGTGGTCTGGTATTCCCATCTCTTTCAGAATTGTCCACAGTTTATTGTGATCCACACAGTCAAAGGCTTTGGCATACTCCCAGGATAGAGATCCCAAAAGGAGGGAAAAAACAGCATTCTCTCGAGACTGTAGCAGCCAGGTGAGTGTGCAAATGGGAGGTTGTGGCTTGCTCGGAGACCCTCATGTCCCTGCTGCTGACTGAGGTAGTTAGAGCCTCCCAAAGATGCTAGAGACTTTGACAATTTACTGGTCAGTACTGAGAGGTTCTAGAGAATCGCCAGAAACCATTGTTACAACCAGAAATCCTTGTTGGCACTGGATCTCCTTCCCTAGCCCTTTAAAAGGTTACAGAAGCTTCTCATTCTAAGAACTAAATTTACTGATTTATGCAATTCATATAGCATCCTCTGTGTTCTTAACTAAGCCCTGGCTGATAAAGGCTTTCTCTGAAAATCTGGTGAGAATCTAGATTATTTTAACACCTTTAGGATGCTGTGGTACACAGAATTCTAAGATGACCTTCAATGACCCATATCTTTTCATTCTCTGCTCACATTTAGTGTTGGTGAGAGCTGTAACTTGTTTCCAAGCAGTAGAATATGGCAAAAATGATGGGATATCATTCTCATGACCATATTGCCTTAGATGATGAAAGTGAAGGAACTTCAGGTATAATTAACCAGTCAATTTTAAGTTAATTAAAAGGGATATTATCTTGAGTGAGCTTGATCTAATCTGGTGAGCCCTTAGTAGACGGTCTAGAGTCAGAAGATGCTGAGAATCACTCCTTCTGGCCCTGAAGAAGTAAGCCAGCATGAATTCTATACTTGCAAGGACATGCATTATGCAGGAGTTACATGAGCTTGGAAGAGGCTTCGAACCTCGGATGAGACACCATTCCCATCTGATACCTTGATTACAGCCTTGTGAGACCCTGAGCAAGGGACCTAACTAAACTATGCCTGGACTCTCGGCCCTTCGAAACTGTGAGAATATAAATCTGTATTGTTTAAATTATCACTGCATGTGTGGTAATTTGTTATACAACAATAGAAAACTAACATAAATATCATTTGATAGTACCTATTAAAACTTTTATTTATAACTGGTTTTGACCTAACAATTCTAGTGCTAAGATTCTTTAGGATTTAGCTTATATGGGAAGTGTTAGTCACTCAGTCGTGTCTGACTCTTTGCGACCCTGTGGACTAGAGCCCTCCAGGCTCCTCTGTCCATGGAATTCTCTAAGAATTCCACTCCCTTCTCCAGGAGATCTTTCTGATCCAGGGATCGAACCTGGGTCTCTTGCATTGCAGGCAGATCCTTTAGCATCTGAGCCCCAGGGAAGCCTTACAAAACTATTAGCCAAAGCATATCAGACTGTACACACAGCTACATCCACTCTGCTGTTGAGCCACAGAGTGGTGTCTGACTATTTGGTACCCCATGGACTGCAGCACGCCAGGCTCCTCTGTCTTCCACTATCTCCCAGAGTTTGCTCAAATTCATGTCCATTGAGTTGGTGATACTATCTAACCATCTCACCCTCTGCTGCCCTCTGCTCCTCCTGCCTTCAATCTTTCCCAGCATCAGGGTCTTTTCCAATGAGTCAGCTCTTCCCATCAGGTGGCCAAAGTACTGGAGCTTCAGCATCAGTCTTTCTGATGAATATTCAGGACTGATTTCCTTTAGGATGGACTGGTTGGATCTCTTTGCAGTCCAAGGGACTCAAGTGTCTTCTGAAGCATGACAGTTTGAAAGCATCCATTCTTCGGTGCTCAGCCTTCTTTATGGTCCAACTCTCCCATCTGTACATGACTACTGGGAAGACCATAGCTTTGACTATGTGAACTTTCATCAGCAAAGTGATATCTCTGCTTTTAAATACACTGTTTAGGTTTGTCATAACTTTCCTTCTAAGGAGCAAGCATCTTTTAATTTCTTTAACATCCACTCTACATTTACTGAAACTTACAAGCAAATTGCTCAACAGTACTTTTAGTGTTGTTACATTTTGTTATAAAATTTATGTAAATATTTGTGTATATTTATATTCATGTGTATGCATAGAAAGTTGTCTATGTGTACCTTTGAATATCTGAAAAGTGGTTAACCCAGGGGAATTAGACACAAAAAGGGTAAGATGAGAAACCTTTATTTTCTCCTTCCAGCAGTAGCACATTGTGTAATTTATTTTTAACTGTGAATGAATCACTCTTGTAAATGTTTAGTACAAAAAGTTGTTAGAACTGAATGATCAAATCTAGAATAGCTTCATTTGCATTAAATGCCTGGAACAATACCCTGCTCCAGGTAAGCTCTCAATAAACAGTTGTTAAATGAATAAATCAAGCTATTACATTCAGAAGGTATTAGTCCATGAGATGAAGGAGGAGTTACTAATGTTGGATTCCACCCATAGGAGATCTGAGTAGTGATAGAATTGACAGCTGACAGTTGCTTTCCAGGAATAAGTCATTAAAAAGCTTTGTTCTTATTGTTCTTGAAAAGCTAATACTAAAATGAAGCTATTACCAAAATAGACTTAATGATATATTTAATTGTGAGTAATAGAATTTTTGTTAATATACTTGAAAAATACTAATGATCTTAAGGTTTTAAAATAGAGACTGTGCACCCTGTTCAATATGACACAAGTAAGGCTTGATTCTATCATTTTTTAACATAATTTCAAGTAAAGTTTCAAAGAAAAGCACAGTGTGCTGCTAAATGAAAAAAGCTCCTTGTGAGGACTGTCACGGTAAAGAATCAGATTCTGTGTTAGGTTGAAAATATACATTGGCTAAACTCACATAGACCACAAGGAAAGAGGCAAATCAAAATACCCTGGACATGAGCAGTGTGGATTTCAGTAAATGGGGGAAAATGAAATCAGAAACTATTTAGCAATCAAAAGGAATCCAAGGATTAGTGAAATGAGTTCCACCTTCAAGTTCTGTAAATCTTTAAATAAATTCTTTCCTAGAAAGTACCAGCACTTCAGTCAGCCAGTTCAGTTCAGTTGCTCAGTCGTGTCCGACTCTTTGCAACCCCATGAACCGCAGCACGCCAGGCCTCCCTGTCCATCACCAACTCCTGGAGTCCACCCAAACCCCTGTCCACTGAGTCGGTGATGCCATCCAACCATCTCATCCTCTGTCGTCCCCTTCTCCTCCCATCTTCAATATTTCCCAGCATCAGGATCTTTTCCAGTGAGTCAGCTCTTCACATCAGGTGGCCAAAGTATTGGAGTTTCAGCTTCAGCATCAGTCCCTCCAATGAATATTCAGGGTCGATTTCCTTTAGGGTTGAGGTTTGATCTCCTTGCAGTCCAAGGGACTCTCTAGAGTCTTCTCCAACACCAAATTTCAAAATCATCAATTCTTCGACGCTCAGGGTTCTTTATGATCCAGCTCTCACATCCATACATGACTACTGGAAAAACCATAGCTTTGACTAGACAGACCTTTGTTGGCAAAGTAACATCCCTGCTTTTTAATATGCTATCTAGGTGGTCATAGCTTTTCTTCCAAGGAGCAAGCATCTTTTAATTTTATGGCCCAGGGACAGAGGAGCCTGGTGGGCTACAGTCCACGAGGTCAAAAGGAGTCGGACACAACTGAGCCACTAAGCACAGCACAGCACAGTCACCATCTGCAGTGATTCTGGAGTCCAAGGCAGTAAAGTCTGTCACTGTTTCCACTGCTTTCCCATCTATTTGCCCTGAAGTGATGGGACCAGATGCCATAATTTTCATTTTTTGGTTGTTGAGTTTTAAGCCAGCTTTTTCACTCTCCTCTTCCACTTTCATTAAGAGGCTCTTTAGCTCCTCTTCACTTTCTGCCATTAGGGTGGAGTATGAATCAAGGTAAATTGGGAGTGGTCAAGATAAATATCAACAATTCAGGAATGAGTGAACCAAAATGGACCAGAATGGGCTAATTTAACTCAGGTGACCATTATATCTACTACAGTGGGCAAGAATCCCTTAGAAGAAATGGAGTAGTCCTCAGAGTCAACATAAGAGTCTGATATGCAGTACTTGGGTGCAATCTCATAAACAAAGGAATGATCTCTGTATGCTTCCAAGGCAAGCCATTCAATATCACAGTAATCCAAGTCTATGCCCCAATGACCAATGCTGAAGAAGCTCAAGTTGAGTGGTTCCATAGTACTCGCCTGGAAAATCCCATGGTTGGAGGAGCCTGGGAGGCTGCAGTCCATGGGGTCTCGAAGAGTCAGACATGACTGAACGACTTCACTTTCACTTTTCACTTTCATGCATTGGAGAAGGAAATGGCAACCCACTCCAGTGTTCTTACCTGGAGAATCCCAGGAATGGAAAATTCTGGTGGGCTGCCGTCTATGGGGTCGCACAGAGTCGGACATGACTGAAGCGACTTAGCAGCAGCAGCAGCAGCATATGACCTACAAGACCTTCTAGAACTAACACCAAAAAAAAAAAAGATGTCCTTTTCATTATAAGGGACTGGAATGCAAAATTAAGAAGTCAAGAGATACCTGGAGTAACAGGCACGTTTGCCCTTGGAGTACAAAATGAAGCAGGACAAAGGCTAACAGTGTTTTGCCAAAAGAATACACTGGTCATAGCAAACACCCTCTTTCAACAACACAAGAGAAGACTCTACACATGGACATCACCAGATGGTCAACACCAAAATCAGATTGATTATATTCTTTGTAACCAAAGATGGAGAAGCTCTATACAGTCAGCAAAAAGAAGACCAGGAGCCGACTGTGGCTCAGATCATGAACTCCTTATTGCCAAATTCAGACTTAAATTGAAGAAAGTAGGGAAAACCACTAGACCATTCAGGTATGACCTAAGTCAAATCCCTTATGATTATTCCAGCACTTAGAAACAAACTGCCTAAAATTATAATTTCTATTGTAGGCCCATTGATGATGAAGTCACTTGGAAAGCATGAATTTGGGGGAATAAGTAGTATCAAAAAAGGAAACTCCTGGCCAAGTCACTCAATAAATACTAACACCACTTGCAGTGCCTTATCATGAGCCAAGATATAATCTCCCGAATCCATTAATTACATTTCAGTTCAGTTCAGTTCAGTTCAGACGCTCAGTTGTGTCCAACTCTCTGCACCTCATGAATCGCAGCACGCCAGGCCTCCCTGTCCATCACCAACTCCCAGAGCTCACCCAGACTCACGTTCATCGAGTCAGTGATGCCATCCAGCTATCTCACCCTCTGTCGTCCCCTTCTCCTCCTGCCCCCAATCTCTCCCAGCATCACAGTCTTTTCCAATGAGTCAGCTCTTCACATGAGGTGGCCAAAGTACTGGAGTTTCAGCTTTAGCATCATTCCTTCCAAAGAAATCCCAGGGCTGATCTCCTTCAGAACAGACTGGTTGGATCTCCTTGCAGTCCAAGGGACTCTCAAGAGTCTTCTCCAACACCACAGTTCAAAAGCATCAATTCTTTGGCGCTCACCCTCCTTCACAGTCCAACTCTCACATCCATACATGACCACTGGAAAAACCATAGCCTTGACTACACGGACCTTTGTTGGCAAAGTAATGTCTCTGCTTTTCAATATGCTATCTAGGTTGGTTGTAACTTTTCTTCCAAGGAGTAAGCATCTTTTAATTTCATGGCTGCAGTCACCATCTGCAGTGATTTTGGAGCCCAGAAAAATAAAGTCTGACGCTGTTTCCACTGTTTCCCCATCTATTTCCCATGAAGTGATGGGACCAGATGCCATGATCTTTGTTTTCTGAATGTTGAGTTTTAAGCCAACTTTTTCACTCTCCTCTTTCACTTTCAGCAAGAGGCTTTTGAGTTCCTCTTCACTTTCTGCCATAAGGGTGGTGTCATCTGCATATCTGAGGTTATTGATATTTCTCCTGGCAATCTTGATTCCAGCTTGTGCTTCTTCCAGCTCAGCATTTCTCATGATGTACTCTGCATAGAAGTTAAATAAGCAGGGTGACAATATACAGCCTTGACATACTCCTTTTCCTATCTGGAACCATTTATAGGCATACAAATCTCTGTATGTCTATTGTTCCTTTAGAGAATCTTGTAACCTGTCCAATGCAACACTGTTAAATGAATTGATCATTTGCATTTTAATTGGTAACATCTTGAATTTTAGATATTTAGTCCATCTTCTGTACTTATTTTACACTCTAGCACTTAATTTATTAGTGTTAAACTACTTCTATGCTAAAATTTCTCAAAGCCCAATGTAGAGTTATCTGTGTTAGAATTCCCGGCAAGACCTTGCTCTAAAGGCAGGGTATTGTAACTGAGTCACAGCTGCAGAATCAGAATTTCTGGACGGTAAGGCCTAGGAATCTGTATTTTGGGAAAAAAATGCTTCAAGAATACGGAAGACTTACAATCTCTACATTTGCAGTGAAGGTATTTGCAAAGGCTGCAGTTGAATGAAAGAGAGCAGAGAGAAGGGAAAGTGGTGAAGAAAGAAAAGTGTACGCAGTTAATTCTACCCTCAGGCAAGCCTCAGGATCATAGAAACCCTTCCTGCCACACCTTTCCTTCCAGCAGAATTGGTTCTTTCACATTCAAATTCCTTTTAAGAGCACAGGCGTGGGAACCTTCTCTGCCCCAGCCAGGAGCGGGGGAGCCTGAGAAAACCAGTCAATCCGGTCAAATCTGAGTGTCAGCAGTGGGAAGAAGCGACAAGGAAGTCTTCTAAGAACCCACATTCCACCTTTTCCACTAGAAATTTCAGTATTCCATTTCACAGCTCACTATAAAGAGAATTATCTTGTTCTGCCCGCTGTGTATCACAGACTTGAAAAATTAATTAGTGTAACTGAAATACTGTGACCTCTTCAAAAAACATATGAGAGCTTTCTCTTTCAGTTTTATAAATTCAAAATAACAGCTAATTATAACTTGTATTATTTTAAAAAATATATCACTCCATGATGGCAGAAGAATGGATAAATAGATCAAGGGAACAGGACAAAGAGGCCAGAAGCAGATGCCCACAAATATAGTCAACTGATCGACAGAGGAGCAAAGGCAATAAAACGGAGCAAAAATAGTCTTTTCAACAAATGTTGCTCAACTGAGCATCCACATGCCAAAAAAAAAAAAAAAAGAATTTAAAACAGACTTTACAATCTTCACAAAAATTAACCAAAATAGTTAGCAGACCTAATGTAAAATGCAAGCCTATAAAAGCCCTAGAAGATAACAGAGGAGAAAATTACAGGACCTTGAGTATGATGATTACTTTATAGATAAAACAACACAGGCATATTCTAGGAAATAAATTATTGAAAAGCTGGACTTCATTTAAATTAAAAACTTCTGCTCTGTGAAAGACAATGTCTAAAGGACAAGAGGACAAGCCACGGATCGGGAGAATATATTTGTAAAAGCACATCTGATGAAGGACTGGGATCCAAGGTATACAAAGAACTCTTAAAGCTTAACACGAAGAAAATGAACAATCTGATTTTAAAAATGGGCAAAAGACCTAAACAAAGACCTCACCAAAGATGCACCAATGTCAAATAAGCATACGAAAGGATGTTGCACATCATTCGTCATTGAGAGTGAAAGTGAAAGTCGCTCAGTCGCGTCCCACTCTTCGTGACCCCATGGACTACTTAGTCCCTGGGATTCTCCAGGCCAGAGTACTAGAGTGGGTAGCCTTTCCCTTCTCCAGGAGATCTTCCCAACCCAGGGATCAAATCCACGTCTCCCATATTGCAGCTGATTCTTCATCAGCTGAGCCACCAGGAAAGCTCAAGAATACTGGAGTGGGTAGCCTGTCCCTTCTCCAGGGGATCTTCCTGACCCAGGAATCGAACCCAGGTCTCCTGAATTGCAGGTGGATTCTTTACCAGCTGAGCTACCAGGGAAGCCCAATATAACACAATCAAGTGTCCCAGGCACCACTGGGATTCAAGCCCAGATCTCCTGTTTACTAGACAGGTGCTTTAACCAGCTAAGTAAAACAGCAGTGAGATACCACTGCCAACCTGTGGGAGTAGCCAGAATCCAAAACTGAAAACACCAAATGGTGGAGAGAAAGTGGAGTACAGTGTACAGCCACTTTGGAAGACAGTTTGGCAAATTCCTGACAAAATTATGCACACTCTTAACATAGAATCCAGCAGCCATGCTCATTGGTATCTACTCACAGGAGCTGAAAATGTATGTCCATAAAAAAACACGCACACGGGCATTGAGAGCAGCTTTATTCCTAATTGCCGAAACCTGGAAACCACCAAGGTATCTTTCAGTAGGTGAATGAATAAATAAACTGTGATGCATTTAGACAATAAAATATTACTCAGTGTTGAAAATAAATGAGCTCTCAAGCCACGTGAATGTATGAAAGAAATGTAAATGCATATTACTAAGTGAAAGAAGTCCATCTGAAATGACCACACACTAAGGCCAACTGTACGGTGTTCTGGAAAAGGCAAAACTATAAAGACAATTAAAAGATTAGAGGTTGCCAGGAGTTTGGGAAGAAGGGAAGGATAAATAGGCAGAACACAGAGGAATTTTAGGGCAGTGAAATTATTCTGAATGACAGTACAGCGATGGATACATGTCGCTATGCATTTGCCAAAACCGTAGAACGTACAACACCAAGGAGAACTAATGTTAACTACAGACTTTGGCTGATAACGACATGTCAGAGCAGGTCCATCAGTTGTAACAAGTGTGCCAGTCTGGTGCTGAGTGTGCACGTGATGTAACAGAGGTATGTGGGAACTCTGCTTTCTGTTCACTTTTGCTATGAACCTATATTTGCTCTAAAAAGTCAAGTCTATCTTTAAGTAAAGGCAAACTAGGGACCAAATACAGAAATAACAACAACAAATCCCCAAATCCTGTGTGAATAATTTTCTTAAACTCTTAAAATAGTGCACTTGAGTCATTTAAACATAGGACTTTCCAAGCACTCTATTATCCTGGATTAATCAGCTCTTTCTAAGCTTACGCTAAATTCCTATTATCACATTGACAAAAATTAGATTAGGAAGGCCTTATCATTGATTAGAATATTGTTTTCACTCAGAAGAAAATTTCGTTCTTTTTTCTAAGGAGTTGAAGTTTGAGCTCATTAAACCAGTTTTAAGTTTTGCCTGAATCTGTCTGACTATACCGTATAAAAATTATGCTGCCATTCTCCATTTCAAGTTCACTCATCTCTTATCCTGAACCACGATGGTGCCTATGTTAGCTAAAACATAAGTCAAGGGCTAATAATTTAAACACTTTTGAGTAAGAACTCCTGGGAAAGGATGCTTTGTGTCCTGAGAGTACAGAGAATCTCTCATTCAGCTGAGGACTGAGTTCACCGTCTGTTACCACCGCAATCCAATAGGCCCACAGGGAGTTGCCACACGTGTTTGTTATATAGGTTGTGTTCAGCAGAGCAAGTTCTGGTACTTTCATTCATTTGATAAGTGGAATGTATTTGGTATGTTCTAATGAGTCTCAGACATTCTAACATGATGAGCTGAGAGATTTTATCAGGTGGAAAATAGCCTTTGGATGTTTGTGAAAAGCAGCAGGCCTGTGTAAACTTCACCATATTTAAGAAGAAATTGCTATAAAAAGTTGTAGATTGCAAGGATCTTTTAAAACATTTTTGTATGCATTTCATTGCGAGGTTGGATGGCATCACCAACTCAATGGACATGAGTTTGAGCAAGCTCCAGGAGATTGTGAAGGACAGGGAATCATGACATACTGCAGTCCATGGGGTCGCAAAGAGTCAGACATGACTGAGTGACTGAACAATGACAACTGTTTCCATTGTTTCCCCACCTATTTGCCATGAAGTGATGGGGCCAGATGCCATATCTTAGTTTTCTGAATGCTGAGTTTTTAGCCAGCATCTTCACTCTCCTCTTTCACTTTCATCAAGAAGCTCTTTAGTTCCTCTTCACTTTCTGCCATAAGGGTGGTATCATTTGCATTTCAGAGATTATTGATATTTCTCCTGACAATATTGATTCCAGCTTGTGCTTCATCCAGCCTGGCATTTCACATGATGTACTCTGCATATGAGTTAAATAAGCTGGGTGACAATATACAGCCTTGACATACTCCTTTCCCAATTTGGAACCAGTCTGTTGTTCCATGTCCAGTTCTAACTGTTGCTTCTTGACCTGCATACAGATTTCTCAAGAGGCAGGTCAGGTGATCTGGTAGTCCCATCTCTTTGAAGAATTTCCCACACTTTGTTGTAATCCACACAAAGGCTTTGGCATAGTCAATGAAGCAGAAGTATATGTTTTTCTGGAATTCTCTAGCTTTTTCTATGATCCAATGGATGTTGGCAATTTGATCTCTGGTTCCTCTGCCTTTTCTAAAACCAGCTTGAACATCTGGAAGTTCTTGGCTCACACACTGTTGAAGTCTCGGTTGCAGGATTTTGAGCATTACTTTGCTAGTATGTGAAATGAATGCAATTGGATGGTAGTTTGGACATTCTTTGGCACTGCCTTCTTTGGGAGTGGAATGAAAACGGACTTTTTGCAGTCCTGTGTTCACTGCTGAGTGTTTCACCTTTGCTGGCATATTGAGTGCAGCACTGTAACAGCATCATCTTCTAGGTTTTGACAAAGCTCAGCTGGAATTCCATCACCTCCACTAGCTCACTTGACTTCATACTCCAGGATGTCTGGCTCTAGGTGAGTGATCACACCATTGTGGTTATCCAAGTTATTGAAGGTTTTTTGGTTTTTTTGGTATAGTTCTTCCATGTATTCTTTCCACCTCTTCTTAATATTTCCTTGAGGAGATCTCTAGTCTTTCCCATTCTATTGTTTTCCTCTATTTCTTTGCATTGTTCACTTAAAAATGTTTTCTTGTCGCTCCTTGCTATTCTTTGGAGCTCTGCATTCAGATGGGTGTATCTTTCCTTTTCTCCTTTCCCTTTCACTTCTCTTCAGTTACTTGTAAGGGCTCCTCAGATAGTCATTTTGCCTTTTGCATTTCTTTTTCTTGATGGCTTTGGTCACCACCTCCTCTACAATGTCACACACCTCCATCCATAGTTCTTCAGGCACTCTATCTATCAGATCTAGGCCCTTAAATCTATTTCTCACTTCCACAGTATAATCATAAGGGATTTGATTTAGGTCATCCCTGAATGGCCTAGTGGTTTTCCTTACTTTCTTCAATTTAAGTCTGAATTTGGCAATAAGGAGTTCATGATCTGAGCCACAGTCAGCTCCTGGTCTTGTTTTTGCTGAATGTATAGAATTTTCCATTCAGCTACAAAGAATATAATCAGTCTGATTTTGGTGTTGACCATCTGGTGATGTCCATGTGTAGAGTCTTCTCTTGTGTTGTTGGAAGAGGGTGTTTGCTATGACCAGTGCACTCTCTTGGCAAAACACTGTTACCCTTTGCTCTGCTTCATTTTGTACTCCAAGGCCAAACTTGCCTGTTACTCCAGGTGTTTCTTGACTTCCTACTTTTGCATTCCAGTCCCCTATAATGAAAAGGACATCTTCTTTTGGTGTTGGTTCTAGAAGGTCTTATAGGTCATCATAGAATTGTTCAGCTTCAGCTTTAGCATTTGTGGTTGGGGCATAGATTACTGTGATACTGAATGGTTTGCCTCGGAAATGACCTGAGATCATTCTGCTGTTTTTGAGATTGCACCCAAGTACTACATTTCAGACTCTTGTTGACTGTGAGGGCTACTTAGCTTACTGCCAATAAACCAAATGCTTCTAAAGTTTTATTTCTGGCCCCCCAAGAGTGTCTTGCAACTACCTATTGAATTAATGCATCAAAGAAAATTTAATATGCTTTCATATTTTGTTACCTTTAAGAGAAACATTAATGATATATTTTATTTAAAAAAAAAAAACAGATATACTACCTTAGAACATCTAATGTTTTTCTTAAGAAAAAATCTAGTTTCTCTAAAAAAAGGAAACTGATTAACATAAGAAGTCTAAAATAAAATTAAGAAATTGTAATTTAGTCCAGTCTGTTGCATGCTTTTTTAATAAGACAAGTCATTTTATTGCTTATGAACCTTAATGATCACATTAGGAATATTGTTTTTACTTGCCTACCTCAAAGCACTGAGAAGTTCAAACGAGATAAAGTAGATAGCAGCACATGAAAAGTGTAGAGAAGTGGACAAGGACTAGACGAGTGGCTCAGGGCCCATGCTCTGGGGTCAGCTTTCTAGGGTTTGAATCACGATGTGGTCCTTGCTCCCTGCGTTTGTCTATAGGATACTTCATCTGTAAAATGGGAAATTAGCAGTAAACATCTCAAGAGCTCTGGAGAGAAGTGAGAAAAATCAATGAAATGCACTTAGCACTTTATCTAGTATTACCCTTGTGATATGGTTTCAGTAGTGGGTTGGTTAAGACCTTTTAATTTCCCAGAGAACTTTAATCTACATTACATGGCCCAAGCAAGCGATTAATATATACATTTTCTGGAAGGACCAAAGTGACTAAACAGTTTTAGAGAAAAAATGTTTGTCTCTGGGTATTTAACTGTTATATCAAGCACTCAAAGCCTCTTAAATAATAGTGAGTGTAAAGTATGCCTCTCTTTAATATTCAAACTAAATACCTAACTTTCAAAAGCAAATATGATTCTAGCTCCAGGAGTAAAACTTGATTTTCAACCTCTTTCAACATTCCCATTTATGAAGCAACCTTCCTCTGTATCCCAGTCTGTTCACTTTAAAGAGGGCTTACCTTTCTTGTCACATGGTAATTGCTCAGCTCCTATGTACATCGCCTGAGTGAGAGCAGTCTGTACGTATCATATGACTCACTGTACGATTTTGGTTAGTAGCAAACTCAAGAGCGAAAAACACCCTCTGGTAGCCCATTTTGACAATTGTTATAATTTGCGGTGATGTTTTCATTACAGTGTCATCACACAGGAAGCCACAAAAGGATTAGAGATAGACCAACTCATCCACATTTCTTCCAGCCAGAAATCACATCACCACCTGCCAGTGACCCAGACTTCTTTCCAGTGACCCAGTTCTTTCCAAGTACTGAATAGTGTGGCCCCTAAACTCATTAAAGAATTGGATGTGCTACATAGTTTAAAATGCCTTTATCTGTGTTTTAGTAGACTCCATGATTTAGTCTTCCAGAAATATCTGAGACCACAGCAAGATGAATGTTGGGAATGACAAAAATATGCCAATGGGATTTTGAAAACCATGGAGAAAATCTATAGGAAATGTTAGGAAAGAATAGGGCAAGAAATAGGAAAAAGATATAGATACCACAAAATTGGATTCATGCTATACCCTCCTTACAGTCTTAAAGGGTAGATTTTGAAACTCCAGAAAGCATGTGGACTTTGTCCAAACCTGATTTTTTTGAAAAAGCCATAGCTTTTATTGGACTAATTTTTTTTTTAAAGAAAAAAACAGGTAATGTTTGCTGACACAATGTCTAGATCATATTGGAATCTTTGTATTTGGTTATTTTTTTTCTGTAGTTCCTAAATTACTTTTTGTAGGTATGAAGGTGCCTGATATTCTAAAAAATAACAAAACCAATTTAAAAGTCTACTCATCAGTTAGAGAAACCATCTACAATATTTTCCTTTATTAGTAATATTTCACTTCGGTCACTCCATTTGATGCTATGGAGCATTTGACAAGATTGAGGATTTCTTTCTTCAGATATTCCCTTCTTCATATTTAGAATGGGTATCCTGGCTGGCTTGAATCCAACTCTCTTGAAAGTTTTCCATGATTTTTGTCTTGGGCTGCTTGTCTCATGGTAGGTACCTACCACGGTAGGTAGACAGATAAGGAAATTGTCATTGTCATTCAGTCGCCAAGTAGTGCCCGACTCGTCACGACCCCACGGACTGCAGCACGCCAGGCTTCTCTGTCCCTCAGCAGCCAGTAGACAGATAGATAGCCACTGGACCTGTGTTTTATCTTCTCTGGCAATCTTACTCACCAACATAGCTCTATCACTGAAAAATCAATAATATCAAAATGCTGCTCTCTAGTCCTTACGTCTGTCCTGAACTTCAGATTCAGATTTTCAACTGCTGAACACATAGTCATCCACAAGGATACTGCATCATTCATAAATTCACATTTTTATATTTTATGTTACTATAAACTTACATATTAAAAAAAAAAAGTGCATATAGTGCTTTTTATCCTCATGGTTACATTGGGGATCGCACAAAAGGCTATTGTGATTGAACATTTCCTTCTCATTGCCTCCCATAGCATCTTTTGTATAACTCTCATACAGTAAAATGATTATTCATTTTCCTGCCTGTGTTCCCGGCTACAGAGAATTTTATCTGCAGTGAGCATTATTTCTTATTAATCTTGCGTCCCGACCACCAGAACAGTGCCCAGCACAAAGGAAAAATTCAGTCAGTGTTGACAAATGGATGCATCAATCATGCAGTTTGTGCGACTGACTTTATTATCTTCACCTTTTTCACTGTTTCGATTTTTTAGTTTGGACATCATATAATTATATTTTCCATCTACACTTCATTTGTTGTAAAAGGCACATTTCCCTGAAGCTTACAGCTCATAGTTACGTTGTCGGCGGATTGTTTGGAGGTATTAAGAGAGCAGTGATGTATGTTGTCATATAATCTTCACAGTAATGATCTACAGAACAGGCAAAAATTAATTCCTTTTTATTGTCTCAAAGAAGTATAAATACATGGAAGTGTTTGAGCCTCTCAATGACTTGAAACCTCTCACTAATTCTGTGCATCCAGCCTCCCAAAGTGCATGTGGAATTCACAGAGAGGACATGTTTCTGGGCTGTACTTTTTATAGTACATGCCCTCAAAATTCTTCCTGTAGTCTCACTTCCAGCCTTTAAAAATCAGCAATAATTATATAATGTCTCTCACTATTATGTTATTATTTAGGTAATATATTTTAAATGTTATTTAAAGCATTTTGGAGACCTATTAATGAACAGCATGGTTGATGGAGATATGAGAATATCTCTTAGTGTTTCTCATTCTTACCAAATAATTTTCCTAATTTTAGCCTTTTCATTGTAAGTTGCATTTCCCTGAACTTTTCTTCATTCAATAAATTTAAAGCCATGGCTATGTGCCAAGCACTTTCTGATATAACATTTAAAATTTTTTTAATCCCACCTTTGTGAAGCATACATTCTGTAGATGGTTTAGTTGCTAAATCATGTCAGACTCTTGTAATCACATGGACTGCAGTCTGCCAAATTTTTCTGTCCATGGGATTCTCCAGGCAAAACACTGGAGTGGGTTGCCACTCCCTCCTTCAGGGCATCTTTCCGACCCAGGGATGGATCCTGGGTCTCCTGCATTGCAGGCGGATTCTTTACCGACTGAGCTAGGAGGGAAGCCCACATTCAAAAGAGGAAGAGCTCAATCAACAAGGTAATTAAGTAAAAAGCAAGTACATTCAACAATGAAAAGTGCTAGGAATCAAAATTAAGCACAGAAGAGGGAGAAGTAGGGTCATGCTTACATTTTGGGTAGAGTGACCAAGGTAAGCCTGTCTGTAAATAGGATGTTTAAGTAAAGACCAAGAAAAAAGTGACAGCAAAATGCCGAGTTCCAAGGACGAGCATTCCCAACAGAGACAAAAGCAAGAGCAGTGGACCGGGGATACCTGGGGGATTATAGGACACAAGGAAGCCAAGGAAACTGGAGCTCCGGGAGGCAGGCTGCAGACCATGGGTGTGGGTGCGCACGTGTGGGTGTGAGAGGAACAGAAAAGTGAAAGTGAAGTCACTCAGTCGTGTCCAATTCTGTGACCCCATGGAGTATTGTCCACCAGGCTCCTCCATCCATGGAATTCTCCAGGCAAGAGTACTAGCGTGGGTTGCCATTTCCTTCGTCAGGGGATCTTCCTGACCCAGGGATCGGACCCAGGTCTCTTGCATAGCAGGCAGACGCTTTACTGTCTAAGCCAGAGGGGGAGGCAGATTGGATAATCTCTTGCAGATCGTGTGAGGACTTTGGCTTTGCTGTGAGAGAGGTGGAAGCTATTGAAAGGTATCAGGAAGCGGTGAGTCTCAGCATTGTACTTAGCAGGATAACTTGGGGTGCTGCATTGAGACTCGACTACGGAATGCTAACGGTAGAAGCCGGAACACCAGACCATGCGGAGTAATCCAGGCCGAGGAGGGCGGCAGCTTGCGCCCGCTAGAGCAGCAGAGGAGGAAGTGATGAGTAGCAGGGAGAGTCCGGATATTCCTTGAGGGTGAAGGCTGTTCTTCCCCCCGATTGGATGGAGTAGATAATAAAGTAGATATATGATACCGGTTCCCCACCCCTTAGGCCTATAAAGGCTTCCTCAAAGGTAAAAGCAGCATTGTTGAATTTTGCCTAAACCTTTCACCCATTTCCACATCCAGGCAGTCAGAGAATTTCCAGTTCTAAAACCCATTTGAAAATCTTCCCCCTTTCCTTCCCACGCCTACTGCTCTGCCCACTGACCCACAATATTTCTTCCCTGACGATTGTGATAACCTTTGAATGGGCCTTTCTGTTTCTAGTTTATGTCATCCCTAATCCGTCCTCTTCGAGGATACCACAGTCATGTTTCCCAGCATGGAGCCGAGTGTTGCTCCTATGTCCAATCCTCAGTAGAGCCACACGGCTCCACAACAGGTCACAAAGGCCCTCCTTTTCCAGCCTCATCACCCAGGAATCCTGCCGCACAGAACCTCTCGCCGTTCCCTCCATTCTGTCCCGTCCACAGGTGTCCTGCCTTCCTTTTCTCTCAGTTTGAAATTCGCTCTGCTTTGATACCAACTTCTCTCTGGCCCACCCGCATAAGCTAGAATAAGACTCCATCCACTCCAGCTTTGTGTCCCCAAGGCTCTTGCTGAGCATACAGGACACCTATGATTGTGTGATGGCTAGTGGCCTGACCGTCTCCCATTCTGCTTATTCCCCGAGAGCTCAGTTGGTAAAGAATATGCCTGCAATGCAGGAGACCCCGGTTTGATTCCTGGGTTGGGAAGATCCGCTGGAGAAGAGATAGGCTACCCACTCCAGTATTCTTGGGCTTCCCTGGTGGCTCAGCTGGTAAAGAATCTGCCTGCAATGCGAGAGACCTGGGTTTGATCCCTGGATTGGGAAGATCCCCTAGAGAAGAGAACAGCTACCCATTCCAGTTTTCTGGCCTGGAGAATTCCATGGACTCTATAGTCCTTGGGGTGGAAAAGAATTGGACACAACTGAGCGACTTTCACTTTCACTTTAGTATATAAAAGATGCTTAACAAATATCTGACAGATGTTGAAACATATGCTAAATCCAAAAATGTATTTCATGCCTTTCCATGCTTCCTTCTTCCTGAGCTTATACCCCTTTAAAATTACCTGACAGGAATGTATACATGTATAAATCTACCACAGTCATTCAGAGGGATGCCCCCAGGAAAAACCCTAAAAAAGTCACAGCAAATGGCCCTTTCTCATTCCTTGTCCTTTTTTATTCCCTGAAACATTTGTCCGTGTTAAAAACATTACTCAGTAAGCTCTCTTCTCTGTCCCCACCTCGCTCTTTCCTTTTGTCCAGGGGTTACTTTCCTGCCTTCTTTGCTGCTTCCTGGTCCTCTCCTAACAGTAGTATCCTGACCCCCTTCCCATCCACCACTCCCCTCGGTTTCTCTGCAGACGTTAATGACTCCTGAGTCCACAGCTACCGCCTGACCTCTCACCTAGAATCCCACCCCGTATTTCCGTTTCTTCTTATTACTCACGTGTCAGCGTTCATGGCACATACTTCCTCATCATTATCCCCATTTCACCTCTCTCATCCAATTATTCCTTTGTGTCTGAGGTAGCTTCCATTTTTAATTTCTAAAATACTGTCTATTGTCTCTTTTAATTCATCCTGTACATCCAGTAAAAATAAATATTCCTTCAGAATTCTCTGTTCTTTCTTGTCTCAATTCTCAATCAGTCAGTATACTTTATATCCACAAGAGCAGCCCACCTGGCTCTGTTCACTCCATCCTCCCCTCCCGGTGCATTCTGCCTGTGGCTGAAAGGCTAAACTTAGAGCAGTAATTCAGTACATTCTAAACAAATTCCAAAATCTCACTGACTTAATGTGCCCACACTCACTCAGGTTACACTCCAATGCAAGCATACCCAGTAGGGAACTCTCCATTCAGGAATTTGAGATCATTCTATCTCACCCCTCCACTCACATCTAGATCTTTGAATGCCTCCATTCAGCCAGAAGATAGAGAAGACACACCACCACTTAACCACTTTGAAAAAGAAGTGACAGGCATCACTTCCACCCAAATGTCATTGGCCAAAATTGTATCATGTAGCTTCACATAACAGAAGAAAGACTGGGGAATAAGTCTAGCTGAATCCCTATGAAGAACAGAAAATGCACGTTGATATCTGTACAGCAGTCTCTGATACATTTATCTTTATGGAATAGAACTCAGAACCTTGACCAGGGACAAAGTCTTCCCTGAAAGAGTGAAGTCCCAGTCCTCAGCCTAAGTGTCAAGGCCTGAGCCCTAGCCCAGTTTGATCTCCAAGGAGATCCAACCAGTCCATCCTAAAGGAGATCAGTCCTGAATATTCTTTGGAAGGACTGATGCTGAAGATGAAACTCCAATATTTTGGCCACCTGATGCAAAGAGCTGACTCATCGGAAAAGACCCTAATGCTGGGAAAGATTGAAGGCAGGAGGAGAAGGGGACAACAGAGGATGAGATGGTTGGATGGCATCACCGACTCAATGGACATGAGTTTGGGTAAACTCTGGGAGTTGGTGATGGACAGGGAGGCCTGGTGTGCTGCAGTCCATGGGGTCGCAAAGAGTCGGACATGACTGAGCGACTGAACTGTACTATAGCCCAGTTATGCCACAGAGATGCTCTTCTGCCTATTTTAACATCTGACCCCGAAGAATAAGTCCTTCCAATTTTTAAGAAACTGTTGAGCCATTCAAAGCAACTAAATCACTGTGTGGGTCAGTGGCATTGTAGATGTTTTCATTTAACACCACGGGGCACTTCAGAACAGAGCCCTGCTAAACACCGCTATGTAAAACACCATTCCATTGACTATCACCTGAGACAGGGTAACTGGACCACTGCAGCTCCAAGCTCATCACCGAGGCTGTCTTGACACAGCAGCATCGTGTGAGAAAGCTGCAGCCAGATCAGCCACGCAGTCATGTCCACTGTAAGGTGACAGACATACTCAGATTCGCACAGCCAGCGTTGTACTATTTCCATTCAACTAAGTTTGTAAGAATGTTGTTGAGGAGTTAGATCCAAATCTTAGAACCGGATAAATCCTACCCTTGCAGACCGCATGAATCTGCTTCTCTTCTTACAAAAGAACAAAAGCACAAACCCCAACTATCTGTCACTTAAAAAAGAAAAAGGAATTGTATCACTGTTGGTCAAGGATATAAACACTGCAGCAGGAGACACGCCCTGGCTTGCAGAGGCTGCAAACTGTGAGTGCTCTGGGCTCTACACCAGCCTCTCTTTGCAACATCCACTCTGGAATGTAGTCGAAACAATGGAAGTTGAGAGGAGATATTCTGAAGGCCAAGTGACATTCAGCCACACAATCACTCAATTGAATGAACAGAATTACAGTTTTTGCAACTGGAAGGCTGTCGCTCAAAGTGACACCTGGCCTTTTGCTCATTGGACAGTCCATGCGTGTAATATAATAGCCCCTCCAATTGTTGGCAAGAATAGAGCAGGTGGTGGAGGCAGCTTTTGCCTGAATTCCAAAGAGCAGGAAAATTTCAGTGTCAGCTTCTGTGATTTGCATTACCAGCAGTGTCACAAGTGACAATGAAATCTCATAATCACTAAAGAGGAGATAAACAAATACATTCTTATGATTTTTAGCTCTGTAGAGGCAGTCTCCATTATTTTTTGGTGGGAAGTGGGGAATAAGAACTAAGATGATTTCCCTAACTACACATCCAGAAGGAAATGTTATCCTAAATATTTAGACATGTAGACATCATTAGACATGACAGAGGCCAAGATCTGTGTGTGTGTGTGTGTGTGTGTGTGTGTACGTGTGCACAAAATATTTGAAATCAGCCTTGCAAATGGACTTAAGTTCACTCTTAGCACACAGTCGTACCTGTTGACCACCACCAGCCTGGCAGGAAGGACATCATAAACCAAGTAGAAAACCTTTAAAATGGAGAGTTATCAATATGTCCAATACTGTTGATAGCTATTAGGGATGACAGCACTAGGTTACTATAGTCAAGTCTGGTCCGTCTAATTTGACGTGTTCTGCAATTCAGTCTAAAACTGATATTAGCAATCAGGAAAGAGAAGTGCTGGTAACAACAATAGGAACCCATTACACTGCATTCTTCCTGCGTGCCGGAGATTCCAACAAGCATTTTACAATCACGGTCATTTAATACTCTCAGAAACTCTATTAAATAAAGATCACTTCTCCTCTTTTAGAGAAAGTATCTTAAGGCTCAGAGAGTTGTGGTTTTCCTGAGGTCACACAACTCTTAAAAAGAGGAACTGGGACACAAAACAGGATAACATCACATACTCTACTTGTAACTCCTCTGCCAGGAATGCCACCCCACACTGAAGTCTTTATTATTCTGTTTCCAACTTCTAAAGAGCTTCAGTAACTGAGAATGGACCTGTAGGTAAAAGACTAGGAAAACCAGCAACTGCATAACCAGTGATACATTTTCTTCAAAATTATATCAACTATTGCAACCTGAATATAGCCGGTCCTCCTCATGGACCTTTATACATAGTGCTGCCTTCAAAGACAGAAAATTCAATTCCAGAAATCTGGAGGAATGGTGGAGATTTTAAATGCATCATTTCTTAACACTGAAATATGAGGGTGAGACTTCTCTGGTTATCCAGGGGTTAAGACTGTGCTTCCAATGCAGGAGACAAGGGTTCAATCTCTGGCTGGAGGACTGAGATCCCACATGCCACACAGTATGGGATATCAGGGATAGAATATACCCAGCATTCAACATAAGATGCTTTTATAAATATCTTATTTAGCATGTTTCTTTCTCCTCAAATGTTGCTACTAATAACAACTCTGACACTCTGCCCCAGGACCTGATGAATAAAATTGTCTGCAGACAAAAGCAGGACAGCATAGTGTAAGAGCACAAGCTGAGTTGCTGAATCTTGCTGTGGGATCTTAACCGCTCTGTGCCTCAGTTTCTTCACGCATGAAACCAATAACAATAGTATTATTATTGCATACACTTGACAACTTAGTATAGGTAAAATTTATAACAATGTCTGACACACGGCAGCTGCAAAATACTTGTTAGCTAGTGTGTATTGTTACAGCATCTCTCTGGTTATATTCTGGTGGTAGTGTTCCATAAAATTAGTGTAATCTCTACATGTGAGATCTCTATATGGGAGACTCTTCCTATTCACTTTATGGAATCTCATCCTTAGCTTCCTGTACTGAGATGACCATGAGTCTTCAGGGGCACTACAACCTTTCCAATACCTCCCGGAAGAAAACTGGTCACCTTTCTGAGGTGAGTGTGATTTGTCACAGTCTATGTCGCTGGTTGGATCATCGAAAAAGGAAGAAAGTTCCAGAAAAACATCTACTCCTCTTTATTGTCTACGCCAAAGCCTTTGACTTTGTGGATCACCACAAACTTTGGAATATTCTTCAAGAGATGGAAATACCAGACCACCTGACCTGCCTCCTGAGAAAACTGTATGCAGGTCAGGAAGCAACAGTTAGAACTGGACATGGAACAACAGACTGGTTCCAAATAGGAAAATGAGTATGTCAAGGCTGTATATTGTCACCCTGCTTATTTAACTTGTATGCAGAGTACATCATGAGAAACGCTGGGCTGAATGAAGCACAAGCTGGAATCAAGATTGCTGGGAGAAATATCAATAACCTCAGATATGCAGATGACACCACCCTTATGGCAGAACACAAAGAAGAATTAAAGAACCTCTTGATGAAAGTGAAAGAGGAGAGTGAAAAAGTTGGCTGAAAGTTCAACATTCAGAAAACTAAGATCCTGGTATCTGGTCCCATCACTTCATGGCAAATAGATGGGGAAACAGTGGAAACATTGACAGACTTTAATTTGGGGGCTCCAAAATCACTGCAGACGGTGACTGCTGCCATGAAATTAAAAGACACTTCTCCTTGGGAGAAAAGTTATCACCAACCTAGACAGCATATTAAAAAGCAGAGACATTACTTTGCCAACAAAGGTCTGTCTAGTCAAGGCTATGGTTTTTCCAGTGGTCATGTATGAATGTGAGAGTTGGACTATAAAGAAAGCTGAGCACCGAAGAATTGATGCTTTTGTACTGCGCTGTTGGAAAAGACTCGTGAGAGTCCCTTGGACTGCAAGGAGATCCAACCAGTCCATCCTAAAGGAAACCAGTCCTGAATGTTCATTGGAAGGACTGATGTTGAAACTGAAACTCTAACACTTTGGCCACCTGATGCAAAGAGCTGACTCATTGGAAAAGACCCTGATGCTGGGAACAATTGAAGGCAGGAGGAGAAGGGGGTGACAGAGGATGAGATGGCTGGATGGCATCACTGACTCAATGAACATGAGTTTGAGTAAACTCTGGGAGTTGGTGATAAACAGGGAGGCCTGACTTGCTGCGGTTCATGGGGTCACAAAGAGTCAGACACAACTAAGCGACTAAAATGAACTGATGTCACTCGTAATAATAAGGAAAAAGACATAGTCACTTAATTATTTCCTTCATGGGGCTGACAGCTACTGGAAGTTCTTGCTAAAGCAACAAGAGCAAAAATGAGATCATCTCTTTATTGTTCTTCAGTTGCTAAGTTGTGTCCAGCTCTTTGCAACCCCATGGACTGCAGCACAGCAGGCTTCCCTGTCCTCCAGTAGCTCAAACTCCTGTCCATTGAATCAGTGGTGCCACCCAACCATCTCATCCTCTGTCGTCCCCTTCTCCTCCTGCCTTCAATCTTTCCGAGCATCAGGGTCTTTTCCAGTGAGTCAGTTCTTCTCATCAGGTGGCCAAAATATGGAGCTTCAGCTTCAGCATCAATCTTTCCAATGAATATTCAGGGTTGATTTCCTTTAGGATTGACTGGTTTGATTTTCTTGCAGTCCAGGGGACTCTCAAGAATCTTCTCCAGCACCGCAGTTTGAAAGGATCACTTCTTCAGCACTCGGCCTTCTTTATGGTCCAACTCTCACATCTGTACATGGCTACTGGAAAAACCATAGCTTTGACAATACAGACCTTTGTTGGCGAAGTGATGCCTCTGCTTTTTAACACACTGTCTAGGTTTGTCATAGCTTTTCTTCCAAAGAACAAGGGTCTTTACATTTCATGGCTGCAGTCACCATCTGCAATGATTTTGGAGCCCAAGAAAATAAAGTCTGTCACTGTTTCCATTGTTTCCCCATCTATTTGCCATGAAATGATGGGACAGGATGCCATGATCTTTGTTTTCTGAACCTTGAGTAAAAAAAATCAACTTTTTCACTCCTCTTTTGACTTTATCAATAGGCTCTTTAATTCCTCTTCACTTTTTATCATTAGGGTAAGATCATCTGAATGTCTTAGGTTGGTATATTTCCCCTGACAATCTTGAGTCCAGCTTGTGCTTCATCCAGCCCAGCATTTCTCATGATGTACTCTGCATGTAATGAAAAAAGCAGGGTGACAACATGTAGCCTTGACATACTTCTTTCCCAATTTGGAACCAGTCTGTTGTTCCATATCTGGTTCTAACTGTTGCTTCCTGACCTGCATACAGGTTTCTCAGGAGGCAGGTCAGGTGGTCTGGTATTCCCATCTCTTTCAGAATTTCCCACAGTTTGTTGTGATCCACACAGTCAAAGGCTTTAATATAGTCAATAAAGCAGAAGTAGATGTTTCTCTGGAATTCTCTTCCTTTCTCTATGATCCAACAGATGTTGGCAATTTGATCTCTGGTTCTTCTGCCTTTTCTAAATCCAGCTTATACAACTGGAAGTTCTCAGTTCATGTACTGTTGAAGCCTAGCTTGAAGGATTTTGAGTATTACCTTGCTAGCATTGTGAAATGGGCTCAGTTGTATTGTTTTCCTCTATTTCTTTGCATTGTTCACTTAAAAAGGGTTTCTTATCTCTTCTTCCTATTCTTTCAAACTCTGCATTCAGACGGGTATATCTTTCCCTTTTCCTTTGCCTTTCACTTCTCATCTTTTCTGAGCTATTTGTAAGCCCTCCTCAGACAGCCATTTTGCCTTCTTGCATTTCATTTTCTTGGGGATGGTTTTGATCACTGTCTCCTGTACAATGTTACGAACTTCTCTCCATAGTTCTTCAGGCACTCTGTCAAATCTAATCCCTTGAATCTATTTCTCACTTCCACTGTATAATCATAAGGGATTTGATTTGGGTCATACCTGAATTGTCTAATGGTTTTCCCTACTTTCTTCAATTTAAGTCTGAATTTTGCAATAAGGAGTTCATGATCTGAGCCACAGTCACCTCCAGGTCTTGTTTTTGCTGACCATGTAGAGCTTCTCCATCTTTGGCTGCAAAGAATATAATCAGTCTGATTTTGGTGTTGACCATCTGGTGATGTCCATGTGTAGACTCATCTCTTATGTTGTTGGAAGAGGGGTTTTCTATGACCAAAGCAATTCTTGGCAAAACATCGTTAGCCTTTGTCCTGCTCTATTTCGTACTCCAAGGCCAAACTTGCCTGTTAGTCCAGGTGTCTCTTGACTTCCTAATTTTGCATTCAAGTCCCTTATGGTTAAAAAGACATCTTTGGGGGGGTGGGGTTAGTTCTAGAAGGTCTTGTAGGTCCTCATAGAGCCGTTCAGCTTCAGCTTCTTCAGCATTACTGGTTGGGGCATAGACTTGGATTACTGTGATATTGAACGGTTTGCCTTGTAAATTAGCTGAGATCATTCCTTTGTTTTTGAGACTGCACACACGTACTGCATTTCGAACCTCTTTTGTTGACTGTGATGTCTTCTTCAGCCTACTGCCAATAAACCAAATGCTTTCAAAGTTTTATTTCTGGCCTCTCTAAACTGTTTTGCAACTACCTATTGATTTCATGCATCAAAGAAAAGTTAATATGCTTTCATAATTTGTTACCTTTAAGAGAAATGTTAATATATTTTATTTAAAAAAATGAAACAAAACAGATGTACTACCTTAGGACACCTAACGTTTTTCCTAAGGAAAAAATCTAGTCTCTCTAAAACAAGGAAACTGATTAACATAACAAGTCTAAATTAAAATTAAGAAACTGGAATTTAGTCCAGTCTGTTGCATGCTTTTTAATAGGACAAGTCATTTTATTGTCTATACACCTAATGATCACAATAGGAACATTGTTGTTACTTGCCAACCTCAAAGTACTTCATAGAACCATTTGACTTCATTCTTTGCAAGAGTGCTTGGGGCGTAGACTTGGATTACTGAGATCATTCTGTTTTTGAGACTACACCCTAGTACTGCATTTCAGGTTCTTTTGTTGACCATGATGGCTACTCCGTTTCTTCTTGGGGATTCTTGCCCACAGTAGTAGATACAATGGTCGTCTGAATTACACTCACCCATTTTATTTAGTTCACTGATTCCTAAAATGTTAATGTTCACTCTTGGCATCTCCTGTCTGACCACTTCCAATTCACCTTGATTCACCGACCTAACATTACAGGTTCCTGTGCAATGTTGTTCTTCACAGCATCGGACTTCCCTTTTACCACCAGACATATCCACAACTAAGTGTCATTTCTGCTTTGGCTCAACACCTTCATTGTTTCTGGAGCTATTTCTCCACCCTTCCCCAGTAGCATATCTCTTGCCCTCTAAATTTCTGAGCAGGCTTTGTGTGCTGATGTCTGCAAAACCCTGAGAAATGAGTAGCTAGAGAACCAAAGCAACTCTTCCTATGATCACCATGGCACTCCTGAAACAGACAAGGGGGCAAGTCTCTAAACTAATTGTAAGCAGTTTCTTCAGGGCTTTGCTGTTGTTACTTTGCAATCTGCTCATCCCTTGCTAGGAAGACCTTATTTTCTGGGAGCTTAGACTCCGTGAAATTGGAGCATAACTATATCATTCAAGCTGCCCAAATCCTGCCAGCAGTTCAGATCAAAACTTAGTTTTTTGTGTTCCTGGAGGTTTGCTAGAGTTGCTTCTTTTTCCTCCAGAAAGAATCGTGATGTCTCCTTGGTTTAGTTAGACTCCAAATGGTATTAAGTAAATTGGCTTTAAATCCCACCTTGACTGTGCTTTGATTTACTGCCCCCTGGTGGATGGCCCCCAGTCCCAATTGCTTCAGTCCCCCCCCTTTTTTTTTTTAACTTAATCACTAAGTCCTGTCCAACTCTTTTGTGACCCCATAGACATATACGGGGTTCCTGAGTTGGGAAGATCTCCTGAAGAAGGAAATGGCAATCCACTCCAGCAGTCTTGCCTGGAAAATCCCATGGACGGAGGAGCCTGAGAGGCTACAGTCCATGGGATAGCAAAGAGTCAAGACACGACTGAGGCACTTCACTTTCACTTTGACATATATAGCCCGCCAGGATTCTCTGTCCATGGAATTTCCCAAGCAAGAATACTGGAATGGATTGCCATTTCCTCCTCCAGGAGATCTTCCCAACTGAGGGACTGAACTCTCACCTCTTGCATTGGCAGGCAGATTCTTTACGACTGAGCCACCTGGGAAACCTCAATACTGAGGTCTAAATATTTTCCTCTTGTTGATTTATAGTTGTCAGTTCAAAATGTGCATCTCAGCTCTTCTCTATGGCAGCTCCTGTTGAGTTTGAATCTATGGATCCCCTGCATGCCTGGAGACTCTCAGTTAGCTTCCCTGCTCTGAGGCTGTTTATCTTTGTTACATTTCAGTGGCACTTCTAACCACATTTAGAGACCTTTACTCCAGTCCCTGGCACAGCACCTCCCATGAATTTCACAAGTTTCTAGGAGAGCTGGCTTCTACCCATGGGCTCAAAGCTTGCTTAATCCCAGTCCCACAGTTGCAGCCAAGTCCTCAGAGATTTGTTCTTGTCCAGTGAGATAATGCAAACGCTTTGAATGAGCCCCAGCAGGCCGTCACTGACATCGTCTCCCTTTCCAAGAATAACTCCAATTTCCTCATCAAGGGCATCCATCAAGTCAAAGTTAAAAATCAATTTTGAGCCTGTTTGTTCACAAGGGAATTTGGGGGCACTTCCTTTGTTGATGCCCAATCATTAATCTCAAACCAGCCAACGTGAGGCTACAGAACAGAGACTGGTAGCACCAGATCCATGCCTTCCGGAGACTGTATTATTATACATAATAGAAGGACCTTGTGGTCTCCTGTACTCTCCTGTCTTACCTCGTGCTTCTCCCCCAGCAGCTCACCCCTCTGTGATCACTGCCTGATGTTTTAGCTGTTGGCTACTCCTTCTTAGCTTCCTGTTTTCTCATTGATGTTTACTGTTTTCTTTCTCATGACCTTCTCAACACCTTCCAGAGGCTTTATGTTCTAGAAGATAAAAGGCTGAGCCCTTTCAGTTAGCCCTTCTTCTCCTGCTCCTTTTGGCCACTCCATTAGCACAACTTTGCATCTAAGTTCTTCCTGGGCATTATGTGTGTTGATATGTGTCAGTTCTTGTTTTTGATCTAGTTCTATTACCACATCTCTCCCAAACCTTTGCGTGTATCTTTCCCTACGATGGCTGTATTCATAAGGCAAACTTGCA
Organism: Bos indicus; assembly: GCF_029378745.1. Classification (NCBI taxonomy): domain Eukaryota; kingdom Metazoa; phylum Chordata; class Mammalia; order Artiodactyla; family Bovidae; genus Bos; species Bos indicus. The sequence continues at coordinate 106,082,503 of NC_091766.1, forward strand.
CACAACAGGAGCAGCAGCGTTCCATGAAGTCGCAGTCAATTGAAATAACCATGCAATCCAAGTTTCTTAGTACTCATTTCCATGTATTTCCAAAACATGGATAGTCATAGTGGAAAGTGCACTTTTAACTTAAGTACAGGGTAATGATTTGGATACAAAATCCTGTATATAGTCCAAATATAGCCGACTCCCACTTGGACCAGTCTCTGTCGAGCTTTGTGTTCAGTGAAACAACAGTCTGGCCACAGTACTGACCTGCAGTATGATGTGGATCTGGACTGTGAATTGCTTTCATGGGTAATGTGGACAGTTTACACAAAATTTCTCCGAAATTCATCTTAATTATTATTTTCTGACATGCCTTTTTCACCCCATTTCTCCCTTTCGTGGAAATTGCCTCTTAACTATCTCCCCATGGTCAGTTCCTGCCTTGTAGCTCCCCTTCCTACCCTGCCCACTGTGGCTTGCACATCTACAGCCCCCAACCTGTGAATCTCTAGACCATCTGCAGTCCCCCTGGCACAGAATTTGTCTCTGCTCAGAGTGCTTTTCTCATTAAAACAGCTCTCATGGGAATTACGTTGCATAAAAACACAAATTCTCCACCTTGTTACACTTGCCATTTATGAAGTGTACAAATTCACCTAACCCCCAGCCACTGAAATTGAAATAGAATAATACCTACAAATAGAAATTATTTTCAATCACTTCCTCTGGATGACTTTCTTATTTTAAGCTACGAAATCAATTTAAGATGGTCCTAGATGAGGAAAATATCATAACAAATAGTTGGCAACAAGTCTACTCTATCATGGAAGTGGGGGGAAATGAATGAATGCAAAAGCTATACTTAGATGAATAGACAATTTTGGAGCATAATAATTATCTTGCTTAGACTATGTATGTGGGGGTATGTGAATGTATTTTACTAATACAGAGAATCTCTTGAAGTATTGATAGCCACATTCTGTTCGTTCACTGACACATTTGGGAATACTTGTGCCTAGTGCTGTATTCTTGACTCTCCCCAGCATTTCATGGCCCTGAGGACCAATTTTCAGAGACCAATGCATCTTGTCAGACTGGGGTCTGAGGCTAGAATCTGAGAAGAATACTAAAGACTTTGATGGATTATCACTAAAATTGAACTGTGCTGAAAAGTTATAAATCTTCAACTTCCCTCAGGCTTAGATGGGACTGATTACTAGAAGGATCATCAAAGTCACCAAGCTGTCCTGAGTCCTAAAAAGTACATTAAAAAGGGCATCATCTACCAAAAATGTAAACAAGCATAATACACATTGCAGGCACATGAAGTTCAGGCACTAATCATTTTAGATAAATGATAAACAAATGATGAGTTACGTGTAAATCAACAGTGTTGTCAAAACATTGCCCTTTTAATCCCAGATAAATGATGAAGTTTATAAAAAGAGATTTTTGAGGGTTGTGGAAGATTGTTTAAACATACGTGGAAAGTGGTTTAAGTGCTAATCCATTGCCATTTATGTAAACTGCATTTCTATCATCAGTCTTTGCTGCATAAAATTGCCTCATCATTTTGTAAATCCATAGACCTAGTTGAAACTAGTCCCTGCTGGAAACAGATTTTTCACATTAAGCTTGAACATTTTAAACTCCCCTCTGCATACTCATAGTGACACAGTCTTGAAAACCTCAGCTCAAGGCACGACAAACTTTAAAGCGCTTCCCAGTTTTTATAGGGTGTCACTCTCTATCCAACTCTAAAAGATCTAACGACACAGAAATGCTTCCACATCAAGATGTTTCACAAGATACTTTATAAATGAATCTGGATTCCACCGAAGCTGTGATGCATCTGCTCTGTTTCACCAATGAAGAACACAAACGTGTTGATGGTTTCAGTCCAAACCCCTTTTTGCAAACAAAAAGGAAATGCAGAATGCTCAGCTAATTGCTAAGAGGAAATCCATATGTGTTATTTGCTTTCAATGAAAGGACAGGTCCTCTTGCTATTTAATTGATGAAATGTTGTACACAAAGCTGACGGTGATTAATACCACTCTAAGATGCCATTTTAAGAGCTGTAAGTGTAACGCCCTGGAATATGTTCTTTGACATTTACATTGCTATTTGCTAGGTATAAAATCTGGTTCTTGCCTTAAGCATTTATACTGGGGGAAATGTTACGTAATTTCAAATGGCAGTGTCTTCCTGGGGAGCCAATCTTGAAACAGCCAGGAGCCAATCACTTTTCATCCCAGATTCCCTTGCTACAAACAAATAAGCAAACGCCGTGCTACGAATTCATCTGAAAACTATTATCCAGCACCCAGAAGATAGTTTGTGTGATTTCCCTTTGATTTACTCCTTCCCACAAAGAGGCCAGACGGGCATAAAATGCCCAAATCCTTAGCAGGCTCTTCCGTCCATAGGCCTGTCCCCACAAAGGCACATGGAACCCACTTGGGAAGTCTGAACTCCAGTGAGGCTCCAGACAATACACAACGGCTCTTGAGTTTCCTTATTTAGTGTTGGCTCGAAAGGAAGTGGGTAGGGCTCAAGCCTGGGTTTTCTTTTATAATCCCCAGCACCGAGAAGGATATGAAGGGCTTGATTTGTCTTCAAAGGATTCACAGTTCATTATACTCAAGCTTGAGTCCTGTGACCTCTCAGAGCCCCCTACCCCACACCTCACCCCTGTGCATTACTGCCATCCTGAATCACTTATAACTAACAGTCGCTCTTCTGCCTCTGCTTTAGACTCTATTCCTGATCCCACAAGTATTCAGACCCCAGAATCTTACAGAAACAAACCGTACAAAATAAATCCAACAGACCCTAGTGACTGAGTGTCTTGACAAGTGCCGAAAAGTCTTGATAAAACCACCGTTTGCCGCTCTACACTTCCCGTGCCTCATAGAGCGATGAAGGCAGGCACCACCAGCGTAAATATTTTTAGAAGTCAAGCAGGTAAGCACAACGGGAGAAGAAAGAGAGGTGACGTGAGCGCAACGGTAAAGGCTTCAAATGCTGCCTTTAAAAACGCAAAACTGCAAACAGGTTGAGGCCAGTTAACACCGGCCTCGGTTACAGGGTCAGGCAAGACTTGGCGACTGAGTAACAACAACAGCTACAGGGAAGTCACAGGGATTCACAGAGCCCGTGGCGTGCCCGTCCATCCAAAAGTGTCCGCAGCTATTAAGCTCTGACCAGTTGTCTTGTAAGCAAAAATATAAGCCCAGTATTGCCAGACCTTGCAGTTTCCCACTGAGCTGGGAGTCAAGATTTTTATGTGAATTTTCCCAAATTTTAAGTTTTTTGAAGCAATGACAACTAAGTCAACTGAAAGAGAAAAAAAAAAAAAAGTCACTCGGTGAATTTATAAAGTTCAGGCTAAAATCTCATTTGTGACCAAATCAGGTCCAAATACTGAGAGTTTCCACCCCTAGTCTTGGCAGCACTCAGAATTTTTTAAAAAATCTGATTTTAATTCAAGCACAAGATCCATTACTACTTAAACTAAGGTTTTGATCCTGAGAAACTTCCAAAAGTTGAATCTGGAGTTCTGGTAGCCACGTCTGCCCCGACATCTCCTGTCAGAACCAGACTCTGTGAAAACCTGAAGGAAGCGAATTCTCAGGTCGCCTCCCATTCATTTTAAGCACTGGAGGGTGGACTCCATGATATCCAAGATAAATACCCATAACCAGCCTCCCTCTACTCATGTCTTCAGCCATCCAGAAGTTCTTTAAGGCAGAGAACAAATCATAAGGAAAGATGAAAGACAGTTGGGTTGTGCTGACAATGAAAATCAGAAATGGCAGTGATGCCCCATAAGCATTTGAAACCTGGAGAAACAGAAGGATTAGTTTAGGAGCAATGAGAGCAGCGACACGGTGGGAATGCAAGCCCTTGAACAGCCACATAGCGTTGATGGAATTCCAGTGCTTTCACGGGCCACCAACCAACTGAAACTTCCTCCTCCTCTGGATGCCGCGCCATATAGGACCGTTTCTAAACCACAGTCCGCTTTTGTTTCCTACCCTAGCCTGCTTTTCTGCCTCAGGTTCCCCGACACTGATACACACACACTCTCACCCCAACCACATTCTGAGTTCAAGGACTGAGCAGTCCACGTTCCAAAAGCCGACAGAAGTCTTCTATGCCGGTTTCAGCTCTGCTCTGAAGATGCTGACCAGAGGGAAAAGTAAAATTCTTCATCCAAACCTCCTTGCTTCTGGGAGGGCCGTAGACGGCCAGCTGCCTTGTGCCAGCCCCTTTATGATTTGTCTTTGACAGATCAGTATCAAACCAAATAGCTATAGGCCAACCAATTAAAAACAAAAACACAAGAACAGAGACCAAGATTCATGCCTGCCGGTGAAAACTTCAGCAGGCCTGTGGGTAATGTGAGGATGACAAGCTGGCAGCCCACAGTCTTTTGAAGTGAAGAGCAAACAGGCTGAGGGTTTTTATAATACGGACTTTGTCCAGTAATTCAGCCAGGAGCTTTACCAACACAGCTGCGTCCAGAAGCTAAAACACATGGGACTGAAGGCATGCAACTTAGAGCAAACAGGATTCGCAGCCAGGCCCAGCCTTCCCAGCAGCTGAAGGGGAGACGCGCTCTGCCACTAAAAACAAAGCAGAGGCTAGATGTTGAATGTCTACCAGCCAGACCAAAGTAAACGATGATGGACAATTACAAACTGTAAAATGAACAGCTTCAAGAACTGATAATCAGTGTGGGAAGTAATCGCTACAGAAAAACTCTCTTGGGGTGGAGCGGAAGGGTCAGGAGGGACATCTGGGAAAGAGGAATGTCAGATATGAAAATAATGCTTAAAGGGGGAAAAAAAAAGAGAAGATGCCACAGTTATTTCCTTGTGAAATGGGGAACTTCCTCTACCCTTCTTCTCAGGCTTCCCAGGTGGCAGCAGTGGGAAAGAACCTGCCTGCCAGCGCAGGAGGCATAAGAGATGCGGGTTCGATCCCTGGGTTGGGAAGATCCCCTGGAGGAGGGCACAGCAACCCACTCCAGTATCTTGCCTGGAGAATCCCACAGACAGAGGAAGCTGGTGGGCTACAGTCCATGGAGTCACACAGAGTCAGACACGACTGAAGCGATTTAGCATAGCGCTACTCTCACTCAGAAGATATATATATATCTCAAGCTCAGCAAAGATAGATGGACTCCCATAGTAGAGGAATATACAGTTCTCAAGTCCGCATTCAAAACAAAGGTTACTGTCTCCATTCTTTTTACTGCTCCTCACAACTTTGTTTATCCCCACAACCTCTTTTCAAGGGCCCACATCCCCTAATGGCATATCAGCCTTCAGTCCAGTTGAATTTGAGCCTTCAGTGGAACAACAGACTAAAGAGTCCCTATCCTTTCTGTTGAATAGAAATTGCTCCTGTCATAACAGGAGATCATAACTATCACAAATCAATCAATAAATTCCCAAATATTATGCTGTCATTGCCCAGAGGCCAAATACTAGGCTAAGAAAATGGGCTGAAGAAAATGCTTGAATTTCTCCTGCAAAATGGCTCACGGATCTCTCTCATCAAAAGGAGAAGCTCATACGCTTTCAACAGGTGGCCCTGAAAAGCTTTCAACCTACTGGGCAACTCAGTGGAGTGTGCTAAAGAGAACGTAGATTAGGAGGGTGTAAAGGGCTATTTCAGCCAGAAGGGCACTCTTCTGGAGGTGTAATTTCTGTTCATACATCTATCTATACGATAGATTCTCCATTACAGTAATTATTATGAATTATAGATAAGCACTCTGTGTGTAATGCTCTGCTCTCCATTTCCTACAAATCAAATTACCCAGGGTTATATTGGATTGTGGACATATTTAGAAAATCCTTTTATGGTTGTTTGTTAAGCTTCCTTCTGCCAAGAGGCTCCATCTTTCCTTTGACCAGATGCCCCTAAAGAGCTGGCAGAGAAGGGCTGGTGTGGGGTCGGGTGGACAGGGCCACCTCGTCACCACCCAGGCCAGCATGAGGGCTCATAATCCATCTTGCAAGGGAACAGCTGACCCTTAAATCTGGGCACATGGTGTGTTCCCAAGGGTTACTCATCAAATGTCTTCAGGGGTTATTTTCACAAGGAGGCCGCCAGGAAAAATAGCTTCTACTGAAAAGGGTTTCAAAACTGGACTCCCCAGACAATGACAGCTCTTTTCCTCAGGTGCTCAACAAGGGGTCAGATAAGCCATACCTGCCATTGTGGGTGGCGGAGTGGAAGGTACCCACAAATTGGGTTATATCTGCACATGATTCTTGCTATGAAAAGTTAATCCCCGAGTATTTAAACCCCTCAGTTAACTTATCAAAGCTGATTCTGGGTACCTTCTCAGCCTTTTAGATCATAATGATGTGTTGTATATATGTGTGAAGGTCAGAAGTCTGCCAGTAACCTGTAAAATCTTTATAGTTTTAAGGAGTTTCAAGGTCTGGAGCTACAGAGTTGGAAAAACCCTAAGCTAAAGTACCCACTATTTCCTGCCCAGCTCCAGATATAAGATGCTCTCATCAAAATTTATATCCCTTCCCCCAGGACTATTTTATAGGTGACGGCTGATTGTCACTTGGAATAAATCTTGCCCTGGTGTTAATGACTGGCTGAGATATCCTATAATGAAAATAGCTAACACTTATTCAGGGCCTACGGTGTGTTGGGGTCTGCACTTCACGCTGTATATGTGTTGTTTCACTTAATCTTCTCAACAACCTAGTGAAGTTAGTATTCAGTCAGTTCAGTTCAGTCGTTCAATCGTGTCCAGCTCTGTGCAACCCCATGGACTGCAGCACGCCAGGCTTCCCTGTTCGTCATCAACTCCTGGAGCTTACTCAAAATCATGTCCATTGAGTCAGTTATGGATACAACCATCTCATCCTGCCTCCCCTTCTCCTCCTGCCTTCAATCTTTCCCAGCATCAGGGTCTTTTCCAATGACTCAGTTCTTCCCATCAGGTGGCCAAAGTATTGGAGTTTCAGCTTCAGCATCAGTCCTTCCAATGAACACCCAGGACTGATCTCCTTTAGGATTGACTGGTTGGATCTCCTTGCAGCCCAAGGGACTCTCAAGAGTCTTCTCCAAGACCACAGTTCAAAAGCATCAATTGTTCCGCACTCAGCTTTCTTTAGAGTTCAACACTCACATCTATAACATGACCACTGGAAAAACCATAGCCTTGGCTAGATGGGCCTTTGTTGACAAAGTAACGTCTCTGCTTTTTAATATGCTGTCTAGGTTGGTCGTAGCTTTTCTTCCGAGGAGTAGGCATATTTTAATTTCATGGCTGCAGTCACCATCTGCTGTGATTTTGGAGGTTAGTAGTAGTAGTAGTACCTGTCATTCCCATGAGATAGGGAACTAAATCCCACTTTCTTAAATTTGCTCTTAAGAAGTGAGCTCAAATCCAGACTGGTGGCTCTAGAACCAGAATACTTCATCTTCTTTGTAACAGGTTACACTCCATAGTGATAAACTGGGCATCATCTACATAATTGTGTAAGTATTGTTATCTTGGGCCATTAATTCTGGTATCTTCCCTGTCCCTCATCTGTAAACCTAAGGAATTTAACTACCTCAGTGTTTTTCAAGATTAGTCAAGCTCCCTTTGGCCTGATTCGGCAGAAGTGGAAGATGAAGCTAGGAGGATAGCAGGGTTCTCTATTCCTTCACCCAGTTTCAACCTCAATACTTCTGCCTTTTTGTGTGTGTGGTTTTTTTTTTTTAATTTTATTTTATTTTTAAACTTTACATAATTGTATTAGTTTTGCCAAATATGAAAATGAATCCGCCACAGGTATACATGTGTTCTCCATCCTGAACACTCCTCCCTCCTCCCTCCCCATACCATCCCTCTGGGTCGTCCCAGTGCACTAGCCCCAAGCATCCAGTATCGTGCATCGAACCTGGACTGGCAACTCGTTTCTTACATGATATTTTACATGTTTCAATGTCATTCTCCCAAATCTTCCCACACTCTCCCTCTGCAACAGAGTCCATAAGACTGTTCTATACATCAGTGTCTCTTTTGCTGTCTCGTACACAGGGTTATTGTTACCATCTTTCTAAATTCCATATATATGCATTAGTATACTGTATTGGTGTTTTTCTTTCTGGCTGACTTCACTCTGTATAATAGGCTCCAGTTTCATCCACCTCATTAGAACTGATTCAAATGTATTCTTTTCAATGGCTGAGTAATACTCCATTGTGTATATGTACCACAGCTTTCTTATCCATTCATCTGCTGATGGACATCTAGGTTGCTTCCATGTCTTGGCTATTATAAACAGTGCTGCGATGAACATTGGGGTACACGTGTCTCTTTCCCTTCTGGTTTCCTCAGTGTGTATGCCCAGCAGTGGGATTGCTGGATCATAAGGCAATTCTATTTCCAGTTTTTTAAGGAATCTCCACACTGTTTTCTCCATAGTGGCTGTACTAGTTTGCATTTCCACCAACAGTGTAAGAGGGTTCCCTTTTCTCCACACCCTCTCCAGCATTTATTATTTGTAGACTTTTGGATCGCAGCCATTCTGACTGGTGTGAAATGGTACCTCATAGTGGTTTTGATTTGCATTTCTCTGATAATGAGTGATGTTGAGCATCTTTTCATGTGTTTGTTAGCCATCTGTATGTCTTCTTTGGAGAAATGTCTATTTAGTTCTTTGGCCCATTTTTTGATTGGGTCATTTATTTTTCTGGAGTTGAGCTGTAGGAGTTGCTTATATATTTTTGAGATTAGTTGTTTGTCCATTGCTTCATTTGCTATTATTTTCTCCCATTCTGAAGGCTGTCTTTTCACCTTGCTAATAGTTTCTTTCGATGTGCAGAAGCTTTTAAGGTTAATTAGGTCCCATTTGTTTATTTTTGCTTTTATTTCCAATATTCTGGGAGGTGGGTCATAGAGGATCCTGCTGTGATGTATGTCAGAGAGTGTTTTGCCTATGTTCTCCTCTAGGAGTTTTATAGTTTCTGGTCTTACGTTTAGATCTTTAATCCACTTTGAGTTTATTTTTGTGTATGGTGTTAGAAAGTGTTCTAGTTTCATTCTTTTACAAGTGGTTGACCAGATTTCCCAGCACCACTTGTTAAAGAGATTGTCTTTAATCCATTGTATATTCTTGCCTCCTTTGTCAAAGATAAGGTGTCCGTATGTGCGTGGATTTATCTCTGGGCTTTCTATTTTGTTCCATTGATCTATATTTCTGTCTTTGTGCCAGTACCATACTGTCTTGATAACTGTGGCTTTGTAGTAGAGCCTGAAGTCAGGTAGGTTGATTCCTCCAGTTCCATTCTTCTTTCTCAAGATCACTTTGGTTATTCGAGGTTTTTTGTATTTCCATACAAATTGTGAAATTATTTGTTCTAGCTCTGTGAAGAATACTGTTGGTAGCTTGATAGGGATTGCATTGAATCTATAAATTGCTTTGGGTAGTATACTCATTTTCACTATATTGATTCTTCCAATCCATGAACATAGTATATTTCTCCATCTATTAGTGTCCTCTTTGATTTCTTTCACCAGTGTTTTATAGTTTTCTATATATAGGTCTTTAGTTTCTTTAGGTAGATATATTCATAAGTATTTTATTCTTTTCATTGCAATGGTGAATGGAATTGTTTCCTTAATTTCTCTTTATGTTTTCTCATTATTAGTGTATAGGAATGCAAGGGATTTCTGTGTGTTGATTTTATATCCTGCAGCTTTACTATAGTCATTGATTATTTCTAGTAATTTTCTGGTGGAGTCTTTAGGGTTTTCTATGTAGAGGATCATGTCATCTGCAAATAGTGAGAGTTTTACTTCTTCTTTTCCAATTTGGATTCCTTTTATTTCTTTTTCTGCTCTGATTGCTGTGGCCAAAACTTCCAAAACTATGTTGAATAGTAATGGTGAAAGTGGGCACCCTTGTCTTGTTCCTGACCTTTTTATATGCTATATTTAGGCATAAAATTTATTTTGCAAGAAGGTTCTGACTGTTTAAACCTTTTGAAACTCATGAGTCTAGAACAGAGATCATAAACTTCTCACCTGTGATCTAAATGCAGCCTGTAGATTTTTTTTTTTTTTTTTTGGTCACTCCAAAGGCTCTTGTTTTCCTCTATCTTGATATATTCTTGCCACCTCTTCTTAATCTCTTCTTCTCTTAGGTATTTACCATTTCTGTCTTTTATTTTGTCCATCCTTACATGAAATGTTGCCTTGATGTCTCCAGTTTTCTTAAAGTGATTTCTAGTCTTTTCCATTTCATTGTTTTCGTCTGTTTCTTTGCATTGTCCACTTGCTATTCTCTGGAACTCTGCATTCACTTGGGTATATATTTCCTTTTCTCCCCTGCCTTCTGCTTCTCTTCTTTTCTCAGATCTTTGTAAAGCCTCCTTAGACAACCACTTTTCTTTCTTGTATTTCTTTTTCTTGGGAATGGTTTTGGTCACTGCCTCCTGTACAGTGTTGCGAATCTCTGTCCATAGTTCTTCAGGCACTCTGTCTATCACATCTAATCCCTTGAATCTATTCGTCACCTCCGCTGTATAATCACAAGGGATTTGATTTGGGTCATACCTGAATGGCCTAGAGGTTTTCCCTACTTAGTTTAATTTAAGCCTGAGTTTTACACTTAGGAGCTAATGATCTTAGCCACAGTCAGTTCCCAGTCTTGTTTTTGCTGACTGCATAAAACTTCTCCATCTTTAGCTACAAAGAATATCATCAGTATGATTTCAGTACTGACCATCTGGTGATGTCCATGTGTAGAACTCTCTCTTTTATTATTGGAAGAAGGTCTTTGCTATGACCAATGCATTCTCTTGACAAAACTCTGTTAGCCTTTGCCCTGCTTCATTCTGTACTCCAAGGCTAAACTTGTCTGTTACTCCAGGTATCTCTTGACTTCCTACTTTTGCATTCTAGTCCCAGTGATGAAAAGGACATCTTTTGTGGGTGTTAGTTCTAGAAGGTCTTATAGGTCTTCATAGAACTGTTCAACTTCAGCTTTTCAGCATCAGAGGTTGGGACATAGACTTGGATTACCATGATATTGAATGGTTTGCTTCAGAAATGAGCTGAGATCATTCTGTTATTTCTGAGATTGCACCCAAGTACTGTATTTTGGACTCTTTTGTTGACTATGAGGGCTACTCCATTTCTTCTAAGGGATTCTTGCCCACGGTAGTAGATACAATGGTCATCTGAATTAATACACACTTAAAACTTGGACTTTTTTTAAGCATAAAAATTGAGCCTCTCTTGAAAAATTAGGTGTTCAAGCGTGAGACAGACCTGCCCAAAGACCACACTGGATGGGATGGCATTTGCAGTACCACACAGCTCCCACTCAGCCCCCTTAACTCACAATATCCTTAACCAAACCCTGTAAACATTTGTATTTACAAACCTAGTCTAGATAATCGCCAAGTCCTTCCTAGTCCTAAATATATTTCTAACTGAATTGTAAGCTTCTAAATGAAAATACTTTTTCTTATGCATACTCAGTATTCCTCACACTTCTTACACCATTTCCCTCATCCCCACCTCCATCTCCGTGTGCACACACACACAGAGACATGTGTGCACACATGCACACTCACAATGTTCAGTATGTAATAGAGGTTCAATAATTGTTCTTTGTGTTGAAAAATGGCTTTCTGTAGCATACCACTCAGTCATATTTACATTTTCCTAAAGAATCGTGAGCCCCCAGTTTCTTAGCTCAAAGAAATGCATTTCTAATGGTGTATTTCATCATGCTGTATGTCAGGCAAGCCATCAAAGAAGTTCTGAGGTTGAAGGATTCTGTTTGTAAAGCAATTTGTTCCAATAATAAAGACGTACTCTGTGCCTTAATTAATTGGAGCTTATTATAAGGGTATTCAACAACACAAAAGGGTTTTGTGAAACACCCTCAGAGTTGAGGATATTTGGGAATAAGAAAAATCCAACATGGCTGCAGTGGCCACTAACCTTACCAGCCCTTGAATAGGAAGACTTGGTCTCTGGCCTCTATGCTGGTGACTCAGCTCCTGCCCAGCTGCATCTACTGCTCTCCCTGGTATTAATTAGCCACCTCACCCTCTCCTCTCTGTCATTTCTTTTTCAGTTTCTGCTTGCTCATAAATTCTGTTTACTTTTACCAGTGGTTTACTCATCTCTCTTGCTTCCACAAGGCCTCTTCTTGTGGTTCTTCTTAGCTTATACTCCCTCCCCAAGCCGACTACTTGATTCTCTCCCCAGATGCTCCAGTTCAAATTCCTGAACTCGAACATCTGACCCAACTCATCACCATTTTGCCTGTTCAGGCAGTTCTTCATGCCAAACCATCTCCTAGGATACTGGCCAGCCTGGGGACTGGTTGGGGATAGGACCACCCTGGCCCAATCAGATAGGTCTGTAGGAAGGGGCTGCATGCCCACCCAGGGCTGCTCCCACAGGCCACTTGTGGGTGAGGCTCATTCCCTTAAAAGGAAACTCTTGGTATAGCAGCAGTATAATGGACCTGTCCAGTAGGATCTTTAGGTTTCAGTGCGAATCACACTAGTTTCGCCATCTTTGAGAGCGATTTCCCTCTGAAGCATAAATCAAAGCTCAGACTCTGTTTCTATAACGCTCTTATTTATGACTTTTGCAGGAGCCATCAGAGGATCTCTGTGGTCCTTGCATGCTCTTGGATGACAACTTACTCTAGCTCAGTAAGGCACGGTCTCTCAAAGCAGGGACTTCAGTTGTTCTGTAAGCATCTGAACCAACTCTTTTACACACTATCATCCAGGCTTAAATTCCAATGAATTATACTGACACCCCAAATTCTTTATCAAGTCCGTTCCTATGGCTTCAAATAAAAATCTATACGTTAAGGAATCCTAGCAGTATAAATCCAGCCCAGATCTCTCTCCTGAACTCCATGTCTACTTAATCCATCTCCACCTAAATATCCTAGAGTTATTTTGTGTTTCTTTAGTGCTGCTGAAATTCACCATGTCCAAGTTAATTTTGCCTGCCTTTTCCCCAGTTAACCTACTCTTCAACTATCCAATTGCTCAAATAATACATTAGGGTGTCACCCTTGATTTTCACCTCCCCCAAGCCCATATCCAATCAATAATTACCATTTCTGTTGAATATCACATTCCAAATATCTCTTAACTGTGTCTTTGAAGCTCTACTTCCACTACCAGTGTGGACTAATTTTAATTTTCAGAGTCTGATACTCTCTGTCACCTCTAGTCTTTCACATAACAAAGCTGTTTCCTCTGACTAGAACGCTATCCTCTGATCCACTGTTGTTTGCTATTGTTTAAATGTTAAGTAATGTTCTACTTTTCACTACTCTTTGTGACCCCATGGACTATAGCCCACCAGACCCCCAAATCCATGAGATTTCCCAGGCAAGAATAATGTAGTGGGTTGCCATTTCCTTTCCAAGGGATCTTCCCAACCCAGGGATCAAACCTGGATCTCCTGCATTGTCAGGCAGATTCTTTACCACTGAGCCACCAGGGAAGTTCCATGAGACTAGGTACTAAGCTTCAGTTCCCTCATCTGTAAGATGGAGTGATGCTATCGATGTCTCTCGTGTTTCTGTGAAGTGTCTTACTCAGAAACTGCAAACCAAGTTCCTTGTGTTTCAGAAGTCTGCAGAGATAACCCATGAACCCTTCCCTACCATGAGAAACATTTTCTCCCATAAGATTTTAAATGCCCTGAGAACACAGAATGTGCACAAAAATCCTTTTGTATCCTCAGTGTATCTTGAGTGGGGTGATACATTTAATACATCACCTACATTTCCAGAACATTCCTTCTAGTACTTAACCTCACACTTAGACACCGCTGTTCACAGTCCTCCTTAACATACTGATTCTTGAAAAATCATGATAAGCACTCCCTTGCTGTTTCCCCTTTCATTCTCTCTTACTCTTTCTTGCTTTGTAGGGCTCTCCTGGAAAAAACCCAGACCTCCAAATAATCCATTAGCCCCATCCAAATCCTAAACTTTTTTGTCTAACTAAGTCTTATGCATCCTTCAAGTATCAAGTTGGAGTTACTTCCTCCTGGAAGCCCTCCCCTTAGCATGGATACCACTAAACTGTTTGCTCACTGAGACAGAACCGTATCTGCCTCATCTAACTCTGTGTTCCTAGCACCCAGTACGGTAACAGACACACAGCAGTGGCTTGATAATACTTGTTAAAGGAATAAATGCTCTACTCTGCAAGACTTACATGCCTTTAACCTATTTTAATTGAAAATGCATCCAGAGAATAACTTGTGATTTTGATAAGTTTCAAAGGCATTTGGAAACAGCCAAAGACATGGACAATCTCCAACACAAAACAAAATGAGTAACATACAAATAAAAAAGATGTAAAAATCAAATGAAGATGCAAGTCACACAGAGTCATATAAATCACTAAGATAGGTAGAATACAAATTCGATACCTAACTGTGTTTCCCAGCTCATATTTCTAAGGATGGTAGGAAATTCTCAAACCCCTGAGAATTAGAGAATACCTTTTTTTCTTTTTCATTGTTCATACACTAATTCATACTTCTGAAAGTCAGATATTCAGATAACAAATAACCAAGTGTTGGAAGGAAAGTTACAAATTATAGTCATATGTCACAGTCCAAGCAAATGGCAGCCAAATTTCCCTATATAAATTGCAGAACTCTCTTATGATTTCACAAGATGTATTGAAAAGAAAAACAGTAAAAAGGAAATTCATTTTTTACTCAGCTAATATAGTATATGGGTAAAGGGTTCATGTTTAAACTGTTACAGATGAGTGAGTTTTTTTCCAGAAATGCAATTTTAACAAAGCATAATACCACTGAGATATTAAAACTGAATTTAAAATTTTTTAAAATTAGGTTAACACCCTCAGAGCAAATCATGCTAGTATCATATGCTTTAAATAATGTCACATTTTAAATGAATTCCTTAGCTAGCAACACAAAAACAGATTCAAAAGAAGGCATGAGGAAAACAGAGTCAGCCAAAAAATTTTTAGCAGCAAAATGACTTTCAACTGATTACAATCTATAAGCTAACAACAAAAGTTTCTATGTGGGTGACCCTTTTATATTTTTTATGATTTTTTGACTGTGGTTATTGCTGTTAATTGTTAGTAAATCCAAAGTTACCACTTTGAAAGCAAGACAAAAGTGATCAAGCCATATTTTTCAAGTTAAACATGTATGATTCATTGCTAAGAACGAGTACAGTATTCAAGGCAAAAATATTTGCTTTAAAAGCACCAGTTAATTATTGCTAGTTCTCATTATTCTTCCAACATATTTACATAACAGAACCCAGAATAAAATACTGGTGAGGGACCACCTCAGAGATTTATGTGCAAAGCCAAAATCTGCAGCCTGGCGCTTCTCTGAAGATACAAGTGAACACAACAGTTTTGCGTTGGGCCTATTAAAGGGTCTTTAGTTGTCGGTGGGAGATGTTGAAGACTTTCACCTCTGAAGGTCAGATATAGCCCCTGGCCCTGACAGAGCATGAGAACCCCAATTCTCACCCACTATGAGAACAAATCTTCCAGGAGCTCCCACTTAAATGTCCCGGGTGTTCTGATCATTCAAAGATGTGGGTTTTGTCATTTGCATATGGTTTTGCCCTGATCTCAATTTTAAAAACATAAAATATATTTTGCCACCTTCTAATGTAGAATTTTGAAATATTCCCAGGAGAAAAATAAAACTTGCTCTGGCAAAGCCACTTAGGGATTATTAGTTGGAATCTTCTGACTGTAGTCAGAAATAAGTGAGCATCCATTCGTAGCAATCCTTAAAACATTATCTCTGTTTGCCTTTTTATTATGCTTATAAGTGCTTTTGGAATCCATGTTAGTCTTTAAAAAAAAAAGAGAAAGATCTCAGATCTTTTTTACTATTTTCCCCCCCTAAGTCAAGGAAAGCAAAGTTCCAAAAGTAACATACTTTTGTAGAATATATGAGGAACATGAAAAAAAAATCAAGTATAAGTCCTTGTGAAATGTATTTGTGATCATTGGAATTAGACCTCTTCCTAGGGTCACAGTGACTATCAAAAGAGATGTGTGATATCTGTGTCTGTCAGGTGTCTCTTTAAAGCCTTCCATGGTTGACTTGTCCTTGTTCAGCTCAGAGTCATTTAAAAAATACTTTGAGAGCTAGTCGTGAGAATTACAAATCATTTTTCAAAGGTATGTACAGCTCTGCAAATTACAATGAGTTTACAGGTGCAGTCTTATTCTGTGTAACCTAGAGATGAAAGAGCTATCAAGGACACTGATGCTCATTGCTGCATCGATGAAACCCTCATGAATTCAAAAATCGTGGCAGTCATCTCTTTAATGGAAATCGAGTCTATGAAGTTGTCAAGCAGATGGCTTCCGATTTCCTCCTAAATGAAGAGGCCTTGGGAAATAGAGTGAGGGCTCCCACAGCAGCCGGCGACAAGTGCAGAGACTGACAATCAGTGGTCCTCACTCCCTTGACGACTTGCTGGAACTTGGAGGGATGGGACGGGGTCGCCACTCTGCTGGTCGGTTTCTTGTACCTCGGTTCACGTCAGGTTCATGGCCACAGGAGAGAATAGCAGTCTCTTCTCTAATTTAAAGTCGAGGAAGCCTAAGTACAAAATAGTATAGTGACTTGTCTAAGATCACTACGCTAACAAATGCCATATCCAGATTCTCACTCAAAACAGAACCAAGGGAATTACCTGGCCGTCCAGTGGTTAGGGCTCTGAGCTCCCACTGCAGGGGGCAGGGCTACAGTCTCTGGTCAGGAAACTATTTTACTGCATGCCGCACAGCCAGAAAAAAAGGAAGAAGCACTTCCCGTAATGCTTCAGACACACACACATACATTCACACACACAAATCCACGCACGCAAGCACCCATCATAGAAAATCAACTCATTCTTCCCATCTCTACATACTTTTCAGCTCCTATTCTGATACTTTGTTCTTCCTTTTACAGTTCAAGGCTTTCCTAAGTATTGATGGCAGCATGGTTTTCTGTGTGTTCATGCATGCGTGTGTGTGTGTGTGTGTGTGTGTTGGCTCAGTTGTGTCTGACTCCTGCGATCCCATAGTCTGTAGCCCATCAGGCTCCTCTGTCCATAGAATTTTCCAGGCAAGAATCCTGCACTGGGTAGCCATGCCCTTCTCCAGGAGATCTTCCCAACCCAGGGATGGAACTCACATCTCCTGAGTGTCCTGCATTGGCAGGTGGATTCTTACCACTGCACCAGCTGGGAAACCGCACAATTCTCTCTGTAGGTATTCCCTGACACCGGCCCTGGCATTGGCTACTAGGCTTGTCTGTGCTTCCCATTCTCTCTGTCCCCCCTTCTCTCCACTTTCCCTTCCTTTGCAGGCACCACCATCCATCCTTCTGCCCCACGCTGATGTGGCTAAGCATGGTTAATGAGAACCCATGAACCCAGCTGACCCGGTCTCATAAATCCTGTGTGGTCACTTGGCTTGCCCACTGCAGAGCAACGTAACTACTCCGCCCTGAGCACAGACAGCTCTCAGATCAGTATCTCAGGTCTTGACCCCTAATCCTGCTTCTAATGACGTGTTTTGTATTGTCTACAAAATAACTCTCCTTGGTGATCTGCCAAGATCCAAAACTATGACAAAGCTGAGCCCAGTGGCCTCTGTCTCAAACCCTTGCCCCATTTAAGCTTGTCTCCTGTGGTCAGGGGGCACCATTACCCACCTGGGCACCCTGAGTGTCACTGCGGGGTCCTCTTCAGCCTGTCTCCAAAATCCAGCCTTCCTAAACTTTGGGGTCCGTGTGTTCACACTGCCACCTCCTTGTTCCCACAGCTGCACTGCAACTCCCAGCTTCAGTCCTGAAAGCCAACAAAGAACACCGCTCTTTCTAGATTCCCCAGACCCCATCTTCTCCTCACACAGAGCGAGTGCTATGCCCCACACCGAAAACCTCAACGTTGATCAGGGATCCTTGATCTTCCGACCCCCTCCTGCTTCTCCAGCCTCCACTCTGGCACTCATTTTTTCCTTCCGTATCCCTCACTTAACATTCTCTTTTTACTTCTGACACTTTGAACATTCTATCACTTTTCCTGGAATGTTCTTTACCCCACACTAGCCAATAGCTACTCAGAAGATTCTTCCAGCCTCCATTCTAATTAGATTTTCTTATCACACTCTACTTTTCTTCCATTGCCCTTATCACAGTCTTTAATTATCTATTTCTGAGTAAATGGATCTTCCCAAATGCTTATTGAAGTAAAGGGAAGAGCATTCCCGAAATATCAGAGAAGAGAAAGATGGTGGCCCATTTGTGACACTGGAACAGATCCACTTTAACTGGACTTGATGCTAAGTGAAGGTTGAAGAGGCAGATGAGCTGATACTGTAGAGCAAATATCTAAGTTCCTGGTGAGAAGTTTGGCTATTAACCTACTAGTAATGGAAAGACAATGAATAGTTCTAAGCAGAGGAGTAGTATGATCAGACTTGTATCTGTAAATCACTCTAGATGAAAGGTAAAAAATGAACTGGAGGGGATAAGAGTGATGACTAGAGACAAATTTTGAGGTTCTTGCAGGTGATTTGAACTAGGAACTTGCTGTGAGGGTGGAGAAGATAGATAGTTAATAGAAGTACTTCTGCATTAAAATTGATACGCTTTATTAAGGCAGTTGGAGAAGGAAATGGCAACCCACTCCAGTATTCTTGCCTGGAGCATCCCATGGACAGAGGAGTCTGGTGGGCTGCAGTCCTTGGGGTCGCAAAGAGCTGGACACCACTGAGCGTGCGCACATCGAGGCAGTATGGACCAGTAGGGGTGGACGGGGGGGTGAATACTGATGAGTTTTGCTTTAAATGGGCTGCATTAGGAATCTTCCAGAGAAGACAAGTAAATATACAGGTAGGCAATTGGGTGTACTTCTGTGCATATGCAAACGTGAAAATATTCAACAAAAAAGAAACGTTTGAAGTTGTGATGTAGCCTAGAGATGTAGAATCGATACAAATGAGAAATGAGAAGACAGGATTGCCTAGGACATTCCCATTGCCTGTGTTGCCCCAAAACAATCTTTCTGCCAAGCCTTATTCTTTCAAAACATTTAAAACCTTACTCAAAACTCACATTTTCCATGAAGCCTTCCCAGATTCACATTGCCTTTATTCTATCATTCTAATAACACTCATTACCCTTGCAAAAGTTATCGTTGGCTGCATATATGTTTATGAGACTCGCCTCATGCCAATATTATGTTGCAAGCTCCCAGAGGACAGGCGTCTTATTTCTTGTTTCGTTAATTATATACATCGCTCATCCAATTGATATCTTTGACAAGCCAACTCTATACCTGCAAGTAATATATACCTATGTAGATTTTATAGATTTTGACTCTCCTCTTGTCCCAGTTTCAGTCATTTATGTAAATATTTTTGTTTTGGCCGTTATTATGTGTGTAACTGAAGAAGATGTAATCCTATGATTTAGTCAAAATAGAGGGTTGGAGTTATAGCTAGCCAACACATTGACCAGAAGAACATTAAGGCAAAAATTCTATCAGAACATAAAGCCGGCCAGTGTCTTCCATTACCATTTCCAATTCCCTTCCATTGTGTGGTTAGGTGCTTTATAGCCCCATCTCTGATCCTACATAATGTGGCCTACAGAGACAGCTCCCATCCACTTAGCCTTCCCTAAGAACTGACAGCAGTCAAAAAGCATTCCTGACAAAGTGATGTCGAGCACCCACATCAGCTGGTCCCCGCAGCCCGCTGATGGCTTGTCAGAGAGAGGGCTCTGAGACTGCGGATGGCATTCCATCAGGTCAGTCTCACTGAAGCCACTGAGTTCATTTTCTCAGATTTTGCCTGAACTGTGTCCGTGATGATAGCGAAAGGAAAGATGGCTACCTCTAAAAATTTTCAATTAGATTTTTATATCACCTGACATCAAGTCAATTAGAGATCCTTTCTTTGTGACTGGCACATAGCAGGTTTTCAAAAAACACTGCCTGAATGATTTAAAGAGTGAAATTAACATGAACTGAATACATAAATAGGCAATGCATTATGTGTTTGGGCCTTTTTTTTTTTTTAACAATACCAGGATATTTTTTTCATCAGTGTGCTAAAGATGAAACCAAAATCAAAGAAGTTGGTTAATCTGCTCAAAGTTAGATGGCTTGTCAGTGACAGAGTGAGACTCTGAACACAAATCAAAATTTTTTCTCCGGGTAAGAGCCTCCATGTTGGCAAGTTGAGGTTACTGCTCCAACCATTAGCAAAGCATACTGATTAGAGAATGTCAGTGGCTGGAAATGTAGAAGGCTCTCACATGCCTGCCTTTGAGCTCTTCAGCCTGGATCAGGGCAGACTCAACATCATGTGAGGCTCTCTAACAGCCCACGTTAAACTACTGGCACAACTTCTCCAAGCTCCACCCCCTTCACAGAACAGATGATGTTCTGAACAAATATATAAAGCTAAGCAGTTGAATAAAACGGTATAATGAGCCCAGATGACTGAATCAGATTCAGGTTCCTCTGTTTCAGGTGAGTCACATCCTACAAGTTCAGAGTCCACCTTATATGCGAACACAGCAACTAGTTTTATCTCCTAGGCTGGCTTTAATTCAAGAGAATGGTCCTAAAACTTTTCTTCTATTGGAAATTCTGTAAGTGCTTTATGCTTAGGGATTCTTACAAAACAAAATATCTCCTATTAGATTGTGTCTAGCCAGTTAAAAAGAATGGCTATCACTTCTGATTAGTTATAAAAGGAACACAGCATTCCCATCACCTAGTTTATGGTGTCTTAGTTAAGAATACAGAATAAATAGGCCCACAGCCAAGCGCCTCCCTCTGTTGCCTACTAGTTCTGTGGGTTTGCAAGTTACTTAATCTTCATTTCTCACTTGTACAATTAGTAAAAATACTAACCTTACATTCTTGTAAGTATTAAATACTGATAATTATTGTTTCATTACAATTTATAGCTAACTACATTTAAAATTCCCCTTATGCACAGTGAAAAGTGAAACCCATTTCATAATGATTTGTAGTGCATTTAAGGGGGAAAATCTGTAAAAGTATGAATCACTGATATAGAAAAATTTAAAAATGCAAACATCCATTCATCTCAGCAAATAAATTGTGAATTGTGTGTATGTGGGGTGATAACAAGTATTACAATGCAGCGGTATGTATTCTAAATTAGTAACGTCAGAATTTTACAGAGATAACACTTCACAACGATTTTAATGATACGAACATTCTTATACTAAAAGATTGCTTAACACTTCAAAATGCTAGTCTTCCAGAATGCAGAAAACTCTGAAGTCTTTAAACTAGACACTTTGCTGCTATATTCATTTCCTGGGGCTGCTGTAACAAACCACCACAAACTGTATGGCCTAAAACAGCTGAAATGTGTTTTCTTACAGTTCTGCGGGCCAATCCAGAATCAGGTGCAGCAGGTCCACACCCTCTCTTGACACCTTGGGAGGCAATCCTTCCTTGACTTTTTCAGCTTCTGGTGGCTTTCAGCAATCTTTGCGGATGTATCGTTTCGATCTCCGCCTCTGTTTTCACATAGACTTATCTCTGTGCCTGTGTTTTCTCTTCTGTCTCTTATAAAGACATTTGTCATTGGATTTGGGGCCTACCTCAGTAGCCCAGGATGGTCTCATCTCTCAACTCTTAACCTGATTACATTGCAAAGACCCTTTTCACAGATTCTGGGAATTAGGACATGGACCACCTCTTTAGGGCCACCATTCAACCCACTCTTGTTGTTCAGTTGCTAAGTCATGTCCTGCTCTTTGCAGCCCCACAGACTGCAGCACGCCAGGCTTCCCTGTCCTTCAGTATCTCTCAGAGTTTGCCCAAACTCATGTCTATTGAGTCAGTGATACCATCCAACCATCTCATCCTCTGTCATCCCCTTCTCCTCCTGCCCTCAATCTTTCCCAGCATCAGGGTCTTTTTCGGTGAGTTGGCTTTTCGCATCAGGAGGACAAAGTACTGGATCTTCAGCTTCAGCATCAGTCCTTCCAATGAATATTTAGCATTGACCTCCTTTAGGATGGACTGGTTTGATCTCTTTGCACTTCAAGAGTTTCCCAAGATGCTTCTCCAGCCCCACAATTAGAAAGCATCAATTATTTGGTGCTCAGGCTTCCTCCTGGTCCAACATTCACATCCAAACATGACTACTGGAAAAATCGTAGCCTTGACTACACAGATTTTTTTTTTAGCAAAGTGACATCTCTGCTTTTTAATACACTGTCTAGGTTTGTCTTAACTTTTCTTCCAAGGAGTAAGCGTTTTTTAATTTCATAGTTGCAGTCACTGTCTGCAACCTACTTTAACCAATAAAAAATTATTACAATCTTGTAATTTTAACCATTTATAAAAAGTAGCAGCTCTTACATATTAAGTAAACTGTATTCATTCTTTCATCTATGTAATACTGAGCAGATACCATCTTCATGCAGGCAGCATTTTAGACAATGGATGTTCCCTTGGTGAATCAAGTAACCGTGGTCCATACTGCCTTCATGGAAGTTATAGAGCAATCTGAGAGTTGTTTAATTATTAATGACAACTAAATATGTGCTTACAATATACTGCGGCTCCTCACATGGGGAAAGGAATAAGGTCCTATACAAAGAATACTCTAGGGAGAATATTCAGGGAAGGCTGCTTCTGTGGAAAATTTGAACTAAGAAGACTTTGGAATATGAAGACCTCGGGCACACAAAGAATTAGGGAAGAAGGGAATTTGCAGAAGAAACAACTTATGCAAAGGTCATGAAGCATTAAAAGTTGAGGCAGTTCCCAGGAACCACACACACAGCAGTGTTGGAGAGAGAGTGAGTAGACGGAGAAGGGCTGGGACTGTGTTCAGAGGGGAGGACAGGGGCCCAGAGCAGACGTCGCCTCGTAGGTCGGTAACCGTAAGGAGTCCGGTTTTATTCCTAGAGATAGAGGAAATTTGTAAAGTAGAAATTTGGATTTTTAGAGATGACTCTGCTTGCCAGGTTGAGAATAGGCAGGGAAAAAGTGGAAACGGTACAATGACCCAGACTAGAGGCAGTGGTGACTTGGACAAGTGGATTAGAGGGAGAAAAGACAAGAAGGTGGATGGGGCAACATTTACAAAGTGAAATAAACCTGCAAAATAAAACTTCATGACAGATTTACATGATGATAAGAGAGAAGACTATCAATTGCAGGCATCCAGCTTATCAGATCCGTTCAGTTCAGTCGCTCACTCATTTCCGACTCTTTGCGACCCCATGAATCACAGCACGCCAGGCCTCCCTGTCCATTACCAACTCCCAGAGTTCACTCAGACTCACGTCCATCGAGTCAGTGATGCCATCCAGACATCTCATCCTCTGTCGTCCCCTTCTCCTCCTGCCCCCAATCCCTCCCAGCATCAGAGTCTTTTCCAATGAGTCAGCTCTTCGCATGAGGTGGCCAAATTACTGGAGTTTCAGCTTTAGCATCATTCCTTCCAAAGAAATCCCAGGACCGATCTCCTTCAGAATGGACTGGTTGGATCTCCTTGCAGTCCAAGGGACTCTCAAGAGTCTTCTCCAACACCACAGTTCAAAAGCATCAATTCTTCGGCACTTAGCCTTCTTCACAGTCCAACTCTCACATCTATACATGACCACTGGAAAAACCATAGCCTTGACTAGACGGACCTTTGTTGGCAAAGTAATGCCTCTACTTTTGAATATGCTATCTAGGTTGGTCATAACTTTCCTTCCAAGGAGTAAGCGTCTTTTAATTTCATGGCTGCAGTCACCATCTGTAGTGCTTCTGGAGCCCAGAAAAATAAAGTCTGACACTGTTTCCACTGTTTCCCCATCTATTTCCCATGAAGTGGTGGCACCGGATGCCATGATCTTTGTTTTCTGAATGTTGAGCTTTAAGCCAACTTTTTCACTCTCCTCTTTCACTTTCATCAAGAGGCTTTTGAGTTCCTCTTCACTTTCTGCCATAAGGGTGGTGTCATCTGCATATATGAGGTTATTGATATTTCTCCCAGCAATCTTGATTCCAGCTTGTGTTTCTTCCAGTCCAGCGTTTCTCATGATGTATCCAGCTTATACAACTAGATAAATTGTGAAAGCATGTGATGAGATAGGGAAAGCTGCAAAAGGCATCAGATTATACAGTTTTGTTTAGTCACTAAGTTGTGTCCGACTCCTTTGCAACCCCATGGACTGCAACCCACCAGGTTCCTCTGTCCATGAGACTTCCCAGGCGAGAACACTGGAGTGGGGTGCCATTTTCTCCTCCAGGGGTTCTTCCCGACCAAAGGATCAAACCCACATCTCACGCTTTGCAGACGGACTCTTTATCACTGAGCTACCAGGGAAGCCCTGGAAGATTATTTAGTTCAGTTCACTTCAGTCACTCAGTCATGTCCGACTCTTTGCAACCCCATGAACTGCAGCACACCAGGCCTCCCTGTCCATCACCAACTCCCAGAATTTACCCAAACTCATGTCCATTGAGTCGGTGACGCCATCCAACCATCTCATCCTCTGTCGTCCCCTTCTCCTCCTGCCTTCAATCTTTCCCAGGATCAGGGTCTTTTCTTTTATATATATATATAAATATATATATATATATATATATATATATTTTTTTTTTTACTACAGGCCAATATCATTGATGAACATAGATGCAAAAATCCTTAACAAAATTCTAGCAAACAGAATCCAACAACACATTAAAAAGATCATACACCATGACCAAGTGGGCTTATCCCAGGGATGCAAGGATTCTTCAATATCTGCAAATCAATCAATGTAATACACCACATTAACAAATTGAAAAATAAAAGCCATATGATTATCTCAATAGATGCAGAGAAAGCCTTTAACAAAATTCAACATCCATTTATGATAAAAACTCTCCAGAAAGCAGGAATAGAAGGAACATACCTCAACATAATAAAAGCTATATATGACAAACCCACAGCAAACAGTATCCTCAATGATGAAAAATTGAAAGCATTTCCCCTAAAGTCAGGAACAAGACAAGGGTGCCCACTCTCACCATTACTATTCAACATAGTTTTGGAAGTTTTGGCCACAGCCATCAGAGCAGAAAAAGAAATAAAAGGAATCCAAATTGGAAAAGAAGAAGTAAAACTCTCACTGTTTGCAGATGACATGATCCTCTACATAGAAAACCCTAAAGACTCCACCAGAAAATTACTAGAGCTAATCAACGAATATAGTAAAGTTGCAGGGTATAAAATCAACACACAGAAATCCCTTGCATTCCTATACACTAATAATGAGAAAATAGAGATATTAAGGAAACAATTCCATTCACCATTGCAACAAAAAGAATAAAATACTTAGGAATATATCTACCTAAAGAAACTAAAGACCTATATATAGAACACTATAAAACACTGGTGAAAGAAATCAAAGAGGACACTAATAGATGGAGAAATATACCATGTTCATGGATCGAAATATAGTGAAAATGAGTACACTACCCAAAGCAATCTATAGATTCAATGCAATCCCTATAAAGCTACCAACGGTATTTTTCACAGAGCTAGAACAAATAATTTCACAATTTGTATGGAAATACAAAAAACCTCAAATAGCCAAAGCAATCTTGAGAAAGGATCAGGTACTTTTCCAATGAGTCAGCTCTTCACATCGCGTGGCCCAAGTACTGGAATTTCAGCTTCAGCATCAGTCCTTCCAATGAACACCCAGCACTGATCTCCTTTAGGATGGACTGGTTGGATCTCCTTGCAGTCCAAGGGACTCTTAAGAGTCTTCTCCAACACCACAGTTCAAAAGCATCAGTTCTTCGGCACTCAGCTTTCTTTATAGTCCAACTCTCACATCCATACATGACCACTGGAAAAACCATAGCCTTGACTAGACAGACCGGAAGATTATTTAAAAGTGAAAGTGAAGTCTTGACTGACTCTTTGTGACCCCATGGACTGTAGCCCACCAGGCTCCTCCATCCATGGGATTCTCCAGGCAAGAATACTAGAGTGGGTTGCCATTTCCTTCTCCAGGGGATCTTCCGGATCCAGGGATCAAACCCAGGTCTCCCGCATTGCAGGCAAAGGCTTTAACCTCTGAACCACCAGGGCAGACCCAAAAAGTCATTTAATATTTATTTACTGAGACATTTTTAGTGAGACATTTAATTTTATACGTCAACTTGCCTAGGTCATAGTATCCAGATATTTGATCAACACCAGTCTAGATATTGCTTGGAAAATATTTTTTAAGATGAGATTAATGTTTAAATCAGTAGACTTTGGAAAAAGCAGATTGCTCTACACAGTGTAAGTGGGCCTCATCCCATCAGCTGCAAGCTTTAAGATAAAGAGACTGAGATCTCTGAGGAAGAGAGAATTCTGCCTCCAGACTCCACCTGCAACATTAATGCTTCCTTGAGTCTCTGGTCTGCCAAACTGCCCCTCAAATAGTGGACTAGCAAAGCCCCCACAATCAAATGGACCAACTTTTTAAAAATCCCCTTCTCTCTTTCTCTAGATATAGACATATAGATTTGTCTGTTTCTCTGGAGAACTTTGAAAAATACATATAATAATGATATAATTTTGTAAGACAAAACATATGTGCATGTAAACAAAACTTGCAGAAAATACACCAAATATTACTGCTTGAGAAGCTTTATGACTGGGGTGCCTATGATACATCTAATGAAAATGTCAAGTAAAGAACTGAATATACAAGTCAGAAAACAGGGCCATATTGTTGTGATCTGTCAGCATCTGAATACATTTTAAAGCATGGAAATGGATGAGACATTAAACCACTGAGAAATTTCCAGAAGTTGTTCTGATTATTTTATATATCTCATTTCACTTAAAACTTACAACTTAAAACTTTAAGCTTAAAGCTCTATAAATTTACAGGTGTGGAATTGAGACTCAGAAAATTTTTGGTCTAGAGTCACATAGGTAAAATTCAAACCTAGAATGAATAACCCCAAAGCTGATGCTCTTAATTACTATGATGTTATTTCCTTTTTTTTTTTTATTCCCTTTAGTTTATTTTATTGGAGGTTTTAAACCTAGTTTTAACTTTGTAAATAAAAGATTGAACAAATAGTTTAGTAAAACAATAATATCTTTTGGAAACTAATTTCTAAACACATATATTAATAGATAGCTGAAGTCTTTTAATGCCATTTAACACAATGACTCGACTTTCAAAATCTATCCTAAGGAAATAAACAGAGGGGAAGATAAAGATACTTTGCATAGAAATAGTCACTACAGATTACATAATCTTGGAGATCTGGAATAACTTAAATATCCAAAAATATCTATCCTAAGAAAATAAACAGAGAAGATAAAGATGCTTTGAATAGCAATGGTCATTACAGATTACATAATCTTGGAGATCTGGAATAACCTAGATATCCAAAAATATCTATCCTAAGGAAATAAACAGAGGAGAAGATAAAGATGCTTTGAACAGCAATGGTCACTACAGATTACATAATCTTGGAGATCTGGAATAACCTAGATATCCAAAAATATCTATCCTAAGGAAATAAACAGAGGAGAAGATAAAGATGCTTTGAACAGCAATGGTCACTACAGATTACATAATCTTGGAGATCTGGAATAACCTAAATATCCAAAATGATCCTGCTGCTGCTAAGTCTCTTCAGTCGTGTCCGACTCTGCATGACCCCATAGACAGCAGCCCACCAGGTTCCCCCGTCCCTGGGATTCTCCAGGCAAGAACACTAGAGTGGGTTGCCATTTCCTTCTCCAATGCATGAAAGTGAAAAGGGAAAGTGAAGTCGCTCAGTCGTGTCCGACTCCTAGCAACCCCATAGACTGCAGCCTACCAGGCTCCTCCATCCATGGGATTTTCCAGGCAAGAGTACTGGAGTGGGGTGCCATCGCCTTCTCAGAAAAAAGATCCTAAATATCCAAAATAACCTAGTGTTTAATATGTAATCACTGAAAAATAATTATTTTCAAAAATCTTTTAAAATATTAAAAAATGCTTTAAATGTAATATTAGCTGGTAAAAGCACATATACTTAGTAATAATCAAATATATTTGTGTATAAGTATGTAAAGATTTATAGAAAATATGTCAAATATTGCATGCGTACATCTATACTATAGGACTGTGACCAATTTTTATATTCTTCATATTTTTAACTACTTTCCAGACTTTTCTACAATGAATATATATTACCTTGAAATCAGAAAAAAAAAAACCTTTGTTTCACTTTTAATAAACACTGAATTTCAAAATCCAGAAGCAAAAGCTATAAAGCTTCTATTCTCTAGCTAAGCAAGCCATTTAATATGTTAGCTTCAGCCATAGCATGCATTTATATTTTTATTAAAAATTTTAATGAGCTTAAAAATACTGATCTTCCAGAGTTTTAAGAATCAATGTTTATATTGTGCTTGGGATCATTGGATGAAAGGTGCTACATAAATACAATGTATTATTATTAAGTGTCATTAAAGTAAATTGAAGACAAAGCATGTAATAAAAATTTCCCTGTGGCAAAAAGTCTGAGGTCCATATATGGTACCATAGCGTTTAAATCGCATTTAACTGTGAACGTACCAACATTAACATGAAAATGTTTTTGCTGTGGTCTGGAATCGGCAATGAATATATACTGTGTAGCATGCCGGTTTTAATTATATATCATATTTCATAGCAGATATTGAAATTGTAGACCACAAGATTTTATATCACGGACTAGGTGCCAAAATTACAAAAATGAAAATATTTTTTATTTCATGGAACTCGCACAGCTGAAGTTTCACTTGGTAACAATAATATTCAGAGCATACTGATTGAAATGGGATTTTAGAATCTAAAACCACCATCAGAGCTTCCAGGTGTGCAATCATATTTTCAGTCAGTTCCTAATTATTCCCATTAGAAGTGAGTAATAGAGAGCATCTGTCAATCCAGTTCTCAGAGCTTCTGACTTACAGTAATCAAGAGATTAGTGAGTGAAATACAAGTGAAGAGAAAAAGGAGGGCATGCACAGAGACTGCGTCTGTCTACATAATAGAGAGGATCTGTCTAAATAATGGGCAGAGAGAGGGGAAGGCTAGCTAGGTTGGAGATGGAAAGGGAATTTCCAGTTTATGGTGTGGGGTGTTCAGTAACTATTCGGGGTTGCCAAAGGACTAGAGAATGTAGGAAGAATTTTTTGAAACCTAATCAGAGGATCCCTTTTATGTGATTTGAAGGAGGTAGGTAGACATTAGACTGATTTGGAGATTTTTTGTTTGCGTCTTTTTGTTCTTTGGGTTTTTTGTTTGTTTGTTTTGCTTTGTTCTGTTTGGGCTGCACTGCATGGCATGCGTGGTCTTAGCTCCCTGGCCGCGGTCAAATCCATGCTGCCGTGGAGGCACTGAGTCTTAACCACTGGACCACTAGGCAAGTCCTCAGAATTAATTTTTTAATTATATTTGTTGGCTGTACACTTTTCTTTGAATATAATTCTCTGTGTAAATTGTGCTACCTGGGGCTCCCAGATTTATTTGGGTTACAAAGGAATGTAATTGACTAAAAACAGATGAGTTATAACCTTAATCACTGTAGTTAAATGTATATATAGTAAAGATCCTTTCCCTTTTTATTATACAAGTCAAGGGAAAATAGTGCTATGTTTTTAAACCTTAATTCCACTATTAGTTTACAAAACCATATTTGCCAAATTGAACTATTAGATTTAATCAGCCTTGGGAAACCTGGAAGAGGTTAGGCAGCCATTTTTCACAGCATGTGAACTATCCTTTAGGATATAAAGGAACCTTCAATAATGCATATTTCCTTTGGTGTTTGTACGTTGCCTAAAATGAATTTAACTTTTTTAAAATTAATAAGACAATGTTAATTATATAAGCCAGAAGACAGTTTTTTAACAGCAGCTAATTGTCTTCCGACATGATAAGGTTAAGACAGGAGGTCTAAACTTGAGTATCACAATCATCTACACAGTTTATTTCAAATGTAAGGTCTGGGATTCAGTACTGCTATGAAGATTCTGAGTCATAAGGCCTAATACTGAATCTAGTAACATGATCAAGTGATCCTCAAGCAGAAGACTAAAAAAATCTCAGTGTTTGAAAAACACTGAGTTAAACCTTAATTTTAAATATTTGGAGAAAGTTTGGGTTGCCAAAGCCATATATTTTTCAGAAATTTTTGCTTACATAATATCCTAAATTATTATTAATTGCAAGTCAGTTTTGAATTCACATACATAATTTCAGAACCACAAAAAATTTCCATGCAAACATTAGTCCGCCCATTCTTAAACTTGGCTGTGCATTTTTAAATTTCAGAAGCCAATTTCCATGTGAACTGTTTTTATAGCACATTTTTATTATGGTAAATTATTGGCAAAGCGTTGAATAATAAAACAGGTTATGGAAAAAAAGTAGTTATTTTACATTAGAAAAGTTGAGGCTCATTTTCCTTTTCAACATTTTCTCATCGGTTTTGTCCACGTGCATTAGGCAACTGGAATTCAAAAATTTAGATCTCAAAGCACTGGATAAACTTTTTCTTTGGAAAAGTATCACATAGGTTGCTCTTTTATTAATGGATCCAAATGTTTGGTCATGTTTCAACTGGAAAAACATGAATACCAAAGTCTGAGCACCTCCCAGACTGGAATCTGGTCCTCTTTACTGTTGTATCTCAGCACCTAGAATAATTCTGACAAGTGGAATGATTCTAAATATATTTGTAAGAAAGTAAACAATATTTCCTACAGTCCATTGAGTAGCAAAGAGTCAGACGCAGCTGAGTGACTGAGCACACACACACACAAACTATATTTATACATTTTTGTAGATCAAGGTCAGAGGTTGTGTAGTTTGAGAGTCATGTAGATTCACTCTCCTGTGTGCAAGTGATGCCTATCAGTGGTTTGTGAGCAGAAGATGTCAAATCATGTCAGAGGTTGTGTAATGTTTATAGTCACCAGAGTAGTTCAGCGTAGATTTTATTCACTTGTCTTTTTGTTTTCATTGCTCAGGTAAACTGGAGCAGGTTGATAATAATTTGAAGTCTTTGTCAAAAGCATCATAGTAAACTCTCAGCAATGTAACAGTCAAATCTATGAATGAATTTGCCCCTATGTGAATTATTCACAGAGGATATATGAGCCCTCACTTCTGTTGAGTTAGTCTACATATAACCTCTGCAGTGTTTTAGAACATTTCTTTCTCTCCCTCCTGGGGTCAGACATTGCATAAAACCATGGAAGCCAAAACACATCATTACCTGCCAATATGCTCCTTAAGGGAGATGTGAGTCAGGCCATGGATGAGCTTAGAAAGAGATAAGGTGAGCTCCAGATGTGAATCAGTCAGAACCATCCAGCATCTCTCCCGAGCACGGAATCAGTAACAGGAAAGACTTTGGCAAGGGATAAAACAAGATGGGAAGCTGGGGAATTTTCCAAATCAGATATTCAGAATGTGTTTTTATCATTTGAATGGAAATAGTGTAAACTCCCAGCACATCAAACACCTGGATTAAATTAGAGTACAGAAATATAGGGCCAAACAGAATATAAATTATTTGTAATTTACCATTCTTGCATTACCTTTGTCAATGCCCCCTCTATTAGCATAAATAATTCAAACTTTCAAAAATTTTTTGTGCCCAGTTAATCAGATTGTAAAAGAACTCACTACATCTTGCAATGTTTAAAAGTTGGGCTATGCTTGAAAATTTTTACTTTGTATTACTATGTATCTAGACAAGCTGGATGTACATTTGAAATAACATTGTTGGATTCCAGTTAATTAACCTACCATATTTATCAGTAATCATGTTAGTTTGGTGAAATGCCTGATATAATTCTAATCACAGACTTGATCAAATGATCACATTTGTACTTCCTGTGAAGGTCTGATATTTACAAAAAATTTATTTTTCTCTTTAAAAAATATTTTTTGGAACTTCATAAAATTCTGCTATTAAATATACATTAATAACTCTCAGCTGCGATCCAAACATATGAAAATGATAGATAAAATGAAGTAAGAGAAAGATGAAAATTACAGCTATGTTGAAAACAAGGCAGTCATCTCTGTGGGGAATCATCTCTGTTGAGAAGTCATCTCTATGCACAGAGAAGTCAGTGGGGCAGAGAGCAGTTGTGCTGGGCTGTGTGTCTCAAAACAGGCAGAAGCAACCAGGAACTCGGTACCCGCAGGATAAGGGGACTGAGTATATATGTATGTGGGGCTAAAGCCTGTCTCTCTGCTTGAAAACAGAGCCAGTGTAGGCTTTTCATGCTGAAGAAAGGAAGCTAAAAAGAGCTGCAGTTGAATATTTTCTGAGATTACTGCGTATATAAAATGCCCTGCCTAATATGCACTAACATGTATTCTCCCAGAATTCATGTTGAAGACCTAACCCCCAGGACCTTAGAATATGTTTGGAGATAGAAAATTTTTTAAGACATAATTAAAGTTAAAGGAGATCATTGGTGACTGCCCTATCCAACATGATTGTTGTCTTTATAAGAAGAGATTAGGACACAGACAATCACAAAGAGAAGGCATCATGTGAAGACATTTGGAGGAGATGACCATCTACCAGTCAAGGGGAGGTCTTCAGAAACCCAGTCCTGCTGACACCTTGATCTTGTGCTGTCCGCCTCCAAAACTCTAAGGAAATGAGGTTTCTGTTGTCTAAGTCACCTCGTTCTCTGTTACGGCAGCCCCAGCAAGTTAGTGGAATGCCCATGGAGACAGAGTGACACCAACCCAGCCTCACAGGCTCCACGTGAAGCTGCCCCGCCGCCAGCCACTGAGTGTGTCCTGGCCCTAATACTACATCGCTGGGGGAAGTGGCTTCCTGGGAACCTGGTTGGGTTCAATCACAAAATCGCTGTACAGGGATGGGTATATCCAGAGAGAACTGGGGAGATGAACCTCTCTTTCAAGATGAGCCTGAACACCAAAGCTGCAAACACAGAGCAAAAAATAATATCAAAAAAGGCAGCCAATCAAATCACCAGTTGGAAGATGGATTTACTCAATACCAAATTAAAATAATAATCTGAAAATAATTTTAAATAGAGGTATTTTGGAAATTCCAAAGAGATAAAGGAACACTCTCCATAAAAATAAAAAGATTAAAAACCAAGAAATTATGTAAAAGAACAAAAGGACACCAAAAACCAAAAATTCCTTGAGATGAAAATTACAGTTATTAAAAGGATAAATTCGATAGATTGGTTGTAATCTAGACTAGACAGTTAAAAAAAAGTAGTGAATTAGAGAATAATGGTGAGGAATTCACCCTAAATGTGGCAAAGCAAGAGAAAGGGCAGTCAATCTCTACGGAGCATAAATTGAGAACCTAAACAATCATCTGATGGAAATTCCACAGAATAAGGGAGATCATCATAGAGAAGTAGCATTCAAAGATGGAAAAACTGAACATTTTCTTTAATTAAATGGAAGTCCATTCAAAGCATTAGTTTTAAAAAGTAGAAATGATGAAATTTTCTTCCCAAGGACAAAATGCAAGATGCATGCTCCATCACTGTGGACTTAATAAGGAAGTTAAAATCTGTAAGAAAGTACAGACTTGGGAAGTATGCATGCGTTTATGCTCAGTAGCTTCAGTCCTGTCCAACTCTTTGAGACCCCATGGACTCTAGACTGTCAGGCTCCTCTGTGCATGGGGATTCTTCAGGCAAGAATACTGGAGTGGGTTGCCATGCCCTCCTCCAAGAGATCTCCCCAACCCAGGGATCGAACCTGCGTCTCCTGAATTGCAGGCAGATTCTTTACCAACTGAACCACCTGGAAACCCTTGCGAAGTATACCAACATCAAACAATCGTACCTTGATAGGTGGGACATTCCTTTTAAGACAATGGATACACTCACCCCGTCAGTCGTCCCGGGTAATGGTAAATCCTAGGGCAGAAAATAAGGCAGGCCTTAGTGCTGCTGGAGAACTTCCTGTGTTGGGATAGAGATTCCAAGGAAAAGAGACTCTACAGTACTAGTGATGGCTGCTGCAAGGAGCTGTTTCGTGAATTAAACCTTCATCTTCAAGAGGGTACATCTAAGGTTCAGCCCCACTGGTATCTTGACCTTGAGTGGTCCTGTGCTCACACCCTAAGAGCCAAGAGCACATCAGGAACAGGCCCAACAGGTGTCTGATGCTAAAAGCTCTCGAGTGCCTTGTAAAATTCATTTGCCTGAACTGAAGTGGCTGCTCAGTAGAACTGTTACCCCCAAGTCCTGGCGTTTTCTGCCTAAAAGGAGTATGGTACACATCTTTAATCCTGAAGTCACCATCTAAGTCTTGGTGAACTGGTGAAGATGGGCCTTCACGATCATGGAGACCCAGAAACACCGGATGCATTCATTTGCTAAGGCTACCATAACCAAGAACCCCAGACAGGTGGCTTAAACGACAGAGGTTTATTTCCTCACCGTTCTTGTAGCTAGAAGTCCCAGATCGACATGCTAGCTGGTCGGGTCTGCCCTGAGGCCTCTCCCCTTGACTTTTAGATATCCGTCTGCACCCTTTGTCTTCATGTGGTCATCCACTGTGTACATCCATGTCTGTGTCCCCATATCCCCTTCTTAGATGGATACAGGTCATATTGGCTTAGAACCCACACGTATGACATCATTTTACCTTAATTACCTCTTCACTGGTCCTTTCTCCAAACACAAGCACATTCTGAGCTGCTGGGGTTAGGGCTTCCGTGTATGGGTTTGGTGGGGGTTGGCACCCTATCCAGCCTACAACATGAGGTTTTTATGCAAATATAAGAACAATCCAAGAACAGGTTCTCGCAGTGCCGACAGACTTTTCTAGTAGTAACAGCGGCAAGCAGGTGAGAGTGGGGAAGGGGCTGTCTAAAATATAGCGGCCACAGGGATCTGGCCCAAGAGTACATCAGAGCTCCTTCGGAGGAGCCCTGGCTCAGAAACTTGCTTAAGCTGCTCCATAGAAAAATCTGGAAGGAGAGTTACTAACGGACTTCTGAATTTCCACTTTGAATAAATAGAGGCTCAAATTGAACACCAAAGAAAATGTGACTTTTTTTTTTAACCCCAGAGTGGAGAATTGAGGCATGCCAATCATGATCTCAGAATATGAATGCAACTTTTATTGCTAAAGGAGAAGAGACGTGAGAGGTAGAGAAGCTGAGAGGGCAACTGAGAAGAATGGGTTTCCAGAGATGTAGCCTTCCTACTCGGAGAAGGCAGTGGCACCCCACTCCAGTACTCTTGCCTGGAAAATCCCATGGACGGAGGAACCTGGTGGGCTGCAGTCCATGCAGTCGTGAAGAGTCGGACACAACTGAGTGACTTCACTTTCACTTTTCACTTTCATGCATTGGAGAAGGAAATGGCAACCCACTCCAGTGTTCTTGCCTGGAGAATCCCAGAGACGGGGGAGCCTGGTGGGCTGCCATCGATGGGGTCACACAGAGTCGGACACGACTGGAGCGACTTAGCAGCAGCAGCAGCAGCAGTCTTCCTACTTACTGTACGGGGCTTAGCGGACCTGCGCTGCAGACTCTGCTTGGGTCTGAGAGTAACCTACTAAATTAGGTATGCGAGAGGAATGTTAAAAACAAGTATTTGTTTCAGCTCAATTCCTATATCGTATTTTCAAAATTCCATACAAATTTTAAGACTCTAAAAATAAATAAAAGCAAAAGGAACACAGAACAGTTCTATGTAGGCCTTAATTCTTAGATAAACTTAACCACAAGGAGACTGCCTTTGCACACAAAGCTGCTCCCCTGATAACTAATCGGTACCTTTAAGGCAAACGTACAGATGCAGCCAATGGAAAAGAGGCTCAAATATTTATTCATTTGTTCATTCAGGAAATACCAATGAACACACACTAGCAAATGAGAGAGATAAGGGCCCTTCTCTCACTGTATTTCTATTTGTGCCAAATCAGAATAATACAAGGAGGGTAAAACCCTTTGTAAACAGAGGACTCTCCACAAAATCACGGGCAGAGTGAAAGAAACTATGAACGATTGTCTAGGACCCTGGGTCCAATAACACATGACTTTTACTATCATAAATTTAAAGAGGAACAGAAGAGAACCAAGAAGGAAAGAGCCCTTTGGAGAAGGCCACCCTAAGAGAAGCTGTGACTTTTAGTCCAGGTTGGGAAGAATCAGGGGACTAGAGGAATCAAAACTTCCATTCTGTCTGTGCTCTCCCTGGGTCTTCTGCAGGGGCGCCCCATCGACCAGATCCAAGCCCCCGGCAGAAGACGAGGGGAGTGACTCAGGGATCCCAGGCAGATCGGCCTCCGGGGCTGCGAGCGGGGTGAAGTCAAGTGGAGACTTGATCTGGACGGGGTAATAGAAGGCGTCTGGCCTGGCGCCCCTATCTGTACATTCCATCTGCTTGACACCAGGGCACAGAGGAGCTCACTCCCTTTTACACACACCACGTTGGACCCAGCCTCAATAAATGGCCTTTCCAAATATTTGATGTTTTACAGTCATGGCAAGGAACACACTCAAGGAATTTAGACACTCGTAAATGAGATCAACACTTACAAATCGAAAAGCATTTGCGAACACACTCCCAAAAGGTCACTATGAAAGGCTGGGGCTTCTTTCTGGCAAGGCTTGGTGATAACAGCTTTGTCAGGGGTTGCTGCCACAGCCTGTGCCTGGGGAAGAAGCCTTCGAAAACCTCCATACTGGGTTGAAATGTTAGGCTCCGGCTAGAAAAGAAATCTTTTAGAAAGTCTCAAGGCCAGGAAAATGAATCAACATACGTCCTGTGTCATTTCTCCAGACTTCTAAAGAAAGCATGCCACAGTCAACATGCCCCTCAACACCACTTTTCTCTCTATTGTCCCAACACTATGTCCTTGTTTTGAACCGATAACGGATACATTTTTAGAGTATCCATCCTTTCCGCCATATATTTTAAGTATATCGAATATCCTGTTATCCAGGAGTCTCACAGTAGTTTACAGACATTAATTCTCCAACCAGATATGTGAAGTTAAAGCATAATGACCCCTTTCCTTCCACTTGTTTAAATACAGGAAGCACAGAAACAATAAGAAACCACACCTCTGGTCTTAAAGCAAGTGTGTTGCAAAATGAGACTGAACTTGCCTCATCGTTAGCAGTTTTTCAGTTCTTATACCATTGGACAGAATATATTAGTCTGTCTTCTAAGGAAACTAATGACTGCAGGGCACGTGACATGTTTCAGGTACTGTGCTTTAAAATCACTGATTCTTCAAATCTCACATTCAGGGCCCTCACGTTTATAGCTCAGTCGCTCAGTCGTGTCTGACTCCTTTTGACCCCATGGACTGCAGCAAGCCAGGCCTCCCTGTCCATCACCAATTCCCAGAGTTCACTCCAACTCATGCCTGTCCAGTCGGTGACACCATCCAGCCATCTCATCCTCTGTCGTCCCCTTCTCCTGCCCTCAATCTTTCCCAGAATCAGGGTCTTTTCCAATGAGTCAGCTCTTCGCATCAGGTGACCAAGTATTGGAGCTTCAGTGTCAGTCCTTCCAATGAATATTCAGGACTGATTTCCTTTAGGGTGGACTGGTTAGATCTCCTTGCAGTCCAAGGGACTCTCAGGAGTCTTCTCCAACACCACAGTTCAAAAGCATCAATTCTTCAGTGCTCAGCTTTTGTCACAGTCCAACTCTCACATCCATTCATGACCACTGGAAAAACCATAGCCTTGACTAGACAGACCTTTGTTGGCAAAGTAATGTCTCTGCTTTTTAATATGCTGTCCAGGTTGGTCATAAGTTTCCTTCCAAGGATCAAGCGTCTTTTAATTTCTTGATTGCATCTGGTCACATTCATATGGGGGCTTTAAAAGCAATCCTGATGCCCAGGCTGTCATTGTTCCATTGCTGAGCTGTGTCCTGCTCTTTGTTTCCTCATGGATCGCAGTATGCCAGGATCCCCTACCCTTCACCATCTCCCAGAGTTTTCTCAGATTCCAATTGTCCGTTGAGTCTGTGAGGCCATCCAACCATCTCATCCTCTGTCATCCCCTTCTCTTCCTGCCCTCAATCTTTCCCAGCAACAGAGTCTTCTCCAATGAGTTGGCTCTTCACATCAGGTGGCCAAAATATTGGAGCTTCAGCTTGAGCATCAGTCCTTCTAATGAATGTTCAGGTTGATTTCCTTTAGGATGGACTAGTTTGATCTCCTTAAGGGACTCTCCAGAGTTTAATCTAGCACCACAATTTGAAAGCATCAATTCTTCAGCACTCAGACTTCTTTATGGTCCAGCTCTCACATTCATACATGACTACTGGAAAAACCATAGCTTTCACTATACCGACCTTTGTACTGAATGCTACTTAAGTCAGAAATTTTGGGGTGGGGCCTAGATACCAGTATATTTTTTAACTTCCCAGATGATTCCAGTGGGCGGTCACATTTAAGAACCAGTGCTTGAAAACCCTTCCCACTTAAAATATGCTATGCAGCCAACAGCCTCAACGCTACCTGTGAGCTTCCCGGACATGCAGAATTTCAGATGCTGCTCCAGGCCTACACAGGGTTCATTCTGGCAAGCTACCAAGTGGCTAAACAGCACACTGAAGGTGGGAAAAATTGCTGCTTTAAAGAGTTACACAGTGTCATGATGTCAGTGTCACTGTCCTCATTTTATAAATGAAGAAGCATGTTCAGAAAAGTCAGGTAATGTGCAGATTCTAAGCACTGATTGACTTTTACTGTTTGTAATGTGTTTTTGGATGGCTCCAGTTTAACACTGGAGGAAGAGTTTTTTTTCTTTTTTTTTAAGAAAAGCTGATGAAAGCTTTGAAATCTCACCCAAGAATTAATGCCAAAGAAAAGAACTATGTGCACTTTGAACAGTTCATTGCCCGCTGTGCCAGCGTGCAGGTCCAGGGGCCACAGGTGGTGAGCACTACCGCCCCCTTCCTTCCCCCCTCCCACTATGCCGTGATCGATATGATGTGAGCATGTAATTTCTTCTCAATATAAAAGTTGATCTATAAAAAAATAAACTTTATCTCAAGTGAATACACATACACACACCCTAAGCATGTCCCCTGCTGCTGCTGCTGCTGCTGCTGCTGCTAAGTCGCTTCAGTCGTGTCCGACTCTGTGTGACCCCATAGACGGCAGCCCACCAGGCTCCCCTGTCCCTGGGATTCTCCAGACAAGAACACTGGAGTGGGTTGCCATTTCCTTCTCCAATGCATGAAAGTGAAAAGTGAAAAGTGAAAGTGAAGTCGCTCAGTCGTGTCCGACTCTTAGCGACCCCAGGGACTGCAGCCCACCAGGCTCCTCCGTCCATGGGATTTTCCAGGCAAGAGTACTGGAGTGGGGTGCCATTGCCTTCTCCAAAGCATGTCCCCTAAATAGCCCAAATGCTCTGGGAATTTTACAACCAAAAGCCCTCTCCCAAGGCACATTGACAACAGGTAAGATTGCACGTGAGCACTTCTGCACGCCCGTTAGCAACTGAACCTGATTGTTCAGCAGCTGATACTGATTTGGAATTCTTTCACTATATTTCCTTATTCCTTTTCCATGGTTCTTTTCTAGGTGGGGTTGCTGCTGCTGTTTACTATGTATATAGTTTTAAAACTAAAAAGGACATACTTTGAGAGAACTCTGGAGAGAGACATAAAAGTTACTTCTTTATATATCGTTTCACAGCTGAATTTATTTAAACTGATGGTGGGTGATTATTAGGTGTGGAAAAATCTAAGATTAAAAAAAGATTTAACTTGCTGGCGGCTCTCCTTGAGTTTCTTACGTCTCTTTCTAATCTTTAGGTATCTTGGCTAAATTTGTAAACATCTGATTTGCAGATATTTGTGAATTAGAATGCCAAGGAATATTGTTGTTAAGTGGAGAAAGATGCCTTTCCTGGGTCAGAAACCCTCTTAAAAGAAGTACATACACACATTCCACTAGCTGATTTCATCACTGAAGCAAGATGCCCTTGATGGAACATTTGATAGAATAACCCATTTTCAGAATAAACACGAGGGAAATGTTAAGGCAAGAGATTTTAAATATATAAAATAGAGAGAAAGTAATGGTTGCATTCAGAAAAACCACCAACGTATATATGAAATAATCACACATCATGTGAATACTTGAGAGCATTAATTTGCCAGTCTGCAAGTCCAACGTGGCTTTCCTTAAACGTGATCACACAGCATCAGGACCAGTGGCTACCTTTGAAACACAAATGACATCCGATGTCCAGCTCTTAGAGGCAAAACACAGACAAAAGCTTTAGACAGTCATGAATTACATCATAAAAAATAAACATAGGGATCTTCAATTATATGTAAAATAGTACAGAGAAAAGAAAAAGAAGCTGTCCAATAATTTTATCCCTGTAAAAAAATGCTATTCTTAAAAGCATGTAATTAATGAACTTGCTTCTTTAGTAAGCCTGGAAAAGACAGTGCATTCTCCTTATTATTCTGGCTTGGCAAGATTATATTAACTCTTCGAGGCCACAAAGTACAACGGAACAAGTATATGAAATTTACTCATGTTTATTTCATATACAACACCTCAATGCCTGAATGTGGCGCTGGAAATAAGTAAAAATCAGGCTTGTGTTCATCTAAGTGAATTTTCATATTTAAGGACCACAGAGACAGACTAATGAGGCAATATTTATCAAGCAGGACTTCCAAGGAGAACTCCAAAGTAAAGCTTTAATAAAAATTATATATCTATAAAATTCAGTATATATATGATATGATATATATATATATAATTCTATATATATATATAGAGAGAGAGAGAGAGAAATGATAGATTTCTTAACTCATTCAGTGGCAAAGTTCACTAAGATATTCAGTGCTGTGGCCACATACTTTTATAACATGGATTCATATTTACTTCCACGTTCCTAGAATTCCCCTGGAGAAGGAAATGGCAGCCCACTCCAGTACTCTTGCCTGGGAAATCCCATGGACAGAGGAGCCTGGTGGCTCCGGTCCATGGGGTCGCGAGAGTTGGACACGACTGAGCGGCTAAACAACAACCCCGATGACCTAGAATTCTCTCTTCATACATCTACTGAGTATTAATTAGTTATACTGCTGTGATGTATTTTTCCAATTTCTCCATGTCTGAGCTGTTCTCCACTGTCATTTTTTAATCTCCTGTGTTGTTGTCATTGTTCAGTCAAATGACTCTCTGTACCTCCACTGAACTCCAGCACGCCAGGCTTCCCTGTCCTTCACCATCTCCTGGAGCTTGCTCAAACTCATGTCTGTTGAGTCAGTGATGCCATCCAACCGTCTCATCCTCTGTCATCCCCTTCTCATGCCCTCAACTTTTCTCAACATCAGGGTCTTTTCCAATAAGTCGGCTCTTAATCATACTGCCTTGATATATTTTTCCAGTTTCTCCACGCCTGAGCTGTTCTTCAGCATCATTTTTTAATCTCATTTACTCTTTGCCAAATGCCAGTGCTTCTGTGAGCCCAGCAGATGGTCTTACAAGTCCTGCTCAGGTTGATGACAAAGACTAAGGGTCAGTGGCACTGAAAGTTGTTGGAAAATATTTTCACCATCTGTCCTAAAGTCTCTAGTTAGTACACATTTCTTCTTTAATAATGAGAGCAGATGTGTCACGAGAGGCTGTATGTGTAACTGAGACCACACCATTCACTCCATAGATGATAGTTTCCTATTGTCATGGTGTCAACGTGTGCATCACGTTCTTTTGCATGCATATTTAGAGCATACAGAGTCTGTGTTCAGTATAACAGACAATTTGCATCACTAGTTGCAACCCCGAGTAGAATAGTTAGAACTGAATTAATTTGCACCACTATTGATGGAGTGGGGCTTAGATCTACCTATTAGTGTTCTTATAAATCTCATTAATGGTGTAATAGAGGTCACTTTAGCCATGTGCCCTCATGTAATTCTGCCACCACAGCAAGTAGAAAGCAGTAACGTGTCTTGAGACCATTTTCCCTTAAAATAGTGTCTCTGTGACTTGCCAGATATTTATTACAACACTGTTTTATGTCTTTATCTTTCTTAATGCAGAATTGGCAGTGCTATTGACTTCAGAAGAGAATTATTATGTAGACAGAATTCCTGAATAGTGAAGAAAGAACATATTTACTCATTCTTACTAAGGTGAGTGGCGTATTTGTAAAGACTTAACAGAATAAATACATGCTGACTTGAAGATGATGATATTCAGTAGAATTAGATAAACATTAGCATCAAGTTTATGGTTACAGTTGTATTTTTGGATGACTCTCTGAGCTGTTGCTAGTTTGGAGGAGCATATATTTTGAAAGAGTGAATGGAAGCAGAAGGTTGAAGACATGAACTATAAATCTGAACCCATACTTAATCCTAAGTTGTACCACATTGTCCTCTCAGATCAAATATTTGAGTGATGACAGACCTGATCTCAACAAATAGGCAGCAAAGTGAAGTGGGAAAAGTCTGAGTAGGACTAGATTCTTGCCCTGCCTCTGCCACTATCTTTCTAGGAAACTTGGTGTGTGGGGAATTCTATCTTTGTAGTGTAAAACCATACTTAGAGGATAGGACAGTCTCTTCAGTCTTTCCAGCTTTGTCCTTCAAACATCAGTTCAGTTCAGCTCAGTGGCTCAGTCGTG
Source organism: Bos indicus (assembly GCF_029378745.1). Taxonomy (NCBI): domain Eukaryota; kingdom Metazoa; phylum Chordata; class Mammalia; order Artiodactyla; family Bovidae; genus Bos; species Bos indicus. The sequence goes on from NC_091766.1 coordinate 106,125,222, forward strand.
GGACCCCATGGACTGCAGCACGCTAGGCCTCCCTGTCCATCACCAACTCCTGGAGTTTACTCAAACTCATGTCCATCAAGTCAGTGATATCATCCAACCATCTCATCCTCTGTCATTCCCTTCTCCTCCCACCTTCAATCTTTCCCAGCATCAGGGTCTTTTCCAATGAGTCAGCTCTTCACATCAGGTGGCCAAAGTATTGGAGCTTCAGCTTTAGCATCAGTCCTTCCAATGAATACCCAGGACTGATCTCCTTTAGGATGGACTGGTTGGATCTTCTTGCAGTCCAAGGGACTCTTGAGTCTTCTCCAACACCACAGTTCAAAAGCATCAATTCTTCAGCACTCAGCTTTCTTTATAGTCCAACTCTCACATCCATACATGACCACTGGAAAAACCATAGCCTTGACTAGACAGACTTTTGTTGGCAAAGTAATGTCTCTGCTTTTGAATATGCTATCTAGGTTGGTCATAACTTTCCTTCCAAGGAGTAAGCGTCTTTTAATTTCATGGCTGCAGTCACCATCTGCAGTGATTTTGGAGCCCCCCAAAATAAAGTCTGCCACTGTTCCCACTGTTTCCCCATCTATTTCCCATGAAGTGATGGGACCGGATGCCATGATCTTCATTTTCTGAATGTTGAGCTTTAAGCCAACTTTTTCACTCTCCACTTTCACTTTCATCAAGAGGCTTTTGAGTTCCTCTTCACTTTCTGCCATAAGGTTGGTGTCATCTGCATATCTGAGGTTATTGATATTTCTCCCAGCAGTCTTGATTCCAGCTTGTGCTTCATCCAGCCTAGCATTTCTCATGATGTACTCTGCATATAAGTTAAATAAGCACAGTTACAATGTATAGCCTTGACATCAGCAGCTCTATAAGAGATAAGAATTGGGCATCAGCCATCTGTCACCCTTCTCATGTGGTTATTCGTGTGTTATTTTAAAACTCACATGAGGCAAGATTTATGAGAATTTGTAGAAATGTAGAAAGTATTAAAGCAAAACAGTGGGAGATGAAGGTAGAGGTTACATTCCACAGTTCATCATCTCTAACCCATCAACTTTAAGTTTTTGTATCTTGTCCCTTCTAATCCGAGTCTGTTTTACTATCTATCCTTCATTTATTGACTCACACTCAGAGTCACAACCTCAACCCAAAGGAAGGCACCTTTTTAATATTACAAAATTCCGAGGACAGCACAGGACTTTTGTAATTTCTCAACCTGTTGGTTGAGAAAATATACTTAACCAACATTTAACAAACATTCTTTGAGTACTCAGGGACTTAATGGACTGGAAAACAGACAGTAGAACCTACAGTCTAGTGGGGAGAGACAAAATAATCACACACATGAAAGGAAAATACGTAATGGTAAAGGGACGCAGTGAATTAGTAACTTTTAATGGGATATGTATTTTGTTATTCATGACAGCACCTCCTCCATGCACTTTTAAAATAGTGGCATTTACATGTACAAGCATATCATTTATTCAGACTACATTTGGCATAATATTACAGGCCCCTAACAGTTAAATTTCTGCCCCAGGTTAGAAATCTTCACCTTGTCTGACGGTTGTGTCCCTATCTAGAATATGGTGGTTAAGGACAAAGCTCTTGCTTATTAATTAAATGCTTTTGCCATGTAAGTACATTAAGAGAAGTAACTTCTTGCTGTTACCTCAGACAAGCCCCAGATTTATTTCCCACTTCTGTTACCGTCACACGGCTGAATGCCAACCAGAGGAAGCGTAGAATGGGGGTGGAAGTTTGTTCTCCAAGAGACCAAGCTATCAGAATCTCCACCGTCTTGCAGCTGTTCCCTCTGGGTCGCATATCCTGACGCTGCCAGGTTAAGGCACGCAGGTCTGGAGGAAGTATCCCAGCTTTACCTCAGCCTGAAACTGTGTCACCACACAATGTAATTTTTCCACGGCATCTGTCTTCCCAACAACACTGGCCTGTATGTCTCGGGCCCAACATGGTGCCCACTCAATACATTCTTACGGAATGAACCAGTGGAATGTGAAAAAGCATGTTCTTTGCAATTCAGCATGACAAAGGGATTTTCAGTCCTTTCTACCACGACACAGCAGACTCCACAGCACTGGCAAAAAAAAAAGCATTTGGTATAGTTACCACCGAGACACATTGTAAACACAGCTTGGACACTTCCATCAGTCATCTTCGAAGTGTCCCCATGACTCCGTGGGAATGGGAGCTGACTGGTGGCTGTCCCCGGGTCCATCAGACTGGGCCTCTCTGATAAAACTCCCTCCTGTTCTTCATCCTTCAGAGGAGTGACAGAGGCTTGCGATTTCACAGCAGCATTGAGTGAGTCTGTCTCCTGCCAGTTCCAAAGGAAGAGCGACAGAAAGTTTACAAAGTGAAATATGAACACAGACTCCAAACACACATGCAAAAGAAGGAGATATTAATTGTTGCCAAGTAAACACTTCTGTTACTGGTCAAAATTCAGGAGTTTTAGAGTAAAATTTATGTTTCCAAAGGTCGTTGGGTTTTCAAAGCACTTTTGTATTAGTGATCATTTGAGCCTCAGAACAACACTGCACCTCGGAGGGGCGGGAGATTTTATCTGTATTTGAGAGGTGAGGAGGGTGTCCGCAGAGATGGGCAGCTTGCCCGAGGTCACACAATGAAAAAGAGCTGGAACGAGGAAGAGCACCCAGACTCCTCAACATCTTGATTCTTATCTTCAAATGGATGAAGATCCTCTTGACCCCGGATTGTGGGTTGGACAGTTGCTTCCACGTTTGCAATTACCGTCACGCCTGGTCCTTGTCTCCAATGCATGCTACTTAAAATGACCACAGACAGCTAAATCTGAAGGGAAACAGTTAATAAAGAGGCTGCGAAAAAATGACCTCGGTTTTTCTACATGAAAATGAAGTCAAATGCAATTTCAGATAGAGCTCAGCTATCCAACGGAGAAGGCAATGGCACCCCACTCCAGTACTCTTGCCTGGAGAATCCCATGGATGGAGGAGCCTGGTAGGCTGCAGTCCATGGGGTCGCTTAGAGTCGGACACGCCTGAGTGACTTCACTTTCACTTTTCACTTTCATGCACTGGAGAAGGAAATGGCAACCCACTCCAGTGTTCTTGCCTGGAGAATCCCAGGGACGGGGGAGCCTGGTGGGCTGCCGTCTATGGGGTCGCACAGAGTCAGACACAACTGAAGCAACTTAGCAGTAGCAGCAGCAGCAGCTATCCAATCCACTCCTTTCAAGTTACAATACCAACCTACCTGTGAAATAAACAACCAACCAACCCTGATCACAGTTTTCAGGGATGATTAACATTATAATAATCTCCTTCTAAATCTAAATGTTCCCAAACTCTTATCAAACATGTAGCTGTTCTGAGAATGGCCTTAATTCCCAATATTTTTTTCACAAACACTAAAAGTTAATATCTTTTGGTACCAAAACATTTACATAAAATTTAAGAAATTTGTAAATCAGCACAATGAATAGATGGCATTCTCCCTGACCTTCCTAAAATGACACTCTGTACATTATGGAACTATAAACTACAGTGAGAACTACAAAAATTTTTATTTCTTCAGTTCTCAGGAAAAGAACTTAAAATTTATAAGTGGTTAACAGAAATTAGAATCATATTTGGTTTGCATTTAAAGCAGGCTGTTTATGCCTATTAGTTATGCAGCAGCACACTGCCATGCTTATTTGGTAAATGATTGATGGATGAGTGATCCAATGCCCTGTAGATATACACTTGTCTTTGTCCTGCCATACAACTTTCAGGAGAGAGTTAAAGAAAATTTTAAAGCATAGAGTAGAGAATTAGGCCTTTAAAGACAAAAATTTGAGTCATTAGTTCTAAATAATGAAATGATCTAGGCCTAACTTCTTGACTCACCAGGCCTTTGGATTTTTCAACAATAGACTAAAAACATGGATAAAATTTCAGGTCTTCTCTAAGGTTACTTCTAGTATTTTCTAATTCGAGATTTAAAAGCTATCAGCCAAGGAAATGTCTCACTCCCACCAGAAAATAAGTATGGAATGAAGGGTGATCGCAGACAGAGGTCTTAGCTTGCAAAGGTTAAATGTGATTGGGGGTGGGAGGTGGGGGGATTACAAATTGTAAAGACAGTAAGGATTTCCCAGAGCCTTATAGACATTGTTTTTAGCACATTATCATCTATTACAGAGTCCCATAAAAGAATTGTGGTGGAGACAGAAGTAGGCTCAACGGGACAAGAAAGGGTATTGAGGACCTCTAAAGTTTCTTCTCTGGTTTTTTTTTTTTTTTTTTTTTTCATTCTTTAAAAAAGTAGATGAAGGAAAGGGAAATGCATTATGAACTGCTTTGAAGTCCCAGAACTTAGGGAATGATCCGTGTAAGCCTGGAGGAGTACAAAAGAGGAGACCTCTAGAAAAAAATGGAATTCACAGAGAAAGAACCCACATAGGGCTCTTAATTTTTGAAGAACTGGCAGCTCAAAGAAGGGTTTCAGCCAGACCCCCAAAAAGCTAGAACTGGGACCCAAATAAGAAAGGACTGTGCTCTGCCGAAGGCCACGAAAGAGCTGAAGAGGGTACCTGAGCCCTGGAGGAGAGAAAGGGAACAGTGTCAGCAGACTGCTAACAGGAGGACCCCAACTGTGAGGGGAGCACCTCTGAGCTCAGAGAATACCTAGTATACTGCCTGGAAGGAGCTGAACCTTTAACCCAACAGCACCAGGCAAGGGGACTTCATCCGCCTCAGCTATGATCCTGAGCACCCAGAATTCTCTCCCACTGTTTTTTACAACACTTGAAAGAACCAGGCAGCTATGTGCATGGGACAATTCCACGAGCAGGCTTAGCATGGGAGAAGAGGAAGCCAGGAAGGATGTGACTCCAAAATAGGATCTTTAAAGGCTAAATCCTCTGCCTTTCTCCTCCTCCTCCCACAGCCCATCCCCTGTCCTTGTTTCCTCGGGATGGTAGAGAAAATTTAGCTGATATATAGAGGCCCTCAGGCCAGCCAAGGAGCTCCTTGGTTCTGTCTCTGGGGTGGGTGTCACTCCTGCACACCAAGCTGCCCATGGAGAAACTGTAGATTCTACCCGAACACCCACGATGCACATATTAGATAAATGTCAGTCTAGGTTTTTCAAGGGATAAAAAGGTGAGCAAGACATTAGAATTACTTCCCAGAGTGGGGGACATAAAGCCATGAATAACCAAGACAAAGTAGAGTAAATGTTGAGCCACATGTGAGGCTGAAACAGAGATCAGTGTCCAGCTCACTCCCAGGGTAACTGGAAGGACAGTTTGCTTCTCTCCATCCTCTGCTTTCACCCGCTTCCAAGCTATACTCTTCTCTACTCTTGCCTGGAAATCCTAAAGATTCCCTCTTTTTGTTTTTCCTACTTCCTCCTGTCAATTCTCTTCTCACTGGGTCAGAGTGACCTTTTTAAAATCAAGTCTCAATCCCCTCCACTGCTCTCAAACTCTCCAGCTGTACTGAGCATGTAGTTCAGGGTCTTGGTTTCCAAGGCTTCACCAATCTGACCTGTTCCACTGTAGCTTCGTCTTAAATGCCTCTTTTTGGTGTGGTCTCTCTCAGCCTTGCTGGTCTGCATTCCTTTCTTCCCAAATACCTTGCTCCCATCTGCCTGGGGGCATTTACGTTTGCCGTTTCCTCTATCTGAAGTGCTCACCTCTCTTCCTTCTTGCTTAGTTAACTCTGCACCATCTGCCTTGCCTCTCCCCAGAGTCCTCTCCTGGCATATCTCCTTTCTCTGCCCCCACTGGGTCAATACCTCTTGTTGACAATTCCTGTGGCACAGAGTGCCTCCCTTCCTAGCACTAAATGCAAGTTCTGAGTCATTCCTTGACAGCTGATACCCACACACCTAGGCTCCACGAGGGCACAAACCATGTCTCTCTTCTCACCATTGGCTCCACAGCACCTGTCTCAGGCATAAAGCAGGCACTCATTGGCTACTTCTTGAATGAATTGTAGCCATTGGAGAGCCATCATCCAACCCTTCTTCAGAAGAGGGAACCGAGGCTCAGAAAGGCAAACAGACTTGCTCAAAGTCCCAACTTGCCGAACCAGAAAAAGTCCTCTTGCCCGCAGGCTCGTAATCCATAGTTCTTATCCAATTCTACCACATGACCCTGACGCTTGTTCAAGGGCCAAATAACAGCCTCCAGTTTTCTTGCTGGGACAAAAGGTGATTGAGAAGAGAGACAAAAGGAATTGTTCACTGGGTCACGTGAGTGGCTGAGCGTAAGTGAGAAACTGAGAAATGGAAGACTGAAACTCGAAAGAAAGACTGACGAGTAGGTGGTGTGGTTAACGTGTTGACGCTCGGAGGAGAGACTGATCGGGTGGACGGGCCTGGGGTGCGCACGGGTACCGGCACCGGGCGTGAGGCTACACGAAGACGCCAGACGGCCCCGGCCAGCATCTAAGGAAGCGAATTTTCCAGGGAACAAACGGGGGTACTGGAAAGCATAACAGAGTCAAAGTTTGTTCAACTTATTTTCAATCTTCTTGAGGGATGGAGAGTGGCGGCAAAGGGATGAAGTTGCAAGGTGAAAGGCAGGCAATTTGTTGATGGTTTTATATTTGAGGAACTGTATTTAATAAACAGTGAGGGTGCTGTTGAGTTTGTTTGTTTGTTTTAAGCCTCTTAAAAAAAAACAAAATGGAAGCATTGGAAGCCAAAGAAGTAGCTTTGTCTGATGAAGTGACGGGGGCTGGGGATGAGAGAGGGGCTCTGGGCTGGCGCCACGCCCTTCTGTTCACCCAGATCGTGCCTTGGCCATCATCCTCCCTTTCAACCAGTGCCAGTCCCCAGGCACAGGGGTGAATCTGGGCCAAGGTTGCAGCACGCGGCCGACGAGCCACAAACCGCAGGGCCGCCTCGGCTGAGGCAGAGAGGGCAAGTGCTCTTTTCCCTGTCCGCTGAGAGAAGCACCATGTTTTAACTTAAAACTGGAGGGTTATTCGTTTCCTTTATGACAAATCTAGACAGCATATTAAAAAGCAGAGACATTACTTTGCCAACAAAGGTCTGTCATGTCAAGGCTATGGTTTTTCCAGTGGTCATGTATGGATGTGAGAGCTGGACTGTGAAGAAAGCTGAGCGCCAAAGAATTGATGCTTTTGAACTGTGGTGTTGGAGAAGACTCTTGAGAGTCCCTTGGACTGCAAGGAGATCCATCCAGTCCATCCTAAAGGAAATCAGTCCTGAATGTTCACTGGAAGGACTGATGCTAAAACTGAAACTCCAATACTTTGGCCACCTGATGCAAAGAACTGACTCATTGGAAAAGACCCTGATGCTGGAAAGACTGAAGGCAGGAGAAGGGGACAACAGATGAGATGGTTGGATGGCATCACTTGCTCAATGGACATGAGTTTGGGTAAACTCCGGGAGTTGGTGATGGACAGGGAGGCCTGGTGTGCTGCGGTCCTTGAGGTCACAAAGAGTGGGACACGACTGAGCAACTGAACTGAACTAAACTGATTGGCTTCCTGACCAAAAGAGGAAGAGTCTCAAAGGTGGGATCCCACATAGCAGGGCGGCTTTTGAACTCCTTATCCCTCAACCTCTGTAGCCGTTTCCAGTCTTCAAGCGTTGCCAACTTCTGCATTAAGGACTGATGTCTGCAGGAACACGTGGGTTCTGGCAGCCCCGGTGCAGGTATCAGTCCTTAACGAAGAAGGGCCACGGGGCTCTGGGTGCCTGGCCCCAGACTCAGGAATAGAGGGTGCAGGCTGTGCGAGCACTGAGCCTCTCTTGTGAAAATGTCTTGTGAAAATTTAATTACACACGTGTAATTAAATTTAAAAAATTAAAAAAAAAAAAAACGCAAATCGGATTCAGGGTACTCTGGGTAATATTACTTGGAGATTTTAGTAGAGTAACAATATGTTTTTCAGTTAATGTTTAAACAGAGAAGAATCCAAGTAGCACAGTGGAAAAAGTATAGACCGGACCTCCACCTAGTTTGGAATCCTGGCTGTTAAACCTTTCTGAAGCTGTTTCCTACTTTTCCTATTGTAAGAGGAGAATCACAGCACTGGCCTTGGAGATTTGGGGGAGGATTGGAGATAATATCTGAGAACACATATATGGAGCCTGGAATGTAACAGGCATCTGTTCATTGAATGGCAGCCACCTTTACATGGAACTATGAAACAGCAAAACAAAAGACAACATTTTTCTTTGTCAGTGGCTTTTAACACTCATTAATTAGATTGTAAAACTTCAGTTTATAGAAATCTTCTCACAACAGTCAAACCAGGTTAGTCACTGACCTGTCATCCTTTATTCTGGTTCTAGATTCCAGTTATCAGCTATTTCCCCAGTACCCCTTCATTCAGCAGGGATGTTGAGGAGAGTTTCTACATATTTAAAAATGTAGGAGCCAGTCTATGGTGTGATTTTCATCACAGCAATCTTAAGGACTCCTTAAAGTTCTTGCATCACCCACCTGGACTTTGTCTTGCTCACCTGCTTATACAACAATTGCTTAAAGATCTATTGTAGGGTGATCGTATTTAGCTTCAGCCTATTTAAGTACCAACTCTTACATATTATTAGCTTTGGCTAATAGGAGTCCCCAAAACTACCTCTCCCCACTAAGTACCAGCCACCCAGCCTCAGTTTCTCAAAAGACTATTGTTCCAGCTCACTTTGTACGTTTTTAATCTTGAGCAAATAGTGGAAAATTATATAGTACTTAGAAACAATATAGTTCCATGGACAGTCTACAAATCGCAGTGAGTTTTCAATAAAGAGTTTCAGGTCCTCTGCTCGCGTCAGAGATTTAACTCATTATTCATGAGCACGTGGTGGTCATCCCTCCCTAGAACTCTCCCCACAGTCCTCCACTTTGAATTCCTTTTTCTCCCAGCTTTACTGAGATATAATGGACAAATAAAACTGTATATTTTTAAGGGGTACAAGATGATGATTTGACATATATATACATGGTAGAATGATTTCCACAGTCAAATTAATTAGTATACCCACCACCTCACATGCTTACCGTGTGTGGAAGAAGTGGTGAAAACACTTAAGACTGATTCCTTTTTAGATCTACTCTCTTAGCAGATCTCAAGTTTACGATGTAGTATTATTAACAGTAGTCGCCATGATGTACAGGAGACCTCCAGAAATTCATTCATCTTCTCAGTGAAAGTTTAGAACGCTTTTTTTTTTTTAAATCTCACTCCACATCAATCCCTAAGCCCAAACCAAGAGTGAGCTCAGCTATTACATCTGCCTCCAAGACTTTGCAGCCATTCTAACCCTCAGTGACATCTGCTTCCTATGGACACATTCTAAAGTATCTCAGGCCCACAGCATTCACCATCTGCCACTCTTGTTTGACATTAAATCATCTACTGCTTTGGGAAACGTTTTCTCTCATTACTTAACTCTACTCATCTAAATGGTCACGGCATCTCTTATCTATTCGTTAGATGAAAAAGTGAAAGCTATCCAGTTGTGCTCGACTCTTTGTGACACCATGGGCTATACAGTCTGTTCCCCATAATTCCAGCATGGTTCAGTGTGATTTAAAGAAAAATCTTTATTAATGTCTTGAATAAGAGTCAGTAAACTTCCTACCAGATATTACTTTGGTAAGTCAGTGTTTACTCTTTTGTACAAACAAACTTTACACTTATGCAGTACGGTTTTAACTAGGCAGGGTGAAAGACCCAGAACGAAGGTGCTTGGAGCCGAGTATTTAGCTTTGCCAATTCTTACTCCGACTACTCTGGCTAAAGCAAAGCTGGCTCCATATCGTCCCACCCCCTCAGCCAGGTGAGGCTTACTTTTGTGGGAGATATGCCAAGTTCCTTTCACTTGAGGTGTCTTCTCTCCGTTCTCAACCCTTGCAAATTCTTAAGTATTTTAAAGTTAAGTATATATGTCCTCCACTTATTATTCTGACTTAACAGAGGTTTTGTGTTAAAATTAGAGATATAATCTGAGACTGTACATATATATTTATACATGTATATGTATTTGTAAATGCATATCTAAATAAAATAGTATATAAGTAAAAGTGGGATCTCTCCATGTGAAAGTGAAAGTTAGTCACTCAGTCGTGTCCAACCCTTCGCAACCCCATGGACTGTAGCCTGCCAGGTTCCTCTGTCCTTGAATTCTCCAGGCAAGAATGCTGGAGTGGGTTGCCACTCCCTTCTCTCCATCTCCTTCTCTCCACGTAGACAGAGTGAAACTGGCTTAAGAATGTCTGTGGAATGAACATAGACCTGCAAGCAAAAAGGTTTTGGTCTCACAAAGAGGAGCAGAATCTGTGAAGGAGTCTCGTAAATAGATTTCCACGGGCCTAGGAACCAGAGCCAACTAGCCTCCTCTTCTTGCGTTTATGAAAAAGGGAGTTCTTTCTAGTCGTTCAAAACTCCATATCCATAAAGCATGTTAAGGAATGTCTCAACACTGTAGATAAAAGTTATTTGGAGAAAGAACACTCCCCTTAAACCACGGAATGTATGCTGATTAGATGAGGAAGGTGAAAGAGAGAAGTACACCACCTATTATTAATTATCATAAAATGACTTTGAATTTCTCCAGCCCCTTTCATCTAGGAATTTCAATTCGCTTATATGAGCTAATGAAACCTCACTTTTACTTTATCACACCTTGTAAGAGAATAAGACTGTATCACTGGAATGTCTACCATCTCCTGTAGTTTTCAGCACTTTGCAATCATTCATTTGGTGTTCAAGGCTACAAGGTATTGAGTAAGCTAGTGTAATTAATCATTTTTACAGGTAGGGAAACTGAGACAAAAACGTAATATCTTGCCAAGACCACACAGTGAGGCTGTTGCAGAGCCAGAATCAAAGCCAACGAATATTTGAATCCAGGGCTTCTGGTGGAAAAACTAAATCAGTCAGTTTTCTCCATCTCCCTTCTAAATAACCGTCTTTATACACAGGTAGTTTTAGGAGAAGGAACTTCAAAAGTTTAAAAAAATCAACTTAGAAATAGTAGAATAATGTTGAATTTTCCACATATTTCAGTTCGGAATGATTCAACAAAGTACAACTGATAACCCACAACAGGAAGATGATGAGGGTCGCATTTATTTTTCCAAAGATTCACCCCTGAGTTTCATAGTAAAGAATTGGAGAAGACAAACCACAGTACCTAGCCTGTTTTTTGTATATGTTGATGTTATTTGCTAAGGGCTCAAATTGCCTTTTCTCCCCACCCACATGTAGTCTGGGGAAGGGGATGGTAATACCTAAATATCTTAAGTCTCAGATCCTCCCTGAAGTCTCAAGTGACAGCACCACTGACAATTCTTGCAGAGCACTGAGTATGTTTAGCCCTTGAGGACCTACTCATCTGAAGTTGGTGGATTTCTGAAGAATAATTGCTTTAAATATCATATTTTAAAATTCAAATATTATACGCAAAAAAAGCAAACACTTTATCAAGCATTTGTGGTCACTTGACCTTTTCCAAACCTAGAATGTTAGCCTTATTAAATCCACAGCTCTTCTGCCTCTCTTTTTTGGGAAAGGGGGGAGGGAAAGGCCTAACCCACAGATAAGTATTTTATTTAAATTTAGAGGCAACTGGAGTATTTTGTTTTCTTGTTAACTTTCCAAGTACCTTCTGTCCCAGGCAACAGGCAAGGTGCAGATTTAAGAAGTGGTGAAACCAAAAGTGGCTTGGCTGCTCCTGTCAAAAAGTAAAAACCAACATGTCTCACAGTTGAGATAAATACACTCCAAAACTTGCACCTTGTACACAAAGCAGGGTCCGATCCGGCCAGGTCGTCAGTCCCAGTGATAGTTATGGCTGGACAAGTATAACTTCAGAGGCAAAGTGCATTGGACCAAATAGGGCCCCCTTGCCTCCATGTCCCCATATTCTGAAGCCAAATGGTGCACTTTGGCATAGCCTTAATGCTATCTATCAGATCAGATCATTCGCTCAGTCGTGTCCGATTCTTCGCGACCCATGAATCGCAGCACGCCAGGCCTCCCTGTCCATCACCAACTCCTGGAGTTCACTCAGACTCACGTCCATCGAGTCAGTGATGCCATCCAGCCATCTCATCCTCTGTCGTCCCCTTCTCCTCCTGCCCACAATCCCTCCCAGCATCAGAGTCTTTTCCAATGAGTCAACTCTTTGCATGAGGTGGCCAAAGTACTGGAGTTTCAGCTTTAGCATCATTCCTTCCAAAGAAATCCAAGGGCTGATCTCCTTCAGAATGGACTGGTTGGATCTCCTTGCAGTCCAAGGGACTCTCTATAGAAGCACGAAAATAAATAAACCATCTCCTGATGACCAATCTCAGACTTCAGGCAATGTATGAATGGGTGGCCAGGAACCCACTAAACTGCACATTCTTTGATGGAAACTTTGTACAGCTTGTACTTCCGTTAATTTGACACATTAACAGATACGATAAGACTAAAAGAAAGGAGCCTCTGATTTTCCATAGAGTGGTATATGTCCACTCTTCCTTTTTTTTCCCATTAGCCCACTCTGCAAAACACCAACAATAAGACATTCTTCTCCAGATTTTTAATTTCTGAGAATATTGTCAACTTTGTCAATGAGAAAGCTGTGATTTCCCCTCTTCAAAAAAGAAAGAAAAACAGTAGTTCCAGACAGACTGGACAAGTCCATTACAAGAAAAGTCAGAGCAAGAAAGTTGTAGAAACAGAAAATTATTCTAATTAATTAATAATTAATTACCCTTGATTTAAAAACACACATCCAGATCAAAGGGTACATGAAAAGTTCTCTTAAGGAAATATAATTTGGCAAGTGACTGCCTGGTACAAATTTGCACTGATAAAAGTTATTCATTGGATAAAGAATGGCTAAGTGGATAAGTTCAGGGGAGAAACCAGCTCTTTAAATTTCAATAGAAGGTTACAAGGCCATTGCCCATTTGGCATAGCTTTAAATCTGCCAAACTTGCTTGGGAGGGTGGGCAGCTCATTTTTTTAAATACAAGTCTTCGTTCAAAAACAAAGCTGGACCCAACTGTCCCTTACAATTACATTTCAGTGGCTCCAGCTGGATGTTTGTGTTTTTTCTGGGTGATTAATAGCGCTCACATTTCAGTGGTCGCAGTCAGCCTCCACAGTCATTAACACCCCATTAAGATGGATGAGAAGAACTTCTCACCTTTTGTTTCAATCCATTGGGCCGTGGAGGCAAGGCACTGATGCAGGAAGGGGAGATTATCTGTACAACCAAACAAGCTAATACTTCCTCTAAAAACGAGTTTTTTAAAGCCCTTATAAAGCCTTATTTTCAAAAACAGTCTTTAGACATCCTTTTAAGAACACTTAACCCAGAGTTTTCCCGTATCTTATGCATGTACTTGGCATGGTTCTTCCATAATGTTTACAAAGCTCTGTTTCTCCCCTACTGTTTGTTTGCTCTAAGCCTATAATTATGACAGGGAGACTTCTTTTTCTAAGGAAAATTAGTAGTAACATGAATATCGAGTTACCTTTGAGGAAAAAAATACATGCGTAGAAGTTCATGCATGACAGTCTAAACACTGGCTCCATCTCTCCCCAATGGTAGTGGAAATGCCATGTTTTGGAAAATTCAACAAGATAATTGTTTCTATTTAAAGGAAAATGAGGAATCCAAAACTTGAGAGCAGGATGATACCTAAAACTATTTAAGCATCGATGTGTCCAATGACGCTTGGTAATTTTAATCTCTCGTCAAAAAGCCTTCCTTCAAGAGGCTTCTGTGTGATGACAGTGGTAAATTTTGTAGAAAAACTACTTTGTTTACAAACTTGCAAAACACTGTACTTCATCCTTTGAGCTGAAGTTCTCACAGGCAAAGCAAAGCACACTCTCCTGATAGAGCCTACCCATCCGACGCTGAATTGCCAGGGTGGTTCTTATGGGAACACGATGGGCTCAGTCAACACATCATTATTTTTATCATTTGGCTTCGCAGTTAAGAAAATGATTTTATTGAATCCAGTTATTTATTACTATCATCTTTTTTGTTATTATCTTCCATTGAAATAGGTGACTTTCAAACCACATAGCAAAATTTTTAAAATAATGACCACGTGCTTATCTTAACTAAGTCAAGTCAAAGTGCAAAATCTACAGGCATCTCACACAACCTTCACACACACATACACACACACACCCCGATATTCTTTATTATACTTTTGTATAATGTACAGAAAGTCTTTGCCTCGCAGCAACCACTTACAGCATTCCGACAAGGTATCTACACACGATTTTTATAAAGGATGATTTCTTCCTTCTAACTCTTTGAAGATCCCAGTCATTTAAAAAATTACTAGATCCTTACTCATCTCAGCTCTAAAATTGCAACGTTAACCACTTTCTTTCTTCACCCCTATTACACGGGAAGGACGGCCCTGCTGCTCTCAGGGAGCAACCCCTCTGCTAGTATAAAATCCAACCCCTTCGTCCTACCTAGCATTCAGTGCTCTTTTACCCCACCGCCAGCTTCTTCTCCTGTGCTGGCTCCTTCTCATCAGCCTCATGCTCCAGTCTTGTTTATGCGTTGTTGTTGTTGTTTTCCTTAAACTTCTTTGGTCCCATCGTCCCTTCCAATCCTTCCAACTGTCACTCCATTGCTTTGCTCCAATCCACAGGAAAATTCTTTTCAGAAGAAATGCTCACACTCTTGACTCCCATTTATTTAACCAGCCATCTGTCTTCCACATCCACCACTGCACTGATATCGTTGTCCCACCACCTCCAACAAGCTCCGCGTTGTCCATTCTGTGACCACTCTTCGACTTCATCTTCGTCAGGCTGTCAGTAGCATTTACTATGGATGTCTGTTTCCCTGGTCCTGAAACGTACTTCCTGCTCTCTGCTCGGATGACTTACTTCCGACCTCCATGGCCAGTCCTGCTCAGACTCCTTTCTTGGTTCCTTGGCATCTAGTTGATCTTGGTATTTCAAACACACAAGAGCTGGGTCCTGTGTTTTACCATCTTCTGATGGGAGCAATAGATACTAAAATAGGAGGTGATCCAGGGAAGTCATCCAGGAGGAGTGGTCTGTTCTGCTGGTTCTCCTTCTCTTCTTTGCCTGCGGGGCCAGCCAAGGAGGTCAGGACTTGGCTTAGTGGGGCAGGAAGAAAGCTTGTACCGTGTGGTATCTAGAGAATGGAAGTGATCGATGGTGCTAAATGTAACCACAAGTGAAGTGCCATGAGGAACAAAATGCGTCCACTGGATTTTTTGACATGAAGGTTTGTAATGACCTTAGAACCCGTGCATTGGATATGGAGACAGAAGCCAGACAAGAGTGCATTGAGCTGTGGGTAGTAAAAAAGCAGAAATAGGGAGAAAGATGCCCACTGGACAACTAGGTACTAATACAGTTTAAAGTTCTTCAGAATAAGTAGTGTGATTTGTGTGTGTAAGTTAGCTTTAACCAGACCCCAAGGTGAGGTCAGTGAGCACTTGGAGAATTTAGCCAGGAATCTAGATTACACAGGCATCTAGACAAGCATTTAAGACATTACCACTATCTATCCTGCTGCTGCTGCTAAGTCACTTCAGTCGTGTCCGACTCTGTGCGACCCCATAGACGTCAGCCCACCAAGCTCCCCCGTCCCTGGGATTCTCCAGGCAAGAACACTGGAGTGGGTTGCCATTTCTTTCTCCAATGTATGAAAGTGAAAAAGTGAAAGTGAAGTCGCTCAGTTGTGTCCGACTCTTAGCAACCCCATGGACTGCAGCCCACCAGGTTCCTCCGTCCATGGGATTTTCGAGGCAAAAGTACTGGAGTGGGGTGCCATTGCCTTCTCCGACTCTCTATCCTAGATAGTTAATTACCATAATGGATGTTAGAAATAAATTTTTGTGTGTTCAATGAGTAGTGTTCATGATATCTGGGGAACAAAAGAGATTATGTGGGTTCTGCCACCCCCACCCAAAGAAATGAAAGAATCCAGCCAACCTAATAGCCTAATATCTTTTAACTAGAGCCTGGATCTATAACTCAATTTGCTCCTTTGCCCCCACCCCCATATGTATGGAGCTCTAATGCCTAATCCAGCTAGAAGTTCCGTAGTTAATCTCAAAGTCTGCTTTAGGGTAAATCTTTGCCAAAGGACAGCAATTAAGGACTTAGTTGATTTTATGAGAACTGGTTCTATGAATTTTGTACCTACTTTCTAATAAATACTATAAGGAGCAGATTTCAAACTAAGACTTGCATTAATTGTAACTCACTACCTGGAAGGGAGGTTATAAAGAGGAGCCAAGAAGCCTTATTTGTCTCTAAGGATCAGAGCCTACATGGTTTGGTTTAGCCACTGAGTTGTACTCGACTCTTTGCAACCCCATGGATTGTAACCCTCCAGGCTCCTCTGTCCCTGGGATTTCCCAGGCAAGAATACTGGAGTGCGTTGCAATTCTCCTTCTCCAGGGGATCTTCCCAACCGAGGGATCAAACCTGGGTCTCCTGCATTATAGGCAGATTTTTTTTTTTTAACCACGGAGCCAGCAGGGAAGCCTGCAAGGCATACAGGTGTCTACCAAATAACCTGACCATTGTTGAAATGCCGATTTGACTTGAGGTCACTGGGGAAGAACAACTTTTTAGAGAAGTGTAACTATGAAAGGAAGGAGAAAAGCAAGGAGAGTGAACTACAATCAAGAAAAAATAATTTGTTTAATGTTTGTTTACTTATGTTTTGAGATACCAACATGTAAATGCTGATGAAAGGATCCAGACAAGGTGAAAGATTTAAGATAAGGAATAAAAAGAGAACAGTAGCCAGGAAGCAGAGGAAAAAAGAGACCTAAAGCAAAGAGAAGGGAAGCTTTAGAAATAACAGGCTCCCTTATCCTGGTGGTTCAGCAGTGAAGAGTCTGCCTGCCAATGCAGGAGACCTGAGAGATCCGGGTTGGATCCCTGGGTCTGGAAGATCCCCTGGAGAAGGGAATGGCAACCCAGTCCAGTATTCTTACCTGAAGAATTCCAAGGGCAGAGGAGCCTGGTGGGTTACAGTCCGTGGGGTCGCAAAAGAGTCAGACATGGCTTACCAACTAAAAAAATATTCTACACAGAGGGAAGGAAATGAGGGGTGGGCAGTATTAAATGGCTTTGCAGGTTTTGTAGCAAAGATTTAAAAGAGACCTTACATAGTTCCCCTAGAGATGAAATGCAAGGTGAAGTCATTCGTTGCAGATGAGTGGGGTGGTAGATAATTCACAGATTTTTAAGTTGTCCAAAGGTAGAATTGATCAATGGAATCTCAGTTTAATGTTTAGAGTTTCTGATGTTGGTTATTCTGAAGATAACAGTCCTGTGCTTGTATAAGAAAATAAAGAGGGGACATCTGTGAATTCACAGTGAAAACTTGTTTTAGTTTTTCGTAGTTTCCTTGTTCCAGTGCTTAAAATGGAGACTGTCATTTAATCAGTTTATTTGGGAATTAGATCACTGCCTTGTAAAAGAGAGTGATGTCCATTACATCATAAATGCATTAACAAAGGGCAGAGTCACTCCCGCCACACCCTAACTTCCAGGGGGAGGGTTGGGAAAAAGAAGGTGAATATGAAGAGTAAAAATTAATTTATTTTTGTTTTTATTTTCTGATCTTACTTCTCAAGAAATTTGGGAACAGGGGCTTCCTTGCATTTTACCTGGTTTTGAATTTGTTTCAGTCTAGCTTTGGGGTTGTGGTTTGTTTTGCAACTGTCAGTCTAGCTTCTATTATATTCCATTTCAAAACCAACATTTTAAATCATTGTCTTTTAGATGGCAGTCATATGGGAAAGTACCTGCTATAAATTGCTGGAGAGCAAAACTTTTAGTTTCTATGCCCACTGCTATTTTTTTCACACTAAATGGAAAGAGTGCCTCGCTTCAGTTTTCTTAATTTTTTATTATCCTATATGAAGCACCAGAAAGGCAGTGTTTGACAGGGAGGTTACATGCAAAACGCAAAGGTTAGGGAGTACGTGAATTATCGGTACATATGGTCTGGGGTTTGGGTATTATGGAGACTTAGCAATCTGGAGTATTTCATCTTGATTATCAAGCCCTCTGGAATGCTTCGGGTGTCTCTCCACAGGGTGGAAGAGAAGGGAGAAAGCTGGCAGAAGCCCTCCCTTCCCACCCAGTTTAACTGATTGAGACAGGGCAATTTTGTTGGAAAAGTCTGCTGGCAATCTGTAGGTCTCAGCTTGCTCCTCTCTGCCTTGCTGAGAGAGAGAGCTGTTGGAAGAGAATCAAGGCATGAAACTTTCGCCGCCCTAGTTTAAAGCTTATGAAAGCAAATGATCTCCCGGGCACTAATCCTTTCACCTTGGTAAACATGCAACAAATCTCCACGAAAGGAGAGACATCGTGTTTCTCCTCCTGCAGCAACTCAGATACCTGGAGGCTCCAGACTGACTAATAGGTGTCTCCTGAGTCTCCACGGGAGGAAGAAACATCCTAAGAAAACAAAAAAGACAGAAGTTTGAGGGTAAAAAAAAAAAATCACGAATTCCCATAAAGCCCAAAGTTACTCTGACAAGAAGCCCTGCGTTATTTCTCTGTCCTTACCGCACAGATAAAGATAGTTTGACAGAAGTCAACACGCGTTGCTAATAGTCATTTTGCTTTATTTTTAAACTCACAACAGGATGTCAGGTTTTGTGTGGTTTTACTTTTTAATCAACCCCATCCTTCCCTACTTACTGGCAAGACTCCCTCAGTAACTTGCTGTGTCAGGGAGGGGCTGGGAGAGGCAATATATTAAGCTCGAACTGAAGGATTTTTCCCCCTGTAGACCTGTTTACCACTTTTAATTATTGATTGAAAACTGTTTGCAATGAATAGAGATACATGCTGAAGGGAGGGGATGAAACACACACACCCAACCTAAAGATGTCCACCCCCCACCTCCGCCCCGTGAGTCCTACGTTTCTTTTAAAATATTGGTATGTGTATGTGAGGACATTTGGCAGTCTATACCAGTGCTTTCATCTCTGGAAACCTAATATCAGGTCAAACCAGTGGTTTTATCAAACCCTTATCAGCAAACAGGAGCATGAAAAACAGCATTTGATATATAGTCCCTAGAGAACGTGGTGAGGCAGCTTGGCACCAAGTTACAGGAAAGCTCCAATTATGGATGTTATACCAAGATTGTAATCAATAAAGCTGTGACTTTTCCCCACTAGGGAGGCATCACTTGGTGAAGTACCTGAGCCTGTTTTAAAAAACCAGCCTTCTGGGCAGTACAGGAGGGGAAGGGGAGAGGAGGTGAGGGGGGTCACTCTACATCTGATCCTAACATCTTTAAAGAGAATGAAAGAAATTCACTGCAGGAACAAAGCTAGGCAACCATCAGCATGCAAGCGCCCTTCCTGAGCAACAGAATGAAAAGCCCACCCCCTCCCAGGGTAAAGACTTCATCAAAGAGCAAAGCTAGTTTTATATTCTCCCTTTCGCCCTCCTTCCTCCAGTGTCATGTTGAAAAATCCTTTGAAAACTTCCACTGTCACCCACTAAAAACCATTAGCGGAGGTTTGGGAATGACCATGGATTTTCCGCCATCTACAAATGGGATCAACGTGGCTGGAGAAGTGAATTTTTTTCCCCCTTGGTCCCCCAGAGACACTCCGGGACACCGAGGACCCCAGATTAAGAGGTATCATGACGTCCTGACAGGCGGTCACTTCAAAGTCTTGGAAAGGAATCTCTGTATTACAGAAGGAAGGGAAGGGGGTAAGGATCGGAGGAGGATGGGATCGGAGAGCAGACCAAACCTTTCACATACAGAGGAGGTCCTCAGAAAGCCGGTGAGGTGACCCCGGGAAGGGAAATAAAGCACCCAGTTTTCCCGAGAGACCTGGAGAGACGTAAGACCACAGTGTGACCTGAGACGAGCTCCTTGAGGGGCTCAGGGCTCGCTGTCTCCTCCTGTGTCATCAGCTCGGTTCCTGCACCATCGGGCACCTCTTCCCCTCGTGGGGCCGTGCTATGAAGGATGAAGGAATCGGGGCGCACAGGCACATGTGGCCTGTCCACAACTAGGCTCTCTGGGCAAAGAGTCAGAGATCCTCAGGGCATCGTGGGGCTTGATTCCAGGAGCTCGGGAGGGTAATCAAGTCAGAGCAAGTGTTGGTCCGAGGAAAGGACAGTGACAGAGAGAGGCTCCTGGTGCTGAGGATACCGAGAAGCCTAAGGATAAAGCCACTGTCTCTCCCATTATATTCAAAAATGTGACTCCTGAAAGAGCCTGCGGGAGAGATGGATGCTTGGGTTACCTACCCTGCACCTTCTCTCATCCGGTTACCTAAAAACCAAAGCTTTCTTCACCGCAGCCTTTGACAGAATCTTCCAGGTTACTCAGTTTCTAGCAGAGAGGTTTTCACAAACAGAGATTATCAACAAGCGGCATAAGGACCACCAAGCAAAACCCGAAAGTCAAGAGTTGAAAAATACTTCCCCGGCCGAAACCTGGATATTCCTTTTCCGCTTCCTCTCAACTCACTACGCATCCACCACTGCTCATCCATTTCACCGATATTTGTTTATAATGAGATTGGCGTGCGGCAAGATAACGTTTGGGAATATTTGTGTTTTTCTTCTGAACCCGGTGACTTTCCCCCCAGTCAGCCAGAGGCAAGCACATAGCCTTGAGGAGAAGTCAATTTGGGTATTTGTTTTTGATTTGTAAAACAGTCTCTAAAGAATCATAAGAGCGGGCCTGAGGGAAGCAAAAAATCAAGTTCCGGCCATAAAAATAGAACCGGGGATAGAAAAGGTTGAGGCAGGACAGGCCTAGAGGCTTCAGAAAAGAGGGGTCACAGCGCACCCCAGAGAGCGGCTTTGCTCGAGTGCCATTCTTGGAAAACTGCAAGCCACCTCTCAGGATGCCGGGAGCACAGCCGAAAGGCTGGGGTGAAGACCCGCACGGGGTATTCATTGCCATGCCGTGGAGTGAGAACCGCAGTTCAAGGGCTGCCGGCGCATCTCCCTGAACCCACTGCAGAAGGACCCCTCACCGTGCCTGGGACGCTCCAAGCTCATCTGAGCTGACTTGCAAGGACTGCTACCTTCTCCTTTTGCCCAAACTCCAAACCAGCATAAGTCTTCAAAATGGAAAACAAGGTCCCTTACACCTGGGCATCAGTGGTGGCCTTGAATTGTAGAGGGAAACCTCAGAGTGAGACGACAGCAAAAGAGGTGTTGGAACTTGTCGGAGCCTCTGTGCCAAGCATTTTGCTAGCTGAGACTGAAAAACCCTAACACGCAGTTGTGACTCTCAAGCAGGTGTAAGAGGTTTAAAAGACAAAAAGGTGGGAGAGCAAATAGAGAACCATAAATGTAGAAAGACTATTGCAGTAGCTGTAGGAACGTAGACAAGAATCTTGACATCAGAGTTGTTGTTTCGACTGAGTCTTCAACAGTTAATAGACTTTAACCACAAGGGAGGTGTATTAGTTTCCTGTTCCACTCAATGTGGATCTAAAAAGCCATACTAGCTTTTCAGCTCCTGCTGAAGTCTCTCCTGCTACTGAGTCAGTTTAACATCTCTCTCTGCCCAACCCTACTTTCCACGCCTCCTTGGAGGTCATCTGTCACCATTCCACCAGTGTCTCCTCATCTCACACCTGTGACTGTGTGGGAGTGGGGTGTCCCTTTATGAACAGCTGCTGGAGGAAGAAGTCATGGATGGTTTCACTTAGGATGCAGTTGCAAACCAAAAACCGTCTGCCACTGCAGTTTGAATAGGCTTCCCTTGTAGCTCAGTTGGTAAATCTGCCTGTAATGCAAGAGACTGGGTTCGATTCCTAGGTCAAGAAGATCCCCTAGAGAAGGAAATGGCAACCCCCTCCAGTATTCTTGCCTGGAGAATCCCATGGACAGAGGAGCCTGGCAGGCTACAGCCCATGGGGTCACAGAGTCAGACACGATTTAGCAACTAAACCACTGTTGCACTTTCAAGGTAGACCTAAAAGACATCAGTGAGGAGAGTCTCCCACTGGAGCTTCAGGTGACGCTACTGGTCATCTACTTTGTGTGGAAAAGGAAGTGGCCTGGGGGGCAAGTAAATTACCCCAAAGTGGCAAATGGTAGTCAGTCAGGAGCCTGGAAGGAGGAAGGTTGAAAGATCAGGGACAGTGAGGCAAAGAGGTGTGTGGGCAGCTTGTGTGAATGCCCACCAGAGATCAGGCACCCCAGAAGAGGCTCTGGTCAACACAGTGACAAGATGACTTGGCCAGGGGACATTATACAGTCTACACCATCAGCCACCCCCATGCTGAAACAATATTTGTATGAACAGAGTAGCCGTATTGGCAGGAATGGAGGATATGATGGTCCAAGACTTCCCACTCACTACAGGCTATCTAATTGCTCTGCTCCTGAATGGACTGTCTGCCAGCATCAAAGACTAAAACTGAGCCCCAGCAGTGTTATCCTCTCTTGGAGAATTAAAACATCATATGGTGGCAGTCAATGGCATTGGACCTCTCCCCTTCTGCAACAGGTAGTAAAATAGAGTTGCCTCCAGAACAGAAGTCCAGTATAATAGACTCGTCACCAAAAGATGTTTCGGTGTTGGCCTTGGTTGATGGCAACAATTCTTCTTGCCTGTCATTGATTAAAGCAGAATGCTTTCTGAGAGGGAGAGAGAAAATGTCTTACCAAATTTTAAACTACTTCTTAGGCACTTTGGGCTCCTTAAGCTCAGTGACTAGCAGGTCAGGAAATGCTTTCCCCAAGGAGTCATTCATTTGAAAATCAATGGACAAGTATACCAGCTATGACCTGAGAAGGGCAGGGTGTAACCCTAACCTTTTAGAGCTAAAATGTGAGTCAAAGTTAAGGTCTAGCTAATCCACCTAGACAGTGCAGGCTGAAGCTGAGGAATCCAGAAGGGGTGGTAGAGGAAGGAGATGATATCGGTTGCAGGCCTGACACTACAGGCTCTGCTGGGGGGGCTATAGTTCATCTTGGAATCCTAAGGGAGTCCTTCTCGGATAGGGAATACAAGGCAGGTGGATCTGAGTAGCACACAGCATGCAGGATTTAGTTCCCCAACCAGGATTTAAACCCACACCCTCTGCAGTGGGGTCTTCACCACTGGACCGCCAGGGAAGTCCCTGATAGCCCACATATGAGTCCTTTCTCGGAGATTACCCTCAACTGAGGGAAGCTGCTTCACATCCAGTCACCAGTCAGTAGGCAGTTACAAAAGCTCAGGCCCGTCACCTCAGTCCAAAGCATCTCAAAAGAGTCACCCCACCTGGGAGCTCCGTGTGAGTGTAGCTGAGGGCTATGTTGCAGCTGCGTTGGCATTCAGCCTCTTTCTGCACAATCCTGTATCCCTCTTCCCATTAGAAGTGTCTTTCCCAAGACCACTCCCAGTAGACCAACTGCACACAAATCTCCATTGCAGTTGGCTCCCCCACGGAACCCAGATTATAACAACTGGCTTCTTGCATCTTTGGTTTTGGCACCACTGACCTATTAGAAAGCCTCCGTACATGTATCGCACTATATAAATAAAAGCTCTGGTATCCTCACTTGCTTAAGTTTGACTACCTCATAAACAAGACCATGTTACTGAGCCTTGTGGTTCATAATTCCTAAGTCAGTCTAAAGTTATTTATATATTAACAAAATATGATACACCTGTAAGAACCCAAGGAATGTGGTATTTTCTGTCTGGATCATAACATATTTTAGAAAGAACTTATTGTGAACCCTGAAGTCTTGCAAATATTTACCAGAAAACAATCTGTTAAGTTTTGATCTCTCATTCTTTAGCCATCTTGGACTTAGTGTTTGGAATACCCATTGGCCTATAGGTAGTAACTGAAATGCCATTATTACAGAAATAAATATTTGATTACATGGTTTATTTAATGCAATAAAGCTTCTTCTACTCCTGATATTAAAATGATGGCACATCTTATAGTCAGTTTTATCTTAGAGTTGAGGGAATAATAGTAATAAGAGTTTACAGAATATTTCCTGGGGGCTTCCTGGGTGGCACTAGGGGTAACGAATCTGCCTGCCAATGCAGGAGACATAAGAGATTCGGGTTAGATCCCTGAGTCAGGAAGATTCCCTGGAAAAGGGAGTGGCAACCACACCAGTATTCTTGCCTGTAAAAGCCCATGGACAGAGGAGCCTACCTGGCTACAGTCCATGGAGTCACAAAGAGTTGGACATGATTGAGCGACTAAGCTTGCACGCACACATAATATTTCCTCCTGCTTGGCTCACATGGTAAATAGTCTTCCTGCAGTGCAGGAGACCTGGGTTCAATCCCTGGGTCAGGAAGATCCCCTGGAGAAGGAAATGGCTACCCACACCAGTATTCTTGCCTGGAAAATTCCATGGACAGAGGAGCCTGATGGGCTACAGTCCATGGGATCACAAAGAGTAGGAAATGACTGAGCAGCCAGCATTTTCATGTTATAAACATTTCTTATAATGTATCTTTCAAATGTATCTTACCATATAGTGCCCTATCAACAAACAGTATTCCTTATCAAACTGTTATTAAAAACAAGAATTCAGGAATCAGGTGGTGGTTTTCCAGAATCAACTTGTCAGATAATTTTTCATCTCAGTAACTTTAGTTTCTTCATTTTAAATATCCCACGTTTTCCACAGCCAGCATAAAACATTAAAATCTTCACATTACCAGTTTGTTTTATGTGATTTCTAGACCCATTGCAATTTCTACTGAGACGTCTCATAGATGTTCCTCAAAACTACCCTCAAAATGTGTCACAGGCCGATTAAAGTTAGAAGTCATGACTTCCCCTTCCCTCCGCCAAAATCCACATTCTTCTCCAATCTCAGAAAGTAGCAGCACCACCCACCTTGGTGCTCAAGTCAAAATTCTGTGTGATCCCTCCTTCCCCACTCGGACAACAGTCACCAGCGGGTCACGTCCGCTCTGTGCCCATAACGTGTCCTGAGCCTTCCCGCCATCTCCACTCTCCCTGCGGCCAAGCTGCCATCACCTCTGTCCTGTAGTAACCCCCAACGCGGGCTTTGCACCTCCATTCTTGCCCCCTTCGGGACACACAGAACCATCCAGAAAACCTTTCTTTAGTGCAAAGCCAAATAGATCGTGATTCTGTTCCACTCCCCAATTACTCCTCATTGATTATAGAACAAAATAAAGCCTCCTCGCCGGAGCCTGCAAGCCCCTCTGCCATCTCTCTCCTCCCTACCCTCCTGAGCTCACGTCGCGTTAGCTCCTCACTAGCTAGCTCCAGACTCCTTGGCTTCCGGGGTTACTGTGGCTGTTTTCAGATAGGACAGTTTCCTTTCTGCCTGGCGACACTCACTCTCTCCCCTCTGCCTGGGACGTGCTGCCCCGTGGCTTCCTCTCGAGACAGCTCTTCATCCGGGTCTTAGCTCAGGTGTCACCTCCTCAGGGGTTTCCCAGGCCAACTCGAAAGTAGATTGCTTGTCTTGTTTACTCGTTAGCAGATTTCCTTGTTTGTGTTTTGTAGTCTGATCACTATCATGCATTTTAATTTTATATTTACTGTTTCTCCCTTACTGGTACATGAAAATGGGCTGTCTGTATGAATAATACTATAAATATATGTGTAGGTATTTATATTTATGCATTTATTTATATGCATGAATATAATATATATATTGAAAAATGCAGGGTGTTAGTAGTGCCAACCCTCCAGACAGTCGAAAATCCAATTATACAGCCCTCTGTTACCCTCAGTTCCTCCTTATCCCTGGTTCCAATCAGCCATTGATCATGAAGTGCTGTAGTAGATATTTAGTGGGGAAAAAAATACATATAACTGGACCCATGCAGTTCAAACCCATGTTGTTCAAGGGACAACAGAATTTATATGTAACTATATGCTTATAAAATGTATCACATATAAATACAACATATTATATATTTAAAATAATATAAATGTATAAATGAATGCATACTGTCTCAGTATAGGGGGCAAGGAGTTTAGTCTCATATAAACACTGAGCTTTAGATCTAATAAAATATGTATTGAATTAAAAGTGTCTCCATCAAAAGTACAAAATATATACTTCTGTGTTATTTCCTCATAATAATAGAGTTATACTCCAAACCATATTTTTCGAATTCCGAGATAAATATATTTTCTCATATTTTACGTTTCTATACATTTAATCCATGGTTTTACTTAATGCAATAAGGTTTCTTTTACCCCTAATACTAAAGTTATGATGCATCTTATCATCAGTAATGTCTGGAGTTGAGGGAATAACAGTAATAACAGTGTAATAAATGCTGAAAGCAAGAAGGAAGCCCCCACCTTATGAACACCTGACCATGTGGCACAGGTAACAGAATTACAGCAGGATCAGAGGTTGCAGGACAGCCTTCTCTGTGTTTCTCTGACTGATTTTGACTGAGGGAAGGGAACCGAAGCCCTGACTGTGAGCTCGTCAATGCCACGCTCCAATCAACCAATGTAGAAAATACCTGAGTCAGAAAGGAAAAAATAAATGTGAATGCAACTTCAGCAATATAAACAAAATCTTACTAAATTGTAAAGAAAATTAAGATTTTTTTGAATAATAGTAGCTTTCTCCTGTGAATGTTTTTGATAACCTTATTGGTATCTCAAATTGTCCATATGTACAACTTTTTTCTATTTTACTTTTTAGAAAGTGAGAGAAACCCATAGTGCTTAATTTTCATGTGGAGGCAGTGTTAACACCTAAGGAGTGCAGAGAGAATTCAGGTTCCCACCTCTTCTGCTGCTGTTAGTCAGTGGAGAACATTTAATTAAAGAAGTGAGATTTCATAATTTCCCATAGTCCTGTTATCTGTGATATGAGCGTAAACTACCACCACCTAAAAGGTAAAGCCCCAGGGTGTCATGGGAAGAAATCAGAAACAGTACTCCTTCTCTCCCTCTCACTTCCGAATGACCAGTAGGATGCAGGGACAGGTACGTTTTTCAGATGACCGTAGAATAGCAACCAACTCCAGGTTTATCAGCCCTAGAACCAACGCATTCCCTAGACCTTAGGGTAGTAAATGGGCTTTACCTTGCATGGTTATCCTGCAGTTCTGGTTTGAGAAGAATCTCTAAGGTCCAGCCAGGCTTAGAAAGAAAGAGTATTATCAATTAACAAGTTGAAGCAATTTACGTAGACCATACTGACCAGAACTGGGAAATTCCAGGCATTAAGTAAACCTGATATTTAACCAGCGTGTGATGTTCTTTATAATATGGGGAAGCGAGGGGAATGATATAGGAAATTAGAAAAATTTACTCTCTGATCCTACAGCTAACAGTAATATACTTTTAAAAAAGGATACTTTTGACAAAATGTTCTTAATATTAGTTTTGAGTGCCAACAAGCCACATATTCCAGGTGCTGAAGATTGGTCAGTAACCACAATAATAACATCCTGCCCTCATGGAGCTTATATTCTAACAATAAAAAATGTCAAATAAGTATATGGTGTTCATCATGTGCCAGATTTTGTTCTAAATGAACTTTTAATGTATTAGCTCGCTTAATTTTTTACAAGAACCCTACAGCATGGGTGCTGTTGCTTTGTAAAGTCACACGGCAATTTGGAGGTAGGATTGAGTTTCTCACACAAGTTTTCTGTCTCCAGAGCCCACGTATTAACCACTGCTTTCTATGGCTTCTTCTCGGCTGCACTGCTTCTCATTCTTGTAGGTACTGGACTGTGATGGTGAGCAAGACAGAAAAGTCCCTGCTCTCACAATAACTCACATTCTGGAGGAGGGAGGCAGGCTATTCTACTCAAATTATCTCAGCTAGTGATTAGAGGTTGGGATAAACCAAAGGAGAGTGATATCATAAAAAGCAATCAGGAAATGGTTCTCTAAGGAGATTAGAACTCAGTGATAGATGGGATCACACAGCAGAGTGGGAACAGAGGAAGCAACTGGGGCAGAGGCTCTGAAACAAGGAGTCAGCTGAGCAGGGCTTGGGAAGGGGGTGTGCGAGAAGCAGGGTGAGGAAGGGCAGGAACTGTGTGAGATCAGAGCAGAGAGAGGGGCCACAGCCAGACCACGGAGAACCCTGCAGGTCGTAAGGGAGGAGAGTTTTGTTCTCAGAGCAATGAGAAGCCCTTGGAGGGTTTAAACCCATAGGGATACAATGTAATTTAGGTTTTTAAAAGGAAAGGAAAAGGGTAAAAAAGGAAATATAGAAGTCTCTGACACATGCTATTTGGCATTTGTCTTCACTTGCTCATTAATTAATTTTCATTTTCTAATGTTTCCATCTTCTAAAATAAGCTTAAAGGTGGGTGGGTTGTTATCATCCTACCCACACTTTTCCGGCATATGCTCATTAGCAGAAATGCCCTACCGTGGAACTTTGGAGCAATTGCTACAAGCCCCAAGAAGAATTATAAACAGAACCAATCCCCAAAGTGGAGGCAGGGAGCACAAGGAAGGAGAGACAATATCACATTGAATACCAGGACCGTCCTTAAAGAGACGTAGGGACCTGGAGGCCCCTGATTCCACCCAGCGGTCCCTTTCTTTTGTTTGGATCATGGTTGTTGTCCTGAGATTGGGGGCGGGGGCGGGTTTGGTCTTCGACTGATAACGCTGAAGTGGTATTTCACTAGCTCTTGGTCAGGGTGACATTCAACAGACTCCAAAAGCAGAAGCATACAGGCACTGGCCAATCAGGAGCATACAGGCACTGGCCAATCAGGAGCATACAGGCACTGGCCAATCAGGGCAGATGCTGTCTTTAGCCCTGGAACACGGGGCCTCTTCTCCGACAGGAGTTACACCTCGAGTTGCTGAATCCTGGGGAGGTCTCAGGGGTTCAGGGTCTGGGGGAAGACGGCCGAGGGCTGTGGGTAAGGGAGGCGACTCAAGACAGTGGCTATTTACCAACTAGTTCAGACGTCATTCGGTATTTTAACAACTCTTAACGGCCACACTGATATTGCTGTCTACGTTGCACCGTCTCTAGAGCCTGAGCGATTTAACAAAGAGCGCTCCGAGCTGGGCGTGTCCAGCAGAAGCAGGCAGGAGCTGGTTTCTCATAAAGTTAGGTCAAGTCTTTGCTTCAAATACTTGGGCTGTTTACACAAGCACAATCAAATGTATTGGCTGGGAATTCCCCTCGCTGTGAGAGAGTAGACTGATTCCCATAGTATATTTTTGCTGGACTAGCT
Organism: Bos indicus; assembly: GCF_029378745.1. Classification (NCBI taxonomy): domain Eukaryota; kingdom Metazoa; phylum Chordata; class Mammalia; order Artiodactyla; family Bovidae; genus Bos; species Bos indicus. Next base: position 106,154,418 of record NC_091766.1, read on the forward strand.
AGCTGTGTTTCAAACCAGCCCTGTTAGGAAAACACCACCCACCTCAGTCTGGTCAGCCTTGAACCAGACTATTGTCCTCACGCAGACTCGGGGTCAGAGTACAGTAGAGCGGAGTTTGCCAGTGAACACTCGCTTGTTAGCCAACACTTTGGTAATAAAGGCATTGTAGCAGACACACAGTTATTATTCTCGAATGCCAAGCAACACAGCATCTACCTTGGAGAGCTTGTCAGAAGCACAGAGTTTTTATAAATACCCACACCCCAATTTGAAATAATCAGTTACATAATTTCTGATACTAGTGAGACATCGCTCCATCTTTGTAATCCTTAAGCCAGATGACTTTTCAAGTGTCTTTAGGTGACTATAATTTGTATAAATAAACATACCAAAATATAATGAAACATTCAGGCCCATGAGATACAAAGTAAATTGTTTTATTAATAGATAATTCTCATGGTGTTTTGGGACCTCTTTTTGCTGGAAGTGCACCATATATCAATGCAATGTCTAGTGCTGTGATTTCTTCAAAGACTTTTTTGCTTCCGGTATTTACTGCTGGTATTTTTCTTTTGCAGGGAAAAACTGGGAAAACCATTTACATTAGCCTAATTTTAAGATCTTTGTAACATTTTTCTGGCTAGCTAATACTTTTACAATGAGGCTATTTTTTCTCTATAAAGAATAATAATATAATAAAATACTTTTTTTCTGGAATAGTGTGGAAAATTTGGCATCGTATGTTCTTTCTTTTTACTCATGATATTTTATGTAAATGCCACTGTAGTCTCCTTTTAAAATGCTAGTTTATTAAGTCCATAGTCATGAAAGTGAGTTTCTATAAAATTGTAACCACAAAAATACATGTCTACAGTTTTTGTTTTCATTTAAATCATGATTACTCCCTTTTAGCTGTCAAGCCCAGTTTTTATTCTGTTTCGTATAACATTAGCAGTATAACACAAATTTAAGAATGAAAGCATGTTAACAGATCAAAGCCAATTTTAATGTCTAAATCACTTGAAAAATTGATTTTAAACATTTCAATCTATCATACTTAAATGAAAAGAACAATTAAAAGACATTAGTTGCTTTTTAGACAAGAAGCATTCATAGAGGTTCATCTAAATTAGCCTTTCAATTCTGTCACTAACTTGAAGTCACATTTTGCAATGCAAAAAAATAAAGATGGGTCATATCCTCAATCATTACCTCATCCAAACAAACCTAAGGAACTCACTAGCCTAGATGCCTGAAATTAACAGCATTACGATAACTCAAAGCACATCGTCTCCTAGTACTTGCCCATAATAAAATCTGTGCTTCCATACTATACAATTTTCTTGTAATTAGTTCAACACATTAATCACGTCAAGGGTATTTTAGGCAGTTGTCCAAGATGCATTGGCTTTTGATGGGTATTTGGTACTTGTTTTGCCAACACCCAGCCTTCCTTCTTCACCAGCCCTAAATTTCATGTCAGCCTCTGCCCTTCCTTCAGTCTCGGTCTCTAAACCACTTTAAGGCAGCCATCTACCCCTGGCCATGGGGGTTGGTTCAAGGATAGGATGCGACCAACACTACTCAATCAGTGAAATTCAGATTCGTGTGGGAAATGCCTTTTACAGCTTGCTCGTTTTCCACTGGGTTTATTCTAAAATGATGACAACTCTGAAACCAGTGTAGCTTTTGGGCCGCTGCTAGAACTGAGAAAAGAGGGAGCAGACGCGAGGCAGAGTTGGGGAGTGGAGAGAAACCTTTGACATTATTTGGGCACGGATGTCGGTCATTTCCCCTTGCCTAAGCTGGTTTCAGCTGGGTTGACTAACAGCCTGTGTCTCTGGAACCAATTTCATTGTCTTCTAAAAGTGTATGTTCTAAGCACTCACTAGGGAGACCTGAATGCCAGAGATTATGGCAGCGATCCTCCTCGGCTCACATTTATTGTGGTTTTGCCATGTACCAGGCACTATCCTAGTTGCTTCAAATTTATTAACTTATATAATCCTCCTAACAACCTAGAAAGCGAATAATGTTATCCTTACATTACAGATAATAAACAGAGGCACAGAGATCAAGATCACACCTCTGTAGATGACGGAGCTGAGATTCTATCCAAATCAGTCTTATTCAGAACCACTGCTCAGGATTGCTATGCCATAGTGCCTCTTAAAGGTTACTTGAAGACACTGTCCAGAAATAAATTCTTAAATTTGTATGTATGACTATATAGTATATAAATGACTTTTATATTAAAATGCCCTGTTAAATTAATGGTTGCTGCTGCTGCTAAGTCGCTTTAGTCGTGTCCAACTCTGTGCAACCCCATAGACGGCAGCCCACCAGGCTCCCCAGTCCCTGGGATTCTCCAGGCAAGAGCACTGGAGTGGGTTTCCATTTCCTTCTCCAATGTGTGAAAGTGAAAGTGAAGTCGTGTCCAACTCTTCACGACCCCATGGACTGTAGCCTACCAGGCTCCTCCGTCCATGGGATTTTCCAGACAAGAGTACTGGAGTGGGGTGCCATCGCCTTCTCCGAATTAATGGTTAAGTTCCTGTTATTCCTATTTTACAAATGCAGAAAAAAAATCCAAAGATTAATGGGTTTATTTACCCAAGGTCATTAAACTAATGAATGGTGAATTCACATCTCCTTCCATGCAAAGGAAATTTGGATCAGAAAGTAGTTTCCCGTTGGCTCTTTTCTATGGAGATAAATGTTTGAAACTTGAATGAAAATAACTGGTTAAAATCATCCTCTGTAACTTAACAGTGTAAAGGGTACCCTCTGGGCTATCTAAGAGACATCCACATTAATGATCAATTAAGATTATAATTTTATTTTATTTGCACTCTTCAAATTGATACCTAGCTCTCCTGAAATTATTTCCTTCTTCCTTAAACATACTTTAATTTTCAACATCATTATTCCTGAGTCTGACTCCAGAATTGGATGAATGAGAATATGTAGCAATTATAGCACAGTGAAGAAATCAAGATAGAAAGTGTGTCTCACCAAGTCTTCAAGTACCTTCCACCTTTCCTTTTCACATCATAGGAAGTCAAGAAATAATCCCTGTGTTATCTATTTACCTGGGAAAACAAAGGTATGGCTTTACAGAGTCTTAATTCTAAAAGGATTGATATGTCTTCCCTTGACCAAAGAAACAAAGCAAAATATGCCCTTGTTTTGAGTCGAATTATGTCCTCCGAAAGGTATATGGAAGTCCTAACCAGCCATACCTTAAATGTGACTTTACCTGCCTGCAGTTGTGTAATTAATTAGGACAAGGGGAGGTCATACTTATGTGGGGTCGGTCCTTAATTTAACATAACCGATGTCTTTATAAGAAGTGAAGGAGAGATACACTGAAGGAAAATGACCCTGTGAAGACCAAGGCCAAGGTTGGAGGCTGGCTGCCACAAGCTAAGGAAGGCCTGGGGCTCCAAGAAGCTGGAAGAGGCAAGGAAGGATATTCTGCTAGATATTTGGAAAGAACGTGGCCCTGCCAACACTTTGATTTCAGACTTGTAGCCTCCAGAAATATGAAAAGAGTAAGTGTCTGTGGTTTAAAGACACTCATCTGTGGGATTTTATTAAGGCACCCATAGGAAACGAACACACTCCTCTTCCACTATCAAAACCTTGTCAGAATTTATAAATATATAGCAAATATATAAGATGTGTTGCTGCTGCTGCTGCTAAGTCACTTCAGTCGTGTCCGACTCTGTGCGACCCCATAGACAGCAGCCCACCAGGCTCCACTGTCCCTGGGATTCTCCAGGCAAGAACACTGGAGTGGGTTGCCATTTCCTTCTCCAATGCAGGAAAGTGAAAAGTGAAGGTGAAGTCACTCAGTCACGTTGGACTCAGCGATGTCATGGACTGCAGCCTACCAGGCTCCTCTGTCCATGGGAGTTTCCAGGCAAGAGTACTGGAGTGGGGTGCCATTGCCTTCTCCGATAAGATGTGTTATATATCTACAAAAAATAAGCCATACATTTTATAAAGCATGTAAGATTTGAGTGAGAAACTTTAAATTTTGAGCATAGGGAAAACAATGAAGACACAGAGAAATGGTTATTTATCATTTGACTTTCGAGAGACAATTGATAGAAGCATAAATCTCCATTTAAATTCACATGACTGTCTCCATATTTTAGGTAGCTGATGGAAGACAAAAACAGTTTTCAAGACAAAGTACTAGTTAAATCACTTCAGTGATTTTAAAAGATTCCATTCGTCGCCCAAATTATTTCCAATCCATTCTTACCACATTCTTATCTCAGGAAAATTACAGATCAAAGCCCTTCAGAAGAGGACTTTTACAAATAGATACTCTTGGTGTTCCTAATTTCCACTGCTTGATCTATTGGACATGTCCTTTAAACTCTAAGCCACAAGCTGATTTCTACTTCTACTTCTGATTATTCAACTTCCAGTGTATTAACCCTGCCTCCTCTTAGCTCAGCCAGCTTTCTTCAGTCTGTGGGACGAAAGCCCAAACTTGATATGACCATTAGGCTACGAGTGGATGAGTGGACACAGGGGCATTTTAGCAAACACGTGTCTAATCTTGAATTGGTCCCTAAGAGTGCTGCATTCTAGCCTCACTGCTTGTATTTTTTTTCAAATACACGGTATCGTCGAGCCATTCCATGAATAAACCGCATTCCCTCTTGCTATAGCAAGCAAGATGCCAAACATCCTCCTTTATGTTGGCCAAACAGTTGGATTTTCTGTGACAGTAAAACAAACAGAGGCCTTAAGCAGTGGACTCATCAGTTTGTAAAAACCTAAAGGGGTCCCTCAGTCTCATTTCCATCAAAACTGGTAACATCTGGTAAGCATCCTCTAACATTTAAAAAGACGTTTTCAAATAATACCACTCCGCAGATTTAGGTATGTTGTGTGTGTGTTGCAGATTACTCTTCCTGGCAGGGTTATCAAAATATAGTTCTGCTTAGAAACTGGACTTTCTGCACATAGGATAAACATTTTTCTGGCTAATTCAAATCCATCATGCTCTGTGCTTACAATAGCTAGGCAAATAGGAAGATCTGAGCAACTGGCACTGTCTTCAAACTCTGCGGTTGCCCATGACTGTGCTGAGGCTCAGAATGCTTTTTGAGTGGGTGAAATGCAGGTTTGGCTTTCATAATAGAATGATTGTATCTCACCCCTACCTATGAGTTTCTGGTTCAGAACTGTGTCCTGAAATTGCTTGTGACCCAGGACTTACTATGGGCCTGCTTAAAACATCTGAAATTTGTGACAGATCTCACAGGAGAGTTGAAGGTACTTCCTTCTTCTGGATGCTGTCCTGTATTAAGCTAGCTCTTCCCCAAGTGGAATACTTATCCTTTATTATCCAAGCCCCTGCATAATGGTTTAATATTATATCCTCAACCTTCAAAGAGCACTGGTTCAAGAAGGGTCATCTTGAACAATATTTGTATAAGATGAGGCTGGAGTTGAAGACATTGTTTACCTTATTATTAAAAGTCCCTTGTACAAAGATACACATAAAAAATTCTTCTTGAATTTACATTCTGAAATAAGTTTTTCTCCACAGACTAATACATATGCTGGCTTTGGGATTAGAGGAGGAAGCTTATATAGTCAGCTTACTTTCCTCTTGCCTTGGATGCCAAAAATTTCAAATCATTTCAGTTCAGTGATCAAGTAAATGTTCATTCCTCTACTGGACCCAGTGACACAGTACCCCTGTTCCTTCCTACATGTGTTTTATATAGCTGCTCACTTATATTTGTCTCATCACATGTTATGATTCCTTTTTACAAAAGACTTCAAAAGCAATTCGGGTGTTAAGTATGGTAATTAACCCTGAAAACTAGAATGCTTCTCTATAATTCTTCTTTATTTCTTCATTTTCTTAAAAAGGGATTTCTAAAGACCCTTCAGGGAACTAATACGTATAGTCTTCCTTGGGAGTACAGTGACAAGGAAGAACAAGAATGATCACACAACGGCGTCACACTAGCAAAGTAGCAATGTTACAGTGGTCAGTATTCTAACTGACCGTCGAAGCTTTTGGACTTGGTGATCCCCAGAAGTATATACAATTCAAGAAGAAACTGAAGATAAACTCATGGTTTTTGCTCTTTTCCACAGAGCATTAATAGCTTTTAGAACTGAAATTGTTTTATTAATTTGATTAGGTTGAAGGAAAATCCAAGGCTTCTATGAATAATTCAAGTTGCTGTCAGATCCTAGAAAGCCTTATGGAAAGTAGTGTTATACCTCAGAAATGCCCCCACAAAAGACCATACATTTAATTTTCAATAACATTGATTTATAGTTTTATAAGGAAAATAATAAATATAATGAATTACCTCCATATTTCCTGATCTCAGTCACTATAAAATAACTGCTGTAGTTCTACATTTCCCGTGTGAAATATTAAATGCATAAATCAAAACAAAATTATTTTTCATCTTAGAGAGACTGGTTCCTGAGACTGACAAATTCATTTTATTTTAAAATTAATGTTTTAAGAAAAAAAAATCTCCATTGAATCTCTACCAACTTTAAAAAGAATAAAAGAGCTTTCATTTTACTATTTTGCCTATGATGTCTTCCACAACAGGTAATGTGTGTGAAAAATTATTATGGTTTCTACAACTCCAAACTTATCAGAAGCCAAATTACACTTCCTTCCATGAATCATTCTCCTTTCTCACTTCCTTTCTCATGGCATTTCCTTTTCCACAATTGTTTTACCCTCAGTTGCCACCCAGAGATAAGCGTCACCCACAATATGTTTCTCTAATGCCACCAAATTGGCACTTTCATAATTCAAATATTTCCTTACAGGTACAACTAAGTAACCACATAATGAGAAGAACATTATCAAATAAGAACAATTCAAGAGAGATTCAGGTTTTCAAATAGGTAGAAACAGATGCATTCACTTTTGCATTTTCTCAACTTCATCCTCTAAATTTCATTGAGAACAAGAAACAGTATTTTGCATCCTAGATTAAAAAGAGTAAATCTAATTATAAGAATTCATTTTCACATTTAAATACCTATCAGCTTTTGTAAGTGTTCAACATTCAACCATAAGAAGCTTTCAGAGGAGTAATGAAGGCTGAATGCTAAAAAGTGCCAAATCCTTGAACAAATGGGTAACTCTGGGCTAACAGGCCAAGAATAAAAATTAAATCCACCTAAGGACCAGGATATCGAAGCTTGGAAATAAGCCTAAGTGAAATACTGTCTTTAAGGCTCACTTTACATCCTAGAAACAGAAGAATTAAAATAAGCTTTTTAAAAAAGTTCATGTGTTTACATGATTCCTTAAGTTATCGTATATGTTTTTGGTCAAATATGAATGCAGTTCACTCACTGATTATAAAACCAAATAAGCTTATAGGCAAATCTTCTAATTTAAAAATACCTGCTTGTCATGTGGCTAATTCCAACGTGAAGGAGTACAGACTAACTCCTACATGAAGAAGGTTGATGTGAATAAGACAAGGAATCAATGCTTTTATTTTAATCTTTACAATAACTCAGTATTGTTTTAAGGTGGTGTGCTTTCTGGAGGAGTTTTATAAAGAATCTCTGGAGTCCTGAAATAACCGTCTGGCAAAGATCTGAACAAGCCTCTCTAAAAATAACAATGGGCTGTGGACTTCATAAACATTTTTAGAAATTAAATAGCTGCTAACTTGTTCCATATGGAAACAAATTCACAGAGTCCAACATGTTGTTCATTGAGATCATCAGAACACGTACTCCAAAGGAAGAAGCAAAGTTGTCCACAGTCGTTCCAAAGAAGCCAGAGGAAACAGATGATCCTGAAACCTCTTTAAAAAAAAAAGAAAAACGAAATGCAAAGGGCTCTAAAAACCACATGAGACTCTTGCCCTAAGACTTCTTGGACTTTCTTAGTCAGACAAGCTTTGAAGATCCCCAAATAGTAATTATTTCGTGTTAAATAAGGGCAATAAAAACTGACTAAAATTTTGGACAGTAGTTATAAATGCTGAGCCATAAACAAATTTAAATTTTAACATTCAGACCGAAAGGCTAGCATCTCACGAATCTACTTCCCTGATATACTTAAGGCATGACGAAGCATACAGAGTCAGAAACGTCGGCTGATTGATCCTGTGCTTCCAGAGGCGGATCGGTTACTCAAAGTACCCCGTCTGTCCTTTCACTCAGAATTCTAAGTGGTCCCAAGTACTCCCCAAACCTCGTTTCTGTTTTTATTTGTTGTTGTTGTTGTTGTTGCAATCTCCTTATGTAATAAAAGAAAATGAAAAGACAGAACCAGCAGCGCCCTCTCCCATCTGCTCGCCTGTTCACCGTGTTTCAGCCCTCAGCTCGTGAACACCAAGGGTTTATTCATTCCCGTGTTATGTGAGTAAATTGGGAAGATTGGTTTCCTCTGGTAAAAAACACTTATACTTCAAAGTATTTTCCCCCGCGTTCGTACTCCTGATTTTCCCTTTTTGATCTTTACATCTGTTGTTGTATAGATCCAAAAGCCCTGCGATCCCTACCTCCCCCACAACCATCCCAAACACATGGTTAGTATTTAACATCCAGAACTGCCTTTTCATTTTTTACTACTTATAATTTTGGGTGCAACTGTCACAAGAAATGAAATTCAAGGAAAAGATAATATCAAAAAGACATTAAGACTAAATTTATTCAGGGTTTTATATTCAAATAAAATTGGTTTTTCTAAATAAAAGGTGGGGTAACATTTCTGGGGCTGTTGCCATAGAGAAAAGTAATAGGAAAAATCTATAGGAAAACACCTTTGAAGTCTGGTATAGCTGATTGCATTTGGACTGGCGGAACACAGCAGGGCTATGACACTGGTACCTATATGATCACTGTAGTATTTTGTACTTGAATACCCACAGAAAGATAGGAAATATGTCTGCGGAGAAGGGATAAGATACGTATGTAAGCCTTTGTTACAAAGATTAAAGTTGCTCAGAATTAAAATGTGCTCTGAGTTAATGAGATGATTGGATGGCATCATGGACTCAATGGACATGAGTTTGAGTACACTCTGGAAGTTGGTGATGGACAGAGAGTAAATTTAAATTTTAACGTTCAGACCAAAAGGATAGCGTCTCATAAATCTACCTCCCTAATATACTTAAGACATGACGAAGCACAGAGAGTCAGAGATGTCGGCTAATTGATCCTGTGCTTCCAGAGACGTATCAGTTATTCAAAGTGCTCCATGGACTGGCGTATTGCAGTCCAGGGGGTCACAAAGAGTCGGAAACGACTGAGCGACTGAACTAAACTGAACATTTAGGTGCTTATTTCAGCAACCAAGTGCTTAAATTAAACTATGTTAATCCGAAGGTATGGAAATCAAATGGTTTGTCTTTGGTCGGTAGGGAGCAGGGTCGGTTGAAACAATTGCTCAGTGTTTATTCTCCATTTCAGGACCATTTTGCAATAGTTGGAATAGATGGCCAAAGCACTATGAAACGGTGTAATTTGAGGAGCGTGTTCCCTGTCTTAAAATATTTCCCCATCAGCTATTAGCACCTGAGATTTTGTCATTAAAGGTTGATTTTATAATAAAGCCTAGTGAAAGTGCTTAGTTGTAGAGGGCAGAGTAGGTAACACAGAATGGACACAGTGTTTTGCGTGGTGTATTGTTTTTATTTTGAACCACGTCAACGTATTACTATGTGGTGGTGGTGGCTTAGTCACTAAGTCGTGACCAACTCTTGTGACCCCATGGACTGTAGCCCGCCAGATTCCTCTGTCCATGGGATTTCTCAGGCAAGAATATTGGAGTGAGTTCCCATTTCCTTCTCCTGTATTGCCATAAATCACTTCTTAAAAATGATTTTTAATTAAAAAAAAGATTATCTTAAAACCGTAGAAATCCTCTGGAAGTTCCAGTTGACATGTAAATGCTTCTGGAAAAAGAGGCATCTTTTTGCAGAAATTAGCTGATAGCCAGGCCTTATCTCAGAGTGAATGTTCCCGATCTGTGAATTCTTCCCTTCCTGGCAGAGCTTCCCCAGCCACCCTGATTGGTCAGAGCCCCTCTGGCAATCTGTTCTTGGGACTATGGATATTATACAGGGCACAATACTGAATGTGAGACAAGAACAGGTTGGGAGTGGACAAAAAAGAAGAAGTTGAAGGAGTCACTGCAAGATGTAGGGAGGAGGCTACCTGCTGTGCTGTACTCCCATGGCTGGCCTCACCTCTGACCTCCTCGTGTGTATGGATGCGGTATGGACACACGCACACCATAAATACCCTCCGTAGTGCTGTAGTGTCCAGTGGAGCACCAAGGGTAATTTCCAGGCCAAAATGTATGAACTACTTTGGGCATCTTCTGGTTTCTTTCTGAAGTACTCCCTCTCTTGCTAAGTGTTCACTGATCCCCTCATCACCTCGCTTCCTTCTCCATCATCAAAGCATGTTCTACGTGTGTCAAAGAACATGAGAAGGATAAGTGTACTGATACGATGTCTCTATGAGTCTTCCTGAGTTGTGCTAACTGCTGCAGCAAACCATCCCAACATCTCAGGGGCCTAACAAAGTGCAGGTTTATTTGTGGCTCACACCACAGTCCTTAAAGCTTGGCGAGTGTCCCTGGGCATGTCTTCTTCAAGTAGTGGCTCAGGGAGCAAGCGCCTTCCATCTTTATCTTGCCACCATCTCCCACAGATGGCCTACGTGTTTACCAAGGAAAGAGTTAAGACAGGACGTGGACAGTGATACAGGAGACTTTATGGCCAGGGCTGGACGTCACAGACGCCATATTCGCCCATATACCTTGTGCCCTAAATAACTTTGAAGGAATGTATTTTTCTTTTGTGCTCAGGAGAATAGAACAGGATTGACGAACACCTAATCAGTCTGTTACGCAAATCCCTTTCCTTTCTGGTCATCAAATACCTATTTCAATACTTCTCCCACAGTATCTTCTGGTCATGCCCATCTAGTGCAAAATTCTGTTTCTCTGGGCAAAGAGTAGTCCTCTCACCAAAGCAGAGTATAACTAATCTAGTCACTACCACATATGAACCAAAATGACAAGTTATCAACTCTTCATTTACTAGTTCCTTATACAGTGGTGGGAGAGAGGCAGGATAACTGCAAGAAAGACTTCTATTTAGAAACAAGAATGAGAATTAGAGAGTAGTCTAGTAGTTCCACTAGACTGGTGGGCCCGTTCCTTAATTTGGCTTTGATTCTGTTTGTTGGGAGAAACTCCTCTGTTAGCTGTTCTCCATTACCCCTTTGCCCATCTTCTGGGCAGCCTGTTCTTGCTCTTTGTCTGCCTTGCTGACATCTGATAGACGTGTTTCAGAGGATGGCCTCTTTGGAGGCTATAGAGCATCTGAAGCCCTGCCTGCTGTTCATGGAAGCTTGGGACTTGTCCTAATGGGCATTGCCTAAAAATAAGACTGTTGATCAAGGATTTTGGTGCAAGCTCTTGCACTGGGAGGTGATCTTGAAAAGCACTGTGAGTAATGGAGAGTAAGACATGGAAGGAAGGCAAGTCAGTAAAGGGAGCGTTCATGAGTAGGTTCAGTTCAGTTCAGTCACTCAGTCGTGTCCGACGCTTTGCAACCCCATGAACCGCAGCACACCAGGCCTCCCTGTCCATCACCAACAACCAGAGCCTACCCAAACTCATGTCCATTGAGTCAGTAATGCCATCCAGCCATCTCGTCCTCTGTTGGCCCCTTCTTCTCCTGCCCTCAATCTTTCCCAGCATCAGGGTCTTTTCAAATGAGTCAGCTCTTCACATCAGGTGGCCAAAGTATTGGAGTTTCAGCTTCAACATCAGTCCTTCCAATGAACAAAAAGGACTGATCTCCTCTAGAATGGACTGGTTGGATCTCCTTGCATTCCAAGGGACTCTCAAGAGTCTTCTCCAACACCACAGTTCAAAAACATTAATTCTTCTGTGCTCAACTTTCTTTATAGTCCAACTCTCACATCCATACATGACTACTGGAAAAACAATAGCCTTGACGAGATGAACCTTTACTGACAAAGTAATGTCTCTATTTTTTAATATGCTGTCTAGGTTGGTCATAACTTTCCTTCCAAGGAGTAAGCGTCTTTTAATTTCATGAGGAGATTACCACTAGAGAGATTTTAGTGGAGAAGCTGGAGCTCAGAACCTTTGGGGACCCTCTGAAAGGCTATGTGGAACGCAGCTTCCAAGAGGGATATCTATAACTCCAGTCTCTCCCTGATGTGAGGTCACTCCTGGGGCTCAAATTCCAAGCACTCCTTCAGGTGACAGAGTCCCCCAAGGCAGAGAGATACAGGCCTGAGATGTGTCAGCTGTGTCCCAGAACAGGCCAAGGAAATAATAATAGTGAAATGATAGCATTTGCTAAGGGGCCTGAGAGTTACTTAAAATTTAGTCAAGGAATTTTCTAGTCTGGATTCACTATTTGTTTGGCAATACAATTCCCTCAACAATTTAATAGGCTTCCAACACATTCGCCTCGAGCAGGAAACACTCCCAACTTTCTGAGACACAATTTGTAAATGAGATTTGCTACTTTGCTTTCTCACCCTCAAGCCTGTCTCCTCCGGTTTAATGATGCTAACTTGAGGCTATCTGCAACCTGGAGGATGAGGTAATCTTCCTTATCAGTAAATCACAAGCAGGAATCAGTTGATAATCAGCTAAGGATGAGGTAATCTTCCTTATCAGTAAATCACAAGCAGGAATCAGTTGATAATCAGCTAAGGAAACACACATCCTTAATCTGACCTTTGCCCTGAGTTACTTGATTCAACTAACAATTTTTTAAATCTCACTTTTCCTATTGAGGATTTAGGAACAGCCTTTTCACCCAAACATTTCTGGATTCCATCTAGTTCTTCTCATTTATGTTTGTAAACCAGCCAAGTCTTTCCTGAGCCCACCTTTTTTTGTGTAATACCTTAGTAAATACAGCCTGTAATTGCTGGCCCAAACTAACGGTCTGATTCATTTCAGCCATTACCCCCAAAAGCTGCAGACTGAGCAGGGACTTGTTCTGACCTCTGATTTATTGCAGGTGGCGGTTGTACTAAATATTTTGCCACCGCATCACACAAACAGCCATCTTCACATGCTTTGATATCAATTTTCTCACTGTGTGTGTCATCCCTCAGTCGTGTCCAACTCTTTGCGACCCCATGGACTGTAGCCTACGAGGCTCCTCCGTCAGTGGGATTTTCCAGGCAAGAGTATTGCAGTGGAGTATTGCAGTGGGTTGCCATTTCCTTCTCCAGGGGATCTTCCCGACCCAGAGATTGAATCCGTCTCCTGCATTGCAGGCAGACGCTTTACCCTCTAAGCCACCAGGGAAGCCCCTACTTACCTCTCAACAGTTAAGTCAATGCTAATACTGCATATATGTAATGGAAGTGCTTCACTTCTCATATAAACGTTTCTATTTGGATAAATAACCTTAGCTGCTATAACAAGCAACCTCAAAAATCCCAAAGGCTTAACAATGTAAAGGTATATTTGTCATTTGTACATAGTCTGATGTGCGTGTAAAGCTCTCCTAGGAGGCTTTCCCACAAATGAGGCTGCTGCCAGTTTCAAATGGTGCCATCTCCAATATAACCTTCTCAATAACCAAGGTGGGAAAGAAATTTTGGAAAATTAAGCAGGGGATTTTAAGTCCAGAGCTAGACATGCTGGACATCCCTTCCACGGACATTCCTTTAGCCCAGACCTAAGGTAGACAGCAAGCCTTCTGAGGGCAGGAACAAGGGAGGCTGGAAATGCCAGGTACACGTTACCTGGAAAGAAGAAAGGGAGGTTTATGTTGCTTGGCTCTAGCAAAGTGACTGTCAAATCTAACGTATTTCTACTCCAAAACAGGGCTAAACTTGAAACAAAGAAAATTAATCTCTCACAATAAAATTCTGTATTATAGACCAGCTTTGGGGGTAAGGGATCCCCTGACACCGTCTCTGTCACACCACAAGCATTTGGTTCCTCATTCAATATTTAAGGCTGTACCTGTGTATATGATTTCTGTTTTCACTGGGAAGTAAGCGACCAAGAAGAATTGAGCAGAAATGCTCAGTTATTTGGTGACTTATCTTAAAGTGATGGCACATGTGGTTTCTTCCTGCTGATCTACTAAAATGTAGAAACCCTGCCAGTCCCTCCTAGAAGCAGACATGGGTACATGAATTTCTGGTTTTTCTTTTCCTAGAGGCACCTTTATCACAGCTGATCTCCAATTGCCTATAATATTTAAAACCTTGGAGAACAAAGTATCCACATGTTAAATTACGTTTTATCATCTACTTTTCTTCTGAATAAATACATTAGCCTTTAGGTATCAAGGTGCATGAAAAAATATGCAGGTTAAGAAAACCAGCGCAGAGAATAGAAATCGGCCCAGGGCCCAACCGCAGTTTTAAGAATCACAGAGTCGGTGCATTTAACCTAAATGAATTCAAGTATCCATGCTCAATATACAGTTTTAAATATTATAAAATTCTATGAAAGGCAATATTATATTTGTACTATTTTTCACATATTAGACACATACTATGTAGGGCTGTATATACAAAACCATCTATGAATCATTCATGAAGTAAAAATCGTTCATGAAGTAAAAGGGATTTTTAAGGATAATTTTCTGTGATTTTTACAAATGTGAGCTTCTGAATCATTTAATGCCCTGGTAAGAAGCAATTCCTGATGCTAGGAAAGATTGAAAGCAGAAGAAGAGGGCGATAGAGGATGAGATGGTTGGATGGCATCACCGATTCAATGGACCTGAACTTGGGCACGCTCCAGGAGATGGTGAGGGACACGGAAGCCGGGCATGCTGCAGTCCCTTGGGGTCTCGAAGGGTCGGACATGACTTGGACTGAACACCAACAACGAGATGCAATTCCATAGTAATCTCGTCTCCGCGCCTCAGGCCTCCCGATTCAGCCTCACTGCACTCGGACCTCATTTCCTCTTCGCTGGTTCATCTTCTCTCCTGATCCTGGGCCAGTTTCCGACTCAGTAATAAACATCTCTTTTTGGATAATCCTTTTGTGTGATGACTGATATCACTTTGCCAACAAAGGTCCGTATAGTCAAAGGTATGGTTTTTCCAGTAGTTACGTACAGATGTGAGTTGCATCATGAAGAAGACTGACCACAGAAGAATTGATGCCTTTATATTGTGATGCTTGAGAGTCTCTTGGACAGCAAGGAGATCAATACAGTCCATCCTAAGGGAAACAAACCTGAATATTCATTGGAAGGGCTGATGCTGAAGCTGAAGCTCCAATACTTTGGCCACCTGATGCGAAGAGCTGACTCACTGGAAAAGACCCTGTTGCTGGGAAAGATTGAGGGCAGAAGGAGAAGGGGACAACAGAGGATGAGATGGTTGGATGGCATCACCGACTCGATGAACATGAGTCTGAGCAAATTCTGGGAGATGGTGAAAGACAGGGAAACCTGGCCTGCTGCAATCCATGGGGTCACAAAGAGTCAGACACAACTTAACAACAAAACAATATATTAGCAAAGACTTGAACTTTATCCCATCTTTCTAACCAGTCGTTTCCTACATAATGACAAGATCTTGTCTAAAGCAGGGCTCTCGATAGTGCTATATGTATATCAGATGTAATCCAGGACTGAGAAGCAACTGGAGACCACTCAGGCCATTACTGACTTAGGAGAAGCAAGCCCTTTGCCGCAGCTGCATAGTCCTCATCCACCTCTCAGTTTTAGCCCATTTTGGTCTCTGCCATAATTTCCTGTGACCGCAAAATGCTGTATCATAAACCCTCTTTTGCTAAAAGCAGCCTTCACTTTCAGCAGCAAGAATGCACTTGACCAAAGTTTTTCAGCTCCTGGTTCCAGCTTCACCTAGGAATCTGAAGGGCTAGTCCCTTTTAAATGATGAAATACTCAAAACATTAAAAAAAAAAAAAACCTGCTACTATTTATTCAGTACTTACATTTCCCTCGTGGCTCAGATGGTAAATAATCCGCCTGCAATGCAAGAGACCTGGGCTCTACCCCTGGGTCGGGAAGATCCCCTGGAAAAGGGCATGGCAACCCACTCCAGTATTCCGCCTGGAGAACCCCATGGACAGAGGAGCCTGGCGGGCTACAGTCCACGGGGTTGGAAAGAGTCGGCATGACTGGGTGACTCATACTTTCACTTTTCACTCACTATGTGCCAGACACTCTGCTAAGAGCTTCATATATATTAAATCATTTAATCATCACAACGACCATATGCGATAAGTACTATTATTATCTTCATTTTACGAATAAAGACATCAAGGAAAAAGAAGTTCAGTCATTTGCCCAAGGACACAGGGCGTGTCATGGTGGAGCTGCAATCTGAACTCAAACATTCCGACTCCAGGGTCTGTGCTGTTACACATTCCTCCCTTACAGAAGACTCCAGTTTCATCTGTCAGTAAACAACGCCTTTTTTGTGGTAGCCCTAGGACTGCTGTCGGCAATGACAAAAATAGAAGGAAATTAGCATTTTACCTGAAAAAAACCTTCCTTTCAAGATTGATACCTTCTGGATTTTTAGACCTGAGTAAGTTCTAGGATGTTTCGCATTGATTAACTGAGGATGATCACTTAGTCCAGCATTATTATTTCAGAAAGTTCTTACAGCTATTTACCCTGGCAGAAAATCGGTAGGAGTTGTCATTATTTAAGTCTTACTGCTGAGGCGCTACACTCATGGAGCTATTTCCTGAGTGGGTGCTCAATGAGAGAAGACAGATAGTCAATCACCAGGACCCCAGAAAACTGAAGTGAGAAATGCAAAGTTGTATAAGACTAGGTCACAATAGATACGCAATTAGCTTTGGGCACCTATCCTTTGAATGGGGCTGTGTCTATACAACAGCAGGAAAAAAGTCTTAATTGCTCATTCCTGTCAGTCAGAAATGCAAAGTATCAAATTACAGGCAAATGGTTTATTTAATAGCACGTAAGTATTATAATATATGTATAGATGTATGTGCGTGTGTATGCATACGCACCCCAAAACTGTTTACTACCAACACTTGCTAACTATTTGGGTGTTTGGTTAATGAAAGAAGCCTAGACTATAATAGTGACAGGAGGCTTCGTGTGTCACTGTGACATGGATGGATGCCTTAATTCACGTCATTCGGTGGTGGAGGGAAGCGCCTCACAGAGGAGGATTTTTGTGTTTAAAAAAATTATGGAGAAAGTAAAATGAAAACAGAGCCGGAAGTGTGAACAGACTTTGAGATCTTACTATTCGGGTGGCAATTCTCTGCATGTGCCCTATTTAGGCTTCTGGGAGCTCTTCTGCAGCCTGCCCTGGGACGATACTTGAACTCCCACAGGAGCGTTCAAAGCCCGGGGACCGTAGGCGGTTGGCTGTGTGATAAAACCCAGAGGATACGACAGGTGTGCGTGCCCCCAAGATATCTGCCCTTCCCATCACCCACACCCTCCCCATCATGAATCTCACCCTTCTTGCCTTATTTTTTCTGCCAAAATCACACCTTGAAGACAAACCCTGTTAAAACAGACACATTGCTTGTGAGACATTACATCTTGACTCGGCAATCGTCACTTTTATAGTGACCCAGCATTTACTCAGCAGACCAGACAACATGCTCCTGGCAGAGCTCACGGTCCTGAGAAAATGTGACACTCAGCCAGACGGTTGAACAAGGCGAGGAGGAGGAGGGAAGTCACAGGACACAATCCTGAGTAGGCAAGGCTGACCTTGGCCATCCATGGCCAGGGAGAGGGTGGTCGGAACTTAGAAGACAGCTCCTAAAACGGCCGCTGGGAGGCACTGAGTAACCCAGCAAGCTGGGGGAGGCAGGGAGGACCGCTTGTTCCCGTGTGCCAGATAATAGAGGAAGAAAGTGGAAAGCATGAAAAAACACGTGGTTTGTGAAACTCATTCAGAAGTTTCTTTCTTTGGGAAAGAGATCAGGATATGATGATTAAAATAGTTAAAATGCATTTTCTCCAGGTCATCCACATTTTATCTTCTTGAATATAGTCATTTATGCAAGCTGCCCTAACCACAACCTGGAGGGCTTAAAACAACAGAAATGTATTCTCTCACAGTTCTGGAGGCCAGAAGTCCAAAATCAAGAGGTCAGGAGGGTCGTGCTCCCTCTGAGGCTCTAGTGGGGAATCTGTGCCATGCCCTCCTCTCGTCTTTTGGTATTGCCAGAAGCCCTTGGCATTCCTTGGCTTGTGAACAGATCTCTCCAGTCCTCTGTCATCATGTGATGCTCTCCCTGTCTGTCTCTCTGTCTCTTGTCTTCTTCTAAGGACACTAGTCACTGGGTTAGGACCCACCCTCATCGAGCATGATTTCCTTTTAACTTAATTACATCTTCAGAGACCCCTGTTTACATGTTAGGATCACATTCCTGGGTACTTGGGGTTAGGACTTCAACACATCTTTTAGAGGGGGCATACAATTCAACACACACACTGTGGTCTTTTTTCCACAAAAGCACCAATATTTCAGTGATGTCCATCATTCTTCCCAAAGCCTTCCCACAGTTCCGATGGGATCATCCACGGAGAAGCAGTGGCCGTTCCAGTAAAGGAAGCAATTGAGGAAAAGACTTATCAGTGTCATTATGAAACTGAACCGCTCCTAGAAATTTAAGATCATATTCTTATTATGTTCTTCCATGGAGCTTTCCTGGCGTCAGCACTTCCATAAAGTTTTCAGTTTCCCCCTTGGCAATCACCCAACACATGAGCACAGCAGCCAGGCGTTGGCACAAAGGCATAAAGGACCATTGTTAGGACAAGGAGTGGCAGCCCAGGAATAAGGAAGAAAGAGAGGAGCTAATCTCAGGGGCAAAGAAAATTGCCCACTAAATCAGTGATATCCATAATACCAAACAAAGGGAGGCTTAAGAGACAGGTTCTTATTTTAAAAGAAGGGGGAGCAGGGGGATAGAGAGAGACAGGAGAGACAGGTTTTGAATAGGATGAAAACTTGGAATAGCATCTGGATATAATTAGCATACAAATGGAGTTTTGATTCCATAACTTTTCCCGTCTTTAGTTTTTACAACACACACACACCCAGATTCCAAGTAACGCGAAGAAACTAATTAATAGATCAGTCATTAAATACATGAAACTCAGGCTACCCATGGCATCCATTAACGAGCCAGCATTAATACACCAGCATTAATACACCTACACGGCCACGACAGCCACTGTCAGCTGAGGCAAATCAGAGTCTGCTTGTCGCTCCATGTTTAGGAAGCAAGTCATTAATATCAATAGTTGCGGTTTCAGAATAACACTCTCCAGTGACATGGAAGCATTATAAAAATCAGGATCGGCCATTCACAATGCAGCTTCCTCACACCCAAATTTAAAAGCTTGAAAAACTTTAAGAGATGTTAGACATAAGAATGGTCTCTCAACTGTTTAAAATTGGATAGGAAATGACTTTAAGATGTGAATCTACACATCAAAAGATAATACTGTAAGAACTTTGACCCCAGCTTCCAATAAAGCTGCCTTTATTTATGAATTCCACCTAAGCTAAGGCCATTAGGAATTAAGTCCCGAGCTACTTTCTCTGGCTTTATTGCCAAAAAAAACAGCAGAAAGTTATTGAATATCTACCATGCGCCACATACTGTTCTAGAAGCTGGTGACTCAAAAGTAAACAAGGCAAAAGGCCCTTACTCCATGGAGATGACATACTAGCAGGTGAGACAGATCAGTATGCCTCTCTTCAGAAACAAGTGTCCAGTTGTCTCTTTTACAATTGTTAAAGAGATTTGGGGGTGTTGGCTTTTTTCCTACTACATAAATATTTTAATATCAGCTACCTCTAGTAATTAGAAGTTCATTCTGGAGTTTAATGTCCTTTTACAGACACTAAAGACATTAAAAAATGTAAAGATTTTATAGTATGTTTCATAAACTACAATGTGTTAGAAAATCTGAAAAATAATCCTGGAAGGTCAAATATCTTGATGTACTTCCTGTATTTGGTACTAAGAAAAAAGCAGTTTCAAAGTCACAAGTCATGAGCCAAGCAGACCTGTGTTCTTATCCTCAACCTCTCACTTCCCCAGTTCCCTCACTGGGCTTTAGTTTCATAATCTGTGATACTTGAGGCTTAAGTTGATTCATCATTTTTAAAGAATTGTTCAAGTTGTGGGGAGTCATCAGAGAAAGTTTACATCTTGCAAAATTTTGATTTAAATACTTAATTTTTCAGATAATTTAAAAACTATTTAAAAAATATAGTAAAGCAAATAGCACAAGTAGTGTTTTACACCAAATTTTAACCCATTGGATGGTAATATATGCATGTAGGCTGTTTCTACAGACCTCATAATGATGGCTGGGCATACATTTGAACTTCTTGAAATTGGATTATTGATAAAGTAGGTTGTAGCTCTGACCAGGCCCTTCAGCAAAGTTGCTCTTTCCAGAAAATGATTCCAGGAAGTACCTATGTCAGCTCAAACTCAGCCAGATTCACTGGGGGTATCTTCTAGTGGCGTGTAACAGCCAGCTCTGCAGTAACGAAGAAGCGTAACATTTGTCATGCCTAATGTGAGAACTCTTAACATTTTCTTTTTTGTGTAAGTTTATTGCCCCCCTTTTAAGGGCGCTGTAAGGAATGCAAATATGTTAGATATTGATAAGAGTCCAAATATTTAAAGGAAATTAACCATTGTTGAATTTTCTAGGTCAGTTTATTTGAAGAAGATCCTGAGATTTCAAGGCGAGCTATTAAAATTGCTTTATCATTTGCACCTGTTTATTGGTGTGAATCAGAATTTTTTTTCAATATTATGTAAGCATTACAAAATACAAAAGTACAAAATACAAAAATAAAATTGAAGATTTGAGACTGCATTTATCAGCCATGACCTAGAGTTCACATTTTTGTGTTCACTGAAACTGTCATTTTTATCATTAATTTGGTTTTAGAGTAGCAAATGTTACAAATGTGAGCTTTTAAAATAATTTTCAGCAATAGCACTGTTCTCATCTCTTTTATCGGAGAAGGCAATGGCACCCCTTTCCAGTACTCTTGCCTGGAAAATCCCATGGATGGAGGAGCCTGGTGGGCTACAGTCAATGGGGTTGCTAAGAATCGGACACGACTAAGTGACTTCACTTTCACTTTCATACATTGAAGAAGGAAATGGCAACCCGCTCCAGTGTTCTTGCCTGGAGAATCCCAGGGACGGGGGAGCCTGGTGGGCTGCCATCTGTGGGGTCACACAGAGTCGGACACGACTGAAGCGTCTTAGCAGCAGCAGCAGCATCTCTTTTATATGTGAAAGTTTTACATGATATTGAATTAGAAAAAATGATTTTTATGAAAAATATTTTATAACTATTCTAATCAGGGGGTTGTTTTCAAGAAACAGAAACCTACTCAAGCTAGCTCTAAGTAAATAGTCACAGTTATTGAACTATAAAGCCTGTCTAGTCAAAGCTATGGTTTTTCTAGTGGTCACGTATGGATGTGAGAGTTGGACTATAAAGAAAGCTGAGCACCGAAGAATTGATGCTTTTGAACTGTGGCATTGGAGAAGACTCTTGAGAGTCCCTTGGACTGCAAGGAGATCCAACCAGTCCATCCTGAAGGAAATCGGTTCTGAATATTCATTGGAAGGACTGATGCTGAAGCTGAAACTCCAATCCTTTGGCCACCTGATGCGAAGAGCTAACTCACTGGAAAAGACCCTGATGCTGAGAAAGATTGAGGGCAGGAGGAGAGGGGGACGACAGAGGATGAGATGGTTGGATGGCATCATCAACTTGATGGACATGATTTTGAGTAAACTCCAGGAGTTGGTGATGGACAGGGAGGCCTGGTGTGCTGCAGTCCATGGGGTTGCAGAGTCAGACACGACTGAGCTACTGAACTGAACTGAACTGACTGAACTATTACTATAGGAAACAAGCAATTCCAACCCACCTGTTCAAAATGGCCTTAGCATGGCCTGCGAGGCCCTACAGATTCTCCCACTGCCCCACCTCTCTGATCTCAAGTTCTCCCAGCCTCCTTCTGGCTTACGTGGCCCAGCCACACCGACCTTCTTGCTGTTCCCCAGGACCGCCCGTGTTCCTATCTTGGCATGTCCTACTCTCTCCATCGACCCTCGTTTCCCAGCTATCGGAGCAGCCTACTTTCTCACCGCCTTCAGTTGTCAGCTGTCACCTTAGAGATTCAAACCTTGGTCAACCCATAAAAATACCGTCACCCTTAGGTTCATTTCTGGACCACTCTCTGTCTTTTGACACTTCTACATTTTTCTTCCAAGCGCCTCTGATCCTCTCTTTCTCTTCGTATATAGGCAGCTTTCCTTTCTTTCTTTCCGTACTTCTCCCCTTCTTCTTTTTCTCCCTCCTCCCCAGCCCTGTCCCTTTCTCTTTCTTTCAGGTTTCAAAGGCAGGAGCTTTACCTTCTAATTTATCACTCTATCTGTAGAACCTAGATAGTGCAACACAAAAGAAGAGTCTCAGTGTTACTTGTTATTTGTTAAGTGAGTATAAACATGTGAATGAGTGAATGAATGAACAATCCAGACGCTCAGTTAAGTTACAGAAGGAGTGAAACTGGGAAGCCAGAAACTTAGATGATTCTGTCATCTACTGTAGAACCCCATGTCTTCTCATCTCTCTCTTCTTTTTTTTTTTGCTTGTCAGTTGAAGTCCCCTTTTCCTTTTTTCAAGTTTGCTCTCGGCTTACTAGTCAATTTGTACAAAGCTGAAAATTACCTCCAGACTCAACCCTACCTGCAATTCAAGTGCTCATCGTTCTCTGGTTATAATCCTGTCTGGTAGTATAAATACTCAAATGAGATAAAACGTTCAACTCAGTTTAACCTCTAGATGAACCCAACCTTTTTCAGGTCCCAAAGAGGCGGCAGGAGCCCAGCATCACAAGGAACCAACATGGCCTTCTAGGATCACCAGCTTCGCAGGCACCATCAACTATATGGGTGCAGCTTAACAGGGGGCTTTTGCTAGACCCAAACAGGGTAAGAAATGACAATGCCGACAACAAAAAACGCTGAGGAAGATGGTTTAGAATTGTCCCACTTGCCTTTAACATCTTAATATCACAATAAGGAAGTTAAATATATTTTAAGAAGTGTTTTGCTTTGTTACTTTTTTCACTTCTTTTCACTTTTATATTTAGGGTTCTTTCTATTGCAAATCATTGAAGCTGCATTTCAAGTTTGCTTAAGCACAGAGATGAACTCTGCCGGCTCTCATAATTGAACAAGACAAGATATTCTGGATTCAAGCAAGGAATGATCCAGAACTTAGATGGTTTTATCTGTAATTTTTTGTTGTCAGATTTTCCTCTCATTTCTTACTTTGATATCCTCAATGTTGGCTCCATTCTCACGGCTTCAAACAAACTGCCAGAAGCTCCCGTGGCTACATCCTCCCAAATTCAAGTGCTTCCCAAGTGTCCTAATGGACTGATTAGAACACTCTTGAATTAATCACAAGTGTTAAGGGGATGTGATATGTTAATTGGCTTGGGCTCATACTCTACCCCTAGAATCAGAAATGAGCTAAGGTTGGGAGAGAGGAGGTTCTACCGACATATAACCTGGATGCCCGGCAGCAAACAACAAATTTTCATCACAGTTGACATAATACTTAATTAGTGAGGCCTGGAAATAATTTTGTATAAAACAATGAAATCTCATCTTCTAATTTTGCTCTGTTAACCTCTCATGAACAGATATGGACTTTCGAAACTTCTGGGGGCTTCCCTAGTGGCTCAGATGGTAAAGAACCTGCCTGCAATACAGGAGACCTGGATTCAGTCCCTGAGTCAGGAAGATCCCCTGGAGAAGGAAATGGCAACCCACTCCAGTATTCTTGCTTGGAGAATCCCATGGACAGAGGAGCCTGGTGCGCTACAGTCCATGGGGCTGCAGAGTCAGACATGACTGAGTGACTAGGCACAGCACACAGCTCAACCTCACGTGAACAGATATTGACTATCAAGATTAAATCGTTTTCCAGTGCTCTGTAGATAAAGGCATGGCACACTTCATATTCACACTTGACCCTTTGCTTTTGGCTGAATGACTAATTCTACTGATCAACCCTAGTAGAGTACCCACAAGACTCTACTCTCTCGACATGGACATCAGGGAGGGAAGTGAATATTTCATTAATTAATATTTGCTGGCTAATGCTTTGACATTTACAAAGGCTGGGCCCATCTGCATGAAACTCTAAAATAAAATTGGGAAAGTGATCAAGAATAAGACTTGAGGAAAAGAAGCCAATTGAACCCAAAGAGTAGATGCATTTCTTAACCATTAGGAGATTTCAAATGACACTTATTCTCTCCCCATTGTGTGAAAACGACTTGTCAGTTCATTCCCCTACCACCAATCAAACAAACAGCTTCATTTCATATGGACTCACAATCAAATGATTGGTGAACTATTTCAGTGTTCAATAAATTGCATGAGTATCTTATGAACCTCTGCCTGTGCTGTGCTGTGCTTAGTCATTCAGTTGTGCTTGACTCTCTGCAGCCCCATGGACTGCAACCTGCCAGGCTCCTCTGTCCATGGGGATTCTCCAGGCAAGAATACCGGAGTGAGTTGTCATGACCTCCTCCAGGGGATCTTCCCAACCCAGGGATCGAGCCCTGCATTACAGGCGGATTCTTTACCATCTGAGCCACCAGGGAAGTAAACAGAAAATTCAAATCCAAGTTTATTTTGCATTTTGTTATTTTCAAAATAACCACCACCAATTTTTATATAGAGAAGAAATATGCCATAGAGGTTTAAAGACTCTGCTCTGGTGTCAGACTGCTCAGTTCAAGTCCTGAATCTACATTTACTCATTGTGATTTAATTTCCTCACCAGAAAAAATGTAAATAATAACAATAGCCATCCTATGGGGTTGTTACAAGGATTACATGAGTCAATCTACAAGAAGTTTGTAGAAGCTCCTGGTATTGCCTAAGGAGTGTTACCTATAACCTCCTTTCATTTTTTTTTCTTTTTCTCTTTCTCTACCCCACTCTCTCTCTCTGTCTCTCTCATTCCTCTCTCAATTTTTATTTTTCCTTCACATTAAGAAATACTATTAAATTGTTTTATGGACATCTCACTTCTGTAGGTGGCTCAGTGGGTAAAGAACCTCCCTCAATGCAGGAGACACCAAAGATATGGGTTTGATTCTTGGGTCAAGAAGATCCCCTGGAGCAGGGCATGGGGAATCCCTGGACAGAGGAGCCTGACGGGCTACAGTCCATGGGGTCACAAAGAGTCAGACACGACTGAAGTGACTGAGCACAGCGCAGCACTTCTATATAATTCATATTGCAAACTGGTCTGGCCATGATTGAGATATAATCACCAAAGAGATGCCTTTGACAAAGATGAAGTAGCTGACAAGTTGCTAAACACAATGTTGAATTGTTTGTTATTGTTGAGGAGTGGGAAGCTTCTCTTTTAAAAGACTCTCATGTTTAAAGCCAACATGATTAATATTCACTGCAGACAGACTAGTTTATACAGCCAGAGACACTGAGGTCAGCCTGGATAATGGAAGAGCACGCTCATTCCTGAACCTGTGGTGTCACACACTTACATCTCTCCCGAGCCCAGGCACCTCAGGCTTGTCAAGAAGAGGTGTGTCCATCAGGCTGTAAAGATGTGAACCTTACAAGTGGCATCATGTAGTCATAAGCATTGGGAATGAGTCATGGCCTATTTTATGAGTGTAGCTCGTCTTCAAAGAAAGATTGAACTGACCATAAACATCAGATCATGGAACATAAGCTTTTCGAAAGGCTCCTCATAAAAAATACAATAAAAACAAATACAGCTATTGCCTAAAATTCAAAGTCTCACGTAGATTTATTGTGAATCTGACGCATCATTGCTCATCTTCTCTTTTTGATGATATCTTTAGCACTGGACTGAGTTTCTAAATGTTGATGAAGCTATTTGTGTTAATGTACAGAATCAGTTATAGGAGATAACCTCAATAAAGCACAGGACATGAGAGAATTTGAAAACATTTGCATTTTCACTGTATTTTCCAATTTTGTGTGACTATCAGAAATCTTGTTGACATATATCACTTTTAGGCCTCTCAGTACGGAATGTGATGTGACCTCAATAATATCTATACTTGAAGTGGCCAAAATGCCAAATACTTAATGATAACAACAAGATTGTATAACCTCCTGAGGGTTCTCAGATACCATAGAATTGAGAAATTTCTGATTTTTCACCAAACTTTCCTTAGTCCCACACACTTGTCTCATCAGGTATTGCCTTTAGCTTGCAGCAAAGAATTACAGGGACATGGGAAAAAATAGCCAAATTTCAAACACACACACACATATATATAAGATATGTAACTCACCCTTAATTTTCTGAAACTAGACATGAAGATCATTTTTATGAAAATATAAATGACATTTTTGATAGCTCTCAGTAAATAGGAAATCAATTAACACACACTGTTTTAACATACCTATTACTTCCACGGTACCAGCCAGGTTCTGTAGGAAATTTAGAATGACTGTGAGAGGCAATCTCTGCACCCTAGGAGCTTGTACTTCAGTGGGAAGGTTATACTATGTGCAAACAACATCAAACATCTTGAAGCAGACAATAATTTAGTGGGAGGAGTAGGATAAATTAACTTATTCTTCAGGTTTAGAGGAGAAAGAGAAGAGCAAGGACATAAGTTTGGTAAACTTCAGCAAAATTCCATAGAGAAAAACAAGTCTTGCACTGAATTCTAATCAATTCACAAAGTCCAGAGGAAAGATGAGCAATGAATGAAATCTCTTTATCATTTATTTACTAGATTAGCCTGGATAACAATAACATCACTAAAAGATGAGTAGGGAATTGAGTTGATTCTTAAAAAAAATCCCCAAGTTTCCTTGATAAAACAGGGATAAGTCAGGGGTTACTTCAGGATTTCAAACTTGGGTAACCTAGAGAAGAGCTTTATTAGAGACATGTGGAGTTAGAAAACAGTGCTCAAGAACAAAGGAAGTTCCATTTGAAAGATATTACAGTTGAGGTGACAGCAAGATATCTCATTGTTGGTGTCTGGCACATGAAGGGAAGTGATACTGAGGAAGTGATAGAAATTTTCAGGGAGATCTGTGAGTCAACAGGGTGAAAAATCATAATATCACTTACATCTCTTTATGCAGCTTACTCATTAGTATTCAATATCTCCCCTCCCACCCACTGTCCCAGAAACAATAGTGCAATATTAGAATGTTTTTTTTCTCCTTTTGTCATGAGCTAATCCTACCATTCTGTAGTTCTTACCACCACTTTGTCTACATCAAAAATTATTCAACTTTAATAGATCATAGCCAATTGAACCATATTGTCTAAATTTCCTTCCCTCCCTCCCAGTACTTGTGGAGGTTTTAATCAGTATCATACATTAGATATGCCAGATTTTATTTTTTCTATGAAGTCAGGCATGCTACGATAGGCTGACTTAATGTAATTCTGAGGCATTAATATTTTATATACACTATTATTCCATGTAAGTGTATTGAAGCATAAGAAATTTTCAATGTTTTTCGTTTTTCAAATTCCCTTTATCTGAGTCTTAGCAGTTTTGCTGAAGCAATTGTACGACAGCCTTATTTTTAAGATCTAGAATATGTACCAACATAATGTACAGACAGTTATTTTAAACTATATGTTTTAATTCTGACCAAATTATTTGCATCTTCATTAGATACTCAAAAGAATCAGAAATGGATGCCCTGGGTGGTTAAAGGCAAGATTAGATTTAGTGGATGAGGGGCAAGGATTGGGAGGGGGAGAAGATTATATATGTGAAACATAAGTAAAGACTTTTGGCAAATCATGTTTCTCCCCATGGAATCTTAGATCTCTGGGTTGAAGGGTACCTTAGAGACCTTCTAGCGTCACATTTCTTAGGGAGGATCAGGGCTAGGGCAAATGCAGAGGGGCTCTCTCAGTGGAATTTCCTGTCATACTATTCTACTCCCACTTGGCGTATAAATTTAGGCTTTGTGTCTGAGTGCTTATAAAATATAGCATTCAAAAGTTTGCACAAAACCCTTAGTAAAGCTTGAGCACTCTTTTCCCTAAAAAACGCTAAATGATTATTTTAAAAGTTCATAGAAGTAACAGTGGAATCTCTAAGATACGTGTTAATTACCTTTTATAAACTGGCATTCCTAGATGTCCTTTGAAGGAACTCCAGCTACAAATGGATATCTGATGTCTAGCTCCAACTGTAATTAGCTACCTGCTCAACCTCGCTAGACCTGAGTCTCCTCAGTTAAGCCAGATGTCCCTATAGTCATATCCAGCCACATCATTCTATCAGGATAATCCCATGCATATTCTCAGAGAGTCTCATGAAGCCTGAGAAACCTTTCAACATGATGGCAGATTCCTGATTCAATTTATGTCTATGATTTCAATTCGGCAGTTTTAAGGGTGTGTAAATTACTGCTGGTGTTTTGATGATAACACCTTAAACATAGAGAGGCCTGGTATCCAAAGCATTTATTTAACATTTGATTGATTCATGAGTATAAGGTAACAATCCATGAAAACAATGTGAATACTAATTTTTCAGAGTGGAAAAAACAAACATAAGAAATTCAGTGTACCTGTTAACCCACAAATGACAACTTTGATCAATAGTCTAGTTCTGTGTAGACCTACAGAAATTTATCGCCTTATATTTTAATTTCGCCATAGGTGAGGCTATTTGCTCCGTATTTAAAACTAGGTCAGTAACTATTTTTCCCAGGGTTCCAAGCTATTTGTTTGCATTTGGGAAAGAAAAAAAAATGGAACATATATGCAAATATTCAATTTGTAGATTTTTTTTCAGAACCAGAAACATTTGGTAATTTTTAAATAAACCCTTTCCCTCACCCCATATCTACTTATATATTTTTGGAAAGTTAAAGATATGGGGGGAGGAAGAGGTGGTGATCCTTGCAAGAGGGTTTTGTTCATCTTATGACCTAGAAAACCAGACTGCCAAATTAGACCACTGAAACATTCTTCCATGGGTCAGACCAAATTAATGTTTGAAAATGAAAGTGTTATTTCCCTCTCCTCAATGGTCCTCACTGACAAGGGACCACCTGTTTCCAGCTTCTGAATGTTTCACACCTCGGAGGAACCTGCCGCGTGGCAGCGATGCCCATGGAGATGGCATTGAGTCCAGAGAATAAGGGAAGCCCTGGGCCAGCATGCGCTGGAAGCTGTAGCTGAAGCCCTCTTTGCTCTGGAAGCAACAGAGACTGTGCTGGGAACGTTGTACCATGCCTTGGCACTTGGCTCTGCCCACTACAATCAGCGTCTGCCTGCTCCTTCTATAAACCAGGAAGGCATGCTGCGGCTTGCAGTTTCTTTCTGGTGAGCGTCCCCAGAGTTCTGGAATGTTCTGTGGCTCCTCTTCCCCAGGAGAGGTGGAAAGGCTGTAAGCATTGTCCTTCCACTTGAGTTTTGAGCTCGGGGAGCCCCTTTCCTCCTCAGTACACTTTCCACAATTTCCTGGCGGTTTCTTTTCGTGTAATGGAGTTTTTCAACCACAGCGACCCTTCATCCGTCTACACCTACCTAAGTCCAGGAGGGGCAGTTTAAACGCCCGATATCTCTCCGAGAAAATCATCATTCTGCAACACTGAACAAGCACCAATAGAGCAGAGAGCCCATTCAGACCCGGAACCACCCTCCGACCAGGACAAGCTTGCTGCAGCTCAGCCCGGATGATGACAAACACGGGCTGCAACGTTTCCGACTCTCGAATCTGGACAACAACTTGGCTGAAATTTACATACAGTGTGTAATGTGAAGCTTGGCTAATAGGAAAGCCTGCCCCTGGGAGAAGACAGGCGGTTTGAAACAAGGCAGATTTAAAAACCCGAATCAAAGATCAATCAGCTCTCTGAACTTAGAGGGGCCTTCTCCCAGCACAGGTCCACACACAGCCCACCGGCGGAGGGCTCTCCCCCTTCCCCGTGAGAAGAGAGCCCCCGCAGCTGGGAGGATTTCTCTGCGCGCTCCCTGGATGTCCCGGGAAGGAGCCTCCGGCCCTTGAAAAGGGCATTAATCACCTTTGGTTCCTTGTACCTGAGAAAAAATAGCTATCTCTGGGATCAGATTTTTGTGTGTGTTTCAGACTGGAGAAAGCTTTTATGATGTCTCCTGGTGAAATATAACCACTCTCTCACTCTAAGCAGCCTCTAAATTCTTAAATGTGGGTAAATGGAAAACATGCTGTGGGTCTTTATTCCACCAAGCAGCAAGAAATAAATCAGAATCCCCCCACCCCTACTCCATCTCTCCCCTGATGCCTCACAGATGTGCAGCGTTAGAGGGAAGAGCAGAAATGCTTTATAAAATTAATATGTGGAAACTGCTTTGTTTACCATAAATGCCTAGCCTGGGGCTTTCTCTACCATGCCCCATCAGGATTTTAAGCTGAATTCTTGCCTTCTGCCTACCAAAAATGTCTTCCTTGGTTCCTGTCAGACACCAGGGTCTCCATTTTCCACATGGTGGTGACGTGGGTTCAAGCATCGAAGGTGAGCTGGCTGCAAGTCCGTAGTACACAAGACAGGTCCACTCTGAAGTGTATAAATCACCTCAGGATCCTGCTGGCTTCGATGTCCTAAATAAATATCTGTCATTACTATAACTGACATTAAACCAAATGCGGGAGACCCCACAGATGCAGGCAAATGGTGGAACTTGCCTCTGTGGTTCATTCACATTTAAAAATATGTAGACGATATCCCACCGAGCTCGTGAAAGGCATTTAACTGATTTTAATAGCAGTCATTATATTAGAAAATGAGACTTTCCGTTGTAACAGAGATGAACTGGGACGAAACAAAGGAGGAGAGGTAACTAGCAGCACCCCAGTGCCCTGCCGGAATCGCAGCTCATCATTCTTGCTTTCAGCAGTTAGCCAGCTCCTTTTGTCAAAGAGTACCACCATCTAATGAAACAATTAGGACTCGACAGTTTAAATATGCTATTTTGTTCTTTTCAAGCCTAAGTGCCAGCCACTAAGACAAACTATACCCACCACCTTCCTATCAGCAGAGCCATTGTTATCCCAGATAGAATGCCCTAAAAATAAAATCCGTTTTGCATGTGAAGCTTCATCAAGTCAGGTCATGCCTGCTCCTCAGGGCAGACTGCAGTGTACTAATTTCATGGTGCTATTTTTAAATGTGGCCTCCTTGGATCTTTCCGTATGTCCTACATAGCTCAACAAGGCACCGAGTGAATGTTCAGGCCGCTCGTGCTAGTCACCTCTGCCCACTCTGCCCTCAACTCGAACCTCGGCCACCCCTCTAGGCCCGGGCGGCTTACAAGACGTAGGCCCGCTAGTGATGGGTGTGGTCACGCTGTGATCGACATCACTTGCTGGGCACTGTCCAACACACGAGCCCTTAGAAGATGGAACTGGCATAGCTTTCTTGAATTCATTATTCAAGTTGTTGCAGTTTTAAAACAAATTCACAAAAAGAGAAAATGGCTTATCATCCTAAGCGAATTTTATGTCTCTGGGTATCTATTTTTGCCTCTTGTACAGAGTGTGTTTTGTTTTTGTTTTTTTTTTCAGTTATAAAATTAACATATTCACAGGTATGTGAAAAGCATAGAAGAGCGTGTCATTATTCATGACCTTTTTGATTCTGACCACTAGAAACCCAACTCAAATTTGATATGCAAAATTATATTGTTCATATAATCAGAGATCAGAGTTGCTTTCTGTCACAGCTGGATTCATTATGGCTCAGTATAATGCCATGAGGACAAGGTTTCTCTCTCCAGCCTCTCAGTTCTGCCTTGCCACACGTCAGCCTGATCTCCAGGAGGCCTTCTCCACTTGGTGGCCCATGACAGCCCCAGGCTTCCATCCTACCAGCCGAGTAACACAAATGAAATGGCATCTCTTTCTGCCCAGCTGCTCTGACCAGAGTCTCCAAATTGAGTTTCATTAGCATGACTTGGAGAAGGCAATGGCACCCCACTCCAGTACTCTTGCCTGGAGAATCCCAGGGACTGGGGAGCCTGGTGGGCTGCCATCTATGGGGTCGCACAGAGTCAGACACGACTGAAGCGACTTAGCAGCAGTAGCAGCAGCAGCATGCTAGGTATGTGCCTAGCCCTAAACCGTCAGGGTTCAGTATGGTCAGAAGAAATCTCCGATTAAGCAGATTTTTCTTATATGCCCTCCATAAAGCCAAGATTTTACATGAACCTCACATTAAACCATATGGACTCAGAAGGAAGGAGGTATGATTCCCCAAAAGAATATCAGGTGTATCATCATAAGGAATACATGTAGAGCAAACACCAGCAAGTGTCCGTGACAAAGACCTCTGTCCTCACAATCTGAAATAAGAATCAAAGATGCATGCTTAATCCTAGAGGAGGAGGAAGCTCTAGGACTATCTTTGCGAACTTTCATAAATTTGTACTAAGTGAAATAATGAAATACTTCTCACACAAGGATTCAGAAAGCATCAGGAGATGATGTGGGGAATAACGAGGAAATCATCCAGGATAGAGAGAAAAAGACAAGTGTATGATGAGAAGTCCTTGGGGAATAATGCCCACATTACACACTCACATTTTGAGTATGCTTTCCCACTGCCTTGCAGCCTCCATTGTTTCTGCTGAGAAGTTAGTTATTAATCTTCTTGGAGTTCTCTTGTACATGGTGATTCATTTTTCTCTTGCTGCTTTTAAGATTTTCTCTTTATCTTTGGCTTTTGACACTGTGATTATGATGTATCTAGGTATGGATCTCTCTGTGTTATCGTACTTGGAGTCTGAAAAAAATAATGGCTGAAAACTTCCAAATTTGATGGAAAATACTACATGACCAGAAAGCTAAACAAATGCATTTTCTCCCCATTTCTCTCTCTCCTCTTCACTTAGATATTGCCTTTATGCATGTTAGTATGTTAATGATGTCTCACATTTCTCCAAGACTGTTTGTGGTTTTTTGTTCTTTTTTCTCTCTATTCTTCAGATTATGTACTCACTATTGATCTAACTTCAAGTTTACGGATTCTTTCTTCTGTCATTTCAAATCTACTTTTGAGCCCCTCTTAGTGAATTTTTCATTTTGGTTATAGTTTTTCCCCACTTCAGAATTTTCATTTGATTCTCTTTAAACTTTCAATCTTTTCATTGATATTTTCTATTGGATAAGACAGTGTCGCTGCACTTTCCCTAAAGTTTTTAGACATGGTTTCCTTCAGTTCTTTGAACATACTTTTAATGCATGCTTTGAAGTCTGTGTCTGCTAAGTCCAATATCTTGGCCCCTCAAAGGCAGTCGCTATTACCTGCCATTTTTTTTCCTGTGTGTGTGTGTCACAGTTTCCTGTTTTTGAATATGTAATTTTTAATTGAGAACTGGATATTTTTGATAATATATTGTAGCGGTTGTGGATACTGATATCCCTTGAAGGATTGTTGTTTGCTTCATTTATTTATTTGTTCACTGACCTGGTTGAACAGACTGTGAAATCTCTTTCCCTTGCAATATACAGTCTCTGATATCACTGCTAAGATGACTTTTCCCTTGTTTTTATCTTTTGCCCTGCCTTCCCAGAGGTTGTCACCGAATCTACTTATGTATCAAAGGCTATTTTAAGCCTCCACGGTCAGTTAGACTTTACTTTTTACCACTGAGTGTCTGTGTGACTTGGAGACTGCTATCACAATTCAGAGGGTTTATATTTTTGCCCCACAATCAACCAGGAATTAGTAGGTCCTGAGAGGTAGCGCTTGGGGCCATACACAGTCTTCCAATTAGGGAAGTTTTAAGCCTGGCTTCCTAGGAGTTGCCCCTCGGCCAGAGCCGGTAAGCGTTCAGCCAGCAATTGGTCAGAGGTTATGCTTAAACCTCTTGTACCAGTAAGGCTTCTACCCCTCAAGGGATCCATGTGCAGCTTCGGAAAGGATTTCGAATCAGCCCAGCTCCTGGAGTCCTTCTGAGTAGGTACCGAGTCCATGGTGGTGGTGGTAGTTTAGTCGCTCAGTCGTGTCTGACTCCTTGTGACCCCATGGACTGTAGCTCACCAGGCTCCTCTGTCCATGGGATTCTCCAGGTAAGAACTGGAGCGGGTTGCCATTCCCTTCTTCAACCTAGTCCACGGGCCCCGCCATTTCCACCCACAGAGTAGACTGTGGCTCCAGGCAGGTTATTCTTGGCTGCCTCTTCCTATGGTTCCCTCTGTTCAGCTCCTGGCTGGTCTGCGGTTTCACTTGTTGCTACCAGTCCTGTGCAGCTACCAAACCCTCTTAATTGCTCTCCACCAAGATCTCCATTGTTTAAAAAAAAAAAAAAAAAAAAAAAACACCCTTAGGCCTGGAATTCTCCAAGCTCCGCTCCAAATAGAGTCAGTCCCTTCCAAAAGAGTTGTTTACGATTTTCCTCTCTCCCTGAGCAGAACCTGGAGGCTGCTTTACAGGAGCTGGGAGCAGGGACAGCGCTCTGCCTCTCCAGAGTGAACCCCTGCTCTACAAGTGGGTGCTGGGGTGGGTGCTGGTAGCCCCTGGTCTTCTCAGCTGGCCCTCCCCTCCCCAAGGGTGGCGTATCCACACTTCTGGGCTAGAGGCAGCTGTTGCTGTTGTTTAGTCACTCAGTCGTGTCCGACTCTTTGCGACCCCGTGGACTGTAGCCCACCAGGCTCCTCTGTCCATGGGATTCTCTAGGCAAGAATGCTGGAGTGGGTTGCCATTCCCTTCTTGGCCCCAGTATTCGCAGACTGCCACACCTGGGGTAGTCTTCACTCTCGGAGGGACTGGTGGGGAGCGGGGGACCTCTTCCTTTCAGCCACACACGCCCTAAGTAGAGTCTCTGCAATGTGAGCGGGGAGGGAATTGATAAGCGTGGTGCAGCCGGCCGGCCCCTGCAGAGGGAAATGGAGCCCTAGACCGGAGCTGGGGAGGAAGCAGGCCTGCAGAGGGAACAGAGCCCTAGACCCGAGCTGGGGAGGAAGCAGGCCTCTTCCACGCCCACACCTCCTAGTCTTCTGGGCTGCGTCACCCAGAGTAGAATTCCCAGAAAAACCTTTCCCAAACATCGAGCTGACAGGGAGGAGGAGGGACCGGGACAGGAGGTCTGACTGTTCCTACTGGTTGAGTAAATTTTCTTGAATGAATGTTCCTCCATTTGCTGTGTGCCCTTGGGACAACTTCCAGAACTTTAACTATCTATCTATATACATATATATATATACACTTCTCTTATGGCTCAGTCAGTAAAGAATCTGCCTGTAGTACAGGAGACCTGGGTTCGATCCCTGGGTCGGGAAGATCCCCTGGAGAAGGAAATGGCAACCCATTCTAATATCCTTGCCTGGAAAATCTCATGGACAGAGGAGCCTGGTGGGCTGCAGTCCATGGGGTCGCAAAGAGTCGGACACGACTGAGCAACTAACACTTACTTACATATATGTATATAAAATTTTCATCAGCTAAAATGTCTTGCTGGGAAGAGCGCCTGCCAGGCTCCTGCCCCCGCCCCTCTGGAAGTCCCTCGCACTCACATTTAACTGTTGCTGTTCATACAGATCCATGTCAGAGCCTTTCAAGAACTTAAAAAGTCGTCCAGTCTGTTCCCTCTGCCTTTGAGCAAGATCATACCTTCGTCGGCCCAGACAGATGAGAATCGATACTGGTTTTGAAAACCTCCAGAGGAAAAAAAATTTCACAGCCTTCCTTAATAACCTAAATCATGCTTAACAACGCTTACTGCCAGGAATTCCTTTCTTGCGTATAAGCTAAAGTGCACATACTACAGTTTAAAGGCGTTTGCTAGTCATCTGTCCTGGAGGAGATAAAGAACAGCTGGTCACCACACAAAACATTCCCCCTCCAGGAGGAACAATCTCTACCCTTTCTTTTAAAAAAGTCTCTTTTTTTTTTTTTGGCCCTGTCATCGGAATAAATAATCTTAATATTTCCTCATACTTTTCTTCGATTAACGAACAACCTTTGGGCTCTGTTCTGAAATCTTTTTCACGCTTGCCATTGCCCTCTTAAGACTGGAGATGTTTCTCAAAGGGAGGTCCAGGCGGGCTCCACATGGTTCTCTTGGAGCGCTTACGAACCACCCAGATTCCTGTGCTTCCCTCGAGACTCTGTGAATCATAATCCCACCCATCCATCTGGGAATCAGCATGGCTGACAAAAATCCCCTAGATGACTCTGACGCACTAAAATTTAAGATCCTTTAGGCCAGACTGAAGCCTGCATTGTCTCACAGATTGAAACGGAAGAATCACTCAAGAGCTTCTAAAATCCTAATGCCCAAGCTGTACCCAGGTCCAATCAAATCAAAATTTCAAGGGGTGGCACCTGGGGACGTTTGACAGTTCCCCAGGTGAATTCTGAGTGCAGCCAATAGACGGTCAGCTTCTTCAAGGCAAGGACGGGGTAATGTTTGTATCCCAGACCTGCTGACACAAAGGCTAACACAGGAACCTTAGTTCTCAGCACTGACTAAGTGAGACTTAAATTTTGTCCCTAGATTCATGCTCATTGTGTATCCCAGTTTCTTTATCTCTGTCATGGCCATTTAATTGTAAGCATTACTTTGCTAACAAAGGTCCGTCTAGTCAAAGCTATGGTTTTTCCAGTGGTCATGTATGGATGTGA
Organism: Bos indicus; assembly: GCF_029378745.1. Taxonomy (NCBI): domain Eukaryota; kingdom Metazoa; phylum Chordata; class Mammalia; order Artiodactyla; family Bovidae; genus Bos; species Bos indicus. Next base: position 106,191,141 of record NC_091766.1, read on the forward strand.
GAGTTGAACTATAAAGAAAGCTGAGAGCCGAAGAATTGATGTTTTTGAACTGTGGTGTTGGACAAGAGTCTTGAGAGTCCCTTGGACCGCAAGGAGATCCAAGCAGTCTATCCTAAAGGAGACCAGTCCTGGGTGTTCATTGGAAGGATTGATGCTGAAGCTGAAACTCTAGTATTTTGACCACCTCATGCGAAGAACTGACTTATTGGAAAAGACCCTGATGCTGGGAAAGATTGAAGGCAGGAGGAGAAGGGGACGACAGAGGATGAGATGGTTGGATGGATTCACTGACTCGATGGGCATGAGTTTGAGTAAACTCCAGGAGTTGGTGATGGACAGGGAGGCCTGGCGTGCTACAGCCCATGGGGTCGCAAAGAGTCGGACACGACTGAGCAACTGAACTGAACTGTGAAGATAAATCTTTTTTCACTGTTTGTTTTGGAAGGAGACTTGACTTTGAAGAGGGAGAGGCAAGACTTCTGGCTTGGAAACCTACAAGATGAGAGATGCTAAGAGACACCTGTGTGGAGATTCCTGCTAGCCACCGTGAGGCCTGGAAATGTGGCTGTTGAGTGTTGAAATCTTCACTTTGAATTATGTCAAGATTCCTTACATGTACCACCTCGCTGACCTGCCCTGATCCCATTCCATCATCCCGCAGGGTGATACTGAGCGTTTCACCCAGCATGTATTGCTTTGCACGGATACCATAGTCCCTTCTCTTCCCTCCCAAGATTTCAGTGATTACACAGGCTTAAGGCAGAGCCCCCAGTAGATGTTAACATTTGGGCAACATCCAGTGTAAAAAAGTTAATACCCCAAACCTACAAGCTATGCCAAGAGCCCCTTTCTCTGTAACTTTCTAACCATGTAATGTCCTGAAACAGGTTATAATGCTTCCAGAGGATGGGTCTGAGGGGTCATTTGCACTTCGTGTTGGTGAACTCAGTAATGCTTCCTCGTGTTTCTCTGCCTCCTCCCTTGCCTGACTGCCCTCTCACCCCAATTCCAGGGATCACACTCCCTCGTAAGAGTGACATACGAGGACCTCACACTGTGTCTAAGGAACCCAATGAAGTAGACAGTACATCATTCACTTCCCATCCTTTCCCATCATGGTGTCCAGCACAAATTAGGTGCCCAATAAATATAAACAGATGTGAATACGGACCAGAAAACTAGACAGAGGAAGGGGTGTGCATAAACTATCCGTGATGGGAGAGTTTTGGTGAGGCAGTAACCCAACGGTTATAATTTTCCATTTATCAGCCATGCGGACAGGGGCAAGTCAGCCACTTTGGATATCAAATTATTTACTTTCTAAAGTGGGACTCTTGAGTTGTATCTAAATATCATGAGGTTCAATTGAGAAAATATGTCTTGCTGTGTTCTGAAAATTGTAAAACCAAAAAGTTATTGCTTTGGTATCAGAGTCTTAACTAGATAGCCTTTTCCCCCATGAGGTTTTGAGAGTATTTCCATATATTAGCGGTTAACACACAGCAGTAAGAATTTGGAAAAGCTGTGACAGTGAGCTTATTATTATTAAGTATATTAAGCTATAATTAATTAATTCTATAAATAAGAATTGTGAAATTCGAGACAAACATTTTCATTTTTGCTTCATGCTGCATATCTTTTTTTTCCTCAAGTGTACAATTCGGTGTTATACCACGCTGTATGTTACATCCCCAGGATTTATTTTATACCTGTGCTGTGCTGTGCTTAGTCGCTCAGTCATGCCCAGCTCTTTGCGACCCTATGGACTGTAGCCTGCCAGGCTTCTCTGTCCATAGCAATTCTCCAGGCAAGAGTACTGGGCTGGGTTGCCGTGCCCTCCTCCAGTTATTTCATACCTAGAAGTTGGTAAACACCTTCTCACTACCTCTACTCACTTCCCCACCATTACACCCTCCCACTCCACCTCTAGCAATATAGCAAACCTATGCTCTGTATCTATGAGTCTGCTTTTGTAGATTACGTATCTAAGTGAGATAATACAGTATGTATCTTCTTCTGTCGTATTTCACTTGGCCCAGTGGTCCATCCATGTTGTCACAAATGGCAAGTTTTTCTTTTTAATGAATAGTATTCTGTTGTGTGTGTGTATTAGATAAGATCAGTCGCTCAGTCGTGTCCGACTCTTTGCGACCCCATGAATCGCAGCACGCCAGGCCTCCCTGTCCATCACCAACTCCCAGAGTTCACTCAGACTCACGTCCATCGAGTCAGTGATGCCATCCAGCTATCTCATCCTCTGTCATCCCCTTCTCCTCCTGCCCCGAATCCCTCCCAGCATCAGGGTCTTTTCCAATGAGTCAACTCTTCGCATGAGGTGGCCAAAGTACTGGAGTTTCAGCTTTAGCATCATTCCTTCCAAAGAAATCCCAGGGCTGATCTCCTTGCAGTCCAAGGGACTCTCAAGAGTCTTCTCCAACACCACAGTTCAAAAGCATCAATTCTTCGGCGCTCAGCCTTCTTCACAGTCCAACTCTCACGTCCATACGTGACCAATGGAAAAACCATAGCCTTGACTAGACAAACCTTTGTTGGCAAAGTAATGTCTCTGCTTTTCAATATGCTATCTAGGTTGGTCATAACTTTCCTTCCAAGGAGTAAGCGTCTTTTAATTTCATGGCTGCAGTCACCATCTGCAGTGATTTTGGAGCCCCCCAAAATAAAGTCTGACACTGTTTCCACTGTTTCCCATCTATTTCCCATGAAGTGATGGGACCGGATGCCATGATCTTCGTTTTCTGAATGTTGAGCTTTAAGCCAACTTTTTCACTCTCCACTTTCACTTTCATCAAGAGGCTTTTGAGTTCCTCTTCACTTTCTGCCATAAGGGTGGTGTCATCTGCATATCTGAGGTGATTGATATTTCTCCCGGCAATCTTGATTCCAGCTTGTGTGTCCTCCAGTCCAGCGTTTCTCATGATGTACTCTGCATATAAGTTAAATAAACAGGGTGACAATATACAGCCTTGACGTACTCCTTTTCCTGATTTGGAACCAGTCTGTTGTTCCATGTCCAGTTCTAACTGTTGCTTCCTGACCTGCATACAAATTTCTCAAGAGGCAGATCAGGTGGTCTGGTATTCCCAACTCTTTCAGAATTTTCCACAGTTGATTGTGATCCACACAGTCAAAGGCTTTGGCATAGTCAATGAAATAGATGCTTTTCTGGAACTCTCTTGCTTTTTCCACCATCCAGCGGATGTTGGCAATTTCATCTCTGGTTCCTCTGCCTTTTCTAAAACCAGCTTGAACATCAGGAAGTTCACCGTTCACATATTGCTAAAGCCCGGCTTGGAGAATTTTGAGCATTAGTTTACTAGCGTGTGAGATAAGTGCAATTGTGCGGTAGTTTGAGCATTCTTTGGCATTGCCTTTCTTTGTATGTATATATACACACCATCTCTACTTTATTCTTCTTCCAGTTTTATTGAGATGCAATTGACCCACTGCACTGTATAAGTTTAACGTGTGCAGCATAATTATTTTGACTTATAGCTTGTAATGTTCTTCACCATGAGCTTAGTGAATATCCATCCATATACATAAAAATTTTTTTAATTAAAAGAGAAATATTTTTCCTTGATGAACTCTTCGGTTTTACTCTTAACAGCTTGCATGTATAACATACAGCTGTGTTATCATGTTATAAATTATATCATGTTGTAAATTATATCCCTAGTGCCTACTTATAATTAGAAGCTTATGCCTTTACCTGCCTTCATCCAACTTTCCCCTAACCCTCACCTCTGTTAATCACAGATCCGATCTCTCTTTCTGGGAGACAGTTTGTTTTTGAAGTAAAATTGACCTAAACACTATGTTAGTTCCAGTCACACAACACAGTGATCCTATATTTCTATACGTTTCAGACTGATCGGCGGGGCAACTCAAGCTGCAGTATGTCACCACACGAGGGTTACACAGGCGTTGGCTGTACTCTCTCCCTACATTTCCTAATCCTCATTGATTTTGCATCTGGAAGTCTGTATCTCTTAATCTGCCTCACATATTTTCTTCTTCCTGCATCTCCCCCCCCATCATGTTTGGCAACCACCTGTTTATTCTCTTTATCTATAGCCCTGTTTCTGTTTTGTAATGGTTATTCATTATTTTTTGGACTTCACGCATAAGTGAAATCATGTGGTATTTGTCTTTCTCTAACTTGTTTCACTTAGTGTAATATCCTCCAGATCCATCCATGCTGTCACTGATGACAAGATTTCGTTCTTTTTCATGACTAAGTAATATTTCATCACTTACACTCCCATAGTTTGTTGATGGACACTTAAATTACTTCTATACGCTGGCTGTAGTAAATAATGCTGCCATGAACATTGGGGTGCATTTATGTTTTCAAATTAGTGTTTTGTTTTCTTCGGATATATACCCAGAAATAGAAATGCTGGATTACATGCTAGTTTTATTTTAGTTATTTGAGGGAACTCCATACAATTTTCCACAGTGGCTGGACCAATTTACATTCCCACGATCAGTGTACAAGAATTTATTTTTGTCACATTCTCTTCACCAAAATTTGTTATTTGTAGACTTCTTGATACTAGCCGAGCATGAGGTGATAATCTAATTGAGACTTTGATTTGTGTTTCCCTGTTGATTAGTGATATTGAGCATCTTTTCATATGCATATTGGCCATCTGTATGCCTTCTTTGGGAAAAGGTCATTCAAGTCTTTGGCCTATTTTTAACCTGCGTTGTATTTTTTTATGTTGAGTTGTATAAGCTGTTTATACATTTTAGATATCAACCCCTTATCAGTCTTATCATTTACAGATATTTCTCCCATCAATAGATATTCTTTTTGTTTTGTCAGTTGTTGTCTTTGCTGTGCAAAGAAAGGTTTTAAGTTTAAATTGGTCCCATTTGTTTATTGGAGAAGGCAACGGCAACCCACTCCAGTACTCTTGCCTGGAAAATCCCATGGACGGAGGAGCCTGGTAGGCTATAGTCCATGGGGCGCGACTGAGTGACTTCACTTTGAATTTTTACCTTCATGCATTGGAGAAGGAAACAGCAACCCACTCCAGTGTTCTTGCCTGGAGAATCCCAGGGACAGGGGAGCCTGTTGGGCTGCCGTCTGTTGGGTCACACAGAGTCGGACACGACTGAAGAGACTTAGCAGCAGCAGCAGCATTTGCTTATTTTTGCTTTTATTTTCTTTGCTTTAAGAAATACATTCCCCCCCAAATGCTTTAATTTATATCAAAGAGGGCTCTGTATATGTTTAATTCTAGGAGTTTTATGGTTTCCAGTCTTTCATTTAGGTCTTTAATGCATTTTGAGTTTCTTTTTGTATGTGATAAGAACATTTTTTCTAATTTCATTCCCTTACATGTAGCTTTGCAGTTTTCCCAGCACCGTTTGTTGAGACTATCTTTTCCCCAATGTATAAACTTGCCTCTTCTGTCATAGACTGATCTCCCATTTAAGCGTGCGTTCATTTCTGGGAGTTTTTATTTTGTTCCATTGATCTGTCTGTTTTTGTGCCATTATCATATGATTTGATGATTGTAGCTTTGTGATAAACTTTGAAATCAAGGAGTGTGATATCCCAAACTGTGTTGTTCTCAAGATTGTTTTGGTTATTTGGAGTCTTTTGTGTTTCCACATAAATTATAGACACCTGTTTTCTTTCTATAAAAAGTGTCATTAATTTTTTGATAGGGCTTGCATTGAATCTGTTAGATTGCCTTGGATAGCATGATCATTTTAACAACATTAATTCTTGCAATCCATGAACATGATTTATTTTTCCATCTGTTTTATTGGCCTCTATTTCTTTCAGCAGTGTCTTTAAGTTTTCTGAGTATAATTGTTTTACCCCCTTTGTTAGACCTATTCCTAGGCATTTTATTCTTTTTATCAATGGTAAATGGAATTTACCATTTTCTTAATCTCTCTTTCTGATAGTCTGTTGTTAGTGTATAGAAATGCAAAAGATTTCTGTATATTTATTTTGGATTTTCCAACTTTACCAAATTCATTGATCTCTAGTAGTTTTTGGTGGTGTCTTTAGGATTTTCCATGCGTAGTACTAGGGTCATGAGCAAACAGTGAAAGTTATATGTCTCCCTTTCCAATATGGATGATTTTTATTTCTTTTTCTTGTCTGATTGCTGTGGCTAGGACTTCCAAAACTATGTTGAATAAAAGTGGCAAGAGTGGGCCTCCTTTTCTTATTTCTGATCTGAGAGGGAATACTTTCAGATTTGTGCCACTGAGTATGGTGTTAGCTGTGGCTTGCCATGTGCTTGTCTGACTCTTTGTGACCCCATGGACTGTAACTCACCAGGCTCCTCTGTGCATGGAATTTTCCAGTCAAGAATCCTGGGGTGGGTTGCCATTACCCCCTCCAGAGGGGTTTGGCATACGTGATTCTTGTTATGTTGATGTATGTCCCCTCTATACCCTTTCTCTGGAGAGCTTTTTAAAATTATAAATGGATGTTAAATTTTGTCACAAACTTTGTCTGCATCTGCTAATGTGACATATCATATTGATTTACAAATATTGATCCATCTTTGCATCCACGGGATAAATACCACTTGATTGTTGTGTATAATCCCTTCACTATATTATTGAATTCAGTTTGCTAGTATTTTATTAAGGATTTTTGCTTATATGTTCATCAGTGATATTGCCTGTAATTTTGTGTGTGTATGTGTGTGGCAATTTGCCTGATTTTGGTGTCAGGATTTTGCTGGCCTTGTGGACTAAGTTCAGAAGTGTTCCTTCCTCAAAAAAAAAAAATATAGATAGATATATTTCTTCCTCTGAAATTTTTTTGAATAGTTTGAGACAAATAGGTGTTATTTCTTCTCTGAATGTTTGGTAAATTTAACCTATGAAGCCATCTGATCTTGGACTTTTGTTTTTTGGGGGTTTTATTTAAATTCATGATTCAATTTTATTACTGGTAATTGGTCAGTTGATATTTGATATTTATTCCTAGTTCAAGCATTGGAGATTGTACTTTCCCAATAATTAATTCATTTCTTCTATGTTGTCCATTTATTGGTGTACAATTGTTCATAGTAATCTCTTATGATGCTTTATATTTCTATGGTGTTGGTTGTAACTTCTCTATTTTCGTTTCTGATTTTATTGACTTGGGCCTTCTCACTTTTTTTCTTGATGAGACTTACGAAGTTTTATTCACTTTGGTTATCTTAAAAAATCAGCTCATATTCATTGATCTTTTCTGTTGCTTTTTTCAGTGTGTACTTCATTTATTTCTGCTGGTTTTTTTTTTTTTTATTTATTCTACTAACTTTGAGGGTTTCTTATTAGTTTTCTTATTCCTTTAGATGTGAGTTTAGGTTGTTTATTTGAGATTTTTATTGTTTCCTAAGGTAGCTTTGTATCTCTATAAACTTTCCTCTAAGAACTACTTTTGCTGCATCCCAAGACTTTGGATTATTGTGTTTTCACTTTCATTTGGCTCCAGGTATTTGATTGCTTCTTCCATTTCTTCAGTTTTCCATTGGCTCTTTAGTACATATTGTTTAATGATTAAATATGTGTTTTGCAAATTTGTTTTTCTTACAGTTGTTTGCTAGTCTCATAGCATTGTGGTCAGAAAAGAATGCTGGACAAAATTTCAGTTTTCTTAAATGTTCTTAAAGTTACTCATACTTTTGGTGGCCTAGCCTGTGATCTATTCTGGAGAATATAGCCTGGACACTGGAAAAAAATAGTGTATTGTGCTGTATTTGAATAGAATATATTTATTAAGATCAACCGGTCTGTGTGTCATTTAAGGCCAGTGTCCCATTATTGATTTTCTGCCTGTTTGATCTGTCCCTCGATATAAGTGGGTCTTTAAGTCCCCCTGCTATTACTGTGTCACTGTTAGCTGCTCCCTTTATGTCTGCTGGTGTATTCCACAAGTGCGCTCCCCTCTAGTCACTAAAGCTATATGGTCCAGGAGAACCCTCCATGTACAGGTCCTCATATTCTACTGAGCTGATTAAACATGGTGGTCAGGTAAGCACTGCTTACCAGACCATTAGTCTGGTTGAATGACAGGCCTTGCCTTGTGTGGAGGCTCCCCACACAAGGTGGTGGGTAGAGCTGTGTTACGAGATAGCTGGCTGCAGGACCCTGGGGATCCTGAAGCTTGTGCTGGCCCCTGGCAGGCAGAGCACTGTTCTCAGCTGGCAGGTTGCAGGGCCAGGTTTTCACTTCTGCTGTGGGTCTACTTATGGGCAGGGCTATTTCCTGGTGTGGCTGGCTGCACAGTCTGGCATGCCCTGAGCTGGTGTCAGCTTGCTGGGGGGTGAAGGCAGATCCCTGGCCAGCTGACTGATAGGCACAGGCCGAGTAGGTGGAGCTGGGTCCTGACATGGCAGGCTGCAGGGTTGCAGTGGTCCTGCATCTGGTGTCTGCCTACTACTAATCAAGGCCAGATCCCGGGGCTAGGGCTGGCCCAGTGGAGGCCAAATTTGGGTCCCAGAGTCTCTGACTGCAAGGCCGTGGGGGGATCTCAGGGCTGGTGATGACCCACCGGTAGGAAGGTCTAGGTCCCGGGTCCTGCTGTTGAGTGGGGCTGTGTCCCTGCTCAGCTAGCTTCTTGCCCTGAGCCATCTCAGAACTGCTCCTGATAAGCTGGTGGTGGTGGTGGACAGGACCAGGTCCTATGGGTGAGAAGCTAGATGGAAGGTTCCAGAATGACGCTCACCAGTCCTAGTGGCCTTGTGAACGGACTCCAAAAAAATGCTGCTTCCAGTGTCCATGTCCCCAGGATGAGCTCCACTTGCCCGCTGCCTCTTTGGGAGAATCTCTGAGATCAGCAGGAGGGTCTGACCCAGATTACTGTTTCTGCCTTGACTCACAGAGAATGCGAGACTTTGTGTGCATCCTGCTAGCACAGAGCCTATCGAAGACTGTCTAGTCTCCTGAGAGAAAAGCCCTCCTGTCCTTCAAAGCCAAACCTGGGCTCTTCTTCCTGCTGCAGGAACCCCAGCACCAGAGAGTCTGGTGTGGGGCTTAGGCCCTTCACTCCTTGGGGACAAATGCTAATGCTGGGATTGAAATTATTCTCCCTTTGGCTGGTAGTCCTCCTGAAGGTATGGATCTCTCCTGTATTGCCTTTCTGCCCTTCCTACCCTGCTACACTTCACTTTGATTTCTTAGTTATATCTTCGGTTGTAGAAGATCTTTACCGTTAGTATACCAGTCTTTATCATCAATAGTTGTTCTGTAAATGGCTGTAATCTTGGTGTGCCCTGTGGGAGGAGGTGAACTCTGGGTCTTCCTGCCCCACTCTCTTGGCCGCTCCTCCCTGCTATTCCACATCAGCTACATCCATTCATCCCCTGGACCTTTAGTTGACTCCATGTCTTGGCTATTGTAAATAATGCTGCAAGGAGCACGGGATTGCAGATATCTTTGTGAACGCGTGTTTTCCTTTTCTTTAGCTCAGCACCGAGGACTATAATTCCTGGATCGTATGGCAGTTCTATTTTGTATTTTTTTAGAAACTTCCACACGTATGCCCGTAGTGGCTGCACCAGTTTGCATTCACACCAACAGTGCACAGTGTTCGTTTTTTCCCACATCCTCACCATGTTTCTTCTCTTTTTGATAATGACCATTCTGACAGGTGGGTTTCGCTACTAGCTCACCTGATAAAGAATCCACCTGCAATGTAGGAGACCACAGCTCAATCCCTGGGTCAGGCAGATCCACTGGAGAAAGGATAGGCTGCTCACTCCAGTATTCTTGGGCTTCCCTTGTGGCTCAGCTGGTAAAGAATCTGCCTGCAACGCGAGAGACCTGGATTCGATCCCTGGGTTGGGAAGATCCCCTGGAGAAGGGAACGGCCATTCACTCTAGTATTCTGGACTGAAGAATTCCATGCACTGAATAGTCCATGGGGTTAAAAAGAGTCAGACACTACTGAGCAACTTTCACTTTCATTTTAACAGGTGCAAAGTTGTGTTTCATTATAGGTTTTGACTTGCGTTTCCCTGATGATCAGATGATGTTGAGCAAGTTTTTCTGTATCTGTTGGCTATCTGTAGGAAAATATCTACTCAGATCTTCTTCCCAGTTTTTAATTGAATTGTTTAATTTTTTTGTTGGAAGTTGTACAAGTTCTTCATATAATTTGGATACTAACCCCTTATCAGATAAAGGATTTGGAAACATTTTCTCCTACTTGGTAGGTTCCTTTCTATTTTGCTGATGCTGTCCTTTGCTATGCAGAATTTTACTTTGATGTAGTCCACTTACTTATTTTTGTTTTTATTAAAGAGACTGTCCTTTCCCTATTATATACCCTGAGCTACTTTGTCCATAAATTAATTGTCCATGTATAAATGTGTTAATTTCTGAGCTCTCTATTTTGTTCCACTGATGCATGTGTCTGTTTTATGGCATCATACTATTTTGATTACTACGGCTTTGTAATAGTGTTTGAAATCAGAATTTGTGATGCTTCCAGCTTTTTCCTCAGGATTGCTTTGCCCACTGAGGCTCTTCTGTAGTTCTATAAAATTTATGGATTAGTCAAATTCTGTGAAAAATGCCATTGGAATTTTGACAGTGATTGAATTGAATCTGTACTTTTTTGGGGTAGCATGGGCATTGTAACAATATTCTTGTAACACAAAATAATCTTTCTATTTATTTGTGTATCCTTCAATTTCTTTCATCAGTGTCACAGTTTTTACTATACACAGGTCTTTCACCTTCATGGTTAAATTTATTCCTAGATATTTTATTCATTTTTTATGTAATGATATGTGAGATTTTTTCTTTAATTTTATTTTTATAATTGATATATTAGTTTCAGATTTACACCGTAATGATTCTTTCTTTGTATATATTGCAAAATAGTTACCACAATAAGGCTAGGTAACATCCATCACCCTATATATAGTTTACAATTTTAATCTTCTTATAATGAGAGCTTTTATGATACACTCTCTAAGCAACTTTCAAAAAAACAAGACAGCGTTAACTGTAGTCAACACACCATGCGTTACATTTCCATGACGTTTATTTTTTCACTGAGGTAACATTGGTTTCTAACATTAGATTAGATTTCATTTGTACATGATACTTCTGTTTCTGTGCACCCTTCTGTATGCTCACCAGCAAAACTCTGGTTTCCATCTGTGACCATTGTAAGTTTCACCTCCCCCGAAACCCTTTCCCTTCTGATAACCATTATGCTGTTCTCTGCATCTACGTGTTTTTGTTTCATTTGATTTGCTCACTTATTTCCTATTATTTGTTTTTAACTTTCCACAAACGAGTGAAATCACGTGGTTATTGGCATAGCATTCATGCTGTAAAAGGAAGGTTACGTCTTTTTAACCCTCAGTCCACGGGCACTGCGTGTGTGAGCTTTCGTTTGTGACTTCTTCGTTTTCTTTCATCAGTATCAGTTTCTGGATACCGTTTTCACTTTCTTGTCAAATTTTTCCTGAAGTATTTTATTATTTTTTGATATGACTGTAAATGGGATTATTTTCTTTCATTTCTCTTTCAAAAGTTCATTATTAGTATACAGAAATGCAACATATTTTCATATTTTTTTATCCTGCAACATTACTGAATTCATTTTTTAGGTCTAGTAGCTTTTAGTGTGGCGTCTTTAAGGTTTTCTATATAGAATATCACATCATTTGCAAATAGTGACAGCCTTTCCAATTTGGATGTCTTTAATCTCTTGTCTAATTGCTGTGCCTAGGATATCCGATACTACATTGGATGAAAGTGATCATTGTGGCTATTCTTGTCTTTTTCTTGATCATCGAGGAAAAGCTTTCAGCTTTTCATTGTGTATGAGGTTGACTGTGGCCCTGATTATGTTGAGGTATATCCCCTCTATCCTCACTTTGTGAAAAGCTTTTATCATTAAAGGATGTTGAATTTTATCAAAAGCTTTTTCTGCATCTACTGACATAATTGTATAATGTTATGCTTTTTTTGTTAATATGGCGTATCGTATTGGTTAACTCGTGGCTATTAAACCATCCCTGCATCCTTGGAATAAATCTCACTTGTCCATGATGTGTGATTATTTTAATGTACTATTGGATTTGGTTTGCTAATATTTGTAAAGCATTTTTGCATCTTTGTTCATCAGGAATATTGGCCTTTTTTTCTGTAATCTCTTTAACTTGTTTTGGTATCAGGGTTATATTTGCCTTGTAAAATTAGTTTGCGGACATTCTTTACTCTTCAGTTTTTGCAATAGTTTCAAAAACAATTAATAACTGTTCTTGAACGTTTGGTAGAATTCACCTGTGAAGCCATCTGGTCCTGGACTTTTGTTACTGATAGCTTTTTCTTTATTGCTAATTCAGTTTCATTACTGGTGATTGATCTATTCAGAGTCCCTATTTCTGATTCAGTCTTGAAAATAGTATGTCTCTAGAAATGTGTGCATTTCTTTTAGGTTGTTCAATTTGCGGCCTATAATTCTTCATAACAATCTCTTGTGATTCTTTTTATTCTATGGTGTTTTAACTTTTTCCTCTTTCACTTCTGATTTTATTTATTCAGACACTCTGTCTTATCTTTTGTTGATGGGTCTGGCTAAAGACTTATCAACTTCACCTTTTCCAAGAACCAGCTCTTAGTTTTAATTGATCGTCTCTGTTGTTTCTTTTAGTCTCTATTTCACTATTTCCTCTCTGTTTGTGATTGTTTCCATTCTACTGACTTTGGGCTTTGTATGTTTTTTTCCCAGTTTCTCTAGCTGTGAGTTTAGATTGTTTTATGTTTTTCTTCTTCCCTGAGGTAGACCTTTATTGCTATAAATTTCCCTGCTACTACTTTGGCTCCATCTCATAGCTTTTTGGAACAATTTGTTTCCATTTTCGTTTTGTCTTATTGCATCATTTCTAATTTTTTTCTCTTTGTGGACTCATGGGTTGTTCAGTAGCGTGTTGTTTACCTTCAGATGGTTTTGTTTTTGCCAGTTTTCTTGTAACTGATTTCTCGTTTCCTAATGTCATAGTCAGAATGGACGCTTGATATGATTTCGGTCTTCTTAGATTTCTGAGCCTCTTTTCGTAGCCTAACACGTGGTTGGTACTGGAACGTACATGTGCACTTGACCAGAAAGTACGTTCTGCTGTTTCGGTTTGCAGTGTTCTGTATACACATCTATGAAGTCCATCTGGGCTCACGTGTCCCTTATGGCCAGCGTTTCCTTATGCGTTTACTGTCTGTATGATGTAGTCATTGAGGTAACGGTGGTGTTAACGGTCCTCACTGCTGTCACAGTGCTGTTATCAACATCTCCCTTTAAGTCTGTAAATACCCGCTATATGTGTTTAGGTGGTCTAATGTTGGATACATAAATAATTGTAAATGTTACATGCTCTTGTTAGAGTGATCCCTTTATCATTATGTAATGCCCTTTTTTGTCTCTTGTTATTGTCTATATTTTAATCTCCTCCATATGTGTGACTTTCACATTCACAGATTGAACCTGCTGTGGATTTTGTAGTGCTGTAGTATGTATTTAGTAAAAGAAACTCATATATAATTGGACCCATGCATTTCAAACCCATCTTGTTCAAAGGTCAACAATAGTTATTTATATATATAAAGGAAAACAATAGAATGGGAAAGACTAGAGATCTCTTCAAGAAAATTAGAGATACCAAGGAAACATTTCATGAAAAGATGAGCACAATAAAGAACAAAAATGATATGGACCTAATAGAAGCAGAAGATATTAAGAAGAGGTGGCAAGAATACACAGAAGAACTATACAAAAAAGATCTTCATGACCCAGATAACCATGATGGTGTGATCACTCACCTAGAGCCAGACATCCTGGAATGCAAAGTCAAGTGGGCCTTAGGAAGCATCACTATGAACAAAGTTAGTGGAGGTGATGGAATTCCAGTTGAGCTATTTCAAATCCTAAAAGATGGTGCTGTGAAAGTGTTGCACTCAATATGCCAGCAAATCTGGAAAACTCAGCAGTGGCCACAGGACTGGAAAAGGTCAGTTTTCATTCCAATCGCAAAGAAAGGCAATGCCAAAGAATGCTCAAACTACCACACAATTGCACTCATCTCACACATTAGCAAAGTAATGCTCAAAATTCTCCAACCTATGCTTCAACAGTATGTGAACCATGAACTTCCAAATGTTCAAGCTAGAGGAACCAAAGATCAAATTGCCAAGATCTGGTGGATCATCAAAAAAGCAAGAGAGTTCCAGAAAAACATTGACTTCTGCTTCATTGACTGTGCCAAAGCCTTTGACTGTGTAGATCACAACAAACTGTGGAAAATTCTGAAAGAGATACCAGACCACCTGACCTGCCTCCTGAGAAATCTATATGCAGTCAAAAAGCAACAGTTAGAACCGGAGATGGAACAACAGACTGGTTCCAAATCAGGAAAGGAGTACATCAAGGCTGTATATTATCATCCTGTTTATTTAACTATATGAAGAGTACATCATGTGAAATGCTGGGCTAGATGAAGCACAAGCTGGAATCAAGATTGCCAGGAGAAATATCAATAACCTCAGATACGCAGATGACACCACCCTTATGGCAGAAAGTGAAGAGGAACTAAAAAGCCTCTTGATGAAGGTGAAAGAAGAGAGTGAAAAAGTTGGCTTAAAGCTCAACATTCAGAAAACTAAGATCATGGCATCCGGTCCCATCATTTCATGGCAAATAGATGGGGAAACAATAGAAACAGTGACAGACTTAATTTTGGGGGGCTCCAAAATCACTTCAGATGGTGACTGCAGCCATGAAATTAAAAGATGCTTGCTCCTTGGAAGAAAAGTTATGATGAACCTAGATAGCATATTAAAAAAGCAGAGACTTTGCCATCAAAAGTCTGTCTAGTGAAAGACACGGTTTTTCCAGTAGTCATGTATGGATGTGAGAGTTGGACTATAAAGAAAGCTGAGCACTGAAGAATTGATGCTTTTGAACTGTGGTGTTGGAGAAGAGTCTTGAGAGTCCCTTGGACTGCGAGATCCAACCAGGCCATCCTAAAGGAGACCAGTCCTGAATATTCACTGGAAGGACTGATGCTGAAGCTGAAACTCCAGTACTTTGGCCACCTGATGCGAAGAACCAAGTCATTGGAAAAGATCCTGATGCTGGGAAAGATTGATAGTGGGAGGAAAAGGGGACAACAGAAGATGAAATAGTTGGATGACATCAGCAACCCTATGGACATGAGTTTGAGTAAGGAGGAGTTGGTAATAGGCCAGGAAGCCTGACATGCTGCAGTCCATGGGTTGCCAAGAATTGGACAAAGCTGTGTGACTGAAATGCACTGATAGTTATTTTAAATATAAATTATTTTACTACTTATGTCTCTAATGTTCATAGTAACCACACAAGGTTAATTCACTACCTTTACTACAGGCATACTGTGCTGTGCTTAGTCACTCAGTCACGTCTGACTCTTTGTGACCCCATGGACTGTAGACCTCCAGGCTCCTGTGTCCATGGGGGATCTCTAGGCAAGAATACTGGTGGGTTGCCATGCCCTCCTCCAGGGGATCTTCTCAACCCAGTATCAAACCCAGGACTCCCGCATTGCAGGAGGATTCTTTACCATCTGAGCCACCAGGGAAGCCCATGAATACTGGAGTGGGTAGCCTACCCCTTCCATGGGATCTTCCTGACCCAGGAATTGAACTGGGGTCTCCTGTATTGCAGCAGATTCTTTACCAGCTGAGCTACCAGGGAAGCCCTATTGACATACTTTAAAGATTTAGCTCCAGATCATGAAATATAGCAAATACAGCAATGAAATCAGTCACACAAATTTTTGATTTCATAGTGCATATAAGTTAAGTTTATATTCCACCATAGTCTATTAAATGTGTCATAGAATTTTATCTAAAAACTAATGTACATATCTTAATTTTAAAATACTTTATTTCTAACAAAAAAAAAAAACTAACAATTATCCGAACCTTCTGTAAGTCACATCTTTTTCTTTATGGGGAGGATATTACCTCAATACTGATGGCTGCTCACTGATCAGGTAGTAGTTCCTGAGGTTGGCGTGGTTGTAGCAATTTCCTAAAAGAAGACAATAATAAAATTTGCTGCATCAACTGACTCTTCCTCTCATAAACAATTTCCCTGTGGCATACAGTACCATTGGACAGCATTCTACCCACACTAGAATTTATTTCAAAATTGAAGTCAATCCTCTGAGACCTGGCTGTTGCTTTATCAACTTAGTTCATGTAAAATTATGTAATGTTCTAAATCCCTTGTCATTTTTACAATCTTCACAGCATCTTCACATGGAGTAGATTTTATCTCAAGAAACTGCTTTCTTTGCTCATCTGCAAGAAACAGCTCCTTATCCATTCCAGCTTTATCATGAGATTGCAGTAGTTCAATCACATTTTCAGGCTTCTGTCCTAAATCTAGTTTTCTTTCTATTTCTGCCACATCTGTAGGGATTTCCTGTACTGTAAATCTTGAACCCCTTGAACTATCCATAAGGGTTGGAATAAACTTCTTTCAGATTTCTGTTAATGTTGATATTTTGACCTTTCCTCATGAATCATGAATGTTCTTACTGACATTGAAAATAGTGAATCCTTTTGAGAACGTTTTCAATCAACTTTGCCCTGATCCATCAAAGGAATCACTATCTATGGCAGCTGTGGTCTTGTGAAACATATTTCTTAATTCTTGAAAGTTGAAATTACTCCTTAATCCACATGTTACAAAATAGATGTTATGTTAACAGGCGTGGAAGCGTGAATTTCATTGTCCATTTCCATCAGAACTCTGGGTGACCAGGTGCACTGTCAATGAGAAGCAGTATTTTGAAAGAAACCTCTTTTTTCTAGGCAGTATGGCTCAACAGTGGGGCAAAAACATCCTATAAAGCATATTGTAAACAGCAGTGCTACCATCCAGGCTTTGTTGTTTCCTTTATAAAGCACCAGCAAAGTAGGTTTAACATAGTTCTTAAGGGGCTGTGCTCTAGAGTTTATGAAATGTTAAAATGAGAATGGGCTACAACTTACAGTCAACAGCTGCATTAGCCCTTACTTAACAAGGCAGTCCTCTGAAGCTTGAAAGCCATGCACTGACGTCTCTCTAGCAATCAAAGTCCTAGATGGCACCGTCTTCCGTTAGAAGTTTGTGTTTCTCTCCGTTGAAAACCTGTTATTTCCTGTAGCCACTTTTATTAATGATCTTAGCTAGATCTTCTGGAGTACCTGCTTCAGCCTCTGCATCAACACTTGCTTCCTCACTTTGCACTTGGATGTTACGGAGATTTTTATTTTGTTTGTTTGTTTACCTAGTGAATCAACCTTTTCTAGCTTAAGACTTCTGCAACATCCTCATGTCTCTTGTCCATCATTAAATTATAGAGAGTTAGGCCCTTGCTCTGAGTTCGGCTTTGGCTTAAGGGAATGTTGTGGCTGGTTTGATATTCTGTCAGATCACTAACACTTTCTCTGTATCAACAGTAAGGCTGTTTCGTTTTCTTATCATTCATGTGTTCAGTGGAATAGCATTTTAAATTTCTTTCAAGAACTTTTCCGTTGCATTCACAGCTTTAACTGGAGCAAGATGCCCAGCTTCAGCCTCTCTTGCTTTCCTCACCAAGCTTAATCATTTCTAATTTTTGATTTGAAGTGTGACGTATATGCAGCCTTTCTTTTTAACTGAACTCTTAGAAGCCATTGTAGGGTTATTAACTGGCCTGATTTCAATACAGTTGTGTCTTGGGGAACAGGGAGGCCTGAGGTGAGAGGGAGAGAGACGAGGGGATGGGTGGCTGGTGGAGCAGTCAGAACACACACAGCATTTGTCAATTCAAGTTCCCTGTCTTCTGTGGGTGCACATCAAGGAGCCCAGAGCAATTAGAATAGTACTATCAAAGATGGCTGATCACAGATCACCATGACAATATGATGGTAATGAAAACGTTTGACATATCGCCAGAACTACCAGAGTGTGGCCCAGAGACATGAAACGAGCAAATGCTGTTGGGAAAATGGTGCCAGTGAACTTGCTCAATGCAAGGTTGCCACAAACCTTCCAAAGCTTAATAAAGTCAAGTGCAATAAAACGATGCATGCCTGTATGTGTTTGTCTTTACCAATGATGTTTTTTCCTTTTCTTAATTTTCTGTTGTTTTCTGGTCTATTCTTTTCCACTTAAAGAAGCTTCTTACCATTTCTTTTAAGACCAGATTAGTGGTGTTGAATTCCTTTAGCTTTTGCTTGTCAGGAAGCTCTTTATCTCTCCTCCAGTTCTAAATGCTAGCCTTGTAGGGTAGAGCACGCTTTGTTGTATGAGTTTTCCCTTTCAATACTGTGAATATATGTGTCAGTCCCCTTTGGCCTGTAAGATTTCTGCTGAAAAATCAGCTAATAGTCTTACGGGAGTTTCCTTGTATATAACTAGTTGTTTTTTTCTCTTGCTTTACAAATTCTCCCTTTACAATTAAAATGGTGAAAGTTAAAAATAGTGTATCTTGGCGTGAGTCTCTTTGGGTTCATCTTTAATGGGTCTCTCTGCTTCTTGGACTTGGGTGTCTGTCTTCTTCACCAGGTTGGGGACGTTCTCAGTTACTATTTCTTCAAATAGATTTTCTGCCCCTTTCTCTCTGTCTTTTTCTCAGACCCCTATAATACAAATGTTAGTATGTTTGATGTTGTCTCAGAGGTTCCTTAAATTATCGTAGCTTTCTTTTTTTTGAAAAAGGAATCTTGTGTAACAAATCTTCTTTATCCATTCCTCTGTCCATGAACATTTAAGTTGCTTCCCTGTCCTGGCTATTGTAAATACCCAGTATTGTAAATACTGGGGAGCATGTCTCTTTTTGAATTATGATTGTCCCCAGGTATATGCCCAGGAGTGGGACTGTTGTATCATATGATAGCCCTGGGGCCTCCCAGCTGGCGCTTAGTGGTAAAGAATCCACCTGCCAATGCAGGAGACACAAGAGATGCGGGTCCGATCCCTGAGTCGGGAAAATCCCCTGGAGGAGGGCATGGCAACCTGCTCCAGCATTCTTGCCTGGAGAATCCCCATGGACAGAGGAGCCTGGCAAAGCTACAGTCCATAGGGTCACAAAGAGTTGGACATGACTAAAGTGACTTAGCACGCATGAAGTGAAGTTGTTCAGTCGTGTCCAACTCTTCGTGATCCCATGGACTATAGCCTACCAGGCTCCTCTGTCCCTGGGATTCTCCAGGCAGGAATACTGGAGTGGGTTGCCATTTCCTTCTCCAGGAGATCTTCCCAACCGAGGGATCGAACCTGGGTCTCCCGTATTGCAGGCAGATGCTTTACCATCTGAGCCACCAGCACGCATAATAGCTCTATTTTTACCTTTTTAAGGAGCCTCCATACTGTTCTCCATCGTGGCTGTATGTATCAATTTACATTCCCATCGACAATATAAGAGGATTCTCTTTTCTCCACATCCTCTCGAGCATTTATTGTTTGTAATTTTAAAAAAATGTATATATATATATATTTTTGGGGGGGTGGGAGGGGACTGCCCTGTGTCCCTTTTGCTACATGGGTTTTGTTCTAGCTGTGGCGAGCAGGAGCGCCTCTCTAGTGGAGGTGCACAGGCACTCCCTGCCGTGGCTCCTCTCACTGTGGAACACAGGCTCCAGGCCATGCTGGCTGGTGGTTGCAGCACCTAGGCTCTGTGGTCATGGTTCCTGGGCTCTAGAGCACAGGCTCAATAGTTGTGGCACCTGGGCATAGTTGCAGCATGTGGGGCCTTCCAAGATCAGGGACCAGACCTGTGTCTTCTGCATTGGCAGGGGAATTCTTTGCCACTGAGCCACCAGGGAAGCCCTATAGATTTGTCTGAGGCTGGCCATTCTTAACGCTGTGAGGTGACACTTCATTGTAGTTCTGATTTGCATTTCTTGGTAGAAAGTGAAGAGGAGCTAAAAAGTCTCTTGATGAAAGAGGAGAGTGAAAAAGTTGGCTTAAAGCTCAACATTCAGAAAACGAAGATCATGGCATCTGGTCCCATCACGTCATGGGAAATAGACTACTTTGTCTGATATAAGTGGAAACAGTGTCAGACTTTATTTTGGGGGGCTCCAAAATCACTGCAGATGGTGATTGCAGCCATGAAATTAAAAGACGCTTACTCCTTGGAAGGAAAGTTATGACCAACCTAGATACCATATTCAAAAGCAGAGATATTACTTTGTCAACAAAGGTACGTCTAGTCAAGGCTATGGTTTTTCCTGTGGTTATGTATGGATGTGAGAGTTGGACTGTGAAGAAGGCTGAGCGCCGAAGAATTGATGCTTTTGAGCTGTGGTGTTGGAGAAGACACTTGAGAGTCCCTTGGACTACAAGGCGATCCAACCAGTCCATTCTAAAGGAGATCAGCCCTGGGATTTCTTTGGAAGGAATGATGCTAAAGCTGAAACTCCAATACTTTGGCCACCTCATGCGAAGACTTGACTCATTGGAAAAGACTCTGATGCTGGGAGGGATTGGGGGCAGGAGGAGAAGGGGATGACAGAGGATGAGATGGCTAGATGGCATCACCAACTGGATGGACGTGAGTCTGAGTGTACTCCGGGAGTTGGTGATGGACAGGGAGGCCTGGCGTGCTGCGATTCATGGGGTAGCAAAGAGTCGGACATGACTGAGCGACTGAACTGAACTGATGTTGTCGAAAAGATACTCATTTTAAACACACATACACAGTAAGATGCAGAAAAATTTATTTCTCTCAATCATAGCAAATATCTCTGGGAAATTATCAACTAGAAATTTTCATATCAAAAAAATAGTAGAGGTTAAAGTAAGAACTATCATCAGAGAGGAACATTATATATATTTGAAAATAAAGGTAAAACAGGGATATGTAATCATTAATATGCAACTGAGAGTATAGCTTCAAAGTATGTAAGCAATAACTGATATCTGATAGGGAGAGACATGGTAAACAAATACATATTTTATAAAAATGTGGTACATGGAGAACAATAAAGGTCAAGATAATGTCAATACCATGAGGGTTGTTTTTGTTATTTTTTTCTTTTTTTTTTTGCAAATTCTTCCCTTTTTTTTTCCCAGGTTGCTGAAATATAATTTACAGATAATATTGTGTAACTTTAAGGTATACAACATGTTCATTTGATATTTATATACTGCAACATGATTACCACCATGTTAGCTAACACCACCATCATATCATATAATTAGCATTTCTTTTCTTTGGTGAAAACATTTAAGATCTAATTCTTAGCGACTTTTAAGTATTCAGTATTTAGTGCAGTATTGTTATCTATAACTACAATATGTGCATTAAATTTTCAGAACTTATTCATCTTACAATTAGAAGTTTGTACCCTTGATGGGCTACACTCTACGGGGTAGCAAAAGAGTTGGATGTGACTTCGCAACTAAATGACAAAAACAAAGCCTTTGAACCTCTCCCCATTTCCCCCAAACCTCAGCCCATAGTTACCCCATTCTACTATGTTTCTCTGAGTTTGGCTTTTTTGCATTTCACATGTAAGTGATATCATACAGTATCTGTACTTTTCTCTCTGACTTAATTTCATTTAGCATAATATCTGCAAGAACTGCCCTTGTTCCAAACGGCAGAATTTCATTCCTTCTCATAGCTGAAAAATATTCTATCTTCTTTATCATATCTTCTTTATCCATCCATCTATTGATTGACACTTAGGTTGCTTCCATATCTTGACTATCATGAATAAAACTGCAATAAATAGGGAGATGCAGATGCCTCTTTGATACCATGCCTTCATTTCCTGTGGACATATCCCAGAAGTGGAATTGCTGGATCATCTGGTAGTTCTGTTCTTAATTTTTTGACAAGCCTTCACACTGCTTTCCGTAGTACTAACTTAGATTCCCACTAATGGTGCACAAGGGTTCCCTTTTCTCCATATCCTCCCAGATAATTTTTATCTCTTGTCTTCTTGATGACAATCATTTTAACAGGTGTTAGGTGATTTCTCATCATGGTTTTGATTTACATTCCCCTGATGATTAGTAGTATTGAGCACCTTTTCATCTGTCTATTGAGCATTTTTATGTCTTTGGAAAAATGCCTTTTCAATCCCTTTGTGCCCTTTTTAAATATCAGATTTTTTTGTTTTACTGAGTTGTATAAGTTCCTATGTGTTTTGGACATTCACCCCTTATTTAATATATAGTTTGTAAATATTTTCTCCCGTTCTTTAAACTGCAGCTTAATCTTGCTGATTGTTTCTTCTGCTGTGGAGAAACTTTTTAGTTTAATGTCATCGGACTGATTTATTTCCACCTTTGTTCCTTGTGCTTCATATGCAAAATCTCGTGGCCAAGAACTGTATCAAAGAGGTCTTTTATTCTACGAGTCTTACGGTTTCAGGCCTTAAATTTAAATCTGTAATCCACTTCAAGTTAATTTCCATGAGTTGTATAAAATAGGAGTCCAGTTTCATTTTTCTGCCTGTGGTCACCCACTTTTCCCAGCACTACTTATTGAAGAAACCATCCTTTTCCCCATTGAGTATTCTCAGTTTTCTTATCAAGAATTGGTTGACTATAGATGGGGAACTGTTTCTGGACTCTCGATTCTGTTCCATTTTATGCCGGTATAATACTGTTTTGATTACCATAGGTTTGTAATATCATTTGAAATCAGGTAGTAAGATGCTTTTTTCTTTCTGTTCCAGGATTGCTTTAACTATTTGGGGTCTTTTGTGGTTCCATACAAATTTTAGAGGTGTGTGTGTGAAAAACATCACTGGCAATTTGATAGTGATTGCCTTGAATCTAGAGATAGCTTTGAGTAGTATGGGCTTTGTCACAACATTCACTCTTTGGCTTGATGAACATGGGATATTTATTGTTCACGTCTTCAGTTTCTTTCATCAGAGCCTTCCCTGGTGGCTCAGAGGGTAAAGTGTCTGCCTGCAATGCAGGAGACCCGGGTTTGATCCCTGGGTCAGGAAGATCCCCTGGAGAAGGAAATGGCAACCCACTTCAGTATTCTTGCCTGGAGAATCCTGGATGGATGGAGAAGCCTAGTGGGCTACAGTCCATGGGGTCGCAAGAGTCGAACACGACTGAACAACTTCACTTTCAGTTTCTTTCACAGAACCTTAGAGTTTTCAATGTACAAATCTTTCATCTCGATTAAATTTATTCCTAACAATTTAATTGATTTTGTTGCCATTGTAAATGTTATTATTGTCTATTTCATTTTTGATATTTTATTGCTAGTATATTAAAAAGAAACTAATTTTTTTTTAATATCCTGTAACTTTACTGAATTCATTGGTCAGTTCTAACAAGCTTTTGATTGAGTCTTTAAATTTTTCTCCATATAATACCATACTAAGTCACTTCAGTCATGTCCTGCTCTTTGCCATCCTATGGACTGTAGCCCCCCAGGCTCCTCTGCCCATAGGATCCTCCAGGCAAGAATACTGGAGTGGGTTGCCATGCCCTTCTCCAAATGTAATACCATGTCATCTACAAATGAAGACTGAAGAAAATTTTACTTCTTCCTTTCCAATGTGGATGTTTATTCATTTCCGTTATCTGATTGCTATAGCTAGGATTTTTAGTACTATGTTGAATAAGAGAGATAAGAGTGGGAACTCTTGTCCTTAATGCTGAAGGAAAAGCTTTCAACCTTTCACCGCTGAATGTGATGTTAGCAGTGGGCTTGTCACATAAGACCTTCACTTTGTTAAGATATATTCCATATACACAATTTGTTGAGAGTTTTTATCATAAAAAGTATTTTGGCAAATACTGCTTCTGCATCTATTAAGATGATCATATGACTTTTATCTTTCATTCTATTAATCTGGTTTATCATATTTATTTATAGTTGTATGTTGAACCATGCTTGCATCTCAAAGATAAATCCCCATTGACTGTATGTATGATCCTTTCAATGTGCTACTGAATTTTGCTTGATGGTATTTTGAAAATTTTGCATCTATATTTATCAGGGATATTGATCTATAGTTTTCCTGTATCTTCCTATTTTATTTTTTACCTATTAAAGATTATTTTAATATATTAAAAGCTATTAAAAGCTAATATATTGAACCTTTTCCTTTTCTTTCTTTTGATATTTTATTTTTAATTGGAAGATAATCGCTTTACAATGTTGTGTTGGTTTCACAATTGTGCGTATTAAAGTCTGCTGCCTCTGCACTGTGCCTTAGGACAGGAATTTGGGGGGTAGCCAATTAAGAACTGTTTTTTCTGTTTGTTAGAAGTCTATTGAATCTGCAAAACCAAGTCGCACTGGCCAAGAGAGGCAGGCAGTCAGGCGGCATCTCCTAAGTGGCATCCACAAAAGCTGGCGCTGGACATGTGCGCAGTCTTCTCTCTGGGAGATGCTGGTAATCTGGAGAAGAATAGATGGAGATTAAAAAGGCAGCACCTGCTGGCCTCTGCAGTCTTTAGACAGTATTTCAGTAGGGCCCTGTGTACTGATTAGACACCTGACCTAAAGTTGAACCTTTTACAATAAGCAAATTGGCCTCTTTCATAAAAAGACTTGATTCATTTCGGTCAGCCCTGGGGTATTAGCCACAATGAGTCCACACTAGCTCTTTCGGAACTTTTCCTTGGTTTGCTGTGGCCATGAAGCTCTCATGGATGCAAGCCCCATTGGCTTTCAAAGCTAGGTGTTTTGGTGACCATCTCACAGATACAGGTCTTAAAAGCTGGGGCTCCAGATAAGTTCTTCAAACCCTTCACTCCTTAGAAGCTGGGATTTGTGAGTTCCCTTCCAATTTTGGGTCACCATGCTGGGGATGGTCTTTAAGGAAGATATGTCTGTTTTGATGTGGGATTATTCTTCATTTGAGGTGCAGGAATTGCTCAGTAGTTTATTTCTTCAGAGGAGAGATTTGTTGTATATGTTTCTGTGTGTGCATGCATGCTAAGTTACTTCAGTCATGTCTGACTCTATGAACCCATGGGCTGTAGCTCTCCAGGCCCCTCTGTCCATGCGAATCTCCAGACAAGAATACTGGAGTGGGTTGCCATGCCCTCTTCCAGAGGATCTTTTTGACCCAGGGATTCAACCTGCAGCTCCTGCAGCTCCTGCATTGCAGGCAGATTCTTACCCCGAGCCAGCAAGGAAGCCTCCTATGTTGCTATAGATTCGGTGTATCCATGGGAGGTGGTGAGTTTAGGATTCATCTACATTGCTGTCTTAAGCTGGAACTTTTTGTTTCCAGGAAGATGGAAGAAATGCCTAACAAAAATATCCAGAAATCAAGACATTTTTCTTTCTTTTTTTTTTTTTTTCAAAATTGCAGTTCTAAAATTTGGGGTAATCAATAGTCCTCCGTTGGGTTAAGTTTGTGAATGACTGTTACTGAATCTTTGTGGTCACACCAGCTAGCACAATGTTTGCCTAATTTTGTACCTATTATTTTACTGAGTATATAATTAAATAGGTTGAGTGATTACACTATGATATTTGTTGGCTGTTCTCAAAAGCTATTCACGGTCAGGTCCCATTTAAGTGACAAAGGAATGGAAATGGTGTGGAGTCAGAA
The DNA here is from genome assembly GCF_029378745.1 of Bos indicus. Classification (NCBI taxonomy): domain Eukaryota; kingdom Metazoa; phylum Chordata; class Mammalia; order Artiodactyla; family Bovidae; genus Bos; species Bos indicus. The sequence goes on from NC_091766.1 coordinate 106,216,707, forward strand.
GTGTGCAGAAGGGCCTCCCAGTGATGGGGGAAACCTCTGTTTATTGATCCCAAAGGGTTTGGGACCCGCCCCCTTACTACCAGTAAAGATGAGTGATTCCAAGTGGTGACATTAAGGAACTTTAAATGTCACATGAAGACATATATTTCCCTTTCAAAAATCTTTCAAGCTTTTAGAAAAACTCAGGTGGTACTAAAATGGCTTTCCCAAACTTTCCAGTCTCTTTTTTTCCCCTCTCTGCCTCTTTCTCTTGCTTAAACAAACAGCAAGGCTAGCACTCAGAGCACTTGACTGTGAAACGGCCCCGTGGAGTTTACTATATCTGGTTTACTGTCTTTATTTTTACAGTTATCTCAAGTGGTATTGACTTCTTCCTTTTATATCAGTGGCATAAATTTTTCTTTAAAAAAAGGTGCATATAGGTTTTTTTCTAAAAGTAAGCCATTTAAGAAAAATATAAGTGAATAATCCAACCGTGGTGTTGGAGAAGACTCTTGAGAGTCCCTTGGACTGCAAGGAGATCCAACCAGTCCCTTCTGAAGGAGATCAGCCCTGGGATTTCTTTGGAAGGGATGATGCTAAAGCTGAAACTCCAGTACTGTGGCCACCTCATGCGAAGAGTTGACTCATTGGAAAAGACTCTGATGCTGGGAGGGATTGGGGGCAGGAGGAGAAGGGGACAACAGAGGATGAGATGGCTGGATGGCATCACTGACTCGATGGACGTGAGTCTGAGTGAACTCCGGGAGTTGGTGATGGACAGGGAGGCCTGGCGTGCTGTGATTCACGGGGTCGCAAAGAGTCGAACACAACTGAATTGAGCGTGAATTGAATCTGAATTCATTTCAGAGCGACTGAACAGAACTGAACTGAACTGAATAATACAGATGACATGCAGATTTTTAAAATACCAAAGTTGTCCAGAAATGAAGTTTTAGAATCATTCCTGGGGACTCTGCAGAGTATAAGAGATCTCTTATTGTCTGGCCTAGAAAATAAATGAGTGAAGTCTTTTGTTTCGTATGTTTGCTTCAAATTTTAGTAGAAGAAAAGTTTAGGTTTTGTGTTGGTTTTTTGCATTCACTGATAAAGTTATATTTTCTCCTTAAATCACCCCTGAGGGGGTTCAGCTAGAGCTTCATGGATTGTGGCTTTTAAGGGTAGTTCCTGATCAATACTCATCAGAGTTCAGAATAGGAATTCAACTGTCATTCTAGGCTTAATAGAAGAAGAACATCAGTTCAGTTCAGTCGCTCAGTCACGTCCAACGCTTTGCGACCCCATGAATCGCAGCACACCAGGCCTCCCTGTCCATCACCAACTCCCAGAGTTCACTCAGACTCACGTCCATCGAGTCAGTGATGCCATCCAGCCATCTCATTCTGTCGTCCCCTTCTCCTCCTGCCCCCAATCCCTCCCAGCATCAGAGTCTTTTCCAATGAGTCAGCTCTTCGCATGAGGTGGCCAAAGTACTGGAGTTTCAGCTTTAGCATCATTCCTTCCAAAGAAATCCCAGGGCTGATCTCCTTCAGAATGGACTGGTTGGACCTCCTTGCAGTCCAAGGGACTCTCAAGAGTCTTCTCCAACACCACAGTTCAAAAGCATCAACTCTTCAGTGCTCAGCTTTCTTCACAGTTCAACTCTCACATCCATACATGACCACTGGAAAAACCATAGCCTTGACTAGACGAACCTTTGTTAGCAAAGTAATGTCTCTGCTTTTGAATATGCTATCTAGGTTGGTCATAACTTTCCTTCCAAGGAGTAAGCATCTTTTAATTTCATGGCTGCAGTCACCATCTGCAGTGATTTTGGAGCCCCCCAAAATAAAGTCTGACACTGTTTCCACTGTTTCCCCATCTATTTCCCATCAAGTGATGGGACCAGATGCCATGATCTTAGTTTTCTGAATGTTGAGCTTTAAGCCAACCTTTTCACTCTCCATTTTCACTTTCATCAAGAGGCTTTTGAGTTCCTCTTCACTTTCTGCCATAAGGGTGGTGTCATCTGCATATCTGAGGTTATGGATATTTCTCCAGGCAATCTTGATTCCAGCTTGTGCTTCTTCCAGTCCAGCGTTTCTCATGATGTACTCTGCATATAAATTAAATAAGCAGGGTGACAATATACAGCCTTGACATACACCTTTTCCTATTTGGAACCAGTCTGTTGTTCCATGTCCAGTTCTAACTGTTGCTTCCTGACCTGCATACAGATTTCTCAAGAGGCAGGTCAGGTGGTCTGGTATTCCCATCTCTTTTAGAATTTTCCACAGTTTCTTGTGATCCACATAGTCAAAGGCTTTGGCATAGTCAATAAAGCAGAAATAGATGCTCTTCTGGAACTCTCTAGCTTTTTCCATGATCCAGCGGATATTGGCAATTTGATCTCTGGTTCCTCTGCCTTTTCTAAAACCAGCTTGAACATCTGGAAGTTCACGGTTCACGTATTGCTGAAGCCTGGCTTGGAGAATTTTGATTATCCTTTTTTTTTCCTCTCCTGATTAAAAATGTACATTATTTCCTTTTTGTAATAGGTGTTGTCTGGTCATTTAAATATGTTATATGTCTTTAAATAGACCAGAATATATGACAAAACAATTCACATAGCAAGTAATTGCATAGATTTTTATAAACTACAAAATGTCTCAGAACCAAACTTTTTTTATCAACAACTCTTCTAGACAACTGTGTGAATGAACAAGCAGTTTGATCAATGTTAAGAACCACCTCAGAGATGGCAAGACTGAAAGATAGGTTGATTATTTGGAAAACCAAAATGAATAGTTGAAGTATTTATATAAGGGTTTAGATAAAATAACAGAAATATAGGTCATTTAGAAGAAGATAGAAGCGGGATATAGGATGGGATATTCACCTGAGTATTGTGATTCAGTGTCCAAATGATCTAATTCATTAAGTAAATGTTGATATCATTTATCTTATACAGATATAATCACAAGTTCCAATGAAACTGTGGGAAGACATAAACACACATTCAACCTGGGCTGACTTGGATATTACTATGGGGATTGCTCTTGGTTACAGTCATTGTGGGATTAGAATTTTGAGTTAAACAATTCCAGTTTATATCCTGTTGGGGCTTTATTTAAAATTGTGAAATTGGGGGAAGGAGAGACCCTAGAAAATAAGTCTTTTATGAGGCCAGTCTACATTTATGCAACATGGAGAATCAGACTAAGGGCTGCCATGAGCTCATAGAGTATCCTTGCATGAACCAGAGAAGGTGCTTCTTCTTTCGGGCTTACATAGCCCTGCTTCAGAGCCCCCAGCACAGCAGACGGAGCGTAGGCTAGATTTCAGCCCTCACTTTGTCCCTCCCTTCGGCAGTAACCTGCACAAGTAATCTGTATGACTATATGGAGCAGCTCTGAACAGCAGGAAGGAGTTCTAAAACATCAAGAGTATATCTTTTTGCATCGCTTTTTGACAACTCACTAAAATGTTTAACAACCAGTCTTACCAAGAAAGTCTTTTTAATAGTTAACTATCTTGACAAACTAGGTCACTAATGTCTATACACTAATAATCCTTCAGATTTTTTTTTTTTTATGAGAAACCTAGTGCTGTTCTCATTTGTGAAAAAGGATCCCCTATGTTAGCCACATTGAAGTTTTCCTTAAGGAAAGCATTGATTCAGGACTTGCAACGATTTCATCATTGACCCAGTGGCCCTGGGAACACAAAGCCTCAGATAAGAGCAGAGCTTATGTGGCAATTCAATTTCTATCAGGTGGAATTATACTGAAATCCAAAAGACAATAATGGTTAGAGCCATTAAATTAACATCTGTGACAATAAGTATAATAAAAACATTTTTCAACATAATTTGCTCTGCCAGCCCAAGGTTTAAATGCAACTGATTTCAAACTTTAAAAAATCTTTAAAATTAGATTTGATGATTAAATTGCATAGTTGCTTGAAAGTAAAATTCAGGAAAATATTTTAAAATATTTTAAGCTCTTTTTGATGTCACTGAGTGTGTAGTGGGTTTTTTTTTTTAATCATTCCAGATTATTAAGAATCTTGAAAACTTTGTATTTTTTCCCCCTGCTTAAGGAAACAATCGGGAAAGGAGTGACCTTTTATTTAAGAAGGCTAGAATTATCATGTGAAATATTAAACTTGCAAAAATGCAATGTCCTCATCTGACTTGCTTTGGGGAACCTAGTAATCTATAAATTCGCCATTTTTGTATAAAATACATTAAAACAAAAAAATGCGAGCTGAATTCTTATTAAATTTGTGCAAATGCAGTCACTAAATTATAACAGTAAAGCATTATTATGCAAATTGGAGCTAATTTTACAATATCCCTATCTAATTGTTTACAGTACAGTAGAATTATGGTGCTGTGAAGCAGGACAGGATATTGTATGGAAGAGTATGTTTTTAATTCGAACCATTTTTACTCTGCAATTTTCCTCTAGCATGGAAAAGGGATTTAACACGGAGAAAACAAGGGCAGATGTCTCCCGCATTGTGTACCCAAGGACTTAGCTAATTAGTATTTTCCAAGAGCTTCAGATACGGGGATGGAGATGGGCTCTCTTCAGAGACGCGCAAGCTTCCTCTCCTGAGTTTTTATGAGATGTCAGATAGAACTGTCTACAAAAACTTGCTCCAAGGAATATTTTTAAGAGATTTGTTTTGAAATGAAGGGCTCCTTGAGTGTGAGGCATCCTAAGTGGTCCTCGGCCTCCAGCTGTGCTCCTTAGCAGAAGGGGTTAGACAAGGCTGCTCCGACATGACAGTACCCAATAACGTCTGAAACAGCACTTAAGGAAGGTTTGCAGAAGGAGACAAAACCACTCTCCATACAGTGGAGAAATCACACAGAATAAACAGTTTTAGCAGGAGGTAAGTGAACGCCGCTTCAAAGCAAAGTCCCTTCATCTTTTCAGATAAGCAAAAATCAGTGTCTGGAATTCGTTTGTGGAGGGCATTCTGCTTCCTGTTCCCTGAAAATCCTTGTTTTATCCTTCCTATTACTCAGCGATTTCATATAAGCTAAACTGTCAGCATATGAGAAACCTCTCTGCCAATGAGATGATTTTTTTTTGTCCCAAAAGCCTTGCCAAGTTTATGAGCCAAGAAATAGCTGAATTATAATGACTGGAACTTCAAAGAGAAAGAAGAGCGAACGTTATTCAAATATTTCTGTAAAAATCCCTGACTCTTGATATCAGCGGGAGCAGATCGATCTGAGAATAACACAGTAAATTTTTACGGGGGAACAAGGAGGGGCCTGAGTGTCTGCTGAGGGGGACGTGCCCCCAGGTGGAGACTTCTTGCCCAGTTAGTCTCCATGTCTGGGTGGGGAATGCGACTATAAAATTCAGGGGAGAAACACATGAACAGAACTGCACTGCTTTTTCTTTCGGCTTAGCACAAGTTGCCCTACCGATGTGCTTCCCTTATTTTTTCTTTGTTTTGGAATCTTCCAAAAATCTCAGTGCAAAGTCTCTTGATCACTCCTCTATTTAGACTAAAGTGAAGTGATTTATTCCCTTGATTCATGCAATTGCTTTTTTTGTATGCCCTCCATGACAACAGCAAACACCTATTTGTTCGCCCTAAAGCCTTCTATCACCGCTTTCTATGTCTTTGGAAAAACCTGCTGGGCAGAAGTGACCATAAATTCAATGAGGGGACCTCTTCCAGGGGACTTTGCATTTCTACAGAGATCAAAGCTTAAGACTAACAAGACCCCCTGCCTTCTAAACTTAGACAGTGGTGAGTATTTTACTCCATAGACCTATTAGGAATTATATCTAACTGCTAGTGACTGCTGCTGCTGCTACTGCTACTAAGTCGCTTCAGTCGTGTCCGACTCTGTGCGACCCCATGGACGGCAGCCCACCAGGCTCCTCTGTCCCTGGGATTCTCCAGGCAAGAACACTGGAGTGGTTTGCCATTTCCTTCTCCAATGCAGGAAAGTGAAAAGCGAAAGTGAAGTGGCTCAGTCGAGTGCGACTCTTCGCGACCCCATGGACTGCAGCCCACCACGCTCCTCCGTCCGTGGGAGTTTCCAGGCAAGAGTACTGGAGTGGGTGCCATAGCCTTCTCCAACAGAGACCAGAAATAACAGTGACTTAAATATATAATAAGTGGGTTTCTCTCAGATGAGGTCCAGTGACAGGCAGTTCAGGAGTATGGGTACTCCATGGTCATCAGGGCGGTTCCTTATACTTTTCTGCCTTTTTATTCTGAAAGCGTAGTTTCATCCTCAAGCTCACCTTGTTGTCTGAGATGGGTGCTGTACTTATGTCCACATCCGGCAGGAAAGAGACTAGGGGAGGGTGTGTTGGTCTGACTGCCCGCCTTTTATGGTATTTCCTCAGAAGTTCTCCAAATAACTTTTTCTTACATCTTCTTGACTATAACTTCTGCTTGGAAATATTTTTGCCCAAAGTAAAATCAGTGGGTTTGATATTAAGTAAAAAGTATAATTATTGGATAGATGACTAGAACTTTCTGTTGAACCTCTTAAAATGCAAACTCCTTGAGAGTTAGCTAACTGCTTCAGTTATATCCAAGCCCATTCCTCACTTTTTTAAAGGACCTAAGTTGTAGTTAATGTAAGGAAAGAAACATGGTCCCATAATCAAGAGAGTGGTTCATTTCTTATTCTCATCTATATTGAGAATAGCCAATTGAACATACTTATTGCTCATTAGTCTTTCATGATTAGGCAACCTTAATTTTTCACAGTAATGGGACTAGATTATCAAGGATAACAACAAACAAAGAAACTGGCGAAATGCCCAAATTAAATACACATTTGCAGAGTTTAAGAAAGAATCCCCACTTAAATTGTCAGTCGAATTTCACATATATGAAAGTAAATGAAGAAACCAAGTACTTTTCTAAATAATCTCAAATTCTGCGCCTAGTAGACAAAGCCACACACAGAAGAAAATTATAGTTTGCTTAAGTGAAAGAGACAGAAGGAATTCTTCTTGTTGTTTAAAGGAAGTTGTCAAGAAAAGTGTCTTAATATTTTAGTCTGTTGGTGTGAATTATATGTCACGTAGGGATAAACAGCTAAGGTAATGCCTTTCTAGTCTCTCTCTTCGCCTGTCCCTGTTTATCCTAACAGAGTGGGGTTAATGAGGAGTCAAACGGTAAAGCTGAAGAAAGCCAGTCAGGGCTGCCAGAAGGAGCACGGGTAATGCTACCTGAAGGAACAAGGAGCATGCTGGAACCCACAGAGAGTGTCATAACAGCCGTGAGGCTCTCGGACTGGCTAGACAGTCCTGTAGCCTCTGCTCCTGCTCAGTTAAGATCTCGACAGAGCTCCGTTGATGGCGTTTATTGCATCCGATTTGAGTCACCAGGGCTTCTTGGTGAGTGCTGGGCCTGTATTCACACATGGCTGGTTTCGAGCCCTTGGTCCACTCCTTACGAGAGAGGAATCTTTGAGCAAAGGCCCGCAGTTCTCTGCAGCTCACTTTCTTTGCCCGTGAAGTGTTACGAAGATGAGAGAGAACACAAGGGAGAGTACGATAAACAGCCGTGACTCCAACACTGCTGAGGTGCTGCGCAGACAGGGAGAGGCCAGAAGCTCACTGGAGGCTTTTAGACAAAATCGGGTGTTCTTTTTTACAAAAAATTGTCTGTCACAGTATAGTTGATTAAAACTGCTGCATTAGCTTTAGTTATATAGCAAAGTGATTTAGTTATACACATATCTACTCTACTTCAGATTCTTTTTCAGTACAAGTTATTACAGAGTATCAAGTAGATGCTCCTGTGTTACACGTTCGTCCCTTCCTGATTATCTCTTTTATAAATAGTAATGCATACATTTTAATCCCAGCCTCCTAATTTATCCCTTACCACCATCGCTCTCTTTGGTAATGTAAGTTTGTTTTCCAAGTCTGTGAGTCTGTTTCTGTCCTGTAGACAGGTTCATTTGTAGCCTGTTTTAGATTCCATGTAGAAGTGTTGTCACATGACACTTGTCTGACTGACTTCACGCACTGAGATCATTTGTAGGTCCATTCATGTTGCTGCACTTGAAATTATTTCGTTCCTTTTTATAGTTGAGTAATACTCTATTGTATGCATGTGCATATGTTGGTATATACATATAAATACACCACATCTTTTTTATCCATTCATTGGTTGATGGACATTTAGGTGGCTTCCATGTCATGGCTGTTGTAAACAGTACTGCAATGAACATTGGAGTGCATGTATCTTTTCAAAGTATGGTTTTCTCTGGGTTTATGCCCAGATGTGGGATTGCTTGAGTATGGTAACCCTAATTTCAGTTTTTTTAAGGGACCTCTGTACTGTTCTCCATAGGGCGGTACCAATTTACTTTCCCCGAAATAGTGTAGGACGGTTCCTTTTTCTCTACTCCCTCTCTAGCATTTGCTGTTTGTAGATTTTTTATGTTTTTATCGCTATTTATTTACTTTTGGCTGTGCTGGGTCTCTGTGGCTTCGCATGGGCTTTCTCTAGTGGCAGTGAGCAGGAGCTCCTCTCCATCGCAGTGCCCAGGCTTCCCAGTATGATGGGTTCTCTTGTTGTGGAGCACGGGCTCTGGCACGGGGCTTCTGTAGTTGCGGCTTTCGGGTCCTCGTGTGTGCAGGCTTTAGCAGTTTCGGCACACGAGCGCGGCAGTCGTGGCTTGCACGCCACGCTGTGCAGGCTCAGAGGTGGTGGCACACGGACACAGCTGCTCCATGGCACGTGGAATCTTCCCAGGCCAGGGATCAAACCCACATCCTCTGCATTGGCAGGCGGGTTCTTACCCACTGCACCACCAAGGAAGTCCGGTAAATATTTTGATACTAACCATTCTGACCGGTGTGAGGTAATACCACATTGTGGTTTTGATTTGCATTTCTCTGTTAGTTAGCAGTGTTGAACATCTTTTCATGTGCTTTTTGGCCGTCTGTATGATAAAGCTTTAGCTAGACTAATCAAGGGGAAAAAAGGAGACAGGGAATATGCTGATGGTGCAGTGGCTAAGACCCCACGCTCCCAATGCAGGGAACTGGATTCCATCCTTGGTCAGGGAACTAAATCACACATGTCACAACTGAAAAAAAAGGTCCAGCATGCCACGATGAACCCAGAACACCAAATAAATAAGTGCATGATTTTTTAAAAGACAAAAATAACAGGAGAGGACTCATATCAATAAAATTAGCAGTTAAAAAAAGAGACATTGCCAGGAGCAGGAGCTCCGCCTGTGGCAAAGGTCATGAGGAAGGAGGCTCGGCATACACAAAGGCGGGATTGAGCCTCAGGAGTCCCCTGGAAATTCTCGAGCATCTACCCCCCAAACCAGAGTCTGCCTACTTTCTGCTTTGTGCTCTCACCTACACCTCTGACTTTACGGGGGGCTGTCCCCCACTACCTCTCTCTGAAAAAAAGAGTTAACTTACAGCTCCAGTTAATAAAGCTCCTGGATGTGATAGTGTTTCAACCTACAAACTCCTTTGGAAGTCCTCTAGCCTGCCTGAATAGGTTTTTCCGGCCACATGTGATTGCTCAGAGCCTCCCAACTGTGAGAGGCATGAGATGTTCTGAACTGTCTAAATACAGATTCCTTTGAGCAGTTAAAAGATTGATTAGAAATTGTATTGGTGAAGGGTTTTTCACTTGTTGGGCCAATATTTGCTGCTAAGTCTCCATACCCCTTACCTGCTGTGTCCCTGGCAGTGTATTGATTAATATGATTGGTGTAAGTAGTAGCTTTAATGTTTGTAACCTTGGACCCTTGAGTTAATTCTTTTTCTTGTTATAGCCCACCACACCTTTGCCCTATAGGAATGCAACTTTATCTAATGCTTTTGGAAGGTGGCGCTTGACTAATCACCTTTAGAGAAAAATAAGTTTTCTGAAGAAAGGGTCTTAAAATGTTAACAGGCCTCTGGGCCAGAAGATGATGCAAATCACCTAAACTTTTGCATATGATAAGTTTGCAGGAAGAAAGCCTGGCTTGCTGCATGACTCTACCCCTTCCCCCATTATCCTCTATGCATAACTTAAGGTATAAAAACTACTTTGGAAAATAAAGTGTGGGCCTTGTTCACCGAAACTTGGTCTCCCCATGTCGTTCTTTCTCTCACCTTCTGGCTGAATTATTCAGCCTCTTTTCTCCACTAAATTTTCTCACTGAGCTATCCTTATTTAACCACTCTTTATATCCTTAATTAACCTTTAATTAAGCAATTGTTTCCTGATCCTCGCCAATGCCGTCCCCGCTTCGAATTCCCTGGATCCACCGGGGCTGGACCCCGGCAAGACATTATAACTGACACCACAGAAATATAAAACAATCAGAAGAGGCTACTACAAGAAACTATATGCCAATAAAATGGACATTCTAGAAAAAATAGATGCATTCTTAGAAAAATACTATCTTGTAAGCATAAATCAGGAAGAAATAGAAAATATGAACAAACTAGTCACAAGCTCTGACCTTTAAACTGATTTAAAAATTCTTAACAAACAAAAGTCAAGGACCAGATGCTTCCCAGGTGAATTCTATCAAATGTTTAAAGAAGAGTTAACACCTATTCTGAAATTATTCCAAAAAATTGAAGAGGAAAAAATATGCCCAAACTCATTCTAAAAGGTCACCTTTCAGTTCAGTTCAGTTCATTTCAGTTGCTCAGTCTTGTCCAACTCTTTGGACTCCATGAATCGCAGCACGCCAGGCCTCCCTGTCCATTACCAACTCCTGGAATTCACTCAAACTCATGTCCATCGAGTCGGTGATGCCATCCAGCCATCTCATCCTCTGTCATCCCCTTCTCCTCCTGCCCCCAATCCCTCCCAGCATCAGAGTCTTTTCCAAGGAGTTAACTCTTCGTATGAGGTGGCCACAGTACTGGAGTTTCAGCTTTAGCATCATTCCTTCCAAAGAACACCCAGGGCTGATCTCCTTTAGGATTGACTGGTTGGATCTCCTTGTAGTCCAAGGGACTCTCAAGAGTCTTCTCCAACACCACAGTTCAAAAGCATCGATTCTTTGGCACTCAGCTTTCTTCACAGTCCAACTCTCATATCCATACATGACCACTGGAAAAACCATAGCCTTGACTAGATGGACCTTTGTTGGCAAAGTAATGTCTCTGCTTTTGAATATGCTATCTAGGTTGGTCATAATTTTCCTTCCAAGGATTAAGCATCTTTTAGTTTCATGGCTGCAATCACCATCTACCCCCATTCAAAAAACAAAGATACCACAAAAAAGAAAATAGCAGGCACTTATCATTGATGATAAGTGCCTTATGGCAGAAAGCAAAGAGGTACTAAAGAGCCTCTTGATGAAAGTGAAAGAAGAGAGTGAAAAAGCTTGCTTAAAACTCAACATTCAAAAAACTAAGATCATGACATCTGGTCCCATCACTGTATGGGAAATAGATGGGAAAACAATGGAACAGTGACAGATTTTATTTTCTTGGGCTCCAAAACCACTGTAGATAGTGACTGCAACCATGAAATTACAAGACGCTTCTTCCTTGGAAGAAAAGCTATGACAAACCCAGACAGCATATTAAAAAAGAGACATTACTTTGCCAGCAAAGGTCCATCTTGTTAAAGCTGTGGTTTTCCCAGTAGGTATGTATGGATGTGAAAGTTGGACCATAAAGAAGCTGAGCACCGAAGAATTGATGCTTTTGAACTGTGGTGTTGGAGAAGACTCTTGAGAGTCCCTTGGACTGCAAGGAGATCCAACCAGTCCATCCTAAAGGAAATCAGTCCGGAATATTCATTGGAAGTATTGATGCTGAAGCTGAAGCTCCCATACTTTGGCCACCCGATGAGAAGAGATGATTCATTTGAAAAGACCCTGATGCTGGAAAAGATGGAAGGCAGGAGAAGAAGGGGACGACAGAGGATGAGATGGCTGGATGGCATCACCGACTCAATGGACATGAGTTTGAGCAAGCTCTGGGAGTTGATGATGAATAGGGAAGCCTGGAGTGCTGTAGTCCAAGGGGTCGCAAGGAGTCAGACACGACTGGGTGACTGAACTGAACTATTGTTGATGAACATAGACATAAAAATCCTCAATAAATTACCAGCAATCTAAATCTAGCAATACATTAAAAGGATCATGCACCATGATAAAGCGGTATTTATTCCAGGGATACAAAGATTTTTCAATAACTGCAAATCAATCAATCTGATACACCACATCAATAAATTGAAGGAAAAACAAATAAATCATATGATCATCTCAGCAGATGCAGAAAAAGCTCACCCATTTATGACAAAAACCTCTCTAGAAAGTAGACACACCAGGAACATAGCTCAACATAATAAAGGCCATATATGACAGACCGAGATCTAACATCATACTCAACAGTGAAAAGCTAAAAGAATTTCCTCTAAGATCAGGAACAAGACAAGGATGTCATTCTTACCACTTCAAAAACTTCAGCATAGTTTTGAAAAGCCTAGCAACAGCAATCAGAGAAGAAAAAGAATTAAAGGCAATCCAAATTGGAAAAGAAGAAGTAAAACCATCACCATTTACGGATGGCAGATGACATGATACTCTACACAGAAAATTGTAAAGACTACCAGAAAACTACTAGAGCTCATCAATAAATTCTGTTGCATTTCTATACTCTTAAAATGAAAGATCAGAAAGAGAAATTAAAGAAACAATGCCATTTACCATCACATCAAAAAGAATAAAACACCTGTAATAAACCTACCTAAGGAGGCAGAATACCTATACTCCAAAAACTGTAAGATGCTGTTGAAAGAAATCAAAGATGACACAAACAGATGGAAAGATACGCAATGTTCTTGGAGTGGCGGAATCAATAATGTCAAGTGACTGTGCTACCCAAGACAATCTACAGCTTCAATGCAGTACTTATCAAATGAAGGACTGTATGCTTCATAGAGCTAGAAGAAAAAAAAATTTGTATGGAGCCACAAAGACTCTGTATAGCCAAACAATCTTGATAAAGGAAAACAAAATTGCAAGAATCAGACTCCCTGACCTCAGACTATACTACAGGGCTACAGTCATCAAAACAGTATGGTACTGGCCCCAAAACAGTATTACAGATCAATGGAATGGGACAGAAAGCCCAAAAATAATCCCATGCACCTGTGGTCAATTAATCTACGACAAAGCAGGCAAGAATATACAATGGTGATAAGACAGTCTTTCCAGTAAGTGGTGCTGGGAAAACTGGACAGCTGCCAGTAAAAGAACAAAATTAGACATTCTTTAATACAAATACACAAAATAAACTTAAAATGGATTAAAAACCTAAATATAAGGCCAGATACTATAAAACTCATAGAGAAAGACATAGGCAGAACACTCTTTGATATAAATCCCAGCATTACCTTTTTGGTTTCACCTCCCAAAGCAAAATAAAAGCAAAAATATGCAAACAGGACCTGAATAACTTTAAAAGCTTTAGCACAGCAAAGGAAATGATTAACAAAATGAAAATACAACCCAAATAATGCGGAAAATATTTGCAAATGATGCAACCAGCAGAGGATTAATATCCAAAATATACAAACAGCTCATGGAGCTCAATATCAAAAAAGCAAACAACCCAATCAAAAAGTAGGCAGAAGATCTAAATAGACATCTTTCTAAAAGTAGATGTTCTTGTATATTTTTAATTGCCTGGTGGGATGTGATGGTTAATTGAACACACGCAAAGATTGAAATTTGTTCCACAAGCTGCACATAAATCATCAGCATAAATGATCAGTTTTGACATATCATTCCTTTTTAATGTATAGAAATTCAACAGATCTTTGAATACTGAGTTTTGTGTCCTTCAAATTTTTAGATTCATTTATTCTAATATTTGTGCAATCTTGAAGGTTTCCTATGTATGATATCATGTCATCTGAAAATAGTGTCAGTTTTACTTCTTTCCAATTTGGATGATTTTTCTTTCTTTTTCTAACTAATTGCTCTGATGAGACTCCCAATACTGTGTTGAATAAAAGTGGGAAAAGTTGGCATCATTGTCATATTCCTGATCTTAGAAGAAAAACTTTCAACTTTTCACCACTGAGTATGACATTAGCTGTGGGATTTTCATATATGGCCTTTATTAGGTTGAGGAAAAATCCATATATATAAACTTTCAACAAGATATATACATATATATCTATATGTATAGATATAGATACATGTGTGTGTGTGTCTGTTTGCACACTCAGTCATGTCTGTACATGACTGTACATGACCCCATGGACTGTAGCCCACCCGACTCCTCTGTCCATGGAATATTCTAGGCAAGAATACTGGAAGAGGTTGCCATTTCATTCTCCAGGGAATGGTCCTGACCCTGGGATTGAACCTGCATCTCTTGTGTCATATATATATATACACATACACGTATATATACACGTCAGTCAGTCAGTGAGTCAGTTCAGTTGCTCAGTCGTGTCTGACTCTTTGCGACCCCATGAATCACAGCACGCCAGGCCTCCCTGTCCATCACCAACTCCCGGAGTTCACTCAGACACAGGTCCATGGAGTCAGTGATGCCATCCAGCCATCTCATCCTCTGTCGTCCCCTTCTCCTCCTGCCCCCAATCCCTCCCAGCATCACAGTCTTTTCCAATGAGTCAACTCTTTGCATGAGGTGGCCAAAGTACTGGAGTTTCAGCTTTAGCATCATTCCTTCCGAAGAAATCCCAGGGCTGATCTCCTTCAGAATGGACTGGTTGGATCTCCTTGCAGTCCAAGGGACTCTCAAGAGTCCTCTCCAACGCCACAGTTCAAAAGCATCGATTCTTCAGTGCTCAGCCTTCTTCACAGTCCAACTCTCACATCCATACATGACCACAGGAAAAACCATAGCCTTGACTAGACAGACCTTTGTTAGCAAAGTAATGTCTTTGCTTTTGAATATGCTATCTAGGTTGGTCATAACTTTCCTTCCAAGGAGTAAGCATCTTTTAATTTCATGGCTGAAGTCACCATCTGAAGTGATTTTGGAGCCCAGAAAAATAAAGTTTCCCAAAATAAAAATAAAAAAAATAAAGCCCCCCCAAAACACTGTTTCCACGGTTTGCCCATCTATTTCCCATGAAGTGATGGGACCGGATGCCATGATCTTCGTTTTCTGAATGTTGAGCTTTAAGCCAACTTTTTCACTCTCCACTTTCACTTTTATCAAGAGGCTTTTGAGTTCCTCTTCACTTTCTGCCATAAGGGTGGTGTCATCTGCATATCTGAGGTTATGGATATTTTTCCTAGCAATCTTGATTCCAGCTTGTGCTTCTTCCAGCCCAGTGTTTCTCATGATGTACTCTGCATATAAATTAAATAAGCAGGGTGACAATATACAGCCTTGACGAACTCCTTTTCCTATTTGGAACCAGTCTGTTGTTCCATGTCCAATTCTAACTGTTGCTTCCTGACCTGCATACAAATTTCTCAAGAGGCAGATCAGGTGGTCTGGTATTCCCATCTCTTTCAGAATTTTCCACAGTTGATTGTGATCCACACAGTCAAAGGCTTTGGCATAGTCAATGAAGCAGAAATATATGTTTTTCTGGAACTCTCTTGCTTTTTTCATGATCTAGCGGATGTTGGCAATTTGATCTCTGCTTCCTCTGTCTTTTCTAAAACCAGCTTGAACATCAGGAAGTTCACGGTTCACATATTGCTGAAGCCTGGCTTGGAGAATTTTGAGCATTACTTTACTAGCGTGTGAGATGAGTGCAATTGTGCGGTAGTTTGAGCATTCTTTGGCATTGCCTTTCTTTGGGACTAGAATGAAAACTGACCTTTTCCAGTTCTGTGGCCACTGCTGAGTGTTCCAGATTTGCTGGCATATTGAGTGCAGCACTTTCACAGCATCATATTTCAGGATTTGAAATAGCTCAACTGGAATTCCATCACTTTCACTAGCTTTGTTCATAGTGATGCTTTCTAAGGCCCACTTGACTTTACATTCCAGGATGTCTGGCTCTAGGTCAATGATCACACCATCGTGATTATCTGGGTTGTGAAGATCTTTTTTGTACAGCTCTTCTGTGTATTCTTGCCACCTCTTCTTAATATATTCTGCTTCTGTTAGGTCCATACCATTTCTATCCTTTATCAAGTCCATCTTTGCATGAAATGTTCCCTTGGTATCTCTAATTTTCTTGAAGAGATCTCTAGTCTTTCCCATTCTGTTGTTTTCCTCTATTTCTTTGCATTGATCACTGAAGAAGGCTTTCTTCTCTCTTCTTGCTATTCTTTGGAACTCTGTATTCAGATGTTTATATCTTTCCTTTTCTCCTTTGCTTTTTGCTTCTCTTCTTTTCACAGCTATTTGTATTATATACACATGTAAGTATGCATATATACGCATGTGTATATATATGTATATATATGTGTGTGTGTATATATAATCTTGTTGAAAGCTTTTTGTTATAAATCAGTGTGGAATTTTGTCAAGTATAATTTCTACATCTGTTGAGATGATAACATAATTTTTACACTTCATTTTGTTAATATGTGTTGATTTGTTTGAAGATATTGAACCATCCTTGCATGCCAGAAATAAATCCCACTTAATCATGGTGTTGATACTTTTAATGTATTGAATTTAGTTTTTTCATGTTGTGTTGAGAATTTTTGCATCTAATTCATCAGAGGTAATGGTCTAATTTCTTTTTTGGGGGTCAGTGTTGTTTGGTTTCAGTGTCTAAATACTGGTGCCTTCAAAGACAGAAATATAGATCAATGGAACAAAATAGAAAGCCCAGAGATAAATCCATGCACATATGGACACCTTATCTTTGACAAAGGAGGCAAGAATATACAATGGATTAAAGACAATCTCTTTAACAAGTGGTGCTGGGAAATCTGGTCAACCACTTGTAAAAGAATGAAACTAGAACACTTTCTAACACCATATACAAAAATAAACTCAAAATGGATTAAAGATCTCAACGTAAGACCAGAAACTATAAAACTCCTAGAGGAGAACATAGGCAAAACACTCTCTGACATACATCACAGCAGGATCCTCTATGACCCACCTCCCAGAATATTGGAAATAAAAGCAAAAATAAACAAATGGGACCTAATTAACCTTAAAAGCTTCTGCACATCAAAGGAAACTATTAGCAAGGTGAAAAGACAGCCTTCAGAATGGGAGAAAATAATAGCAAATGAAGCAACGGACAAACAACTAATCTCAAAAATATACAAGCAACTCCTACAGCTCAACTCCAGAAAAATAAATGACCCAATCAAAAAATGGGCCAAAAAACTAAATAGACATTTCTCCAAAGAAGACATACAGATGGCTAACAAACACATGAAAAGATGCTCAACATCACTCATTATCAGAGAAATGCAAATCAAAACCACTATGAGGTACCATTTCACACCAGTCAGAATGGCTGCGATCCAAAAGTCTACAAATAATAAATGCTGGAGAGGGTGTGGAGAAAAGGGAACCCTCTTACACTGTTGGTGGGAATGCAAACTAGTACAGCCACTATGGAGAACAGTGTGGAAATTCCTTAAAAAACTGGAAATAGAACTGCCTTATGATCCAGCAATCCCACTGCTGGGCATACACACTGAGGAAACCAGAAGGGAAAGAGACACGTGTACCCCAATGTTCATCGCAGCACTGTTTATAATAGCCAGGACATGGAAGCAACCTAGATGTCCATCAGCAGATGAATGGATAAGAAAGCTGTGGTACATACACACAATGGAGTATTACTCAGCCATTAAAAAGAATACATTTGAATCAGTTCGAATGAGGTGGATGAAACTGGAGCCTATTATACAGAGTGAAGTAAGCCAGAAAGAAAAACACCAATACGGTATACTAACGCATATATATGTAATTTAGAAAGATGGTAACGATAACCCTGTATACGAGACAGCAAAAGAGACACTGATGTATAGAACAGGCTTATGGACTCTGTGGGAGAGGGAGAGGGTGGGAAGATTTGGGAGAATGGCATTGAAACATGTGAAATGTCATGTATGAAACGAGATGCCAGTCCAGGTTCAATGAACGATGCTGGATGCTTGGGGCTGGTGCACTGGGACGACCCAGAGGGATGGTATGGGGAGGGAGGAGGGAGGAGGGTTCAGGATGGGGAACACATGAGAAATAAAGGAATAAAAAATAAAAAAATAAATAAAAATAAAAACTAAAAAAAAAATAAATAAATAAATACTGGTGCCTTATAAAAGGAGATTAGAAGTGTTCCTTCTTATATTTTTTTGAAGAGTTTGAGAAGGATTGGTTTTAATTCTTCTTAGACCAATGAAGTCACCTGGTATCAGACTTTGCTTTGGTGGGACGTTAATTTCTCAGTGTAGTTTATTTACTTGTTCTGTCTTTGGTGTGTGTCGAGCCTGCATTGCTGCACACGGGCTTTCTCTGGTTGCAGAGAGTGGGGGCTCCTCCCTGTTGTAAGGCAGGGGCTCCTCTTGCTGACCACAGGCTCTAGGTGCACGGGCTTCGGCAGTTGTGCTGTGTGGGCTTGGCAGTGGCTCATGGGCTCTGGAGCAGGGGCTCAGTGGTTGTGGCACACGGGCTTAGTTGATCTGCAGCATGTGGTCTCTTCCCAGACCAGGGATCAAACCTGTGTCCCCTGCCTTGACTGACAGACTTCTATCTACTGTACCACCAGGACAGTCCAGTTAGGACATCTTTGATTACCCATCTAGTCTCCTTATTAATAATTGGTCTATTCAGATGTTTTATGTCTTCATGATTCAGTCTTGTGCTTAGTCACTCAGTCATGTCCACCTCTTTGCGACCCCATGGACTGCAGCCCACCAGGCTCCTCCGTCCATGGGGATTCTCCAGGCAAGAATACTGGAGTGGGCTGCCGCACCCTCCTCCAGGGGATCTTCCTGACCCAGGGATCAAACCCAGGTCTCCCGCATGGCAGGCAGACTCTTTACTATCTGAGCTAGGTTGTCCAGTTTTTCTACTGTACAGTTTTTCATAGTCTCCAGAGCTTTTGTATTTCTGTGATATCAGTTGCGATGTCTCATCATTCTTTTCTGTTCTTATTTATTTGGATCTCTCTTTTAATGCTCAAAATTCTCCAAGCCAGGCTTCAGCAATATGTGAACCGTGAACTTCTTGATGTTCAAGCTGGTTTTAGAAAAGGCAGAGGAACCAGAGATCAAATTGCCAACATCCGCTGGATCATGGAAAAAGCAAGAGAGTTCCAGAAAAGCATCTATTTCTGCTTCATTGACTATGCCAAAGCCTTTGACTGTGTGGATCACAATCAACTGTGGAAAATTCTGAAAGAGATGGGAATACACCTGTTATGCACCTGATCTGCCTCTTGAGAAATCTGTATGCAGGTCAGGAAGCAACAGTTAGAACTGGACATGGAACAACAGATTGGTTCCAAATAGGAAAAGGAGTATGTCAAGGCTGTATATTGTCACCCTGTTTATTTAACTTCTATGCAGAGTACATCATGAGAAACACTGGGCTGGAAGAAGCACAAGCTGGAATCAAGATTGCCGGGAGAAATATCCATAACCTCAGATATGCAGATGACACCACCCTTATGGCAGAAAGTGAAGAGGAACTCAAAAGCCTCTTGATGAAAGTGAAAGTGGAGAGTGAAAAAGTTGGCTTAAAGCTCAACATTCAGAAAACGAAGATCATGGCATCCGGTCCCATCACTTCATGGGAAATAGATGGGGAAAGAGTGGAAACAGTGTCAGACTTTATTTTTCTGGGCTCCAAAATCACTTCAGATGGTGACTTCAGCCATGAAATTAAAAGACGCTTACTCCTTGGAAGGAAAGTTATGACCAGGGACTCTCTCTGCCGCATGCCTGTGCTCTTTTCTTTCTCTCTCTCTCTCTCTCCTGCTATCTTCTAAATAAAATGGAGCTGTAACACTGAATTGCCTAAGAGATGTAAGACAGTTTGTCCAAGACCCGAGGGCTGTGACGCGCCGAGGGCTTTAATGTCCGTGGCTCCAAGTCTTTGTTGTGACGAGACAAAGACCCGAGGAACATACACTCGCGTGACATCGATGGTGCCGTGACCCGGGGTTAACCTGGCTGAAACAACCTCTGCGCGGAAGAGGCCAAGCACAGCAGGAGCCCAACTCAGCGAAGCTCCCGCGCTAGAAGCGGAAGGCAAAGAAACCCAGCTCAGGGGAAGGCCCATCGCGCTGGAAACCAGGACAGTGAAAAACAAACTCAGCAGAAAGCTCACGCGGCCCAGTCTCAGATTCCAGAAGACCTCCAGTTAAGGTAAGAGGTCCTTGCTCCTATGGCTGGAGAGACCTTTACAATCTCTCGTTTCTTGTTTCCTTGAACCTCCCGTGAACAGGCGGGCGGCAGTGGCACAACTGAGGGACTCTGGAGAGGCTGCTCCTCAGCATGTCCCAGAGGCGCTATCTGCTGAGCCCCAGTAGCTGTTACCCAAGCTGGTGGGGGTTCTTCTGTCCTTTCTCTTCTCTGTGCCAAAGATTAGACCAATGAAACTGTGAGCACTGGTCAGATATTTAGCAAATTTTCCGGCGGGCTATGAAGGGGATTCCTTGGCACGTTTTTCCCACTGCTTTTTCCTCCTGTCCTTCAGCTCTCTCCTGGGACTGAAGCCCGGCCAATAATTAAACTTAAAAGCTTCTGCACAACAAAGGAAACTATAAGCAAGGTGAAAAGGCAGCCTTCAGAATGGGAGAAAATAATAGCAAATGAAGCAACTGACAAACAACTAATCTCAAAAATATGCAAGCAACTCCTACAGCTCAATTCCAGAAAAATAAATAACCCAATCAAAAAATGGGCCAAAAAACTAAATAGACATTTCTCCAAAGAAGACATACAGATGGCTAACAAACACATGAAAAGACGTTCAACATCAGTCATTATCAGAGAAATGCAAATCAAAACCACTATGAGGTACCATTTCACACCAGTCAGAATGGCTGCGATCCAAAAGTCTACAAGCAATAAATGCTGGAGACGGTGTGGAGAAAAGGGAACCCTCTTACACCGTTGGTGGGAATGCAAACTAGTACAGCCACTATGGAGAACAGTGTGGAGATTGCTTAAAAAACTGGAAATAGAACTGCCTTATGAATCCCACTGCTGGGCATATACACTGAGGAAACCAGAAGAGAAAGAGATACATGTACCCCAATGTTCATCACAGCACTGTTTATAATAGCCAGGACATGGAAGCAACCTAGATGTCCATCATCAGATGAATGGATAAGAAAGCTGTGGTACATATACACAATGGAGTATTACTCAGCCATTAAAAAGAATACATTTGAATCAGTTCTAATGAGGTGGATGAAACTGGAGCCTATTATACAGAGTGAAGTAAGTCAGAAAGAAAAACACCAATACAGTATACTAACGCATATATATGGAATTTAGAAAGATGGTAACAATAACCCTGTGTACGAGACAGCAAAAGAGACACTGATGTATAGAACAGTCTTATGGACTCTGTGGGAGAGGGAGAGGGTGGGAAGATTTGGGATAATGCCATTGAAACATGTATAATATCATGTATGAAACGAGTCCCCAGTCCAGGTACGATGCACGATACTGGATGCTTGGGGCTGGTGCACTGGGATGACCCAGAGGGATGGTATGGGGAGGGAGGAGGGAGGATGGTTCAGGATGGGGAACACATGTATACCTGTGGCAGATTCATTTCGATATTTGGCAAAACCAATACAATATTGTAAAGTTTAAAAGGAAAATAAAATTTAAAAAAAATAAAAAATAAAAAAAATGGAAAAAAAAAAAAGAAAGTTATGAGCAACCTAGATAGCATATTGAAAAGCAGAGACATTACTTTGCCAACAAAGGTTTGTCTAGTCAAGGCTATGGTTTTTCCTGTGGTTATATTTGGATGTGAGAGTTGGACTGTGAAGAAGGCTGAGCGCTGAAGAATTGATGCTTTTGAACTGTGGCATTGGAGAAGACTCTTGGGAGTCCCTTGAACTGCAAGGAGATCCAACCAGTCCATTCTGAAGGAGATCAGCCCTGGGATTTCTTTGGAAGGAATGATGCTAAAGCTGAAACTCCAGTACTTTGGCCACCTCATGCGAAGAGTTGACTCATTGGAAAAGACTCTGATGCTGGGAGGGACTGGGGGCAAGAGGAGAAGGGGACGACAGAGGATGAGAGGGCTGGATGGCATCACTGACCCGATGGATGTGAGTCTGGGTGAACTCTGGGAGTTGGTGATGGACAGGGAGGCCTGGCATGCCGCGGTTCATGGGGTCGCAGAGTCGGACACGACTGAGCAACTGAACTAAACTGAACTGAACTACTTTTCCCATTTTGTAACCCGAAGTTTGTTTTCAAAGTCTATGAGTCTTCTCTGTTTTGTAAGTAAGTTTTTGTGTATCATTTTCTTTAGATTCTGCACATAAGTGATATGATGTGATGTTTGTCTTACTCTTAGTTTGATAATTACCAAATACATCCAAGTTGCTGCAGATGGCAATCTTTTATTTTCTTAATGATTGAGTAATATTCCAGTATATATACAGATATGACTTTAACTACAGCCTTTGTCTTAAAGTGTGTTTGGTCTGGTATAAATATTGCTATTCTAATTTTCTTTAATTTTCATTTGCGTGGACTATATCTTTTTATCCCTTTATTTACAGTCTGTGTCTGTCCTTATATCTGAAGTGTCTTCCTCTCTCTCTTTCTCTCTCTCTCTCTGTAAACCACATCTTGCTTATCCATTCAGCTGTCAATGGATATTTAGGTTGCTTCCATGTTTTGGCTATTGTAAACAGGGGTACAATGAATATTGGGGTGAATGTATCCTTTCAGGAGTTTTCCTCTGGATAAATGCCCAGGAGTAGTATTGCTGGATTATATAGTAGCTCTTTTTTTAGCCTTTTAAAGAACCTGCAGACTGTTCGTTTTGGTGGCTATACCAGGCTCCCCTGGTGGCTCAGATGGTAAAAAAATCTGCCTGCAATGCCAGAGACCCAGATTCGATCCCTAGGTAGAGAAGAAACCCTGGAAAAAGGAACAGCTACCCACTCCAGGATACTTACCTAGAGAATTCCATGGATAGAAGAGCCCATAAGGCTGTGAAGAGTCAGACACCACTCTCACTTTTTCATGATAGCTCTATTTTTAGTTTTTACAAGAACCTCCAGATTGTTCTCTTTAGTGGCTATACCAATTTACATTTCCACCAACAGGGTGGGTGCATGCTAAGTCACTTCGGTCGTGTCCAACTCTTTGCAACCCTATGGACTGTAGCCCGCCAGACTCCTCTGTCCATGGGATTCTCCAGGCAAGAACACTGGAGTGGGTTGCCATTTCTTCCTCCAGGGGACCTTCTGTACCCAGGGATTGAACCCATGTCTCTTACGACTCCTGTGTTGGCAGACAGGTTCTTTACCATGAGCGCCACCTGGGGAGCAACTGCGCAGGTTGTTGTCCGGTCTCTCGGTCACGTCTGATTCTTTGTGACCCCATGGACTGCAGCACGCCAGGCTTCCCTGTCCTTTGCCGTCTCCCAGAGCTTGCACAAACTCATGTTCACTGAGTCAGTGATGCCATCCAAACATAATCCTCTATCGTCCTCTTCTCCTCCTGCCTTCAATCTTTTCCAGCATCCCTGTTCTCTACATCCTCTCCAGCATTTATTACTTGTAGATTTTTTTAATGCTGACCATTCTGATTATTGTGAGGTGATATCTCATTGCAGTTTTGATGTGCATTTCTGTAATAATTGGTGACACTAAACATCTTTTCATGTACCCCTTTGGCATCTGTATGTCTTCTTTAGAAAATACCTCTTTAAGTCTTCTGCCCATTTTTTGATTGGGTCATTTGTTTTGTATTGTTTATATTGAGCTCTGTGGGCTGTTTGTATATTTTGGAGATTAATCCTTTGTCAGTTGCATCATTTGCAAACATTTTCCCCATTCTGTGGTTTGTCTTTTGTTTCACGTATGGTTTTGTTTGCTGTGGTAAAGCTTTTAAGTTTATTCAGGTCCCATTTATTTATTATTGTTTTTATTGTTATTACTCTGGGAGGTGAAACCAAAAATGTTTTGCTGGGATTTATATCAAAGAGTATTCTGTCTATGTTTTCCCCTGAGTTTTATAGTATCTGGTCTTATGCTATGCTACTGCTAAGTCACTTCAGTCGTGTCCGACTTTGTGTGATCCCATAGACAGCAGCCCACCAGGCTCCCCCGTCCCTGGGATTCTCCAGGCAAGAACACTGGAGTGGGTTGCCATTTCCTTCTCCAATGCATGAAAGTGAAAAGTGAAAGTGAAAAGTGAAAGTGAAGTCGTTCAGTCATGTCTGACCCTCAGCGACCCCATGGACTTCAGCCTTCCAGGCTCCTCCATCCATGGGATTTTCCAGGCAAGAGTACTGGAGTGGGGTGCCATTGCCTTCTCCAATCTGGTCTTGTATTCAGGTCTATATAATCCATTTTGAAACTATTGTTGTGTGTTTGTATTAAAGAATGTCTCATTTTGTTCTTTTACATGTAGCTGTCCAATTTCCCCAGCACCACTTATTGAAGAGACTGTCATTTCTCCATTGTATATTCTTGCCTCATTTGTCATAGATTAATTGACCATAGGTGCAACAGATTACTTCTGGGCTTTTGGTCCTATTCCATTGATCTGTATTCCTGTTTGGGGGACCAGTACTATACTGTTTTGATGACTGTAGCTTTGTAATGTAGTTTGAAGTTACAGAACCTGATTCCTGTAATTTTTTTTTTTTTTTTTTATCAAGACTGCTTTGGCTATCCATGTTCTTCATGACTCTGTACAAATTTAAATTTTTTGTTCTTGCTCTGTGGAACAATGCCAATGTTAATTTGATAGCTATTGCATTGAATCTGTAAATTGTCTTGGATAGTATAGAAATCTGACAATATTTTTTTTTCTAATTCAAGAACATTGTATATTTTTCCATCTGTGTTGTCTTCGATTTCTTTCAACAGTTTTCAGAGTGGAGGTCTTTTTCCTGTAGATTTATTCCCAGGTATTTTATTCTTTTAGATGAATTGTAAATAGGATTGTCTCTTTAATTCATCTTTCTGATATTCCATTGTTAGTCTATAGAAATGAAACAGATTTCTGCATGGTAATTTTGTATCATGCAACTTTACCATATTTATTGATGAGCTCTAGTAGCTTTCTGGTAGAATCTTTAGGATTTTCTATGTATAGTATGTCATCTGTCATCTGCAGACAATGACAGTTTTACTTCTTATTTTTCAAATTGAATTTTTTTCAATTCTTTTTCTTCTCTGATTGCCATGACTAGGACTTCCAAAACTGCTAGAAAAAAAGAGGGTGCAAGAGTGGACACCCTTATGTGGTTCCAGATCTCAGAAATGCTTTCAGAGTCCTACTGATGAGTATGATGGTAACTGTGGATTTGCTGTGTGTGGCCCTTAGTAGTTGAAGTATGTACCCTGTGTGCCCACCTTTTGGAGAGTTTTTACCATTAACAGATACTGAATTTTGTAGAAAGCTTTTTCTGCATCTGTTGAGATGATCAAACAGTTTTTATTCTTCAGTTTGTTAATGTGCTGTATCACACTGATTGGTTTGCAGCTACTGAAAAATTCTTGCATCCCTGGAATAAATACCATTTGATTATGGTGTGTGATCCTTTTGAAGCATTGCTGGATTCAGATTGCTAGTAATTTCTTGAGGATTTTTGTGTCTGTCTTCATCAATGATATATGCCTGTAATTTTTTTGTTGTTGTATCTTTGTTTTTCATATCAGAGTGATGGTGGTCTTATAGAAATGAGTTTGCGAGTGTTCCTTCCTCTGCAATTTTTTGCAATAATTTCAGAAGAGTAGGTGTTAACTGTTCTCTACACGTTTGATAGAATTCACCAGTGAAGTCATCTGGTCCTGGACTTTTGTTTATTAGTAGTTTTAAATCAGTTTCAGTGCTTGTGATTGATCTGTTGATATTTTCTATCTCTTCCTGGTTCAGGCTTGAAAGATTGTACCTTTCTAAAAATTTGTCCATTTCTTCCTCTTTGTCCATTTTATTGGCATACAGTTGCTTGTAGTATTCTCTTGTGATCCTTTATATTTCTGTAGTGTCAGTCATAATTTATCCTTTTTCACTGCTTATTTTATTGCTTTGAGTCTTTTTTTTTTCTTGATGAATCTGGCCAAAAGTTTATCAATTTTGTTTAGCTTTTCAAATAATCAGCTTTCAGTTTTATTCGTCTTTTCTATTGTTTTGTTTTTCTCTCTTTTGTTTCTGCTCTGGTTTTGATGATTTCTTTCCTTCTACTAACTTTGGATTTTGTTTTTCTTCTTTCTCTAGTTGCTTCAGGTGTAAGGTTGAATTTTTTGTAGTTTTTCTAGTTTCCTGCTATAAGATTTTATTGCTATAAGCTTCCCTCTTACAACTGCTTTTGGTTCCTCCCATAGGTTTGGCGTTTGACTTATGCCTTCAGTTTAATTTGTTTCCAGGTGTATTTTTATTTTTCTTTGATATCTCCAGGGATCATTCGTTGTTTAGTAGGATATTGTTTAGCCTCCATGAGTTTGTGTTTTTAAAAGTCTTTTATCTTGTAGTTCTTTTCTGTTCTCATAGTGCAGTGTTCAGAAAAGATGCTTGATACATTTTCAGTTTTCTTAAATTTACTGAGGCTCGCTTTGTGGCCCAGCATATGATCAATCCTGGCCAGTGTTCCATGTACACTTGAAAAGAATGTGTCTCTTGCTACTTTTGGATGAAATGTTCTATAAATATCAGTTAAGTCCATCTAGTCTAATGTGTTATTTAAGGTCTGTGTTTCTTACTGATTTTATGTCTGGATGATATGTCCTTGATGAAAGTGGGGTATTGAAGTCATTATTATTACTTTGTTACTGTATGTTTCTTTTTTTATGGCTTTTATATGTTCCTTATATATTGAGGTGCTTCTATGTAGGGTGCAGAAATGGCAACCCACTCCAGTGTTCTTGCCTGGAGAATCCCAGGGGCGGGGGAGCCTGGTGGGCTGCCATCTATGGGGTCACACAGAGTCAGACATGACTGAGGTGATTTAGAAGCAGCAGCAGCATGTAGGGTGCATCAGTTCAGTTCAGTTCAGTTCAGTCGCTCAGTCGTGTCCGACTTTGCGACCCCATGAATCGCAGCACGCCAGGCCTCCCTGTCCATCACCAACTCCCGGAGTTCACCCAGACTCACGCCCATCGAGTCAGTGATGCCATCCAGCCATCTCATCCTCTGTCATCCCCTTCTCCTCCTGCCCCCAATCCCTCCCAGCATCACAGTCTTTTCCAATGAGTCAACTCTTCACATGAGGTGGCCAAAGTACTGGAGTTTCAGCTTTAGCATCATTCCTTCCAAAGAAATCCCAGGGTTGATCTCCTTCAGAATGGACTGGTTGGATCTCCTTGTAGTCCAAGGGACTCTCAAGAGTCTTCTCCAACACCACAGTTCAAAAGCATCAATTCTTCAGCGCTCAGCCTTCTTCACAGTCCAACTCTCACATCCATATATGACCACTGGAAAAATCATAGCCTTGACTAGATGGACCTTTGTTGGCAAAGTAATGTCTCTGGTGCATAGATACTTATAATTATTGTATCTTCTTGTTAGATTGACCCCTTGATCATTATGTAGTGTCCTTCTTTGTCTCTTGTTGTAACAGTTATTTTAAAGTCTATTTTGTCTGATATAGGCATTACCACTCCAGCTTTCTTTTGGTTTTCCATCTGCATGGAATACCTTTTATGATCCCCTTACTTTCAGTCTGTGTGTATGCCTAAATCTAAAGTGGGTCTCTTGTAGAGAGCCTGTATATGGGTCTTGTTTTTTTTTTTTAATCCATTCAGTCAGTCTATCCTTTGGTTGGAAAATTTAATCTGTTAATGTTTATGGTAGCTCTGTTGTTAAGTTACTAAGTAGTATTAGTTCCTAAGTGGTCACTTTTTGTGACCCCTTGGACTGCAGTACACCAGGATTCCCCATCCTTCACTATCTCCCGGAGTTTACTCAAACTCATGTCCATTGAGTCGGTGATGCCATCCAACCATCTCATCCTCTGTCATCCCCTTCTCCTCCTGCCTTCAATCTTGCCCAGCATCGGGGTCTTTTCCAATGAGTCAGTTCTTCCCATCAGGGGGCCAAAGTATTGGAGTTTCAGCTTCAGCATCAGTCCTTCCAATGAATGTTCAGGACTGATTTCCTTTAGGATGGACTGGTTGGATTTCCTTGCAGTCCAAGGTTCTCTCAAGAGTCTTCTCCAACACCACAGTGCAAAAGCATCACTTCTTCAGCACTCAACTTTCTTTATAGTCCAACTTTCACATCCATACATGACTGTTGGAAAAACCATAGCTTTGACTACACAACTTTGTTGGCAAAGTGATGTCTCTGCTTTTTAATATGCTGTCTAGTCTTCTCATTGGAGAAGGCAATGGCACCCCACTCCAGTACTCTTGCCTGGAAAATCCCATGGACAGAGGAGCCTGGTAGGCTGCAGTCCATGGGGTCGCTAAGAGTTGGACACGACTGAGCGACTTCACTTTCACTTTTCACTGTTATGCATTGGAGAAGGAAATGGCAACCCACTCCAGTGTTCTTGCCTGGAGAATCCCAGGGACGGGGGATCCTGGTGGGCTGCCGTCTATGGGGTTGCACAGAGTTGGAAACGACTGAAGCAACTTATCAGCAGCAGTCTTCTCATAGCTTTTTTTCCAAAGAGATATTTAATTTCATGGCTTCAGTCACCATCAGCACTGATTTTGGAGCCTAAGAAAGTAAAATCTGCCACTGTTTCCATTTTTTCCCCATCTAATTGCCATGAAGTGATGGGATTGGATACCATAATCTTAGTTTTTTGAACATTGAGTTTTAAGCCAGCTTTTCCACATTGCTCTTTCACCTTCGTCAAGAGGCTCTTTAGTTCCTCTTCATTTTCTGCCATTACGGTGTTGTCTTCTGTGTATCTGAGGTTGTTGATATTTCTCTCGGCAATCTTGATTCCAGCATAAGCTTCATCCAGCCCGGCATTTCGCATGAAGTACTCTGCATATAAGTTAAATAAGCAGGGTGACAATATACAACCTTAATGTACTCCTTTCCCAATTTGAACCTATCCATTGTTCCATTTCCAGTTCTAACTGTTGCTTCTTGACCAACACATGGATATCTCAGAAGGCAGGTCAGGTGGTCCGGTATTCCCATCTCTTTAAGAATTTTCCACAGTTTGTTGTGATCCACACAGTCTGAGGCTTTGGCATAGTCAATAAAGCAAAAGTAGATGTTTTTCTGGAATTCTCTAGCTTTTTCTATGATCCAGTGGGTGTTGGCAATTTGATCTCTGGTTCCTCTGCCTTTTCTAAATCCAGATTGTACATCTGGAAGTTCTCAGTTCACCTACTGTTGAAGCCTGCCTTGAAGGATTTTGAGCATTACCTTGCTAGCATGCGAAATGAGTGAAATTGTATTGTAGTTTGAACATTCTTTATTGATATGTATATTCTTATTGCCATTTTAAAAAATTCTTTTGAATTTGTTTTCCTAAGGTCTTTCTTCTTCTCTTCCTCTTCTGTTCTCTTGTGATTTGATGATTAACTTTAGTATTGCGCTTGCAATTCCTTTATTTATTTGTATAGCTATTGTAGATTTTGGCTTGCAATTACCATGAGATTTTGATACTGCAGTCTATATACAGATTGTTTTCTGTTGCTGCTGTATTAATTTCAAGTGTGTTTCCAATATCCCACACTTGTATTCTCCTCTTCTGAAGGTTGCTGGTTTGTCTGTAAGTTTTGTCACTCTAACTACCTTGTTTCTCAGTGTGTTCCTCGTTGGGTTTATAGTGCCTCGGACTTTGTCCTCCCTGGATTTGGGTGACCATTTCTTTTTCTACATTAAGAAAGTTTTTGGCTATTTTCTCTTCAAATGTTTTCTCAGATCTTTTCTCTCTATCCTCTCCTTCTTGGACCCCTATAATGTTAATATTGGTGCATTTAATGTTGCCCCAGACATCTCTTAGACTCTCCTCATTTGTTTCATTCTCTTTCCTTTATTCTGTTCCATACAACCGATTTATACTTTCTTTATTTTGTTCCATAGAACTGATTTCTATTTTTCTGTCTTCTAACTCACCTCTCTGTTCTTCTGCCCCTTATATTTTGCTATTGATTCTTTCTAGCTTATTTTTCATTTCTGTTTTTGTATTGTTTATCTCTGTTCGATCTTTGGATCACCTAGTTCTTTGCTAAATATTTCTTGTTTCTACTTGTTCTGCTCCTCCATTCTTTTTCTGAGATCTTGGGTTACCTTTACTATCATTACTCTGATTTACTTTTTGGATCCATGGCCTATCTCCACTTCACTTGATTGTCTGGGGTTTTATCTTGTTTCTTCATCTCCCTAGTATTTCTCTGCCATCGCATTCTGTCTGGATTTCTCTGATTGTAGTTTCTGTTCTTTAGGCTGCAGTGTTGTAGTTCTTCTTCCTTTCGCTGTCTGCCCCTGGCAGGTAAGTCTGGTCTAATGGGCTTTTGCAAGCTTCCTCGTGGGAGGGACTGGTTCCTGACCACTGGTGATGAAACTGGGTCTTATCCCTCTGGTGGGCAGGACTGTGTTGAGGGGTCCGTTTAAAGGTGGCTGTGTGCTCAGGATGAGTGTAGGCAGGCTAACTGCTGATGACTGGGTTTGTGTTCCCACCTGTTTGTTGTTTGGCCTGAAGTGTTTCAGCCCTGGAGCTTACAGGCTGTTGGATTGGACAAGATCTTGTTGATAAAATATTGGCCTCCAGGTGGCTTCATGCCAACAGGTAATCCTCAAAACATCTACCATCAGTATCTTTGTCCCGACAGTGAACAGCAACAGCCCCTGCCTCTGCAGGAAACCCTCCAGTATCACCAGGTAGGTCTGGCCCAGGCTCCTATGAGGTTGTTACTTCTTCCCCTGGGTCCTGGTGTGCATGAGACATTGTGTGCTCCCTTGAAGAGAGGAATTTCTGTTTTCCCTAGTCCTGTAGAATTCCTGCAATCAAACCTCATCAGCCTTCAAAGATAAATGCTCTGGGGGCTTCTCCTTCCTATACCAGACCCTTCATGCTGGGGTTCCTGATGTAGAACTCAACTTTCACCCCTGTGGGGCAACCTCTGCTGTATAACTATCGTCCATTTTCTGGGTAGCCACCTGGTGGGTATGGAATATGTGATTGAGTTCCTCATTGTGGCTTTGTCTTTGAATGTTGGATATATTGGGGGGTAGATTCTGGCATTTGTTTTTTTAAATCAATGGTTGTTCAGCAGGTAGTTGCGATTTCTGTGTTTTCGTGAGTGGAGGTGAATTCAAGTCCTTCTGTTCCGCGGTCTTGTCTCCAATTAGGGAAGCCTTAAGCAGAGCAGGAGCCTGAAGTGTGTCTCTTATAAGCAGCATATAATTGGATCTTATTTTTTTTAATCCGTTCAGCCACTTTGTCTTTGAGATCAAATTAGACCATTTATGTCTAAATTATTAGATTTAAATGGACCTACTGCCTCATTGTATATTTTCTGATTGATTGGAAATTCCTCTGTTCCTCCTTCTCTTGCTCTCTTCCTTTGTGATTTAATAATTTTCTGTAATGCGATGCTAATTTTCTGTTTGCTTTATCTTTAGTGACTTCTGAGGGTTACATAAAAAAAAAAAACACTTTTATTTATCTATTTATTTATTTATGGCTTCTCCGGGTCTTTTTTGGTGCTCACAGGCTTTCTGTAGCTGTGGTGAGTAAGGGCTATTCTCTGTTGCGATGCTCAGGCTTCTCACTGACGTGGCTTCTCTTCTTGTGGAGCAAAGAAAGTGCTTCCAGGGTGCGCAGGCTCAGTGGTTGCAGTGTTTGGGTGTGACTGCAGTGCATGGGCCTAGTTGCCCTGCAGCATGTAGGATCTTCCCAGACCGGCGATCAAACCCATGTCCCCTGCAATGGCAGAGGAATTTTTAACCACTGGACCACCAGGAAGGTCTGACATATTTATAACAGTCTTTTTAAGTTGATAACATGTTAAGTTTGCTCATATTCTTCATTTTTAGCACCCCTCATGTTTCATGCTTTTGATGTCAAAATTTACATTTTTTCTTGTGTATTTAACAAATTACTGTACTTATAGCTATTAATACTAGCTTTACAAGTGAGTATCTTATCAACTTTGCAACATGAGATTATTCTGAGCTTTACTATTTACCTATCTTTAGTAGTGAAACTATAATATGTTTTCCTACTATTAAATAGTGGCCCCTTTTTAGCCTAAAGAAGTCCATTTTTCTTGTAAGGCTAGTTTAGTGGTGATGAACTCCATTTATTTATCTGGAAAGTGCTCTATTTCATCTTCAATTCTGAAGAATAATTTTGCCAGGTAGCATATTCTTATTTGGCAGGTTTTTTGTTTTTCTTCCTGCACTTTGAATGTATCATCAGTCCCTTCTGGCCTGCAACATTTCTGCTCAAAAATCTGCTGATTGGAGGTTCTCTTGAACCTAGTTGTTTTTCTCTTGCTGCTTTTGAGATTTTTTCCTTATATTTAACTGTTGACACTTTAATTGCAATGTATCATAATGTAGGTCTCTTTGGATTTCTCTTGTTTGGGCTCTCTAGGCTCCTTGAATGTAAGGGTCTTTTTCCACGTGTTGAGAACATCTTTAGCTCTAGTTTCCTCACTTAACTTTCCCTCCCCTTTCTTTCTCTCTGTTCTCTTTCTTTACTCTTAAAATGTAAATGTGGATTGCTTGCTATCCATCGTTCCCATAGCCTATCTTTGCTCTTATTTACTCTTTTCTTTCTGAAGCTCTGATTGAGTTTCACCACTATGTCTTTGAGTCCACTTTCCCTTTTTTTCTGCTTCACTTTGTCTGCTGTTAACCCCTCTGTTGGGCTTTTCGGTTCAGTTATTGTATCCCTCAGCACAGTGACTTCTATTTGGGCACTTTCTTATATTTTGTGTGGCTTTGGTGAAATTTTCTTTGCTCATCTATTCTTCTGAGCGCAGTACGCGTATTTATGAGTATTAGTTTGAACTTTTATCAGGTAAATCATTTATGTCCATTTCACCATTCTTCTGAGGTTTTATCTTGTTCTTTTTGGAACACATGCCTCTTTTCCTTAATTTTACTTGTCTCAGTTGTGTGTCTATGCATTATGTAAAACAGCCAGTTCTCCCCTTCCCGAGGGACCTGCCCTGTCCCCTGGTTGTCTCTCAAACCTTTGTGACTCTCCCGTCAACTTACTTTAGTGTGTAGTTGAGGGTTTGCTAAGATCTGTCATTGTCCCAAAGGGAAGGATCTCAGTCAACACCTAGATTCAGGCTGGTTGGAAACCAGACTCATAGGCAATCACTTTTAAAGCCTGTAAATGTACTTCTTACAGAGGAATTAGGGAGATGAGTTTTTCTATTTGCTCCTTCTGTGCTTAGCCGTGGGGTGATTACCGGATGAGATTTGTTTATTTCTTTGCCACTATCCCATTGAACTTATGAACACAAGCACCACTGACCACATCAGCCAGGTGATCAAAGGCACCCCTGCATGGCAACCGAAAAAAAAAACAGGCACCACTTAAAACCCGGAGCACAAGGTGCAGGCACAGGGCTCCCTCTGGGAGTTACTGATGCTCAGGAGAGTAACAGAAGGATGGCGTGAAGGCAATGCTCACCCTCCAAGGGCTCTGGAGAAAACTGCAGTCAGCCCTTGGCTGTGTGTTTAATTAGATGTGTGCCCCTCAGGCTTCCACTGTGAAGGAAAACTGATAGGCTTCTTTCACTAAAAGACGGGGTGACACAGTCTGTTGCTTCCCTGCTATGATCTAGGGGATGAGCTGGTAAGAATTCTGTTTGTTACAGTTCCATGGGACTCACAAGGGTAAGCCCTGCTGGCCCACCAGAGCCAGGCAATCTAGAGGTGTCCTCTGGGCAGCAGAAGCAAAAATCGATGAAGGTACAAGCTGCTTTCTCACGGGCACTGCTAAGCTGGAATGATCTGAGAGAGAATGCAAAGACAGCCTCTGTCTTCAGAGAATAGAGCAGGAGGCCCCTAGATGTGTGTTAAGTTAGATGCCCGCCCCTCAGTGCTACACTTTAAGATAGGCAAATAAGCCTCTTTCACAGAATATCTGGGTGCCTTTTAGGTAGGTCCTGGTAGGGGGGAAGTCCACGTGTGAGCTCTTTAGTACCTGCTTCTCAGTTTGCGATAGCATTGTGGGTTTCGTGGACACGAGCTCCACTGGCTTTCAAAGCTCGATGTCTTGGAGGATTGTCTTTCAGGTATAGATTTTAGAAGCTGGTGTGCTTGATGTGAGCTTCAAAGCCTGTGCTGCTCTGGGAGAAGCTCGGGGTTCTGAATTCCCTCTTGATGTGGGATCACTTAGCTGGGAGTGGGGTTTATGGCAAGATCGTCTCTCAGTCTCTCCCGCCTACCTCATTGTGGGTTTTCTCTCATTTGCCTGGTGTATTGGTGTCACTCAGCTAGTTTTTGATTTTTTTTTTTTTTTTGAAGGAAATTGTTCTGTATGTAACTGCAGATTCAGTGTATCCATGTATCTGGTTTGCCATCTTGAACTAGAACCTTAGATTTTTTTTTTTTTTTCTTGATTCATAAAGTATACTATCCTATACACACTGGGATGACCATGATTATAGGAGATTTTTATTTTACTACCAAAAAATACTAGTAAATAAGATGCCCAAGAAGTTTGCTGTCTTGAATGTTATCAACCAACCTTCACTTGCCTTACAAGTATTATTGACTAGTCTAGACCAAGATTTTTCCATTAGGCCACAGGTACTTTCACATAGCATATAAAACGCACATCTTGAACTGAAAAATAAGAAATCTGATCCACTCCATAGTAAACATTTATAATTGCTAAATTTTTTGCACATTTTTAATTACATGGTATATTGCAGATGTGAGAAATATCACCGTCTCTGGATCTATATAGTGGTGACTGACTGCGACTGTGTGTTTTGAGCAAACACAAAGGGAGTTATGTAGCAAAAATAGTTGTCCTTCAAAGGAATAACTTCAGAAACACGTACTGATTCAAGAAATACTGAGTTTGTTCAAGATATCTTTGGACTTTTCCCTCAGAAATACTTAAAATCCATACAAGAACATTGCATCAATGATTTATGAGTTGAATCTCATTTTGCTTAAAAACAGAGCTACACAGATAGGTCGCCTTCTGTACTTACCAGTTTTGCTTTCAAGAAGTTTTGGCTATTTCTCAAAATTAAATGCACTCTCAAAGCACATGAATGTATCATCACTGAGAACACTGAAATGTTTTTAAAACATTTACAGAATGGAAATGTTGAGAAAACTGTTTAAACAAGGTAGCAACACTGGGGGAGAAGGCAATGGCACCCCACTCCAGTACTCTTGCCTGGCAAACCCCATGGACAGAAGAGCCTGGTAGGCTGCAGTCCATGGGGTCGTGAAGAGTCGGACACGACTGAGCGACTTCACTTTCACTTTTCACTTTCATGCATTGGAGAAGGAAATGGCAACCCACTCCAGTGTTCTTGCCTGGAGAATCCCAGGGACGGGGGAGCCTGGTGGGCTGCCGTCTATGGGGTCGCACAGAGTCGGACACAACTGAAGGGACTTAGCAGCAGCAGCAGCAGCAGCAGCACTGGGAGTACGTGTATGGAGTCCAGAGGACTGTTCAGAAGCAAGGGACTCTCATTTGGCAGGATACATCCTGATGGGTTTCTTTTTATAAAGCTGTCATCTCAGGTGTACCATCTGCAGAACCTTCCTAATTCTGTCAGACAAGAACATTTTCATCATTTCCTCCATTCTTAGGGACTATGACGAGCAAAAGAGACCAGGGCAGAAATTGGGAAAGCTGCACATTTGCATCTCAGGTTTAAGAAAAAAGAAAGGGAACAGAAAACAGGAGGAGATAAGCACTAAAAGCACAGCGGGAAGAGGTATTTACTATGTTACATATCTCCTAGATACTGTTTTAAATGCTCTTGTTGGTGACAATTATTATTAAACATTTAGCATGAGCCAATCACTATGGTTGTTCTTTGATATATAATGTCTTATATAACCCTTTTAATAACTGCATTTAAGGGAGGTGTCCTTACCAGTCATTTATGGGTGGAAAGATGGGGATTTTTTTTTTCCCTATAAGTAAATGGCCTAGACAAGATTCAAACTCAATGTTTCTCTGATTCCAAAACCAGTGATCTATTAAATCATAGCAATAAGCTAACAGAATCAGCATCTCACTCATCGTTAGTGAGACAGCAAGTTTGGATACAAGCCTGTCACTGGACTTGTTTGTCGCTCTAAACCTGTCTCATGTGGTTTTGGTAGATTCCATCATGTACTTTTTTATTTTATTTTTTCTTTTTTAAATTATGAAAGTATGATAACATGTTTACAGGTGGCGTGGAAAATACAGAACAAAGTTACATATAGTTCCCCTATATATTACACTTTAAGTAGATAAATTAAGATTTTTATCTGGAGTTTCAATAACAAACTTTCAAAAATTAATAGAATGAATAGACAGAAAAGTAGAAGGAGATATGTGAGTCTGTGTTGTCACTTAGTCATGTCCAACTCGGTGACTCCATGGACTGTAGCCCTCCAGGCTCCTCTGTCCATGGAGTTCTCCAGGCAAGCATACTGGAGTGGGTTGTCTTTCTCTTCTCCAGGGGATCTTTCTGACCTGTGGATTGAACCCAGGTCTCCCTCACTGCAGCCAGATTCTTTACCATCTGAGCCACCAGAGATATAGTAGACTTGAAAAACACTGTGAATCAATTCAACATAATGTAATTCTCATACAATAACAGGATACAAATTCTATTCAAGTTCCCATAAACCAGGAGACACTGGAATGTATCCAGGGATGTTAAACAAGGTGCAAAAATTTAATCATCTAAAGATATTGAAATCATACAGAGCTTGTTCTCTGATCCCTGTGGAATTATGTTCAAATCACTGTCAAAAGATACTTGAAAATATCCCACGTATTTTCAAGTGCAGTGGGACATTTACCAAAAGAGATCTTTGACTTAGCCATAAAAGACCAAACAAACAGAGGGTGATTGCGTATAAGGCACTTAAATGAGAAATGAATATCAAAATGAGAAATTAATATCAAAGATATTTATTAAAACCCCATGAATTTAGAAATTAAATATCTTCTTTTAAATGATGGGTGTATCTAAGAAGCCATAATAAGAATAATTAGAAAATATTTGTAACAGAATAAAAATGAAAAAGGAATTTATCAGAATTTGTTATATGCAGCTGAAGCTGCTCAATGCAACAGAATACACTGTGGAATAAGGTATGAAAACAAATAATCAGTTCAGTTCAGTTCAGTTCAGTCACTCAGTCGTGTCCGACTCTTTGCGACCCCATGAATCGCAGCACGCCAGGCCTCCCTGTCCATCACCAACTCCAGGAGTTCACTCAGATTCATGACCATCGAGTCAGTGATGCCATCCAGCCATCTCATCCTCTGTCGTCCCCTTCTCCTCCTGCCCCCAGTCCCTCCCAGCATCAGAGTCTTTTCCAATGACTCAACTCTTTGCATGAGGTGACCAAAGTACTGGAGTTTCAGCTTTAGCATCATTCCTTCCTGGACACTAGCATAAAATTTTGTGAAATTTGAACAAAATCTGTACTTTAGTTAATAATACTGTATCACATATCACATATTAATTTCCTGCTTTTTTTTTTACAGCATAGTCTTTCTTTATATTTTTAGAATTGGATTATTTATATTTTTAGAATTGGTTTCAAGCCTCAATCAATTTTTTTTAAATCACTAAAATAATCCTTCCAGACTTTTAACAGTAATAATAGATGCCAGAATAAATGAAACTTTATTAAAGATTTTAGTGAATATAAATTATAAATCTAGCATTCTATTCATACTTAGTCAAACAAGTGGAACCAAAATGTCAAAAATTTTTTAGCTAAGCAAAAATTCATAAATTTTCTAGAATATATATATTCTATTACACATATTATATACATATACACACACAAACACACACAAAAGCTTTTCAACTGCAGTTGATAAAGCCTTGAGAGA
Organism: Bos indicus; assembly: GCF_029378745.1. Taxonomy (NCBI): domain Eukaryota; kingdom Metazoa; phylum Chordata; class Mammalia; order Artiodactyla; family Bovidae; genus Bos; species Bos indicus. The sequence continues at coordinate 106,254,779 of NC_091766.1, forward strand.
GACCAACAACAAAAAAGAGATGAAAAAATGGAAAACATAAACTGAAATAAGAGCACTGAATCTGAAATAGAAAAGGTGAAACAAACTGGGTAAAAATAAAAGATCATTATATAGTCCAGTTGCTTTTAAACATGACTCTTTAAAATCACACCTGGAACTTTTGAGAAAAAATAATATCTCAACGTCTGTATTTTACAAAAAATTAAGATAATTCTAATGTGCATCTGGATTTTAAAAAGTGATTACATTTTTTCTATTAAATGGAGGCTTCAATAATGTAGAATTATTTTGTTTTCTGTTGACTAATCATGATACAATAGTATTAAAATGAATAATTGTTACATAATCACAGTAATAAAAGATGGTTATCAGTTTTCACAATCAATAGCCAGACCAAAAAAAAAAAAAAAAGATAATTACAATTGCAAACCATAATGGAGACATGATTAATTTAACAATATAAAATAATTACACACAATTTGGGAGGTTAAGTAGAAGGATGTGGTTGATGGAAATGCTTTCATGTTTTCATCCACCCAGCCATTTGGTATTTTTAATCCATTTACATTTAAGGTAATTATCAATATGCATGATCCTATTATCATTTTCTTAACTGTTATTCAGTCATGTTTGACTCTTTGCGACACCATGGACTGTAGCCCACTTGGCTCCTCTGTCCATGGAATTGTCCAGGCAAGAATACTGAAGTGGTCACCCATTCCCTTCTCCAGGGGATCTTCCTGATCCAGGGATCAAACCCAGGTGTTCTGTATTGCAGACAGATTCTTTACTGTCTGAGCCACCAGGGAATCCCTACCATTTTCTTAATTGTTTGGGGTTTATTTTGTGTAGGTCATGTCCTTCTCTTGTGTTTCCTGCCTAGAGAAGTTCCTTTATCATTATTGTAAATCTTGTTTGGTGGTGCTGAATTCTCTTAACTTTGCTTGTCTGTAAAACTTTTGATTTCTCCATCCAATCTGATTGAGTGTCTTGCTGGGTAGAGTAGTCTTGATTGAAGGTTCTTCCCTTTCACAACTTTAAATATATCATGCCACTCCCTTCTTAGCTTGCAGAGTTTCTGTTGAAAAATCTGCTGATAACCTGATGAGAGTTCCCTTGTGTGCTATTTGTCATTTTTCCCTTGTAGTTTTTAATATTTTACCTTTGTCTTTAATTTTTGTCAGTTTGATTACTATGTGTCTCGTTGTGTTCCTCCGAGGGTTTATCCTGCGTGGGACTCTACACTTCCTGGACTTGGTTGACTACTTCCTTTTCCGTCTTAGGCAGGTTTTCAGCTATTATCTCTTTAAACATTTTCTCAGATCCTTTCTCTCTCTCTTCTCCTTCTAAGGACCCCTATAATATGAATGTTGGTACATTTAATGTTGTCCAATATGTCTCTTAGGCTGTCTTCATTTTTTTTTTCCACTCTTTTCTATATTCTGTTTTGCAGCAGTGATTTCTACCATTCCGTCTTCGGTCACTTATCTGTTCTTCTGCCTCAGTTATTCTACTAATTATTCCTTCTAGTGTATTGTTTATCTATGTTCTTTTAGTTCTTCTAGGTCTTTGGTAAGCATTTCTTCCATTTTCTCCATTCTTTTTCTCAGATCTTGGATCATCTTCACTATCATTATTCTGAATTATTTTTCTGGAAGGTTTGCCTATCTCCACTTCATTTAGTTGTTTTTCTGGGGTTTTATCTTGTCCCTTCATCTCGGACGTAATTCTCTGCCTTTTCATCTTGATTAACTTTCTGTGATGTGGTTTTCATTCTGGAAGCTTCGGGATTGTAGTTTTTTTGCTCATTCTGTCTGCCCTCTGGTGGATGAGTCTAAGAGGCTTTCATGGAAGGGACTGGCAGTGGGGAATAGTCTTGCTCTAACCCAGCCATGCTCAGTTAAACTTTGATCTGATTGTCTGTGGATGGGTGGGGTTGCACTCCATCCCTGTTAGTTGTTTGAGGTGACCCAGTCCTGGAGTCTACAGGCTCTATGATAGGGTTAATGGCAACCTCCACAAGGGCTCAAATCAAGGGTCACATCCCAGGACTGCTGCTGCCAGTGTAGAGAGCCGCTCCGGCCCCCACCTCCACAGGAGGCCCTCCAGCACCAGCAGGCAGGTCTGGTCAGTCTCCTGTGGGGTCCCTGCCCCTTTCTCTTGGGTCCTGGTGCACACAGCGCTTTGTGCCCTCCAAACCTGTTTCCCTCAATCCTGTGGAAGTCATGGAATCAAATCCTGCTGGCCTTCAAAGTCACATTCCCTGGGGATCCTTAGTTCCTTTGCCAGGTGCCTAGGCTGGGAAGCCTGACATGGGTCTCAGAACTCTCAGAACAGTGAGAGAACTTCTTTAGTATTATTGTTCTCCAGTTTGTGGGTTGCCCACCCAACGGGTATAGGATTAGATTTTACAGTGATTGCCCCCCTCCTGCTGTTTCGTTGCAGCTTCTCCTCTGTCTCTGGGCGTGGGGTGTTTTTTTTTTGGTGGGTTCTGGCATCCTCCTGTTGGTGGCTGTCCAATAGCTAGTTGTGATTTGGTGTTCCCACAGAAGACGAGTGCATGTCCTTCTACTCTGCTGTAAAAGTCCCCCCCATGTACCTTTATTTTAGACTTGGCACATCTTTTGAGATGTTCAAGTACATGCTTGGAATCAAGGGAACCACAATTAGATTGAAATTAGTCAGTCGTTATGGTGCCACTTAGTACTGTTTTATTTGATTGATTAACTTTCATTTTAAAATTGTAGGTTTTTTCCACGTAGGTTTTTGGACCATGTATGTTTTCTCCATGACCTAATATTCAATGCCATGAAAAGCAACCATTAAGGATTAATTACTCTAATTAATTAAATGCCTGTTAAATGGAAATAGTTGACACAAACTAGCACTGGTACAGATCATTATTGCCTTAGGTTTTCAATTCTTTTTTTTTTTTTTTTTTGTCTCATCCCACATATCCCTTCCCACTCATCCCTTGTAAATATATAAATGGAGCAAAAAAGCAGAAAGCCTTCCTTTCACTGGCCTTCTGACCCCTGATAACCACATGAACTATTTTAAATGGCCATTTTTCTACAATCTCTGTCATGGATGTTTTATCTATGGTTTAAAACATCAAATCCTTGATAGTAGGACTCATGTCCAGCCAGGTGTTATACTAGATTTCCCATTGGCTAAATGCGACCATCATACACTAATCAAAAGCAAAAGTCAGACCTGGGGTCCTGCTCTTTGTCTTAACACTGTTGTGAGGTTGTAATCATTTTTTATACTGTCAGCTGTTACTGTACATGGTGCAGAAAGGAATCATTGGGGCTCCTGGGCCATAGAATTGAGTCCATTGGAATTACAATGTATCTACATAGATTTCAGCCTTTGGAGTGATTAAGGCTTTTGTTTTCTATGATAAAATAAAATTTTTAAATGCCTGCTTTGTTTTCCTAAGAGACCTTTGATTTTTTTGCTGCCAGTCAGGTGGCAAGGGCAGAGACTTTTCTTAGTCTCTTTTCTATTAGGCCAGTAACATGAATATTAGCCTAATACTTAGTCTCTTTTCTATTAGGCTTTCTTCCTCATCCTTTCTTCTTCCTCCTTCCCTTTCAGCTTTCCCTCCTCCAGGGCTGTTTCTAATCCCCTGGAGAGGCCATCGGGAGTCTGTCCTGTGCAAATCCAGTTTCCGGTTACTTTTTGCTATATGAAACACCTATCATCAGTTCCTCGGATTTTAATACCTAGACATGTGTGTGTGCTCCACTAAGGGAGAAGGGCTGCAGAATGTGGTGTGCTGTGTGCCGAGACTAATCTTCTATTCTGTAGATGTTGGTGCTCAGTCTTGGTTGGCTGAGCAATTCCCATGTAGCGTTTGCTTAATGTCTGAGTAATTGGAGAGAGGAGGGCTTTGGTCTGTAATTTCTCCTTCTGTGATTTCTTCTCTTTGCACTTTATTTGAGATGAAGAGTGAGTGTGATTTCAGATGAGAAACACTTAACCATGAGTCAGGGAGATGAAATTTCACTGAGATGCAGGATACAGGAAGAGAAAATGTGTGAAAAATCACGTTGACAGGGTTTTCTTGGTAGCTAGTAAAGCAGAGAAAGGAAATTCCCGCACAGCGAGCTTTAATAAAATTGGCAGGCAGGGACGTTGGACTGTATGAGATACTGGTGAGGAACACAGAGATGGAGAAGGAACAAAGGAATCATGGGGGCCTATCAGACATTCTTTCTCTGCACCTCATTTACTCTTTAAATGAGTTTCCAGATGAGAATTGTTTTCCCATAAATTTGTATCAGTAGATTTACGAGCATGGTTGTGCATTTCCCAACACAAGGGTTAACCAAATATTAGGCAGCATTATTGTTTGGTATTTGTTTTCCAATCCCAAGGGTAGTTTATGAAGAGTGGACCCTTACGTCTGTGTATACCAAACTCAATATATGGAAATTCAGATTCCCAAAGGAGATAAAGCAGGACATGCTCATTTAAGGAAGGCATTCATCATGTATTAAAGACATATGCTTCTTAAGGGCTTGAAAAGTATCCTTTGATTTTCAATTTTTTTCTGTAAATTTTATATCAGTGATATAAAGCAAGACTATTACCAAGATAAAACGGAACTTCTGTTTCTTTGTTGCCTGGGTCACTTTGTCAAGGATCCACCATTTACTTGGTTTGCTTATTTTTTATATTCCCTTCCATCCACCAGTTTGTAAGATTCTTGAAGCAAGGTCCTTGTTGCTCTTCTTCCTTCCTCGATGTTTCACACATCCTCAGAACCTTCCGAGGCATGTAGTGAGTGCTCAATAAATGTTTCATATATGAATGACTTTGGGAGATGGGGAATGTTTGCTTCATGGGAGTGAATCACCTAAGCCAGAGGTGGCAGCTAGCCCAGAGCTCCTTGACCTAATTCCCCATTATGTCAGAGGGAGTCCTTTGCATCACCACCAGGTCAGGCTGCAAGAGACCAGGAACTAGGGCAGAGAGCATGCCAGAGCACGATAGCGTCACATAGGGAGCTCTTTGCCTCTCTTACCTGAACTACTGGCGGGGGCAAGAGCAGAAAGGTTTACCTCCTGAAAGCTTCGGCTGAAGGCCCTCCCCATATTGATGCTTGTGGCCTGTGAGAGAGTCCGCAGCTTCCAGAGTGAGGGCCTCACAGCTTAAGCCTTCACCAAGTGCTTTTTAACTCACAACTGGCTCAGAAAAGGCCAACCAGCAAACTCTGCTGGCGACCAAAGCCGGCAACGCACGCTGGTAGAAGTGGAAGGTCTCTTGAAGACAACGGTATCTGCAACTCTGGGCTTCCGTTACCTCCAGAGGAGACCACAAGCTTAGGCACAAAGAAGGGATAAAATAGCTTTTTTAGCTGAAGATATCTATTAAAAGGGTAGGGAACGGGCTAACCACTCCCCCCACCCCCAAGTGGCCCAGCTTTGCACTGGTTCTGGTAAGAGAGGAGGAGAGGCCTCAGCTCCTGCTGTTCTCAGTGGGGTCCCTCCAAGAGCAGTTCTTGTATTAACCACTTCACTGTTTTGTCCCCATCTCGTTATCTGTTCTTGTTAGAATCTTTATTATTCATGGATACAAAAAAAAAAAAAAAATCCCCATCATTAAACCATCATAAATATTCATCACACTTTGCAATTGTGTGCATTTCATTTAACCACTTGGCAAAACTTCTCTGAAGTACCAAGAGTTTTAAGGAAATCTGGCTAATGAGACCAGAGCTCAGGAAATGCAGGGTGGCTTTCCTCCTCTCTGTTATTTGATTTTCACCTGAAAACAAAGGTAGAGTATAAATAATAATTAAAAGAGATAAGCAGGGGAGACTGTCCCTTGCAGTGAGGAGCCACGCATTCCTCAGCTTTGTCTTGATTGTGCTTTTGTGTCGAGCAGAAGATAAGAGAATACACTGAACTACAAGAGAGGGGCTCACGAGTCTGCAATGCTAATGGATTTATCCAGGAGCCTACAAAGGCCAGATAAAGCCCCCTTCTTGGGTTAACAGGGCCCTCTCTTCTCATGTTCTGTATAATTACTGACGTCAGGTTGGCGTTGAGATAAGCGTGGTTCCTCTCTTGGTCTTATTATAGTAGACAGCCATCCTGTTTTTAGTGTCTGAGAAAGAATTCTATCCATCTCTCTCTTCTAATCCAGTTTATCTAAACTGCGCACTCTCCATCAGCATTGAGAGCTTTCCACAGGGGTCGACGAGAACCCGGCACACTTTGGCAGCAGCCAAGCAGAACTGGAATAATGTGCTCCCCACCGCCAGCCCTGCCATTCGGGGCACACAGATTTAAACCAGTGGGGGCATCTTTTATGCCACAGAGTCATGCCTCGAGACAGTTCCTTTCCTGCCCTTTCAGCTTAAGGATACTTTTTCCCCACTGAAAAGGAATTTTTAAGCCGTATGAGCTTGTAGGGAGAAAATATTTATACCAGTATGTTCCGTGGCCCCTGCCTGCACCAGCCGAAGAGTCCTCCATGCCGTTCTGACAGCCTTTATGTTTGATGATGAGATTCCTTCTCTGCCTCATGGCTAACGGGTACACGGATGCTGGAGAACACTGGTCACCGTTGAGACTGCTCAGAATTTCTCCTTTCCCCCAGGAGCTTGCGTCCAGCAGAAACAAGGACCACCAACCCAAGTCTGAGCCTGGCTGCTCCTGTGCATTTTGTTTGGGAAGGAAATACCGTGTGTTCACAGGACAGTGCTCCACTTCCCAAACAGACGGCCAGTTAGAGAAGATTCTCCCTGGTCTGTGCCTGTGGACTCGGAGTGGGTCCTTTTTTCTGCTACTGATTGCTGGGCTCATGCGTGTGCTGTGAGGCCTCCGTCTCCTCCTTTGCTGGCCCATCTCACTCTCTGATTAGAGACTTGACTCTTGGATTCTTGTAAGTCCTCCATGTGCCAACTGATACAGGTTATCAGCAGACAGAAGAGGCTCTTTTCACTTTTTTTTTTTTCTATTTCGCCCCATCAAAAAGAAAAAAAAAGTCCGAATCTTCAAGAAAATCAAGTGTGTCATTTTATATAATTTGTTGTGTCAGTTTATATACGGTGACCTTTGAAATCCAGCAAATTTCCTCAGTGCTCTAACATTGATATTCAAAATCTGGTTTTGAAAATTCTAGCAGTGTTAATTACTCCCTCTGTGCTTCCATTGCAGTTTCTTCATAGCCCTCTTATCCTATCATATTTGTTTAATAGACTGTTTTGCTTGCAAGGAACTGTGATTCACTCAGGCTAGCTCACATAATGAGGGCTTAAGGATGCCTGTGCCAATAGTAGCGTCAGAATCTCACGGAAATTTCAAAATAGAAGCCAGTTAATGACCAGGCATTACAGGGACTGGGACTCAGAAGAGGTTCTGGGTTGAAGGAAGCGGTTCTATGGAGCTGAGCAAGGTGAAAGCTAGGGCTCCGCTAGAAGAAATGTGGCCAAAATGTTTTCTGTAGACCTACTCCCTTTTTTGTTTATCGCCTTCTATCCTGACTCATTCTATTTATATTCCCTCTCAAGAGGGCCCTGCTAATTGTCCTGGGTAATTACTAAGTAGCAAGTAAGGACAGAGATGTTCTTCCTGCCAGGACACGTGTAGCACACCGACTAGCCTTTGAACTGGCTGCCCCTGTCCCCTTGTGGTCTGATCAGCCAGGACCATGGACGCTCAAGACTGAGGACAGTCTCCTTTCTTTTCTGTAGGAGAGACTGTGGATGTGACAAGCTCCTGGGCGAAGCCACTCGGACGCCTCTTAAAAAACACACGCAGAGCTTAGCACAGGTGCTGACGTATATGAGGTGCTCCATGAAGTGTAGCTAAGTGATTAAGCGAAGCTTTGCCTTCTTTCCTGGGCTCGTTTTAGGTGCAGTGAAATAAGCTGCAGTCTGCCTGTGACTCAGTAGCACTAATTTGCCCGCAGCGGGGAATTCTGCATTCTAAGGCATGGGTTATCTTACTTTTCCTCCGTCCTTTCCAGTAGAGCTTTTTTCTTCATCTATAAAAATCAAGCCATGGTGGCGGAGCCCACCATTTTATAGTATTCTGGGATGTGAAGTCTATCTTAGTCCGCTTGGGCTGCTGTGACAAGTACTATAGGCTGGGTCACTTAAACAATAGAAACCTATTTCTCGCAGCTGCAGGCTGAGAAGTCGGAGATGGAGGCACTGCACCGCCACGTTCTGCTGAGGGCCTTCTGCTGTGCAGACGCTGCCCTGCTGCGGCTGCTCCGGGGGAGAGCGGAGAGAAGCCAGCTCTCTTCTGTCTCTTCTTCAGGCCAGTCAGTTCAGCCGCTCAGTCGTGTCCGACTCTTTGCGACCCCACGGACTGCAGCACACCAGGCCTCCCTGTCCATCACCAACTCCCAGAGTTTACCCAAACTCATGTCCATCGAGTCGCTGATGCCATCCAACCATCTCATCCTCTGCCGTCCCCTTCTCCTCCCACCTGCAATCTTCTTCTTATAAAGTCTCTTCTTATAAAGACACTAATCTCAGCATGAGGACTCCACCCTCATGACCTGATCACCAACCCCCAGCAGAGGACCTCTGTCCAAACATCATCTCCTTGGGAACTAGGGTGTCAACACATGACTTTTGGAGGGACACGAACATGCAGTTTGTAACTAGGCTAAATCTCATTTTAAGATGAGACACTTGCTGGGATTCCAGCTATGCTATCTGGTTCCCCGGAGTCACTTTTCATGGGAGACCAGAATAATCCCCACCAGCTTCCACCGGAGCCAATTGTTCTGAGGAGTATCAATCTGTATTCTGGTCCCAAGGATGTCTGGGCCTATTTCTTTAGAGGGAAGCGTGAGAGCCTCACGTGAACGCCCACCGCACGGCGTGCTCTGCACGGCCGTGGACAGATGCTGGGGTGGGAGTCGGGTGGGAGACCCCCTGGCCAGGACGGCAGGCATGCTGTGCCCCAGCACCCCCTGCAGATTTCACCGTGGGAGGGTCTCCAGTTGACAACGGCACCGAGATTCCGGGACCACATCCAGCAGCACCGACATCCAGGACCAGGATTTTGCTGGACAAAGGCTTCTTGCTGTCTGGGCGTGGCCTCCCATCACATAATTATCTTCCAGTTGCTCCTGCCTATATATCCATCAACTTGATCAGGGCAGAGAACGGGATTAGAAGCAGAGGAAATAATTGCGGTGAGTGGAAAATCAATCTTCCTTTTTGCAAATCGCCCACCGAAACGATGAGTGTCTGTTCCTTTGAGGTAGGTTCTTGAATCGCCCCATATTGCTTGAATGAGAAACATTTCCTGGTACTTGGGGGCGGGGCGGGGGCACGGTGCAGGACGGGGGCTGCTCCTGAAAGGCTGCCTGCCCCCCACTGCACATGGTAACTTGGCTTCCTGCTGACTCCTTTTCCGCTGTCTCTTGTGCTTCCCCAGGGCATTCTGGGGAGTTGGGGGCAGTTTCTGTGGAAATACACTACTTCCCCCTCCTTCTCTCCATGGAGCTGTCAAAGTTTGGCCCAGAGCAATGGGATAGGTGTGGCTGTTATGAACAACAGGAGCCTGGTGTCCTCAGTAGACAGAGTAGCTGATAAATCTGTGCACAGGATCGATGATAAAAGGAAGAAAAGAAAAAAAAAAAGTAGAACTAAGAGACGAGGACAGCCAAACAGATTCCAGCTGAAACTGATTCAGCTTGCTAATGAAGCCACAAGCTGGTACCGAATTCTTCTCACTTCTCAAATCAAGTTTAAAAATTGATTCCGTGCCAGTTACAAGGGGCAGAGCTGTCACTTACCAGGGAGATTAACTTGCTTTGTTGAATCCTGACAGGGGCCAGGGAAGGGCAGGACCCGCACGGCATGCAGGGCACTCTGATTCAGCGTGACTTCGACTGTGAAGTAGGAGTAAGTTGAGGGCTGGTAATTTGCACCAGTGAAGTCCAGGGAAAGGTGAACTTGGAGGGCGCGTTCAAGGAAGTCCCAGACCAACGTGAATTTTGGCATCTCTGCGCATCCCTGTGCCCTGGCTAGCGAGGCCTTCGGAGTCCAGACCCAAATCCTCCCGTCCTCTTGCTCCACATCCTCCTCCTTAGCCAGCTCGACTGATCAAGGAGGCTGTGGGCCTGAACACGGACGTCAGGACGGCTCCCGAACTTGTGAAACTCTGTGGGTGGGAGAGTCAGCTGCGTTGAGCAAAAGAGCCCGGGATTCCCAGTGCCGAGTGAGTCTCCCAGCCAGTGCGGGCCCTTTTCCTCTACAGCTGGGCTCGGGGGAACTGTCTACACTGCGGTCAGATCTGTGAACACCCCGGGGCCTGGCCGGCCGGCCCCAGCAGGATTTCTTCTAAGCACTATGTGTCTGCCCTATGGCCTTAGATGTTATCAGACTGAAGTTTAAATATATCTCAAGTGACCCTCCGTGTCCTTACACTGCTGAGAGTAGATGGTGTCAAGAAAAAAAGTGCTGTGAATACATAAAATTAGAAAAAAAAGTCTACAAGCGTGAGCATGCGTCTACAGGGCAAGGGAAATTTAATGAAAGAAGAGACGATACACGTTATTCCTCTCCTAAATTCTGCCTAATTTTTAGATAGGTTTGGCTAGGCACAGAAACTGGGGCTATCTTGAGAAATCACGGAGTTAATGTGTTGTTTGTAAAGTCCACGTTTCTAATAAAACAGCGACTGATGGACAAGAGGGTTTTGGGGAAGGTGCCTGGTGCCCCTCTCCCAACTGCACTGCGCTCGAAACTTCTCCAAGACAGGATAAGCATGTCATTTGTTTTCCTTCAGCCGGAGCTCTTAATCACGTTCCTAGGAATGAAGACTAACAGACTGGAGGCCTCCGTCCAAATTTCGGATCAGCTTGGCTCCAGTTCTTTCCCTGGGCGACCCGCCTTAAGGCGCTTCCTCCTCACGTCTCCAGGGAAGAAGGGTGACTGTCCTCCTTTCCAGTTAATTCTCCCCAAGCTTGTTGGAAAGAGCCATTAGTTTATGTTTTATTCTTCATGCCCGTAAGATCTTGGGATGAAATCCTCTCAATAAACCACCAAGCCTATTACTATTTTAAGTACCTGCATCTTCCAGGAGAAGGAACACGCTGACTCCCCGCAGGAGAAATAAATGGAGTCAGCTTGTTGGCTGGCACACCGTCTTTAGGAAAGAATAAAAGGAGACACAGATCTTGTTCTGTCTACTGCAGAAAATGTGTCCAGATCTGGGGAAGCAGAGCAGGTTTCAGAAATGTCGTGTGTCCCATTCTCGCTGCTACACAAATCAGGGGTGCTGGCCCAACAGAATGAGCTCTGAACACGGAAAAGGAGAGGCTGCTGGGATGGCGATAAATGCGCTTTCTAAGAAGGGTGCAGGAAGAAACAGGTTTCTTCTCTTATTTTAGTGACTTGTTCCATGGCTGTGATGCAAGAAAATGACTTTGGCGACCTGCATCTCAGATGATATATGCAGACGGAGGGAACCCCTGGACTTGTGAACAAAACGGCATGCAGAAATATTTTGTTCTGTTTTACCGCTGTAATCTCTTTGAGAGGTTTTTTTTTTTTTTTTTCCACCCCCCACCCCATGGGGGTGGGGAGTCCTTCTCTTTGTGTTCTTGTCAAAATCGACAGGCATCCATGTGTTACCAAGTGACATGAAGTTCTTGCTTGAATAAGCAGGACTAAAAATCCAGGATATTTCAAAGCACACTATTGACTCAGAGAGCCACCCACTAGATTGGATTTTTCTGGATTAACCCTGACTGACAGCATCAGGGTTTTTACCCCACACTGTCAGGTCCTGCCGTGGCCACACTACGGCTCTGATGCCGGCATCCTCGTCCCAGGGTGTTGTGGTAGGGGTGCTGTTACTAAAATGGTTTCTTTTTACTCCGGAAACCCCCACATTTAGGAATTAAACTGAGTCAAAAAGCAGACATCAGGAGGAGGAACTGAAAGTTCTTTTTATTTGACCTTCCTTCAGGGTGAACCCTAACCAATGCCATTGCTGGGAGTAAGATGGCAGAATTCACGGGACACTTAGAATGGAACTGGGGTGATTTTTTTTTAATGCAGATTTGTGTTTTAATCTGAGCATGTGCTGAGGTTCTTAGGAAGACAGTATGGTGATCTCTGACGGGAAACGTCAGAAGGGTCGTTACGTTGGGATGTACGTGCGGACTTTGAGTCCGCCCCTGTCTTCTGCTGCTCCGGAAATCGTGTAGAAAGGGCTTAGAAGCTGCCTTCTGTTCGGAAAAGGGAAGGGAGAAGAGGGAACTTGCCTAGGAGCAGCATTTGTATACCAAGCTCAGTTTTTACTTAGATACTATTTTTTTTTAAGAGTGGTTTGGCTAATCATCTCCCCCAAAGCACCATGGCACCCTTGACCAATTCCTTGGGCAATGCAATTTCTTGCCTTAAAACAAAATACATTCATTCATCATCCGTATTTAAAAAGGACACATAATTATTGCACATTTGCTGGTAACAGGGTCCATCGATACTTACAACTCCATCTTTAAAATAGGCACATATGTATTTAACTGCTGAACGACTTGACTAATATAGCAGCACATATCAAACTAAAAACTGACAGAGAATATAGGCCTGATTAGTTATTTATAATCATTTTCAGAAGCGCTTGTTTTCCAGAGGGACCGTACAGAAATCATCATGCTTTTCACAGCATTTCTGCCAGCACTTTCCTGAAGTATGTTTATGTTATCAGCAGAATATGAAACGAAGCTTTGCAAACAATCTCCAAGAAACCGTTTCGCCAACAGTTCCTAAGAAACTGTTAGAATGGTGAGTGAGCAGTTAATCAAGTTATTTCGGTCTCCCTTAATGGCACCTAGGTTGTACACGTTCCTGTAACGAGATGAAAGACTCCGATCATCATCCCCGGGACACGAGATTCAAACACACGTGTGTGCCTCACCCGCCACACGGTCTCCTTTGATTCTTTTTGTGTGACAGCTCAGGAGACTCGAGCATTCCACATGCTTCTCTAACAAAGTGTGGTCCTTGCCACACCGCTCATGTCCTGTCTCTGATCCTGCCTGCTTCCCTCTTGTGTGTGCAGCACTATCTATCAGGAACTGGCCTCTTTAATCAGGGACTCGCAGTCACTTTCAAAGGAGCTTAGATCCCACTTTTGGATGGTCTGTCTACTTTATCCCTTTGGCCTAATCTGAGAAATCTTAGGCATCATCTTGGCTGAACTCCTGGGCAGCTCACAATTCAATGTAGATACAGTCTTGGCTCCTGGAACACACCTATGATTATTCTCTAAAGCAGAACCCGAAATTGTCTTCATCACTTTCCCTACGTTCTTGGGGCACCATAGTGATTTCTCTGGACCAGGCTCCTCATGGTTTGCGTCAGAGATACTTAGGTTTTCTCCTCTCCAGAGTCACCTTTGTAGCTGTGATAATTTACTCCTTGCACATTACACTGTCCTTGTTAAGCCCACAATGTTGTGCAACTCACCAAGGTTTTCTACTTTTGTAAGACACTCTTAACCCCATTTTGACTATATGTATAATTTCCTTTAAGCTTCCTAGTCTAATTTTTTTCTCCTCTCATTTTTATTTTATAAAAATATCTATCTCCCCTCTCGTTCAGGCAGAATAAAAATGCTTGACTTTTTTTATCTTTTCTATAAATCATCACTGTGTTACGTTGACACATAATGTCTGCCTTACGCTGTAAACTTTACAAGTACAGGTTGTAAACATTAATGTCATTCTGCACAGCGCTGAGCACAATGTCATGATCACTTCAATGCTTTTGATGATGATGGCGATGATGATAATGACCACGTAATGCTGTTCTGGTTTGAAAATATCACACAGGTAGTCCAGTGCATCTTTGTTTCTGTTTTTTTTTTTTTTTTTTTTTAATGAGTTGTTCCTCATTCTATAACACTGTCATTCTTCATTAGCAAAAAAGGTTACTGTAAGTTATAATTAGTGTTTAGTGCCCTGTCAAATAATTAGGTATAATAAAAAGCTTTCGATGAGTTTAATGTTAACATGGTATAATTAAAGCCAAGTCTTGAAATGCATTAGGTTGTCCATTATGTCAGACATTTGATGCTTTCTCCCCTCTACAGCTGAAATTCTCAGATGGTGCTTATAGCAATGTCATCGTCAAAGACAAAAGACTCATTATCAGTCTGAGGCAGAATGGGCTTGGCAGTGTCCAGCAAGGGCAATATTTTAAAAATTAAGCAGATCATTTCTACAAATCTACTATATAAGGAAACAAGGAGGCTGTGTGACTTGCCCAGGGTCACATGGTGGTTAAGTTACTTCTCCTTGGTAGTGAGAATTGTGGCTTAGGATTATACAGAGGTGATTATTACTATTACTCCTGCAATTCTCTCTTTTGGAAGTATCAGATACTTGCTGTAAGATGATTATTTTTGTCTTTTTCTTGATGAGGTGAAAAAAAACAGGTGCAAAGTAAAAGAACACAAGTTTGTATTTAGCTTTTGCACTGAACAGTTTTTAGGATGCAGGGCTTGTCATAGCAGCTATTTTAAGGCTCACATACTAAGACAAGGCTGAAGTCTCACCGTTTTCTCATCAGAATAACTGGAATGTGCCTAGACACTTGGCCATTTGGAACCCTGCATTCTTTGACCTTCTCAGGCCTTCTCTTGTGCATGTTGTATTATCTTTTCTATCCACAAGGATTTTGAAAAAATTCAGCAGAGTGCAAGTAGCCCCTGAAATAAAGGCGTCATTCAAGGAACAAAGAAGTAGAAGGAGGGCTCCAATTAAAATGATGAAAATCTTTAACTTTTATTTAGGTATACTTGTACGGACACGTGTATATACAAATACAGATCTTATGGGTTTGTCTGTGTGTGTTTTGTATTGTTTTTTTTTCTTTTTTTTTTTTTTACATTTTCTTTTACGTTTATATAATGTCAGCATTTCAAAACAGCACTCGATGAGTAAGTGCAAAGGAACTGCAAAGCGGGCAGTACAAGCACAGGACCACACGGAGCTGGACTTCACACCCAGACGCACACACAATGAGGGGCTTCAATGGGGTGTCAAGAGTAAAGCATGGAAAGCGGATTTTGACTCATGGTAACCTCCAACATGCCAGCATCTATTACACTGTACAGACAATGGGGGCAAGCCCATTGTAGGGAGATTTGTCTGACATCCGAGCAGCTCTGGGGCAGACGCATGGGAAAAACTCAGTGATGCCAAACCAGAGACGGACCTGCCCATTCACGGTTCTGCGCGAATGCAAAACGCGGGAGGAAGGCAAGAGACGAAACATAAAATAAAGATAAGAAATAAAAGGGGGTTGTCGGCAAACGAGGGTTTTCGTGGAGGTGGTTTCCAAAAGAAAAAAAAAATCAGCGATCACAGCTCTGGGAGCAATGAATGGAGGGAAGAAGTTTAAACTGCTTTCTGTTTTTAAATTTTGGGTAAACTAATAAAAATGGCTGCTGCCGTGGCTAAGGCACCAGAGAAAAACAAAGTCCCTGAAAACCCGCAGGTTGTGTGCGGCTCTGCCTTGGCCGGTGACGCAGAGAGGAAGAGCCCCCAGCTGACCTTTTCAAGGGAGCGGGTTTGCAATCTCTGCCATGCTTCGGCTGCATGTGACAGTGACAAGCCTCTTCCTGGAGGAAAATGAAAACAGTCATCTATGAAAACCTCCCCCCACAAATAGGAAACTGAGGCAAAGTACAGAACCGTGACTGAATTCCCTAAACCTTTTCAGACCAACATGCTGGGGTGGGGGGCGGGAAACACCACAGGGCTCCAGCATCAGACCTTGAAAACTTTGAGGACAAACTACTGATCAAAAAAGTCATGTTGTTCCAGGTCCCAAGATGGTGGAGTCTTAAGATCGGGAGGGCGATGACCACACGTGAGTCCTGTATGGAGCAGTGTCTCAGGCCGCTTGTGACTCTTCTTAGCCACGTATACATTGGATGTTTCAAAGCCTCAATGCATGTTTTGTATCCTGAAAGACTATTGTTCTCACTTACAAAAGACATAAGAATCAAATTAATACTTTATTATCAAACACTATATACAACAGAGGTTGCTAATAATACAGAATTTAAAGAACGCAGTTTTTTTTTTTTTTTTTCTTTTTTAACGTTTAACTTTTCTTTCTTCTGCCACCCAAGAAAGTACAGTACAAAACAATAGTCTAAACTAACACGGACTGTTACCTGGTCTATTAAAGGATACACGGTATCCACTAAACAGACAGATCCTTATTTCCCTGCTTCTCGCTGCAAAGCCCTTGGCAACCAGGGGCAAAGGTCGCTGGGGTTTGACTAACTGGGGCTGAGAGGCAGCGAAAGCTGCCCTTCAGATTCTGAATTGGTTTTGAAATTAAAAGCTGCTACAAAGTTGCGTCGACATCCTCCTAAAGCCCCTGAGGGTTGTAACATCATCACAAAAGGCCACCAGCACTTTTTGGACAAAATGAAAACTGTCTGATACCAATCATCCTGAAAACTCAATGGCAAGCGCTACCTACAATTACGTCACTTATAGGTAGAGAAGCACGTTTTCTACTGGTGTGGATAGTCTTGCTTTTCTTTTTTTTTTCCTTTTACATTTAATTTGTCATGGCACAATGGTGAAGTAAAGGGGTCTAATTTCACTGTGAAAAATGAAAGACAATGGCAGAGAGGGCCATGAGTAATTATTTCATCATTTGTTAGAGACAAATGCTAGAAAAACCACACAAGTCACCATTTCTAAAATGAAATTAGCACTGCTAATGTAGTTATGACTAAACTGGAATCATTACAGGATCATTTGATTTCCTTGCAGTTATACAACATGCAGTATAATCTTGGTTCTGACTATTGATCCATTTTAGAAGGTATCTTTTTTTGTTCCCCCTTACCCAAATCCCACCGGACCAACAAGCCTGTAACTATTAATAAGAAAAGAAATATTACTGAGTATTACTGAGAGTTCCGAGTATATAAATAGTTAATGCAAAAATAATAATAATAATCCAATGCTGTGAACTTTTGTTTCAGTGAAATGGTGGCTGCTCTCTGTGATAAGACTCTGCCACTCCAGAGACGTTCCTGGTGTCTGGGGGAACAGGACTGATTCCATCTGCCAGGCTGGCAACTGCAATCACACGGTTCCAAGTCCTACTCACACGGTTCCACGTGTGAGCAGACCGAGCCTGAACATCTGCTCCAAATGGATCGGGTGAGCCCAGAGTACATTCCAATGTATGTACAACTCTCCAGGGTGCCGTACCTTTACAGCTGCCTTTCATTCACATATTTCTCTAATTGAGAACTACGCACAGTTCTTTAGCAAATTCCCATTCATAAAGTCTGTCCATAATACGACCCCCCCTTTTTTTTAACATGTACATTAAAAACAAAAAAATTTTTAAAAATCCTTATTGTGCTGGAATGCTTCCAATTTTTCACATCTTATATGATCCTTGCATTTTATTGGTTTTGTTTTGAAAGGCATGGTTTCTATTGACGTGTCCTGCCATAGCAAAAAAAAAAAAAAGGCTTGATTTCTTTTCCATGTATCTGACACTTTTCCCTGTCTCAGCTTTTGGAGTTCAAAGTTCGTGACACCCTCTGCAGTAGAAACCCCCAAGGCTTGCATTTCCTGGTAACATCCCGGTTGGCCCATTTACTATCCTCTCACCCCACCCCGACAATGAAACAAGATAACCCCCCATATTTCTAAATGTATCAAGGGATACCACTTTTTTTTCTCACAAGTTTAAATAGGACAAGCATATATACTCACTCTCAGCATAAAGTATATCTAAATAATGTATTTTCTATTCTAGTGGATTTTTAAAAAAATATTTTGTTAAAGTCTTTGGGACTCCATCCTGTTTATCTCCCACAGATAAACACATGTTCCCCCTAGGCTTCAGGCTGTGTCAGAAAGGGAAAGGATATAAAATCAACTCTTGAATTTTCTCTTTCCACAGTTTGGAATCTTTATTCCAAATTTCCCTTTAGCCCTCCCAAGTAGTACAGACTGACTCTCCCGGGAGCAGGGGTGTGCGTCGGAGCCCCTGGAGTCGTGGAGTGCCGAGCCCTGGGCACTGGGGTGGGAGTCGGGGGAAGGCCACACCACACTGGCGCTCCAGCAAAGCCAAATTCCGTCCCCTCTGGCCCCTGACAGCCTCTCCTTGGTACACGTGGTCCCCCAGAGGAGTATCCAAAGCTATTCGGTAATATACTCATCGACCCTGGCTTCTCAGCCTCGGGGAAGGTCACTTTATTCGTAAAAATGCCTCTTTCAGGTTCTTTAAAAAAAAAAAAAAAAAAAAAGGTTGTAGCACCATGGTGATCTGTATTCAAAGGAAAAAAAAAAAAAAAACAACACAAAATCATCTGGTGTGCATTGCCCAGTCACCAAAAAAATTAGAGGCACTCATCACACGCACATGTCCCCCACCCAGCCTAGCTTTCTGCTTTCGCGCTGGCTCTGTGCTAGCATTCCGGCCCCGACCCGCCTCCCAGACCAAAGGCTTCTTTTACGGAGCACAAGCTTCGCTGCCAAGGATGGTTTAAGACAGTCATCTGTAAAGGAAAAAACCAAAAACAAAAACACCAGTGTCTCAACCTTTGCGAAGCCTGTGCGTGTGCGCGCTCCTAGAGGAAACGGTGTAACCTGATCTCTGTCCTTAATACCTCCCCTCTGGACTCGACACGCTAACACGGCGTACAGTCCCGAATGAGAAGGCATGAACATCTTGGGCCAGGGGAACACCCCCCGGGCCTCCCCACCCGCGGCGGCCTCTGCCGCTGTCCTTCGGGTCCGCGCAGCGCGGACAGCGGGCCGGCGGAGGGGAGTGCTCGCAGGAGAACGCACAGGCGCGGACGCCCACTGGCGTCCCTCCGACAATCTGGCATGTTCGTCTGGAGTCCGTGTAATTTGGAAGAGGGTGAGAGAGGGCAGGGGCCGGGGCCGCGGCCAGGGCGGGGGTGGGGGTGAGGGAGGCAGGAACTACTTTAGCACACCACCACCACCACCCCCGCAAGCCCCGAGTTGTTGCTTAGAATTCAGGCTGAAAGAAAGAAAACAAAACAAAACAAAAATCTGACATCTGCCAAGAAAAAAACCAATATCAAGTCCCTTCTTAGGATGAGCAGTTAGGTGGATCTCTGGCGTTCCAAGACCCCGATGTTCTCGGTGACAGGCGACGAGAGGAGACTGTGCTATAACGTCAAAAGCATGGCCAGGAGGAACAGCAGGATCGCCAAAAGGCGGCTGGGTATCCTGGGTGTTTGTGCCGCGTTCTCGCCGCGGGAGGGCTCGGCTGACTCATGGACGGTGTCATCTGTTCAAACAGAAAGCACACGTTCCAGTGAGATTTCACATCCTTAATAACTCTCTCTCTCTTGCAGCAGCAGCCTGCTGTTCGCAGACCTCGCCACCCTCTGCAAAGTAGGGTAATGAACCTTGTGCCACCATTGACTTTCATGTCTGCATAATCACTCATCATTTACAGCAAACAAAAGGAGAGGCAGAGAAAATTGGACTTTCTCGGCAACATGAACGGTTTCCTTAAAAACTGAGGCGGAGAAAAATGTGCATGCGCTGTAACCTCTGGCCCGTGAGCTGCTTTGATCCGCTGGCAGTCAAACACACCATGCGCAAACCTGACGTCTGAGCGGGCCTTCTAAACCCAAGAAGCCAGGGAGAAGCAAGTAACCGCGCGGGGGCGGGCGTGGCGGGACGCAGTTAATGCTGGCATATTAGTGGTTAACCGGAGCGGGATGCCCCTTTCCCTCTTTTTAGCGGTTTCATAGGATTAGTGTTGAATGCCTGGTTGCTGACGTCTAGATGCATTTTCAAAGATGAAGAATTAAATGATAAAGGAGCATTTTAACTCAACGATATGTGATGCTCTCCGAGCCTAAATAAATCGGTGCCCGCTGGCTTGCCTACCATTAGGAATCAATTATGGTGCTATTTCTATTACAGACCCTGTATCTTCAGGATTAAATGACTTGAACTTGACTATTTTTATCAGGCTGAAGCTGGGCACATAAATCATCAACGTGGATGCAAATTTTCCCCTAAATAAAATGGATTAAGTGAAGTAAGCTTCTTTTATTTAGCCATCAAGTGTTCTGGAAGACTGCCTCCAACTCTGGACAGCCTTCCAGAGCGGCATGATTAACAGACTTAACTAGGAGACAGGAACTCTGCAGCAATTAGCACCCAAACGTGGACCTCACTAGGCTCTCATGTTGTCCGCCTCCTTCCTTCCACCTGGCCGTGATCCCTGAACTCCACTGGGGCCACCAGTGGGGTTCTCTGGTAGATTTCATTTTAGCATCTGTGGGGCTTCTTGTCGGAGCTTAGGGATTGGCAGGGTGGGTTCACTCAGTGGTCGGTCAGAGGGAATGGCAACAAGTGAGACTCTCCTGGTGGTTCCCAACTCTGCACACCTCAAAGGATCATCCCTAAACCCCAGCTCCAATCCCTCGATGGAGTCACTCTCTTAAATACATCTCTGTTTTCACATCATGTCACATGCCTCTTCTTTACCAGGGAGAGCACACCCCCTTGTTATTTGTCTTAAAGCGACCGCCTTTTAGGCTCAGGCTGGCTTCTACCTGAGCTGGGTGCTCGTGGGCTGTCTCTGTTGGTTACTTTCTCTCCCTCTACCAACTTAGGAACGTGTCTTCTCAGCACTGAGGCTTCTGCTCTTATCATGTTAGCCTGTCCCCACGTGTAGAAAATGCTGCATCCTTGTGTCAGATTTGCCCTCCTCTCCTGGACCTGAGCCTTTAAAGCTGCGTGGAATACCTACTAGCTGAGACTAGAAAAGGTTAGGAAGCAAGAATGGGGAGTTAAATGGATGCAGAGGGGAAGAGAAAGCCCCTGCGTGATGTAGTCAAAGACTTTAGACTCTCTGCCCTGCTCTTAGCCTTGCAGATGCACTAAATCTGGAGTTAGGAGGTAGGTATAAATGCCCTTGGATAGCCCTAAAAAGAAAATCCAAATCGCTGTTGTAAGAGCGCCAATCCGTTGTTATTCGGAATAACAGAGGACTTCGGGCTTAACTATGAAAGAGCCATAAGCCCTGAGGATTCTAAGGGTTCATTCTGAAATACCACTCGTCCTGATACACCTGAAATTACATCAGCCATTGGGTTCCTCTCCGTCTTATTTTCACTAACCTACTACCCAATCCTCTTCCTTGTAAAATTGGGTTGTGCACTGATGAAAGGGACCCAAGTAACAGGAAGACGCTCAGTGAGCTTGAAGGGGGCCCACCATCCCCACCGGGTCAGGGAGCTCAGCGAGGGCTGGCCATGCTCTCAGCCCCCACGGCACAGACAGGGGACTGACCCTTGCAGACTTTGAGAGGAAAACTTTGGTTTCTCACATGAAAGGAGCCACAAGGCCAAATGTGCCTTTCAAGCCTAATCTTTTTCTAAGCCATCAACCAGTAAAGTACCATCTTGGCCTCGAAGGGGGAAAAAAAAAAAAAAAACTTCAGTCCCCTTAGGGCATCAGGGCTTGTCTCTTCTCACCGTAACACACTAGTCCTGGCTTGGGATTCTACGAGCAACCTGTGATTAAACAGGGCCTCGGTGCTGGGTGATCCCATGGCCTCCAAGAAGCAAGATGAAAGCCAGGCTGTCATTTGGGTTAAGTCTGAGCAAATTTCAGAATTCTAAAGAGGAAGTCACAAGCAAAACCTAGCCCAGGAGAGACTGCACCTAAACACAAGAGAATTCTAAAACTGGTAACAGCGAACGTGGCTTGGAGGAAGAAAACACTTCTCTTTGGAAGCCAAATCAAGTCTCGCCTCCTGGCTACAGGATTCCACACCACGAGGGTTTCGGTGGTTCACAGAGATCGCTGGCGAGGTTTCGGAGCATGTTACGTGGCGTATTTCTGCCCTGAGATCATCCTGTATCCCTGATGACAGGAAACTGGCAGGCAGAGTGTGCAAGCAAGCAAACAGAGGAGCACATTCCGAAGACAGGTGAATTAGTGCGCACTGCTGAGAGCATGCAGCCGGATGCAGCCTTGCCGGCTTCATAGTCTGGTCTACACGCAACCATCCAGCACCGTGCGGCAGAGCTGCAAGCCTGAACTTCCTAAGGAACCTGGGGAAGCAGCGAGGCTGCTATTGTATTCATATAGCCAGGGATCATAGCTCAACCTTGTCTGTTTGTTTTAGTGAAGATGCTCACCAGAATGCCCGTAAATATGGTCCTCACTGCCTCAAGGAGCTTTTCCTACATGTATACCTGCACATCCATCCCCAACACACAGGGTCTGACCACAGTCTGTCCAAGGTTTGCAAACTTGTATCAGCTATGAGTGCTTAGATTTGGGGGGCTGTTATGGATTTAAAAGCCCAATGGAAACACAGCCTATTCCCCCAAAGGCCGTAAAATATGTTCACATATGAATGCATCTTAGGATCCTGCACTTTTATCATTAGTTGAATTCAAAGGTAAATTTCCAATGTCGAAATGGTCCTCCGTGTGCCTCTTTATTACCAATAAAAAAGAAAAAAACATACGATCTGTTATATTTCTAAACAGTCGGTGGGCAGTGGGATTTACCTCGAAAAAAGATTACTGGAAAGCTCTGCCTACAGTACCAGTGTGCATCAGAAGAACTTAATTCAGGGTAAGTTATGTCTGTAACATGCCCAGTGCCACCAGTCAGCTTCCACGCGACTTGTGAACAAAGCCCCAGTGATCAAGTTCTCTGCGTGGACATCTCTGTCAAGCAATGGTAAGAGAGTCCTATGTTTAGGAATGGGAGTTGAGAAATATAAATATCACCCCTGGATCTGGGTATACCCAGCTCAGTTACCAAAGAAAGACTGTAGACTCCGGAGTCCTTAAAAGAGACCTCCGCTCACCCCCAGGTCCTACCACGGCCCACGGCCTCGAGCCTGGGAGGGGTCTGGCACCTTGAAAAGCCACAGGAATGCTCCCAGATTTCCAGGACACAATTAAAATGTCTCCCTGTCAGCACTCGTTCCTTGCAACTTTTCTAAGGCAGCTAACGGGTCCCTGGGGAGCCGCTAAGGCCTCTGAGAGCTTATTGTACACGCCTCTCCTTTGCACAAGAGGCCTGCCTTCGAGAAACAGAAATGCCTGGAGAGAAAGCCCGACTCTTCCCGTCAGTTACGACGTGGAAGCTCTTGTGTGTCCAGAGGTACCACGTCTATTCGGGGTACGTTTCCCTAAGGCCCGCTGACCGTGTGTCCCAGCAACAGTACTCAAAAGATAAAGCAGGTGTCACAACTTGTTTCATGTCCAAGGCCATCAGAAAGGTAAGTCCCACTGCAAATAGGTGGTGGGGTTTGGGGGCGGGGGTAAGTCTGTTATGTAACAGGGGGCTTACACCTTTCTGGGAAGAGGAAATAATTTTGTCCTCAAACTTTGAGGGCTTCTCTGGTAGCTCAGTTGGTAAAGACTCCGCCTGCAGGGATCCTGGTTCGATCCCTGGGTCGGGAAGTTCCCCTGGAGAAGGGAAAGGCTACCCACTCCAGTATTCTGGCCTGGAGAATCCCAGGGACTGTATAGTCCATGGGGTCGCAAAGAGTCAGACACCGCTGAGCGACTTTGACTTAAGCTTTGAGGTAGTCCCAGGAGATGGGTAAGGACACGAGTGAAGACCTCGAGCAAGTCGGGTGAGGAAAGGCAACCACGGGTAGGCGGGTTACAGGGGTCTGAGGAGCACGTCTCAGTGAAGACAGACTCGAGGGCTCCCCGCCCCCCACCTCACAATCTAACGCAGTAAAGAGCCGGGTTGAACTCATAACCCAGTAAGTGGAGAGTTTACAGATTTACATTATCCACAATAAGCTGCAGTGCAAATGCTTCAATGATTCCTTTAGTGGGTTTTATTTTTCTCCATAGTGACGGGAAAGTTTGGGTGAGTGGAAGACAAAAGTAGTAGAAAATTTATTTATCCTTAATACTTGTCTTGCCTCGGTAATCAAGGATCACATTTGGCGCGACAGCCTACTGCGGATACATTTGTGGGAGCAGTGGGTGTGTGAATTTGTGGTGTTAGGAGGCAATGTGATTATCCTTCTCGGGCCTACTTCTATTGACAACAGCACAGATAATATTCGAAACAAAATGAAGTCCTTCAGAGCAGTTCAATGATGCCTGTGAATTTCTAGAGAAAACTAAAGAGGCTGAATTAGTTGCTATTTTGTGCAACAGTCTGATTACTTTTATCTGAAGATTGGGATCTAATATGAAATTTTTATAAGCGCATACAGTAGAAATTTTCTTTGAATTATACGAAAACAGGTCCATTAATAGTCACAGTGATTCACCAGCATGCTCAGAGGGTATGGTACAAAGAAGTGAGACTCTAGCATTCTGATGGGGCTTCTACCCTAGGATGCTGCATTATATCCAACCCACGTCGAGAGAAAAGCAAAGTCGTAATTTGTCTAACATGCATTAATTACACAGAGATACTGGAGGAATGAGGTAGAAATAAGGAACATTAGCATCGCTAGCAATGAGCAAAAGCAGGGCAACCGCAACATGCAAACATGCAGGGAGGAAGGAAGGAAAAAAAGTACGGAGGCACCAGAGATGCACTTGTTAAAAGAGATTCTCTAAGCATACTAACCTGCTGGTTCTAATGAATTTTCTACTTTGTCGTTAACATCGAAAACACGATCATGAACACCTATAGTTTTCATACAGCTATCTATAACAAAAATAGAGATAACAGCCAAATATGTTAGTGAAGACACCCTTTAACTCCCATTTCTTTTTTCTTTTTTTTTTCTTTCTTTCTAATTTTTCCTCTTATTTACGGAGAGATTGGTTTACAATCAGTGGCATGTATCCAAATGCCAGAATTGTTCCCATTTGCTGTGCACGTACAACAGTCTGAGAAACAACAAGTTAGCAACTGCTGTGTACTTAAAAGCATCATGAAAAAAAAAAACAACGATGAGAAAAAATATGATGGAAACTAAAACATGGAGGTTGATATACAAAACAGATACCACACAGGATTTACAGTAAAAAACAGTTTTACCGCCGTGAACCAGACCACACAATAGAGCATGCGCAGTGAAGCCACCCTCAAAGACGCTCATTCGCGGGAACTTACTTGTTGGCCGCACAAAGACCTTGAGCTTTAGACAGGACCGCCTTCCGTTATCTGGGATTGCAGAGGCTGTGGGAGAGACAAAGAGAGAGAGCGAGGGAGGAGGAGAACACGACCAGATTACTCTTCGTTTTCACATGCAAAGTGTCTACAGTAAATCCTTTCCTGAACAAGGGGAACGTACTCTGAATTCTTCCCAGAAGGTGAAACAGAGATACTTCTCAGATGGACACTGATGGATAGAGAAAAGGGCTGCTTTCCTATGCCTATCTTTTCCCTTCCATGAGATGAAGAATCATGCAAGAACACTCGTAATCTGTAGGAAAATACTTTGGATTCTTATTTCAAAGTCTCTGCCGTTTACCTTGCTCTGTCATCAGTTTTCTCTAAAACAAGAAGATAAAGCTTGAGTCCCCGGGCTACCCTTTCCTCTACTGCAGGAAAAGGGCCCACAAACCCCTGGAGCCCAAGGTGAAAGTGCTGGTAAAAACCAATAAGCGGCAGCTACAAGGCCAACTTAAACATGACCCAGTTCTGCTGGGGAAAGCAAAGCTTTGTCTGTCCTGAAAGCCTGTCTGTCAGTATTTCGCAGGTAATTCAATTAGAGGTTTTACTCCGAACTTGGCTCCACATTCTATATGACTGAACCGAGCCCAGCAACTTCCATCAGGCCATTATAAGTACAATATGCTATTGAGAAAGCCCCCTGTTGCAATGGTACATGCATTTTTTCAAGACTTGCCACAGAGAAGGATGGAATTAATAAAGTGGGCTTACCAAAACATGACAACATGTTTCAAGTTATAAATCATTTGAGGAAGAAACTTTCTTCTCCTTTTCAAGATAATCAGACTGTAAACTTTCCTTGTGTTTGAAAGATTATCTCCCCTCAGTGCATCCAGCATAATGTCAAAGGGATTTCCAAGGCAGTAAGACCCTTAACAGTCACACATGTTTACAAACGCACCCTAGAAATGACAACGATTACAGCAGTGGGCGCTGCATCCTTCCCTCCCTGTGTGTCTGCTTCGAGTGTTTCCTTTGTTCAGAAAAGGCAGATGCTATCAATCCAAACGCACGTGGCTCAGTTAGTTTGGTAATACCCTCTGTGTTCCGTGTGCCTTCCCTCACAGGGGGAACCCAGAAAATTAACATGCTGACTTTGTAGTTGAGAGGATTCAAGCGGCAAAAATTCAAGACTGACTTTCCCACCATCTCCTTGTGCAACTTCAGGCCCACACCCTGGAGGAGAACCGATCAAGTCACCACCCAAAGGACATCAAGCCGGAAGGGACCCTAGTGTCGCTCTTTAACACCTGTTGAAAACTCTCTTTAATTCTTAGACCAAAGTAGATATAGGAGAGACGTTTTCAGCCCGCCCCGTCTTCCCATTCGCTCTGACAGGCAGTTAAGAAGTGCTAACAGCTGGCTTTGCCGTAGGCGTTCACTAAATCAAAGTAGGAAAAACTCCCTCCACCGACATTTACAGTAACTAGTGTTATTTAGGGTATAATATTTGCACTCTGTGGTTTGGTCCAGGAAATGGTGTCCTTCCTGTGGACCTCCACTGCAAGTGTGCATGTCACAAGTACAGTGCACTTAGGTGATTCCAATTCATTAGAAAAACTGCGGGTTCTTGAGATGGTTTATATCTTATTCATGAGGGGTGGTGTGAAACAGTGACACACGGATATTCACGCTGCTAATCTATTGGTTTCTGAGCTGGGGTGAGCTTACTACAAGCCTCATGTACTTGATTTTGCCACATGCAATAGCTGATTCTACTGATGACACTATAAGATACAATGAGCTCAAGGCAAGATTAAATGTTTGTTTTAGTGGGGGAACTTCTTAGAGTCAATACAGGTTTTTCATATATATATATACATATATATATATATATATATGTATGTATGTATATATGAGAAATCCCATTGGTCCAGACATAAAAATCACTGGGGCACATTGGAATAATACCAACACATGATAAGCTCTGTCCAGGCAAGAACTGGAGAATTCTCTCACCAGTTCGCAAAGAGGAGCAATTAGCCTTAGCTACTGGATGAGCTCCATTGGTCTGCGGATTAAGAGCACACAATGCACTTATTTATCTAAAATAAAGACCGCCCTTCCCCACCAGACTCTTCATTACTTCCTCACCTCTCTCTATCACCAGACAAGCTCTATGACAGTGGTAACACGACAGAGCCCTTATGGTGCAGTCGGACTATCACACTCCAACCCTTGGGCTGACGAGCCAAGACTAGAAGCATGTCATGTGAGCGCAGCCTCTGCCCTGAACCTATGAAATAACCTGTTAACCCTTCGTGCCAGCCTGAGAGGGTGTGCCTTGAGAAGTCAGGATTACACGGGTTCCTTAGTTACCACACTACAAAACAAAAATAACACCAGAATGCATAAAACCCTTTCCCATACACCAGCATAACTCAATCTTTTATTCAAGGTTTAAGAACAGTGGGACTGTGGCTTTATCCCACGTCATGCTCCAGGTTAAGAAACTCCCACACCCCTTGGCTGACAAACAGAGGGTGCCTTTATACCACTTACAAATAGTGATTGTTAATTATTAGTAATATTTGAAGATACAAAGTAACATGAGATTACTGGTCACAAAAAAGCAGAGACAAGCACTAAAAACACACACCAAAAAACCCCACAGAAATTGAAAAATCTAATAGTCACACAAGTAAATTTATAGGGAAAAGTCTCTAGGGATCAATGATGAGCAAGATTGAGGACAGATAGAAGTAAAAACTTAAAATGTGCCCAGCTTTTGTCAGGAGGTAGGTAGAATTAATTTCTGTGATTCTAGAGAAATCACTTTATAATCGACCCTATTTTAGATAAAATTTATATGTAAATTCTTATGTTGCTTTCCTTAGAAAAAAGAGTGAACATTTATATATATAAATAAATGATACATATATTTATAAATAAAAATGAACATATATGTATACATTTATATATAAAACCGGATCACTTTGCTATACACCAGAAACTAACACAACATTGTAATATCAACTATGCTTCAATTTAAAGAAAAGATACGGATTTTAAAAATAAAATTTGTCAGATTAAAATGAGAAATTCATCTCATCTTAAACATTTGTCACGTAACCCAAATTCATATCCCTTTATTCAGTTTACTGCTGAAATTGTACATCTGGAGTCGGGCTGGGAGTAGGGGTACTGGGACCATTAAAACCAGCACAACTGCCCATTCCATGGTCAAATGGAAACTATAAATCAATCACCTCAATGATCTGCAAAGCACCAATCCCAGCCTCACACCACATAGTGAAGAATCTAGGGGCCTTCCAGTTCTGGCTTCCCTTGGGGCTCAGCTGGTAAAGAATCCACCTGTAATGCAGGAGACTTGGGTTCTACCCCTGGGTTGGCAAGATCTTCTGGAAAAGGGATAGGCTACCCGTATCCTGGCCTGGAGAGAACCCCATGGACTGAATAGGCCATAGGGTCAGAGTTGGACACGGCTGAGTGACTGTCACCTTCTGGTTCTCTGAGTTTAGAGCATCCTGCTAATAAAGGGCTGTTCATCTTCGCTCTGTCCCATGACCCCAGACAGGAGCCCAAACTTCAGCCATTCCTGAAAACCTGTGCGCTTGCTCTCCTGGGGCTCAGGTGAGCATGGCCCAGCACTCAGCAACCAGCTTGATGCCTAAAGGGGACCAGGTTCAATGCCTCCAAACCAGTACTTCCGAAGGCTGACTCTAGCACTGCAAACACTTGGAAAGTTCCCATTGCAGTTTACCGTGGGCCCATGGGTTGGATGTGGCATCACCTTTGGGGCAGGCCACTTCTGCCCCGGCTCCAAGGCTCACCGCCTGGCACGCCTGCTCTGTGGGTTCCCCTCCCGGGGAGAGTGCTGGACCGAGTTCGTGCATCTAAGGAGCTGAACACAGCCAAAGCGACGGCTGCCGCTCTGCGCTTCCACTGTAAAAGGCTGCGCCCTCCTCCTTAGGACTGCTGCCCCCTCCCGAAGCGAGGTGGCACGCTGTGAGATTCTCACTGGAAAGGCACCAGTGGCACGGAGCAGAGGGAGACTTCCAGCCAGGAGCGTGCAAGGGACTGGCACCTCAGGGCTACAGGTGGCGAGGAACAGAGCCAGCTGACAGCCGCGTGAGTGAGCTAGAAACTGCATCTGCAGCTGAGCCTTCCAGGGACCATCACCTCGGAAGAGGCCCAGACCCAGAGGACCCCGCTAAGCTGCCCCTGGATTCCAGAGACCCAGAGACTCTGAAGAGTAACAGATGATGCCTTAGCCACAACCTTGGGGGTGGTGCGTTACTCACGAGCTAACTGACACAGGGCTGTGTGCAGACACCCCCGCGGCTTCCATGCGCGTGTGAGGCCTGCGGGGCACTGGGCTCCCGGCTCCCACACAGCAGCGCCCCCCGATGCTGCCGCCACGTCTGAAGCACCACAGCCTTACGAGTTTACTTTTCGAGCTCCTGTTACGAGTCCACTTAAAACAGGCCCTTGAAGAGGTAATTATAAACTGCTGTTGAGCAAACGCTACAAGACACATCTATTTGTTTTCACGCCAGCGTTTAGAAAACTGTTTTCATTTTCCTCCCCGCACCGCTGAGCTTGTTTTTGCTCATGCAGCCATCCCTGTGCCATCTCCATAATTAGCAGGGTGCCTCAGGTGAGCTCCAAATTGCCGGGTGGACCTGAAAGAGCTTTGGTATTACAGGATGTCCGCTTAAATCACAGAATGCCTTTCCTCCAACACGAGAAATACAACATAAAGGGCAGCTTGAGAACACGGGAAACCAAAGGACGTGTACTCATAAGTTAACATTTCTCTTCATGTCAAATGTCAAATGTCAAAACTGTCAATTATGTTTATACAGGCTATCAGATTAAACATAAACATTATGAGAGTTTAAGCAACTCAAAGCAATCGCGGTAACAAACGTTCGCCTTCAGGAAGAACTGATGAAAGTTTAGCAGGAGAGAGATGAGACGCTCATTCTCTCTTCACACTTTCAAGTCCAACGCAGTTCTCATCCGTTTGCTTTATCATTCCTCAGCCTAAATGTGTGTTAGTCGCTCAGTCCTGTCCTCCTCTTTGCAATCCCATGGACTGTAGCCACTGTCCATGGGATTCTCCAGGCCAGAATACTGGAGTGGGTATCCCTTCTCCAGGGGATCTTCCCGACCCAGGGATCAAGCCCAGGTCTCCTGCACTGCAGGCGGATTCTTTACCATCTGAGCCACCAGGGAAGCCCCTGGCCTAACCTTATTCATCTTCACATCTTAATTCCCAAAACCAAATTCCCCCTTCAGTGTCCCCTGTCCATCTAGGTACTTCAGGAAATTTTATTTTTAAAAAGAATCAGCTGCTTTTGGCCCCCCCACAAGAAATGAGTATGGGGGGCGGCGCTTAAGAATGAAGTTTTCCATCATCCTGTTTGCCACAGGAAGTAGTTCTTAATTTGTGCATGTGAAAAGAAAGGATAGGCTATTAGTTGTTAGCACAGGCTGTTTTTCCTCCGTAGGTTTTCCTGTGGTCTAACACAGCACAGAGATATATGTAAATTAGACAGGTGACGGCAGAATTAAGCACTAATATTCTTTTCACAGTAAATGCTGAAAAAGTAAAGGCCATTTTAATAAACGGTACTACTGAAAATGTCTTTTAGAAGTCAGTAACTCAGTGAAATGCATCTTGTGTACGTGGGTTGAGGGCGGGGTACAGAAGTTGTGGGGGATAGGACAGAGATTAACCAAAGCCACATGGCTTCTTGGAAAATGGTTACCAGACCCCCAGAAAAGTCTTAAAAGTTAGACCTCTTGAAAGAAGACCCCAGCAACAACTTGCAGCTGGTTACCTTGTTTTAAAAAGCAGCATGACACCTAATTTTCATATTAAAAACAAAATCACCAGCTGTGAGGCAGTACATCTCACCAGCCTATACCTTTCGAGATTTAAGAGTCACATGACTTAAAACCCTGCTCTCGGCTCCCGGTTTATCAAGGTTGCATCCTAAGAGCAACCTCGGCCGTTGACTCCTCCTCCACCCACCCGGTTCCTCTCCTGCAGCCCTCAGTGTCACTGGCAGGTTGAAGGTCAAAGCCCCAGATGTAAAACCTGGAAACAGTGTTACTAAGTAAAGGTGGAGAAAGTTAAAATATCATGTAAATATTAGATACGTTGATATGGCTCTGGGGATGTTTCTTTATATATATATATATAAAAGGAAGAGGGGTATTTCCAACAATAAAATAAGGGTAGAGCACACTCTGTAAGCGAAATCTTGGTTTCAACACCAGGGAAGTGTAACAGGGACAAAAAAAAAAAAAAAAATTAGAGCAGAGTTCAGGGTGAGAGAAGTAAAATAAGTTCCAGCTGTGCTGTCTCAGACAAAGAAGAGCAGAGGTGCCCAGCCTCACATCCGTGACTCCCTGACCCATCTCTCTACCCCCTTAGGCCAAGTTTCACTGCAAATGCGAACTTAAGTATTATTTAAATTCCACCAGCTAAGCTTCAGCAGATCAATGACTTTGCGTCGGCAACCTCAAATAAATGTCTGAGGACCAGTTCTTTCCACCAACTTCTAGGAATAAACAAATAAGGCATCATCATGTTTTTGTACACTTTTGTTTCAAGTGTGGGCCAACTTTACTTGCTTGTTCAAGCTCAGGGACAACACATTTGCTTCTACTGCTTATTGAGGAAGGCCAGTCCCATGGATTTGGATATCTGTGAAAGCAAGACCTGGATTGTAACCTGGATTTCAGAGAATGCTTTTAAAATACCCTCTGTAAAAAGCGTTTCTAATTCTTGTTAGGAAAAATTGAAGTCAGCTTAAACCTCAGATTCTGAACCTTCAGACTTGATCTTCTTCTGTGATGTGACTGGCGAATTCTAGTCCACCCAGGCACAAAATGTGAGATAACACTCAGCTATCATTTGGATTGTTAACAAACCTTTAAACACGAGGAAATGTAGTTTCAGTTCCTAATTGGATATTTTACTTTTTTTTTTTAATTCACTGAACATCTTTAAACAGTTAGGGAAAAAGAAAGTTTCCAAGTATAAACTAGTGTTGGAACTATTTGATGAGACCTGGGCTTGCCCGAGCCTTACTATTGAAATGACGGTTCCAGGCCCTTAAGGTCAGATCGTTCTGTATCTCTCTCTCTCATTTGCAGTGATTTTGTTGAATTTCACCCCCTCTACCAAATAGGTATAATCTGGCAAAAGGAGACAGACAAAATGATTCACTTACAAAATACAAAAAAAACTCTTCCTCAGCTAGAAGCCACATAATAAAAGTAATAACCACAAAAACGAGAAGTCAGGCAAGTGCAGAGTTCCTGGAATCCCAGGAAGGAAACACGTATTCGTTATTACTTTGACACAGGCTCCTCGGTCACCTCAGCGACGTGCTGTTGGGGGTGACTGTTAACCGGTAACCAGTGAAGGCCACAGACCGCGTTACTTATTTGTACAGTAATAACAGAAACCTTGTCATTCTCATATAGCACTAATGGGGCATGACAGCAAATTACTAATAAATCAAGTTAATACAGTTCAAAGAAGCCTCTAGAAACACGTTAGTATTCCTCTGAACCTTTCCTAATGACCTTCATCCTTATCGTACTTGGTGGAGGCCTCGGAAAGGGCCCGGGTTAGTGGCCTGAGTGCACGTGAGGGTGGTCTGAGCTTCCTCCTGGTTCACTCATTCTGATGGCTTCTGTGCCTGGCGGTCAGCTGGTCAACCCACACAGGCCTGGATTTCCCTGTAAGCCTCCAGCTCTGCAAAACAGTGGAGGGATGACCAGCTTTAGAGGGGCTGGGAACTTCTGTATCACGCCTGGAAACTCAGGTGACACATCCCTATAGCTCTAGAGTGTCACTGCACTGTTCCACAGATGATTCGGTCAGCTCGGTCCACAACGCGCCCTCTGCACGGCCCTTTCCCTAAAGCAAGCAGTCTCTGGTTCCAAGGGCAAATTTGGACGAGAGGAAAGGGATCAGCTCTGGATAGCAGTGATAAAAAATAACTTATGAGGCACAAGGGGAACCCGGGGGCCAAGCCTGACCCTTTACCTCCAGCCTAAATTAGAAAAACTGGATTCTACCATAGTTTTGTGGAGAAGGAAATGGCAACCCACTCCAGTACTCTTGCCTGGAAAACCCCATGGACAGAGGAGCCTGGTGGGCTACGGTCCTTGGGGTCGCAAAGAGGTGGACACGACTGAGCAACCTCACTGCTACTACTGCTGCAGTTTTTTGTGTGTAGAAGGCAAAGGTGGAGCGCGAGGCGGTTTATGTGAGCATGTGCACTGAGGCTGGGTTTACAGAGAATTGCAAAAGGCATTGGAAGACCTTGATTCTCGTGAAAAAGCATCTGCAG
Organism: Bos indicus; assembly: GCF_029378745.1. Classification (NCBI taxonomy): domain Eukaryota; kingdom Metazoa; phylum Chordata; class Mammalia; order Artiodactyla; family Bovidae; genus Bos; species Bos indicus. Next base: position 106,288,282 of record NC_091766.1, read on the forward strand.
ACTCTGTGAGTTCTTTTTTTTTTAACCCATTTTAAGAGTGTGAGCATGCCATCATATTAGAGGGATACTGCCAAAGATGAGGACATAAATCTCACCGAGAGGCAACCTGGCTGGCATGGAGACTGCCTCTGCAGCTGCTCAGACTGACTGTGCCACGGGGATGGCCCAAAGCATCAATAAAGCCAGTCCAGGGGGGCGCAGATGCTGCAGCACGCCCACAGCCGTCCCCGGATTCTGTGCTGCTGTCAGTGGCTCCTTCTCCCATCCTTAATATTCTTCTGCATCATATTTGGGTAAATATCTCTTCACACAAAGCCCACTGGAAAAGACCCTGATGCTGGGAAAGACTGAAGGCGGGAGGAGAAGGGGACAACAGAGGATGAGATGGTTGGATGGCATCACTGACCATCATGGACATGAGTTTGAGTGAACTCCGGGAGTTGGGGATGGACAGGGAGGCCTGGTGTGCTGCAGTCTGTGGGGTTGCAAAGAGTCGGACACAACTGAGCTACTGAACTGACACAAAACCCATCGTTTCTTTGGTGGTGGTTCTCAGTGAGTAGGTCCTGTTTCCCCATCATCTGCCCTGCCTGATAGTAAGTCGCGCATCTGGACAGGAGGAGCATTTGATGGGTCAGCGGGCCCCGAATCTGACAGAGGCCTGAATGGAGGAATCTGTGGAAAGCTGCCTTCTGCCAAAAGGGAGTTGTTTAGACACCAGGGCTGGACATTTTGTTTCACACCAGAAACACTTTCCTTGAGGAAAGCAGCATAATAAAAGTAATATGTGTTGACTGAGTGAATAAAATCACAGCTAACACCAGGGCCTGCATTCTCGTGCCCTCTGCTCGTCTCTGTGTCCGACCGTTTCCTCTCCAGTTCACAGCTGCACACACAGCATCACCCCACAGAGTAGCAGCCAGCGTCTTTCACAATCTGCCCCGACCATGATATCCTTCTTGATCTCTCCTAATTCCTTTCCCTCCTTTAATTCACATTACAGATTGAGGGCAAAAGGAGAAGGGGGTGACAGAGGATGAGATGGCTGGATGGCATCACTGACTCGATGGACGTGAGTCTGAGTAAACTCCAGGAGACAGTGAAGGATGGAAGCCTGGTGTGCTGCAGTCCACGAGGTCGCAAAGAGTCAGACACGACTGAGCGACTGAACAACAATCCATGCGAACAGCCCAGGCCCAGTAATCTTTCCTCCCAGAACCACGCCGTCTCCGTTTTCTCATGTGACCTTCCCTGTGCCTTGGAAACGTCTCAGCTTCCTCTGGCCATGTGAGATAGGTCTCCATTTTCCTAACACAAAACCCTTCTTCTGGGTTCTTACCCTGATCTGTTTCTATCCCCTTGGTAGCACACACCTCAAATTCAGTGTTTTCTGAGCTGGGCTGTTACAGTGCAGAGTTATGAGTTCCTGTGGGCAGGAGCCATGCTGGGCTTTCAGTTCTGGGGTGGGGGGTGGGGTTTCACTGCTTTGCTCATAACATGCTCAATAAAGATGTGAAAAATTAGTCTACGGATATCAAAAATCTGGATATCTGCAAAGTGATTTGCTGACCAAATACCAACAAACTCAGGATTAGAATAAAAAGGGAAAATGAAAGTGGTTAAGGAAAAAATAATAATAATTTTGTAAAACCCTTTTTCCTGGAAGGTGCCTCAGCCCTCCCCACTGGCTCCTTCTTATGGAATGATGCTGGAAACTGTGACCTGATAGCCAAAACCCAAAAAGGCACATGAAATTCAAGCATGTGTTATTTTCATGTTTTTGAGTACATGGTCCAAGAGGTCAGAAGTCAATGAAGGGAACGTGGGCACTGTTAGAGCCAAAAGCACGCCCAGTCTCATCACATATCCAGCCTGGGTAGGGGTGGCAGGCCCCTCCGGTACACAGGAGGGTAAAGGCAAGTGGTCCTAGAATCCAGGCTGCTCTCACTAAGGACAGGAAAGTCATGTTTGAGGAACTCCTGATCAAGGTGAGAATGAAGCCATCTGGCTGAAACCCTCTAGTCATAAGAAGCCTGGCAAGTTAAGATACCTCATAGGTTAAAGGAGATGTAATCCCAGAGTTGTGTTAAGGGGACACTTAGTTACAATTGCATGCGAATTTACACCTGATGTGAAGAACTGACTCACTGGAAAAGACCCTGATGCTGGGAAAGATTGAAGGCGGGAGGAGAAGGGGATGACAGAGGGTGAGATGGTCGGATGGCATCACCGACTCGATGGACAGGAGTTTGAGCAAGCTCCGGAGTTGGTGATGGACAGGGAAGCCTGTTGTGTTGCGGTCTATGGGGTTGTAAAGAGTCGGACACAACTGAGCAACTGAACTGAACTTAGTTACAGCTGAGTTTAAAAACTAAGTAGAGACATTTTTAAAAGCATCACGACCAGTGTGTTAGTCGCTCAGTCATGTCTGACTCTGCGACCTCATGGACTATAGCATCTCTCCACAGAATTCTCCAGGCAACAATACTGGAGTGGGTTGTCATTTCCTTCTCCAGGCATCAAGACCAAAGAGCTAGTAACTTTTGTGTTAAAAAAGCATCTGAGAATGTGGAACTTTAATAACCTATAAAGAGTAGGAAAACTTTGGCCATTTAGAATAACAGGTCAGACATGTAACTCCAATGTAAAATATAATGGAACAATTGATTTCAACTTGTGGTTAAGTGAAATTTTAGGTTTATACATAGTTTTAAACCATGAGAACTAAAACCTCATCATATTTTTAAGTTTAAATTATGATGATGATAAGAGTTACTTAAATACTTGGGAAGGTTTTATAGTCAATTTAAGTACTTGAGAAGGGAAGAAAATATATCAAATCTTTAATGGTTAAAGGAGTTTAATTAACCAGGTTTATAAATAGAGCCAAATATTTAAATTTACTCATATACAGAATAGTAACATGCATAGACTAATTTGAAGAGGTAAAATTTGAAATATTAAAGATTTTTTTTTATTTTGTTACTTTAATAAGTCAGCTATTAAAATTTAAATGCAAACTAACTCTTTAAATAATCCTTCCTAAGACAAAAAAAAAACTATGCTGAATGTTTCTGGCTTATTCAGTTTTCATTTCATTCATTCATTTATTCTTTCAAAAACATTTTTGTTTGCCTGCTTTGTACCAAGCGCTGTGTCAGATTTTGGGAGCTCTGTGGTGTATTAAAAAATGGTTCCTGCTTCTGGAGCTTACAGTTTAATTGGGAGGGAGACAATAAACCTGGAAACAAACAAATCTCCAACTGCCAATTATACTCAGACCTATAAAAGGAGCATCCAGCTGGTGGATAAGCCAGAAATATTCAGGTCCATATATTACAGGAAATAACGAAAGGGACCAAGGTGTTGACATGTAAACTCTTTACCAACCCATGGTCTATGTTTCTCACTCTCTGAATATTACTTTTATATATTCTCTTGCTAAAATGCAGAGAAATCTCACAGCTAGAGCAAAACTTTGACCACATTATTGCTGCAGCAAACTTTCTGAGATATTTGTATACTATTTGGTCTGCCAGGAAGCCCAGTTATCAAGCGGCTAATGCACAGATGACATCAAGATGGATAAGAAAAGGTTGATCTGTTACAATTATGACTTTAATATGAAGTATATTAAATAAATCAATGAGGTATTTTTAGCTTCTAGTATTTGAGAAGTCCACAGAATGGAGAAAGGGGTTATCATACTCCCAAATATGTTCCTGTTTCTTAAGAAATTTGTGATGCTAACATATAAACACAAGCATTCTATCCACTAGCTATGATAGTAATACTAGGAATCACTTACCTTTTGATACTGACTTCGTATGTCATATGAACAGGAATTTGTTTGTTATATGGTATTTGGGGCAAAATTTTTCATTTTTGTTCTGCTTAGTGAAGGAAAAAAAGTACATATTCTTGGGTCAACATCATTTTAATCTAGGAGGCCTCAGTTGAAATTGCCTTTGAAGTTTTGCTAATTACAAAGCTCAACAGGGGGTTTTCCTTATTTGGTATAACTCATATTTCTATTCATTAACCCCAGTTTTAAAAAAGATTAAAAAGTCTGACTAGAAACAACTTAAAAGTTTGACACTTAGAAGCTCCAGGAGATAGTGAAACACAGGGAGGCCAGGCATGCTGCAGTCCAGGGGCCCCAAAGAGTTGGACACGACGGAGCGACTGAACAACAACAGCGAAAAGTTTGAAGACCAGCCTCTCCCCGAGATGCCTTTCCGATGCTTCAAGTGCAAACTGCCCCCACCACCCGCCCATCCTATCTAATTATCAATCTCGTGTGTGGTTACAGGAAGGGGAGGTAAAACTTACACCTTTTGAACTTCCTAACTACACTGTGCTGCGGGAAGATGAGAAAGCAGTTTTTGTGCAACCTCTATATTGGGAAAATTTATGTCAACCTGACTTACAAGGAAACGGGGTTCTGAAGGGCCATCCTGCCAACTGCCTTTCTCGGGGCCAAGCCACCGGCCCGACGCTTTCATTCTGGTGAAAGGATCATTCCCAGGCGGCCCTGGGGAAGCTGGCCCTCCTGTAAGTGCGCCCCTTTGTTATGAATATGGAACAGATGGAGCCAAATCTATCTGCTCCATAGGAACAAAAACACTTACAACCCAGCTCTCTCTATTAAAAGACTCTACTTAGCTCCTTTATACCATCGGCGTTCTGTGCACTGCTGTGAGGTTTTGACTTTATAGAAAAAGGCACTTCATAAAAGCAACAGTTCTTACTCTTAAACCAAAGTGGCCTAAGAACTAAAGAAGATGAATACATGGTTTCACCCACAGGACTCCTTGGAGATATGCAGATATTCAGTTTAGGGGCATGCGAGTGTGTGAGTGTGTGTGTGTGTGAATTGACTGTATTCAATTCTGGTAAATGTCTGCATTAAAGCCACATGAAAACAGAGAGGAGAGCGATGAAGATGTCATGTTTCTCATTATGAGGATGGCATCTAATTGCTCTGGCATAATAAAATGCCAGGATTTAATTTCGTACGTATGTCTGTAAGGCTAGCGAGGCTTGTCTTGAACCAAAAAATATGACTAGGCACAACAGAATCACGCAAGTAAATACGGTTAGTAATGGGGACCGTATCACAAGACAAAGGCTATATGATGCGTCCTCCCCATGAAAAATAGTGATGATTACATTCAGCATCGTGCCAATTTGCTGTTACAACTGGAGAGCCGGAAACGCCGCAGGTGAAACCAGCGCATTTGGTCATCATGCCGATGGGCCCAGGCACATCCAAGGGCCATCCTTACGGAGCGCTGTTGCAGAGAGCTGGGTGAGCCTCATGGACTCCGGGTGGCGGGAGCGTGGGTGCCAACGAGAGACGCCCCTCCCTCCCCTTGATGGCAACAGGGGGAAAGGAGGGCCTGCCCTGTTTCATGGCATTTATTATCCTGATGCATTTACAGTCCGGGCCGCCTCTTCGGAGATAATTGAAAAAAAGGAAATTCTGGGGCAGGAGGCTTTGATTCTGACTAAATCAAGTCTCCGGGCAAATTTCCTCCTGCCAGCGGAAGCACAGCTTGTCTGAAGTCGTAACCTTTGTTGGAGGAGAGGAACTGGCCTTGAAGCAGATCATGAAGCAGATGCTTTATGCCAAATCAGAGTCTGGGGAGACGTAGGCTACTGCAAATAAAACTCTTCTTCTGTCTGTTCCATCATTTCAATTCCCCGCAGTGTGAAATATGAACTCGCCAACAAATGGCCAGCGTGCTGTGCCTCGCAGCGGGGGGGCGGAAAGTGCCACAGCTGTGCCAGAGCTTGGAAAACTCGAGACGCGCCTGACATGTTCATTAGGCCTCTGTTCAGCAGGGCCCGAGCCAGGCCTCTTGCTGGAACCCACCACGCTGGGCAGGAGTCGGACCGCAGACCCCGCCCGGGAGGCAGAAGACACGCTTTCCACCAGAACGCCACGCACGACCTGGCCTGATCCCTCAGATGACCCCACAAGGTTGCTCTTTACACCAAGAAATCATCTGGGTACCAATAGATTGAAAACAAACAAACAAGAATGACTGAAGATGATCACAGCTTTTTTTTCTGACTTTATTAGCAGCCTGCTCTGTGAACAGTAAAAAACTGAAAAGCTGACACATATCTCCAGCCTCAGAGCATCTCTGAGAGATGGAAACAGCCCAGTGAAGAAGGCATCAGAAAGATGATCAGAAAGATATCTTGTCTTTATCAGAAACACGAGACGGTGGAAACTGCCCAGCTCACCTGTTACAGGCATGTGGAAACACGAGTCCCCTCTGGCAGATTACACATTACAGTCGCCCAACAATAAAATGGTTGATTTGTCTAAATTAAAGTAAAATTAGAGTTAACAAGTTTCCGGGTGAGGTCCTTCGCAGCATCCTGAATGTGCATATTCACACACACCCTTATGCTGTAATCCTGGATTATAAATATCCCATATTCAGTTCCATTGTGAGATTTTTCAAAGGTTATTCACATGCTTTCTAGTGCCACATTCTTTCAAGTTTTAATCACTAGCTCCTTAAATAGAAGTCATTTGCATCTGTAAACATTTCCTTGCAGTAGTATTTAGCAGTATATTCTCTTTGTGCAGAGCTATTTTAAAAGGAAAATAAACCTTAATATGGAATAACAATCAAATATAGGCATAAAAAGATAAATCAGAGGCTTGAGAAGCCTCTCTAACCCCTTTATGCAATTTCCGGGAAAAAAAAAAAAAAAACATTTGAAATTTTCCAATCTTAAAATAGCCCAGAATCATATGGTTTATTTTGGATGACAGATTGTAGGAATACTACTCATATAATCCAAAGAATGACCTAAATTACAGGGACATTTTCAAGAAATGAAATGAGTTTGAAATAATTTATTATTTTGAAATGACGCCAAATAAGTACACACTGTTCAACCTCGAAATGATAGACCATCATCACAACTAATGGCCAAGTGCTCATTAGTTTAGCATTTCTAAATGAATGCTGTAGTCAATAAATCTGTCCCACAATGGTTACAAATGATTATTTTCAGGGATTAATAACAAGACCTATATTTTTATTTTAGGATTCTTTTGGTACCAATTATTCTAGGACATTATTTCCCCATAATGTTTTTTTTTCTCTATTTAACCTGACCAAGTACAAATTGGAAACATAAAGTCATTCTTAATTGATATGGAACTTGGTGGGAGGGAACTTCATTTCAGGATGCATAATAATATTATTATAATAGCTACCATTTATCTACTATTTCTATGTCCCAGGCACTGTGCCAGGTTTATTAAATTTAATCTTTAGAACAGTTCTGCAAGGCAGGTATTATTATCCTCATTTTAGAGAGGAGGAAACTGAGGCTTAGAGGGATAAGCCATCAGCTGCTGACATACGAAGCTAGTGTACAGTAGACTGGATATTCAAATCCAAGTCTTTCTGATGCCAAAACTATACGACCTCAGTTTACAGTACAAATCATACCTTCAAATATTCATTTCATAATTTCCCATAACTTTTTAAAAGTCCTTCCAAAAGAGTCTAGGGGTGGGTTAAAACTTGGACTGCAAGGAGGTCAAACCAGTCAATCCTAAAGGAAATCAACACTGAATATTCATTGGAAGGACTGATGCTGAGCTCCAATACTTTGGCCACCTGATGCAAAGAGCTGACTCACTGGAAAAGATCCTGATGCTGGGAAAGATTGAGGGCAGGAGGAGAAGGGGACGACAGAGGATGAGATGGCTGGATGGCATCACCGACTCGATGGACAGGAGTTTGAAAAATCCGGGAGATAGTGAAGGACAAGGAAGCCTGGCGTGCTGCAGTCCCTAGGGTCACAAAGAGTCAGACACGACTGAGCAATGGAACAATAGAGGGTTGAAACTTGGTGAAACCTGACCGCAGTTGCAGCGCGCTTCAGTAAAAAAAACCAAGCGAGAGTTTTGCGGCAGAGACATGCCCCGTGTGTTGGGTATTTCCTAATCGTGCCTTTCGATATTGCATTACTGTAACTGAGGCTCTCCTAAGGACCCATATGAACCACTGTAGGAGGAAATACGAAACAAAACACAGTAAACCGACATCCCAAACGGCAACCAGGAAGCTGGCGGCGTCCTTAGTACTCACAGCCTGTGAGAGGAGTTCCTCAGTTGGCCTGGCTGTCTCTGACCCACGGCACCCCCTGAGACTTGGACGCCGGCTGCCTGCTCCCAACCCTCTGGGGCCTGGGCCTTGGCCCGGAGAAGTAGATGAACTGACACTGCGGTGGCACCAGAACCAAATGTAACACGCAAAGCAGAACCTTCCTCTCATCCAAAACCCAGCTGAGAGGGTTCCGTCTGGGGGTCTGCTGAGCCCAAACGTCTGTACACATGCAGACAGTCACTGGCCTTTCCTGATGCCAGAAAAGCAGCAGAGGCCGTAGACTCGCTAATTCCTGCCTTAAGCTCAGGAAGGATGTGGCTTCATTAACAAAGTGCACCAAGGGTGACTCAGCAAGAGGGTGACTTTTTTTTCTTTTTCACTTGCAGCGTAGATATTTGATCCAGGAATGTCCTATTCAACAACACATGTAACTTTTTTTCTTTTTTATGCACCATCTATTTTCCAAAAATTCTTCCTGGTAACGGACTACATCCAAAGGATCCCAGCCAGCCAGAGAAAGAAGGGATCCTGCTGCAGTCTGGACAAATGTACAGGAGTCCAGAGTGATCCTGGCAGAACCCACGTCAGATCATGTAACTGCTCCGCTCAAAACCCTGCAACGGCTCCTGGATCCTTAGCACAGTCCACCGTGACCCTGAGCTCTAACCCATCTGTGTCTAGAGCGTGCGTGCACACGCGCGCACACACACACGCCCTGTCCCAATGGTCTGGACATAGACAGGCAACCCTTCCCTGGCCCTTCGTGTTTGTCTGTTCCCTCTGCCCAGAAAGCCCTTTTGCCGGACAGATACATGGCTTCCTGCCTGACAAGCAGCAACTTTCCTAATATTATTAGGAACATGGTTCCTAATACTATTTAATAGCATTAACCACTAGAAAGGCCTTTCCTGAACATTCATTTTCTATTCATCACCTCTATATAATTATAGAGATACATAATTATATAATATAAAATTATATTGATCATTGAATAAAGATAGATTACCCTATATATTTTTTAATGTATTATATTTATATTATATATAATGTATTTATATATTATATATATATTATCTATTAAATATATATAAAACAGTGATTTTCCCTACCTTCATATTGTCTGTCCTTCTTACTTTTTATATTTTCATCCTAACACTTACCAACTACATGACATACTGCATATATATTTGCTTGTTTATTCCTCTCCCCACCCCCTGGCACCCTACTTTATAGTGTAGGCTCCATTAAAGCAGGACTTTTACCCATTTATTTTTTCCTCTACTGTATTCACAGAGTCTAAAATGTATCTGGTCAGCAGTGAGCACTCAGTAAATATGTGTTGAACGAAGGAAGGAAAAAAATGATAAATGAGTGAAAGACAAAGTCCCCCCAGGAAATGCTTGTTTGCTCACAGACCTACTATAAAGGCCCACAAAATCACAAGCGCAGAGTAGAAAAGGTAAAATAGAAAAGCCAGTAAGTGAGCAAGCGTGTGTGTTTCCTGCAATGTAAGTAGGTCCTTAAGCCTGCTATAAATGTGAATAAGTGGCTTATTTTTCAAGGTAGAGTGAGTTTTTTTCCCCACTTTCAATTAAAATACACTAAAATATATTTGTATAAGGCAAAATGACTTTAAAGTACCTTTGAAAAAGTTTCTGCTAATAACCTGCTGGTTATTTGCAAGGCATTCCTGAGAAGGGTGAAGGCAGATGGTAACACAATACCAGCTGAGTACCAAGTGCAAGGTGGGCAGGTTTTCATTGGGAGCCTTTACTTGGAGGGGCACTGAGGGGGCGCGCCCTGAAAATGCATTAGGGGCCACTGGGCCGGAGGTGAATCTTATCTCCATCCTCCTCGACAGCTAAACAATGGGCCCCTTTGCCTCCTCACATTAACCTGCAGGCCGAAATCACCGAGTCACTCAACTCAAGGTCATGAACTTAGGGGCCATCTGCTTCGGTCTCCTCTCTTTACAAGTTGAAGAACCCCAGCTTCAGAGCTTCAAGAAGGCCAAAGTCCACCTTACTTTGGAGAAGGGTATTGAACAGACTGACCTGCCCCTGGGACATTGATCGAAAGCATAAAAAAAACCCGTTCACTCGAACCACCCAGGATATAATTAGGGCAAAGGAATCATCCACAAAGCTCCCCTTAAATACAAAGAACCAAATTATCGGGGACTAAATATTCAATCAATTTATAGTATAGGTCGTTCTGCTAAAATCTCATGAAATCATGTAGCTGAACTTTTCATTTGCTGACTGTATTCTTGAGAGTGCATGTAAAATCAATGTGTATAATACATTTATGTCCCCTTCAAGAAAAGAGTATAATTTTTACTATTTTAAATAAGGGCGGAAGGTTATGGCTACAGCATCTTTGCCTCTGACACAGGGGCGCTCAGAGTTATGATTTATTTTTTCTCAAATATGCGGTCAGAGACGCGGTCTCAATTAAGATATTAGTCCTGGAGGAAAATGGGAGGCACTTTACAACCCTCTGCTTTATGGTTCTGTTTCCAGAAAGCAGAGTGGTGAGAAGTGGGAGCTGTCTCTGATACTAATTTGAAAAACTAATGAAGTCATAGAACGGTTATTTCTCCTAAGTAGCCACCAGCCCTTATTCTCTGCACAGCATAAAACGGGATGAACACGTACAGCTTCCGCCAAGGTGATGGCCACACGGGCAGGCGCACCGTCCTCCGCCACCAGCTCACTGAGCAAGACGCTGATGAGCTTGGACCTCGATTCTCGGGCATCTGGGATTCCAGCCCACCCTCAAAGAAAGGTTCTTCCCATCCCCAGTAGCTATCTTTTCAAAATCTTCAACTACTTTTGCTCCTCGCAACCCATTTGATCCTGAAAAGTAAAGGTAAACTGGATTTTTAGAAATCAAATCCTGGAAAAACGGCTCGAGGGCTACTGAAAAGAACTCCAGTTCTGTCAAAGGAGTGATCACTCTCTGCAATTTATCTTTTGTAAAATCCTAATTTTCACATGCCACGCTTGTGTAAAATGATATAGACCTGTTCAGATTTTCCTCAAGGGGATAAAGTCAACATTAATTATTTCCTTCTACCCCATTTCGGTTAAACTTCCACTTAGAATAGAAAGGATAATTTTAAAAAACTACGTTGCAGGGTCTTAGATTCTTTAAATCTGCACCAATCAGCCATTCCAGAAAGCAGGAATCCTCGCTGTCAAAGCCGCGGTGCATTGTGTCTGAAAACCCTAAGCTCTCACAGAGGTAGATTTTCATTCTTCATCTGTCACTGCTTCTGTTCCCCGGGCCACTACGTTTACAATAAACAGAAGAGACACAGTCCCTGCCCGCAGGCCGTTAATTTTACAGTGTGTGTGCTAAGTCGCTTCAGTCCTGCCTGACTCTGTGCGACCCTATGAACTGGAGCCCATCAGGCTCCTTTGTCCCTGGGATTCTCCAGGCAAGAATACTGGAGTGGGTTGCCATGTCCTTCTCCAGAGTGTGATACACAATCTGAAAGTTATCACCAGGTTTCTGAAGGAAGAAGCAAGGATTTGATAGATGGGGGCTGGAGGCTCCATGTGGGATGGAGTGGTTCCATCAGCTTTGAACCAAAGCGCCCAATCAAACTTGGGCAGGAAGTCATTAAAAGCCTCCAGGGGAGCAGGTTAAGTGAGGGCCTTTTGGCCCGCCTGCCAATCTGAAGGGGGTACCAGACGCAAGGCAGTTGAAAAGCTTTCAGTTCGATTCAGTTTGGTTCAGTCTGTCAGTTGTGTCCAACTCTTTGCGACCCCACGAATGCCAGGCCTCCCTGTCCTTCACCAACTCCCAGAGTTTACTCAAACCCATGCCCATTGAGTCGGTGATGCCATCCAACCATCTCATCCCCTATCGTCCCCTTCTCCTCCCGCCTTCAATGTTTCCCAGCATCAGGGTCTTTTCAAATGTCGGTTCTTCACATCAGATGGCCAAAGTAAAGTATTGGAGTTTCAGCTTTAGCATCAGTCCTTCCAGTGAATATTCAGGACTTAGTTCCTTTAGAATGGACTGGTTGGATCTCCTCGAAGTCGAAGGGACTCTCAAGAGTCTTCTCCACCACCACAGTTCAAAAGCAGCAATTCTTCAGCACTCAGCTTTCTTCACAGTCCAACTCTCACATCCATACATGACCACTGGAAAAACCATAGCTTTGATGAGACAGACCTTTGTTGGTAAAGTAATGTCTCTGCTTTTTAATATGCTATCTAGGTTGGTCATAATTTTCCTTCCAAGGAGCAAGCATCTTTTAATTTCATGGCTGCAATCACCACTTTCAGTGATTTTGGAGCCCCCCAAAATAAAGTCTGCCACTGTTTCCACTGTTTCCCCATCTATTTGCCATGAAGTGATGGGACCAGATGCCATGATCTTCGTTTTTTGAGAAGCTTCACTGAATGCCTATTCCAAGGCCACCCAGGGCTGAAGCGTGCAGGTGGGGACCACGCCTCACCTTTCCAAGGCCACCCAGGGCTGAAGCGTGCAGGTGGGGACCACGCCTCACCTTAGTTTTGGGATCACTGCTGTAGGGAGTCCCTATAGGGCTCCATCCCAGAACAGCTTCCAAAGACTCTCTTGGCCCAGCGAGCAGAGCCTCGTGATTCAAAGCTCCAGGGACACTTTGCACGTGGTTTTGTGGGGAGCAGAAGGACTCATGAGTGGGAGGCGAGGACACCACCTGGAGGGGCCACGTGGTCAAGCAGGAGGGAAGACTATCAGGTGAAAAGACCTCCAGAGACACAGGTAAAGAGCCTATTACCTTGGACGGGAGCGTGTGAAGCTGGCTAGTTCTCCCTTGCAAAATTAGGATTATTGGTGTTCAGGACCAACTCTGAAGGCGTGTTAGTGAGAGTGCCTCCCCGCTCCCTCTAGCCCTCTGCCCAGTCCTTCATGACGTTTCACTTCATCTTTTCATCAGGGGGCATGAGATGGTTTGAGAAGGGGTTTACAAGCAGAGCTGCTTGCGTAAGGTAGCTCGTCCTCAGAGACAACCGTGACCTGGCCCATCAAAGTGGGATGAGGCTCAGTTGAAACAACGCAGGGCAGAAGCAACGCAGACTGCAGGCCAGGCATGTCTCAGGAAAGGCAGCCCGCACAGCGGACGCACAGTGAGCACTCCTCAAGCAGGTCCGCTTGCCCGATCTCGTCACGGCGCCGCTTTTGTGCTTTGGAGGTACGTGTGAAATAAGACTCCAGAAAAGCGGCAAAAGTTAATTGTAAAACTTAAAGCAGCTCTCATAGGAATAGCCAGAGGAATTTAAGGGGCAGAATTCACTTCGACACATGAATCCTTGAAGGAAGAAACAGCTAGCCCATAGTCGCTCATCTCCAAGAGAGGACGAGATGCAAGCATGCAGATTCAACTGCAGAGCAAGTCTGCAGAGAGGGCTGGACGATAAACGTTGTTGTGTATTTCACACTGTTCACGGCTAGGAGGAGTATCCACGCGTGTATTTAGTCGCTCAGTCGTGTCCCACTCTTTGCGGCCCCATGGACTGTAGCCCACCAGGCTCCTCTCTCCATGGGATTCTCCAGGCAAGAATACTGGAGTGGGTTGCGTTGCCCTCCTCCAGGGCATCTTCCTGACCCAGGAATCGAACAGAGGTCTCCCACATTGCAGGCAGATTCTTTACCATCTGAGTCACCAGGGAAGCCCAGGAGAAGTATATACTTAGTATATTTTAAAGTTGAATGGGATTTTATAAATAATCTAGCTTTTTCCCATGCAAGCCAGGTCCCTCAAGATGCTCCAATGAAAAAGAATTCTTAAATCCAGTAAGTTTGGTGAGCAATATATATTGTATCACCCTTCTTGGAGAGATACAATTCATGGAATAACATTTAAGGCCCCAAGAAGTCTTGCAGGAAAGAAAAAATAATTTTATTTAACTCAGAATTTCCAACACTTAAAGCTTGGTTGTCAGAAATTGTCACATCTTAATCATTTTCCTGTTCCTTGCAATCTAGCCCAACCCCCTTATTTTACATTTGAAGACACAGACTCAGTTATCTGACTCAGTCTGACTAGAGTTGGACAGTTGCAGACATGGGACTTCATTGATTCCACTGCATTTCTTGTATTCTGTTGATGTCAGTGGAATAAAGCTGAAAGTCAATAGGGTATTTTCCTTTTTTTTTTTTTTTTGGTGTAGTCTTTGCTTCCTCATATTATCTCCATTAAGAGAAAGAAAAGCAATTAAATGTGAGAGAAATCCTAACTGAAAAATATGAGTCACATTTTTTAATTTGCTGGGAACACAGTAAAGCCTGCAAAAGTACTAGACAAAGATAAAATATCAGTGTACAACCAACTAGACGTACAAATGCGAAATTGATGCTCTGCCGCTATTGCACTTGAAGGGTTTACTGCGTAGGTTTCCTCTCCTTTGGAACAATTCCACATGTTCCACACGACTGTTCGCAGTGAAATACACCCTTGTTTTGGCCAGTGGTGGTCTCCATCTCCTCGGCGTCACTCCTGTCTTCCTCAGGCTAAAAACCAAAGCACAACAACAAACGCTTGAAGAACTCCTCTTTCCTTATTCTGTGCAGTCTTGGTGGGGTTCCAGGCTAAGTGCTTTTTATTCTTTCCAAAGGAAAAGCATAAAGGCAGGGGACACGTGTATACCTATGGCTGATTCATGTTGATGTTTGGCAGAAACCAACACTGTTCTGTAAAGCAATTATCCTTCAATTAAAAAAAAAATAAATTCATTAAAAAAAGCATATATGCCAATCAAATTCCTTTTTCCCAGAAATTGTGCATCCTGAGTCAAGTGATTCAAGGAATGGAAAAATGTTAGAGTTGAGAAAATCTAATGGTTGGATCTTGATAAGATATATCTAATTATGTACTTGTTTCCAAGTTCTAGATACCCAGCATTGCGTTGGTTTCTGTCCATCCTGAGGTCTTCAGTTGAAATAATCTCTTTAGTAGAAAAAGCAGAGAAGGCAATGGCACTCCACTCCAGTACTCTTGCCTGGAAAATCCCATGGGCGGAGGAGCCTGCTGGGCTGCAGTCCATGGGGTCACTGAGGGTTGGACACAACTTAGCTACTTCACTTTCACTTTTTCCTTTCATGCATTGGAGAAGGAAATGGCAACCCACTCCAGTGTTCTTGCCTGGAGGATCCCAGGGACGGGGGAGCCTGGTGGGCTGCCGTCTATGGGGTCGCACAGAGTCGGACACGACTGAAGCAACTTAGCAGCAGCAGTAGAGAAAGAGTTGTTTTTTTTAAAGTTAGGTAGAATTGATAAAAATTCTTTACAAGTGGAAAACCTTAATGAATTACTCATCTATGGGGTACATTGCAAATGGATGAAGGGCATTATCAAATATCTGCAATTATTATAAGAATCATGCAGTGAAGATGAATTATTCCAGAAAGAAAGTGGACATAATAATGAAATGTGATGGGTAAAAATATGGCTGCTCGTATACTAAGATTAGATTAGGCACTTTGCTTATCTATAAACAAGGCCTGCCAGAATTTAAAAAACTGTGGGTCAGGTGACATAAACCTTGGACTCCTTACTGATCTGCTTCTGATGGTGGAACGGATTATGCTCTCTTGTGACTTCACTGTGCAGTTTTATCAAGGAGCTGACAAGCCATGCTTTTCAGAGATTCCTTGGGCTGAAGTGGAACGCACAGTAAAATACAGATTTCCTCAAATAAATTGCCAAAACCATTAATCTTTTTCTAAGGACCCATAATAACAGTTTGTTCTCAGTAGCAGGTGGGGGAGGGAGGGAGAATGTCTTCCAGAAAGCACTTTGGCAGTCAATCTGGTTGATAATAAAACTTGATGAAACATCTGTGATTAATATTAATCCTAATTCTTCCTTTAATGGATAATTGTGAAAAAGATAATTTATCCCATTTCATTTAGACCACAGCTGAGTTTTTCAATTTAGGAAAAGAACATTTCTCCATATTTCTCAGGTATGAGACTCTATGGAGGTAAAAAAAAAAAAAACACAGGTGCATAAAACCTGCTAATGGTAAAGCAATTTTCTAGTTAGCCCTGGAAAATATTTTGAACGAATTCAACTGACCACTGCAGACTTGGACAGGACCCAAAGAATGGTTCTCTAAGTGACAGACTGGTATTTCTGCCTCTTCACCCCTGTAGAACAGTCTAAATGAACCCCAGTCAATGATTTAATACATTTTCGTCATATTTGATTTTGCAAAGAGTGTGAGAAAAATGCCCTTGTGAGTAAATGAGAGTCAGCTATTTCTGATCACCAGTGTATTTCAAACTAGTAGATGAGAGGAACTATTTTTGACACATGTAAATGTATAATTTAAAGTACCCATAAAAACTTGTCATGGTAGCTACCATTAATTTTGACAGAAACTCAGAAAGTAACTAATTGCCTTTCAAATATCAATATTAAGAATACCATTTATTAAACCAGCCCTTTAACTCATTCGTCTATAGCAAATTTGAGGGCAAGGCTTTGAATCCTCCTGCCCAAATTAACACACCTAAGAAGCGATGGACTCAAGACACAGATGTCCTCATTTTCATCTGCTTTTCTACACTTAATAATATGTTTTAAAGGAACCTATTAAATAATGGTCTCATTTTCTAAGAATCAGAATATATTATACGGTTAAAAAATGATGGCTGGGACTTCCCTGGCAGTCCAGAGGTTAAGACTCTGCACTTCCAATGCAGTGGACACAGTTCCACCCCTGGTTGGGGAATTAAGACCCCCACAGGCTGCACACTGCAGCCAGAAAGTTAAAAAAAAATTTGCTAACTCAGTATACACGTAGTAAATAGTGATTAAACATCCAGCACTGTTGACCTTTCATCAAAACCAAATCACGACTCCATTTAGATTTCATCAGACTCTAACTGAACGTCAGGGAGAAGAAAACATAAACTGACAAGCAGGAAAGGTCGCAGACAATAGGCACCCACCTCTTCACTGTACCTTCCAAAAACCTCACGTTATATCAATAGAAAATTACAAAACTGCTCACTATTCTTTCGTTCCTCCCCAGGCACACACTTTTCTTCTAAACTGTTGGTCCAAAATGAATATTTCTTATTACTGGATATCATGCCTGTTTCCTATTTTTATATGACTTTATGATTGTTATCCTCACTTTACAAAGCTTACCACGTTGCAAAAGGAACACATTTTATAACAAAAATTTTTATAATTGTGTAAGAAATACAAAAACACCCCAAAGGGTTACCCGGTTTTTGTTTGCATCAGCCTGGTTGAAATTGTATCTTGTTTGTGGATGAAGCAAATGAGACAGTTTGCTTTGTAAGACAGAAGGAGAAATTTGTTATGACCCCAGTGAGTGAGCTTTACTCCCAGAATCTTAGTTTATCTTAGTCTTGATCTTAGACCAGGACTAGCGTGGTCTCTCTCTGAGTTCCCTGGTTTAAATAAACATTCATATAACAAAGACAGCCTTTTCTCAACCCTGATGCGGCTGCTTCCTTCACTCAAATCCTCCAATACCCCTTCTTCTATGTCTCGAATTCAGACCGACCTGCTCTCACTTTAAGCCTGTGTTCCCTAAGTGTGACACAAATATCACCTTCAGGGGAAATTTCTGGAACACGTATTGCAAATGAAACCTCATAAACTTGAATGAGTCAGACTTTCTGGACGTGGGTTCCAAGAGTCTGCATTTGTACCCCTCACACAGGTGGGTGACTCAGCTTAGGACAGTATCCTAAGCCGTGAGACCTGAATTCCACCTTGTCAAACTGCACGTCACATCCTTACTGTCTTTCCTGTTCACGAAGTCTTCTCTCTCTCTCTCTTTTTATGGACAGTGTCAATCTCGCGATTTTTTTTTTGCTATCATTTTCATGGATACACTTATCTCCTGTTGGACTGTGAGCTCCTGGAAGACAGAGATCCCGAGCACTGTCTGCTGTTACTCCATGGTGCCCCCGCATCTGCCTGATGGGGAAGCACAGCTCGGTGAGTACTGAAGGGCGGACTAACAGGAAAAAAACACAGAACACTGAGATATACCCTTCTGTAGCCCCTGGAGATGTTCTGCAAGTTTAATGACGTACAAGGACTGACGGCTCAAGTCAAAGTTTGACAAATGGATTTGTATAGCATTTTTAATATAAATATTTTAGGAAAGAGCTACAATGAATCTTCTAAAGTGGACTTCACTAATAAACTAACACATCACGTCAAAAGGCCAGAAATTCAGCTATTTGATAAAATTAGTAATCCAGAAAATGTTACTGGTTTAGTGATTTCACTTAACAAAAACATCATGAAAGCTTATGCAGGGTTTCCCCGGTGGCTCAGTGGGTAAAGAATCTGCCTGCTGATAAAAGGAGACACTGGTTTGGAGGGGCCCCCATGTTATGGGGCAATGAAGCCCGTGCACCACAACTATTAACCTGTGTTTAGAGCCCATAAGCGGCAACTACTGAGCCCACGCCAGAGCTACCGGAACCCACGCGTCCCGGAGCCCCTGCTCGGCAACGAGAGAAGCCACTGCAAAGGGTAGCCGTTCGCTGCAACTGGAGAGCAGCTCCCGCGCTCAGCAACTAGAGTGGGTTTTAAAAAAAAAAAAATTTTTTTTAATTTTTAAATTTAAAATTTTTAAACTGAAAAAAAAATTTTTTTAAAGCCAATGTAAAGAAAAAAAAAACCTAAAGCCCTGCAGCTATAGCAAACAAGCTGAAGACCACACAGAAACAACAGAGATGAGAATAGTTTTTTCATAAGCACTGCTACTGTTTATGGAATAAGCTTCGAAACGTTACTTGCCATTCACGGAAAAGAGCTATGAGCATGAACGTTGGAGTCGGACGCTCAACGCGGCCATCACTGCACCGGGATGGTGCGATTCTGGTCAAGTTATGTGACCTGTGGGTCTTTGGTTTCCTCATCTGTAAAATGAGGGTAACGCCGGCGCCTAACACATAGCGGAGATAAGATATGGATGAGACAACACATGTACACGTGTGGGATGGATGAGTGAGCACTGCCTGCTGGCTGATACCAGATAACCAGCCTGCATGCTTTATTATTTCAGTGTGGTTATGTGATAAGGCCCGGGATTTTCCAGACAAGAGTGCTGGAGTGGGTTGCCATTGCCTTCTCCGATATGATAAGGCCCAAGTGAGTTTTCCCTTCAGAAGCAGGGGAAACGCACAGATTCGGAAAAGAAACATTGCCTGCTAGGTAAGTTCCAAATTCTTCAGACCAGACATAATGGCCCTCCATAATGTGGCTCAACCTATCCAGTTTTATTTTCCAAATATCTTCCATCCCAGTCAGCCCCATCTTGTCACTGATCCCAGAGTCTCTGCTGTCCTGATTTCCTTATCAGGAGCTGGAGTCAGGTCAGAGGAAATCCCACGGGCTGCGAGAAGCTTGTTCTCCAGAGATCTGCGGACTGCCCCTCCTCCCCACTGGCTCTGAGGACCACCGCTGAGAATCAGAGCCTGGGCACCTTCTGTGTAAAGTCTGGGGGCAGCCCACGCCTGCGGCAATTCCCGAACCTCCTGCTAAAGACTGCAAGTGCTGCAAGTCCTCCCGTAGAATCTCTACTCCTTTTTCTTGAATTTGCAAAAATGTGTGATAACCAAGTCTGCGAAAGGCTCTGCTGCTGCTGTGTCGCTTCAGTCGTGTCTGACTCTGCGAGACCCCATAGATGGCAGCCCACCAGGCTCCCCCGTCCCTGGGATTCTCCAGGCAAGAACACTGGAGTGGGTTGCCATTTCCTTCTCCAATGCATGAAAGTGAAAAGTGAAAGTGAAGTCGCTCAGTCGTGTCCGACTCTAGTGACCCCATGGACTGCAGCCCACCAGGCTCCTCCGTCCATGGGATTTTCCAGGCAAGAGTACTGGGGTGGGGTACTCCAAGCATTTTAAATAACAACGATAGCAACAGCAGACATAACTCACAAAATGCAAACAGTCACTGCAGCCTCTGTGCAGCTTAAGGACACAGGAAGGCAACAGGCGGTCCCCGCTGACCTGCTGACAAGCTGCCCTGTTGAGGCAGTGGCTCATGGCGCTCTGTATCATATCCAGCAGCACCGACACTGCTATTGAATCTGTTAATCAAATTTCATTCTCTGAAAAAATGATTCAGGGTACCAAAGAGATGCAGAACTTTCAACAGTCTTGCGAATCATTCAGTGTCTTCATTCCAATGGAAGAAGGGAGAATGAGTGACATTTTATTATGTCGTCACTTTCAGTAACGCCCTACCTTGTTTTACAAACCCGTAAACCTCCTAGTATGTGACTCAGGGATCACATCCCTCACTGTGCGTGACATTAGCCATTTTTAGAGCTGAGTCTGCCTTGAGTTCCAGGGTGCAGATGGCACGTACATGATGACTTGCCAAGGGTGCTTCAAACCTGCCTCTTTTTCGCTTCTTTGGAAGCATTTCTCAAGACGTAAGTGAGTAACGAGCTCAGACGTTGGAGTCAAACTGCATGGGTTTGAATCCTGACTTCACTGCTGACTACATGACCTCAGGCAAGTTACTTAATCACTCTCAGCCTCCATCTCCTCATCTGTCAAAGGGGGTTAATAATAGTACCCACTTCATAGACGAGAATTCAGTGAGTTAAGACATGTATAGTGTTTGATACAGTGCCTGGCATATACATAGCAAACTTGCAATAAATGCTAAGTCACTATCACCATGATTATCCCAAGAGTTAGGGGAGCAGTTATCAGTCAACGTCCAAGTGAGTCTTTAGCAAAAGGCTGCTTTTTTATGTCCCTACCCGCCCCCCATGCAGGTGGGTCACTAAAGTTGGATAGTATCTCAGCCCTGAGACCTGAATTCCATCTGGCCTGTCAAATCAGCACTTCACATGTATCTTCCTCTTGACACAATCTTCTCTTTTTTTAATGAAAAAAAAAAAAAAAAGTCTCTAAACTTTATTTAGATCATTACAATATTCATTAGGTGGTCTCAAAATTGACTGAACTCAACTACTCCCAGTGTATATAGCAAGACCTTTAAGCAATCTATTTAAAGTTGAAAAAAAAAAAAAATCACCTAGTGATACACTCCTTGTTTAGATTTGTTCCTTACATATAAGTCTAAGTAGATGAGCCGTGTCTGACTCTTGTGACCCCATGGACTGTAGCCCGCCAGACTCCTCTGTTCATGGGATTCTCCAGGCAAGAACACTGGAGTGGGTTGCCATTTCCTTCTCCAGGGGGTCTTCTCAACCTGAAGGTCGAACCCGGGTCTCCTGTATTGCAGGCTGATTCTTTACCAACGGAGCTACAAGGGAAGCCCTTAAATAAGGCCTACTATAAAGCAAGACAGTCTGAATTGAAGATTGAGGACTCAGTGAAACAGATCAGCAAGGCATACAGGGAAACATCATCAACTCGGATCTTAGAGCCTGTGATCATGTATTTAGGGAGAAAACTGACTGAAAAAAAAAATGTGTTAAAAAGTGTGGGAAAAAAAAGAGTTTCCCTTAGAAAGCAGATATTGCAGATACTGTAATCTGGACAGATTTAAACTAAAAACATTATATATATTCTTTCTTTTTTTTTTTTTTTTTTTTTTTTTTTTATATATATTCTTTCTTAATGACTCAGAAATACTGTTTTTAAAGATCTGGGTGTAAAAGGGAGTGCTAACTATAAACTAAAACTTACCTAACCTTAATGAAGATAAAAACTAGTTGGAAATATCACACGTCTCTGAAAATAGTATAATGAAAAGATACTGAAATTCCAATTCCTAACAATAATAGACTGGCTGGCTATTCTCCAATTCATGACATTTTACTTTTGGGGCTCCAAATGAATTAATATTTTGTAAAGCTTTACATTTTAAAACTAAAACTGGATACAGCCCATATACTAAAGTTCTGTTCCTAAGGCGGACTTTCTACCACCTGCCTAAAAATATCTGATGGAAAAGAAGCCTGTTGCCAAAGTCCACATATCTCCCCCATTAAACAGAGGTAAGCCATATCCTCAGAAACCATATTTCAAGCCCACAGGATACTCATGAACTAAAATAATGAATGATAATGCCTCGTTCTCTGCATTAATATTAAAGAAAAGAGAAAATAGAAAACTTTATAGCCACCATCAGCTCTCTGGACCATAAATCTCAAGTTTTGAGAATTGCTTCCCAAAAGTGTAGAGAGCAGGGGATGAGTTGTGAGAGAGCTTTGGAGCCTAGAGATATTTTTCAGCAAGCCAGCAAAGCACTGACACAAATTCCTACATATCTCTGGCTGTGAAAAGTCTCATTTGTGGTGATTTATATTTCCTCATAAAGAACTCTGTAGATAATATAAGCCTGCTGTGAGGCTGTCTGACAACTTTCAAACCAAGAGTTACACGACCATTCTGTTAAAATAGAGCACGAACAGATGAGTGGGAAAATCTGTAGAAATAGTATTTCTTCTGAACGGAAGGCCAGAATGCTGTTCTTCCAGCACGCCCCATGTTGAGTCACCTTTCACTCTGTGTGCATGCCTCATGGAGAATATTTTGGTAGTCTATAGGAGGAAATGCTTTTTTTTTTCCTGAAGATTGACTATGCGTTTGGTGTGTGCATGCTTGTGTAATTTACAACAAATGACACTTAGACACCAGCACACTGGAGTTCAGCTGCCTTAATAAGTTACTAAGGGAAACACAGAGAATAGCATGCTGACAACCCAAAGTCAATGGGGTATAAACACTGTTATTCCAAGTGTCACTGGCGCGTTATTTCCATTTCTCCCGGCGTCTGCTCTGTGTAACACTGCACATACACACGATACAGCAGCTCATTAAACTGTTTTCAGTTAACTCAGAAACCAAATTAGTACATTACATGTTTATAAGGCCGAGAATTAGCGCTTCCCTGTGAAATTACACAATTAATCAGGTGCGTTATTTCTCGGAGAGGCGGCCACTTCTGACATTTAGGGATTAGAAAGAATAATCCTTTCATCCATTTCCACATCAGCATTTAGTCTCAGTGGGGTAAAAGGAAGCAAAAGGTGACATAATTCCTGCCTCCCCTTTAGGAGGTTAAAACGCGACATGTCCCACCCTCCCCCCCCGCCCACCCCGCTCCATCTCGTAATGTAGCATTTCAAGTTCTCAAAAGAAGCACAAATTATTTTGTTTTTGAGCTTCTTATCTGAATGACGCAGTCTTTGAAAAATTCAAGCAATGAGAAGAATTCTTATGAGTCTCCTGCTTCTTATGGCTGATTCCGTGAATTGCCACCAAGCCCCAATTATTCAAGAGCTTTTAAGGCTCCCTCTGCGAACTTTAAAAACGGTCCCAAAGTCAAAATCTATTAAGCAGTGATGTCTGCCCCAGTTTCCTTTTTCACTAACCCAGCACCAATTTCTCTGATTCTCTTTAACAGGATCTCATCCTTCAGTCATTTAATAGGGCATACGTTTCTTTTTAAAATTCTCCCCACTTAGTCAAGTGACACTGCCAAGAATTTTAAAAATAATAAAGTGCTGTTAAATATCCTTTGTTGCTATTAATTGCCTCCTGCACCCTGGGTTTCACTCAGACCAGGTGAAACAAGCCAGGGGAAGGCTCTACGCTCCAGCCATCCGTGAGCGGACACCCAGCATTCTTGCTTGTTCAGAAGGTTAACCTGGCAACAAACAACATTTTCATAAGAGAAACTTATAATTAAATCAGAGGAATATCCGGAAGTCCCTAAATATCCTGTTTTAGGTTCTTTATTTAACCTTCATTTAAGAGCCCTTGAAAGCCATTCAAGCTTTCCTAAAAGATGGCTAGGGACAACTTTAAACAGACACAATTCTCTAAAGTCATTCCTTAAATAAAAAGGTGCATTTTTGCAGGTTCACTGAAGACCTCTGGAAGTGTAAAAGGGAATATAATGACTATCTTCAGACAGAAGTCTGATATAATCCCAGACAAACTTCTAGTGTCTAAGTGGGGGGAAATGGTTTCATTTGTACATTAAAAATTTTTTAAAACCTAAGAAAAATCCCTAAATTCTAGCAACTAAGATATACTCTGTATCTATATCTGAGCAATTATTATTTGATGTCTGTGCCATATTCATTATCTTCCACTTTAGAAAATCTTAAAATTTGTCAATTTCCTAACACTACCCTTAACCTCCTTCCCTGTTAAAATAAATATGCCTCATGAATGCCATTATCCGAGCTACAAAATTAAAAAAAATTCAGGAGATGAATTAGTATTTGCCCATAGTCCTGGAAATTTCTGTCATAAGCCCCTTGAATCTCAGCTGAAGTATGTGCTAGAACCTTTAATGCTAAAATAAGACCGGTAATCAAAAACATTTTTCAATAATAAAAGCAGAAGTGCACACAGACACACACCGACACTGAAGCAAGTGCTGAGCTGCTCACTTTAAGAAAGGACACTGTCCTTACAGGTCACCCCCCATCCAAGAGCAAAAGACTACAAAAGACGGGAAAAGATTACTTCCTGCTTTGATCAATGTGCCATTCTGACACTCTTCTGTTTCAATAAGAACAACTCGAAAGAAAGGCAGATTCATGCGAACTGTCAAGACCAAAATAATTCTTAATGTAGATTACTAAAGTAAGCTGCTGGAAAACCAGACCTCTAAAGAGGGATGAAGACTTCCTTAGGCATATGTAATCCTGGCGTAGTATTCCTTCACAGTCTACTGCATGGACTTAAAATGTGAATTTTTACAAGGTGTTTGTGAGGTTTTCTCTTATTAAACTAAAATGTCAAACAGGGTTCTTCAGCTTGCTGTAACTTTTCAAAGGGTGCAAAATCTGTTGAACATTGATTAAAGTCATCCTTTTGGTAGTCAACTGGTCTTTAAAAAATTTGTTTTAATCGAACCTTGGAAGTAAGATTGACTCTGATAAAAACTATTATTATATACCCATTTTACAGATGAGGAAAGTGAGGCTTGGTGAGGTTAAGTTACCCAAAGTTACACAGCAATTAAGAATATAGAAGAGGGATTGGAGCCCAAGGGTACATTCACTAGAGTCTATGCTATTTCTTTTTTTTTAAGCCATGATCCACCCTCTCCTTTGATGTATTATATACCCCCTCCTTTGGTATAATCCCCAGCATATGAACAGAACAACTTACTAGGAAAGTAGGGAACTGCTGCAGTGGGTATAGCAAAACCTAATGCTTCTAATTTATCTCCTTTTCTCAAACAATAGCATCTAAGAGAAAATTTAATTGCTTTTTTGTTCTATTTGGTTTACTGCTGCAGTATTTATTCATTAAACAATAATCAACACTTTTATGTGCTGCTTTCTACTATTTTTGACTTAAAATATACAGGTTTAAATCAATATTATGGTTCAACAGATTTTCCACATTATGGTGAGCTTGCCTGATTTTAGAAACACTTGTGGAAGAAATGGCACTCTGAGTTCCAAACAGCTCACCTGTAAATAAGCTTTTGGAACATTTCCAGTTGGCAAGTGAAGCACTTTCTCTATGTTAGTATTCTCTGGATTGACTGAATATTGCTACACCTCGTAAAGGACAGTCTGTAACTATCTTGTACAATCAAATGATTTCTGAAACTTATCTTGATCATCTCAATAAGATATCTCTTCAGAATTTAGGTTTCTTTTTTTTTTTGTCAGTTTAAAAAAACTGTATAGTACATATTAAAATTACTTCACAGCTTAAGACTATAAACTTTTAATTAAAGAACATAAAGCAGAGAACTAGCAGCTAACCACATGCATTCAAGTATGGATTTAAGAATGATGCTCATAATAACATAAATGGCCCTCATGATTTTCTAATTAAATATATAGAGAAGGCAATGGCACCCCACTCCAGTACTCTTGCTGGAAAATCCCATGGATGGAGGAGCCTGGAGGGCTGCAGTCCATGGGGTCGCTGAGGGTCAGACACGACTGAGTGACTTCACTTTCACACATTGGAGAAGGAAATGGCAACCCACTCCAGTGTTCTTGCCTGGAGAATCCCAAGGATGCGGGAGCCTGGTGGGCTGCCATCTATGGGGTTGCACAGAGTCGGACACGACTGACCCGACTTAGCAGTATATATATATGTATACCAAAAAGACCTGAGCAGACAGCTTCAGCTCCATGAAAGTTCTTTTCACTGATGAGATTTTCCAGCTCCATACTTCTATCATCATATCAGTTATAAAGGAGTAAAGCTAAAGCATCATGTGTATTCAAGTTTACTTGCCAATAAGCTTAGGAAAAGTGTTGCCTAATAATGTCTCAGAAACTTCTGGTTTCCATCTGAGTGCTTTGACTATGCACTGTCTTTCCTGCACGTATCTTCTTTTGAAGGAGATCAGCTATACGTTGCTGCTGCTGTGTCGCTTCAGTCGTGTCCGACTCTGTGTAACCCAATAGACGGCAGCCCACCAGGCTCCGCCGTCCCTGGGATTCTCCAGGCAAGAACACTGGAGTGGGTTGCCATTTCCTTCTCCAATGCATGAAAGTGAAAAGTGAAAGTGAAGTTGCTCAGTCGTGTCCGACTCTACTGCAGCCCACCAGGCTCCTTTGTCCATGGGATTTTCTAGGCAAGAGTACTGGAGTAGGGTGCCATTGCCTTCTCTGCAGCTATACGTTAGATATGGCAAATGCTAGAATTCTGTGCCTTTTTAGTATCATTTTTTAAAAAGTGGTATCTATTTTCCTTATTGTAGGTCTCTCACTGACTTCCCTCATAGCTCAGTTGGTAAAGAATCTGCCTGTGATACAAGAGACCCGGGTTTGATTCCTGGGCTGGGAAGATCCCCTGGAGGAGGAAATGGCAACCCAGTCCAGTATTCTTGCCTGGAGAATCCCATGGACAGAGGAGCCTGGTGGGCTACAGTCCATGGGGTCACAAAAGTCAGACACGACTGAGCGACTGAACCACCAGGTCTCTCATTAAAAATCACTCACCTCCTGAATCAAGTGTGCAATCATGATTCAGTTTGGACGCTGAACATTGAGTGGATTTAAGAAGTATTTCTTTGAAAGTACAACTTTTCTGGCTTCTGAAGTTATTGTATTAAAAAGGTCAACCACTTGGAAAGATACAGTTGAAATATCATTTGGAGATGGAAGAGTATGCTTTGGAGAGCTGAAAATGTAGAAATGTGTTTAAAATGTATCTTGTACTTCCCAATTTGGGGTTCCAGTAGAATTTATAAAGGAAGATTCTCTAAACACTAGTGCTAATCATTTCTAATCCTTTAAAAATACAATATAAAGTATATTTTTCTCTTTAAGACCTTAAGCATATTAAGACCTAGGGCTTTCTCTCTTCACTTCCTTTTAGTTGTTTATTCACTTAGTTTCTTCTCAGATCAGCTACTTCTCATTAGCATGAACTTTTTTCCAGTTATGTCACTTTTCTGTGCCTCAGTTTCTTCACGGGTAAAATGGCAAATAAGAACAGGACCGCACAGTGCTGTTCTGAGACCTCTGCAGCATCTGCAACCATGCCTGGAACATGAAGTGCTGTGTGAACACCAGTGAGCCTTGTTTACTGATCACCTACTACATACCAAACAATACGACAGACGACATACAGCAGAAATGGCCACGAACAAACGGCCATAAACATGCACTGTGATAAGTGCTTGAGGGAAGATAGAGCAGCGCGAGTGGAGACACTGATACGGACATCATCTTCATACGGAGAAGTCAGAATAGCCTCTCGGACACCTCTTTTGACCCAACCTAAAGCAAGTGAGGGGCTTCCCTGTGGCTCAGAGCTTAAGAATCCGCCTGCCAGCGCGGAGACACAGGTTTGATCCCTGGGTCAGGAAGACCCCCTGGAGAAGGAAATGGCAAGCCTCTCCAGTATTCTTGCCTGGAGAATCCCATGGACAGAGGAGGCTGGTGGGCTACAGTCCATAGGTCACAAAGAGTTGGACACGACTGAGCGACTGAGCAACAGCAACAACAAAGTCAGTGAGAGCAAGGGGGGCTGCCTGGGCGGACGAGAGCCTCCAACAGGAGGGGGTAGAGGCCCACGACCCTGAGCTCGGGGCGCTGGACAGGGAAGCGGAACCGGGGACAGGGCGGCCGGAACACAGACAACAGGCAGAGCCGGCAGCAGGAGAAGTCCAGACGCCGCGGTGCGGAGAGGACTCGCCTTGGAGGACTCGTGTGCCAGGTGTGGACTTTGGGTTTTGTCTTGGTCAGACAGGAAGTCACTGGAGCGCTTTAACAGTGCAGTGATGTGGCGCGCATGCGCGCACGCACGCGTACGTGTGTGTGTGTACCGGTGCAGTGATGTGGCTGGTGTATGTGTGTGTACCGGTGCAGTGATGTGATGTGTGTATGTGTGCATGTGTAAAATAGCGCAGTGATGTGGAGGGGGTGTGTGTGTGTGTGTGTGTGTGTGTGTGTTTGTGTGTGTGTCTACCAGTGCAGTGATGTGGCTGGTGTATGTGTGTGTGACAGTGCAGTGATGTGATGTGTGTATGTGTGTGTGTGTATAATAGTGCAGTGATGTGGAGGGTGTGTGTGTGTGTGTGTGTGTGTGTGTGGTGTAAACAAACAGGAGCCTGCTGCACTAGTCAAGACCACACACCACGCGGCTCGGATCGGGTGGCTGAGGTAGATCTAGTTCAGTAATTCTAGTCTGCGGTTCCACTCCTTCTTTCCCCTAAAAATACCCCTTTCACTAGCATTCACTGAACACCTACTAAGTAAGGCTTTGCACTAGGCCATTTTACCAATGTTAAGTCCACCCTAGTGCACAGACCCTATGATATATTAACGCTCCAAGGAAGTTTTCATCAAGCCTCCTGGTGAAAGTGAAAGAGGAGAGTGAAAAACCTGGCTTAAAACTCAACATTCAGAAAACTAAGATCATGGCATCAGGTCCCATCACTTCATGACAAATAGACGGGGAAACAGTGGAAACAGTGGCTGACTTTATTTTGGGGGGCTCCAAAATCATTCAGATGCTGACTGCAGCCATGAAATTAAAAGATGCTTGCTCTTTGAAGAAAAGTTATGACCAACCTAGACGGCATATTAAAAACAAAGACATCACTTTGCCAACAAAGATGCATCTACTCAAAGTTATGGTTTTTCCAGTGACCATGCATGGATGTGAGAGTTGGAGTATAAAGAAAGCTGAGAGCTAAAGAATTGATGCTTTTGAACTGTGGTGTTGGAGACTCTTGAGAGTCCCTTGGACTGCAATAAGATCCAACCAGTCCATCCTAAAGGAGATCAGTCCTGGGTGTTCATTGGAAGGACTGATGCTGAAGCTGGTCACCTGATGGGAAGAACTGACTCATTGAAAAAGACCCTGATGCTGGGAAAGATTGAAGGTGGGAGGAGAAGGGGATGACAGAGGATGAGATGGTTGGATGGCATCACTGACTCAATGGACATGAGTTTGAGTGAACTCCGGGAGTTGGTGATGGACAGGGAGGCCTGGCGTGCTGTGGTCCACAGGGTCACAAAGAGTCAGACACGACTGAGCGGTTGAACTGAACTGAAGGAAGTTTAAATCATGTATCACAGCCTCTTTATTTTACAGATGTGGAATTAAAAATCTAGAGAGATTAGATGATTTGCCCAAGATTATATACCTAGTTAGGTCAAGACAAGGATTCAGTACTCAGTTTTCCTCACTTTATCAAAGAGGACATTCAAAATCAGCGGTTCTATTGACTCATGAAAATAACCTACACGCTCTTATTTATTCCCCTTCGCCTGGTCTGATTTAGAAATAGCCACACAAAACTTCTTTCAAACATGTCCTCATGGTTAATGCTTATGAGAATCATTTCTAAAGGGAGTGTTTTTGAAGTTTCTAAAATAACTCTTTGCCTTAGGAAGTCTATATAAAAGACTATTGGCATCATCTATTGATGGGCAGTTCTGCAAATCTATAGATAAACTGATAGAAAAAACTGACCTTCTCTATTCTAGTGTGTCAAACTCTTCCCAAAATCCCTCCTGTAGATTAAAAACAGTAATTGTCCAATTGAGGAGACAGGCTTCGTTTACCTGACCAGTTATTGGTGATTCCAACAACTTAGTAGAGACTGCCCGTTCCCATGGAAAGGAAGCTGTGGTGCAGTTGTTCTTAGGACAAATAAAGGATCTAGACCCGTGAAGGGTATTTTTATTTTTAATCTAAACAGGAAACTCCGTGAGATATTTCCCACTACAGTATTTTCTTAAATTTGTATAACTTAGAGAAATTAAGAAGGAAATAAAGCAGAACTTGATAAGAACACTCCGATTTGTGTCCTGAATCGAAGTTGTGGGTGGATTTCCTGTTATGAAATATTCCTCTCCCCCTGCCCCCGCCCCAGTCCAAACTTGACCTGAATCTCGGGCTTCTGCAGTTACCTCTGAGCTTGAACCTTCCTCCAGCAGCCTGCAGCGGGACTGCCAAAACACTGTATAGCTTGCATTTTTCTTTTGGAAAACTTGGAAGGGATTTTAAGGCCTTGAGGAGCTGAAATACGCCCCCGGCCTAGTAAGGACATTTTATAAAGATGACAAGTGGGCAGTCAGACTGGCTCCTGAGATCAGCAGTTAGAGCCCCTTGTAAGGTAATAAGTGTGAAAAGAGCCGTTTCCCAATCATCGTGTTCATTCCACGCATATTAGGAG
Organism: Bos indicus; assembly: GCF_029378745.1. Taxonomy (NCBI): domain Eukaryota; kingdom Metazoa; phylum Chordata; class Mammalia; order Artiodactyla; family Bovidae; genus Bos; species Bos indicus. Next base: position 106,319,038 of record NC_091766.1, read on the forward strand.
ACAGGAAAATTCAACCAAGGGCCAATCTTCCCCTAAGAATCCTTTAGTTTAATTACGACCACAGTATATGAAACATTTGCAAGAAATCCACTTTCAGCAGTGAAAGGAAGGGAGGAAACCCTTTCCTACTAAAAAGACAGGGAAGGAAGCACTTCTGGTTCTAAAACCTGGTTGAAAATTCAATTTAACCAACGACCAGGCCACTGCACCTCTTGTAAATGAACATCTTTTTGCTGCTAATTTTGTGCTATTTTACCTTTCATTTTTAAAAAAGTAATTCAGGTTAAACTCAGCTGAAGAGCAAAGAAGCTCTTGATATTTTGAAGCATTTTGAACAATTACTTTGACAGGAGCCCTTGACAGTTAAATGACTCCGTTAAATGAATGTTATAGAAGACACATAATGATTTTTAGTGAAATATTGAATTTAACCACAAATGAGGAAAAACCAGTCATAAGCACCACGGGTGTATTTGAATAATAACATCTTGCTTATGAACCTCAGTGGATTCTGTAATTTCTAATAATCATGCAATCAGCCATTTAGCTGTTGAGTATGTCTCCCATCTTAGTGTTCTCTATTCATTTTTGCTTTTTGCTTTTGTTGGCTAATCTAAGAAACCGTATGAAAATTTTGAACCCGGCAATAGCTCCCTTTTGCATCAGCATGATATTTTAGAGTTGGGCGATTAATGAGTTGCTGTCCCACAACTGAAGTCTTCCTTTTTCCTCTTTCTCATTTGCTGAATGAGATTCTTTCACAAAGGAAAAAAATCAGCAAGAGGCAAGAGCCCGCGGCCTGAGGACATGTGGCTTCACTGTGTGCTGGCCTGTCCTCCATCTGTGGGACTCAATATTCCTTTTCTTATTTTATGGGTTGAATGTGAGATAACGATCAAGACTTTTACATGTTTTCTCATGACTAACGACTGAAGTATGTACTGAAATAATAAAACTGGTACTGTTCAATTTCCTCTTTAAATTCAACTGCAATATAAGTGAGAGTGCCCTTGTGATGGGGAAATCCGGCTTATTAGAAAACTCTGTTTTCTGGAGAAGAAGAGGAGCTAGAAATCCTTGTAGGTTTAAAAAGTGTGGGTGAGGCGCTGGTTGCGGGGGAGGACACTGGGGTTGAAGCAGTGAGTCAGAAAACCAGGAACATTTTGTTCTTTATCTCGTCTGCAGTGACAAGCAGCTCAGCACGCAGGGAGGCCCTGCCTGGCTCAGCACTTCCTGATCATCCCAAGCAGGTGAGGCCCCGCCTCCCCTGGTTCCCACGGCTCCCGGCACTCACCGGCCTTCAGCACTTTTCCGTTTCCACTTTCACTGCCGGCTTACAAGTCTGTTCCCCATGAGACAGTGGCTCTTTGAGGAAAGAGTGTCTTTTAATTTTGCACACCATCCCCCTCACCAAATTTCTTAGCCATGATAAAGCTGGTCAGCACACGTCCTTTAGACCGAAGTACCCTGAACATTTATTACCTTCAGCTGACAGAACACTTGGGCAAGCCCAGATACCTTAAATATCTCATCCACCTGCAATGCGGGAGACCTGGGTTCAATCCCTGGGTTGGGAAGATCTCCTGGAGAAGGGAATAGCTACCCACTCTGGTATTCCAGCCTGGAGAATGCCATGGACTATACAGTCCATGGGGTCCCAAAGTGTTGGACATGACTGAGCGACTCGCACTAAGTATCTGATATAGTTAAAGTCAAGTCCAGGCACACAGCAAGATGCCTGACTTAGGTATTCCTACAACCCTGCTAACTCAAGCATGGTCCATGGACCAAAGCAGTATCACCGGAAGCTTTCCAAACACCACATCACGGGTCCCACCAAAGACCCCCTGAATCAGAATCTGCCTGATAGCAAGATTCCGAGGTGACCTGTGCACAGTGAGGCTTGACAAGTGTTAATATGACCAGTATGTAGCCTCAAGACACAACGGTGTGTGGGATGGCGGACAATACAGGCCACGGCCACGTGATTAATACAGAGGTCTGCGGGGAAAGTTTTAGAGGTCTCTCAGGACAGAGTCTCTTAACACTCACAGCTTACTTATACCAGCTCCCTGGGAACCCTTTCTAGATACTTCTTCATGCTCTTTCCTGTTTAAAGGCACAGCTGCTCTTAATAATTGTCTTTTCTCCTTGGTGCAAAGAGAGTATCTATCGTCAGCGTGCCAACGTGTGCAGGAGCTTTGGCTTCCTCCCTGAACATGTGATGATTGAAAGGATATTGGTGACACCTGAATAAGAGATCCGATGACTTCAAGCTGTGTAAATTGAATTATTTCCTTTAATTTTTCTTTCAGGAATCTCTTTTTCTTTTCCTGAGCTTTGGGGAAGTCCCAGCACTTTTCATTTAAAAGAAACACAGGTCAGCAGTGGTTCACTGAACAGGCTGACATGCAGCTTCGCACAGGGAGAGGCGCTGTGCCTTAATCTAATTTGTGCTCCCAATTTCCAGCTAATGTATCAAGGGGTCCTGGTGTATGCATTTACAAGGGGACATCCGTAAGGCAGAGTCCAGCTCTCTGCAATTCTCTGAAACATGGCTTAAAAAAAAAAAAAAATTAGTCTGGCTTCTTGTAGCTGCCCCCTAACACACACACAAAAATCGCTGTGTACTCACAGATGTAGAAGTATTCCCGGCCTGGTCTGAATTCGAATCCTAGAGAAAAGGGTGTGAAGAGCTGGAACTTTTCAGAGAACTTGAGCGGTCCATTTGGAGAGTGAGGCCGGTTACACTCCCACCTCTTGAACCCTTTGGACGTGTGGTCGCAGGCACTGTAGCCGTCAAAGTTCACCATGTAGAGGACGTAGCGCTCCGTCTTGTCTTCCGGGACAGAGTCCTCGTAGTGAGGACAGAAGACGTCCAGGTAGTCGTTGATGCAGACGTCGATGTGGTAGTCACCCCTCTGGAACCTGTGGGGAGAAGAAAGCGATGCGGTTATTCAGGGAGGAAAGGCTTCCTGCTTGGAATCAGTGGTTGAAGGCTCCAATCATGCTCAGGTTAAAAAGATTTATTACAGCAAGTGTTTATTTGGGGCCATATGATTTGAGGAAGAATTAATGCTTTTGAACTGTGGTGTTGGAGAAGACACTTGAGAGTCCCTTGGACTGCAAGGAGATCCAACCAGTCCATCCTAAAGGAGACCAGTCCTGAATGAATGTTCATTGGAAGGACTGATGCTGAAGCTGGTCACCTGATGGGAAGAACTGACTCATTGGAAAAGACCCTGATGCTGGGAAAGATTGAAGGCAGGAGGAGAAGGGGATGACAGAGGATGAGATGGTTGGATGGCATCACCGACTCGATGGACATGAGTTTGGGTAAACTCCGGGAGTTGGTGATGGACAGGGAGGCCTGGCGTGCTGCAGTCCATGGGGTCGAAAAGAGTCAGACACGACTGAGTGACTCAACTGAACTGAACTGATGATTCGAGGCATAGTTTGACATGTTGCTGTTCCAAATCTTAAGTACAGCGAGCCATTCTTCAGAGGAATTGTACTGTATTTATTCCAAATACCTTGCCAGTGGAGCACCTCACTTTCACTTTAAGTATTAAAGGTACTGATAGACTGTTTTCCTTTCTTTGTTAAAATCACATATATATTGAAGAAAACTTTTCATATTTCTAAAGCAGTGTTTCATTTAATAAACGTTTTTGAATAATTTAAAGAATAAATGGTATTTGTTATAATTGAGAGCCTTCTTCATTTCCTATGCAAAATGTGGAAAATGAGAGGGATAAAATTGAGAGAATTAGAATCATAAAGTTTAAAAGTTGAAAATTAAATTCCTAGAACACTTCTACTTCAGAGGCAAATTAAACCCAAAGGCATAATAATGAAGCAATGAGCCACTAAACTAGACCCAGAATGGAGACTCTGGATCCGAGTTAGGTGTCTCTCTTGGAAAATCTGCTTTGTCACAAACTTGTTTTAGCCACTCTCTGTTTTGATGCCCTGCCCCTTTCCCTATTAAATTGAAGCCATGTAAGTCAAATGCCTTTTCCCCTTATTTCTTTCAGCTTCACAGGCTGTGTTCTAAAAGGGCTGGACCGAGAAGCAGGGAAAGGAACAAGTCAAATGCAAAGAGCAAAACCACAGCGGCCCCATCCTGAAAGAGTTAAAAGGTATGCTCACACACACATCACCACACACACCCCCGTGTCTGCTTCAATTCTTATCTTAGAAAAGTTTTGCTTATTCGTTTTAACTAAAGTGCCTTTCGCCATCAACTGAACAGCTTTTCCCAGGACCCAATGGTGTGTGAAACAGGAATTGTTATGTACGCAACTTTCTAAAATCAGGGTGGAAAAGGCCACAAAAGCCCTTTGTTTCTAGCTGGTGAGGAAATTCTTCTCTGAGCCCTTGGAGGGTCATGATAAAACTACGTTACCACTGAAATACAGCGCCCATAGAGTCATACAATCTTCACGTCAGTCTCAGGGAGAACACTTCCCAGCAACGGTGAGCTAGTCTCTTCCATTTTCGGACATCGCTAGATGTTAGCAAGTTTCTCCTTATATTGAGCATAAATCTCCCTCTGTGTGATTTCCATCCAGGGGTTCTACTGCTGCTGCCTGAGACTGCAGAGAGCAAGTCTCATTCCTCTTTCGTCAGGTAGTCCATAAACCACCCGCAGACGTCAGCTGTGTCTCTGGACCCTGCTTTCTCCAGACTTGAAAATCCTTTGTTCATTTCTGATAGAATTTCCAGACTCCTCCTCATTCTAGCATTTTGACCCTCTTCACGGCTTTTAGTTTGCCACTGTTTTCCTTAAAATGTGGCCCCCAAACATATCGAGGACCTCTGACAGGTTGTGGTGAATGCTGGTACCTTTGCTCTGGATGCTAAATATTCATCGACAAAGTCGAGATTCCTTCTGAAACACCACTGTGCTAACAGCGGTAGAGCTACTTATTTTGAGTGAGTAGAACAGGATTTAAGGACTTGCTCTGCTGCTGACTGAGCAGGAGCGTCGTAAGCCATCCTGAGCCTCAGTTTCCTCACGTGTTAAGTAGAATAATAACGAGAATCCACCTTGCTGACCTCACACGCCTGCTTCAGACCTCGGACGAGGAAAGGTATCAAAAGTACATGTGCATAAAAGGCATCATTACTATTAACAGGACAGATTAAAATGGGTAGATAACAAACTATTGCTTTTTAAACAGTGGCAGTTAACGCATAAAGCAGAAATAAAAATAATCCCCGGGTTTCCCTTTTTAAAAATCCTGGAAGAAAGGATGTCATGTAAAAATCCTAAATTCTATCCTCAAATATCAAATGGTCCTCAGAAACTCCACTTTCTCGATGCTTTTGAAAAGCAGCATGCGGATGTCTGCAAGAGAAATAAGGGAAGGTGGCCAGATCACTTTTCCGTAAGGGGGTCTCAAGGTACATAACCATTTGTAAAAACCAAGGACCCCTCGGAAGGACTTATTTCCTTATATTTACAGTGATCACGAAGGCACGTTTACTTTTTTCCTCATTACCCGCAGACAACGATTTGTCAAGATGCAAGGAAGGCCTGCGCTGCTTTTAAAAGGTTTTTGAACATCAAGGTAACATCACTGCCAAAGTACAAAGAAAAGACACCGCAACATTCAGATAAAAGGGAGCTCCGCCGTGAATCACCGGCACTGGGTGCGCGCTGACAGACCTGGCTCGGGGCCCGACAAGCGCCGCGGCAGAAGGCAATGCCCAGAGGCACTTTATATTATTATATTATTATTATAGATTTTAAAGACATTCAAGGGGGAAGTTGTTCCGTTCCCCAAGACGTGCCGCTCATCTTAGCTTCTACCAGCCCTCGACCCGGCTTAGAGGTGAAAAGGAAAAGCATTGCCATGGCCCGCACCCACTGTGTGACTGCTTTATTCTACCAATTGGCAGGTTTTCCTGCCTCAAATTTAGCTACCTTTTCTAACTTTTATCCTTGTTAATTCTTCTATAATTTTGATAAACAAACCATGAGACCGAATACCCACTTTACACTGGGTTGACCAGTTATCCTTTTCTGGAGATAATTTACTTTGTGTGGGGTGTTAAGTGAATCACTCTGGAGCTAGTTTTATTTTTTCTTACCTATTTTTTCAAGATGTTTCTTTTTTTCCCCCTGTTTTATTATTCTTTTTTTTTGAAATTTAAGTATTTTAGTTTTATGGCCACATAGCATATGGGATCTTAGTTCTCCCACTAGGAGTCGAATCTGCTCCCCATCGTTGGAAGTGCGCAGTCTTAACCAATGGGCCATCAGGGACGTCCCTGGAGCTGGTTTTTAAATATGAGAGTATCTCAGCAGTTAGTACGGATATCCTTCTGTGCATATGACAAAGAAACGATTATGATTTACCAAAGAATCAACCTACACTTCTGTTTCACATATTGAATTTGCATAAATTAGTTTACTAATGTAAATTTCAAAGAATGGACATTGTGAAGATAAAAATAATGACAAACTGGAACTCATAAAAGGCATCTGTATGGTGCAGCTAAGTACAAAACAAAGGAAGGTTCAGAGTTAGTCCAGTACTTTCCCAATTATACTCTTCAACTACAAAGTGGCACTGAATCATTCTTTTCTGGCCTTACTGTGAAGAAGCCCAAGTGTATGGCTAATATTATTGAGTGGTTATTACATTACACTCATTGTCTCAATGTAATCTCCATCACAATTGCACAGAACAGACACAGCCAGTGCACTGAGTCAGAGATGAGGAAACCGAGATTACGAAGTCAAGCAGCATGCCTAACATCACAGGAACAAACAGGGCGGAGGCAGCATTCAAACCCAAGCAGTCTGACCTCAGAACTGAGACTTGATTGCTAAAGTCAAGTTCTCAAGTCTTCTCTGAATGTTGCCAGAGGAATGATTCTCGCTCTGCACGGGGTTTCAGTTCTCTCCTTCATTCAGTGATACAACAAGCATTTGTCGTGTCCAGAACCTGCTAGCCTATGGCTTTACATATGTTGTCCCGTGAAATCCTTATTGGGTAGTTACAATTAGTTTCATTACACCAACGAGAAAATGACATTCAGAGAAGCTGTGATCCACTGCGTTGTTCAGTCGCTCAGTCATGTCTGACTCTTCGTGACCCCGTGGACTGCAGCACGCCAGGCCTCCCTGTCCATCACCAAGTCCCAGAGCTTGCTCAAACTCATGTCCATTAATTCAGTGATGCCATCCAACCATCTCACCCTCTGTCGTCCCCTTCTCCACCTGCCCTCAATCTTTCCCAGCATCAGGGTCTTTTCCAATGAGTCAGTTCTTCACATCAGGTGGCCAGTGTATTGGAGTTTCAGCTTCAGCATCAGTCCTTCCAATGAACACTCAGGACTGATTGATCTCCTTTAGGATGGACTGGTTGGATCTCCTTGCAGTCCAAGGGACTCTCAAAAGTCTTTTCCAACACCACAGTTCAAAAGCATCAATTCTTAAGCTCTCATTCTTCTTTATTTAAATTCCGCCCCCAACTCCGCCAGGAAACAAGTAGCAGAGTTAGAATTTCACCCCTAGCCTGAGGGGCTCTGAAGCAGGTAACTTCTGTCCTAACCATAATGGCCTGAATTACTGGCTATAATTCCCCTCGTCCTGTTTAGACTGATCTTCTAGGAGGGGCTGCTACAAGGGGCCAAGCCCTGCTCTCTTTCTCCCTAGGTTGATCCCAGACTCCTGCAGGGAAAGCTGAAGGGTGCATCAGTGTCTGAATAAGTCCCAGATCACAAGGTTAGCTCCGGACTTCCGCACATCCTCCCAGTCTTTCACAGGGATGAAGTGTTGTTAGGCTCTGTAGCCATTCACATAAACAGAACTTTTTTCCATCAGGAAACTCCTTTCAGGAGCTTTAGTTTATGTTAAATGAGCAGAGTCACCTCTAGGAAGCATGATTACACATGCCAATATTTACAAATTTCATGGGAAGCCCGCCACTGCTTGAACACATTTTTAAGTTTCTGGGACATTTTCTTATAAATGTCTCCTCTTTAACTCCTAGTCTTTAATTCCATCCCTTAGACTTGTGGTTCTCTACCTCTGAAACCACTGCATGTTATGAATTGTTAAGAATTCCTGGCTGCATACAACAGGCCAACAGTAATTACAATACGATCCGTCCTAAATTACCACGGTGGTTTACAATGTGAAAGGATGCATGGTTGCCACCCTTAGAAAAGTGATTGTGTTTGAGTGAAATGATTACTGCTCTGGCTCTGTTCTGATGACACAAGTCCCAGGTGCCGGGAGGCATCTCGTGGGCGTAGAGTTACAGCCCCTGTCCTCCACCGGGCTGCGTGGCTACTGAGGTCAGTGTTCCGTGTAATACACAGCAGTGTGTATATTTTGTTAGGACAAGAACACACTGTACACATTTGTCAAAATTTGGCAGTAGACTGGTTGAGAATGTCATCTATATTGTGAAAGGATCATTTTAGTTAATGAAGAAGAATAAAATTCAGCGTGGCAACTAATTCTTTGTAATCAATTCACCTCCTAAAACGAATTCTGCAATTCATGATCGTTTTGATGACCTAGGGGCTGCCTGGAGGGTTGGGTAAAAAAAAAAAAATACAGTTTTGGGGCTACTGACAGCAAAAATAACAATGAAAGGTTATTTCATTGTTCGAGCTACAAAAGTCTCTATGCAGACAAGTGTGTTTGTCTTATTTTTCCTTCAGTGTTCACTTGATGGCATTTCACAGTTAAACACAGTTTTTGTGATACATTTAAACTACTGAAAATATCTATCTCCTTATTTAACCTGTCTGGAGAAAGGGAATTGCAGCTTGAGTCTTGGAATTCAGATGAAATCAGGACCACAGAGGTGAAGTTAAGAGTTGACAGGCTGTCTTTTCTCTTAGTTAACAACAATGTACCACCAGGTTTCTGCTGAAAAAAGGACCCAAACACTGTTTGATGACCACAGGTAACCTGATAGGTGGGGTTCTGCACCCAACTAAATAATTTCAAACGTGGGTCACTCTGCGGGGGACGCCTGGTACCTGCCCACTGCAGGCCTTGACCTCGAGCGGACGTTCTCAGCTTACACTGACCTTGGTTCCTCTTGGCTCCGCCAAGGAGCCATCACCTAGTTTCCTGTCTCAGTGGGTGGTTTTGCACATCCTTGCCCTTCCTTCCTCCTCTCCCACCATCTGCGCTCGTGGGGCGGACACTGAGAGCCGGGAGGCTGCGTCCACAGGACGCGCAGTGGGTGCTCTGGGCTCAGGCTGCAGAGAAGCGGCAGCGTCGCGGCCTCCGAGGTCACCTGCAGCCACTTGCCCCTGCAGTGCTCCTCCTCTCATGCCATCTTCCTTTGCTAAAGCCCAAACATACTTCATTTTCAGTAGCTGGAAAAGAAAGGGTATGGGGTACATTTAAAATGTTCTAAATTGGCCTTTAGCATATGTTGCTGGCGCAGCAGAGAGCCTGCTTCCAGGGAAATATGTACCAAGGTATTTTATCAAGCAGTTCCTGAGTGAAGTTTCTTCACTCCATAAATAGAGAAACAGCATTACTGAAAGGAGACAGGGTGGCTGTTAGAGGTTAGGAAGCTGTGAGGCACTTTCATCCCCATCTCGTGGAATGTTCTAACGGACTCAGTGATGAAAATGTTATTTTTCATGAGCTGGATAGTTGATGATTACATTTTAAATGTATTTTAATCTGTCCAGGCAGTGATTGTCTTAATATTCCTATTTGAATCGGACTACAGTGTCACTTCTTTAATTACGGGGCAACTTAACATATTACATTCTGAAATTGAAATGTAAAAGAAGGATATGATTTATGGTCAAAGATTAGGCAAATTTATCAGCTCAGGGTTCCTCCCAAATTTTAAACTAAATCTAGAGTGACTATGTCTTGACAGCACAGCCTTTCAATTCTATTATGGATTTAATTTGAGAATAAGATGTCTCTTTTTAACCAGAAGAATTTCTCATCTGTCCTGAAGGGCCTAATGGGCTCAGCAACAGACATGGGGTTTGGTTATCAATATGTTTTGGGAGGAGATGGGCAGGACGCGTTCTCTGTTGCATAACATGCCTCTTCCTGTCTCCTTCTGTTACTCCTTTCAGCACAGAATGCCAGCCTTATGGCTTTCAGTTCCTAAAGCTGAAGACGTTCTTTTTTTGTTTTCCCGCAGAGGTTAAAGTGAGAAATATAAACAGCAAATCAGACTTGGGGTGGATAAATCATGTTCACATCACTGGGAGCTAAAGAAATTTGCTTTGCTGATTTTAAATGTTTCTTCTTTCACACAGGCTGAAACATGCCAGTCTTTCAAACGTATTGGTCACTGACCTTCCTTTTTAGTTCTGAGATATCAGAGTCATAAACAGTTGTACCGATACCAGGCCAGTTGTTGAGGCTGAATGAGATACAGTACACAATGACCGAAATCCATCATGCCTAATCCCGCTCTTTCAGGCTCTAGAACATAACAAGAAGGACTAAAATCCTCACAAAACTGAAGATTTACAAGTTAAAAGAAGACCCAGTCGAGGATGAATTTCAGATACATCTTCTACATATTCTTGTGCAGTTGAAAGGCTGTAGGCCACAGCACACACTCTCACTCAACGAAGCATACAACTCTGACAAAATATTTAGAACCCAGAGCCAACTCCTAGCTCTGCTTATCCATTAATGAAAATTCCAGTGACGTTCTTACACATGCAAGCTGGAAGAAAAAAAATAAATGTTTCAGTAATCATGAATTCTGCAGCGTGAGAGCTTTGTCTTCAGTTCAGTAGCTGTTGGTGATAAGAATAAGACGTAATTTTCTTGGCCAGATATTTAGAATTTATTAGTGGCTTAGTATACTAACCTGTCCCTTTTCTTCTCTGTGTGTGTGCTTTAAAAGCCAGTCATTTAAAAATCACTCAATTAACGCTAATTACTCATCTCAAATAGATGGACCGAAATCTCAAATGCCTTGTGCTTGTTGCTTTTCTAGTACAAGTCACTTCGGGCTGAATGACTTTTTAAAATTGGAATCTCCCAGATGGAGTACCTGTTTCAAATACAAGGCCCACAAATGTTCTGTCCTCCAGTGTTTTAACTTGTTTGGAGTTTGTTTTATTAGCTTGACTGAGGAGCTCCAAAGGAAACAAAGCATTAAATTGGCAGAGCCTAAACAAGACTTTCTTTCAGGAAGGGACCCAGAGCTTTGGGTGACAGTCTAATTGCCTCTAAGCCCCCAAAGAGGCCTCGGGCTTGAAGTAAGAATGTGTCGACATCAACAGGCTAAATCAGCCAAAGAATTAAGCAGGCAGAGTCCCACAGACCTGACACGTCGCAGACCACTGCAAATGGTTTTCTAAAAGGGATTAAAATAAAATAAAGAATTATCGTCTGGCAATCGGTGTGTGACCTCACGGAGGTCACTTCCACCACGCAAAACGGGCTCCTTCTTGACTCCTACTGGTCAGGAGCTTCCAGACCAAGCTGCCCTTCACGTCCAAAGTTATCCAGAGTCTATGGGGTGTCGAGCACATGGAACGAAGCAGCTGCCACACACACCCAGATCCGAAAACAGATGCAGGAAGTCTGTTACCAGGTTGTCCAGCCACCGTCCTGGGAGAACAAGGGCCCAACAAACGGACTCTGTTCAGGGCATAAGGGGGCAGCGAGTCAGTCACACCATTCAGCTGCCCAGCAAACAGCGTGCACACACACGGCCCTTTTGTATCCTACAAGGATGGACTTACCCAGCCCAATTTCAGGCCCTTCCTAGTTTCAAAATTAAGAACAATAACCAAAGAGCCACAGTTAATGTCCTTCCTACTAACCAGCTCAAATAATGATTTCATGGTCCTTACCTACTGCTGTACAAGCAGTAAAGAAATATTTATATTATTCCTTACCTACTGCTGTATAAGCAGAAAAATTAATATTTGTATTAAAGCTTGATGATAACCTATTGGAATCATTACCATCTAACTCTGAAATATGGCCTGACTTTTCCAAAAAACTGGGGTGGGGTGTCCAAGATCTACATGGCGTGGAGCTAATCTCTATTAGTTTATTATTAAATGAACAAACACAAGCTGGAAGAAAGAGAATAAATGTTCTATGGCTTTTTTTTTATGTTTGGTCGTCACTGGACCAGGGTAAGCTAGAACCTTGCAAAGCTAGGGCACGATAGTGATACTAGAGCTTTATACAAAGCTTCAGGGTGCAAAGCAGAAATTATTGCTGTTTCCATGCAAATCGGCACATGAGACGGTAGCTACTGTCACTTGGTGTGGTTAGGACCTTGTGGGCAGTGGGATACAAATCTGGAGAGACGGAGGTGATCTGGAGTGGTTAGGAAGTAGGCGGTAAGTAGAGAAAATACTGAGTGCATTCAAGGTAAATGCATAGATGTAGGAAAACAACAACAACAACAGCCCTGGCATAGCACTTGGGGAACCACCCACTCGACGGACGTGAGTCTGAGTAAAGTGCGGGAGACGCTGATGGACAAGCAGGCCTGGCGTGCTGCGGTCCGTGGGGTCGCCAAGAGTCGGACACCACTGAGCGGCTGAACTGAACTGAGCGCTGAGAGCAGATCACCAGGACTACTATGACTCTAGGTATTTTTACGGGGGCTTCCATTCTTTACATAGAGTGTTCCTTGAAGGTGATTCTGGAGTTTACTCATCTTTGTATCCCCAATGCTCATCATGGTGTCTGTACATAGAGGTGACTTGAGGGACATCCCAGACAGGAAATCATAGCTGATGGACATTAGAAGCAACACTTAGAAGCAGACCAAACTTTGCGAAGTGCCCAAGAACCTCCTTCTGTGTTCTGGACCCCAGTATCAAATGTTGATAAGAGCCAAATAATACGACAGACAAAGGTCAAGACCAGGAAACGAAATAACAGCCAAAGGCAGAAAGGAAAATGATAATCAGGCCTGTTGTTCAAGCAACGCTAGAGAATCACGCCTAGCCGGGTAGACAACTTAAGCACCTAAGGCAGAATGGAAGTTTCTCTCGTCATTAAGTCCTCTATTCAATTACCATTTATCGGGGTAATTAAACACTGGAAAGTGATGCCAGGCTAATTGTTAGATTATGATAATTACATGTCTTTGCTATGCTACAGCTGATCAAAATAAGATGTGGTCCCGTGCTCTTAGCTGGAGCTGCTCTGCAATCGTCAGACTTGCAGGGAGCACAAGGCCATTTATTACTAATTCATTACAAATCAGGCGGAGAAGCTTATTATTTGTAATGCTTCTTTCTCTCCCCCACACACAGTCTCCTGGAACAGGACTCCCCAAAGGTTAAGAATAAACTGCCGCCTCTCATTGGCCCATTTCCATCCCAATTACACAGCTGAGCAGCATTGGGTGCCTGTATTTGAGAGGGTTCATCAGCCGGCTTCACAAAATCCTACAAGCGCCTATCACATTGGCAGGAACACCCAAGGCTCCCTTTCAGCCGCTGCCAACCCTGTGCTGCTCTGAGCTGTGTCCCAGCAACCACAAGCTGGCGATCCTGAGAATCTTTTGGTTCCGAGGCTCCCTTCTGCTCAGGTCAGGCCTGGACCAGGCTGGGGTATGCCCAGGGTCTGCCCCAGTCCACAGGAGTCACAGGGACCAGAGTGTGCCTCTGCTGTCAGGACACCCAGCCTTTGTTCCCCAGGCCCGGGTCACGGAAGGAAAGCAACTTTCTCATCACCTCAAAGCTGCCAAAGCATAGCTCAAATCTTTGTAGAAAATCACTAGAACCAATCCCTTGTCCTTGAGCATTCCTGGGTGTTAGAAATCTCCCCTCCCATCCCTCCTCTCTTGGAAGGAGGGAAGGCAAACTGGCACTCGGCTATTTCCTGGGACTTCTCAACTTTCCCCTGCGACCACCATCAGAATGTGCTCACATGGGCCACTGGTGGGGGCGGAAGCATCAAGTGTCAGGTCAAAAGTGGACTACAGAATTCCCACGTCAGGATGTGCTTCTCTTGGTTTTTCCCTCCTTTTACTTGGGCAGTATTACAGATTGAATGTTTGGGTCACCCTCCAGTTTATACGTTGAAGCCTCAACCAGCCTGTGATTGTGTCTGTAGATAAACATGGAGGCAATTAAGGTTAAATGAGGTCACAGGGGTGGGGCCCTAACCCAACAGGATTAGTGTTCTTCAAGAAGAAATGCCAAAAAATGCCCCCCACCCCTTACCCATCTCCACTCTTCTTTCTTGTGCCTCTGCAGGCCAGGAAGAGCACTCTTCTCAGAAACTGACTCTGCTGGACCTTCATCCAGAACTTCTATCCTCCAGAATGATGAGAAAGTAAACTTCTACCCTGTAAGCCAACAAGTCCGTGGTATTTTGTCATGGAAGCCTGAGGAGGCTAACACAGGCCGTTTGAAAGTTAATTAATGGTAGAGTTGAGGCTATGTGCTATCGAATCACATCACTGCCAGGGACTCCAGAGACTCAGAACCACCGAATAACAGCAAGAGAACAGTGGCCAGGAAGAGGGGGAACAAGGGAGGCCCGAGAGTGGTGGGAAGGCCTGACGGCAGCCCACACTGCCCTGCACGCCGCAGACACTGGATGTCCACCTGCTGTTCTGAGCAAGTGGCTGGTCTGAGGGGAGATGCCACATTACACTCCTGCGTGAGGATAGTTCCACCTCTGAAATTAACTCATGGCACCACGAAAATGACTGTATTATCACCCAGCAACTGTGTTATCTCACTGTTTCAGCAAGGCTTTCACCCAAAGATAGAATGAAGGGTGTTAGAGAAAAGTCACATACTCCATTTTAGCTTTCCCCAACCCTGGAAATTAAAGCAGAATATGCCACTGCCTTTCAAAAAAAAAATCATATTAAGTGCGTTGTGGGGACCAAACACACCGTGAGGTACTTCGTTAACACCAGAACACATGAAGCTGTCATTTTACACAGGTATTTACTGGGGGCCTGTGGCTCAAGGCTGGGGAGCTGGGGAACAAGGGTATTTTGGTTCATCACATAAAATGGTTTTATACTACTTAGTATTATTATTTCCTCCCCACACTCATTAAAAGCATATTCATTCATACAGCTGGATCCTCTATTTACTTTTATAGCCTGGACCACAGAAAGATATATGCAAGAATAATGCAATCATAAAAAATAAGAAACTAATTGCTCTATCCCAAGAAAACATAAGGGGGAGAAAGAAATAAACAATTCACCATTTATGTCTCAGAAATAAATCTAAGCACTTTAGGGGATTCTCAAGTGCTATAATATCCCTGCCTCCTTAAATGCTTGTCTGTCTCGGTGACAGAGAATAGACTTGTGTTTTTCCCTGCCCCCTCCATTCTAGCAAGCTCTGCTTTCAAAGTGTCTACCTCGGAAAAGAGCTGTAGTTCAAAGCAAATGCACATGACCCTCCTCTTGAACTTTCAGAATTTTTGGTCCTGCTACAAGCTCTGAACGAGCCACTTGGGGAGATTGTGGGATTTCAGAGGGATGGTTAATGCCAAGACACAGAGATGATGAAATAAGAGCGCGATAAGGGGCCTGCCAGGCTGGATGACAACTCAGCACCGAGGGCCTTGAGAGGACGGGTCACAACTGGCTTTCTTCAGCACTCGACAGTACAAGCCCAGACCTCAGAGTTTTTTCCACGAGCACGTTAACACTGTATTCCTGTTCAAGTTCAACGGAGAGAGAATGTGAACTACGACTGAGTCATTAACTCAATTCTGGTGCGCTGGGTCAAAAAATGACAGAGGCATGAACGAAACCTATGGCAGCTACGACATGGGCCTGGAACGGAGCACAAAATCTGTATCTAGGGTAGCGACAAATGGGACTATATCACACTGTTTATTTACAAAACAGGGCACTTTCACTGATGTTTTAAGTCAACATCTGAGTACCTGCTCTGTGTGTGACAATTATTTAAAATCACAAGGCATTTGGTGTTCTAAAGGGAACGTAGATTTTCCTCTATCCTAAACATAAAATATATTGAAGAGACAAATGTAAAATATACCTTTCCCCCCATCTCTGGGAAGTGAAAGGGTAACCAAACAGGGAATTCACTTTAGCGCCCTCTCAGATTCTCTGTGTCAGGTACCCTGGAGCTGAGAAAAGATTCACTGCAGCCAAAACCCACCCAAGGATGTTTTCAGGAAGCCAGCCATTAACTGAGAAGCCTGAGTCCTGGTCACTGAAAGTGCTGCCAACTATGGTCGTGTGAACATGACTAGAGAAAGGACCATGGGGCACATGCTGGCCAAGTGGGCAGCCTGGAAGCACAGGACACAAGGCTCTTGCAAAGGATACCCACTGTTTGCGCTGTAGAGGCCGCCCTGCGTCAGGCATGCACACGGGGGGCAGGAAGAGAGACAGGTCCGGGCGGCAGAATCGCCTCTCCTTTGGCTCCTGCAGGCTGTGACGTGAGCTTCCGTGTGTCTGCCATACGCCTGGGACACGGCCTGGAGCATACATGTACCCCATCAGGGTTGTGAGTCCTAAGAGGCGACCAGCCATTCTAACCCACAGGAGGAAAGGAGTTGAAAAGTCAGAACTATGGGGCGGGGCTTCTGGCTTCTGTTTTGGTTTAAAGACAAGTTTCTGGCCATGAAAGCTGATGGAAGCAACTCACAGGTGCCCAGCAGCGCTTCCCAGCAGAGTCTGACGTTTAGTGTCGCTTACTTTTAAAATCGGGGTGGTGGCTTCAAGATATAATTAATATCTCCAAAGATGGCAGCGATGTGTGGAAGTCTCTGGAAACATGAAATACTGCTCTTCTCTGTTGAAGCATTAGGACATTTAAAAATTCGTATCACGTGTGGGGAGATTGTGTTGGTTCCAATGACTAGGAAAATGTATGCTGCTGCTCCTGCTAAGTCGCTTCAGTCGTGTCCGACTCTGCTACTCCATAGACGGCAGCCCACCAGGCTCCTCTGTCCCTGGGATTCTCCAGGCAAGAACACTGGTGTGGGTTGCCATTTCCTTCTCCAATGCATGAAAGTGAAAAGTGAAAGTGAAGCCGCTCCGTCCTGTCCGACCCTCAGCGACCCCATGGACTGCAGCCCACCAGGCTCCTCCATCCATGGGATTTTCCAGGCAAGAGTACTGGAGTGGGAATGTATAGGGAGACTCAAAATTAGATGTATCACTCCTATTTTTTCCTAATGGTAAATTGCAACCCAGCCTCTCCAAGCACTCACTGAAGTAAAATATAATGGAATTCTCAGCATTACAGTTGCAGCCAAGTATCTGTGTGCACCGACTCTGTGCACTCCTCTCACATAAAACTTTCTACACAGTTGGGTTTGACTCTAGAACAACCACAGGGAAGTTACTGCCGTCGAGAGCAATAAAATCCTAACGCATCACTCCTTAAAAACACCCAACTTGCTTGCCTCTGCCGTCCTAGACATGACTCACGTTTACCGGTCTTAACCTACAGCAATTATGAATTCTTCAGTGTGCAAAGCCTGCATAACATAGGCTTGTAAAGAGAGAGCCCCCGGTCTTCCCTTGGGACGTGATATTCGGTAATAATTTCATAAGAACCCTACTTCTGCACCAAGACGAGAGAGACGCACACGAGAGGGAGGAACTTTGAGCACCGTCTCATCCAGCTGTTTCCTTTCAGGACTGTTAATTATCTAGTCGCTCAGAAAACAAGTCTCCAGGGAGAATTTGAGTCTTAAATAGGAGCTCTTCCCAGGACCTGTGGATGTCATTCAAAACCCAGGGCATACAGAAATTCTCTCTTCAGGGGCAACCAGCTTTCCAGTGCCGTTCAGAGCATTTCCCTCACTCCCGCCTGATGAGAAGGATTCGAGAGAAAAATAGGGGAAATTTCGCTTGTGTTTTCCTAGGAAAGTCGAGCTGATTGTATTATCGACTGTCTGCTGCATTAGCAATTTCCAGCTGAATGACAAACGGTTTCCCTGCATTATATTGCTATTGTTCAATACCGTTTTCATTGCCCTAATGAAACAAAGCTATGTAATATAACACATAAAGTACTGATTGCAGTTAAGAGCAATAATGGAAGAGGGCTAAGGAAAGACCTCTTTCAAAATATGCAAAGAAAAAGATATGAAATGCTGATACTTCTTAGCAGACATGTAAAAAAACAAAAACCTCTTTCTGGCTGTCTGGATTGAGAGCAAAGCAACACTGACAAGTTAATTCTTCTTTCTCTTCCAACAATACACAGGGTATTTCCCCTAAGAGAGAGTTTCTAGATTTCCCCAAGAGCAAAAGTTCTCCAGGTGCTGTAAAACAGTAATAAAAGCAATGATAGCAGTGTGAATTTCACACATACCTTATCTTAAAAAGCACCTACTTCAAACCAGAGGATTCCCTAATATCATGAAAAAGGATACTGAAATTTTCCCTGGGGTGCAGGTTTCTCCCTGTCTATAATTGAGCTCTTTGGAGAAATGCCATCAAGAAAGCACCAGGGTTATTTCTTATTGGCCTGCGTTAAATCAACCAGCAACGCAAGTGATCAGGTTGCTGGGCTGCACTGAAGCCTGCCCAAGTGAGATGGCAAATCCACGGCTGAGATCACCTTTTAGCAAAGGCCCTGAAGGTTATTGTCAGCCTTTTTTAACACCCAGTTCCTTTCCCACAGATAGAAGCGATAAACAAAGAGGTGAAGAGCCCAGGATGAAGTGGTAGAGAACATTCTTGGGCGCTGCTAATTACATTAAGACGCGAAACTATAGTGCCAGACCCTTGCTACTCTCTGAGATTCATGCTACTGTTGCTCCCGCCAAGGCAGGGTGTAATTGGTATAACAGGGAACAGGACACGCTGCCATCATTCCCTCGGAATTCCCTGAGTTGAGCCAGGGGGAGTTAGTGAATAACCGTGTGCTGCTACGGTGGTAGATGATCCGTGACCACCCAGGTCCCAGACACCCGGACATTCTTCATCTGACAAATCCTGCCTGCCATTTCCGAAGCGGACGTGGTGTAAACACAGAGTTCACTGGAAAGACCCGAATGTCAGGATCAGAGACTCGTTGCCCCAAGACAAACTCCGGTCTTGAAACAAGCCCTCCTCTGGAGATCCTTGTTGAGGGCCGGTATTGCTGTGCACGACGCTGGATGGTGTCAGCCGTGTGGACACAACATGCTGAGTTCCACACACTGGATCTGAAACATCGACCTGATTTCAGCGGTCCAGAACAGGCTCAGTTTACTTGCATTTTCTAATTTTTGCACCCCTGAAAAAAGACTTTTTTAAAACCTCAGGGTGGTATCTGTTAGGCCTCTTTCACTCATGTGTATGGCTTGAAAGATGAAAGGGAATGTGCATTTATCTTTTCCTATTAAGAGTGCCAATTTATGCAAGTTCATCTGCCTTTTGCGTCTATTGATTGGATTCTTGTTTTCTCGTCCCCTGCACTCCATTAGGATCCTCACTGACTTAACAATAACGCCAAGCCAGACGAGATGTGTACTACGGATTTTAGACGCTCTCGCATCTACAGCCTATTTAAAAGTTTGCATAGGCAAGATGGTGGTGTAAGTGGAAATTACGGGCGACATGAAGAAGTATTTCACTTCATCACATCAGAGAGAAAATCTCAGAGAAGATGAGGAGACTTAATGGCTGAATTTCTCCTTTCAATTTGAAATAGTCATGTCTGAACATCTGATAAGAATCCTGTGCTTTAGGAATGCTGAAATTAAAATAGAAGCGCAATTTAGGATTACAGATTATAAAACCAGTAAGCACAGCTGCTATACACAGGGCAGGGATGGCTCTTCTTTTCCAAATCCATTTGTGTAAAAGTCAAACATGGAAGTAAAATAACCTTTACTGTAAAAATTAGTAAAAGGGCTAGACCCCAGGAGAATGATTTTCAGACATAGTTTGCTATTTATCTGCTCCAAGTCTGAAATAATGCTTCTGTTTTGTGCTTCATTCTGCAGAAAAAAATATATATATATGTTTATCTCATCACATAGTTTTCAATATTTATTAGTCTGAATGTTTTCTGTTTATAAGTTTAAGTAAACTAATTTTAGTCTCAGGACTAAAGATAAAATACCTTATTTAAGTGTGTGTGTGTGTGTGTTAGTCACTCAGTCCTGTCCAACTCTCTGTGACCCCATAGACTGTAGCCCACCAGGCTCCTCTGTCCATGGGGATTCTCCAGGCAGGAACACTGGGGTGGGTTGCCATTCCCTCCTCCAGAGGATCTTCGCAACCCAGGGATCAAACCCGAGTCTCCTGCATTGGAGGGCAGATTCTTTACCACTGTGCCACCCGGGAAGCCTTTTATTTAAGTATGAAGTGATGCCAAAGCTGTCCATCACAGGACAAAAGAATACAAAATTGCCATTTTGAGACATGATTTTCAAGCCCCAAAGAGTGTTCTAATCCACTCTGTACCGAGAACACACATGCTTTACTGAAAGGTTTAAAACGCTTTCTCCTTGTGCCCACTTCACTAATTCACCTGTGTCCATAAAGGCAGCGGGGAAATGTAAAACCCTGGGGAGAAATCCGCTCTCCCCGGCAGCGCAAATCTGACAATGGAGAAAGCCTGAGTAGTGGAGCCCATGGGTAGAGAGGCTCGTCAGCTCATCGAGCATTCTAGAGCTGCTCAGACAGAGATGTCGGCAGGGGCAGAGGGACCCCCCGCAAGCGTGGAACTCAGCCACCCAGGGCTCCCCGAGGATGGCCGTGGATCGCACACGATGTCCTGGGATACAGACAGGCGTCTGCTGAGCCACTTGGGAGGCATCGCTCATAAAAACTGAAAATCAGAGTGGAAAGAAAATTGCATTTCCAGTCCTCCTGGTGACACCTGGCTTTTTCAGCACATATGGTTTGTAAGGTTTGCTGATTGTCTGGTGGTTATCAAGGAAATCAGAGTTGATGAAAGATAGTTCAACTTTCCCCTTCATTTCCCAGACTCCACGGACATCCAGCTGATAACTGGGCAGGGACGAGTCTCTCATTGATCGTGGCAGGCAGCGCAGGGAAGAGCTCACGGGGAAGGGACAGAAAGCCGTCTGTTGAGCTTCGAATCTGGGCTCTAGGGCTGCTGACTCTGTACCCTTGGCAGGCTACTCTGCCTTCTCTGCCTTGGTCTCCTCGTCTGCAACACAGGAATAAGAATAACACTGCAGCCCTAGGACGTCTGTAAGGATCAAAGGAACGAATGAAATGAGCAAATCGGGACTGACTGCGAAGTGCTTAGACAGTGCTTGACAAATAGTGACAGGTAAGAGGACCATGTACAATTCCATTATTTACATAACTAAAAAAGGTATTTTTTTCAGTTCCAAAGAGTTGTACTGCTTTGAAAGATATAATGAGAGCCTCAAGGATCTTTGGAAGTAGAAGTTTTGATAGTCATCGGAACATCTCTTGAGCGGGCAGAGTGTAATTTATAATAGATTTTTGTTTGTGAAAGAAGGAAAAGTGGTTTCAAAAAGAAGTTTATAAATGAGGGGAGGAGAAGTGCCGACTCTCTGGAGGAACTGTGCATACACGAGGCAACTCAGCCTTGTGGAAGTGTGTTGGATATAAAAATACAGAGGAGTGCGGTCAGGGCTGGGGGGAGGTTCAAGAAGGAGAGGACAGATGTGTGCTCGCGGCTGGTTCACGGTGTTGTACGGCCGGAACCAACACAACATTGTAAAGCAGCTGTCCTCCAGTAAGAAATAAATCTAAAAAAAGATAAAAAAAAAATACACGGAGGAAGGAAGGGCCGTTTTCCCATGCGGTGTGATTTCTGGGACACAAAAGCGATCTTTAAACAAAAATAACTTCCCAAGAGGGAATTTCACTTAACCGGGTGAGTGTTATTTCGCCTAGGAGAGAAATCATACTTGCCCGCTAATGCATTAATGTAGTTTCATTTCTCCGACTCATTAATACCTGTCACCTAGTAAAGACCCCTGAAAGACTATGGGGTCCAGTGGGTAACCTCAGAAAGAGCAAGTGGTCCACAGGGCTGCTGGAAAAGGCCTCAGGAAAGGGACACTGGACAGAAAGACAGAGGTGTAGAGAGTAGGGAGTAGAGAAACACTTGAGACTTCCCAATTCTGCTGAGGTCAGCTCTGTAGCCTGTCAGCATATTTCATTAGAAGGAATCACATTCTCTTCAAGAAGGCCTATTTTAACCTAAAATTTAATATTACAGTTTACTTGAACAATATGGTACTAGACTGACCTACTGAGCCGTGCTGGACTGAGTCGCTCAGTTGTGTCCGACTCTCTGTGACCCCATGGACTGTAGCCCGCCAGACCCCTCTGTTCGTGGGGATTCTCCAGGCAAGAATACTGGAGTGGGTTGCCGTGCCCTCCTCTAGGGGTTCTTCCCAACCCAGGGATAGAACCCAGGTCTCCCAGATTGCAGGCAATTCTTTAATGACTAAGCCACCACAGAAGCCCAGACTGACCTACTATCCTGTCTTAATTTGATTAACTTTTCACATGTTTATGACTTATCTTTGTTCATTCATTCATTCATTCAGTGAATGAATATTCACTCAAGTATATGTGGCTCAGGTATTACTCCTGTGGGCAAACAAAAATGAACCAAGGCAGAGTCCTGCCCTAAAGAAACTGACAATCTAGTATGGGAGAGAGTCATACAAATAAATCTCTGTGATGAAATGTGATATACGTCATAGGAGAAAAAGACCTCGATTTAAATACTGTCTCTGTCTTAAATATAGTGTGAATTGGGCAAGTCATTTAATTTCTCTGTATCTCACCTTTAAAATTAAAAAAAAATGAAAAACTAGATGATCTAAATGTTCTACAATGCTATTTCAGTTTAGCATAGAGATCACACAGAATCATCTGACTGAGTCATCTCAGAAACTAAATGGTAAGACATCACAGTGGAACACCAAGATTTTGCCAAATTCCATTCCTGGGTTTCCATTCATTGCATCCATTTCAGTGCAGTGAGGAGCACCAGACCCTCAAGGTGGCCGGCGTCCAGCGCCCAGGACGCAGGGGGTCGTGATGACTAGGTGTCTAGTGTCTGGTACACAAGGTTGGAAGGACAGAATATGGCTACAATCACAGAAAGGATTCCACCCTTTCCCATGGAAAAACGACAAAACTAAGGACTGTTTAGGTGGTGGCAACTGGCAGGAATGTCATCATTGATGAAAAGCTTCAAGAAAAGCTGTACTCACAGTTTATCACATCATCAAACTCCCCCCTACACCTGCTCTCAACCCTACGGAGGGCTAAACCTGCACAACAGGAAACGGCGAGCATGAACGACGAGAAGAATCAGTGAGGTCATCATTCAGAAATGTCCCCCTCAAGTATCTTCTGAATTGTTTCATGGGGTCTCTTAACATCTAAAGCCCTTGAGGAGCTCTCTCAGTTCCAACTTCCCCATTACAGGGATATAAATGCATAATGTGCACTTAATCAGAATTGTTCTACACCTGTTCTCTCTGCCTAAAAAACGATGGGGAAAAAAACCCCACATCTGTATTACCCTCACTGGACGGATAAAACTTCTTCTCATCCAAAGTCTTCTGGAAGGTAATTAGGTACCTTAAGTGCAGAGGTAATTTAAGATTTTTGTCTGTCTCCAAAACTGTTGACAACATGTTAAACAGATGGAGGTCATTTCTTTTATTTTTCCAACTTTCCCTTCTGGCTCTCTGATGAAGGATATGCTGACATAAATGTTGTGTTGTTATGCATGGTAGATAGACCCGCAGGTCCCAAAGGGGAGGCAAATCATGTCCTTTCAAATGATCTGTTATTTTTGGCAATAAATTTGGGTTAACTATGACAGAAAGATTTGAAATATTTTATATGCCTCAACTTTAACATTATGAGGAAGGAGGGGGGTTATAAGAGGAAACGGGCTGTGCCAAACAAAAATGTGTTTCGGTCGTTTTGATTCACGAAACAGAATGGCTTTTTGAACACCCTGGGGCCTCTGTATGTTTGGGTTCAGGATCCCAGAGACAAAGTTCTTGGCTTCTCTGGTTGACAGCAAAATCTTCACTTCCTGGAAAGCTGGTGCTATCGGCCTGATTGTGACTTGCTTTAAATTAAGTCCCAGGCCTTGGAGTGTAGAATGCCTTCTGCCATTCTCTCTCTTCTAAACTAGTTTTGCTGACTAAATATTTTCTCATCTTGATATCTTTAAGTATGTTCAAAGCTATAATTCATATATAACATTCATGAGAGCCTACTGCCTGGAACTATCCCTCTGCAACTCAAATGTTTTTTTTTTTTTTTTCTACTTTTGCTCCTTAAAATGTGCTCATAATTGATAAAAGCATGAAACACCAAGCAATTAGAGGGCGAAGGGTGAAAACCAGGGCACTGGATGTATGTGGTTCATCTACTAAATCCTCCAACAAAGTACTCGTTATTTCATATGAACTGCACTCTGTTTTGTGAGACACTGGGGGTGTTTAGAATTCTAAAATTATATGGTATACTTGAGGTCAACCGGAGACCACTCAAACCCATGAGGATATGAGAGTTCTGCCTCTATGTCGCAACTCATAAGCAAGATTTTACAAGTCACAATGCTTTATCATTTGTCACGTTTCTTAAGAGAACAAAGGTAATGCTTCTGGAGGCTTCTCGTTTTCTTTAGACAAGTGCAGGAAATCGAGAGCTGCCTGGTCTTGGCTTTTGATCCCTTGGGGTTAATCCCTTGGGAGGTCAGAGAGCTCTCCTCTCAATGTATCAAGGACAACCCTCCTCTACTGCATAGAGAAAGCTGTAGATCTCACCAAGATGGAAAACCTTATATATAGAAAACCTTAAAAATAGTTTACTAGACTGTTAAAAGTTTATGACATCACTTCTCTACTTTCTGGTATTCATCAGTGAACCTCCACTGATCCCTCCAGGAATCCTAACATAGCCTCTCGTACAGTAACGCCTATGTGCTCAAGCTTCAAAGGCCCGCTTACTTCACACGTGTAATTTGCCCACTTATTCCTGCTGCGGTGATACTCCTGGTTTAATTGCCCATAGAGCAACTAGATAGATCAGCTACGTGGCTTTGTATTAGCTATCGAGGCATATGTGTAAAAGCAAAAGAATAATGCAAGACTGCTCAAGCTATAAAGTGCAAAATTCAGATAAAAATACAATTCTCATGAACAAACAGACCCAACAAATATTCCTAAATTTTGCAAAATAGAAAGGGCAAAAATCTTAAAAATAAATTCAGTACTTGGAGAGTATCCACTAGCTCACTGTTTAGGGAGGTGGAGAATAAATATTCTCAATATATGTTTATATATGTAAATTTATTTATATAAAGAGACTAGATTTTGATGAATGAATTGATGAATAAATGAATATAAGCTTGAGTGAGTGAATAAATAAATGCATAGAGAAATTATATAAATTATCCAAGCCCAGTCCCATGTAAGAAATGTCGACTTACGACATTTGCTTGGAAAAACTCAAATCTATTTTCATCAAATGATCAGAACTATGAAAGCAAAACTTCTTTATATAAAACAAATCATTATTTCTTATATATTAAACTCTTAAAGAATTATTTTCAAATTGATCTTCCCTGCTAAGAGTCATTAGCTAAATATAAGAATTATAGTGCATATACACAAGAAAACTTAGGGAATACACCAATACGCACACACAAAGACCTAACTCAAAAACATAAAAGTAGTATTTCAGAAAAACACTTAAAGCCTTCAAGAAGCAAAAAAGGAATGCTTATTTGGTTTTTCTTTTCTCCTTTAAAAAAAAATTTCTATGAATGTTGCATCCTTATGTAAGAATAACAAGCCCCATACTCTTTTAAGTAGATATCTCTTTACCCTTCTGGCATCATTCTAAAGATACTTTACTTTTAAATGGTAATATACAAGTGAAACTAGATATTCAAATAAACTGTATGTATTTTGACTACAAGACCTTCTAAAACTGAATTACATTCTAGACTGAATTCTAAAACTGGCAGAATATTCAACTAGAAAGATGTGATACCTATTTAGACATAAAAGATATTAAAGGGGTTGATAAAAAGCCTTGCTTTTTTTATAGGATACTTTTAGCAGCTGGAAAATCAGCCAATCACCAGATTATTATAACAAAGCTAATATTCAGAACAAAATTTATTTAATTTTAAAACTATGAAAATGTATTGTTGTCAAATGGGTTTTATGTCAGATTTAAGTTAGGCTTAAAATATGGTAGGCGTATTATATGTGGGACAGTCTTAAGCAGTACATGTTGTATGCATTTTACATAGGAACTGGACTCTATAAATTGAATTTCATAAGTGCATAGTAAATACAGAAACAAATAGAAACCTACTTATAGGTAATTGATTTCATGATTTTTAGAGCTATTGACCGGGTAATTTTCAAATGGCACCAGCCATAGAGGTTGCCAAGTTTCCGTTTTAGAAACTTTCCATACCTTGTGGTCTCAATTTAAATAAACAACTCACAAACTCAAGCAATTCCAGAGAACGGCAGATCCCAACAGCAGCAGGTGGCGCAGAGGAGGTATTATTGGAACACTGGTTGATATGACTCAAGAGTGCTCAAGGCCATCTGATGCGAAGGGCCACACGCAAAATTAGCAGAGCCCTAACCTGACTAATCGTCGCCCCTGATTGTGACAATTTTGATTAGAAGAATAATCAGCTCTCAGCAGCCTGTAGGCAAGAACGCCAGCGTGTGTGTGTGTGTGTGTGTGTGTGTGTGTGTGTGTGTACGTGTGTGTGATGGATGCACAGCTGTATGAATGCAGATCACCATTAACCCCCTCTTCAAACATTAAAGGGATTCCAACATGAACAAAGCCAGTAATTCCCTTCATCATCAGGGTGAACATTTTCCTTCTGTCACTCCGCAGTTAATGCTGATGCTCAGGCTTTCTAAAAGTAAACATGTATTCGTATTTCGTCACCGAAATTTTGAAGACGGAAAATTGAAGTCATAAAATTCTATAACCCTCTTTTT
This sequence comes from Bos indicus, assembly GCF_029378745.1. Taxonomy (NCBI): domain Eukaryota; kingdom Metazoa; phylum Chordata; class Mammalia; order Artiodactyla; family Bovidae; genus Bos; species Bos indicus. The sequence goes on from NC_091766.1 coordinate 106,345,970, forward strand.
AGAAGTTATTTTAAAATCATGTATGCTAAACTCAATGAGAAAATGTTCTAAGATAAATGACTGTTTCTTTAACTGTTTCTACTTGTTTTTACCTAAATATTCATGAAAATAAATAAAAATATAGTTTAATTTTTTAAATAAAGGTTTGGAATAAACATATAATCTTTCCAAATGCTACATTAAAATCAGTTCATCATCTGAAGTCCTACTTTGGCATCTGCTCCTTTTTTAAATTTTAAATGATTTCAGTTGTCCATCAGCTTCACGCAGATCATCTTTTACTTAGAATGGTAACCTACTTCAACTAATATTCTTATGTTAGTGATTTTTAAACCTCAAGATTTAGAAACAGAAAACTTCCAGAAGTTAAGCTGTTGAAAGTGAAAATTTAGGGGAATTTTGTAATATGCAAATACTCACATTTTCAGTAGCCATGATAAATTTAAGGGCATTTTGTTAGTGTGAGAATGTAAAATGTTTATTAAGCTTTTACTTGCTCATAAATTTATCGTGTTTAGTATATTTATAGAAGGGTAGGGCTGATATAAGGCAGAAAACATTTCAGGAAAAAATCATTCTATTACTGTTCTGTAATATAACTTTTAGTTCTTAAACTTTCTTCCTGCCTTGGCTACAAAAGCAGAGAGAAGGTGAGATGGACAGCGAGCGAGGTATTTAGATCTAAAGAGCTGAACCTAGGTTATTTTGAGCTCAATTCCATGTACTGAGGTGGGTTTAGCTTCAGGTAAGTGGTTAAAGGCATGTGATAACATTAAATGTGATTTCCATCTACCTGACGGACTCGACAAAATCTCAGGCCCTCCACCGGTGCGCCTCCAAATGTAACAGTCAGTCAGCTGATGTCAAAACCTAATGTCTTTTCAGGGCCTTACACAGCTGGTCCCTGTCAGCGTCGACAGGCTTTGCTGGCTGGGGTGTCGTGGCAGGAAAGATGATTTATACACACGGACCCAAGGATCTCAGAGCTCGCTCGGAGGAGGCGTTTCATCCAAGTGAAATACTCGCCATCAACAAACCAGTGACTGAAATTAAACAAAACCTGATACGCTGAAATCTAAGCAGGGTCTGCTCCTCCCCTCGCTCAGATCATTAATGCATTCAGTTAGCCTGGGGATTCACAAAAGACCCATGTCAACAGTCTATTAGTGAGATAGAAAAAAAAGGCACGGTAAACACCTCCCTGCTTTAGCCTCTGACCTCCTTCAAGCTGGCACATTTTTAAAATTCTTTGTGGGATAAGGAATTACTGGCCAGCCACACTGGAAACCCGTGACTATGTGGTCTTCAAATCTGACATCATTTTCCTTGAAAAGCTTTAACTGAGGGAAGACCTGACATACTATATATATATCACAAGTGGGCACTGCTTTTATCAAATACATTATTTAAAATGCTGTATCAGATTAGGATAGAAAGTTTCTCACTCTCTGCCTCTAATCTTATCTTGATTCCACCTCCCTTGGACAACATATAGGCATGTAATATAAGACACCACCCAAAACCGTCTTTCTTTTCTTTCTTTTTTTTGCTGTTAAAGCTCATTGCTGCAATATCTGCTAAGGGATAATTCTCTCCATTTAACTCAGTGTTAATTCTTCTTTTTCACAAGCACCGTAACGATCTGTAAAACTAACACTTTGGTCCGGTTGGCATTAGCATGTGTTCAGAACGACGTTAATGCACAGTTGCCCTGATTGGGTGCAGCCAAATCTTCTGAATTTGAGCACTTCCTGCAGAGAAAAGCCATTCACTGAAATGTTCCATACCTTGCTGCAGCTTGATTAACACAGTTTTAGCTTCAATAGACACAGGACAAGGTAGGGCTATTAGCTGTCCCTTTAACTTAGAACTCTTAATTCAGGAAGAATTAGGAACCCGGTGGAAGGCTACAGGTCCATATTCCACATGCAGCGGGCTAATTAAGGGCTCAGGGGGAGGGGGTGAGTGTATGGTTCAGCTCCTAAAAGATGTCCATATATATCTATCCAAAGTTAATTTAACCTAAGCTAGCTAGGGTGTGGCATATATTTTTATCCCAGGGCTGTAGGCCATTTCCTACATCTCTCTTTTCTAACAGGCTGAAACTTGCCTAAGCACTGAAGGAAGACAAAAGTCAATAATGACTGTTTAGGTAATGTCATGGCTGTGAGTCAGCTCCTGGGGAAGCCAGCTGCTGGCCACTGTCGCCTGCCTAGGCAGGCCTGCTGGGACGTGCGAAGCGCGGGCTACAGCGTGTTCCATCCAGGCAAAGGTGTAACATGTGGCAGGCGCAGAAGCCCAGCAAACAGAAGCAAAACCTTTTCAGTTCCGGTTCAGCCTCGAGGGAGCTGAAAAGCAGTTTGTTTTAGGAAGAGATGACCTGAAACCCAGTGGTTGCTGCTGCCACCAGGCCAGTGGTCGGGGTATTTGTCTGTGTTAGTTGAACAGACGACGTTTGATCCAGCAAATCAATCCGGCCTGGCTACGGCTTGTGACGGGGGCTGACCCATCATTACTTCTGTCTCCTGTCCAAGCGAGCCCCCTGGCTGTTGTCTCAGATAGCCCCGCAGGAACTTTCTTGGGGCTTTTAAAGTCCAATTCCTTTAAGGACAAATGCAGTTCACACAGGCAGAGAGCTTCCCCAGAACCTGAACGGTCCTGAATGTCCATTCTGACCCTGTGCCTGGTGGCTCAGCCCTTGTCTGCTGCTCCCCTTCACGCCCACCCTGCTTTCCAGCTGGGCACCCCTTTTTGCAGGTCAGACGCTGTTCACTGACTCCCCTGTGCACAGGTGTCAGCTGGGTCCACAGACTCACAGACCCTTCAGTCAAGCTACCAGTGACCCACTCAACTCTGCTTGAAAATTCCTGCCTTTTTTTTTTTTTAAACGAAGTGTTACTTGCTTTCAGTCGCTCCGTCAGGTCAGACTCTTCGCACCCCCACGGATTGCAGCACACCAGGCTTCCCTGTCCTCCACTATCTCCCAGAGTTTGCTCAGACCCACATGCATCGAGTCGGTGAAGCCATCCAACAGTGTGCGCGTTCTAAATTCCAAACGCTATTGAAAGAAACATAACTTACATGATTCTTCCTGCTCTAACTTCATCACTGACTTGTTAAATCTCAAGCTATCTTTTCGGAAAGAAAGTTCACTTGCCACTTAACACTGCAGACCACAGCAGTGCTAGAACATGGCCAGGCAGTCTTTGCAGACAGAGGCCCTGCTCTTGGTCTCTGACCATCTCGATATGTTTACCGTGTGTGTGCGTGCTCAGTCACTTCAGCCGTGCCCACCTCTTTACGACCCCACGGACTGCAGCCCACCAGGCTCCTCTGTCCATGGAATTTTCCAGGCAAGAATACTGGAGTGGGTTGCTATTTCCTCCTCCAGGGGATCTTCCCAACCCAGGGATCAAACTCAAGTCTCTATATAATTTAACAAGTTATCTAGTTAAAGGAAGGAAAAATAGCAATTAACTGTTTTAAAAAGTAAAGTCTACCAATTAAAACAAAAAACAACCCATAGTAACCCTCTGAATTACCTCAGTCTTGAGCAGCAACTATATGCAATTCACACACATTCATTCATTTATTCTTTAGAATAACTCTATAAAGTAGGTGTTCTTTCCGGTTTGCAGATGAAATAAATGAGGTGAAGAAAGACCCTAGAACTTGCCCAAGGTCACTAGTGAATAATGAAGTCAAGATTCAAATCCCCTTCCCCTTCCCCCTGAATCCTATGCTGCTCTTTCTACACCACATTGCTTTCTACTATATTTTGGTCAAATTATATGTATTGTTGGACTTGGCTGCCAGGCAGCTTAGGGCTTAATTAGAGTAAGACATTACCTTTGATATATTTGTTTTCCCTCACAACTTTACATTTTCACTATTATTATAATTATTACTATTTGAACGATCTCATGTGATATGTCTTCAGTCTGTCATTCAAAAGCCTTCACCTCAGTGAGCCCTACCTAAATGACGGGTATCAGGTCGGACTTGAGTACTAGGATAACTAAGACACAATTCCTGCTCACAGAATTCAGCCCAGAGAGGGGGACAGACGCATAAATTTGCAATTATATTCTGAGATGGGATTCTGAACATACTCTGGGAGATAAAAGGCTTCCTAGAGTCAGAATGTGAACAGGAGTTATCTCAAGGTGACCCCATGGACTGCAGCATGCCAGGCCTCCCTGTCCATCAACCAATTCCCAGAGTTTGCTCAAACTCATGTTGATGGAGTCGGTGATGCCGTCCAACCATCTCGTGCTCTGTTGTCCCCTTCTCCTCCTGCCTTCAATCTTTCCCAGCATCAGGGTCTTTTCCAACGGGGTCACAAAGAGTCGGACACGACTGAGCAACTGGACTGGACCATCTCAAGTCAGCAAGGCCATCCAGGCAGGACAGACAGCAGGGGGGAGACAGGGTGCTGAGGACAAAGCAGGATGTGCGGAACACCGGCTGCTTAAGCCTTTTTGGAAGAACTGAGACAATAAACCAGGGTTATTAATAAATACTTTGCTATAGCAATTCTGTGATGCAGAAACAGAGCGCTGGAAAATCTCAGTGTAGGTCAGCATCATGAATTATTTACTGAAATCATAAGAGAAACTCAGCTCCAAACTCCCCTCTACCTCACAACCTATTTAAAAGATTTAAGCTTCTGTTTGGGAGAGTGAGCCTTTTAGGAAGTATTGGTTATTACCTGTCGGTTATGTGCAACAGAAACTCAGAAATTTTATCAGTCATGGAACATTAGGGGGAAAAATAATTGTTTTTTTTTTAATTTCAACATATTACTGATATTTTAATAGATGTAGTCTAGATCTGTTTTTAAGTTTGATTCTTTACAAAGGCTCTTCAGGGTTAAGTCTTAATTTTTACCTTGACATCAAAATACACTTTTTTATAAATGCTTATCAGGCAATCTTTTGTTTTTTGACCTAAGGAACATTTTTTTTTTCCTTTCCTTTAAATTTACTTTTTAAACTAACACTGCTTTTTTTTTTTTAAGAACCTCAAATATCAACTCTTTTCTTAATGTCCATGACACACAAAAAATGAAATGCCCCAAGGAACAATAAAAGTCCAGAGCTACAGACAAATGGAGGGTCAGAGTTTAGAGGACCTTGGGGATCATTCATCCTATGCCCGTGTTTTACAGCTGAGTAACTGACACCCAGAGGGGAGGACTCACTTGGAAAAATAACCAAGCGTGTTAATGACAGAGCTCGGAGGACAATGCATTCCTGAGCTCCGGGACAAGGAGACAGAAACCATCTCCTGGAGTTCTGTGAGTACAGAAGAACTGAAGACCCTGTAAGGTTGATGTTTTCTTCCTCGGGAATTACACAAATATATAAGTGGAGGATAGGACTGGTCAGAATGGAGTTGTCAAGCAACAGCACAGGCAGAAGAAAGTTCTGAGCTTTGAGGGTGACAGGTGGGTTTCAACCACGGGTTCACACCAGCATCTCGGTGCGGGGACATCAGTGACGATGGGCCCTGGTTGATGCGTTAACAGCCGCAACTCTGGAGCTGCCGGCAGACACCAGAATCCGCCCAGCCCAGGCGCCTGCAGGTGGTCCGCGGTCACTCCACAGTCATCCCTCTTCTCTGTTGTGTGCCACGCAGTCCCTTATCCTTAGGGACTGTTCCCCACTGCAGAGGGAACAATTTGGAGTGCACTTTTGGCTTTTCTGGTTTCTTGCGGTTTTGGGAATCAGGAAAGGCTATGGTGCCACACGCATGACTCCTACACCCAGGAAGGAACCCACAGGCAGGAAAGGCCAGCTCTGTGTGTGTTCATCAGAGGGGGCAGAGACCCTTTCATTTGACAATCGCTGAACACCCTTTATCAGAATAAAAGCAGGATGATCTGTAAATGCTTGGAAAGTATCTGCCTTTTTATTTTACTGATACCATATTCATATAGATGAGAAAAGAATTTTTATTAACAAAAAAAAAGACCTAAGAATGAATTTTTAAAATGGGCCCAGCACCTTGGAGCAAGGGATCATGGGCCCCATCCATTTCTGCTCCGTGTCTTCCATTATTGCCTGCTGACTATTTCTGCTCATCAGGGACCGTGAACTATCCATGAGTGCAAAACGGACACAGCACAAATTGATTCAGTAACATCACACAGACATGTATGAATAATGAGGTTCGGCTGCAGTCTGTCACACAGCGAGCATATCAGTGTAACTGATTTATCGAAAATTTGACTGGGTAAAGTCTCCTTCTTAAGAGAAGGTATCAGCTTTTTTTTTTTTTTCCTCACTTTTTTTGGCAAAAGAAACAAATTTGAGCAAACTCAGACTTTGTACTTTAAACTGTGGAAAAAGCTGGAACTGGCATAGAGCTGACCAAGTTTCTCTCTTTACCAAAAAAAAAAAAAGAAGAAACGAGGAAGACAAGGAAGAGGAGGAAATGATACTAATATTACCATAAAGCTTGAAGGCTTATCAGAGGTGCTAATCAATTTTGAATTCCCTAAGGAAAGCTGTGTCTTCCTAGGGTGTCTGCGATTGGTAAGAGGAATACAGCTAAGTCATTAAAACAAGAAAAAGTGAGCTTCTCATTAACTCCTTCTTCAGAAGCATCCTAAGATATTCTGTGAGGAAAAACAAAGGGGGACCCGTGCTGGCCCCACGTTTGTCATGCAGATACGGTGGGTAGAGGTATCAAAACCAAAAAGGAGCAGCCGCCCCTTGGGCCCAGCAGCCACTGTTTCTGAAACTCCCCCCGTTATTTCTTTGTGTTTTCTAAGTACAGAAGTTTCAAACTCTGACCACCTGTCCACTTAGATGAAAGAGGTAGGAATCAGACTACATGACACTCAAGATTTCTTCTAATTCCCAGGTTCTGGGAGACCTTGAAATTAAAAAAAAAAAAGTAAAAGAGAGAACAAGGAAAGTTAATGTTTTTTTGAGAAGAGAGATTGCAAGTCAAAGCATGATTTAAAATACCCATAATTACGACAAGTAGTCCTATGCAATTTTCTGATGAAGCGAGGACAAAGAACATACAAAGATGTAGAAATCGAACTTGGCTAGGAGTAGAAGGAAAGCTATTCCACGAAATTCTTTCAGGGTATAAAGGTACCACTTAGTAAGTCACTGAGTTCAAGCCCCAAATAGCATCTTTGTGAATCCAGTCGATACACCCCTAAAGAGAGGTCCTACGTGCCAGATATTAAATACAGAGAAAAAGACCCTTTCTACGGGTTGCGATGTAGGCAAGAGACACGGAGGAAACGGGGAACCACCACTCAGCCAAACAAACAGCTTACAGAGATGCAGCATTGCTTCCATAGGTCAAAAATGTTTAATTTTATATGAAGATAACAAAGGATCCTGTTACTGCTTCTATAAACAAGGCATCATGTTAAAAAAAAAAAAAGTGGGGGAAATTAAGCAAATCCAGCAATAACTTGATCAACCTATGTAGTTATGTAGGTTCCTAAAAAATCAATTATTTAACATAGGCACTAACTAAAAAAAAAAAATTTTTTTTAAGCATCTGTAATGTATTCACTGACCCTGGGGATATCTTTGGAATCAAAGACAGCTTAACTGAGTTCTGAAGTTCTCACCAAGTACTTGTACACGTGTTCAAAGGGCCACGACCGCAGCTGGGCTTTTCCTGCTGCAGGCTACACATTAACTAAACTCCGATGTGCCCTGAGCAGACCAACCTCTTGATCGATCATTTCCTGCAACTCTTTAGAATGTTCTTTCGGCAGGGTGTGCCGTTAGGCCCTGGGATCTCTGGCAAGATCCTGAAAGTGCCAGGACACACACGTTCACACCCCGAAAGGCACGGCCCTAACACGCACGCAGTTGTCATCTTCACGGCAAAGAGGGAGGAGAGAATTCAGAAGAGGTCAGGACAGTGTATGTGGGCGGGGATCTGAGACAGAGGGCATCAGAGAGGAAGAAGGGAGAGATGGGGAAAAAGAGACACAGAGAAGCAGCTTGGCTTTGCTGCTGCTTAGCCGCTTCAGTCGTGTCTAATTCTGTGCGACCCCATGGACCGCAGCCCGCCAGGCTCCTCTGTCCATGGGGATTTTCCAGGCAAGAATACTGGAGTGAGTTGCCATGCCCTCCTCCAGGGGATCTTCCGGATCCAGGGATCTGGTCTGCATTGCAAGCAGATTCTTCTACCACTGAGCCACCAGGGAAGCCCCATCTTTGGTCGATGTCAACAGCTTCCAGGTTGAACTCTTTCCATTGAAAAATCAAGCAAACAAATGGGACAAATGCTGTATTGAAAAATGGATATCACTCTTTCAAACAGCAGCCGTGCCCCACGAGAAACACTCACACGGCAGAAAGCGCATTGTAGATGGCCTCAAGTCCAGGCTGTGAGCAGAGACCTAAAGCTTCCCACACAGTTCATACATTCTCGAGTCCCAGAATTCATGCCATTCGTTCAGCAGAAACCATCCCCACTTCTCTTTGCGATGATCAAAAACTAAGAGATTCAAGAACACATGGCAAAGCTCAAGGCTATGTCCCACGCCGTGAGGGGCAGTCACCCAGGAGGACCGCTCCCAGGCTGAGAAGCATCACCATCCGCCTGGGGAGCAACTCTGCAGCCAGGCTCTGCTGGGCTGGTCCCCTCTTCCTCTCTGTACTCCCAAGTCCCTAGGCTGGATGGTTCATGCCTTTTTTTGGTGCCAGGACTCATAGGATTCCAAAGGTCCATGAACCTGAAGCTCATTCATGCGAGGACAGAAATATACCACGCAAAGACTTGCCCTGGTGAGAAAACCCGGCTGGTGTGAGGAGGAGTCTGGGCTTCCGTCCCCATCCTGCCACCGACTCCAGTGACCGTGAGTCCGTCACACACTCTCCGGGGCCCAGCGTCCTTATCGATGAAGAGATGGTACGGAAAAGAGATTCGGGAAGGGACTCTAGTTCTGCATGCCTTTTTTTTTCTTTTTTAAAGCTCTACATTTTTTAATCCTAAGGTGGCACTCGGGAGAAGGCAATGGCACCCCACTCCAGTACTTTTGCCCAGAAAATCCCATGGATGGAGGAGCCTGGTACACTGCAGTCCATGGGGTCGCTAGGAGTCAGACACCACAGAGCGACTTCACTTTCACTTTTCACTTTCCTGCATTGGAGAAGGAAATGGCAGCCCACTCCAGTGTTCTTGCCTGGAGAATCCCAGGGACGGGGAGCCTGGTGGGCTGCCGTCTGTGGGGTCGCACAGAGTCGGACGCGACTGACGCGACTGAAGCGACTCAGCAGCAGCAGCAGGGTGGCGCTCTTTTTATTTTGCTCCAAAATAAAACCACAAACATTTGCCAAAGGCTTTGAGAAAGTTCAGTTTGGTCAGTTCTCTAGTAAAATAAATATCACATCACTAAATGAAAAAGCAGATCATAATATATAAAATAATCTTTATCATGTTAAAACACCCATGAAAATATCTATCTTAAACTACATATAAAATCAATACTCTGAATAGTAGTATTATGAAAAAAGTATATTATCAGTGCACTGTACAAATATGCACTTCTAATTTTTTCAATGATAAACCATTTCTTTCAAAATCAGAAAAAAATAATACTGGAATGAAAAAGCTAAGCTACTATGTGCCTAGCTATTTTCAGGACTAACTTCTAAGATTCCTCCAACACACATCTGTAACATACATACACATGTGTGTGTGGGCGTGTATACAATTTATAAAGTACTGAGATTCAGTGAGAGAAACTGTGGTATTTAGCAAAAACAACTGACCTAAACATTTTAGAAAACAACAAATTAAAATCTATTAGGGGGGCTTACAAGAACACTGATCATCAATAAAGTGATAGACTCAGGATACAAAAAATAAATAAACCTATTGCTTGAAGTAATTTGGGGACACTCTGTTGTCCCCAGCTAAGACATTTCTAAGAATTTTCTAAGAAATTTTCTAAGAAATTACTAAGAATTTTCTTGTAACCCAGTAACAATTTTTTTAGGCTTGAGCTTTCCACTAATCACTCATATGCTTCCACATGCCTTCCTTCCCTAACATCTACCCACACGGCTTCCTGGTGGGAAAGATCTGAAGTCACTAACGTGGACGTCAAGGGTGTCAGGTCACACCTCCCCTGCTGTATCTATGCACCTGATTGTGGGAGCATCCCAGTCAGCCCCCTCACATTAGACTCAAGTTTACTCCATGTGATAGCAGTAAGAGAAGTGGTTGAAAGCATTAAGAAAACACTTTCAAAACTTAGGAGCATTTTTAGGGAGTTGTAATATTCAATCTCTGTAAAAAGCAGAGACATTACTTTGCCAACAAAGGTCCATCTAGTCAAAGCCATGGTTTTTCCAGTGGTCATGTACGGATGTGGGCATTGGATAGAAAAAAGCTGAGCACAGAAGAACTGATGCTTTTGAACTGCGGTGTTGGAGAAGACCCTTGAGAGTCCCTTGGACTGCAAGGAGATCCAACCAGTCCATCCTAAAGGAGATCAGGCCTGGGTGTTCATTGGAAGGACTGATGTTGAAGCTGAAACTTCGGCCACCTGATACAAAGAGCTGACTCATTGGAAAAGACCCTGATGCTGGGAAAGATTGAAGGCGGGAGAATAAGGGGATGGCATAGGATGGAATGGTTGGATGGCATCACTGACTCAATGGACATGAGTTTGAGTAAACTCCCAGAGTTGGTTAGGGTTAGGGGAGGCCTGGCGTGCTGCAGTCCATGGGGTCGCAAAGAGTCAGACACAACTGAGAGACTTAACTGAACTGAATACTCTATCACTGACCAGAAGCAATGAGTACAGAAAGGGGACAATAGTTACTTTATGAGGCTAAAATAGCAGGCAGGGAAATAAGTCAGGCACCAAACTTGCCCTCACGCCTAACAGCAGAGGCTGGCTGGCTTTCATCCAGCCTCGGGACTAGCACATCAGCAGTTTGTAGAGCCAAGAAGGAATTCGGTCCACTCTGCTGTCCTCCAGGGCCTCATGTCTCAGCCTATCTGTAAGCCTTCTTCACCCTTGTCACAACTCAGGGACCAGGAGGCCTTCTGATCAGATGATGATGTCTGAGTCTCCCCTGCCCAGGACAGATTCGAGCAAGGCTGTGCTCTAGCAAAGGGGGGGGGGGGGGGCAAAATATGGTGGTGATGCTGCTTCCAAGGGCTCCCCAGGTGGTTCCGTGGTAGAGAATCTGCCTGCCAATACAGGAGACACAGGTTCAACCCCTGAGTCGAGAAGATCCCTTGGTGAAGCAGGTGGCAACCCACTCCAGTATTCCTGCCCAGGAAATACCAGGGTCAGAGAAGCCTGGTGGGTTACAGTTCACGGGGTCACAGACAGTCAGACACAACTGAGCATGCTCGCTGCTACGAAGTCTGCCGTCTGTCTGTCCTCGGGGGACAAGAGCAGAAGCTCCGCACATCATTTTCCAGAGAAACAAAGCATCACGGAGGATTCCAGGCCCAGACATCCCCTCCCCTGCCACAAGTCCTTTCTCGGGGGTGGTGAACGCTTTCATTTCCGCCCGAGCTTTCTACCAGGAACTCTAATAACTCAGCCCTGTACCATCCTGACAGTTTAGTTAAACCCACAGAGTAAAACGTTACAAATAGAATCCCAGGCAAGAGGGGCGTTGCCCATGGGCTCAAATTAACTACCAGTCCCCAAGTAGTGAACCTTCACTTATCACACAGAAGAACTCGGAAGCAAAAGCAAAGCCAGGAGCGAATTCATCACGCCAGGACAGAGGGGAGGGGAAATAAACAGCTCAGGTCCACGGCTACTGTTTGCATCTCTCCCTCCTGACGCCAGGTCCTGCCAGAGACTCTGTTCACAGCCGTCCCTCCGCCTGGAGAGGTAAGTCTGTTTTTAATGCAAAGCTTCTTTTTTTTTTTTTCCTCTTTCTCTTTTTTGTCCTTGAGACCAGCACTCAGCTCACTGAGGAAGCAGGGCCTAAGGGTTTACACCTGTGACCCAAACTTTCCATTCTCTGTGAGATTTTTTTTTTTTAAAGAAAAACAATTCAAGGGAAGTTTCTGAACCACTGCTTTTCCTGAGGCCAATGATTACCAGCAGCGACAGAAAAGCTCTTTATTTTTAAATTATGGCTTATCCCAGACTTCACCTTCACTTCTTTCCAAGTCCCTCCCAAGGCCATCTTTTCTTCTGTACTTGGAGAGAGGGAGCATCAATACGTAAGCCTCTGCTTGACAGTTAGCTAAGATGACAACCCAACGAGCAGCTCTCTGTTTCCTAGATCTTGTTCTATCACGGGTTATGTGGGCCACTAGAGGAAGTAACCTGGCAGTGAAAGTGAAGTCACTCAGTCGTGTCCGACTCTTTGCAACCCCATGGCCTTCAGCCCACCAGGCTCCTTCATCCATGGGGTTTTCCAGGCAAGAGTACCAGACTGGGCTGCCATTTCCTTCTCCGGGCGACCTTCCTGACCCAGGGATCGAACTCAGGTCTCCCGCCTTGCAGGCAGACGCTTTTCCCTCTGGGCCACCAGGGAAGCTTACATGGCCAGGTGACTCCTAAAAACGAGGCTGCTCTTATGGGGCAGAGCGTTAAGGGTCTACTGCCTTCCTCCAAGGATGCCACGTGATGCCAGTGTGACAGCGATGTTCATGAATGTCACTGCAGTCAGCGTGCAAGGACTCGAGTCCCGCACAACTAAAAACCAAATAAACAGGTCGCTAAGTAAGTACCAGGGGCTTCATTCCAAAGCAGACCCACCAGAGCAGCAGAAGACGCGCAGTGAACACTAACGGTGACTCTTCTCCCCGACTCCAGGCTTGCAGAAATGTTCCCTCGCCTTAAATATATTGTCATCATGTCTTAGTACATTGGAAAAAAACCAAAAATATATGGGGGGTTGCATTCCTGGAGATATGCACAATCAAAGCAAGAAGGGGCCTGCGATCCTCGCTGGAAACCAAGGCAACGGGGAACAAAGCCATCTGCACGACTCCTGGTGTCGCTTGCCCCACACCTCCCTGCCTGCCCCAGCACACCCAGCAAGGAAGGCTCCTGGCCTCATCATCACCAGCTCACATGAGAACATCTGGGGTGCTAGGAGGCTGACCCCTTCGCTTCCAATCACCCCGCTTTCTAAGAGCAGGGCTGGGATGCGATCTCAGGTGTTTCTGATCCCCAAGCAAGCTTCATGATGCCATGATCCCAAAGACGACGCCCGAGTTATTCAGACCTGCACCCTTTTGCTAAAACAATCTGTCCCTGCACTGTTAGCGCTTTGCCATGATCCCAAAGCCCCACGGTGGATTTAGAGATGGTGGACAGCTCATAAATTGTGTTAAGCCAGAGTCTGTGTCAAAGGTGCAGGTATTAAATGCTGAGTCACTGCTACGCTTTGCAGAGGTAATACTTCATCCTCCCCATCCGCGTACTCCAGCCAGTCAGCTAGGCTTGGAGAAAGGTGACTCAGGCGGAGCTGGCACCAGAGCTGAAACACCCAAAACGGTTTCTCCGTCCCCAACTCCCTTCCCTTCTCCCACACCTTAGTGTCTGCCTGGTTCAATGATCTGGACGCACGGAAACACGGCTGATGACACAGGGCCAAACCTCGGTGAATGGAATGCTGTGCTGTGAGCGGAACACCCTTGCGCAATCAGCCTAGAGAAACTTGCTTGGGACACTCGTTTCTCCTACCTTCTCTTGGTCACTGCAGGCAGATCTCCGGCTGATATACCGCTCGCCTGGTGTGGACTAGAGGGGCAGAGACGAGCTCACGCTGGCTGTGGGGTAAGTCAGCGTGCGGAGCTCTGTAAGCCAGACGCGCAGAGTCTCCACCATCTGGGGGGCCATCGGGGGAGGCAAAGAGATGGAGACACCCAAGAGGAAACTCCCCCCGAAGTTCACTGCAAAGAGCGTCTGTTGGCCTAAGTGCGTCTCTCATTCTTTCCCAGCCAGCATCTCTAGCTGGTGTCCCTCTTCAGCGGAACCTTCGTCTCAATGAGGAAAACCAATCTTCAGAAGACTACTAAGAGATTACAGAGTAATTTACATTTAAATTGGTAATTACTGAACAAAATCGAAACGCAAATCTAAAGGAACGGTTGTTAACGGTGGTGGAATCGCAGACAACGGGACAAGCGAGGGGCCCCGTTAGCGTCTCTCAGATCTCAGCGCCGAAGGCAGTATTTTCAGAGCAAGTGATCCAGACCCCTAGCAGTATCCTAAGACCCACAGGTGACATGCAGGTTCCACATTAACAAACAATGAATCACAGGATGGGAAAACTAGTCCTCAATGAACCCTCTTTCAAGGAGTCAAGGGGAAAATCTCAGTGTGATGTTCGGAGGTCTACCACCTTCCTAACGCCAGCTAATCTCTACTTTTAACAGCGGGTTTCAAGAACACGGCCTTATTTGCTTACTTGTGGCAAGTCATTATTCAGGGCAAATGGATATTTAGTAGAAGGATATGAAGTTTCCTTGGAAGAAACGTTATGACCAACCTAGACAGCATATTAAAAAGCAGAGGCATTACTTTGCCAACAAAGGTCCGTCTAGTCAAGGCTATGGTTTTTCCAGTGGTTATGTATGGATGTGAGAGTTGGACTATAAAGAAAGCTGAGCACCGAAGAATTGATGCTTTTGAACTGTGGTGTTGGAGAAGACGCTTGAGAGTCCTTTGGACTGCAAGGAGATCCAACCAGTCCATCCTAAAGGAAATCAATTCTGAATGTTCATTGGAAGGACAGATGCTGAAGCTGAAACTCCAGTGCTTTGGCCACCTGATGCAAAGAGCTGACTCATTGGAAAAGAGTCTGACTCATTGGAAAAGACCCTGATGGGGTCCTCATTGGAAAAGACCCTGATGCTGGGAAAGATTGAAGGTGGGAGGAGAAGGGGAAGACAGGATGAGATGGTTGGATGGCATCACGGACTCAATGGACGTGAGTCTGAGTGAGCTCCGGGAGTGGTGATGGATACCCATCACCTGGCGTGCTGCGGTTCACGGAGCCGCAAAGAGTCAGACACAACCGAGCGACTGAACTGAATTGAACTGATGAAGTTTCCATGAAAAATTACTAGGGATATTAATAAAAATACAAAAAGGGTAAAAGTAAATAAACGAATAAAAAATAAAAATACGAAAAGGATAAAAATACTTCCATGAAAAATATTACGATCTTTTAAAAAATATACTTACTGAACTCTGACACAGGTGACATGCACATAGCAAAAATTTTGAAAGTGGCACTTAGGTGATCAAACTTGTAGAAACCGTGTCTCCTAGCCTGTCCGTAAGGCAGCTTCACCTTTTGGCTTTACTGACCCAGAAGTTAAATCAGAGTGAACTTCAGCAGGGAGGCCAGCTCAGAGCGCTAAGGAGGCAACACACCCAGAGGCAGGGCTCAGAAACGCCGCCATGCTGACTTTCCCAGGAAAGAGAGCAGTGACCCACGGCCAAGGTCTGTTCCTTTGCACAGCAGATCACAAATAGTCAGGAAAGGTAACGAAAGTATGTATGCATACATGCTGACATCAAAACCAAGCTTCAGGGTTCTTCTTTTTTTTTTTTTTACAGTCAATTCAGAATCATGTTATATTAGAGGAATGAGGACTTGAAAAATCTCAATTTTCCAATGCGACACAGCATTTTGTTCTCTTTTCATGACCTATTTATGCTTCATTTGATGCTCACAACCACTGACATCCTTGTAGAACTGATAACACACAAAGCCATATAACTTTCCTTTTTAAGAGCAGAGTTATGTAAAATGTGCTTTAAAACGTGTATGCCAAGTCACAATTTTTTTCAAAAAGGGAAGCAATCTTGGCTGTTCTCTGTTTTGTCAGAAAGAAAGTTTTATCACCCAATAAAAAGGAAATTATACTTACAGCTTTAAATGGGCAAGACTCACATTGTCAAAATGCACATATTTTGTTGAAAATAGTCTCCCTTGGGCAGGAAAAACAAAATTGCTTTTAATGACAGAACTTTTTAGATTGTAGTTGGGAGGGAAGCGTGTTTATGAGAAATAAAGCTAATGAGTCACAGAGCAAAATACAATGAATGAAGCTGTTCCTCACTTGTCAGTACAGAACTTGATAAGAAACCAAACCCTGGAAGTAGGAACCATTAAACGTCCATTCTGCACTGACCCAGTGCCAAGCGATCTTCCTTAGAAGGCGCCTTTGAAAGCTTCCAGGTCTAAACAATCACACCCTTAGAAATTCAGGAATGTGCCCCAGGGTATGTGGGTGTTAAAACCTCACCATTTTTGATAGTTCACCAGCTTTAACAACTTTTTTGGTTGAAATAGACAATAAATTTATGAAACTAAGCTCATTAGTTACTTCATTTCAGCACAAATACACAGCCTACATTGGATGTAGAAACTCCATTTGAAAAGTAGAGAGAGAGAGAAAAAATAAAGGTCAAACAGGTTATTTGGCATCCTGTAAACATCAAGGAAATACAGCTGCTTGACTTAATGACATTTTTTAAAAAGGAACGAGCCTGCAATGTTGTCAAACCAGTTTGGGTGTTGATAAAGAGTGCAGAATTGAATTACTCATGGGTGGTTGAGGAGAACCTGGCTTCTAGCATGCTTGGTGAAATTTAAACCGCAGTCTGCCCCAACCACCAGGGAGTGCTTAGGAGAACCAACATGTCATTTGCAGGGACCAGTGCAAAATGAAAATGTGGGAACCCTTGTTCAAACACGACTAAAAGCTGCCTGAAAGCAGCAATATAACATTCAATCAAGGGTCAGGTCCTGCGTGAATGAATGCCCAAGTGGGACATCCACGGAGCCCGTCACTCCTCTTTCTGGCCCTTAAGAAAGCTCCTAGGAGGGGTGTCACAGAGACGCCCACCCGACGTTCAAATGAACATCTTTGGTGCAGACCCTGTGGGGCATTTGAGGATCTATGCCCCAGACAATATTCCCCCCAACAGACTCAAAGGTTGATAAACTTCTGGTATTTCCTCTCTCTCTTTCTTTTCTTGCAAGCCTGAATAAAGACTACTCAAAATATTTCAGTTTCCTGCTGCAGGGCGAAGCCGAGGAGTCGCTGGGTGGTGAACAGGCGGTGCAGTGTATGTAAGGAAGAAGCTTGCTATCATCCGAGAGGCAAGGCCTGCAGCCCGCCGCCGCCCGGCTGACCTTGCCACACTGGCGTCTTCTTTTCTAGCTAATGTGTCTTTCAACATTCAAGCAGGATGTCAGCCCTGAACGAACGTTTCTGCCCTTTCCCTACTATGAACCCCAGAGCCATTTCCACGCCTCGCGGGAATCCCTATTCCTCTCCAGCGATCGTCTGTCTGCACATTGTGGCTTCACCTCAAGATGCAGCAACCTATAGTACCTTGAAAGGAAACGAACACACACACACCAGAAAGGGCCGTCATCCCACACACTCTGCCCCTAAACTCCAGCATCTTTTCTCTGTTCTCCATTTGGAAGCTTCCGATGGTCCTCGTTGAGTTTAACAACTCTTTTCTGGCAATGAAATATGAAGGGGTGATGATTTCCTCCAATTTTAGGAGGACATTAACAATTAAGTGTGAATGCGAACACCGTTAACAGTAATGCAATTATAACTGTATTCCACAAAGGGCAATAGGAAATAATTACTCTGATTCTCAAGTGATAGTTCCAGAAGAATGAGATTCTCAGTCTCAAATTCATTAGGAGGGGCTCGAAAACTCTGAAGCACACCCACAGCTGGAGAAGCCTCTCCCCACTCCCCCGGAAGGGTAACCCGGTCGGTGCCAACACAGGTGCCCTCTGGCCGTCTGCTTTTGCTCCTGAAAATTGGCCCCAGTCGGGGTCCTGGGACCAGTAACTTGTGGCTGCTGGGGCTGCCATCCAGTCCTGAACAAGGCTTATCTGAAGAGCCAGAGATGCTCCTGTAAGCCTGCAAGGTGGACCAAAAGCAATGAGACCCAGACATCACGGGATGGTTTCTAAGGATGATGAACTACATCCCTGGAAATGACTACTCTCCAATCACCATATGCATGTCAGCACACAGACTGCGCCAGAGAGCGGGGTGTAAGAGCAGATCGACCATTAATGCCTGTCTCGGTCTTACTTATTAAAATTGAAGGACTAAACAGGGAAGCTGATAGAGTCGATCAGTGGCCAACGCTTTCTCCTAATGATGTATATATGGAAGTTTAAAATATGTCTCTAAATTCCATGACAACCTTCAAAGTGAGCATTCCTTCAATAATCCATAAGTCCTTATCCCCTTTCATTCATCAAAGCGTCACATTACTAGCCATGAATAACGTGAGCATTTTGAAATTTCACTCCTCTATTCCCTACTTGCTGATAGACACAGACACAAGAATGACGGAATGAAATTGGGAGAAAGCTCTTTTCTTTCTGGTCTCTTCTACACAAGCTCTTCTGTTAGATTCTGATGACTTTTTTCGCCACGGTCCTGCTCAGAGCTCTCATGGGCGACTCTTACAGTCACCTGCGAGGGTCAGCATCATCACCTCCTCGCTGATTCATTCCTTTCCATCCTCCTTGCCCATTTATCAGGCCATCCCCGGTGAAGAAGCCGGAAGCCTCCCTGGTCTACAAGCGCAACTCTGACCCACATTTGTCCCTTCACGTCCGCCCTGCTTTGGCAGCGTAGAACCTTTCCAGCTTCCCAGGACCCTCTGCCAACCTGGTCTTCTCGCCTGCCAACTGAGCCCCCACCATGGGCCCCGGCTCATTCTTCCTTTGCCTTCAATTCCCTCACCCTTCTCCTGGGCTTTTGCAGTGGTTGAGCTCCTCTATAAATCTCTCACCACCTTCACAGCCCACAGAACCCTTCCCTTTTTGAAACCCAACAGAGCTGAGAACACACAGGAAGCATCTGTTTATAGAGATGATCTTTTCTAAATCTGGTGCACGGTCCCAACTGCATTCTGTATTCTCTGGGCTTGATAAGGACCACGTCACCATCTTCCCTTTATCCTTCATTTTGGAGTACGTGGTCTGCAAAGTCACGCTGGTCAGGTGAGGATAGAAATAGCAATCCTCCAATTAAATAATGCAGCTTGGACGTCTGATACTAAACTCCTCTGACGGACTCAGGTGAGTCCACTGGCAGGTCATGGAGAAGGCCAGGCCGCTTAGTGGTGCTAAACCATGAACTGTGGTGATGAACGCCAGTCCCCCTAAAGTCAAGGTCCTCTGCCGAGTTTATGATGAACTTCTCCACCCAAAACTTCATCCCCTTTCTTGTCCTGCCCCTGGTCCTCTGGGGATTGACAAGTATCAAAGAAAAGTGGGCAATGAAACCAAGCAGGACCCTGCGGGGCCCTCGTGGATACAAGCCCCTCAATGTCCCCTGCTTCTTGCTCGGCCTTCCCTGAGTTCTAAAGAGCAGACTCAAGCTGTTAATGATTAGCACAACAGAATCGTAGGGCTGCTAGTTCCTGCTGAGGGGACGCATATAACAATCTGACACAGTATCTCTGAGTTGTTTGAGACACCAAGACGCTCCCACACCAGCACCTCCCATTACCTGCTGACCGCAAGCACACAGACCCCAGACTGGTTAGAGCCAGAAGGCCAAGGCCTGAGATTCCTGAAACATCACCGTGTTATCTCACCACCAACCGCTCAGAAAAATGTTCATGCCAGTAGCTGATCACTGACCCTGCCACCCAGACCCCTAATGTTGCCTTCAAAGATTCTCGCCTGAAAGTCACTGGGGAGTTCGCATCTTTTAAACGTGTGCTAAGTCGCTTCCATCATGGCTGACTCTATATAAGCCCATGGACTGTAGCCCGCCAGGCTCCTCTGTCCATGGCATTCTCCAGGCAAGAATACCGAAGTGGGTTGCCATGCCTCCTCCAGGGGATCTTCCCGACCCAGGGATCAAACCTCCATCTTTTACGTCCCCTGCACTGGCTCTTTACCAGTAACTCCACTTGGGAAGCCTGTCTTTTAGATGCCGGTTGCCTGGTCTTCTTGGTGCTCTGCAATAAAATGCTGTATTTTCTGTCACCACAAGCTCGTGTCAATACAGATTGGCTTTACTGCACGTTGGGGGAACAGACTCAAGTTCAATAACAGTAATACCCCAAAGTGCACGTTATACCAAAAGATGCCAAAGGGATGTATTTGATGATCAGTTGGGGTGTAAATGGTAACCGAGGACCTACACACGTGTACTTTGTATGGCAGAAACCAACACAACATTGTAAAGCAATTATCTGCCAATTAAAAAAAAAACCCAAAGAATTCACGATCTCCCTTCACAGCCTGGCATTACATTTATAAGGAATAATGAAGTCATTAATATTACATATGCAGTCGTTCCTATACATAGTTGAAGATGTCTCTATCATTTCAACATTTAGTAAGTGATGTCAGTGTCAGAATATTTCAGAAATAACTGTTGTAAGATATTCTTGCAGAAAGTCAGAATAAATAGCCCTAAGTCTGAACTGATACACAAAATCCTGGAAACTGTAGAAAAAGCTATAGCTCTTCATAGAACACACATGCACAAAACTACACATACGAAATATAAAATGCACCTGAATAATTTATTACACCAGAAAAGAGTGAGAATAAATACAGAGGTTGAGGGAATGAAAAAACAACACTAATCTTCACAGTGCTTGAGGCTGGTTTCACAACTGGCTATCTTGCAGATCTCAGAACTAGTCAAACCAGTCCTTCCCAACACTTGTTTTATCGCTGATTGCACAACAGAGTCATGTAAGGGTCTATGCTTGCAATGAGCTGAGACCAGGTTTCTTTTACCTACGACACACAATGATGTTGGCAGTACCAGTAATGAGAAAAATTGTAACATTTTGGAGGCTAACACACTAAAGAAGTTAGTCAAGGCCCCTTGAGATTTTTTTTTATCTCAGACCCTAAAGAATATACCTTTTGCTCATGAGCAACCATCACTCCACAGCTTTCATATTAAAAGCGTGAGCACTCAAAGACTTGACTCCTCAGTAAGCGCTGCTCAAAAGACATTAGCCAGAAGCACGCATCAGATGGCAGTACGGTCCCTCCCAGGACAGGGGGACTTGTCAGCCTGTGCAACAGGACCCCAGGAACCTCTCGCAATCAAGTTAATTAGAGGCATCTGTGGCACAGGACGCACACCGGGCCAGCCCAGGCAGCTTATTTTGCACCAAAAAAAGGTACAACTCCTGTGGGAGGTAAAGGGGCTGGAATGGCAAACAGATAGCAATCAGTAATCCGAGCCTCTGTCATCTGATCACACTCTCGGCTGAAATAAAGCTGGGAGGGCCAGGGGAGGCAAATGTCGAGCTGATGAAAAGGCTGGAGGGTATTCGAATCAACCTTTGATATTCTTAGCCCTACAGGAGTCTCAACACCGTAAACGCGGGTTTCCCCACCGCCCCCGGCACCTGCTTGAACTCTTCATTCACCTATGCCATGCCTTCTGGGGGACTGCTCCCACTCATCCCAGGGACCCCACCCGCTGTTTATCTGCAAACAGCCCTGCCCTCTTCCAAGATATGGTTTTGATTGGAGATCAGCTCAGAGATACACTGTGTCTGAAGTTGTAGCCTTTGTACAGCCAACACTTTGAAACTCCACTTTCTGGAACTTCCGCTCCATAGGAGTCAACTCTTGGCCTGAGGAAGCCACTCTTTCCCCAGCTCTGCATTCCAGGCCTTGAGTTTCGAAATCTGGCTCTGCTGCAGTCAGTGCCGTGTGAGTCCTGCAAGTCTTTCTTTTACTCATCTTTGCTTTTATTCTTCTTGTGAAAGTTTGTAGAAAAAAAAAAAAAAAATTTATTCTTCTTAAATTCCGCCAAATGAGAGCAGCCAGCTCGTCACGGTTCCCCTGACTGTGCTTTGTATACGTACGCTGAGAAGAGCTGTGTCTTCACCGATGACAAACAGGCCGTTTTCTCTAGATTTCTACTAGGGATAGGTCTTGTGTTAACGTAGGCTACAGCTCACTGAAGAGGCTGCTAGAACTGTGCGCCAGGTCAGAATTGTGGCTACGATAGACCCAATGGCAGCAAGGCAAGAGGGACTAAAGAGGCTCTTGATGAAGGTGAGGGAGGAGAGTGAAAAAGCTGGCTTAAGACTCAACATTCAAAAACCCGGATTCATGGCATCTGGTTCCACCACTTAGTGGCAAATAGATGTAAAAAAAAAATGAAACAGTGACAGGCTTTATTTTCTTAGGCTCCAAAATCACTGGGGACAGTGACTGCAGCGATGAAATTAAAAGACGCTTGCTCCTTGGAAGGAAAGTTATGACAAACCTAGACAGCATATTAAAAAGCAGAGAGATCACAGTGCCAACAAAGGTCCACACAGTCAAAGCTATGGTTTTTCCAGTTGTCATGCATGGATGTGAGAGTTGGACCATAAAGAAGGCTGAGTGCCAAAGAACTGATGCTTTCAAACTGTGGTGTTGGAGAAGACCCTCCAGAGTCCCTTGGACTGTGAGAAGATCAAACCAGTCAATCCTAAAAGAAATCAACCCTGAATATTCATTGGAAGGACAGATGCTGAAGCTGAAACTCCAATACTTTGGCCACCTGATGCGAAGAGCTGATTCATTGGAAAAGACCCTGATGCTGGGAAAGATTGAGGGCAGGAGAAGGGGACGACAGAGGATGAGATGGTTAGGTGGCATCATCGACTCAATTGCCATGAGTTTTGAGTAAACTCCGAGAGATAGAGAAGGACAGGGAGGTCTGGTGGGCTGCAGTCCATGGGATCTCAAAGAGTCAGATATGACTGAGCAATTGAACAACAAATAGATCCAATTCTCAAAGCTCAATGAATGTGAAAACACAATTAGCTTAGGAGTAGTAATGTTAGTCACTCAGTCATGTCCATCTCTTTGCAACCCCACAGATTGCAACCCCCCAGGCTCCTCTGTCCATGGGATTCTCCAGGCAGGAATACTGGAGTGGATTGCTATTCCCTTCTCCAGAAGATCTTCCTGACCAGGGGATTGAACCCTGGTCTCCTGTACTGCAGGTCGATTCTTCACCATTTGAGATACAGTTTAGCCAACTATAATTTGATGTAGGGTGGCAATCATACCACAACACCTCTTCCAGCTCCAGAACATGTTTTGACTCAGTGTTCTAATTTATTAATAATTATATTTTCCTTTGACTTTAACATATGTAATGCACCACTTTCATGATTTAGAAATAAATACCACAGAAGCCAGACTGTAAGGTGGTAGACTATGAACCTATTTCAGTGCCGTATGTGTAAGTGTTGGCCAATCCAGTGTTTCAGACTGATCTGAACCAATGTTTAGAAATCCAGATATGGATTAAATTTCATATCAAGTACAGATTTCTGCCTTCTGGTGAAAAATTCGAAGATCTGGCCTCATTGGTTCCACATTCTTCTTCCAGAGAAATATTCTGCTAGAACAGGTGAGCAGCTGTTCCTTTCCACAAGGTCCTTACTCCCCGAGTTTGTACATCCGCCTGATTTTCTCACTGAGGTGTCTGCCTGGTTGCAGAAGCCACAAAAGTCCACATTCCCTGCCAAAGAACCTCTGTCTCTGTCACTTCTCCGTGTCTGCCATGTAATCAATAATATTTTACAGATTGTCTTCTACTTTACAAAATATTCATCAGCACAGAACAGCCAGAATAGAGTTCTCAAGGATATCAGACAGTCTGAATTCCAGTTTTGAATGTAAAAATTTCCCAGAGGATCAGAAACCCTCGTTGAGTTTTCTCCAAGCATGATTAACACAATACAAGGAGGGGCAGCAGGCAACCACGCATCTTTGAGACAGCAACGAGGGATGGCTCAACTGCGATCCTCTACCCAAACTGCCCTGGGATGGCTTTAAGAGGCTGAAGAGCCCATCTCTAGATCCACAGCTTTGTCATGCGATGCGAGGCCTGCCGGGGCCAAATACTGACTACTATAGGAACACCATTTCCATCTGTTACCTCTGTTTGGGGATGAAAGTTACTGATACCAGGCCACCATGTTTCAGCCAAGAGTCACTCATTCTAGAGGCAGAGGGAAAACCAGCAACTGTTCTACAATGGATGCTGGCTAACGTGCCAGCAGGAGGGAGCAGGGAGAAGCCCTGAAGCCAAAGATGATGCAGATGGGACGTGTGCTTCCCCAGGGCCATTATAAGTGAAGCGACAAACTGCAGGAACTCACAACTGAACAGGCCGCGACCACTCAATACGCTTCACTTCCACCAAAATCACTCCCTGTTAGAAGAACTCTGCCCCACTGCTAAGACAGCAACCGTGCAATTCGCAGTTATGTCCTGCCTCGACTAGGGCTGCCCCTTTCTAGAGAAACTTCTGGGCTAAGACGTTTACTGGACTGAGACCTGACTACTCACAAGCTGTGCAAGGACACAGCCTCAAGTTACTACCAGTGGCATTTGTAATGCGTTCCCTGTTGAGCAAAGGCGTCGCAGTGGCACAGTGAACAATCTCTCTTTCCCCCTCCCTGTAAGGTATACAGTACTGAGTGCTAATAATTAATTTGGCATTGTGAATGCACACACACTCTCTTTCCAAGCGGGTCCCGCTGCCACCCCGCCCCACTCCTGCGAGGTGGCTCACCATTTCACACAATTCACACCCACCTGGCTATCAGTATCACTGACCTCAGGTAGCCGAGTGTGAAACGGCAGATGGCTTGCCAAGTTCAGTCCTGTCCCGATGAAAACTCAGCACAGCTAACGGCAAGGGTTTGGGGAAGGAGGGCGCTTCATGCAAACTTCCCAGGGAACTCGAGAGAAACCAAATGCCACTCCTGATGACGTCAAAGCATTTGCTGAGGCTTCTGGGAGAAAACTGTCAAGGGATTTTAAGACTTTCAGTAGTACAGCACTTTCAAAGTGCCTCAGAAGTTATTTTAACCTGCTGCATTGCTTAAAAGGGGAACCGAGCCTGAAAAGGCAGTGTAATTTTGAGGGCTGCTCGAGGACTCTGTTAGCACTGTTACCTTGCCCAGGACTCATACATTAGAAGGTAGATTTTTCTAGGATATCCCCAACCTGGATACACATTCCTCCCGAGGACATCCCACCTGTACCACCCTGAAGTGAGAAAGACCCTTGGATTGTTATCCCGAAGATTAAACTACTCCAGGGAATCAAGATACCCAGGCTGAACTGTCTCTGGGGCAATGGGATGTTGTTAATTGATACCAACACTTCTCAGATCCTTTTCAAATGCCTAAGTATTTTACGAGGGTGAATTCCAAAGTGTGCTCATGTTTTTCACAGCATGGCACCCATATGAAATGGTAAAGCTCGAAAATCGGTATAACAGGAGATGGAAGTTATCAGGGCAGCTTGAGTTTTAAAAGAACTACACTCTCAAGAGCAAAGCAGAGTACATAATACTTTGAACAGAAATTCGTAAACCTTTCCAAGTTTATATTTTCATGTATCCCTCGTGAAGCAGGGATCTGCGGCTGTTGTTCTGATAAACAAAGCCATCAACTGACTTGTTCGGAGTTTCAAAACAGACCCTGCTATTTCTGCTGTTTCTCCCCTCTGGTTCAATCAACTATAAAATCAATGAAAATGACCAGTTCAATGAGAATATCTGAGTAGAATTTGGGGAGGAATACTTCACTACCATTCCACCAACTCCAATAACTAAAATTTTATGTGTCAGGGTTTTCTAACTCCTTAAAGAAATACTTTATTCTCAGTCCATTTAGCTGCCTTTAAAACATGTATTTTCCCTCTCTCTGAGAGAGAGACCCACACACACCTAGTACCAACCAAACCGTGTTGTCATCATCCACAACGGGGCACATTCCTTTCCTATTTATTATCATACCCAGACTCCTCCGTGAAATAATTTAATGGGGTTCACAAGGAAGAACCAGAAGTAATGACACTACTTAGATCTTAGATAGCTTAAAAACAAACAAAAAAAGCCAAATATAGAGAGAATGGGAGGTCCACTTTAACATAAAAACTTCAAGCCATACGTCTGCTGATTGAGTCTATTTCCTGAGCATGTCCTGATATGAGTAAGCACTGCTAGTGAGCATGGGACAGTGAACAGGAGCTGCTGTGTGGCGGATGAACACAAAACCCAGCTGAGCGTCCTGGTGGCCAAAGCAAAAAAGGAAACAATGCGTCATACAGTTTCAAAGGGGGAGGTTACTGGTTAAGAATCGGAGGAGGAATTTAATGGACAGGTCAGCATATGCAAAGGAGATATTAAACAGAACAGTAAGAGAACTAAAGAGCTATCTGTATACTGTACCTAACTTAGGGCTTCTTCTAAAACAGATTAAATAATCTGCACTCTTTCAAAGTAAAAAAGAAACCAATAGAGTAACGTGTGGGGGAACCCATTTCTTTCTGGTCCATTTACAGACGTAAATCTAGACCTAGAATTGCCTATGAAAAGGCAGAAAAGGCATGCCGAAAAAGGATTTTATGCGAAGTAACTGCTACTCTAGAACAAAAGGTTTCTGTATTGCATTTGTAAAGAACCTCTGGCAATTATGTTGATTACATTTCTTGGTTTTTCGGGGGTCTTTTGGTGATGCACATCGTACGTACTTTTGGGGGGACCTGATAATAGTAACTAAGCCACCAGGTGAAAGGTTCTCTACTGGGTTCTCTTGATTAAATTCCAGCTGTACTGGTTCCTTTTTATAGGATGGTTCTTTTGTGGCTAATCCAGGCTGCAATATATGATTTTTTTTTTAAGTCAGGTAAGAGTAAATGTCTGTAGATCTTTAATTATATAGTACTTTATTTGCTTAATTATGCAAATCAATACCCCCTAAATCAAATACCTACTCTAAAGAGAGTTTCCCTTGGTTCTGAAACTCACTTTAACAAGCTATCAATCAGAGGCTGATATTTAGAGGTAGCATAACTCATGGGTAGTATGGGATTTCTGGCCATTTTCAGGGATAACTACTGCAATATAGGAGCATGTTTTCAAACCATAGGAAGGGAAAAGCCTGGAAAAAAAAAAACCACTAATGGATATATAACGCCATGATAGAAATACTACTCGTCATGCCATACCTAATAATCCACCAGTACCTTATCATCCAGATGTTTGTTTACACCGGGATGCCAAAGAAAGCGGCTCCTTTCTCTTCCTCATGCACCAATTAACATGCACATCAAGCAAGTGGCCAGACATCTACGGAGAAATTGGGGCAGGTAGGGGATCCACAGGCATGAACACGGCGGCCAGTAACACTCCCAGCATTATTCAGGGATATTTAGTTGCTGGCTCAACTTCACCATTAACAAAGGGCCTGTTTCCCACAGGTTTGCTCTGTGTAATTAGCAGCAACAAACACTGCCCCGGCTCAGGTCAACCTATGGGATTAGTTACAAAGGTTTTGTAAATTTCAGAAGCTATCTACACAGATGTTTGAGACACACACACACACACACACACACACACACACGGAGCAGCATAATGGATGCAGCCACAG
Organism: Bos indicus; assembly: GCF_029378745.1. Taxonomy (NCBI): domain Eukaryota; kingdom Metazoa; phylum Chordata; class Mammalia; order Artiodactyla; family Bovidae; genus Bos; species Bos indicus. The sequence goes on from NC_091766.1 coordinate 106,373,397, forward strand.
ACATTAAGTAGTTTAGGATTTGTGAGACTCAGACAACCAATACATTTTATGGGGGAAGTCATAAAAGTCAGACAGGAAAAATATACAGCCTGAAAGTTGCAAACTTCTAGACAGCATGTAAAAAAGTGCTGAAAAGTGGCGGGGGCAAAGGAATAAACACACCAACTGGCGCTGATCGGTCTCAATAAATAGGACAGGGTTCACCTGAGTTTACTTCTGGAGCCAGTGGACGTCCCTGCGTATTTATTTATTTTTGTGAAAGGACTGAATCCTTTTCATACTCTCATTTACTGTTGTCATTACATTTGCTCAGACTTCATTAGCCAGCTTTCTAAAACGAAACCCTCATTTTATTTACAGAACTTGTTATACTTCTCTCACACTGCCCCCAAACATATAACAAAGCAACGCTAACCTTTCAGTCAGGAAGGTATACAGCACTAAAAGAGATGCAAATATATGCTGACAATTCATATCAATTAAAAGGCCTCAAATGAACTCATCATGTGGCACACTCCAAATATCTTACAATTTTATTAGTCAGTTATACTTCAGAAAAGCTGGAAAAAAAACTGACCTCAAATTCAAAATGTAATTTTAATTTGGATTAAAAAAAATCTGTTAGTGATGGGTCTGGAAGAGTGTGAATAAAAACGGAGGCTGACCTCATGTGAATTAATGAAAAGATCTGTTCCTGTTTAGTAAATAGCACTGCTCATTTTTTATGATGGTTGTTGCTGTTTAAACAGGTTGGCAACTTTCAATTCAGAAGTCAAAACTATTGTCCTGGTTGCCAACAAAAATAATTAATAAAACATCTCTAACCCCAGGGTAAATATGTAAGCAAGTGCAAGGTAATGGATAATAAAAATAGCACTTCCTTCTACATCTGGGGCTAATTAAACCTGATCGGAGTCATAATTGAGCAGTGCCCAGGCTGCCCTTGATTTTCCTTGTCAGGTTTCGATTGTTCGACACAAATGCACCGACCTCAATAAATGAAAACATATTTTTCTAAAAAGCTAAATTATAGCCACCCTTTTCCAGGAAGAAAGAGTGATTTACCAGTGCCACAGGGCCTTAAGGCTACAGGAGACACAAGTCTTCTGGGGAGTCACTCACGGCCACTGCTGTTCATGAATTAGAAAGCACCAGGGAGTCCCTGAGACTTTTCTTCCCAGTTTCCCCCAACAAACACACAACCCCCTCCCTACACAAATCACAGTTACAATAACAGAATGATATTACCTACCCATGTACTGAGTGAGCATGTGCCAAGTACTCTTAAGACTTTAAAGGTACTATCTCCAATCTTCACCATGTTCTCATGAAGGAGAATCATGACTAGCCCCATCTTACAGATAAGAAAACTGAGTCTCTGAGCTTCTGACTCCAGACCCCTGATGCTTAATTTGCTATACTACCTAAAACCAATTAAAAGAAAAAAAAAATAGAGCTTATCAGTGAATTTTGAAAAAAAGTAAATGAAATCGGGTTTCCAGAGTATACTGCACTCTGAAAATACCTCTTTTATTTTAAAAAAAAAAGGTAAAATACGAAAATTCAGTTGAACAGTTCAGTTCTGTTCATTGGCTCAGTCATGTCCGACTCTTTGCGACCCCATGAATCGCAGCACGCCAGGCCTCCCTGTCCATCACCAACTCCCAGAGTTCACTCAGACTCACGTCCATCGAGTCAGTGATGCCATCCAGCCATCTCATCCTCTGTCGTCCCCTTCTCCTCCTGCCCTCAATCCCTCACACTACTGATTTAATTCTTACAAGGTGATATCTAAAGCCTGCAAGTGCCTGCTTGTATCAATTTTTAAAAAGTCATTAGAAACACACAGAATAATACATATCTCTATGTCCAAAGTGCCCTGCAGACATGCCTCACATACACAGGCTTTGTGGAGACTGGAAAAGCCAACATGTTACTACTTTTGATATGATTTCTTAATGAAATATACACTAATGCTCAAATGGAAGAATTTCTTTTTCCGTAAATGAACATATTGTAGCACTGTCTGCATTTTTATCCAGTCAACACTCACTCTTTTACTTAAAATTAAATTCAACCACATTCTGTATATACATACTTCTTGCTCTTCTTGACTTACCAAAGGATCCAAAGACACAGCAAAGATGGTCTCTGCTTCACAGGAGATTAGTGTCAGGAACCAAGAAATGCCAAGGATCCAACACCAGCTATGATACGTGGTAGAGCATAATAAAGCCTAGAATTCATTTTTTTTTTTTTTAATGTAACGTGTCAGGCTACATGTTAAGCACTGTCCTAGGTACTAGATGGAAATCAAGGCCAATGACACAGACCTCCCACGAACACCTTCTGCTGGGAGGGGGCGGTGTTCAATAACAACAGACTGGTTCCAAATGGGAAAAGGAGTTCGTCAAGTCTGTATATTGTCACCCTGCTTATTTTAACTTATATGCAGAGTACATCACGAGAAATTCTGGGCTGGAGGAAGCACAAGCTGGAATAAAGACTGCAGGCGGAAACATCAATAACCTCAGATATGCAGATGACACCACCCTTACAGCAGAAAGTGAAGAAGAACTAAAGAGCCTCTTGGTGAAAGTGAAAGAGGAAAGTGAAAAAGTCAGCTTAAAACTCAACATTCAGAAAACTAAGATCATGGCATCCAGTCCCATCGTTTCATGGCAAATAGATGGGGAAACAGTGGAAACAGTGACAGACGTTATGTTTTGGGCTCCAAAATCACTGCAGATGGTGACTGCAGCCATGAAATTAAAAGATGCTTGCTCCTTGGAAGAAAAGCTATGACCAACCTACACAGCATATTAAAAAGCAGAGACATTACTTTGCCAACAAAGGTCTGTCTAGTCAAAGCTATGGTTTTTCCAATAGTCATGTATAGACGTCAGAGTTGGACTATAAAGAAAGCTGAGTGCTGAAGAATTGATGCTTTTCAACTGTAGTGTTGGAGAAGACTGTTGAGAGTCCCTTGGACTGCAAGGAGATCCAACCAGTCCATCCTAAAGGAAATCAGTCCTGAGTGTTCATTGGAAGGACTGATGCTGAAGCTGAAGCTCCAAGGCTCCGGCCACCTGATGCGGAGAGCTGACTCATTTGAAAAGACCCTGAGGCTGGGAAAGATTGAAGGCAGGAAGAGAAGGGGATGACAGAGGATGAGATGGCTGAATGGCATCACCGACTGGATGGACATGAGTTTGAGCAAGCTCCGGAGCTGGTGATGGACAGGGAGACCTGGCTTGCTGCAGTCCATGGGGTCGCAATGAGTTGGACATGACTGAGCGACTGAACTGAACTGGTGTTCACTAAACCAATTATTCAAACACCTGGTTGCATTCAGTAAGTTCATAACAGGCAAACAACCTTAAGGAAGGGCTTCACAGGGGCCTTCTCAGAAGAAGCCACAATTGAAACAGAACCAAGTTGCTGCTTCCTTGGTGGCCCAGTGGTAAAGAACCTGCCTGCCAATGCTGGCTTCAATCCGTGGGCCAGGAAGATCCTTTAGAGAAGGAAATGGCAAACCACTCCGGTATTCCTGCCTGGGAAATCCCATGGACAGAGGAGCCTCGTGGGCTGCAGTCCATGGGGTCACACAGAGTCAGACATGGCTTAGAGACTCAACAACATCAGAAGCTGCTGAGATGTGGGGAGGCTGGGCATGAGTGGGAGGACACAGAAACAGTGGAGAGTGAAGTGAGACAAAAATGCCCAACGGACAGGAGTTTCGGATGCTGTTTATCCAGGGGCTTCCCTGGCGGCTCAGGCAGTAAAGCATCTGCCTACAATGCGGGAGACTCGGGTTCGATCCCTGGGTTGGGAAGATCCGCTGGAGAAGGAAATAGCAACCCACTCCAGTATTTATCCTGGAAAATCCCATGGACCGAGGAGCCTTGTAGGCTACAGTCCATGGGGATGCAAAGAGTTGGACACGACTGAGCGACTTCACTTCACTATCCTGAATCATCTTGACTCTGTTACAAGGAACGAGCTTACATTTTCCAGTATGTTCAGCAGTGTGATGGGTAAAGTCATCCTGACAGTGGAGAGCAAGTGACGGTGAACAGGTCTTGGGGAAGGCAGGTCCAAGCGTCCTGTAAGCTGCCCAGGGAGCACCAGAGCCAGCTTGCACAAGGGCCTGGTAAGGGGAATGAGGGTGAGAGGGAGGACTGAGAGACGGGGGAGAAACTCACCCCACAGGATGGGCGACTGCTTAGCTTTGAGCAGAGAGGAGAACTTAGTAAGGACTAAAGTCTGAATCCAGGGAAGGAGGAGAGCTAGCCCTTAAATGGTGAACAAATAAGGAGAAGTAGGCTTCGCAGGGGCTCCCCTAGTAGCTCAGCTGGTAAAGAATCCACCTGCAATGCAGCAGACCCTGGTTCAATTCCTGGGTCTGGAAGTTCCCCTGGGCAAGGGATAGACTACCCACTCCAGTGTTCTTGGGCTTCCCTGGTGGCTCAGATGGTAAAGAATCTGCCTGCAACGCGGGAGACCTGGGTTCGATCCCTGGGTCAGGAAGATCCGCTGGAGGAGGGCAGGGCAACCCACTCCAGTATCCTTTCCTGGAGAATCCCTATGGACAGAGGAGCCCGGTGGGCTACAATCCATGGGGTCTGAAAGAGTCAGACAGAACTGAGTGACTAAGCACAGCACAGCACAGACCCGGCAGAAAAGAGAAATAAGTGTGCATGGACTTCCTGGCTTTGAGGAGCTGACAGACATCCTAGGGAGAATCTTGTGTTTAATCCATTCAGCATGTATTTATTGAGCTCCTACTACGCGGCAGGCCCTGTTCTAGAATCTGGGGATATAGCAGTGAATAAAATAGACATCAGACGTGCAGCAGTCAACACGTGCTGAGAGTCTCCTGCAGAGGCAAGAGCCAGAAGGAAAGCCTGGGAAGTGAGGGAACTCCAAGGTTCTCCCGGATTTGGGGGGGTTCAGAAAGGAGGCTGGGCCACCATGCTCTGTGATGGGGTTGGTGGGCACAACCGAGATCCACAGATCTGACGAGAAGAAGGTCAGCTCATGATGCTGAGACAGCAGTCTCCCAGGGCTGGGCCGGGGGCCGCGGAGGCTGCCACAGGAGCAGGGCACCTGTAAGAAGTCTGCTGGGCAAACAGAAAGGAAGAGGATGGGCTTCTTATGCACACTTTCATCCCTAGTTCTCTAAGAATGCTAAGGGCTTCCCTGGTGGCTCAGAGGTGAAGCCTCTGCCTGCAACGCAGGAGACCCGGGTTCGATCCCTGGGTCAGGAAGATCCCCTGGAAAAGGAAATGGCAAGCTGGACACAACTGAGAGACTTCCCTTTCATTTCTCTAAAAATACAGAGACGGTAGTGAAGTGTTCTGAGTGGGAGACCTGGGGAAGCCTACGAGAAGAAGCAAGGATGTCTCCTGCTTTTGTACAACACACGCTGGAAGAGCAGCAGAGAAGAGGTGATGGAGAGGCAGGGTGACCACAGGGTTCATCGCCAGTCCTAGTAACTCACCTCTGAGAGGGATTTCTGAACCAGAAAATGTGCTACACTAAAAAAAAAAAAAAAAGCTCACTCTTCTAGGTCTAATTAAGTAAATACACTTATGTGTTGTTTAGGAAATAAAATCATAGCCTTGGCTGGGTCCTCCACCCGGAAATGATGCGATTTTAGAACAGAGAAAGAAAGCTGGTTTGGATGAACCAGGCCACAAGACGTGGAGGGGGGCAGGCCCCCCCGCCCGCTCTGAGGGAAGACCCATGTCTGGGAGACAGGGATGCAGCCTCTGAATCTAACCTCGCTGTGCTGGGAGCCGCCAGAGCTCTCTGAGAACCGCAGGGATTCCTCTGGGCCTCGTTGTGACGTCATGTGCCCGACGCGGCCTGAGACAGCACGAAATGACGCTGGTATTTACACAGGGCATCGGAAGGGTATCCACCCGCGCCAGACTGGAGATGGCAACGTGTCAGCCTCCGTCATCTGCCAGGCTTCGGTCTCCCTCCCTAACCCCTTTCTTTCTGGCTGCTCTTTTTTTATATACATATGACACTAACAGAAAAATAAATTGAAAAGAGCACTGAGGCAGAGTGTATTTCACGCACTGCTGCCAATGCTTCATATCTCACGAACCTCGGGAAAACAACTCGTAGGACTAATTAGTTTACAGTGTTTAAGCAGCTTGTTCCTCGTCTTTAATCTTCTTTATGTAATACTGCGAACAAAGCCATATTATCTTCTGATTTTTTTTTCCTCCAGTTTAACAAATATAATCTCTTTTCTTTCTAGAGATTACTTCATTTAGACATCAAGCTATGGAGGTGGTGGTGGTGGTGGTGGTGTTTCCCACTGCCCCGGGGGAGAAGGGGTATAAATAAATTGCCATCTATTCGCAGAGGTCTCAATGGTCTACCAGATCCACCCAGGCCCTAATCCTCTTTGTTGTCATGGAATCCACCTGGCTTAATTATATTTACAGTTTGCAGCTACACCTCATGGCAGGCAGGTTTTTTCCCCTGAAACTCTGCACATCTTCCCGAGCCCTGGCTAGAAGTCCCATCTAGGCTGCTGTCTCTTTCTTAGATTCTGGCTGATGACAAGGTCACCTTGCCTTGCCTGAAACTTACCATCAGGTTCTTAAAGAATGTGCGTGCCAAGTCACTTCAGTCGTGTCCAACTCTGTGATCCTATGGACTGCAGCCCACCAGGCTCCTCTGTCCATGGGATTCTCCAGGCAAGAACACCAGAGTGGGTTACCATGCCCTCCTCCAGGGAATCTTCTCAACCCAGGGATCAAACCCAGGTCTCCCGCATTACAGGTGGATTCTTTACCATGTGAGTCACCAGGGAAGCCCCCTTAAAGAATAGAACCCTAATATATCTGCCCTTGGGATTTTGTTGTTGTTTAGTTGCTAAGTCGTGTCTGACTTTGTGACCCCATGGACTGTAGCCCACCAGGCTCCTCCGTCCATAGGGTTTCCCAGGCAAGAATCCTGGAGCGGGTTGCCATTTCCTTCTCCAGGGGATCTTCCTGACCCAGGGATCGAACCTGCATCTCCTGCACTGGCAGGTGGGTTCTTTACCACTGAGCCACCAGGGAAGCCCCTTGGTCAACCTCACAGCCTGCCGAAAGAACACGATTTAAGGGCCCTCATGACCTTTTTTTTGGAGCTAACTCTGGGAGACAGTGAAGAGCAGGGAAACCTGGTGCGTTGCAGTCCATGAAGCCGCAAAGAATCAGACATGACTTGTCTGAGTAAATGACAACAACAAAATGACCTAGAGACCTCATGAGCCAAGTGAATAGAGATAGAAACATGGATGCGCATATTAGACAGAGGGAAATAAGCAAGGAAGAATCAAAATTTTAAGCTGGCAAAGTTTCATCTGTGAAATGTGACTCATCAAGTATTATTTTTAAGAGAAGTGGGACGTTTTTGTGCCTTCCTGTTGTAGCTTTGCTATTTAATCACTAGGCTGTTCCATCTGTGATGTATTAGTCCAAAACCAGGCAACTGACATCCCAGGACTGGTTAAGGCTGGTGTTGAAACATCTGGTAGGCGGTGTGGCACACACATAACTACTTGCCCTGCTGAGGCTCTCAAGCTGCCGTATTCCCTGAGAGAAACCCCTTCCAAGTGGCAGGAAACACACTTCAGACTTATTTATACATTCAAATCCACATTATTAAAGAAGTTTTATAGTCTCGGTAAAACACGCTACTTGGTGCAAATTTTCATCACGCTTGCCTGAGACCTGTTTACTGTCCCATGGTACCCATCTGCCTTAAAGTTCACTCTGTCCTTAATTGTCAAGCAGATTCATGGTAACTCCTAATTAGTGCAAAGCAGGTAACACAGCTGCGCCTTTGCGAGCGCTGAACACCTTTAGCATCTCCATCAAGCTGAGCTCAGAAACTCTCTCTGCTTCCCTGCCAAGATGAATGATTCCCAGTCTTTGGAGAGTTGTGAAGGAGGTACCAGAGTGCAAGGCAACGCCTGGTTCTCCCAACTGCTGCTTCCACCCTTGATGGAGCCGGCAGATGAGGCTGCCAGGTTCCGACGACTGTAGCATGGGAGAAGTGCCTCTCACCACACAGCCTCCAAATCCCCAGGAGGATCTGATTTGGAACTAAGACAGAAGATGATCTTACTCTAAGGGCGACACTGAGACTGAGACCCCTAGGAAACCCGGCCCTCCCCCTTTGCTGGTGGAGGACCTCGGGCAAGTTAATTCAATAAGACGGATGGTGAAGGATCGCAGAGAGCCGGTCTAGAGCCCAGGGCAGTGAGGCAGGACGAGGAGTTGCTGCTGTTGCGACAGTCGTGATTCCTGGGCATTTGCATCGCAATCTGAGACAGCAGAGTCTGCAAGCACCTGCCGTGAGGTGTGCGTGGAGGAGGACATCTACCTGAACAATAAACGTGCCTGGGAGAACCAGGAAGTAAAGAGGACGGAAGATGGGAGAGAAAGGCAACAGGGAATTTCAACAGAAACGGCATGACAACGCAACAAAAGGAGCAGAAGGAGCGAAACCTCTAAAGGCAGGACTTGAATTTCTAATCCTGGTCTTTTTTTCCTTGAACATCCATGCAAACCCCTTTGCTGCCTCCCAACTCCGCCTACACGATCCGGCCCCAGAGTGAGCCCTGCTTCCACCTGCAGCGGTCCCGAGGTAGCCTTGAGGAGAGAAAAGAAAGTTCCCTCTTAAGCGATGAAGAATGAAAAACGTTAAAATGCAAATTCAGTGTTAAAAAAAAGAAAGCAAGCAGGACTCCACACAGGCTTCAGAGCAGCAAATTCTCAGGCAGCAATGGAAGCTGGAAAGTAACCCCCTGAGGTGTGGACTAGAATGTCAGTGTTCAAGTTTGTCCACGCCAGATAAACAGCTCGCCCTGTTACTACTGAATGAATCTCTCTCCTTTTCTTTTTTTCCAGGGCAGAGAATGTTTGTGGTAGAATTGGTCCTTGAAAAAGAGTGAATTGATGTGTTAGTTTTTTGTACTGGGCCAAAAATAATTACAACCATACCTACTTCCTATGGATTATGTTCACTTATTCTGTATTTGTTCCATGGGGAACTGACTGGAACCAGGGTTTGCTTCACCGACTCTCAGGCTTGGGAGGGAAGAAAAAGTCAAAGAGATTGACCAAGGAAGGATGAAATGTGCAGTGTGGGTAAGCAAACACTGCTTCAGATAAAGTGCTCCATGGGTCTCTACCTCACCTTCTCCAGCTAGGAATTCATTTCTCAATATTCCTTTTCCAAGCGAGATCTTTGTGTACTTATTTTCAACCAGGGATTGCAGTTGATTTATTTTCTATTGAACCTCACCAACTGCATGCTGAAGAGAGGGTGGCATATTTAGATGCCCTTAAACTTTCAGATTCACCTTTAAAACGTGCCAAGGCGAAGTCACGTTCAGGGTAAATGTGCAATTTTTTGCTAGGCTGGGACAAGGAATGAGGGTCTACACTAGCAAAGTGACATTAAAGGCTTTACAGGAAAACAGGGTCAACCTCCATGGATTCGTTTTGGTTCCAATCAAATTCCAATCATCTGATGGCTGTGAAATCCCCAACAAAAAGAAAAACAAATCAGATGATTCCTTACTGTAAAATAACCGTCTAGGTCTAAACAGGAAAAAAAAAAAAAAGCCAAACCTGACCGGTTCAGTCCAACGTGTTTTGCTAGGAACCCACTTCACTTACTGGCTTGTCCTGTGGTGTCAGGATGTGCGGGGGGATATAAAAGAGAGAGGATGTAGAAAACACAAACCCACCCTTGAGGACGTATCAGTTTCAGGCAGTTCGAGAAGCAAGGCACATGAGATAATAAGATGAAAGTTCTAAGGAAATGCGTAACGAAATAGTAAAGAGTTGTGTCAGGTAATATACAGAAATCCTGAGGAAACAAACAAAAAAAAAACGATTATGGAGTGGTAGGGGTTTCCAGGGTTCACACAGGTCTGCTTTCTCCTCCTTTGGAGAATGGGACAGTATTATACCCTTCCCACCATTTCGGAGTTAAACAGCTATAAGCAGAAGGATGTTTAGTCACTCGGGGGTTGAAGTAAGACCCTCTGTGTTCCCTTCGGTAGAAGCTTGTGCTGAAATGACAAAGCCATGGCACGAAAGCCGCCTCTCGGAGGCTACATTGAGTCACTGCCTGGAGAATAGTTACCTGTGGTAAGAAATAAAACTTCCTTATGTTCCTGAGATCCCGGGGCCATTCATTACTGCAGCGCCAACTAGCTGGTCATAAAAGTTATATGTATACCAAGGCTGAGAGGACCAAGGGGCTGCAGCTCTGAAAATGATGTCAGCATCTGCTCGTTGACTTTTTTCCCCCGATGCTCGGGACTATTCAGACCCTCCGGCCTGCCTGCTGCCAGCATCTCTCACTCAAACAGCCACATCTGTGCTCATCCGCCTTTGCAGCTCTGGGTGGATCTTCCTAGCGCAGAAGGCCGAGAACAAACTCCCTGGCCTAGGAGGCAAAGCCCCGATCACCCTGGCTCCCAGAGCTGGGCGCTGTTCTTTTCGCCTGCTCGGTCCCACGCTGTGTTCCTGCCGCCAGCATCCTGATCAAGCCACGCCCGGCTCTGCTCCTGGCCCGGGATGCTCTCCCTCTGTCTTCCTGGCAAGCACATGGACTGCTGAGAAGATTCCGTTCCTCTGTGACGCCTGCACGTCCCGTGTCCTTCCTCAGTACTCCATGTGCTCTAACACTGCTCCTTAGGAAGCTTGTCTTCCTGGTCTTTCTCTTCCCACTAGACGGTGAGTCGCTCAAGGCAGGGACTGGTTCATTTTTGTTTTCCCCAAAGTCCTGAGCACAGTATTGGACAAGCAGTGGCATTTGCAGAAACAGCAAATAAGCAAAGGAAGGAAGGAACGTGTGGCTGGATGGATTTAGGACAGTGTTAGACAGAAGTCACAGAGAAAACCCTGAACGTGAAAAGTGAAGTCGCTCAGTCGTGTCTGACTCTTTGTGACCCCATGGACTATAGCCCGCCAGGCTCTTCTGTCCATGGGATTCTCCAGGCAAGAGTACTGGAGTGGGGTGCCATTTCTAGTAAAACATAAATGTAAGCAGCTAGGATGGGTATCAAATGATGCAGCCTGGGATTCTTCACGTGACTCAGAAGGTGACAGGGAGTCATTCTAACTTCCCGAGCAGGGAAATGGTGAGAACTTGGTTCAGCCTCATAGCACCTTGAGCCTTGAATGACAGCTGTGTTTATACCACTTTGTTTGCCCTTTGACTGTAAAAGCTCCCTGGAAACAGGAGCTGGATCTTAATCATATTTGTATCCCCTATAGCGACAAGCACAGTGTTTGTATAACAGGTGCCAACAAATATTTGCTGAATTTAGTTCTAGAAAAATTACTCCCTATGCTGCAAGGCTGGAGATCCAAGTTAGCTGGCTCTTGCAATGTATGTAGCAGTGGATGGGAAATGAATTTATGTGGGTGGTTATGCCTCTGGAAATGTGGAAGTAGATACCCATGAGTCTAACAGTCCAATCTCCAGGTGTCAGGGTCTTTAAGGTAAATTAGTGTTTTGAGCCCAGGGTCCTACAAAAATGGTGGTGTATTTAAAATACAAACCTTGGGAGGAAGACTTGTTTTTCCCATGGGGGAGACGAGTTCTGTGCTGAAGCTGTAGCTTCTAGAATGGCAATGGGGCAAACAAAAGGAAATACACTGAAGCCACGAGCAGCGAGAAGTACTGACTGTTGTATGCCAATGTGATCCCCCATCTTGGGACGTGCTTAAACTTTTATTGATTTCACTAACTCACTCACATCCATTTAATATTTACAAATCATTCACATTAGGCAAGGCAGTGTTCCCTCCAAAAAGTCGGCTTGGATTTATCGTGTGTATCACGTTGACCTTTTTTACTGACTCCCCAGAGGCAAAGATGATGCCTTGGGTAGATGAACGGTGTGCCTATTTCTCCTGCTGTGTTTGGTCTCCAAATATCCCCAGTCATTCACTCTCAGGAAGGGCTTGCGGGGGCCTCTTCTTGAAGCGCTGTTTTGAAAGCCAGAGCTCTCAACCCGCGGCACTACAGGCATCTAATTATTTTCTGAATTCCAAGTCAAAAGCAGAACTCCATCCAGAAGCCATACCTGGTTTTATTTTGAGCCTCTTCTTCTTAAGAAGACCTCTCCTCTCTCTCTTTCTCTCTTTTCCTTCTCTCTCTCACACACACAGACACACAATGATCTAATGAAATTACATCCTTAGAGAAACATTAAGAGTGAAAACAGAATGTCTCTCTGAAGAGATAACCCAATCCTCAAACCCAAGGAACTCGGCCTTAAATCTTCCAAGACAGAATATGGATTTGAAACAGAACTCAAGGTATACATGTTCTCAATAACTTAAACATTCTCATTGCTAATAACACATTCAACAGGTCATTTAATCTATAGCAAACTCTTGTACTGAGCTAAATGAAATTTAAAGAAAAGTTCAGATTTAAATTTGCCTTGGGTTAACTTTAAAATAATACCTGAAAAAATAAAGAATATCTGAGAAAGCGTCACTCCAGGGTAAACTAAGAAGGTATCCAGAACATTACTTCATTGACCCTGAAGCTTCTGACATTTCTCGGTTGACCTGACTCACACCTACAACCCACAAGGTCAAACACCAACGTTTCATTCCTACCAGTGGACTTGAGCAGTTTTTCAAATCATTTATCCGTTACGAATGGAGGAAAAGCACACGCCCATGGCGAGGACCATGTCTTTCCAGTATGCTCACATTTAACCCACCCACTTTGTACGTGAGGCCTTCCTGGTGGCTCAGTCAGCAAAGAGTCTGCCTGCAATGCGGATGACCTGGGTTTGATCCCTGAGTTGGGAAGCTCTGCTGGAGAAAGAAATGGCAACCCACTCCAGTATTCTTGTCTGGAGAACCCCCATGGACAGAGGAGCCTGGTGGGCTACAGTTCATGGGGTCACAAAGAGTCGGATGCGACTCAGGGACTAACTTGCACTTTTCACTTTCTTCATACTTTGAATTAAGTAATTATTCTTTCTCTAGGAATTGCTTTACACTTGCCAAAACAAAAAAAAAGCCAATCAGCAAATCAATTATTTCAGAGGAAGTTCATTTCAGAGGAAGGCATTTCTCGCTGCCTCAGCTGCAGTACTGAGATACCCGTGAGGAGGTGCAAGCTTCACCTCACTTACGGGGGCCAGCCACCGCCTACGCTCCAAAGTGCATCTAGACAAGGAAGCTCCGGGGGAGCCATGAACTGTTGACTTGTGTCCGTCACCACTCAGAGGACAGCATCTGATGCAGGTATAGAAGGCCACACGTGCACACACCTGGGCAACACATCACAGGAGATGCTCCAAGTCACCGTTACGTGCTGGGCCACTGCGACTGCGGACAAGGAACTTAGTATTAATCCCAGGTAAGCAACCGCCAACTTGACACTCTCTTAACGATTCCCAGAGTATGAGTACCTTTCAGAGACGCTACTCATCAGACATTTGGAAATAGGATGGCATGTCATTAACCCTTCCACTCAATGGTCTTTAAAACCCACCTCCAAGACAGCAAACTGGGCTTCACGCCTGCCCCAGACTTAAGAACACAGTTTACATGTATCTTCAGTCAAGCCACATCTTGACATGATTTATGAATTAGGGAGCACAACTGCTATCAGAATTCAGTTTTAAAATGTTCAGGGCCCCCTCGGCTTTGTCACCATCAGGAACAGGACAAGCGCTGGGGTTTTCCACGGCCCAGAAAAGCTGCCTCCAGCTAGTGTGTAGAGGACAAGGCTCCTCCTCTGGGCATATTAAAAATTATGAGATGAGATGTGCTCCAAGCGGCGGGACCCTAATTGTAACATTTTCTCTGTGGCGACACAAAGGCTTCCACTGTGTGTTCCTTCCCTCCCTGCCTTGGGGACTGTAATAAGGGGAGTCTGAAATTTTTATGCTTTTCTTTGTGCACCCACAAAACCTGGGAACAAATGTTTTCCACTTGATGGGGGAACTGGACAACTAAGGGCAGAAGTGGGAAGAGACACTTTTCACTGCACAAGCCTTTCCTAGGGCTTCCCACATGGCTGAGAGGGGAAGAACCTGCCCTGCAATGCATGAGACATGGGTTCGATCCCTGGGTCAGGAAAATCCCCCGAAGAAGGAAATGGCAATCCACTCCAGTACTCTTGCCTGGGAAACCCCATGGACAGAGGAGCCTGGTGGGCTACCGTCCATGGGGTCACAAAAGAGTTGGACACAACCTAGCAACTAAACAACCACAACAAATCTTGGCTAGCTTTTGAATTTTTTTTGTACCATGCACCATGGGTTCCACACTCAGAATTTTAAAAAACTTAATTTTGAAAGAGAATAAAAGCCAAAAAAAATATTTTTTTCAAAATTTCCTAAACTATGCTTAAAGGGAAGCAACCATTCTTATAAAGTTACCAAAACTTAAAAAGACTTAGTAAAATGCAAGTCAATATTCACAACCAATTTTATGAAAATGCTTCAAAGACTTTATATCTAAAACACTGCACTTAGGCAGACACTGTTAAGAATCATATGGCATCCTTTTATTATGATTACTATTCAGCCAGAAAGATCATTACCTACTTCAATATTATAAAGTTTAGAGATTTTAAAAGTAGATGACGTGTTTTTAAAGCAAAGCATGTTATTTTTCCCGCTAACATATTATTGACAAATATTCAGCACTTCCAGCAAATCCATGTTATTTTCTTTACTTATGGTGAGCATCTGATCCTCTTCAACATGACCCACATCATTCATTCTCACAGACTGGAATCCCATTAGAGAAAGAAGCTATCTGTTGACCGTCCTCATAGAAGAAAATTACACTGAGACTAAGTCTGGTCCCTCAATTTCACCCGGGGAGGAAAATTAGCCTTAAGGCCTACTCTTGTGTTTGATTTTCAAATAGAGAACCGAAAAGTGCTAAAAAATAATGAAGTCGAGATTTGAAGCCACCAGCTAGGGAAAAGTAAGTATATCCTATTCGTTACTAATGCCCCTCTGCAATAATTATTTTATTTGTTCACTTTCTGGAGCAGACACAATAGTTTTGTCTTTATCTTTTACAACCAAACACCTTTTAGTAAGCAGGAGATAAAAGACCAATAAAATCTTTGTACTTGCTCCCTGTAGCTGCCCCCTAAGGCCCATTTTATCTCCAGAGTTGTTATCTGAAGTGAATTGCTGATAAGAAAAATTAAAGGGCTCAGAAGCTGAAGGTAAGGTAATTTGCAGAGTGGTTCGCACACCTTGTCTCTGTTCAGCCAGGCCCCACCAAGAGTCCTCCCATTACCGCCAGCCAGCTTTGCAGGCCTTGAAAGCAAGCTGCCTGAGTAGAATGGTTTCCCAGCCCCAAACTCCTTTTCCAAAAAGAAAAAAACAAGTAAATAACGAGACTCTGAAAAGTCAAAGTCGTACATTTACACTGTTCTTATTAATATTTGCAAACTGCGAAGTGGCAGGAGAGTATTAACTTTGCTTGTAAAGGATCTTCATGTGCAAAGAGATGAACTTTAATACCCACCTGCACGTACCGATGATGAGCTAGCTGCCACTTCTACTTTGTGACTCCCTTGGTCGTAACTGTGCCCTCTGCCTTCCATGTAGTATTGGTAGTATTTATTGGACATAGGCACACTTCTCAGCACTTTACGAGCACCAGGTCATTTATTATTCAGTTCATACAATTATCAACCTCATCTCATAGGAGAGGAAAACGGAGGGACAGACAGTTATCATTTTGATTACGTCACGGACTCTGCACGCATCCATGGATTCCTGATCTATCGATACGATGCATTCTTAGTAAACAGCCCCCGTAATGTGCAAAGTCCGGTATCAGACACTGGAGAGGAATGTGAGCAGGAATGACTAATCCAGGCTCTCAAGCAATCGGAAACTTCCTGACCCTTCCTCTCCCTCAAAGAGAAAAAAATAAAAAAATTAGAAAAAGCAACATTTCCAAACATCCCTGGAAGCCAGGCTCATCTGATACCCACAGCCTTCAGTATAAAATGGCTCCTGCCTGGCGTTGACTGGTCGCTGGGTCCAGGGTGGGAGTCAGTTCTGGGACAGGCGTCAGGGCACGCACAGTCTGTTCAGTCGCTCAGTCGCGTCCGACTCTTTGCGACCCCATGAACCGCAGCACGCCAGGCCTCCCTGTCCATCACCAACTCCCAGAGTTTACTCAAACTCATCTCCATTGAGTCGGTGATGCCATCCAGCCATCTCATCCTCTGTCGTCCCCTTCTCCTCCTGCCCTCAATCTTCCCCAGCATCAGGGTCTCATCATCTGTCAGGGCACAGGTGGTCTCTGCAGTCAAAGGCAGGAGGAAAGCCTTGGGTGCGCCCAGTATCCCTCTCCCAGAGACCAAGCAGTCACCCTCCTGACAGCCTCTCCACGCTTTTGGTCTCTCCTTTCCACCAGCTTCCCCATAATCCCCTCGATATTAACTTTAACAACGAAACAGTAAAACTCCCGTCTGCAGCTCTCCGCCACAGACCAGATGAGGGGCTCTGGTGTCCGTCAAGTTCCTGGGGTGATGTCCTGGTGAGTTACTACGCTGGTACATCTCAACACTGGATGATCGTTTGGCCTAAGCGTGGACGGGTGGCCTGTGAAGTCCTCATGACGACTCCCTCCCACGTGGGGTTCCTCCCACCCTCCGGCCGCCACGGAGGAGAGATCTGTCACCAAAGAAGTAAATGTGACTCTCTCCTGGGGAAATGCTGCCAAATCCTGCTCAAGACGACAACCGAGACAGTGCGTCTGGGGCTTGCTAAGCAATCAAGTGTACATGCGTTAAGGACAACTGCAACTTGCTTAAGTGCCTGACCGATTCCCAGGCAGGAATACGCTGGGAAAGAGATCTGGGTCAGCAAACCTAGGATAAAAGCCAGACCAAGGTAGGGCTTTTGGCTTTCCCTTCTCACCCTGGGCCATCATCTCCCCTGCTGAGATAAAGTGGTTTGGGGACAGAATCAAGAGGACACTTGGCGGGGATGGCCCCTAGGAGCCAGTCAGCCTTGGCTTTCTGCTAACCTCTGGGGAACGAGGTCCCCAGGGCCCCTCGGCCTGACTCACTGCTTGCCTCCCCCTGACCTGCTCTCCCGCTGGCGGCAAGGAGAGATCTATGGCTTTATAATCAGCTCCCTGAGACTGCCTCCAAGGAGTAACAGTTCGGACCCAGAAGTTGGTTAGTAAGTCAGCTTGGGTGAGAGTGGTCTGTGGGTTTCTATAAGTCACGAGCCAAGTATTAGCCAGATCCTGTCTGCGGTAGCAGGCACACGTTTAACAGAACGGTTGATGTTCACGAGGGCAAACAGACCAACACACTCGTATCCCCTAACTCATATGCAGGAACAAGAACACATTCTGCTGAAAAAAGAAAAGGCGGCAAAGAGTAAAGAAGCAGAGGCTGGGCAGGTGGGGAGTATTTTATAATACGGCTATGCTGGTACAGAATTCTTTCTGCTAACCACATCTAGAAGGTAAAAGGACCCTCACACATCACTGGAGAAGATCACAGTCTTGAACAGATAGGTTGCCTAGACAGAAAATCTGCCAAAGTTTTCCTCTGAAGAGGTAAAACTTTGAAATGCGCTGGGATCTGGTTAAATGAGAACCTTTGCCTCAGAAAGGCTCTAACGGTAGCACAGGGGTGTGTCTGTCTCGTGTCTGCCTCTCACAGGCTACCTGAGGCGCATCTGACCTTAGCATCCTCTTCAGTCAGACCCAGTTCATCTGAGCCTACAGACCACTGAGTAGGGCCCAATCCATAATTTCCAGAGCATGGTATGAAATGCAGGGCCTCTTGTTCAAAAAGCAGGGAACAGAGTGCCATTAAAGTGCACTAAAATATACAGCTTTTTCCTTTCTTCCATGGTCGCTCCCAATTTCTCATGATGTCCTTTATTTGCTATTTTATGTTGTTCCACACAGAGAAAAACTACAGTATTTAATCATTAGCATGAATTTTACCATTTATCTTGATGAAGTTCAATGATAGCTTTCAATGCAAATGGAATGGCATTTAATTTGTATGTGGACTCACCAAACAACACCACTTGCACAGTGCAGTTCATGCATGTGTACTTGGTTCTT
The DNA here is from genome assembly GCF_029378745.1 of Bos indicus. NCBI lineage: Eukaryota > Metazoa > Chordata > Mammalia > Artiodactyla > Bovidae > Bos > Bos indicus. The sequence goes on from NC_091766.1 coordinate 106,391,537, forward strand.
ACTAGGAGAGGGGAAACACTTCCATGAGGCTAATGCAACTGAAACTAATTCAATTTTTAAAATCTTACTTCTTGATACATGCATATTCTACCACCACCCTATGGAAATGGGTAGCTGCCCTACCGTGCCAACCTTGTATCCACCTGGACTCCCTGAGGCCCCGCAGTTCACAGTCTGGGCTCATCGGACCTTGTGGACACTTTCTGCAAACTGTGCTCCGACAGGAAAACCCACATCTTATATGCCATTTCTGCTGATGCGCGTGCTCTACTTAAAAAACACAGGTCAAAGAGAAGACTGAGAATTCTGAGCCGGTGACAGCAGAGCCTTAAACAGAGCACAGGGCCCTTCTTCGAGGGGATCCCTGGCCATGGGGGTGAGAAGGATTCCTGATCACCCACAGCAGAGCTTTCCAAGGGCGGAGGTCCGATGCAGCGGAACGCACGGTGTTAAGGCTGAGCTCGCTGACTGCATCCGGCGATCACCCTGTAAATTACCGGTTCACACACTTCCTCAGGGGGGTGTGCCCGGGCCTAGGGTTCTGTGGGGCTGTCCTCCCGCAGGAGCTCTCGGTGTGGCCTAGCTACGAGCCCAGGAAACCACCCAGCTTATTACTTATAGCAGCCAAAAGGGTTGTGTGACTTCTCTTCCTCTGAGTGCTGCTTTGATGCTGAAACCAAACACATATTTTACTCCCTTCTCTTGGTTTTCAGCATGCCATCACCCACCGGCAAGCACACAGATTTTTGGTTAGTCATTCTAAGTCAAGAAGGACATGAAAAATATGCAGGGAGCTGTCAAAATAACAGAAGGGAAAGAAAGTTAAGTAACAGAAGAGATCAGGAGAAATTAAAACATGCCCTAGATACTAGATGTAAATCCCCCACAACTGACAACAAGAAAGCCACGCCTGATGTGGGCATTGTCCCGGCACACTTCCCTCCCCCCAGGTCTCGAAACAGCAGCGGGTTTCAACCAGTTTGAATTAGGGAGCCAGGCTGCATCTGCAGCCAACAGCTGGAATTCAGCAACTGTTGTTAATCCACCTTAATTGCTTATTATTCTATCAGTTCTTGCTTGTGCTTTTGTTATTCAAAGTAATTTTTCCTCCACACACAACCAAGCGTGGTTTTTGCAAGCTGTGGCCAAAGAATTCTTGCTTCCATCCTAGGGCTGTTATTGTTGTGTTGTGAAATGAAAACACACTGACACTAGATTAAAAAAAATAAAAATAATAAAGTTAGCAGCCTTGCCCACAGATGGACTCACACCGGCCGTATATGTACATAGAGATGCAGACATTAGCCACCTCCAAACGAGAACAAGGCTTCTTTGGTGGTTTTAATTAGAGTGGCAGTTAGCATGGCTGCTGTTTTCTCTAAACAGTTCTTCCCCTCCTTACTTTAAGGCGGGATTTCCACTCCAGCACTTTTATGGCACTAGTGAATAAATGAGATCCCAGGGTTCCAGGGAGACAAAAAAAAAAAAATGACCAATATAAATGCATCAGGTGCAAATTACCAAGGTAAACAGGCCCATGGAGACTGTAATGCTCGCCATGCCAACTGGAATATCTGAAGGGGGGGCAGCAAGAGAGAAAGCCCACAGGTCACGGTCCCAGTTTTGCGGTGCACGGGTCAAAGTGAGCCCAAACCACCCTTCCTGCAGGAAGGGCAGCCGCAACACAAGGCAGTTATGACTGGGGGTTGATGATGTTCATACTGGAGCTTTCAGTTGTGGTTTTTCTCTCTCCCACTCTCTCTAATTCCCCCAAAATGTCACTGACAGGCAGCCTCTATCTAAGCAGATTCCCCATCCAGGGGGAACACTGCAATATAATTTCCCTCTATAAATGGATTCCCTGGTAGTAATCCGTTTGCGAGGTTTTGCTTATAATTTACAAGAAGGCAAAACTAGTGCAAATTTATAATTAGTAAGTGTAATCCATAGGGTGTGAAGACTTATCTTCCATTGCTTCTCTACAAGGTGTGTACGTATGTGTGTATACATAAATGTGTGTGTATCTGTATATATATATAATACATATAAATATATATCCCCTAAGGAATGTATTTGCAGATTTTCATGGGGCTTCCCTCATAGCTCAGTTGGTAAAGAATCTGCCTGCAGTGAGGAGACCCAGGTTCGATTCCTGGGTCAGGAAGATCCCCTGGAGAAGGAAATGGCAAGCCACTCCAGTAATCTTGCCTGGAGAATCTCATGGACAGAGGAGCCTGACAGGCTACAGTCTATGAGGTTGCAAGAGTCGGACATGACTTAGCATCTAAACCACACAGTCTTCTCACCGTAACATTTACTGCGAGGCCTTCTTATTCCCTGCTGATTTGACCGGCAGAAGCCTAGTCCCCTGTAAGCTTGGTACAAAGCAGAGCCCCGTCATATACTTGTCTGTTCCACATGCCTCGCTATTTACGGAGCTGAATTCAATTACCTCTAGATGAGAAGTGACAAGGTTCTGCAGTAGCCTGGCCTGATGTCCACCCTGCACCGTCCTCATCAAATGGGGCTATCTTCCTTCTTCCTGTTTTCCAGGTCTATCCTGAAGGCATACTTGTTGGTCTTACTTATTTCCCTCTTCATGTCATTGGATCAAGTCCCTTGGAGATTACCCTGCTCTGCCATGACTGGGACCTGAGACACTGCAGGCCGCTGAGCATATGTGCAAACATAAGCTGTATTATGATGAAGGTCTTTAAGGGATGTTTGCCTTGCTCTTAAATCACTCTGATTCTGTTTCTTCTCAGAAAGAGCTGATTTTTTTTTTTTTTTTTTAAGTGTTTCCTGGGAATGTTTCGGCCAGGATCATTCATCCTGGAGCCTGCAGGAAGAAACCTGTGAACCAGTGGGGAGAATTCATGATGGAGGAGCTTTTCTTTTGAACTCTTACTATTTATTCATACCTGGTGTGGTCTTAGTTTTAAGTCTCCTGTTTTAGGGTATGCAAGTATTTTACCGAGTTAGGTAAGCAAGTATTGTACATACGATATAAATTAGCATGAGGACAATTTCTGCAAGGCTTCTTTGGGAGCTTCCATCAAATGTCATTTCCTAAAGACCACAGACTTTTGTTTGAACCGTTTACTCGTTTGGGTGAAGCCTCATTCACAGAAAGTGAATCAATTATATAATTTTAAAATATCATTTTAAAAATATTCCTTTGCTCATTCAGGATATTTCTCACTGTCCTCATTCGACCAACTATATAATCAGCAAACATAGCCTTTATCTGTAAATTAAGCCTCTTATTCAATTTGTATAACAATTGCTATGTGGTTTGATGATGATCTGCAGTAGTTTTAAATACATTATATCCTGTTTTATTAGAGATGACATGTAACTGCAAATATTATAGCTTATTAAATCAGCCTCGCATTCATCAGTTCAGTAGCAATGAATCAAATTGCCCTGATTAGCAAAGAAACTCCCAGAAACTATTTTTTCTCCTTCAAGATTGTTGACTTTGACTTTAATTCTTAAAAAAAAAAAAATAGTTCAGTACTTTATTGAGCACAGTCATTCATTATTTAAATTTTTTTAACTGTAATAACATTATAATACAGCCATCATTAACTGAAAATTTAAGATAGACACCATAGACTACATTTCTGTTACATTTCACTGAACCTGAGATGATCTTCATAACCAAAATTAAAGAATGTTGAGTTTGTATGTGAAAGATAGGATGGAAGAAACCGACCTCACTTTAATTCACGGCATCAAAATTAAGAAAAGAACACAGCACCCAAATGAGAGGTGACCACTAGGTGAACAAAAGAGCAGTTGTAGAATCCTGTGAGATTTTTTTTTTTTCATCTAATTTAAACTGCTTCTTGTTTTAAAGACTAGACCTGCAGCAGGGATACAATTCTACACTCCCACCCCTCCCCACCCCAATCCCTAGAACCCAAGCTCAAGGAGGAATCGCCCATCTGATGGGTTTCTAAGATGATCCTGGGCTCTTCCTACGGAAGCCAGTCTCGGCCCAGCCATGAGCTTAGGGTACCATCGTCGTTCAGAAAGAACCCTCATCAGAGCGCTGTGGGCATCAGAACTGTTTCTCCATCTGCCAGATGCATCCAGCACACGGTCCTCGTCTGATGCAAACGAACCCGAAATGATTTTAGAGGAGGAAGCGCGCCTGACCCCGAGGAGGCTACCGTGGTCCATCGCAGAGCACAGCTGCACCCCGATGTCGCATCTGGGTGGGCTTCGGACGGCGCAGTCCCAGAGCTGCTGGAAAGCATGCACGCCGGGTTGGTCTGCACATCCAGGCATACACGCTCATGGCGCGTGGAGAGGCGGACGCACTGACAGTGTATCAGACTCGGACCTCCAAATCCCTTTCCATCCAACGCCAGTACCAGCACTCCATCAGCGGCCCCTGGGAGGGTGCTTCTCATGGCCTCGGAATGGAGTGACTCCATCAGTGCAGAGATCGGCGCACAGACGGAGCTGGGAAGGACCACCCCGGACCCCGTGAGTCTGCTAAGGAAGAGCAGCCCCCAGCCGGCTTCCCATTCATCGCCTGCAGAAACCACTCCTGGAGAGGAGCGCCGGCCAACAGATGGTCTCCTGTAAGGCGTAATCACCAGCAGCTTGCTGCATTTACCCAGGACAAATAGAATTACAGGCGTTTGCCCGAGTCTGAAATTGAATCGAGAACTCGGGTGGTGGATAATGGAAACGAAAAAAATGGAAGAGCTCAAAACGGATCACATTGCCGTGGGGAGAGGGCCAGCATGGGACGAAGTCTCTGCCATGGACTTCACCGTCACCAGCCACCCGGGCAGCTATTTCCAATAATCCTGTCTACCGCACCCGATGGTGGTCGGCACTATAGAGGTTTCCAGAATGGGGACCGTCATCATCAGCTAATGAAGACACATGCCTTGATCAGATGGCCAGTCAACAGAATACTACCTGGCATGTTGAATGTGTTTTTGCCCCGTTACAACGCCTTCATTTGAGGGTGACTGTAAACTGCCACCAGTTTTAACCAGTCTTGCCTTTAGGGGGTAAGGGTCATTAAGGGCTCTGAATAATCTTGATTTTTCTGAGGCCGGGTGTTCCTGAGTCTATCCCCAGAAATCCTCACTATTTTGAATCATGCATTGCTTAGAATAATAGCGACGTTAAGCCTTAGAAATTGCCTGGGGGAGAAAAAAAAAGCAGCATAAAATTAAGAGTACATCATTTACCCTATGCCTGGGTACATACCTACTAGGTATGTACCTAGTTACACTACCTACTAGGAAGAACATGGCCATCCATGTAAATCACTGTATAAGGATGCCGTAAAAGTAAATGAGGCAAAATATGCAAAGACACTAAGTTCTAAAGAGATAAGGTCTTAAAAGGTAAGGCCATTTTTAACCCAAACTATCAGCAGTCACCTTAAATTATCCTCATCATTAAATGATATTTATCACCAGTGAAACTTAGTTTACCCATTAAAAAAAAAAAAACTAAACATCTCAGTGACAGCATGCCTGAAACTGCCTTTAAATGAATAATCAGACAATTCTCATTCTTCATGGTAAAAACACATTATGGAAAATTTTATTTTCATGTATCAGTTAGGCTAACATTTTCAAACATGAGTTGAGAAGTGTCTGAAAAGTCTTTCAGTTTCTTCAGGCAGTTCTGTTGTAAGGAAGTCTCTGCCATGCCGGAAAGCAATCCCAAAAGAAATGTGCTTCTCGTGGCAGGATTAAGGTATTTGGGGATAGAGGGTTTTGTTTTTGTTTTTTTTTACATTATCTAAATAAGAGCTTCATTCTTCAGGTTCACAGTACAGACTGATAAGAGGTGAAGTATCTTTTAACATAATTGCTTTAAAAGGTGGCCAATTTGAAGTGAGTGAAAGGAAGTTTTTGCTGAATTAGTGAATCTGACTAAATGTGCTCCTACTCTCAAGAAGGACACATTTTTTGGAAACATGTTATAAAAAAGAACTAGATGCTAGACCCATCTTACTCTAAAATATGTACCCTCTCTATAGGTAACTTTACCTGCTGTCCTTTCTTATTTTCTTGCATAGAAATAGAAGATGAAATACAGAAATCAACTACACTGAATAAAACAAAAATATGAGTTACAGAAGCACACACAATTTGTAGGCTAACAGGCATAAACATTTTGAGCAGTGTGATCCAATAAGAAGAGCACAGATACAGACACTAATTACTACATGACATTGACATTGAAGTCGCTCAGTCGTGTCCGACTCTTTGCAACCCCATGGACTGTAGCCCACCAGGCTCCTCCGTCCATGGGATTCTCCAGGCAAGAGTACTGGAGTGGGTAGCCATTTCCTTCTCCAGGAGATCTTCCCGACCCAGGGATCGAACCCACGTCTCCCGCATTGTAGGCAGACGCTTTACTGTCTGAGCTCTAACCCTGGGCAAACTATTTAACTGCTCCGTGATTCAGTTTACCCATCCGTAAAATCAGTAGGATGGGCTCCCTCCCTATCCGCAAGGTGTTTGATGAGAGCCCAGGAAAAGTGCTGATGAAGCCTCCTTAGACACCATGTCTGGCACACATTTGTGGAAATACAAGTATAATGATTTTCATTACGCTATTAGTAGACTGAATTTTAGTTATGAGGAAAAATTCTTGCTATTTTATTTTAAAATGCTTCAAAAATATAGCTACATAAAGGAAAAACCTAATTATTACTAAAAGTATGGCCCTACAATATCACAGTGATTCAGTTATTGCTTCAATAAGTTATTATATATATTTTAAAAGTGGCCCTTATTATCTGTATTTTTTAAATTCAATTTGTTCTGAAAAACTACTGACATTCATTAAAAAAAAAAAAAAAAAAAAGGCCAAGTCCTATAAAAAGAAAGCACTCAATAAAGACTTGGCTATCATCTCAGTGTTAGGCAAAAATGCTATGAATTTTAACAGGAGGGACTTGTTACATACTAAGGAAATATTCATAGTTTATAATTTGTGAAGCAGTAGACATTGTATAACTATGAGAAAAAAAAATATTGTTCATTATATAAAAGGCAATTTTCGATAATATCAAGTAAGTTACTCAGGAGAGCTTCACAGCGACCCCATGTTATCAATTTCATATACATTTCACTAGAGGAGAAACCCTATCCTCCACAAAGGATGTGGAACTGCAAGGGGCACCATGTACTGACCCTCCATGCAACAAATCCGCAAACACTGCCTATGGCATGCTGTATCAGAAATTTAGGCAGCTGGAAATCACAGCAGACAAGCGTTTCAGGTCATTGATCTTAGAATTGGAAAATTTCCCGTAGTGAGCCAAAATGAACCTAGTGCAGAGCATCAACATGCACCCACCCTCTCCCACCCCCTCAGACAAGTGGCAAATCACTGAGAAAGATCATTAGAAAATGCAGCCTTCTATAATAGGAAAGGCATGAATACATAACTGATTGATTGCTGGCAACGTTCAATCGTTCAGTAAATGTTGATGAACACATTCTATATGTGGTACCCTGAGAATCAATAGTAAGAGATACCAACATAACTAATTATTAAGCATTTTCCACTCTAAATTCTTTAACTCATCTAACCGCCCCCTTCCTGTCTCTCTTCCTCTCTTGCCCTGCCTTTCCCACATTATCATCCCCATACCCCATTTGAGAAAACTGTAAGACAAAATGACTGGATACCTTTCCAAATTGATAAAGCTAGTAGGAGGCAGAGCCCGGATTTGAACCCAGGTCCTCGGATCCCGCTCTGCACACCCAGTCACTAGGCCATGCCGCTCTGAGGAAGAACCACAGAGGAGGCACAGGCAACACCCTCAGCTCGGTGGCGTCTGCACTTAACCGTGCAGTTCCCATGGGCTGCGACGACTCACTGTCCCGTGAACCCTCCGCAGACTTCCCTCAGAAACAGACGTCCACTCCCCACTCTCTCTATCAAGGTGCCTTGTACATGTTCCAATGGTTGCACTTATCAGACCTATAGTTGTAACTACTTGCCTCATATTCGAGGCATACTCGCCTCACATTTTGTGTGCGGGGCCTGACCTAGAATCCAGCGTCCAAGGAGGGCAGTGATTAAAAGATGATCCTGTCTTTAGGACACTGCAGCTTAGTAGGCGAAACAGTCCCAAATCCATTGGTATAAATGCCTGCACTTGTTAAAGGTGGTCTGTAAACAGGATGAACAAGAATAAAGGTTACCAAGGCACAGGTTGCTAAATTATGGATTGGGGTGAAGACAGGACTGGAAACTGGACCCTGTCTAGCCTTAAAGAATGGGAGTGATAATTGATAATTATATAATTGATAATATATATAATTACATATTGATAATTATAATTATATATAATATTATATAATTATATAATTGATAACTGATAATTGGGGGAGAAGAGAGACAGCCTGGGGGGCAGGCAGAGGAGATGAAGCAATGGCACAGAGATAGGAATGCCTGGGGCAGGCCGAGAGGGGCGGGGAGACCCCCCTGCAAACAGACAGGGGAGGTTCGGGGGGCCTAACTGCGGGGGAAAGTGAGGAAGGCAGGCTGACGGCGGGGATGAGCGGCCAGCCCCTTAGTGCCAAGCGAAAAGCCTCAGATGTGTTCTTCGGGAGCACTAGAGAGTTTTGAGCTTGGGAGTAACATGACCAGACGAGCAAGACAGGAAAAACCCAGTTTGGGCTGTAGGAAAGAGAAAAGTGAATGAGAAGACAAAATATGAAATATCTAATTTTACAGGGTGCAATCTATTTAGAATTTCTTCAGTAGAAAAAAGGCAGCTGTTACATTCACTACTTGCTGAAAAATCCCAACTTTCTCCACCAAGCAAACTACTATAACCAGGAGTTTTTTGTTTGTTTTTATTTTTTTATTGGGGTATAGTTGATTTACAATGTTGTCTTGGTAACCAGTAGCTTTTTTTTTTTTTAATATAAGTAAAAATTCATCTAATACCCATTGCTGCCTTTTTATCCTATGTGCTAAGGATACAGAAATGATACCATCATCTTTAGTGATAAGAATCTCAAACAGAATATGGAATAAAGAAGAAATTCATAAAAATGATAACAGATTTGTTTGCAAAGGTCAGCAAAGTAAAACTATTCTTCTATAATCAGATCAGATCAGATCAGATCAGTCGCTCAGTTGTGTCCGACTCTTTGCGACCCCATGAATCACAGCACGCCAGGCCTCCCTGTCCATCACCAACTCCCGGAGTTCACTCAGACTCACGTCCATCGAGTCAGCGATGCCATCCAGCCATCTCATCCTCTGTCGTCCCCTTCTCCTCCTGCCCCCAAATCCCTCCCAACGTCAGAGTCTTTTCCAATGAGTCAACTCTTTGCATGAGGTGGCCAAAGTCCTGGAGTTTCAGCTTTAGCATCATTCCTTCCAAAGAAATCCCAGGGCAGATCTCCTTCAGAATGGACTGGTTGGATCTCCTTGCAGTCCAAGGGACTCTCAAGAGTCTTCTCCAACACCACAGTTCAAAAGCATCAATTCTTCGGCGCTCAGCCTTCTTCACAGTCCAACTCTCACATCCATACATGACCACTGGAAAAACCATAGCCTTGACTAGACGAACCTTTGTTGGCAAAGTAATGTCTCTGCTTTTCAATATGCTATCTAGTTTGGTCATAACTTTCCTTCCATGGAGGAAGCATCTTTTAATTTCATGCCTGCAGTCACCATCCGTAGTGATTTTGGAGCCTAGAAAAATAAAGTCTGACACTGTTTCCACTGTTTCCCCATCTATTTCCCATGAAGTGGTGGGACCGGATGCCATGATCTTCGTTTTCTGAATGTTGAGCTTTAAGCCAACTTTTTCACTCTCCACTTTCACTTTCATCAAGAGGCTTTTGAATTCCTCTTCACTTTCTGCCATAAGGGTGATGTCATCTGCATATCTGAGGTTCATTTCTTCAACAAATTATACAATCAGAGAATAGGAAAGGACAGTAGAAGAAATTTAATTCCGCGGCATTTTACAGATGATTAAATTGAGAGGACCAGAGAAGTTAAGCAGTCAGCCCCATGTCACACAGAAGACTGCTGGTATTATATGGAATACAAATCTAGTCTCCAAACTCTGCTTTGCCCTGCTGTCTTTTACAGAGATAAATGGAAGTATACTATAAATATAATTTATAATATATTTTGGTGCAAAACAATTTCTAACTCTTTACTAATGATATTGGTGTGAACTTTAAAAGATGAAAACAATAGGACTAATGAAAATGGAACACGCATCCCTTCATTCAGCAGGCTATATATAAGAAACGACCGAGGCAGGCAAGTGAGCGTGGAGGAAGGTTCAGATACAAATAAGGAAAGGTGCCAAGCCCTACTCTCTAGATGTCCACAGTCTCTATGATGTGTCATAAGTATAAAACCCACACCAGATTTTGGAGACCGTACAAAAAACGTAAAACATCTTATTAATATTTTATATTGGTTAGGTGGTGAAATAATTTTGGATATGCTGTCTTAAACATAAAAATAATTTTACCTCTCTCTTTTTTGTACTTTAAAAAAAGTCGCTATTAGAAAACTTAAAATCACATATGTAATTCACATTGTATTTCTACTGGACGATGTTGCTCTAGAGAAAGAGCAAGGAGATTAGCCGGTTGTGGGATCCAGCCTGGCCAGAAGTCCAGGAAAGAAGACTAACCATTAGAGAGATAAGGATCTTAAGAGAGAGAGAAAAGAAAGACTGGTCTTCAAGGCATTACCTTCTCTCACAAGAAAAAATTCGGGGAGTTATCCACGGGAAAGGAATCTCTCTCATCATCTGTGGGACTTCACAACACGATGCCTTTGGGCAAATCAGATCTCCTCCCACTGAACTAAACTTGCAGTTTGTCTGTTTGTTCTCTGTGGAAGCACGAGTCAAGTGAAGTGCACACGAATGGCTTCCTAGGATCGGAAGCATGCCAGTCTTTATGTTAGGGAAGCATCCACCTTCAGGGAGTGCAGTTACGATGGAAACATCCTAGGTCCTCATGAATGAGGTCACCAGATTACAGAAGCAGCTATCCTGATAATTAAATAGTAAACACACACATACACACACACACAGACATACACAGGAATAGGAAATGGCAACCCACTCCAGTATCCTTGCCTGGAAAATTCCTTGGACAGAGGAGCCTGGAGGGCTACAGTCCATGGGGTCACGAAGAGTTGGACACGACCGAGCAACTGAGCATGCATGAACACGAACACACGTACGCACAAAACAGATACCATAACAGGGGTGTTAGGTATTAAATCAAAAGAGACATAGGCCCCAAGTCTCTATGTGTTTTTAGTCCAAGACACTAAAAAAGCCCATCCCAGCAAACCAAGACGTAATACCTCACCTAATCACAGTTTCCACGTCCCCCAGAAATGCAACCTTACCTAGTCAGTCTGGAATGCCCTAGTCAGCACTAGTGAGGTCAGCTACCTAACAGACCCCTTTTGTCCCCTGAGGGAACGTAGGTAGCCTTGCCTGTAACAGCCCACCCTTTCCTTGTCCCTCCCCAGTTTCTCCCTGTAAAAATCTTCCATAGCACCTCAGAGCGTCTTTCTATTTGCTAGATGGGATGCCTCCCAATTTATAAATCGCTGAAGAAAGCCAATTAGGTCTCTAAATTTACTCAGCTGAATCTTTAACTGTATAAACAGACACTATTTCCATTTGTGTCTTAAGCTGCAGTTTCTTCAACTTCATAACAGGCCTTTTAAATGGAAATGTGGGCTTCACCTATATTATGCCAGTCTTAAACACACAACCGTAGACAGACTTTCAGAATGGCTTTATGTTGTCAAACTGCTAAGAGTTCAAATATTAAGATCAATTTTGCCATTTTCTAATCATCTTTGGTCACTAAGATACAATAATGACAATTAAGTAGATTCCCCTCAAAACTAAACATGAATAAATCAAGACAGAACCAACATTATCTTCAACAGAAAACAGAAAACAAAAAGCTAGTGATACATGTATGAACAACACAGAATAAATCCAGTTTTCACGTTGAAAAAAGTTTTAGAAGTTAATTTCACTTTAAGGTGTTTCAATATTTAATTTCAATAATTTGTTTTCTCACACCCAGTATCATTAAGGAGTTGGGCTTGTCTACTACTTGAAACATTTCATTTAATCATTCACACATTAATTTTTTTCAGTATTTCTGTATTGTATGCCATATTATTCTGATATCTCAATTAAATGAATATTTTGGGTATCATAGTCTAAATTATCTAGAAGCAAAATTCAATTTTTAAAATTGTATTTGGACAAAGTACTATCCTATAAATTTACTTATAGGATGGCTTTGCTCTGCAGGTGATCAGAATCTGTGTCACAGAATAGTGTTCATGAGCATGACATTTTAACCTTTATTGCAATTTTGCCTGAAATTTTCTTATATTCCTTTAAAACATTAGACTAGATGTCTTTAGATAGCCTTCTCAGATTGTTTAATACAACGACTAGCTCTTTTCATCTAAAAGAACCAACACAAAAGAATAAACACTATGCCAACTTCTCACATTAATTAAAAATAAAATCATACTTGTCACAATGGTTTTCAAATGATTTTAGTATGTCTGAGGAACACTGGACCGTGTCTTCACCAGGGCAGAAATTGGTGCCTGTTATATACATTGCTATAACCCCTAGAAACCAGAAGAGCTCTTGATACACAGTAGATGCTCAGTAAATATGTGTGTATTCAATGATATGTAATAGGCACTCAAAATATAAATGGTTAATGACTGAATAATTAATGGGAATGGTGAGGCCATTAGTTATTAACAATATGCTACATGATCACCATTTCATTGAACGTGAACATTTTAAATGGTAGCTGTCAGAAGTTATTAAATGTTAATGACAAGTAAGTGCTTAATAAGTTTCCTTGAATAAATGGATGGATAAATAAACTGCAAAGATTGAGTGAGGGTTTAGAAAAATGAGTCACTGAGACATCATGATTTCAAAACTACATGTATATTTTGAAAAGGTGCTGAAAACCAGTAGAATTGCCCAATCTTTTCTTAAAAGCCTCCTGGAATGCAAGTTCTAACATGATGTCAAAAATAAGTTGCCATCAGGGTCTCCAAAATCACACAGAAAGGCTAGGATGCCAACGAGCCATCCACTCAGCAATTTGTCAGGATCACAAACCTCTTCTTGATTTAGAATATTCTGAGATACCAAACTAAACGGTAAATTCAACCATGTGGGCCAGGTGGCCATCACAATGATTACATAATTAGTTCAACGTAATTGCACGCCTGGACTTAATCTTCCCACACTGTTTAAAAAGATGATGTTGAGATCAAGGACATTGTGAACACGTTTTTTAAAGTAGCTGGTAGTTCCACCTTGCAAAATACATTTGCTTTGGATGTATACTGTATTTTGCCGTAGTGATTTCCAATGCCTATCCATTCATAAAACACTATAGGCCATGTTGCAGGATGTCTGCCAATGCTATATGCCAACCTCAGACAAAAAAGTACAATGTGCCTTTAAATTTAAATCTGTAAATTAACTTAAGTAGTTTGACAGCACAGCTCAAAATCCATCCTGACCGCAACTTTCTATTTAAATAAAAACTGTCCCTTTAAAAAACCCACCAATACAGTTATTGTCCATCCATCCAAACACATTTACTTTTATCTTAAAAAAAAAAAAAAGTGACTAGTACTGTGGTTTATGAACATGTTATGTGCAGATGTGGTTTGTTCAAAAAGCAAAGAAGCAATTATAGTGCCGACCACTCACAATTCATTCCCCTAAATTTTCATTAGCTTACATCATAGGCGGAGGAGGCCTTACAACATTTTCATTTGAAAAGACCTACTTTCTTTAAGATCTTGAGCACAAAACACCCAAAAGGTGCATTTCAGGGGAACGAAGGGAATTGCCATGATGCTATCTATGGCTGCTGCAACACTTGTTTTACTTCCTTTTGTAATAAACAGAAAGTCAAAGGAGATTTCAAATGGTGGGCCGAGGTAAATGGCATCTGGCTGAAAAGACAGAAAGCGGCATTCAGCAGGGAAGTCCCAGCCCACTGAGTCTGCATAAGCGCTCACTCCGTCTCTGTTGTGGTGGAGACAGGGGCTGTCAGTCAGGCCACGCCTGGTGGGTAAAGAACCCCGGCTCCTCGGTAGGGTGTACACTGCTCGGCAGTCAAGGTGGAAGCAACTGGTTTGCAAGTTGAGGTGGCGGGGAATGACCGGTTTCTTCCTCGCACACCCTGACGTCAACCCCCTGGCCTGTTTTCTGTCTTCTCCAGGAGCTCGAGGCTCTCCTGAGGCCATTCTGACAGACCCCCGGGGGCGCAACGCGCAGACGGCCCCTCAGGCTAGGACGGTGGGGCCACGGCGCATGTCAGCGGTGACCGCCATCGAGGAGAGCGCTGAGGGAAAGCCTCACCAGAGCCGCCCCAGCGCCGCGGTGTGCTCACCCGGGTACACCCAGGGCCCTGACTCGGTGTGGACGCGGGCGGCTCCGGCTGTCAGCCATCGCCAGGAACGCTGTTGGGAAGTCCAAGGTCACCTTGCCAAGCGCTCTTTTCTGAGTAAATCACCTAACCTAACAACCTCAGGTTGGTCGTTCTGAACGACCTCCACGTGGGTTGCTTTCCAAGAAAAGGTAATAAAAATAATTGTGAAGCTCTCTGAAGACCTAAAATGGCTGTGGAAAACAACACCACCCGTGAATTTAAGTCTGTGCTCGTGGGTGAAGAAGTTGCCAAGGAAGTCTGATTACGGCTCTCCTTTTGAGGGGCTCTGACCCCGGGCTCAGGGGGTGTTTGTGTGCACGTTGCAGCCTGGAGCCCAACCAGGACCCCAAGCGAGGGCTGGAGCCAGGCTGGGGGCACCCACCCGTCCTGAGGGACGAGCGCCCCCCACCCAGCCCTGCCTCGGACCCCGAGTCTGCAGTCCCAGTGCCTCCACCGTGAGGGCCAGCTGATACGAGGAAGCCCGAACGTCGTCAGAAATTTTAGACTGGACAAAGAAGGGAGCCTTTTCCCAGAGAGGAAGCATCATCCTGAGCCAGGAGGAGAGACAGAGTGTTAAGCTTGATGAAAGCAAAATGCCTGTTGAGATTTACACAGAAACACGTACTAGGAAGCTGATGAATAATAAAATATGAGGAGCACGCTGATCCTGTGAGTTTTATTTTCAGTATGCTTTCACATCATTTGCTAACCCACTCCCCTACAGAGTCCTTGAGTATTCCAGAAACAAGATACTGTCCCATTGTAAAGATGGATAAATTTACCGAAGCATCTCTTGCCTAGCAAGTGGGAGCCAGATGTCAGAAGCTGTATGCTGGGCAGATGTTAAGAGTTTCAAAATGAACTACCTGAATGGCCCTGGATGAAAACATGGTATTCTAAAAATAGGACACGGACACCCCACTGAAATCAACTCTTCATTTATTTATTCCACATGAAGGGTACCGTGGGGTGCCAGCTTCTTGCAAAGCCTGCAAAACTGCACTCGTGGATTTATAAGATGCTTCTGAACAGAAACGCGGTGGTACCTGTCGGTGAAAAACAGACTCACCCCTGAGATGAGGCTGGGCTCCATATTGTTTTTCCATTAAGTCCAAAAAGTCAGATGGCGGGACAGAAACGCTGGGCGGATCGCTATGGGTGGACGGGCAGAGGGGACAGGGCGTGTGTGTCACATGTAAGCGGATCTGTGAGCTACAGTAAGAGAGGAGGATGTTGCAAGGCAGGCCTGGGTCAGCGTCCACAGGTGCTGGCTCTGGAATGCGTTTCCTGAACATCTGTGCTGAACACAAAAGACAGCCAGGACTGGGGGGGACAAATAACAAACCCCACATGGCCTTAACAAAAACAACAAAATGAAGCATACCCTTTTTGTTTTTTCTTTTGCTGTGTCTGTCATGCTAAACGACACCCTCGTCCCCAAACCTAGCTGTATGTCTTGCCACTTCATAAAACCTGGTCAACCTCCCCTCCTCTCCCGGAACCAGGTTTTACACACTCCTGATCTCCCCGAGCTAAAGAAAACAGCAGTGAGCCCCGGCTCCCCCATCAGGGGGAGGTTTTCCTCTTTGCTCAGAATTTGAGACTAAATACAGATTGGAGTATTCACCCAGGGAATTCAACAGAGATCCATCTTAAAGAAAGTTCCAAATACACAATCGGAAGGAAAGCATTTGCGGTGCTTTTCTGCCCCTCCAAGAATGTGGAGAGAAAGAAGAGGTGACTGTTTCCTATAAAGCCATTTCCCCCTTCACATCAGCCCACCTGGAATGGGAGCCACTTGTGAGAGGCTGGTTTTTAATCCAGACTTCTCTCCAACCTGAAGAGAGACCCAAAGCAGCAGACGTAAAAAGGACAGGTTTATCTTTCCACAAGAAGGGAGCTGTCGATGCAGCAGCCCGTGGTAACCCTAAAAATAGGAATGTGCCAACAGTTTTACTGTCGAGCTAAACAAAGCCCAAACCGTTATTCTTCAGAGGGGGAGAACCTGCCCGTGGATTCCTGCCTGGCTCCCAGGAAGAGCCCAGGGCCCTCCAGTGGTCTTCCCAGGCCCCTCTTTCCTCCTCGGGAAATCTGCTACTTCTCCCCTGGTTGCAGAGCGTTCCCCTCCAGCCACATGAGAATCCACCGGGCCTGCCACCATCTCCCCCAGGAACCAGGCTGGCTGACTTCCTCCCACACTCCCCAGGATGTCTCCTCGCATTTCAGCTCCGCAGAGGGGCCGTCCTGACCCTGATAGCCTCCACAGCACTTACTCCCCTGCTCGCCCTGCTCTGCGGCACTTAAACCAGCCCCCTGGGTATCCCCCACTACTGAGGACAGGGCCTGGCTCACCACAGATGTTCAGGAAGGAGTTCCTTCTGAATGGAAACTCACCATTCCTTAACAAGGGCATCTCCCCAAATGACATGTGACGTACACCGTGATTCCACTTCCCACGTGAGAGCAAGGCACAGGCGGTGGCTCTCAAAGTGCTCTGATCACCACCAGGCCTGGACGCCACAGATCAAATCGACGAATTATAATACAGAACCTTGGGCTCTTCTTAATCTCATAACCTCGTCCCACTCATGCTCATGCCCCAGAGGAATCTATCTATGAGACATACTGCGTACAGAGAACTGAGGTCCAGGCCACTGAAAATCACGGCAGAGCTGCTTGGAACAAAGCTGGTTTCACCACACAGCGTGTTCTGTCATCCATTTGTTGATTACCCCTTACGTGTCACTTAAACCTTACAATTCAAATGACCTGCAGTCCTGATGTGAAGAGCTGACTCATTAGAAAAGACCCTGATGCTGGGCAAGATGGAAGGCAGGAGGAGAAGAGGACGACAGAGGATGAGATGGTTGGATGGCATCACCAACTCGAATGACAGGAGCTTCAGCAAGCTCCGGAGGTTGGTGATAGACAGGGAAGCCTCGTGTGCTGCAGTCCATGGGGTCACAAACAGTTGGACATAACTGAGCAACTGAACAACAACATCCCCGAATACTGTAGCTTTGGGTTTTTTAAAGCGAAAGTCAGATAGAAAACCCTCTAGGAAGGGAATAATTCAGCCTGTGTCTACATTATGCCTCTCCCAAAACCTGTTGGTCTGCTAATCTGTTCATTAAAGAACTGTTTTAACTTTCAACATAAGAAATAGCCAGCTTAATTTCTTTCTTTCACAGTATTGACAGCTTGCGTTCCTCTTAAACTGCCTATCTGACCCAGGGCATCTTTGGTTGAGAAATAGATGCTTGGAACAGCAATGAAGCGCACATCTACAGCCTTCGTTAATTAGCCAGGATGGCCACGATGATGATGATGTCTGTCCTCAATGGTAAATGCTTCAGGGCTCCAGCAGGGCCACCTAAACCCGGTGTGACAGCTCCAGACCACAGCACTGGGTCAGTAAAACACTCCTTCACTTTCATGGAGGCAGGTTTAAAGGACATTTGAAAGAGGTCTGCAAACAATGAAAAACTTTTACATGGAAGTCCAGTATCCAGAACCGCAAAATCATCACCCTCAGTGAAAGAAGTCAGCGTAAAAGAACACACATTATACGGATCCGCTAATATAAAATGTCCACAAAGGGCAACGTCTAGAGACAGAAAGTACGAGAGGTTGCCTGGGCCTGTGGTGGGAAAAGGGAGTGACTGTTAATAGACGACTCGTCCCTAGGATGATGGAAATATCATAGAATTAGATTGTGGTGATGAGACTGGATGACTCTAAATATACTAGAATTCATATTCAAACCCCTTGAATTTTATGGTATGCAAATCATGTCTCAATAAAGCTGATATAAGAAAAGAGTGAGAGAGGGGGAAAAAAAATGTCCCGTATCTATAAAAGTTTATGTTACGATGGTGGGGAGAGGATTAGGAGAAAACGATGCATTTTCAGTGTTCCTCATGCAAATGATGGCTTCTGTGTTCTTCCCCGCCCCTGTGCATTTACTATGAACCGTGAGAGGTTTGCCAGGGCGAGCACAGCGCAGGCAAAAGCATGAACTAACTCCAGGTCAGGCTGCCTGGGTCCAATGGGGGAGACCACCCACTGGCTCTGTGATTTCACAGCAAGTCACTCGAAGGCTCTCCCCGAGCTTCGGTTTCCCTCATCCGTAAACAGAAGGAGTGACAGTACCTACCTCGTAGGGTTGCTGTAAATACGACATTCAGTATGTGAGAAACATTTAAAGTTTCTGACTGTTTCTAAGTGTTTGCTATGATCGTTATTCCTTTAGCTTCTCCCTGTTTGCAGAATGCAGGATGAATATTCCAGTTTTCTGCAAAGGGCAAGATATAAGAAAACCTGGAAGGCATGCCTTACACGTGAATCAAAACTGCATTCTGAATCGTTTTCTATAAGTCTCAGTATGAGTGGCTCTATTATATTATTAAAATCTACGAGATAATGTGTGTGGGGAAAAAAGATGAAGTGGGCTACATAAGATTTTTTTTCCAAAGTAAGAAGTTGGAGCTCACTTAGAGACACATTCTTAAGGATCTACTGATTCATATTTTCATTATAATCTAGCAAGTAAGAACACTATAAAAGTACTTTGTCTACTCAGTTGTCAGGGTCAGAGTAGAAATGGGTGGAGTTTATTGGTGTGTCTTTCAAACATACTGTATTTTGTTTGTGCAACGAAGTGTTCCCAGCAGGGATCCCAACTATACACGCAGCCACAAAACACGGCTAAGACCTTTTAAAGGAAGGCACTGTAAACAGCATTTGCCTTCTGCTTGAGAATATTTCAAATACAAAATTACCAAGCCCCAGAGACTGGAATTTCTGCTACAGGAGAGATGAAAGGTTAACTGCCTAAAAAGGAAAGAATATGTTTGACATATTCTATTTGGAAAATAAAAGAGGTTCCTAATAAAAGCAGAGCCCCACTTGATGTGCCTAATGCTTCTCCAGTGTTTGCGTACACAGTCGGCTAATTAGAAAGCCCCACTCCAAAAAAAAAAGTGAATAGAAGCTATCACAGACATAGGTCCCTTGTTTACCAGGCTTGCGAGACGCCCCCAGAGGTCACTGTGATTGACAGGATTTTGGTGTTGGTAGGAGGGTTGATAATGCACACACATCTCTTGAGAGGCGAGTCCTGACCAAGCTTAATAGAAGGGCAGCTACTATGGACAATGGAACAGGCAAAGCAGGGGGGTACTGGTGGGAGGAGGGATGTTCAAGGATTGCAAATGACATTCCCAGTCAATTAGTACCCACTGGGGAGCCAAGGTACACCATGCCAAAGAAAGAAGGCTAAAAATTCCCAGGGCAAGCATCTTCCTTTGCCAAAGGCAAGGTGCCCTATAGCCACTCCCATTAGGTACACTTCAGTAAGCCCAGATCCCAAAAGCATCATTCTGAGCTGCTGAAGCTCTAGTTATTTTGCAAAAGCCACACTGGTTTTTGTAACGTATGGCAGTGTTCTTTCCATGAGGCATGTCTGGAAGGCAAAAAAAACACAGCTTGAGGTCACGAAGCCAACTTCACTCCATCTCCCTGTCATACTTGAACTCCTCGAAACTCAGTGAAAACTATTTTGTATATTTCCAGTCATAGAGAGGAACCATATTTATGACTTCCAAGGTTCTTACACTTGAAGATCCCTGTGACCCAAGTTTCACAAGAACATCCAGCCTGCTTCATTTGATATAATGTTGTTTGGGATATGGGGCTCCAGACAATAAATTTATTTCCATGATATGTTATTAAATTAGCTTAATGAACAGGACTCCGGCCAAGGAAGATGTCACTCTCTGCGGTACACAAAGACAGTTGCTGTAAGAACTTGGGTTTTCCTGTCACTGTGCTCGACCACCACTTCTTAATGACACCACCTATCAGCTGCTGCCCACGCAAATTACTAGCCATCAGAAACCTCTCATTCTAAAAGTTAAAGCCTGGTGGGCAGAACCATGGCCCAACTGCTGATTCTGCTTCATAGAACATCACTTAAAATTACAGAAGCATATATGCTGAAATGGAGAATTTTACCAACTTGGAAATTCACCTTTTCATGACTCCTTTCACCCGAAATGCGACCCATTCTTGGAGGCACAGGAATAAAAATAATCTTGTCTTGACAAGGTCACACCAGGGTTTTCCTAGCTTAATCCTTTTGGAAAACTTCTTCTCACTTAATCCACTTCATCCTGTAGAAAGCCCTGTTCAGAGTTTCATGTAATATTGAAACAATAAACAGACATGTATGGTGTCAAAGCTCTAAGGGAAAAATATATGGAGGTCTTTAAAAGAGTGTTTGGTCTTCCAAAAGTAAAAAATGAGTGTTCTTTGGGATAAGGAAAGGCACGCTCCCCTTAAAAAACACACATGGCAGAAAAAAAAACTATAAAACCAGACATCTAACCAAACACTATAAGTAAACCACAGAGCAGGTATTTAAAGACAACTCAGGTTAAAAAAAGAAATGCAACGAGGCTTAAGTCAACGTCTTTGAATATTTCCGCTTGAAAAATAAAGTCATTTTTTAAAAAAGAGGGTTTTTAAAGCATTTTCATTCTGCAACCATCAAAACTGAAACTCGGCCTTTGAAGAACAGCTTCCATGCCCTTTTGAACCCTGAGCACTGTCCTGGCCGTGTGAGGTGTGACAGAGTGTGCAAAGCAGTGACAAAGCAAGCGACTCACTTCCCTCTCCTCTCCCAACTTCTCAGTCATGACTTGGTTTCCCTTCTTAGAAAGGGGAGGCGGGGAGGACCCTCCGTTCACTCGCCACAAGGTCCAGAGAACCACTGCAGGGCTTTTGGGGGCAGAGTGTCACCAGGACAACTGAAATAAACACAAAAGACATACGTGAAGGCCGGAGTTCTTCAAAGGCAAGAGGGTCTGACACTCCATAAATCACCGTGTCAGTCTGGGACAGCAAAAGCGGCTCTCATGCACTGTACTCAGCTTCCTCCTGCTCTACTTGCTGGCAGAGTCTGTTTGCATACCACATCTGGCTCGTTACTGAACGCTTTATAAATGCAACAAATCAAGGAGGGTGAGAAAAGGGCAAGGGCTTCGGTCTTGAAACAAGAAAGCCATCTTCATGGAAAGTCCAAGGAAACAATTACTAAAAAAAACCTCAAACCAAGAAACAAATAAAAAATAAAAAACCCAAATCAAAACCCCAACATTGTCTCAGGCGTGACACTGAAATACTTTAAATGTAAACATATGTGAAAAAGCATGTGTACATGGTAAGCTTCACGATTTCAGTTGTATGACCCTTGTGTGGTACTCAAGATGGTGGTCTTCTCAAGATGATAGATGTAAAATACGGAGCATCTATTGTTGTGTGTGTGGGTGTGTGTGTGTGTGTTGTGGGGGGACACTCAGTTGTGTCCAGCTGTGCAATCCCACGGACTATAGCCTGCCAGGCTCCTCTGTCCATGGAATTTTCCAGGCAAGAATACTGGAGTGGCATGCCGCTTTCTTCTCCAGGGGATCTTCCTGACTCGGGGACAGAACCCATGTCTCTTCTGTCTCCTGCGCTGGCGGGCAGATTCTGATCACTGTGCTACCTGGGAAGCCACGCACCTATTGTTACCTGTGTTCAAATCAACTACTCTTTCACCTGGTAAGCAGATCAAAACTCAGTGTTGGTTACATGGAACTGAGTAATTCTACCATCTTAAAATCTTCCTTAGAACAGGTACAGTATAAGAAGACCTAGCCTTCAAACTAGCATTAGCAAGTTTCAGGAGCGCGTGAGATCATTTTTCTGTCTAGTAGCTACCACACAGGTCTGCTTAACACAGAGTGAATCAATAGTAATGACTACAGATCAAGATGTTTTGCTGTTTCTTTTAATATATTATCTTTACAGTGATAGTTCTGGGGAGTTCCTAATTATTCACTTCCTGGTCATTTAGTCATACATAATATTTAAATTAATCATATTGAATGAAACACCCTTTTTGTCTGTTTCCCAAGCTTCCACCCTCCTAAATTTAGTCCATAAATATTATCAGATAAATGTAATATGATTTCAATCTAAGTGGAAAATGAATGCATGCTATTTTATCATGAGACCTATAGTTTTGCTCTCTTATTCTGACAGAAGAGTTCATGCAGCAGAAATGCAATTATCAATAATTATTATATAGCTATGGATCCCAGCCTTTTCAAGAATGAAAACGCTTAAAGTAGTTGTATTTTTTTTATTTGAACTCTACAAAATGCAAAGTGACAAGAAATACTGAAGGGAAACCATATTTTTATATGAATTTATATTTTACTAATATCTGTTCAAAATTGGGAAAAGAGTACATCAAGGCTGCATATTGTCACTTTGTTTATTTAGCTTCTATGCAGAGTACATCATGCAAAATGCCAAGCTAGATGAATCACAAGCTGGAATCAAGATTGCTGAGAGAAATATCAATAACCTCAGATATGCAGATGACACCATCCTCATGGCACAAAGTGAAGAGGAACTAAAAAGCCTCTTGATGAAAGTGAAATGGGAGAGTGAAAAAGCTGGCTTAAAACTCAACATTCAAAAAACTAAGATCAAGGCATCCAGTCCCATCACTTCATGGCAAATGACAGGGAAAAAAAGTGCAAACAGTGGCAGACTTTATTTTTTGGGCTCCAAAATCACTGCAGTGACTGCAGCCAGGAAATTAAAACACATTTGCTTCTTAGAAGAAAAGCAATGACGAACCTAGACAATGTGTTAAAAAGCAGAGACATCATTTTGCCAACAAAGGTCCGTCTAGTCAAAGCTATGTTTTTTCCAGTAGTCATGTATGGATGTGAGAGTTGAACTATAAGAAAAGCTGAGTGCCGAAGAATTGATGCTTTTGAACTGTGGTGTTGGAGAAGACTCTTTAGAGTCCCTTGAACTGCAAGGAGATCCAACCAGTCCATCCTAAAGGAAATCAGTCCTGAATATTCATTGGAAGGACTGATGTTGAAGCTGAAATTTCATTACTTTGGCCACCTGATGCAAAGAATTGACTCATTTGAAAAGACCCTGTTGCTGGGAAAGATTGAAGGAAGGAGGAAAAGGGGACGACTGAGGATGAGATGGTTCGATGAATCATCAACTCAGTGAACATAAACTCAGGGAGACAGTGAAAGACAGGGAAGCCTGGTGTGCTGCAGTCCATGGGGTCGCACAGAGTCAGATATGACTGAGCAGCTGAGCAACAGCAATACTTGTTTGAAAAAGAAAGGTATGTATAGTCCTAGAGACATGTACACACTTCATGGTCCACCATCGGACAAAAGGGGATGTGAAGACCCCTTTGAAAGGTCTCCCAGGACCCTGTGCCCCTGAAGTCACTGAAGCCTGGGTGCCCTGGCTCTCTCTTGTTCTTCTGGTCTCAGTTCAAGTCTCACCACCTCAGAGCCGTCATCTCCAGTGACCGCTCAAGCCACGTTAGCAGCTTTCCTCCATCTCTTCTCTATCACGTCAGTTGTTTTCATTCATTTTTATTCACAATCATGGTCTCTAGTTCTCTTGCTTCTTCATTTATTTGAGGGTCGCCTGTTTCCCCCACTCAGAATGAAGCAGGGACCCTGGCTTGCTAACAAACAGAAGGCTATTCCCAAAACTTGACTAAAACTCACCCCATTTAAAGACCATTTAATTTCCACTGATCCAGAATCCACAAGACAAATGAAGAAAAGAGACAAAATGGCTTAATTTACCAAGTTAATGTTACTAAGCTCCATTACTACTGTTTAAAAGAAAATCAACAATGGCAAGTCTTTATAAAGCCTGTAAATTACGGCCCTCTTTCTGGTTCGTTCTTACCTTGCTTTTTTTAATATTTTATATATGCTAGACCCCTTTGGAAGGACAGCTATCTTAGCTTTACCTAGAGTTGGGAAATGACCATGCTATCAATCAGCTGTGAAAACTGGAAATGTGTGCTTTATTTTTAGAAATAAAAGGAAGACATTAAATTTGTCTTCCATTTTGTTTAAATAGAAAACAATTTAAGAGGTGTACAGGGCAGGCCCACTGCTCTGCAGCAGGCATACCTCTCACAAACACGCCCGGGCTTTGTGGCAATACCAAAAAGTCTACATCACTCAAAAGCTCTGGTCCCCAGGGGCGTCAGCAGGTGGCAAGGAGCAAAAGGATCAGCCGTGAGTTTGTGCTCCCTGTCTGCTGAAGAAGCAACAAAGCGCCAAAAAGACAATTATGGGTCCAGGTACATCCATCTGACCAGGAGGCTCTGTCATTAACAGAGAAGATGGAGGTCATCTTTGGCACCCAAGGTCTCTGAGCTTGTCATGGTGCTCAGAACGTTTAAAAGTGCAGTTACCTGACATTCCTGCAATTTAGTTCCTTACTGAAATCAATCCCTTCATAATAACAAAGGAGAGTTTCCTCCTTATGCAGATGAGCAGCGCGCTGTTTCCACACCTGGTAGGTGGGAGCACGTCGGGCGGCAGGCGTGCACTGTGCCTGCCATTTGCACTTAGCGAGCGCAGATCTGCCTCCTTTCTTCAACTCCTTTCATTCTTTTAACAGAGAATGATTAAATCGTGGCACTTTAAAGTAACAGGTTAGTTTCTGAATATTTTTAAGGCCGTGCCAGGTAGCAATTAAAAGGATTTTTTTTTTTTTTAACACCAGTAGTTTGGATCTTGCAAGTCAATCTGTTGGATTCTTCAGTTTTGTAATTCATGCAATTAATCAAGCAAAATAATACTATTTTACCTCTTTCTGTCCAGCAGGTCTCTACTGTAAGACAAAGTCACTGAACCATGCACACTCAAACTTAAAATTACCACAAATGACTCATCAACTGGAGGTTACTCACCTGTGTTCCTGGCAAACCAGCAGTGTGAGCACAAAATTCAGTGGAGGGAACATAAAGGCCATACTTGGCACCAGCTGTCCCAGTAGGAACAATGACTCAACAGGCAAGAAGGGATTAAATAATGGCAAAACGCTGCTGCTTGCCGGATCACAGAAAAAAGGCCCAGAACAGGGGTTAAATGAGTCACAGCAGAGCAGAAAGGGCTTCAAAATAGGCTCGTGTGTGAGAACATTAAAAATGCAACAACAGCTTAAGGTAGGTGAAAAACAAAGGGCGTTCGCTACTGCTTCCACGCCATCTACTATTCACTGCACATCAGCTACTATTCCCTTTAATATAAACTTAACTAAATGCAGCCCTAATGACGGTGACAATATACTGAAGACAGAAAACTCTGAAACTATTTGCTTTACTAAAAGTCCAACTGGGTTTTTAGACATTATAACTAAACCCAAAGACAGGTAGCTTTCAGGGCTGCCCAGGTGGCTCAGCAGTAGAGAAGCTGCCTGCCAATGCCAGAGACGCAGCAGACCCAGGTTCAGTCCCTGAGTCAGGAAGACCCCCTGGAGAAGGAAACGGCAGCCCACTCGAGTACTCTTGCCTGGGAAATCCCAGGGACGGAGGGGGGCTGGCAGGGCTACAGTGCCTGGGGTCGCAGACAGTGAGACTGACTTACGACTGAACAACGAAGAGCAAACACCACAAGGCAGTCTACCCGGCAGCCTTCCAGGCCTGCGTGAGCCGGCGGAGCCTGCAAGCCGGAAAGGGCACACGGCTCTATCTCTACCCATCTATCTTCGCCTATAAAGATGCACTTTACACCTTTCATAAGTTTTTGGACAGTTTCTCCATATTCCTAACAGTCAACCTAGCAATTTCAATCATAAACAAATGTATAAAAAATATCAGCATGTCAGCTCACGGTTTTTAAATTCATACTGTTAATGCAGATGAGGCATATATGTGTGATACACAAAGAGCACGTCTGAATTACATTTTATTATTCTTAGAGCTATCCAGTCAGCAAAAATAAGACCGGGAGCTGACTACGGCTCAGATCATGGACTCCTTATTGCCAAATTCAGACTTAAATTGAAGAAAGTAGGGAAAACCAGTAGACCATTCAGGTATGACCAAAATCAAATTCCTTACTATTATTCAGTGGAAGTAAGAAGTAGATTCAAGGGATTAGATCTGATAGAGTGCATGATGAACTATGGAATGAGGTTTGTGACACTGTACAGGAGACAGGGATTAAGACCATCTCCAAGAAAAAGAAATGCAAAAAGGCAAAATGGTTGTCTGACGAACGCCTTACAAATAGCTGAGAAAAAGCAGAGAAGCGAAAGAGGAGAAAAGGAAAGATAATAAGCATCTGAATGCAGAGTTCCAAAGAATAGCAAGGAGAGATAAGAAAGCCTTCCTCAGTGATCAATGCAAAGAAATAGAGGAAAACAATAGAATGGGAAAGACTAGAGATCTCTTCAAGAAAATTAGAGATACCAAGGGAACATTTCATGCAAAGATGGGCACAATAAAAGACAGAAGTGGTATGGACCTAACAGAAGCAGAAAATATTAAGAAGAGGTGACAAGAATACACAGAAAAACTATGCAAAAAAGATCTTCATGACCCAGAGAACCACGGTGGTGTGACCACTCACCTAGAGCCAGACATCCTGGAATGCAAAGTCAAGTGGGCCTTAGAAAGCATCACTACAAACAAAGCTAGTGGAGGTGATGGAATTCCAGGTGACCTACTTCAAATCCTAAAAGATGATGCTGTGAAAGTGCTGCACTCAATATGCCAGCAAATCTGGAAAACTCAGCAGTGGCCACAGGACTGGAAAAGGTCAGTTTTCATTCCAATCCCAAAGAAAGGCAATGCCAAAGAATGCTCAAACCACCGCACAATTGCACTCATCTCACACGCTAGTAAAATAATGCTCAAAATTCTCCAAGCCAGGCTTCAGCAATACGTGAACCGTGAAATTCTAGATGTTCAAGTTGGTTTTAGAAAAGGCAGAGGAACCAGAGATCAAATTGCCAACATCCGCTGGATCATGGAAAAAGCAAGAGAGTTCCAGAAAAACATCTATTTCTGCTTTACTGACTATGCCAAAACCTTTGACTGTATGGATCACAGTAAACTGTGGAAAATTCTGAAAGAGATGGGAATACCAGACCACCTGATCTGCCTCTTGAGAAATCTGTATGCAGGTCAGGAAGCAACAGTTAGAACTGGACAGGAACAACAGAGTGGTTCCAAATAGGAAAAGGAGTATGTCAAGGCTGTATATTGTCACCCTGCTTATTTAACTTATATGCAGAGTACATCATGAGAAACGCTGGGCTGGAAGAAACACAAGCTGGAATCAAGATTGCCGGGAGAAATATCAATAACCTCAGATATGCAGATGACACCACCCTTATGGCAGAAAGTGAAGAACTAAAGAGCCTCTTGATGAAAGTGAAAGATGAGAGTGAAAAAGTTGGCTTAAAGCTCAACATTCAGAAAACTAAGACCATGGCATCTGGTCCCATCGCTTCATGGAAAATAGATGGGGAAACAGTGGAAACAGCGGCTGAGTTTATTTTGGGGGCTCCAAAAATCACTGCAGATGGTGACTGCAGCCATGAAATTAAAAGACACTTACTCCTTGGAAGAAAAGCTATGACCAACCTAGACAGCATATTAAAAAGCAGAGACATTACTTTGTCAACAAAGCTCCGTCCAGTCAAGGCTATGTTTTTTCCAGTAGTCACGTACAGATGTGAGAGTTGGACTATAAACAAAGCTGGGCGCAGAAGAATCAATGCTTTTGAACTGTAGTGTTGGAGAAGATTCTTCAGAGTCCCTTGGACTTCAAGGAGGTTCAACCAGTCCATCCTAAAGGAAATCAGTCATGAGTGTTCATTGGAAGGACTGATGCTGAAGCTGAAACTCCAATACTTTGGCCACCTGATGCGAAGGGCTGAATCATTTGAAAAGACCCTGATGCTGGGAAAGATTGACGGCAGGAGGAGAAGGGGACGACAGAGGATGAGATGGTTGGATGGCATCACCGACTCAATGGACATGGGTTTGTGTGGACTCCAGGAGTTGGTGATGGACAGGGGGGCCTGGCGTGCTGTGGTTCATGGGGTTGCAAAGAGTTGGACACGACTGAGCGACTGAACTAAACTGAACTGAACTCAAGATTTGTTGCTTTCTTATCTCTTTTTTCCTAATTCATATGTTAATGTGGATATTTCAATTTCAAGGTTTTTTTGAACAATGAGCACCTCACTCAGACTTGAGACAATAGTAAGTACTCTCATTTTCCTAAAATCTCTTTATAAATTGTGTTTCAAAGCCGTTAGTTAGCAATTAAATTTAGATTGCTCTATAGAAGATGTTTGCGAAGACAAGCAGAAGGATCAAACACTGCTCCAAAAAGTCAGTGAAAAGAAGCCATGATACCATTTTGTGTATAACCATAAGTATAGAATCATAGAACACAGAAATTTATTAGCTTATCCAGAAAGTTAAAAGGACAAACATGTTGTATCATTCTAGAATAATCCTAGAATCCAGATTGTAGATTTCAGAAAGAGAACACTGCTTTTTGTAATAACAGTAGATTTCAACTGTAAGGCTCAGAGCCTCAGAAAAGAAGACTGATTCTGATTCCAGCTCCATGGGTCCATAGCCCGAATTGCATTTTCTCTGGAGCAATTCATTCCAACATAAGGTTTACATGGAAACATTCTTCCCAAAACCAAGGCTGGGTTTTACATGGGATTTCGGCTCTCTTTGCCAGGAGAAAGCAAACAGTCCCAACTTGACTGCATCTGAACACGGATACCCTCTGCCATGGTTACGCTGTTGTATTCTACAAGCAAAAGCTAAATGAGTTCCACCTTTCTAGAAATCATCCTCATATGTGCTTTTATATTCAGTTATGGATTATAAATAGATTCTCTGATTTAATAGTTTCCCAAGTGAAAAGTGTGGAGAGAAAAATAGAACAGAATTTACTTCTGAATGTTAAAGTGCATATTTTATTCTAACAACTAAATCAATGGAGTAGCAAGTCATCCCAAGGAGATCAGGGAAGCAAATTCCTAAATAATAAGGTGTTATGGTAAAAAAAAAAAAAAGGAGTATGAGGATAAACTCTTAAGTACAATGTGAAACTCTAGTTTCTTCCAACCTAGTGATACAGTAGTAGCCGAGAGTGCCAGAAAAAGCCCACCAAGCCATTAGCAAAGCTGCAAGTTACGAAAAGATGGTTTAAAGAGAGAAGAAAGAGACTCTGCTTATGCTGGTCTTTTAATACAATGACTACAGGTACCATCATGTAGTTCCATTTTTGATACAGAACAGCCAACTATATTAATTATAAAATATCAGATTTCTACTTTATTCTCTCCTGTATAAATCAGGAGAAAACATTTTAGTGCTGGGAAAAATTAAGTTACTTGGGCTTTTTCAATTTTCTGAGCTTATGACTGAGAATAAGGCCTTACATTTTGCCTAAGAACCAGAAAACCTAAAAGTCTCATGTTTTTGCTTTTTTTGCAAATTGGTTATTCATATAAACTTTCTTTTAGAATGACAATTTAAAATCCTTTTAGATTGGGGTGCATGGGTGTGTGTGTGTGTGAGAGTGGGTGTGTGTGTGTGTGTGAATTTGTGAGTGTGTGTGTGTGTATGTGAGTGAGTGTGTATGTATGTTGGGAGAATGGGATGACAGAAAATAACAACCCTAACATGATTATATCAGTAAAATTAATTTACCTGTTCTCAAATACATACATGTTACATGGCAGGCAGGGCAGGTTCAGAAAAACCTCATGCAACACATGTGAAACGTCACAGGATACAAAGAAGGTCCGACAACAATGACCAGTGACCCTGTCGGGCAACCAGGTGCCATTCCTGCACCCGACGCCCTCAGACCACGGAAAGCCCACCGCTTTCTCCCTGAGACGTAGATGTGCAGAATGTTCTCCCAGACGTTAGTTCAAGAACCGAGACATAAAACGATTTTCAGGAAACAAAGCCTGGACCCAAGGAAACAAGAGTTGGCACCACTAACACGGAAATCGGGTCTCTAAACTGACAGAGGGCTGGTGACTCCAAGAAAGGCCCTCCGCACCCATCCAGCGGGAACCGGAAACAGCAGCCGGCCCGCTGACGTCACCGGGGGCCGGGACCGCCGGCGGCCAGGGCTCAGGGCTCAGGGCTCAGGGCTCAGGGCTGAGACTGAGGCCGAGGCAGGGCTCCGGCCCTTCCTCTGGGACATGGCTCACTTGGAGCAAAGTAACAGCGGCTTTTCCTAAGTACCTTATTCATGACTGGGAAACTTTTATCGTCATCACAATCAACATCAGTTTAACTTACTGAGAGCATATCCGAAGTACCCTTAAAACTCCATAATGTTAAAAAAAAAAAAAAGTAAAAGTTCAAGTTTAATAAAAATGGAAGGATGAAACTTGCTCGACCACTCAGTTAAGCTGTGGCAACTTTATGTATGTGATATGAGTCTAAAGTCACAGGAAACCCTCCAGCTAACTTTCATACACTTCTATTTTTGGTTATATTAAATAGTTCATTAATTTTCTCTCTCCATCGTCTCACAGCTGGAAGGTTCTTTCCAAATACAACAATAAAAGCCATTTGGAAATTAAATGTGTAGTACCTTTCTCGATGATACCATTTTGGTCAAATGTGCTGCAAATTAAATTTAATAGTTTAGTTTTATCATATACACAGATTTAGGTATAAAGAGTTACTTTGTCATATATAATATGATAGATAGGAAGATGGATGAGATATGTTCTAGGGTTTTCAAATTGGATCATGACCCATTAATGGGTAGTAGTAGCTTTTTGTTAACTGAATAGAACATATCACAGTTACTTACCTATAGTGAGGGAAGTATTCTTCTATGAAATTTTTGCTTTCATTTTGTGTGTATTTGTGTACATGTGTTTTCTTAAACATTGAGAAAACAAATTTTTTACTATGAGTCACTATTTTAAAAATAAATGTATAAGAAACACTATCTAGGGTAAAATTTGTGTGTTTTAAGATTGTTCAGGTTCAAGTTGCTCTGTTAAATTCAATTAGCTGATGAACTATTCTGATACTGGTAGACAAATAGTTGGTACAATTGGAAAAAACTAGGCTTAAACATTGCAAAAGAGTTAACACAGTGTGTCAAATCATCTGGTCCCTGCCCTCTGTTCGTAGGCTGAGGAAGTGGAAGTCTGGAGTGCTGGAGGCCCCAGCCTCCGGGTTTGTTCATGTTGGCACTGGACCCAATTTATGCCCCAGGCCAGATAATCTGACTGCCACTAACTGCACCACAGTCCAAGAAAATCACCTGGCCAGAAGAGCTAATACGTAGCATCCTGTCCAGACAGTGCCCTCCAAGGCTCTGGCTTCCTCTGATGCCACCTGGGCGGGTGCAGGCAGCAGGACTGGAAATGCATGGGATCCGGACAAGCGAAAGGCAGGAAAAGGCAAAGAGCCAGGAGCTGAACTCCTTGCCTTTCCTCTCTACGACGGATTGGTCCAAGGCAGAGTGGTCATGGGGCTTCCCTGACAGCTCAGTTGGTAAAGAATCCACCTGCAATGCAGGAGGCCCCGGTTCAATTCCTGGGTCAGGAAGATCTGCTGGAGAAGGGATAGGCTACCCACTCCAGTATTCTTGGGCTTCCCTAGTGGCTCAGCTGGTAAAGAATCTGCCTGCAATGTGGGAGACCCGGGTTTGATCCCTGGGCTGCGAAGATCCACTGGAGAAGGGACAGGCTGCCCACTCCAGTATTCTGGCCTGGAGAATGCCATGGACTGTATAGTGCATGGGGCTGCAAAGAGTCGGACACGACTGAGTGACTCTCAGAGTGGTGGTGAAATACACTTGTCCTGCTGCCCCTCCACAGCACTGAGTGACCACTTCTGATTTGTGCTGAAGCCGTGGCCGACCCAATGATACATCCCCCTGTACCGCTCTCCCATCTTTCCAGCCTGATTCATTTCTTCCACACATTCCTGTTGCCTGGAATTGTATAGTCAACCAGCCCCCTCCCCCAGCAAAGTGTTAGCACATCAGTTAAGGATTCGTGCTCTGCCTCCTAGAAAGCCCAGGCTAAGATAATTTCTTATAAACAAATGCTGATTCCACTGTGTATTGGTAACATGGAGTGGCGGGGTGGGGGGGGAAGAGGTTTTAGATATTACCTACACATAGAGTTTGCCTTTTATGTTTTCATATCAAGAAATCTTTCTGGGTAAATGCAAATTTTCTACCTTTTAACCTTAAACAGGGTTAGGATGCATTGCAAACATCTCAGTCACAGTCCAGCTTTGGCAATCTAGTTGTAACAGTCAGAACAAGTTAGATTATGAAGCAGTAACATCCAGCTCCCAAATTTCAGGAGCCAAAAACAATAGGAATGGATTCTTTGCTTGTACCGTGTGCCCACTGTAGGTCAGTAAGGGGGCTCAGCTCACGGGAGTCACTCAGAGACCAGACTGACAGTCTGCACGTTTGTGGTCATGCAGAGATGGAAAATAGTACAGCGACTCGGGCAAAGTACATGCTGCTTCTTAAAGCTCCTGACTATAAGTGGCATGGATCGCCTCCACTCACATCTGGTTGACCAAGGCTAGTCACAAAGTCACACCAGATTTCAAGAGGGATGAGATGTGCCCTTCTACCACAGGTCTGGAAAGTAAGAGAGCCAAACCTTGGTAGAAGTCTGAATGACTAACACAGACAAGGTATGGAGTAAGTTATCTCTACTGTAGCAATACTTTATGCTTGGTCTCTACTTCAGTGACTTGCTGTGGTTTCTAATGGGCTATGTAAAGTATATGTAATGGGCTAAGTAAAGAACTGACTCATTTGAAAAGACCCTGATGCTGGGAAAGATTGAAGGTGGGAGGAGAAGGGGACGACAGAGGATGAGATGGTTGGATGACATCACCGACTCAATGGACATGAGTTTGAGTAAACTCCAGGAGTTGGTGATAGACAAGGAGGCCTGGTGTGCTGCAGTCCATGGGGTCGCAAAGAGTCAGATACGACTGAGGGACTGAATTAGCTGACTGATGTAAAGTATTGGGGCATTTGGGAATTTATCTTAGAAGTCAAATTGACATACACAGTTCACCATAGACATCCTGGTAGAGTGCAAAGACAGAGGGAGAAATCTGGGCTGAAATTCTGGTTATGCCACTTACTGTCTTGGCCTTAAGAAAACCTGTTAATGTATCCAAGTCTGGGTCCCACATCTGTAAAAGGGGAAACAATATCTACCTTGTAGGTTTGGTGTAGGGTTGAGTGATAAAGGGCTTCCTGTCCCACCCTGGGCCTGGCAGACAGGACACGCTGAAATAAGGCCGCTGGCACTGACGGTGTTTTCCAGGAGCTGTGCTTTGCCTCTTCTGTCGAGAGGAATCCAGCTATGTTATTATTCCCTTTTGCCATATTTATATACTTTATTATTAATATAGGTGTCTCACTTTATAAAGAGAATTTTTAAAATCAAATTTGCCAATGAATTAAAACTGTAAAAAGATTTAGAATTTGACAAGATGTCCTTTGATAAAGACATTTTTTTAAAGCCCTCTACTCAGGTTCAGAAAAGTCAGCTACAGCGATCCAAAAGGAAGGCGAATCTCTAACTGAAGTTCATGCAAATTAGTGAGGAATCCTGGTTAACTGCAAGCTCTCCGTGAACCAGTGAGACAGGGCTATCCCTCAAACCTAAGTAATCCTAGCCTTTAATTAAAACCTAGCGTCCAGATCAAGAGATGTAACCTTTGACTTACACTGTATATAAACAATAGACTATTGCGGTGCTTGGGGTGTCCTCTCGTGACATTCTCCTGACAAATGAAGGGGGCACGTAGGATGGTGGGTGTGCAGAAAGCATGACAGATGAGGAATGGCTGGGGGTAAAAAAAAAAACAACAAAAACTGGAGATGTTTAGGCTGGAAGAGAGATGGTCTTAGGAAACATGATACCTGCCCTCCAATACCTGAAGGGTTGTTGGGCAGAATAGATTTTTCTCTCTACTACTCTAGGGAACAGGAAGGGGATGAAGCCGTAGGCATCACCCTTGACTGATGGTGCAATCAGGGCCAAGCGGAGACCAACTGCTGACCCACTGGGGGGACGCTGGCGATTCCAGATGGGCCGGAGCCAGAGCTTAGCATCATGCATGTACTTCTCTCCAACCTCAAGCATCTATCAGCCTCTGGATCTGCCGTACTTGTTCTAAATAGGCATCTCCTCCTTTCCTTTTTAATAAAGACATTATAACAATGCTAATGTAATGTGCAGGAATTCATTTACCCTGCTCATGCTACAGAAACCTTGATTTAGTAGATCTCCCTTCAGGTTACCATGTCTGCTGCTGGCTGCAAATATAATAAAGATGCTGACAGTTGTGAATTACTGGAGTTCTACAAATGATCAACTCCGGTGGTAAACAAGAGAGAAATAAAAGGTAAAGTTCGGTGGCCAGGTCAACGGGGGTGATGCTGGCCTTTTCTACATAATTGAAGGCCTCCTGAACAGGCTGGTGAATAGGTGCCTCTTGGCAGAGGAGGAAGAGAACATCCAGATGGCTCCAAGTTGCAGGACACGGAGGTTAATGGAAAAGTGGGAACGGCCGTGTTTTATGGGCCCTGTGAAAGATGGATGGCAGGAGATGGGCAGGAGGAATTATTTCTTATCTGGGAGAGGCTGAGGTGAAGAGACAGAGCAACAGTGAGGAGGGGAGAGCCCCCACGAAAGGGGCGTGGCTGCAGGGGAACCTGGGGGACATCTGAGAGGTCAGGTCAGCCTTGCCCGGGGGCCCTGGCCTCATCCGTAGTTAAGCATCGGGCTGTGAAAGCGAACGACCCACACCTGTCTGCCTGGGAGAATGCCCGCCCCCTTCCCATGGACCACCCTCTGTCGCGACCAGACGTGCAGACCCAAGGGCCCTCCGCGTGTCCGAGGACGCCTGGGCGCCGTGGGGACCTCCTCCCCATCCACCTGCCGTATGGCCGTCCTGCAAGAGTGATTCGTCAAGCCGCCTGGTTGCCAGACTTGTGGGCTGGAAACTGCCAGGTGGAAGGGAGACCACTTTTAAAGAGCAGTTTTAACAACCTCCTCATCTTCCATCGGAAGCCTTGTCTCCCGGCTCGGCACACTAGATGACTTAAGGTGTTCACGCCACCATCAATGTCTGAGCAGACAAAGACCGTGTCCCCCCATCCACCCACCCAGCCCCAGTCTCCAGGTTGTCTTTCTGCTGCGTGCACAGATTTTTGAAAAGAGAGTACAATAAATTCCACGCACGACGGCTTACTGCTGGCCAAAGAGTGAGCTCCTGAGATGCGCCTTTTATTTATTGGGGTTGGGGAAGGGAGGTGGTAATGTTTCCTGTATTGGATGCCTTATACTTTGCAGACCTTTGGGGACTCATCTCTGCTGAATTCTTTAACAGCTGAGATGACAAGGATGTCCATTACCCAAATGGACAGCACTCTCTATTGATCAGGACTCCACTTAGCAATCTCATTTGTCATCCTGTTTTGTCTCATCTTCCCTGGTCTCCGTGTGAAGGGGGAATCTTTTTTTTTCAGGTGTTGGAAAGTTAATCTACATTCCAGGCACAGCTGAGCAATTAAAACATATAATGAGCAGAACACTTTAGCGGCTGCACCTACAGAGCAGCCTGAATTGGGCTTCTCCCTATCTCCCCCACACAGGCCAGGGGAAGTTAAAGAGGTAATCCACTCCCGGAAAAGCCCAGAAGAATAACTATAATACTCTTCAAACCTTAGCTGTGTCAAGTGCTTGCTTTGCCTCCATTTCTGCTTTCAGAAACTCATTTTAAAAGATAAAAAGGAATATTACGGGAAGAAAGCCCAAATCCCAGCAAAACGAAGGAAGGGCTACCTAATCTTGCCAGTTAATCATTTGGGGAAAAGACACGCTCTGCGTCTAATTAGATCTATGCAGTTAAACATCCATCAAGAATTCTCCTAGAAAGAGTATGTTTTATGGAGTTCTCATATGAGGGATTAAATTGGGCATGTGGAAAGCAACCTTGATCCATTTAATGGACTCCCCCCAAATATACATCAGCATCCATGTCACGGAGCTAGATGGCTTCTTTATCCTCTCCCCAAAATGCAATAACAGAAAATAATTAAACATCTCTCAGACCTGAACGGCACAGTCATTAGGCCACAGTCAATGACTGGAACTGCCACGAGAGCCTGAACCACACTTTACCCTGGCTTTTCTGGCCATTTTGATTCAGAAAGCTTTCCATATCCGGATCTCCCCGGAGAACCATTTTATGATGCTATAAAGACTGTCAACCAGAGGGGAGCTCCCCAACACCTGAGCCACACACAGAACTATCAAATGACATTTAATTGTGAGCTGACACTGTATGTCTGAGCCTGCATTCTGATCTCCAAATATTATCCATGCTGCTGTCTGCAGAGATAAGACTGTTATGATAACAGCAGATCAAACCAATTAGACCCGGGAGCAGCAAATACATCAAGATCTAGACTCTCACCAGAGAGTTTGAGGGTATATAAACTAAAAGAGGCCCGATGTTATCTCCTTTATGAAAGAAACAGGTCTGGAGGCCTCTTTCCTTTTGTGTTTGTGGGTGAGTGTTTTCATGTAAACACATGGGCAGCGAGCAAGCAACACGTGCAAAGTGCACGAGCTACTAATTACTTTTACATCTAGTGTTGACGATAAAGACTGTAAACCTAGGTCATTTTTTTAATACTTAATACTGATGGTGGTTTCATTGATAAATTCAAGCAGGCTATCCTAAGTGTCTGCAGCACAATTTTCTTTCTTTCACATTTCAGCACCTTTTCTGCTTTTTAGCAGACAAGATTCTACTAGCATCTCTAGCTGACTGTACCCACATTACATCTGCTTCATGGTACGTTTGCAGCACCAGAGCCAAGACACCAGGTGGAAGTGCCAAGCCTTAACCCCAAGTTCCTTCTGGTGGACCACAGATAAGGAAACAGCGCTGAACGGGGGTGAAATGAACAGTATACATGAGGTCCCCAGAAGCCCTATCAAAATCTGACAGCTAAACAGGATACCAGGAAATGTATCAGCCACATGACATTCTAAAAGAAAACAAACTTAATAGAAAGGGGAGTGGTATAGCTTCAAAGGGAACCTGATTCTATACAGCATGAATTTTCTTTTCATGAAAAATACAGTGTAATGGAAGTTTGTCACTAAAGAAATTTGATAAGGGGAGAAAATTAGGACCTATTTCATTTAGCTCTGTCTCATACCTGGGGTATAAATAGAGGATAATAAACTGTATTGTCCAAAAGAGGAGGGAAATAGCAGAGTAGCATTCAATAGTGGTGGTTGGGCAGGTAGATAGAGGAGTTCAGACTTAGAAAGAAAAACACATATCACGTGTGACAGGTGAACAACGATTATCTGTAGAGAGGAAAAAAGACTGGAAGCCTAATGGTCCCCACAAAAAAAAAAGAAAAACATAGTGTACAGTTTACAAAGAAAGCAATTTACCAGTAGCATCAGATAAACAATAGTGAAAAACTTCAATGTAATTGTTCTACGGATCTGACTGCACTCTTCCTAAGACTATGATCAGGTAAAATACAGAACTAATAGAGCTGAGAATAGAGACTAGAAAATAGAAAGTTTGAAAAGCATAATACCAATCTTCATTACATAAGAATATTTTACAGAGAATAGACACTAGGCATTCTTCAGTTCAAGATAATCAGGGTTCTCTCAGAGTAGCACAAACACAATTTTTTTTTTTTTGACCAGCAGTAAAAAGAAATTTCCAGATTTGGAAGAGTAGAGTCATATGCAAAGAAAGTAGTGTCTGGTCTATTTTCTTACTTGGTGACAGTTGTTATCTTGAGGCTCTTTTGGACTAAAGAGATAGCAATTAATTTTAGGCGTCATTATTATTCTCGCAGTTAACACTGCTGGAAGAGCCACTGCGCCAAGGTCTGGAGGAAATGCTGATATCCCTCATTTTGCAAATAGCCAGCAGTCCTTACTCAGAGTCCAGTCTAAACTTCTTGTCTATCTGGGAAGTTCCTACTTCATCCTCTTAAGTCTCTCCCAGCCCTTTCAGGGCACACGGCACCCTGTCTTCTCCTTGACCCCAGAGCATCTTCTACAATCCTTTTCTCACTAGCCAAGCCCCCTTCCACGAGGGACCCTGCTTGAGCAAGTCTGCACACTTAGCAGAGTGTGCTTCACACGCAGGAGGTAGTCAGGGAACTCCTAGGAAGACTCAGATGACGCCATAGAACTGGCCCCCTTTCCCTGTTTATTCTCTGCAACATTCCTACTGCAGAGAAGCAGCTGGCTAAATAAGACACAAAACGATGACATGTGGAAGCCTTCAGGAACCTACTTCCTATTGTACTATTCACCTGTAGCAAAGATGGGCAGACTCCCTACACAAAAAAAGATATCCTGATTAAATGGGGGCAAAGCCCCAGTATCTGAATTATGGGGGGCAACTCCAGAGATTCTAATACATAACCAGAGTAGAAGATTACTGGCAAAGAATTATAACTTCTTTATCAAATTCTTTCCTTCATTTCCTACCACAGGCCATTCAACTGCATCTTTATGCTGCTTGTGGCCAAGTATATTGTTAATAAAAATTAATCAATATTTTAAAAATCTATTCCAGGCACACTTAGGACCCTGCTTGTAATCTATTATTTTTAATGGATGGTCACCACACCAACCTTGAAATGAAGATAGACAACATGTCCAAATTCTCAAGTCAGAAACTATTTCTTATTAAAAAATATATATTAAAATATGTAAAATAGATGCTCTAAAGCCTTCCAATCAGTGTAGTAATATTTCAATTTTTTTTCCAGCACTGACTCTGAGCCAGGTATGATACTCAACTTGGAGATACAGAGAATATAGAGTTCCCTCAAGGAACTTAAACTCAGTGAAATTTAAAAAAAATTTTTTTTTTAGTTAACAGTGCTATTTTTCATTAGTACATTGGTAATTTTAATTGTAGTACCTGCCCACACATACTCTTACACAATATTCATGATAATTCAGTGAGAGATCATGATCATTTCACCAATGATGAAACACACATTCAGAGAGGTAGTGTGATTTGCTCAGCTCACACAGTTATTAGGTAACAGAGCCATGCAAACCCAAGTTTCTAAGTGCTTTCCCCTAAATCCAGGGACAAACATCATGTTAATTACTGTGCTGTATGCAAAGAGATTAAACTATGGTCCTAAGACCTCAAAGGAGGCTACAATCTAGTTAGGGGAGGAAGCCAGATACACACAGATGATTAGCATATAATACACTGCAGTGTTTGCAAACACTGAGTAAATGATAGAGGAAAGTCAGCCGGCCAGCAGGGTTGCAAAGGAGGAGCAGATTGAGACTAGAAAAGTGGGCGAGGCTTCTTACAGCGTGGACCCTGGGCTGAGTCTTTAAAGGATGGGTAAAGCTGGGTAAACAGGAAGAGGGGATGCAGAAGCTCTATGGATGAGCTGTCTCACCATGGTCAATTTGGAAAGTTCCGGCTAAAAATAGATTCACAAAGTATGCATCACCAGTTTTCATTTCATATATAATTTGGGACCAAGAATATTTCACTCATTATAACCAAGTTAACTCAATATAGAGGAAAATCTGGATTCTGCTCTCAAACTTACCCACTCATATCCATTTTCTTAAGGAAAACATTAAATCAATCAAGGTATTGACTGAAGCTCAACTATGGGCAAAGCCCTAGGTTTGCCACTCTGAGAAGGACCATGCGCTGCTCTACTTTGCAATGGCTTACGATCTCACTGAGCGCAGACACAAACATGTGGGTGCTCTAATGAAACATCACACCACTAGGAAACAAATGCGGGGTCTGCACGGCAAGCGTAATGAACATACAGAGGAAGAGTGAGATTTCGACGAGCTGGTTGCTGGGTGGTGGTCCTGGCCAGTAGGGCAGAAGCAAAGGTAACAGGGACGGGAGGAGTGAAAAATGCATTCAATAAACTCATCCGACAGACTATGTAGGGTCTACTCTGTAAGGCCCTGGACATAACACATTTCACCCAGAGTCCCGTAGCAGGAATAAAAGGTTCAAGAAAGCGATGACATAGTTAATCCCTGTTATGTTCCTAGTTTCGTAATTCCATCCACGACTGCCCGACTCAGCTTCAGTGGTCTAGGAGAAGGGGTCTAGGGAGAAGACGCACCTCTCTGTGCTCTGGATCCTTTGAGGCACTCAGCTTTTTCTCTTTGGTGAAGGCACCCTTGCTTTGATACGGTTTCCGGCTTATAAAATTAACCGCTGCTCACAGAAGCCCCTATCACAACATTGCCAGCTTGCAAGGTATCGTGCACAGAACGGACACAAGTACACTAATGACCAGGTAGACTTTAGAATCCCATTCACACCCAGAGAAGTCCTGGAGCACCCGCATGTCTTTGGGAGCTGCCTGGGAGGCACCGGGTGCTCAGGCTGTAGCCCTGACCCCGTTTCTCAGGGAGGTGATCCTGCTTTCTGGGCCTGGACTGGTTAAGGCCACATGTGCTAGCTGAATCTACGGTGCTAAGAAGCGCTGCAGTTTGCAAGGGGAGTGGAATGCCAGGGGCTACTCCCAGCTCTGTATCCACCAGGGATTCCGGGCTCCTCTGAACAGGAGGTCACGCAGCAGTGGAAAAGACTAACCGCGGCCTGATTGCTGGTAATGCGCTTCATCTATGACCACCGGAGCTATGGGGGCTGTGCTTGGAAGGGAAGTGAGCTTTCAGGGGTGGGGGGTGGTGGGGAGGGGGCCTCGCTTGACTTTGAAAGCTCTTAAAAAGTTCAAACCACTCCGCATACCACTGGAGGCAAACTCTGCTTAAAAGGAAAAGGAGGGCGGGGGTGTCACTAAAAAGTCACTAAAAGAAGCATTAGTTCCAGAGCCAGAGGTCAGGACAGGCTTTTGGAGGTAGCTTGCAACAGCACACCTCCACTGATGAATTCCGGCCCGGGACGACACAGGGGCCAGTTCTGGTGATCGGGCTGCCTTTCACGCAGAAATGCCCATCGTGACTCTCTCTTCTGGGCAGTGTTGAGGGGAGTGAGGGAATGCTAACTCCTTAGACAGATGACCTGACAGATGGACTCCAGGGAGGCGGGGCTCCATCCTGGGGTGAGTGGGGGCAGGGAAGAAGAGTCAAGAAGCAGATAAGAAAAACACAAAGGGCATGCCACTCCTTAAGCTTGACAAACAGACACAATTGTGCCCGTAACTAGGATACACAGTCAAGACCAGAGAAGCATTAAGTCACATTTTAACAGATGAGCTAAAGCCAGATCACGGATGCATGACAGAACCTGTTTAGGAAACAGTTTGCTACTATTTTTAAAATGCTTTCTATACTTCCACGTATTTAAAAAAGGAAAAAAGTCTTATTAAAATGAAAAGGATGTCACTGATCTTCAACTTTTTTGCCCTAACTTCATGAAAACGTCATTGCAAAGAATCGGAGCAGATTCAAGGAACAATGCATATGTATAACATGCATGAGAATACCCATCGGTGAGGTAGTTAGAGATGTGGAAAGTTAGTCACTTTTGCTGTAAATTATGAAAGCTAATAAAAAGATCACCCAATACTTCCAGATGCTTTAGGACTATACATTTGTAAGAGCTTTATTAAAAGAAACTAGGCAATCAATATACATTCAGAATCTTCAAATGTTCATAGATTTTGACCAAGAAAGTCTGATTCTAGGAAGCTACCCTAAGGAAATCATCAAAGTATGGATAAAGATTTCTGTTTAAAAGCTTTAATCAAGAAAATTACGTTATAAAGGTTTTAATGATGTGTATAAATAATTATACTATTAACTGAGAAAAATTAGGCTGCAGAATTATACTCATAGTATGATTACAACTATCTAGAAAGAAGAAACAACACATCAGTGCTTTCATACGTATACAGGAGAAAAGGCTGAATGCTAACGCACCAAACACCACCAACAATTACCTATGGGTTCTCCTTTTACTTTTCATTCACTAGAATTTTACACGTTACAAATGACAGGTATTATAATCAGAAAAACACAAAATCTACAAACTCCAAAAACAGCAGTAAAAAATTACCACAAAGCTACTCCATGAATTATTTATGAAGGAATAAAAAATTAGATTAGAGCAGATATGGTCAATTTTCTCTAACACAACATGGTATTGACCCCAAACTTTTTATTAGTTATAGATTAAACAGGAAGGCCAGGCGGTAGCGTCTCACCATTTGTCTACACACACACGCCCAGATTACAGCAGGCATCCCTCAGCTTTAAGCCCAAACTGTAAGAAGCAGAAAAGAAAAGAATGTTCTAAGTTGCCAGAAGCCAACTTTATAGGTTTTGTACTTGATAAGACGATAGGGACTAAATGAAGAGCTATCTTTGGAAAACTTGATTCCATTTGGGGAATTTTCACGGCTGACCTGCAGAAACAGGCCAATAAACATTTTAATTATTCTCTCTGTTCTACTGGTAACCTCAGATACTTAAATTATTTTATAGTGTATCTACAAACTACAAATGTTTGTAGATACACTATAGTTTTACCTTTTTAGACATCTGATGATATACAGAGTGACCATCCTTCAAAGTCACATGTTTCCAAGCAAGTGATACACTAAAAAAAAAAAAAACACTGAAAATTCTTCATGAAAGATTAATTTTCCAAAGTAAAAAAATACTGTTAAAATCTGATTATATTCAACGCTTCTATTTCCCATATGCTCAAAGAGCTGAACACTCACCAGGGGCCACACTTTTGGGGGAAAAAAAGAAAAATTCTCACAGCATGTATTTTCAAATTTCATCTAATTTAAAGCTTTTGATATCCTAAGCCAGCTTACCAAAAGTTAAAGTCTTGAACAAGAACAAGAAATCAGAAGCCCCTGCCCCCAAAACTGTACAGAAAGGAAACTGCCAGAGAGGACATGAAGTGTCCTGATGAAGTGAAGTTGATCAGTCATGTCCAGCTCTTTGTGACCCCCTGGACTGTAGCCCACCAGGCTCCTCCATCCACGGGCTTTTCCAGGCAAGAGTTCTGGAGTGGGCTGCCATTTCCTTCTCCAAAACCCTGATAAGAGCCCCATTTTCTCTAGTCCTACGGGCAAAGGGAGAATTCCCCATGGAAAGGACAAGTACAAACGGTGTCAAACTAGTAAGAGATGGTGAAGAGAGGACAGTTACTCAGGATCTGAACTGTGGTAATAAAATGATGGGTTTTGATCTTCAAGTCCAGTAGGTAGAGTCTGCAGCCTGCACTGCAGACTGCTCACAAACGGCCCACCTCGCTTTACTGTTGGTGTGTGTTGTTACGGGCGTACAAAAGCAGGGGGAGGGCGGGGGTGGGAGATACAAAGGCTCATGGCTTCTCTGTGG
Source organism: Bos indicus (assembly GCF_029378745.1). Taxonomy (NCBI): domain Eukaryota; kingdom Metazoa; phylum Chordata; class Mammalia; order Artiodactyla; family Bovidae; genus Bos; species Bos indicus. The sequence goes on from NC_091766.1 coordinate 106,435,342, forward strand.
GCACACACGACTAATGTGCGCCCCGGAAGGAGGAGACAAGCACACACCTGCTTATCAGCAGGCCTGACTCATACCTCTTGCCATTTTACAACACGCATCCAGCAAGTCCAGTTGGTGTTTAGAGAGACGCTGCTTTCACAACGTCTGGGCAAAGAGTGTGCTTTTCTTCTCGCTTGTAGGAAATACTAGTTGAGTTGCTGGAAGCTTTTCACTTTTCACTTTCATGCATTGGAAAAGGAAATGGCAACCCACTCCAGTGTTCTTGCGTGGAGAATCCCAGAGACCGGGGAGCCGGGTGGGCTGCTGTCTATGGGGTCGCACAGAGTCGGACACGACTGAAGTGACAGCAGCAGCAGCAGAAGAGGACGTCAACGGGCTTGTCTCACCACCTGATAGGAGCTACGGTTCGTGCTATCCTGATTTCCAGGCTCAAAGGCTCAGCGACCAGATGGACTATCGTAAAGGAAAACGAAAGCAGTGGCCTAATGCCAGGCCTTCCCTGGTGGCTCAGACGGTAAAGTGTCTGCCTGCGATGCGGGAGACCCCGGTTCGATCCCTGGGTTGGGAAGATCCCCTGGAGGAGAGCATGGCGGCCCACTGCAGTGTTCTTGCCTGGAGAATCCCATGGACAGAGGGCTACAGTCCATGGGGTCGCAAAGAGTGACTGAGCGACTTCAAGACTTCACTTTAATACCAGGCCTGTTCACACCCCTTCCAGGCTGGTTCTACACAGTCTGGCAGCACCAAGAGCCTGTGCTCCCAAGTGCAAGAGACTTCCCGGGTCTGCTCCAAGCCCCTCCTGGGCAGGGCTGACACTGTGGGGGTCCACCCCTGGAGTCTACTCTCTGGAGCCAAACTCACCCATCAGTCTGCAAGAACAAAGAACAAGCGAAGAGAAGCTCAAGACTCCAGGTTAAAAACAACAAAAAAAATTTTTTTCTTTTCAAAGCAACGTCTTCAAAGGCCTTTTCATATTTCTTTTAAGGAAACATCTGAATTTAAGTGACACTGTCAATCATTTCCTTTCTCAAATATGACAGGGCTCGTCTACCCCTAACTTGCTCATGGATTGATGGAAATGAGAGGGAAGCTATTTTCCTCATCCAGAAATTTAGACAAAAGAGTGTCTTGGCAAGGGCAAGCACTTCCAATGTTTTCCTCTCGGTGTTCCCTTTAATTTAGCTGTTTCACATTTGCTTATGATTAAATGCACTTTCTGTAGAGAGAGTGTACAAAATTTTCTGAGGATCTCCTTTGGGAATACAGGAGACTAAAAGACATAAAGAACATGAATTGCATATAGGTTAACAAAGTGGTGAATACACCAAAATACAATTAAAATTTTTTTCTTCTGATTTCCAACTTTTCAGAAGCCATTAAGCCACAGTGTAAACGACAAATATAACTTTGATATCCTAAATATTATCCTTGGTAAGACTATCACTTTTGGATGTTAACATGCAATAGGTTTTTAAAGTGGGATTAAAAATGCCTCCCACTTAAGCACTCCATTGCTTCCACAGATTCTGAAACTCAAAGCAAAACCCAAAAGGTAGAGAGTCAGGTCCGGCCTCCCAAACCCCAGAAGGGGGCAGGAAACCAGCAAACAGTCCAAGAGACTGTGGTTCAGGGCAGTGCAGGTATTTGAGAGGGAAGCCCATTATATCTGTGGGGGTCCTGACATTTGGGGTAATCTAAACCTTATTACCACGCGAATCACCCCTGGTAGGAGGGAGATTTAGAATGGATGCCTCTTTACCCAAGCAATTAAGATCATTTAGGGAACAGAGAAAATGGGCAATAAGGATCTCCCTCCTAGAGCGCTCTCGCGGGTGTTCAATCAGACCGGTCCTCTGACAGCTCATGGTGGAGACGCAGCATCGGCTGAGAAAGACCCCCGAGTCAGGGCCAGAGCTCAGCATTTCAAGCCCCTGGCCACTTTGAACACCTCTCGGAGTGTCCTGCATGGGCCATCGGACAGCTGTGTCCCCAGGCACCTGAGAACCAGGCAGGGAGGGAATTATTCTTCTGGGGACTTGCTCGCAAACCAGGAACGACCTGGTCTGTGAGAGAGGTTGTGTTCTATGAATGAACATGAAACGCTGAACCTTCAATTACCCAAAAGCACTTGGAAAAAGCAAAGAAGGAATCCTTCTAAGCACTAAACGTTATCTTCAGGGCCTCCTTCAAGAATCTGAAGGGGTAAGAGCAGTTCAGGTGCTGGGCCCAGGGAATAAACCACTCCCCAACCAACGCTTTCAGAACATTCTTCAGTTAGAGCGCCCACCACTGAGGGCTGTTATTATTAATGTATTTGCCACTCTCCCGAGTACCCTGAGAACAGAGTTCAGCTCTTGATGCTGATGGTTAGCCTAAGGAGAAGCTGCCTTAGTTGTTCTGTCGTGTCTGATTGTTTGCGACCCCGTGGACTGTAGCCCGTTGGGCTCCTCCGCCCATGGGATTCCCCATCAAGAATAGTGGAGGGGGTTGCCATTTCCTTCTCCAGGGGATCTTCCCGACCCAGGAATCAAACCCATGTTGCATGTGTCTCCTGCACTGTAGGCAGATTCTTTCCCCACTGAGCCGTTGGGGAAGCTCTGGTTAGCATAATCCCTGGCAGATTTTAAGTAAATATACAATGAGGAAAGACCTCAAGAAGTTTATCAGGTACATGATAAAGAAACCCTGAAAGACCACCTGACCAGATAGCCCAGGTCTGCACATCATTTTAGTTACTTTGGTCCATCTCTCCCCTCTCTATCCTTGAAACTGTCTGTGAAACCATGCGACTCATAAGAAAAAATCACAGATGACAAGCATAACGGACAACTTCTAAAAGGTGAATGACAAGCGAAAACACATGTTCTTCTCTACCTGCTAAAGCCCTGCCCAGGTCTCAGCAAACTGAGGAAACAAGTCACACGTTGAAACTTTCACTTCCCTTAATTCATCAAAGCCGCATCTCTTACACACATCTCCTGCCTGTCACAGTATCAGGCTTGGCTGAGGCCTTAGTGTGGGTTCAGATCATTGGCTTAAATCATGTGCGTCTGGGGCGATGGGCCACGTTTTAAAGACATTCAGTATCTGTGACGGTCGTCAATGTTGGGTGGGCTTCCCTGATGGCTCAGAGGGTAAAGAGTCTGCCCGCAATGCGGGAGACCTGGGTTCGATCCCTGGGTCTGGAAGATCCCCCGGAGAAGGCCATGGCAACCCACGCCAGTACTCTTGCCTGGAAAATTCCATGGATGGAGGAGCCTGGGAGGCTACAGTCCATGGGGTCGCAGAGTCGGACATGACTGAGCAACTTCACTCTCTGTTCGGTACACTGAGTATGAGACTGTTTTTCGAAGATCTCGTGAAAGAGAAGTCACCCAAAGGAAAATATGCACGAAGGGACCGCAAAGCAAAGGCTAGGCCACAGAGGTGCAGTTAAAAAAGTCAGTCCCACCTGGGTTTTAGCGAATCCGTCCTGACCCTGTTTCCTGAAGGCGGCCAGCTCGGCTTCACACTGGCATCCGTTAATTCATTGAGGACGAGGAGGCCTTTTTCCCCTCAGACGCCCTTCGAGGACTCTGTGGCTCAGAGTCGGTTAATCCCTTCAGGCCGGGGTCAGGACGCGCGGCCGGAAAGCCAGGCGCTCAGCCCTGCCCTGCGCCGCCGCCGAGAGCGCGTCTCAACAGCGCGCGCCACGGCGTTCTGCCGGCCAGAAGGGCCTCTCAGGCTCCGCAGTCATCTCAGCCCCAGCGCGCCGCTTGCACGGCCTGAAAGGAAGCCCAGCTTCTGGAGAGCCCGTGCGTTTTCTCCAAGTACAACAGTTATCTTTCGCCTCCTAATGCTGTCCCTGTGGAAAAGACTTCGGTGAACTACCAGAAACTTTCGTCAGTAGCGTGCTTGAAAGCAGAGCAAGCGACGCTTCCGCCATCCTGACAGCAGTGTTTGTGTTTCACTGAAACTCGACATCAAATAACGTGTTTGTGATGAGGAAGGAGGGAGTGGACTTCTGGAAAAAATGGATTTTCCGTAGATTTTTACTATACAGACATATTGAGGCTGTTTTCCATTTCAGTTAAGCTATCCCAAAGTGGCTGTGTGCAGAAGTGAACACAGTAGAAAAAGACAGCCGCCCTCGCAGTATCGAGAAGAGCTAGTAGAAAAGAGGCCCGAAAGATAACACGGTTTTTCGGGGCCGCCCTGTAGCACGGTGCTGCGGCTCCGGGCCTCACGGATCAATCTGGTCCCCCCAGCACGTCTGCTGGCGCACTGACATATGATGGATTCCATCTCTGAATCCAGAAGCAGAAAGAAGCCTGCTGATTAACAGCTATGAGCGGAAATGTATGCACCTTTCATAAGCAAGACAAATCACTCATTCTCACCAAACGCTTCCAACAGGAACGCTAATTTTGTATTTATTTGCACGGCATATGTACCGCGTCCGAAGCAGTGCATTAAAAAAGATCTCAGGCAGCCAATTGCTTTGATTACATTTATTCATCACAGGATTACAAGGGCTCAATGGCACAGCGATGAAGTAGGAAGCTAGTGAAGACAGAAAACACCTCATCAATGCCTTCTCAGGGTTGGAGATTTTTCTGATGCATAAGACATACAGACACACACACATCCCCCTAATGTAGGAATGAATTTTTTTTTTTTAACAGAACACTGTGGCCATGCATCTTAAATCTGCTATATGCCTTTCCTGTCAATCAGCACTCATTTTTATTAATAACTCTAAGAACATATTGTGGGAGTCTTTTTGTTTTCAGATCCGGTCATGTGACTTCTTTAGCACCAGGGAACACTGGGTAAATTGTCATGTTCTAAGGGGCCAGTGAATGGTCTCTTTTAAAGCCAAGTTGATGATGAATTGATATTTACTAAGGCCTAAGCAAGCACAGGGCAGTACATATACGCGTCCTTCTGTGCTCTGCACAGTGATGGATGGAGGTGAGCCACGGAGAAGAAGTTACAGAGACACACTCAAGCTGACAACCAAGCAATGACAAGCGGACAGTTTTAATCAAGCCGCAGAAGAAATGGCTTTTTGTATTACTTACTGTGGCTCCATTCTCCTAGTGTACATATAGATCATGGATATACTGTACCACACTGGCCTGGCTGAAAGCTGAAATGCAGAAGAAAAAGCAGAGAAGAAGATCCAGCTTCCTCCAGGCCGCAAAAGGAAGGTCGTTTAAGTCAGGCGTTTTCCCAGAGGTACCAGCGCTGGAAATCCACACTCCATCTTCCAGAGAGATCTGACTTTCTAGAGGAGGAGCAGGATGGGTCTGCTATTCTCCTGTAATAACCCTGATTCCTCCCCATGGCAGAAACTTCTGGAACCTCAACACAGGTATGAATGCTTCACCAAGCCTTCTAAAGACCAAGCTCTCTGGAGCAAGGGTTTTCAGCTTACACTTTGCAAAGTTAGGGCAAGATACTGATGTTATTCAAAGAAACATAAGCCTAACTCATGAAACCAAGCCATGCTGTGCAAATAAATATAGAATTAGCGTTTACCCTTGGCAGGACATTTTTGGTTGAGTTGGCTGCAGAACATTAAAAAAAGACATTAAGTGGATTATATATTCATATGAAGTCTCCTGTGATTTTTAGCCATTAAAAAAGCCCACTATTTTTCTTTTTGATGCTATATACTAATTGTGAATGATTACAAGAGGCGACTGTGTAATTGTTTTCTACTCCCTCCCCTGCAAGAAATTTCATGGTGATATAACTTTGGTAAAATAGTTTAAAATAAGCTCTTAGATGGAATCACCATGTTTTGAACAAACAAAAATCATACCCTGAAATAACATTCCATTTCAGAGAAGATAGCTCATTCTTTATGTAGTTGGCTCCAAGTTCCTAAAAAGGTCTCTGCAAAATTTTGTGATGGTTGTCGAAGCTAAAAGCCACAAAAATCAAGGGGGCTGAACTTTGAGGAATATGAGAAACTAAGGCGCAAACGAACCCACCCTAAGGAAATATAGCTAGCACAGCTGAAATCAGACTCAAAGTTAAACCTCAGAATGTGAATCATTATTTTCGTTGGGGCAGAGCAGAGTGAACTGGCTATTTGTTTTCTCCTTCTATTTCTTTGAAGTTTAGAACCAACACAAACTTGATGAAACAAAGGGCTTCTGAAACAATCTCTTTTCCCACACTTGAACTACGTGGGAAAACTGGATACCACATACACAACACTACCCTTAATGATCAAAACAGTACTCCCTACAATTTTGCCTCACACTTAACATGAGAAGACTACTATTTTTATAAGGGCAACAACTCAGAGGAATGTTGCAGGCACAGCTTCAGACCATTTTTTGGTAGGGAGTATAAGTTTTTGAAACGATCAACAGACAAAGCTTGAAAGCTGAGAAATACTTGCTTTGATTCCTGTTACAAAATGGACTACAAGACACCATCACATAAATAACCCAGTGCGGAGACGCACAGCTGACGTGAGATGTGAGCAGGAGAAATGTCCTGCAGAAGTCCGGAGACCAGTGCTGGGTATCTGTTGAATCAGCCCCTTGTTTAGGACCAGATGTACAAAATGTGAGACCACCTGTTGAATTGCTGTCTGGAGGAAGCAGTCTTTCAAAAGACTTGGCTTTAGTGAATTTTGATGTTACATTAGGACTCCACCAAATTCAACAATGAAAAGTGGAATTGGCAGAGATCTCTACCCAAAAAATCTAAATTTTATCCAGACAAGATAAAGATCCCTAAGCTCTTCAGTGTCCGAATTAAGTAAAATGACATGATTCACACACTGAGCAGGAAAGCACATACATACACTTGCACATGTACACTTTGCACACTGGGTATTTCTTTTCCATAAAACTCAAGGGGAGTAAAAAATTCAAAGTTTGCCAAAAACCTTGCTTCCTGAACTAGTGATCCTGACATATTTTAGAGTGAAAATAAATTAAGCCCAAACTCTAATTGGTTTACATGATGGTTTCAGGAATGTTTTCTTTTTGATTAACAATTAACAAGTGGTCAAAAGTACTGAGGCTTTCAAACATATCGGTACCTCACCAATCTCAATCTGCCTGCTAATTAATGTGGAAAAAATATATGCCATAATCCATCTACTTAAATATCAGTTCAGTTCAGTCGCTTGGTTGTGTCCAACTCTTTGCGACCCCATGGACGGCAGCAAGCCAGGCCTCCCTGTCCATCACCAACTCTGGAGCTTGCTTAGACTCATGTCCATCGAGTTGGACAGCCATCATTTCATTTGATCCTCACAAGGTGTTTAAAACAGGCACGGCAAGAAGTATCTTCATTTATAGGTGAGAAAATAGATGCTCATAATTTGCTACAGAGCTAAGAAGTGGCAGCTTTCCAGTCTCCTCAAGCAGATGGAAAGTGAGAGATGAGTATCTGGTCCCTAAGAGTAGACAGAGGCCTCTGTGAACAGATGGGCCCGGGATGATCATATTCCATGCTCAACTGCGGGGAGCACCCGCATCTCCAGGCATCTTGTGCTAGCCTGAACCTTTTCAGATACCGTCTGAAACGGGACAGGTCTCCGATGAGGGTATGAGGGGAAGGGTGGCTCAGGCCTGGCCGCAGGCTACGGTGCCGCCACCCCGAGTCCCCCTCTCCTGTCCCGAGGACCAGGCGGCCTCCCCCTCTGCGCCCTGTCTACCCTCCCGGAGTCTCACTGCCCGGGGGCGGCCCGACTCAGGCAGAAATAGCGCCCCTCTCGGCCGCAGACAGGCCGGGGTTGTTCCCTCCCGCTCTCTGGAAACCGGAGTCTACCTTGCAGCTTTCAGACTTGGGCCTCTTGCACACACACTCAGGATGGGAATCTGCACTCAGACAGGGGGCTGCTTGTGGCCGGGTCTTCTGAGAGCAGAACAGACGCTGGCAGAGAACACTCTCAAGCGGCCCTCTTCACAGGCCAGGGGCTCTCACATGGTCCCACTAAATGTAAAGATGCTTTCAGATGCACTCTGACTTCTAATGGGTCACACAACTGCTGGTCCTCACGCATAAGCAGTGCATCTGCTCAGTACTATTCTCAGAGATGCTAAATACCTATTTAACAGAAATATTATAACAACCCAATCTGGAATGTTCCTTTTAATAGGGTTGGATTAGACGGTACTGATACTACATTACCACTCATCTGTCAATTTCCTCATGTGTCTGTGGATGACAGGCAGTGTTCATGGACTTGAGCACAAAGACTGGAGTTTACTCCCCTTCGGTGGTGCTGCCGAAGAGAATGACTATGTACTTCCCATTTTAGGCAAATTGGCTCATCTTTCTGAGCTTCGATTTCTCCCCCCATTTCTCAGATAGGAAGAAAAACACATACCATGCAGTACTGGTATGAGGGTTAAATAATAAAATGTACACAATGTAGCGTAATTATAAGGCCACTGTTCTCCTGTTCCAGGTAAAATACTGTAATATTCTAGGCAATAGTCCTGCTAGATACAATGAAACTTAGTTTCCGTAACTGTCAATTAAGCAATTTTTACACAATCAGAATCCTTAAAAAAAAAACAAAAAACTGTCCTTTAATCCAGTGGTACCCTACATGAGCAAGGTGCTTTAATCAGTAAATCTTATATAGAACTTAATAAGTGCCAGCTGGTATGCTAAGAGCTTCTTCCATGTATAATTATGTGTATTAACTCAATCTCACTGTCTTGGGCAATACATGGCATTGGTGCTGTCATCTTCTTCATTTTACAGATAAAGAGACTAAGATATAGAGATGTTAATCCACCAGCCCAAGCACTCCACAGGAGGCAGACCTGGGTTCAAGCTCAGGCTAGTGGCATCAGAGTCCACGGTCTAAACCAGGGCTTCACCAGCCTTCTTATGAAGGGCCAGAGAGTAAATCTGTCAGGCTTTATGGACTACATGGCCTTTGCTACAGACAATCCCTAACGTGCAGTTTGCCAACTCCTGTTCAGAACCATTACACGCTTCTGACTCTCAGATGCTTTGTAATTTTCAAATAAGTGGGATGTGTAACCCATTTGATTCTAACTACAATCTTCCGCAGTAGAAAGAAAACCAAAGCGCAGCGGCGTGTATCTCCTTTAAAGCAGCCGCAGACTAGGGCAGACCTATGTGCCTTGACTGTCGGGTGGGGGGTCCAGAGGCAGGCTCCTCCTGACCTGCTCCAGTAACTCCCTACAAATCTCCATGCTCTTCTCTACCCAACAGGATGCTCACCAAGCGAGATTATCAAAGAGGCAGTGAGGACATTGCCTCTCTGCAGTATCGATTCATTCCATCTCACTCCCATTCCATCAGAAGAACTGATGTCTCTGAACATTTATTTTAAAATTTCCCCTAAGACATGATAATTCTTTTAACTCTGAGAAGGAACTATAAGCAAAATATGTAAGCTTTCAAAAAAAAAAAAAAGAGCCTGCTAGACTTTACAAAGCTACAAGAATCCCCATTACTCTTTCCCATGACCAACGCACTCAGCTAAAAGTATACTTTATGGCAATCTCTTTTATCTTCTTTTTTTTTCCTATCGTCATCCAAACTTGTTCAAAATTGCCAAATACATATACTATAAAAAGTGACTTAAAAAAAAAATCTCTGGCTTTGGCAGAAGTATGCGATCTTGGGCACTCACCGTGGCCAAAACACTGCAGGACAAGCCCAGTGCCCTCCTGGTCTCTGCTAACTTCTGCTGGGAAAAGAGAAAGGAGGCCTAAGAGCCCACCACATACTAGGTTTCACAGTCATGACAATAACAGAAGTGAGGGGAAGTAATTACAACAGTAACAACACTGAGACAATATTAATATTAACTGCTGATACTAACTGCAGGCTGATTGTGAGCTAGACACGGTTCTAGGCTTGTATGAAATTGTTTGATCCTCAAGCAACCCACGAGGAAGGTACTATTATCATCTGCATTTTACAGATGAGGAAACTGCGGCACAGAAAGGTCAGTAACTGATGAGTGAGAAGGAAGCGGGGATGTGATAGACTACAATTTTTCCACTATGACTGCTGGCTCCAAAGTCTGTGTGAACCTCTCTCAGTGTTCCATTAATGAAACAATATCGGTGTCTACTTAGAGCAACGCATTATCAAAAATGTCAATAACTCAGATTACATGGTTCTAAAAACCATTTACACAAATGGGCATCACCTTATCACATTAATCTATCTATGTTCATGCAACTATTTTACAAAAACCAAGGGGGTACAGATTTTTCCAAATCTAGAAAAGAAGGAGTATGCTTTAACGTTGTCCATGCGCACCACACATTTCAGACAGCTGTCAACAGACAAAGTGGAAAAGCCTGCCCACGTCATGGAAACAGATTTCTGGGTCCAGTCCCTGACTCTGCCACTTTGAACAACACTTTCTGCAAAAAAGGGACAATAGTAATTTACCTCTATTGGTTTGAGACTATGTGTGTGAGGACACTTTGTAAACTGCAAAGAAATAAACAAGGCTGATCACCCTATCATTTGTTAGCACTGTTTTTGAAGTGGGACAGACAATAAAAGTTCATTTACTGAGGCATCTTTTTTTTTTTTGCTATAAAAATATGTCAAGGTTATTTTATTATTATATCTCTCCTCTAAAGAATTAGGTTTTACATATAAATTTCCCTCCAGAGAAGAAATTCTGACCACAAGGCAATATTAACATACCAATAAAGAGTGATGAGGAAAGGAAAAAAATTGCCGCTGATTCAATTCAGCCAAATCCCCCAGAACTTCAGGTGTTTACTGGGCTTCCCCAGGGACCCTCTTCAGTCGTGAGCTGGCGGGGGCCCCAAGGGTCGGGTGAGCACTGACCTCTCTGCTGTCACTGGAAGCCCTGCTACAGCCTTAGAAAGAAGAGTGTGTGACACAGGGAGGGGAAAGCGAGGATCCAGGAGCCATCCTGTCCCCACTCCACCAAGCCCCTGCTTAGAAAACCTGGACAGAGTCATCTGCTCAAAGGTCAAGGCCACGGTAACCCCAGGGAAGGCACAGCACCCATTAGATGTATATCCCTGAAGGGGAGAAACCACCTCCATGCCACCCCTCCCTGAGGCACAGTCGGTTTAACATTCAGAGACCTTGACCGTGAACAGAACCTCTTGTTGGCCTAAACACAGACTGCCTTCTCCAAAAGACAATTATCTGGCGGGATACTATACTTTGGGGCCATTGCCACTGACATTAATGTGCCATCTTCAACATCCAATGGGAATTCTATAGATTTCACTAAATAGATGAATAGAGATCAGAAGTTGATTTCCTTTATGATTTTTCCTCTACTAAATGAAGAATATTGATTATGGAAAGGTTTTTTTCCCAAAAAATGATACATATGTTAAATCATTCTGTGGGATTCTTTATAAAATCAGTGAAAAATTATTTAAATACTTTTTTTAAATTAATTAAAAAACTACACCTAGTAGGTCTTCCTCACATTATTTTCTATCTTTGCAGTTGTTTTGTGATTACTATTTTATCTGAGGTATAAAAATGTCTTTTTATGGTACTTTATGAAAGGAAATTAATAAAGAGCTCAGAAGTAATTCCTTTAAAAGTAGAATATTTTATGATAAATTCTGTACGCAGAATAAAGAGTTATTTCAAAGAAAAGGCAAGCTGCAATTGAAGTCCAGAAAGCTGGCTGATCACCCTATAATTTGCTAGCGCTGTTTTTGAAATTGTACTGACAGTAACAGTTCATTTACGGAGGCATTTTTTTTTCTCCTATAAAATATTTCAAGGCTAACAAATTACAAAAGGGAGAAATTAATTACTCTAGAATATAAACAGATGTATATTAAAAGCACGCACCTCATTTGTATTAGAAAGAAAAATAATTAAAGCTTTGAGTACCTTTTTAAGAATCCTCCCATTTTGATGTCCCAGTTGAATCTTGTACCAAAATAAAGGAAGCGGTACTGATTTTTCTATGTCACTGACATGGGAACAATGAATATTTGCATAATACATGTAAGATCCTAATAAAACAAAAACATACTAATGGTAAGTAATTGTGAGCTTTCTCTATTTATCCTCATAGAAACATGAAGTGAAAGAGAGGGAAACAATGATAATCATTTCCGAAAGAAAGGGTGATGGGAAGCAATGAACTTGATAGGCAAAGAAAAAAAATATCAATGATGAGCAGAGAGTCCTGGGTTTAATCCTTTGATTCTACCCACCGATTATCGTGTATCAACTACTGGGAGAGGCACTTTAACACCAACAACTTTATGAACTAGAAACACTCTGCAAGCGGGAACACAGTCTCAGAAGGCTCTGTGTTGTGAGCGGGATCAGTGGGCTTGCTGTGTGTCAGAGCCCAGATCCACACACGTTCTGCACACCTTTTAGAGGCACACTCGCTACCAGATTCCACAACAGCAGCTCCTGGCAGCCGGGAGGCCTTGGGGTCACCATGCTGTCTGCCGAGCAGCTGTGCATGAGCAGCTGCCTTATTTCCGAACAACTGAGAGACGTTCGGCTCAGTCTGGAGCTGGGGCGGGGTCATCCTCTGGAACCTGGGTCCTCCCTGGCTTCCCCACCTCCCACTTGGCTCAGGATCCTGGGTCTCACGCCCCCTGCAGGGTCAGATGTAGAGAGTAAAGCTGCTTAGAACATGACAAGTCTTGGCAAAACTCTTGGCTTATGAGCCCACATACCAGTTCACAGATGACTGGAATTTGCACATCAGGTTACCGGACAGGCAGCTTTCTTATCTTGCTCTGGAGCACCTTCAGAAATGAGCTAACCAGAGACACACTGCCCATTAATCTGTTTGGTCAGTCAGCGTGCAGCTTTCCAATCCTTTTGTGCAGTTACCCAGATTCAAGGTTTTCCTCTTGCTTTGGTGTCCGCTGTTATATTTATTTTGCATATTAAAGGGGAAAGGGAGATGTGCTTGTGCTTTTTTGACATATTTAGATTCAGCATTGATTTGACCTCCCACCCCTTTATGTCTCATCTAGTGCCTGAAACTGAATGCTAAAGATTCCACCATAAAAAGTAAATGCTGACCGCAACATGAGTTTAATTAACCTGGGACAGAAGAAAGGAATGCTAAGAATGGCTAAGAGCTTCAAGTTAGATGTAAGATACACACATTCTTCCATAATGGGAGGGAGGGTACCTGGTTCATCTGATTTGACTACAGCTTGTCGTTCAATCTCCAGCTAAACATGATGGAAAGGAATTTCTTGACAGGATACCAATTAGTGCAAAGCTCCATTCCTTGGATATCCAGTACAAATAGCATTCTAGAACTTTCTCATCTTCCATCCAGGAGGCTGAGAAGAGGAGGAGAGGTCCCTTTGGGGTACCGGGTGGAACGCCCGGCCCCTCTGAAGTCTCGCGATTCAGCTCACCGGTGGATCCTCGCCTGTGAGAACCGGGCCTTCCCGAAAACTGAACAACTTAGTCCATGCTGCTGGACACACCTATGCGTCCCCTTCCCCCGTACCTTGAAGCCCCTCTAGAATATCCCCCTCCTGAACCGCTACACCACTTACCACCTATTTTTGGTTAAGTCAACCCAACAGTCCCCCTTTGCCTCAGGTATATCATAAACTGCCCTTTTTGTGGCTAAACATCAGGTTTCTACCAAGACCGTCCACACTTTCCCCAGTGTCTAATCCGCCTCAGTTCCTCCCATACCAACTGGTCACAAGGAGAACTGAGTTCAATCGGTAATTCCTATGTGCGGGCAACTGTGTGAACTATCATATGTACAGCTTCTTTCTTAATCATCACAAGAGTGCTGTTAGATTTTACCAAAAAAGAAAAAAAATCCAAGTTGTTTGGTGACAGAGGGCAAGTAAAAATTCCCATTTTTTATCCTTCAACCTGGAACGCTGTTCCTGGCCCACAACAGTTTTCTTAAATAAATGTCTCAAATCCCACTGGTCTGCAGCAAGAAGTTACCTGAACCAAGGTCCTCATAAAGCCAGTTCGTCATTCCACTTCACACTGCACTAAAGAAAAGCCACAGAAAGACATTTTTGATCAAAATGTTGATCTTATTCAGATCCCTTCAGCACATTTCATCTGTCCTAAAGTATCTGCTATGTGGGAGACTGTTCATATCAAGGATGGAACACTTTGGAAGAAATTAAATGAACTGCTTGAGCCCAAAGCCCAAGGCTCCTGTCCCCAGTCTCCCTCCTGCAGCTGCCTACATGTCTCCTTTATTACTCTCAGCATACCTGGGATTTTATGTCCCTTTGGATGATTATTTCTTTCATGTCCACCTGCTCACCGAATTGTAACTCACATCAGGCCTTAGCCTGTCTGTTACCCTCACACTCTGGCCCCAGGCTCTGGCACAGTGTCTGTAGGTGGTGTGTGCTCAGTCGTGGCCCACTCTGTGTGACCCCATGGACTGCAGCCCGCCAGGCTCCTCCGTCCATGGGCTTCTCCAGGCAAGGATACTGGAGTGGGTTGCCATGCCCTCCTCCAGGGGATCTTCCCAACCCAGGGATTGAACCCAGGTCTCCCGCATTGGCAGGTGGGTTCTTTACCACTAGCGCCGCCTGGGAAGCCCTCTGCATGTAGTGGGTACCCAGTAAGTAAATATCTGTCAGATAAGAAGCGGTGAGAGAGGGAAGGACCAAGGTCAGGTGAAAAGCATCTGAGCACGAATGTGGACCAAGCGCTACCTCAGGAATTAGGCAGCTGGCTGAGAGCTGACAGGAATTCAGCCTCTGTGATGCCGGGAGCTACGTGGTAGAGGTTATTTTTGCTTCCTCATTTCTAAATGACAATATTTGTCAATGGACATACGCAGGAATAAATGAAGTCCAAGTGAGTGGTGGGGTTCTCCTCCACTCTCCCATGACTCCTCTGGATGGTCTATGGTTCTCCTCTAGACAATGGGAATTTTTTTTAAAGCCCCTTTGTATTACCTATAAGAAATATTTTGCTAATTAAGTAAAATAATAAATGACCTTTCTCAGAGTTCCTTTAAAGACAAAGGAGTTTTTATATTCAGCTTGGGTACTATTGTATATGTTGAGAAATATGTTCACTTTTTGTGTAACTGAAATATTTGGCCTCAGATAAAAATGATGTAAATAACAAGGCAGCCCAGCACGGTGTTTCACAAGCATAGATTCATAATCCAAGAGACGTGGGTTCAAGTAACTTAATTGAAATGTTGGGTGAGATAAAGCAAGAACGAAATGGCAATCTGATGACAGTGCCTACTCGACAGAGTTAGTCAAAGGGTTAAGTGATCAAACATGAGAAGTTTAGAACAGCGCCTGGTGCGTGGCAGATATAAATGCTTGCAATTATTATTTTGCAACAGCACAAAAGCCGCATCCCCAAAGATATTATATGACTCCCCCAAGTTTATACTGCAGGGTCCAAAGCAAATGCCGTAACTCAGGTCTCATTTCCCACCTTGATTCCATCACGACACGTGTATTATGTTGTTTAAAAAAAAAAAGGTAGCTTGCTTTTTTTTCTTTTTCCTTTTTCTTTGAATTTTCCACTGACTGAGCATATAATTTCCTGGCTTTCAGAAAAGAGCATCTTTTAAATGCTTACTACCTGATTATATTCATTAAAGATTTCCGAATAGTCCCAAGTCTAGCGAAGTAGAAATCATACCATGATTATATTATTACAGAGTTGAGGGAAGAGAATCTATTTCTCCTCCAACACTTCTATGAGAGTCAATATAATTTCCATTGTACTTTCCCTGCCATTTTATTATCCGCATCTTTATTAGAGGTTCAGATGTGAAGCTGCTCTAAGGACAGGAATGGAAAGAGATTTAAATTGCTCTTTGTCCATATTCCGTCCAAAGCTTCAGCAGAGAAGGGCAAAGGAAGGTTAAGTCACAGTGTCCAAGGCTCTGACCCAGTTATGTCTTTGCATATTTCCTTGTCCCTTTATTAATAAGAATTAGCCGATTTAGACGCAGTTATCATGCAACCATGAAAGCCATATTTGTTTAAATGTATGGCTTTTCCTTAATGTAATTACTCTTTAAGTGGGAAATATTTATGGAGCCAAAGAACCTGGGCAGAATCAAACAAAAGGGAACAAAAGGAAGTTAGTGTATGTGAGGGTTTTTTTTTTTTTTTACTTTAATGTTTAAGCAAAAAACTGGAAGTAGACAGGAAGAGAATTCTACAGCCAGGTGGGTGCTAAAATGACAGAATGGCAAGAAGCGATGTTAGACATAATCTGACGTTTGAAGGAACTGGCACAGAAAGAGGGTCAGTAAATCACCGGGAGAGTGAATCGGTCACAGCGGGGCTGGAAGGCCGTCTCCAGAGCCGCTCTCCTCCCCTCCCCAGAGGCCTCCCACCACACTCGTGGCCTCTGCGGCCGCGCTCAGTCCCACCTCCCGCAAAGCCCTTCTCCCCAGGCGCTTCTGCTCTCTGGCAATCTATTTTCTGATCATTCACTGTGACTCTTCTTAAGCCATCATTTAACTCTCTCCCCTATGGCTATTACACCAAAAAGAAAAAAAAAAACACCACCACCACCACATATACATTCTTGAGGATGTCTCGTTTACTGGCGCCCCTCTTGACACGCAGTACAGGTCCATGCGGTAGGTCCGTATTTACTGACGGAAGAACACGACCGAATGCGTGAACTCTGCTCGGCAATAATGACGTTTGGATAGTGCTCTCTCTAATGAACCCCTCAATTTGTCTCCCCCACAATTGTAATTCATGACAGGATGCTAACTTACATTTAACAAAGACACAATTACACATGCTTAAGTTCAGTTTGCTACACAGAGAAAGTATTAAGTAATATGCACAACCCAAAGAATATTTATATTCTCTCTGAAGGAAAATACGGTCTCAAATAGAGCTGTTTAAAGGTCACTCAATACATCTCTGGGAGGAGTCCTCCTGCAGCCATCCTGGTGCTAGAAGTGAAATTACTGCAAGAAAACAGAATTGTATCACATTGCAAAGATAAATATTGAAATATATATTGATGTTTTTAGAAGAGCAATTACCCTTTAGGGAGTTTATTTGCTTTAAAAAACACTTCTTTCTGCATGCTTTTTGCCCCCAAATCTGAGAACATGAATATACTTTGAAACAAGAACTGTGCAAATATACTGCTTTGCTTAGTATGTATTCTGAAATCGACTAAAGAAACAGACCTGCTCCGAGGATAATATATTCACATTGGATCTTATCTCAAACTTGTTACTGTAAAAACATGTTGGTATTCTAAGAGTATTAGAGTAGTTATATAAAACTAGATACTCTATTTTCTCAAACGCTCCAATACTGAAGATGCAAGCATGTTAGGCTGAAAGTTTATTTTTAAAAGATGACTTTTACATTAAAAACCTACAGAATGAATTACTTTCAACGTCAAATTTTACATAACGCTTATCAGCCAGTATATGAAGATTTTCAATTTTTGCTTAAAATATAGTCATGGGCTATGTTATTAAAAACAAAGCTTTTCAAATAATGTAAAGTGGAGAGGAACAGGGAAAAGAAATAGTTATCTGACTCCTTAAACAAGGTAAGTAGTTAACTGGTGAATTTCTTCTTCTGTTTAGGTAATATGTAGTACAATATTATATTTGTAAGAAAAATATGCATTTGGTCATTCAGATGGCCAAACTGTATTTCTTATATATATATATTTGGTCTTCTCCATGGCATCTGGCTCACACCTCTCCATACCCACGGATATTACTGGGTGTCCAGAATGATACAAGATGTCTTCTGTTACGTGAGTGAGGGAGTTTTTGAACACCCCTGAGGAGGGCCTTTCTGGTGGAAGTAGTGGTAAAGAACCCAACTGCCAGTGCAGGAGACATAAGAGACCTGGGTTCAATCGCTGGGTCAGGAAGATCCCCTGGAGGAGGAAATGGCAACCCACTCCAGTGTTCTTGCCGTGGGGAGAATCCCCATGGACAGAGGAGCCTGGTGGGGTATAGTCCATGGGGTCGCAAAGAGTTGGGCACAACTGAAGCATCTTAGCACCCAGGCCCACCCTGAGGACGGGGGCTGGTTGCCAGTGTAGACAGCCCTATGATTACAAGGCAGGAGCTCTCGGGCCCACCTGCTGACTTCAGGGAGGGGCTGAAGATTGAGCCCCACCAGAAGCCGAAGAGTTAATCAGTTCTGCCTGTGCATTGAAGCCTCCATAAAACCCTGAAAGATGGGGCTCAGAGAGCCTCTGGGGGGTGACAATGGAGCTCTGGAGGACGGCATGCTTGGAAAGCGTGGAAGCGCTGTACCCTCTCCACGTTCCTGCCTTGGGTATTGCTCCCATCTGGCTGTCCCTGAGCTCCACCTTCTTACCACAAAGCAGTGATCTGGTAAGTGAAACGTTGCTCTGAGTTCTGTGACCTGCTCCAGCAAACTAATCAAACCCAAGCAAGGAGTCAAAAGGACCTCTGATTGATAGCCAGCCGGTCATAAGTCCAGGCAACAACCCAGACGTGTAACTGGTGGCCGGGCGGAGGGGACCGGTGTCCGTCTTGTGGAACAAAGCCCTTTACCTGTGGGATCTGGGGCTTCCATCAGACTCTCTGGGTAGGGTCAGACATGGAGCTGAACTGTAGGACGCCCAGATGGTCTCTGAGAACTGTTTCTTGGTTTGGGAAACGAAGCCCCTCCACATGTGAGAAGTGAGTCTAGGAACCTCCCATAAGAGAAGGTCAACTTGGCTCTTTATGTAAAACAAATATAGGAAAATACCCTGATCGAACATTCACTCCTTTAACAGTACTCACCTGTCCCTCCTTCCACTCAGCTACCTGAGCCACCTTCCACGTGCTGTTTTGAAGGGGGCTCACCTCTTCGCTGCAAATGTTAAGTTGAGCTATTGATTTGTATACATTCTAGTTAGACACATGCTGCTACCTAGATGGGTGACACGACTGTTGGGCTTAATATCTTAAGAGATCTGTCTGATCTCTTTAATATCAGACTTCTCCTCTGTCAGTGGGGGGCTGGCTTAGAATCAGGCTGGTCTCTTTGCCCCAGCCCCAACTACCTCCATGTAACATGGAAAGGGCAGGCCTTGTCCACGATGATGGCTGTTGCTTAGGGCCTGGCGTGAGGCAACCTGAGGCCAGGAGCCTAAAGATGAGGGGTATCAGTGTCCCTGCACATAATGCAAAAGTCTGTTCTTTACATCTGTGTCTCTTTGCATATAGGATCTGCCTTGCATATAGAGTCATCATTACCATCTTTCGAAATTCCATATATATGTGCTAATATACTATATTGGTGTTCTCTTTCTGGCTTACTCCACTCTGTATAATAGGCTCCAGTTTCATCCACCTCATCAGAACTGACTCAGATGCGTCCTTTTTTATGGCTGAGTAATACTCCATTGTGTGTGTGCACCACAGCCTCCTGATCCACTTGTCTGCCTATGGACTTCTAGGCTGCTTCCATGTCCTGGCTGCTGTAAACAGTGGGTCAGTGAACACTGGGGTCCATGCGTCTCTTTCGATTCTGGTTGCCTCGGCGTGTATGCCCAGCGGTGGGATTGCTGGGTCGTACGGCAGCTCTATTTGCAGTTTTTTAAGGAATCTCCGCCCTGTTCTCCTTAGTGGCTGTAGCGGTTTGCATTCCCACCAACAGTGTAAGAGGCCTCCCTTTTCTCCACAGCCTGGTGCACCTGCAGCTGATTCACGCTGAGGTACGGCAAAACCCACCAAAATACTGTAAAGTAATTATCCTCCAATTAAAATAAATTAATTAATTAAAAAATAAAATAAAATTAGAGTGTCCCTGCAGGTCAGGCTCTAGGGATCCTGGTGGGGTTTCAGTTCTGTCTGGGAGAGCTACCTCTACATCAGGTTTCTAAAGACCGAGCTCTTTCTTCAACCAGCAGGGAATAACTGCTTTAAACACCAATGAGGCTTTAGCTGTCAATTAACTACTCCTGGGACGCACAGGTGATGCATGCGATATCAGGGATACAGTTCCTGTTCACGCCTTGGGGTTCCCCAGACCACGCTTTCAGGCCAGATAACCGGACTGAGCACACCTGGGCCACCGACGCATCCTCCGACTCCGCAACCTGCCTTATCTTTGCTGCTGAAATGCCTTCTCTGAGTTACTACTCAAAGGCACGAACGTGATCTTTAGAGGGTCATTCGTAAGAAACAGCCATAAAAGGTAATTTACAAAACTCAGCGGAAACTCTGCTGTCCTATTTGGTCCCACTTATATTAAGAGCCAGGTGACAAACATCTTTTGGGCATGAGAAAACGACAACTATACAAACACTCAGGCCTCTGTCTTCTTGTAGCCACAAAGACACTGAAAGCCAAATTTAATGCTGACATAGATATTTTGGGATCTTCTACTAAATTCCCCCTAAAATATTCTCACCCAAATTTCTGCCCTCTTTTATAATCTTTATTTCAATTGACTTGGTTTAAAAAGATGTATCTCTTTCAGCTACGGCTTCAGACTATACTTGGAACTGAGTGAGGATCTATATATTCTAAGACCTCAGCCGATCCTCTCTCCAGGATGAAGGCGTCTGTGACCTGAGGGCCCGCATGGTGTCAGAACACAACCCCAGGACCAAGGCCACGTGGACCACGACGCCTCCTCCCCGCCCAGGCGGGGGTGTCCCGCTCCCCGCGGCGGCTAGGGCCTGGCCCCTGGTGAGAGCCAGTTCCCCCGTCAGGAAACAGCCGTGCGGACTCACCACGGCATTTCCTTAACCACACGGGAGCTTCAGACCCCCTCTACTCAGCGAGGACTTCTCACAGAGCTCAGCGATGTCGTGTCTTGATCCCTTGACAAAATTAATGATGTAGCAATTCATTACTGACAGGGCAAAAAATTTCGTCACAATGTTTACAAGCTCTAATAAATTATGGATAATTTACCAAATTATACCAGTGAAACGAAGCCTGCCTTTTAGATTTTCGTTTCTCTCTCTCCCCGCCACCCTTTTCTGTCTCACTTCTCTCCCATCCCTGTTTCTCTCTCTCCCACACACACACATTTCTGCCTAAGAGTTTGGCTTGAAATAAAAACTGGAATATAGTATAATTGGTATCAGAGAAGGAAATAGCAACCCACTCCAGTTTTCTTGCCTGGAGAATCCCATGGACAGAGGAGCCTGGCGGGCTACAGTCCATAGGGTCACAAAGAGTCAGACACGACTAAGTGACTTAGCATGCATGCATAATTGGTATATTCTACCCTGCCCGATGGCTTATAAAACACTGGAATGAGACTTAACGTAATGAATGGATTCTGTAGGAAGTAAATGAGCATGAATATTAAAAAAAAACTATTAACATTTCCAAATCCATAGCAGACTCACCTGACCACAGTAACAACCTTTGTGGAGTATACACTGTGTGGAAGACTCCTCTATCAAGAAATTTTAAATCCAGTATAAGAAATTAAAAATAAAAGAGCTTCCCTTTATATTTTATGTTTTAGTTCGGAAAGAATACACTAGTATATGACCTTATAAAGCCGAATTATTCTTAGCATCTAGATAAATTTCTTGCGGTAATAATGGGAAATTATACTCATAATGTAATATTTATATTGGAAGAACCAGCATTAAATTACTGGGCTGACTGTTTGTGTTGTAAAATGTGAGGGGAAAGGCCTCATTTTCAGTGGATTCACAAACCGACATGAAAGTCAGTGGGATGTGAAACTAATCGCCCTCTGGCTCTACAACTGTCCAATGATGTCATGAGATGGATGCAAATGTTTTCTTAAAGATGAACCCAACTCTGTGAAAAACAGATTCCAACTTTTTTGGAAAAATGGGGCTTAATGAATAGTTCATCCTCTTCGATGATAAAATCTTTTAAAGATGGACTACTCTTATTTTTCTATTTTTGAATAGTTCCACAATAACACCTCACCCCCTACCTATCTGAAGTCAAGTCCAATTTTTTCCACACACCTCCCTCCCCTGTCCAGCCTTAGAAGGTGGACATCACCATCTGCTCCTTCTTTTCCCCTCCTGTGGCCAGATGCCTTCTCCTCCCAGTCACGGGACACCTGCTCTCTTCTCCTTGCCCACGGTCTACTTGTATCCTAACCCACACCCTCTTCCTTGCACTACTGCTGCTGCTGCTGCTGCTAAGTCGCTTCAGTCATGTCCGACTCTGTGCGACCCCATAGACGGCAGCCCACCAGACTCCCCCGTCCCTGGGATTCTCCAGGCAAGAACACTGGAGTGGGTTGCCATTTCCTTCTCCAATGCATGAAAGTGAAAAGTGAAAGTGAAGTCGCTCGGTTGTGTCCAAGCCTGCAGCAGCCTCCTAACTAAGCTTGTTATGTCCAATCTCTCCCAACAAGACGGCTCTTCCCTAAAGCACCATTCTCAAAACATCGCAAGACTGCTCGCAAGTCATCAGAGCTCCCAACTGCATTCCTGGCACAAATGATGGCTCGGGTTGCTGTTGGAGGACTTCCTCGATGGCTGCTGGGGACGTCCACCAGGCCTCAGCCAGGGTCTCCCAACTACACTGCTCTGGAGGAGAGGGGGTGAGGCGGGTACGGGACTGGGAGGCCCGTCCTGGGTAGGAGAGAGATACTTTGCAGGACATGCATCTTCCTAGCCTTGAGCAGCTGGGTCTGTTTACCCAAGGGGCCTGTATAAATTATTTTCTGGAAGACGCTCCAGGCAAAGTGGCCTGACAAATGACTCTTAAAGGCAGACCTTCTAGTCTCTGTCTTGGCTCCTAACCTCCTCCTCTCCTCAATTCTGCATTTCAAAGACTTTATACCAACCTCTGCTCACAAATTCTTCTTGACCTCCCCCATCACATAAGACTTCTTTCCCTTAAAAAAAAAAAAAAACTAATACCAGGTGCTATATACTTGATGGTTTCGGTTACATCAGTTCTGCTATCAATGAATGATGATCTTCTTGCTTCTCTCCCATTAGGGCATCAACTGCGTTGTTACCCCAAAAGCACTGAACTCATACTGTAGCAACCCAGTGAATGTGTGGCAAATGTCACACTACTGAAGACAAGATGCTTAAAATCACAGCTGGATCTTCTCACTTGCTTTGATTAGTTTTCTGATGGGATATCTTTCATCAGGAAACAGTTCAACGTAAGCTTCCTAAAAGTTCCAATAAGCACTGACCCCGGCACGTGGGGCCTTTCACGGTGATCCTCAGTTCCCTTCTGGTCTTCTCCAGGGTTCTTTTCAGGTTTAGGGTTATTAACATGCTAAGGATACGTGATAATAAATGTCTAGCATTAATTTACTGTCACTCACTGATGTACAAAGCTTTCAGCTGGAAGGATGCCATAAATGTTGGTCATAAGGATGGAACATGGAAAGCTCCACATCTCCCACTCTTAGTCATCTTCCCGAGAAACCACACAGCCCTCAGCATGCGTGCTTGGCCGGTAGTTAAATGGTATGTAACCTTTCCAGGGATTTGGTGCTAGAAGATGGAAGGCTGGAACTGTCCTGGCAAACGTGAAAACCAATAACACACTACCCTTCCAACAAAAAGCCGCAGAAAAAGTCCACGCTGGAACTAATTGGCACCAACCAGGAAGTGTGATACAATACTCTCCATTCCACTGAAAACCTTCTGTGGTTTCAGGGTGAGGATGAATAGAATGAAGAAAAATAAACACAATATGAAACTGAAACCACACCAGGAACAAAAAATATGAACCGAAAGACCACAAAGTAGTATTTTCATGGGTAACTTTCAGCTTTATCAAGATAGAGTCAGGAAAGGAGCACGCGTCGCTATGTTATGGGGCTTAAATGCCGAGTTTGCATTTTGTTTTTACGTTACTATTTGGACTTCTCATATTTCATCTCTATTTATGTTTACATAAATTACGTTTATATCAAATCCAGGTTTGGAGCCACTCAGAATAAATACTGGGGTAATTCTTATTAATATTTTCACAGGAGTTCAACTTTTAATTTTTAATGTTTTGCTGGAAAATAATACCTGCATGTATGAATTTAACTCAATTACATTGCTACATTGCTATAGCGTGTTTTATCATTTTCATAAGAAAACTTGCTGCATCTAATATATAATTTGTATCCATTTAGAAACATATTTTTTCCAACTTACGGATGCTGAATAATACTAGGTATATTCAACACAGAAAACCTCAAGGGAACTTTTCCTCTATCACATTCTTTCCTAAGTGTGAAAGGGGGGATAAATTTTCTTATAATTTAATGGCTAAATGATTAAAGTTCTGTATATCACCAAATAAGGGAATGATATCAAAAAGAAGTAAGAGCAGAATCAATCAACGTTCACCTCTAAGCAAGAAGAGGGAGGCGAAAAGGTTAATTTTACATGAGGCTGCATAATTTTCATTTAACTGCTGTTTCATTCGTGTCTGAAAACACCGTTTGGGAATATCCTTTTGTCATATGTACAGAAAGGCTTTGCTATTGTTCCTCAGGAAGGCTGGCAGCTGGCCCTGCACTTTGACCTCTGACCTGCCTCTGCAGGGGGCTCATTGATATTCCCAGAAGCTTCTCTCAATGGAAGAAGACCATTTAAAAAAAGAAAACCCCTCCTCGAGGGCTGGTGGTCCTTCCACTCCCACCCTCTCCTTCTGCCCCGCTAAGTGGTGGCATGCAGGTCCGGTCAAGCCCAACAATTCCCGGGCCTTCATAAACTCACTATTTTTCATGTATATTTGATGGGTCCTTTCCCTCTCATTCAAAGCGGCTTTCACAGTCATGTTAGTGGGTGAGAGCCTTCTATTCTGGACTTACATTTGATTAATTTGTGGTATTCATGTGTCTAATTCTCTACACACAAAGGGAATGAACTAGCTTGGACTCTATCGACAAGCCATTTCTGCCAGGAAAGTTCAAACGTAAAGGGAAAGCCTGAGTCCGTGGAGACGGTTTCCAGTTTGCTGAAAGCAGCTTGGAATACCGCACCACACAACAGTCCAGCTTAAAAAAACACAAAACGCAGCTATCATCTCCAATGCTTTTGTTAATGATATTTTGAAACACGTAAGCGAATTCCTAAATGCTGCATTCCTTGTCACGCATACGTAGATCTTTACAAGAGGGAGCGCCTGAAATCACTGCAGCTTTACAGACATCACACACATACAAAAAAAAAAGACTCCTGGCTTCCTTTCAAATCCCATCAGTCAACTTTTATCAACCGTAGGGGAAGCAGAAGATGATAAACACTGCCTGCAATATCGTTTCAGTTTTAAGCTTTGGGTCTTTTCCAGTTATGTTGACAAAACTGTGAATACTTTTCAGGAAAAGAATATTGATCAAATTCCGTGTTTTTAATACACAATGAATACCTCCAAATATGTTCCTAAATGCACTCCTTTATGAGCCCCTTATCTTTGCTAATCCTTAAAGAATAAGGATGGTCCAAATTTTTCTGTCCTCAATAAACTTCTTACTAACCTGCATACTACAATTTCCCTTTTTAAGTTTTCATTTGAATTTGATAAGTTAATATTTACTTTAAAAAATCCACAAAATTCTCTTCAATGACTACTTGAACTTTTACAAACTGTTCAAAGAATTTAAAGCTAGATATGAATTCTCTGAAGTCAACAGAGTCAGAAAGAGTTGTCGTATGTGTAGCACAATCTTCCCCATGTCCTTTAATAAGAAGCAGGACTCTGGCCATGCCATGATGTCACTGATATTCTGTACAGAAAAAGTCCCCTCAGACCAAATTCCACTTCCTTTCTGTATTGCCAAAGATGAATAAATCTTCAAAATGCAGGGGAGGAAAAAAAAATGTATATGAGTTCTTCAAGAATATATGACAGAGCCTGCAGGGAATAATATTAAAAAAAAAAAACAAACCAGCCTGGTTTCCACTTTTGCTGATTTACTCCCATGACCTTGGGCTTACCCTCCCGCTAGAAGCAGAAAGACGTGTGCACATGTGTGTGATATACTCACGCCCTGGTGGCTGGACCAGGCATCTGTCTACTCTGGAAAGGGAAGAGAATCCCATGTCAGGAAATGGGGCCAAAGCTCTCTCCCCGCACCCGCCCTGGGCTGGGCTGCCTCAAAGGACACGAAGGCTCCCAAGGCCGGACAAAGGGCAGGCATTCCCCCACCGCTGGAACAGCCTTGTCTGATCTCACGAGGCTAAGAGGACCAGTGATTTTCAAACACCAACAACCGAGTTTTCGGAAAACATGGAAAGGGAAAACCTAGGTTGAGGTCTACGCAGCGTCTCTGGGCTGCACGAGATTAAGGTGTGCAGCACTGGGCACTGAGCTGAGTCCTGGGTGCGCCAACCCGTGGCCTGGAGTGAAGAGTGTGTCTCTAATATTTACATTCAAGTCCTATACCAACATCCATATGCCCCTCTGCCTGGACACATACATACCGGTGGATCTCAATATATACATTTACCTCCCTAAGGGCAGTGAAAGGGGAGACCAGAGGAAAGAAGAAAGATAAGGATCACAGGCAAGAAGGACCATGGAGAGCCGACAGAGAGAGCTAAGAGACAGTGGGCTGGGGAACCTGCCAGCTCACACCCAAGGGACACGCTGAAGCAGGAGGGCAAAGGAAGAAACGGCTAAATAACGCCCCCTGCGCAGCACTACGGTGACAGAACAAGCAAAGGACAAAAACCCGGCAACGGAGGAAACCACGGAGCTCCCGCCAGCTGTGGCCCCGAACCGCCTCCACTCAGGGACGCAACCACCTGTGTGCACCGTGCACCCTCAGACGCGGGGCCGGCGCGCGCCGAAGCCCCCGAGCCAGGTCCTCCTGGACGCAGGCTCACACGCGCCGCACCTGACGGAACCCGAAGTGCCCCCGCGAAGGCGCTAGAGCCTCGCTTAGCTGTTGCAGCTCTGTGGTGAAGCCAGCTATTTCAAAAGCGAGGCCTTTATAAACTCGGTAATAGAGAGTATATCTCATGTGTAAAATAGAAAGAAAAAAAACCTCCGCGCTATAGAATTATTTCAAGCCCTCCATATTTTTTCACAAATCCGTCTCAGTTTCCAGATGCAGCAGCAGATCTGTGATGGGAACCGGTTCTGAAAGACCTTAGAAAGGACAACGTCAGGACAACCCAAAATACGACTTTTTATAAAAATCACTAATTTCTCCTACACTGATGCTTTTCAGTTAGAGACCGAATCTTTTTCCTGAGCTTATAAGTAACACATGCAGATATACACACAAAGTAAGCAGCACAGATGTGTGTGAATGAATGCGTATACATAAAATTAAAATATATATGTGTATATACTTGTATGTGTGTGTGTCTATGTGCATATATAATTACATCTATACTTATCATACCAACTCCAAGATGGGCATAAAGCACACGGTGCTGATCATACTAGTCAGAACAGAAGCCAGCTCTGGAGAACTTGAGCAGAAATGGGGTTTCTTAAAGAGAATCAAGCGTGTCACAAAATCTCCTGCAAGATTACAAGGAAATAGACTCAAATTTAAGAACACAGTCCCTGGAGCTACCACACCTGGTCACTCTCCCCTGGGCTGCTGGCCTCAAGACTCCCCTGCCACTCGACCCCCAACAGCTGGCACTGGGGCCCACTGCCAATGGCAGGAGCTCTAGGGCAGGGGTCCCCAGCTTCCAAGATCCAATGCCTGATGATCTGAGGGGGAGCTGATGTAATAATAGAGGAAATAAAGTGCATAGTAAATGTAAAGCACTTGCATCCTCCTGAAACCATCCCTCCCTGCTCCCCACCATCCATGGAAACAATTATCTTCCACCAAAAACCCCGCCTCTGATGCCAAAAAGGTTGAGGGCCACTGCTCTAAAGGATCCATGATTCTCTGTGTCCGCCCCTCTGGATTCCAAGTTGAGGGCAGAGACATTAGACTGGTGAGTTCAGGCCACATGCCTGGGCCCAAGCTGATACCATCCCAGGGAACAAGAATCTGGCTTTGGGGGCTTTCCTACTGAAGGTGAACCCTCGCATCTCCCATGGGAGGTGTTCCAGCCCGCCGGGAAGGGCCATCAACATGCTAGCCACATCCACCAATGTGACAGCTGCACTCGCACACTCACACACTGGGAAGCAATGACACAGTACTCTTTTTTCAAGCAAAATGGATAGTACTAAATTTATTAACAGAGAGCCTTACAGATTACCTTTTAAAAAAAAAAATCAAAAAAACAGTACCGGAGAAAATGGTCTCCTAGAAAAGAATAGTGAACCATTAAATTCCTCTCCCTAGGCCAAGCATCTACTAATTTTTATAATATATACCAAGTTTGAATTTAAACATCAGAAAGACCTCTGACAGAAGAAAACTAGGACAGAATGATCTGGATTTTGGCCCTAACCCCAGGGACTTGACATAGCATAATCACAGCCTCCTTAAAAGCAAGCTGTGTCTGTCCAACACCAAACTCTGAGCAGAGGGCTACCTCCTAATGGTGAAAGAAACTGTTTCCACATTTGGAGAGGCAAGACCCATAAAGGAAGGGCTTTTAATTTCTAGTAATTACCCTGGTACCTTAAAGTCGGTAATTAGGTAGAGAACCATGCCCTGAGCCGGCCTTCAGTTTCTTCCAAACCCAGTGAGTGTAATTAGCCTTGATTAATATCCCACATTTCACATCAACAGAAACAGTGAATCCAAATGGTTCCCCACATTTTGCTGCCTCAGGAAACCTTGCTGTTCGAAGTCTGTGTCTTTATCAAGGGAACACGCTGAGCAAATGGGATCAAATGAAGCCTTGGCACCCACCTTGGTCTAACTATTCAGAGGGAAGCAGCAATGCCTTTCGTGTAACCATCTTAATCCCTTGTATCAACTAATTAATACACAGAGAAAGCTTTTACTTGCATGTGAGCAATTATAGCAAGTTCCTGGTTGGTGTCCAAATGGATTCACAATATAATTCATGGACAATGAGGGTCTGGGAAGGACAGCGTCTAAAGATGACTTTTAAAAAGCAAAGGGGATTTGGGGAGGCAGGGGCAGAAATGAAACAATTTTAATAGTAGGAAGAGAGGACAAATAATAAACGTCCGCTTCTCCAAAAGTGTTTTTAATTTCAGAACTCTATTTTGCACGTGCCTTGCTTAAACAGGTCCATTTATGTGGACAAAGAAAGACCCAACAGACAGCAGACAGCTTTGATTCCGTGTCCTTACACAGCTGAAAATCCAAGGAGTTTCTTTACAAGGGCCTTGAAAACCACGAAAACGGAGGCCGGTAACTCACTAGCATCTGCTAAAAATAAACCCAACTATAGACTTAGTGAACTCAGACTTCTGAAAGCCAACGAAGATGTGAGTTCGGTGATATCACATTCCTCCCTGGCGGGCAAGTACCTGTTGCATAGGCCCTCCCCCAGCCCCCACCGCCTTCTTCAATATAGGGGACTGCAGCTGCAGCTGCCTGAGAACAGACCCAAGAACTGGGAGCACGGCGTGGCAGTGTTTGGGGAGCTGGGGGGGAATTCGGGGGAGACTCCACAAAGGACACCCCATGTGGCAGCACCTGCTGTGGGGCGTCTGCTCTCAGCACGTGATCCGACGTGCCCCACGGGGTCCAATGTGTCCCATGTGATCAGACGTGACACACGTGATCTGACATGATCCACGTAATCCGACGTGACCCACGTAACCAACCTAGCGGCTGAGGCGTTCAAGGGCGGGCTCTTGAGTCGTGAAGCAACGAGTTGTGGCCACGGGCCGGATGCGCCTGCGAACTCTCCCCATGTAGGTGGCTCGCTGTCTGGCGGAAGGCTTACCCAGCACAGACCGGCGCATCGGACACGCATACTGAATCCAGGTTTCAAGAGACAAAACGCCTCCTCACATCACCCCCTCCCACCCGACGGCACTGAAGCTTCAGAAGTGCCCAGAGCCATCGTCGTGTGTGTGTGTGTGTGTGTGTGTGTGTGTGTGTGTGTGTGTGTGTGTGCGGACACGCATACTGAATCCAGGTTTCAAGAGACAAAACGCCTCCTCACATCACCCCCTCCCACCCGACGGCACTGAAGCTTCAGAAGTGCCCAGAGCCATCGTTGTGTGTGTGTGTGTGTGTGTGTGTGTGTGTGTGTGTGCGCGCGCGCGCGCGCGCGCGCCTTCTTTCCTTTAAAAAACACAGTGCTAGTCAGACGGGCGTGGGCTCCGTGAATTAAACCCCGTCCTGAGGGCCACACTGGGAAGCAGACGGCATCCTCCCGGCTAAGAGCCCGTGGAGTTTTCGTGCCTCAGTCTCCCCACCGTCCCGCCGCACACCCAGCGGCAGGGACCGAAGGGCGGTCGCCCGGGTGAGAAAACAACGCTGGGCCCTGCGTTGCGACACAGGTTTCCCCTTTGCCGCAGACACTGCTTTACGGCTGGGCCGTGTGAAACCGCAGAGCGCTCGGGGAGCGCACACGGTCCTCCTCCCGGCAGGAGACGGTGCCCTCCCACCCGACTTGAAGTACCGGCGACAGGAGCGGAAACCAGCCTCCCGTCTCTACATGGAGAGGGGGCCGGACGGCGGCTGTGGCGAAGCAGAGCCGACAGAAACTGAGGACAGCCGTGTACACAGCACGGCCGTACGGGTGTGAGCCAGGGCCTCAGAGGGATCGGCTCCGGCGCCGAAACGGACTGCGACGGGTAGAGAGCCGGCTCGGGGCGGCGCGGGCCCGGGGAGACCGGCTCCTACCTGGCAAGGGCGCCCCCTGCGGGCCGCGGCGCCGAACTGCGCCTCCCGGCCGGCCCCGCGCAGCCCGCGGGCCCCGGGGGCGACGCGCGCTGGCAGGCCGGGCCCAGAGTGGCTCCAAGGCCTTCTCGGAGCGCGGCCACCGCCCAGCGCCGCTGTCCAGCCACGGCTCCCTGCGGCCAGATACACTCCAAGCTGGCGGAAAAGGATGGATTCCACCCTGATAGCTGTCCTGCCTGTGAGAAGTTGAGAAAAATCGGGGAGAAGACAGAGGGACACAAAAGGGGGTCCCGCTATAAAAAGATCCTTCAGTCACACATTACAGGGCTTGATCCTTGGAGGAAACCCTGACTGCCCTTTTAAAGGCGGGAGTTTATGATGACATTCTTAATAGTAATTATTTATAATCCCGAGCACAGAACACTGCAGCACTGGATTAAGACACATTAGAGCAGAACTTAATGCCGAGAAAACGCACAACTAAAATCAGTTTTGCATGCCCATTGTTTCGTACATGCTGCTGTTCTACACTGATATAGTCAGGCCCTTCTTCCCAGTTTTCAAATCCTTTTCACCTAATTTTTTTTTTTTTTTTCATTTCTTTCCCTGCTGGGCTCTTACAAAACCATCCTGATGTTTTGAAATATCAGCCCAGTGTCCGTTCCAATGATTCCCTTCAGCATTGCAGCATTCAGTGTCTTTGGCAGAAAATCCTATATAACACACTCCCACCGTCGTCAACTGGGAACGCTTACTTAAGGAAAACTGCCAAGACGTTCAGCTAGGCTCCATCCGCTCCGACAACCAAAGAGAAACCTGTCTGTGAAGGCCGGGCGGGTCTCTCCCCTACTGGTGCAAATGTCACACTCGTGTTATCTTCAGCTCGCCTCATCTGCCCAGAATCCCAGGGAGTTCACCAGTTCAGGCTGAACTTGGCTTCTCCCTGGGACCTCAATCTCGTGTCTGTTCCCAGCTCTCCACTTCAAACACGGGGGAGAGAGAAGGCAAGGCATCTAGGCGTGAGCAGAGAAATACAATGGGCAAAGCAAACGGGCTTCATCTCCTTTGGGTCATCTGGTCTGGTGTTCATTTTCTGGTTTACATATGAAATCAGGGGTAAGAAGTGCCAATGGAACACAGGCCCCAAGGACAAATGCTCTCATCTGAGAAGTTAAGAAGAATTTCTAAAAGCTGGAAATCTCCATGCTTGTTCTTTATTTAATCATCTCTGCTGAAAATTTTAGGTTTCATTTCTTCAGCAAGCAAAAGACTCTCCAGGTAAAAGGAGGGTTTGAAGGTATTCTTTTTATCCGTTCAATGAACACTTATTGAATGTTAGGCTCTTCTTTTTGCCAAAAGATCCTACGTGGCCAATCCATGATACAACAGTGGCTTTTATTCACCACTTCTTTTAGCTTGTACTACACACGTCTATCCCTGGGAATAACATGATTATTTGGGCTTCCATGCTGTGGTTTAGAGTGTTCAACCTTTACCTATCAAAAGGTCTGAAATTGAGTGTGTGGGTCTATTTTTATTTGTAAGAGAGGAGAGCAGGACATTTTTAGAATGAGCAAAATCAATTGGTATCAGTTTGGGGAATAAGCTTCTGTTTTGAATAGAGTTGTCAAGACATTCACAATCTGTTTGGCCCTGTGTCCACAGGAGGCTAAAGGTTTTCATAATCAAAAAGTAAGGGATTTATTCTTTGCCACTCCAATAGCAGGCGCCGCATAAGACTTGAGATGATTTTTAGCTGTTCTGTTATATCCTAAAGCACAAAAATGCACATCTATATTTATAGTCACATGCACATGTGCACAAAATAGTCCATAAGAAAAACAGAATCTCAGGCTCACTGTTGCTTTATTTCAAGTGTGGCATAAGCATGATAGCTATCGACTGCCCTTCTTATTTAGTTTAAGACACAGGCAACTGTTCTTCAATAGATCAGGTGGAAAAAGAGTTGCTCAGAAGAACTGAGGATTTTTATATATGGTTAGATGGTAAGCAACATGTAAGTATGAGAGAAACTCCTTCAGGAACCAAAACCTCTTTTTTTTTTAGACAGAAGTGTCTTTCTCTCATATTGCAACAACACGATGGCCTCTCTCTTGCAGAGGGAGAAAAAAATCAATAAATAAGCTCTGACTGGTACCAGACCCCTTTAGATTAAGCTCAATATGCCATTAATATGAAAAGAATTTGACAGTTTACATAAGGGATGTGACCTGGTGCCAACAACCTCTGGCTTCTCCATTCTCCAGATGGTAGCAGATTAGTAGGCAGCCTTTATTCTCATAAGAAGATTTTTTTCCCCCCATGGAAAAACTATAAAGGCCAATTCTGTTCCAAACTTCAAGTCTCCTTCACAAATGTCTACTCAATTCTGGGCCTTAACTAATGCCTATTAAAAGAAGCCCTTGGGCTTGAAGCTGTGGAAGGGGGAAAGAAAAAAAAAGACTAAGGCAAACTTAACTCTAATGCCTGCCTTTAAAAGATCTATTGACAGAAGCAGTGGGGAGAGTTTGAACTAATGTTAACTTAAAGAAAAAGGCTGGTGAGATTCAATTGTGGATGTGAATGCTTGCTTGAGTTTGATCTTGACGGGCTTAAGATAAGGGAGATAAAAACCTAAGCCTACTTACATATTAAAAAATGCAGTTGTGCTAAATTCACTACATACCACTGTTCTCGATGTGATGTATGCCCATCATCACCAAAGACGTTGAAGGGCATCCCTGACTAATACGGTAAAAAGCCACAGCAGAGGGCACTAGCTCTGCCTGGCTAATACTAACGTGAAAAATCATTTCCTGACAACACACGATGTTCTTTCACATCAATTCTTCAAATGTAACAAAGAGTAAAAATGCAATTTTTTTTATTTGGTCTTGTTCTGGAGGTATAAATATAACAAGTGGTTAATCAAAAAGATCTTAGACGTTTAAAAAAAAAAAGTCCTTAATCTGTAAGAAATTCTTCCCTCAGTGGACAGGAAGTGTTCTTTGAATGATCAGGAAAAGTATATTTTAAACAGACTGACCATAGTAAAAATTTTAAGGCCATTCAGCTGCACTTACAATTCAGAAAGCTAACTGAACACCTCCCAAAATACCTGGCTTGTTTGGTGGTCACCTGGACGCATACCGTCTTTTTTTGAAGGGAAAAACTTTTCTCTAGGACTCTTTTAAACACAGGAAGACTTCTTGTTATGCCTGTTGGTTCATATAATGTTGGAGTTTTTTAATGTAATTTTAAATATTTCTATTAATATTTTTACAAATTGGTAAAAATACAATCAGTTTTGCCTGGATGTTTTTTAAAGCAAGTCTGTCATGATCTCTGAGATCCTGACCACTCTAAAAAAAAAAAATCTGTGGTTGACTACTATGCAAAGTGAAAATAAGTTGTACAGCATACAGTCCCTACCCTCAAGGACTTCATAGCTCACTAGGAAAACTAGAGCAAAGAATGAAAAGTTTTAATGAAAGTTCAAAATAATAGGAAAGAAGAGATCAACAGAAAAAAGACACAGGCTTTAGGATTCCACCTGGTTACCATAACCTACTTTCATCAGTTTCCGAAATCATTTACTTAAGAAGAACATCAGCATTTGCTCATACCAAATATACTTAGCATTCCCCAGAAATAAGTTTTCATGGAAATCTCGAAGACAATAAAAACAGAAAGGCAGGATTTATTTAAATTCTTTTCTGTGAACTGCCTATTTCCTTAAAGAGGAAATACTAGGCAGAGTTTTAAAAAAAAAAAAAAAAGTGCTAAACAGTCACCCAAGGATACCTGCTCAAAATGACGGCCCAGAACTGTTCTCCGAAGGCACTGGCCTGGTACAACAGGCAAGCTGTTTTTTCAGTGGATGTTTTCTAGTCCTCTATCCTTACCACAGTGTTCTAACAATGTCCGTTTCCATGGTCAGTATCATAATCGTCTGTACTGAGAAAAGTTACATCCAGCAAAAGAACTATCCCCCAATCCAATAACTGGGACCATCCCAGCAATCCGATAACAAGTTTAGGAAACGGCTTAAGGAAATGAGCTAATAACTTGACTGCACACAAGCAGATTCTCTCTGATTGCCGCAAAGAATGCTATTAGGAGGGACTGTGTTCAAGTGATCATTTTTCCAGCCTGTTACAGAAAGGTTAATCTGCAGCCTTATTCATAAAATCAATTTTGAATCATGCCAAATACAAAAGAATTACATTAAACATGCATCTTCAGGAACTATGCTGACATTTTGTTTGGGAAAATATCTGAATCGGTCTAAGACAAGGTAAATCACACATTTACCCCTGAAAATAAAGGGGGATATATGACTTTATCACTTACTAAGTTGTGATAGCAAGTTGGAGTAGACTCAGGTGAGAGGAAAACACCACAATGGTTGTTCATAAAGGCTCTCATAAAGCTGTTAGCCTCAAAATTCTAAAGTTCATGAAGATGAGGGAACATGATCAGAGAAGCCTGCTCTACTGTTATTTAGTTACAGACATCTTCAAGCTCCTTCCTTTAGAATCTCACGAGAACTGTTTAGACTGTACCATGCTAAAATGTGATGAAACCCTTTCTCTAATCCACAAGCTGATAGTCAAATCCTTGCCCACACAAAGTTCCCTCACCCCGCAGGTTAACATTCCAGGGTTATCTCCCATCCAAGACATAGAAATCTGTTCCAACCTGCCTACCTATGTAAGCTTCAGTCAGAGAGTTTCACCTGAATAGTAAGCACATATATTTACCGGTGCAAAAAGGCCTAGTGCCCAACTGCACTGGTGTTCTCACTCTTGGCTGGCAGCAGACTGGACTGTGAAATGTAAATCAGAATACCTTTCACCTGCAAAATGACCAACAGAAATGCCAATACAGATTTTCTCAGGCCCTGGGGGAGTCTGCAGAGGCCCTCTGGCCACCTGGCCACTCTGAAACAGGTCGATTGTGAATGGAAAACTCCAACCTTGCTTGAGAAAGGAGCCTGGGAAAATGGGAAATCTGCCCTTTCCAGATGAAGCCAGTTTTTTTTTTCTGCTGGGCTGTTGGGTCTATGAACAACATTTTGTGGTTCCTATGAAATCTAAATATCAGATATTACTACAGGCCAAAAGAAGACGAGCTACGTGCCCTTGTCAGAATCAGAAAACCCAGGGAAGGTTTAGAGATAAGGGTGAGACCCGAAGGGCACCCCGGAACAGGGAGATTTTAGGGTGCCCCACTCCGGCAGGATTACCTCCAACACCCACTTATCTGAGATGGAATTAGACCAAATGTCAGAAGGAAAGAATGAACCAGCTTACCCCTTCGTGTATGGGGAAGAGCTAGTCTTAGTGTTTTGCTGACATTTTAAGTATAAAAGGGTCTTATTGTAAACTCCAGACCCCCAGAAGGGCTGCTTCTAGTGAACTCTGAAAGGAGAGATTAGTTGAGGGAGCCTCAGCATCGGATTCCACCCTTCAATCACGTTAGACACAGAGCTTTAGCCACTTTCTTGCTTAAAGTCATGCATGTGGTCAAAAGTTTAATTATATCACCGGCTGCATCAGCAAGCATATTGTCTGCCATCCACAGGAGGGATAAAACCTTTCTGGAGCACTGGGGTTCAGACATCGCCGTGGACGGCTTCTTGGAATCTTGGGTTATGCCTGACACTTGGTATTTTTTCCCTTAACTGATCAAAGAACATCGCCTGGATCCTGATCAGATTATACAAGGTTTTTCTCAAATTTTAAAACTTCCGAGAGGGCATAAGGGCCTCACCAAAATGGCTGAGTTTTTAATGGATTGGGGTCTAAACACAACCATGTTGGCACCTCTGACATAACCCGCTGGTTCTTTGCCAGCCACTCATTTATTATTCAGTCAATAAGAATTTATTAAATGCTGAGGTGTTGAGACGATGCAAGTAGGGCTTTCCTGGAGAAGTTTGTGATCTAAGCCAGCCCAGCACCAAGCCATTAAACAAGTAATGAGTCAATCAAACTGGTTAGGCGTGTGGCCTGGGCCCAAATCCATGAAGTCTGAAGTAACCCATGAGTTTCACTCTGAAAATTGAGAATGCCAATTGTAGTCAGTTGTGGATTTGAGGGGGTACGAGGCAAGGAGAAGCTGTCCCGAAAACCAGCTTCCAAGCCAGAGAAGACTAGGGTCGGGAGACCACATGGGGCCGAAACCAGCTGCCAGTTCTAATCGGCAGAGAAAACAACAGCAAGAAACTCTTCCAGGCCTTACTATAAATAGCGTTCAATATGAAGATGAGCGCTTTAAAGTTGGAAGATATGTCAAATACCTGGAAGAAACTCTTTCAGGCCTTACTGTAAATAGCTTTTGATATGAAGATGAGTGTTCTAAAGTTGTAAGATATGTCAAATATGTAAGAAAAAATAAATGATAAATAGTGAAACCAGACTAGTCAGTCAAGAGTCATCATCTGTGAATACCCATTGTTGAGAATATCTGTCCAGCTAATACCAATGATGACAGACTCCTGTTCTCCCCAAAAATACACCCTCACACCCATACGTGCCTGCTGAGCAGAATTCGTTACTTCAGCAACAGGCCATAACAGGAACATGATTCACAAAAGGAAGACACCAGTACTCTGAAGCTGATGGTCAGCCTGTGATGACAGAGGTCGACTTCTATAACTGGGCACTGTACGCCCAGTGCTAGGGCCTACAAAGTGTTCACATCTATTATAGTAAAAGAAAATGGTAATAAAACTCACCCTTAATTATATCTGCCTTTATACCAGCACAGTACTAGGATAGAACTTTCAATATTTTTCTTGAGGAGGAAAGAGCCGATGAAGACAAAAATGCCAGGGGTTATGCCAATCACTGTGGCTCTGATCAAAACCTCCTGGATTTCTCTGGGCCTCCCAGACATCACGAACTCAACATAACCTCTATATTCTTCCCAGCATCTCTAGGAGTATTAATATGTCTCTGTCTTATATATGTAGATATTATAGGGCACAGAACTTAAGGAATCTTGATACAGAAAAGAGATCAGGAATTTAGGTGGCAATCACATCTCAGTGGGAAATCTGGTTTCTCCATTAACCAGCTATGTGATACTGAACAAGGTACAGCTCTCTCCAGGGCTAAGAGAGCTAGCTAAGATGTACACAAAGAGCCAGGCACAGAATAAGTAATAAACAGTGGCTCTTAGTTTAATCATTATTATTGCCCAAGGTTAAACAGCTAATGGCTAAACCCAAATTCCAACCCAGGTCTGCAGCTCAAGTCTTTCCTTTATGCAACCACGTTCCTCTTTAGATCTGTGCAACAGACAAGAAGTTCCAAGAATTCTGGAGCTGCATGATTCAGTCTTTAAAAGAAAAAAAGAGGCTATTCTTCAATAAAATCAATCTAGGCAAAATAGGAAAAAAACAATTGTAAAGCCACAGTTAATAGTGCCATAGTCTTCTTTTTGCCTCTTACTACCAGGATCAGCAATGTGACCTGGTAATTTCAGCTCAGGAAAACACAGGATGAGCTGATTGTTCACTTAAAATGCTTCCATCCACTAAAGAGGCTGCACTCCTTGATTTACCTCCAGCAGAACTTTCACGGGCCCCACCTTTACGCCAAGAGCCGCACTTCTACCCTGCGTCATTTGGCCATTTCACTATTAGTCAATCCAACTCTCTGTGGTTGTTTACAATATTTTGATTATATGACAAAGAGGTAGGATGTTTAATCAACCACGACTCAGAATATTTATAATACAAGTCTCTATCCATAAATCTCTTAACAGTTTACAGTCGCCCATGGCATTTCCTGGACTTCCAAGGCTGACTTTGTATGCCTTCAGTGAGAACTTTAACGATGATTCAGCCCCTCTGAGAGTACATCAGAGGACCACAGAATCACACTTCTGAAGGTACTTGACAAGTCTATATAGCTATACAAATTACAATTTAAAGAGCTCTTTTCAGCTCCCAACTGCCACTGCAATTGAAGACACTTAATTCTAAAAGTTAAATCTCTGATAAGACCTCAGGAACAATGTGAGGAATATTCCATTTAGAGACAATTCTGATAATATGCCAAATTCTGCATTTGAATTTAAAAATCCAGGACATCTGCATGAGAACAGAGTCTATACCTTAATAAACTCATTTTCTTCTCTATATATTTTCCCCTTGCAGAGATCTTCCTCTCTTCAGGATTATCTGAAATGATGATAAATTGGGGTGAACAACTGCAAAGCAAAAAGACAGACAATTCCCACAGTACGGCACAGGAAAAAAAAAAAAAAAAACAAGAAATGAGGGGAAGACAGAGAAAAAACAACCACCAAAAGCAAGCCCGCACACA
This sequence comes from Bos indicus, assembly GCF_029378745.1. NCBI lineage: Eukaryota > Metazoa > Chordata > Mammalia > Artiodactyla > Bovidae > Bos > Bos indicus. The sequence goes on from NC_091766.1 coordinate 106,474,289, forward strand.
CACTGTGTTGTACCACTCCAGTAGCTGTGTCCACACAAGAGCTCGGCTGTTTTGGTCAATTTGTTGCCTTTCAAACACTAGGAATCTCTGATCCTAAAATCAGCATCTTAAAAAAAAAAAAAAATGAGCTTAGGGAATTTCCTGATCTCAGCACTGAGCCAGTATATTGAGAATTATTTTTACTGTAAATTTGTACTTTGAGGTGAAACTGGAAAATGACTTGGAATGAGAAGTTTTTAAGATGTGTGCGTACAAAACATAACAGCAAATGTAGCAAGATCTAGTTCAAGTTGAGCAATGCAGGCTGTGGACAACATTAGCCGCCCTCCCACCCATGGAACTCAGATCCAGCTCGCTTCTCCCCACAGCATGCTCCTTGGCCAAAATTCCATTAATCGTTTCCAGTAACATACTATTTTTCACCTTGGAACACACTAATACAGGGTAAACTGCTTCATCGACAGTCCTGAAAGAGGCTTTAGAAACAATTTCATCTACCTCGTTCCCCACTTGCTAAAGTTTCATTCCCCCTGTGATGGGATCCTGAGAGATTATTCATTATTATGCTCCTTTACTCCTGAGACGTAAGAGGGAATAACAAAGAGCAAAGAGACCCACTGTGTCTTCAGGGACGGTAACAGCCAGAAACGGTAGAAAATTCCACTAGTGGAGAGCACATCAAATATCTGATTAAGCTGCAGGCCAGAATTATACTTCAGTTCCGATGAAAAGTGTTTAAAATCAGTTTCAGAGGCATCTGCACTGGTGACCCAGGGCTGCTGGAGCCTCCACGGCCAGGTCCAAGGCTGAGATTGAATTTCCCCAGACAGTTCACTGCTGCAGACAATAACAGTTGCCACATTCAAGTTTCATATGTTATAACACCCAGTGATTTAGACTCAAGTTCCACTTGTGCAGCTGCCTGCCTTCGTGTGTAAATGGGAACAAAAAGGAGAGTTGAGGTCTCCAGCGCAGGGAAAACAGATCCTTTTATGTCTTAGGAGACAAACATGTCCCACGACCTCCTGAGAACCAAGAGTCCTGTATCACTTTAGGCAGCCAAAACATCTTCTACGCGATATTTAGAAAGGTGAGTGAGCGGCCTGTTGTGGCTACTCCTCAGATCACCGGTATCAGTCGAGGTCAGTGCAAACAAAAGAGAATCGGAGACAGAAAGCACCGCAAACCCTGTCTTATCTCAGAAAAGGAGAAAAAGAACCGCTCTCTGCAAGCACCTGGACAAAGCCCAGCGCCCAAGTCTCACTCTAAGTAGACGGTTTACATTAACAAGTGGAAGATGAACGCGTAAAAGAGAGTGAAGACCTGTACAAACAGTTGCTTTAACAGAATGATTCAATATTATTTACAAGTCTGTTACCACTAATGTGTTTTTGATACGCTAGCACACTCACCTAGTACCCAGCCTGGCATATAGCAGCTATTCAGTAAACGCTGGTAGACTGAACAGACATTTCAAAACTACTTGTATTATAAATCCTTCAACATATCCACATAAGAAAATCAAGTTCATTTGAGACTGAGATTCTGTCTGGTTCACTTGAGCATATATAAACAGTATCACAGATAGTAAATGACTTAGTAAGTGCCTGGAGACAGACTAGGCCCTTCTAAAGACTATACTTCTCAGAGTAAAATATTTGGGAATATCATTATTGTCCAGATGATATTCTTTGGAGCTCATTTTTAAATATTTTTTTAAATTCTCATCCCATCCAAAATAATGAATGACTTAGAATGAAACCAAGCATAATTTCTAAAGAACTTATGATGATCTCGTTCAGAAAAGTAAAAGTAAAAACGAATGTGCTCACGCTCTCTCCTCCTGTTCCTCTTCTACTCTCCGGCCAGATCGATGTCAATAAATTCCACATTCCATCTCAAACAACAGATGAATAGAAGATTAGCTTTTCAAGGAAACAGCTGTAAATAACTATAATCTAGTTGGTAGGATTCCCTTATGGCTCAAAAGGTTATAACAACAGGAGCCCTAAGTCTCCCGGATCAGAAACTTTAATTCCCTCCTATAGGGAAACAACGGGACATCTTCTAAAGTTCAAAAACAAGGTCACATATATAACATTTTTATATATATATATAAACTAGTAATAGAGAACCAGGATAAAGAATCTTAATCCTATCAAATTGAGGTAAGCAAAGATCCAAAGGTCTCATAACCAAATATTCCCTGAGGAAAAAGTGAGAAGGTAGCTTAATATGAATTAGCAGCCTTTGTCCTAAGAGTGACCCTCCCCCTCCCTCTGAACCATAGCAGCCTAAGAGAAGGTCCAAATAAATCAGAACAACTAAAAATGAAGTAGGGCTCATTTGTTAGGCCAAAAATTCTGGTTCAGACTGACATATCTAAAAGAGGAAAATATAAAGATATCAGGGTTTACTGGCACAATAATAATTTGGCTGTAAAAATATTAATTATTCACTACCATGCACCAGCCATTGGCAGGACAATGAGAATACCAGGTGTATAATTTCCTCACTCTTGAAAGTCCCTTGGACTGCAAGGAGCACCAACCAGTCCATCCTAAAGGAAATCAGTCCTGCGTGTTCATTGGAGGGACTGACGCTGAAGCTGAAACTCCAATACTTTGGCCACCTGATGCGAAGAACTGACTCATTTGAAAAGACCCTGATGCTGAGAAAGATTGAGGGCAGGAGGAGAAGGGAACAATAGAGGATGAGATGGTTAGATGGCAGCACCAACACAATGGATGTGAGTTTGGGTAGACTCCAGGAGTTGGTGATGGACAGGGAGGCCTGGCGTGCTGCAGCTCATGGGGTTGCAAAGAGTCGGACACGACTGAGTGAGTGACTGAACTGAACTGAATTTCCTCACTCACGAAATGTGTACTTGCTTCTTCAGACACCTTTTCAATGAATGAGAGTGTCACTGGAAGAGCTTGTTGCTTGATAAGAACAAAGAGGGCCCTTTGTAGGATTGGACTCACTCCTTAAGCACCTGCTCTTTGAAGGAAGGGTGGCTCAGCAGTAAAGAATCCACCTGCAATTCAGGAGACACGGGTTCAATACCTGGGTGGGGAAGATCCCCAGAGGAGGAAATGGCAACCCATTCCAGTATTCCTGCCTGGAAAATCCCATGCACAGAGGAGCCTGGTGGGCTGCAGTCCATGGGGTTGTTAAGAGTCAGACACTACTGAGCAACTGAGCACGCCCACTCTGAAGGCCAGCATGGGTCATGCTATGGCTGGAGAGCCAAGGAAGAGTGGAAACAAGGGGGGAAGGGTCCGTATAACAGGACGTCAGCACTGCCCCGGAAGGCCTATCTTCAAATACAGATATGCTGATATGCTATTTCCAGTGAGAACTTTATCTGGAAGAAGAAGCTCTTATTCAGTTACAACAGAGGATGGCTTTTATTTGATAAACTGAATATTTTCATCCCTTTAACCACCAACTCTGGAAGACACCCAGAGCAGACCAGATACGAAAGACACAGGTCAAACACAGGTAGATTATCTGGTGACCTGTACGCTTCATCTACACCTCAGAGCAGAGATGAAGACCCTGCTCCTAGTTACAGTTCCAGAAGAGGATCCACTGTGGATCCCCTTGGTGCCCATGGGGAGCTGCTCATCCCTAGAGAAAAAGACCACACGCAAACACTCCCCAAGGTTCCAGTTAGCTCCAGGGGAATAGTAAGGAGACCCAGGCTGCTCTGGGAATACCAGGATGTTCTCCACAGAACCAATCAGAACCCCCTTAGGAAGGTCTGCAAGACAGAACTCTGTTCTTTAGAGACCGATGAAGTGGGCAGTGAGCCAACAAAACAGCCTGAGTTATCCTCTCAAACAACCTCGAACTTTTAAGGTGACCAGAATTCAGGAGTCACCAGATTCACCTAAACTAATTCACCTAAACTAATTTATCTGGACAGATAAGTGAGTCCAAAAGAGAGAATGGGGATTCAGTCACCAAGTTAGGGTTCTGATAAATTCTAAATAACATTAGGCCTTATGCATAGATAGGAAAATCTGTGAATAGCATCCTTTTGTACCTTAAAATTGCAAATAAAGAAACAGAATTTTTCTAATGAACTTCGGATGAATCAAACAATGGGACCCCAGATCAGATACTACATCTACTACCCAAGACAAGTGAAGTAACAAAGTACAAAGAAAAGGAGGGAGAAGACTTTATTGAGTTAGTCAATCCTTTAAAATTAAATCCTCAAATACGGAAAAGATAATTCTCTTTCCATGCGAGAACTTGAGACAGTGCCATAGCAGAAATTATCCCTAAATGTTTCAGAACTGTGGTTAGAAGTTAAGTTACATAAGAACATCTGGATGGTGATAAATTAGTGGAAGATATTATATGGTATAAAATGAAATTACATTTTGGGGACAGTTAGTTCACTGGTATGTTTAATGCTTTGGATAGCACGGGTAAGTAAAACTGCTGAAATGAAGACCACTATGTAAAGCAGATCACTCAAAGAGAAAAATCAAACTGACACCGAAATCCCCATCCAACTAACGCTGGAGTGGGTGTAGTGTTTCAAATGTGACTTCTCATACCACTGAACTGAAAAATATTATGTTTACAATATTTTCCTTTGTTTCTGGATTCTTTCATTGACTAACGAGATTGCTCAAACTCAGGTATTTTTGTTTTTATTCAATCATGCTCAATTAAGAATCAAGCCTGCCCAAATAAAACGCACTACATAAAGATCTGCAATTGTGAAAATAATTGCTCACAGTCATGGTTTTTAAAGGCAGTTCATACCTAGAAATCAGGAAAAGTAAGCTAGCCTTTCCTATACAGCATGAAAGGAAAGACAATAAACAAATACATCTCCACCCCAATTAGGGTTACTGAGCAGACAACTGAAAGCGCAGACCTCATAAATCCATCTTTGGGAAGAACAGCTAAAAGCAGGAGATTGAGGAAGGGCTCAGGACCATGAGCAGAATGTAAAAGCGCAGGACACAGCGCTCCACCCGTGGGTCTAGACTCACCAGACGGGACCTTGGCGCTACTGGATTTTCATCATCCCTGGGGTATTTTTACTTGATGACTCTTTTTCACTACCTCTCTCCCCAAAATAATTATTATCCATGGGGTCGCTAAGAGTTGGACACAACTGAGCGACTTCACTTTCACTTTCTACTTTCATGCATTGGAGAAGGAAATGGCAACCCACTCCAGTGTTCTTGCCTGGAGAATCCCATGGACAGAGAAGCCTGGTTGGCTTCAGTCCATGGGGTTGCACAGAGTCGGACATGACTGAAGCGACTTAGCAGCAGCAGCAGCAACACATACATTTTAAGTGCAGGGAGTGGTTTAAATGTGCTTTTCAATTTTATGATACAAGTCAATGGGAAAATTGCTCCAATGGCCTAGTATTTATAGAAATGCACCCATCTTAAAGGGCTTCCCTGGTGGCTCAGTTGGTAAAGAATCTGCCTGCAATGCAGGAGACCCGGGTTCGATTCCTGGGTTGGGAAGATCCCCTGGAGAAGGGAATGGCAACCCGCTCCAGTATTCTTGCCTGGAGAATCCCATGGACAGAGGAGCCTGGCGGGCTACTGACCATGGGGTCACAAAGAGTCAAGCACAACTTAGCGACTAAACCACCACCACCACCACCCATCTTAAAGGAACAGCCTGCTCTATAAAGCAAAGCCTCAATTCAGAAGGGAAACCAGGAGCACTCCTTCAAACATTAGTTATTTTAAGGAAAGAATTCAGGTTAAAAACTAGAGACAACTTGGTCTCCAGAAGTTTTTTTAGCTTTTAAGTATATCAATGCATTACCAAAGAACACCATAGAGTCTCTATTTTTGGAGGAAAGAAATGCTTTTCAGATATGCCTAGGCGTCATCTTACATGGATATAGAGGAACCAGCCAGAGTCTTTCTTATGGAATGTCCCCAGACCTGTATGTCAATGTGGACTTAACAGATACACCAAATCTCCGTGGAATAGATATTCCATTTATTTTCACCTGTATCTTAGCAAAATATAGAGGGCAAGGGAAAATAAGGGGATATAGGGTTAGAATTGTACGTAAATCCTAATGGCAGTCAAGAGCCACTTAAATAAGTAATATGTATGAAACAGAAAAATGCTTGATTCACAGGCTTAACCAAATCAGGCATTTTCCTTCTCTGGCTGTCCCCATCTTCTCCTCCTTTTGATGGAAAATTAGGGAAGTAGTAAAAGTGGAAGCCTCTTGGCCTCCAAAGAAACCTGCAAGTTATTTCAGGACTCTCCGAAGACTTCTTGACCTACTTGTATGCCGGGGAGAAAAGGATGGGGAGGAAAAGTGGCAGAAACAGCGTATCAGGTTCTTAGAGGCACGGAAATCAGGCATTTCCACATGAAGCTACATGTGTGACTGAGATTAGGCTCTGTGCCACCAAGACAATGTCATCACTTCTCTGTTTTTGTCACCTACAATTTTAAGATATGATGAAGGTTCCTCTCCTCTGCAGTAGCCACTCTTTAAAGAGCAGGAAAACAGCCCAGGCAGCAGGAGACGCTAAGAGACCTGCACAGCCTCCAAGCACTACACTAACGGTCGCAGGAACTAGGGTGCTCAGCCTCGGGCTGCAAACCAACCTGCACAGAGAAAAAGTGACGGAGGCCAGACAGTGGGGGGCCACGTGACTCGCCACGTGCAAGGATGAAACTACAGCCTCGCAGTGACCTTCTCTGGCTCGCGCAAAACTCCTTTAAAAATATGAGTTGGCAAGAAGTTAGACAAGCCAAACCCCAGTCTGGGAAGACTAATCACATTCTACTTGCTGCTTACGTGGTCGGAATGAGTCTTCAAAACAACCAGATTTTATTTTTATTAAAAACCAACAAAACAACAGCAGCAGCCACTAGGCCTCTTGGCACGTGGCTGCACGGTTAGAACACAGAAACTGGGGCCCATTCTGGTCACCCCCACTGTATCCGCACTCCCTGGAAGAGGATGTGCTGAGATTTCCCTTTTCTTCAGGTGATGTTCGTTGCCTATTTATCTCTGCTCTGCCACTAATCTGCCTTGAAATTGGCTGATTCCACCCAAGCCATGTTTACAGGGAAGCGAGCTTCATCAGGCCATCCTTGTTCATAGACCAGTTTATGCTCTAGAGCCGAGAGATTATTAAAACTATATATGACGTGCATACACTTTAAAATGACTCAACCAGGGGACACTAACTGTATTGTATCTGCATTTCATTGTTTGTGTTGTAGAAAGGGGCAAGCTAGCATTACAAACCTGAATGAAAATTTTTCCTAAATATATTATCTTCATAAGAAACATTTAGCAACTGTTAGTGCCCAGGAGACAAAGGCTAAGAGGAAAAGAAATGTGCTCAATAGAATGTAGAGAGCGGTGGGGAGAGAGAGAGGAAAAAGCCTCATTTAAATGATCAAGCTGAGCATTAACCACAAGGAGAGAAAAACAAATGTTCTATGTTTTGCACAAACATCAATTACGTCTAGTAATTTAGCTGATTCCTCTCACTGAACAGGTGCTCTGGCTGCAGTGCATAGAGAAGGGTGTGCACACCACTCCAGCTCCTATGCAAGGTACCAAAGGTCCCCAGCTTGCTGAAAAAAGACTTCAGCATTCCAACACTGTTGACAGTCTTCCCTGAGCCCCCACCCCGATGTGTGGCATCATGAGAGTGAAACTTAGTCTGCGGACGGCCACCAGACTGGCCACTTCAAGAGGCTGCAAATATGGGGCAAAGAGAATAAACTCAAAGAGAAATTATGCAGATGGTCATGGATTTAGGTACGTGAAGCCAACTGAATTATGCCTGACAAGGAGGAGCAGGACGAATGAATTAAGTCTACAGAGAGCCACAAGCTAAATACAAGCAACAGATTTAACTGTCTCATAGACTAAGTCCCAAACTGCTTAAAGGGCCAGAATCAGTCCTTTGAGTTTAATTCCCAGATCTCCTTTTATTCAGATTGCAAAAAGCAAAGTGACTGGAATACCTAAAACAAGGAGGAGGGAAAAGATATAATCAAGGGCTCTGCTAATATCCAATTGAGTTAAGGAGGCGCCAAAGAACGAAAACTAATTATAAACACAGACACACACACACACACACATATCAGTAAAGAGAATGAGTACTCTTTTCCATAGTAAATATTTAAAAACTGTGGATGAAGCTCAACTTGATGAGGTTTCCTCTGCAAAGAAGTGTATCTCCCAAATGGGACTTGAAATGGAGGTAATTCGCCTCTTTGTTATTTTATCACCATTGTTTGTTTTGTTAAGTCCAGAAGACGTCATGTTTTAACACTTTTTGTTTACTTTCTCCCTTGGTTAGTGATATTGATCCCCGAAGAGGAGAGGGGTTTCTGTGGAAGCAATCATCTTCGGCACTAAAGCATCTGTTTGCTTGAGTGTCCCCCTTGCTAAGTCAACCTAAATGACTTGGGTTGTTCTCTCTTTGCTTACACTTCCGATTTCCTAAATTTCCCCCTCTATAAACCTTGCAAGGAAAAGAATTCCTTCATGCTCCTGCTTTCTCTTGATAACGGACTGCTATAGAACCTTGTCTTACGTAAATATATGGCCACCTTTATACAGGACTGGAGAACACAGCTACGCATCTTCCACGCCCTGGCTCCACGCGTGCCTCTGAGCACAGCGGGTTACACACCTCATGTTCCAGCGGGGGAAGAGGTAGCCTCAGATGACGAGGTGATCCAGAAATGCATTAATGAATGCTAACTTTGAGCCTTATTAGAGACAGTCATCTTGACTAGACAAACCAGGCTTCCTTACCTTGGTGGTTTCCTCACCTGTACACCAAGAATGCCGTCTATCAGAGCGATTAAGAGGATGAATGGAAATGACTAAGGAAGACAGTCTGGAGTTCCACAAAAATTGCTGAAGAAACAGGCATAACTCAGCTCTCTTACGGTGGTAGCTCCTTCCTATATTCTAACCTCTACCCTCCAAACCACAACCCTAGGAAGAATAACATTCTTGAAATACTTCCCAACGACTTCCATCCAGAGGGAGTAGAATTTATAGCTCTGTGTCAGATGTCAGTGATCTGGGATCTCTAGTCACCGGCATGAATTTATCTTAAACTAAATGGCATGCATCATGCAGAAGGCAAGATTCTCATGTGCTCCAGAGCCATAAGGCCGGACCAAGCTCACTGCAACCACAACTGCTTTCAGAAATTGTGCTGAGAAATAATGTGACCAGAACTCATTTAGACAGTCACTCAGATAGTTTATGTGCCCATATTTATGAGCATTTTTTCACACCAATAATCATAAACGCTTGTGACCAGTTTGGGTCTTCATGTAAAAATGTTAACAGTTGTGTGGGTGGGTCAAGAGGGGAGTATACGTGTGAAATGAATCTCTCATTGTACATATTTTATTACCATCTGCTGTTTCAATGAGTTTTAATTACTTAACATGCAATTCTCAGTGCTGAGAATATATTTAAAAGTAAGCTACCCCACTCAAGTAGTTTCCACATAGTTGGGGCTGGGTAGGGAGCAGGGAACAGAGCCACAAAACGTCAGAGGTCACAAAAATTCTCAGCCTGCACCCAAGCTTTACTTGGCCAGCACAGGATTTTTTTTAAACAAGACTTAAAGTCGGTGTTGAATTGACCTAAAAATCGAGATTATTAGTTTGTCATAGAAATATGTTAACATCTGGCCACACTATCATATTAATATTCATGTCTAGCCACAGAGCTGAACAGCAGTTGCCCTGTGAAGTAGAGCCTGAGCTCTCCGGATGACCACAGTCTCACTTCTTTCCACAACACACCGTCTTCCTCACTTACTTGTGTAACCCTCTTGGCCTTTATTGGCAGTTGAGTTTGACAAACCTGGGAGAGCTCAAAGACCTTAACACCTGTAAAGGTCTCCTGAATGCATCAGTGAAGGATCAAACGTTACCAAAAAATCAGAGTAGGCAGACAAGCCCAACATAAATTCCAGCCTATTTCTCAAAGCAGTTACTTTTACTACTGTTAATGTCATAGACATAGTAAATGCTGGCTTCCAACATTTAAAAAATCATTCGTGTAGAGAGACCTTCAATTATACAAACATTCAATCTTCACTAAGTCACAGCACACATTCGGTACACAAATCTGACCAAGAAGTCAATCAATGAATGTAAACCCAGCCCTTGTTTTTGAACAAAGCTAAGCCAAATAATGCATGGTTGTTTGTAACACAGATTTTAAATACTCCGTGAATTCTCTCATTTTTTTGTAAACTAGAAAATCTGACCACACACAAAGAATTATTTAAAATGAGCCTTGAATACAGGAAATGAGGCAAACCAACGATATGACTTCTTTTAGATGGCTTTAAACTCTAAACTCCTTGGGGGCCAGGGGACCCCCATCATACTCCTACCAAAAAGCTGTAGAGACAGAAACCCTGTAGAAGGGAAGGACCTCAGAGAGGAGACGGGGCCTTTTCCATGCAGACTCATCAGCACAGGCGAACAGTAGGTGCTGAGCAGCAATCTACAGCTAGGGAGGTGAAGGGACATCTCCAGCTGTGATGAAACCATCAGGCTTTCTAATGCCTCCACCAAAACAAGCCAGGGAGCCCTCTGCCATTTTTCCTGTGAATGAGTTCAGCCCATAAGCCACAGTGCTGACAGGAATAAACCGAGCTTCTTTGATGCATTTTTCTGAGTAGCCACAAGAAAAAGCATCAATGAAGCAAAATCTGTTAACGTTTCACGAAACCAGCAGTGAAAAGTATTACAAGGGAAGTGGGAAACTGCCCCCAGAAGGAGTCATAGCACGTGGCCTCTGTTCAGCCCCTTGTTAGCAGTTTCTGTGCAAATTCCTTGTTGTCCAAGGATGTACATTGGCACCAGGTTTGAAAGAGCTCTGAGAGCGGCTGAGGGACCCTGACTGGGGCAAGAGATCCATCAGATGTATCTACATGACACTCCCCGCATCAATCATCCATCCGTGACTGTCAAAGCAAGGCCAGGCTGTTCTAGAAGGCTGCGCCTCTTCCTAGCCGAGAACCGGACTTCAGCATCGAGCCATTCGGTGGCTGTGCATCAGGAGAACACATCTGTTCCCACTGGAAGCAGGGATGTCCAGCCAGTCTGCTCGACGACAAGTGGTCGAGAAGGCTGAGACTTCAGTGGGGAAACTGCTCGGTCTCTGACTGAAAATCCCACTTTGCAGTTCTGAGGCGTGCCCACTTATTCAGACAGCTGGTCAACCTTCGCGGCCAACAGCTCCTGTTTCGGCTGCATATTAGAATCCCCTGGAGAGACAGTAAACCCACCACCACTCCGGCCTCACCTGACACCAATCACACCGGGACTCTCCAAGGGTGGGGTCCCAGCACGCTCTCCCCAGCCCCAAGTGGATTCTAAACGTGCAGCCAGTGTTGAGAACCACAGGTCTAGGAGACGTAAATGGAAAAAAAGAAACAGAACCAAAAAGACAACGCTGAGTGAAAGGCAGGCTGCCGCTGTAAAAGGACCCCCTCCTCATCAAGTAATTACAGACTTACCCTAGGTCTCCCAGGACAGCTCATGGCTCATCCCTCTCCTGACCCAGCCAGCACACTCTTTCCACCTGAATATCCTTTAGTTATTTATAATCCAGTTTGTTTTTTTTAAGTAAAGCTACTAAACTAGAATTATATTCTGCCTAGTAGAGAGCCCTTGTTTCTTTTTTTAAAAAAAAAAAGGTTATTTGTCTAGTAAAAAAGGATCAGGCAGAACAAGGTATGTGCTTGTGCTTTCACTGCGTTTCATTACTGGCCCTTGGAAAAATTACACTTGAATGGAAAAAGGGCGTCTTGTTTCGAATCATACTGGAAGCCGGGGTGCATCTGCCTTGTTGCTACAACCTGCTTCACCTGTACTGAAAAGGACAGTGTTTGTGACAGTGCACGATCGTGAGGACCTTTTTATCAAAGACCAACCTGGAAAGTCAGGTGGATTGTTAAAGATTATGCGTACTGACACTCATTTGTCCTTACCTTCTAAACCATGAGACTGGATGAGTCAGCGGCGCTGCCCCAGGCTGATAATGAGGGGTGGGCCTGAAAAGGCAGGGCAAGGCAAGGGAAGCGGGAAGGTGTGTGGGGGCAGGAGGGGAGGGGAGCAGAAAGGAAAAATGAGCTCCGTGACTGCAGGGTGCGAAGGCTCAGGGTTTGCACACCGTGCCAGCGGCCGTCATCACCACCATCCCCGGGCCAAACCCTTCCACAGAGGCTCAGAGGTTGAACTTTTTTCAAAAGCGAATTTTTTTTTACAGCAAAACCCCAGTTAATAAAATGTTCCAGTAATCCCCTATCATCAAACTTTACTCCATTTGTGGTATGGAACTTCATTTATTCATATTTTTAGCTACGCAGTCAGGGCCTGCTAGCTTCCAGCCGGCCCCCTCGCCCGGCGCCCCCAAGACGTGCCCTGTTGGGGGTCGCGGGCAGCGGGACCCCCGGGCTCTGCTGCAGTTGCCGGAGCGCCCCGCTTGAAAGGAGGAGAACACAAAGGAACGGGCCACGAGTCGATTCCCACACGCAGACGGCACTGGGGGCTCCCCCTGGCTCACGTGCTGACCTGGATACGGAAGGCGACTCGGGGACGCGGCTGCGTGGGCGCACCCTTGCTTTCAGTACTGTATCTCGTATCGTATAGTTTAATTTGTGTGGTCTGTGGTGGGTGGACGGGTGACAAGCAGCAGCGAAGCGGAATCCAAGAAAACATGGAAAAAGAAGGAAGTGGAGTTACCCGTCCCCACTTTAGTAACCAAAGAAGTACATTATAAAAACCAAGATTGAACCTTTGGTTTAAAAAAAAAATTTTTTTTAACTTTGATTACACAGTTGGATTGGTTTTTGAATATGGTAATAAGTATAACCTTTAGAGTGGAAGGCCAGATGAGCAGATGGAACCTCATTAATAGTGAAAAACTATTAATCTTCCTAAGAGGAAGAAAAGTCAGTCATTCTTTACAAAGGAATTTCTCTGTACAGTGTAATAAAAGGCAGAACTCACTACACAACTGGGGGCTCATTATGAAATGGATATGTCTGATCAAAGCCTGGACCAGACCCTAATAATCAAAATCACCTCACTCGATCATAAAAACCTTAACTATACCATTAACACAAAGATCGGCTGTTATGTATCGCCATGTACCCTTTTAAACTCATCATTCAATAATACCCTGTACAGAAAAAGCAGTGGTAACTCATTCCCGGGAAGATGCGCAGGGAAAATAAAATAACTTTACTATGAACTCCACTCTTCAAAAACTGTAACACTTATCCAGAGCAGGACTCGCATCTGAGCACCCTAGCCCCCACAATGCCACAAGTCACACCACGCCCCTCAGCGTGGACACTACAGCACCAGGATCGAAAGCCTAAGATTCTGGACAAACAGACCAAAATGTGAGTCCCAGCTAGCCCCTGCTAGCTGTGTGTATCATGCGCAAGATGATTATGCCTTCCAATCCTCAATTCCCTAATCTCTCAAACGAGGAGACACTCTCCCCCAAGAACGTTACCTACCAAGGAAAATGGCACATCAACCCGAAAAGTGAAGGCGGAGGAAAGGGCATTATATTTCCAGGTGGAAACAAGTAAGAAGACTTACGCTGCCAGCAGGCGATCACCACAAGACTCCAAATGTTTATTTTTCTTAAGTTGTCTAGGCAAAAATATTTCCTGCTTTCCACTTCTGCTTGTCAAATCAAGACTGAGAAATAAAATTCAAGGGTAAGAAGTAAAGCTACAATTTTATTAATACTTAGAAACTATCTTGTTAGAAGAAAACATGATTTTCCTAGTAGAAAGTGATAACAGATGTCTTTCCTTTTTCTTTTATTAACTTATCAATAATAATTTTGATCATTTGGAAGAGAGCCCAATCTCTGGCATCAAAGCGTTCAGAAAGTTATTCAAGTTATAAAACTGGTCTCTAAGTGCCAGCAACAGGATATATGTAACTAGCAGGTTATGTCCACACCACAGCACCATCCCCTGTCCAGAGTGGACAAGAGAAAATACTGAGGACTCTGTTGTCACCACTGAGATTTTATATATTGAGAAAACCAGCACAAAGTAAGTCTTAAAGTGAAATCTCACTGGCACTTCACTAAGACAGATCAATCAAAAATTGGATCAGTGACAGCAAGACTCCAAGACCCCAAATCTGGCTCTGCCACTTATTAATTCAGTGGCCTTGAGTAAGTTATTTAACTTCTCCAAGCTTATTTTGTCATCTGTAAATTAAGATTGATAACATTTCTTAAACTGGCATAGTGATTAAATGAAATACAGTTAAACAGCCAGACACATTAAACAAACAAAAAAAAATTGTTTTAGAAGATAGCTCATTATTATAAAATTTTATTTAATATATTTTTTTAAACACCCACCAAAAAAGTTTATATAGTAAGGGGAATGAATGCTACTATTTTAATCCCTTTAAAGCCTAACATTAACTATCAAAGTGAAATCATACCCTGTGTAATATACACACACACACAGCATAAGGTATACAGGAGGAGACAAATACAGTGTGCACACACAGCCTTGTCGTGGTCAAATCTGGTTTTCTATCAGACAACCTAACAAATTCCAATGGAAGCTTCAACCCAGCCAACATTACTTGGAAATAGATTCATCTTCTGCAAAATTATTTCCTTCCACTGGCACTGACCCATCACCACAAACATCATTTAGGTTTTTTTTTTCAGAGTGCTGAATTAGTAGCTGGATGCAAGAGCTGAGGAACATCTTGAAACCCAGCCATATTGTATCACACAGAATATAGCTTGGAAAAATATGACTTTTCACAAACAAAAAACTTGGCTAGAGAAGAGGGGAAGGGAAGATTAAAACAAAATATCTCCAAGTAAAAAGTGTAGAAAAGGAATTGAAACAAAAACACTGAGAATTAGGTGTACTCAAGTCTTGTGCATTGTTGCTGCTTCCAGGAGATGCATTTTGAATATAACAAGATGAATTTCAACAGACCATGAACCGGAGATTTTCAACATGATAAAGGGGAAGCGATATATATTCAATTTTTACAAGCACTGAGTGAGCAGAAAACTGAAAATTCTTCAGCTGCTGATAATGTGCTGATAGAAGTGCATCCCCCAACAGAATTCCTAATGAACTGCCAGAAAAAAAGAGAGAGAGAGAGAGAGAGAAGTATTCAACAAACTAGAGAGAACAAACAATCACAGGACGGTAACGTAGACCTCTTAACAGTTCCAGAGTCATTTTCCTATTTTTGAATAAGAAAATCTTTAAAGACCATTTCAATAATTTTTTTTAACCATTTCTAATAACCCTTGAGAGTCTTCAAAGACAAGAGCAACTCATAAAGTAATACGTGTAGGAGATAACGTGGAACATCTACCATTTCCGCTACGGAATGAGCTCCTTGCAAACCCCACGTGGGTGTTTCCCAGGCCTCGCCACTATGCATCTCTCGGTAACACAGAGGGAAGACACGGGGCTTTTACTCACTCACATTTTACAGACGAGATTCCTCTGTAAACTACTTAGCTCAGAGGAGGTGAGTAACTTCCCTTACCCAAGTCTTGCCCTGGTCTCTGCCTTATTTTTAACATCTTATCCATAGTGACTGGCTCTGACACCAAACTGAGTGGGATACTAAATACTCCAAAAGGATAGATGGTAAGCAGTAAACTGAATTTATCCATGAATAGAGGAAATTACATTCTGGGAAAACTAGTTATGCTTAAATATAGAAATAGCAAGATTCATAATGGCCCACAGACTCTGTATGATGAGGAATACAAAGAAAATGAAAAACCGGACAATAAAACAGAATTATTCACTTGAGAAGTTTACAGCCTTTCCTTTGGGAGGCTATGAATTACAAATGTACCCACAAAGCAACTTCTGAACCCAAGAATACCTAAGAACAACATATAAAAGGTCTATAAAATTCAGAATTCAGAATCAGAGTTACGAACCCTCCCTGACCAGTCTATTATAACATTAATTTGTTGCTCATCCAGTTACATTTAAATTCTCAGTACTTAAACTGTAATATAACACTTTTCATTCCTTTTCTCTAAAGTAGCCAATAATCTAATTAAAATTTTAATATTTCATTGCATGGCAAAATACCACAAAGTTTAACTCTTTAACTCATATGAATGTAGAATGCTTATATTCACTGTCTTTTAGCTCAATTCTCTGACTTACAGATGCACAAAAAATGAGGCATCGGTTAGGTTCAAATGAAAAACAGAACTCTGGATTGGGGGCATCCTGAAGTCCAAGACAAAGTTGTTTCCCCATTTAGTAAGTATTGTGGATATATTAAAGCAAATAAAAAAACACATCATGTTTACTCAAGTTTTATAGCAGCTTATAAGGTCTGCAAGGAAATGGGCTAGGCAAGAGGATAAAGTTCTGTAGGCACGTATCTGGGACGTGTGCACAAGGTTTTATATACAACAGCATTGCCCATCTAGAAAATTACTGCCAGCAACCCAAGGATCCACCACTAGGGATGGCCTAAATCAGTTATAGCACATCCACACAATAAAACGAAGTTGTACAGGATAATGAGCAAGCTTTCTGTGTACTGATATGGAATTTTCATATTTAAGTCTCCAATTTAAAAAGCGAGGTACAGAACAGAGGATATAATAAGCTCTGAGTATAATATGCTTTGAGGAAGAAAGAAGGGATTATAAAAATATATATTTGGATGTGCTTGTATTTGTACAGAAATGGAACACTCAAAACTCTAATAAAAGAGGTTCTCTCTACAGAGGACAGGGGGGACCGGCGGGAGAAAGGCAAGGGTGGGAGGCAAACAATATGTTTCTTTTAATATTGGGTTGATTTTTAACCTCGTGAATGCGTTAACTCAAAATGTAAAACGTAAAATCAAGTAGAAGTTCTACAGACAACAGAAATCGATAGAGAATTTGTAATCATACAGTAATTATAAGGACTCCCCTGGTGGCTCAGATGGTAAAGAATCTGCCTGCAGTGCAGGAGACCTGGTTGTTTGATCTGTGGGTCCATAAAAGACCCTGGAGATAGGAATGGCTACCCACTCCAGTATTCTCACCTGGAGAATTCTGTGGACAGAGGAGCCTGGCAGGCTACTGTCCTAAGTATCACTGCAGTCTAGAAAGACTTATCATCAAATACTGAATGCAAAGTAGCTACCTATAGAGCACGTGACAAACTTTGGAGATTTGCTGAGGCAAGAAGAGTGATTGCCAGTGTATGTTTCCAGGAAAATCTTCCTGTAGGGAGCTTGCTGTAAAGACTCCAGCGAGAGCTCTCATTTTCAAAATGCATCTCCTAGGGCGTGCCTTATAGACACGCAGTAGCAGCAGCCTCGAGGAATACGCCTGGAAAATCCTGAGTGTCCGCTAGAGCCCAAAGCAGCAGCTTCCCCTGAGGACTCTCCCCAGTCGCCTGAATAGATTCCACACTTGCAAAAGGAACTATGAAGTCATCAGCTGATGATGACTACACCACGGCCCGGAACGGCAGGAGAGGCTGGGTGCTGGTGCCCCTCGTGATGCCGTCGGGGTGAGGAGTCTGAGCCGCCAGTGCTGGCTGGGGCTCCTCACAGGCTACTTCCCAAAAGAAGTCATCCTGCACCGAAGGTGACCAGAGGGAACTGAAGGCCAAGTTGACAAGACATGGATTGCAGGAGGTTCCCCAGGGATGCGGGAAGAGACAGAACAGCGGCGGAAAGCCGAAATGTGGGCAACTGGAATAGCGGGCAGCAAAGGGAAACAAGTATAAATTACACCTGGAGGATGATCAATGGGCTACAGGGTGTCAGAACCCAGAAAAGGAACTTGCAGCCTCTGATGAAGACTGCGTCCTAATACGCTGCAGGAGCCCAAAGGCCAACCGTCAGCTGATGGTAATCAGCTCAGTTACTGAAAGTGTTTCCCTCTTAATACCCAAACCTAAAGTATGCTTACACCTGGTATTCCATCTTAAATTTGGACCCTACCACTCAAAGACTGCAGACAGTCAAGAGGAGAGAAATGACAGTGATCCAGATAGGGAGAGACCCAGAAGACCTAAAAGGATTAGAATCCCTTTGTCTACAAGAGTGAGAGCTGAAAAACGTGACGATCAAGTTCTTATTACCCCCAAACCTGGGATATGAGACACTAAAGCAAGGAATCTTCATGAAGCATGCGGCGAGCTTAGAGAACGCATTAACCCAGCGGGGGTTCATGCCGAATTGAAAAGTGACTTCTAAAGACGAGTTCAGATGGTCTCATGGTAATACATTCACAATGCATTATTTCTAGAAAGAAGCACCATTGGTATTATATGCCGAGGGAAGGAAGCTTTGTCCACAATCTTTTGGCCCTGTTGGCAAGCAAAGAAACTCATAATACAGTCCTACCTCTATCTCAGCTTAGGCCCACTGACAAGACCCACAGTGGGGAAGTCTCAGAGGAAAAGACTGTAAACCTCAAAGCATAACCTGTGAGATGCACCAGGTTACTGAAAGTAACCGCTCACCATGCCCTGGGCTACACCACCTTCTCAGGACTGTAAGTAAACGCCATTCTAAAAGTCATCCTAAACAGATCAAGGGTACAAATGTAAACAAGGTTAAGAAATCTGTGTGATTCAATCTCAGGAAGACTGCAGAATGATAGGGAAAACTTCTTAGCTGATTGAGAGGATGAGGCAATGATCTTCTCTTTAAAGAAGAGCTCATACATTTGAAACACAGAAGGACTGAGTGACACTGAGGTTAAGGCATTTCCTAAGGGTGAGAGTGTGGATTGAGCTAGACACTGTCAGGCGCTCTGAGTTCTCTAACCCATGCTTTCACAGTGTCTCCTTTTACTTTTGATTAGTACCTTTACCAAAACAAAAAGCGGAAAAAAACTAGACTAACTTGTGGGGGTAACCTGGAGCCCTGATAATGTGACTGCACGCTGATGACTCATCGAGACAACAAACTCTGCATGCCAAAATACTCATTAAACACATTCGATGTTTTCTCAAAAAGCTATGTTTGGGGATGGAGGTAATTCACAGCTTTCCAGGAACTAATTATCTTTTCCCTTTCTAGCCTTAATGCATATATTTAAATTTTCCTTAATTTACTGAATACTTCCAATGAGCATTACTCTGAATCTAACACTCCAGTTAATCTTGGGAAAGAGACGAGAGAGCTCACCAGAAGCAAAGAAGGAATGGGAATTTATGACCACTGGGGAAACGTGCGCTTTATTAATGGAATTCCAAGTAAAGACATTCAGTATGAGTAGCCCTTTCACAGTCTCCATTTAACACAGGAGTTAAATTGGGAAAACCGACAGACACTAGTCCCTTGACTCTCGAAAACCCAGCCTTTCATAAAACGTCTGTAAGTCCTAATACTGTGCGGGACCAGGGGGCAGGGTTGGGCCTTCCTTACATCTAAACAGGCCTGTTAATGTATGTGGATGTGTAGTCCCAATAAATAACCCTTCCAAGAAGGAAAAAAAAAAAGGCAAAGAGACTATTGGGTAAAGACAGAAATCAGAGCCTGTTAACTGCTTTTAGAAGGGAAAGTGGAATTGCTTCTTGTTTGGGGGTGAAAATTTCATCAGCAAACACAGAACCTCAGGAACAAAGCAAAGGAGCATTCAAGCAAAATGAACACGGCAGGCCAAAGCCCACATGCTTTACGGAACAGGAAGGTGGGGAGTCAGACCCTCCCGGGCCCACCCCACGTCCCACAGGCTGGAGACATGAGTAATAACCCGAGTTAATTACAAGGAAATTCTTATCTGGATTCACCCTGAAATCCTTATACCACTCCTGGGTTATAAAGGGAGGAAGGAAAGAAAAACCAATTTGGGATTCTGGAAGTCAGAGCAAGTTCTCAGTGGTTTAAAAGTGGCAGAGGAGAAGAGAAACTATGAAGAGGGAGCAAAAAAGAAAAGAAAAATACTAATTAAAGGAGCACAGAGGCTGTGGGCTCTGGGATAAAAAGCCCTCGACACTGGCAAGAGGAAGGAGAGCCGGCCATCTGGGAAATATCATAAAAAGTCAGGCTAAACCTACAAGACCTCAAAGGCTCCGGACCACATTCCATTATTACCAAAGAGTTCAATAACTGGTGTTCTTAATGAGGGTCCTGGTTCATTGAGAAAACTCGCCATCCTCTACCGGGCCCCGTCTGGCAATGACTATGACATTTTAGAACCATTTGCAATGAGAGCAGTTATAACTGTTTCATTGTTTAAAGGATTAAGCAGATTTAGGCCGAACTCCTCCTTTCTGAACACCCTAGACGGATTAGTTAGTAGAGGAAGGTTGTAGTTTCAGATGTATCAACGTGGAACATTATTCCTTCTAGCGGTACTGAACCAACCACCCCCCCACCCCCAACTCATCCTATCCCATTTTTAGCTTAGAAAGGAGAGAATACACAGAGTTAATTATGATTCTTCCAGCAAATATCATGGCAATGTTTATCCCTTCCCTTCACATAAATTCACAGGCTTTTCTAAGTGACAGGCTAAATCACCATCTCTGTTACATGAGGATTTACACATAGCAGAGATCCACAGGCCGTATGTCGGGAGAAGAGCGGGTCCATTCTGCATGATACGTACGAACCAAGGGAGAGGTGCCATTTCAGTCACTTTCTTCCATAAAACGGAACTGAGTCACTTCAGCTACTGCTGTGACTCACCTCCTAACCACTGGCCTCCAACAACATCCAAAATACTCAATCACTGAATCTGTCGTCAGTGTTTCTGTGCAGGCGTCCCATGCTTGGGAATCTGCGTTTGTTAAGGGGAGAAACTTTAAAAGCACACTAGACACAGCATCCTTGGTGTCCCGCCACTCTACCTGTGAGGAGCTGTGCCTTACATTAGCAAGTGAAAACCGGTAGGCATGAAACCTCTTTTACAAGAGCAAGCCAAAAGTGAGAGCAGAAATTTACTTGGTATGTACAGTTTTCCAGAGTGATGATTCCTGCCCATGGAACAAAGTGAGCTAATCTACTTTTCGAGAGACAATGACCTTTTAAAGCAACCAGTGATAGGTTTATTCCTTACTTTATGAAAAGACTATCAGTTCTTCAGCAGCATCACCAGGACAAGGTGATTTTATAAGGACTAATTCAGGTACTCCTTTTTCAAGGTGAAGCACGCATATTTCTCACAGTATAGTGGACACGAACCAGCAGTATTCTGCATATATGCAATAAAATTCAGATGACCAATAAATCTTGAATAAGACATTATTGGAGAGCTAAGTCTCTATGCAAGAACCGCTGTTCCCTGTCACTAACACTAATCTTAATTTTCTTTTTTTTTTTTTTTTTTAAACTGGACCAATTTCCCTTTTGAAAAGTCAGCAGACAAAGACATTGGCTGTGTGGATCTCGTGCCGTACTATCTCGGCAGCAACGTGAAATGCACAGGAACTGGAAAGGAAAAGCAGAAGACCAGTCTCCGTGAAGGAAACAACTTAATTCAGTATTCTTCCTGTCCCAGAAGCATCTGTCCTCAGCCTTACTATATTAAGGAGGAAAAAACAAAGAAACATGGAGGAGGGAATACAGGCATGAATGAAACACACAAGAAAGAAATAATCTAGAGATTTTTAAAAATGAATATAATTAGTGCAAGTTGCAATCCGCCGGAACACAAATCTGTTTAAGTCTTCCTGCCTCACTCCCAGGCTTATTAAAATTGAGGAAGAATACCAGGGGAAGGAGTTGGGGGTGTCTGTGAATTTTTTAAACACCCTAGATGATTCCGATTGGTCATCCTAGGTTAAAGCCGCATATCTACTCAAACCACAGTAGTCCACTCACTGGTTCACAAGCTCCTTTATTTGGTCAACCAACTTCATGGAGTGCTTTGTTGAGAGGTATTTTGATAGGCCCACTGGCCCCGAAATGGATTCAGACTTTGTTCTAAATCTCTCACCATCTGCAAATGGGTGTCCCCTTCTTGTTCACAGGCACCTGCCGACCAGCGACCTAATGATAGTGATCTAAACTAGCAGAACTAGTTAATTCTTCACGACTGCTTGCTTTCGCTTAAAGAGAGCCACAGGGCGAAGGGATAGCACTTCCACTGGGAGGAAAGCCATGTGGGACAAATTAGGTGCCGCTCTAAGATTTAAAAGCTGGGGGGGAAACAGAGCTAACTGGAGGCAGCTGTTAGGATGTGGTTTCTGTGTTTATATTCTTCTCCTTCCCCCCTAAAGCCTCTTATGGGTATTAGGCAGGAAAGCATGCATCTGACCCTTTGGGGAGAGCAGGCGCTCTTGACTGTACGTGGGGCCACAGACCATAACTCAGCCTGAGACCCAAGTTACCTGCCAGGAGAAGGCAAACTCTGGGAAACCTTCATTTGATAATTAAAAAAAAAAAATCTTCTAAGTAAATATAGCCATAGAGTAGAAAATTGCACTGCTGGAAGATAGCGGTCATGATGAGGAAGAGACACTCTGCAGGAACAATAAATCGGAGCTAACTGGAGATTTAAGACTGACCTACCCGTCTGCAAACAGTACTTCCTGTTGCTGCTGTGACCTCTGCCCTCCTCTCCCCCAATTCCACCTTCAAACTCTCAACCCAGGATTTCAGCATGGCTCATTGCCAGCACCTTCCTCCTTTCTTGGGTGCAAAAGTGGTCCTGTTGATCCATACATATTTCAAGAGGCTTTGACTTTCAGCTTCAACTGAGAAGTAATGTCACATACTGTTTAAAATAACACAGAGAATGTATTGTCCCTCCAAGCCCCTCCCTTTCGCCTGCCTGCCCTGACCTCGCTTCCCTTCAATATTGTCCTCAATAAGGGGCTTTCTTTCCTCCGTGTACAGCCAATATGGGGAACCCAGAGGAAGTGGGGGGAAGGGAAGGATTTCTGTTTCTCTTGGCACTGAATGAAATGGTTTTCCAGGGGAAAGCATATCGCTCCTATTTTAATAAAACTCCTGCTTCCTATATAATATCACTCAGGTCGCTTCAAGGTGGGAAGGCGATCAAACACAGAGACACGAGTGGGGGGCTACACTTGTGAACAGTAAACAGCACAGCCCCCAAGCTTCAGGTCCTCACAGAGCACGCCGGCCCTCCCTCCCGCGCCGCAGCCACTCCACGACGGCAGCCTAGCGCTGCTGTGTGCCCAAAAATAGCTGCGCAACAACTTAAGGCAATGACGTCACCTTTTACTTGAAAAAAAATCCTTTTACTTTTCCGAGCCCTAGTCTTATCACCTGTGTCATAATGAACGTCCATCGAAACAGACTCTTGCTGGCTCCCAGGACTGGCTTACACCTGAGTTTTACTGCAGCCAAAAGAACAGACTAGGACAGTGTTGGTCTTAACACTTAAAATAGCTTTGTTCTTCCCACTGGGGGGTGAATGAGCAAATGAATCCCTTTGATTCACAGAGGAAAACTTTTATTCCTTCCTCCGTCCCTCCCATCCATCCATCTATCTATCCATCTTCC
Source organism: Bos indicus (assembly GCF_029378745.1). NCBI lineage: Eukaryota > Metazoa > Chordata > Mammalia > Artiodactyla > Bovidae > Bos > Bos indicus. The sequence goes on from NC_091766.1 coordinate 106,497,800, forward strand.
TGTTTTCTTTCTAATTGCTCTGGATACTTCAGCCCCTGCTACTCTATCCCGATCGGACACACACACACACACACACACACACACACATGCGTGTACAACATGTGCACACGTGACCAGCAACATGATGTGGCAGAAGTTTTACCTGAACCACATACTGGCTATATGAGTTTGGCCAGTTACACAGTATCTTCAAAACTTTAATCTTCCCCTTCCCTAAAATCAAGATGATAATTCTTTGCTCAGAGGACTAGCAAGTCAGGCCCAGCACAGCAGGAGCAGGCACTTTATAAATATTAGTTTCTATCTCTTCACCTCTCCCCAAGCACAGTGCACTAATATTCTTTAAATATCGACTTTACAGATCAATGAATAGGAAAAGGTATCTTCTGGGGGTTGCTGATGCTGGGGAAAGTCCCCAACTTTTTCTCCAGTGCCACTTTTTCTTATTTAAGCACTTCTTACCTTTTCTTTTGTCGATCTGTATTCTCATATCTTTAGTAGATTGATATTTGCTTTGCTTTTCTAATCTTGCATTAAGGTTAGGAGAGCCAATATACTGTAACCACATTAAAAATAGATGCCAATTTTAAACAAAACTATAAATATAGTTATCCTGTCATTAGCCTTGACTTTTAAAGCTACGTTTGAAATGTTATACATGTCCTACAGCAGTGAAAAGCCAATACAAAAGTTTATGTCCTAAGAGATTGTCCGCAAGTTCGAATAAAAACATCTTTGAACTAGACTGCTAGGACTAGTAACATATTTCAACACATTAGGAGGAGAAATGGAGGAGGCCTGTGATCTTCTCTGACCCCCAGGAGGGGAGTACACTCGCACACACTTAAATAAAACAGTGAGCAGGCTAACCGGCTCTCTTCTGGGGATGCCACTACACTCATTTCTTCTCCGTCTCCAAACATTTGCAGTAGAGTTGGAGCCAGTTAATCGATATCTTAAAAAAACTGTTTTAAGACAAAACTGCCTATTTTACTTTCTGGTCATTGAATATACAAACTTTTAAAACTAATGATTCCCCCCACCCCCACCCCGGGGATTTCAGGTTTTACTAACCTATAGTACAAAATAATAAAAAATAATCTATTGTGACATTTAAAATCAATACGCATCATGACAGAGACTGTGATACCTGGAAGCTGAACTTGCATCTTTTCAGCTGAAAATTCAAAAGTTTGCCTTCTTTTTCGTCTGCACCTCTCAACAAAGTTTGTCCGGGGGAGGAGGAGAGTCAGGGTGGGAACACAGGAGGGCAGAAAGTAAAATATAAATGAACCTTCGGTGTCAAAAAGGGGCCTCACAGGCGTAGCACGAATGGCCCTTATCTAGAACAGACCTAGAGTGGACAAGCACACTCACCCCCGGACGCCCCGTCTCCCTAACAACTCCCCCATCACGGTCTCCCAGAGCCGCCACCTTCGCACTCAGATGCAGATAAGCTGTCAGAGCGTGCAAGTCCAAGCCACCTACGATCCACCTGCTCACAAATTTCCCTGAGTTTTTGTTTTTAATTCAGCACCGTAAGAGGAAAATGGCGTTCAGCAAAGCCATCAGGAACACAGACCCAGCTCTTGCCTGAAGAGGGCTGGCAGCGTGCACCTGAGTGCCGCAGCGGTTAATTCAGAGGCAGGGCTTGCACTTGTAATAGAGAATGTCGCTTGCACTGAAGCAAAGGCTTCAGAAGCTAAGCGTCTCATGCCGGCCTCCAGGTGTCTTGTCTGCGGCTCAGAAGACCCACCACTCGGCCCAGTCCTCAGACGGGTGGGCACCCCGCCCCTGGGTCTGTGGCTCCCTCTGCGCCCCTCTTGAGCAGCTGTGATTAGGAGACTCCATCGAGTCAATGACGCAACACAACCAGGCGGACCCCCAGCCTGCGGCCTCCTCGGCGATGTCAGCTTCAGGCCACGTGCACGGCAGGAAGACCCCCTCGGACCGCAGGCTGCCCTCCGCCTCCTGCAGACCTGCGTCCAGACGCTGGGCCGCGTGCAGGACGGTCTTCCGGCCTGGCTGTGCCCGCCGAACATGCCCTCTGCAAAGCCTCCTCCTCGTCCCCCGCCGGCCTCTGCGCCCGCCGGCTGTGAGCAGGGGGTCCCGAGAGGGGGCTCCCTGCACAGGACACGGGGGCTCCGGGCCTGGCCCGGCCGGAGGAGTGGGAAAGGAGACGCCGCCAACCTCCCCCGGGGCGTCCCCCGCTGCTGGGGGGACCCGGCCACGCTCCGACGGGGCACCCCGTCCTCAGAGGGCAGCGGGGCCGCCGTGGCACAGCACCCCCTTGTCTGCAGGGCCTTGGGCCCCCCGCCAGGCTCGGCTGATTCCAGAAGTTCGGCCAAGACTTCAGTGTGTCAGTGTCCATCCCTCCGGCCAACAGATAACTTCACTGGAGTCTGGAAAGCTCTTCTTAAATTAACCAAGCACTGTGCCGTCTATCCCGGCCCGACGCTGGCTAACTGCGCATCCAAAGCCTCCCGGCTCCCTCACCCAGGGAGTCCTGGGTGTGACAGGCCTCCTCTGACACACGGATGGCACGCGTTCAGTGCCCACCTCTATGCAGGTACGATAACTCACAAAAGAAAAATAATGTCAAATAATTCAGTGGCTGTTCAGTTAAGCAAGCAGGAGCCTGGAAGGACCAACTAAAAGTAGCAGTCTAATTAAAAGGGTGTCCTCTCTAAATGTCTAACAAAAAGTGCCTGGGTGTTACCGTTCGGACGACGGTGTCCTTTTTTAATGCCAGCCTTCGGTATCCCGCAAAGTGGGGAAAACAATGCACATTTACTATCGATAATTTGCATTCCTGTGATCAACAGGCGCAATCCGTCATCACGAAAATTACCCATAAAAGTGGTGATTAAAACTGTCTACCATGCCAGCCAGTCTGCCCCCCTCCCGTCTTCCCTGGCCTCCTTTGCTCTCTCTGCCCTGGTTATTAACATGAGTGGCAGGAGTAGTGGATCCGCGTCAAAATGAGAGAAAATAATTCCTAAGCCGACAAAGGGCTTGAAACCCAGCAAGCGCCCCAGACGCTGAGCCATGCCACGCGGGGGAAGCAACATCACCCCAGCCCGCCGGGGGCCCCCCAGGCTGTGTGACTGCAGACGCCTCACCTCCTGTCCACGGCGCCACCAAGAGTGCCCAGCAGAGAGAAGGGGTCCCTGCGGGAAGCAGCTCCCCCTGAATCGCCCTGCTTCCCAGAGCCACGCGCCTCCAGAAAGACGGCGTCCGCCTTCCACCCCAGCATCCCTCCAGCCACCCGGGTCCCTGCCGGCCAGCGATTAACACTGGACGCCAGAGCTGTGCCTCTTGAAAGGTCGCGATAACAAATCCAATTTACGATTCTCAAAGGGACGAAACCCAAAAGGTGCACAAGTGGGAAAAAAAAAATGTATTATCGTTTTAATTTTATTCAACAGGATCACCTCTCATTTAAGAAGCCAGCCTAGATAGCACTGTTCAACAGACTGCGCAGGGTGGGGGGGCAGAGGGGACTGCACGGTGGTGGGGGGCCCGGGGGGAGGGGATGCCACCTGTCCTTCAGAGTCGAACCCGAGTTAGAGTCTCTTCCATTATTTGCATCCTTAAAATAGTCAGATAGCTAGAGGTTCAAAGGAACACAAAGCAGTATAGTAGAGCCGCCTTCTTTCAAAGGGCCGCAGCAGCGATTCCAAGAGTTATTCAGGTCACAGAGAAATCACACTTCTTTATGCATCTCTAAAGAACTCAGAGTTTTCCATTTTTATTAGCATTATTATAATATCGAAGGTTTTCAGGCATATCATGAGAGGAGCATTTACAGAGAAACGCTGAAGCAGACCAACCGCCTCCCGTTCTGAGCTTCCAAAGCCCGGCAGACATTTTGAAAAGCCTAATAAACACGTTCAGTGGCAGGGTCGTGTTAATTTACAGATACATACAGCCAAACACTTCATGGGAGGAAGCAAATGACCAGTTATTTTTGTTAGCTACGAAGACCCAACACTGATACTTTGTCTTTATGAAGGCAAATTTTGGGGGGACTAACCCTCCACTTATAGAACTGTCATATTATTGAATTGTCCCAAAAGCTTCTCTTTTTTAATCCCTTCCTTAATTTTGCTCTTGAAAAACAAGAATTTCTTTTGATTTTTTTTTTTTTTTTAATGCATGTGATGTCAAAGTCCCATGGTTCTGATATAAATTCCATGAATGCTGGAAAAAAACGAATACAATCGTGTCACCAACTGCTCCTTTTATTCACGTGTCTCCTGCCCTCCGCCTGGCATTCTTTGGGGCGGCCCTGATCTTCCCGTAGAGGCAGTGAGGCTTTAGGCGCAGATTCAAAGGCGGGAGACCAAAAAGGTCGTAGAGCAAGCCGAGAATATTCCAGCAACGCAGGTTTCGATCTTTGCTATTTCAGTGTTATTCCCGCTGAGCCTCGCGTGCCAAGAATACCGCTGGTGCTGTTCAGAGACACTCATGATGACTCAATGGAGAATCAGGAGACCTGGGCACTTAGCTATGTGCCTATTCCCAATGATATTCTGTCTCAACTCATCTCCATCCTCATAGAAACATGAAAGCGGGGCAATGACAGATATGAAGCCCAGCATGAGCTGCCTGGCAGAACTCTGCCTAGCAACACAGCTTTATCACTCCGCCGCGCATACGAGGCCAGAGTCCACGGGCATGAATAATGACATAGAAACTGAGCCGGAGACGCCATGGTTTAAGGAGAAGGCTGCAAAATCACATCGCGGAAGACAATGTTAGAAGCAGTCTTACCCTCAATCCGGAAGTACAAATGCAACGTTAGTAGACATCTTAACCCACAATGAACCGAATAGTCAGCGGATGCCTTTGTTGCTATGTAAAATCACACGCTACGTGCAAAAACCTAAGGTTGGAATCATTTCACAGAAGACAACATAAAACAATTTTCTTACGTCTTGACTTAAAGCTGGGCCCTGAGCGCAGAAAAGGGGCGTTCAAATTTTGTATACAAGTACACTTATATTTGCTTTATTCTGTTTCATTGACAGGCACGTGTGTCCAGAAGATTGTTTTTCTCTTAGTTGTTTTTTTTTTCTTTAAGAATTCTAGGTTCTGATTGCAGATATGTGAATAGGAAAGACAGAGAGCACGAGCTTACTTTTTCTTTTCAGAGAGAATATGGCTTCGTGCTGCTGTAGTCACACTGAGTTTGCATTAGTTACAAAGATAAATACTGGTGAGTGAGCAAGACGGGCATTGCTTAGCCTTGGAAAGGAATTAAACTAGTTAGTTTAATGCAGCCTAAACCCACATCCTTGACCTAAATTAGTAACCGAAAGCACTGTAGAAGCAACCAAGGAATGAATGAATGTGCACGGAGCAGTTATTTCAAATCATTTTCTCTGCCAGAATTCATTTAAAGACACTGAATGGGTAACTGCTTCCGAACCCAGTGATGCAACAATTCTGACAACATTCCAACCTGACATTAGCATAGGACAGGAAGTGAGGAGTTAGGGATGATTAACAGACAGATATCCTTCAGATGCTTCTATTCTTCTCAGAAATTAAAAAGAATTTTAACATAAAATTTACACGTATGAAATATCATCATTCAGTAGAGAACCTCAAGTTATTTTTGCTATGGCATATGTTATATAAACATCTACATGAAAATTACTTCAGGTTCCTAGACTAGAACTATGTTTCTCTTATTTATTTCCTGTATTTCTGAGTAAGTAACTTGCACTAATAAACATGAAACTTGATTAATCATAACTTCTATGATACATATAATGAGTTATAGCAACATAATGAAATTGCACAGAATCAGGAAAACACATGAATCATTGAGGAATGCCTAACAAGGCCATCTTCACTATGACGCTCTGGGCTCTTACAACCAGGAAAGCCTCTGTGTTTTAGAACACAGAATCATCAACAGCCCAAGCAAGCGAAAAATCGGCCCAGAAAGTGAACATTGTCTTTTCAAAACAGAATTTGAAATAACTGTTTTAAAAAATAAAAGCTCATTCAAAATATTTACCTTGATTGGCCCCTCAACCTAACTGGTAACCGTTGAGGTCCACACGGAATTAGTACTAAGAAGTTAGCAATGAGAGCGTGCTCTTTGTTTAATCAGGATATAGATGCAAGGAGAAGGGCTTACTGCGACGCATAGTGAAGGTCTGGACAAAGCTGTGAGCAGCTCTCCAACATAAAGGCTTCAGTTGTGATATTCCCGTCAGCCACTTTATTAATACAGGGGAGCCTACTTAATGAACTGCTGAGAACCGAAGACAGCCACTCTGAGAATACATTTTGTGTTTACCAGACTGTAAAATCTGCAGCAAGATCCCAGAATCCTCTTAGATGAATAAAAGTTAAAGGAAATAACCTTCTAGATATACAAACCCAGTAGCAAAACGGGGAATAAAACAAACTGTTTCCAAATAAAATTTCTGAAAGACTCATTGCTTTGGCAAAAGCCACAGAATTTGCTTCCTCATCTAGAAACAGTTATAAAGTAACACAAACAACTAAAGATAATTTCCTAAAAGACTTGAAACCCTATAACTTTAACCATTTTCTTTTGCAATAAAAAAAATAAGAAAGATGAAGGTAAACCTTGGGAAAGGCTGTGATTTTGTTTCTTTCATTAACTCGGCAATATAAACTTGAATTATATCACTAAGTTTATTTGTTAGTTACTCATTTCTAAGTGTCTTATACTAATAAAAATAAAATCTCAAGTGTTTTATAAAAGTAACGGGCCTGGAAAAATTGCTGAGGGTATCTTTTTTAATACCATGTACGTTTCTTTTTATTTTCATGCCTTTGGTGTTGAAGAAATGACATTCAAGTTATTAACTATAATGTGACCAGTGTAATTACTACCACAAAATTAAAATAAACATAATCTTCAGGATGGTTCAAGTTTCCTAAAAAGGAAGAAAGCACTGAAAATTCCCTATAAATTGGTGATTGGATGGCATAGTATGACCCTTGCTGTATGAACTTCTGTTCTCTATTTCTTCCTGATAGATCTCACTTCTACAGTGAAATAAATTAAAAACAATTTCAACTGATTGATAGCTTTTTAAACACAGTGTACCTTGAAGGAAATCATTTACATAAAGTATTTCAAGAGTTACATTGCTAAGTTAAAAATCAAAGTAATGACCCCAATAAGAGATTCCTGAATCACTAAGTAATTTCAAATAAATGAAAAGAGAATGAAAGGCATTTTTCTCACTGGATGAGAGACTCCTGATTAAATCTTCTTCTGACACTGAAGTAGGCCTTGTCGTTCTAACAACTCTTCATTTCAACTAAGGTCATCATGGAAAGAATGATTATCAAATAAACCCAATCAGAAAAGACCTCAAAAACTTTCAGGGCCTCCAATTCCTTAAGATTTCTAGGCATCCTGATTGACAGTCTTGTAAAACATAGGGGTAATTAAACTGACATGAAAATCATTACCCTGTATAAATCCTAAGAGCAGTTTATCTAACCTTTTGATCCTCAGAGAACGCATAGTCGTCTCAGCACCTGTTCCTAGACACCATCCTATGACCTTCATAAAAAGATTAACACCCAACTCTCACACCCTGTATAGTTTACACACATAATCCATGACCCCCACAGTATCCTGGCTACACTGATTACACAGATAATGCTTCTTGCTGAAACCGGTTCAGGGCAACTTCAGTCTCCTCCCTAGGCATGATGTAGAATGGGGTGGGACTTCCAGAAGGAAACTTTGCGATGGTGAAATGAAATAAAACCGTATTTTTAAGCTATGAGACACTGAACACTTAGCATATTCACTTGGTGTTGACGGTATTCAAATTTCAAGTGGTTTCATAAAATCAGGCAGTGTTTTAAAGACTCTTAAATCATATACAAATTACCATCTAATGTAAAATCTGTAATTATTTTTAAATTGCCACTGAAATGTACTTGTAAAAGTAAATAAGCTAGTCATACATGAAAACACTTAGCTTTCCCTGGCTTCCTCCCAGGCATAAAGGTGCACAGACCATTTATCATGTGTCCATTTATAATTCCGCCTTATTTTGAAGGCAACACGCATATGATCTTCAAGCACCTGCAGCTGATTCTAGATAAGGCTCTTTTCTCCAGTAAAGACCAGATACATTCACATGAATTTCCTGTGAGGTTCCAACTGGACAGATATTCTCTCTCAAAACGCCAACAGCAAAAAAACCTGTTGAATATCTGTATGCCATTAAATCAGGAAAAGCAAAAATCCCAGGGGTATGATCAACAAGCCTTATCCGGAAGCTATAACATTATGAGCACCATATTTAAATGTTTAAACAACTCTTTAACTTTTTAAAATGAGTGATACAAACAAAAGCTCTGTGTGCAGAGACAGCTCAGATTTTATTGCTGTTTTCTTTTTCGACACAGGATTTCACTTTATCTTGTTCTACTTTGAATGAAAACAAATTATTCAGGAGCAACAATATTTCAATATTAGAAAATACCTACGTCCACCATTCAAAAAAAAAAAGTATCTCCTAGATTTTCATGCAAAATGCATAGAGAAAAATGGCCAAGTCCTGCTTTCTGAAAAAAAAAAAAAAATATTGCCACCAACCTCTCTTTCTTCCACTTAAAAAAAAAAAAAAAAACCTTTAAATGACAAGGTAATCTCAAATTTTAAGGGACACCTGAGTGACTCGTCAGGCTAAAGTGGCATATTAACTACACTCATTGTGGTACCATTGGAGCCTCAGTTTTTATCATTTTGATATCCCCTCCAGGGTTTCAATCTTCTCTCTTGGAGCTCAATCATGCTCTGTTCGTACATGAGGATGCAAGAGAATTTCTATTTAAAAATACGTTGGGGAGGGGGGTGTCAGGCACTACTGATTGAGAAGGCATTCCATGATGATCCCTATTTTCAGTTAAAACGCGCACTTACAGTTTTGGATTTAACACCCCTGCCTTCGCAGTCAGACAGTCATTTAGCTGGAGTCAATCAAGCGTGTGATTAGAAATAATAACTCACAAGCAATGAATTCAAAAAGATTAGATCTTTGCCGAAATGCACAAGTACAGCATCCCATTATGCATCCTTTCCTCTCTGGTTTCTAGAGAGCAGACCAAAAAAAAAATTTTTTTTAGCACTCTAAAAGCTGGCTTCTCTTAAAATCTGACTAATAAGTTTTCTATTCCATGATCAGAAACCTCAACCACTTGGAGATATAACCAGCACAGGTCAAGGTATCTCTTCCATCTTTTCTTTTCCCCAGTTATGCCAAGAGCCATAGACTGAATGGGTCAGAAATTAGACACACTTGTATCTTATTTATGTAGAATAAGAGAGCGAGCATGGCAAAAACCCAAGGACGGTTAACTTCCAAAACAAAAGAAAATCACTTTTAAAATTAGTCTTCAAATTACATATCACTTCCAAATCTAATACTTTATTTAACTAAGGGGTTAAAGAAGTAATCAGAGAAACTGTGTTTAGATTTAATAAGCATGATATTGAAACCAATAACCCAAGTTCAATCAAATCTTCCCATGTCAAACCTTTGATCAAGTCAAAAGGATTTAATCTCACTGAGAAAGTTTGGAGAATTAAAGTGAATTATAAGATTTTATACTATGTGGTGCTTTGTCTTTAATCAGAGCGCATATAACTCATAGTCAACAACTTTAATAGTGGGGATAATGATTTCAAACGGCAAGAGATTGACAAAAATGATGAATATTTTGCTTAGAATATAATACAGAGTGGATGGGTTGATGTGCCTCCCCAGCTACGCTTGGAGTAGGCTGTTCCACCGCAGCACACACTCATGACACTAACATAATTCATACAAATGAGGAGAGCAGAGAGCAGCCTGGGATTTGACAAATTTCTGCAGATAATTCCCATGGCTGAATCAACCACATGTGGGTAACTGAGAGCTAAGGCAGTGTGGGGATATATATGTCCACAAGCACGCTCTTAAAAAAATTAAAAAGTCAAAAAGCTCCTCTGTTTCTATAAGTTAAAATTAAAAAAAAAAAAAGGAAGAACAAGCCTTGTTTCAGTTGCTAATAGAAAGCATTGCACCAGTGAAGAAACACCTTAACATGTGGAGGGGTTATTTGCACCAGTGCAAGCTCCTTCCATCGAGATCCACTATACTCATTTCAAGTCACAGTCTTTACAAAGTGCCACTGAGAAACGTAAAGGAGCCAATGCTTTTTATTCAACAAGCACACTTTAGATTTTTTTTTAATCCAATTATTCATTTGGATGACTTTGGGTACTTCTGACTACATGTGAGAATAGCCAGATGTAACACTTCCATTCTCTTTCAGGAGGCAATTAGGCGATCAATTTCTACCCCTCCGCCTGTCTTCATGTCCAAGGGCAGTGGGCACATCAGTGGTCTTGTGTATGAAACTCCGACCTACCATTACTGCACTTTCAGGAGCCAAATCGAAAGGCTTTTGCATCTCTCCAGCTTTAACCCAGGGAAAAGTAACCCTGACTCAGCTGATGTGGCCGCTTCCTACCCTACCTTACCATTACTTTTCAATCCATAAGAAAGTGACCATCTCTCTCTCACATTCACGTACCTACACACGATCTCCAAACAGAGAGAAAATGGAGCTGGAGCAGCTGAAGGTTCCATTCAAGACACATTCATCTACTACGAACCAGATATCAACCACTGCACCAGAAACTGGCTCAGAGGGTAAAACCACTAACACAGGTGTTTGCTCTTGGAAGCTTACCTCCTCACCTGAGAAACAGGCTGAGTCACCTCCAGCAACATCACTGCCACACGATACTCACAACCTCCCAGCTACTGTCCGCAACTTCAGCTCTTACAGGGCTGCCTCGGTGGCTCAGCTGGTAAAGAACCTGCCTGTGATATAGGAGACCCCGGTTCAGTTCCTGGGTTGGGAAGATCTGCTGGAGAAGGGACAGGCTACCCACTCCAGTGTTCTTGGGCTTCCCTGGTGGCTCAGATGGTAAAGAATCCACCTGCAATGCGGGAAACCTGGGTTCCATCCCTGGGTTGGGAAGAAGGGACAGGCTACCTATTCCAGTATTCTGGCCTGGAGAATCCCATGGACCGTCCATGGGGTCGCAAAGAGTCAGACATGACTGAATGACTTTCACTTTCACTTTTAGATCTTACAGTAACCGTAGGCAAAAGAAATAAACAGGAAGAAACACAAAGTCTCATACTGAAAGGTTAAGTTTGTCCCAAAGAGTCTGTATTTGTTCATAAGTAAAGAAGAACTGAAAACCACTGGCAGCTCGGTCAGTAAAGACTCTGCCTGCAATGCAGGAGAGAGATGCACCTTTGATCCCTGGGTCAGGAAGGTCCCCTGGAGGAGGAAACAGCAACCCACTCCAGTATTCTTGCCTGGGAAACCCCATGGACAGAGGAGCCTGGCGGGCTACAGTCCATGGGGTCACTGAAAGTTGGACACGATGGAGCAACTAAACCACCAGCAACATCGTTAAAATAAGTACCATTCTTCTTTCCTACCTTCTACAGTAGAACAGTAAGATTTTAAGGCAGGAATGAGCACTGCAGAGAAATTCAAATAGAAGTGAAACAAGGCACAGCTTAATTTTTCTTTTCCAAAAAGAAATATACCCACTTAAAATAAGAGAATATGTTAAATATTTAAATTAAGACACATGCATTTCAGGACACAAAAAGTGTATCCCTAGCACACCATCCACAATCCTCCATTCACTCACCACATAGATTTACTAAGCTCTGGTCATTGCCAAGACCATTCTGGGCACAGTGTTCTTATGTGAATAATATATATACAATTCAAAGATTTCCTAAATTAGTCCTTCCAGCAATGCTCCTCTGCCTCTTTTGAACAGACAAGGCCACAGACGAAAAATGTGAAGCTTTCGGTGCTAATTCGTTGATAAAATCTTGATGCGTTTCAGTTACTCTCTGTTGGTACAGAAGTGTGTGAGCATGAAATTCATTTTCAACAAAATTCATTATATGAACTTGTGACATTCTCATGCAGTTTTTTCCCCCCTCTCCATTTCCAAACACTAATTGACAGCACTTGAGAACAGTGATTCAGCTTCCGCGTGTCACATGATTCCCAGGCACTGCAGCCATATTCCTCAGGCCAGCCAACTGACAAATCAAAAGATAAGAAGTACCTCTCAGCTAGAATCAACTGAAATGTGTCAGAAAATACATCTGGCATGATCTTCAGAAATGTCAGGTTTGGCGATGACAGGATAGTCAGAGTTTTCCTGACAGTTTCAGCACACCAAAGTTTCAGAGTCCACGTTAGAAGGAGGAAGGGAAAAAAACCACTTTGGTCTGCTATTTCGGAGAAAACGACTACAGAGAACAAGAGGAAATGCCTGACAGGCCTCTTCAGTCTCTGACAAAGATGTTATAAAATGCCTGACTGCCTAATTAATGAAACATACAACTTATGGCCACGAAGCTGAACGTGATTAAGGTACCTTTCAGCATTTCTGCTTATGAAAACCATCCTAGCCGGTCCTCAAGAGAAACGCCCAACCTCATTTCTCTTCATTGTCCCACCAAGTCTCGCACCAACTGGGTGCATGTATGAGTGTGTGTCAGATGAGTTAATGAGTCGATGGCATCAAGCAAAAATGTTGGGAAACCAAGATTTAGCTGAATATACTACATGACATGCCTCTGCTGGAACTTGCATATCATCCTACCTTGCCATGCCTTTGCCTTGGCAAATTAAAAAAAAAATTAACGGGCAAGTTGGCAAATTCTAATCTACATCCGGCTCCTTTCTGATTTCTCCATGAGCTGGAATTTCCTCTATTTTTCATCACCACCATCTACACCCCAGATGCACACACGCAATCATATTCTACAAAAAGAAGGAACAGCTTAATCAGTTCTCCAAAAGGCACTACCCAGAGCCAAGACCCATTTTTCTACCTCTGGCTACAGAATTCTGACTTCTCCAATTTCCCATTTGTAAATAGATCTCCAAAAGAAATCAGCCTGAGGGCACTAAATGGTGTAGATGTCTGCAGGAGTGCGGCACTCTGACAATCTCAAACCCCAGTGAGCATCTCGGATAGGAGGTGTGGGCTGCCGTATTTAGACACATTCCCTCCATGTAATCTAACAACTCCAGCGCTGTCAACCTCCATCTGATTTTCATTTATAAATGAAGTTGCACAAATCTGCAACAATAAAGAATACTGACACAATCTTTGTTAACACTTGGCATCTCTCATTTTCTAAAAAACAAAAACAAGATCCCCATATTTGGGCAACTTCTAAACGTGCTGGCCACGTTTCATTTACTCTCACCACCAATTCAGCAACAATCTGTCAATATTTGTACCATAAATTACCAAACACTCTGAGTTACTTACTTTAAACTGATTTATATGTGAAATGCATGAATGTTAAAAGTTAAAAATCATTGCTTTATTGCCTAAATCTATATATACTGTCTCCCAAATTAGATGGATTAGTCAATTAAAGGAAATACTTAAAAAATACATAGTCTGACTTAATATGGGTCCTGTATTTTCAGCATGGCTTTGTGATATTTTTCCTTTGCTAAGGAGCATAGTCAAATGTATTTTTTTCACTATATTGGGAAAATGTAACATACTGTACTTTAAGATACTGCCACAAAAGGCTTTTATTTCATCATATTCCGAGAATTAGTCATTTTAGGATATGTATTCTTCAGTAAATATGTATGAAGCATGAACTATGTGCCCACTACCATACTTAATGGAAGGAAACAGAGCTCAGGAGGAAAATTCCCACTATTAACATACACAAGCCAAAAAAAAGAAAAAAAAAAGCGAAGAAGGGCGGGAAGAAGGAAAGAGAACGGCAAATAATTATAATGTAAAATAATTAGTACCCTAATAGTTTTGTGTGCAAAACTCTGGGTACACAGAAGCAAGAATAATTAATTTGGCCTGAGATTACTTTGCCAACAAAGGTCCGTCTAGTCAAGGCTATGGTTTTTCCTGTGGTCATGTATGGATGTGAGAGCTGGACTGTGAAGAAAGCTGACCACCGAAGAATTGATGCTTTTGAACTGTGGTGTTGGAGAAGACTCTTGAGAGTCCCTTGGACTGCAAGGAGATCCAACCAGTCCATTCTGAAGGAGATCAGTCCTGGGTGTTCATTGGAAGAAATGATGCTAAAACTGAAACTCCAATACTTTGGCCACTTCATGTAAAGAGTTGACTCATTGGAAAAAACCCTGATGCTGGGAGGGATTGGGGGCAGAAGGAGAAGGGGACGACAGAGGATGAGATGGCTGGGTAGCATCACCAACTCAATGGATGTGAGTCTGAGTGAACTCCGGGAATTGGTGATGGACAGGGAGGCCTGGCGTGCTGCGATTCACGGGGTCGCGAAGAATTGGACACGACTGAGAGACTGAACTGAACTGAACTGAACTGGAGAACTGAAGAGTGAAGATGAACAAGCGAGGCAGCAAAGAGAGGCAAGAACATCTCAGATTCGGATCACCAAATCTGTGCAAAGGAGCAAGAAAGCGAGGAGCTTGAGAGTGAAAGTCGCTCAGTCATGTCTGACTCTGTGACCCCATGGTCTATACAGTCCATGGAATTCTCCAGGCCAGAATACTAGAGTGGGGAGCCTTTCCCTTCTCCAGGGGATCTTCCCAACCCAGGGATCAAACACAGGTCTCCTGCATTGCAGGCAGATTCTTTACCAGCTGAGCCACAATGGAACTTGAAGGGAAGATAATCCGGTAGGACTAGAAAACAGTGCATGATGGGAGGGCGGTGGTAAAGATTAATATGAGAAAGTGGGCAGCGATAAAGAGCCATCCTCTGGAAATGTGGACCAATCTAAGGTTTTTAAGCAAAAGACAGGTGTGGTCCTCCATGCTCACAGCAGCAGTATTAACAGCAGCCAAGATAAGGAAACTGTCTATGTGTCTATCTATGCAGGAATGAAAAAGGAAAATGTGAAATGGTTATGTACACATGTTTATCTACTTGTCTATGTATCTCTCTACAATGGGATATTATTCAGTCATTAAAAAGAAGGAATTCCTGCCATTTGCAACAACATGGATGGACCTTTCAGGCATTAGGCTAAGTGAGATAAATCAGACAGAGGGAGACAAGTACCATGTAACCTCACTTATACATGGGATCAAGAGAGGAAAAGAAAATGAGCTCAGGAGACTCAGTGCTTGCCAGAGGCAAAAGGTAAGTGGTAAGCAAAATGGGTGACGGTAATCAAAAGGAATAGGCTTCCACTAACAAAATACCAAAGTCCGGGGGTGTGGCGTACAGCACAGCGACTGCAGTCAGCAGTGCCCTACTGTATACTTGAAAGTTGCTACAAAAGGAATAGGCTTCCACTAACAAAATACCAAAGTCCGGGGGTGTGGCGTACAGCACAGCGACTGCAGTCAGCAGTACCCTACTGTATACTTGAAAGTTGCTACCAGAGTAACTTTTAAAAGTTCTTATTACAAGGAAAAAAATTTGTAATTATGTATGGTGACAAATTTTAACTAGACTTACTTCAGGGATCATTTTGCAATATATATAAAATCAAATCATTATGTTGTACACCTGAAACTGATATGTTTTATGCCAATGATATCTCAGTAAGACACACAGGAAAAACAATAACAAAGAAGAAACCCCAAACAGAAACAAAAAGATATGATCACATTTGTGGTTTTGCAATGTAACCAGACAAGTTAGCCAGATAGGCCTGGCAGAAGATACCTTTAGCAGAAAACTCTTAGCAGAAAATGGATTGGGGGCAGAGTAAGGACAGAGAGACATCAAGAAGCTACCAAGAGGGTCCCAGGTCGGGAGACGAGGTTCAGTGCTTCTGCTTCCAGCCTCTGGGCCCCTGACCAAGGTCCGTGTCCCCGGAAGCAGGGTTGGCCACTCGTTATCAGGAGGAGACCACTCATCAGCTGAGGGATGGGTACCATGTTCAAGATCAAGAGAAACATCAGTGCCAAGACTTCCTGTTTTAATCTTCTCAACCAAAAGAATCCAACTACATGTGGCCTGTTTAGGTCAGGTCAACAGAATTGGATAACGAATTATATGCTTGAAGCCAAAGAGCACGAAGGTCTAGGCCAGTGTTTTGGAGCTGGCAGGACCAGACGCCTCCCGGATGCATGTCTCTGAGCTGCCTGGCAGGGAGGGACTCGCTTTTTCCTCTGTTTCCTCATCTGTCAAACTGGAGTAATACCTAGTTCATTGGTTTGTTACGAGAATTAAATGAGGACTAAGGTAAAAATTCATATTGAAAAGCAGAGACATTACTTTGCCAACAAAGGTCCATCTAGTCAAGGCTATGGTTTTTCCAGTGCTCATGTACGGATGTGAGAGCTGGACTGGGAAGAAAGCTGACCACCGAAGAATTGATGCTTTTGAACTGTGGTGTTGGAGAAGACTCTTGAGAGTCCCTTGGACTGCAAGGAGATCCAACCGGTCCATTCTAAAGGAGATCAGTCCTGGGTGTTCTTTGGAAGGAATGATGCTAAAACTGAAACTCCAGTACTTTGGCCACCTCATGCGAAGAGTTGACTCATTGGAAAAGACTCTGATGCTGGGAGGGATTGGGGGCAGGAGGAGATGGCTGGATGGCATCACCAACTCAATGGACGTGAGTCTGAGTGAACTCCAGGAGTTGGTGATGGACAGGGAGGCCTGGCATGCTGCGATTCATGGGGTCGCAAAGAGTCAGACATGACTGAGTGACTGGACTGAACTGAACTGAAGCTAAACATTATCATCATCATTACTAAATGAGGAAGAATAAAGAAGAGGCAGTCATAGATGCAATTCTGGTAGATTTGGGTTGATATTAATAGAGAAGGAAGAACAAGTTCATGTGAATTTGGTTTGAGATGAGATGTTTTTAGATTGAAGCAAGTTTGGTGCCAGAGATAAGAGGTATTTAGATAGGAGATAATACCCTCCTCCTATACTTGATATCCTTTGATTTGAGACTCAGTTTCCAAAACTTCTCATCAATCCCTGTATCTCTCAATTTTTAACTGAATGCATGACTTTCTGGAAAAAGAAGAAAAAAAGAAGATACTTCTTTTATAGGCCCCTTGCTAGGTAATTAAGTGATGACAATTGTGACCCAGCAGAAGTGTACATACAGGACTTCTTAGAGGAGGGTAACATGCTCTCCTCATTCTTTTTTGGCCTGGTGCCTAGGAAGTAAATCTGATGACTGGAGCTGCAGCAACCACTGTGAACCCTGAGGACACAGGCCACATCCTAAGCAACGGCCAGGGTTCTTAACAACTGGCTGCACCCCTTGGCTGCACAGAATCACTTCAGAAGTTTTGTGGGGTTTTGTTTTGTTTTTCTTTCTTTCTTTCTCTTTTAAATATCCATGCCTTGCCCTCAAATTTCTTGATTTTAATTAACTGAGTTGAGACCAACACATGGTATTTGGGTAGGGGTATTAAAAGCTCCCCAGATGATTAAGCATGTGAAGCAAGAGTTAAAAAACCAGTGATTTAACCACACTGTCTCATTACATTATGCAGTATCATAGTCCATCAAGACTTCTGTGAAAATGGTGTAAGTAGATTAAGAATACAAACTACTATGTCTAAAATAACTCAGCTACAAGGACATATTACACAGCGCAGGGAAACACAGTCGTTATTTTATTACGACTTTAAACAGAGTATAATCTATAAAAATATTAAACCACTATGCTATACACCTGAAACTAATATCATAAATCAACTATACACATTTTTTTTTAAATAGCATAACTAAAAACAGTAACAGCAGCTACTACTTTTTGAGTATTCCATTACATCATCATGGAGTTTCCTTGGAGATCACTTCATATGCATTTTATAACTTAATCCCCATAACAACATTCTGAGGTAAGTATCATTTCATGTTTATTTCCTGGAAACTGAGGCATATAGAGTTTGAGTAACTGACATAAGAGTCCCATAGGTTAGTATACGAGCCCAGAACTGACTAAGTCCAGGGCCATTCTCCTAATCACCACAAGGTACTGCCTCTTTCCAGATGAGTTTTACTAGCTCCCACGTCTTCTAGGGGTGCCAGTGAGTTTTACTAGCTTCCACGTCTTCTAGGGGTGCCAGTGAAGGTGGTCATGAGCACTGAGATGATGGCCAGGAAGGAGGAAGAACAGGATGGTGGTGATACTCGGAATCCATCACCTCTGAATAACCAGGACTTAACCTAACTTCTCCAGCCCTATGATGTGTCCAACAATGGACCTAATGGGAAGCCACTTGCCTTTAACCACCATGTAGATGTAGTCAACAAAGGTTTTCATTTGCTTCCAGGTAAACGTCTCTCTGATCTAGACCCAGAAATGTACCAAGTTCTGATTAAATCCCAAAACATAAACAGAAGCACCAAATCCTCACCTTTTTTCAGCTTCCTGGTTTAGAAGTTTAAATAAATCGTGTGAAATGCATAGAAAAACCCTTCCCTTTCTCTCCTAATGTTTAATGATAATTTACAGCCAGAGAACATTTGTAAATTTAACAGCCCATCAAAGTGTCTCAGACCACACCAGTTCAGAGGACTCATTACATGACATTAAACATAGCTTTCCACAAGGACTGTACAGCCTGAATGGGTGGGCAGGCTGGTGAACAGCCACCACTACAGTAATTTACTGTTTGTAATTCTGCCTTATTACTTGCAAAAATATTTGTTAAAGGGAGGGGGTGACAGTCACTTACACAAAAAAGTACTTCACTACTTTGCCAATGCCATAAATTTCAAAGGCAGAGAAATCCTTTACGATCCTAAGGATGTGCTAATTCTTTTTCCAGCCACCCCAAAGTGACAAGGAAGAAGTTTTTGGTAAAGTTTCAGGATATTAAAAATTCACTTCTTTGAACAGGGTGGTATTGTTTCCAACTTACCTCCTTCCCAAATTCCAAAGAACATCAGTAAAAGGAAAATAAAAAAAGGTAGTTTTTTTTTCCAACATGCAAGTGAGAGAGGCCTCTACTTTATCCAAATCATGCCTTTAAAATGTTTTCTTTTGTTCCAGAAATATCTGAGGAAAAGGGTCTGAAATAGGCCTTTATCCTGTGTAACTGGATTTTACATTACCACAAACAGCTATCTTAATTTTAATTTTGTCAGGGCCTTATCCTAAATAGGAAAAATCAGGACAACAATCATTACTATCACACAAGGGGATTTTAACTTGACAGTGACCACAGACCAAATTATAACCCAAGCCACGGTCAAAGGTTAGCATTCCCACCTGCATAAGAAACACCCTTCACATACTTTCCTTAAGACAACCCTCCCAGAGCCATCAGGCCACATTCACTGTGGCCTCCCTTCAGCACATACAGTGACTGCAGAGCTGATAAAAGTCCAAAGCTTGAACTACCAGTGCAGTGACTGTAACATAACACTTTTGCTGATAGCATAATTTTTACCACTCAAAGTAGGTCACTTATTTAGTTTAAGTTTAGTTTAAAAGACTGCTTTCTTCTCCTCCTTCTAGACCTGTGGTCCCAAAGTCCCAGCACAAATATCTTTATTTCTTTGCCAAATTCCACATATCACTTCTGCTAACTTTGTTGACTGAAAATACCCTCTCCATAAACGTATCAACTTGATGGTGGTGAATTTCTGCAGCAGAAATAGTTTTCCCATATGAAAATAAGGGCATGGGATTCACTTTACCCCGCAAGAGTAGGCATTTTGAAAATGACCCCACCAAAGTCACAAGTAACCTTAGCTAGCTCACTTTATTCTCATGCATACAGAACAACGTTTATGATAGTCTCAGCAAAATCAGTGAGGGATCTGCTGCCTACCTTTTAAACTTCCTCTCAGGAGCAACATTATTTTAGGGGAAAAAAAAAATACAGTTTTCATGGAGATTATATTTTAACATAAACATTCGTTTGCTAACGACTTAATACAGTCCAGACAAACAGCTCAAAAGTAATTTCGTTGATTTTTATCAGATTAATTTTAATGTTTCCATAAACTTTCTGTCCTTCTATCTAAATGCACAAGACTGACCCAAATGCAAACCTCTAAATACGGCTGAGAGATTTATCAATTGAGAGAAAAAAAAACTCTCACCAAAACGACTTCTAAACTTAGGCTGCAGCAATTAATTTTTAAAATTCTAGTCAGAGCTAAAAATGAGTGAGGACGGTCTCCCTCCCCACACCCCCGAATAATCAATTGTTTGACCCAATCTAGTGAATTCAGTTGGCTGTTTTGACTTTAGGCGGCTTGGATGGCATATGTTCTAATATGACAGCTGAAGTGTTCTGAAACTCACTTATGTATATTTCTGTATTTAGCAACGACCAATAAGTCAGCACGATTATTAAATCCACAATTAGCCAGTGTCTTACAACATACAGGTAAGAAGCAGAACCAAGACCAGTGAAAAATTACCATCAGGCCCGCGTCTTGGTTCTCTTCCTGTCACTAAAGCCAATTCACATAAACTACCTAACACGCAATAATGTGAACTGCTGTGTTCACATCCACAGTTATAATTCTAGTTCATTATTAATTGGTGTTAAGTGAGAGTTACCAGATTATTCCAAAGCTAATATTCCATAATAGCAAGCAGACCCAGGTTGAGCAGTCATCCAAAATTAGCTTATTCACTGTAAAATAAAGACTGAATGTTAAGGTATAAAATTATTCTAAATCCCCAAACACACCAGAACCAATTGTGAAATTAAATGTGACACTTTCCATAATTCAGACTACAGGACTTGCTTTCTGTCTTTCTCCTCAGCTACCCCTAAATTAAATTAGCCTTATTGATTATAACTCAGAAATCCCTGTCTTGTTACCATGATTTTCAAATTTTACTGAAACGTACAATTCGGTTGTACACAGTTAAGTTGGCTTTCTGAAATTACAGTATAGAGATGGAGTAAAGGCTCAGTGAATATCTCAATACTATAGTTTACAGACATAGTGAAAGCCAATTTCTTTGCTGGCTTAAAACCACCGGTAAATTCAAGCATCACAAACCTGTTTTCAGTCTACCGTGATGGATGATCACTCATTACTGAAGTAAGATCTTATGAATTGATTAGCAATGTTATTTAACTAATAGGCACTGGCTGTACACAGGTCCTGGAATGAAAGAGAAGCCCTAGTCCAATTAGAATGTGTTACTGTGTATAAATGGTGGTTAATAGCTTTTGTAAAAGCAGAACCACTACACTGAAATTCACAAGTCATTATTCGAGAAAACAGAAGAGTACACAGTGTATTTGCTATAAATTTGCTAATGAGACATCTATGGATAACTGGACCACAGGCCCCCATTACGTGCTTAGCCCTGAAAAACGTCGTTCTGGTGTTGCAAACATTATAAACAGCCTCAAAGAACACATTTGTGACCTTCAGACTGTTTTAGCATTACTTTCAGTGTCCTGGGATTTGGATTTGGTTTTGATTTTTTTAACTTAAGAGAAAAATACTTCTTAACAACATTTCCTTGATGATCCCAGAGCCCTGAGCCCTGTTCTTTATTAAGGACAGAAGGATTTGTAACCCCCAGCCTCATCTCCAGACCATTTCCCCAGCAGCCCCAGCCCAAAGCTGCCTTATTTGTAAACAGTGATGAGACGCCTTTCTTCATAGCTAATATTAGATTTTACACAGCATCATCAAATCTGCTATGATGATTCCTGTTACTTCATTAACCGTTACTTTTCTCTAGTGAAGAAATGATAGGTATCCCCTCTCCCTTTTCAGTCTTAATAACACTTAAGTGATTTATTTCCATTTATTTCTGTTTGTTAACTTTGCTAAAATCAACATAAAAATATTACTGGAGAGGGATATTACAGTCCCTGGATGAACTGATTTGAGCTCTCATCTCACTTTCTCTCAACAAATGGCGATGAAACATTCATTTTCTCCACACAGATATAATAATAAACGTTATTAGCCATTTTACCACCTGAGGAATTGCCACCAAAGGAGTGTTTAGCATGCAAATGCCTGTACCACAGCTACCTTCCTCCTCACAAGAATGCAAGCCAAGGCTTTATTAAATAGTTCCTGCTCTTACAACACACCAAAAATAACCAAGCATGCTACTTAAGATAAGAATGTATTAGCATTAAGAGCGTTAAGCCATTGTTTCTGTGTCATAAGGCAGTAATTCTCAACTGTAAATAAATTTATATATACTTAGGTATAATGTTTCATTTATTGAATCATGTATTTTATATTATGATGAATTTCAATTCCAATTACCAAAATGATGTTTACACAAGCTGCAAACATTTATTTTTTTTTACTAGAGAAGAATAAGTCCTATTCATTAGCACTGCTCGCTGTCAATTATAAAATTCATTTATTTTCACCATCAGAGCTATACAATATTTAATTTCAAAATATATATCATCACTCAATGAGAATAAATTAGAGCATCAAGATTAACTAGGCTAGATCCACAGTAATCTATCACTCAAATAATAAAAGCTAATGCTTATTAATTTCTTATGATGTGCCATACATGGAACCAAGCACTTGATGTGTATTAACTCAATGTCATCCATAAAATTACACTGTGAGGTAGGTACTGTTATCATCCCTACTTTACAAACAGGAAACAATGATGAACCAAGAAGTTAGAGAATCTGCCTAGGACTATATAGCCACTAAGTGGCAGATAATTAGTTACAGAGGTTCTGCTCTAAAATCCAAAAGAAGTCAGTATGTTACGATGCCTCTTAAGTCTTATATGTATCAAATGCTGTTTACTATCAGCACCAAGAGGACTTTGATTTTTAAAATAAAGTAACAGAAAAAAATAAATAAATAAAATAAAATAAAATAAAGTAACAGGTTTATTAAGTTATTCACACTGTAGCACTTGAAAAAGTTCATGTTAGACAGTCTCAAAAATGTACATAAAATGAAACTCAAAGCACAAAGTAACCAGAATAAATACTTTGTATAAATCGAATATGGCCACCTCCTCCTCCACTTTTCCAAAATCACTCATTATGAAAATCTGTTACTAGGTATATAGAATATTGAAAGTGTTTCTTTTTGTCTCCTACTTAGACTACAAGCTATTCATGTCTTGGAAAAGCAGCTAATCTATACGTTATTGAAAATGCCACACCATACTGTACCCAGAGAACCCTTGATAAATACTAAACATTACATTGACAATGAGTAATGGCAACTGAAAACGAAATTACAGTGTAACTCAAGGATGAAATATGAAGCTGAAATAAAATGGATGTGAGTCCTATTCAATCTGTCCCTTAGTCTTTTGAGGTCTTTGAAAAGAGAAGTCCTTATTTAGGACAAAGGAAGGTAGTGTTTTTGAGGTCTGGGGAAGATAATGACATCAGTGCTGATTAATATTGCAATGCTAAAAATGAACTGTGTAAGAAAGTCATGAGAGAAAGGATGCACAAGTCATCTACACACAGTTTCTTTATTTTCTGCATATACAGAAAATAAATATAAAACCACGAGCATATCATCTCAAATGTGGTGTTCAGGTATCATAAATTATTTTCTTAAAGTCTCACATACTTGCCTCTAGTGAAAAGGAAAAAGCGAGGAAAGGAGGAGACGTCTTCCTTCTGTACTTCTGAACTGCTTTTGTACTGTTTGAAAATTACTGTGTGCATGAATAACTAATATTTTAATAAAAATAAAATCTTAAGTGTCAGTCTACACTCAATCAAAAATAGCAATATTGAACAAATTCAACTCAGTTATTTTAAACAATTAATAAATGATTAGTAAATAATTCTGAAGAACTGACACCTAAAACAATCAGCCAGGGAGAAAAGTATAAGCCTATATTTAAATATAGAAGCTCTATACTTACATATACAGTATATCTACAGACATACATACAGGTGTGTGTATATATACACACATACATATACGGCCATGGTAAAACTAAAAGAGTATAATTGTAAACATTCACGGAGCAAACACAGCTTTCCTGGACACCAAAAAAATTACTAGTTTATGTGGAAACACAAGAACTGTTCTTCCTATGGAACACTGATGGATGTAAAATAATTGCTATCCCATGTTTACCTGATACCTACTTTTTAATGCAAATGAAGTATAATTTGGAGACTCAGGGATGTATATTTTCCTAATGGGAGAGAAAATTTTATTTACATTCTCTTAAATTGTCTCTAATGTATCAGAGATATTTTAACCATCACACGAAATATTTCACCCATCATCAATGTAAAAAGATTTAACACACAGCATTAATCTTCCCCTAGGGAAAAATAAAAAAGGAAAACCTAAAGCTGTCAGAAAAGCTTGGAGTTCTGGGGTCAAATTTCCCCAAGTAACACACAGAGTGTGGAGGTTTGGCATCTGTTCAAACTTTCTTAGGTGCCACTCCGCTACGATTTCCTTCCCCAGCACGGGATGGTGCCAGCAGCCGCTTGCAGGGAAGGCCCCGCGCCGGGCCCTCCGGGAGCGGGTGGAGGGGGGCTGGCCACCGCCCCCAGGACCTGGCGGACCCGAGGGAGAGCAGGCGGGGTGAGGCAGGCGCGGGCCGCTCGCCAGTCCATCCTCCTCCGCCGATCCTCTCTCCTTACTTCTCTTCTCTCTCCGTTCTCTTCTCCTCTCTCCGTTCCTTTCTCTCTTCCCAAGCATGTGTTCTCGCGCTCACCCTTCTCGCCGGACTCCCGTCTTCTCTCCTTGTCTTTCCGCCTCTCCACTCCTCTCATCCCCCAGGTCCCTTTCTTTTCTCTCTCCTCTAACCTAGATCGGGCAGTGGTGGGCTGTGCACCAGAAGTCCTGGTGCCTTCCCAGACTACCCCAAAGCTCAGCAATGGGGGAACACGCCAGCGGGGAGGAGCAAAGACCCAGCAGGGAAGGCGGCCAGCAGGCACTGGTCCTTCCCGCTCTCTTCTCTGCACCTGCAGTGCCCCATCCTGTCAGCTGTCCACTTTTCCCCTGTCTGAGCACACTGTCCTCTGCCTTCCTATTCACCCTTTTCTCCTGCATCCTCCCCCGCCTCCTTGGCTCGTCTTTATATCTTTATAACCCTGGTCGGGTTGGATGAGTTACACTCTCAGAATGAACCAAGATGTATGAGTTACGCAGTTACAATGAACCAGATGCTCCACAACCTTCGTCTTCAAATACACATAAAATCTCACCAAATGTTATTCGGAGACCATTGCTTTCTCCCATCCTTCCCCCTCTGGTCTGCAAGGCTAAAGCAGAAAGCTGGGAGGATGTCTCTCAAACACTCTCCTTGGGTGAAAATAATACTGCATCTATTCAACTTTTTGATCTGCCATAAGAGAGCTCCAACATGGCTGTTAACGATATTCTTTGAAAATATCTTCCTAATCTATTCACAGGCCTCAAAACCTTTATAAGTTTAAACATTGCCCTTTCAAAATAATTTGGCCAAGATTACATTCTAGAATTCACCTCGAAGTTCAGCATCTTATGTGGCCTTCATAGTCACTGAATCCGCGCTAAACTCATTATCCTTACAAGCGCACTTTTCCTGCACAATGTGGAATTTTTTTTTTTTTTTTCCTTTTCTTACTTTCCAATAACTGCAGACAAAGGCATTAACAAGAAGGGGGAAATCCTTCAACAGTCTAAACTGAATTTATTTTTTCATGTTCAGTCTGCTTTTTAAAAATTTCTTCATACTTTCATTATCTGTGAGTAATTTGTTAAGATGAATCCCAATCAGGCCAAACTCAGAGTCCTTTTCTGCAGTGAATTCATTCTCGAAAAAAACTTGTTTTTCGGACGAATTACATGTAAACCAGCCAGCCAGCTCTACTCGAGGGCCAGTCTCAGCCGCGCTACCAGGCTGCAAAAATCTGATGCGCACTTTCCACCTCCCCTGTCCCTTTCCGCCTGGGAGAAAAGCAAGAAGGGACACATTTCCGGGGACCAGAGGCCACGGGAGCCCCAGAACTGGCCGGCCTCCCCGCGCTGCCGCGGCGCATTACTTCTGCTTTTCTAACCTTTCCACTGGTGAGCACCATCAATTATGCACTAGAATAACAGGGGCCTGGCGAGGCAGTGTAACAGAAAGGCCGATTATGACAATGAATAATTCAAACACCTACGCGCTGTGTTCCTTTTACCACTGATAGGAGGCCAGGGGACGGGGATCCACGTTGCAGACTGCGCCACAAGGACTGGTTCGGGGCAAACCCGCCGCACGCTGGCCAGGGAACCCGCCTGCTGGGAGCGAAGACCGGAAAGAAATGAACTGCTCGCAAAAGTAAAGCACGCTTGCAGAAACTGATTAAAGAATGGCAGAGGCTTACTGATGACCCTAGATACAGGCAAGGACGTGCAGGGAACAACATTTGAGAGGCCGTTAGCATCTTATACCTTCCAGAAAAAGGTCAATGACTACATATACAAAGGTCTTCAGAGAAGACACCCTGTTTCCAAGTAAAGTTGCTCAAACTTCACTGAAAAGAAATTCAACCTTGGAGCCTCTCTGAGGCTTATACCTTCGCTTGATGATAAAGTACAAACTGGGAATCAGCAGGGGAGCCACGAATGTACAGACTGCTGGTCTACCTCTCTTTTAAACTACCTCCTCTCTCAACTGAAATTCAAAAATTCCTTATTAGTATGCTATGTTTTAAA
The DNA here is from genome assembly GCF_029378745.1 of Bos indicus. NCBI lineage: Eukaryota > Metazoa > Chordata > Mammalia > Artiodactyla > Bovidae > Bos > Bos indicus. The sequence goes on from NC_091766.1 coordinate 106,524,462, forward strand.
ATGTGATTTGAAAATTCACAGTGGGAAGGAAATTTATGTCCAAATCCTGCAAGAAAAACCACAAGTACCCTCCTTCCAATGGGAAGTTCAAAACTCAGCCACACTGACAGAGTCTGAATGTCAAGAGGATACGACTCTTCACACACACAGGCAAACTAAATTTTAAACTGAGTCTTTAAAGGTGTAAAGCCAACCTAAAAAAGAAGATTTCCAACTGAAAAAGTTCCGATAACCGCCTCGAGCCTATTCATCTCCATCATGGAGATAACTCCTAAAATATAGTGCCACATTTCTAATGCTCAGAAGAGGAAAAATAATCCCAGAGTGCTACACCAGATTCAGAACAGGAAAGAACAAAGCTAGGTACCAGTAGGGGTGTTTATAAATCAAACGCTGACCTTAAAATATAGGAAATTCAGGAGAAAAGCAGTTAATTTTTGTCAAATGATACATGGCTTCATTTTTGGAATGAGGCTCCCATTATCTAGAACTATTCCAAAATTAATCCTTAGTCTACATGAGAGCTAATATTACATTTCTAAATGCAAATTGACGAAAACTCTTGGGGAAAAAACCATTTTGAACTGTGGTTTCCAGAAGGCTTCAGGTTTAGTCATGTCAAATTAAAGGGGGGAGCAGAGCTTCTTAAAATAACATTCTTCTTAAATCATATCCATATGATTTAGCAAATTGATATGGCCAAAGTCAATAAATCATGATGCCGAGTTTTTATTTTACTGTATGACTGCTTTTATTTTTTTGCTTTAAGCCAACTCCTTATCATTTTTAGCCCAAAGCTGGGTGGATGTTCTTGTCGAGGCAAAACAAGCTCTTTCTTATGTAATGGCTGTCAACCCACCACCAGGGAAAGAAATGTGCCCACGAGTTCTTCAGGGCACAGAGCTAGCCACCTCTGTGGCCGCACCAACAGGCATCCCAAGGACAGCCTTTCAGTCGGCAGTATTTGAATTTGCAGCTTTTTCACCACTTTTCAGCGTGTGAGTGCTTCTTTTTTTCTTAACCCCAGGGATTTCATTTTGTGCTGACCCAAACTCAAGAGGCAATCTCCACGGAGCTATCCTTTTAAGGCAAGCATTGTGTGCACTCCTTAATGATGGGTGTTTAAGAGAAATGGTAATTATGATAGATTTTGAGCCTTAGGTAACAGACAGCCTCACAGTGAGAGGGCTCACTACATTTAAGACCCAACTCCTCATTAAGAAATGAAGCTATATCCATTCAGATCCTTGCAGACACACCAACAGTGAAGTCCGGGTTAGTAAAAGAGCTCATCCTTATGATGGACGATTTCCTCAGAGAGCCAACATTCCACAAGGCTGGGCTAGCCTGCCTGGACTGTGAGCACACGGGACGTCTTGGGAACAATTAAACTAAGGGACCCTGGTTAAAAATACCAATAAAGGCATCAGGGCTTTAAACACCATTTCCTTCTTTCTCATTCTTATGACTTTAAAAACTTGTTTGTTTGTTTAAAAATGTCATTTAAGCTACCAGATTAGACACGCTGCATGCTGCAGCTCTGATTGTGAAATCATAGTTTCAGACAAAAGCAGTCTACGTGCTAGCAATGAAACATGAAAACATAGTGTATCTGCGTGTTTATGTGAGTATGTATGTTTTGTATATATATTTGTGACTCATATGCATCTCTCAAGACACAGTCCAGTCAAACGTTACTGTTAAATAAGAAAAAAGGAAGAAAAATCCTTGAACCAAAACACCATGACCTCAATGCTTTCCTCACCCATGTGTGTGCAAGTTTTCCTACCCAGCTTGCCTGAAAAGATGGCAAACACAATTTAATATTTCATGGAGCCGAAGCACAAAGCATGTTCAAATTCAATACAAGGAAATGCTTTATCTCAACTTCTATAGATTAACAACTCGAAAACTGAGAAACTTCAGGAAGCCACGACAGGTTCTAACCAAGCAACATGTAAGTTTCTTCAGGACACTCTCCAACTATGAATGAAGTGGAAAATATGAAATAAAGGGTTTATCAGTTTACTCTAAGATACTTATTCCAGAAGAGTTGCTATATCAAATCACGTGATTTGTTAGAGCTAAAATAATTTGGAATGTCATGTCCAACTTTTTCTCAAGAAGATAAGATTATGTTCTCAAATATGGGTGGCGTTCGCCATATATCTTGCATAGCAACACTTCTATTAGACAGTTTAAAAGCGAAACTCAATGAAGACTGTCTAAAAGGGAAAGAGTGAAACGTGGGCAAACACAGTCCCATAACAGCCAGCTGTGAAGGTTGCAAGGTTCTGACCGAGGAGTGGATGTGATGATACTGATGCGGCAATAATCTGCAAGCCATCAGAAACAAGCATGAAAAGTATTTAGCATTTTATAAATATTTGAGAACCAAGCAAGCATTTCTGGCTTAAATCAACCATATTTTAAACTTTCTGGTTTTATAAGAACATCCTACTATAAATCTTTCTAAAATTTGCCTGCTTTTTGTTTATTTTATTTTACTTAGGCCAGTAATGACCACTACAAATATCCAAATGCTGAACTAAGCAAAGATTCTATCTCTAAATTTTAATGTGAAAGGCTTAAATTTCTTCTACAAAGCCAACAAGAGTAAATAAGCTTAGCATTGGTCACTTTCTTTTTTTTAAACCATAACTGAAAAATAAAATCATCCCAGAATCTTAAGGGGAATCAACAGTCTGGAAAAAAACAAAGCTATTGCCATATCCTCTCCAGTTCTTAATTCACTGCCCCCAAAAGATTTTTGGTTAAAATAAGTCCTTTCAATCTATAATATTTAGAATGACAAGAGAAGTCCTGTGACTCCATCCTGCTTCCAGCATCTGTCAAGAAAATCACAAACCTAACTCTCAATTCATGGCAGAATGCTAACAGGAGATGAATAATGCTTCAGAGGGAGAAAGCGTATTATTAGAAAGGTTCAAGAGCAAATACTCACAGAGAGTTGCAAAGTCTCCCCATCACCATTTTTTGTTTTTTGCTTTCAAGTATGAGTTATTGAATTTAAAATACAAAGAACAAGTTATTTTTAACAAAAACCCTCAAAATAGGAGAAAAATGTAATTCTGTATGTGTGTATATATATACACAAAACAATGTAAAATCTTCTAAAAAGAAAAATAACTAAGCTAATGGCTTACTTTTTAAGGTAAATTTTGCCTTTCAATTACTTTTGCTTTTTAAATTTTATTTTCTATTGGAGTACAGTTGATTAACAATGTTGTGTTAATTCCCAGTGTACAGCAAAGCGATTCGTTTATACGTATATAGGTATCTATTCATTTTCAAATTCTTTTCTCATTTAGGTTATTGTAGAGTATTGAGCAGAGTACCCTGTGCTATATAGTAGGTACATGTTGGTTATCTATTTTAAATATATCAGTTATGCATTTTGTATCAGTTATACATTAAATATACTTAATTTTAAAAAATAGCCTTCACGGATGCCTACTGTCCAATCTATACAACACATGTTATCAAAGATACTCAAATAAGCTAAGTTGTAGACTTCTACAGAAACATACAGTCTGCATTGCAGGTAGCAAAACTTCAGCCCTCAGTTATGAAGGTATTTCTTTTAAAGCACTACATTATTTTGTATGTTTAACATTCTCTGACTTTTCTCCATCCTCTATCCTCACAGGCAGGAAAAACAACATGCATAAATTGAGATTTTAAAATATGAGATATAATTCACACTTTCTAGAATATCACTACTCTGAAAATGGCAGGGGACCCACAGGTTAGTGACACAGCTATATTCACTTGGTAAGCTTAAGACTACAACATGTCCTTTCATAATAATAGTGGTAACCGAGGTAGCACAGAGTTCAGAGCAGTGTCTGGAACCAAAGGCCTGGCTTTATAATCTTGCAACACTGTTAGTAACTGTAACTCACATCACTGTACTTAATTAATCTCTGTCTTAGTTTCCTCATCTGCAAGATGAAGATGGCAATAAACAGCTACATCATAGCATCATTATACCAATTATGTGGCTTAACATATACGCACTGCTTGAAAAGAAACGGGTGCACAGTAACAGGGGTGTGAGCATTTTCTTATATTAAAGCCCTGGGACAGACTATGAACTCAGCAAGCGCTCAGTGTACGCCCGATGCAGCACAGCGGCAGCCAGGAGGAGTATTTTTATTCTAAAGACACAGGTTAATAAGGGCAAGCTTTATCAATTATTAGTTCCTTTATAAACAGTGAACAAATAAACAAGCATCTCATCTCACTTATTATCAAAGAAATTAAAACAACAGCTTTTTCTTGGTAGTTAAATGAACTCCTTTAAAAAAAAAAAAGTACCCAGGTCTGGTAAAAGTGTAATAAAACTATAAAGCAATCTGACAGTATTACCAGCAATTAATACAATGTTAGGGTTCCCCAGGTGGTGCTAACAGTGAAGAACCCGCCTGCCAGTGCAGGAGACGTTAAGAGACGCAGGTTCGGTCCCTGGGTCAGGAAGATTCCCTGGAGGAGGGCATGGCACCCCTCTCCAGATTTCTTGCCTGGAGAATCTCATGGACAGAAGGGGTGTGGTGGACTACAGTTCACAGGGTCACATGGAGTCAGACATGACTGAAGTGACTCAGCATGCAGGATACAATGTTAATACCGTTTGACCCAATAATCCTACTATCTACCCTGGAGAAAACTCCAAATATAAGGAAAGCTTTAAGGAACAAAAAAAGTTACCTATGTGTCATTTGTATTATGGAAAACTATATTGTGAAACATTATATGTCTAACAATCAGATCAGTCGCTCAGTCGTGTCTGACTCTTTCCGACCCCGTGAATCGCAGCACGCCAGGCCTCCCTGTCCAACACCAATTCCCAGAGTTCACTGAGACTCATGTCCATTGAGTCAGTGATGCCATCCAGCCATCTCATCCTCTGTCGTCCCCTTCTCCTCTTGCCCCCAATCCCTCCCAGCATCAGCGTCTTTTCCAATGAGTCAACTCTTCACATGAGGTGGGCAAAGTATTGGAGTTTCAGCTTAGCATCATTCCTTCCAAAGAAATCCCAGGGCTGATCTCCATGTCTAACAATAAGGAATAATAATTTGGCATTTCTAAATAGCAAGTTTGGGATTCGTGCATACATGCTCCATGGTGGGCTTGGGCTCCACTGTGGCTTCTCAGAGATTATTTATGTGTCAAAGACACCAAAAGGCTCAGACGTAATGTCATTTCTTTAATCCAGCTTTTCCCAAACAGACTGGTAACAGAAACTCTGGGGGGAGAGGGTAGTTAATAAGGTGGAAAAGTATTGGCCAAGTAAGTAATGGCTAATCGTCGTGATGAAAATGTACACGGTCAATGACAAGGATAATTTTTTTGTATTACACCAGCTGCTTCCAGCAATATGAGAAAATATTTATTAGGTAATATTAAGAGGGAAAAGGGCTTGATGCAATCAGTTAATAAACAGCCAAGCATCTGAGAAAAGCTCAAATGGAAATACCCCACCGCGAGCTATAGAACTGTGGGTAGATGTTTCTCTACTGTTTCTGGACTTCTCTAACGAAAGCAAATCTGTGATAAGAAAACCAGTTTGAGTCGGTGGTATCGAGTCCCACCGTCCTCTTCCTGCCTTGGAAGTATAGTTTGTTTGTTTACCTGATTGTTACTTTAATAAGGCCTGAGGGGAGACGCCCGACTGAAAGTGACCTGTAACAAGAACGCAGAAAACAAACGGAGCGATCACTCGGGCTCCACCAGAGGAATATGGGGAAGCAGCCAGCCTGTCAACTGGAGAGAGGCTAATGAAACATTATCTGCAGGTGAGCGGACTGTCTCACAGCATTACAACTCTGAGCTACAAATGATTTCCTAACCACAGAGGTAACCACTCTACAGACACTTTGAAAGACAGATGAGGATGCTGGCACGTGCAAGGTCAATCGCAAGCCTCCCGGACAACCTTGGTGCTTCTGCTTCCCCAGGAGAGGCTGGTCTGGGGTGGGGGTGGGGGGGTGTCCTGCTGGGCACACTGAGGCCAGCCACACCGTCACTTCTCCTGCAGTTCTGAATTTGAATTTTAGCAGCCTGGTATACATTCCTATCCATGCCCAAATAAACAAAATGTATGTAGACATAAGCTAAAGCTCACACACATAATTTGAAAGCTATGATTTTCGTTATGTTGGAGAAAACGAATAAACATCGTCTTCCAATCCCAATAACTGTTAGGTTATGATTAGAATGGGTTCATGAAATTATTATAGAGGAGCACAGTAGACCATAAACTATGGGGGCGATCATTAATGGACAGTTCACTTTTATCTAAGAACTTTCTTAATAAATCAACTCCCCAGGCTTACTGGGACCACGGTTTTATTTGAGGCAGTACATTCTAATCAGGGATTTTTTTTTTTTAATTTTCCTTTTATGACCTAATGATGCATTTAATTTTTAATTAAATTTCATTTTAAAGTATAGAGTATGTATAAAAGCCAAAGCAAGTGTGCAGCATCTGTTCACTGCATCTGCACTCACTACCACAAAAATTAACCTTAATCTAAAGAGGCACAAATGGGTTTTTAAGCCATCAGGAGGCCCGAGTATTTAAAAATCAATGACTGTCCACCCAGGCAAAGAACAGCTGTTTCCTAATATTCCAGCTCCACACTGAGCCCAACCTCAACCCCCAAAGACGAGTGCCCACACACTCACTTCCCCAGTCGAAAGTGTCAGAGAAGGGCATATCTAATAGTCATGAAGTGGGTTAAGTGGACACAAGACGGAGCAGACCTGGCCCAAGCAGATGGCATGTTTGGAGCCAGTTTCTCTCCCTATCACTTAATGCTTTCGTGAAATCATCACCAACCTTACTTCCTGGGTCCAGAAATCGACCTAATGAAAAAGTCGACCACGGTGTTAAAAGGCCAGCGAATGCTCAGCGTGGACTGATTGCCAACACTCTAGAACAGGAAGCTCCCCTCCCTGGGGCTGGTAAAGAGCCTTCCATAGTTGGGCGGTGATAACATCACACATCCCTAACGCACGTGCTTTGCCTTCCTGAGCGCCGCGACGTCACGACCTCACGGAGAGAGAAAGCAGACGTGTGCAAAGCTACGGAGGAAACAGCGGGTACGGGGTTGGCTATGGTTTTCCTTGGCACACGGGGATCTTCCAGAAGTTCTTCTGGGGATCACTTTAAACACAGAATTGCACAGGAGAGGGCAAAGGGGCGAGAAATCTCAGAAATCACAGAGGAAAAGTCAGACCTGGCTCTGTGTGACATCTAGAATGTTCTCTTGCCTCCCAATTTTCCCACCTACAAAGACGAAATCAGACGTTACATGAACCCGAAGAACCCACAGGGCACCACCTCTATAAAGGTTGCCTGACTCACCTTAAGAACTAAATTTTAAAAGCCACGGATTGGGATAAATCACTAGGTGACATAAAAAAGCTTTTAGGTGAACTTGACAATCGAGTGGCCTCAAGACACGTCTGTCTCATCACTGAGGCACTCGGAACCTCCTGCCCTCCAGTAGGCTCAGCCTTTAAGTAACACCTCAGCAGATCTGCCGAATGAGGCCAGCATCTTGCCCCAGGGTCCCCACTACTGGGGGGGGTGTCTCCCCATGGGGACCGATAAGCCTGGGACCACAGGACTTGAGTGGTGGCAGCTCTGGCTGGTCAGAGAGTTAAATCCAACAATTTAAGGGAGCGTGTAGTCAGGCAGGTTGAGAAAGCGTGGGACGCAGCCCCTCGTGACTGCAGAGACCCATCCCTCTCCTGACTGCTTCCGAGTCTGCCCTTCCAGGGGACTCCCTGCTACTGGGACCTGCTGGGCCCCGTGGACCCCAGGGTCCCACCTGGATCCAGCCATCTGGGCCCTGAAAGGTTCCACGGTCCCCAGCCTGAATGGCGATTGTCTCCAGAAGCGTCTTGACTGTGTTTGAAGCATCAGGGCTTATTAAAACCCCGAAGGGAAGTAATCCCTGAATGCCACTAAAAGGTCTCCAGCTGCTACCGTTTATGAAGGAGGCTTGACAAGATGTGGCGGGAAAGAAAGGGGAAGGGGTGAGCAGGAAGGACGGGGAGAGAGAAGAATTTAGACAAGGCAAAGTTATCCAAACAGAGCCCCCATCAAAAAAGAGTCGTGTTTTATCAGCTTAAGCTTTCCTGCCTCCCTTCCCAAAGGTATTTCCCCCCCTCAACTCTCATTAACTCTTCTTTAGAGCTGTCTACTTTCTTTAAAAAACAATAATAAAGGCAGCACACGGCTAGAGAAAGTCCCTAAATGTGTGAAAATTAGAAAGAAGAGCCAGATGAATTACCTGGAAACAGGGCTGAATATGCCGTCCCTAAAAAGTCTGGAAGGAAAATGGTTTTTTCATGGAAAAGAATTAGAGTGGTTCTCAGTATCTGTCTCTGCCTTCTTCATTCTTTTGAAAAGGTCTTTTCATCTCATTAAGTTAAGCTGATTAATAAAAATTCAGCAGTTTGCCCATGGATCCTTTAGAAGTGGTGATACAAGCTGAAAGATGCAGGCGGAAGGTTTTTGTACCGGAGACAATAAGGGGATGACTTCTTAAATCCGTCGTTGTCATCCTCCATTAGAGAGAAATAGTCACCTTGGCTCAGATTCATCAAACATTATATTGCTACTTGTTAGCTCCTAGTAACCTTCCCCAAAAGGTTAGTGCTTACTTATAAATAAAAGGAGACAAAAAGAAACATTTAGAAAGAAAGTATGAGAACATTTTGCTTCATTTCAAAAATTATTAATACAAATTAATGAAGAAAACATGGCCTCTAGAGGAAGGTTCATTAAAGGGAAAAAGCAATGTTCTCTAAACAAATTTCTTATGTAAGCACAAGCTTGTACTTTTTGCTATAAAACACAATAAGCGGATAAGTTCAGTTATTTATTCATGAGTAACTGCTAACTTTGTTATCCAAGAATACCTTAATTACCTAGACAGTACCTAACACACAGTAGATGCTCAGAAGTTAAAAATGAATTTCCTCAACAATTTTTTTTTAAACTGTGATTTACTTTTAAAGATAGAAAAAAAGTCAGATTATATAACATCATGACTTGCAAATGTTTTCAACTGTTCCGGTGTGAGTTAAATTCATCCAGAAAAAAAAAAAAAAAAAAACTATAAAATTCTACTAAGTGACAAGCTTCAAACAAGGGAACAGAAAAATAAGTAAATCTTGCTTTATAGAAGTTGAAGCATTTTCTCAGCCACTTTTAATTTACATAAACATCAAATTGTTCACCTGTACTTTATCCAGAGATGACTAAATTAAATTTATACTACCATTCATGATATTTTAGTCCCCCTACAAGGAACACACTATTCATATGTTAAACATCATTACCAAATTTATTTCTATCAAATCTCTGTGTGTATATCACCCTGTTTTTGGTGCCATCTTAAACAATCTGCCCACAATATACTGGATCAAGTTTTACAGTTAGTCTAGTTCTGTCATTAAATTTATCCTAAAATACCAGAGCAAATACATGTTTTTATCTGACTCTTACTTCAAAAGGATTTGAGGACAGGGAAATGTTATTTTTACTTTGCTCATATCTTGCGGACATCGCATAGACTTAAAGTCGTCAAGTCTGTACAGAGAGCAAATATTTAAAGTGCTTGGCATTTTTAAGATGCAGTTTTTGATTTGAAGATTGTTATATTTAAAAAAGAGAGAGAGAGCCAAAAACGCACTTTTAAACGTCCATCCTAAGCCATAACCAAAGGAGCCATCTAGCTACTTCTGTTTTCTCCAGGTAAATATGGAAGATTCAGTTACATAAAGAAAGGCAAACTCACTTGCCCGCACATTCCCTGTGGCCCGAAGCCTGTCACCTGCTCTGCTCTGCTCTCATCAATCCATCTCTTCAAATACCTAAGAGGCTGAGGCCAAACAGTGTGGCTGAGAAAAACAATGAGTAAGGATCTGTTTACATTCCCACTGTGAAGAGTAATCATGGGGTGGCTGTGACTGATAATTATCAAGTTCAATACCTGTTAACACGTGGCTCCTTCTCCATGAAATGAAAGATGAGCAGAATCTAAGCAGGTGCTATGCGCTTAATGGCATTATCATATTCACATTAAACCTTCCACAAAGCACCTACTGTGTGCCGCCACTACACCAACCACAGTAAACACAAAGATTAAACCGGATATGACTGACGCCAGGGCGAGCACAGTGAACCTGGTGTAATTAATGTCTTCAGTGAGGTTAGCCAGTTACTACCGGGGCACACGGAAGGGAAGGGGGAGGCGCTACTTAAACGCGGGGGTCCTGTCACAAATCCACTTGCGTTCCTGGGTCTCCCCATCAACGAGGAGACAGGAATAGTTACACTTACTCCTGTTGTGTGTCATTTCTGAAAGACATAGCTGTGAAAACTATGAGAAGGTTAAAAAGACCGCTTCTGAAGACACAGAGTATTTTCACAGGAGTATAGAGGTGGGTCTGGGGCCCTGTTTCTACCGTGGTGCTGCCACTGAATGCAGTTCTTAAGATGGAATAGGCTTGATTCCACAGAAAGGGGAAAAAATCTTATTGAAAAATCTGTATCGTGTAGGATTTTTTATTGTGTAAAGTATACGCATTCGAGATCAGTTCCCCAGGTTCCTCCAGACATAGTGATTTTAGTATGGGATCAGGAATTTTGAATATTATCATCAATGCATGGTAGATTGCTAATGAGCTGGTTTAAGTAAAATATCATATAAATGATACCTATGCCCTACAATACAAATTTGTGACTTTTTTAAAAAAACTAACATCTATGTCATGATGTCACTTTGATAACAATATAAAACAAAAGGCAAATGACACAATTGGTGGAATAATTTGCAGATAAAATGAAGTTTATGTGTGGATTTAAATAAAATTATTTGTTGTGCATATTAACTAATATCATTGTATTTCTATCTTATGCAATTCTGGAAACTTATGAGCCACTCAAACCACTCAGTCTAAATATACAGCTACTATATCTACACTTTCTTCAGCCTCTCACAATTTCATCGTGGGTACAGGTGTCTATAAGAGATTAATAATTACTCACTATTCGTAAAAATCATAATTTAAAATCATAGTTTCATAATCAGCATTGTTATTATAATAAACTATTATTTTAAGAAGGTCTTTTAAACAACATAGCCATATTGTTAGCTAGAAATAAAAATCAGCAAAATAAACTTACTTTAATTCTCATTCTGATAACCAACAATGAAAGGTTACAAAATTACAAGCTAAAGGGGGAAAAAGAAACAGATTCTAAAAGTTAAACTTGGATTTTTAGTCAGACTGCTTTCATTAGATAGCAAGGAAATGAACAATGTTAAGTTCATGTCCACCAAATCACTAAATGCAGAAACACACGGGCAAATACACACCCGCTGTGGGTGACCAACCTCCTTGAAAGAACAAGGCCTGACCTTTATGAGGCCCACCTTCGTGCTCCGTGACTGTGACCGGTCCCCTGAAAACCCACCCTGCCCCAGGAAGTGGGCTGAAGCCTGTCCAGTCTGCCCATGGGACTGATGAGGAATGATCTGACTAGACACTACTAACAAAATAGGCCCTGAAGTTTCATCTGGCCCACCCAAGAGATGAGACGATGTCTCCTCTGCAGGCAGGTCTGTCTAATACAAGGCAGGCTTAAAACAGGTGTGTTGGGTCATAATTACTCCTTACAGTTTATATACCTGTCTATACATTTACCATCATCTTGATGCAAATACATAACTCACTTAAAATTTTAGCTGATTTTCTGGCTGAATCATTCTCCCTTGTAGAGTGAACTGGCATCTTGGAATTTATTTTAAAGCTCCAGAGGGTCTTGTCCACTTCAGTTTTTGCTGATTACTAAAGTAATGTTTGAGATATTCTTTTCATTTTATAAAGTCTGCCATGACATTATTTATATTTCACTAATAATGTAAAAATAAGTATGCAAAATTAGATGTGATATAGCAAAAAACAGCTCAGAAGACTATGGAGTCAAAAAAACCCGTAGAGTCATATTTATATAACTTATGATACAGATTTAAATACACAATCATATGCTCTGTTCCGATATTTACACATTTATCCAATTTTCTAAAGTCTCCCCTCTTCTACTTCATATCTCCTCCCAATGGGTAGCAAAAGAAAACCAAACACTTCAGTAAATCAACTTGTGATTTAGATCTTACAGATGTAACCTAAAGAATATATATTTTTTAACTCCAGGCACTTCTATTTCTTTTGAAACACTTCTTAAAAACTCTTGTATTTTTTAGAACCAAACTAAATTCAGAATTTAATGTGATACATTTCTGCCAAAGTCTCCCTGTGTTAAATCTCAGGATTGGATTCATTAACTTGGATGAAGGCGGCTTGACTTGTTTTGGTATAAAACATGTACCCAAAGCTCTGAAATTGTATATTATTCTTCTTACCAATTAACTATAATTTCAGGATAGCTTTCCAGATAAATCCTTCAAATCATGTTTAGAAGTAACACAGAAAAAACAATTTTTAAGTTTGAAAGTTAAAAAAAAATAATCTGTGTGTTTTCTTCAAAAGTGTAGACGTGTTGTAGACACATATGTGTTACCTCCTCTGCACTGACAAGCTAAAAGGGTGGGGGGAATACAGGATCCATTTTAACCAAGGAAGTTAAAGAGATGGAAGGATTCATGAAGTTGACAATGACCTCCCAGAGGACAACAATCCTCTGGTTTCACAAATGAGGGAACTGGACTCGCCCAAGGTTAAGTGACTTGCCCAAGGTCAAAGTCAAGTAGTGTCAAAGCACTGACTCGTTCGGATCTTCCAAGTCAGATGCTCTAGCACAGGCGACCACCTCTTGTGGTCAAGATGAAAACGAGTCCTGGGGCATTTGGTGATCTGCTTAAGGCCAAACACGGGGTTGGGAGGAAATAAAAGTGGCATCCACGTCACCAGGCCTTATTTCTTTTTTCAAACGTTTCATCTTTCAAACTGACAAAATCAGAAAGAAGAATTTCCACTCAATTAATACATGAGTTCAGTTAGATCACCAAAACATTTGGCAACAGGCAGGCAAGAAAATGAAATGAAGACAGGAACTGTGGGCTAATTCATCTCATAGGCTAACACTCATGTGAGTAATTCTCCAAATTAATAATGATAATAACCAGATTTCACAGAGGGGATACTTTGCAGCAGGTATTTTAAATGCATTTACTTTCCTCTTAATCATCACAAATTATACATACTTTCTATTTTACACATATGAAACTGAGGGTTAAAGAATCAGCATTTGAACCCAGATCACCCTGACTCCAAAGACAGTCAATGCTATCTCCTTAATACATCTCTGTCCCAGTGTAAGATTTTTTTTTTTGGTACATAATAATGAAAATAGAGAAAGTCACGCAAAAGTATTTTTTAGTAGCTAGCATTTACGAATCACATACTCTGTGCCAGGCATTGTTCTAATGTAACATGTCATTTAATAATCACAATAAGACTTAACAGATAAATAGCTTTATTCCTCTCATTTACAGCTGAGGTAGGTAAACCAGGGAAAGGTTAAGCAACTTGTCCAGGCCCACAGCACCTGCTAAGTTGAGAAGCTGAGAATTATACCCAGGAAGTGCCTCAGATTTTTAGCCATCCCAGGCCAGTTCTTGTATGTAGTGTTTCTGTACATAAACCACAATCCCTGACGTCAAGAGTCTTATCATCCAGGGAACAGAACACAAACAAAGATGTAGATAGTATACACAAACTCAGGATTATCTGCGTATCAATGTCATTCATATACACTGAAGTAGAAGAAGGGCTAAGAACTTCCACTGCAGAGCCACAAAGGTTCTGCCTGGTGATGAATCACCCCATGTTTCCAGGCACATATTTCAGCTGACAGACCTGGGTTAGCCTGCAAAGCAGATGTCCACTATGGATAAGGTGCGAAAACTCTTTCTTCCTTCCCATGCTGTCTCTCCAGAGAGTAGTGAGGAACCTGAGCCACCCACATCCTATCGGGGGACTTTTGTCTTTGAAACTAATCAGGAATAATTTACTGGCTGTTAAGCTATCGGACAAAAAACTCCCATGATGAAAGGAAGTAAGAAAAGGGGAGAGATGGGAGTGTGGAGTGGGGTTTGGGACACAGAGTCAATTCAAGCATTCATAGGCTGTTCTCGATACCATTAAAAACACACGCTTCTTGATCAGAACGTATTGAATGTGAAGGAGGCGGAAGCTGTATTTTTTTTTTTAATTTTAAGTGAATTCATAGTTATTATGTAAACCAAAGCTGACCAAAAGTACAGGAATTTAGATGAAATATAGGTGAACTTTTCCCAACAATATGATTGTTAAACTCCAGCTTTTATTCTAAGGAGTTCTACAAATGTTCCTGAAATTCTTTTGAAAATATTATTATATTTAGCCAGGCCTCAGGAGTCAAGCTTACCCAAACACATAGAGGAACAGCTAGCTGGCATGTGAATTCCCTACTAGTCCCAGTATTCTTCGTATACAACACACACAGACTCACAATTAGCGCCAAAGAATGAGTCCATGAAACATTTAACCTCCAGGGGTACTAATTATCTGCTGTAGGTAACCAGTTGCAGTTTGCAACCTTTCAGTCCATTAAACGCTCAACAAGGGGGAACATAGGTGTGCAATTTTAACCCTCCTTTCGTATCAGCATACAGTCTCTATGTTCTTATCCCCTTTGCCTCCTGGAACCTTCTATCTCAAGGTGACCTTTCGATACTTCACTGAGTTCTCTTAGATGGAGTGTCACTCCACACAGCCCAGCTAAGAAGCAGTTAAGGGCCACCTAACTGGCTAAGGTCAAAGTATATAAAGCTCAGTTTTCTCATCTGTAAAACAGGGTCATTATAATGCCTTCTTCTTAGAAGGTGTTGTCCAGATTAAATACTTGATAATGACTGAGGAGTCCGTAAAGCACCATGCTTGGTATACAGTAAGGGCTTGATAAATGGGAGCCATGGGAGAAATACCTCCATCTCCAGAGGGGCACGGGGCCCCTTCTGTGCCTGAAAAGGCAGGGGTGAATCATCCCGCACTCCTCTAAGTAATCACCCAGGCTGTATTTGGGGTTTTGAAAAGGGACTCATACAGCCAGCCCAGGGAGCCTCTGCACAGCCTCTCTGGAGCAGAAGAGGGGGTGCCCTAGCTGCCAATCTCTCCTAAATGCAGCCTGATGTTTGAATGATGGCATCTGCTTTTTTTTTTTTTACATATTAGTTTTCTGCTAATGATCTTTGCAAATAATGGGGTTTTTTTTGGGGGGGGGCTAAAAATTAAGTTTGAAAACAACTGCTCAATCTAGAAATCAGAGAAGTAATTTATGTGTGATAGAGCACCATGCGGTGCCATCTGGAAATACTAAAACTGCCCCGGTTTTTACCTTCCTACCACCTAACCACTTATGAACCAGACCTAATTCGAGACCTTCAAAATTTTCCAGTACCGGTTATATTTGCAAGTCAATTAAACAGCAGCTGAGATACACAATGGTGCAGAACAATGATAACGCATATGAGCACTCAGCTAGCTCACCCATTATAAAGAATAATCCATCATAATGACCCTCCCCTCAATATGAGAAGCTTCTTGGTGACACCCCACAACATGGCTAATCCACTGCAGCCCAAGCTTCCAATCTTGCACCGGATCTCATTGACTCAGAATGAACTACTTTCTCTATGGCCCCCAAATCCACCTCCAAAGCTACCACCAGCAAGTCTTCACTCCTCTTGCTGTGACTCCCTGGAATGGTCTTCTCCTGCTTGTCTCCATCTCTATGAAGATCATATCCATCGTCCAAAGCCTACACTACTGTATTCCTCTTCCAGGAAGCAGTTCCTGATACCCTGAACAGATGTGCTTTCTCTCTGTTCATAGCATTCCAGGCTTTGTTGTGACATCATTTGTTAGTTGCTCCTTATTAGCCTGAGTGAAGCAGAACATTCTGATCACTGCCTTGACAATTAATGCATTTTCTAATTGTGTTGGTATGTGCCTGCATGTGGTCTTTAGCCCTGGTGTGTTCGCATCAAATGTCACAGAAAGACAGGCATTTAAGATGCAGGGACGTTTACAGTATCGGTCAAAGTGAAAGGCCGTCCAGACATGCGATTGGTTTCACTGTGTCTTTATTAAAAATCACTTAGCAGTCAGGACGCATGAGAATTTCATTTTAAGGATGTTTACTTTTCCAGTTAGTAAATGTACCAGGATGGTTTTTACTAAAACATAAGTCAGCCAGCTGTTTGTTTGGGTTCTTGAATTGAATGGTAAAAAAAAAAAAAAAAATACAGTCAGTTTTCACTCAAAGTACTCCACTTTTGAAACAAGGGAATCTGTTCCACATTTCAACGATTTAATTTTCTTTCCAAAAAAAGTTGAAATGTTTCATGTAATAAGGACATCGCCTCTTCACTTCAGATGGCATATGGTTGTCCCTGGCCCGTCCGATACCTGGGGGAAGCTGAAGCACTTAGGAGACCCGAGAGAGTGTGAATCTGACATGACAGCTGAAGCTGCAAAGCCTGACAGAGGCATCCGGACAGGTACCCGCGAGGGAGGAGGATCAGCCTGGAATCCAGGTTTCCCGCCCCCTCTCGCTCCTCTCCAGCAAAAGGCTCCCTTTGCGGTGCCCGTGAGAACACAGCATTGCGGGACCGCCAGGACCCAGAGCCCCGCACCTTCGCGCTCCTCTGCGGGTCTCCCCGCGTCTGTGGAGCCGGCCTCGGTTCCTGCTGGCTGTAGAGGCCGCCGGCCTCTCCCCACACGGGCGCCTGTCCGAGTCCAGCTCCAGCCCTGGTGGTCGCCCCGCGGCCCTTCTCTCCTCCTAACACGCAGACCCGAGCCGGCTCTGGGTGCTGCCCAAACGGGACCACAGGCGGCTTTGAGCGGTCCAGCCAGCCCCGGACCCGGTCGGCATGGACCGCAGTTTGCAGCCGCTGTTTTGAAGCTCCTTCCAAGCAGAACCCAACACTGGGGAGTCCCCCGAGTTTTCTAGATTTTATTTTAACCAGCAGGAAGAGGGTTGTCGAGCTAGATTAAGTAGATTACTGTCCAAACCACTTTCTCAGAGAAAGGAAGGGAGGCCATTCAACCAAACAGGTTAGACTTTCGACCTGAAGGAGCAGTTTCTACCAAGAAGAACCAACCATCTTCGGACACTGATGACTGCAGTCTTCACACTCCTCCTTGGGCAGTGGTGCAAATCCACTTAGTGTGACCCCTTGCACGTCCTGCCAGCAGGGCCCTGATGGGATCAGGCACCCTGAGCTTGCCAAAGGTTGCCTTCTCTGCCCACAAGGGCCCTAGGGGAGGTTCCTCCAAACTCCTTGGCTGACTCCCGAACTGGATGCCAGGTATACCACCAATTCAAGTGCGTCCTAAAAGGAAACTCGGATCACCAAACACCCAGAGTTCAGAGTTAGCTATGGTGAAGACTACTACGCATGTCTCCTGCTTGGCAGCATTCAGAAGGCAAATCTTTACCTTTGAAGAGAGGAACTGGGGAAAGAAAAGTCACAAACACTCTCTTCCCACCAATGACAGTCCCATACCAAGGGATGGCAGGTGGGATGGGGAAGGTGGTAGTTCTAATACTATACTGGGATCAGTGGAGGCTTTCCATAAGTTTACGTAGCCTTTTGTTGGTGTAAATATAGAGATACTCTTTTTATTAAAAAATAAAATGAACTAACTATAAATATTTTTATATTTGCCCAGTTGGTTTATTTTTTTTTCAAGGAGTCAACTGTCAGAACACTAACCTGAAGTTACAGTTGGGAAGTTTTTACTAAAATGATTACAACCATAAAAAATTACCTCAGATTTCAGTTAGATATCTGAGGCAAGAAATTCATAGTTGTTGGCTATAACCAATTATGATGCTTATTATGCATTCAAATCAGTAAGTAGACGTCATTGTTTGTGCTTAAAGACCTAACTATACATGCCATTCGCATTTTATAATATTTCTAGAAGGACAGTCAGATGATCTGAAAAGTTCAACAGGAGAGAAACTGAAGACAATTTGCAACTGTCCAAACGCTAAAATTCGAGTTTATGGCAACCTAATCATAAAAGGCAGTTCACCACTGTCTATATTTTAGACATGTAAAATACATTGACATAATTTGGCATTTCACAGAGAGAATGAAGAGAATTCAAAATACTCCTCCTCAAAATATATGAGGTAGGAGGTTAGGTTATCAGGGTAGGCTTCTTCCATCATGTTTATTTAAATTCATCAAAGGCACTGAAATATGTTCAGCTCTAATCTTTACTACATAACTTACCATATTAATAAAAGCTAAATAATTTAAATGCAACTCAATCTAATCATTTCAACATCTTAAGGAATTACTGGATTGCTATACACTCAATTTGATCAATCAACATGCTCTCATGGAAAGAAAATACTGAGTCAGCCTAGCTGAAATGAAGCCTCTAGCTGATATGTTTAAATTGATACATGAGTTGTAAGGAATTATTTTTCTTAATAATACAGAGTGTCAATAAAGTAAGTCATCAAAATTTAAACTTCCTGACTACTCTATCACCAAGAAAGGAAGCCTAGAACACGGGAGAGATTGGAACCATTAATCATTCATCAGGCACTGAGTCCAGGTAACCTAGAATTGCAAATTTTAAAACTCAAAATAAACTCATAGCAAGCTCATTCTCTTGACAAATCTTACCTTCCAATTTAGCAGGGCCAAAGAAACCCACTTCTGTATGACACAATTCAAACGTAAAATCAGACTGATACTCTGGTGAGCATAGCAATTCCAAACATTGAAACGCTGAACTCTGAAGGGAAATCAGTTATGCGGAGTCATCAGGGGTCTCTCAAATAATTTTGCTATTGCTAATATTCACGTCAGTTTTATTGCTACTGGCCAAGCGCTGCCCTTGGTTGTCACGAAATCTCTGGGTTACAGTGATTTAAGGATCACTGAGAATTTCCCTTATGAATTACACTGTGGGGAGGAGCTTAAGTGAGGTTTATATCATCAGGAGAAAAGTGTCACAAAATAATCATATACGATTGCTATTCTAAAACAAGTAACAGGAACACTTGCTATTCTTCTGACTAACTATAAACATATGAAGTAAAACCTGCTTTGAGTCACCACCAGACAATTCTAGAGGAAAGTGGCCCTTTGACAGTAATGTGTTAAAGAAACTCAGGTTTCAGTGCATTCCAATACGTGTGCCTTGACAAATTCTGTTTCCTTTCCCAGCTAGATGTTGTTATGATCTATTTATGCTCCTAACATCAATGTGTGTATAATTAGCATGCACTAAGTTTAAAAGCAGTCGATAACAGGAGATTTTTAAGCACAGAGGCGTCAAGAGGCTCAGCCCTGTTCTTCTGGCAGTAGCAGGCAGAAGAATCCAAGGATCCCAGAGACAACCACGCTGCCCGTGAGGAACAGTCCCAGACAGGAATTGATTTGTTTCAACAAGCTCCTCATTGGAAATACAAGCATTCTCCAAAAGGGTGTCAGTATTCATTAAATTCTCCTTTGAGATGGAGATACCTCATTATACCTGTGAAGTCCAAAGCAGAATATTAGGGTTTCAGACGTCAAAGAGGAAGCAATGAAGCAGAGATTAGCTGGGAGCACCAACTTTACAAAGGAGATCCAAAATTCCTTTCTGGAAGAAGGCCCCAGCCAACTGGCCTCTCCAGTGTCTAGTCTTCACACTTTATTACTCTCAGAGAAATTACAAGATAAGCCTAAAATGTGAATTCCTTTAAGAGGAAATCTGATGTAAATGCATAACTAGTATCTAGCAGGGATGATACGTATTACAAAATAAGACGACTTGATTTTTTAAAAGGTCAAATCTTCCATGATGATTTGACAATAAATTATTTGCAAGAATATATTTCTATGCAACTTAAAAGAACATATGGAGTTACAGAGTTGCATCAATGCAAACGGAGGTACCCCCTCAATCTCTATTTGAATTTTTATAACCCTTTTTAAAGTCCTACTGTATTTTCCTTCAAATTTTCACAGATCTGAGGCAG
The DNA here is from genome assembly GCF_029378745.1 of Bos indicus. Lineage (NCBI taxonomy): Eukaryota > Metazoa > Chordata > Mammalia > Artiodactyla > Bovidae > Bos > Bos indicus. Next base: position 106,544,563 of record NC_091766.1, read on the forward strand.
ACAATTTTCTCATGCCCATTTATTTGTTAGGATGAAGAAACTGAGGTTCAAATTCATCACTATGAAAGGAATGGTGTATTTAGACTCAGGGCTGAAATTTAACTAGATCTGAAATGTAACTAAAATGTTAACAAAGACAATTAAAAATCTATCGGTTACAGGATTTTTAACATCTTCCTCTCTGAGCCGTGCCTAGTCAACATGTAAACCCACTTGAAGTTTTATACAAAACAGCTGCTATTATAAAATTCAAAACAAAAAGGTACATGAATTCAATGCTTTTACTTTATACCATCAAGGCAGTCTGTAAATGTACAAATATCGATGTGTAAAGAACTCGGTTACAACCTATTAATCTGAGAAGTCACTGTTAATAGTCCTGAGTTAAATAAAAACTGTTTGGTGAATGAGGACAAATCACTGTTAACAGCCATGAGTTAAATAAAAGCTATTCAATGTATTTACTTTCCTTTTTTTAAAAAATGGAGGGGCAAAACCATAATGAGGACTACTGAGCATCTTCTGCTTTATCTAAACATGGCAATGACCACAAAGCTTAGGTGTGTCAACTCCAGTTTGAACAAAGCCATTCCTTTAGGGATATGCAAATGACGTCATTAATCAATGAAGATATCCTACTTCTAAATTTAACAATCTTCTAAGCATACGTCTCTTTTAGGACACCCTTAAGTTCACACAGAGTCATGGAAGATTCTCAAACTTCTTTATCTGTGAGAATCATAAGACTGGGAACACTGAAGTGGATGTCACCTCAAAGTCATTGCCCCAGACGCTTATTTACACCCTAACGAGCATGAACATTAAGCTACAAAAAGTCAAGCAAAAGAGACATGTCTTGATTTACTATTCTAAATAATATTCATAGTTCTCACAAAAGTTACACAATAATTAAGCCCATTTTTGCCAAGGATTTAAAAATGAAAAGTTTTCCTTCTGCTTGATAATTAACTATAAAAAGGCATCAGCAAAATTTTTGTTAGAAAATGAAAGTATGCGTGAATTAAGAGTGCTCACCATCCTCCCCTTCTTTTGGCTTATTTTCATACAAATATAGCTGATCTAAAGACAGTTTCATCTTTCAATAATCGTTGCATAGAGGTGTATCAGTTGAATAAGTCTACTTATGCTTTCAAAGACTTTCAAGTTCACTTAGGAGAGTGGGAATATTGTATTCACACACCCAGAGAGGAAGTGACAATAAATAAGCAGGCAGGGTAATCTGAATTTAATTACTTTCACCCTTTATTCGTGAAAACAAGCATCACACAATTGTTTTGCAAAAGCAAATGATATACAGGCTATGAAAAAAATACAAACGTATTTATACCACTGAGACTCTACAGAAACAAAGATTTCCCACTAAGGACACTAAAATTATGGCATTTTAGAGCAGATAGGTATTTTCCCCAAATCTCCATAGAAGTGTAGGCTCCTAACGTCACCCACAAGAAACCCTGTCAGAGGAAGCACAAAAGTTGTTAGTCATCTTCTGGGCTGGATGTAAAGTGAACATTTGGGGTTCATTTAACCATATGGATTTCACTTAGAAAGTCTTAAAAATCTGTTTCTGAGGTGTAATTCTGGCATTGCCACAGAAAATATCTCTGGGGAGGGTTTGCAAATATATTGAGACATTTATGACAGGATCCTCAGATTTTTTGGACCAAGACAATTTTTTCACTCCAGAAGATTTGTCTATAGAGAGCAAGACTTCCGTCCAAATCCCTGGCCGGTTACTTTTGTTAGCGGTGCATTTTAACGATGCATAAACCTCAATGTAAAAATCTATTTTGTTTGTCCGAGACCTGGGGGTAAAGTCGCAAGACATAAAGACGACCACCGGGTCTGAAGACAAATAACTTGCACTCCTGCACACACTCCTGCACACACTGAGCCCCTTGAGAAACTGCAGAACCACACAGGCAGTTCAGGGCGAGAACAACCAGGAGCCCTTGGTGAGGAACCAGAAGTGATCTCTCTCCCTGCTGATTTATCTAGAAGCTGGCTGCTCAAACTGTGCTTCCTGGGTCAGCAGAATCAGTATCAGAGAGTTCACTACAGATGCAGACAGGCCCCACCCCAGATCTACTGCATTAAATTCTGCATTTCAAGAAAATTCTCAGAGGACTTGTGGCACATCAGAGTATGAAAAGCAGTGATCTAGAAATTGGAAACTGACTGCTTCAGGATGGTATGGGTGCTGTTTCTGAATTGTTTACTGCACTGTCCCCAGCACCAAGAGCCACACCCGACCCACGGTGGACACTCAATAAATGTTTGCTGAATAAATCCAGAGGTGAAGATCACATATGTGACGAGAACAGTGTCTTCCTCTCTGCATTGTGATCATGTGTATACAGTTCTTAAATGTACACAAAATTGCAAGGTCCTTAAGGGCACAGATGTGGCCTCACCCACCTCTGAATCCACTGCGTGCCTTCCACTGTCTGCAGGTATCACTCAATGTTTTACCAATTGTAGCTTTTAGATATCCAATACAGAAATATATTACCACCGTTAGATATTGATCTTTATAATATTCCTTTAACATGAAAACTTCGGAAAACTCAGTTTAAATCAACATATAATTCCTGCATTTACCCGTTTGGCTCTGGTTTTAAATACAGTAAGGAGAACTCACCCAAGAAATCAAAGTAGTAATGGAAAATATTATTTACGGTCAAGTCCTGATTCTATGTGGTACCACAGAACAGGAATGGCATGGATGATTGAAATTCAAAACTGATTCCAAACCTCAAGTTATTCAATAGCCACAAAGTCTCTTCTTACCAAATCTCACACCAGAACTCCTCTACATCTCAGAAATATCTTTTTTTTTTTTTAATTTTCTTTCCCAAATCCACCTACTGAAGAGTGAAATGGGCCAAAGCCATCAAAGGAGAAATACAGGAACAGAGAGATATACATAATAAACAAAGCGATCAGTCCTCAAACAACCAGATACCAACACCAAACTCCAGAGCTAAGAGATAACAATGTGTGAAAGAGATAGTTACCCAGTAAATAAAGGGCACAGATGTATGGATAACAGGACCATCCCAAAATGACACTCAAAATAAGGAGACATTCAGAGCAATAAGTATTGCTGACTCTCCCAGGTCAGGTTTTCAAGAACAAATACTAAAGTGGGACCTGTGGCGGATTCATTTTGATATTTGGCAAAACTAATACAATTATGTAAAGTTTAAAAATAAAATAAAATTAATTTAAAAAAATAAATAAATAAAGTGGGAGTCCTCTTCCCAATCAAGAATCGCTCTGTTTCTATTTAATTAACTGAATTAGACTGTCTTTATACTGTTTGTTTTTTTTTGCTTCAGGGATCCCAGAGTTTTAGGTTACGCCATCAGGTATGCGTGACCCCATGAGAGTATACTCACATGGAATACCCTGTATACATACACACGCACACTCCAGCACGCTGCTGGTGTCCCCAGAGTATAGCTGACAATGGTGACAGCAGAGTGTGTAATTAGTTTCATTGTTCCCCTGACAGCTATAGTTCCACACAAGACCCTCTTCTTTTTAGGTTGTAAATGCTATGGAAAAAATACACTAGTAACAGGCATTTAATTATGGGTCCGGCAACCATAGTTGGAACACAGGTAGAGGAGACTAGAAACTCTGAGACAGCAAACACATATATTTCCAGGGGAGGGGAGAATTTTGTTCTTCAATTACAGCAATGCTTAAAATATGGATGACAGGCATATGATTAAAAAAAGAAATTTTTAATGTTTCCCCCCGAGTCTCTATCGAGGATAAAGTATGTATACAATGCTACATCAATACTAAAACCAAGAATACTATTAAATCCATACTAAAATATTTATAAGAATAAAGACATTGCTTATTAATAAGCAAAATGCATAAAGAATAGCTTCCTGTCTTGATACTATCAGTGAACTACAACGATTCAGTTTCAATTTTGGTTTTCACATGGATGTAAAAAATGAACATTTGTGATATCAGCTCTCTGGGTGCTGTGTCCCCTGAGGCTTACTTGAGTTTGCTTTATCCAGCGTTTAAAACCAGGCGTCCCTTTCTTTGCTGTCATGGCAGACACCAGCTCCGTCACTGAGGTCCTTTCTCGCCTGATTAATTAGTAATTGGGAGACACATTTTGGCAGCTTTCACTTCCCTATTATTTTCTCTGGTTTGACACAAAACCCCGTCAGGAGCCCCACTATCTGAACTGTACCCCATTTAGTGCCGGGTCACTAGATTTTAATAAACAGAGCCCCTGCCAGAAAACTCCCGAAATAGGCATAAAAGTTTCCTGAAGCAGTAACAGTAAACAAATATATGAAGAAAATTCTGAATGCCACAGTATCTGAAAGGTTAATGGTCTGTCTGAACCCAGGGGTTATGGGCAAGATTGCAAAGCAGAAGCTACAAGAAAAGGCCTGCAACAAAATCACTGCTTTCACCTGTCTCAGAAAAAAAAAAAGAAAAACATATTAGCTAAATAAAGCAGACACACACTTGGTGCGGCGGAACCATACATCTGAGCCTCCTCCATTATCCCAACCCGATGAATAAATTTCTTGGGAGGAAAAGACTGATGGGGACTACGGGGCCACAGGTCCCTTCTGGAAGTCACAGAAGCGCTGTCTAAGCCACACAAAGAAACGTGGTTCATCAAAGGGAAGGTGAGGAAGTTAAAACTGAAGCTAGCAGGCTTAGATTTGGGAGAGCTGCAAATAGCTACAGAATCCCCTTCAGGTTCTCCATCACAAGTGTCAGTCACTTCAAAAGGGGGCTGCTGCGGCGGCGGGATGCTCGCTGGGGACACTTGTGAGCCAGGGCAGCGGTCGTGCTGTGTGGGTCAGAGGTCACCACGTCCACAGGCCGACATCTGCCTGTATTCTCTGGCCCCGAAACAACAGCAGGGGAACCAGGCTCATTTGCCCCCACTTTGTTTAACCTAATTGTTGAACACAAAAGATGACTTCCCCATATCTAGATTTATTTTTCCTTTCCTCCCTAATCCCCATTTGACTCCATAAAATGAAATACTATTAAAGAAAACCTCACCAAAAGGTCAAATCCCCTATCTATTATTAAAGTTGGGGGAATGTGACAAAGCCATATTTTCCGCTGGCACCTGTGAACCACAAAACTTCACATCACGCCCACCACCATCAACATCTAGACCACGATCAGCACTACAATTATCCCACCAAAATAAGCCACGACCGCCTCAAAACCGCAAAACAGCATTTTGGACAGGAGAAGATGCTTCCATTTACTCTTACAACATGTGCTTTCATAGTTCAGAGGCAAGAGCTAATTATTAATTACAGTTTCTACATGCATAAATAAATCACTACTGAAACCAGAATGGACATTCTGACACCTTAGAGGCAGGAAGGGAAAACAAAAGTAATTTGCTAGTTCATTTCAAACAAAAAGGTCACTTTGAACAACTTGGTTATTGTAGCCTTCTCCATCAGCCACAGAACAACAGATGATGGATAGTGGAGGAAAGGGTTTTGGTAACAGAAGCTGTTAACTCCCACCTGGACTGTAACGAGAAGTCCATGAGATGAACGTCTTATCCCAAAACATGTACTTTATGCATCGCCTTCACACTGCCCCTGCAACCAACAAAAATCCTACTTCTAATGAACTAAAACCCTCTGTGACATCAGCAGTACTCAATCTGTGCCCAGTTTAATCAGACTGACTGAGGCAGGGTGCTTTGAAATTATTCTTAAGAATTTCTGTTTTTATTGCAGTGCACAGGAATAAGGTTCCCAGACACCATCAAGCAGATGCAGTAGCAAGAAGCGTAATATAAATTTTTGGTAAAGTTTACTAGGCCACATGTTCCTCCAAATGCATCCAGAAATTTAAAACATGGTGGAAAATACAAGTCTCAGGGCACTCACATTATTTTTAATAACAAATATGAATTTACTTCCAAAATAACTGTAATAACCCACAGGAACGGTTTAGTCAGGAGACTGTGAAAGCCTATGTTGCAGGGAGCGGAAAGGCTCTGGTTTTGTATAACACTTCTTAAAGCACCCCAAATGCTTCTTTTTGGAGGTACCTATGTTTTTATCAGTACCACATACTAGAAAAAGATTCTTTGGACTGCTGAGCAATTTGGGGGAAAAAAATATATATCAACCAACAAATTTAAGAGACTACTTAGTACAGTGAGAAAAAGAACATCAGGGTGGGGGGGGGGGCAGTGATAATAGGAGACATTAATATATGACTGAGAAATTGTAAGTTTCAAGAGAAAAATACGTATGTAAATATGGTACAGCCCAATACTTAACATGAAACTATAATATGCCTGGGTTTAAAACATATCATTACTAAGTTAAAATATCCATTTTTGACAACTAAATTCGAGAAGATAGCATTTTCAGTGCGCTCACAGGTAAGACAGAGCTTTCAAGGGGGATCCCTGCTCAAAATGACTATAAAGTGGTTTAGCCCTTTCCTATCGTCCATATTCATTTCCGGACCATTTTCATCAAAGAAATAAAGTCGGTCTTAAAACAAGATGGCTGCTTCTGGGGGAAAGAAAAGAAACGCTGATTTAACTGAAAGCCAAAAACCTAGCTTTTTCTAAATCGAGAAACAAGAACTTCGATATATGTTTTTTCTCATCTCCAAGCATATATGCATGCACTTCCACATGGAAACTTACGGATTAGGCTGGGCAGTGACTGAAAAGTATTAATAGCAAAGCCATTTTTTTTTAAAAAAAGGTCTGCTCTTAGTGTGCTAATAACCTGAAGGTCCAATGCACATACACAGAGCTACGACAAAACCCAAATTCCCGCCCATCCTTCACACCAGAACCGCGATCCCCAGTTCTGAGAATCAGGTCACTTGACAAGTAGTAACAGGAATAATATCGGTCTCTTACATCTTTTACAGAACTCCATCAGAAAATGCTCGGTGATACCCTGTCACAAACAAATCAGCTGAATTTGGCTTTTTCAAGTTAATACCCTAGGAACTAAGCTGTGAGATAACCTATGGGAACGGCACTTTGATGACCTTCCCTGAAGCAAATGGCAGATTAATTCTATGACATATATGTAAAAGCTGAAAACATTTCCCCTCCATTTTGAAATAATTTAAAATAGATTTTTTTTTCGAAAAAAATCACTCAAAACTATTTTTATTTCTCACTTGAGGGGAAAATAAGGCCTGACAGTAACATTTTCTTCAACCTGTCAACTGTCAATTGCACGAAGGATGTTTCTCGAGATGACAAAGGTTTATTTTTCCTTATTGAAAATGATAGAATTCCACCTGAATGAAAGCTGAGCTAACCTTCACTGTGGCACACTACGGTCTCTCAGCAACTGGCTAACTCAAGGAGAAGTTTTCACTGTCTTAAAATAATGGTTTTATTGAAATTTGTGACTCCCTGCTTGAATACTATATTCAAAAACCTCAAAGTCAAGTTTCCATCTACATGGATTTCAGATTAGAAAATAGTATAGGGATTTCAGTAGTTCGCAATAAATCCCTCAGAGTACAATCAGGAGTATAGATTATCAAGAATAGTAAAATATAAGGAACTTTTTTATTTATGCTAAAAACTAGGCATAATAGTTGTAATACAGAAAACCCCGCAGCATTGCTTCCTAATTCTAAACGGAGTGCTTCTATGCCTTTGTGCTGCCTGGTTTGTAACTGACAACTCTGAAAACATGAATGTAGGCAAATTTCAGGGGAAACCGATCTCCTGGTAGTGAGTAATATTCCATTCAGAAACACTGGAAGTTCAAATTAATCACAGGAAACTTTTCTACCAAACAGCTCGGGGTCTAGGCTGAGAAGCAGAAGAAAATATAAATTTAATAATATAAATCAGGCCCTTAAAAGAGACAGCAATTTATTGATGTTTCGCTGTCTAAGACCACCATCATAAGACAAATTACTAAAGCGAATATTAATATCTCATTTCTCATACTCCTCTTTGAGGTTTTACACCTAAATATGAAGGTGTTATCCGTCACAAATGATCAGAAGGCAATTTTTTCTCGGTTTGGAAGACTAGTCCCTGACTGAGCACCCTGGTAGGAGGCCAGGCCTTCCTCACTGTACTTATGACACACACGTTTCCTTTTCAACATCCTAATCAGACCTGCCACTTTAACAGTCTGCATACTGTTTCTGAAAAGAAAATGGATTATATGGCCTCAGTGAACATAAGACTGATTCATTATCTAAAATAAAATATCACAGCTTTTTAAGTTCTCATTACTGCCTGAAGTTATTCAAAACCAACACACACAAAGAAAATGAAGAGGGCTAAGGTGCATCTTAAAAAAAAATTATTAATCAAATTATTTATATTGGACAAAAAAAAAACATTAAACAATGAACCAAATGCTCACAGGAAATTGTCTTCTTAACATCTTCCTATGTTTTGTTCATTTTCCATTTCAATGTTTTCTCTTTCTCAAAGGTAGACTCTTTGGGCATATACTTCTAAGCTTGCAAAGGCCAGGACTCCTGAAGGACTAATTGTATTCATTCATTTTCTTGGCCCAGCATGAAGCTGGTAGCTTGCTTGGTTCATAGCAACAGGGGAGAAAAAAGGAGACGCTCATCTTTATCTGTCCCATCCTACAGGAAATCAGGCCACTGGACAGAAGGCATCTCACAAGATTAAATGGCAAGAAATTCACAAGGTTAATTTGCCCCCAGATAACTAAATGTTCCCTCCAAATGCGATCCTCAGCCTTCAAATGGGGAGACCTCTACAACTCTTGATTATCAGCCAGAACACACATGGCGACGAGATGCTCCTTTGGTGAGCCAATGGCTTAGCTAACACCACTGAAATCAACTAACAGGGAGTAACGACTGACTGAAGGCTCTCTCTCATTCTTTTCATCATGAAGAGTTTATTGACCTCGGTCTCACGCTGGAAATGCCAAACTAGACTGTACATCAAGTGTGCCTCAAACAGCTCTGATGCTCCAGTCTCTTAAGGAAAAGACAGTTGACTGTTTCTGATGGCTTACTACGAATACAGAACACAATGCATAAAATCAGTGGAACCTAAAACATCCCCGTGGCTTGTTTTGCTTTCAAAATTCTCTGGAACACTAGCCCAAAATAAGCAGCACACTTTTCTTCGACAAAATTCTAGATAAAGAAAGGGTAAGAGGAGGGAAAGTCACTTCACGTTTCCTACAAACGGATAAGGGTGAAAATACAGGATATAAGTTTCCATCACACAGGCTTTATTTTTAAAGCAGATGGTTATAAAACTCTGATATAAACACCAAAATAACAAAGTTACCCCACTGTATCTAATAAAATGTTACACTGAGGTTAGGAGTTAACAAAGTTAAAAGACTCTTAAGTAATGTCTTTTACTTCAAGAACTTTTGTTTCTAATATATGAAATACTATTTAAAAGATTTAAAATTCTAAAACTAGAGTTCTTAAGGTTGGTGATAGGGTCTTTCAAAACCAAGATCAACTTTCCATATTCCCTGAAAACAGATTCTTAGATTTAGACCATACTGACATTTGTTTGTCAGTGAAAAAGGCACAGTGTTGGTATAACGGTATATATATATGACACTGACAGCTTGGACTTTTTAAAATGAAACAAGTGAATTCTGAAAGAGAAAATAATATGCAAGGGCTATGATTAGGGGAAAATGTTACTACATCTCTCAGCTTAGTCACATACATACTGCCTGAAAGATTCTGAAGTGTTGATCTAGAATTCCTATCACTTTCACAACTCAAGATTACATGTTAGCAAAACTAAATGGTGTCAATTACCTGCTACTCTAACATGAAATGTTTAATTTACAAGTCCAAAGAAAACATACCATTAGGTTGAAATTTATAAAATCCCAGATGAACTATAGAGATATCTTTTCCCATAAGAGAATAACATTTTAAATTGGTGATTCTCAAACCTTAACAGAAGCAAAGAACTAAGTGAAGAGAATCAGTACTTTTGAAGTATGGTTATATTTCACATTGTATTATTTTACCATTCCATCCATTAATGCAAACCAGTAGAAGATAGGTTTAATTATCCCAGCATCATTTTGGTAAATGGGCAAATGAATCCAAGAATTTTTCAGTAGACACAGTTTGAATATTTTCTTTGAAAGAATCAAACTGTTTATAGCATGTTTCAGATTAAGAGGCATATTCTTAGTACTAAGCCATCTCTATGGTTATTAGCGTAGCTACTAAGGGAGAATATAAAGAAAGTTCTATAGCTGAAAATCTTTTTTAAAAGTTACTTAAAAGTATTTTACATTATTAAATTAAGGACAAATAGCTATATTCTCCTTGACTTGGTTCTTAATTACTCAAACTCTAACAGGCCAGTTCAGAATAGAGCATAACATTGAATGGATCTTAATATCACTCTCACTATTTAGGTGAAACTCATACAATTCTTCAAATGTTTAAAATATAAAAGATGCACTTACAAAAATCTTATCATATATTTCTGCCCAGATTGATAGGTCCCAGTCACTATTTTTGAGATCTGTAGCGAGTCAACACATAGAATCAGTGTTGCCCACCACCCAATAAACACTGGAAATTTAAGAAGTTATTAGCATTTAAAAAGTGAACCTTTATTTCTCAGAAGTGAATACCTGGGAAGACCAAGTCTAAGAGTAAAATTATCCGACAGCAAATAAATTGTCCTTTTTTTTTTTTCTCTGTGAACTTAGATCTATGGATCTACTTCTATTATCAAAGTTCTCAATAGTGAAACCCAACACAGCACATAAACTATGACTGCACAAGTTACGTATAAGATATTTAAACCTTGTGATCAAGATATAATACTTAACTTTAATTTCATTCTAAACTTACTTTCAAACTGAAGTCCATAGGTATAAGCTAAAATACTTCATTTACTTCATTTTGCCATAATATCCACTTGTTACCATCTTAATGTGCCCACTTAACTTTTCTTCCAGGAGAAAAATCTCTTAAGTCTGTTTAAGTTGCAATTAAAGTTCTCTACTTTTTTCCACAAGACTGAAGTCTTCTGATAATATTATTCATTTAGCAAAATCTTAAAAGACATGATTCATGTAAAATCAAAAGGCATGGCTAGCTTACTTTACATAAAAACAATAGATAAAAAGAAAATGTAAAACAAAAAATTTAAATTAGTAGACCTCTTCAAATTTTCTAATCTATTTTTTCACTATCTTTTGTGATAAGCTGTTTGTTTCTAAATTACTTAGTTTGCATTTGGCTCCTTTTAAATTACATCCAAGCTGACTTTTCTTAATTCATCAAAAAAGCACCAACATTTCTAAGATAAATCTGCCTACCGGTACCTAGCTTTAAAATATTACTTTTTAAAAGTTTTACTGCAGTAACACATAAAGAGAAACACAGTCACAAATCTCTAAGAATACTAAAATTACAGTTGAATCTCTTGGGTGGGAGTACATCATTCTTCCTTTTAAACATTATCAAATTGATAATGATGAAATAAACAGTATTTCCACAAGCTTCAAATTAGAACACTGACTCGGAGAATACTCTTGGTATTTTAAAATTCTACAGATTAACTTTGGGCAGCTTCAAAGACACCATGGCATCCTGAACAAGAGAGTTTTCCGCAGGCAGGGCAGATCTATTAAAAAACATGACCTGTGACAAAAATCAATGTGCTAATCTCAAACCAAACAACAGTATCAAAAGCATAAAACAGAGATAACCTAAGATAAAATGTCCTCAAACTAACTCAGACTAGCTTGACAGGTTAAGAAGGAGGGGTAGACTGGGGACGTTGCTGATGCTTCCAGGACGAGTGGAACTCCCTAGTATTCCAATAAATGAATACCATGAGAAAAAAAAAGATTACCCTGTGAAGTTTGGGGTGGGGAAAAGAAAAGACAAGCAAGAGCAAAATGTCCCAAATTCAACGAACCAATTGCACTGCTATTTTATTTAATAAGGCACTAAAGTTTAAAATATAAATTCCTCTCTTTCGAATATGCTGTCTAATAAAGCCCAAAGGGGAATAAAACCAACCAACATAATGAGACTTGCTTTTAACACCATCACAACTGGAAAGCTCGCCCTATTTGTCTTGTCAGCTTTAATAAAAGGCATCTCCTCTGGCAGGATGGTTCTCTTGTCTTTTTTCCTAATAGTGGTAAGTGGCATGTCAGAGAAGAAATGAGTTTCCCATCCCATCACCCTCTCCAGGAGATGTGTTTTTTTACAGCCAAACTTTGAGGGATGTCTGCTCTTGGGCCAGGCGCTGCTATCAGTCTGGGGCTACCTGGGTGTGACTGTCTTTCCTGGGACAGCAGGGGTGTGTGTGTGGGAGGGGGGTACTCTCTCCCCGTTTTTCAGCCGGTGGACCGCTAGCAGGGAGATCTCCCTGTCTGCAGCGGAGAGGACCTTCCTCCAGGCGGGGGAAGCCCTCCGGTGCCAAAGTAACAAAGGCCGGCGGAGAGGGCCACGGGGAGCGAGGAAAAACTAAGGCGCCGGCCAGCGCCTCTCCCCACGCGCGCAGCGACCGCGAACTCTTTCCTTGGCCTCCCAACTTCCACTCCAGCCCAGGGGAAGGGGGGAAAAAAAAAAAGCTGGGGTTTTCGGTATAAGCGAGGCTGTTTCCCTCCTCCAAGGAGGGCGCGGAGACCAGCCCACCGCTGGAAGCCGGCCTCGGTCCCGGAGACGCAGAGCAAAGTGGGCCCAGCGGGGCCGACTGCTGCCCGGGCGAAAGGAGAGCTGCGACCTGCCCTGGACCCGGAGGGGGCCTCCCGGCCCTGCGGACAAGCCCCCCCGCGCCCCACGTCCCGGGGCTGTGAGCCAGGAGCGTCCGCTTGCGGCCGGTGGCCGGCGCGAGCGCTCGGGCGGCCCGGGGCGCGAGTCTCCGGCTTCCCCGCGTCCCCGGCGGGCTCGGGCGGCGCCGGAGAACCGGCTCCAGGTGACCGCCCGCGTGCCTCCGGCGGCGCCGCCAGCCTCCGGACCCAGGGCTCCCACCTCCGGGGGCAGGCAACTCGGGCAGCTAGCTCGGCCAGCCTGCCGTGACCCGGCCTTCCATCCAACTTTCTGGCCCCCTGCGCCCACCCGGAGGCGCAGGAGGAGGGAGCGTCCTCCCCACCTCCAAGAGCGCCAGGACCAGACGGACTGGGGGGGGCCGCCTGCTCTCCTCGCAATTAAAAGAGGAAAATAAAAACCTCCAGCTTCCGCCTCCCGGGCCCCCTCCCTGCCCCCAGCCAGTGCGCCTTCCGAGCGCATCGGGGGAAAAGGGAAGGAAAAATTCACACACACACACACACACACACACACACTTTGAGGATCTTTGGCGGGTTCTCCCCCGCAATCCCTGCGCAGCCAGGCTCCAGGAGGGAGCCCCTGGCGGCGCTGCGCCCAAGGCTCTCCGCGCCCAAGCCCCGCGCCTGGATCCGGATGCCGGCCAGTCGGCCCGGGTGCAAGAGCGAAGTCTCCACTCCCGGGCTCCCGCCTTTTCCCAGCGTTTCCCCCGCGCTGCGCAGAAGCCGCCAGTCCGGGCGGCCCCGGGGACGCCCAGGGGGCACCCAGGCTCCCCCGCCGCACCCCAACAAAGAGGGGGCCCACGAGAGGCGCGCTTCCCGCGAGCGCCTCCCAAGAAACCCGCGCCCGAGCCCACGCAGACTCAGCGCGCGCGCCGCGGCCGGCTAGGGCGCGCGGATCCCCGGCGGGCGCCGCCGCTCCGTCCGCAGGGCCCCCGAGGCCCGGGGAACCCCGTTTCTCCGACCCACAGCCCCTACCCCACCCCCCGCCGCCCTACCTGGGGTTGCTGCTGTTCCAGTAGACGGCGTAGCGGTCGGCAACGGCCTTGGAGCCTGGGTCCTGGCTGAACACGCACATCCACAGCGCGAGAAACAGCGGCGTCAACATCTCCACGTGCAGCATCACGCCTGGCCAGCGGCGCAGCCCCCGACGCGCCACTCCGGGGAGAGAGCCGGGATCCGGACGCAGGGAGTGCGGGGGAGCGCGAGCGAGCGGGGGCCAGATAAATATGAATAAATACAAACGCAGAGGGGCGAGAGGCGCGCAGCGAGCTGAGAGCGGGGGGAGACAAGCGAGAAGAAAAGAAGGCGACGGAGTAGAGGGGCGATCAAGGCAAACTCGCAGCCCCGCTGGAGGGATCGGGAGGAAAAAAGGGAAGCGCAAGATGGAGAGAAGCGTGCGTGTGTGTGTGCGGTGGCGGCGGCGGCGGGGGCGGGGGAAGGGGTGCCAAGCTGGGTCTCGGGCGGCGGCGGCGGGCCGGTCACCCGGGCAGAGGGCGGTGCGCGCCCGGCCGGGCGGCGGCACGCTGCGCAGTCACCGCGAGGGGCGCGCCGCGGCCGCGGGGAGACATACACCGGCCCGCCGGGCCCGGCTCAGCGGCGGCGGCGCGGGCTGCGCACGGCTCCGCCGCCGCCCGGGGCCCTGGGCACCGCGCCCCGCTTCGCTCCAAGTTACTTTGGCAGCCTTTGGGGGGGCGGGGGGCGGCAATTGCAGTAGGGGAGCTCCGTGCGGATTGCGCGGGGGCGGAGGGGGGGCTTCGCGCCTTTGGTCCCAGGCAGTCGGAGGACCCCCCGTTTCCCCCGCCTCCTCGGTGCTTTCGAGCCGGGTGAGCCCTGGAAATCTCGGAGGAGTCCCAGGCGCGGTGGGCGCGGGGCGGTACGCCGAGAAGGGCGGGATCTGGAGTCACGGAGCGGCCAGCCCCGCCGGCGTCCTGGAGCTGGGGGAGCGGCCGCGGAGCTCTGGAGGAGACGTTTTGCTTCGCAAACCTCCAAGAAAAGTTTGGCTCCCCCGTGTCTTCGGGCGGGTCCCCCACCCCTCCTCCGGCGGAGTCCGTCTGCGGCGGCGGTGGGAGGCGACACCCGGCCGCGGGCTGAGTCCCGGGGACCCCTCGCGCGTGCCTTCTTCGGCCGGGAGCGGGTGCACCGGGGCGCGCGGAGAGCAGAGGTTACGCACCAGCCAGCCGGGCGGAGCTGGGATGCCGAGACCCGCGGGGCTATGCCAACCCAGCTGTGAGGCTCGGGGGCGGGAGGGCAAACGACCCCTCGCAGATGAACCCCTCCAACTCCCGAACGGGCCGATGTCAAGTCTCCGATCGCCTTCCGGGAGCCAGACCGAGCCCCCCAGCTGCGGGGCCGAGAGCGCTGGGGGGAGCTCTCAGAAGTGTCCCTGCGACTCCGACCGGTTCCACCCCAAGCCCGGCAACTTGTAGAGATGCATCAATCAGTTGGAAACGCCAAAGGAGGAGGGGAAAAAAAAAAAAAAAGAAAGAAAAGAGAGAGAGAGAGCGCACGAGCGCGTGGCACCTCCCCGATGACTACATCAGAAAAACCTTCCAGTTCCTCCAGCAGCGGCTCCTCTTTCCCTCCTCGGGCGCAGCAGCAGCGAGGGTGTGAAAACCACCAAGAGAATCCCCAGACCTTCTCCAGGCGGGAAAATAAACTTGAGTGCAGCAGCGGCAGCACGAGCAGCCCGGGAGGGATTGCAACGACTGGCGAGGAGTGGGAAGGGGTAAAAGTCAGTTTTGCAAAAGAGAGAAA
Organism: Bos indicus; assembly: GCF_029378745.1. Classification (NCBI taxonomy): domain Eukaryota; kingdom Metazoa; phylum Chordata; class Mammalia; order Artiodactyla; family Bovidae; genus Bos; species Bos indicus. The sequence goes on from NC_091766.1 coordinate 106,560,141, forward strand.
GGGGAGGAAAAAGAGAGAGAGAAAATGCTTTATGGGAAAAAAAAAAAAAATCTCCTCGGGCACGCCCCCTCGTTAATGACCTGCGTGTAAAGCCGACAGCCGCCGCCGCCGCCGCCGCGCGGGAGCTCGGGGCCGCGCGCGTGGACGTGGACGGGTGCGCGGGGGCCGCGGCGCGGAGCCCGGCCCGACAGGGGGAGGCGCCTGCAGCCTGCGCCGTCGCCGCCCGGGTCATGTGGGCTGATTTTTTTTCTTCGCCCCCCCCTCCACCCCCACCCCTTGCAGTTTACTTGGGAAGGGGTGGGGAGCGGCTGGAGCAGCCAGTCTGGCCCCGGCCTGCTGTTTGCTTACCGATCGGGGTTTTCGGGTTTTTTTTTCCCTCTATCCAACCCGATTGGTCTGCTCCACGAGAAAAGAGGCGTTTTCCTAATCTCCTCCCTTCCCCACGCCTCCTAACCCCCCCTCCCTCCCCATCCCGGGCCCCACCTTCTAGAAACCTGACTAATTGAATTACTGGGAGTGCTCGGGCGCCCTCTCCTTCGCGCGAACCCAGCTGTGCTGCGCGTAACCCTTTGGATGCTGACTTTTTTTTTTTTTTTCCGTCTGGGCTGCGGGATGGTCTCTTTACCTGAGACGAGGGGGTTCTTCAGTGACAAAGGAACGGGTTATCCCACCCTGCCGCCGGAAAGCCGAAATCCGTCTCCGGAGCCCCTCGAGTAATAATAGCAAAGTCTCAGCAGCCGGCGGGCAGGGGGACCACAGTGACCACGTGTTCTCGTAAATCTCCGCCCGGGTCTTCACGACGCGCGCTGCCCGGCTTATCTGGCGACCCGAGCATCTCTCAGGTGCCTTTGAATTCCCCTCTTCCTACCAGGGATTTCAAGGTTCGAGGGCAGCAAGGGCGAGTTTTCTTTAAAGTGATGCTTTGAAAACACTTTTTTTTTTTTTTTAAGTCGAGAAAATCAGTGTATTAAGTCGAGAAAATCAGTTTACAGTGATAACAATTCAGTGCGAACCCTCAGCGGGGAGGACATTGAATGAGGCAGGGACCACCCCACCCCACCCCCACACACACACCCGAAACACCTTTTCTAGTTCAGGTCCGAGGTCGGTTCAGTGTGCACTGCCCAGAGGAGAAAGGGTCTGCACGAATCCGGTGCAGAAAAAGAAATGGGAGCGGGGGGGGGGGGGGGGGGGGTGGGGGGGGGAGGGCAGGGAGGGAGTTCTCTTATGATCGGAACCCGTCTTGTGTCCCCGGGCTCCCAGAGTAAGGCTGCAGCGCCTCGGGCCCCGCACCGCCCCCCAACCCGGCCGCCAGCTATGCGCGGCCGCCCCAGAGCCGGGCAGCGTCGGGGAGGCGCGCGGGGCGCGCGGCGCTGCGGCGCCTGGAGACTCGGCCTCGCGGGGCCGGGGGGCCGCTGGGGTCCCGTCTGCCTGACGCTCCAGGGGATTCGCTGCCTTAGTGGGAAGGCCTGATCCCAGGAAAGCAGCCAGGTTCGGCTTCCGAGCCTGCAGGCTCTCCCCTGTACTTATGAGCACAAGGAAAGGAAAGATCGCGTCTTTCCTCCGGCGCGCTCCGGTCCCTGCGCCTTGGATTTGCAGGCGCTTCCGAGCTCTTTGGAAGCGTCCACGCGCCCTCCAGTGGCGGGCCTGCGGTCTGCACCCAGTGGGGCTACTGCCCGCGGCCCGGCCTGGATGAGGGGGACCGAGGCTCCAGGGCCACCAAGCATGCAGGTTGGAGAGGGAAGGAACAGTCCCCCCTCGACGTGGGGTTACCTGGGTGTCCCCGGCTCTCACCTAAACGCTGAGTCGTTTCTCAGTTACAGGATTATTTCCCATCTGGAGAGACCTGAAATTGTCCTGGAAAAGTAACTCGTCCCCTTGTGACTAGACACACGAAATGCAACCTGTAATTTGTAGACTGCGCTGCAGATCACCCTAACAAACCAAGTGCCTTGCCACATTAAGAAATGTGTATCCAAAACCATCAACAGAAATTCTTCTCGACCATCTGTATGTTTCACAGAATTCCAGCAGTGAGAAGTCAGAAAACTTAAGCTAGGGAACTGAAGGATAAGCCTTAATTTTTTTAGTCAAATTGTCATTTAAAACGTTTTCTCCCCCCCGCCCCCCCACCCCCGCTCCACTACCCACCCCCCACCCCACCTCCACCCTCCACCCTCCAGTTCTGCTGATGTTCAAGTTCTTGGCCTATTTTACGATGAGCTTCTTTTTTTTTCTGTTGCAAGAAGGTTGCATTTTACCCTGTCTTTCAGATAAGAGCTCTAATAGGTGTTCCTATGACTGAGGCAGTTTTGCAGGAAATATTCTGGACCCTTTTAAGGGACATATGCATCTTTAGGAAGATGAGAATTCACGACTCCTATCTTGGGAAAAATGCTGAATCTCATAAGAGATTTTTTAGTCAGGGAAATATCAGGTATCAGGAGTTAGCAAGCTGGCTTCCTGTGGCAGCAAAGCCAAAAGGAGTAAAGAAAAAGGAATTCTATTCACTTATTTCCTATTTGAAACACACACTGTAAGCAAATGTGAAATATCAACATATCAAAAGAATATGGATGTCCTGATATTTTAAATATTTCCAATTTGTTTAAGTCTGTATGGTCCCATTTTATGCAGAAAAAGAAATCCTACATTATGGGTTTCCTTAAAATGATTCAAGGAGTAGGAACAAAAGCCATCAGAATTTGCAACTGTTCAGAACATAATTCAAATGTCTATGAGAAATAATTCATACACTTAAATGCCTCCTTCTGGGATTATATACCTAAGTAATTACTGATATTGAACTAAGTAAGAAGTCATATGATAGATACATTCGTAGATGAAGTTTGTAGAGAGGTATTGTGAAGTATACTTATCATTAGATAATATGGCTTCGTCTCTTCAGATAATATGGCTTCATCTGCTCAGGAAAATATTCAAGTGATTTGAATTTATACAAATCAGCATTACATAAAATAATTATGATTAGCTCAGTGTCACAGAGGCAATGACTCCGAAAGTTGGTGTTTACAACATAAGTCATCTTTTGCCAAGTATAGGAGAAGGTGCTAGGGTGTCAGAGAAGACAGCGAGAAACCATAACATACAGAATCAAAGTGCAGAGAGTGTTTGAATGCTTTGAGTTCTACAAGATTGAAACAGGGTTGTTGGGAGCTTAGACCTGAAAAGTTGCTTCAGAATGGACTGTAGAAGTTTAGCTGTATTCTAAATATATTTGGATTTAAAGCTACAGGCAAACAAGCACACTGGTGTTTTGAAAGCAAACGACACTGAAGCAATTCTTCAAATTAAAATACAAATAGGGATTCATCTGTTTATTCATTTATTTATTACTTTTTGGCCAGGAAGTATCTAGATGGGTGTTCCAACCTTGGCTACAAGTTAGAATTACCTTGGGAGGTTTTTTTTTTTTTTTTAAAGAACCATGTCAAGACCCAACTCCCTGTTTTAGTTGGTTAGGGGTGGGGGTTTGGTTTCTCTAATTTTTAAAAGCTCCCCAGGGAATTCTAATCAGCATAGAAAATTAAGAGTCACTGATCTAGGTAATTTATTTTTACCTTAACTATTTCAATATTTCAGGCAAAAAAAAAAGAAAAGCTCCATACTTAGAAGAAATGTCCAAGCAAACCATCAAAGCAAGAACATTGATACTTCCAAGAACTGAATTTCATGATACTATCAAAATGCAGTGACACTTTAAAAATAATTTTCACGTGGCACAAAACAGAATGCCATCTCCTAAAATATGAATTAGTCTTCATTTTTAGATTAGTTTGGATTTCCTTTCTGTATTAGCTGCCGCCAGATAGAAGTGGAAATCTACTGAGTCAAACGTCCAGACAAGCTGGTGAATCAAGCCCCACAGTCACAGACGAAGCAACTCTTGTTGAAGAAAGCAGTTAAATGAGAACTAATACCCCGAAGAAATAATAAGGGAAATAAACTCAAGAGCAAAGATTAAGAAAGTAGTAACTAGACAAAAAACTTTCTGGCAGGTGACTCACATAATGTGATTTGTGCTAACCCTGCTGTCTTCCTAGAACTTCAGAGTTCATCCCAAAGAAACAGGTTCCATCACCAAACTGTCACGCTGCTATCCTGCGCCCAGACTGTTTGAAGTTGCTTCATGAAGCCTTCTCCCTTCTTGACCCCTTTTATAACAGCTTTCTCAGAATCTTTAGAAAGAACTCTTCCCTAGCTTTGCTTTCCTTAGACCTTAGGAAAGGCTCCTTTTCTGTTTCTGATGCAGTTGCGTTTCCTGGGTGTAGTCTAAAAGAGGGAGGAGAAACAGCCTCTACTAAAGTACCGACTCTCTACCTTCAACCTGTGACCTTCAACTTCCATCTTGAATTTGCTAGGATCCCTACAGTTGCACTCATCTCACACGCTAGTAAAGTAATGCTCAAAATTCTCCAAGCCAGGCCTCAGCAATACGTGAACCGTGAACTTCCAGATGTTCAAGCTGGTTTTAGAAAAGGCAGAGAAACCAGAGATCAAATGCACACATCCGCTGGATCATCGAGAAAGCAAGATCCAGAAAAACATCTATTTCTGCTTTATTGATTATGCCAAAGCCTTTGACTGTGTGGATCACAAGAAACTGTGGAAAATTCTGAAAGAAATGGGCATACCAGACCACCTGACCTGCCTCTTGAGAAACCTGTATGCAGGTCAGGAAGCAACATTTAGAACTGGACATGGAACAACAGACTGGTTCCAAATAGGGAAAGGAGTACGTCAAAGCTGTATATTGTCACCCTGCTTGTTTAACTTCTATGCAGAGTACATCATCATAAATGCTGGGCTGGAGGAAGCACAAGCTGGAATCAAGATTGCCAGGAGAAATATCAATAACCTCAGATATGCAGATGATACCACCTTATGGCAGAAAGTGAAGAAGAACTAAAAAGCCTCTTGATGAAAGTGAAAGTGGAGAGTGAAAAAGTTGGCTTAAAGCTCAACATTCAGAAAACAAAGATCATGGCATCTGGTCCCATCACTTCGTGGGAAATAGATGGAGAAACAGTAGAAACAGTGTCAGACTTTATTTTTGGGGGCTCCCAAATCACTGCAGATGGTGACTGCAGCCATGAAATTAAAAGACGCTTACTCCTTGGAAGGAAAGCTGTGACCAACCTAGATAGCATATTCAAAAGCAGAGACATTACTTTGCCAACAAACGTCTGTCTAGTCAAGGCTATGGTTTTTCCAGTGGTCATGTATGGATGTGAGAGTTGGACTATATAAGAAAGCTGAGTGCCGAAGAATTGATGCTTTTGAACTGTGGTGTTGGAGAAGACTCTTGAGAGTCCCTTGGACTGCAAGGAGATCCAACCAGTCCATTCTGAAGGAGATCAGTCCTGGGTGTTCATTGGAAGGACTGATGTTGAAGCTGAAACTCCAATACTTTGGCCACCTGATGAGAAGAGCTGACTCATTTGAAAATCTTTCCCTGATGCTGGGAAAGATTGAGGGCAGGAGAAGGGGACAACAGAGGATGAGATGGTTGGATGGCATCACTGACTCAATGGACATGGGTTTGAGTAAACTCCAGGAGTTGGTGATGGACAGGGAGGCCTGTCGTGCTGCAGTTCATGGGGTGGCAAAGAGTCGGACATGACTGAGAGACTGAACTTCTCTTGAAGCCTGTGGATAATTTTACAAGTTACTGAAATATTCTTAAAGAGACTTTTGTAGAATTTCTTTTTTATTGACTACGTGTTGCTTTGTTCATTTTGAAACTTAGTTTAAGACCTACATAGTAAAGTTTTTAAACATACAGAATTTTGAGCAGTCATTGTGATAAAAAGCCAAACCAAGTGATTGGTCACATATGTAAATATGCATTATGTTTCTGTGTATTACAAATGTGTATGTGCTTACATATAATTCTGAAAGAAGCAAACAACAACTGGGTGATTCAACCAATTTCCACATCATTTTTCATTACCCAGACTTCAGTATATATACTATAGAACTACGTGGCCAACATTCAACTACAAAGCTGAAATTGGTAGGTGATAGTTTCCCACAAGAAATGTTTGTGTGTCCTTTACTATTGGAACATGTATGTACTTTCACTGCTCTGTAGTTCCCCTCTTCAAATATTTAAATAAAAATCACCAAATAATCTATCTGCATTCTAAAACTCTAATCAATCAACTGACACAAGTGAAGTATCCTAAAATGGTCTTTGTGAGTGATTAAATAGCGTTACACTCCGTGCTTAAAAGAATTCGGATTACCATGAATGCATATTACTTACTAAATAAGTAAATAAACGTATAATATATCTGTTCTATGACAATGGCAACATAGATACCTACAGCATGCTGCTAAGTCACGTCAGTCGTGTCCGACTCTGTGCGACCCCATAGACGGCAGCCCGCCAGGCTCCCCCGTCCCTGGGATTCTCCAGGCAAGAACACTGGAGTGGGTTGCCATTTCCTTCTCCAATGCAGGAAAGTGAAAAGTGAAAGTGAAGTCGCTCAGTCGTGTCTGACTCTTTTGCGACCGCATGGACTGCAGCTCACCAGGCTCCTCCGTCCATGGGATTTTCCAGGCAAGAGTACTGGAGTGGGGTGCCATTGCCTTCTCCGACCTACAGCATACCCTTATTTAAATAAAAAGAACATATGTAGCCTTTTCAGAAACACAGTTAACCTGTGCTTTTTTTCTCAAATATATACAAACTAATAATTAGGATACTTTTCTCCACCAGCTACATCTAATGTCACCCAAAAAGTATGTAAGTTGTGTGCTTTTGTATTTTTTTTTCACTTGTTTAGAGACTCCCCAAAGGCAAGAACATCTTTTTTTTAAAAATTTAATTGATACCATTATGTACATACACATTTATACACATGTAGCATGTTTATGAGCATGCATATGGATAGGGAGAGACAGAACTTATTTTTCAATCAATTTTCCCCCAAGATTTCATCAACTTCTGTGAGAATTCTATTTAAAGGCAAGCAGAGGATATAACCCTTAGTCAGTGGGCATGATTTCATGAAATAGAAAATGTTTCTAAGCCCCATTTTAACATTGGCTTTACTTTTTCTCCCTGGATATAAACTGGCTAAGCAAAATAGAATTATGGCAAAGTAAGAAACTCTTTCCTCAACTATGTGCATTTTTTCTTTTTTCTTTTTTTTTTTTTACTTTTTTTTTACCTTTTATGGCTCAGTTAGGGGATATTTTGGAGTGTGGATTTTTTTTTGGTAGTCATTTAAATAATTGTCTCAATTTTTTTTGATTTTTCTTGGCCATGGTAGAGACGGTCTTTTAAAGCATATTATTTATTTTTTTAGGAAAATTGTCCTCTTACTGCAGATTTATAACTCTAGTAGAGACTTCCAAAAATCTTATGCCAACATTGTAAATTTTACTGTGATGTTATAAAGTTACAGTTAGGGTATAATTTTTTAAAGGCATTTCATTTTGTAGTTTGGAGTAATAGTTATAAGCTGCTCTCTATAGAAACCACTGTAACTTGTGATTTTAGAACGTCAGATAATAATGCAGAATATTGGCCAAAACTTTTAAAATGAGAAATATTTTACTGAACTAACTCTTTCTAAACTGAAGTCTGGGAGAGAAATGTGTTGTTAAAATGACTACCTTTTAACCAAAGATTATCACTTCCATTTCCATTAGTCTACCTTGGGGGGGCTGCATATGATGTATACTAATTAAATAGGATTTATTGGTTCAGCTAGATTCTGAATTACTCTCCTTCCTTATGGATTAAGAGAGTGCCTTTCTTAACCCTTTTCCTTGAAATCCATCAGGATCTTTTATGTGGACTGGCTAGTATTCTGCACACTTCTAATGCTTAATAAATATTACATTACAATATTAGCATAATAATAAATCATCTTAAAGTACTACATGGGCTATTAAGTGAGATCCTATTCAGTTGAGCCAAGACATCAAAAAGTTTTATTTTCTCTATACGCATACAAAGTAATTTAAAAACTCCCTTTCCATGAAATGTCCTTGCATCCATAAGATGTCTACATATTACAGAGTGAAGTGGTGAAGTGTGTGTCTCCAGTTATGTATTTCATTTGTTCAATTCATTCTGGGGCCTGAATTTGCCATTTTAGTAAGAGGAAATTTAAAATCGGGCAGACAAAAATGGAAATAGCACCATTTGTCAAGTAAATGCCCTTTTCCCAATGGCAATTCTGAACTCTTTATAAAGGATTTCCAGGCCAGCAGTTAGGTAGTGTCCCTTGCCATTAAGAAACCCTGCTTTGTCTGTGACCGGTTACGTCACACACACCTAGACCAACAACTGCGGAAAACGTGGGGATTCTGTTTACGGTTACAGAAATGAGAAAGAAGTTAAAAATATCCTGTCAATACAATCTCCTCCTAACTGGTTGCTGTGAGGGAGCTCCTAGTTGGAAACTGCCATCAAAGCTGAAAATAAAGACATTTCCTTTTCCAAAAGTATTGTTCAAATATTACACATTATATCTACTCAAATAGGATAAAGATGATGCAGAATCTGTGATAGATAGCAAAATGGCCCCAATTCTGTCTCCTTCACAGTTTACCTTTGCAGTTAGCTCCTCTCGTCAATAAAGACTTATTTTTTTCACCCCTTGAATCTGAGCTGACCTGGGACGTCCTTTGGCTGAAAGGCTGTTGTGCCAATTCTGAGACACGTCTCAAGAGGCACTTAAGCTTCCCCTCTAGGAACCCTGCCCAGTGGCCACCTGAGCCAGCTGAAGCTAGCCTTCTGGTTGACGGAAGACGTCTCACTCCTTCACCCCATTGGCCCTGGCAATCCCCAGATGCAGTGCTAACCAGCTGACTGGCAGTGGCCAACAGGTATTAAAAATTTTCAGCGGAGACTAGAAGAGCTTCACAGCTGAGCCCAGTCTAAACTGCCCACCCCCCAAAATCCTGTCCTCAATAAATGGTCCTCGTTCTGAGCCACTAAATTTCGGGGTGGTTTGTTACATAGCAGTAGACAACAGATACATCCTCTTCTTAAATTATCAGAAATAAGATTGTGGCTATCATTCCGTTCAAATAAATGTTATTCTTTCAAAACTTTGATTCCCTTACTGAGTTACTTGCTGCTAAGTCTATAATTGGCACCATGGTTTTCTGAATATCTTTACCACAAGTCTTTGTTTTTGCTACTTTACAGCTTTCAGAGGGAGTCTTTTCCTCCTTCAATAAACACTTTACGTGGAACCCTCAATGAACGCAGTCAACTTTCAGGCCCTTCTGATCCTCTTAGGATAATGTCATTTAGTTAGACCGGCAAACCTGAAGAGGTGCTTTATCCAGAGGTGATTCTTCTTCTAAAGTGGTGTCCAGCCAGAAAAAAAAAATGAAAAAGGTGAAAAATCAAAGGAAGCTATGTTTAGCTTCATCTCAAACGTCCACATCACTCACCACATTGATTTAACTTCACGGCACCTCCATCTTTCAGCAGGAAGGGCTGGCCCAAGACAGCAGCTTCGGGGGCCTGGTAAGGGTCAACCTCAAACGACAACAGCTGCAGTGGAACCAGGGATGAACAGCTCTCTTTGGGTAGATGGAATAGATCTGTTTCAAGGAAGTAGATACAAAGTAGAATTCAAAGAGATACAAAGTGGCATTTTATGTCACAAGCCTTATCTTCCTGTGAGTTAAACCTTCTAAGATTGGAGGAGGTTCTGTCCCTGTCTCTCAGGGGCTCTAGTTTCCAGCCCGGGGTTTCTAGAGTGTGCCGCCTTGGCTGGGGGCGAATCCTCGGACTCAAGAGTGGTCCTCCTCAGCATGCAAATCACTTTCCGCCTCTGCAGACACTCAACCGTTGGCCACCCTTCCTTCTTGAGGCTGTCTTGCCATTGATGTTTATTACTCCACATTTCCAGAGTTCTCTGACTGTCTCCTGCTGCTTTCTTCTGCCTGCTTGACAGTGATTCATAGCCTGGAAGCAGGCACAGAATATCTGTGGGATGACCATCCACCCCTGAAATACAGGTGTTTTTCTTTAGCCCTCTTCTCTTCCTTTACTGACAAGACCTTTAATAAACACCTTCATATTCACATCTTATATCCTTTTGTGGATTGGGGTAAAGACCCCCATAAGTTACCAAAGGAGAACTTCTCACTGACAGATTTGATGAGGCAGAGGATTCAGTATTCTGCCAAGGGATGTCTCAACTTCTCCATCAGGTTGCCTCCTAACCAATCTCAGCCGCCCACGCTTACCTCCATCCAGTATTCACTCCATTCTGCAGCTGGGGTCATCTATTCCAGAGGGAAGCGTCACACTCCACCAGTCCACAGCTTCCCATCAGTTCAGTTCAGTTCAGTCACTCAGTCATGTCCAACTCTGTGACCCCATGAACCACAGCACGCCAGGCCTCCCTGTCCATCACCAACTCCCGGAGTCCACCCAAACCCATGTCCATTGAGTCAGTGATGCCATCCAACCATCTCATCCTCTGTCATCCCCTTCTCCTCCTGCCCTCAATCTTTCCCAGCATCAGGGTCTTTTCAAATGAGTCAGCTCTTCACATCAGGTGGCCAAAGTACTGGAGTTTCAGCTTCAACATCAGTCCTTCCAATAAACACCCAGGACTGGTCTCCTTTAGGATGGACTGGTTGGATCTCCTTGCAGTCCAAGGGACTCTCAAGAGTCTTCTCCAACAACACAGTTCAAAAGCAACAAAGATAAAATTCTCGGAGTGGCCACCAAGCCCCGCATGGACTGATTCTTGCCTTCCTCTTTGACCTGATCTTACAGAACCCACCACCCCCAACCCCGCCCCCGGCAACACACTAACGCCAGTGACACTGACTGTCTCTCCTGTCCTCAGAGAAGCCCTGCATCCCTCTATGTCCAGGTCTTTGCTTATGCAGCCCCTCTACCTGAATAAACATTTAGAGTCTCACCTGCTGGACTGAATTCAGCTTTCAAGGCTCAGCTGTGATGCCAGTTTCTAGGGGAAGCCCCTTCTGACTCCACAGAACAGAGCAGGACTCCGCTAACTCACCCAGGACACCGAGTCTGTCTTCATACTGCTTGTCCTCTGACTGAGACTCGTGTTTGTGTGGCCCTTCCTCGGTGTCTCCTTCTAGCTCAGTTATTTTTCATCACTCCCCAGAGCTCAGCGTTGCACACAGCAGGTATTCTATGAACGTATACTCAGTAAGGGAAGGAAAATAGTGCCCTGGTACCTGACACTGCATCTTCCCTTGTGTTTTCCAGGAGGAACCAGGTCTCAGGGTTGCAAAAAGGCAGTGGGGGTGAGAGGGAGAGACAGTTCAGTGCCTCACAAAGGCTGACCCCCTGCAGGAGGAAACGGCACCCCACTCCAGTGTTCTTGCCTGGGGGATCGCATCGACAGAGGAGCCTGGGGGGCTACAGTCCATGGGGTCGTGAAGAGTCAGACACGACTGAAGCTACTGAACACAGAGCCCGGTACGTTGAAGAGTGATACAGGCCAAGCTAGAAGATAATGCGGGGACCGCGGAGGGCGATTTCTGGCTGGGGAGATTTCGGCTTAGGTGTCAGAGGACGAGTCTGGAGGTGCTCAGAATCCAGGGCCGAACAGAGGAGCTGGGAGGCCCTCAGGAGGACTTATGTCAAAGACAGAGTCTGTTCTTGGTGAGTTCCTACTGTCATTAATTACCTTATATTCACACTAGGTAAGTTCTACAGGTCAGGATTTCAGAATAATTATACATTTTTGTATTTTTAGCTATAGTTTTTTCTTTTCTTGGTAGGATTCAACACTGAAGCCCAACCATGTACAGTTTGGGGCTGCAGAAGTGGTAATGGGAATGCTGACCCCAACCCCAGGATCCCATGTTAGAAGTGACATGACACAGGGAGGAGGTCTTAGATACCATCACCGCTGTTCCTTGAGGTCACAAGTCAAAAAGCAATTCCTCTGCAGCCAGAGGGCAAATTAGTCACTGGCTCCTGTATACATGAATTATGGCTTAAGGAATCACAAAAACATTTGATTACTAAACAAGTTACATTGAAAAAAATAAGAAGAGAGGAAAGATGCATGAGCTTAGGGAAAGGGTTTTATAATATACCCCAGTCGACTCTGTGATAAATGTACATAATTAATCATAGACACCATTTTGGCAAATGATATTTTTAAATGATAGAGGCAATTATCTGTATAATTACATATGCACAAAATGCATTATTTTCTGCTTTCAACAGGCAGCCAACCCTACAGAAAAGGTAAGGAAGAGACTTACCTAATGTAGCATCCTAATTTTAAACTCAATCTAAAGAGGACATTTTTTTGGTAATTAGAGGAGGTCCAGAAGGAAATGGCACCCCACTCCAGTACTCTTGCCCGGAAAATTCCATGGATGGAGGAGCCTGGTGGGCTGCAGTCCATGGGGTCGCTAAGAGTCGGACACGACTGAGCGACTTCACTTTCACTTTTCACTTTCATGCATTGGAGGAGGAAATGGCAACCCACTCCAGTGTTCTTGCCTGGAGAATCCCAGGGACGGAGGAGCCTGGTGGGCTGCCATCTATGGGGTCGCACAGAGTCGGACACGACTGACGCGACTTAGCAGCAGTAGCAGTAGCAGCAGAAAAGGAATGTAATAATGCTGACTTCTTGGTTTGCCTACTATCCTGGTGAAACTATTTAGTTGCTGTTTAAAGTCATACAATATATCATATTCTGTTTTTTTTAATAAGTATAAAATAATCTCCTAAATGCCTTTCCAATAAATGGTCTGGACATATATTGTAAAACTTGTGAAAATGAAAGCATATTTGCTCCTATCTACTAAGTTATTCTTTCTATTAAAATGACAAAGAAAATTTCAGCAACTATAGTAAGCAATGGTAGTTGTTTTTTTTTCCCTAACTTGATAGAATGAGTACATCATCTCTAGGCTATTTCTCTACCCTGATGGTCTTATCTTACAAAGGCAGTGTGGTGTGGGGAAAGAGTTCTCTCTGGAGTCAAACATAGCTTCAAATCCTGTTCAACAATTTACTATGATGCTAACCTTGAGCAACTTACTAAATGTTGCTAAGCTTCAGTTGCTTTGTACAAGTGAGTGTAATCATGTCAATCTCATAAAATATGCTGTGAGCAGTACAGGAGATAATGTTTATCAAGTATCTGGTCTCCCGACAGGGATTCAACACATGTTCAATACTGCAGGTATTATTCATGTTAAATCCTCCCCCTCCTTCAAGTTCTCTAACATCTTATCCATCGGAAATAAATCACAATGTCATTCCATCATTCACTCATTCTACCAATGTGTATTGAGTGCCAGGCATACTTACAAAATATCAGTATATAACTAAATGAGTCCTTTTGGATGTCTTAATAAGTAAAGAAAGGATGGATTATTCAGAAAGTGGTTAGCGATTTTGAACTCTAACTCAGATGGTCTACAACTGTGTTGTCCATGCAATAGCCAATAGCCACACCTGACTCTTGAGCACTTGAAATGTGACAATTTTAAATTGAGATATACTGAATACATAAAATATGCTCCAGGTTTTGAAAACTTAGGATAAAGAAAAAGACTGCAAAATATCTCATTACAAATTTTTTCATTTTGCTCACATGTTGAAATGATAATATTTTATAACTGCATTTATATTTATAAATATTTATATTTATAATTTATACTGTATAAAATATTAAATTCTTAAAATGAATTTTATGTTTCTTTTTACTTTTTTAGATATATGGCTATGGGGAAACTTTAAATTTCGTTGCTCACATTTGTGGCTACAATTATGTTTCCATTGGGCAGCACTTATCTAAATATTTAAATACAGAAAGAAAGGAGGAAAAGAGTGGAGGAGAGGAAGGGAGGTAAGGGGGAAGGAAAGAAGGAAGGAAATAAAAAGGATCTTCAAGAACTAAAAGATATAAGCCTTAAAAGATCAGAGAATGGAACAACCCTTCCTCCACATAACACCAATGACAAAAGAAAATCTGGGAGCCTGAGATGCTGTGCTTACAGCACCCTGCCAGCCACTTAGCAAATGCCAGTGTGTACTGATCTCAAGTGGCCTCGGCCTGCGGGGCCTGGAAGCAAGGTTTCGGTTCGCGGCAGAGATGAAAGTCAGGCTGAGGCATGGGAGTGCTGCATCCTAGCCACTCGAGCCGCAGGGACCAGTGGCCAGTGGCAAGGCCCTGGTGCACCCGGCTGTGAGGAAATGAACTCCCGCAAAGACAGGAAGCAGTGAAACAAGGGAAGTGTGAAGCAGGGAGGAAGAGTATGTGTGGGTAGACCCACGGAGAGGCTCGCTGAGAGCCCTGCCCTTGTGGCAGTCTGACACTTGAATGGGGCGCTTCCTCCAGGTTTCCTTCCGCCAGCGTCTTGCTTCTCCTGGCCCTGAGCTCATGTTTGCTGGATCTGAGTCCAGGCGTGTGCACACCATCTCTCCCACAAGATGGATTCTAGCGAAGGGGGCCTCAGGGGGAGCCGGCATCTCTTACTGTGAGGTGACACCCCCTCCCTTCTGACCTCTGAGACAGAGCCTTTCTGCATGAGTCTAGTAGGGAAGGTCTCTCACTTCAAGAAGGAGAACGATGCGATCTCTATCTGTTATCTGGGCAGGGTGACTTCCTCTCTGGGTCCCTGTCTTCACTGCGGGGAAACCAGCCCTCCAGACTGGGGCGCCCCAGCTCCCGCCTCAGCAGTGTCTGCTTCATGATCACGTCCCCTACTTCAGGCACCATGCTAGGTGCTACAGCGATGGACGAAGCCATCCGTTCCGTCCTGGAGTGCTCAGTCTAATGAGAATTAAGGAGGACAAGAAAAAATTTTGCAAGCTTTTACATTTTGTCTTTCATATTGTTGACCTTAAAGATACTATGTTCTAATTTTCTTTCAAAGAGTGTGGACACGCCTCTCCAAATCTGACCCTTATTAACCTGATTTCTGTTTTGTCCTCGTGAGAATGAACGGCAACGGGACATTGAAAGGCCGTTTTAGTTCCTTTGTCAAAAATGTCACTGGCTAGTACATTGCATAGTTGCTCAGTAACGGAAATTAATTTAGAAGCACTCATCTGGCATATATTTCTATATTATGCATATCAGTTCAGTTCAGTTCAGTCACTCAGTCGTGTCCGATTCTTTGCGACCCCATGGACTGCAGCACGCCAGGCCTCGCTGTCCATCACCCAGAGTTTACTCAAACTCATGCCCATTGAGTCGGTGATACCATCCGTCTCATCCTCTGTTGTCCCCTTCTCCTCCCACCTTCAATCTTTCCCACCGTCAAGGTCTTTTCAAATGAGTCAGTTCTTCCCATCAGATGGCCAAAGTTTGGGAGTTTTAGCTTCAGCCTCAGTCCTTCCAATGAACATTCAGGACTGATCTCCTTTAGGGCTGGTTGGATCATACATATCATTCTCACACAAAATCATTCCTGGATCCTTCCACAGTATTTCGGACCACCTATGCAGTCATGCTTGTATACATGCGTATACAAACCCATTTCAATACAAATATGCAGAGCAAAGACCTTCATTCTGGAGTAATCATAGCTTCACCAGCCCCTGGCCATCCCCACCCCAGGCTCTCAGAGGAAGGAGCCCAGCTCTGGCTCCGCCAGGCCTTTTGTCGTGCTGATTAGAATTGAGCTGAGCCGCAAGATTTACATGTTAAAGGAAACAGAGCCCGGGCCCCAGAAACCGATCCCGCCCGGAAGGAGGAGGAGAGAAAAGGAAAGGCTTCCAGGAGCCAGAGTTGGGAAGCGGAGTTTGGGGGAGTGAGGGGAGAGAGAGAGAGAAAGGAAACAGTTACCATGGGGAGCCGTAAAAGATACTGAGACTTGAGATGAAATTGAAATGCTGAGCTATTGATAAGGGACGAGGTTCTGAGAGAACAGAAATGAAGGCAGGATGAGCAGAGGCGAGAAGACCCCAGGAAGGCTTGCTGAAAGTTATGAGATCCCTTAGTGATTTTCTGAGAGGCGGCAATGAGGATTTAAAATGCGTTCATTAATTCCTGCCTATCTGACTGGTGTTTCTACTGGCTTTGCAACTATTCACACTGGTGAGAGCAGCTGGGTTAAGTTAATTAAACAAGGAGGCCGTTAGACTGGATGGGGCTCTAATGCTTTGGCAGCCAGTAGGCAAACCTAAATCTAAGCCCAAAAATCCCTCCAACTTAGGAATCAGAATGCTAAAGACACAGACCACAAACAGCCAACTCGGCTTTAAACCACGGCCGGTCAGATAATTTCCTTTCTTGGCTTTCTTTGCCTGGGTCTTTCCTGAGCTCCTGTGGGCCTACCGTTTCCGGTTTGGTGCTGCCCTATTGCAGATGGCTTTTTGCTCAACCTCTTAGAATTTTTTGTTAGACCTCAGTTTATCTTTTAAGAGCTCCCCTGGTGGCTCAGCTGGTAAAGAATCTGCCTGCGATGCAGGAGACCTGGGTCGATCCCTGGGTTGGGAAGGTCCCCTGGAGAAGGGAAAGGCTGCCCACTCCAGTATCCTGGCCTGGAGAATCCCATGGACTGTGTGGTCCACGGGGTCGCAAAGAGTCGCCCGGCTCTCTCTGGGTTCCTGGTCACATTTCAGGAGCTCCATCCGGGAAGCGGAGGCTGTCCCGAGCCCCTATGCACACACAGCAACCACTGTGGCCGTCTCTAGCACCCTCACCAGCAGACGCTCCAGAGATAGGGCTTAAACAGAAAAGGTATGGCAACCGACTGAATAAACCTGGCTGTGCAGCTGGAGGAAGGTATGTACTGCCCCAGGCACGACTGCTCATCTTTTCTGTGCTTGAGCCCAAGAGCTAGGACAGGCCTGGTTTACTGGTTTCCTGTTTGTCTGGTTTGGTTGTCTTAATAGTCAGTTGCCCGTGACAATAAATACACCTTCTCAGTTTGAAAACACGGGTCCCTTGACCACAGCCGCCCCCTCCTGCCACAGACTCCCTAGCTGCAGGGTCATCCCCCTGTCTCAGGGTCAGCACGGCGCAGTCCCCGGGGAGGGCGGACAGGGTGGGTTGTCTGGAAACCCGGGACAAACCACAGAGTTCTGGGCAAGTGGCACAACAGAATCAACCAGAATCGTGTTTGGGCCCAGTCCAGGATAATCAAAACTGAATTCCTGGGCCTCTGTAATTTTTTTAAAATTCCTGGGTCATTCGGACACCAGGTTAAGAGCTGGGAAGCCCTCTGCCTTTGCTCCTCGCCCAGCTCAAGCCCGAGTCTTCGCTTGCTACGCCCATCCCAGAGGTTGCAGGCGAGCCTGCAGGCCCCGACGGCTGGCTCAGGAGCCCCCGTGTGCCTCTGAGGGGCGGTTCCTGACGATCGAGACCCGATGCCTTGGCTGGCTGGCCCGTCCTGGGTCAGGCTGGCATCTTGGGAAAATTACTAACAGCTCCTCTTTCTCTCTTAAAAGAGCTCCAGGTTTGGATGGTAAATTATATGGTCCCTCCACACATATCAAACAGGGGAAACCCAGCCTCGCCTAGCGTAGTATTTTCCTGGGATTCTTTCCAGCAGCAGTTTTAATATTCCTTCACTCTCTTCCTTCCTCAGACGTCTTTCTTTCCAGCCCTTTCTTCCTTCTTTTTCATCAGATAAGGCTTGCACAGCCCGGACAGCCCACCCTGTCACTCCTTACCCACCCCACACCCCTGGGAGCTTCCGCCTCACCTCCTCTTGGGGAGAGTTCAGGAGGGCGCTGCAGGTGAGAGACGGGATCCCGCTGGTTCCCGTTCGAGCGCCAACAGAGAGGCAAGTAGCCTGAAGCCCTGTGTTAGCCGGACGGGCCTGGCTTTCCCGCGGACCTCGGATCACTCGAAAGAAAGGTCTGTGGAGCACGGCGCCCACCAGGACTTCCTGAAGCTGACGAGGGACCGTCACCCAAGTGTGGACCCCGGGCTCCTGCAGATAGAAGGAAGAGGAGTGGGGGTTTTCCAGATTCGCCCACACCACGGACTTCCCACAGAGGAAAGCACTGGCCTCTGCGTCTTTCTCATCTGACCTCTCTCCTGGGGAGGCCCTGAACTCAGGGTCCTGATTGCCGCATCTGACGCTCTGGCCTCTCTCCTGGGGACACCCTGAACTCAGGGTCCTGATTCCCAGATCTGACACTCTGGCCTCTCTCCTGGGGAGGCCCTGAACTTATTATCCTAATTTTTGTATCTGAGGCTCCTTCTGCTCTGGTACGCAGGTTGCTTTTTCCTCCACCTTTGGCCCCCTGATTCCAGGACATTATAATCCCCTCTTTGGCTGGTACTCACCTTGTGGGAGCCCTTCCTGGGTTTGGCTTCCCATTCTGATGCTTCTCCAAAAACCCAGGCCAGGACTAGGCGCTATCTCAGAGATGACACAGAGGCCACGTCAGCGGCAGAGAGCCTGACATGGTCACAAACAACATGGTCGTGTTCACCGCCTTCTCTCCAAAACTGAGATTTCTCCACAGACGCTACAAAGCAGACGGAGCCCCTGAACTGTTTCGGTGTTGAATTGTGATTCTCCTCACGCCCCTCCCCACCATCCAGTCCCATCCCAGGCTCTCTGCTCTCCTCATCACATTCCCTGTGTGGACTGTGTTAGCCGCTCAGTTGTGTTCGACTCTTTGCGACCCCATGGACTGTAGCCCACCAGGCTCCTCTGTCCATGGGATTCTCCAGGCAAGAGTACTGGAGTGGGTCGCCATTGCCTTCTCCAGAGGATCTTCCTGACCCAGGGATCGAACTCTGGTCTCCTGCCTTGCAGGCAGATTCTTTGCCGTCTGAGCTACAGGGAAGTCTCATCATCTTCCCTACCACCCTCCTACGATGTCTCAACTCTCCATCTCACTTTGCATGTGAGTTGCTAAATGAGTCGATGAATCAGCTTTTGGTTCATAAGCCAACTACCAACACTGACAGTTACAGAACTGAGTTGTCCCATAAGGGCGGGTGGCAGATTCAGATGACCCCTGGGGGCAGAAGGCAGGCTGCCTGGATGAAGCCGGCTGGGTGGGAACCAGAGCATCTGGCGGGTGCCTGCCCTGGACAAAGGGTCTAACTGCTGTTCTTTGTCGGTGTAGTGCTGCCAGGAAGGGATGCCGCCTCCAAATGCTAGACCTTTCCAGCTTTCCAGAAAAAGAGACACCTGGATTCTTATGAAAAATCTATTATTTTGAGGGGGGATAAATATTAATGCCTGATTTTAAAACATTTAAATTTCATCCTTAAAACTCGGTGTGAGTAAGATCTGGCTTTCTGGCTGCCAGTTGGCAATGGCTTTTCTAGTGTATTCTCAGACAAATTTTTACATAATTTTAAACACGATTTCCAGATTGAAAAATCCTCTGAGACAACCCAGGGTCAAGGGGTGTGAAATGCTAAAGGATACCCTGGAAATCTACAGATGCTGCTGTTTATGCTTAAAAGTGTCAGTAGCAACAACAGAAATTCCTAGTAAGTGACAGATAGCTACTTAAGAAAATCTTTTACCGAAAGGAGATTTTAAGCATTCTTTAAGAGGTCCACTGTGCATGCTTTTGTGCCTGAACACTTCATTTTTCATAAACAAAAACCCTCTAATTGTCTTGCATTTTAAAATATCTTTGTCAGCGAAGATTCTGAGGAGGCAGTTAGAGGGAAAAATAAAAACACTCTGAAAGTTAGCAGGGACATCAGTTAATCTCTTATCCCTTATGGAGTTTACATTTTGAGTGACGACTAAGGTTATCTACTTTGCAAATACTGTAGCTTTATTTTTGAGCAAGGTGAGAGGAAAGCATATTATTTTCCTCTATTACTGGACATTATTTTTTCTTTCAAAGAAATCAGGATGCCATGCTTTAACACTTCAACAAATGTAATACATTGAAATGCAAAGTATTTCAACGTGGGATGGCAAAAATGGTTCAACTGAGTGAAATGCTAGAGGGGGGTTTCTCAACCTCAGTGTATGCAGCTGACGTTTTGAGTCCCATTATCTTTTGATGCGTGTGTGAGTGTGTGTGTGTGCGTAAGTGTGTGTAGGGGGTTGTCCTGTGCACTGTGGTCTGTTTTGCAGCACCTGTGACCTCTACCCGCTAGATGCCAGCAGTACCTGCCCCAGCTCGTAAAAACAAAAAAGTATTTCCAGACACCACCAAATTTGCCCCCGATTAAGAACCATTGCTCAAGAGGAAATGTACATCACAACTTGGATTCTGATTCTATGAAAATCTTAAAATGGCATTTCACACAAAGGGGAAAAGCATCACCACTGACTTCATCTAAGTCCTCCGGGCACTTCAGTGGGGCTTGGGGAGAGAGGTCTTTGAGGCAAGAGCAGTGAACGCGCTCTGACAAGGAAGTTGCTGGGGGCGGGGGCAAGAGGGGTCAACCCTGGATGTGAAATCCACTCTTCTTGACAACGATGCCGCGACAAGCAGGAACCAACAGAGACCTGTCAGGCCAGGCAGCAACATCTGGTAGATCCCAGACTACTTGTGGGGACCTCCAGCCTTCATCTGGCCAAGTGTGAGGTGAATTTTCAACATCTTGAAGAACGGGATGATACCAACCAGTTAGACATTTAATAGGAAATCCTTTCTTTCTTTTTTTTTTTCCCCCCCATTTTGGAGAGAAAACATTTTTCCAGAAAAACATGAAAGGTTATAATAGTGGTTTGAAATCAGTAAATCTCGATTTTTTTTCTTTGTGGTTATGGAAGAAATCATCAATTCCATTTCTCAATAGAACCTCATAAACACAACAGGCCAAATGCCAGAACAGAAATTAAATGGCTCTGTGAGCCTCAAGGGAAGACATACTTTAACCATGAAGTATTCACACCAAACCATGAGCGCAGTACATGAAGGAGAATGAGCTAGAGAATGTGCGGTTTGCATTTGCTGTTTTTGACAGCATGTTTATCAAAATAACTAACAATTTTCAAAGACAAGACTACTTAATTTTTACTCTATTGCTTTTCTGTCTGGGAGGAACTATAAAGAATAAGTTCACTAAGTTTTTGGTTGAGTTTTAGTTCATGTAATTTGTTTCATGTTAGATGTTTCAGAACGGCACCCCCTAGTCTTTTCATGGTTTGTTACCTTAAAATAGGGATGATAATGTCCTGGTGGATACGTATCACTCTGCCTCTGTCAAAAGCTGTGGAAGGTACAGCACACAGAATGAGCACCAACGTAAAGGATGGTTTAGTTAACAATAGTGTATCGATATTGAGTCATCGGTTGTATCGTATATACCACACTAATGCAAGATGTTAATAATAGGATGGAGTGGAGGGGTGTGGGCAGAGGGGGCGTGAGGGAACTCTGTATTTTCTGCGAACTGTCCTTGTAAACTTTAAACTGCTATAAAGACAAGGTTTACTAAATTTGAAAATCTGTTTTGTAAATTTTACAATAAAAGCCCCGAGACAGTTAAAATTCTGTAAATGTCTTTTCAATAGGACTTTTGAGTATCGTTCTGCTACTTGCTTATTTACTGCTGGAAGATAATTGCTCAGGATGAAGTAGGGGAGATAAAGGACTTCCTGCCTTGTTTGAGCGTGGCCAATGACCACTCTCATCCAAACTCCTGGCAAGTACTGTCTAAGTGCTGTGAACGGTGGACCTCAAATTGCATTATATTTATGCATTCTCTTCTTGTCAGCGATTTCACATGCCTTTACGTTTTTCCTTCATGAAATAACTTTTGAAGTAAAATTCACTCACAATTGTTTATAATACATTCTCCGTGACAGGCCAAATTTATTTCTGGTTAACGACATATAGTACTCACTGGAAAAGCAGTTATGATGAATCAAAGAGCTTTTTGTTGGACTTTATCTATGCAACAGCAAACAAGCTGTTGTGTTGAAATATAGTAAATTTGTTTTCTCAGTGGCATTCTATTCACCCTGTCATAAAGACTATTGGTCCCAGTTCTAATCTCTGCAACAGTGGGACGTTTTTCAACACAGAAGCTTCTTGGATGGTTGTCAGAGATTCTCCAGGCTAATTAGATGTCATCTGTCATGGGAAGACTCAGAGCAGAACTTCATACTAGAGGCTCTGAGGGGAAAGAGCAATCTAAAGTCTTAAATGGTCCTTTATTCAGAGGATACACATGTGGTTGAAAGGATAGAACCTACTTTTATGACCACATTAAAAATACTCAGCGCAGCCAAGAGTAAGTGCAATTGGATGTAAGAGAAAGCTAGTGCTGGAAAAGACTCCCGAGAGTCCCCTGGACAGCAGGGAGATCCAACCAGTCCATCCTAAAGGAAATCAGTCTTGAATATTCATTGGAAGGACTGATGCTGAAGCGCCAGTACTCTGGCCACCTGATTCGAAGAGCCAGCTCACTGGAAAAGACCCTGATGCTGGGAAAGATTGAGGGCAGGAGGAGAAGGGGACAACAGAGGATGAGATGGTTGGGTGGCATCGTTGACTCAGTGGACATGAGTTGACTTTGAGCAAACTCCGGGCAATAGTGAAGGATGGGGAAGCCTGGACTGCTGCAGTCCACAGGGTTAGAAAGAGTCAGACGTGACTTAACTACTGAACGACAGCTGTGCTGAAAAGCAGCAAATACTTAAGAGTTGGGAGGAACAGAACGAAGTGCAAAACTCATGGGCTTTGGAGTCCTAGAGACTTGGGTTCTACTCCAGACTGTAGAATCCCAGACAGGTTGCTTCATGTCTCTGGGTTTCCAATCTTGCATCTGTGGAGTGAAGAAAGGAGAGGTCACGTCGTTCAAGAGCTAGATTCATGGTAAGAGTGCAGTAAGTGATGGTTTCATCACTGCCGTTAAGAGTGGTAATAGCAACAGCATAGTAGTAGGGCTTCCCTGCTGACTCAGTGGTAAAGAATCCGCTTGCAATGCATGAGACCCGGGTTTGACCCCTGGGTCAGGAAGATCTCCTGGAGAAGGGAATGGCAACCCACTCCGGTGTTCTTGCCTGGAGAATCCCACGGGCAGAGCAGCCTGGTGGGCTACAGTCCATGGGGTCGCAGAGTCAGGCACGACTGACTGACTAACACTTTCACTTAGTAGTAGCTGTAGTTATACAGTCTGAAAAAGAGACTTGTTTCCAAGAAGGTGAGATACCTCAGTGAAAAGTAGGGAGACTGGGTTTCAAGGTGAAAGCTGGTGTTTCCAAAGTAGTGGGAAAGAACGAGGCACATTTTGACTAAGATAGGGAAGTTCCCTTGGGAGATTTACATGAAGTAAAATTAACGCAGTGTAATATCAGTTAGGGAATAATATCTGAAGGTTTGCGGGAGGAGAGCAGATGACAGAAAGACAGTGGGTTCAGGAGTCAGTGAACCTGGGCTCTAAATTAGGTTTTTACCTTTAGAGTCCCAATTCCTCTGCTAGCTAACTGAGTGACTCTGGGCAGGACAAGGCCTCTTTGGGACTTAAGTTGTTCACCTGTGAAATGGATCCATGGGTTCAGAGGGTCACTCAAGACGGTGGCAAATAAGAGTCTAAGTCCTTTGGCATACAAGAGGCATGATTAAAGCAGGAAAACAGTTGCTCTACAAGCTATTTCTAGAATTTACTGGAGAGGAAAATAGAGGAGGATCAAGTCAGAGAAAGAGTTATGTTTACAAAATACTGTCACAGCAGGACAACGGGAAGGGAATTACATCAGTTAACCTGGTGCAGGAATGGATATTAAGAGCCCATGAGTTGGGACAATGGGAATAACATGAAAATTACTGAAAGTGAGGGAAAGTAATTATTTGTAGAAGAAAGGGAACATGATAAGCTAATTTTTCAAAGAAGTTAAGTGTCAAGACATGGCAGGAGATCTTTAATATTGACTAATGAGCAATAAATTAGATTTAGTGATTTGATATAAGTAGAATGGATTATATCACACATTTTAATTACCACTTTATCATATTAAAGATTTCCAAAAACTGACTATAAAATTCATATAAGAGCATAAAGTTCCAAGGATAACCAAGACAAATTTGAAGAAGGAAATATGAAGGAAAGACTTGCCTCATTAGATATCATGAATTACTACAGTGTACACTGTATCGAGTAAAATAATGTGGTGTTAGGGGAAGGTCAACATAGCAGCGAACGGAAAAGAAGCCAGACCTATCACTTAATGGAAATACCTACTCCTACATAAGACCTCAGTGTAAGCAGAGGTGACCTTAGAAACCAGGAGGCATTGTAAGTGGCTTCACTGCCCATGGAAAACTATATAATTAGAACCCGACCTTACATCATACTTCAAAAAAAAAAAAAAAATCCAAATGAATTAAAGACACAAATGTGAACACACAACTAACTATACCTTTTTATGATGCAGAGAGGGAAGAAATTCTTAAACCAAGCTCAGCAAGTCAAATTTGTAAAGAAAAAGGTTGATGAATCTGACCGCATTATTACAATGAGAATATAAATTACTGGTGAGAATACAGACTTGGCGAGCAATCTGGTGGTGTTCATAAAGATGCACGTTTTCCAGACTCAGAAACTCCAATTGCTGTGATAGACTTGAAAGAAACGTGAACATTTATACAAAAGGAGACAGTCTGCATAGCCTATACAAGTGAAATATTGGAAGCCACATAAATGCACATCAATAGAAAAATGAGTAAGTAAGTAGCTATGGCATGTCCCATACCGATTACATTTATTTAAACCTTGATCTACATGGGCTGATACAGAAAGAACCCAAAACAAAATAGTGAGTGAAAGAAGCAAGACTGACACGTGATATCAATTACGAACATTTTAAGAACTTACAAAAATAAGTAAGTAAAAATTGGTAAAATATACATTTAGTAAAAACACAGACAATGGATGGGCAGGGTATATGCCTGCTTTGGGGTAGAAGCTATCTCAGAGAGCAACAGAGGGAAGTAACACCGGAAAGTGGTTTAAACCTTCTTTGAGTGTATGTACCTACGGTTATTTTTGAACAATAAAGAAAACCTGTTAGTATCTTAAAATTCTGAGTGCTGGTGGTGAATGCTTACTGTCTTACTCTTTATACTTGTCTGTTTGCTTGAACTATCCCCAAATAAAGCAGAGTGGGGCAATTTTTATCTCTCATAATTTAAGCATTATCTATGTATTTGAATTTTAAGGCATTGTAATTACTGTTTTCTAAGTGTTTGGAAATTTTACTTCAAGCTTTCAAAATGATTTTTTTGTTTGTTTTACTTCTCCACTTCCCAAATTATCGAATAAAAATTACATGGGGGAAAAAAAACCTGCCATAAAACACTGATAGTTACATCAGCAAAGCATTCTTAACTTTTAACAAGATTTATTTTATGGCTCCACTTCAATTTTGATCAATTAAATGATCAGGGGCCACTACCAATTAAAAGGATTAGTGGGTTAATAAAATTCAATTCACTAAAAGTTACTTTCCAGTGTGTTTCCAGCGTAGAAGGGCTGCGTAAAATGAGGTACACCTGTAAATTCCAAAGTGTAACTTGGTCTCTTGGGACCATGGACCCCTTTGATCTTGTCACAAATTGGCTCCTGGAAACCAGAAGGCCTCCTGGACTCGAGTCTCCAGGGATCTCACCCCTGCAGCATCTCAAAACAAATAAAATGACTGAGACAGATGCTGGACCCAGACAGAATGGCAACCATTTCACAAAATTAACCCCCAGATGATGTGAACAGACAATTCTCCACATGTAATTATGGCTTTTGTTATTTTTCTCCCATGAAAGCTTTCTATTGCTTTGGCTTAAATGCAACAGATAGAGGTATTCAGCCTTGGCTGGCCATATTTCTGATCCATATTTCAATAGATTATCCTGAATTGGCCTCCTGGAAGCATTTATGCTGACCAGTTTTGAAAACCTCTTTGTCAGCCCCTCACCCTTACCTGCTAACGCCCAGCTCTAATGGATGAAAGCAGGGGGTGATGATAATCACTGTCTGCCCTGCCCTGAGTGCATTGCCTGCGTCTGCAAAATAGTCTGTCTGGAGGGGAGGAAAAAAAAGGAAATAAGGAGTGTAATTCAATGAATACTTAGGAACCGAGCTTGAGGGTTTCTTTTTCTGTTTAAAGGAGTAGTGATATCAGAAGCAGGATTATGAAAAAGAAAGAGTTAGTAAAAGTAGGATCTTTGTGAATTAGAATAGCAAGGCCATTTCAAATTGAATTACACAGGATCATGGCAATTAGAATTGGAAAAGATCTCTCAGTCTTTCTCTGTCAAAGCATGATTACTCCCCACGGGATATTCTCCCGAGCTTAGTCCAGTCCAATTTTAAATGATTCAAGTGATGGGGCCTCCTTCGCTTCTCTTGGGATATCCCTTCACAGTCTGAAACAGCTAACAGCTAGGGAAGCCCCCGCGTATACATATGTCCTTTTTCCATGATTCTGTTCTGTGCGTCCCCAATCCACCTTAAAACTGTCTGAATTTAATTTTAAATGGGTACAACCTACATTTAAATGATTAAACCCAGCTGAGTCTGGGTCTTTTTGGATAGGCTGACTCTCTCTCTCTCTTTCACACATACACACAAGTATACACACACACACACACACACACACACACACACATGAGCTCATGACACAGTCACAGTGTATTTATGGGAAACAATTAATAAAGATCCTTACATTTTATGTAATTCACTGATAAAACAATGTGAAAACTCAATAACCTACTGCTTTTCAACTGACAGAGGAGCAACAAACTATAAACCTAAGTGCTCCTTCACTTTGTGAATATTATATTTATTGTACATGAGTAAAATAATACGATCTTCTAATATAGTGCTTACTATAGCTTATTCAGTATAAAGGATACAGATATGCAATATGGTGCTAATGCCATAAGTAAATTTATAGAAATCATTTTATTCAAACATTTTTTTTCATCCATTCAAACAATAGGGGATTCATACTTTCTATGTAGATGGGCTCATTCCAACACTAAATTTGGTTTGAGATTTGAGTAAGTTGTAGGGCCTAGGGGAACAGCTTGGGGTGTTCAAGGTTAATGGAGGTTGCTTAAGGGTATTTAAATTTGATCAAGGATTTTATATAGCTTTCCATGTCCTTTCCAAAGAGCTGCCCTAAAGTATTTTTCACACCTGTCAATCAACCAACCAATATCCAATCAGGTAGGAAAATGAGTACCCTGGGAAAACGAGAAAAAAATAACTTGCGCTTTCTTTAAAGAGATGGAATCTACTGTTTCTGTGGGCACAGTTTTTGATGCCATCAGTTCATGAAATTTTGAGCTGAAAAGAGTCTTAGAGCTAGGAATCTGTGAGCTAGAATCAGCTAGCTCAGTGATTATACAGTCATGGTCTAGAAAAATTATAAAGAGAGTCTGTGCAGCAAATTAAACTTTTGAATGTCAGTTGGGTGAGTTTTAACTATGTGGATCGAACATGCTTTTACATCAAGCACCTCCATAAATCTTGTGCAAATTACAAGAAAGAAGTTTAAAAGAACAGAGAATGTAAGAAAGGAGAGTAGCCAAGGAGACATTCCTTGGCTATGCAGATTGCTTTTGAAGATGAGAGCAAATACGGCAGTAACTGAGTGATTTGAATGGAGGAAGCTAACAATAGCTAATGATTTTTGAGCATTTATTATGTGTTAAGTATCAACATAAAAGTTCCACATAGTTTAATTCAGGAAGCTCTCACAACGATGCTATAAAGTTGAGTAGTATTGCTATCTCCATGTAACAGGTGATGCTTCTGATGTGATAGGTTAGTTAGGGAGCTGTTAAGTGACAGAAACTTGTAAGTCAACCCGGAGAATCTCACTCCCTCAGCTGCGAGAGGGGAATACCAGGGACGAGCAGGGAAAACTGCCCCACACGACCCCCTCAGAAGCTCGGTGGGAGAGGGAGTGAGCAGGAGGCCTGAATGATGCGTGACAGACCATCGAGAACGTCCTTAGGCCACAGTCTCCCCTCTGTCACATCAGATGAAAGGAGATGCTAAACATCCAAGTGGATCAGAAGATTGGAGGAGGCTTTGTGGTAGAAAGTGAGTGTCCTTGAAAAAATACTCACAACACCTGGCCTTATGGGTTCCCACAAAAAAGCCAGAGAGCCAACAAACCCCCACACAGTGATGCCTGTTTATCAGTTACCCACGTAAGCAAAGTGCTTAAAATCAGGTTTTACTGCCTCTTTCTTGATATCTGTTTCTACTGACTGCTTTATCTCTTACCAATAGGTTGCGTTTCCCTTGCTTTCTCTGTGTCTCATTTTTCACTGAATGCCAGTGTGTGCAGAAGACCAATGGAGACTTGAAAATTTCATCTGAATATCCATATTTTAAAAAAGAACCTTGACTTCTACCTTACCCCATACACAAAATTATAAATATGGATCATAGACCCAAATATAAAACGATAAAGCTTTTAGAAGAAATCACAGGAAAATATCCTCAGGACCTTAAAGTAGCAGAGCTTTCTCAAGGGGCACAAAACGCTCTGTCATAAAAGGGCAAACGGATACACTGGATTTCATCAAAATTAAGGAACTTGGTTCACAAAATGCAACATTAAGAAACTGAAAGATAAAGATACAAACAGAAAATGCAATATAAATCTATACTACAGATAAATGACAAAATACTTATGAGAATATGAAAAGCATTCCTTGAAATAAACAAGAGACAACCCAACTTGTAAAAATTAACTGAAATACTTGAAAATAAGCAACGCAAAAGAGTGTATCCACATGTCCAATCATGTCTGACTCTTTGTGACCCCACGGACTGTAGTCCACCAGGCTCTACTGTCCATGAAATTCTTTAGGCAAGAATACTGGAGTGGGTAGTGGGTTGCCATTCCCTTCTCCAGGGGATGTTCCTGATCCAGGGATCGAACCCAGGTCTCCTGCATTGCAGGCAGATTCTTTACTGTCTGAGCCACCAGCGAAGCCCCAAATGTCCAATATGCATAGGAGAAAAAAAAGTCAACATCACTAGACATCAAGGATACATAATTTAAAATGACAATGGGATATCACTGGTAAACTTCCAGAATGGCTAAAATTAAGAAGAGTGACTATATTAAATTTGGGTGAGACTTATGAGCAATTTAAACTCATATATTGCTAGTTGATGTGAGTAGAAATTGATGTAACCACTTGGGAGAACTGCTTGGCAGTATCTGCTAAGTCTAAATACATAACTATTGTACAAGTCAGCAATTCTAGTCCTAGATGTATACTCAAGAGAAATGAGTTTATATGTATACCAAAACATATGTAAAAAATATTAACAATAACCTTATATATAATAGCTTCAAGTTGGAAATAATCAGGATATCCATCAGTGGGAAAATGGATAAAGAAAGTGTAGTATATTTACATGGTGGAATAGCAAACATTCTTTTTTTTTAAGTTTTAAAAAAGAATAAACTACTACTGTGTACAACAACATGGATAAATCTGCCAGGCAGTATTTTAGTGAAAGGCAGGTGTAAAAACATATATACTACGTAATTCAATTTACATGAGGTTTAAGTACAGGCCACACATACATTTATGGCATTGAAGTTACAATAGTGATCACCTCTCTGGGGGTCTTATTTGCAATGCTATGATGTTATCTTGGCCATCTGTTGGTTACTTGAGTTCTTACATGTGTAAAAATTCATCACGTATATTTACTATCAATGCACATTACTGAATATACACTATTCTCAAGGAACACTTTTAAAAGGCTAAAAACAAGGTCAGCTAGGATCACAACATATGTGAAGAAACCTTTAAAATAGAACCTTGGGCTTCCCTTGTGGCTCAGTTGGTCAAGAATCTGCCTGCAATATGGGAGACCTGGGTTTGATCCCTGGGTTGGGAAGATCCCCTGGAGAAGGGAATCTCCACTCCAGTATTCTGGCCTGGAGAATTCCATGGACTGTATAGTCCGTGGGGTCCCAAAGAGTGGGACATGACTGAGAGATTAAAAAAAAAAAAATGAAACAAAGCTATCATTTTTTCCAGAAAGTCAATGGGATTTACATACATTCATGAAATAGAAAGCAGAGGAGTTAAAACCATAAAACAAAAAACAGAAAAAAAGAAATAGGTTTCTTTGGTCGGGGGGTGGGGGTGGGGGTGGGGGTGGGGAGGGGATAAAATGTAAAAATTCCATAGAAAATAGAGTGGAAGAAATTATCTAGAAAGCAGAATAAAATGTTGGGAGATAGTCAATAGAAGTTACCAGGTTTTTAAACAATTTAGTTACTCCAGACAAAAATGCTCATCTCAGGACGTGGCCTTCATGATTTCAGTCTGACCTTGGGACAGCCTGGAAATATTTTCCTGCAACAAGCTGCCCGGTGACTTCAACAGAGTATGTTTGATTTTTTGTGAAATTATATTAACTCGGCGTGCTCACAACTATTTCCTCAGCTGTGATTGGCAAATACAACATTTCGAAGACAATTGACGAAGCAGATTCATTAATCTTTATTTCAGTTTGTTCGGGAGAGGAAACATTTCAAAACAATAGGTCTATATGAGAGGGGGAAAATAACAAATATTGTCCCAACAGCAACAAAATAATAAGAGAGGTGGGAATAGTTGAACGCTGACCTTTTGCTATATTCCAGTTATCAGTCAACCCTGTGTATTTATCCATGTGAAACCAGTGTATGTTATCATTTCAAAATCATTTCTGCTTTTCTCTTCTCTTAAATAATGTACATTCTAGAAAATTTGGATAATACAGTGAAAACACAGAAAAATCAACGAGGATCCTTCTGCATACAGATAATCACTATTGATTGAGACTTAGTTTAAAATCCTTGTTGTCTTTCTTCTCTCTTACTATACATACATATATATAAATATATTGATATATCTCAATATATATATCTATATTGATATATCTTTATATATAAAGATAAAACTTTATCATACAAACAAGATAAAAATCAAGCTTTATCATACAAACAAGACTGGACTATTTGTAAATATATAATAATATATAATATGAAATTATAATACATTTTTGGCGCCAAAATCAAGGGGGATAAAATCAAGCTTTATCGTGCAAGCAAGACTGAACTATGTGTAAACGAAATAATACATTTTGGCGCCGCGGCAGCACACTGAGCGCCATAGCTCCAGCGGAGGGGCAAGCAAGGGCCTGCGGGCACCTGGCAGCTCCGTACCTCGCAGAGCAAAAATAAACACGGGCTAAGAAGCCCGGGGGCAAAATGCCATCATATGCATTCTTTGTGCAAACTGGCCGGGAGGAGCACAAGAGAAGCATTCAGATGCTTCAGTCAGCGTCCCGGAGTCTTCTGAGAAGTGCTCAGGGGGTGGAAGACAGCGTCTGCTAAAGAGAAGGGAAAATTCGAAGACGTGGCAAAGGCAGCCCAGGCCGGTTACAAGAGAAAAGAAAATGTATACCCTGCTAAAGGGGGGACGGAAAAGAAGTTCAGGATCCCGGTGCACCCAAGAGGCCTCCTTCAGCCTTTTTTTTTGGTTCTGAGCATCATCCAAAAAGCAAAGGAGAACATCTTTGCAACGCCATTGGTGGCGTTGCAAAGAAATGGGGAGAAATGTGGAATAACACTGCTGCAGATGGAAGGGCTGATGCTGAAGCTGAAGCTCCAACACCTTGGCCACCTGATGCCAAGAGCGGACTCGTTGGAAAAGACCCTGATGCTGGGAAAGACTGAAGGCAGGAGGAGAAGGGGACGGCAGAGGATGAGATGGTTGGATGGCATCACCGACTCGATGGACATGAGTTTGAGTAGACTCCGGGAGTTGGTGATGGACAGGGAGGCCTGGCGTGCTGCAGTTCATGGGGTCGCAGGGAGTCAGACACGACTGAGCGACTGAACTGATGCTGATACTGACAGATGACAAGCAGCCTTATGAGAAAAAGGCTGCAAACCTGAAGGAAAAGTCAAAAAGGATATTGCTGCCTACGGAGCTAAAGGGAAACCGGACACAGCAAAAAAAATAAATAAAAGGAGGGGCGGGAGGAGGGGAGTGGAGGAGAGTCCTCAGGGCTGAAAAAAGTTGGGGAGAGGAGGAAGAGGAGGACCAGGGGGAGGACCAGGGGGAGGAAGAAGATGAAGAGGAAGAAGATGGTGAATAAGTTGGTGCTCGTGCAATTGCTTTTTTTCATTGTCTATAAAACATTTAACCCCCCATAATCAACTCATTCCTTTTAAAGAAAAAAACTGAAATGTAAGGCTGTGCTAAGATTTGTTTTTAAACTGTACAGTGTCTTTTTTTGTATAGTTAACACACTACCAAGTGTGTCTTGAGATAGCCCTGTCCTTGCCGTATTTTCCATAGCACCTTGCCTGGCGCAGTGCACATGGAGCCTTAGAGCTCGTTCCTGGTGGTGTGCAGTACGCATTAGTTACATATGGGGACCATAGTTTTTTCATCTTCAGTTGTCTCTGATGAAGCTTATATGAATAATTTTTCTTCTGTTAATTGAATACCATTCTGTAATTGAAAAAAAGAAAAAAGTTGCAGCTGTTTTGCTGACATTCTGAATGCTTATAATTAAATACTATTTTTATTAAAAAATAATACTGTGGACATTTTCCTAAGTATACAATCACCTTTAATTAATAATATTTCACAATATGATGGTCCATGATTTATGTACCATTATCGTGTTGTCATTTAGTTTGTTTCAGTTTTAAAATATTACAAGTGATACAAATCATAACAATGATATAAAATATTTGTACATGTTAAAGGAATCTAATTCTTATTGCCAAAATGCCTTGAGAAATGTTACCTAAATTTACACTTATACCAGACACAGCAGAAAGTGCCAGGTTCACTGAGCTTGAGCCAAATCCAGAAATTTTCATTTTTATAAAATCCTCAACATTAAAATAGAAAAAAAAAGGTAACATTGCTTTTTAAATCTGAATGTCTATGTTTCTAATATTATTGAACATCTCTTCATATGATTGCTGGCATTCTAATTTCCTTTTTTTCCCCAAGTTTTGATTGATTTGATTTTTCTTCTTTTTTCTTATTAAAGTGTAAGAGCCATCATGCTGTTGCTGCTGCTTAGTCACTAAGTTGTGTCCGACTCTTTGTGACCCCGAAGACTGTAGCCCGCCAGGCTCCTCAGTTCTTGGGATTCCCCAGGCAAGAAACCTGGAATGGGTCACCATTTCCTTCTCCAGGGGATCTTCCCAACCCAGGGTTCCAACCTGTGTCTCCTGCTTGGCAGGTGGATTCTTTGCCACTGAGGCACCTGGAAAGCTCTAAGAGCTTTAATAAGTCAAGGCTAAGACCAATAATTTTCAAATGCTTTTTTTCTCTTTTGCTGTTGTTTTTGTTTGGCAAATTATGCACATCTGTACGAAGGAACATGTGTGATGGGACGGTAAGTAGAAGAACAAGGGTCAGAGGAGTCAACAGTTCATGCTGCCTTAAGCGTGGACATCGTCAAAGACGGCAGCAGTAAGTCCAGAAGGAAAAGAAGGTCAGAAGCAAGCAGTTGTCATGGATAAGATGTACTTTCAGGAGTTTTCCATGTTATTTTTATTACATTAGTGGAGGATTAGTGGGATAAAGGTTCTCTCAAAATCTTCTGGAAGCCAAATCTTTAGATGATGATAGAAATCTTTCTTTTGCACAATGAGCAAGTCTTTTGGCTAGACGTAGGCAAAAGCTTTTGCTCAGTATGGTGTAATAACTCCAGTAGGCCCACAGCAGCCAAACTAAGTCTGTCTCAAAGTATCTTATTACAATAAAATCAAATTTAACCTCCTCAACCCAAGACACAAATCACTCACTTTTCTTTCAAACAATTTGTTAATATATTATCATAAATGCTACCTGTCACAAGACTGATAGTTGTCAGTAGCTCAAAAATATGAATAAAATTGAAAATGAATCTGAATGTGGGAACTATAACAGCATTTCAGAGAGAGGTGATGATAATAAGAGGTTGTGGCAGACACGAAAAATTCTCAGGAACAGGGAAATCAAGAAAACGTTCTTCAAATTGAATAAGCTCCCAAATCAGTCTCACCAGACTTATATTCCCACCAAACCTAGCAGTCAATAAAACACTTATTGGCCCCTGGTAGTCTGTAGCAATGGAAAATTGGGTTTACCTTGTGAATTTTTATATTGCAAAGTTTGTATCAAGTTGCAGAGCGTAATTTCAAAATGACACAATCTGAGTTTATATTTCTTTCCAAATGATACTTGAGACTTTTGTTACCATTTCTCCAACAATATAAAAAACAGTCTCACCTGAATTTTAAGGTGCAGTTTTAACCCCTAACTAAGATCAATAAACACAATGTCTTTTAAAAGATCCAAGTCAATGTATTTCAGATAAAAGAAGTTTCATTATATCTCTTTCACATTTTCTGGTTTGAAAAACAGTATTGCATGCAATTGTTCTGAAGGATCTCAAGGGTGTTAGGCTGAGTATAAAAAAAGTCAGTCTCAAAAGTTATATACTTTATGATTCTATTTATGCAGCATCCTTGAACTGACAAACCATGGGCTTGGAGAAGAGATTAGGGGTTGTTGAGGGATGGGGGGCGGTGGGTGTGGCTAACAAAGGGACAGCAGAAGGGAGTTTCTTTGCACCATATCTTGATTGTGGCAGAAGTTACAGAAATCCATACACGGGACAAAACTGCAAGAACTATACACACTCACAGAGCAATAAGTACACGTAAAACCCGGTGAGACCGAACACAATCTGCAGCTGCTGAACTAACATACTCAGGTCAGTGTCTTGCTGTTGCTATTGGGCCACAGCTGTGTCACATGTCGCCTTTGGAGGAGACTGGATGAAGGGCTCACAGAACTCTGTGCATGGAGTTTGCAACTGTCAGTGAGTTTAACTGTTTAAAAAGTGTTTTCAAAACCATGTTTTCCGCTCATCCTCGTGCTTAACCTTATATAGACGATTGTCAGAGAGGAAGCGAATTAGAACTCTTAGCAGCCAAACTACATATCACAAAAATCCATGCACTAACAGTAATTCATTCTACTCATTGGCGAGTACCTCAGGTTCTCATTCAGTGCCTAATTGCTCTTGCTTTAAACACATTTCTGAGACAGTCGGTAGTTTGTCTTTCACAACTAGAGCACATACAATCAGTCAGCAGTCATCTATTCATTAATTTATGTTTATTCATTATTTTGCTGATTATGCCATGTAATGTGATAAGCATGATGTCCTGATGAATGACAATTTTTGCCCCCAAGAAACTTATGACTTAGATTGGTGATTTCTACACAGAGGGGTAGAGATAAATGAAGAAATATGTATCAGAAAGTTACAAGCTTTCAAAATACATACTACCCCATCCCCCAAACTCTTAAACATCCCTTAGGAAGACATCCTTCCGCCTCCTAGAATAGAGGGATGATGACAAAGGGGAAGCGGGGAGAAGTGAAAATAGATGGGACCAGATCAGGAAATACCTTATAAGTGGGAGCTTTGGAAGGTATCCATATTGCAAGGGGGCACTATTGAAGGGTTTAGGCAAGGGGTGAGGCAAATAATCAAATTTATAGTATTTTTCAAGAGTTCACAAACTTCAGTATGCAAGTCTGGAGGGTTGATGACTAAAGAGATGTTGCAATAATTTTTATATGACTACTTAATGGCTGTGGGGATGAAGATAAGCAGACACATTTTTTAACTCATTAGGAGGAATATTTGACAGGACTTGGTGAGCAGCTATTCCTCATATCCATAGAGATGGAAGTAGCCAAAGATGACCTATAAAGAAAGCTGACTGCCTAAGAATTGATGCTTTTGAACTCTGATGTTGGAGAAGATTCTTGAGGGTCCCTTGGACTGCAAGGAGATCCAACCAGTCCATCCTAAAGGAGATCAGTCCTGAATATTCATTGGAAGGACTGATGCTGAGGCTGAAACTCCAATACTTTGGCCACCTGATGCAAAGAACTGACTCCTTAGAAAAGACCCTGATGCTGGGAAAGATTAAAGGTGGGAGGAGAAGGGGATGACAGAGGGTGAGATGGTTGGATGGCATCACCAACTCAATGAACATGAGTTTGGGTAAACTCTAGGACTTGGTGATGGACAGGGAAGCCTGGTGTGCTGCAGTCCATGGGGTCGCAAAGAGTAGGACACGACTGAGCAACTGAACTGAACTGAACTGAAAGATGACCCATTGCAGGGTGGAGAGGTTAATGACTGGAAGAGACATAGGAGGACTTCTAGGCTTCTGGTAATGTTTTGTTTCCTGACTTGGGGGCTAGTTAAATTGATATATTTGAGCTTCCCAGGTGGCACAGTGGTAAAAGACCCGCATGCCAATGCAGGAGATGTAAGAGGTGCAAGTTCTATCCCTGGGTCAGAAAGATCTCTTGGAGCAGGAAACAGCAACCTGCTCCAGAATTCTTGTCTGAAAAATTCCATGTATAGGAGCCTTGTAGGCTACAGTCCATGGGGTCACAAAAAGACAGACATGACCAAGCAACTGAGCATACAGATACACAAAA
Source organism: Bos indicus (assembly GCF_029378745.1). Taxonomy (NCBI): domain Eukaryota; kingdom Metazoa; phylum Chordata; class Mammalia; order Artiodactyla; family Bovidae; genus Bos; species Bos indicus. Next base: position 106,596,565 of record NC_091766.1, read on the forward strand.
TTGATATATTTACTCTGTGAAAATTCATTCAGCTTGTGCAGTTATGATCTGTGCATTTTGTTTCTGTGTGTGATAAACTATGATCAAGATTTTTACATAAATTATGACATCTTAGCAAAAATGCACTGAAATGTATATGATTTGCATGTTAATGAAATATATTCAATTGAGCATCACATAGGAAGAAAAAAAGATAAATTTAAAAAATGTCCTTGTTGTAGTATTGTCTTTAAAAGCAAATATATATTTGCAAATGAAAGAAATAATTAGGCTTTGGGGCTGTCAACTGTCACATTCAACAGGCTGAAAAAAATTGGCAGCTTTTAAAGTACGTATTTCGTATTAGACCTACAAAGACTGACAAAAGTTTTCTTACTGACCTTTGCTAAAGATGAACATGGCTTCCTTTAACATCATCTAGAGACAATTCTAGAGAAGGCAATGGCAACCCACTCCAGTACTCTTGCCTGGAGAATCCCATGGACAGAGGAGCCTGGTGGGCTGCAGTCCGTGGGGTCAATAAGACTCGGACACGACTGAGCGACTTCTCTTTCACTTTTCACTTTCATGCATTGGAGAAGGACATGGCAACCCACTCCAGTGTTCTTGCCTGGAGAATGCCAGGGACGGCGGAGCCTGGTGGGCTGCCGTCTATGGGGTCGCACAGAGTCAGACACGACTGAAGCGACTTAGCAAGCAGAGACAATTCTAGATTTACCTATAAAATTAGGTACAGGGACTTTGTGTTTCTCATTAATGTAAGGAGCTTAGAAGATGCCGTTTGATCCTAACACCAAGTATAAAGGTGAACAAAACTGAAAAATTAAAACTCTTCCTAGATCTGCCAGAGAAATGAGGTCATAGGTAAACCCCTGCCCCCCAAAATGGAGACAGGCAAGTTCAGAGACTCCCAACTTGCTGAAGGTGGAACTTCGGAAGAACCAGCGCCAGGGTTAGAAAACCTAATTGAAGAATTGCTGGAGGCTCAGTGTGGACAAGCCTGGGCCCAGTCACAGAAGGTACAATGTGTTCATTGGTTGTACCTACCAGGTCTTCATATCGACTATTAGAGAAAAATCTCTCCTTGTGCTTCTGTCAAGGGGAGAGGAAAAGAAACCATTTTGAAATACAGCAGAACATTCTGTTTTTCTTAATATGGCCTTGCCCTAGTAGAAACTATTTTACCTGAGCCATTGTTATCAGAGCATAGCCTACCTGGGGGAAGTGACATAGCTAAGTGCAGCCCCCTGTACCCATTCAGATTCATCAAAGAAAGGAAGAGAGGGAGGCAGGGAGGGAGAGAGAGGTGCATTGGTGAAGCACACAGTCCAGAAACACAGGCTCACCAAAGGCTAAGATCTAATCATAAAACTATGAAATGCTTTCCTCCACCCTTGCCTTGCCACTACATTATTAAAGGCTTAATTACTGCAGTTCTGCTTCCCAGTACATCTTGGACAATATTCAACAAAAAAATTATAAGGCATACTAAAAGACAAAAAAAATCAATTGGAAGAAACTGAACAAGTGTTAGAACCACAGTCAGATATGGTGAGAATGTTAGAATTATCAGACAGGAATTTTTTTTTTTACAATTATGATTAATATGCTAAGGGATTTAATGGAAAGAGTAGACAACATGTAAGAACAGATAGATAATGTGATCAAAGAGAAATTCTAAGAAAGAATTCTTTAAATGCTAGAGATTAAAAGTACTACAACACAAATTAAGAATGCTTTTGATCGGCTCATTAGTAGGCTAGATGTGGCTGAGGAAAGAATCTCTGAGCTTGATGATATGACAATAGAAACTTCTAACACTGAAAATCAAACAGAAAAAAAAAAACTCAATTAGAATAAAATATCCAAGGATTCTAGGAAAACTAAAAAGTGTACAATATATGCGTAAGATTATCAGAAGGAGAAGAAAAAGAAAAAGGGGAAGAAGATGTGACTAAGACACCAAACCACAAATCCAAGAAATTCAGAGAATACGAAGAAAGATAAATACTAAAAAACCCTACATCTGTGCATGTCATGTTGAAGCTTCAGAAAATTAAAGATGAAGAAAAAAATCTTGAAAGAAGCCAGAAGGAGGAATATGCCTAGTTGATAGAGGAGCAAGTATAATTACATCCAACTTCTCAAAAATCATGAAGGCGAGAAGAATATTTAAGTAAAATATTTAAGGTTGAGAGAAAAAAATCCACCACCACAGAATTCCATACCCTGCTAAATTATCTTTCAAACTGAATAAGAAATAAAGACTTTCTCTGACAAACAAAAGTGAAAGAAAAATTTTGCCAGTAGACCTGCCTTATAAGAAATGTTAAAAGAAGCTCTTTTAAAGTTTTAGAATTTTTCTTCTAAAAGAACAAAAATTATATAGGTCAGAAATTTGGATCTACATAAAGAAAGAAAGAATAAGTGAAACTAAAATTTAAAAAAATTCTCATTCTTAATTCATCTAATAGATAATAGTTTATTCAAAATAATAATAATAATGTATTTAGATATACATAATAATATATAATTATATATAACCATATGTAATCCATAATTATATTTGTGTACATATATGACTCTGTATCGGAGAAGGCAATAGCACCCCACTCCAGTACTCTTGCCTGGAAAATCCCATGGACAGAGGAGCCTGGTGGACTGCAGTCCATGGGGTTGCTAAGAGGTGGACATGACTGAGTGACTTCACTTTCACTTTTCACTTTCATGTATTGGGGAAGGAAATGGCAACCCACTCCAGTGTTCTTGCCTGGAGAATCCCAGGGATGGGGGAGCCTGGTGGGCTGCCGTTTATGGGGTCACACAGAGTCAGACATGACTGAAGCAACTTGGCAGCAGCAGCAGCATGACTCTATATACTTATGTAAATATGAAAAGAATGACAGCAATGAAGCAAGGGACAGGAGACAATGGGCAAGGAGATATTAGGAACATTTTTTATTATAAAGCACACACACTATGCATGGAGTAGTATAGTGTTATTTGAAAGTATATTTGGATTAGTTTTAAGTATGTATTGTGAATTCTAGGATAACCACTGGATAAAGCTTTTAAAATGTATAACTCATATGCTAAGAATGGAGAGAAATGGAATTAAAGTGCTCAATTAAAACCACAAAAGGCAAGAAAAGCCTGGAAAACAATAATAGGAACAAAGAACAAAGGCAACAAAAAGAAAGTAAGAAAAATAGTAGATATGGATCTACCTTATCAATAATTGAACATCAATAGTCTAAATACACCAACTAAAAGACTGTCAAGATGGATCAAAAAACATTTCTCAGAAAATCCGCTTTCAGTATAAAGGCATGTACATATCAAAACTAAACGAATGGAGAAAGATCAAAAGAAAGTGGGAGTATGTTTCAAATTTCAGATAGAACCGATATCAAACAAGAAAAGTTACTGGGGATCAAAAGGGACACTGCAAAATAATACTTCAAAGAAGACAGAGCAATTCTAATTTATATATACCTAGTAACAAAGCTTTAAAATACCTGAGGCAAAACTGAAAGATCCACAAGGAGACAGATGAATCCGCTATTATAGCTGGAGACTGTGATACACTTTTGTCAGAAATAGATCCAACAGGCAGAAAATCAGTAAGGATAAAACTGGACTCAACAGCATTGTTGACAGCTGTAGACTAATGCATCCAATTACTAATGCTGCACACTCTTCTCAAGCTCACATGAAACATCCGCCAGAATACAGCACATCCTGGGCCATGAAGCACACCTGTGTGCTGTGCTCAGTCGCTCAGTCGTGTCCGACTCTGTGTGACCCCGTGCGCTGTAGTGCACCAGGCTCCTCTGTCCACGGGATTCTCCAGGCAAGAATACTGGAGTGGGGTGCCACGCCCTTCTCCAGGGGATCTTCCCGATCCAGGGATCGAACCCAGGTCTCCCACATTGCCGGCGGATTCTTTACCATCTGAGCCACTAGGGAAGCCGAAGAACACACGTGAACACATTTAAAGAACAGAATCATAAACTCTCTTCTCTCAACTACAACGGAATCAAACTAGAAATCATTAACCAAAGGCTAACTGGAAAATCCCAAAGTATTTGGAGATTAAGCAACATACACCTAAATAATATCCAGCTCAAAGAAGAAGCCTCAAGATAAGTTAAAAAATATTTTGAATGAAATGAAAACACAACCCATCAGTATCTATGGGATGCAGCAAAAGCAGTGCTAAAAAAATATCTATAGCGTTAAAGGCAGGTATTAGAAAACTAGAAAGATTTATAACCTATAATCTAAGCTTCAATCTTAGGGGACTACAAAACAAAGATAAAATAATCCAGAGTAAGCAGAACAAAATAAATAATAAAAATTAGAGCAATAATGAAATTGAAAACAGGAAATCAATAGATAAAATCACTAAAACCAAAAGCTAGTTCTTTAGAAGAGATAAGCAAAAATTAGTAAGCCTCTACTACTCATGCTAACTAAAAAAAAAAAAAAAACAGGGAGAGAGAGAGAGAAGACACGACTGATACCAGATGATGTTAGAAGTGAAAGTGGGAACACCATTATGGATCACATGAACATTAAAAGGAAGATAAAGAAATCCTAGGAACAACTCTACCCTACAAACTTGATAACCTTCATGAAACGATCCCCTTGTTTGAAATATACAATCTGCCAAAGCCTACACAAGGATAAATAGACAATCTCAATAGGCCTATATCTATTAAAGAAATTGAATCAATAATTAATCTTCCAAAATAGAAATCATCAAAACTGGATGAATTTACTGATGAGTTATATCAGATAGTTGGGCTTCCCTGGTAGCTCAGCTGGTAAAGAATCCACCTGCAATACAAGAAACCCTGATTAGATTCCTGGGTCAGGAAGATCCACTGCAGAATGGATTAAGCTACCCACTCCAGTATTCTTGGGCTTCCCTGGTGGCTCAGACAGTAAAGAATCCCCTGCAATGTGGGAGACCTGGGTTCAATTGCTGGGTCTGGAAGATACCCTGGAGAAGGGAATGGCTACCCACTCTAGCATTCTGGCCTGGAGAACTCCAGTGGACAGAGGAGCTTAGCAGGCTACAGTCCATGTGGTCGCTAAGAGTCACACATAACTGAGTGACTTTCACTTACACCAGATATTTAAGGAAGAATGTACGCTACTTCTCTACAATTTCTTCCAGAAAATAAAAGCAGAAAAAATACTTCCTAACTCTTTTGAGAGACCAGCATTAGCCTGATAAAATCAGCCAAAGACATTATAAGAAAGCTATAGATCAATATCTTTCATGCATATAGATGCAAAAATCCTCAACAAAACATTAGCAAATCAAATCCAACAATGTATTTTAAAAAATTATACACCATGATGAAGTGGGATTTATACCAGGATGCAAGGTTGGTCAATATTTGAAAATCAATTGAGGTAATCCATCAAATCCACAGGCTAAAGAAAGAAAGTCACATGATCATATTAATTGATGCAGAAAAAGCATTTGTCAAAATCCAACACATACAAATGACAAAATTTTTGGCAAATTAGGAATGGAGGGGACCTTCTTCAACTTGGTAGAGAATATCTACAAAAAACCCCTACAGCTAACATTATACTTAATGGTGAGAAACTGAGAGCCTTTTGACTAAGATCAGGAACAATTCAAATTAAAACAAGGAGATAGTACTACCTACCCATCAGAATGGCCAGAGTCTGGAACACAGACAACATCAAGGATGTGAAGCAGTAGGAACTCTTATCCATTGCTGGTGGGAATGCAGAATGGTTCAGGCACTCTGGAAGACAATTTGGGGGCTTCTTAGAAAACTAAACTTATTTCACCATAATATCTCCTTTGCTAAGGAAGGCAATTGGTCTCCTTAGTGTTTACCCATGGAGAAGGAAATGGCAACCCACTCCAGTGATCTTGCCTGGAGAATCCCAGGGACGGGGGAGCCTGGTGGGCTGCGGTCTATGCGGTCACACAGAGTCGGACACGACTGAAGCGACTTAGCAGTAGTAGCGTTTACCCAAATGAACTGAAACCTTATATTCACACAAAAACCTGCACATGGACATTTGCAGCAGCTTTATTTAAAATTATCAAAACCTAGAAGCATCCATGATGCCCTTCAGGAGGTGAATGGATAAACAAACACTGGTCCACCCAGATGACCAACTATCATTCTGCACTAAATGAAATGGGCTATCACGCCGTAAAAAGACATGGAGGAAGCGTAAAAGTCTATTACTGTGCAAAGGAAACCAATCTGAAAAGGTTACATACTGTATGATGCCAATTATACGACTGACATTCTGGAAAAGGCAAAACTTTCCTGGAAGTAAAGAGACCAAAAGATCGGTGGTTATAGAGGTTAGGAAGGAAGCAGGAATGAATAGGGCAAGCGTAGAGCCATTTTTAGGACAGTGAAACGTCTCTGCGTGGTACCATAATGAACGCTTGTCCTTATACATTTGTCCAAACCCATAAAACATACAACTCCAAGAGTGAATCCTAGTGTAAGTTATGGACCTCGGGTGATAATGACGTGTTGATGTAGCTTTACCAGTTGTAACAAACGTTCCAGTCTGGGACAGGATGTTGACCGTATCTGGGGAGGTTGTGATTCACAGCAGCAAGGGCCCAGTTGGAACCCTATCTGATGCTCAAGTTTGCTGTGAACACAAAGTTGCTCTAAAAGGTAAAGGCTGCTAATTTTTAAAAAAGTAGGTTCATAAGACTTATGCCCATTTTCTCACACGTATTTAGAATTTCCTTCCACAGGGAACTGTGAAGACTAGAGACGACTTTACTCAATTGCTTTTAGAATCATTGACACCACTTAGGGCTCTTATTTTTTGAGCCTTGAGGCAAGGCTTCTTTTCATGGCAGAAATAAAGAAAAATTCTCCTTTTCTCATACTACTTGAGAGTATACTATAAAAGACCTCCATTTCATATTTTTATCTAATTCTTTATGATTTTTAGAATTTTATAGAGAAAAATATTTCATTAGCTCTCTTAAAAATAGCTTGTTGGTGTTTCTGCTGAGGCTCTACAGATATGCTAATAATTTCTTTATTAAGCTCTTATTTAGGTTAGCATGAATATGAACACATATGTAATTTCACTTTAACTCTAATACATATCATGTTTAGATTGGTTATAATTGAAAGAATGGTTTTCAATGTGACTTTTTTTATTACAGAGGAAGTCATTTACATACTAGAAGAAGAATGGAGCCAAATATAGACTATTGGGTATATTTTCTGATTATTTTCAGGTGTTAATGTTGATGAAGAACTAGGCAATTTTTTAAAAAAGCATTCATCCCTGAGCAGATATTTTGCTGTCGTCTAGTCTGTGCCATATTCATGTTTCATTCAGAGATCATTTCATATAATGAAATAATTATTTACTTTGGGAGATTATTGATGTTATGAACAAAAGATAATGGATTAGTCACTATGTGTGACTCTAACTTTTTAAAAATGTTACCAATAATATTTGGACGATGAACTCCAATGAAGAATGAGGGGAAATCAATTCTCAAGACTTGGGGAGTCCTGAGAACCAGTGGGGAACATATTTAAAAAGACCTCCCAGGGTCTTGAAGGCAGAAAGTTTCTATAGACGCACTGAGAATTTTTTCACATATGATTTTTTTTCTTTAAGTAACTCCCCAAATATTTATAGAAATGGCCATCTGATGTTTTAAGACTTCATTCTCTCCTGGAGAGTATTTCCTTCCTACCAAATTTACTGACCTTACTTCCAATTACTTCCAACCTCATTCTTCTCTGATTTTACTTAATCATATACTCTCTGAAGAATTCCTATAAATGGCCCTAAATAGCTATGTTTTACTTTTTTCCGTGATTTCCAGGTACTCTTCTACGCATTATTCTCTTTTCTGACTCTGTAGGGATAATGAGCTCCATGCTTTGCCTCACCTGCTCGGGCCTCTTGAGAGATGTCTAAACGTCACCATGGTGATAGGGTACCATGCAAGGCCCTCCTGGGACAGGGATAGGCCTCGAGAGCTGGGGCCTATGTCTGGGAGAGTGACTTTAAGTTCTCTTAGTTGGGAGAGAATAAGAGGTCGACAGAGGTACATAAAGCTATATTCTGATGCTCACAGGCCTTGGAAATCCAATTCACTATTTCAAGGAACTACATCTTGATTTAGCAACTTCTCTCTCTTTGCAAATGCAAGGGCAGTCAAAATTCAGGCCCCAAAATGTTACTGTCATCTCTGTGTTAATGAACCTGAAAGGTGTGTGTGTCGGTGTGTTCTGTGTGTGCATGTGAGTGTCTATGGTGGTTTAGTCACTAAGCTGTGTCGGACTCTTGAGATGCCATGGGCTGTAGCCCGCCAGGCTCCTCTGTCCGTGGGATTTTCCAGCCAGGAATACTGGAGTGGGTTGCCATTTCCTCCTCCAGGGGATCTTCCCAACTCAGGGATTGAACCAGGGTCTCCTGCATTGTAGTCAGATTCTTTACTGACTGAGTTACCAGGGAAGACCCGGTGTGATACTATAGTGCTCTCAAACAAGCTAAGCTAAACATCAGGTTCAGAGTCTTCTGTTCGTAGACGTGGTTTGGGTACAAATAGTGTTGGGGAAATAACAATCAGTAACCTTGTTATATCAAAGTGCCCCAACATTGGACAAATAATCCAGCCATTTCTTCACTGGCTGATATTAGATCTCTGTTGTTCAGAGATGTCCCCACAAATGCTGAACATCAGGGGAAACCTGCTTCCTTTCAGCTCAGTTCAGTTCAGTCGCTCAGTCTTGTCTGACTCTTTGCGACCCCATAAATCGCAGCATACCAGGCCTCCCTGCCCATCACCAACTTCTGGAGTTTACCCAAACTCATGTCCATTGAATCGGTGATGCCATCCAGCCATTTCATCCTTTGTTGTCCCCTTCTCCTCCTGCCCCCAATCCCTCCCAGCATCAGAGTCTTTTCCAATGAGTCAACTCTTCGCATGAGGTGGTCAAAGTACTGGAGTTTCAGCATTAGCATCAGTCCTTCCAATGAACACCCAGGACTGATCTCCTTTAGGATGGACTGGTTGGATCTCCTTGCAGTCCAAGGGACTCTCAAGAGTCTTCTCCAACACCACAGTTCAAAAGCATCAATTCTTCAGCACTCAGCTTCTTCACAGTCCAACTCTCACATCCATACATGACTACTGGAAAAACCATAGCCTTGACTAGATGGACCTTTGTTGGCAAAGTAATGTCTCTGCTTTTGAATATGCTATCTAGGTTGGTCATAACTTTCCCACCAAGGAGTGTCTTTTAATTGAGGCAATAATTAATGATGCAGTAACCACTTCACAGCTGTGGGCTGCCATGTAGCCAAAAAAAAAAAAAAAAAAAACCCTCAATATCTTCAATACAGATTTCAATCTAGGTTTTTCATCAGAAACTTTCAGAAAGCAAAATTCTAAGCCATGTCTTTTCTAAAATGTCAAAGCCATCCCAGTAGCGTTCTCAAATGGCCACAGAAGTTCACAGCAGAAGGGGGAATTAAGGATCACGTATTGATCAAAGCCGGAAAAAAAAAAAAAGAGAGAGAGAATCACTGACTCAAAAGGCCAAGGTTAAAGAAAGATTTGAAGTTACAAAATGTATTCGAGTTTCAAAATGCAGGAAGTAAAGAAATAAGAGACCAAGTAGGTAGTATTTTGTAATGCTGATTTCAAAGGTTTGGTGTGAGAGCTGAAATGCACACCCCTCTATGTAAGAGAAACATTATAACCCAGCATCCTACAGAGTCTCCTCCTCCTTAATTGGTTCCAGGCGCCTCACTCTCCAGCTGGACCCTCAGTGGTTGTCCAGCGTGGTGCTGGGTACCACAAAGTTCCCTGCCCCTGGAACACGCCCTCCACAAGTATTTAGGCATCAGGGGTATTGAAGGATGACGACTGGGTTGGAACGCAGTTTCCCTGAGTGCTAGAGCGGTGGTTCTCAAACTGGGGGGCGCACTACCCAGAGGACTTGTTAAAACAGAGTTTGCTGGACCCACCTCTGGAGTTTTTGACTCCGTAGGTCTAGGATGGGAATGAAGAGCCTGCTAACAAGTTCCCTGGTGCTCATCTGGGGAGCACAGCTCGAGGGCCACTGTTCTAGAATAGTGGTTTCAACCATGGTTGCACATGACAACCACCTGGGGAGTTTTTGTTTTGTTTTGAAGTTCTTGATGCCCAGATTATTAACCAGACCAGTAATGTCAGAATCTATGGGGGTTGTGACTGCTGCTGCTGCTGCTGCTGCTAAGTCGCTTCAGTCGTGTCCAACTCTGTGTGATCCCATAGATGGCAGCCCACCAGGCTCCTCCATCCCTGGGATTCTCCAGGCAAGAACACTGGAGTGGGTTGCCATTTCCTTCTCCAGTGCATGAAAGTGAAAAGTGAAAGTGAAGTCGCTCAGTCGTGTCCAACTCTTAGCGATCCCATGGACCGCAGCCTACCAGGCTCCTCCGTCCATGGGATTTTCCAGGCAAGAGTACTGGAGTGGGTGCCATTGCCTTTTCCAGGGGTTTGTGACCAGGCTTTGGTATTTTTTAAAGCTCCCTAGTAGATTCCAATGTACAGCTTGAACTGAGAAACACTGTCTGGCCTCACAGTGGTGCTGAGTCCAGGCTGTACGTTAGAGTAACTTGGGATGAAAAGTTAAAGTGAAAGGTGCTCAGTCATGTCCGACTCTTTGTGACCCCATGGACTATACAGTCCATGGAATTCTCCAGGCCAGAGTGCTGGAATGGGTAGCCGTTCCCTTTTCCAGGGGATCTTCCCGACCCAGGGATCAAACGCAGGTCTCCTGCATTGCAGGTAGATTCTTCACCGAGCCACAAGTCCAAGAACACTGGAGTGGGTAACCTGTCCCTTCTCCAGCAGATCTTCCTGACCCAAGAATCAAACCGGGTTCTCCTGCATTGAAGGTGGATTCTTTACCAACTGAGCTATCAGGGAAGCCCTTGGGATAATGTTTTTAAAAATTAAGCTGTAGTTGACATGCTATAAAAATGACCCCTTCAAAGTGTACAAGTCAATGGTTCTTATTTATTTACAAAGTTGTAAAACCATCATTAGTATCAAATTCTAAACATTTACATCAACATCTATGGAGATTTTTAAACAAAGTTCTGATACGTGGGTCCTACTCTCAGGGATTCTGATTTAACTGGTTTACTAGGTAAAGACATCAGTGTTTATATGAGTTCCTCAAGCAATTCTAATGCCCAGCTGGGGCTGATAACCACAGTTCCAGAGTCTGATCACAGATCCTCCAAGATGGTTTCACGAGTTAAGACCTTTTCAGAAGCTTTCACTGACCCAGGCAGGGATGTGGTAAGCATTAATACAAAGGAACGAGCACACACTTTCTGTCTAAACTCCTGCTTGTCCAATAAATGTGGTCAGTCACAATAAAGGAAAAACCTCATCTCCGATTTCTGGCTCTCAGAGCAGAGAGCTGGGTGGCCTCTATCAGATGGACCTGGAGGTGACTCTAGCAGTGAGTCTGGCTCCACCGCCTGCAACATTTCCCTGCAAACTGTAGCTCAGCTTTAGAGACTTCAAGAGCTTCTAAGGCCCAGTGGGCCCCCAGAAGGACTCAGAGCTGCTAGTTACATATTTAAATCTTTGCTTCTGTTGGTCTGCTGCTGTTGCAGTGATGGGCTTTTGTTGATTAAAGCACACAGACGTGGAGTGTGAGCCCTGGCCCTGCAACTGCTATTGCCTGATGTGGGGTAAAAAAACAGTTTCCTCATTTTGTAACAATTCTGCCTCCCAGAGAAATTTTCCATTATTAGGGAAAATAGTGTATTGAGTGCATTCAGCTCTGCAGAATTAATTCAGAGTTTTTACATGTGACCTGAATTCAGTCCCTGGCTCTGGTCCTTTTTGCTGACATAGCTTGGGCAAATGTAAGCCTTCACAGTCTATAAAAGGGGAATCCAACAATAACAATAGCAATAACAAAAGTAATAAACCTGACTCACCTTTGATAATACTTTTACATATTTTTGTGAAGATCAAATATATACATTTCATGTGTAGTTCACATGAAAATGTTTTATATACTATGGCATCATATAAATGGTTATGCCTTAGGATGTACCTAAATGGATAGACATATGAAAGGAAGAAAGAATGTATAATTTATAAATCAAGATGATTTGTTTTCTCTGTAAACAGTTTGAACTTTAGGACCTTAGGAACAAAAGGATACTCCCTCTACAGATCATTTCAAAGCGCCTATCACCTGACATCTAGGTAATTAAACCTCATTTAAATGATTTAGGGAGAAGAAAATCCTGAGATGGCATCCCATGAGTAGTCTTTTTTTTTTTTCACTTTTCCTGCCTCTATTTTCACATTTTTCAGTCTTTGCCTATACAGAATTGAGTGAATTCTCCTCTTCAGTTCATAGCGTTTCACTGGTCCGTATGATGCCCCTTTTAATTCATTCTCCTCCTTCATCTCCACCCTGATCCCATTTCCCAACCTCACTTGTCCCTATACTTGTGTGTGCAATGGGGATTCTTCCAGTCTTCCTTCTGTACGTGTGTGTTTATGTGTATCTGGGAAAATGGTGTTTCGTGTGCATGAAATGTTTGACATTTACACAGTTGTTATTGTGCTATAAATTTCAGTTGTTTCACCTAGCAGTACGTTTTCACTTTATTTCATGTGGTAAGAACACTTGCATGAGATCTGCCTTCTTAACATTCAGTGTACGATACAGTGTTGCTGATTAGAGGTGCAGTGTGTTGTGCAGCAGATCTCCAGATGTATTCATCCTGCTTACCTAAAAGTTTATGCCTGTTGATTAACAGCTCCCTACTTCTCTCTTCCTTCAGTCCCTGGAAACCACCATTCTACTCCTTGATTCTATAAACTTGAGATACCTCATATTATTGGAGCCCTGCAGTTCTTGTCTTTCTATGACGGACATTTCACTTAGTGTAACGCCCTCAAGGGTCATCCATGCTGTCACACGTTGCAGAATTTACTCCTTGTTAAGGGCTGGATTGTATGTGTATGCCATTGCGAGACTGGCTGTCCTACTAGATGAGGATCTAATTCATTTGTTTTGACTGCTGTGTATCATTCCATCTTAGGCAAGCGGTCTACTGTACTTACCTATTCCGCTAGAGAGGGATACACACTTCCCCCAACTCCCACTGCCCGAAATAATGGTGCCCTGCTCCTCCTGTGTCCCCTCACGCATCACGGCACCAGGAGTGGAGGCCCTGAATCACAGCATATACACGTACCTAGTGTCACAAATCTCACCACACTGCAACCCAAAACAATCATACCAGATTCTGCTCCAACTTGGTTTGCCAGAGAGTTCGTATTTCCCCATATTCTTGCTAGCAGCTGAACAGTGCCTTGAACTTTGCCAATATGAATAGTATCAAGGTATATTTCCTGATGGGCTTCCCTGGTGGCTCAGATGGTAAAGACTCTGCCTGCAATGCAGGAGACCGGAGTTCAATCCCTGTGTCAGGAAGGTCCCCTGGAGAAGGGAGTGGCAACCCACTCCAGTATTCTTGCTAGAAAATTCCACGGACAGAGAAGCCTGGTTGGCTACAGTCCATGGGGTTGCAAAGAGTTGGACATGACTGAGCGACTAACACGTCCACTTCCATGCTTCCTGATTGTCTTAACTGACACTTCTCTGATGTGAATGAGATTGGTTATCTCTTTAAATGGTTTTTCATCATTCAGTTTTTAGTGAATTGACTATTCATACCCTTTGCCCATTTTTCTGTTGGGCTTTTGTTTTTCCTTGAAGATCTTTGAGAATCCCTTATATATTCTGGAAGTTAATATTTGCCTGTTATAGACGTTGTGAAGATCTTCCAGTGCGTGAGTTACTTTTTAATATTGTGCATAGTGTTCTTTGCTCAATAGAAACCTTAAATTATTCTGATATAGTCAAATTCCATCCTTACTCTTTTTAGGGATTTTACTTTGAGGGTCTATTTCGAAACACCCTTTTCTGCCCTGAGATCCCAAAGGTTCTCCAGCAGGGTCTGTTTTGTAACTTTATTTTTACTTATCATTTGTTATTTCCCCAGTTACATATTGTTTCAATTATTATAGTTTTAATTAATATCCACAATATTTCTTAATATCTTTTAGGTCAAGCTCTTTATTTGTGCTTCCTTTTTGAAATAGTCTTAGCTGCTTATGGGCTTGTATTGTTCCATTTAATCTTAGAAGCACTTTATCTAGTTCTTCCAAAAATTCTGCTGGAATTTTTATTGAAATTGTATTAAATTTATAGATCAATTTGTAGAAATCTATATCTTTGAATTGTACAGATATCAATCCATTTACATGATGTGACTTTCCATTTATTTAAGTCGTTGCTCCTCTTTTAATAGAATTTTAAAATTTCTCTATAAAGATGTTCATCAGATCAGTTCCTAGATAGTTTTTAGCTTTTGTGTTATTATAAACGATGTTTTATTCTCTACTGTATTTTCTAATTGGTTGCTGCTGGTATAAGAGAATGTTATTTATCTTTGCTTAATATTTTATTTTTCAAAGTTGTTAACCTCAAATTCCTTTATTACTTTTCATAGTTTATTAGTTCTCTTGTATTTTTATGTAAATTATTATATAGTCTACAAACAAGGGCAATTCTGTCTTCTCCCTTCCAATTTTATCCCACTTATTTCAGTTGATTGTCTGATTGCATTGGCCAAAACCTACAGTACTCTATTGATTAGTAGCATTTGAAGAAATTAGCCATGTCTGCTTCCTGACCCAATCATATTGTGGTTGTGAAACCCACAGGCATACTTTCTTGGTGTAGTTTTTCTGTAAGGCTCTTATCTTTCTGGGGTGAGGGAAAGGAATGGGGCAGAGCCTGGCTAAAAAGGAAATATATGAAAAGTCTTAGATAACACTTATAAGGCCAGGACTCATTATTCCAAAGGCTGGGTAATTATGGTAAAGACACATTTGGAGTTTATACTTCAGTGATCACTATAATACAAAATAAGTCCCCTTCCTTTATTTTCTCCCTCTTCTCTCATGCCTTATGCTCTGGAGCCCCTCTGTCTTTAAACACCCCTATACTCTTTCTTGATATGTGTTCACTAGCTTCCGTCTTTTCCTCTTAGAGGTCCTCCTTTCCCACTTTATTATGTAGTTTAAATTTTTTTCCCTGGAGAAAACAACCCTTTCTCTTTGGGAAGAGGAAAATAGACTATCCAAATGGCAAATGGATGCAGAAAGAGGGCTGTGAACATTTTCATTGCTGATTTTTATTCTTTCTGCTTACATGACTTGGCACATTGAGGCAGATCATTGGATCTTCAGGTAGAAATATTTGGAAACTTTAGTTTCTTTGGCTCTCTATCTCTATGCCCTATAATTCTAACCACAATTTGTTTAATATGACATCTGCTTCCATCACCATTGTGACCTATTTATGCAGTGTAATATGGCTTTATTTATTTATGTAGGCAGCTCCATCACACTGCTGATTCATTTTGAAATTACAGTTCACTTAGCTTCTAGTGTTACCCAGTTATTTGTATAATCAGCTTTTGGATCTAATTCAAAGATTTTACATTTGTTCCTAAAATTCTATTTTGTCACTCTAGCTTATGAAGATTTTTAGAAATTGATTTCTGTTACCCAACATACTATCTATTGCTCCAATCATCATGTCATCTGTGGAATTTGATAGGAAGGCCATCAGTGTGCTCATCCAAACCTTTGATAAATATGTCAAAAAGGGACAGGGCCAGGGAGGAACCCTGAGGCACACCACCATAAAATTTCCTTCAGGTTGACATGGAATTAGCATTCTTGGACATGACTCTTCAATTATTGATGAAGTCACCTGACTGCACTCGTATCTACCCCATATTTCTGCACATTATACACAAGGCTCTCCTGAGACACTGTCAGATTCCTTGCTGAAATACTCACACACTGTGTGCAAAGCGTTTCCTCGACCTACCGGATTAGTAAACCCATGTATTATTCAGTTCTACTCAGGTTTCAAATGACAGAATTCCAATTCAAGCTAGAATAAGTAAAAGAGATCACTTATCAATTCGCCTAACTTGTATACCACGAAAGCACTAGCTCTCTCTCTCCGTGGCTCTGCCATGCGCAGGGCTGGCTCCGTCCGTTCCTCGTCTCCGCACTCCCGGAATCAAGATGGCTACCGGGAACCGGGGGCTTTCCCCCAGCAGTTCCTGTAACGTCCCGGAAGTGCCTCTCGGCGTCTCTGACAGGAGCATGAGCCCATCTCGAAGACAAACCCGAAGAGATGGAAAGACCTGAGGAGCCAGCCTGGGTCACACGCCTACTCTTGAAGCTGGAGCTGGACTCTGCTTCACCCAAATTACAGAACCTGAGAAAATGTCAAAGATAACAGTGCTATCAGCTCTGAGAAAATCGAGCAGAGTGGGATGTGGGGGGTGGGAGGGGGGCGTAAGAGGGGGGAGCTATGTGTATTTAGAACTGATCCATGTTGTTGCACAGCAGAAACGGACACAACAGTGTAAAGCAATCATACTCCAACTGAAAAATAAATGTAAAAAAAGAGAATGCTATCGAAAGAAGAATGAATGGATATTTTCTATACCCGATAAAAATATCTTGGCCCTCAATGTAGGCTCCAAAGTATCTTCTCAGGAGCCTCACAACGCAAGGATTACTCACATTATACCTACATTTATATAAGCAATTATTTTACACATATGTTCACAGACACACATGGAATATATATATATTGAACTATGTATGTATGTACGTATGTATATCCAACTGTTACACAGTTGGAAGCAATAGCGTATTTGGATAAACAGAATATCATTAGAAGTCTATTTCCATAGGGACGACTTAATGAGTGCTCTCCATTCTGCAGCTGGCTGGCTGACTTCAAACCCAGCCACCGCAGAAATCTGGCAAGGGAGTGGCCACAGATGAGGGGTGATGGTATCGTGTATTTGTGGTGAGCTGTCTTAAAATGAAGAGCTCGTTTCTTGGTGCTGATTCATTTGGATGGCAACAGTAGTATGTGATCCAAAATACAGTGGTCTTTAAGCAACAGGAAATACCAGGGGTGAAAACTATAAGAAGGAGAAATTCTGCTTTGGCTTTAATATATCTATTACAATTTGGGCTGAATGGCTTTTTCAGAGACGGATTCTCTGAAGGCACTTAATGATCTAACTGGTTTTGTCACCAAGGTACTTTTCTGTGTACTTAATTTTATTTGTTCCAACTGCATTCAAGTCCATGGAGAAGTCTCACTCACTTGTGCAAATCTGCTAATGAGTCCAGTGGTGAGAAGTGGGGAAAATGCTGTGAGGGAACACTCTAAGGGGCTGCTCTTGCCGGGGATAATCTTGGCAACTTTTATTTCATGGAGTTGTTCTAGAATCATTTATAACCAGACTCAAGGACTAAATAAGGACATTTCAGGTCTGACTGCCTGATGAGAAGCTTTCTCATTTCTATGCTGTTAGGCATTCTAGAAGGAAAACCGACGGCAACAAAGGCAAGATCCTGCTGCTCCCTGCCCACCGCCCCCCACTTGACCACCCAAACAATACAAGGCCCTGGCTAGGACTGTAAACCTCTATACATTTTGGGTAGTGTCTGCTTCTTTCCTGTTCATGTTTTACAAATGTCCTGTCTTTTGTGTTAGACAAACTTGATGTTATCAGAGTCAATATCGAGGCAGCAGTAGAATCACCATACCTTTCTTATACTGAACGATAGGCTGGCAGCAGAGGAATAGCAAGAGGCTTGTCAATTGTCAGGAATATATTAAGCTTTTCCTGAAGGTAGTAGATTTAAGAATGAAAGCAAAAATCTGTTGGGAATTTTGCTGCTATGCTGTGCATATTAGTACATGAGGGGACCGCCCTCAGAAAATGTAGGGAAACAGTGGATATTTTAGAAATCCAATAGAGAAGACACATAACTCCCATGTTTTTGACAATTAGAGCCAACCATGTAACTGTAGCAGTTTGGGGGAATCCTAGCACTTTCCAGACTGATCAATAACATTAAATGCTGCAGATAAGTCTGACAGAATGAAACTAGCAAGAACATATCAACAAACACAAAGAACCTGATCATTATCACTCCTAGGATGTAAAGAGCAACAAAATTGTAATGTATCTGAAGGTCTCACCATTAGAAAATAGGGCAGAATCTTAATTTCCTTCCCCACTTTCACAATAAGAAATCCAGTGCTCCAGGCACTGTTGCATTAAATATTGATATGGAGTCACTGTATAGTAGGTTTTCCTTCTAAGAAATCAATAAATTCTTAATGAAGAATAGGGAGACAGAGCCCGACATGAATGGATAATTCATTCAAATACAGTTGACTTTTGTCTTTAGAGTTCTCCTTTTTCCATATTACATAATAAATGGTTTTCTTTGGAATTTAACTTTTCTGACGGTGACACGTACATACCTAATAAAACTTTCTGGATTCTAAGTGGACGTTCTTGGAAAGCTTTCACTTGGCACAAAGAAAAAGCTTGCAGGGAACTGCCTTAACACCTATGTTTTATGTGGGGTCAAACAATCAGTAGTGCCCACTAAGGATTAAAAAAAAAAAAAAAAACATGGTTGGCTGCATGGCTTTTGCTCCTGATGCTTTCTGAACTCTTTGAGGCTATCAGCATTCTCTGTGCTTCTAGGGAGACGTGGAGAGAACAGAGTTCTGCAAGGAAGAGGGCGCCGAGATGCTCATCTGCCTCAGAGCTACACGGAATCACCGACATGTGCCATTGTCAAGAGTTCAGTTCCGTTCACTTTGGCTCAAAAGTTTTCCACTGAGCACTAAAGTACAAAGGTGTAATGAGAGCCAGAGCTAGGAAAGGTATAGAAGACACGATTCCAGGTACATATCATCTCCGACTTACTCAAAGCACATACACATGAGCTAAATAGTCAGGGTCGATGTGTGATGATAGTACTTGCCAAGCTACATGCAGAGATGCTAAGTGGGTGAGTTAATCTTTGAACTGAAGTGTAAAGAAAAGGACAAGGTCATCTTTGGGCTTTGCACTCACCTATGGTGTCACTGAAACATCCTCCCAACTGAGATGTGCTGTTGGAGTTTTGCATGAAGAAATCCAAAGGGGAACGCTCTTGGTAAGTTAAAAGGCTGTGTTTTCTGTAACTGAACATGTATTTTTCTGGAGATCTCAGCAGAGTACTGCTCAGAGCATGGCCAATGAGATGTTCCAGGCAACTTGCAGATAATCTCTAACCAGCTGACCCCAAACTGGAGGGTAACCCAGGCCTTATTTTGCTGTCCCCCATAGAATCCCAGGGACAGAAAAACCTGGCAAGATACAGTCCATAGGGTTGCAAAGAGTCAGACATGACTGAAGCCCATGCACACAGGCATTCCAAGATCACACCAGAATCTGGGAGCTTACATGGGTCCCAGAAATACAGGATCTAACTACTCCAGTCTGAAGATGCTGACTGTTCTCATTTACTGAGTCCATGACAGCCCTCTGATGTCTTGTGACTTTGCTGTCCTGAGACACAGTGGCATGAAGGAATCTCTGCTAAGGCTCTGAACATGGTCCCACCCCCTGGGTAGACCCTAAAGCCAAGGTGTGTGAGGTTGTGTTTTTGGTGGCGGGGTGGGGCAGGGGGGGCATCACCATAAGGAACACCCTCAGTTCTCTATGACCGTGAGCTCTAAGCCTGTCTCTGAATCTGCAGGAATCCCTCTCTCGCCAACGGCTAACTTCAAAGTCTTCAGGGAACTCAGGTTTCAAGAAAGTGCCTTGCAAGGTATCAGTCAATACAAATTTCCTTCCAAGGAAGAAGAGCGCTGAAAAGCTGGGCTGCCTTGTGGAATGGGGTAGGGAGAAACAGGTGAGGAGATCTCTCATTAAAGAATATTTCACAGTGCTTTCCTGCCACACCTGGGTATTTGGAATTTTTCTTCTAGACAACAATGCTTTAAGTGGTGAAATGAATCTTCTGAGAGCAGGGTGAAAGATGGATGGAGAATGGAGCACATTATTGGGAAACCAGTTAGAAGCGTATTGCCAAAACCTAGACCTGACGTGAAAGACCCTGGACTTTAGTGGTGGCGGCGGACACGGGACGCAGGACAGACATTAGAGTTCTTTAGAGAAGGCTTTTATCACTGACTAGATACAGAAATTATATGAGAAGGAGGAGTCAAAGACAAATGTGAGCTTTCAAGTCTTAGGGAGTGGAAAATATTGACATGGAGAGATAAGGAAGGGGAAACAGGGAGCACGATGATGTGAAAGTGTTACCAAGATAGTCAGCAATGTGAGATAAGTTGAGAGGTTGAAATTCTGGAAAAGGGGTAAGGGCTAGGGAAGAAAATTTGGGGCTCACTTGAAAAAGGTGATAGTTGAAAATCTGAAGAGGAATGAGAACTCTGAAAGAGAAGGAGAGGAGACCAAGGCAAGGCGGGACCCTGGTGTTTACCGATGTTTGGCACCGGTAGCTAGAACCCAGAACTTGTCTCATGAAAAGGAAGATGCTCTCTTCAGAGCTCTGTCCCTGAAGCCTCCGGGTCTCATCAGGGTCAATGAAAACTGCAAGTCTTAGAAAGGACAGGAAGAGTGGCCACGTCTTTTAGATTAAGCTAGAAACTAATGTTAAAAGATACTGGAAATTATCCTCCAATTAAAAATAAGTAAATTTTAAACAGTTATTGGAGTAGATTTCTAGTATTTTTGTGAGAAAAAGACTTAGTTATTTAGTGTAAAGACAAACAAGGAGTTCAGGAAAAACTAGGTGGTAAAAAAAGGACACAGGGGTTACAGACCCATTTTCTTTACGAAATCTGGCTGTGGAACTATGGTGAGAAATAGGATGAAATTAGAACACTCCCTAACATCATACACAAAAATAAACTCTACATGGATTAAAGACAAATGTAAGGCTGTTGCTGCTGTTGCTAAGTCGCTTCAGTCATGTCTGACTCTGTGCGACCCCATAGACGGCAGCCCACCAGGCTCCCCCGTCCCTGGGATTCTCCAGGCAAGAACACTGGAGTAGGTTGCCATTTTGCTAGACACTCTAAAACTCTTAGAGAGAAACACAGGCAGAACACTCTTTGACATAAATCACAGCAAGATCTTTTTTGACCCACCTCCAGATCAATGAAAATAAAAACAAAAATAAGCAAATGGGATCTAATTAAACTTCAAAGCATCTGCACAGCAAAGGAAACCATAAACAAAGTAAAAAGGTAACCCTCGGAATGGGAGAAATATTTGCAAACAAAGCAATTGACAAGGGATTCATCTCCAAAATATACAAAGAGCTCATGCAGCTAAAAAAAAAAAAAGAAGAAGAAGAAAGAAATCCAATCAAAAAGTAGTCAGAAGACCTAAATATACATTTCTGCAAGGAAGACATACAGATGGCTAAGAGGCACGTGAAAAAATGCTCAACATCCGCAGTTGTTAGAAAAATGCAAATCAAAACTACATTGTGGCCATCATCCAAAAATTTACAAACAATAAACTCTAGAGAGGGTCTGAAGAAAAGGGATCCCTCTTACATCTTTGGTGGGAATGTAAATTGATACAGCCACTATGAAGAACAATATGAAGGATCCTTAAAAAACTGAATATAGAACTACCGTATGATCCAGCAACCTCCCGCCTGGCCATATACCTGGAGAAGGCCATAATTTGAAAAGATATATGCACCCCAACGTTCCCTGCAGCAATATATACAATAGCCAGGACATGGAAGCAATCTAAATGTCCATCAACAGAGGAATGAATAAAGAAGATGTGGTACATATACACAACGGAATATCACTCAGGCATAAAGAGGAACAAATGTGTGCCATTTGCAGAGACATGGATGGACCTAGAGAGTGTCGCATAGAGAGAAGTAAGAAAGAAACAATACCATATATTAACAGGTATATATAGAATCTAGAAAAATGGTACAGCTGAACCTATTTGCAAAGCATAAGTAGAGACGCAGACACAGAGAACAAATGTATGGATTGCAAAGGGGGGAAGTGGGGTGGGATGAATTGGGATTTGGGGATTAACATGTACACCCTACAATGTATAAAACAGAAGACTAATGAGAACCTACTATTCAGCACAAGCAACTCTACTCATTGCTTTGTGGTGACCTAAATGGGAAGGAAATCCAAGAAAGAAGGGATCAGTTCAGTTCAGTCACTCAGTCGTGTCTGACTCTTTGCAACCCCATGAACCACAGCACGCCAGGCCTCCCTGTCCATCACCAATGCCCGGAGTCCACCCAAACCCATGTCCATTGAGTCCGTGATGCCATCCAACCATCTCATCCTCTGTCGTCCCCTTTTCCTCCCACCTTCAATCTTTCCCAGCATCAGGATCTTTTCAAATGAGTCAGCTCTTTGCATCAGGTGGCCAAAGCATTGGAGTTTCAGCTTCAACATCAGTTCTTCCAATGAACACCCAGGACTGATCTCCTTTAGGATATACTGGTTGGATCTCTTTGCAGTCCAAGGAACTCTCAAGAGTCTTCTCCAACACCACAGTTCAAAAGCATCAATTCTTCGGCGCTCAGCTTTCTTTATAGTCCAACTCTCACATCCATACATGACTACTGGAAAAACCATAGCCTTGACTAGACGGATCTTTGTTGGCAAAGTAATGTCTCTGCTTCTTAATATGTTGTCTAGGTTGGTCATAGCTTTCCTTCCAAGGAGTATGCATTTTTTAATTTCATGGCTGCAATCACCATCTGCAGTGATTTGGGAGCCCCAAAAAGTAAAGTCTGACACTGTTTCCACTGTTTCCCCATCTGTTTCCCATGAAGTGATGAGACCGGATGCCATGATCTTCGTTTTCTGAATGTTGAGCTTTAAGCCAACTTTTTCACTCTCCTCTTTCACTTTCATCAAGAGGCTTTTTAGTTCTTCTTCACTTTCTGCCATAAGGGTGGTGTCATCTGCATATCTGAGGTTATTGATATTTCTCCCAGCAATCTTGATTCCAGCTTGTGCTTCTCCCAACCCAGAGTTTCTCATGATGTACTCTGCATATAAGTTAAATAAGCAGGGTGACAATATACGGCCTTGACAAACTCCTTTTCCTATTTGGAACCAGTATACAAATATCTGATTTACTTTGCAGTACAGGAGAAACAAACATAGCATTGTAAAGCAACTATACTCCAATAAAAAATTAAGGGGAAAAAAAAGAAAGAAGTAGGACAATAACTAGAGGGTGTTACAGAAAGTTGGGTTAAAGCTCAACATTCAGAAAACTAAGATCATGGCATCTGGTCCCAGCATATCATGGCAAATAGTTGGGGAAACAGTGGAAACAATGGCTGACTTTATTTTGGGGGCTCCAAAATCACTGCAGATGGTGATTGCAGCCATGAAATTAAAAGACACTTACTCCTTGGAAGAAAAGTTATGACCAACCTAGACAGCATATTAAAAAGCAGAGACATTACTTTGCTAACAAAGGTCCGTCTAGTCAAGGCTATGGTTTTTCCAGTAGTCATGTATGGATGTGAGAGTTGGACTATAAAGCTGAGCGCCAAAGAATTGATGCTTTTGAACTGTGGTGTTGGAGAAGACTCTTGAGAGTTCCTTGGACTGCAAGGAGATCCAACCAGTATATCCTAAAGGAGATCAGTCCTGGGTGTTCATTGGAAGGACTGAAGCTGAGGTTGAAACTCCAATACTTCGGCCACCTGATGTGAAGAGCTGACTCATTGGAAAAGACCCTGATGCTGGGAAAGATTGAGGGCAGGAGGAGAAGGAGATGACAGAGGATGAGATAGCTGTATCCATAACTGAGTCGATGGACATGAATTTGAGCAAGCTGCAGGAGTTGGTGATGGACAGGGAGGCCTGGCGTGCTGCGGTCCATGGGGTCACAAAGAGTCGGACACGATTGAGCGACTGAACTGAACTGTTAGAGAATAAATGGAAGAATTGTTTCTTCTTTTCATGTACTTCAAGAAAATATCTTTTCTGAGGGGCACAAGTATCAGATGGATACTGTTTAAGGAAATCAACAGATTTTTATAACATTTTGTCATTTGTAGATAGTTATAGAGGAATTTGTTTGCCTAGATGACTTGGCTTAGGCTCTACCATGACTCAGCAAATGATTAAATGTCCATTTTTGTGGCTTTCTGAAAGAGACATTCACCACCACAGCCCAGTCGGTGAACGACAGCAGGCTCTTTATTCTCTGTTGTCATTGTGGTCACTGAAGTCGACCACTCCTGCCCAGTGGCTGTCGATTCACTGCAGAAGATACAAGAAAGAGAGCAATAAATTAGAAAGGAAATGTACATTTCAGTCCCACAGAGATCTGAAGGGCTGGATCTAGATGCGTGCTCTTTTTCAGAATTTGGATCAGAAATAGGCAGAGATGGAGTCTTGGAGAAGAACAGTGCCTCTGGCGTTATGACTCACCATTGAAGGATTTCATTAGGAGGGAAAGGACATGTCCTTCAGCCAGTCAGAAGGAAATCACGACTGTCTGCTTATTCCACCAAATCCTGCAGAATTTAGCTGGAGCTGGTAAGAATCTGGGGGTGGAAACTTCGACACTGTAATGATTTCCTTGCCTAAATCCAATCTTTTCTAATTCAAGTCATGAAAACACATATTTTTAGGTGGATTGATAGACATACACACATACAGAGTGCATATATATTATCTTTTCATAAACATTTACCTGTCAGTGTCTGTAACTTAGGGTGCCTTTAAATAAAATCTCAACTGAATTAACCTAAAGTAAAATGTTCTCTATACGAGCTCCCAGAAGAAGATGAATCCTAAGAAGGACTACTTAAATTCATTCCAGAGAAAATGGAGAATAAATGAGAATACCAGGTAGAGTTAGAGGGTTATTTTGATGAACTGATTTCTATATAATGTGAAGGAAGATTAGAGCTCGTAGGGTTCTGCATTTTAAAATAAATCACTGCATGGAGGCACAGGAAATATGACTAAGAATTTTGTTCTGATGGCTGGTTAACACTTTCCACTCTTTAGACAATTGAAGATTTAGGAAGGAAAGCCCAGTTTCTGCCATCCCTTTACCCATTCAACAACAGCAAAAAAAGTAAAAATAAAAATAAATGTATTGAGGGCATCCCCTGAACCAGGCACAATGTTAGGGTTCAGGACAAGGCGGTGAACAAAAAAGACTTTCTCACTCCTGGAGCTGAGAGGCTGGCGGGGGAGGGGGAGGGCAGGAAACGATGCTGATGAATGTGTAATTACAAACTGAGATAAGTGCTTTAGAAGACAGGACTGGAGCCCTCTGAAAAGCAAAGAACAAAGAACTGGGTGGGGTGGGGGGCAGTAGTGAGAGGGGGTGGGGTGGGGGACAGCAAACCTTCCCTGAGAAAGGTTTGTTTGAGCTGAGATCTAAAGCACCAGGTTGAGTTAAAGCTAACCAAGGAATTGGGGGGCGAGGGGGGAAGGAGCCTCTGATACCCAGAGAAGAGCCCGCGCAAAGGTGGACCCCCCCCACCCCCGCCACGCACAACCCCTAGAGGGGCCTGGCGGTGCAGCTCCTAGTTAAGGATTTGGTCTTTATTCCAAGAGCAGTGGGAAGCCATTCAAGGGTTTTAAGCAGGTTGCTGACACGATCAGATGTGTGTTTTGAAAAGAACACTCTGGCTGCGGTGTTGAAAACAAATTGGAAAGACAGTTGTCTAAAAGCCATTGTTTCATGAAGTAAATGCTAAGGCTTGCAGCTGTCACAATGACTTCCCTGTGGTCACCTGACCCCACTCATATTTTTCGGCATCCCTGTGGACATTTGGAAGCTATTTGAGGTGGAGGCTTAAGAATTTCTTGATCCCAGATTACTACCTGATTATGTCAACGTTTGGGCTAGAGACACAACACCTTTCTGTCTGAGCAGAGTTTTGATGGGCATAACTAATCACCGTGCTTGCCTGTGATGGCACAAACAAGGCCTCCCAAACAAACTTCTGCATCTTCCAGTGGGGCACGAGGTCACATTACCCTCCTCCTGGGTCTGCCTCTGTCCTTGCAGACGCGCATCACCTTTCCGGTCGCCCTTCGGCGTTGTGACTCTCCATGTGGCTTACCCTGTCTCTGGCTCCCCCTGGTTTCTCATCAGCCCCAGGCTCCCCAGAGAGTCGTTTCAGTGGTCCCCTTGCTGAGCTGTGTGACTGAGGACAGCAGGGAGAGGCTGGCAAGAGAAGGCGTCCGCTTGGGTACCAGGCGGGTTGCAGGCATTCTGTTTTGCAACTTTATTGTAGAAAGGCCTGATTGTAAAAGCCCGCTTCCCAAATTTCAACTCAGTTCAGTTCAGTTCAGTTGTGTCCGACTCTCTGCGACCCCATGAACCGCAGTACGCCAGGCCTCCCTGTCCATCACCAACTCCCGGAGTTTACTCAAACCCATGTCCATTTCAAATAACCCGGACTAAAACCATGAGTGTGCAAAGGACCCTCCCCAGACCCCTGTTCTTCCCCTAGGTTGAGGCGGGAGCTGCCCAGGACCCCGAGGAGGGGGGAGCTGTAGTGTGGGGCTGGGGGAACCCGCTGAAGTTCCTGGAGGACAGGGAACCAGGCAGGTACTGATGACCGCAGCCTGGAGAACTGACCTTTCACCACACCTGCTGTGAAATGTTGCTGTTGAGCTAATGTGCTTAGGGAGCATCCAAAACCTACCCTCCACCACGTGAAAAACTCTCTTCAAGGGCAAGCGCCCATCACTTGGTGTTGGTAACAGGGCTTTAATTGTTACATCTTCCTTACATGGAGCCTAAGCAGACTTCTCCCACCACTTCCACTAACTTAAGCTAACAGTGGCCCTGCCACCTCATAGAAGGGGAATCCGTCCTCGACAAGGCGGCCCTTTAGTACTTCAAGGGTGTCGTTACGTCTCCTCCATCCTCCCCAAGCTAAGGCTCCCTGTTTCCTTGCGTGGGACCTGTTGGCTTGGCTGTACTTCTCTGAACTAGACAAGAGCTTGAAAAATACTCCTCTTGAGACATTGTGATTGGCTGGTTAAACAAGCTGGGCTCGCTCAGCGTTATCCTTGTATCCATTCTTTTCCAAGCAGTTCTTTTTCCGTCTGCGTGCAAAATTTGAAACAGACTCCCGTAGCTTTTCCACCATGAGAAAGATGATTAGTCCCTTTGTTTAGGCACGAAAAAATCTAAGAACTTGGTAACTCCAGTCCAACTCACCCTAGATTAGTCCACATTCCAAATACACGTCCAGTTGAGGGCTTATCCCCCGGCCCTGCTCAGATCTGCCCCAGTCTGTGAAGCCTGGAGCTGGGGACAGTGTGGTTACCTGTTTCAGAGCTCTCCCCCTTGCCGGCTGCTGTTCCTAAGCACCCGTGGGCTGGGCTGGAGGAGAAGAGACCAGGAGAACCTGGCCTTCCAGTTAGACCTGCTGGTGTCCTCTGGGCCTAAGAGATGCGCAAAGGTGATTCTTCCTCTTATGTGGCAACTTTGCCTGTTCCTCTGAGATGCTCAGCTGATGACCTCTGAGCCGCTGCTTCTCAAACTGTGGTCCACAGATTGATGACATTATCACCACCTGGGAGCTTGTCGGAAGTCCACATCTGGGGGCCCTTCTTTCCTAAGGAGTCAGAGTCTCCAGGAGTACGGACCAGTGGTCTGTTTTAACAAGTCCTCCAGGTGTTTCGATTTCCCTGGTGGCTCAGACGATAAAGTGTCTGCCTGCAATGCAGAAGACCTGGGTTCAATGCCTGGGTTGGGAAGATCCCCTGGAAAAGGAAATAGCAAGCCACTCCAGTATTATTGCATGGAGAATTCCATGGACAGAGGAGCTTGGGAGGCTATACAGTCCATGGGGTTGCAAACAGTCGGACACGACTGAGCGACTTCACTTTCACTAGGTGTTTCTGATGAAGGTTACAGTTTGAGCAATGTGATCTAAACAAATTTCCTCTTTTTTGCTGGTCACTGACAACCTTTTCCATGCTCTGGGTGTCGGGGCACATCACGTCTGCACATCTGTGCTCTCCTGCTGAGCTGAGTCCACAAATAAATCCCTGGAAACTACCCTTTCTCTGCAGCTAAAGGCAGCAAGCGTCCCTTCCAACATGTCTTCTCACTGCTGTACCCCTCAGGGATCCCTGCACCAAGATTGCCCGTCTTAGATTTCCAGGGACATATAGATGGGATGTCTCTGTGTCCCAAACTTCAGGGGTTAAGAGCCAAGCTAGTAAGGTGCTCTCTTGAAGCCTCCCTGTCTCAGCTTCAGGAACAGGCTATGCCCCTCTCCTTAACCTCCTTTGAGGTGGATGATGAGCTCACGCTGACCAAACCGGAGTTATGATCTGCTAACATGTTTCATGAAAGTGACCCAGCACACCCCGTTGGACATGGGAGGACTCCGATCACTCTTGCACTGCTATTCGTGTCCTTTGGAGTCTACCGCAAAAACCCAAGACAACAGCAGAGTTCTATTTAACGTCTTTTTGGACAAGGCAACCGAAACTCAGTTCTGCCGAGTGAGTGTCCTTTGTTCTGCATGCTGCTTCTAGCAATGCAATCCAAGATCACACTGGCCACATCCCAGCATTGGGATGTATTGTCAACTTCCTTAAGTGATTTTCCCTCATGTTCCTCTTAAGTCACATCTTCCCAGATTCCTTCTTAGTTGGTCCTTGTGTCAGTTTTAAAGCTGACCTAGGGTTCTCTTCGTGTTTACCACGGACAGGTGGCACTCCTAGCTTATTCTGTTCGTACATTGCTGAGCTCATGGGACTTTCCAGACATTCACTGGCCTAATATCTAGACGATCTGTCCAACTACGCTACATACTCTTAGGTTAAATCATCGCTGCTGCCAGTACTCCTAGGATTTTTCCTTCTTGTTGATCAGAAATAAGAATCAATTACTAATTTCCTGATCAAGTCCTCTACATCTGAGAGATGAAATCATCAACAAAACAAGTGAAGAACTTTTCGGACGCCCTGCTGTCACTACGCTGAATATCCTACAGATGCTCAGTCTGTGTATGAACTACTCACTTCTCCTGGTTTGCCACTCACTGCTGCTTAGCAACTGACCTCTTAACTGCTCTTTATTGCTTCTCCGTGGAGCTTACGCCAACTCTTTTTTACCCCTTAAAATCTGGGCACCTTTTATTCCCATTATTACTCATAGATGACTCCTCATCCATTTAACTAAAGAATTAATGTTATTCAATATGAGCTCCCTCAACTTCCCCCCTGATTGCAAAATCTCCCATAATTTCATTCTTTTACATTCTCCCTGTTATTATCTCAGAAAACGTACCACTTATGTTTGCTAAGATCATGCCTCCATCTTCGCCATCTTTTCTCATTCTCTATGGGACTTTCATTTCTTTTGCCTCCTTAATATGTTTCTCTCCATTAGGCCCCTTTCCTTAGCCAAAAAAAAAAAAAAAAAAAAGGTTTAGTCTCATATCCTACAAACCAGTCAACAAGAAAGCAGCCCTAGACCCTCAAACTGCCATCACTTCATTTTCCTTTGCTTGACCCCTGTCGAGCCATCTCAGCTCACTTTTCTCCACTCTCCTGAGAACTTTCCAAAGTTGAGCAAGTGATCTCTTAACCATCAAATTCACAAGCTTTTTCTCATTTTTTATTCTTCTTGGAACCACAGACTTTACATGTTATATTCTGTACTCTTGACTCTCCACTGGGCACATAAGTCCTCAATATATACAGTCTTGTCATACTGGCATCAGCTTCCAAACTGATCTCGCTACTGAAAGTCTATTAATTGTACATTCTACTGCCAGAATGACCTTTAAAAAAGGGGGGAGAAATTTCAAATTTGCTTAAATATCTTAAATATTCTAGCCCCAACATCCATTTCCAGCCTGGTTGCCTGTTTCTTGACATACCGACAACCAAAGTGGATGACACAGCATGGAACTATTTCCCTCTTCTCCAAGCAAAAGGCGTTTATTTCTTCAAGCCTCTGATTGTGATGTTTTTCCACTTTGCAGTTCTCTTCCTCCCTAGTTCGTTATGTCACAGTGCTCCTTGTTCTCTAAAACCTCTCACAAATGCTACTTCTTCAAAGACTTCTACAAAGTCTTGCCCGATTCTATTAAATGAGTGACTTCTTTCTCCTTTCAACTTCTATAGCCTTTCGGCATCCCTTATGCTATACATGCAAATACACAGATGTGAATAATTACTAAATTTAGAGAGCATGATGTCTTTCCAAAGCGGCTGCATCTTTCTCACACAAGGAAAACAATATAAACGACTCTATCTTTCTCGTCTTGCATTAGTTTAGACAAGACGCACCACGTGAGAACTGGGAAAACCGCAATTTTCTTTAATGTTTTGCCTATAATTTGTAACACAACAGAAAATATTCCTGTAGACATGTTTCAAATTTTCCCCAGATGCCATAATCTCAGTCCTGTTTGGCAATGTCTTCATGACACCCGCTGAGCATCCATCCAGATGCTGAAAAGACGCTGGAGGACAGGGACTAAAATGATCAGCAATTTTGGAAATAGGCCCTAGGTGGAAGTAATTTATATACGAAGAAGAGGGAGGAGGAGCAGGAGGCAAAGGAGGCTGCAGTACTTGACTCAGAAAAGGTAGGGGCAGGAAATGTTAGTTATTAGTCTCTGAGTGTCTAAGAAACTGTTACATGAGCAGCTGTTCCACGTTCCCACTCAGAGGAGGACAAATGGCTTGGGTTATTGCACGAGAGATTACAAAGAGACAGTGGGATAAGTCTCTAGACTATAAAGTTGATAAAATTGTGGGGTATGATAACATGTTGTCAAAAAAAGGGAGGAGAGACCTCGTTCCACACTGGGGTCAGGGTGAGGCCCTGGCTGAAAGAAAGGATACTGGAGATAAGGCTATTTATGGGGTTTTATTCTGATGAAGTCATCCGTAGAGAGGAATGATTCTTCATCACCCAGTATATGAGAAAGTCCTTTCAGAAAATGTAAGTTAGGATTATCAATCTATACTCAAGGAAGGAAGAAGTGTTCTGAGAACGTGACAATGTGGGCGGATGCCATCACAGAAGTGACGTTTGCTTTTCCTGGGTCGCCCACTTCCTAGCACCGTGACCCTGGAAAAGTTACTGAACAGTTCCGAGAATCAGTTTTCTCATCCGCAAAGTGGAGATAACTGCTTCTCCTCTATTACAGAGGCATGAGTAGTCTCTGAAGGGATGCTCAAGAAATGCTAAATGTGTGTTATTTGATTAGATATGTGGCCCTGTCAGTAATGCCTAGCACGGCTCCCTTTCCAGGTATGATTTTAGGCATATTCCCAATCATTATCTGCTTTACAGAGCAATCATCCAAGTCCTATATAAAAGAGATGCTATGATGACTTTTCACCAGAGTTATGTTCTTTAATTAAAAATGAAAGCCCTAGGCATCAAAGACCAGCCTGCTGAGTTTCCTTACCTTTCCCAACCACGAGGCATTTCCCTGATGTCTGCAGCACATCTTTGACGTCTGGGACAGAAGGCCAATTTGCCTTTACCCCGACGTGCTTCCACCTGTCACCGTTAGTGTGTGATCTTTATAAAATTAAACTGAGAGGGCACCAACCTTTTTTCTCCATGCTTTCTACCAAAGCCATCAAGCTTACAAATATGGTATCTGTTTAATAAAATGAATGGATGCAAGAAAGAAAATTCCTGTATTTAATTTCACATGTTCAAAATGGTATTTATACCAATAAATGTATTCATGTTTGATCTGAGCTATAACGCATTTCTCACCATTTGATCAACTTGTGATAGAAGGTTTATTTGTAGCCAGTAGTTAATACACAAAGCATATTTCCCTCTGGGTCATTGCTTCTTTCTTCCTCTGCCATTTAGCTTCAGAAAAAGCCAATTTTGTCAAGGTTCCCTGGGTGTGAATCCTTTAACTCTTCTCTGTTTATATCAAGGGAAGAGATCAACATTCTGATCTTGACAGTAGTTATTGTATATGAATATAGGCACCTGGTAAGGTTTCAATTCCCCATTTGAGAGTCAGTTCAAAAGCACAGAATACTGAAGTTATCTATGCAGTTGTATTAGATTGTGTGTGAGTGTGTACACTTTCACACTTTCACTTGGATTCTCAGGAACAAAGAGTTCAGTACAAAGTGTTTTATATATAGCTCCATGCAAAAGTATACTAATGGCTTTCTCTTCATTAATAGTGAAATCTAAAAATCCAAACTGCACAGTTGGATTTCTATGGCTGAGTCAGAAAGAGTCATCATAATTGGAATTCAGCAACATGTTTGAATGATGGAAATCAGTGGGGCATGGCAATCTTTACTTTGAGTTATACATAAAGATAGCTTAGGACTGGAATGAGGCATGCATGATGTATAAAGGAATCCTTAGACACTATGAAAACAGTTCACCACTGTGAAGAGAAAAGGGGAAGGTTAAATTACTTTGGCTATAAAACTCCATGTAATGCAAAAACCAACTGAACCAACTTTGTTTTCCAGATGTCTTCAGCACTGCATTATCGCAGAAGTTGGAGGAGCATAGGAAGATGATTTCAGGGATGCCTGATACTTTGTTACAGAAACAACAGTAACAATGACAAAAGTTTTAAATGATCCTAAGATGGACAAAGGGAATACTATTGCACAGGTTTAATAAAATATCTTTTTATAGCAGATAACCTAAAACGTCAGTCTCTGGAGTAAGAACCATTCAAGTTCGAGCCCCAGTATCACCCCTTAATCTCCGCTGGTCCTTGAGAAAGTCCTTGACCTCACTGAGTTTTAGCTTCCTCATCTGTAAAGGCGGACCAAACAGGGCTGATGTAAAGTTTAAGTGAGCTATGAATAAAGTTCTTAGCATAGAGTCGGGGAGAGGAAGGACTCAGTAAATTGTCAGCTATAGTGTTGATAATGAGGTGAAATATAATGAAGAAGATGAAGAGGAGGAAAATGGAGAAGGAAATCAGCCAGATTCTGCATCTATAAACCCTTTTTAAAAGAGACTTCCTAGCAGAAGTAATTGATGATGAAGTGTGAGAATCCTCTCCTTCTAAGGGTAAATTATATTTTAGTGAAGGATTTAGGTGCAATCCTTTACCTGTCCTTGTAGGAGAATATTCATTGTAAAATTGAAATGGGATTGTATGACTTTTGTCAGATGGAAAGAGGAATTTTTTTCACCTAGAATTAAGAACAAACCTTAAACAGGCTATTAAAAATTATGTCCTTGGCTAAATCCCTATACAGCTAAGAGTTTATGAAGGAGCAATTTCTTCACTCTTCCTAGTCTTCAGGGACAGTGGGGATGGAGTGTTGCACATCAAAAGTCAAGATGCAATGAGCAGGAGTTCTTCAAATTGATAAGCTGATCCTAATATTTATATGAAAATGCAAAACACTTCAAATATTTGGAGCGATCTTGAACAGGAATAGCGAAGTTGGAGGATTTACATTACCTGATTTAAGTATTCTGGAAAGCTGTGATAATCAAGGCAGTGTGATAGTGGCATGAAGATTCACAGAGCAATGGGATCCACAGAGCAGGAGATGCCACTCGGGTGGCCATTTGATTTTTGGCAGGGGGTCAAAGTAATCCAATAGGAAAAGGAAGTTCTTATCCATAAATGGTACAGTAAATAAAAGGAAATAAGTATCAATAAACTGGATATCCATAAGGAAAAAAACTGAACCTTGACCTCCACCTCACATTATACACATACTAATAGACCTAAACATGAAAGCTAACACCATAAACTTTTAGAAGAAAACGTCAGAGAATATCTTCATGATTTGGGTAGGCTAAGGGTTTCTTCTTATGTAATAGGACAAAGAAACAGTAACCATCAAAATTGTTTTGATAAATTAGACTTCATTAAATGAAAAGTTTTTCTGTCATCAAAAGACACTTCTAAGAAAATAAATAAGCACACTGAAGACTGGGAAAAAATGTGTGTAAAATACATATCTGACAAAAGACTGGTACCCATGATCTGAGGAACTTTTACAACTCAGTAATATAAAGGCAAATTGGAAGTGGTCAAACAGGAGATGGCAAGAGTGAACGTCAACATTCTAGGAATCAGCGAACTACAATGAACTGGAATGGGTGAATTTAACTCAGATGACCATTAAATCTACTACTGTGGGCAGGAATCCCTTAGGAGAAATGGAGTAGCCATCATGGTCAACAAAAGAGTCCGAAATGCAGTACTTGGATGCAATCTCAAAAACGACAGAATGATCTCTGTTCATTCCAAGGCAAACCATTCAATATCCCAGTAACCCAAGCATATGCCCCAACCAGTAACGCTGAAGAAGCTGAAGTTGAATGGTTCTACAAAGACCTACAAGACCTTTTATAACTAACACCCCAAAAAGATGTCTTTTTCATTATAGAGGACTGGAATGCAAAAGTAGGAAGTCAAGAAACACCTGGAGTAACAGGCAAATTTGGCCTTGGAGTACGGAATGAAGCAGGGCAAAGGATAATAGAGTTTTGCCAAGAGAACACACTGCTCATAGCAAACACCCTCTTCCAACAACACAAGAGAATACTCTACACATGGACATCACCAGGTGGTCAACACCAAAATCAGATTGATTATATTCTTTGCAGCCAAAGATGGAAAAGCTCTATACACTCAGCAAAAACAAGACCAGGAGCTAACTATGGCTCAGATCATGAACTCCTTATTGCCAAATTCAGACTTAAATTGAAGAAAGTGGGGAAAACCACTAGACCATTCAGGCATGACCTAAATCAAATCCCTTATGATTATACAGTGGAAGTGAGAAATAGATTTAAGGGACTAGATCTGATAGATAGAGTGCCTGATGAACTACGGATGGAGGTTCATGACACTGTACAGGAGACAGGGATCAAGACCATCCCCAAGAAAAAGAAATGCAAAAAAGCAAAATGGCTGTCTGAGGAGGCCTTATAAATAGCTGTGGAAAGAAGGGAAGTGAAAAGCAAAGGAGAAAAGGAAAGATACAAGCATCTGAATGCAGAGTTCCAAAGAATAGCAAGGAGAGATAAGAAAGCCTTCTTCAGCGATCAATGCAAAGAAATAGAGGAAAACAACAGAATGGGAAAGACTAGCGATCTCTTCAAGAAAATTAGAGATACCAAGGGAACATTTCATGCAAAGATGGGCTTAATAAAGGACAGAAATAATATGGACCTAATAGATGCAGAAGATATTAAGAAGAGGTGGCAAGAATACACAGAAGAACTGTACAAAAAAAGATCTTCACAACCCAGATAATCACGATGGTGTGATCACTCACCTAGAGCCAGACATCCTGGAATGTGAAGTCAAGTGGACCCTAGAAAGCATTACTATGGACAAAGCTAGTGGAGATGATGGAATTCCAGTTGAGCTATTTCAAATCCTAAAAGATGATGCTCTGAAAGTGCTGCACTCAATGTGTCAGCAAATTTGGAAAATTCAGCAGTGGCCACAGGACTGGAAAAGGTCAGTTTTCATTCCAATCCCAAAGAAAGGCAATGCCAAAGAATGCTCAAACTACTGCACAATTGCGCTCATCTCACACGCTAGTAAAGTAATGCTCAAAATTCTCCAAGCCAGGCTTCAGCAATACGTGAACCGTGAACTTCCAGATGTTCAAGCTGGTTTTAGAAAAGGCAGAGGAACCAGAAATCAAATTGCCAACATCCGCTG
The DNA here is from genome assembly GCF_029378745.1 of Bos indicus. Taxonomy (NCBI): domain Eukaryota; kingdom Metazoa; phylum Chordata; class Mammalia; order Artiodactyla; family Bovidae; genus Bos; species Bos indicus. The sequence goes on from NC_091766.1 coordinate 106,632,266, forward strand.
GATCATAGAAAATGCAAGAGAGTTCCAGAAAAACATTTATTTCTGCTTTATTGACTATGCCAAAGCCTTTGACTGTGTGGATCACAATAAACTGTGGAAAATTCTGAAAGAGATGGGAATACGAGACCACCTGACCTGCCTCTTGAGAAACCTATATGCAGGTCAGGAAGCAACAGTTAGAACTGGACATGGAACAACAGACTGGTTCCAAATAGGGAAAGGAGTATGTCAAGACTGTATATTGTCACCCTGCTTATTTAACTTATATGCAGAGTACATCATCATAAATGCTGGGCTGGGAGAAGCACAAGCTGGAATCAAGATTGCCGGGAGAAATATCAATAACCTCAGATATGCAGATGACACCACCCTTATGGCAGAAAGTGAAGAGGAACTCAAAAGCCTCTTGATGAAAGTGAAAGAGGAGAGTGAAAAAGTTGGCTTAAAGCTCAACATTCAGAAAACAAAGATCATGGCATCTGATCCCATCACTTCATGGGAAATAGATGAGGAAACAGTGGAAACAGTGGCTGACTTTATATTTCTGGGCTCTAAAATCACTGCAGATGGTGACTGTAGCCATGACATTAAAAGATGCTTACTCCTTGGAAGGAAAGTTATGACCAACCTCAGTTCAGCTCAGTCACTCAGTCTTGTCCAACTCTTTGCGACCCCATTAATTGCAGCATGCCAGGCCTCCCTGTCCATCACCAACTCCCAGAGACTACTCAAACTCATGTCCATCGAGTTGGTGATGCCATCCAGCCATCTCATCCTCTGTCGTCCCTTTTTCCTCCCGCCCCCAATCCCTCCCAGTATCAGGGTCTTTTCCAATGAGTCAACTCTTTGAATGAGGTGGCCAAAGTATTGGAGCTTCAGCTTTAGCATCATTCCTTCCAATGAACACCCAGGACTGATCTCCTTTAGAATGGACTGGTTGGATCTCCTTGCAGTCCAAGGGACTCTCAAGAGTCTTCTCCAACACCACAGTTCAAAGCATCAATTCTTCGGCGCTCAGCTTTCTTCACAGTCCAACTCTCACATACATACATGACCACTGGAAAAACCATAGCCTTGACTAGACAGATGTTTGTTGGCAAAGTAATGTCTCTGCTTTTGAATATGCTATCTAGGTTGGTCATAACTTTTCTTCCAAGGAGTAAGCGTCTTTTAATTTCATGGCTGCAATCACCATCTGCAGTGATTTTGGAGCCCTCAAAAATAAAGTCTGACACTGTTTCCACTGTTTCCTCATCTATTTCCCATGAAGTGATGGGACTGGATGCCATGATCTTCATTTTCTGAATGTTGAGCTTTAAGCCAACTTTTTCACTCTCCTCTTTCACTTTCATCAAGAGGCTTTTGAGTTCCTCTTCACTTTCTGCCATAAGGGTGGTGTCATCTGCATATCTGAGGTTATTGATATTTCTCCCGGCAATCTTGATTCCAGCTTGTGCTTCTCCCAGCCCAGCATTTATGATGATGTACTCTGCATATAAGTTAAATAAGCAGGGTGACAATATACAGTCTTGACATACTCCTTTTCCTATTTGGAATCAGTCTGTAGTTCCATCATGTTCAGTTCTAACTGTTGCTTCCTGACCTGCATATAGGTTTCTCAAGAGGCAGGTCAGGTGGTCTGGAAACTAGATAGCATATTAAAAGCAGAGACATTACTTTTCCAACAAACGTCTGTCTAGTCAAGGCTATGGTTTTTCCAGTGGTCATGTATGGATGTGAGAGTTGGACTGTGAAGAAAGCTGAGCACCAAAGAATTGATGCTTTTGAACTGTGGTGTTGGAGAAGACTCTTGAGAGTCCCTTGGACTGCAAGGAGATCCAACCAGTCCATTCTAAAGGAGATCAGTCCTGGGTGTTCATTGGAAGGAATGATGCTAAAGCTGAAACTCCAATTACTTTGGCCACCTCATGCGAAGAGTTGACTCATTGGAAAAGACCCTGATGCTGGGAGGGATTGGGAGTAGGAGAAGGGGATGACAGAGGATGAGATGGCTGGATAGCATCACCGACTCGATGGACATGAGTTTGAGTAGTCTCTGGGAGTTGGTGATGGACATGGAGGCCTGGTGTGCTGTAATTCATGGGGTCACAAAGAGTCAGACACGACTGAGTGACTGAGCTGAACTGAACTGAACTGAATATAAAGTCAAATAATTAAAAAATAAAGGGGGCAAAAGATTTGAAGATGCTGTCCAAAAGAAGATTTATGAATGGGCATTAAGTCCACGAGAAGATGCTTAACAATAATCATCAAGGAAATGCAAATTAAAGCTACAATGAAGTACCAGTCATATGTATCCATGAGGAAGGCTAAAATAAAAAGACTGACAACCTCAAAATCTGACAAGGATGTAGATTGTTTAGAACTTGAAAACATTATTGATAGGAGTGAAAAAACAGTACCGCTTAAAGCAGGTACAACCTACTTTATGACCCAGAAACTCTATTCCTAGGCATTTGATTGAGTGAAAGTCACTCAGTTGTGTCCGATTCTTCAATCCCATGGACTATACAGCCCATGGAATTCTCCAGGCCAGAACACTGGAGTGCGTAGCCTTTCCTTTCTCCAAGGGATGTTAAAGATCCCCTGGTAGTATTTACCCAAGATAAATTAAAAACATGTGTCTAAAAAGGCTTATACAGTAATGTTCATAGCAGATTTATTCATAATAGCTGAAAAACCAGAAAAAGCCCATCAACAGGATAATGTAGAAATAAACTCTGCTCTATTTATGCAATGAAATACTGCAATACAAAGAGGGAAACTCATACTGACTACAGACAACAATATGAACAAATCTCAAAAACAATGCTGAGTAAAGAATCCTTACACAAAGATTCTACTTACAGAAATCTTAGAGAGGCAAAAATAATTTATGGTGGAAATGTCAGAACAGTGAGTGCCTGAGGGGACAATAATTGTCTGGGAAGGGATACGTGGGAACTTTCTGGAGTGTGGGTGATGTTCTATATTTGAATAGGGGTTTGGGTTATACAAGTGTCAAAACTCTGGAATATTTCTTTAAGATTTGTGCATTTCATTATGTATAAATTTTACTTCAAATAAAACCAACACGATAAACAAATATTGAACTGTAGTTAATAATATGCATGTTGTGGGCAAGTGTACTGATGTTTGAACTGGCTTTGAACTACATCAAAAAATAAGATGGATTGATAGATACATTGAGGGACAGATAGATGGATTGTTAATGTGATAAATTAGGTGAAGTAAAATGTTAGTGGCACAGTCCAGGTGTGTATATTTACCTTAGAATTCTTTCAACTTTTCCGGTGTTTGAACATTTTTATAATAAAATATTGGAGAAAAAAGTTAAGGCTGAATGGGTAGCCAAGACCCAGAGGAGTGAGTCTGGTCATCTCCTGCAGCAGGCAGAACAGAAGAGCAAGGAAGGTTTCAAGCAGGGTAGTTCTATGAGCAGATTTACACTTTAGCATCATTCCTCTGCCTGAGGTGTACAGGGGCAGCCTCCAGCCTTACTGGCACCAGGGACTGGCTTCATGGAAGACAATTTTTCCATGGACTGAGAGGGGGGTGGAGGTGGTTTGAGGATGCTTCAAGCACATTCCACTTACTGAGCATCACCGCCTCAGCTCCACCTCAGATCGTCAGGCATTAGATCTCCATAAGAAGTGTGCAACAGAGACCCCTTGCTTGTGCAGGTCACAGTAGAGTTTGCTCTCCTGTGAAAATCTAATCCTGCCGCTGACCTGACAGGAGGTGGGGTTCAGGTGGTAATACAAGCAGTGGGGAGCGGCTGTGAATACAGACGACGCTTGGCTCCCTCGCCCACCACTTACCTCCTGCTGTGCAGCCCAGTCCCTAATAGGCCACAGGCTGGAGGCCTGGGTGCTGGGGACCACTCGCGTACAGGGTGAATCGCAGGCAGAACGAGAGGCATTAGGTTCAGCCTAGGAGACCAGTGAGAAAACTACTCCAGCTGCACACCTGAGATGTTTGACAGGGTAAAGTGACAGTGAAAGGCACTCAGTCATGTCCAACCCTTTGCAGCCCCATGGACTACCCAGTCCATGGAATTCTCCAGGCCTGAACACTGGAGTGGATCCCCTTCTCCAGGGGATCTTCCCAGCCCAGGGATCAAACCTGGGTCTCCAGCATGCAGGCGGATTCTCTATCAGCGGAGCCGCCCGGGAAGCTAGGTAAGGTCTATAGAATTGCCACAGGCAACGGTTACTTAGCGGGGGAGGAGGCCGGAAGCAGTCCAAGATGGCACACCGGTGTCCTGCGTTGCTCATAGAGGGAGAGGCCCGACAGTCTCTGGCGGAAATGGAGACGAAGCAAATGAGGGGTTGGGGGCAGTGGGTGACAAAAGATGCTTCATTCCACATCACACATGCTGGCTTTGAGGTTCTCTATGGTTCTCTGAGGTGATGGTGTCCAGGGGGAGCTAGTCATAACGGTCAAGAGCTCAGAGGAGAAGTCTAGGTGGGAGATACGGATTGTGATATCATCAGCTAAATGATGATAGCTGACGTTGCGCCAGTGGATGAGAAGGCCCAGGGGGGAGAACGTAAGTGAACGAGGCCTGAGGGGCTTCCCTGGTGGCTCAGACGGTAAAGAATGAGCGGGCACTCCAGGAGACCTGGGTTCCATCCATGGGTTGGGAAGACTCCCTGGAGAAGGGAATGGGAGCCCACTCCAGTATCCTTGCCTGGAGAATTCCATGGACAGAGGAGCCTGGCAGGCTACAGTCCATGGGGTCACAAAGAGTTGGACACGACTGAGCGACTAACACATTCACGTTCCAAGGAAGAGGCGCAAGCAGAGAAGGCCAAGGAGGAACAACGTAGAGCAATGTTTGTAGGTCTCAAAAGCACTGAGAGCAAACTTCATATAGAGAAGAAAACAAATAACTCTGTTCGGGCTTTGGGGATGAGAAGAAGAGGACGCAAGAAAGTTTTCACAAAGGAAATGTCAATGAAACAAGACTCTGAAGGGCGAATAGGAATCTTCCCATGCAAATAAAGGAGATAAAACAGAGGCAGGAGGGACAAAACGATAGGCCAGAAGCTTCAAGAAGCATTCAGGGAATATCGGGCCATGTGTTTTTAACCCCAGTTTAGGGATTACGGCTTGGCTTTCTCACCGAATATCAGCCTGTTGGAATACAGTGCTGGGTTAGGGAAGGACGATTTCTATACTTCTACCTGATGTAAACTGTTAGCTTTCAACTATGGTGCACACCACAGTCCCCCGGACAGCTTGTTCAAACAGATTGCTGAGCCCCACCTCCAGAGTTTCTGATACAATAGGCATGGGTGGGCCTGGTGATTTGAATTTCTAATCAGATCCCAGGTGACGCCAGTGCTGCCGTTTCAGGGACCACAGTTTGAGGACCACTGAGAAGGCAGAGAAGAAGAGGTACCACACTAGCCCTCCCCCCAGCCCCCCAGTCAGCTTCTTGGGCAGGCCTCACCCGTCAGGGGGGACCACTTACACTGGGAATAAAGGACTGCATCACACAGCCTTCACATCCTTCTCCCTTTCTTGGTAGACAGCTCCTTCCTGTTTACTCTTCAACCTATACAAATTTTGGACAATTTCAAGGCTGGGTCGTTTTTAAGAAAGCAAACTCCGACTTACCCGAGTGGTGACACACAAAAATGAAAAACCACTGCTGCGCCTCTCTCCACGTCTCGGCTGCCTTGTGGAGCTGTTTTACATCAGTGAATCATTTTACCCTCCCGAGAAGCCAGCCCAGGTATTCCTGGAAGGTTGAATAAGCAAGCATGGAGTGATGATGACCTATCAAAGTCCCCACAGTAGATGCCGGTCTACCAGAGACCCTGGTGGTACCACGGCCTCTCCTAGAAACTGGTGACAGTTTTTCATGTAAAATTTAGCTCTTCCTCAGTTCTGCAACACTTCAACAACAGAATCTACTGCAAACGACCCAGATTAATCAGGAACTGTAGTCCTTCCTGGAGAAGGAAATGGGAACCTACTCCAGTATTCTTGCCTGGAGAATCCCATGGACAAAGAAGCCAACTGTGCACACACCACAGCCTCCCATCCTGGATTGCAGGGCTTTAGGGCCGTTGAATTTAGGATGCCTATCGTGAGTCTGAGTGAACTCCGGGAGTTGGTGATGGACAGGGAGGCCTGGCGTGCTGCGATTCATGGGGTCGCAAAGAGTCGGACACGACTTAGCGACTGAACTGAACTGAATCCCATGAGAAGGAGCTGCTTTGAACTCTCCTCCTTCCCCCTAAACCTTGAGATTGTGGGGGTCTTGGAGATGTCTCTGTGGCACCATGACGGGGGAACAGAGTAGTTGGTATGTCTACAAGGTGAGTACCGATTTACTTCCCCAAGCCTCCCTGAGATGGATGCAGGAGAATAGCTGGGCTGTTCCTGTGCCCACAAGAGGAGAACAGATGGGATGAACAAGGGTCTGAGGATCGAATTAGTTTGCAGCAAGAAGCACACAGCATGACCTGTGGGGCCCACGACAAAGGCTATGGTGAGCAGGAAACTCAGCTCGTTAGATGATTGATCATAATCCAGAGAGATTCTTACATGAGCTAAGAAAATTTAGATAGGGAGAATTACACACAGTGACAGAGAAAGGGCCAAACTAGAGTATACTTGTGAGCTACGTCAGAGTTTTAGAAGGCATTCAACTCAAGTGGGGCCAAAGATGCGTTGAAGTGAGCCAGTTCCAGGACATTCTGAGAGAGACATCATCACCAAAATACCAGGCTTCTACAGTCTAACCCATTCCTCCAGCAGACTAGGTTCAGTTTATGGTAAAGATATTAAAATGGGGGGAGAGGGTAGGATTCAGAGGATCAAAGGGCCATCTCTTACACAGTCTGAGATCTAACAGGAAAAAACAATGCAGCTGAGCCTCAAAAAGAGGCAATACAGGGGGTGCAATGGTCAGTACTTAGAAGTCTGTCATGTGCCAGGGGGTGAAGCATGTGTGGATGGGTAGCTGTTACAGGAAAAAGATTTTCAAGTCGGACATATCATAAGGAACTTTCTAGAAAGTAGAACAGCCTGAGGACTTAGGAGCCTGGAGTTTGGAGCAAAGCTGCTTAGGTCTGAAGGTCCTGAGGTAACCTCAGACAAACGAGTTACCCTCTGGGTGCCCCAGTTCTCTCAGTTCTCGGCAAAGTGATGTCAAGAATAATATCTGTGGTGAGATTAAAGAGCAAATAGATCCAAAATGCTTAGGCATTGTCTGGCACATACCAAGGGTTATAGTTGTTGAAGATCCCCTGGAGAAGGAAATGGCAAACCACTCCAGTACTCTTGCCTGGAAAATTCTATGGATGGAGGAGCCTGGTGGGCTACAGTCCATGGGGTCACAAAGAGTCGGACACGACTGAGCAACTTCACTTCACTTTTCACTTTCATTCTTGTTACTGACAGAGGTATCCACAGAAGAACAGGCTTGAGCAGTAATAGTGTGTCCCCTCAGGGGTTGTCCAAGCAGAGATGCACAGGTAGGTGGGAAATCAAGGAGAGAGGAAGCGGCGGCTGGAGGGCCGTGACACGGGTTGATGTTTTAAGCTCTAGGTGGACAAAGGATTTCAGAAAAACTACCAAAGTTTAATTCTCCACAATCTCTGTCTCCACTCACAACGGCATCATGACTACTCTATTCTGAATGTTGTTTTTGCTTTAGTGAAAGCACCATAGCTCACTGCCATGGATACTTCCACTATTTTAATATCTTTCAAACTGTCTGTAGATGATTCACATGTTTTCACAAACTAATAACAGTCAATCCTGAGAAAAAGTGAGCATTTCGAATTAGATGAGACGCAGAAACACATTCACCCTTTCATTCAGCGTTTGTCGAGTCACTGATACGTCAGGCACTGGCCATATTTATATAGTGTTCATAAGCTACAGTACCTGGCCTTCAAGGAGTTTATGATTCAGTCACACTGGCCAGAAATAAGGTACAAAAGCTTAAGAACCACTCTGTGAAATAAGCCTAAGAGAAGTCTTTCAATACTGAGTGAGAATCTGCAGTTTGGCAATTCTTGGCTTGGTAAGTAGCAGTGGCAACAGTCCTGTGGATAAATATAGTACAGAGAACAGACAAAATCGAATGAAGAAATCCTGAAGAACAACCGCCCCCCCCCCCAACCCCCCGCCCAGCCCTGGCCCTCCAGCAGCCTAGAATCAGCCTTGAGTTTGTATAACATGTTGAGTTGAAAGCACTGAGGGTCACTTTGCTTTTGAGAAGTAAAGCATGAGGGCAAGAAAGAGCAATCCCTGTGTGATGAAGCAGAGAAATGACTTCTTCAGAAAGAAAACAGAAAGTCTTTAAAGTAAAATATAATCTAAAAGATCAAAGTCTACCTGGCAAGGATAATAGCCAATGAGGTGTTAAATATATGCATTAAATTCTGATTGGATGGGGTAGATAAACAGATGGTACAATAGATTGTCAAGAATCTTTATGAAAGCTACATATTGTAGTTTAGAAGCTGGATGAAAAAACTGTTGCTGAAGATAAATTTAACAAAGAATAGAGAATCTAAGAGAAACAATTTCAACAAAAGAAGTTTAAGGTAAAACAAAAATTTCTCCTGAAATCATTTTTAGTAAAATGTTGATGGAGACTAAAGTCGTCCAGGAAGTCATTACATAGCACTTAAGACACGTAAGTGTTCCAACTCTCCAAAGCCAGATGGTATTCATTGTGGGGGTCCCAGGAGGACCCACATGTGAATGGCCATAGTATTGGTCAGGACATAAAATACAGTCTCAACGTTATGTTCTTACCTAAACATCAGACTCCACTGGGAGTCTTTTTCTTGAATAAAGGTTTGAGAATTGGGTCCCATCATCTATTCCTGCAGAGGAATTATTTCTGGAAATTAGAAAGGTGTCTTATCCTCAGGAGATACAAGAAATTTAAAAACCCTGAGCCTCTTAAATTCTAAAACACTTTCTTCAAAGATTAATTGAGTCAATATGCCCTTATAATCGTGATATATTCTGAAGTAAAAAATAAAATCAATATTCAATTTAAATTCTTTCTGGGGAAGGACAACAAAATGGGGAGAAAAATAATCCAACATTACTTTCTAAAAGTGATTTATATTTTTCTGGGGTTTTTTGCCCTAAATTTTGTCTCATGAATATGTATCACATCCATAACCAGGAAAAATGGTTGAAACAAAGAACTATAATATACTAGTATTAAAACATTTCTTAAATTGTGGTAGCTCTACTCAAAAAGATTTAGGATAGCCATAGCCAAGCATAATAAGAGTTAAGGCAACCACTCTGGATAAAGACTCCAATGCAGAATACAAGATGGATGGTCCAGTGCATGGCATGAAATTGAACAGTCTAACATTACTTTATTCTAGAATAGAGAAAAAATAATTAGAGACTTTTTGGAGCTGTTTAAACACTCAGTGAAATCTAAGCAACTCCACATTTCACCCATGTGCCAAGGGAAGAAAAGGGACATTGTATGAAGTTCATAAACAGGAAAATTAGTAAAAACATGAATTAATTTTTTACTTTATGTAGAGCTAAAACATAGAATATTGTGTTGAAGATGTTAGTGGGGAAATTATGGAGATATATATTTTATGATCGTCAATTATATTTGTCTCCACCAGTATAAAAATAGTATTCTATCAATCTCTTTTGTAGGTAATGTGGAGCTATTAAAAGCAATAAGGCATCAGTTGATTACCTACAGAAGAAGTTACATTTATTTTCCGTGCTCAGCAATATCACGCATACCCATTGGTTATCATATAATGGGGTCAATGGCCAACTTATTTTGGTATTAGCAGACGTTAGCTACTAATGATACAGGATACCTGGTGAGTGGATGGGGCCAACAATTGATCATTTATGGGAGATCTTTATTTCTCTTATAAGATTTTTTTTACTGGAAGTTCTTGGTCTTAGGAAGACTAGTTTGTTTCCAGGGAACTGAAAGCTCTGTGTAAAATAACCTCTATTATGCATAAGATACCATCTGTCTCCGGGTCAAAGAGATGATATACTGTGTTTCAGGACACCGGTTCCTTTTAGGTTACGATAAAGTCAGACACTTGGCTTCAAGTGACTGTCTGTACCAGTCTTATACCCCAAAGTTTCCCCGTGGCCTGATGTCAGTCAGCAGTCTGGAGGGCGGAAACTCTTCCTATGTGGCAACAATACTTCATTTTGACTGATGGCTGACATCCTCCTTAAGAGCAATTAGCACACTGAAAACTCCCAACAATTAACCTTGGCGGGAAAAGAATTGCGATTAATGTCTTTACCAGGGTCGAAGACTATCATTTCATTGTGCTCATACCCTTGTTAGTACATAGATTTTCTATTAATTTGCTGATCAGGTATGGACTTCAGTCTCAGTGTACATATTTAAAATGTGTAGAAGTTGATCCTCTAAAAAACACTATCCTGTGACACCTTTCCTAGAATTAAAATGCCTAAGCAGCCCTGCCGATCCAATTCTTCCTTTGCATATCTGACTTCTGAAAAACACACTTTCTCTTTGTAGTGCTGAAGCAAGTAGCCTTGAGCTGGAAGCAAGAGTGAAGGTCAAACAAGGGAGAAAATCCGAAATGAATCAGATACATTTCATCTTGCACAAGGATTTTCTATCACATTTACCTCTGTCGAAAAAATCAGCCTATCTTTCCAGTTTACTTTTTACCTGGAGTCAAAAGTAGAGTTTGCAAATTGTAAACATTGGGGGAAAGATAATTTTAGTGCACAGTTTTACCACCACCAACCCAGTGGTTCTCATAACTGAATCCCACATACTCTGAGAATGTCATGACTGCCTTACTGTGTGTGGAGAGCAGAGTGGAACGAGCCCATCTCCACCAAAGGTCAGAGAGAGAAGCCGAATGACCTGGGGAAGGACAGAGTGTGACTTGTTTGTGATTAAACGCTGAATGAGTTCACTGAGTGAGGAGAGTCGGCAGAGTGAGAGCCAAGGACGATGCACCCGGGGGCGCAGGCATATTTCCCGAGCTTCTTCAGCTCCCTTGCCCTGCACACCCGATGACACCAAGGTTGCTAACTGCTCTTTCAGAGCAGGGCATAAATGCTCTTTCCTCAGGGTAGTCATTAAAGCTGGGAGAAGGTGAGGATCTCCTTTCGGGATGCCAAGTTGCACTTCTGTTGATTCCTTCGTACAAGGACAGAAATAGGCAAGGGGAGTTTGCCCTGGGTTCCAACATCTGTCAGCATCCTTGCAGAACCTTTCAGCAGCTGAAGTCAATCAGGTTCTGGAAAGTGCTAAGCAACCGTACCAACTGCTCCCAACTAACATTACCTCCGAATGTGCGTGACCAGGCATATTTCAGCGTGCTCTGCCAGGCGGTGCTAGTCATGTGAGCAATGCGCAGCTCACTTTACCTGCTGACTGGCTTAAAAAGAGAAAATTAAATACATTTCTCATAAGGATATTTTGTGGAATTTTTCCACATCATTAAATAAAACGTAGCCCTGGTTTAAAGGCATTTCCTGAGAGAAAACATTTCTTAACCTAAACTAACTGGACGACGTGATACAGTCTGCCTGTATATACCATAATATTTTTTTTTTCCTGATTGCATGTAATGACCCTCCTATCATCCTGCAAAGCTTACCTGTATCATCGGATTGTTTCCTGGCCGTCCGAAAAAATTGACTGCAAACTTTTTAAAGCGATTCTAGGGAGAACGGGCGGTTATTCAATTTTCTCCTCATAGTTACAAAAGGCTGAGTGGTATCGGAGATGACATTTCTGAAATAATTAAGAAAAATAACGACGTGCTTTCTTCAGCTAGGTCCATGCTTCCCTCGCAGCTTTGACATAACAAGCTATAACATTGCTTCCTTATTGTCGGAATAAGGAAGATAAGCTCAAATGTGACAGACAGCAAGAAGATGCTATAAAGCAGACGCTATAAAGAAGGAGAGAATCAAATGGAAAGCTTTCTTGTTTGCCATCAGAATGCCTAGTTTCACTTTCTTCCCGAAGAAGGGACTGTACTTCCCTATGAGGGCTTAAATCCACTCCGAGTTTGGGTTTGCAATACTGTTTAATTGCTTTGGATCCCCAGTGAGGTATATTACCACCCCTAACTCCATCAGTTCATGGTTTCCGCATTGGGACTGAGGTGTTGCACATGATTTGTATTTCTTTATTTTTTTTTTAACTTTCCATTGGAATAGCCACATGAGATGTTCTGATTTTTTCAACAGACTCCCCTGGCCTCTTTGTCTGAGTCAGAAATTATCTACTAAAAAGAAAGAAAGAAAGAAAGAAAATGCTCCTTCCAAGAAGATACCACACATTGTTTAATCCCAGGAGTCTTCTCTCCAATTTGAAAGTCAACATCAGACAGAGAGGTAATGCTTTTTTGTTTTGTTTCAATCCGAACTCTCACAGTTGTTCAAATTGAATCAAGAAGCAAGAATTTCAAACTAAGTGGTGAGCTGAAATAAAATGGGGAGACAGTCATTCTACAAGGCTGTCTGGGAGAAGTGCTGAGTACACCCTGAGAGAAAAATAAAGCAGGGGGCAAGGTTTCCATAAGACGTTATGGCCACACAATAATCCACAAAGCAGTGTGAAGGAAGAGCATGCACATACCTCCTGTAGCATAATCCAAGTTGCTGTAATATGGCTTGGTGAAATATTTCAGCACTGGGGCTTTTGAAAGAACTCTTGTGAGTGAGATGCCTTCAGACGTAAAAACAAAGTCGGGTTCCAAGAAGCTTTAGTGATTCTTGTCCCCAGCTGGTAACGCTGACCAGTGTGCACGTGTGAGTGTGTGCACACACACACACACACACGTGCACGACAAGGGTGCTGTGTCTAAAGAGAAACACAGAACGCTTTTCTCCTTGGGATGCTGGATCAAATTCCCAGTCTCCTAACTAAGTTAGGACTTGGTCCCAGCTCTGGGCATTGCCTTGTGGCAGAGAGTAACCTCCTGCTCATTGCCATTCCCTGCAAAAATAAAACCTCCAAGAAGAAAAGAATGTCCTATTGTTGGAGGAGAGTTATTCCTCCAGCTTCTCAAAGAGGAGGTATTTTTGGCATCTGGGAAGAGATTGTGTCCAGAGGGGCTTCTTAGTTTTACAGCTGGGTCCACTCAAACCCGCCCGACAAGCCAGCATCACAGAGAGGAGCCCAGCCAAACACAGGCACTTCAATCATGCTCGATTCACTTGGGTTCTGGTAAATGAAATAAAACCCCAAAGCTTGGCCTTTTTTAAAAGTTTTCTTAGGGCAAAGTCCATTTAGAATTGATATAATCGCTTGCTATGATTACATATGCCACATTTATTTTTAAATAGCTCCACGTCCCAAGGGCTCCTGATTTCCATCCACACGGCAGGTAGAAACGCTGCAGGAAAATGATTCGCAACACGGTCTGCGTGTTACCAGGTTCCGGAAAGGCGCGTCTGGAGACGCACCCCTAAGTTGGTAAAGAACTGGGCTGCTTGGTACGTATACCCTGCAAGTTTGGTCCTACTAAGGGAAGCCCAGCCAAAGACAAGGCTGGGGGATGAAATCCATCCCGGGATCTGCTGGCCACGCTGACCCTCAGCTGCCTAGAGGAAGAGGCCTTTCTTTCCCACTCGGCAAATATGCTATCCGCCTGTGCATGGCGGGCCGTGTCTCGCCAGTCACCCCACAGGCGGATGGGGCCCTACTTAAGACGCCCTGTGTCTGGTCTCCACCGCCTGGTGCGGTGACTCTGTTGGGGGCTGGCTCTTTGTGGTGGTGGGGGGCTTGGGTCCAAACTTTGCACGGCCCCTGTCAAAAGGCTGCCTGGGATGTGGACTGGCCCTGGGATGAGACTGCAAAATCTCCCAACTCTGGTGGCCCTGCTTCCTGCTGAATAGTACTTTGTGCTTTTCCCAAGGAAGGTGACCGTGTTAGCCTAATGGTGTCCAAGTCCCGTGCTTCCTTCTCTCCCTTATCCGTCCCTTGCCATCAGAAAGTAGGTCTCACTCATCTTTGGATGCTATAAATAGAACCCAACGACAGGGAGGCCTAGCTGCAGTCCAGGGGTCGCAAAGAACTGGGCACGGCTGAGGACTGAACTGAACTCAGTCTCTTGGGTTAATGTTTTGTTTAATCCAGAAACTGCAAGCTGGGGCCCGTACACCAACCTGGCTACTTGGGTATCATTCAACACAAAGTTTGTGGTTCTTTAGTCACTAAATCACATCTGACTCTTTTGCAACCCTATGGACCATAGCCCGCCAGGCTCCTCTGTCCATGGGATTCTTCAGGCAAGAATACTGGAGTGGGTTGCCATTTCCTCCTCCAGGGGATCTTCCTGACCCAGATCTCCTGCATTGGCAGATGGATTCTTCACCACTAAGCCACCAGGAAAGCCCTGATACAAAGTTTAGCAAGACATCAACTAGGTTTTATGTTTTACCTACATGCTTACATTTACAGACTGAGAGATTTCACATTAAAATCTGCACTTCTGGTTTCTTTGGAAAAGCTGGGCGTCCTGGCCTCACCGGGTTTGCTTCATCTGACGACAGCGTTTGGCCGGAGTAGAGGAGCTGCCGTGTCTCTGGATCTGGCCTGTTCTGTAGGGTCAGGGTCGCCGTGGTGCCTTCTTCCTTCCTGTGAATTATCTGCCTTGCTGTTCTAGGCATATGGTTTAATTGAATAGAAGTCCATTGGAATAATGATCCAATCATCTCCCTTATATTCAGTTACCGGATCCAGTGCCGTAGCATGGAGTTTGTCAATGTTTTTTTTCCCCTTCCTTATCATCCATGGTAGATGACTTTCACATGTACAGCACACTCTCAAGGGTGCTGTCAGGGTTATTCTAGCTGTAACAAGACTGTGAGATGGTTGCTATAGCCTGGAAAACTCTCTTCTCAGAAAAAGAAAGCAAATACTTTGCAGGCTTCAGAAAAACTATTACTGGTAACAAATTTCTTGTGACATCTCACAACTGATCAGGACACACCTGTGTGAAGTGAGAGGGCAGTTGAGAATAGCTTTGAAGCTGAAAAAGGAAAAGCATAAATAAGTTTAGAGAATTGTGTTTATAAAGCGTGATGGAAAAGAAGGCTTACAAGACCTCCAAGTAAATAATTTTAGGTCAGGGTAAATACTGGGTTTACTCACTTCTATTCAGCTCCCCACACGTGTGTTATGATCAGGGCCAGCCCACCGCATGGGGGAAATTGGCAGCCACCTTCTTCTCATGATTGGGCTGGTAAGGAATCTCTACTATTAGACTCATTTCTAGGATTTAGGTAAAGACAGGGTATTGTCTCCAGGAGACTCTTGAAGACAGAGGAGATCAGCAGATTCTGTCAGACGCTCTCCTAGAACATGAATGAGGGTCGGCATCTTAGATTTGTGGTTTGTATTAAGAGAGTAGCAGGAAACCTGGATTTGCTTCAAGAGGGAGTGGGGAGGCTGAGCGCTCACCAGCAATCAGGAGGGAAAAGCGCTAGGATCTGGGTCAGGGGGTCAAGACTGACAGGGAGCCCTGTGGTGCTGGGTGCTGACTTAGGGAAAGAGACCCAGGAGATGAGCCAGTTCATTTAAGGTGAGCGTGGTGGACTGCATTGAGCCCGTCTTCAGCTCGTGTGTGTGTGTGTGTGTGTGTGTGTGTGTGGAGGCAGGGGAGGGCGCAAGTGGAAAGTCAGATGCTGGTTCCGAATGTAGAACTTGGTTTGTGTCTTAATCACCAGTCTGTTTTTCAGGATTTATAATAGGGTGACTGGCGTTTTGCCCAAGAGCAATAGATTCTTAAAGTATTGAAAGTCCGATGTTTCTAGGAATTAGACTGTTAACAGGACAGTAAATGGATCGGGGGCGGGGGGGTTCATTTTTCTTCACTGGCTGGATTATGTACAGATGGGCCTGGGCAAATTAGGAGCCATCTATCGAGAATTAAGTATTTATTACGCTGCCCAGGCTCCAGTTTCTCCAGATTTGAAGATGAAGAATATTGAAAGAAAATGAAGAGGTCCCAGAAGCTTCTAAAAATGTGGTGTAGGCTAATGGTTTTCAGTCATAGCTCTTTAAAAATGCTTTACCACCTCTGAGAGGGACTTAAATTTCAGCTGTCTGAGGCTGGCTAATTACTGAGGTAAAGTTAAAAGTTGTTCTGTGCCCAGAGAGGACTGGGGAATAAAAGCAGTGAACCGCAAAACTGTGTCAGGAAAAGTTTACTTTTCATGGTCATTGAATTAACGAAAGAAAGAACAAGCCAGCCTGGTCCACCTCTTTCTGCCTCCGCATCATGCTGGGCCTCCCTGCCACAGACGCTGCTCAGGCCCCAAACGCCTCTTCCACCAGAGGAGAGCTGCCAAAACCGAGTGCTCCTTGACTGGGGGAGGGAGGGGGAAAATTGGAAATTGCTAATTCTCACTTTCCACTCACTTGCTTGAAATGTGACAGTCGTGTTTCTGGGGCATCCTTCGAGAGACACAAGGATAAGACGTGGGGGGCAGGGGCAGAAAGCACAGCGCCTGCCTTTTTTCCCCCTCTGTGGAGATGGAGAGAGCAGAATGACTTGCAGGTGGCCCCATCTGAAGCCAAGAGGAATGCAACGATTTGGAAAAGAGCTCTACCTATTTTTTTTTTAATTGCAAAAGAAAAAAAGAAAATGAGAAGAAAATGCTAATAGTTGCAGCTAGAAAATATGCCTGGGAGAATGGCCTTTATCATCTGTTTTTTGAAGTAGGGGTTGAGAAAGAGATGAAGCCAGGGAGAGAGGACCCAGAGGGCTGATCCTGCGAACAGAGCGCTGTGGGCACCGGGACACAATTGGTACCTGAGGGAGAAACTTGCCTGTAAAGTCATTACAGACTCGCTCGGCGATTCGGCGAGAATCATTTACATGGTCTTCTAAATGGTATAGCCCTGTTTCATCTCCAGACAAGAGTGCGAGAGGTGTTTATAAAGATCCTAGCCTCTGTTTAGGGATGTCTAAATACATTCTGGTAATTAGCTTAACTTTGATCCAATGCAGTGCTTTTTCTCAGTAAAATAAATAAATCAACGAAAGGTTCTGGAATACTCTCCCCTTTGAGACCCCTGCCATTAATATCAAGCTGAATTCTTTCAATGCATATTGTTAAATCTGATGTATTTTTTTTTAACCTCCAATCTGGTTTTCCTGTTAATAATAATAAAAAAAAATACCATGCGTGCATGCATGATCAGTTCAGTCATGTCCAATTCTTTGTGACCTCATGGACTGTAGCCTGCCAGGCTTCTTTGTGCATGGGATTTCCCAGGCAAGAAGACTGGAGTGGGTTGTCATTTCCTCCTCCAGGAGATCTTCCTGATGCAGGGATCAAACCCAAGTCTCCTGTGTCTCCTGCATTGGTAGGTGTATTCTTTATCTCTGAGCCACATGGGAAGCCCAATAAATAATCAGATCAGATCCGATCAGTCGCTCAGTCATGTCCGACTCTTTGCGACCCCTTGAATCGCAGCATGCCAGGCCTCCCTGTCCGTCACCAACTCCCGGAGTTCACTCAGACTCATGTCCATCGAGTCAGTGATGCCATCCAGCCATCTCATCCTCTGTCGTCCCCTTCTCCTCCTGCCCCCAATCCCTCCCAGCATCAGAGTCTCTTCCAGTGAGTCAACTCTTCGCATGAGGTGGCCAAAGTACTGGAGTTTCAGCTTTAGCATCATTCCTTCCAAAGAAATCCCAGGGCTGATCTTCAGAATGGACTGGTTGGATCTCCTTGCAGTCCAAGGGACTCTCAAGAGTCTTCTCCAACACCACAGTGCAAAAGCATCAATTCTTCAGCACTCAGCCTTCTTCACAGTCCAACTCTCACATCCATACATGACCACAGGAAAAACCATAGCCTTGACTAGACGAACCTTTGTTGACAAAGTAATGTCTCTGCTTTTCAATATGCTATCTAGGTTGATCATAATTTTCCTTCCAAGGAGTAAGCATCTTTTAATTTCATGGCTGCAATCACTATCTGCAGTGATTTTGGAGCCCAGAAAAATAAAGTCTGACACTGTTTCCACTGTTTCCCCATCTATTTCCCATGAAGTGATGGGACCGGATGCCATGATCTTCGTTTTCTGAATGTTGAGCTTTAAGCCAACTTTTTCACTCTCCACTTTCACTTTCATCAAGAGGCTTTTGAGTTTCTCTTCACTTTCTGCCATAAGGGTGGTGTCATCTGCATATCTAAGGTTGTTGATATTTCTCCTGGCAATCTTGATTCCAGCTTGTGTTTCTTCTAGTCCAGCGTTTCTCATGATGTACTCTGCATACAGGTTAAATAAGCAGGGTGACAATATACAGCCTTGACGAACTCCTTTTCCTATTTGGAACCAGTCTGTTGTTCCATGTCCAGTTCTAACTGTTGCTTCTAGACCTGCATACAAATTTCTCAAGAGGCAGATCAGGTGGTCTGGTATTCCCACCTCTTGAAGAATTTTCCACAGTTTATTGTGATCCACACAGTCAAAGGCTTTGCTATCTATTCCCTGGTGACACAGATGGTAGAGGATCTCCTGTAGGAGATCTGGGTTCAGTCCCTGGGTCTGGAAGATCCCCTGGAGAAGGAAATGGCACCCCACTCCAGTATTCTTGCCTGGAGAATCCCATGGACAGAGGAGTTCATGGGGTCACAAAGTGTCAGACATGAGTGAGCGGCTTTCACTTTCATCTATTAATAAAAAGTTCAAAGTGAAAAACTTTGCTAGTGCAATGCCCATCTTTTCTCATAAAACAAAATCTAGAAGTGTTCTATATAAGCCTGGTCGCGCTTCAAGATGCAGTGAGAAACTGCACGTCAGCTCCTCACTATGTTGTTAGAAAGGTTTCGTCACACGACGCAAGCAACAAAGAGAAGAGCCACAGCTTAGCTCCTAAGCTTCTGTAGCAAGGAATGATTTTTGCACATTCTACTCCTTTAGCCGTTTTATGCATCCCTCTTCCCTGAAACCCAGAAGGGAGAGAGTGAGGCAAAATCACCATTTAACTGAAAGGTGTCACGGGCTAATATGTACCAGATACATTGTCACCCCCTTGTCCCTATTCCCTGGGATTTCCTAAGTTGTGTTGTCTGTGAAATGGGCTGGTCCCACATCAGACCTGTAGGTATGAAAGGAAGTGTATGATTCCTTTACTAAAGGGAGAAAGAAAGAGATTTATCTCACTGTTTCAGATGAACATTGAATTCCATTGATAAAGAGTATAGTCTCATGTCTATACTAACAGCTGATATCTTTTAAAGAAAGATTTCAGAATGCTACTTCAAATTATTTCACTGTAAGAGTTTCTAGATAATGTTCCTCTACAAAATAGACCTGACTCAAAAGGAATAAAAAAATATAGTTAAAGGAAGAAAATTTACTTGTATCTCACCACCTAGAGATAATCACAATTAACATTGTGAGCTATTCCTGTTCAGACTTTTTGTATGTACATAAGATGATCTTTTTATAAAATTGGGATCCTGCTGCATATATAATACTGTACATTTTGACTTTTTGTTCCAAGTCAAAGCCCTTCTCCCATGTGTGATTTTAAAATGACCATTAGCTTTTTGTAAATGAAAATTACACCTTTATACAGTAGAGAAAAAAATACACTGCAAAATGTGATGACGGAGAGGAAGACGCTTCCTCGTTACAGACCTCAGTCTTACTTCCTAGGGTGAGGCAAGCATGGTCACAGTTTCTCACAGACATCAGCTTTTAGGGGCTGGGCTACTCTGTCTTTCTAAATTAGCATCACACTAAGGCATTGGACGAAACATCCCACAGAGTGTTAATCAATGAAAAATGGCAAGTTTCCACACCGTACTCCAAAGATGATGTAAAGTTAATTCTGCTGTTAATGTCAACTGAATTATTTATGTGATGGTACAGGTGAACAACCGAGGATTTTGCACAGGTAAGTGCAGAGAGCCCTGGAGAGTCTTATTCCGGTCAAAGGAGTGAGAGACGGCATGAGAGATGCCATACTCTCACGTGGCATCCACGAGAAAGGCAAGGTACACGACACCGCAGCCCGCGATTCTTCCCAGGCACCCTCCTGCAATCCCAAAGTTGCAAAGTCGGCTGTGCCCTTGGCCAGGAGAAGCAACTGAGAGACTCAATGGGAAGGTTGAGGAGCACACAGGGACAGACAGGGACCATGGCGAAGAGGAAAAGATGTCTCAGGGTGTGAGGGGGCTGCCGCTCAGACAGAAAGGCAGCCTCAGGTGACCCTTTTGATTTTTAATGAGAAATAAGAAACCTACCTGTTCATGTGAATTTGCCCAATTTTTATGATTGGCAATTTGTTTTAACAAAATAATAATAACTGCACAGGGCTAACTAACCTTGCCGATTGGCTGCCTTGGAGTGAAATCTTTTTTTCTTCTGTAAAAGCTCCCTTGTGGAAGACAATGGAGAAGGCGATGGCACCCCACTCCAGTACTCTTGCCTGGAAAATCCCATGGACGGAGGAGCCTGGTAGGCTGCAGTCCACGGGGTCACTAAGAGTCGGACACGACTGAGCGACTTCCCTTTCACTTTTCACTTTCATGCATTGGAGAAGGAAATGGCAACCCACTCCGGTGTTCTTGCCTGGAGAATCCCAGGGACGGGGG
Source organism: Bos indicus (assembly GCF_029378745.1). NCBI lineage: Eukaryota > Metazoa > Chordata > Mammalia > Artiodactyla > Bovidae > Bos > Bos indicus. The sequence continues at coordinate 106,652,900 of NC_091766.1, forward strand.
GAGCCTGGTGGGCTGCCGTCTATGGGGTTGCACAGAGTCGGACACGACTGAAGCAACTTATCAGCTGCAGCAGTAGCAGCAGTGGAAGACAACTATCATCTTAGCTTGACGTGCAAGCCGTGGCTTCTCTGCGCTCTAGATCAGATGGCCCCCAGCCCACCTCTTTGCCAGCAGGAAGCCCGTCTGATGCAGCTGGCGGGCACAGACGCGGGCATGATATCACAGCACAAAGGTAAGCACCCCCAGAGCAGGAGACAGGCAGGGCCTTGGAGCAGGCACGCACTGAGGACGTTGCCATTCTTGTCACAGACAGAAAGTGGCGTTCTGACCTCCTGGTTATGCTACAGTGATGAAGTAACGGGACATCAGGAGCATGGGCTAGGATGGTGCCCACTGCCCCAGAAGGAGCCTGCTCTTTCTGCTGGAATGCCCCTTCCTGCGGGGGTAGCCAGGGCATGATGGTAAGAGATCTGGAAATGGTCTAAATATCCTTCCTAAGAAATCCACTGAGGACGGCCTAAAAGCTTCTCCTCCGTTCTCAAATGCTCTTTCTGAAGCCCAGCCCAACTGCCTTTGTTTGTGTTAGTGTACGTGCTCTGGGTGAGTTTACTCTGTCACCTAGGAGGCAAAAGAAAGCAAATTCAATTTTCCATAAGCAAAATTGAAGCTTCAGGGCAGCACTGGTAGAATGTTTGCGCCAGGGGAATTTGAGACATGCTTTGCAAAAATGACAAAATGTTGTTAACAAGCGTCAACAAGCCAGCTTGGGAGCTGATGTCCCAGAAAAACGATGGCCAGTTGGCACCGTATGGGTGCCATCACGGGCCCTGGTTCACAGCGGAGACCTCAGGCCTCAGCTTTACCACAGGGCAGACGTCAGTGCACTCAAAATGGCTCACAACGGATGCCTCTGCTATTCTCCTACCTAAAGCAGCAGCTCATTATTTGAATATTGAAACGTGGAGTCAAACAAACCTATCAATCTATTTCTCCCAGTTATTTGCATTTCAAATTAGTGAGGTCTTTTAAAATATTCATGCTCTTTGACTCGGTAACACCACTTGCAGGAATTTATTCCAAAGAAACAATTCTAAACAATAGCAAAAAATAGAAAACAAGTTAAATATTCAATAATAGGGGAATGGCTAAGTAAACCACAGTTTATGATCGCAGTGAAATGTTATATAACCACTCCAATGATTATAAAGACTATGCAATAACATCAAAAATACTTACGCTAAGATGTTGTCAGAAAGGCGAGATGCAAAATTCTAAACAAGTGTGATTATATATTACATAAACCAGTCAACTAGAGAGCAAAAGAAAAAAAAAAACTCTTTGTACAGGAAATACAGGATTGAGGGAAATCATTGAAAAATTAAGAGTAGCACTGTCTGAGGTGATACCAGTTTTTCTCTTCTTTCCATAACTTTCTGCATTTTCTTAAATGAGCACGTATTACTTGTATAATGAAAAAAGTATACATTTAAAAATGGGGCTTAGCCCTAACACTTTGGAAAATGACAGCTAACACCAAAACGAAGCAGCCTTTTCAACAAAGTGGATCTCAGGTTGTCACAAGTGGCTGGTAAAGGCTCATCCCGTGCAGTGATGATCCAAAAGCCCTGCTTCTGAGCAGGGGAAGCAAACTCAGGCCTTTCCTCGGATAACTCTGCCAGCGCTGTGCGCAGAATCAAGTTCATCATTCCAAGGACGGTTTACAACCCAAAGCGGGAGATTTTCTTACGTTTATCATCATCTCAGCGAAACCCTGTACGCGGCGCTACCATCAGTGAGAAAGATTAACCGTATTAAAACCCAACCGCAGCATGATGTGAGGGATTTCCATGGAAGCCGATTCAGAAGGCGGAATGAAGGCAACGTGAAGTGGAATTTCCTTTCCTTTTGTGACCCCTCCCCTCATAAATCTCTGCCCTTCAATTTCATCAAGCGAGCCTTTGTTCTGACATTCTGGGCAGGAAGTGTGGAGGGAACTGATCCGCTCTCCTAACACCTCTTGTGAGTTTTGAATATGCACGTGTTTGAATACATCAAACACATCTGCTTCTAGACAGTCCGCGCCAAGTATCCTCACCATGTGTAATTCATACTCCACGCCAGCCCCCTTCCTCTTGTCTCCCCTTCACGCAACAGCAGCACACACACGCACGCTAGAGCTTTGCTAGCCTGACTCTTAAAATGCAGGGAAACAAATTTGTTACAGGAATCTGAAAAGCGCTATGTTGCTTTGTCCAAATAAGCATCAAGAGAGAAATACATCAAATTCAGCCAGTGAGAGGAGAGTTGGGAGCTGGAGAGGGTGGGGAGGAGAGAGACTTAGGCTGGAAATTCATCGTGTGGTTTTCAAAGGCTTTTCTGAGCTTTCTCTTTTCTATTATCACCTTACAAACAGCCTGTTGAGCCAAAGAGGATGCAGATATTTGTTCTGGCCTTCTTGCTACCTTCTTCTAGAAGATGGAGAAAAATGTGAAAGAGGATATTTCATTCCTCTGGGATACTTTTTGTTTTGTTTATTTGAAGGGGTGATAAGGACACAAGTGAACAGGTAAAAACAAACAGCACTCCCGATGCCACACTGCCTTACTTTTTCATCTTTTCTTGGTGTGTGTGGCTCAGGGTGCTAGAAGCGACGTGTTGATTGGTCGACAATTATTCCTAAGACCGGTCCACAGGGATGTGTATGAATTAAGTTTGTATGTTTAAGGATTAAGTCTGAAGTAGACAAAGTTTACATTAGCTTTCCCTGGTCATTATCATCTTTCCTTTCATTTGTACAAATTAAATACTGCATGCTTCCCCCTGGCCTCTTTCCTAATTTGCTTGGTTGTATCTGAAAAGTCTTCAAATTTACTATGGCTTATCCTCAAAGGAATGGAGAAGGCGATGGCACCCCACTCCAGTACTTTTGCCTAGAAAATCCCATGGACAGAGGAGCTGGGTAGGCTGCAGTCCATGGGGTCGTGAAGAGTCAGACACGACTGAGCGACTTCACTTTCACTTTTCACTTTCACGCATTGGAGAAGGAAATGGCAACCCACTCCAGTGTTCTTGCCTGGAGAATCCCAGGGACGGGGGAGCCTGGTGGGCTGCTGTCTCTAGGGTTGCACAGAGTAGGACACGACTGAAGCGACTTAGCAGCAGCAGCAGCAGCAGCAGCATCCTCAAAGGAATAGAACGACCGGCACTGAACTTCTCCAACAAGGCTTCAAGTTTGGTTCTGAAAGTAATCTGGGCAGAATCACCTTCTGTCTTTGAACATTAGTTTACTTATTTGAGTCTGTTCACAAAACAAGGTTAATGGTACAGAGTGTAATTGAATGCAGTTCCTGAGATGTACGGTAAACATAATTTATGGCAAACCATATTCATTTCGAAATCCTGTCAGCAACGCTCCATGAGGGCGTGAGGATGGGTGGCCTACCACCAGGGGCCACCTCGCCAATCCAGTGAGTCATTCCCTTCCCTAACTGATTTTTGATTCACAAGGAGATCTGGTCTTTACCCTAGGGCTTCTTATTTCCTTTAAAAGTCAGGAAAAGAAATAGGAGTTTATGAAAATGAGCTATAAAAGACCATCCATTTCTTAAAAGCTGGCTCTTGCCGCTCAGCTTTTCTCTTCGTCCGTCTCCACGGGGATCTGAAACATGACTGGAGTTTCCTAAGTCAAGAGGACACGTCTCTATTTCTCACGGGTTCCTCTGGTCGGAGTGTTAGGGGAAGCACACTGATTGAAACCACCCACCCTGGCCAGGAACCATGGTAACCATTTGCACGAGTTGTTTTATGACAGATCCTGGTAAGGAATATGGAACTAATTAGCCACCACCAACCGGAAGAGTTCGGGAAAGGTCGAAAGGAGACACCGAGTGTCCATCCACTTCCCAGAATCCCTCTCGCTAGCATCCATCTTGGCTGAGCGATGCGTGAGCCACCAGGGAAGACTCCGAATTAGAATGATTGGCCAAAGACCACCTGGAAAATAATCCCATCACCATAAACCCCGAGACTGCGAGCCACGTGGCAGAGCAGTTCTCCTGGGCTCCCTTCCCCTACTGCTCTCCACCCAGGTGCCCTTTCCCAATAACATCTCTTGCTTTGTCAGCACATGTGTCTCCTCGGACAATTCATTTCCGAGTGTTAGACAAGAGCCCAGTTTCGGGCACTGGAAGGGGTCCGCCTTCCTGCAACAGGAGCATATATTTAAAATAGCGATAGCTTGCAAGGTTGAATGAACAACTCCGCACATGTCTCTGTGCCTACACACTTAGCAGGAGAGGTGGAGATGGCCTCTGAAAGGGTGGGAGATTGGCACAGTGCTGTTAGAATTAACCAAAGAGTCTTCCCTGGTGGCTCAGTCGGTAAAAGCGTCTGCCTACAATGTGGGAGATCCGGGTTCAATTCCTGGGTTGGGAAGATCCCCTGGAGAAGGAAATGGCACCCCATTCCAGTACTGTTGCCTGGGAAATCCCATGGACAGAGGAGCCTGGTGGGCTACAGTTCACGGGGTCACAAAGAGTCGGACACGACTGAGCGACTTCACGAGTTCCTCCATGAGCTATTTCTCAATTTAAAAAATAAAAACAGAGCCCAGTGCTATGGGGCTGTGTGCTAAGAACATTACGCATTATTTATTCCAACCTGAACGGTTCTGGGGCCTCTAGGAACCCTTGGTTTTCCCTCCTAGGCCTTTGCTCCCACGAGGAACCCTGCTAGGGTGTCACTAACAGCCACCCCAAATCTTTATTGGTCTCAGGACCTGAGTGATTCCACGGATGTCCACCTCAAAAACTTGGACGCTTCCTTTTATAGAGACGTTGGACGGACCATCTCTTTGTGATTGTCTTAATGAAAATGGAATTCAGCTAGAATACACACACACACACACACACAATGCCCTCCCCCCTTCACATACACAGATTCTCCTGCTTCCAAACCCAACTGCGTTTACTTCTGTTTGATTTCCAGCCTGCCTTTTTGGGAGTGGAGAGCTACTTTGTTTGAGGCAAGTTTCAGTGAATGGGGCACCTGGCTGCCTCACTTCTGCATGGCGAACACATGCATGATAACAATTAACGAGAGGAAGGGTTTTAATGATAGTGTCTAGCATCCGATTTTCAGCCCTTAAATTTTCCCTATATGCACACGGATCCTATTACCTCTGGGAGAGCTCTTATTAATCTCAGTGTCAGAGCTGTTTCAACAAATCTACTGTAATAATGAAAAGTCATCTTATCACACTTTGCTCTCAGTAAATTTACCATTCTTTGATAAGGTTGCAAGCAACTGGGAAGTAATTGATCTGTAATTAGTGTGGCAACTGCTGAAGAGAGTCTGTGCTGGGGTTTCATCATTTATCTGCCCAGCACAGCGCATCCTGCACTGGAACTCTAAATTATTTAGCATTCCTTTCAAATACAAATGGTCTCAATGGGTTCTCCATTCTTTTCAGAACTTTCCGAAGAGGAGGCTAACGTTTAAATGTGTGATTGTCTGTCACCAGGGTGGTGCTTACAGGGTCTGTGAGTGGAAGGGCATCATTGTTCACACATGACTTGCCCGCTGAAGCCAGCCGGCGCTGTGAATGGAGAAGGACGGGGGCTCTTTGATCTCAACCAAACTTTCACCATTTATCTTTCAAATGCACGAAAGCTTTTGATAAATGTCAATTTGACAATTAAATTCTTCAAGGGCCACGATACATCACCATCAGAGCGTCTGTTTTTGAGGGTCGGTCAGCCATGACATCTTTCAGCAGACAGCAGCGAGCAGAAGTCAGAGGGGAAACGACAGCTCTCAGGCCTTGCTCTCCCCCACGTGGTGTTTCTGTCTCTTGCTGAGTAAAAGAGCCCGGATCTTTTCCTTCAAGACAAGGCACAGCTCTGATGGCAGAGTGTAAGGTCTGCCTTGCAACCAAAGGGATTGTGTTCAGGGTCTGTTAGCTGAAAGTTAGGGGGGAAGTGAACGGAACTCTTCTGGTCATTTGCCCTTTTTAACACTCTATTTGCTATACATATATATATATATATACACACACACTATTTGCTACATATATATACACACACCTATGTATACATACACACATAGTAAGTGAGTGAAGTTGCTCAGTTGTGTCTGACTCTTTGCGACCCCATGGACTGTAACTCACCAGGCTCCTCTGTCCATGGGATTTTCCAGGCAAGAATACTGGAGTGGGTTGCCATTTCCTTCTCCAGGAGATCTTCCCAACCCAGGGATCAAACCCAGGTCTCCTGCGTTGTAGGCAGATGCTTTAACATCTGAGCCACCAGGGCTGGTATATACACACATACATACATATATATATACATAAGTTTATATATATATATATATATAAAACTTCCCCAGTGGCTCAGACGATAAAGCATCTGCCTATAACGTGGGAGACCTGGGTTTGATCCCTGGGTTGGGAAGATCTGGAGAAGGAAATGGCAACCCACTCCAGTATTCTTGCCTGGAAAATCCCATGGACAGAAGAGCCTGGTGGGCTACAGTCCATGGGGTCACAAAGAGTCGGACACGACTGAGTGACGTTTACTATATATGTATTTACATATAGATTACATATATAGGTTTTATATATATAAGTATAGATTGCTACTCTCAAAGCTATCTATTTTCCGTTGTGTTTTGCAAGAGACAAGGTACGCCTGCCATTCTCAGAGATCTCAGAGTTAGTCGGAGGAGTAGCAGTAGAATGACTGAGAGTCCTAACTCTGGTTTCATGTAAAACCCAGTTCAATGACGAAAACCATTAAGTCAGAGAGTGTGGACTGTAGCTGCAGGGTGACAAGGATGGAGGAAATAAACAGGAGGCACGAGGGTGGGAGGTGAGATCTCACCTTCAAGGCCATGACGGTCTTTGGGGTATGGGAACTACAGAGTTATTTCATGCCTAAGCTTGGATCTTCCTAGGCATCTCTGAGAACTGAAATAGCCATCAGATCATGAAGAGGGACTGGCCTCTGCCTTCTCAGGGCTGATGTTCAAAAGCACTTCTCCTCTTTGCTCTTTTTGCTCCACGAAAACTCAACCCTTACTGGAAGAATGACAATTGTAATGTGACATTTTGAAATGTTTCACATGAAAGATTGTTTCGAACTCCATGGTTACGAAGGAGTTTCTGAAGCACTGACAAAGGAAGATGCTTTGGACACAGCAGCAATGCCTCTGTGATCACCTTTTAAGCTCTCCCCTCATCATAGGCAGTGCTGCCGTGGCCCAACGTGGCCCCACCACCCAGACATTTGGCACGGATATGATGCTATCTTTTGACAAAACTGACATTTCAGTATGATTGTGAAGAAGACTAAAGCTCCCAGATCAGTTAGCTGACCTGCTGAAAATACAGACATAAGATGCTGCTCTGATGTCTGCGTGGGACCTTTTCTCAAGGACAGAGGAGAATCGCTGTAATCCTTACTATCTCTAAGAAAAAAGTGAAAAAGAACCAACGGACTGAGTGTCTTGAGGGCATCTCACTGTTTCCAACACAGATTAATTTTTTGGATGGGCTATCATGCAGCATTGTCAATCAAACCCTCCTAGGATTGTAGCGTGCCATCCGCCCTCAGTACAGCCGGAGTCATGAATGCTGAAAGTTAGCTACGAAAGAAATGGAGGTCATGTCCCCGACTTTCAAAATGTTTGCAGGCTCTAACTTCCTGTTAAGGACTGAGCATAACAATTACTTCGAGTTGGTGCCAACGGAGGATATTTGCCATGTGTTTAAGGTTATTTCATGATGGCAAAACTGAGGGTAAAGATGGGGGGGGGAATGTTATTTTGGTTACTGTCATTTCAAAGTATCATTCTTAATAGCACCCGCAACTCTAGATGAAATTCACCCAGTGATCATTCAGCTCATCGGTGGCAGCCATGCAGTATTTAAGCCTTTGTCCTGCTTTGCCTATTAATGGAAGGTACACGCATGTTTGCAAGTAAAATCCTCTTTTCTGCTTTTCTTGTAGTTTCTCCAACTATATCTTATTGGGTACACTTAAGAGATCAGTAAATAGGTAAGCCTCTACTGATGGATCAACAATTATCTATTTCAAGTACTGATACTCAGATATTCTGTATTTCATAATGCATGTTTTTCAGAGAATGGCAACGTCCTTTGGATGACACTGATGATGGAATATACTCCTAAAATTTCATTCTCTATGTAAATTATCTACTGAAATATCACAGAATGAATCATGCACATTAAACATGAAATCAGATAGAAAATTAATCTGCATTTGAAAATCTCATCACTTCCCCCATACAGCACTTGGTAAGTATCGAATGTCATCCAGCACGCTCCCCTGCATCACTGGATAAACTGCTTCCAGAGCTGTGCGGAGTTTGGCCTTCTCACTGACTTGATACTCACGTGCTGTAGGACGGACCTAGATGTGGCTCTGGTAGGTGGGGTCTGAGGCAGAAGCATGCATACAGGCCCTTATATCACGTCTAAATATTCAAGAATTATACATGACATCTAAAAATGATATGTTACACATTTAAATTAGCGCTTGGGACTTCCTGGTGGGCCAGTGGCTAAGACTCTGCACTCCTAATCCGGGGGCCCCCGGTTCAATCGCTGGTCAGGGACCCAGGTCCCAGATGTTGCAACTAAGAGTTCACAGGCTGCCACGAGAACTCCTGTGTGTCACCACCAAGAGCCGGTGCAGCCAAATAAATAAATAAAATAGTTTTAAAACTAGCACTCAATGTGTTTAGTCTTCTACCTTGATAAGTATGTGTTCATAGTAACAAAACTGAGCAATGCATTAAAAGAAGCAGAATTTTTATATGACTGAAAGTCACCAGAACATAAAAGATGACAGAATTCAGTTACTTTTGCATATATTTGGATGTTTTGTTGATGTGCAGCTGATGTTTGGATGAATAATAAAATAAGACATATATAATTCATAAGTTATTATATATTTATCCCCTAAATTTTTTTCTTGCCTTCCTTTTAGCGAAATTATGTCTAGCAAATTATGTTTATTTGCTCTTAAAATTTTTATTTAGGTGAAATTCACATAAAATTTTACCATTTTAAAGTGAACAATCAGTGTCACTTACTATAGTCACAATGTTATGGAATCTATTTCCCAAACACTTTCATGACCTCAGAAGGATACCCCATACCCTTTAAGTATTTACTCTCCATTTCTCACTCCCACAACCCCAGCAATCATGAATAAAATTATATTGTAATGCTTAAGATCTTTTTTTCATAAATTTTTGTTCTACTGCCAAAAATCACTGGAAGCATTAAATATGAAAGGGGTGTGTGTGTGTGTGTGTGTGTGTTAGTTGTTCAGTCGTGTCTGACTCTGTGACCCCATGGACTGTTGCCCACCAGGCTCCTCCATCCATGGGATTCTCCAGGTAAGAATACTGGAGTGGGTTGCCATGCCCTCCTCCAGGGGATCTTCCCGACTCAGGGATTGAACCTGGGTCTCCCACACTGCAGGCAGATTCTTTACCATCTGCACCGCCAGGAAAGCCCAATATGAAAGGTACTAGTCACCAAATATATGAAACTCAAATGCATTTTCATCAAAAACCTGAACCACTGTGTGGGAGGGATGGCGCGCTGCCCTGCAGACGCTGGATCCACTGGCCCCGTGGCTGCACCCACCCTGCTGCACCTGTGATCTTGGGAGCAGACAGGACGCGGCTGTGTCTAGGCTCAGCGCTCAGAACAGTGGGCGCGAACGATGCTGTGTGGCTGGAAACCGCCGAGACAAGCACAGAGCGAACAAACAAAAAGGACTAAAGTCAAAAATTTATCATTAATTTTCATCTATTTTTCCAAAAAGTGATTTCTCATCTACAACATTAAAATTATACATTAAAATTTTAAAGCAAAACATAATAAATTACAATTATTGACTACATAAACTTTTCATAAGTTTTCAAAACTAAAGTTGACTTTTAAATGAGCTTTTCAAAAGTTGTATTCTTTTTTGCAAAAATAAAAACAATTTTAATGCAGTGTTCATTTATAGTATAATACCAACATATATACAAATTTAAAATTAATATTATTTTATAGTGCAAATCATTCCTCAGCTACTGCATGAAACTTGCTAATATAATGCTAAGATGTGGGTACCATGTAAAGGGACATGACTGAAAAAAAAACAACAAGGAAACTTCGCCCCAGTGCTGTGGTGCTGAACCAGCATGAGGAGTGAGGGGATGTGTCCTGATTAGTAGCGTTTACTATTTTCATTTAAGGCCACCAGTGACTTAAAACTTGGCTTGCAAAAATTCCTGCCTCTTAAACCACTGGCTCTTGGGAGCTGGCATGAGTAGGCTCCAGGACTCCGCTACTTGTCACCGTGGGAGATGATACTCGGTTAGACAGGATTTGTAACATTCACGCTATCTGAGATCAGAACTTGAGAAGTGACTTAATTTGTCTTTTCTTATGCCCAAGCATCCTCCTTGGGACTCAGAAGCAGTCTCCCTCTGTGATGCAGAGGGAAGCGCCAGCCCCAGAGCTTCAGGTCCCTTGGACCTAGTTCCCTTTTGTTGCAAAGACAGAGGGCAAGAAATGCGGAAAAGCGTTTCTCTGGGGTCTCAATGGTGTTAATGAAAAGATGAATGTTCAGGGATTCTAGTCACTCTGTGCCAATGCTGAGCATCAGATTCAGAGAGAAGGAGGCTCCTGTGTATTATTTAATCAATTTTATGTGTTTGCAAAATTCAGAGTCCTTTAAATTACAGAGCCCCAGGGTCCCTTAATTGATAAGTGAAACTGCTTATCAATCAGATCAACTATACTAATTTCGTTTGTTAGGTCCATCTCTTTTTTGAGGTTTTGACCTACTTGATCTGTTGCAAACTCAAGAGAATTAAAATCTTCCACGTCTAGGACTTCAGTCTATTTTTCCTTGTATATCCTTGTGGTTTTGATATGCATTTTTCTCATGATTAATGACGTGGAACGCATGGAAAGGTGCTATTTGTGTATCTCCTTTGGAAAAACGTCTCCTCAAATCCTTTGCCCACTTAAAATATTGAGTTATTTGTCTTTCTACTGTTGAACTATGATAATTTTTATACATTCATGCCTTTTATCACATATAAGATTTACAAATACTTTTCCCATGTTGTGGCTATCTTTTCACTTTATTGATAGTATCTTTTGAAGCACAAAAGTTTTTAATTTTAATGAAGTCCAATTTATCTAACTTATCTATATATTTTTCTTTTGTTGCCTGTCTCTATGTCGTATCTAAGAACCCACTGCCTAACCCAAGGTCGTGAAGATTTACTCCAGCGCTTTGTTCCACATTTTATAGTTTTAGCTCTTATATTTAGATCTCTGACCCATTTTTAAGTTAATTTTGTATACGGTGTAAAGAAGGAGTCCAACTTTATTCTTTTGCATATGGATATACAGTTGTCTCAGTATTGTTTGTTCAAAGGATTATTCTTTTACCCATTCAACATTCATGACACCCTTGTCAAAAATATTCTGGCAGGAAAGAGAAAGAGTGTGTTTTGGATCTCAGTGGTGTTCCACGAGTTTATATGCCTATCCTTATGCCATTATCACACTGTCTTGATTACTACGGCACTATAGGAAAATCTGAAATTATGATGTAAATGTCCTCAAACGTTTTGTTATTGAAAATTGTGTTGGCTACTCTGGGTAACTTGTACTTTCACATGAATTTTAGGATTGGCTTTCCAATTTCTTCAATAAAGGCATCTGAAATTTTTACAAGAACCATATTGAATATGTAGATGAATTTGGGGATTATTATTGTTTTACTACTATATTTTTACTATATTAGGTTTCCTGATTCATAAAGATGAGACATCATTCCATTGATTTAGGTCTTTAATTTTGTTCAACAATGTTTTGTAGTTTTCCATGTCCAAAGAGCTTGCTCTTCTTTTGTTGAATTTACTGCTACTTTTTTCTTTCCGGTGCTACTGTAAACAGACTTATTTTTTAAAATTTAATTTCAATTCTTCATTGCTATATGTAAAAAGTATAGTCGAATTTTATATCCAAAACGTTGCAGATGTCATTTAGCAGTTCTAATAGTGTTGTGTGTGGGGGTGTATATTTGTATTCCTTAGGATTTTCTATATACAAGATCATATCATCTGCAAATAGAGATAATTTTACTTTTCATTTTCCAATCTGGATGCTAAAACTTATTTTTCTTGCTGAGGGTGAAAGAGGAGAATGAAAAGACTGGCTTAAACCTCAACATTCAAAAAGCAGAGATCGTGGCATCCGGTTCCATCACTTCATGGCAAATTGATGGGGAAGAAGTGGAAACAGTGACAGATTTTATTTTCATGGGCTCTGAAATTACTGTGGTTGGTGACTGCAGGCATGAAATTAAAAGATGCTTGCTCCTTGGAAGAAAAGCTATGACAAACCTCAGTTCAGTTCAGTTCAGTTCAGTCACTCAGTCACGTCCGACTCTTTGCAACCCCATGAATTGCAGCACACCAGGCCTCCCTGTCCATCACCAACTCCCAGAGTTCACTCAAACTCATGTCCGTAGAGTCGGTGATGCCATCCAGCCATCTCATCCTCTGTTGTCCCCTTCTCCTCCTGCCCCCAATCCCTCCCAGCATCACAGTCTTTTCCAGTGACTCAACTCTTCGCATCAGGTGGTTAAAGGATTGGAGTTTCAGCTTTCAAAGGACTGATCTCCTTTAGAATGGACTGGTTGGATCTCCTTGCAGTCCCAGGGACTCTCAAGAGCCTTCTCCAACACCACGGTTCAAAAGCATCAATTCTTTGGCACTCAGCCTTCTTCACAGTCCAACTCTCATATACATACATGACCACTGGAAAAACCATAGCCTTGACTAGATGGACCTTTGTTGGCAAAGTAATGTCTCTGCTTTTCAATATGCTGTCTAGGTTGGTCATAACTTTTCTTCCAAGGAGTAAGCGTCTTTTAATTTCATGGCTGTAATCACCATCTGCAGTGATTTTGGAGCCCCAAAAAATAAAGTCTGACACTGTTTCCACTGTTTCCCCATCTATTTCCCATGAAGTGATGGGACTGGATGCCATGATCTTCATTTTCTGAATGTTGAGCTTTAAACCAACTTTTTCACTCTCCTCTTTCACTTTCATCAAGAGGCTTTTCAGTTCCTCTTCACTTTCTACCATAAGGGTGGTGTCATCTACATATCTCAGGTTATTGATATTTCTCCCGGCAATCTTGATTCTAGCTTGTGCTTCTTCCAACCCAGCATTTCTCATAACAAACCTAGATAGCTTATTAAAAAGCAGAGGCATCACTTTGCCAACAAGAGTCTGTACTTTCAAAGCTATGACTTTTTCAGTAGTCATGTATGGATGTGAGAGTTGGACCATAAAGAAGGATGCTTTTGAACTGTGGTGCTGTAGAAGACTCTTGAGAGTCCCTTGGACCACAAGCAGATCAAACCAGTCAGTCCTAAAGGAAATCAACCCTGAGTATTCATTGGAAGGACTGGTGCTAAAGCTGAAGCTCCAATATTTTGGCCACCTGATGTGAAGAGTCAACTCATTGGAAAACACTGTGATGCTGGGAAAGACTGAGGGCAAGAAGAGAAGGGGACGACAGAGGATGAGATGGTTGGATGGCATCACTCATTCAATCAACATGAGTTTGAGCAAACACCAGGAGATAGTGAAGGATACGGAAGCCTGGAGTGTTGCAGTTCATGGTGCCGCAAAGAGTTGGACACGACTTTGTGACTGAACGACAACAATTGCCCTGATTAGAATCTCTTGTACAATGCTGAACAGAAATGGCAAAAGCATAACTCCTTGTCTTCTTCTTGATTTTAGGTAAAAAGCATTTCATCTTTCACAATTAAGATGTTAGACATGGTTTTTCATAGGTGACCTTGATTAGGTTGAGGAAAGTTTCTTCCATTCCTAGCTGTTTTTTGTAGCATTATTTCATGAAATGAGATAGATTTTGCCAAAAATTTTTTTCTGCATCTATTAACTATTCAGATGATATGTAGTTAATATGTAAAACTACATATTATTGTGTAGTTGCACATGTATGTATGTATCTACATACATAATACATAACATTATGTATTACATAATATTGTAATATATACATAATATTACAATACATAATATTGTGTTGCTGATTTTCAGATATTAAACCAACATTATACTTCTGAGATAAATCCCATTTAGTCATGATGCATAATCCTCTTCATATATGTTGCTGGGGTTTTTTTGCTATGAATGTATTGATGATTTTTTTCTCTATATAAACAGTATTGACTGTGGTTTTCTTTTTTTGTGATGTCTTTGTCTGATCTTGGTATCAGGGTAATTCTGGCCTCATAGAATGAGTTGGAAAGTTTTCCCTCCTCTTCATTTTTTGAGGGGGAAAGATTTCATATTAACTCTTGCTTGAGCATTTGGTATTATTTTACCAGTGAAGCCATGTTTTGCTGGACTTTTGGAAAATTTTAATTACTAATTCTTTTTTTTTTAACTTGTTAAGAGTCCTTTTCAGATTTTCCGTTTCTTCTTGTGTCAGTTCTGATAGAGTGTGTCTGTTAGGAATTTTTCTGGGCTAGTTTGTCCAGTCCATACAATTGTTCACAGTATCTCTTACAATGCTTTGTATTTCTGTAGGGTGTGAAGGATGTCTTTTCTCTGATTTCTAATTTTAATAATTTGAGGTTTTCCACCTTTTTTTCTTGTCCATTCTAGCTAAAGTTTTGTTAATTTTTAAAAAATTATTTCAAGGAAATGATTTTTGATTCCACTGAGTTATTTCCATGATTTTCCTATTCTCTTGTTTCATTTATTTCTGCCTAATTTTCATCATTTTCTTCTTTCTTTTCAGTTTGGGATTGATTTGCTTCTCATTTTCTACTTTCTTAAAATGCAAGGTTAGGTCATAAATTTGAGGTCTTTTTCCCCCCTTTTTAATATAGACACAGTTATAATTTCCATCTAAGCACTACTTTAGCTTTATTTCATAATTTTTGATATGCTATGTATTCATTTTTCATCTCAAAGTATTTTCTGATTTCCCTTGTGGAATTTTTATTTGGCACTTTGCTTTGGAGTGGGGGTGGTTGTTGTTTTATTTCCATATATTTGGGAATTTCCAGAATTTCCTTGGTGTTGATTTCTAATCTAATTCCATTGTGGTTAGAGTACATATTTTATATGATTTCAACTTTTAAAAAATGTCAAGTCTTATTTTATGGTTTAATAGATAGTATTGTTCAAGTTTTCTATTTTCCTCAAGTCTTCCATCTTCTGCTTAGGTGTTCTATCTTTTATTTAACATGAAGTATTTTAGTTCCCAATTATGGTTGAATTTTCTATTTCTCCCCTCACTTTTGTGATTTTTTTTTTTACTTCATGTATTTGAAGGCTTTGTTTCTGTGCAGAAGTTTCTTTAATTTTAAGGATAAATATCTTTTTAACAATAAGTCCATATTTCGGTCTCAGTTTTCTCTGATACACAGTATATCCATTCAACTTGTAGTATTAAATACACTTTTTAAAGATAAAAAATGTATTAAATTATATCATTAAATATTTTTCCATTATTTTGACGTCATAATTTTGTGGCCTCTAATTATGTGAATGTTGCATCTCCTTTGCCAGTGTCTGTCTGTGCCTACAATTTTTCTTTCCAAATATATTCAATTCTTAAAATGTCTATTTCTTTTCCCCCTACATTACTGACTTGTATTCTCTTACTGACTTTTCTTCCTCGGAATGCTTCCAGTTCTATTCTTAGTTCTAGGACACTTTTGTTCTCTTCTAATTCTTTCCTTGGTTCTCCTGGTTCGTCTTTCGTCTCTCCTGCTGGCTCATCTCTTCCTATTATTTTTATAATTCTATATTGTGATGTCCCTGGAGGTAATCTTTTAATTCAAAAAATAATGGAGAAATATTTTATAACTATACTCGTTTTCTCTGTGGAAACACATTCCATGGGCGAGAGTGTTATTTATCATGGTTTGTTTGTTGTTCCTGTCATATCAAAATGCCATAAACCAGGTGGTTTCCGCAACAGAAATGTATCTTACAGTTCTGAGCCTGGAATTTCAAGATCAGGGTTTTGGGCATCTTCAGTTTCTCTTACAGCTTCCCTTCAAGCTTTGCCAATGACCTTGACCTTCTCATGGTGTTCTTACCTGGACTCTCCTCTGTATACACCCGTGGTGTCTCTTCCACCTCTTAAAAGGACAACAGTCCTATTGGGTAAAGATCCCTTCCTTATGATCTCATTTAACCTTAACTACTTCTTTAAAGACCTGTCTCCAAATACAGTCACCTGGAGGCTTGGGGTTTCAACATATGAACTCTGGGGAGGCCATTATAGTTCAGTCCATAATGGTCAGTAACTTTTGTTTTCATTTTCTGCCATTGAAAAAAAAGGAATCTCTGTATTGATGCTGGGCCTATTCCTTATTTCTTATCACTAAATGAGTTGAATTTTCCCATACCAACTATTTAATTTTATAGCTTCCTCTTTTTCTCCAAATCAAAATTGGCCCAGTAGAAGGCCACACAAAGCTGCCACTCATCATTTCAAAGTATATACGGCTTGTCTGTTTCCGAATGCCTCTCACCTTTAGGAAATGCATTTAAAAGTGAAGTATAATTTATATACAGTGAAATGCACTAATCTTAAGTGTTCAAGTTGATGAATTGACAACTGCTCATACCTTGTAAACCCCAGCCATATCAAGTTATGGGACATTTCATCACACAGTAAAGTTTCTTACCTGTCAATCAATACCCCTTCCCACTTTCATTATCTTGCATGTCAAATGCTATTCTGATTTTTATCACTATAGTTTTGCCAGGCCTATGATTTCATATAAGTGGAATCACATATCATGTACTCTTTGTATATGGCTTCTTTCACTCTGAAAAATTTGAGCTTAATTCCTGTTGTTGGGTGAAACAATAGTTCATTCTTTTTTATTGATGAATAGGGTTTCAGTGTAAGATTATACCACAAGTTGTCTCTTGTTGGTGGATGTTTGAGTTCTTCTTAGTCTTGATTATTATGCCTAAAACTGGTATGAAAATTCTTGTGCCTGTATTTTAATACAGAAATGTATTAATCTTGGGGAAATACCTGGGAGTGGAAAGCTGCGTCATCAATAGATGTATTTTTAACTTTATATATCAGTCAAAGTTGTACAATTTTATATCTGCACTGGAAATATATGAGAATTCCACATTCTCATCAATACTTCATCTTATGAAGTCATTTTAATTTCATCCATTTTCATAGGCTGTAGTGATATGCTGTACAACATTTTCTGAACACTTTGATCAATCATATATCTTCCACTACAGAGGTTCCTTTGCCCTTTGCAGTAAAAAAAAAAAAAAAAAAAGTTACTCCTGCCAAAGAGAAGTTCTGGCCTTTGCTTTTGTCTTCTGAAAGGTAATCTATATTATATCTCATTGGATTGTCTCTATTTAGGTCAGAGGCTGGCCACCAAAAGATTAACCATATGAATAGAGAGTAGGTGCTTCAGGTCACAGGGGGTCGAGTAACCTTGTAATTGTTGTTCTGTCACTCAGTCATGTCCGACTCTTTGCAACCCCATGGACTGCAGCACACCAGGTATCACAGTCCTTCACCGTCTCCCAGTTTGCTCAAACTCGTGTCCATCGAATCAATGATGCCATCCAACTATCTCATCCTCTACTGTCCCCTTCTCCTGCCTTCAATCTTTCCCAGCATCAGGGTCTTTTCCAATGAGCTGGCTCTTCACATCAGGTGGCCAAAGAATTGTAGTTTCAGCTTCAGCATCAGTCCTTCCAATGAATATTCAGGGTTGGTTTCCTCTAGGATTGACTGGTTTGATGTCCTTGCAGTTCAAGGGACTCTCAAGAGTCTTCTCCAACACCACAGTTCAAAGGCAATTCTTTGGTGCCCAGCCTTTTTTATTGTCCAGCTCTCACATCTATACATGACTACTGGAAAAGCCAAAGCTTTAACTATACTGACCTTTGTAGGCAAAGTAATGTCTCTACTTTTTAATATACTATCTGGGTTTGTCATTGCTTTCTTCCAAGAGCAAGCATGTTTTAATTATCATGGCTGCAGTCACTGTACACAGAGATTTAGAACCCAAGAAAATAAAAGTCTCTCACTGTTCCCATTGTTGCCACATCTATTTGCCATGAAGTGATGGGGCCAGATGCCATGATCTTTGTTTTTTGAATGTTGAGTTTAAAGGGAACTTTTTCAATTTCCTCTTTCACCTTTATCTTTAATTAAAGAGGTTCTTTAATTCCTCTTTGCTTTCTGCCATAAGGGTGGTGTTATCTACATATCTGAGGTTGTTGCTATTTCTCTCCACAATCTTGATTATTGCTTGTGCTTCATCCAGCTCAGAATTTCACAAGATGTACTCTGCATATAATTGATATACTCTTTACCCAGTTTTGAACTAGTCTGTTGTTCCATGTCTAGTTCCAACTGTTCCTTCTTGTGCTGCATACAGGTTTCGCAGGAGATAGGCAAGGCGGTCTGATATCCCCATCTCTTAATTTCCCAGTTAGTTGTAAATTTTACATAGCCAAAGGCTTTAGCATAGTCAGTGAAGCAGAAGTAGATGTTTTCTGAAATTCACTAACTTTTTGATGACCCAGGGGATGTTAACAATTTGATCTCTGGTTCCTCTGCCTTTATAAATCCAGCTTGTACATCTGAAAGTTCTTGATTCACATACTGTTGAAGCCTAGCTTGAAGGATTTTGAGCTTTATTTTGCTAGCATGTGAAATGAGTGCAATTGTGCAATAGTTTGAACATTCTTTTGCATTTCCCTTCTTTGGGATTGGAATGAAAACTGACCTTTTCCAGTCCTGTGGCCACCACTGAGTTTTCCAAATTTGCCAGCATATTAAGTCCAGCACTTTAATAGCATGATCTTTTAGGATTTGAAATAGCTCAGCTGGAATTGCTTCCCTGTAAAGAATCTCCCTGCAGTGCAGGAGACCCTGGTTCAATTCCTGGGTTGGGAAGGTCCCCTGGAGAAGGGAATGGCTAAGCACTCCAGTATTCTGGCCTGGAGAATTACATGGACTATATAGTCCATGGGGTCGAAAAAAGTCGGAGCAGTTGAGCGACTTTCACTTTCACTTTCTTTCAGCTCAAATTCCATCACCTCCACTAGCTTTGTTCATAGTGATGTTTCCTAAGGCCCACTTGATTGCACAGTCCAGGATGTCTGGATCTAGGTGAGTGATTACACCCTCATGGTTATCTGGGTCATTAAGATCTTTTTTTGATAGTTCTGTGTATTCTTGCCACCTCTTCTTAACATCTGCTTCTGTTAGGTCCATACCATTTCTGTCCTTTATTGTGCCCATCTTTCCATGAGATAGTCTCTTGGTGTCTCTAATTTTCTTAAAGAAATCTCTAGTCTTTCCCATTCTATTGTTTTCCTCTATTTCTCTGCATTGTTCACTTTAAAAGGCTTTCTTACCTCTCATTGCTATTCCCTGGAATTCTGCATTCAGATGGGTATATCTTTCCTTTTCTCTTTTGCCTTTCATTTCTTTCCTTTTTTCAATATTTGTAGGGCTTCCTCAGACAACCATTTTGCCTTTTTGCATTTCTTTTTCTTGGGGATGGTTTTAATCCCTGCCTCCTGTACAATGTTGCAAACCACCATGCATAATTTTTCAGGCACTCTATCTATCCGATCTAATCCCTTGAATCTATTTGTCACTTTCACTGTATAATCGCAAGGGAATTGATTCAGGCCATAGCTGAATGGTCTAGTGGTTTTTCCCACTTTCTTCAATTTAAGTCTGAATTTGGCAATAAGGAGTTCATGGTCTGAGCCACAGTCAGCTCCCGGTCTTGTTTTTGCTGACTGCATAGAGCTTCTCCATCTTTGGCTGCAAAGAATATAATCAATCTGATTTCAGTGTTGACCATCTGTTGATGTCCATGTGTAGAGTCTTCTCTTGTATTGTTGGAAGAGGGTGTTTGCTATGAGCAGTGCATTCTCTTGGCAAAACTCTATTAACTTTTGCCCTGCTTCATTCCGTACTCCATGGCCAAATTTGCCTGTTACTCCAGGTATCTCTTCACTTTCTACTTTTGCATTCCAGTCCCCTATGATGAAAAGGACATTTTTCTTTAGTGTTAGTTCTAGAAGGTTTTGTAGGTCTTCATAGAACTGTTCAACCTCAGCTTCTTCAGTGTTACTGGTCAGGGCATGTGCTTAGTCGCTCAGGCATGTGGGACTCTTTGTGACCCCATGGACTGTAGCCCCTCAGGTGCCTCTGTCCATGGGGATTCTCCAGGCAAAAATACTGTATTGGACGGCCATGCCCTTCTCCAGGTGATCTCACCAGTCCAGGGACTGAACCCAGGTCCTTCACATTGTAGGCAGATTCTTTACCATCTGATCCACCAGGGAAGCCTAGACTTGGATTACTGTGATATTGAATGGTTTGCCTTGGAAACAAACCAAGGCAATTCTGTCACTTTTGAGATTAAACCCAAGCATTTCAGACTCTTTTGTTGGCTATGAAGGGCTACTGCATTTCTTCTAAGGGATTCTTGCCCACAGTAGTAGATAAAATAGTCATGTGCATTAAATTCACCCATTCATGTCTATTTCAGTTCACAGATTCCTAAAATGTCTTTAGTCACTCTTGCCATCTCTTGTTTGACCACTTCCAATTGACCTTGATTGGTGGAGCTAATATTTTAGGTTCCTATGCATTACTGTTCTTTACAGCATCGGACTTTTACCACCAGACACATCCACAACTGGGCGTTGTTCTCACTTTGGCTCAGCCTCTTCTTCCTTCTTTAGCTATTCTTCTGCCCTTCTCTAATAGTATCTGGAAACCTACCAACCTAGGGGGAGAGGTTCAGCTTTCAGCATCATATCTTTTTGCTTTTTCATACTGTTAATGGGGTTCTGAAGATAAGAATGCTGAAGTGGTTTGCCGTTCCCTTCTCCAGTGGACCACGTTTTGTCAGAACTCTCCACCATGACCCGTCCATCTTGGGTGGTCCTACACGGCATGGCTCACAGATTCATTGAGTTAGGCAAGGTTGTGATCCATGTGATCTGTCTGCTTAGTTTTCTGTGACTGTGGTTTCCATTCTGTCCATCCTCTGCTCTATGAGGATGACCTAGAGGCTGCGATTAGTCGAATGGGCAATCAATCCATCCTGCCAATGTAGTGAGTCCCCAGTAAACACCATGGACCACAGAGCTTAGATGAGCTTCCTAGTTTGGCAATGGGCTTCCCAGATGGTGCAGTGGTAAAGAATCTGCCTGTCAATGCGGGAGACGCAAGAGACATTGGTGATCCTGGGTTGGGAAGATCTCCTGGAGTAGGAAATGGCAACCCACTCTAGTATTCTTGCC
This sequence comes from Bos indicus, assembly GCF_029378745.1. Classification (NCBI taxonomy): domain Eukaryota; kingdom Metazoa; phylum Chordata; class Mammalia; order Artiodactyla; family Bovidae; genus Bos; species Bos indicus. The sequence continues at coordinate 106,674,336 of NC_091766.1, forward strand.
TGGAAAACTCCAGGGACAGAGGATTCTGGTGGGCTACAGTCGATGGGGGTGCAAAACTTCAGACAGGAACTGAACACACGAGTTGGCAATACTCTACGTGCACTGCTACACGGCGGTGTTGGAGGTAAAGCAGAAACTGCACGTTTGGAACCCGAGCAGACTCTGTCCTGGAAGTCTCTTCCTCTGGCTGATCTTCTGAATTTCTTCTAATAAATGGTAGCCATGAATATAATAGCTTTCAGTGAGTTCTGTGAATACTTCCAGAGAATTACTGAATCTGAAGGTAGTTTTGGAAACCCCTGATTGACCTTGAACTTGGTGTCAGAAGTGAGGGTGGTCTTTGGAAAATTCTGCCCTTAGGCCCTGTAATTTAGCAAGTACTGGGCGTGTCCCCTTTAACTGAACTTTCTTTGTTATTGAATTACAGATATTCTTTACATAATGTGAATACAAGCACTTGGCCAAATATATATATAAGGCAAATATTTTCTCCTTGTGTGTGGAGTGCCTATATTTTTATTTATGTATCCTTTCCAACTTTTTATGGTATTGGTGACTAGTTTAAGAAATTGAGATGTTATATGAGCTTTTTGGTCCTGCTTGTAAAACTTAAGACATTTAACTCATACTCTTTGTAAAACCATACTCAGCTTTCTAATATGGCAGTCTGAAAAGTTGCTTCAATAGGATATGGTCTGGAGCTCGCCCTCGGAATGGCTCTGAAAGTGCTTTGTAGCTTCCCTGTGTTTAGAAGGGAGAATGTAATTATTGCCATTGGCTATAAGACAGTAATTCCCTTTCACAAATGGCTGCTGAAATCACTATACCTAACGAAAGAATATTCAACGGGTTCTTGCTAAAGTAAATTCATGAAAAAAATGAAGCAGAACTCCTTGGAAAATAGAAAATATTCTCTGTCTTTTCTCTGTTTCCACAAAATGACAAGAGCATTAATGAACTGACAAATGAGCAGAGTGCCAATTTCATCTGAGGACTTCACTACTTCAGAAATACAGGTGCAGATTACTATGTCTTTAGATTTATATTTCGAGATGAAATTTTAACACTGCAATACCCTTGATATATAATAAAATATAAATAATATTCAGCTGTTATGTTCCATGCTGAAATTATCCTACCAATTCTTATCATTTATCATTCTTTTCTAACTAAAGAAATCTATAACTCTTAAACTGACAAGTTCTAACTCTTTCATTTACTTTGAGACTGTGATTCTAGCAGGATTAATAAATTCACTTCTTGCCTCAGTTCAGTGGCCATCTATAATCTCTATTTGACATATTTTAATCCCCTCCCTAATTTCAATAAAAAGGTTTTTAAGAAACAATAAAAACAAAATAAGTGTATTGTATTTGCATTCACTGATTATATTCTGTAAGGCCTACCTATTAAAGCCACCAAGTCATCTGAACTTTAATAGAACTGTATTCTGCTGACAGTGTTTCCCTCTCGCTCATTTTGTGATGTGAAAACCCTGTAGCAGCTTTTTCCAAAGTGTATTTCATAACGTATGTGAGTCTTGCAGGATACTGTAGGTCTTGAGCCAAAATAAAGTGAAGCAGGATTTAATTGGACTGCACAGAGATCCCACCAGTCCATCCTAAAGGAAATCAGTCCTGAATATTCACTGGAAGGACTGATGCTGAAGCTGAAACTCCAATACTTTGGTCACCTGATGCAAAGAACTGACTCATTTGAAAAGACCCTGATGCTGGGAAAGATTGAAGGCAGGAGGAAAAGGGGATGACAGAGGATGAGATGGCTGGATGGCATCACCAACACAATGGACATGGGTTTGAGTAAACTCCTGGAGCTGGTGATGGACAGGGAGGTCTGGTGTGCTGCAGTCCATGGGATCACAAAGAGTTGGACATGACTGAGCGACTAAACTGAACTGAAGGATTTAATTAGCAAGTATATTTGGAAAATTCTGAGTTAAGATAAGGAAAGGTGTTTTTACCTCTTTACTATAGAATTCTCAAGGATTTTGAAATGTTGGTATGTACTGTGACTTTCTGAAAATGCCAAGAACTGTAAAACTTTTCTCAAATATTGGAAACCATGAAGTCTTTCAATGTATTTTTTAAAAAATGAAAACAGGTTGTATCGGGTAAATATCCAAATTCCTTTTCTGTCAAGATACTGAAGTTAATCTTAAATCAATTAAAGATTTAAGAAATAAATTATGAAATACAATGTAGAATGTTATAGAGCCATTAGAAATAATTTTTAAAATATCTTAATGATATGGGAACATGCTAATGATATAACAATATTGAGTAAAAATAATATGTAACTTTAGAGAATTTGGCAATATCACTGAAAGCGATTGAAAATCACTGAAAATCACCAGATAATGAGTAGAAAATTACTGAAAGGAAATAAATGCAGAGTGGAAAAGTGGCCATGGTTTTATGGCTTTTTCTTTTCTTGAAGTTTTCTATAAAAGTTTACTTTTAGATATTAACATGTATTAAGTTCATAACATGAAGTTTCCCCTTCATTTCATTTTCTCTACTATCGTCAGCCCGTCATTATCTCTCTGTTTTGGCTGACTCTTTTCTTTCTCTCCAACTCCCATCCATCTTCTGCATCAGGAGTCAGCAGTTGGGATGCTGCCTGTTTTGTCCATAAAGTCCTACTGGAACACGGTCAGGCCAACTTGTTTGTATATTGTCTGTGGCAGCTTTGCTCTAGGGCAGAGCCGAGTAGTTCAGAGAGAGACCGGATAGCTTGCAAAGCCTAAAATATTCACTCTGTCACCAGGCGAGGACTAGAGAGGCAAACAGGCCCCCAGGATGCGCTCTCAGGAGAGGGGTGCTGCCTGCTGGGGCAACGATGGCCTCAGATACGAGCAACATCGTCCTGTGCAGGAGCTGCCTGCTTGAGTCTGGGCCTCTGAGCAACATGCAATGGGAGAGCTGGACGAGTCGGAGACCTGCTGGAGGCAAGGCCTGTGAAGCGAAGGAGGAAGAAGCAGCAGGAGGAGGTCTGTGTTGGGGAGGGGAGTCTTCAGACCCCTGTGACAGGAGAGAGGGACAGGAGACCTGTCAGGGGAGCCTTTAGCACGGAGCTGTTCTGACCCAGCACTGGCCCAAGTGGAACCCAAGAGCAAGCCTGACAGTAGAGCCTGAGTCTAACACCCCACCTTGGCACGAGCATCCTGCTGGGTCCACAGGAGTCCGTGCTGGAGGCTGTCTGCCGAACACACGCCTCACGGAAAGTTCTTCTGAAGAAATGTCTGAGCGTGCTTACAATACGTGCCCATGTACGATTTGAGGTGTGTGGTGAACATTGTGGTTATTTTCTTCAAATTCTCACACCCCCGATTTTAGGCTTGGGAAAGACTGATTCCATTTTGGACTAAGGCCGTCCGGGATAGGTCGTCCAAGGTCACCGTGGTGCTCGGATGGCTCCATCAGAATGAACTGTAGCCTCTGATTCCGTGCGTGGGGTTTGTATGGTTCCTCTCTCCTTGAGTATGGACAAGGAAGCACATAACCCAGTGGCGGCCGGGTTAGTCAAGAAAGGTGTCAGCTGAAAGTATCCAAAACCCCTCCACTGAAGCAGTTTGTCAGGGTTACAGAAGAAGAGGACCAGAGCGGCAAGGTGGCTGGCCTCAGGTGGGTGCTTGTGCGTGAACGTCATCTCCACGAAGCTCTTGGCCTCCTGACTGCAGCAGCTCCATCCTCGCACACCCACGTTCAGCAGCAAGGGCGAAAGAGCACCCGGCCTGGGGCACTGCCGCTCCGCACGCGCCGTCCTGCCCTCCTCCCACTGCGCATGCGTAAGTGTCGTTCTCAGACCCGCGGAGCCACGACGGGGTTACACACCAACGTCTAAACGAGACCCTGGCCCCGCCTTCCCTGGCATCAGGGAATCTCTATTACACACAAAACAAAAGTAGAGCTTCACCTCGTGGGGCGGTCCCAAGAGGTGGGACAGGGCGTCTAGAGGGGCCAGCCTGAGCACGGAGTTGACACAGGGAGAAAGACAGAGCTGGGAAAACAGAGAACCAGAGCCAGAGCCCCGACCACACCCACAACATTCAGGCTTTGCATCTTCTGTTACGTGAACTGATGTAAGCCTTTGGCAGTCCTGTAAGTCTTAATCGGTTTTCTTATTCTTGCATCTGAAGAATTCCAGTTAACCGAAGGAAAGAGAGGTCCATTGTTCTTTAGACTTTCTAAAGTTGAACTACTTGGGCTTCTCTGGTGGCTCAGACTTTAAAGAATGTGCCTGCAATGCAGGAGACCAGGGTTCGATCCCTGACTTGGGAAGATCCCCTAGAGAAGAGAATGGAAACCCACTCTAGTATTCTTGCCTGGAGAATTCCATGGACAGAAGAGCCTGGTGTGCTACAGTCCGTGGGGTCGCAAAGAGTCAGACGTGACGGAGCGACTGACACACACAAAGTTGAAAATAAAGGGGGTTGGTTGTATTAGTTAAGATGCTTTTGGCTATAAGTTCCAAACAAACAAAAAAATCCCAAACTCGAAGTGACTAAACAATAATGACATGTATGATCTCTTCTAGCAAGAAATCTGTAAGTAGGGCAGCACCCAAGAATTCAGCAGCTCAAGCACATCATCATGAAATGAGATTCTTTCTGCCTCTCCACCCTGCCATCAGCATCAACTTCAGCCTAAGGCAAAGATGGCTGCCCCCAGCAGTGGAAGCTACACCTAAGAGGAGAGGGAAAGCGCGCAGAAGCCCAGGCTTCCCTTCGGTTTGATAGGGTCAACCTGGACCAATAACATGTGAAAAAGAAGACGTGTGGAGGAGCAGCAGGGACAGGCTTTGGGAAGGGCTGGTATGTACATACACGCACACACACACACACTACATCCGTGCGTGTGCACACACTACATACATGTGCGTGCACACACACATCTATGTACCTAGTGGCCTATTTCTTCAGTTCAGAGTAAATATAGTCTCCAGCACAACTTTCATCATCATAATTACATAAACTAATAACTGCTAAGTGTCTACCATATGCCAGGCATTCTTCTAAATATCTGTACATGAGCTATCTCATTAAATCCTCACTGTAACGGCCCTTTGAGGCTGTTTTTATCATCCCTGCTTTACAGAGGAAGCAACTGAAGGCAGAGAAATATTAAGTAACTTGGATAAAGTCACATAGCTAGTAAGTAGCAGAGCTGATATTTGATTGCAGGAAGAGAATCTGCCTGCAATGCAGGAGACCCCAGTTCGATTCCTGGATCAGGAAGATCTGTTGGAGAAGGGATAGGCTACCCACTCCAGTATACTTGAGCTGCCCTTGTGGCTCAGCTGGTAAACAATCCACCTGCAATGAGGGAGACCTGGGTTTGATTCCTGGGTTGGGAAGATCCCCTGGAGAAGGGAAAGGCTCCCCACTCCAGTATTCTGGCCTGGAGAATCCCACGGACTATACAGTTCATAGGTTCACAAACAGTCGGACACAACTGTGTGACTTTCACTTTAAATACAAGTTTTAGTTTTAAACAGTCCTGGATGCTGATGCTGGGAAAGATTGAAGGTGGGAGAAGGGGATGACAGAGGATGAGATGGTTGGATGGCATCACTGACCCGATGGACATGAGTTTGAGTAACCTCCAGGAGTTGGTGATGGACAGAGAGGCCTCACGTGCTGCTGTCCATGGGGTCCCAGAGTCGGACATGACTGAGCAACTGAACTGAACAGAACTGAGTCCTGGATTTGGATACCTGGCTCTGTTATTTTCCAGCTGTGTGATCTTGAGCAAGTCACTTCCACCTCTTCAAGCTTCATGTTCCTCCTCTGTGCAATGAGATCAGATGACAGAGTATGATCAACTTCATGGATATGCTCATCCTTGTCCTCGAGCTCCCCAAGACCACCCTATGAGTCTTCACTAAAAGGACTCGGGACTTAGAAAAGCTGTTTCACTTATGGTTATAGTTTATTATGATGAACAGATAAACATTAAAATCAGGAAAGAGTATAGTGCAGATATAAGCTTCCAATACCCTCCCTCAGTCGGAGTCTACAGACAATGCTTAGCCCTCCCAGCAATGATGTGGATCTCTATGTACCCAGCATTGCCAACCTGGGATGCTTACCTCAGTCTTGGTGTCCAGGGCTGCTGCTGGGGTTGGTAACGTAGGCATGGAAAGCCCCCATGCCTGACCATAGTCACTCAGGCTCCAACTCCCACTAAGGACAGACTGATGGAGGGTGGCTCAAGGCTTCCACCATCAGTGACATCATTGACGTAAGTTATCTGGGGTCACCCAAGGCCCCAGCTATGGAAAGTCACTCTTATCAAGCGGGATATTCTGAGGATTTAGACATTACTTCCCAGAAGCCAGAGAAGAGCCAATCCTTTCTTTGGAGGATGGAGGGTTTGAACAACCCAGGTCTGCTTGTTAACCCTTTGGTGTATAATCAGATTACATTAAATGTGTAATATGTAATCTGCAACAATTGTCTCATGGCAGTCACTCAGTTCTCTCCTTTTCATCCCCATCTTCACAGCCAGAAAGTGGCATTTAGCAATTAAAGACTTAAGAGAATCTATCCAGTTTCAACTCATTGATTATTCACAGATCAATATTCACTATCCCTGGTCCCACAACTCATAGACATCAATAAATTGCTATATTTTGAAATCTCAGAAACAAGCACTTTTATAAGGGAAGATTCCTCAAAAGTCACGGCAGTTATCATAGTAGGAAATACCAATGGTTTGGGATTAGACTTTAAGACAACACATCAGACTAGTTCCTTTTAAAATCAGATTATCTCTTTTCATTTTATTCAGAAATATGTAGACAAATCAAGATAGTTATTTTTCCATTTGTAGTTCTATGCCAGTATCTCAAAGATTTTTCATTGCACACATACTTCTAAAATAACTTTGATCTATCCCCTCCAATTTATGTGTTTTAATCATAAATTGCATGCACCCCCATGGACGGAGGAGCCTGGTAGGCTGCAGTCCATGGGGTCGCTAAGAGGTGGACATGACTGAGCGACTTCACTTTCACTTTTCACTTTCATGCATTGGAGAGGGAAATGGCAACCCACTCCAGTGTTCTTGCCTGGAGAATCCCAGGGATGGGGAAGCCTGGTGGGCTGCCATCTATGGGGTCGCACAGAGTCAGACACGACTGGAGCGACTTAGCAGCAGCATACTGCAATATAATAACTAAAGAGGCTCTTGATGAAAGTAAAAGAGGAGAGTGAAAAAGTTGGCTTAAAGCTCAACATTCAGAAAACTAAGATCATGGCATCTAGTCCCATCACTTCATGGCAAATAGATGGGGAAACAGTGGAAACAGTGGCTGACTTTATTTTGGGGTGCTCCAAAATTACTGCAGATGGTGACGGCAGCCATGAAATTAAAAGATGCTTACTCCTTGGAAGGAAAGTTATAACCAACCTAGACAACATATTAAAAAGCAGAGACATTACTTTGCCAACAAAGGTCTGTCTAGTCAAAGCTATCATTTTTCCAGTTGTCATGTATGGATGTGAGAGTTGGACTATAAAGAAAGCTGAGCACTGAAGGATTGATGGTTTTGAACTGTGGTGTTGGTGAAGACTCTTGAGAGTCCCTTGGACTGCAAAGAGATCCCACCAGTCCATCCTAAAGGAAATCAGTCCTGACTATTCATTGGAAGGACTGATGTTGAAGCTGAAACTCCAATACTTTGGCCACGTGATGCGAAGAGCTGACTCATTTGAAAAGACCCTGATGCTGGGAAAGATTGAAGGCAGGAGGAAAAGGGGCCAACAGAGGATAAGATGGTTGGAAGGCATCACGGACTCAATGGACATGGGTTTGAGTAAACTCCAGGAGTTGGTGATGGAGAGCAAGGCCTGGCATGCCACAGTCCATGGGGTCACATAGAGTTGGACATGACTGAGTCACTGAACTGAACTGATACTGCTATAATAAGTATGGTAACTTACACATACTCAACAGAAATCTTAAGAAGATGAAACTGAAAAGTAAATGCAACTAGAAGCTCTAATACTGTCTCTCTTCCTTTACTTGAGCAGATCATCTTGTGAAACCCTTGGGGTACATGCCTCCCATGTGGATATCTTTATTCTCCATATCAGAACCACAACCTGATTCCTTTACGTCACACTGTCCTGGTCAGCCAGGACCTCTCTGAGGTCCTCACTTTAATATTATGTCAACAACATTGAATTGTAAAGAGTTATTCTTTGAAAAGATAGAAGGAGAAAGAATCTATATGTAGGATATAGTCCAAAGCAGTGGAATGCTAAGCTGTGTGTCAAGGAGGTTAGGGATCAAGGCAAAAAGATAATGGACTTTTTGGACTAGGAAGGGTCCACAGAAGAGGGAGAATGCGGCTGGCTTCTCAGATGGATGGAATTGGGTTGGGAGGTGGAAGCATAAAGTGATGAAGGCCTGGAGGGAGGATTAAATGTGATCAAAATGGGGGAAAATGTAGGACCAGCCCAGCTGGAAGACCCAACCCAGGCCAGCCCTGAAGCTCTTGACCTTTCTCCCATTAGGCCACTAAAGTGATTTGATCCTGTTCCTTTCGTAGCTGTCTGGAGCTTCAGAGGCTGAAAGCTGCCTCTCGGGTCTCATCTGTCAGGGTAACTGAGGACTGTCCATAGTTCTCACAGCCCAGCTCCTTGTGAGCCTCTTTCCTGAGCTCTGGAGCCTCTGGCTGGCTTTCAGGCCCATCCCCAAGTGGCCATCCATCCCAGGCCTTCTCGAGGTAGGACTAGGCTGTCGGTGACGGGAAGGGAATTTCAGCCAAGATCAGGACCTCCCAGTCTGGTAAGCAAGTCATGTTTTCAAGTTAAAAATCCCGACCGTAAGCTGTGTGGTGTCTTGCGGTGTGTGCAGTGTTCATTTAAAACATGTGTGTGTTGGGCGGGGCCTACGGCTGAAATAAGATCCCTCTGGCACATCAGCGCCGTCTGTCAGCTTCACTTGGGACCATGTCTTGAGGACAGTCCATCCCTTGAGAGTGGGTGTGGAGGGAAGGTTACCGCGAAGAAAGCGAGGATGGTGGGCGGGGTGGCAGGACGTACGTTCACGGAGTCAAAAATTAACCAGTGTCAAAATTAACCGGTGCGCTTGTGGTAACAGGAAGAAGGGAAGGAACAGATGTTGAGGGTAGACCAGTTGCCAACACTCAGGGACAGCCGGTCTGTCTTTCTGCCAGTGTTCCATCCAAGCTTTGGGGGAAACGGGCTTGCTACCTTGAGGTCTTGATGGAACATCAGTCAGGGTTGTGGGGGAGCAGGCTTGTGCCAAGGAGACGTCATCCCAGACCAGATTTCAGTGAGGCAGGGCAAGTGTGGGCTCTGCCCCCTACACACAGCTTCAGACCCACCCCTTCCAGGTTTGCTAGTGCCTGGAGCATCTTTAGGAAAGCCAAACTTAAGGAGCCTGTGGTTTCCTCTTGGCCCCCACGCCCTGTGGCCCCTGACATGTTATGAGCCGCCGAACCTCCAGATGCAATCCAGGGTCGAAACAAGCCTCGGGCTGTGCTGGTTAATCTTCACAACACAAGGACCCGTGAGGGCACTGAGGCTTCTACAGAGATGGGTTTCTGAGCATCATTCTGCTCCTTCACTAAGTTAGGTCAAAGATACGCGGAGGGGACTTTCCCGGCGGACCAGTGATTAAGACTCTGGCCTTTCACTGCTGGGGTGCAGGTTCCATTCCTGGTCAGGGAAGTAAGATCCCACATGCCAAGCATCGTGGCCACAATCCATTGTTAATAGTAATAATCATTAAAAAAGATACAGTAGTGCTCCCTCCCATTGTACTTTGTGCAAGCCCAAGGCTACCTATCTGAGAAAGCAATGGCACCCCACTCCAGTACTCTTGCCTGGAAAATCCCATGGATGGAGGAGCCTGGTGGGCTGTAGTCTATGAGGTTGCTAAGAGTCGGACACAACTGAGTGACTTCACTTTCACTTTTCACTTGCATACATTGGAGAAGGAAATGGCAACCCACTCCAGTATTCTTGCCTGGAGAATCCCAGGGATGGGGAAGCCTGGTGGGCTGCCATCTATGGGGTCGCACAGAGTCGGACACAACTGAAGCGACTTAGCAGCAGCAGCAGCAGCAAGGCTACCTATAGGAAATGTATCAGTGAGCAAAACAAACACTCCTGCCCTCATGGAGCTTACCTTCCAGTGGGAGAAGATAATCCACAAACAATAGTCATGACAAATAAATTATACACTATGATGGAAGGGATATGTGCTCTGGATGAAAAGAAAAAGGGGAGCAGAGTAAAGGGGCATGCCAGGGCTGGATGTGCATGACAGTTTTAAATGGAGTAGTCATGGAAGTCTGCTTCACTAAAGGGCATGCATGGATATCAGGGGGCAGGGCATTTAAGGCAGTGGCAACAGTCAGTGCAAAAGTCCAGCAGTGGGAGGTTCATGAGCAGAGTGAGCGAAGGAGGGAACAGTAGGGAATGAGGTCAGAGAAGAATAGGGCCAGGGCCCCGAGGATCCTAGAGACCCTTTCAGGGGCTTTGACTCTGAGTCCAAGTGAAATGGAACCTTGGCTCTGTTCTGAGTAGAGAAGGGACATGATCTGATGTATTTTGAAGAGCTCTCTCTGATTGCAGTGTTGCAATAAGGGGCAGTTATAGACAGGCAGAGGGCTTAGGAGGTGAGCACAGGGATGCAAGGGAGAGATGATGGTGGCTTGGACCACCGGAGGAAGGGCGGAAGAAGCAAGTGGATTCTAGACGTGTTCTTTTGAGACTGTCCTCTTTAGTTATATTTGAGTGTCCTAAAGTGTGAGCTGCTGCATGGCCTTCACCACGTGTGAATGACTCACTCTATCTTGAATTTCCCAAACGTGCTTTTTCATAGAACACTCACTATGATGAATCTTGGAAAATGTAGTTTTAATGTCTAAGCCTCCGGGCAAAGATGGGTGACTTAGCATCCACAGGCTATATCTGGTATAAAGCTTTTTTGTTTTTGTGAAAACTGAACTAGCATTCTAAGAACAAGAGATGCACATAAAAATCTGAATTCCTAGTTAGTCTCACTTAAAAAAAAATCAGAAAGTTGGCCATACATTTTCTCATGGTAACCATCAGCTGGAAGTGAGTAGATATCCTGTCCTCCAGTTCCCCCCAGTCCCCAGTGGCCATGTTCATATGTTGACACTATTTCCCTAGACCGCACCCACATTAGGGTTTAAGAAACGGCCCTAGTCCAGGGGGAGTCCTGAGCTGGAAGAGGAACCCCACTGCGGGTCCAGACCACACAGACCATTCCACTAGGCCGTTACCCTCTGACCGGGGTGCTCACGCAGACAAAGAAGTTTAAAGCTCTTTTGTCTAAATAACTCCCCTGCTCTTAGTTTCTCTACGGCACGTCTGTCTCCCTCCCTCAGGCTCTCTGTCCTCTCTCCTGCGGTGGTCTGCTCAAGGACACCAGGCCTCCTCCAGCTCTCGAGGAAGACTGCGTCTCTCCTGTGGAGGGTCCCAGCTGGGCTTCCAGCACTCAGAACCGTGGACTGGGAGGCAGAGGCCACGTGCCCTAGGCTTCGGGGGGGGAGACTGTGCTCTCTTGCTTTTGTGACTACCATTTTCTGCCTTTTCTTGCCTTCCGACGGGGAAGACCCGGAGGGCCGACACTAGGAAGAAGTTCCAGGCGATCGACTTGAGTCACCAGCTTTGGCCCCACTGCCCCCAGCTCTCCAGGGCCAGGCCTCCAGGGAGGCCTCTGGGCCAAATTCCTCTAGTCACGAAATGTGCATTTGTTTAGAGTTTCCCTTGTAAACCTGGAATGTCTATAAATCAATGGTCAAAGGTATGGTGCCCGGGGGCTCTGACCATCTCTTTCTACTTAAGAGGTAAGAGGCCCTCAAATGAGAGTGCTTAGTCAAAGACAAATATTTCAAAAGGCCTTCTTTCTGCCACAGATCCGGAGGAGAGTGCCGGAAGGTCCACCTTGCCCATTTTGAAAAATAACCTCAAGCACACACCCTCCTCCAAGACCCTTACAAAATCACCCATACTCTTGATGAGGCTTGAAATTCCAACAGTCTCTCGCTCCACAATTAAAAATAAGGCTCAAAATGCAAGGTGCAGAAACACCGTCCTCTGGTCCTGTTAAGGTCTTGGGGAAGCATGGAGAATGCAGAGGTGATAAGAGACAGAATTCAGGAGTGCTCACCCTTCATCACATAATGAGCATCAAGCAATATCTTGGTCCAGGCTAGACTCAGAGAAGGAAGCCTTTACAAAAGTTTTACAGCTTCTCCTCATCTTTTCCTAATTCCCATGCTCCCATCACCATGGCAACCCACAAGCTACAAAAGCAGGTGAAGAGATTTGTGAATCTTATCTTAGCTCCTTGACCTTCAGGCCTCTTTAAGTTTTATTCTGTGCTTTTGAAGAGCGTAAGTTACCTAACTTGTACATTGCAGGGGAGAAGATTCCTATGGAGGATGTAAGAAATAGAACTTCTAAATGGTGAGCTGGAAATAGCAGGAGAGCCTTCACACTAATGACTGGCCACTCCAGGCTGTTCTACCAAGAGAAGAAGGTGTCAGGCCCCTAACTGAGAATGGCTGTGGAGAGAGAACTATGGATAAAATGGTTATGATTCATCTAAGTTCACTCCAGTCTTGTTCGAATGTTAGACCTTATTATTCGAGTTTACGTTTGTATGCTTCACTTATTATTAGAGATAAGTAGAAACATCTGGGAAAAGTGATAACACGTGCACACCCATTTCTGTATACACATATTCATCAATACACACACACACACACATGAACCCACACTCTCATTCTCAGTAAGGTAAAAATGCCTTACTCAAGATGGTTCCTGAAGAGCCTAGTTTTAAAGAGAGGAAAGAGAACACCGAACCTAAGAGCAGAGGTGAACACAGCGGAGCAAAGAAAATCAACTAGCTGGAAAAGTCAGTAGGGAACAAGTACAGAAAATGCAAGAGTATAACATTTAAACAGTTTGTTTTTAAATGCATGAATGACACCTGAGTCTGGAGTGCTGTGGGGATGTGAAATTGGAGGGATGGTCTTTGCTCTCCTAAAGGGGTTGACATGGTGAGCTTGATAGGGTTTTAAATGCTAATGTATGTCCTGACTCAGGGCGAAATAAAGAGTTCATATGGGTTTCAGTGTTAAATCATCCTTGGTATGAGGCAAGTCCATTCAATGTGGTTCCCAGATGCCCCTTAACAAACTCTAATTGGGGCCAGGTGCTCAGGCACGGTCACCTCCCTGTACTCAACTCGCCCGGATGGCATATCCATGTTTCTAAGCCCGAAGAAGCCACGGTCAATGCCTTATTGCTAATGGTAATTAGCGGCCCTGCCGGGGTCTGGCCCTGCATGGGTCTGGTGCTGTTTCCTGCATGGAGCCACGTTTGTTGCTGCCCACAGCCAAAGAACGGGCTCTTTTTTTTTTTTTTTTCACTCGTTTGAAATCTGAAGAGGGATTTAGACCTCAGGATGCGAATGACAAAACGCACATTGTACCCTTGTAAATAGCTGGAACCCCTGAGATTCTAGTGTTCCCATCACTGACACAAGGACCCAACACGCAACAAGGAGAAAGATTCTGCTTCATCAGAGAGCGATTCCCGTGGACGTCCTGCTGTTCTCAAATAATAGCGCCGAAACAGAGAAGCAGGAAAACGAGATCAACCATTCCGGAAATCAAAAAGAGATTGAGTACAGGGTGAGGCGGGGTACGACAGCAAACATATGGAAGAGTTTTCAGTTATGGAGGAAGGAAGCCAAACACGGGGGCCATTATTTCAATTTTCTTCAGTTTTCAGCCTTAAGATTTGCCCAGGAAATACTTTATGCTAATTCTCTTTTCTTAAAAAGCTGAAAAATCTTTCAGAACTGGAGAGAAGTAATTGTGGCTTGCAACTGGTTTGGCTTTTTTCCTGTCCTTCAAAATAAATCTGCATTTTTTTTTCTTCCCTACCCAGGAGTTAACTAGTTCAAAGTCGATACATGAGTGACGATTTCACTAAAATAATCAGAAAATATTTGCTATGCAGAAATTCTCATGAAGCTAAAGACTGCATGGGAGCGTTTTATGCAACACTGGGTTCATTCACTTTTGAACATCCTGGACACATAGAAGATACTTTCTATTAAGAAGAGCACTCTGGGTTTTTGTTAATTTCCACAGTGCTTCTTGGCCTAGTTTCACCTTTTCGTCAGTAGCATTCTCTGTAGAGAAGCAATTTAGCTGAGAACAATAAACAGACCAGAATTTAAAGCAACTTTTATTTGTATACACCTTACATGGTTTCTGATATTTCAATCAACACAGCCTAAAATTTTCATGGGGATAAATACCCTTTTGTACTATTTTTTGAACAAAAATTTTCATACTACCTTTCAAAAATTACATTAATTAATATTCATAGCTATCAAGGTGAAAATTGTACTAGTTCTATTATGAAGTCATTTTAATCACTTAATAAACATAGAGTGTTGATTGTTACCTTGGAAAGCAAGACAAGCCAATCAAAATAACAGGGTGAAATAATCTCAGGCAAGCGGAACCCATGGCTTCTTCATGCACACGTTTAGGCTTGTGAGTGTGTGTTTGTGCATGCAAGGTCCGTTTTAGAGTAAGTTTTAATTCTCCCAAGATGTCCTTCTTGAAGCAAAACAAGATTAAAGGTGAAAATTTGAGAAATTCAATCTTAGCAATAGTTCTGTCTTTTAGTTAGTAATAGTACCACCTTTCGGAGAAGGTAACGGCACCCCACTCTAGTACTCTTGCCTGGAATATCCCATGGGTGGAGCAGCCTGGTAGGCTGCAGTCCATGGGTTGCTAAGAGTCAGATATGACTGAGTGACTTCATTTTCATGCATTGGAGAAGGAAATGGCAACCCACTCCAGTGTTCTTGCCTGGAGAATCCCAGGGATGGGGGAGCCTGGTGGGCTGCCGTCTATGGGGTCACACAGAGTCAGACAGGACTGAAGTGACTTAGCAGCAGCAGCAGTACCACCTTTTTTAAAAATTATTTTTTATTGAAGGATAATTTCTTTACAGAATTTTGTTGTTTTTCTGTCAAACCTCAACATGAATCAGCCATAGGTATACCTATAACCCCTCCCTTTTGAACCTCCCTTCCATCCCTCTCCCCCTCCCACACCTCTAGGTTGATACAGAGCCCCTGTTTGAGTTTCCTGAGATATACAGCAAATTCCGGTTGGCCATCTATTTTACATATGGTAATGTAAGTTTCCCTGTTACTCTTTCCATACGTCTCACCCTCTCCTCCCCTCTCCCCATGCCCATGAGTCTATTCTCTATGTTTGCTTCTCCATTGTTGCCTTGTAAACAAATTCTTCAGGACCATTTTTCTAGATTCCATATATATGTGTTAGAATATGGTGTTTATCTTTCTCTTTCTGACTCATTTCTCTCTGTATTATAGGTTCTAGGTTCATCCACCTCATTAGAACTGACTCAGATGTGTTCCTTTTTATGGCTGAGTGATATTCCATTGTGTATATGTACCAGAACTTCTTTATCCATTCATCTGTTGAAGGACATCTAGGTTGCTTCCATGTTCTATTGTAAATAGTGCTGCAATGAACAATGGGATACATGTGTATCTTTAAATTTTGGTTTCCTCAGGGTATATGCCTGGGAGAGGGGTTGCTGGGTCATATGGTGGTTTTATCCCTAGTTTTTTAAGGAATCTCCATACCGTCTTCCATAGTGGCTGTTTCAGTTCACATTCCCACCAAGAGTGCAACCGTGTTCCCTCTTCTCTGCACCCTCTCCAGCATTTCTTGTTGGTAGACTTTTTGATGAGGGCCATTCTGACTGGTGTGAGGTGATAGCTTATGGTAGTTTTGATTTGCATTTGTCTAATAATAAAGCGATGCTGAGCATCTTTCATGTGTTTGTTAGCCATCTGTATGTCTTCTTTGGAGAAATGTCTGTTTAGGTCTTTTTCCCACTTTTTGATTGGGTTGTTTGTTTTGCTGGCATTGAGTTGTATGTGCTGCTTGTGTATTTTGGAAATTAATCCTTTGTCACTTGTTTCATTTGCTATTATTTTCTCCCATTCTGAGGGTTGTCTTTTCACCTTGCTTATAGTTTCCTTTGCTGTGCAAAAGCTTTTAAGTTTAATCATGTTCTACTTGTTTACTTTTGTTTTATTTCCATTACTCTAGGAGGTGGTTCATAAAGGATCTTGCTTTGATTTATGTCATTGACTGTTCTGCCTACATTTTCTTCTAAGAGTTTTATAGTTTCTGGTCTTACATTTAGGTCTTTAATCCATTTTAGTTTATCTATCTGTATGGTGTTAAGGAGTGTTATAATTTCATTCTTTTACATGTAGCTGTCAAGTTTTCCCAGCACCATTTATTGAAGAGGCTGTATTTGCCCATTTAATATTCTTGCCTCCTTTGTCAAAAATAAGATACCCATAGGTGCATGGATTTATTTCTGGGCTTTCTATCTTGTTCCATTGGTCTATATTTCTGTTTTTGTGCCAGTACCATACTGTCTTGATGACTGTAGCTTTGTAGTCTAATCTGAATTAAGGAACGTTGATTCCTCCAGCTCCATTCTTCTTTCTCAAGACTGCTTTGGCTATTCGGGGTCTTTTGTGTTTCCATATGAATTGCGAAATTTTTTGTTCTAGTTCTGTGAAAAATGCGATTGGTAATTTGATAAGGATTGCATTAAACCTGTAGATTGCATTTGGTAGTATAGTCATTTTCACAATATTGATTCTTCCTACCCAGGAACATGCAATATCTCTTCATCCATTTAGGTTGCCTTTGATTAGTGTCTTATAATTTTCTATATACAGTTCTTCTGTCTCCTTAGATAAGTTTATTCCTAGATATTTAATTCTTTTTGTTGCAGTGGTGAATGGGATTGATTCCTTAATTGCTCTTTCTGATTTTTCATTGTTAGTGTATAGAAATGACAGTGATTTCTGTGTATTGATTTTGTATCCTGCAACTTTGCTAAATTCACTTATTATCTCTAGTAATTTTCTGATACTCTCTTTAGGGCTTTCTATAACAGTATCATGTCATCTGCAAACAGTGAGAACTTTACTTCTTCTTTCCTGATCTGGATTCCTTTTATTTCTTTTTCTTCTCTGATTGCTGTAGCTAGGACTTCCATAACTATGTTGAATAATAGTGGGGAAAGTGGACACCCTTGTCTTGTTCCTGATCTTTGGGGGGATGCTTTCAGTTTTTTACCATTGAGAATAATATTTGCTGTAGGCTTATCATATATGGCATTTACTATGTTGAGGCAGGTTCCTTCTATGCCCATTTTTTTTTTTGAAGAGTTTTAATCATAAATAGGTGCGGAATTTTGTCAAAGGCTTTTTCTGCATCTATTGAGATTATCATATGTTTTTTATCTTTCAATTTGTTAATATGGTATATCACATTGATTGATGTTGAAGAATCCTTGCATCCTTGGGATAAACCCAATTTGATCATGGTGTATGGACTTTTGGATGTGTTGCTGAATTCTGTTTGCTAAAATTCTGTTGAGGATTTTTGCATCTATTTTCATCAGTGATATTGGCCTGTAGTTTTGTGTGTGTGTGTTTTCTTTGTTTGGTTTTGGTATCAGGGTGATGGTGGCCTTATAGAATGAGTTTGGAAGTAGTCCTTCCTTTGCAATGTTTTGAAAGATTTTTAGAAGGATAGGCATTAGTTCTTCTCTAAATGTTTGATAGAATTCTCCTGTGAAGCCATCTGGTCCTGGGCTTTTGTTTTTTGGGAGATCTTTTTTATCACAGCTTCAATTTCAGTGCTTGTAATTGGATTGTTCATAATTTCTATTTCTTCTTGGTTCAGTCTTGAAAGATTGAACTCTTCTAAGAATCTGTCCATTTCTTCCAGGTTATCTATTTTATTGCCATATCAGTTCAGTTCAGTTCAGTCACTCAGTCGTGTCCGACTCTTTGTGACCTCATGAAGCACGCCAGGCCTCCCTGTCCATCACCAACTCCCAGAGTTTACCCAAACCCATGTGCATTGAGTCAGTGATGCCATCCAACCATCTCATCCTATCATCCCCTTCTCCTGCCCTCAGTCTTTCCCAGCATCAGGGTCTTTTCAAATGAGTCAGCTCTTTGCATCACGTGGCCAAAGTATTGGAGTTTCAGCTTCAGCATCAGTCCTTCCAATGAACACCCATGACTGATCTCCTTTAGGATGGACTGGTTGGATCTCCTTCCAGTCCAAGGGACTCTCAAGAGTCTTCTCCAATACCAGAGTTCAAAAGCATCAATTCTTCAGTGCTCAGCTTTCTTTATAGTCCAACTCTCACATCCATAGATGACTATTAGAAAAACCAAAGCTTTGACTAGACAGACCTTTGTTGGCAAAGTAATGTCTCTGCTTTTTAATATGCTGTCTAGGTTGCCATATAGTTGTTCATAATAGTCTCTTATAATCCTTTGTATTTCTGCATTGTCTATTGTAACCTCTCCTTTTTCATTTCTAATTTTGTTGATCTGATTCTTCTCTCTTTTTTTCTTGATGAGTTTGGCTACGGGTTTGTCAGTTTTGTTTAGCTTCTCAAAGAACCAGCTTTTAGTTTTATTAATCTTTACTATTGTTTCTTTCATTTCTTTTTTCATTTCTTTTTGCTCGGCTCTTATAATTTCTTTCCTTCTATTAATTTTGGGGGTTTCTTTCTTCTTCTTTTTCCAGTTGCCTTAGGTGTAAAGTTAGGTTGTCTATTTGATGTTTTTCTTGTTTCTTGAGGTAGGGTTGTATTGCTATAAACTTCCCTCTTAGAACTGCTTTTGCCACATCCCAGAGGTTTTGAGTTGTCATATTTTCATTGTCATTTGTTTCTAGAAATTTTTTGATTTCCCTTTTGATTTCTTCAGTAACCTGTTGGTTATTTAGAAACGTGTTGTTTAATCTCCATGTGTTTGTGTTTCTTACAGTTTTTTTTCTTGTAATTAATATCTAGTCTCATAGCATTGTGGTCAGAGAAGATGCTTGATACAATTTCAATCTTCTTAAATTTACTGAGGGTTGATTTGTGACCCAAAACTTGGTCCATCCTGGAGAATGTTCCATGTGCACTTGAGAAGATGTATTCTTCTGCATTTGGATGGAAGGTCTTGAGGATAGTACCACTTTTTTTAATGCACAGCATTGCTTGGAAAAGAATTCCTCTAGCCTGGTCTTCATCTTAATATTCACACGTTTAAATTAAGTATGTGTATTCCCTGTACATCTACCAGAATCACTAAAACCATCCCATCCTTTGCCACAAGCAAGAAGTAAATCTATCATTATCACAGGTAATAAGGAGAATTGACATACTCACCATCCCTTGGCGATGGAATCTGCTGTATTTCTACAATTCCTTGTTACTTCAGGGTAAATCCTTCTAGAAACTCAGCAGAGAGCCACACCAATCCTCATAACCAGCACCAAGAAAGCAGGCAATGGAGCTGTGGAGGCCCAAGTGTGGGTGGGGAAGAACGTCTTTGAGGGAAACTAGTCAGAAGTCATGGCTCCTCTTGCAAAAGTGGACAAGTTGACAACACCAGGCATGCACGTCCACCAGGAAACGCTAGGCTGGAGCCTGCTTCCCTTAGACTTTCAACAGTGCTTATTCTGTCTGCAGGGCTGCGCACACATTGCCTGTCTCCCTCACACGTTACCTTCCTCACACCTGTAGGCATTTGAGTTGGTTCTGGCTTCCCTGGTGGCTCAGATGGTAAAGCGTCTGCTTGCAATGCAGGAGAGCTGGGCTTGATTCCTGGGTCAGGAAGATTCCCAGGAGAAGAGAATGGTGACCCACTCCAGTACTCTTGCCTGGGAAATCCCATGGACGGAGGAGCCTGGTAGGCTACAGTCCATGGGGTCACAAAGAGTTGGACACAACTGAGCAACTTCACTTTCACTTTCTGGCTTCCAGAACATGTGATCCAATGCATTTCACCTGGTAAAATTCTACGTGGCGCTAGGTACCATCATCCAGGAGCGCCTGGATGAGGACCTTCAGTGTCTCCTCCAAAGCTGATCCTAGGCTCCTTTCTCTGCCCGTGGGGGCCTGCGCCTTTCCCTGCCACTGCACCTTTCATGTTACCTCACAATGACAGGTTAGTGTGATTCCCGCCGTACGCTCTGCCAGGTCCTGGAAGGATACTAGAATAAGCATCACATATTCCCCCAAATACATGAAAAGACAGACGAAGAAATAGATTAAGGGCCATATTCCTTGTTCACTTAAGGAGGTCAAGAAGGGCTGCTTGGAGCAACTGACATAGAAAGTCCTTTGTGAAGGTTTCCGCAGGACAAATAAGGCAGAGGACATGGTCCCAAAAGGAAGAGATAGAAACCAGATAAGCATTTAGGAATCGGTGAGTCTGAGGCCACAGGGAGGACGGGCGAGCAGGGCCGAGCGGTGGGTACTGAGACACGTAAACACGAGAGCCCTCTGGGCTGCAGAGAGACACGGCCAGAGCTGGACTGCGGTGACCCAGCAGGAGGAACCGGAGAGGAGAGACACCGTGAAAAGGAGCGCTCGTGTGTCGAGCGTGCCAGACCAAAGTACGCGCTTTGTATCTATGGTTTCATTTTATCCTCACAGTCTGATGAACAGGCTGCTAGGACTTTTTGTTGTAATTTCAGAGGGGAAAGCTTAGACACAGCTGCCTAAGTACATTGCCGAGCTCTCAATCTCTGTGCCCTTAACATCTTGCCCAGTGCTTGTTGTATGGGTGCAGACAAAATAGACAAATGCACGAGCAAACAAATGGCGGGCTGGCTCGGGTCGACTTTAAGTCAGTACGGCCTCGTACTAAGCCTTTCACCGGCTAGATGCGATTCCATAGGCAGGAACAGGCTCAGTGAAGGTTGGAAGTCAGGTTGTGGTGCTGAGAGTGGATGGAGGACTTGGCTGGAGAGGAGGCAGTGAGCTCCAGGCAGCGTTAGAGAAATCATTTCTAGGGAGACCAAACACCCTGATTGTCCTGGAAGTAAGGGGCTTTCTAGGAACAAGAAACTTCCAGTGGTAAAACTGAGACAGTTCCAGGCAAAGCAGGACTGTTAACTTCTCCTAAGAGGGAAGAGTCGCATATTCCAAGCTAGAAGTCGCAGGAAACACACAGGAAAAGAAGCCATGCTGTAAGTGGGCAGTGAGTGAGGGTTAGTTACTTCAGTTGTGTCTGACTCTTTGCGACCCCATGGACTGTAGCCCACCAAGCTCCTCTGTCCATGGGATTCTCCAGGCAAGAAAACTAGAGTGGATTGTCATGCCCTCCTGCAGGGAATCTTCCTGACTCAGTGATCAAACCTGTCTCCCTCATTGGAGGCAGAGTCTTTACTGTCTGAGCCACCAGGGAGGCCCTGCAAGTGGGCAGAGGTGGTTCTAAAACCACCCGCAGGCACCGGCATGCCCTGGAGGGCTTATTGAAGCACAGAGTGCTAGATCCCACCCCCAGAGTTGCCGACTCAGTGGTGTGGGGTGGAAACACAGAGGACCCGCATTTCTATCAGGTCACGCTGCTGCTGCTGGTTTGGAATCACGCTTTGAGAGGCCTTGCTTTCCAGTTTGCAAAGCTTTTCTGCAGCCCCTGCTCATTTGCTCCTCGTGATGAGGAGTGGGCTGGGACCCCCGGGAAGGTCAGAGGATGACTGTTGGTCTGTGGAGCTGGATGGTCTCAGACCAGGGAAAATTAGAAATAAATGTCAGACCAGACACTGTCTTGGAGTCGAGTCCCTGGGGATTCCTGGGTACTTCCTTGTCAAAACCCATGCTAATCTTCTAATACTGGATATATGCATGCACCCCCCAGAGAGCTTTTATGTACAGTGGATGTTGTCCTGAAGTCCCAGAACCCAGGAAGTGGGTCTCTTAGAACTAGACAGAATCATGAACCTTGCCTTTTCCTGCTTTGTACTGTACATCACTTACCCTGTGATCCTAAGCAAATGGTTTCTTTCATTCTTAGGGGTATGGTATTAGAGTATAGTTGATTAAGAATGTTGTGTTAATTTCTGCTGTGCAGCAAAGTGATTCAGTTATACATATACAGACATTCTTTTCCTTATGGCTTATTACAGGATATTGAATATAGTTCTTACTTCCCCAAAGTTCTCTTCCAGAAGCTACCCTGTTCTGGTGTTTACAGAGACGCCTTGCATTTAGGAGAGGAGCTATTCGTTTGTAGTTAACAATTTTCCAAAAGCACCCCTAAGTCTTTATCTGACAGTCCCTGGATAAAGCCCAAAGTTGCTGGCATCAGTTTTTATGCCTAACTCTTGAAGATGGTAATATAAGCTACCAACTTTTACAAAAGAGATCAGAGGGGAAAAAGCTAATTTTTATGTATTTTGATAGTTTACTAACTGCTTTCATAGGTCATGTCTTACTTAATCCATATAAAATCTGGGTATATTCCACATTTTATAGATGAAGAGGATAAAGTGATGTATCCTAGAGTTGATAGTTAAGAAGCAACAGAGTTAGAAAACAATTTCAGTTCTACTACTGTCTTTCTCTGCCAGTCATAAAGGCAGAAAGTCAAACCACCTGCATTCTTTCAACTGCACATCATGAAACATGCATAATTCTTTCATATGAATGTCAAGTCTGTGAAATATCCAGATCCTAGCCGGCCCTTCAAACCTGTGTCCACATAGCAAACACCCCCTTCTTTCCTGTAGCTTGTCATCCACTTCGTATCATGAGTTTCATACATATGTGTCTGTTTTCTCCAATTAGATGGTAAGTCCCAGCAAACAGAGTCCTGCCTTCCTCCCACTCTTCCGAAGACCCTGGAACAATGCTAAATACACAACAGGAGCTGAGTGAGAATGTGCTGGATGTCCAGTGACGATTAACTAAGAGCCTGGCCTTCACACAGCTCTGTAAGTACCAGACAGAGCGAGATGTGTTTCAGCTTCCTACTGCTGCTGTAACATATGACCACAAATCCAGCGACTTGAAAAAACACAAATTTATTATCTTACAGTTATGGAGTCCAGAAGTTTGACATAGGCTTCCTGGGGCTGAAACCAAGGGGCTAGCAGGACATGCCTGCTGGAAGCTGTGGGAAAGAATCCTGAAAACAAACAAACAATCCTTTCCTGGCTTTTTCTGGTTTCTTGGGACTGCCTGTATGCCTTGCCACCCCGTGACTTCTCTCTACCATTTCAAAGCCAGACTGGGGGGTTGAAGCCTTACACTGTGCCCTCTGACCTTCTCTCCTGCCTCCCTCTGCCACTTTTGATGACCCTTGGTGACTAGTCAAGGCCATGGTTTTTCCAGTGGTCATGTATGGATGTGAGAGTTGGACTATAAAGAAAGCTGAGCACCAAAGAATTGATGCTTTTGAACTGCGGTGTTGGAGAAGACTCTTGAGAGTCCCTTGGACTGCAAGGAGATCCAACCAGTCCATCCTAAAGGAGATCAGCCCTGAATATTCATTGGAAGGACTGATGCTGAAGCTGAAACTCCAATTCTTTGGCCACCTGATGTGAAGAGCTGACTCATTAGAAAAGACCCTGATGCTGGGAAAGATGGAGGGCAGGAGGAGAAGGGGATGACAGAGGATGAGATGGTTGGATGGCACCACTGACTTGATGGACATGAGTTTGAGTAAACTCTGGGAGTTGGTGATGGACAGGGAGGCCTGGTGTGCTGTGCTCCATGGGGTGGCAAAGAGTCGGACATGACCGAGTGATAGAACTGAACTGAACTGGTGACTAGCCATCGTAATTTCATCTGCACCTTAATGTCCCTTTGCAGTGTGACATAATAGTCACAGGGATGGGGCTGTAGAACCTCTTGGGAGGAGAAAAGGAGATAATTCTGGGACCACACAGAGAGAGGAAGAGAGTAAAAGATGTACAGATGCTGGTAAGATGCACGTAAGCATAGTCCACTGAAGGCACCTGCTGCCCACTGCCTGCGGTCTGAGCACTTCCCTGCCTGGGAAGCAGAGGCAGAGAGAGATCATGCGACTTGCTTAAGACCCTCACAAATGCCCAGCGAGGGGGCCGAGGTGGTGCTCACTCGTCACCCCAGCGCACCCAGCCTCCCGGGCCAGTTCAGCTCTGCTCTGCAGGCCCCACATGGCCTTGCGTTTCCCTCGCCCTCTTTCTTCCTGTGACTCTTGGCCTGGACCCTACTTAGCTGCATACAACGAGGGGTGGGGTAAAACGAGGCCCGGCAAAGCCCTCCAGCGGGTGGCTCTTAGGGGATTTGTTTTTCCTCTTATTCGTGTTGTTCAAGGAGACAGACGATAATTAAAATGTCAGAGCCCTTCATGCTTCCCTGATCAAGATAACTGCTTTACCACAGGTGATAGAAAGGCAAAGCAGAAAATGTCCGTGGTGGAGGAAGGGAGCTGCAGAGTCTGAGAAGGGGGTAAAGCTGGGGAGACTGAGCCCCCTGAGTTCACCAGTGGGGGGTGATTGCTGCTCAGGCTGAACCAGGCAGAGCGCTCACCCACGGGGTCTTCAGGGAGCTTCCTACCCCGGTCCTCCTCCCCCCAACCCCCCACCCCCAACAGCTCAAAGGGAGGCAGCTCTCAGGAGATCCATCCAACAGCTTGCTAATTCCATCCAATCTCTCCAATTCGGTTAATTCCCAGTTTCAGTAACAGAGGCAGCAGCTGTCAAGCTCAGCAGCTGTGTTCTTTGTCTCCCTAGCTCTGTCTCTCTCCTTTCTCTCTCCAAGTTAACCGAGTGGATCACATACAACCTTCCAGGGGAAAATGAGAATAAAAGTCTTGGATAAAGTGAGAGAAGGAGAAGCCTGTAGGTGCTTGAAAGTCACCTTGTCAGGTCATCTGGAGACAACAGAGAGAATTCTTTCCCAGCCTGAAGTCCCAGCGTAACACTGAACCGTCTCCCTGACACTCATGTACTCTCTGGAACAGTCAGTTCTTCCCAAATTTACTGTGACAGGGAAGTAGCTTTTTATATTCCAATATGTGGTGGGTGGGTGCTTGGCTCTACTGTGCAGAACTAGGGAGCAAGCTGGAACACACATGTGACTCACCCCCAAGAGCAGCAGTACCTGGGCTTCCCGACATTCTCTCAAGAGACCCCATACATGGACATCGTGACAATGACAAGCTGCTATAAAAAAATTCCTATACACTCCCAACTTCCGGACTTATCGACTAAGCTGCACTGTCCTGGCGGCATCGCCAAGAAAGTGGGATCTGCACTCGGAGTTAAGGCGCATGAGTTAGCCTTGGGAATTTCTGGATGAAGTGTATTTTAGGTAGAGGGAACAGCCAGAACAAAGGTCGGGGATGGGATGGCTAGAGTTGAAGGCATCCGGGGAGAACTTAGAGATGATCTAGCAGCTAAGGGAGGGTAGTAGGTCATGTTGGACACTGTAGGTTTTTGAAAGATTTTGCATTTGGGGATTAAATGGTGTGTGTTGTAGGATTGTGAGCAAAGGACTGGCATGCTCGAGCTGCAGTATTGGGGTGGGGGCAAGGCTAGATGCAAGGAGAGCAGTAGCTGCTATAATAATTCAGGCAAGAGACACTGAAGGCTCAGACCAGAGGGTCAACACTAAAGAGCTGAGGACAGAGGGTGGACAGGGTACAAGACAAGGAGAGGAGCCAGGGAGGATGCCTGAGTCACAGGAAGAGTGGAGCTGCCATCCCTGGGTTGGGGAGGGCATCACGCAAAGTAAAGTTGATGGAGGAGAATCAGGACTTTAATTTTCAACACACTGAGATTGAAATATCTCAAAGACCTCCAAACGGAGATGAAGAGGTGCCGCACAGCAGTTGGAGATCCAAGTCTGGAGTGTGGGAGACGTCTGGCCTAGAAATAGAAAGGGAGGAGTTGTCAGTATTTCAAGCCACGGGGTTCAGTGAGATTTCCAATGGAGCACATTTAGAAAAGAAGGTACTCCGAAATGAAGAGGTCAGGCAGAAGGGGAGGGATGGGTCAAGGAGGGTGGGGGACAGAAACCCAGAGAGGGTGATGATGTGAGACCCAAGGGAAGAAAGTCACTGAAGCGGGGCCTGGGCAAACTGCCAAGCCTCACTTTCTGCATCTGCTAAATGGGACTTCTAATGTCTCCTTGAAGTTACTGTGAGGATTATAAGTGAGTTAATCCATTTAATAAACATGTACTAAGCATACCTGCTATACTGGGGACGTGGATTTGCGCTACATACGGTTCCCTGCCTCGAGTGGGAGGTTACCATTTATAAAACACCCAGCACAGGGCCTGACCCCAGAAGGTGCTCAGACAGATAACACCACTGCTCAGGTAAGAATAGCAATTGCCTGTGTATGGCCTGTGTGGATTCTCACTCTCCTCTGCTTCTTGAGACCAATTAAAATTACTTAGTGCTAATTAGTGAGTTTGGATAAGCAAGGGAGTCTCTCCCTTCCCCACAACTCCAACCCTCTCCCTCTAATGCTCAGGTACTCCACAGAACATATGCACTTCTTTCTTGGTTGGGGAATAAGAGGGGGCCACTTCAGGAATTAGTAATTGGTCTTACCTTGGCTAAGGCAAGAGTCTTTGGGGCCCCAGGCCACCCCAGGGAGGCCAGCGACCCAATCAGTCACACTGAGAACACAACTTAAGGCAAAGGGTGGTTTCCGAAGGGGAAAAGAATCAAGGAAGGGGAGCCTGTGGCCTGGAGAGCAGGCCCATGGGAGGCTGGAGCTCATTCATCTTATCGATGGCCCCAGGACGTGCATGCGGGCTTACGGATGCAACCCACCTTTTCATTTTCCCATGGGCCAAGCAGCGGCCTCCTCCCCCTGTTCACTGGGACTTTGCAGCAGCCTCTCTTGCACAGGCTGGATCTGACTCCAGGGATCCACGGGTCAGGTAGCCAAGGTGGCCAGGAGCCCCCGGAGCCCAGGAGGCCTCCCCGGGGAATGGTCCCCACAGGCGGCGGGTTCCTGGCAGTGAGCTGGGACGCTCTCCCAGCTGCCGGTCCTGTCCCCTGATGGCCGCGGCCACCTGGCCCGCTGCGGAGGCAGGCTCCTGGGGCTGGCTGTTTTCTTTATGACTCTGGGTGACATTGCACAGGCGCTCCAGTTTCTCTCACAACTGCCTTTGTTTTGATCTACAAAAGTCTGCTGAGTTTCTTTCGGGCCTTGTCATGTTAACAAAAACAAATGTAATAATATGCACTTGAAAAGGCTCGCGTGTCTTGATATTTTAATAAGCTTTTGATTCTACAGGGACCTCGGAGGCTTTTAAAAGTTTAAAGTTAATAAAGAGAGAAAAAGAAAAAAATATATGAATTGTTTTTAATTATTATTATACAGGATTAACCAAGCCAGTTGTGTATAATTAGACGGTAGCTACCTTGCATCGTAGAGGCAGTAAATAGGCCCACAGGGGGGCTTCCAGAAGGTTGAGGTGTTTACAAGGCTCTGGAGATGTTTTCACCAAGCACATAATCCCCGTTGCAGTTGCAGTTGCTGTTATAATGGATGTGTTCATTACAACCAGAGACTAATATGCGTATCCATCATCTTTCCAGCATGTTGACTCTTAAGTGGGGGATGGCGGTGGAGAGGGTATGATATAATTTGGTGGTCAAATTATTAACAGAGCCCATTAGTATGCAGCTTCCTGTGTGGTTTTATTTTTGTTGCCATGGCCAAGAGGAATTTTAAGTTCAACAAACAATTGCCAAAGGAGTTATGATTAAGATATTGCTAAGACAGTGTGGTTGAAAAGAAAGAAAGAAAGAAAACCTTCCAGCACTGGAAGCAATGGGTCACGAGTCCCAGGGCTTTGTGATGAGCCCCTCTGTAACTCTGGGGAATTCATTCATTAACTTAGCATTTATGGAGTGCTGTCAGATGTCAGGCATTGTCTTAGATGCTGGGGGGTGGGATGGGAAATAACGCGTAAGAAACACTGGATCTTTCTTCCCAGGTATTCTCAAACAAGGACATCCCTTAGAGTCACCTGGGAAGCTTTTCAAAACATATTCACTGAGAATTACAGCCCAGAGTCGATAGAGCTGGGTATGACCCTGGGCATACAAGTTTTTTAAAAGTGTTTCAGGGATTCTGATGGTTGTTGATTGGAGTGGCCGAGATATATAACTAAACAACATACATGAGTGCTTGGCCGATCTGAGCTTCCAGTCCTATGCTTTTGTAGTGGGGATGACATTGTCCTAAACATCTGCCTTGGTCAGGTTCCCCGGGGAAGCAGACTCTGTGAGAAGCAGCGTGGAGGGAGTTTACTGGGGAGCGCTCTCAGGATAGGTCATCTTGGGATGTGGCTCGGGGCAAGGCAGCACTCTCCAGCCCGGGCTAGTTCCTGGCTTGAGGCAGAGGACAGCGGTCAGCACCACCTCAGCCTGTACTCCCACTAGCCGGAGGAGTGAGGACCTCGGTCCTGGAGCAGGATAGGAGAGGCATGTCACAGCATCTAGCAGAGTCGATGCTTCCTACAGAGACAGATACTGAGGCGGAAACTGGGAAGTACTTCAGGAGATAAGAAGACTCATTTTCTATTATTAACCCATCACCAAACTTACTCTTGACAATGGCTTTTTAATTTTATTCACTTTTGATGTAAGAATGACCTGATGTGATGTCTTACCCCATAATTACCCTTGCTGATTAGGCTGAGCCAGCTGGCTGGGCTAGTCCCCTATGCTTCCCGCAAAGCTCCTCATGTGTCCCCTCTTAAACCTACACACTCAGATTGAGAAGAAAACAAAAGGAAAAGACGCCCACAGAATGGGAGAAAACATTTGCAAACAATGTGACCAACAAGGATTAATCTTCAAAATTTACAAACAGCTCAAGTGCCTGTTTGTAAAAAGCAAACACAATCAAAAAATGAGCAGAAGACCTAAATAGACAGTTCTCCAAAGAAGACATACAGATGCTGAAAGGCACATGAAAAGACGCTCAACGTTGCTAATTATTCAGTTCAGCCCAGTCGCTCAGTCGTGCCCGACTCTTTGCGACCCCATGAACCGCAGCACGCCAGGCCTCCCTGTCCATCACCAACTCCCGGAGTTCATTCAGACACAGGTCCATTGAGTCAGTGATGCCCTCCAGCCATCTCATCCTTTGTCGTCCCCTTCTCCTCCTGCCCCCAATCCCTCCCAGCATCAGAGTCTTTTCCAAGGAGTCAACTCTTCGCATGAGGTGGCCAAAGTACTGGAGTTTCAGCTTCAGCATCATTCCCTCCAAAGAAATCCCAGGGCTGATCTCCTTCAGAATGGACTGGTTGGATCTCCTTGCAGTCCAAGGGACTCTCAAGAGTCTTCTCCAACACCACAGTTCAAAAGCATCAATTCTTTGGTGCTCAGCCTTCTTCACAGTCCAACTCTCACATCCATACGTGACTACTGGGAAAACCATAGCCTTGACTAGTTTTCTCCTCTAATTTGTTGGCAAAGTAATGTCTCTGCTTCTCAATATGTTTTCAATATGCTGTCTAGGTTGGTCATAACCTTGGTCATTTTCTTCCAAGGAGAAAGCATCTTTTAATTTCATGGCTGCAGTCACCATCTGTAGTGATTTTGGAGCCCCCCAAAAATAAAGTCTGACACTGTTTCCACTGTTTCTCCATCTATTTGCCATGAAGTGATGGGACCAGATGCCATGATCTTTGTTTTCTGAATGTTGAGCTTTAAGCCAACTTTTTCACTCTCCACTTTCACTTTCATCAAGAGGCTTTTGAGTTCCTCTTCACTTTCTGCCATAAGGGTGGTGTCATCTGCATATCTGAGGTTATTGATATTTCTCCTGGCAATCTTGATTCCAGCTTGTGTTTCTTCCAGTCCAGGGTTTCTCATGATGTACTCTGCATATAAGTTAAGCAGGGTGACAATATACAGCCTTGACGTACTCCTTTTCCTATTTGGAACCAGTCTGTTGTTCCATGTCCAGTTCTAACTGTTGCTTCCTGACCTACATATAGGTTTCTCAAGAGGCAGGTCACATGGTATTCCCATCTCTTTCAGAATTTTCCACAGTTGATTGTGATCCACACAGTCAAAGGCTTTGGCATAGTCAATAAAGCAGAAATAGATGTTTTTCTGGAACTCTCTTGCTTTTTCCATGATCCAGCGGATGTCGGCAACTTGATCTCTGGTTCCTCTGCCTTTTCTAAAACCAGCTTGAACATCTGAAAGTTCACGGTTCACGTATTGTTGAAGCCTGACTTGGAGAATTTTGAGCATTTACTAGCGTGTGAGATGAGTGCAACTACTAATTATTAGAGAAATGCAAATCGAAATTAAAATGCAATATCACGTCACACCAGTCAGAACTGGGCATCATCAAAAAGTCTACGAATAATAAATGCTGGAGAGAGTGTGGAGGAAAGGGAACCCTCCTACCTGTTGGTGAGAATGTAAACTGATGCAGTCACAACAGAGAAGAGCACGGAAGTTCCTTAAAAACTAAAAGTGGAACTACCATATGACCCAGCAAGCCCACTCTTAGGCACATACCTGAGAAAACCATAATTCGAAAAGACAAACGCACCCCAATGTTCATTCCAGCAATATTTACAATAGCCAAGACATAGAAGCGACCTAAATGGCCATCAACAGATGAATGGATAAAGAAGACGTGGTGCATATATACAAGGAAATATTACTCAGCCATTAAAAATAAAGAAATAATGCCATTTGAAGCAACATGGATGAACCTAGAGATTATCAAACTGAGTGAAGTAAGTCAGAGAAAGATAAATATCATATGATATGACTTATATGTGGAGTATTTAAAAAATGATACAAATGAACTTATTTACAAAACAAATAGACTCACAGTCTTATAGAATGAACTTATGATTACTGAGGGGAGGGGAGGAGAGAAGGGATAGATGGGAAGTTTGGGATTGACATGTGGACACTACTATATTTAAAAGAGATACTCAACAAGGACCTACTGCATAGCACAGGGACCTCTGCTCAATATTCTGTAATAACCTAAGTGGGAAAGAATTCAAAAAGAACAGATAAGTGTGTATGTACAGCAGTGACTTTGCTGTGCGCTTGAATTGAGCACAACACTGTCAATCAACTGTACTCCAATATATAATAAAATTAAAGAGAGAGAGAAGGTACGCTTCCAGGGAGAAGAGAACTGACTTGGTAAGAGACATAAATGACCTGAGGTCTCTTGCTGCACACTTTCAACAAGCTTGCAAGTTCCACTTACATTTAAAAGGTGGTCATTTTTTAATTCACATGTGTCAAATTTTTTCTTGATTCCCCTGCTCAAGAATGAGTTGCTGAAATTGTTTCACCCATTCAAGCAGGGAGTTTAAACCTGTGCTTCTCCATTCCAGCACTGAGAAACCAAAGGGTTAATTAAAATGACCTTTAAGACCTTCACTGATATATTCCTGGCACCCATGAGACGGGTCTCCATCATAAATCTTGACTTAGGAATGCACCTGCTGCCTGCAAGCACATTCCCCACAGCCTAGGTTAACTATACAATTGTCACAATGGCCCCTTGGAGATGTGAAGTACAGCTCTGGGTCACCATACACCTGATTCTACTCTGTAAGTTACCATGTAATAAATGGATCCACTGATTACAGGGAGCTGCCTGCCTCATTCTTCAGTCTCAAGGTACCTCCTCAGTGCAGTGGGCAAGTTTTGTTCCCTCTGTCCTCAGACACCATGGAAAAGAGCAAAATTCAAAATGTGAAGTTGTCTTTAACGGATGCATATTGAATGTGCACCATCATAAAAGCAAAAACCATCAGAAATTGGAAACCATCTATAATTTCTTAAACTGAAATCTGGGTTAGATTTTCTGCAAATCATATATGTACCAACTTGTGCTTGGGGAAAATAATTGTAATATGAAAATTAATAAATGATTTTAAAAGCACACAAAAAATAAAATGACCTTTAAGATTTCTCTGGCTTTAACCTTCTCTGATGATCCAAGTATTTACCCTGGGCTGGGAAGACAATATTTTCTCTCAGACAAGAGCAGGCAATACAAGGATACCTCCAAGTAGAAGCCTGCTTTGCTAGAATTAAAGCTTTATAAAAAGCCTCTAAATAATAACATAGTTGGAAGATTTTTTTCCATGCAGCTTCTCCAGTGCTGTCTCTTCCTTGTCTACACTGTGGAGCAGGCAATTCAATAAGTGATTATACACAAGGACAGGAGGGGGGGCAAATAGGAAGATTCTACGAAATGGGAAAAAAGTGATTGAAAATGGGGTAAAAAGTTAGAGTCTCCTTCCTTGCCTTGGTGGGCATTGTCCATTAGAGTTCATCCTCTCCCTCAAATCATGTTTACCCATGTTCCTAATGTAGCCAAACAATTTGCTGTGTCAAATTTTTAAAAAATTAACTTTCATTTTAAGAGCCACGTCTCATCAAAGCTGCTCTATCTCTCAACATGTTCAAGAATATTTTAAACAACAAGAAATGCTCCATGCAACCTCACTGGGGCCTAGAGATCCCTGCTCTGGGAATCGAAAACTGTAAACCAGTTCACTGGGGGAGAGTATGCAAATACACAAAGACAGCTAGAAAAATACTGGGAACTTAAGAACCTAGATGGCAAGCTGGAAATGAATTTTCAATATACTTACTTGGCTTCTAGGACTTTGAGCTTCAACCACAGGCCATTTTATTGGACAGATATATAAACAAATATTTGCATAAATACATATTTGTATAAAATTTCCATAATTTCTTCCTCTGGAGCTGGAAGAAATGGGGCTATCAGGACAACCTGCCAGGCCTGGAACCAGACTACTTTGGGGGCCTGAAAAGGAAATTAGGAGATGAAGTAGCTACCAAGATTTGGGGACCAGGAAAAGTGAATAAGGGCAAAATGGCTGAAGAAAAGATAAAAGAATTACTTTGTAGCAGAAATGGCTAGGAGGAATGTTAAGGGTCCAATTTTATCGTGCTGTGTAGGAGGTAAAATACTGAGAATCCAACAAGGCACACCCACCCCCCTGCTAGAGCTGTGAGGAGTAATAGACAGAATTTTTAAAAATGAAATTTGAGACAGGCATTAGAGAGGAAACCGAATTTCCATGTTCCTGGGTGGGGGAAGGTGAACACACTCAGGGCATTTGAAAATTGAGGTTGAATTAAACTCTGGGAAATATTTTCTATTGTTGGCAACCAATCCATGCTGGCCCACTGGGATGGAGTACATCATCTAACAAGACGTATTCATTTCTAATTTCTTTTAACTCCGAGGAAAATCCTTCCTGAATTCTCCACAAGTCTCCGCAGTGTTTACTAAGTGAAATAACTTGGTGCCCTCCGCAGCCTTCACTAACTTACTCTCCACTCGCTCCTCCGAATCAATAATAAACACATTAAATAACAGTGGTCCCCAAACGGACCCCTAAAGGCACCACACTATTAACCTCCCTCCCCTCCGAGAGACTGGCCAGCGCTGTTTCCTGCTGCTTAGCGGGTCTTGTAAGAATCTCCAGTTTTTCCATTCTGGTTTCCTCGGGTGTATGCCCAGGAATGGGATTGCTGGGTCGCATGGCAGTTCTATTTCCAGTTTTTTAAGGAACCTCCATAGAGGCCGTACCAGTTTGCATTCTCACCCTCAGTTTAAAAAAAAAAAGAAAAGAATCTCCAGTCTTTGCTGCTGCCGGGCTGGGAGAAGAGCCCACCTCTGTTTTGTTCTTCCCTCTAAGGCCTCACGACAATCAGGCCTGGACACGGGGTGCAGGGCTGGGGCGGGGCGACACCAGCTGCTCTGATGGGAGGCCCTGGAGGTTGAGCAAAGGACAAGAAGCAGGGAGAAACAGTTCATTGCTCCGGCGGAAACCTCAAGCCTGCTGCCGTTTTCCACTCCCATTGAGAAATGCCAGTGTTCTCCCCGCCGTCTGGCGGAGGCAGACGTGACCAGGTGTCCCCACGCAGAGTGGGCTCTCACAGTTGGGCTGCGTGTGTGTCACGAAGCTAAATAGGGAGCCCGCTCGGTGCGCCGCCCCCCGGCTTCTGCCGGCCAGGCACGGCGGCCCCATCTGGTGGTGGGGAAGTCAGAAATAGCCACCGAGCAGCTGTCCTGCTCGCACCTCCTGACTCCAGCAGCACCCTCAGAAGCCCCGACGGCCTGCCGCTGGGGGATGCCTCCTTCTCCATCCTCCACTGTAACCATCCAGAGGTGAGTGGTCCTGCTCACACCTCCTGACTCCAGCGGTACCCCCCGCAGATGCCCTGACGCCCCCCGCTGGGAGCCCCTTCCACTCCTTCTCCTGGACGTGACCACAGGAGCAAGTGGTCACCCAGCTAAAAGAGGGGATGGGAGGCTGGGAGACACCAGACTGCCCATGGTACCAGGGGGCCAGATGGCTGACCCTGCAAAAAAAAATCTCAAAAATCATTCCGAAGTGAGTCAAACAGTTCTAAAGATCCGTGGGGCTGTTCTACGCCTGTCTACACACAAACATAGACGGGAAGAGTTTGGGACCAGGGCATTGTTGACCTCTACAAAGTGCCAAGAATGTATTCAGAGTTCAGACAAGGGGAGGGTTTAGGATAAGGAAAATATGTTACCAGTTAAAGATTTAGAAGCCAGTCTTAGCAGAAGGAGGTAATATAACAGAAGGTATTTTCTTCCTAAAAATCATCTTAAAAAAAAAAAAGAAAAGAAAACTCGGGCTTTACTTTACACAGTATTGGAGATACAGGAATGGTCAAAGAGAGTCAAATCACTTTGCAGAAATTGATTGAGTGCCACTGTATTCCCGGGCACAAGGAGTGCAAGGAGATAACTCCTGGCCTCCATTGGCCCTGGCCTGCTGAGATAGCTGGACAAGGGACGGGCTGGCAGAGGAGGTGGACCACCCAGCAGCCAATTCTGCTTTTGGTAAAGAGAGTTCATCAACTTGATGGACCTTGAGTTTGAACAAACTCTAGGAGTTGGTGATGGACAGGGAGGCCTGCCATGCTCAGCCCATGGGGTCACAAAGGGTTGGACATAACTGAGCACAAAGGAG
The DNA here is from genome assembly GCF_029378745.1 of Bos indicus. Classification (NCBI taxonomy): domain Eukaryota; kingdom Metazoa; phylum Chordata; class Mammalia; order Artiodactyla; family Bovidae; genus Bos; species Bos indicus. Next base: position 106,709,317 of record NC_091766.1, read on the forward strand.
AGTTTGGGAAGTGTCCAGAGAGGACACAGTGCCGTCTAAGCTACAGAGACCAGGGCGTTTTCAGTGCGTCTGAGAAACAGCAAGTGGATCCACTGATGCCCCGGGGGACTGGTGGGGAGACTGGTTGGCATGGCCTGGGGAAGGGGACTATAAATGCAGGACAATGAAGCCTTTGCACCAGGCATGTGGTAGCCGCAGATTAATGCCGAATTTATAGCTCTCGATTGTTACCTGAAGAATCCTCCCACTCTCTGCTTCACCCTCACGTAGGCTAACCAGAATATTTACCTCTCTCCTAGCTTAGATCTCCTATGGAGGAGTCATCCTTGCACCGGGGCCCCATGAGTATCATTTCCCAGAACACCCCCATTTTCACTGGGAACGTATAGGCATGTGTCCCATGATGGATACTCCCTTCATAAAGTAGATAAAAGTTCTGGTCCAGTTAATGCTGGGCCAGGCCTCCCTCCTGGGTTCACACACACAAGCCGTCATGCTCTACAGGAAGCCCTCCCAGCCCTTCCTAATATACTCTCGCCCCTCCACCACCTCCCGAGAAGGGGAGGCGGGGAAGGTGGTGGACAAGGAGTGAGCGGGGTATGAAATCCTTTCTTTCCTTTAGGCTCGAGCGACCCGGGCTTCTGGCTTTATGCCCAGCTCCCGACTTCGGTCCGTGATAAGGCTGGACGTCCTCCAAGGTGGTGCCCGCCTCCCGACCACCCTCTCCAGCCCCGCGCTGCCCACTTCAAGCTTCTGAGGCTTTCCCCAGGTGCCCCTCAGCACCAGGCCCCTCCAGGCCCCCACACAGGCTCCTCACTCTCGCCTCTGACCCAGGCCCTGTTGGGAGGAGCATCTCCACACAGGTGAGAGGCCAGGTGCAGGGGTCAAGGGTCACACAGTTCCCAGGAAATTCAGGAGAGGACTCGGAAACTGTCACCACCTGCTTGAGCCTCAAGTGTCCCATAACCCTCCCTGAGCCTGGGGTTCAAAGGGTCCCCCAAAGTCTGAATCCTTCTCTGTTTGAAAGCCATTTCATTACCTCGAAGTCTTCATTTGATGCCAAGTGGACAAGGTTTTGTCCTGTCCTGAAAGTCAAGCTGGCATCCTCAGGGTGGTTTTCTTAAATACCGGATGCTGACCTGTGCTACTTGCTTTACATCGATTGTCTCATTTCATCCTCACAGCAACCGAGGAGGAGGTGTGAGCATCTCACGTTTATAGTCGAAGAAACCAAGGCTCAGAGCAACGAGGGCACTTAGTCACCAGGGAGTGGATGGTGGAGCTGGATCAGAACCTGGGTCTTTCTAAATGACCACCAGGGTGCTATGGTTTAAGAGCCCATTATGGCTGCCAGGATACTATAATGTTTTTCCATTTGGGGCTCTTGAAAATAAGATTTTTGAGCAAGTCAGGTCTATTAACCAAAATATCATAAGGAGTCAATGTGAGGATTTCTTTCTTAATCAAAATTTTGATTGTTTAATGACCTTTTCTCTAAAGAAAATGAGCTACCAGATGAAAAAAACCCCATCTTGGTTTGCAATCCTAATTCTAGCAGGCCTAATCTTTATCTTTATAGAGAAAAATGCAGGGGGAAAAGGGAGGGGGATGGGGCAACGTTGTCTGAACAGTTTCATTCGGGGATTTTTTTTTAAACAGTTTTTGTCTAAGAAATTAAATGTGACAAGAAATTAATCCACATTGTGATCTAATTATTTTTAGAATTATGAGGAAAATGTAAGGTGTCTCAACTGCTTAATTTTGAAAAGTGTCTGTGAAAATTAACTTTTATTACCTTTCATAAAGATTTGTAGTTTTTTTGCTGTTGTTAAATGGCATTTTCACCAGTCACTAATGTTGCTATTGCTGTCATACAAGGTCACTAGCATATAAGGTAGAGTGTCTAACGAAGTCTGACTTTAAAGAACATGAGACATATGATGATCTGAGCTTGTCCAAATATAATTTATCAAATTTATGAATCAGAATATGGGAGTGAATTAAAGACCCAACCATTTTCTTGGCTTCCTTTATGTCTCTGAAGGGTCAGCTGTTAAGCAGGAAGGGACCCCAAACATGGGGAACTTCCTTGTGAGGTGTTAAAAGCAGTGTCAATCTGAACTTTAAAAAATTAAATAAGACCAACAATATGGGGAAAGTGGTTAAAGGGGATGGAATTAATTAACATAGTTTAAAATATTTGGATTCGGAAAGAAATCAAAATTGTGACATTTTAATAAGGAGTGTTTTGGAGATGCTAAATCCCATCCATCTTTCCCCAAATATGTCCCCCAATTTCAGGATCCAGTGACCCAAATTCAGAAAACTGAAAATGGTCTTCAGGAGGAAAAGGCACTGGATCCAAGAAGCACCAAACTCAAGAGTGTCCTGTGGGAGGGAACCTGCCTAAGTCATCTACTTTCAGGAAAAGTGGGTTTTTACAGCACTTGGAAGAAGTCACAAGTAAAGTTGAGAGGAAAGGAAAGGGGAGAATGTGGGCCCCCGAAAGAGAGGGCCCACGGTGGCGGTGGAATCCCCAGTGCTGCAGGAAGGAGCTCCAGGGCTGGGGAAGCCAGGAGACGCTACATTTTAGTTAGTAGGCAGCTCTGTGGACCCTTTCCTCATTTGCGATCCTAACCTCAGGGCTGGTAGCTGTGACCCCAGATGCTGTTCCTCCTGAGGGCATCCTCTAAGCCCCAGGGAAACCCACATTCAGTCTTCTTGTCCTAGATCCTCAACGCAAAGGCAAGCACATCCAAATGCCACACCGGTCAGTGGCTGAGCAGGGAGCTGGAGGGGCAGGACTCCACCTTGGAGTACAGGAGGATTTCATCAGTCGAAGCTCTTAGGTAAGAGAGGCAACAAATTAATTCACTTGTCAAATCCTTCCCTTCATAAAGTTCAGATGCGATCGATTTTTACATAACAAGGCACCATTTCCCAGCAGTGCCAAGTTTCCATTTACTTGTTTCTCTCCTTTCTCTAACTGGAGATACCAAAGGTACTCACCCACCAAGATGGCATTCAGGACAGCTACACGTGGCTGCTACCGTGCACCGCCCTGGAATTTGTCTCTGCGTGTCTCTGTGTCACGGGGGGGATGTATGATACTGCTTCTTTACATTGCAGCTGATGGACATTTACAATGGAGCTGCAAATAGTTTTTTTAACAAAAATATGTAACAAGACATGTTTTAAAAGGTAAATAAAAATCTAGCCTTTAAATAATGTACATTAAAAATGTTTAAACTTTAAATAGAGTTTGGGCATTTTAAAAGAAACAAATAAAACCACGTAACAATAAAATTTACCATCTCACCCACTTTTAAGTGTACAGTGTAACAGTGCTGGGCTTCCCTGGGGGCTCCGTGGTGAAGAATCTGCCTCCCAGAGCAGGAGACCTGGGTTTGATCCCTGGGTCAGGAAGATCCCCTGGACAAGGAAATGGCGACCCACTCCAGTGTTCTTGCCTAGGAAATTCCATGGACAGAGAGCCTGGCGGCTACAGTCCATGGGGTTGCAAAGGAGTTGGACACGACTGGAAAACAACATAGCAGTGCTAGCTACGTGCATCTTGTTGCACGACAAATCTCTAGAAATCCTTCATCTTGCACAACCGAATCCCTATATCCACTGGACAACGACAGTCCCCTTTTCCCTGTCCCCAGCCCCTGGCAGCTACCGTTCACCTTTCTGCTAGAGAAAATTTTATTTTAAAATATAATTTTAACTTTTTAATTTTTAAGCTTTACTTTCATTTATACTTTTATAAAAATACATTCAAATTGTATGTATTTTAATAAAATTATATCTTATTATTTTAATTCTTAGACATTACTTACAAGAGAACACAAATTATATGAAAAATCTTGACTGTAGCATTTAATTAGTGATTTGGTGAAATGAAGGCAAATAATACATTTTATGGAATAAATTATGATTTTTATGAATTAGGTACATCTTATTTTTTATTCATTCAAATATCTCTAGCTCATGAACATAACACTCAAGACATATGCAATAACAATTAATTCAGTCAGTTTTGACATTTTGCCAACTTTAAGTCATATAAAGGCTATAATTATACTCATGTTTTTCAGTTTTGTCTCTATGAAATATGTTTTTCAAGGAAGGAAAATAGAACATATTTTGTTTAACAGTTTATTAGCTTTAAATATTTAGACATATGGTATGTGGGCCTCTATTTGTACTCTTGTCTGCCCCCCAGATATAAGCCTTCTGGGTTGTAACTGCATGTCTAATTATCTGTCTTCACCACGTTACCATAAACTTTGAAGGGGCTGTTGTTTGCTTTGTTTATCATTGTAACCTCAGTGTTTGGCATAAACCTGGTGTATAGCTGATCCTCCTAGAAATGTGCTGAATTATACTGAAGTCACTATTGATGACAACTAATTGAGCTATTGAGTGAGCCATTGTATTAAAAATTCACGTAGGTACATACCAAGGGCTGCAGGCAGTCAGTCTTGCTAAGGCCCCAATCCCATGTGTAATACAGAGATAATAAAACTACCTACTTTGCAAGGTTGCTGTGAAGATTAGGAGAGAGAATTCACATGAGGCACTTAGCCCAGGTCTGGTGCAGGGTATCCACTCAATAAATGATGGCAATAATACAAGTAGTAGCTTTGTAATAGTAGTGCTCCTGGAAGAGGTGGTGGTGATAGTCATAATGTTAATGATGGCAGCTGATGGGGAAACTCAGGAAAAAGTGTCTATGCGCTCAGATGATCAGGAAGTTTCCCGTGAAGGAAAACACTGAGGTATAGATAGTTGCTGCTGCTGCTAAGTCGCTTCAGTCATGTCTGATTCTGTGCAACCCAAGAGACGGCAGCCCACCAGGCTCCCCTGTCCCTGGGATTCTCCAGGCAAGAACACTGGAGTGGGTTGCCATTTCCTTCTCCAATGCATTAAAGTGAAAAGTGAAAGTGAAGTTGCTCAGTCGTGTCCGACTCCTAGTGACCCCATGGACTGCAGCCTACCAGGCTCCTCCGTCCATGGGACTTTCCAGGCAAGAGTACTGGAGTGGGGTGCCATCGCCTTCTCCAATAGATAGTTGAGGGTACCTGAAAAAACATAGTTTTGAAAAGATGTGTCAAGGAGTTTAAGCTAGATAAAAAAAAGAAGAAAGGTGAACTGGAGGAACTCATAGTGGATGAAGGCAGCAGGAGAGGGGAGAGGGAGATGGAGCTGAATGTAACAAGCCAGTGGAGCTGGCTTGCAGGGAAAGAAGGCCAGGGAGTCATATAGAAAGCAGTAACAGCAAGAAGCAAAGCGGACTGATTCTGAACGCTCTTGTAGCCTTGAGGCTTACTGGACGGGAAAGGTTTGAGTTACAACATGAAAGAGCTTCAGGGGATGCAAAATATGGGGGAAAGACACAAGTTTCAATGAAGAGACTGAGTTAAAGAGAGTACTCTGATGAAAGATTATAGACCAGGTTTCCTGGATTATGGCAACTCTAGACAGCAAGGTGGAAGCGTGGACACTGTTGTGTTGAGGACCAGGTCAGGGGCCAGGAAGAAAACAGGTGATGAAGCAGTTCAGCAGGATGCTGTAATATAATAGCACGTGTATGTAATATACGGAGAAGGCGATGGCACTCCACTCCAGTACTCTTGCCTGGAAAGTCCCATGGACGGAGGAGCCTGGTGGGCTGCAGTCCAGGGGGTCGCTGGGGGTGGACACGACTGAGCAACTTCACTTTCACTTTTCACTTTCACGCATTGGAGAAGGAAATGGCAACCCACTCCAGTGTTCTTGCCTGGAGAATCCCAGGGACAGGGGAGCCTGATGGCCTGCCCTCTGCGGGGTCGCACTGAGTTGGACATGACTGAAGCAACTTAGCAGCAGCAGCATATGTAATATATAATATAATATCGTCCCAGTCCTATCACCAAATCTCTATGAAGGTAGATAAGTGACCCAAATTTCCATGTCCTTCTCTTCATTGCAAACAAAATACTTGCCTTATGTATCAATTAAAAATTAAAATTGTATAAATATTTGGAGGCCTGGAAACGTGAAATATGTTTTAAAAATATAAGGTAGTGATTAGGATCCCCATGAAGTCAGACAGGGTTCTTGGTTCAAACATTCCAAAGAAAGTGAAGTCACTCGGTCGTGTCCGACTCGTTGTGACCCCATGGACTGTAGCCCCTCCGGCTCCTCTGTCCATAGGATTTTCCAGGCAAGGGTACTGGAGTGGGTTGCCATTCCCTTCTCATTCCAAATATGCTAGTAAATACATAGATACTGGTGGGAAGCCAATGGGACAACGGCTTCAACTACCTGATGGATTTTTGTGAAACACAAGTGATCTAGAGCATCAGTCGTGACAATAACCTCAACCACTGGCATGTTATAAGTCAAGCTGGACAAAGAGGTACATGAAAAAAGAAGAGAGGAGACTAGGGGATAGAAGCAAGGCCAGACATCTGGATGGTTCCGTGAAGCCAAAGAACAGGGGCGATGGAGGAGAGCACTGCATAGACAGGGCTTCCACCGCCCTACCGGAGCCGCTCACTCCAGTACTCTTGCCTGGAAAGTCCCATGGACAGAGGAGCCCAGTGGGATGCAGTGCCTAGGGTTGCAAAGAGCTGGACATGAATGAATGACTTCACTTTCACTGGAGACACAGCTCCATCACAGGCCACAAACTCAGCAGTCTTGAGTGAGGAAACAGAGGATAATTTAACAAGATGTACATTCAGTTCAGGTCAGTCGCTCAGTCATGTCTGACTCTTTTGACCTCATGGACTGCAGCACGCCAGGCCTCCGTGTCCCTCACCAACTCCCGGAGTTTACGCAAACTCATGTCCATCAAGTCAGTGATGACATCCAACCATCTCATCCTCTGTTGTCCCCTTCGCCTCCTGCTCTCAATCTTTCCCAGCATCACGGCCTTTTCCAATGAGTCAGCTCTTCACATCAGGTATTGGAGTTTCAGCTTCAACATCAGTCCTTCCAATGAATATTCACGGATGATTTCCTTTAGGATGGACTTGTTGGATCTCCTTGCTGTCCAAGGGACTCTCAAGAGTCTTCTCCAACACCACAGTTCAAAACCATCAATTCTTTGGTGCTCAGCTTTCTTTATAGTCCAACTCGCACATCCATACATGACTACTGGAAAAACCATAGCCTTGACTAGACGGACCTTTGTTGACACAGTAATGTCTCTGCTTTTTAATATGTTGTCTAGGTTGGTCATAACTTTTCTTCCAAGGAGTAAGCATCTTGTTATTTCATGGCTGCAGTCACCATCTGCAGAGATTTTGGAGCCCCCAGAAAATAAAGTCTGACACTGTTTCCACTGTTTCTCCATCTATTTGCCGTGAAGTGATGGGACCAGATGCCATGATCTTAGTTTTCTGAATGTTGAGCTTTAAGCCAACTTTTTCACTCTCCTCCTTCACTTTCATCAAGAGGCTCTTTAGTTCTTCACTTTCTGCCATAAGGGTGGTGTCATATGCATATCTAAGGTTATAGAAATTTCTCCCAGCAATCTTGATTCCAGCTTGTGTTTCTTCCAGCCCAGCATTTTGCATGATGTACTCCGCATATAAATCAAATGAGGAGGGTGACAATACACAGCCTTGATGTACTCCTTTTCCTATTTGTAACCAGTCTGTTGTTCCATGTCCAGTTCTAACAGTTGCTTCCTGACCTGCATATAGATTTCTCAAGAGGCAGGTCAGGTGGTCTGGTATTCCCATCTCTTTCAGAATTTTCCATAGTTGATTGTGATCCACACAGTCAAAGGCTTTGGCATAGTCAATAAAGCAGAAATAGATGTTTTTCTGGAACTCTCTTGCCTTTTTGATGATCCAGTGGATGTTGACAATGTGATCTCTGGTTCCCTTGCCTTTTCTAAAACCACCTTGAACATCTGGAAGTTCACGGTTCATTTATTGTTGAAGCCTGGCTTGGAGAATTCTGAGCATTACTTTGCTAGCATGTGAGATGAATGCAATTGCCTTTCTTTGGGATTGGAATGAAAACTGACCTTCTCCAGTCCTGTGGCCACTGCTGAGTTTTCCAAATGTGCTGGCATATTGAGTGCAGCACTTTCACAGCATCATCTTTGAGGATTTGAAATAGCTCAACTGGAATTCCATCACCTGCACTAGCTTTGTTCATAGTAATGCTTCCTAAGACGCACTTGACTTCACATTCTAGGATATCTGGCTCTAGGTGAGTGATCACACCATCATGATTATCTGAGTCGTGAAACTCTTTTTTGTACAGTTCTTCTGTGTATTCTTCCCACTTTTTCTTAATATCTTCTGCTTCTGTTAGGTCTATACCATTTCTGTCCTTTATTAAGCCCATCTTTGCATGAAATGTTCCTTTGGTATCTCTAATTTTCCTAAAGAGATCTCTAGTCTTTCCCATTCTATTGTTTTCCTCTGTTTCTTTGCACTGATCACCGAGGAAGGCTTTCTTACCTCTCCTTGCTATTCTTTGGAACTCTGCATTCAAATGGGTATATCTTGCATTTTCTCCTTTGCTTTTGGCTTCTCTTCTTTTCACAGCTATTTGTAAGGCCTCCTCAGACAGCCATTTTGCTTTTTTGCATTTCTTTTTCTTGGGGATGGTCTTGCTTCCTGTCTCCTGTACAATGTCATGAATCTCTGTCCATGGTTCATCATGCACTCTGTCTATCAGGTCTCATCCCTTAAATCTATTTCTCACTTCCACTGTATAATTGTTAGCGATTTGATTTAGGTCATGCCTGAAGGGTCTAGTGGTTTTCCCCACTTTCTTCAATTTAAGTCTGAATTTGGCAATAAGGAGTTCATGATCTGAGCCACAGTCAGCTCCCGGTCTTGTTTTTGCTGACTGTATAGAGCTTCTCCATCTTTGGCTGCAAAGAATATAATCAATCTGATTTTGACCATCTGGTGATATCCATGTGTAGAGTCTTCTCTTGTGTGTTGGGAGAGGGCGTTTGCTATGACCAGTGCCTTCTCTTGGCAGAACTCTAGTGGCCTTTTCCCTGCTTCATTCCGTATTCCAAGGCCAAATTTGCCTGTTCCTCCAGGTGTTTCTTGACTTCCTACTTTTGCATTCCAGTCACCTATAATGAAAAGGACATCCTTTTGGGGTGTTAATTCTAGAAGGTCTTGTAGGTCTTCATAGACCCGTTCAACTTCAGCTTCTTCAGCATTACTGGTTGGGGCATAGACTTGGATTACTGTGATATTGAATGGTTTGCCTTGGAAACGAACAGAGATTATCGTGTCGTTTTTGAGACTGCATCCAAGTACTGTATTTCAGACTCTTTTGTTGACTATGATGGCTACTCCATTTCTTCTAAGGGATTCCTGCCCACAGTAGTAGATATAATGGCATCTGAGTTAAATTCACCCATTCTAGTCCATTTTAGTTCGCTGATTCCTAGAATGTCGACATTCACTCTTGCCATCTCCTGTTTGACCACTTCCAATTTGCCTTGATTCATGGACCTAACATCCCAGGTTCCTATGCAATATTGCTCTTTACAGCATTGAACCTTGCTCCCATCACCAGTCACATCCACAACTGGGTGTTGTTTTTGCTTTGGCTCTGTCTCTTCATTCTTTCTGAAGTTATTTCTCCACTGTTCTCCAGTAGCATATTGGGCACCTACTGACCTGAGGAGTTCATCTTTCAGTATCCTATCTTTTTGCCTTTTCATACTGTTCATGGGGTTCGCAAGTCAGGCATAGTGAAGCGGTTTGCCATTCCCTTCTCCAGTGGACCACATTTTGTCAGAGCTCCATCACAGTCCACAAACTCAGCAGTCTTAAGTGAGGAAACAAAGGATAATTTGACAAGACATACCATCAGCCTCGTGGAAGGCCCTGAGTCGTATTTGGGTGGAACAATGATGCTATTTTCCTGGTTTAGCAATATTTTTTCCCCAAAGCTTGGCTATATAGTTTTAGTCACGCATCTCCAGAAAGTTGTAATGCACTGTAGTCTCTCACATGTTAATATATCACACTGAGTGTTGACAGGATGGATATTTAATTATCTGGGGGGCTGCTGCACTTTCTTTGCTTCATGAATAACAAACTGGATTCTGTAACAAAGTGTGAGGTACTTACAGCTTCTCTGAAACATCAGGGACTCTGCCTGAAGTCACACAGGGATTCAGCTATTCACAGGTACCCCAAGAGGGTAAGTGAAGCAATTATCTGGAGATTTCAGGAAAATCACTGACTCATCTTAATTATCTGGATATAAGGAAAATCCAATTTCAACAAACTTTAAGGCACTGTCCTAATTACTTTGAATGTTGAATACTGTTTACCAGAAGTGACTCATCATTTGGGCATTAGATCTCTGTTGTATAGGCTGTTATCGCTGTAATGGTGTCTGGGATAATTAGATTTAACCCGCTTGAATTATCTAGAAAATGGCCTTAAATTATCACTTCATTTTTGTAAAAGTATGTAATTCACCTTGAGTAGAGACAAGCAGAAAATACCCTTATCAGTAATGTACTTGGATTTGCAGACCATGAACTCCGCCACAGTCAAATTATAGTTCTTACAACACAATTTATTCTGAGTTCACTGGAATAAAGGCAGCAGTGGGCTTCGGGTCCTTGTCAGTTTCGCATCCCAAGCTACTTCTGTAGATCAGCTTGCACGTGGTTTAGTTCAGTTGTTTCTGGGTATTGTTGTTCCTTAGTCTGGTCCTTCACGTGGGCTAGTTGTGTGAGCTATTTCATTTGCCAAGGTCATCACTCCCTGGCCGTGTTTAAGTAATACTCAACATTCAAAAAACAAAGATCAAGGCATCCAGTCCCATCACTTCATGGCAAATAGATGGGGAAACAATGGAAACAGTGACAGACTTCATTTTCTTGGGCTCCAAAATCCTTGCAGACGGTGACTATAGCCATGAAATTAAGAGATGATTGCTCCTTGGAAGAAATGCTATGACTAACCTAGACAGCATATCAAAAAACAGAAACATTACTTTGCCAACAAAAGTCTGTCTAGTCAAAGTTATGGTTTTTCCAGGAGTCATTTCCAATTCCATATAGAGTTGGACCATAAAGAAGGCTGAGCGCCAAAGAATTGATGCTTTTGAACTGTGGTGTTGGAGAAGACTCTTGAGAGTCCCTTGAACTGCAAGGAGATCCAACCACTCCATCCTAAAGGAAATCAGTCCTGAATATTCATTGGAAGGACTGATGCTGAAGCTGAAGCTCCAGTACTTTGGCCATCTGATACAAATAACTGACTCATTTGAAAAGGCCATGATGCTGGGAAAGATTGAAGGCAGGAGGAGAAGGGGATGACAGAGGATGAGGTGGTTGGATGGCATCACCAACTCAATGGACATGAGTTTGAGTAAACTCCGGAGTTGGTGATGGACAGTGAGGCCTGGCGTGCTGCAGTCCATGGGGTCACAAAGAGTCGGACACGACTGAGTGACTGAACTGAACAGGAGTGTATGAGGTCTTGTAACTGCATTTTAACACCATTATAAAGGCTTTAAGTGCTACGAAGCCACAAGATGAACCCCATTAAGAAACGGAAGAGCAGCCTACCAAAGTATTAGCTGAAGGCCTAGCAGGGTGTCTTCTGTACAGAGGAGGCATGAATGTTTCCTAAGTAAGCTAGAACATGGTGTGCCCCCTATTAAAACACAGCTGCTAAAGAGCCATCTAAAAAGTTGCTTTACATACTATCCCACTTTTCCTTTTCAACTTCAAATCTATATTTTAAACTAGTCAATTGCCATTAGTACCTTAAGGCCCCACAGACAGCTCAAAACCAACATTCCAAAAAGTTGGCATTGGTTCAGTTCAGTTCAGTCGCTCAGTCTTGTCCAACTCTCTGTGACCGCATGGACCGCAGCACGCCAGGCCTCCCTGTCCATCACCAACTCCTGGGGTTTACTCAAACTCATGTCTATTGAGTTGGTGATGCCATCCAGCCATCCCATCCTCTGTCGTCCCCTTCTCCTCCTTCCCTGAATCTTTCCCAGCATCAGGGTCTCTTCCAATGAGTCAGTTCGTATCAGGCATTGGTAGGCAGCTCTTAAACTGGCTCCCACTGGCTCCCCTGGTGGCGTGTCCTTGTGTAATCCCCTCCCTTGAATGGGCTGAACTTGGTGACTCGCTTCTTACAGACGGAATCTAACCAAAATTCTGGGATGCTGACTGTGAGGTCTGGTTCCTCAAAGACTTCGGCATCTGTCTTGCTCACCCTCTCCACCTCCCTGAACCTCTCCATCTCTCGGTTGGTCACTCCCTCTCAGAGCCGGTGGCGAGCTTTGGGGAAAGCAAGCTGCTCTGCTGTGAGCAGCCCTGTGGAGAGGCCCATGGGGCAAGGACCTGATTTTTTTGGCCAAGAACCAAAAAGGACCTGCAGCCTCCCATAGCCGTCACATAAATAAGCTTGAGAGCAGACTGTGGAGACCTTCCCAGAAGCACATGAGGGAGTTTAGACATAGAGCCTCCTTCAGGCAGACCTTGAGGGGCCTGCAGCCTTGTGAGAGACCCTGAGTCAGGGACATCAAGCTAAGCCATGCCTGGGTTCCTGACCTGTAAAATAAGATAATAAATGCTTATTGTCTTACACGGCTAAAGGGAAAGTGAAGTCGCTCAGTCGTGTCCAGCTCTTTGCAACCCCATGGACTATAGCCCGCCAGGCTCCTCCATCCATAGGATTCTCCAGGCACGAGTACTGGGGTGAGTTGCCATTCCCTTCTCCAGAGGATCTTCCCGACTCAGGGATCCAACCCCAGTCTCCTGCAATGCAGGCAGATGCTTTATCCTCTGAGCCACCAGGGAAGCTGTTACACTGCTAAGTTTTGGGGTAATCTGTTACACTGTATGGATAACACACAGTCCATTCTGCATTTTCTCAGGCATTCTAACAGTGAGATAAATGGCATTCTTGCTCCAGACTTCAATTTTTTTCCACCATAAATCCAATCATAGTCATCTCACTAAACATGTTTTAAGCGCTATTGTTGCTCCAGAAGAAATTTCTAAAAATCTGGCAGAGAACACCCTGGGTCCTCTGTAATCTGGCATTTACCTGCAGCTTCTCAACCTGTTTCCTATCAGTGATCCAACTCCGAGATGTCTCTGTTCCAACTACACCAAATCCCTTGCAATTCCCAAGCACACTGCGTGCCGTCATGGCCCTCTGTTCTGTCCTGGCTGTGTCCTCAGCCTGGTGTTCCCTCCCCACCTCACCCCTTGGCCTCCTGGAAAGCTCCTACCCGTCCTCAAGCCTCAGGCCCCAGCCTCCTCCTGTGCAAAGCGCTCTCTGTGCCAGGCAAAGCCCAGCACCCACCCCTCCACTTCCCACAGCGCTCTGCTCCCATTACCCCACTCTCTCTGAATGCAGCACGGCTTCTCACACATAGGAAATGTGTTTCATAGAGAATAACCTTCAAAAGCAAAGGATTGGGAGCCAAACTGACTGGGTTCAAAATCCTGTCCCTCTGTCTTTACTTAGCTGCAAGCCTTGGGCAAATTTTCTAACCTAACTCTCAATATCCTAATCTGTAAAATGAGGATAATAATGGGACCTGTGTATTGGGTTGTTTCATAGAATCCGCCCTCAATGCGGAAGACCTGGGTTCAATTCCTGGGTCAGGAAGATCCCGTGGAGAAGGAAATGGCAATCCACCCCAGTATTCTTGCCTGGAGAATCCCATGGACAGAGGAGCCTGGTGGGCTACAGTCCGTGGGGTCACAGAGAGTCGGACACGACTGAATGACTAATATTTTCACTGTCATAGTTAAGTGAGATAGTGAAATGTGCTGAGCATACTGCCTCGTGGTTATAAGAGTTCAATTCATGTTGTTATTATTTGCCTCTCTAGCCGCGGAGACTAGCACAAAGTAAAATTTCAATTCGTGCCTCATGATCCTTTGAAAACCCTTTGCACTTCCACTGGGGACAAAGGTTAGCAAAGACATAGATGTTACAGTGGTAGAATTTCAGGCATTGGACACCTGGTTTGCCTCCTCCTAAGGTTGGCCCTGGATATTAATATGAAAACAGCTAATAAATTAGCAGGTAGCAGAAAGAGCAGGGTTCATTTATTCACTGGGACCTATTTGTCAAGAGTCTGGAAATGAGAAGATATTCCCTATTAATGTGACAAAGTGATTATAGCTTGAAGATGAAGAAACCATTTCCTTTTCTGAAAGAAAAATTGCCAGGGAATCAATTTGAGAAGCCCCTGATCTTTGACAAGCTCTTTCAAGCAGCAGGAGGCAGTAGAAAGGGCCTAGGCTGAGGAGGCTGGGGACCGGTTCAACTCTGCATTTACTGGTGTGTCTCAGGGGCTTCCCTGGTGGCTCAGAGGGTAAAGCGTCAGCCTGCGATGCAGGAGACATGGGTTTGATCCCTGGGTTGGGAAGATTCCCCGGAGAAGGAAATGGCAACCCACTCCGGTACTCTTGCCTGGAAAATCCCATGGATGGAGAAGCCTGTAGGCTACAGTCTATGGTAGGTTATAGTCTATGGGGTTGCAAAGACTCGGACACAAATGAGCGATTTTACTTTCTTTCGTTCACTCAGGGCAGGACACACTCCTGCCATCTGTACATTCTCACGAAGTCACAGGAGGGAGGAGCAAATGGGAGCATGTATGGGAAGACAATATTTGAAAGTTTTAGAAAACAGAAATGCACGATGTGTATATTTTTGTGGTTTCCTTTTAAATAAGAAATAGTCAAGCACATGTAAGGACAGCAATGGGAAATATAATTGATTCTGCTTATGTAAATGTGGTGTTTTTCTTACATGCTTTCCAAAAAACTCAAAGGAAGTCATAAGACTAAAGTCATTTTAAGGAACTTTTTTTTTGGTAAATTGGAGTAACAGTGATTTTTCTTTTTTGGAACTAACAACAACTTTCAAAAAAAAAAAAAAAAAAACCCTGAGGGATCCAATATTCAACACAAAGGAACTCAATATTAAGAGCCAGGAACTAGCTTCTTTATGCACTGCTTGCATTCTCACAGAAGTCACTGGGGCAAGTAGGTCAGCTCCTAAATATTAAGGCCTCTGTGTTTCTCAGGGGGGTCTATTTGGAATTTTCTCGTGGTTACTTATTTTGAAAATGCCAACCTATCTGATCTCCTTCAAAACTGTTGTAAATAGAAATTTTAAAACATCAAATGCAAAAATATGGCTCTAGGTGAACTATATGAACATGGTTATCCTTAAAGAGTGATTCATTCCAAGAGGGAAAAAAAAAGAATGAAGGAAAAACGGTCGCCACTCCACACGGTCTCCATATTAAACAGAGCGCTCCAGATCCATAGGCTTCTCCTCAGGTCATCTCTCGGAGACAAAAACCACTCTTCACGATTTGAAACAAAAGGTAAAGGGAAGTTTGCAATGCTAAGAACCCCTGTGGAAATAAGGCGAAATAAGACAAGGCCTTCAGACCTGTGAGAAAAATCAATCTGACGGAAAATTGACAAAGTTGTTTAACGTGAGGCGTGAGAGCCAAGGGCTGACCCCAGAGACCTCCACTGAGACGCCCGTGAAGTTCCCGTCAGCTCCCTTAATCCGTGCAATTACACAACAGCATCTCAAAGGGAGCCTTTAAAAAAAAAACCAAACATCACTTTAAATTAACTTTTTTGCCATTGTGCTTTAAATTCCAGTTTCTTTCTCTTCATTCTCTCCTCTATACTAAATTATTAAAATCACCAACTGCTCTACAATCAAAAATATTTCAAAAAGCAGTGATGCCAAATTTGGATTGACTAAAGTGAAATCAGACAGAAGGAAAGATATTTTGAACATTTCCACGCTTGGTGCATTGTTTAAGGATATGGCAACAAGTAATTAAAATTGACTACTCGGCTTCTCCCCATGAAACCAGCGCTAAGCTCCATGTTTGGCTCCATTACAGCCTAATTCAGACCAGGGAGGCATCTTGAGTGGAATAAAACACATTAATATATTTATAAATAGACTGATTTTTTCTTCATCCATAACTTGTTCCTTTTATATATATATTTAGAAGTCACGGTAAAACGATAAACTAAGTAATATTACTTGTTGGTTGGAAAGCCAAATTGGAAAGTCGGAAAAAAAAAGACAAGGTAGATAACCTTTTACGATTAGAGGAAGGAAGAGGTTCTTGATTGTTTTTAAAGAACAAATTTTACTCAAATGTTGCTTAAATGGACTTGCACGCGTAGCAAGCCATGGCAATTCTGACCTGTATTCTTTCCATTTACCGTCATCTCTCCATATACACAGACACAAGGAAGCACACACAGCCTCCCAGAGGAAGCAGAACCGCACTCTGCCTTCACACACACGTCACAGCCACACCTCCACCGCTGGCCTCCCTCCTTCCGATGGGCGAGTTTCTGTTCAACGCCCGTCAGCTCCCGGCTTTACCGCCCTGTCCTATGCAACTGTCTCGTCAGTTCATTCAGTTCAACAGCTGAGTTTAGCCTACACGTACTCAATTTTCTCTGTGCCAAGCACTGTGCTATGCGCTAGAGATGCAAAAATGTCCCCTACTCTCAACAAATTTACGGAATGATGAGTCCCTTGAAGTCCTTCATAGAAGGGCCCTGAATTCCAGGCAGCAAGGAGCAGAATAAAATAAATGAATCCCAAAACTAACAAGTAGGCTTTGTGGCTTTGTTTTCTTTTTTTAAAAAGGTGGTGGGGGGTGGGGAGTGCTCATGTTTTGACTGGAAACCAAGTCACATTTTTTTTTTCTTTGAGAAAGAATATTCACGACAGTGGCAGCGGTTACATGGCTATGCGTATGGATGCTTGTTTAACTCTTCAGTTCAGTTCAGTCACTCAGTCGTGTCCGACTCTTTGTGACCCCATGAACCTCAGCATGCCAGGCCTCCCTGTCCATCACCAACTCCCAGAGTTTGCTCAAACTCATGTCCACTGAGTCGGTGATGCCATCCAATCATCTCATCCTCTGTCATCCCCATCTCCTCCTGCCCCCAATCCCTCCGAGCATCAGGGTCTTTTCCAATGAGTCAACTCTTCGCATGAGGTGGCCAAAGTATTGGAGTTTCAGCTTCAGCATCAGTCCTTCCAATGAACACCCAGGACTGATCTCCTTGAGGATGGACTGGTTGGATCTCCTTGCAGTCCAAGGGACTCTAAGAGTCTTCTCCAACAGTTTAACTCTTAGTGTTAATTCAACTTAGTTGAAATTCCCTTCGACGCCAAAGAAAACTGCAATGAAAGGAAACTGCTGCTATAAATGTGGACCATTTCAGATATGAGTTTCCTAGTTTTAAAAGAGTCTGTACTAACTTTCATAGCCTAGAAACTACTTTCAAATATTACCTCGCTGACCCCATGAGATCAGAGGCTTAGTGATCTCAGTTACTATAAATTAGGAAACCAGGCTCGGTGGGGCCAAGGAACTGTCTAAGGGTCACCTGGTCACGAAGTGCTGGGCCCAGCACTGAGTGCTTCCTGACACGAGAGCCGGTGTTCTTTATCCTGGCTGAGAGTGTCTTCAGAGACCTCTGGGGTCGTACAAGCTGTTGCACCAAGACGCTGAACTGTATTTAGAAATCAAATTAAAAATAAAATATTCACCTAGAACTTCCGATGCTCCTGGTCCGTTTGATTTCTTCCTTGTGACTCTGAGGAATAAATATATACCTTGGGGAAGAGGAAAGAATGAATTTCTCCTGAAGCTATTTTTCTGGCAGAGAATGAGCAACTGGTTAGCCACAGTTTACTTGGCTTACTAGTCAGTTTTGGGTTCCATTTCTAGATAATGAAAATATTTTTTAAAAATTTCCCCTTAATTTTTTAGGTTTGGAAATCAACATACTGATTTATTAGAAAAGAAAGAAAGGAGCTGCTGCTAAAATGAAATGTTTGTAAAGACGATTTGGTCTTTGGACATGAGTCACCTTAATTTTTATTTATTTCTTAGATGAAGGAATTTTTTAAAAAATGTAAAGTCAGTTATTAAGGCATTAGCTGTACAAAGAATGCACATTTTATTAAGCATCTTATGCAAAAGGTAGATTCTTCAAGAAAATCAGACCTAAGTAGCTTTTCTACTTACGGGGACCCAAAGTGCCACAAACTGAGTGACACTTGGAAAAACTGATTTTAAAATTAGAATGTCTGAATTTCAGTCTTGTGCGGAAGATAAGGAAACGAAGCTGTTAGACCACATATTGCTAGGTTGAGTGTCAGAAGCAAATCTGTAGTGAGAAATGCTGTATCGCCTGCTATTTTTGAGCCCACAATCCGTCTTCTGTGTGAAGACCTGCCCTCGCCCCCTCCGCCCAACTCCATTTTACTCAGAATACACACGTAGTTGATTACTGTACCCTGTGATGGTGACATATTACTTTTACTCTGTGAATAGAATATTACACTTTCCCACATGTTACCAAGCTGCAAGCTTGTGTGAGCTCTCGTGGGAAATTTGTGACGGTGTGAAGTGAACTCCTGTCACCACTCAATGGATTGCAAAAATAGTGTAGCTCTTGCTAAAGACCTGGATCATATCTTGAAAGATTGCACTGATCAAATCAGTACCTTCAGCAAGACCTGTCGTAGCCAACTTCATTTCAGTGTGTGCAGTGGATGTAGCATGCTTAAGAACACAGAGTTGGCTATCTCTTTCCATTGTAGTCCCTGGAGCTAATCCTTTGGAATGGATTTTTACAAGTATAAAAAATACCAGGTAAGTATCTAAGCACTAATATTGGCATTCTGTGACAAGAGGAAGTTTTGGAGTCTCACAGACCTAGATTCAAAGCCAAGCTCTGTTGCTAAGCAGACATGTCACCTCGGGGCAAGCTTCCTAACCCTTCTATGCCTTGGTTTCCTTCGTTGTAAAATGGAGGTGATGATGTCTGCATCGCAGGCTTGAGAAGTCCTGAGCACAAAGCAGGTACCCCTATAAAGTCAATTTACTCTTTTTTCTTCCCTGGAAGGCACCATTTTCCTTTTTTGCTTCATGAGTCACCACTGCTCATCTCCATATTATCACACTCTTGAGTATATCTGTACATTTATAAGTGTTCATGCATATGTATGGATTTATGCCTTTATATTAATACCATTGAATATTGAGCCCAACAGTGATTTTCTTCCCCCACATTACCTTTAGGAATTTCAAAGTAAGTCCCTTTTTATATGATTCAATATAGGTGCTTTAAAAGTTTTAATAGCTATTTTAATTTCTAACTGGTACAATCAATTAAAAGAGATACTCCTTTTGAAAATGGGATTTCTGACACCAACATACGTAAAAAGGACTTGTAATTAAAACAGAAAGTCTAAATGAGTTCTATTTACTTGAGTATCTGACAATATACTGAAAAATGTAAAAAGGGTGTCTATTATAGATTTACTCACATACTAAAGAAAATATTGACTTCTACATGGGATGGATTTAAAATGAAATACTAGAAGAGATGGTGGAGGAAAGAAAGATAAAAACGTTACTGAGGGCGCCAGGCTCCATTTTCATAGGAATTTTGCCCTCAGGATGTTTTCCCGGGAAGAAAAAGGGCAGGAAGGGAACAAGACAGATCATGCCAGACAGGCTCCTGGTAATACGGCCTTAGGAAGTGTCTGCACGCCTTTGTTTAAGCCGGACCTCAGAACACAAGTGTTTGAGCAAGCAAGCCGAGACGGACGTCGGCGCGCCGGAGAGCAGCCATATTGAAAACCCAGCGGCACCATGTTTGCCCAGGGCCTCCATCCTGATGAGCCGCGCGCCAGCCTTTAGCAAGCAGGCGGCAAGGGCTGCCTCGGAGAGACCCTCTCGGGAGAGATTATTGTTTCCTACGCTCTTTTATCCTTGTGGCAGAATATGCTTGAAATTTTAATCCGCCCATCTTAACCCTTTCAAGCAGCTGGGCCACTTTTAGGGCCCGTGCTTCAAGGTGAGGCTGCTGCAACAGGATCAAAGCTAAAACTGCCTTCTGGCCGTTGTCATCCAAGAGCCGGGGCCCTGAGTGTCCTGAGAGGAAGTGCCCGAAAGCTTGAGCGCTGGGGATGCGAGTGGGAAAACGTGGAAATGCAGTCTTGCCCACCTCCGAGTCCTCAGACGAGAGGAAACTCCCTGGGCTGGAGAAGACAGAAGAGATCCAGGGAGGATTCCTCGAGAATATGGACGCTGGCAGCTCCTGGACAAACCGGCCCTTTGTCCGCGCCTCCTGGGCTGAACGCTGTGGAAGCAGGGAAACCCGAGGCCCTTCCTAAACCCTGAGACGGGAGGGCTGAGCCCGTTCCCCGGGGCGGAAAGGGCTGCGGTGACTGCGGGCCGCAGGGCAGGGTCGCCGAACGTCTCGCAGAGATTTCCGGGCCTCGGCCAGGCTCGGGGCTTGAAAAGAGCCCGTGACGCCTCGGACACGGAGCGCGGCCCCGAGAGGCGAGAGGCGGAGAGGGGCCGGCCTCGGGGTCCAGCTGCGCAGGAGCGGCCGGCGCGTGGACCACTGAGCAGAGACCAGGGCGGAGGAGGCGGCGCGGACCAGGAGCACCCCGGTCACCGTGCCTCCGCGCGGCCCCCTGGGCCTCTGGCGGTGGCCCCAGAGAGCAGGGCAGCTAGGAGCCTGGATGGACAGAGCGGGGTTTTCCTCCACCCCGGCAGAGCCAGGACTTGATGCAAAATTAACCAGTGTTACAGAAAAATAGCAGGGGCTTCCCTGGTGGTTCAGAGGGTAAAGCGTCTGTCCGCAATGCGGAAGGCGTGGGTTCGATCCCTGGGTCGGGAAGATCCCCTGGAGAAGGAAATGGCCACGCACTCCAGTACTCTTACCTGGCGAATCCCATGGATAGAAGAGCCTGTCTATGGGGTCGCAAAGAGTCGGACACGACTGAGCGACTTCACTTTCACAGAAAAAAAACGATACCTGATCTGTGATGAGCAGCCTTATGAAAACCTAATTTTAAAACAAACAGTCCGGAGGTGAGACTAGCTTAGCTGCTGAGACAGACGGGCCGCAGAAGAAGGGGTGGGACGCGCCGGTCAGAGGAGCATCCTGGGGCTCCTTGCCGTCTCCTCTGACTCAGGGTTGAGGCTGAAAGACGAGAAGGCCCCGCAGAGGGGTCGGAGGCCCTTCGTACCCGGCACTGCGGTCAGTTCCTGAAGCAGAGCCGCTCTGGCAAAGTGCTTAGAAATGAAGCGCAGTTCCCATACGTTCAGGGGCTTCGGTAAGCTCACGTTCCTCTCTCATTTGTTCCGAAGGCTCCCCTTACGTCTGAAGCTCGGGGTTTTTTCCAGCTGTTCAAAAATGCCCTTGTTTGAGACGGGCACCAGGTTTCCCTTCCAAATCTGCAGCGGTGGAGGATGGAGCCCCAGGCCAGACCAGCCTCGCTTGCCAGGTCCCGAGGGAGGTCTGGGCCTCCAGGAGGCATCCTCCTAGGGGCTTAGACCCTGCGAGCAGAGCCAGAGGGAGCCTGGGAACAAAGAGGAGGCTATGCTCATTGAAACACTGAACAGCGAAGCCGAAGAGACTCCAGGTCACTAAGTCCCAGTAACGCGGGCTCTACTACACGGCGTCCTGGGGGTCGGTCACTGGCGCTGGAGGAAGCTGACACAAACCATCCGAATCCCAGCAAGGAAACAGGACTGGCTGAATTTTAAGCAAAAAACCTTGGAACGACAAAAACAAATACGTTAAGGGGGCTGGCCAAGGGCAAGTCAATAAATAAAAAAGGGACAGCCAGGCTCCCTGGCGTGGCTGCCAGAGGTGAAGACGGACTCCTTCGCATGTGCTGCGGGAGAAGCTGCATGGCGAGGCATTTCCTGTTTTTTGCTTCTAATCCCACCCTCTCTGGCTCACAGGGGAGCGTGCTGGGCCGGATGCACGCTTCCAGGCCAGCCAGATAAGGGAAATGCTATCCCTGCAGTCTGCGGGCGCGGTGAAATCACTCGTGCTGCCTCGGGGTTCCTCTCTCGAGTGTGGGGAGAAAGACGACAGGAGCATCTCCTGGGGTCTACGGGGTCCCCTTAAACCTGAGAGCGGAGCCCCAGAAGCTGCGATCTACCTGCTAATATTTCAGTGACACCCGGAGGGCCCCTTGCCTGCCTCCTCCAATTGCTGCCAGCTGCTGAGAACCCTCCTAGATAAATCCAGCCTTTCTTGCCACTGTTAGATACAAAGAATTTCACAGTAAGGTGTAGGTGACTGATAGCATATTCTTTCCCAAGGATGGGTTTTGATAAGAGGAAACTAAGAAAGAATGTGGAGCTATTATTGATGGCTGGAGGAGTGCCTTGGGGGAGGGAGGAAATACTGTGTCGGGGGAAATGATGAAAAACGGGAAAGGTGAGATTGCCAAAAGCTTATCCCTTCATAATTTTCCAGGGGGCCTGTCTTACTCAGAAGCAATGAAATGGCTTTGCTGAGCCATGTGGAAGAGTCATGTGGAAGAGTCTAGCAGTTGGGAGCTCTAATGTGTTCCCCGTTATTAACATGGATGTAGGGAGAACTCCCACTGGAGCAGCCTACAGACACTTGGCCTTCTCGGCTCTGGCTTTCTGGGCTACGCAGCCTCCGAGTGAAATATACTTCTACTGCCTGCCCCGGCGAGCTCGTGGCAGCGCCTGTAAGGCGGCGTTCAGAAGCCTTCAGAATCCCCATGGGCCTTTCACGAATGATGGACCCAAAGTGTTCTTGACCAAAAAGTCTTTTCATCATGAATATCCCAATTCTTCCTAAGTTATGAATTTGACATGACCTCAGAAGAAGTACTAACAGTTCTTTTCTGTGCCTAAACAAGCTGTTTTTAGAGGACAGGGGGGCTAGAAACCAGCTCTAGTAGATATTAGAATATAATGAAAAGTCTCAGTATTTGAAAGGTGGGACACTGCCACATAGAAAGACAGACCCTTGGAAGAGAATAGAAATTATAGGAGAATAAAACACATATAGAATTTAGTAATGATAAAAATGGACTTTTTCTGCTGGGTGTTGGGACAACTGAATATCATATACTAAAGGAGAAAATTGGATCCATACTTTACACTGTACAGCAAAATTAATGATTTAAATGTGCAAAATTAAACCATAAAAGTACCAGAAGGAAACACGGAGAATTCTTTTATAATCTTGGTATAGAAAAGTCCTTTTTAACTATGACTAAAAATTTAGAATCCATAAAAAAAGAGATTGATAAATTCAGCTACAAAAAAAAAAAAAACCACAAAGCTTTCTCCATGCAAAAGTAGAATTGGCAAAGAGAAAAAATAATTGCAACTCATATATAGAAAAAGTGATAATTTCTCTATATAAAGAGTTCCTAGAAAAGAAAAAGAGGCTAACAAACCCAAAATATAAAAATGAGCAAATGACATGAGCTAACAGTTTGTAGAAAAAGAAACACAAAGGCAAAACATGTATCAGGATTATCAGTGTCACTCATTACAAGAGAAAGGCAAACTGAAACTCTACCAAGATATTATTTTTCCCTATGAGATTGACAAAAATCCAAAAGTAGGACAAAACATTCAGTTGGTGAGGCAGGAAAAGAGGAACTCTCATTCGCTGCCGGTCAGAGTGCAAAACGGCACATTCGGAGGTAGATTATTTGTCAGTAACCTTCAGAAAAAGAATGCAGCTGCCAGACTTCGGCTTCCAGCCATGATGGAGTAAGAAAATCCAAATTTGCTCTCGCATCTCAAACAGCGACAGCAAGAGAAAGGAAGAAACATTTGAAGCAAAAGCTTTTAGACCTTGGACCACAAGCAGCCCAGGATAGTTTTGATGGCTAATTTTACTTGTCAACTTGACTGGGCCATGCTGTGTGCAAACATTTGGCCAACCATTATTCTGGGTGTGCCTGTGAAGATGTTTCTGGATGAGATTAACATTTAACTTGATAAACTGAATCAGGCAGAGTTCACTCCCTAGCGTGGGTGGGGTGGGGGCGGGGCTCATCTTACCGTTGAAGGTCTGAGAAGAACCAAAAGTCCGACCCCACTGTGAGTACGAGGGAATTCCTCCTTACTGACTGCCTTCAAGCTGTAACACTGGGTTGGTTTCTGTTTGTTTGTTTGTTCGTTGCCTGTTTTCAGGCACAGACTGAAACATTGGCTCTTCCTGGGGCTCAAGTCTGCCAGCCTTCAGACCGGAACTAGACCACCCTGGTTCTCAGGCCTTTGGTCTTAAACCAAAACTACACCATCAGCTCTCCTGGGTCTCTAGCTTGTTGACTAAGGATCTTGGGACCTGTCAGCCTCCATAATTGCATGAACCACCTCCTTACACTAAATCTGTTATCCCTGCTCTGTTAGTTTCATTTCTTTCTGGAGAACCCTGACTAATACAACAGTGAGCGCGGAGAGGAAAGAAACAGACAAGGTGAGCCTGCGGTTGCTACAGTCGCCCGCCTGGAGAGAGTCAGGTTCCCGCCCAGGGAGGCGAAAGAACCCACAGCCTTGCTAAGCTGAGGAGACAGCATTCAGAATTCTGAGGCCAGGAATTCACAGGGCAAAGTAGCAGAGAGGTGGGAGCTCACAGAAAGCTCCAAGATCACTGGTTGCCACAGTGGGGACTCTTTGATCCATGAGTTGGTCTCAGTTCTGGGCTCTCGTGGTGGGAGCATCTTTCTGGGTTGTGACTCTTGACTTTAAAAGACCTATTTCCTATACAACAGGGTCTCTAAACTCCAACCCTCTACTTCACTTGATGCATAATGTAAGAACAACTGTTAACCTGGCCGTGCTGGACTCAACGGAAGACCTGTTCGTTTCTAGCATGCTGCCTCTCTAAGAGATTTCCAGAGGCTATTTGGACCACCTGCTGTTTTCACCTGCGGTAGGTTTCGTCTCTGCAAAAGTGCAAATCGAAGGAGATGGCAAGAGTGCTGGGTTTGGGGTCAGGAGGCTTATTGTGGGTCTTAGTCTGTCGCCTAACCTCTCCGGCTTTGTTCCCATCTTTATACAAGGAAATCGCTCTTCTTCATGGTCTCTAAAACCCCTCGAGTTCTAGAAGTTAACGAAAATTTCTGATAACACATCCCGGTCACAAAGCATTTACAGCGCTCCAAGATAAGGCATAATTGCACTAGTTCTAGAATATATAGTTATGCTATTTCATCTTACAATGAGATTTAATTAACTCTCCTTTCCCACTGTCAGGAGCCTCAGTGGAATAATGGTCTTGGCACCGCGCGCAGAATCTCAGCGCCCTGATTGGACGCTCCAGACACCCGACTTGCTGTCCTAGCGGCAGGAAGAAGCTTGGAAGGCGGTAGTGCTTTATTCACTGTGGAAACGGACGGCATTGTTGCCGCCCCCTTCCTCCCCTCCGCGGCCCCAGAAGAGCCGTGGTGCTAGGTGCCGGCTACGTGCCACGAGAAGGAGTTAGCCCCGTGGATAAATTTTGTTCCTTCGGCTGCCTGGAGCAGGTGGAATCATCTCAAGCAAATGTGACGAGCTGGGCTTTGTCCTACAGCCTTGTTGAAATAACCAGTGGCCCTAGGCTCCAGGGCCACTGGGGAATGTCTGACTTAACCACGGTTTTACTCATCTTTCAGCCGAAGCAGACCTTCAAACATCAGCCCGAGTCATCCCGGCACTGAGTGCATTTGTGACCCTCCCTGGAGGCGGTTGGCTCCAAACCCTGGGAACGTGTTATATGAAAAAATAAATGCCTTTTTTTTTTTTTAACCATCTGTGAATGAAAAACATTCTTCATATGTTTAACTGTTTCAAACTGCCATATGTCACACACACACACACACACACGCACCATACTTGCCAGGGGCTGGGATTGGGTTGGTACTAGAGATTTGGGCCCCTCTTCCACCCTCTGCTTTTCCTTTCAAGGAGGCTCCAGGTGAAAAGCCTCCAGGTTTGCACCCGCCCAGAAATGGCTCACTTTCAGTCCTGGTGGGGGTGCTGCGTCTGGCTTGTCTGGAATTTCAGCCATCTGCTGCAGCCTCCCTCTCCCCTTGCAGCCATTCACGTAAAGTGCCCCCATGCTGCAGCAGAATCATAAACATCTGAGGGCTAAAACTATGGCAAGATAGGGTAATGTGCTTTATGGTGTTTTATTTTACAAGAGGGATGGATGGTAGAGAGAAAGAGGGAAGAGACTAAAAGAACCTTCTGAATTCAACTGTCCCTCGTTAACCGAGGAAGAGGACTAATCAGTTTCTTTCAGAGACTTTGGCTGTTTGCTTGCTTGAATTAATTTTTCTGGAAGAACTAACAAGCCAGAGCTTTCCTAATTGTCTAAAATTCCTCATGCATTGGTCCAAGCTGTTAGCGGATGAGGGCAGAAGCCTTCAGGGTACCCGCTGCTGGTCTCATCCGATGATGGTGACTGAGGATCAGTCAGTGAGCGAGGTCGTGGCCCATGGAAGACATGATTCTCTAAATCTAAAAGGAAACCCTCCATGAGGGACCTTTAAAATTGACTCACAGGTATTGCATTTGGCAGTAAGAGTCCTTTTATAGCAAGCAGTGGGTACTGATGTTTGCTTATCCAAATCAGTCGCCTCCTGACTTGCTGGCACAAATGTTTCTTTGCACCAGAGGGTTGACACTGGGTAGGGTGCCCATTTCACGTGGGTAGGGTTCCAAGGTAGTCATGATCGTGTGGCCCAGTTCTGGACAAAGATACAAGAGGCTTAGAACTTTTGCAGAAAGCTGAACAATACAGGCAACATTCACGAATATCTGGTTTTCCTTTACTTCTGAATACCTGGAAGATTGTGCCTCCCTGTTCCCTTGCAGTGAGGCAGGGCCATGGCTGATTTCCGGCCGATGGAATCAAGGAGGAAGTTATGGTGAACTCTAAGAGGAAGTCATTTCAGGCCAAAAGATTTAACAGCAGCCTCCTCTTTCCTTGCCACCATGAATTCCGAAATTCCTTTTAAAATGAGAACTTCAATCAGTCTGGGCCCATTAGACAAAGCCAGCAAATTTGTGTAAGACACGGAGCAGGAGCAAGCAATGTATTTTTATTGTTTTTAAGCCACCAAGATTGGGAGGTTGTTACTGCCATATAATTTATTCTATCATGACTGATATAGCTTTTCTTTCTCTGGAGAAACAGACAGAAGATGCAATAAGAAAGAGCTTCTTTTCCTATGCTGGAGACTATTTTGTAAGAAATGACACTGGATCAATTCATTTCAGAGAAGGATGCCAACACATAAAAATCTCAAGGAGCCAGGCTCTTGACAACATCACTGAACCACAGCATGAACCTAGAAGTCACCAGGCTTCTTATGTGAAATAATAAACATCTCATTTTGGTGCCACTTTCAATCAGATAATGTTATCTGTAGTCACAAGCATCCTAACTGAAACACTACAGAAGAGGTTATCTGCCTTTCTCCTTTCTGTATCATTTTTGTCTCCATCCATCCATCCATCCGTCTATACGACAAACAGATACATCATTTATTTTTCAGGCCACACTATAGCCATAGAAAACAAAACACAGTGAAAGACCACCATAGTTTAAACCAAAGCCTTCTACACAGATTCTCCAGACGCTGGCTCCACAGCATCACCCCGGGATCAGTGGCGCTGCTCTTACTGGGGACCACCTCCAGGAGCCGGTAGAGATTCTTAAGGTATCCCTGGAGAGCTGAGGACCACCTCCAGGAGCCGGTAGAGATTCTTAAGGTATCCCTGGAGAGCTGAGGACCACCTCCAGGAGCCGGTAGAGATTCTTAAGGTATCCCTGGAGAGCTGAGGGTCATCTGAGCTATAGGGCCTCTTTCTTGGCTGCTTTCAGTTTTTTTAAATGGACTCTGTCTACAAGCATGTTTCCTGTATTATAAGCTCCCTGCGGAGCACTCCCTAGTGACCTCAGGGAACAGCGCATCGCTAACTGCCGTGAAAAAGAGACGGAGCCTGGGCAGAGAGGTGAGACAGACCAACTGACAGGCCCGCTGAGTATGGGGCTGCCGCTGTGCGCTGCGGGCCGCCAGGTGCCCACCACGCTCTCCTCTGGACCCCGGTCTGCCGACGCCCTCTGTGCCCAGCGCTGGTCACTCACGTCAGCCGCTGGGCCCGTCCTGCACCCCCAACCTCCTCCGCCAAGGATGGTCAGGCCCTCAAAGGGCTTGGCTCTGCAGAGACTGAGGCCCAGAGGTGGTTTAGAAGTTTCCTTTCATCCCCCTCTTACCACATTGCATCCCTACATTCCCCACCTCTAACCAGCAGTTGTTCTAGGGCCATCGGACTGTCCCTCACCTGGAAAGTGGCCTCCCAGGCGTCATCACAGGGATTGGAAGGCGGCATTCATCTCTGTTCTTTCGTGTCTGGACCAAAGGTCCGTTCAGAGCTTGAAATGGAACGGGTTCTCCAGAAGCTGACTTGGGGATACAAGATTTTTTTTTTAGAGTGGAAAAGCTGTGAGTAAAATGTAGAAGAAGGCGGAATTAGCAGAGGAAGAAGGGAAGGGTTGGGACCAGACCGACCAACCTCTGCCCACCCCGAGCACCGCGCTGGGCTAACGTGGCCAGGTCTCCATTCTGCCCCTCCTCACCCAGTCACCCGCGAGAGGGGCTCCAGGGAGACCGTGACCCTGAGCAAGGACTCCCGCAGCCGGGCAGACCCCGAGCGAGCTGCCCGCTGGAGCTGTGTCTGCCGGGTCCCCGTGGTGGGGCGGCACATCCCGCCCCGGAGGAGAGCGGGCTGACCCCGCGGGAGTCCACTGCTGCCCACCCTCAGCGCTTCTCAGAGCCCCTTCTGCGCATGAGCTTGGCGAGCAGCCCCTGCTGCCCACCCTCAGTGCTTCTCGATCCCCTTCTGCACATGAGCTTGGCGAGCAGCCCCTCTGGGGGCTCCATGAGCCCCTTGGCGAAGGGGGAGATGGCGGGCCGCCACCGCCCCCCACTGGGGCCATCCAAGCAAGCGAGGCGCGTGCCTTCCGGGCTCACAGCTCATGCTGCTGCCCCGCGCCTCCTGGGGACCAGCTCAGCTGACCCGGACCACGCTTTCCCAAGGCCAGCTCGTGCCCCGACAGAGTTGCTGAATCTGCCCATCTGTGGTCACCAGCGGCCGAGGAAGGAGAAAGGGGCACCCGTTTGGTCCCATGCATATTCCTCGAGGGCCCCAGCCTGTCGCAGAAGCCCGCCCCACCCTTCCCTTGACGGTTGAGCTCGGCTCCATCTGCACCCATCTTGTCCCTGGAAACAAAGATCCTACAAGTCCCGAGCAGCGACCGCAGTGCGAACTTACTGGGACTCTGCTGTGCCCCCCGAGGATGCCTGCCCCTGTGGGGCGACTCTGGGTCATAGGGACATAAAAGCAGAAGGTCCCCCGGTGCGTCATGGGATGGGGGCGGGGGTCACGCCCACCTCTACCTGCTGGTCCCCAGACCCCGGTAGCTTCCCGTGAGAGCGGGGCGCCCTGGGGACGCAGTGCCCGGGAAAGGCCTTTGGTTCAGTGCGTGCATTGTATCCTTTGGAGCAGCGGGGAAGGCAACACCACCAACCGGGGTCCCACGGTGGTGCAGCCACTCCTCACATCTTTGCTGGAAAGTGGGTCCCCTGATGGGGTCCGTGTGACATAGAATCCTATGCCCATGGGTGAAATGCTGCATGAGCCCCTTGGAGAGCAGGGCCCGCTATGCCCTGGAGTGGTGGGCAAGTCACACTTGGGTCTGTTCTTATAGCAACAATCTGCCAGCCCTTCCAGAAGGGAAGAGGCTCAGAGTAAGGAGCTCCCCACCAAGTGACCAGCTATGCCCTGGGGCGGCGGGGAAGTCACACTTGGGTCTGTTCCTATGACAACAAACTGCAGCCCTTCCAGAAGGGAAGAGGTTTGATGTGAGGAGCGCCCCACCGAGTGACCAGCTGACCTCCTCTGGACTGAGGCCATGGTGGGCGCTCAGTGTCACTGTCACTGGAGGGTGGGCCCACCAGCAGAGGAAACGGAAAGTCAGCCTCGGGAAGTGGGCTTCCTGCGTGTGACTCTGTTGCTGTGGCCACTATGTCACGTGCCCACTGTGCCGTCCCCGGCGTGATGATGACCGAGGCTGGCTGATGTCGGTGGGCTGCTCACTGCTTTCTGCAGCGGTGACCCTCTGGAGGCTTCCGCGTGGCAGTGTCACTGGCCGTGCTCATCTGCATGCCTCTTCCCCAGACTTTGCCTTTTACCCAAACTTCTAACCTTTCTTCTACTGAGCAGCTAACCAGGGAGCCAGGACATTTGCTATATCTGGCCCACATATATATTCTGGCGTATGTGCTGACGAAGTAAGCACAATAGCCCACAGCCCAAAAAATAAACATATATTCAAATCTAGGGTCATTTCTCTTTTCGTAGTTTGAAGACCAAAGACATTGGGAATGGCCCACGATCCCTTGGCACGGTCTCTCGAGTCCACTCTCAAGCCTCTGCTGAGGCTGCCGCCCATTTTTGGCTTAAACCCGCATACTGAACCAGTCCATCTGTGTACTGAACTCAGGCATTTCCCTGTTCTCAGCTGGTCATACGAGATGTCCTTCACACGCATCAGCTAGCGCTGAGGCGAGGGAACATGGAAAGAGGGCAGATGCTCTGGGTCTGGGCTACCTGTTCACAGAGCTGGCTTGTGTGCTAGGTCCTGCTCACCTCTGATCCCAGATGGAGCGTGTCCATCTCACGATAAAGTGCTTCAGGGCCCACCCAACCTTCTGATGCGGCAGGTCGGACAGGACCCAAACATGGATGGAGACTGCAGGCTGCCCGCTGACTTAGTATGACCGTCTGTTTACACAGGGTTGTGGGATTTCCCAGGATGAAAGACTTTCAGTGTTAAAACCTGGGAAGGTCTGGGGCAAACTGAGATGCTGTGTTCCCCATCCTACCCCAGGCCAGGCACTCTGCCTCCAGGAGGGCCCCACTAATACGTCAGATTTGTATTTCAAAAGGTGTCTAATTCTCCCCTGAAGGTAGCATGGCTTTGTTCCGGAACCCCCGGAGCCGGCTTTGTGGTTCTCCCACTGGGACTTGCCATGACTCTGAGAGGAAATCCACCCCGACGTTCTGATTGCTTCTGTCAGGGTCCCAGGTTTCCCAGCCCGGGTGCTGACCTCGGGTTAGCACACCTGTCTTGGCTGGTTGATCTCCTCTGACTTGAAGTCCCGGCTTGGTCCTTGGCCGGCCGCACTCTCCAGCTAGAGACGATGAGCACTTCATTGTGAGCGGGCAAAGAGGCCTCCAGCTTTCTTCTCTGACCTTCAGCCCTCCTTGGGTGTTCCCCATCTTCCGTGGAGTAGCAGCAGCCCTTGGCAAGAGCCCCCCAGTCCCCTGCAGGGTTGTATCTTCCCAACGTTTCCGGGCTTCGTATGCTGCTTCACTGGTACGTTCGCTGTTACAACACACCAGCCCAATTCACCACCGAGCAAAGTTCTAACAACAGGCCCGCCGCCTGGTGCTGGAAAACGGGTCTTTATTGCCGGGTAGACAGTGAAGGATGCAGCACTAAAACTCCATCTTACCCTCTGCTGTCTCAGATGGCTCTCAGTACCCGTTGTGGCAAGGCTGGTTCTTCAAGCTGAGACAGTTGGGGGGCGAGACGGCCATTACAGATGAATGTACCTAGAAGGGAACGGAGGAAAAGGCAGGACGGGCCCCACGCAGAAGCTGGCCTTGGAGGCAGGCCTGAGGAAGTGCTGGCCAACCCAGCGCGGGGCTGTGCAGGGGGCGTCGGCGACAGGCCCCAGCGCTCTGGCCCTGCAGCAGTGACGGCCACGTGGCTTCTGTTGAAGGAGCCAATGCCAGCCCCCTGCCTGCTAGCTGCACCAGCTTCCTGCAGCTGGGCGGGAGGGCCCTCCACGAAGGGGGCTTTGCACAGCGCACCCCCATGCCTACCCCCGAGCTCTCCTCCAACAATCAGAGCCCCCGGGAGAGGGCGGTGGCATTGCACAGGGCCCCAGGAAGACATGGGCCCCAAGGTGCACTGAGATTCCTGCTCAGGGGTTCTGCAGAGTGAGCCCTTCAACCTGCTGTCGTGGAAGAAGAGGGAAGAGGGCAGGGATGACCCGAGGAATAACTGTGTGCCAGTTAGGAGGCAAAAGGAGAGAAAAGCATCGCATGAGGTGAGGAAAAGAAAAATGAAAGCTGGTCTCTCCTCAGATACCCTCATTCACTGTTTTCATCCCCTTGGATTCCAGTCTAAGACCCAGAAACAAAGCCCCTGGACTGGGAGTTTCCTTAAAGCTGCTGGCAAAGAGCCAGGCATGTTTGCATGGACCTTTCTTCCAGGCTTCTGCCAGAAATGTTCAATCAAACGGTGACTGCTCTTCTTTGTATTCGGGTGTCCAAATAGGGAAAGAGAGACCTCTTATCTTCTTCATAAACTCGAGTCCTAGGAATTCCACTGTCGGCCCCATTGCCCACATTCTCCTCGGCCATCTGTGTTCATCCCACACTGACCATCCGCAGGGAACCGACCTAGGGCGTCCCTTTGAGGTGACCAGCCGTGCAAATGTACTGAGACCACTTTTTAGAGGTCTACAACCCTGCGTGTTTAAAAAGTTATGAGCAATTTAAAGTGCAAGTATTACTCTGAAAATGCTCCCTAATTAATAAATGTTCTACATTTTTATGTGGGAATGTTTAATATTTAATTTTTCAATAATTTTATCATTTATAATTTATTAAATTTATTTTGTGGCTTGTATTTATTAAAAATTGATATACTTCCTATTTCTTTTATTCCAATGTTAGATTGTTTTTATGCAAAATGGAAAAAAAAAAACCTGGTTCTTTAAGTCATATGACTCTTCGTTTTAAAGCCCCAGTTGCAGCGTGTTAAGGCTCCAATATCCTAGACCTCCATTCTGGTGTCTCTCCTGACACTTCCTCAATGACGGTTGCATTTGTAGAGGTCAGGGGGTCAGCAGCCTTTACAAGTCGGCTAAGATGTTCAGTTTTCTTCTGCAAGGAGCCCGGAGTAGAGGTTATTATCGAGCTACATTTCATGGTGTTGGAATGGTATGGACGTGGAGCTGCAACAATCTACATGCCCCTAAAAATTCAGATGGCATGACTTTTCACGATGGGTTGAGGTGAGATTTCTGTCCCACAGGGGTTGACAGCTGAAGTGAGTTACGTTTCTAATCAGGTAATATAATGGCAGGACTGGAAGACAGTACCAGCGGTGGAGTTACTGTTAAATGCCCCGCCATTCAAAGCCAAGTATTTGCAAACAAACATGTCTGACGTCAGTGGTCTGGATTCTGCAAGTCTGCAGCCTCTGCAAGGGAATCCTTGAGACTTTGAACGGAAATCAGAATTATTGGGCCATATATCCTCAAAGGCAGAAGGAGTGCCATTATTAAAAGACTCTTCTCCATACTGTGGACTTTAGGCAAGCTCAAGTTATGATTAAAGTCATATGCATTATGTGCGTTAAGTGGAGGAGGCCACCAGGGTAAAATCGGCAAGCACGCAGCAGGCCCAGTTCACTCAGCGCTCACAGGTTTATTGACCGTTTACTGTGTGAGGGGCCCAGGAGGTCAGACGCACGGAGAAGCTCGAGGGCATCTGGTGATCACCGACCACATGAACAGCAGAAGGGAAGCATGGACTTCTGCCCCTCTGTTGCTTAGCCACTGAGCTGTGTCTGACTCTTTGTGACCCTGTGGGACTGCACGCCAGGCTTCCCTGTCCTTGGAGAAGGCAATGGCACCCCACTACAGTACTCTTGCCTGGAAAATCCCATGGACAGAAGGGCCTGGTGGGCTGCAGTCCATGGGGTCGCTAGGAGTCAGACACGACTGAGTGACTTCACTTTTTTTTCACTTTCATGCATTGGAGAAGGAAATGGCAACCTATGCCAGTGTTCTTGCCTGGAGAATCCCAGGGACAGGGGAGCCTGGTGGGCTGCCATCTATGGGGTCGCACAGAGTCGGACACAACTGAAGCGACTTAGCAGCAGCAGCAGCAGCGGAGTTAGCTCAGAGGGGAGGAGGAAGTGGCAGCCACTCCAGTACTCTTGCCTGGAGAATCCCATGGATGGAGGAGCCTGCTGGAGTACAGTCCATGGGGTCGCGGAGAGTCGGACACGATGAGCAACCAACACCACTACTACTAGAGCCTGCTCAAACTCACGCCCATCGAGTCGGTGATGCCATCCAACCACCTCGTCCTCTGTCGTCCCCTTCTCTTCCCGCCTTCAGTCTTTCCCAGCATCAGGGTCTTTTCCAATGAATCGGCTCTTCTCATCTGGTGGCCAAAGTATTGGAGCTTCAGCATGAGTCCTTCCAGTGAATATTCAGAGTTGATCTCCTTTAGGATGGACTGGCTGGATCTCCTTGCAGTCCACGGGACTCTCAAGAGTCTTCTCCAACACCACAGTTCCAAAGCATCAGTTTATTGGTGCTCAGCTTTCTTCATGGTCCAACTCTCACATTCATACATGACTACTGGGGACTCTGTAAGTCACCAAAATTCTACAACAAAAAGCCCATTAAGCAGGACTGTGAAGTGCTATGAGATGCTGGGTTTAAAAATAAAATATAAAATCGTCAGTGTCAAACTCTACCATTCATCACATTTCACATTTTTTACGACAATTCTTGAATTGGTTTCCTCACTCCTGTTAGCACCGGCAGCAGAGCTTACCTCTGTTCTGTCTTCATTTCCCGCATGCCGTACAGTATTTTGTTCACAGTACTGCCCTAAAAATGGGCCAAATGAGCTCCTGTTTATACCCAGACCATCTCTAGTTTGTAAGTCCCAGGAGGGTAGGTTGGAAATATTTTTCCATTGGTATTTTCCAAAGAGCCTACATTTAGTGCTTCGCGTTGGATGGTAGCAAATAAATGCTGGTTCAGTCAGAGAGGAACCTCTGACACTCAGCTCTTTTCCAGATCGCGGCCTCCCCAGTGCCCTTCTACAAATCTGGCAATGCCAAGTTCCAGCTCCGTTAGTGCCAAACACAGCTCGCTCCTGGAGTCTAGCTGCTGAGCGTCTGTAGCATTTTGATATAATGCATTAAAACATTTCCTCAGCCAAGTGTTTTACACAACATAAAATATTTTCCTATGCTAATGTTTCTTTTATTGAGTTTTTTACAAAAAAAAATTATCACACATTCTACAGATATTCAGCAACACTTACTCAACTGAAACGCAAAATAAAATTACAGAAACACTAAATACAGACATTCTCTCAAATTATCCAGGAAGAACTGATTGCTGGTGAGGAATAAACTACGTAAGCTGCTGCACGGCCACTGCCCCGGGCTCACTTCCACCAGATGTCACACTGGCTGGGCACTTTCCAGGTGGGTCAGCCACATGGTCCCTGACGACCTAGCAAACAGGACGAAGAGGTTGAACATCCCGGCTTTAAGTTCATGGAACAGGACTTACACTGTAGTGACGAGGGTCACAAAGCAGCCAGATGCTACACGAGGCACAGTCCAAGATGAAGGCAAGGGAGGAGGGAATGTAGACTCGGCAAGAGCTAGCGAGTTGGAGAGAAATCCTTGTTGCCAGGGTAACGTGGAAGCAGCCCCTGCCTGGGGAAGGACCATCATCTGGGGAAAGGTGACTCAGAGACGCCAGAGGACAGCAGATGATAGAGGTCTGGGCATGGAGATGAGCTGGTGAGGAGGACGTGGGGTGGGGAGAATGTCAGGAAGGAAATCAGTGAGCAGAGGTCACGTGAAGGCACTTCCCTTCTGGGAAGTGAGACCACAGTTTGGGTCCCATTCTCTGGGAAGACTTAGAGGAACTGCCCAACACCAAAAAAAGATGTCCTTTTCATCATAGAGGACTGGAATGCAAAAGTAGGAAGTCAGGAGATACCTGGAATAACAGGCAAGTTTGGTCTTGGAGGACAGAATGAAGCAGGGCAAAGGCTAACAGAGTTTTGGAAGAGAACCTGCTGGTCACAGCAAACACCCTCTTCCAACAACACAAGGGAAGACTCTACACATGGACATCACCAGATGGTCAACACCGAAATCGGATTGATTATATTCTTTGCAGCCAAAGATGGAGAAGCTCTATACAGTCATTAAAAAAAAAAAAACAAAAAACTGGGACCTGACTGTGGCTCAGACCATGAACTCCTTATTGCCAAATTCAGACTTACACTGAAAGCAGGGAAAACACTGGGCTTCCCAGGTGGGGCTGGAGGTGAAAGAGCCCGCCTGCCAATGCGGGAGATGTAAGAGATGCATGTGCTATCCCTGGGTCAGGAAGATCCCCTGGGGAAGGGCATGGCAACCCACTCCAGGAGTCTTGCCTGGAGAACCCCATGGACAGAGGAGCCTGGTGGGCCACAGTCCATAGGGTCTCAAGAGTTGGACACGACTGAAGTGACTCAGCACACATGCAGGGAAAACATTAGGTCATTCAGATACGACCTAAATCAAATCTCTTATGACTGTACAGTAGAAGTGACAATAGATTCAAGGGATTAGATCTGATAGACAGACTGCCTGAAGAACTATGGACAGAGGTTCCTAAGAGAGTACAAGAGGCGGTGATCAAAACCATCCAAAAGCAAAAGAAACGCAACAAGGTAAAATGGTCGTCTAAGGAGGCCTCACAAACAGCTGAGAAAAGAAGAGAAACAGAAGGCAGAGGAGAAGGGGAAAGATGCACTCATCTACATAGAGTTTCAGAGAACAGCGAGAAGAGATAAGAAAGACTTCCTAAGTAAACAGTGCAAAGAAACAGAGGAAAACAACAGAATGGGAAAGACTAGAGATCTCTTCAAGAAAATTAGAGATGCCAAGGGAACATTTCATGCAAAGATGGGCTCGATAAAGGACAGAAATGGTATGGACCTCACAGAAGCAGAAGATATTAAGAAGAGGTGGCAAGAATACACAGAACTGTACAAAAAGATCTCATGACTAAGATAACCACGATGGTGTGATCATTCACCTAGAGCCAGACATCCTGGAACGCAAAGTCAAGTGGGCTTAGGAAACATCACTACGAACAAAGCTAATGGAGGTGATGGAATTCCAGTTGAGCTATTTCAAATCCTAAAAGATGATTCTGTTAAAGTGCTGCACTCAATATGCCAGCAAATTTGGAATAATCAGCAGCTGTCACAGGAATGAAAAAGGTCAGTTTTCATTCCAAGCCCAAAGAAAATGCCAAAGAATGTTCAAACTACCACACAATTGCATTCATCTCACATGCTAGCAAAGTAATGCTCAAAATCCTTCAAGCCAGGCTTCAACACTACATGAACCAAGAACTTCCAGATTTCAAGCTGGGTTTAGAAAAGGCAGAAGAACCAGAGATCAAACTGCCAATATCCACTGGATCATCAAAAAAGAAAGAGAGTTCCAGAAAAACATCTATTTCTGCTTCATTGACTCTGCTAAGACCTTTAACAACAAACTGTGGGAAATTCCTAAAGAGATGGGAATACCAGACCCCCTTATGTACCTTCTGAGAAACCTGTATGCAGGTCAACAAGCAACAGTTGGAACTAGACATGGAACAATGGACTGGTTCCAAACTGGGAAAGGAGTACGTCAAGGCTGTATATTGTCACCCTGCTTATTTAACTTCTATGCAGAGTACATCATGAGAAATGCCAGGCTGGATGAAGCATAAGCTGGAATCAAGATTGCCAGGAGAAATATCAATAACCTCAGATATGCAGATGACACCACCCTAATGGCAGAAAGTGAAGAAGAACCTCTTGATGAAAGTGAAAGAGGAGAGTGAAAAAGTTGGCTTAAAACTCAACATTCAGAAAACTAAGATCATGGCATCTGGTCCCATCACTTCATGGCAAATAGATGGTGAAACAGTGGAAACAGTGACTGACTTCATTTTGGGGGGCTCCAAAATCACTGCAGATGGTGACTGCAGCCATGAAATTAAAAGACGCTTGCTCCTTGGAAGGAAAGTTATAAGCAACCTAGACAGCATATTAAAAAATAGAGACATTACTTTCTTGACAAAATTCTGTATAGTCAAAGCTTTGTTTTTTCCAGTAGTCATGTATGGATGTGAGAGTTGGACCATAAAGAAGGCTGAGCGCTGAAGAATTGATGCTTTTGAACTGTGGTGTTGGAGAAGACTCTTGAGAGTCCCTTGGACTGCAAGGAGATCCAACCAGTCCATCCTAAAGGAAATCAGTTCTGAATATTCATTGGAAGGACTGATGCTGAAGCTGAAACTCCAATACTTTGGCCACCTGATGCGAAGAGCTGACTCATTTGAAAAGACCCTGATGCTGGGAAAGATTGAGGGCAGGAGGAGAAGGGGATGACAGAGGATGAGATGGTTGGATGGTATCACCAACTCAATGGATGTCAGTTTGAGCAAGCTCTGGGAGATAGCGAAGGACAGGGAGGCCCGGCGTGCTGCAGTCTATGGGGTCTCAAAGAGTCGGACGTGACTGAGCGTCTGGACAACAACAACTGGCCAGAGCTCAGTCATCACACTTCCATTTGTAACTCACATCACGCAGTTTTCCCCCCTGTGAGTTAGAGGCAGGGGGTCAAGGAGCGTCGATCCTGGCATTCAAGCCTATGTTCATTACTTCTGATCCTTGAAGTCACCTTAAATTCATCAAAAATGAGTATTTTTACTCCTAATTGGCAGATGAGAAGAATAAGTGCCAGGAAGTCTGAGCATCTTCAAAATGTTCTGCTTGGCAAAGAGGGGGAGGCCCTGGACTGGGGTTCGGGTCTCCTGGCCACTCACCCACATGTTTCCTTCCTTGTTTCCTTTGAAAGAAAGTGAAATAAAAGTCGCTCAGTCGTGTCCGACTCTTTGTGTCCCCATGCACTAACAGTCCATGGGATTCTCCAGGCCAGAACACTGCAGTGG
Organism: Bos indicus; assembly: GCF_029378745.1. Lineage (NCBI taxonomy): Eukaryota > Metazoa > Chordata > Mammalia > Artiodactyla > Bovidae > Bos > Bos indicus. The sequence goes on from NC_091766.1 coordinate 106,748,070, forward strand.
GGAGCCTATCGCTTCTCCAGGGGATCTTCCCCACCCAGGAATTGACCCAGGGTCTCCCGCATTGCAGGCGGATTCTTTACCGACTGAGCTATCAGGGAAGCGTTTGCTTCCTTTATCTCTGCTCAGATTTTACCGTCTCAGTCCCTCACCCCTTTCCCTTCCCTTAGACCCATCACCAGCAGAAACACCAGCACTCGCTTGCTTGTTTACGGATCATGCCCCCTTCCTCCATCACAATGTAAGCTCAGTGCAAGAAGATTTGTCTGTTGCTGTACCCTCCGAACCTCGAACTGTGCCTGGCGCATCGCCCTTGTCTCATCCTATGTGAAACGTCTGGGCCAGGACTTCTGAATGAACCGAGGAATTTGGTTCGGATGCAGATTCTGATGCCCGGGGGTAGCATCTGTGACACCCCTATGGCTGATCAGGGGACCCCTCGCCATGAGGTTCGGTTTTCCTTTAGCTCTGACGTGGCGGTGGGTGAAGCTGGCTGGAGGGAGAGGTAAGGCGAGGCCAGAATTGGCGGGGCGGGAGGAGCGGAAAGGAGCCTGTGATCGGGATTTCTCTAGCCTCAGTTATTCCCCTTGATCTCACGTGCATCTGGAATTGTGACATGTCCAAGCAGTATTTGAGAAGCAGGTCCTCCTCTAACCTCTATCCCAGAGCACTCTGATAAGCCCCCAGCCCCCAGCCCCCGGGCCTACCTGATGACCACACTAGGAGTACGCTGCTGTTGAAAACCTGGTTCCATTCTTAAGCCTGCCTTAAAAACAGAAAAGCCTGCAAGGCTGCAGCTGAAGGAACCACCTCTCTCAAACAGGGCTTTTCTTTAGGGTCTGTTTGGCAAACACGTATGCGTCTTACTTAGAGGCAGGCCATGTCAGCAGTTTAATTTAAGGCATCAAATGAGAAGCAATCTGTCTGGTATAACCTTTTGCCGGTGAAATGAACAGCCTCTGAGCCAGCTCCCAGAGAACACTCTCATTATCCTGCTCGCCGTGACATGGGACATATTGTCTCTTTCTTGACTTGACCTTAACACATCACTGATGCAAAACATATTTCTAGTTTGAAAAATAGTCATCTAGAAAATAAAAGCCATTTCATCGGCTCAGCCGCAGTCCTGAGCCTCCGTGCTATTGAAAAGATGTTTTATTTGTTTGATTTGTGCCACTGATGGATTCTACCCTTTTAAAAAATTAGGGAAATATTTGTGAGCAGAGAGGTGCCCTGCAAAAAAGTATGCTTTCCATTCAAAACCTGAGGTCAACAGACTAAGATCCACGGGAACATGGATTCTGATTCTGATCACCAAATGATCTTGGAAAATCAGGGCTAAAGGGACTTTTGTTTGGAAGTAAAAATTCACGGTCAAATTAAATAAAAAATGAATAAAACCTCCAAAACTATGTAAAATGGTAAAAACGTGATCTACACTGTAGAGTTCCAGTGGAATGGGGGAGGAAAATTAGGGATCGTTTAGTTTAGTGAGACATTTGCAGAGATTAGGAAACTGTGCCCCGGAAGGCAGACTTGCTTAAAAATAAGTAGCTACAGTGGGAAGAGGCAGGACTAGAATTCAGATCTCCTGGTTTGCAGCCAATGCCCTCCCATTTCACATACTTTCTTGACAAAAGTTCTCATACAACGCAAATGCTTGGACCATTAATAACTGGTGCATTACTCATATGGGCCTCCTGCACCCACGTCAGTGAGGATGAGCATCAGCTACTACTAAGCTAGAACAAGATGAAAACTTGTATTTCCCTCATTTCATTGAACCCTGCTGGCAGGCAGATCTGGTGTGGGGATTGCACGGGGACTAGGGACCACGCTCCTGGGGGATGCGTGAACTCTCCTCCATCGGTCTATTACCAATTCATGACCCAAGGCAGATGCGGAAACCCCACCTGTTGCGTCGTGGACACTACGTGGCGGGAGGGGAGAAAAGGAGAAAAGGGGCGTTCTGCTGTCTCTTTCTCTCTTAAAGTGATGTCTGCACAATTCCTCCCAATAGAGTCTGCTTATATGCAGCAGAATCGATATTGCCACAGAGGAAATTGGGAAATGTGGCTTTCCATCCAACTGGGTTTTCCTGAAGAGGTCTTCCCTGGTGACTCGGATGGTAAAGAATCTGCCTGCCATGCAGGAGACCCGGGTTTGATCCCTGGGTTGGGGAGATCCCCTGGAGGAGGGCATGGCAGCCCGCTCCAGTATTCTGGCCTGGAGAATCCCCATGGACGGAGGAGCCTGGTGGGCTACAGCCCATGGGGTCGCAAAGAGTTGGACACGACTGAGCGACTTTCACTATTCCTGAAGAAGAAAGAGAATATGGGTATTAGAGGCAACAAGCTGTCTCTGCAACTGTACAAAGTATATTCGTGGCACTGACGGCAGTTCTCCAGTCTAAATTTGGCTTTTTTAAATATCAATACATAAGGAGTCGTGGGGTTGAGAGTGGCACAGCAGTTCGTGTTGGATTAACCCTCCCACAGATAACAATTAAACTGTAGGAAAAAAACAGAAACATAAAACCTCTTGAAGTCACTGCACAACAACCCAAAGCAGGCAGCTATTAAAGGGGACTCAGCCCTTTAAAGAGGAAGCGCACTCATTGCGCGACACAGCTTTTCCCCTGAGAGGACGCCTCAGTCTGCGTGGCACCAGGGAGGCTGGAGACCGTCCAGGTTCGAGCAGAAAGCTGCCATCTCTAGACCTGAAGGGTCAGGGAAGTGTCCAAGAGGTTGGAACTTGAATGGGAAGTCCTGGGAATGAAAGAGACCCGTCGGAATCGGCATATAAACCCGACGCCGAGCCCTGGCCAACTCGTGTTCCGCGCATGCGTGGGGAGCCTATTAAAGAGTTCAGCGAAAGCAACAATCGGAACGCTGAAAAGATTAAAGATATTTCAGTTCTGCCAACACAGACAAGAAAGAGCTTAGAGTTTAAGTCCTTCCAAGTTAGAGGCACGTGACTATTTTTTAAAAAATAACTTTCACGTCTCTTCTCTTCTTCCTCTTTGGGGTTCCAATTGCATTGTGCATTAGGCCACCCGGGCTACATGGCTCAGGGTCGTGTTTCTGTTTTTCTCCGCCCAGCCTTTCCCCTCTCCATTTCCAGATGAGATCATTTCTATTGCTATATACTCACATCCACTGACTTCTCCAACTCCATTTGCTCTTAAACCCATATTCAACGGATTTTCTATTTCAGGTATTGTACTTTTCAGTTCTAGAACTTCCATTTTTAAAATACAATTTCTATTTCTCTGTTTCGGAGAAGGCAGTGGCACCCCACTCCAGTACTCTTGCCTGGAAAATCCCATGGATGGAGGAGCCTGGTGGGCTGCAGTCCATGGGGCCGCTAGGAGTCGGACACGACTGAGTGACTTCGCTTTCACTTTTCACTTTCATGCATTGGAGAAGGAAATGGCAACCCACTCCAGTGTTCTTGCCTGGAGAATCCCAGGGACGGGGGAGCCTGGTGGGCTGCAGTCCATGGGGTCGCACAGAGTCGAACACAACTGAAGTGACTTAGCATAGCATAGCATAGCATTTCTCTGTTGAGATTCCTTATCTGTTCACTCATTATGACGTTTTCCCCCTCACAGTACTTGGGCGTATTTATAATAGTTTATTTAAAAAAAGAAACTTTGCTCCAATATGTGGATCACATCAGGTCTATTTCAACTCGCTTATTTTTTTCTTGAGTGCTGGTCAGATTTTCCTTTTGTCTTCTTGTATCTGTTAGTTTTTGATTGGACACAAGCCATGAGAGACCATGTGTTGTAGAGATTCTGGCCTCTGTTATCTTCTCTGTTGATTTTTTTTACTTTATTCCATTAGTTAAATTATTGGCTAATGACCTTGAACTTGTGGAGGCTTGGTTAGAAGGAAACATAAATCTCTTTGTTAGAGAGAAAATATAAATCACCAAAAGCAGGACTGAAAAGGGGTATCTTTATAGATCTTATAAACATTAAAAAGGTTACAGGGAATCACAGACAACAACGTGACACCAATATTCTAAAACCCAAGTGTAATGAAAAAACCCCCGTGTTGTTTCAACACAAAAATAATTTCACTGGAGAATTCTTTTAACCATTTAAGAAATAAACAATATGACTTTCACATCCTCTTTCAGAAAATAGAAGGACATTAAGAGGCTAGAATATAACGGAAGAAAATAAATGAAAGAATCTATATGATCATTATCAATCAGTTTCAAGAAATACTAAAAATGTTCTTCAGGATGAAGAAAAATGATATTAGGAGAAACAATAGATATGACTAGATATTAAAATATTAAGCAAAACACCTGACAAAATTCAATATTCATTTGTAATAAACATTCTAAGCAAACTAAAAATAGCAATGAATCTTTCCAATCTTACTATTTGCACATACAAAACCATATAACTAAGATCATAATTATCAAAGATGAAACAATTTCCCCTAAGATCAGGAAAAAGGAGGTCATCTCTCATGATGTGTATGTAATATTGTATTGGAGTTCATAAGCCAGTACAATAAATTAAGCAAAGGAAATTAAAGTTATAAAGATCAGAAAGAAACGGCATTGTTTTTATTACTGCAGATTTTTTTTTATTATTAAAAAAATCCCAGGGATCTGCAAGACAACTAATAAGAACTAATAAGTGAATTTAGCAAGGCTGCTGGATACAAAGGCAGCATGCAAAACGAAGTAGCACTTCTACATACTAGTAGCAAACAATCTAAAAATGAAAAAATGTAGATTCCATTTATAACGACACCGAGGCATAATGTACATAGGAATAATTTAAGGAAAGCAGTCAAGATCTCTACTCTGAGAGCAACTCTGAGTTGCTCAAAGTAATTACCAAAAACTGTAAAAATAGAGAAATGTTCCATGTTAGTGGACTAGAAGATTCAACATTGTTAAGATATCAATTATCCTTACATTTATCCAAATATTAAAACAAAAGCCCATTTAAAGTTCTAATGGGTCCCTAAAATGGCTAAATTTGTTGACAATATCAACAGTCGGTGAGGAGGTACAGTAATTCACTGAACCTTCCGCTCATTGGTACTGGCAGCAGTGGAACATACACTTTAGAAGCCAGTTTGAGACTTTTCTTATAAGGACTATGTTTATAACATATCCTATGACTCAGCAATGCCACTCCTAGGCATTTACCCAGGAGATTCCACTCCTAGGAATATGCCCCATAAAAAAGTTACTAAAATATTTATAGCTCTTTATATACATTGGTCAAACAGGGCTTTCCTGGTGATTCAGTCAGTAAAGAATCCACCTGCGATGCAGGAGACCCGGGTTTGAGTCCTGGGCAGGGAAGATCCCCTGGAGGAGGAAATGGCAACCCAGTCCAGTGTTCTTGCCGGGGAAAGCCCACGGACAGAGGAGTCTGGTGGGCTGCAGTCCATGGGGTTGCAAGAGTTGGACACGCCTTAGCCACTAAATCACTATATATTGGTCAAAAACTGGTAATATCCCAAGTGTCTATTAAAAGTAACACAGATAAATTGTGGCATATTCATACACACTCAGCAGCGACTGACACACCCAATAAGATAAGTCTCAAAAACAATCGTGCGAGGGAAAGACGTTAGACACAAAGAATATGTGCCCTGTGATTCCACTTGTGAGATATTCAATAACAGGCAGAAATAATATGTGACAGAATCAGAACAGTGATTGAGGAGGAGTGAGGTGACAGGGAAAATGTCTAGGGTGGTATACACACACACACGTATTTATACACACACACACACGTATATTATATAGCTTGTTTTATATATATTGTACAGCTTGAGGTATTACAAAAGTCTACATATTTTTCAAAGTTACAAAGAACTGTAACTTAACACATGTGCATTTTATTGTAGGCAAATTGTATTTCAATTGAAAAAATATTACTTTATAAAATATGAGTTCCCATCAGTAGGGTATGTTTCGGTCTAAGCAAGAACAGTGAAATCCCTCTTATCAGCATGGCAAGGACAGCTAGCTGGTTACTTAATTTTAGAAGTTTATTAAAAATCATTTAAGTATATATATTTTTCAATATTTTATTTTTCATATAAAAGCACATATATGCATTCATTTGCAATCTTTCGATGTATAGACACGACCGATTTTCTTTGTGTTCTACATTGTCGTTCTTGAATAAACTATAACACATCATCTATGCTTTCTAGCTTCAATTTCTTTACAAAAGAGCCAGAAATTAAATTCATTTTTGAAGCAAACTAAACACAAAATCCCTCAGGTCTTTATAATGTTTTCCACATTCTACACCTTGTGTGCCCTATAACTAACCTGAAAGATTTTTCTTGTCCCTATCTTTTCATTTGAATTTTTTTCAAAGCATTCAACTTTGTTTTTATAGCAGAGAAGTGACTACTCTCTTTTTTCCCATTCTTATTTCATTGGTTTACATGACATTTAATTACATCATAACAATAACCATACAATTTTGCATTTAGGCAATGCTCATATCCCCATAATTTCTCATTTAAATCCAAGATAATGGCCTCCTTCCATACAAAAGGATGTAATGAAGTCAGAGGAAGATGCGGGACTAGAGTGACGGGGAGATGAAGGGAAAGAAAGCCCTGTCCTGTTAGTCTGAAAGCTCTTACAGGGCCTCTCAGCTCCCTCGCCTACCTTGCTCAGCTTCTGCCCCCAGAGCTAAGATCCACAGTGAAACCCTGGCAATCCTCTCAGGCCTTTCCTGTCTGGGTTCCTTCTGTTATTTGAAACGGGAAGGCAAACATTGGTTTAAAGGCCTTTACAACCATTATTTCCTAAGTGGTCAATAAACAGATGAAACAGTAGCCAGCTTCCTGATATTCTGGAGGATGCAGACTAAACCATAATAAGACACGACTGCAGGGCAACTGGAAGCAAATAGTGATCAGTAAGAACTTCCATACGCTGCCGGTGGAAATGGGAATTCCTTCAACAGTTTTGGGAAGTGGTGTGGATTCACCCAACGAAATGGAAGATATGCACGGCGTAGCAGTTTTTCTCTGAATACACATCCTGCGTGCGTGTCTGCACTGTGATACCTGTACAAGGACATGTTTGGTTTGCAAACAAACCAAACGCTTTTCGGTAGTAGAATAGCATGTCCACACAATAAAATGCATGGACCCTACGAACACTATCATGTAAAAAAAGAAAGCCACAAAGCCATACGCACCATGTGATTCTTCCTTGTAAAGTTCAAAACCAAACTACAAGGATTCAAATAGGTGGTATTTTTTTATATCAAAATGCAGGTTTCCTGGAGTGCTCTTTATTAAAAAATGACCCATCTTTAATACTTGCCCACGTTTGTTTCATTAATTTCTCACTCACTCTTTTAAGCTTCAGTGGTAGCTAGAAGACACTTTAAGATTACTCAGATGGCAAACCCTGAATCTCTTTCACCTCCTTTTTCACTGGCCACACACACATTTTCTTTCCTTTCTTTTCAATGAACAAAAACAAAAGCAAGAAAATGACTTCTATAGAGGCCAGGAGAGTGATTTTATCTGGAAGGAGTAAGTGTCTGGGCTTGGAAAGGGGAATCTGGGATAGGGGCTTCTGGGGGTGCCAGCCTTGTTCTATGTATTAAGTGGCGTTTGCTCTGTGATTTTAATAAACTGTATCAAACACATCTGCTTTTCTCCATTATATTCACAAGATATTTTAAAACACGGAGTGTCTTATATAGTTTACTTAATTCTCCCTGCCTCCCCCCAATTCCATGTTAGGGGATCACTTTCAAATGTATCATTCATCCTTGGAGGCAACGAAGACTCTGATCACTAATATTCTTAGACTCCATTTAGCTCCACAGATGAAGCGTAAAAAGGAAGAAATGGGGGCAGTAACATTCAACAGCAGCCACAGGGAAAGAGAAAGGATATGGACTAAACATCCATTAAGACGCAGTTGAGCAAATTCAGTCATCTACGTTATCTAATAACGAGGGGTGCCAGTAACTTAATTTTCACATTAAACCCAGTTAGTTCAGTTATCTATGAGTGTGTTTCCAAGTATTTGCCTCTCTATAGTCATCCATGGGCTCTGAATAGCAATCCATCTTTTGGTTTGGAATCGAAGAAACACTAATACAAGCTTCATTGAAATCCAATTATCAAGATGTCTTTTTTCCACTTAAGCCAATAAGTGAGTCAGTTGCAAGATGCTGCTTAAATTACAGTAGAATTATTTTCTAACAGAATCAAGCTTGCTGAGCTTTTACCATTCATTTTGGTATTATTTATAAAAATTATCATTTTAAGTAGCCACCCAGGCCCACCAAAGCAGCATCTATTTTTTTTTAAACAATGCTTTTAAAAAGCCCTTTAGTTCACTAATTTTTCATTTTCCATTATGTTACTCACTAAAAACCTCAAGAAACAAAGAAGACTAAATAGATTGCATTCAGTTGACATTGTTTTCTATTGTATGGTGCATATCAGCGCATGAGCACACACACAGCCACCCCACTGGGAAATTTCAGGTTATAGAAAGTAACTCAGTGGAGCGCCCACCAGCCTGATCTAGCCATGAATTCTCCTGCCACTTGATCTGAGGCCAAACTGAAAAAAGTATAAGAAACACCCACCTATCACATGGTGAATAAAAGAGCTGAAAGTTTTATTCAGATCAGATCAGATCAGTCACTCAGTCGTGTCCGACTCTTCGCGACCCCATATATCGCAGCATGCCAGGCCTCCCTGTCCATCACCAACTCCCGGAGTTCACTCAGACCCACGTCCATCGAGTCAGTGATGCCATCCAGCCATCTCATCCTCTGTTGTCCCCTTCTCCTCCTGCCCCCAGTCCCTCCCAGCATCAGAGTCTTTTCCAATGAGTCAACTCTTCGCATGAGGTAGCCAAAGGTGGCTGTCTGGGGAGGCCTTACAAATAGCTGTGAAAAGAAGAGAAGCGAAAAGCAAAGGAGAAAAGGAAAGATATAAACATCTGAATGCAGAGTTCCAAAGAATAGCAAGAAGAGATAAGACAGCCTTCTTCAATGATCAATGCAAAGAAATAGAGGAAAACAACAGAATGGGAAAGACTAGAGATCTCAAGAAAATGAGAGACACCAAGGGAACATTTCATGCAAAGATGGGCTTGATAAAGGACAGAAATGGTATGGACCTAAGAGAAGCAGAAGATATTAAGAAGAGATGGCAAGAATACACAGAAGAACTGTACAAAAAAGATCATCACGATGGTGTGATCACTGACCTAGAGCCAGACATCCTGCAATGTGAAGTCAAGTGGGCCTTAGAAAGCATCACTAGGAACAAGCTAGTGGAGGTGATGGAATTCCAGTTGAGCTATTCCAAATCCTGAAAGATGATGCTGTGAAAGTGCTGCACTCAATATGCCAGCAAATTTGGAAAACTCAGCAGTGGCCACAGGACTGGAAAAGGTCAGTTTTCATTCCAATCGCAAAGAAAGGCAATGCCAAAGAATGCTCAAACTACTGCACAATTGCACTCATCTCACATGCTAGTAAAGTAATGCTCAAAATTCTCCAAGCCAGGCTTCAGCAATATGTGAACCATGAACTTCCTGATGTTCAAGCTGGTTTTAGAAAAGGCAGAGGAAGCAGAGATCAAATTGCCAACATCCTCTGGATCCTGGAAAAAGCAAGAGAGTTCCAGAAAAACATCTATTTCTGTTTTATTGACTATGCCAAAGCCTTTGACTGTGTGGATCACAATAAATTGTGGAAAATTCTGAAAGAGATGGGAATACCAGACCACCTGATCTGCCTCTTGAGAAATTTGTATGCAGGTCAGGAAGCAACAGTAAGAACTGGACATGAACAACAGACTGGTTCCAAATAGGAAAAGGAGTTCGTCAAGGCTGTATATTGTCACCCTGTTTATTTAACTTATGTGCAGAGTACATCATGAGAAACGCTGGACTGGAAGAAACACAAGCTGGACTCAAGATTGCTGGGAGAAATATCAATAACCTCAGATATGCAGATGACACCACCCTTATGGCAGAAAGTGAAGAGGAACTCAAAAGCCTCTTGATGAAAGTGAAAGTGGAGAGTGAAAAAGTTGGCTTAAAGCTCAACATTCAGAAAACGAAGATCATGGCATCCGGTCCCATCACTTCATGGGAAATAGATGGGGAAACAGGGGAAACAGTGTCAGACTTTATTTTTCTGGGCTCCAAAATCACTACAGATGGTGACTGCAGCCATGAAATTAAAAGACGCTTACTCCTTGGAAAGAAAGTTATGACCAACTTTTATTAGCCAGGCAAAATCATAGGAAAGGAAATGCTCTTTATGAGATGATGTTAGTTTTCCAAAGTTTAATTCTTGGTGATAGAAGGTTGCATTTCAAGGACTGAGGAAATAATACTGCTACCTGTGTTTCTACTAAGTATCTCAAGAAACCGGGGATGAGTTTTAGCAAGCATAATACCCACACGGGATACAGCCTAGTATTCAGTGATGGTAGGATCCGTAAATAAATCGCGGTTTGTTTGTATAACGAAATGGATAGACTTTACCCTGACTGTTCTTTTCAGCTATAGATTTTCACATTATCAGACAAGCCTCTGTGTTACTAAAAAGGTTTCGATACCAGATTTGACTGTGCAATTGAAGAGGAAGTGATAATAAAAGGGCCCCGTGCACTACAGAGCCGCACAGTGCTTCTGCGTGGGGAATGACGCGGCAGACACGCCGTGGACAGCTGTTCCGCTTGAAGTGCCAGTGATGGTCACAGAGAGACAGGAAACGCTCTGCTCCCAGCACAGCAGCGAAGAGGGGTTGGACCAGCATCTTCTTCCGGTTTTGCCACCTGCTTAGACGGGGGCCCTGGTAAACTCTGCTTCACACAGAGCTAGCCTCACCCCGACACAGGCAGGGAAGCTCGCATCTAGGGTTAGCAATTCTGGACCACCAGTCGACCAACTTACACAAAGTACGGAACTTTCTCGTAACATCTGACAAAGTATTCGATACAGAGTAGCCTGCCACAGAGGCGCATTGCGAAGCACCTTAATAAAACAAGCGCTGGTGAATCCACTCTTCCTCTTACGGAGCAGAACTTCGGATTCAGTGGAAGGCTCCGTGGGTCCCACGCCTGCCTGCCAAGTGTCACCAGCACTCTAAACCTTTGCAAGTATTACCTTTCCTTTTTCCCCTTTCCGTTCTTATTAATGAACTGTCTCCCTGAGCAGTGGCGGATTTAATTTTGCTGGCTTTCACTTGATTCTAGGATAGAACATACTTGGTCGTCCGCCTTCCTTTCAGGTTATTCTGCCTCAGTTTCCTTTAAAGGATTTGCTTCCTCTTCCTGCCTTCCACATTTTGGAGTGATCAAAAACACAGTCCTTAGACTTCATTTTCTATTTAAAGTAATGGACGATGACCACAGATAATAATTTCAGACAGACTCATGGTTTAAAATGCCATCTGTATACCTCTCCTCGGAACAGAGCTCCTGTATCAAACTGCGTAACTCAGTGTACTCATTTGGCTGTCTAATAAGCATCTCAAAATTAACCTGAAATTAAGCCTTTGATATTCTTCCCTAAAATCTTTCTTTTCTTCTTCATAAACAAATTAAACACCATTATAATTTTAAACAATGCAATTTCTTTGTTCTGTTTTTTTTTTTTCCTCTGCAAGATTAGATAGATATGTGGGAGAGCCTCATAATATGTCCCCTGTGTCTTAACCTCTCAGCCATCCATATGGAAATTATCCACACGAAGGAAAAAAAAAATATGGTTTTGTTTAAAGTTTTCGTTTACTCAGCTCTACCTTTCAGTTTATGAATTCTCTCTACAGCTGAATCCTTTCTTCTAATGCCTTTCCATTTTAACATTCAATTATGTTTTCATTTCTAGAATTTTATTTAAAAAATATTTTTGTTCATCTTTTGGTAGTTTTTTTCCTTATACGTGTTATAAATAATTTTTAATATATTTTAATATTTCAAACATCTATTCTGAATTATGTATCTTAGCCTTTAACATTGAAGCCTTTGAGGATGGGAGTCTTTTTTTTTTTCCCTATGGATTTGCGTAATGCTGGCTTATTCCTGCTGTCCTCTGTGATTTAGATAGTGAGTTCATGTTTGCTGGCATGCTGTTTGTTGGCTGGGATGATTTCTGTCTGCTTTTGTTGGGCAGTGGGAACTCCTGTAATGAGTCCTTTTAGAAATACAGTTATGCAATACAAATGATGCAAATACTGTAGTTTCAGATGAGCCCACGTGAATGGTAGCCAGTGACACCGATTTTCAGGAGACTCTTTTAGAAAACAACCTATAAAAAGCCAAGGCTGAAAATGGTAATTTTTCTTACTGTCTGCCTCTTCAACTTCTGTTTTTCCTTATTTTAGTTCACTCTTTGGAAAAGGGCATTGCCTTTCTGAGTTGTGCTCCCTCTAATTATTACATCCACTGTGCTCCACTGCTATGGCTAGTTTTTAAGAATATCTTCTTGCTAGGCTATGAGCAATTTCAAGATGGCAAGGAGTTTTATTTATTTTTAAATGCCCAGTGCCTGACACATGTTTTTAACTCAATAAATTTATTTACTTTGAGAAAAAAAAAAAGCTAAGTAAATGAATGAGTGTTTAGAAAATGGTATTTTAAACAAACCTATTATTTAAATCCTTGAGGTTTTCAATCTTATCTCAGTACTCACTGGCCAACTGAGAACCTCCTAAATTCAGTCTTGTTTATTATTCTGAGTTAGTTGAATCTCCATAAAGTCTACAGTGAAACACAGAAGGACACAGACTGCTTCAGGCCCCACACCCAGCCAGCATGAGGGAGGCCATTTATTGTCTCTAAAAGAAAACAAAAGACACTGTGTTTTCTTTCTCTTTTATTGCAACCCGTTGAAGGTCAAAAGATTCACAGAAATATAGAAACTACAAACTGGATGAATTTCCTTTATCCACTCAAAAAGACATTAAAGACAAAAGACCAGAATTTTCCACTACCGCAATATATTTCATATAGTCTTTATTCTGAAAATACTGTTGACATTTTAGAGAGGATAAAAAGCCCTGCGTTAAACATGTTCACATATATTTATGACATTCTAAGCAAAAAAAGAAACTTTAGATTGCCCAGGAAAAAGTTCATTTTAAGCCTTATTTCAAAGTATCTAATGAGAACACATTCAACAACCATCACAGGATCATTCAAGGTGATGTTTTCTTGGTTGCTTTTGAGATTAGTGCTTTGAGGCTGGATATGGTATTTCTACAGATTCCTACAAATGCACCAAAGCAGTTTTCCAGGGTATGATGCATCTGGCTTTCCGGATTCATCGCCATCTTAAAGAATAAGTGCAAGCCCCCATCCCACCCCACCCCCCAGGCTAAAGCATGTTATAGTGCTGTACTTCAGATTCAAACAATGCAACATTTCAACAAAATCAATTATACACTTTCAAAACCATTTGACAACCAAACTGTAACACTCCCAAGATTATTACAACTTTGAACTGAAATGGCACCATCTATATCATTGATGGCTCTCCCCTCTTCTGTCTTTTTAACTATTTAAAATATAGTGTGACATATATAAAAATTAAACTTTTGCTTATTCACTCAAGCTATTACTATACATGTCGTCTTATAAATTAGTTTTGGATTAAAAACCAGTTAAAATATTGTGAATTAAGATATTTTTCAGTGGTGGGGAAATGAATATGAAGACGATACAGTTGGATGTGTAAGAAGAATTACAATTTATTAATAGCAAACAGCTTTTTTTATTACATAAATTTTATTCCCTTCAAATTAAATTAGTAACCCATTTAGTGATGGAAAAAATACTTTTGGTGCTTAGCGACTAGATTTTCCAAACTGACTGGAATTAAAAGCAAAAACATGCCACATCAGAAACATGTTGACATGATCAAAGGAAATAGTTGTTTACATAAAAAGAGTTATTATAAATAAGTGAATGGTACTTGAATGTAAAGCTATTTTTCACTTCTTACAGCTAGTATCATTTTAGCAACACTGGGACTTCTATAAAGTGAAATTCAAATCTGAGTATATCTGTTAAAGACCAAAAAAAAAAAAAAAAAAAAACAATTATGTCCACAATGAGAAAGAATAAATAGCAAACTCACAAGTCAGGGTTTTGTATATCTAACTACTGTGAAAGATAATCACGCTTTAGCTTAAAAAGGCTCCCTGCTGTCTTGATTATAAATCAAGACATAGGAAAGGTTATTATGAGCCTGAGTCCCTACTATGAATTAATTGTAAAGATGTGTGAAATCAAAACGTATATTCATTTACTAATAGGTATTGCCTAAACTGAAAGCTGGACATCTTTAATTAAACAAATAAATGCTTATTTCTGACAAGTGTAAACAGAATCTTAATGAAAAGATTTTCTAATTTTTCTTCTAAACTCATACATTAACCAGCAATAGATCTTTGCAATAGCATAAGAACTATTGAAAAATATAACATGCACATCTCCAAAAAACCTGTTCTAAAGCCCAAAGCAAAGCAAAAAGAAAAAAAAATCAATAGAAAGATTGTCTACTTATATCTCATTCATTAATCTTCTATTAATGAGACTAGCCCCGAATCTCAGAAATATACTTTCATAATTACCAAATTAACAAAAATAATTAAATGATCTGTACAGTTTTTTTTTTTTAAATAACTGCACACTATTAATTACACTGGTGACTTTAATGTGAATAATGCTAAGATTAGTTCCAAATATCATTAAAATATCTGGACCAGTTACTATCCGTGAAATAAAAGCTAATACAATGTTAACGTAAAACTCAAAATACTCAGTACTCCAGAGAATTTGGTAGAATAGTGAATAATTAACTTTTGTGAGCTGGCCAGCGGGTTTCAGATCGCGGACTCCACACGGAAACTTCACAGAAGGCCCTGCTCTCTCTAGTCCCTAAGCTGCCCACTGGACGGCAGGTGGGGAGCCCCGTGGGGACGGTGTGCTAGGGGGAGTGGCAGGGGAGGGCGGGGCCTGGAGAAGGGCCCGTGTCAGAAAATGACCAGGGAGGAAGTGCGTGCATGTGTGTGTGTGTGTGTGCACGTGTGAGACAGGATGAGAACCGACACCCGTGGATGTGCTTGAAATCCTGAAACGCACTAGTTCTCAGGCTTCTAATTAGTGCCACGTCACTCCCCTCTGGTCACCATCCGCAGAACTGCACAATTCTTTCTCATCAAATAAGAAGGCAGTTGCCTTCATTTGGGGGCATCTCCAGTGGCAGTAATTAGAAGCTCAAAATAATGGATCCTTTTTGGTTTTTTTTATTCTACAGTTAAACAAAATTAGAGAAATAAGCCTTTGAACTTAAAAACTAAAGGTCTGTGCCTGTCAAAATCTTTCATTTTTAAGACAAAAAGACCAGCTCACCTGGGAACAAATAGCAACTGCACTGACGCTATGCAGTATGCAAACGAGACGCGGATACACACAGGCGGGGGTACACAGCGGGGACACAGCACAGTCGCGACCTCGGCCGGGGCGCCTGCCCCAGCTCCGCACCCTAGGAGGAGGCGGCCGACACGCCGGGTGTCCAGCCCATCTGGTAGGCCCTCTCCAGCGTCCTCTTGCAGTCCTGCAGGACGGTGCTGAAGGTGATGTGCGGGTACTGCTGCACCAGCTGCTCCACCGTCACCTCGTTGACCTGCAAGTGAACAAGAGCTGCCGTCACACACAGGCACCAGGACCGCCCCTCGTCCTTCTCAGCAGCGCCAGCAAGTGTTTGCTGGGAAGACCTGCCCTAAGTACTACATTCTACGTGGTGCTAGGTAGTACTAAGTTCTACGTAGTACTAAGCACTACTAAGTTCTGTGTAGTACTAAGTAGTACTAAGTACTAAGTAAGTAATACTAAGTTCTATGTAGTACTAAGTTCCACGTAGTACTAAGTACTATGTTCCCCCTACGTTTTTTTTTTTTTTTTTTAAAGATGTAAGGTATCGGGAGGTTAGCGCTTTCTAGGAGTATAAATGAGCTGAAGTGTGTCCGTTGAAGGGTGAGTGCCTGGGAGGGGAGGCAGCATGAGACACTCTCATGTACCTCTGACTCTGCCACCCACCTGGCAGCTTTTTTAGGAGAGAACCATAGACTGCCGGAGAGGATGCACGGGACTCTGAATAGGAGTGCTGGGCAAAACGTTTATTTTTCTTCCCCTTAAATGTTAAGGTCCTGGCAAACCTCAGGTCCCTTCGTGGAAAAGGGCTGAAAATGTGAGGAATCAATCACTAAAACATACATGGCTGGCAGGTCAGAGATGGCCCCAATAGACCTTAACCATCAAAGACACCACCTTGATTCTTGATTAGACAAGGCAATCAGACAGGCCTAATTAAAACTAACACCTTTTCAATTGCTGTGCTGTGAAGGGATTAATTTGTCAATTATTTTTAAGCTGATTGCAGTTCATATCACAAAAGCAGACAGCTCCCTTCATCCTTCAGATAAATAAATGATTAACCTAAGAACTGCAACTTTTAGCTTGCTTTATTTAAAATCTTTATCGAACACTTCGGCATTTTCAAATACAATAATGTTTCATTTATATTGAATAAGCTGGTCTGCAAGAAGGTTCTGCTGAGACACGTTTTTGTGCTTCCTTTCCATGTCTGTCCACTACTGAAAGGATCAGGACCATCAGGAAAAACCTCAAACAATATCAGACCCTTGCAATTTGCTTTGAAAGCCAGCTTGGGAGTATGCTGACCGTGACATTAAGTCCTCTGCACTTTTCTAAAATAACATGGTGTTTTGTTAAACTATGTTACATGTAGTATTTGTTAAATTCAGAGTTGATATTTCCACATTGCACTGATGATGCTTATTTTTTGTCAGAATTTCTATTCAAGACTTTCTTGTACTGAAATCAACTGTCATTCCAAATTTAACCAAGCTATGCAGTTCAATCTGTGTTACAATATATGACTTTTGTTTACAAAAACATGAAGAAAATGATTTTGAATAAAAAGAAAAACTGATATACAAATCAGAATTGAGAATATCAACTGCTGACCTTATAAGGATTTCTAAGCAATGTAACTTTTTAAAAAATTGAATTCTACCTAAGTCTAGCTTGAGCTGAGTCTGCTTGGATCAGTAACTGACAAAGTCTTGTGTCACCTAGCTGTGCCCGTCTCTCCGGTACATCTTTGATATTATCCAATCACCTGACCTAATGTCAAGTTATCAAGCTGTCCAAGTCCTTTCTGGCCTCAGGACCTTTGCACCTGCCGTTCTCTTTATCTGGAATAGTTTTAAAGCCACCTCCCCCTTAAGAACCCCCTTCCCATGGCTAGTCCTCCTCATTCTCAGGTCAGTGTCATTTCCCCAAGGAGCTTCGATCCTTGCCCTCAGCCTGCTTCCTTCCTCAAATCAGGCGAGGCTTCCAGGTTATTCTCTCTTCCAACACTGCCTACTTTTTCTTCATAGTACCTTCAAAAGTCAGTTTATAATTGCTTTATTTAATGTCTGCTCCTGTTCCAATGTAAGATCCACAAGAACCATGATTGTTTTGTCATTCATGAGCCAGACTAACTTCTTAGTGAACGAAGGAGAAAACAATAACTACAAACGAAAAACAGAAACCCAAGAGCAAAGCGCTGCCAGACACTAATGCACTACTGACCAAGACCAGCAACTTCCCCAAGAACCATCCTCAGCACAGGGACTCGCTCCTTCAGGGAACATCCCCTGGCCACGCCGACCCTCGGCGCAGGTGCGCTGGGCACTCCTGCTCTGAACCCATGGCAGCACCTGCAGGCCTCTAGCTTCAGTGCCCTCACACTGCTCCAGTCATCTCTCCACTCGACTCTCCTCTACCTGAACCAAAGTCTGGGCACCAGACACTGCCTTTTCTTTTTAATAAGACTACAGAGTTGTGTACAAAGCAGAGAAGCAACGTGGCGACTATAGTTGACCTTGGAGTCAACCAGGCACAGGTCAGAATCCTGGTTTCACTTCAAAATTTGGTTTCCTCAACTGTAAAAACAGGATAAAAGTACCGATGTCATAGGATGTTACAAGGATAAAATAATATGCCTAACAGTGTGACTGACATAAAAAGTCCTCAAATGCTGGTTCCTATAGTAGAGCTGATGTTCAATAAATGATCATTTACTGAATCAATTAATGCTATGGCAGGGTGACCAGTTCTCTACAGTGATGTTCAATATTGTTCAACTTCTGAGATATTTCAGAAATAAACCTTGATAACTTACTCCTTGGAAGAAAAGTTATGACCAACCTAGACAGCATATTGAAAAGCAGAGACATTACTTTGCCAACAAAGGTCCAGCTAGTCAAGGCTATGGTTTTTCCAGTGGTCATGTATGGATGTGAGAGTTGGACTGTGAAGAAAGCTGAGCACCGAAGAATTGATGCTTTTGAACTGCGGTGTTGGAGAAGACTCCTGAGAGTCCCTTGGACTGCAAGGAGATCCACCCAGTCCATGCTAAAGGAGATCAGCTCTGGGTGTTCTTTGGAAGGAATGATGCTAAAGCTGAAACTCCAGTACTTTGGCCACCTCATGCAAAGAGTTGACTCATTGGAAAAGACTCTGATGCTGGGAGGGATTGGGGGCAGGAGGAGAAGGGGATGACAGAGGATGAGATGGCTGGATGGCATCACTGACTCGATGGACATGAGTCTGAGTGAACTCCGGGAGTTGGTGATGGACAGGGAGGCCTGGCCTGCTGCGATTCATGGGGTTGCAAAGAGTCGGACACGACTGAGCGACTGAACTGAACTGAACATTAGCTATCACCACAGGGTAAGAAGCAACCTTGATAATATACTTCATATATAAGAAGAATCTATCTTAATGCTCTCTGGAGAAGAGTCCAAAACTTTTCTTAGTAACACAGCCCGGGTTTTCAACAGCCACTTTTAGGAAACCCTCCCTTTCCTTTACCTGATGTTTCCCCCAGGCTGTGGGTGAGGTTACTTTCTTCCCTGCTTCCACAAATAAACTTAGAAGGAGGCCGGTCTCACTCAGGGAGAGCTGAAGTCACCTGGCCGAAGGATTTTCAGAAAATCTCCCTCAAATGGCAGAGAAAGTAAATGTGGCCCAAATCACCTAGCATTCAAGAAACAACTAACTGAAAATAGCTGAAAAACAGAGGCAGAAGAGAAAACCTCTAAACCCACCATAAAGATGGGCTTGTCTTCTACAATACATCTTTTCTAATCATAGGCCTGTACAAAGTTTTACACCAAGGACTGACAGGCATTTTGTTCTGGAGGCCCAAGTTTTATAAAGATAAAGTATCACTGTGTGACAGCTGCTTTGCATGAAGAGAGAGAAAATTCACCTTAAGCGAACTTGATACATGAAGATACCGATTTATGAAGTACGTGAATTAGCTTCAGTTAGGGGTTAACTGTCGACTCTAGCAAAGACTCATGGTAGGGTTAATTTAGTCAGTCAGCTCTCTTAATGTGTTTTTATATCCCTGACTTACTGAAATTCAGCCTACCTTCTTCTGTTGCATAAAGCAAGGCCCACCTATAGCTGAGAATACACAGTGGGCTAGATTTCTGGCTTTCATAGGTTGTGGGTTAAAAAAGGATAGTCATCTGGTTTTGTGTAGCTGTATAAAAAATGCTACAGGTAATCCTCTGTGGACATAATGTGTCTTCTAAGCAGTCCGTTTGCTGTGCTCTGTAAACTCCAGAAAATAAAGCAGTAGGGGAAATGCAAATCCTCCATTTCAGGGCTTTGTTGGTAGAAGCTATCCTGGGGAAATACATGTGTTCCCACTAGGGAGGGTTCTATCTTTTACTTATAGTGTCTCCTGGCGATAAGGTGTGACACATTTTATACTGAAGCTATTTTCATTTACTCCTCACAAGTATACACTATGCTCACCTCTTTGTATAGACTCCAAAAGCAGTTTGGTGCCTTAGAGAAAAAGTTGGGTGTAAGACACTGGGGCGGTCCAAATCATTTCAGCTCCTCAGGCCTACATATGTGTTTCTGTAGACACTTTGTCATGCACAGCTCCACTTGCTGGAATGAAGAGAACTATTCTCTGTTCCAACTCATAAAATGTATGTAACATAAAAACGGAACATGAAGATGAATTAAAAAAATTTTTCCCATGATCCTTGGTTGTCTGTTCTTAATTTCTTTTTCCTCTGCTGCAAACTATCAATGGCAATTTCTATATTACACATAAGATTTGAGAAATGCAGTGGATTGTCTCAGAGAAATACTCAGCAGTGTCATTTGGAGAAATTACTGTGATTAAAGGGGGAAAAAAAGCATGTACTACAGAGTTTTTTTTTTAAATGTAAGAAAAATTGGATTTTATAGTTCTCTCCAAAGACTGTATAACCATAATTTACATTTTAAAAATTATTATAACTCTTTTTAAGGTAGTAGCAATTTGTCTGGTATTTTAATCTATTTTGAGTTAACATCTATTAGCACTTTTTGAAAATGTGAGGCAAATTGCTGTGCTAATTAAGGTAAATCATACCACAGTTTCATCCTATCGCTGCTGCTACTAGAGAAGGGTGAGAAGAGACTGGTCAGGGTTTCTGAGATTCAGTTTAACCTATTTACCTAAACTATCACCTGTTCCTTCACCTCCTTATTGACGCTTTCCCAAGAAAATTCTAGAAAGTGTAAGATTAGGCCTAAATTATCTCCCCAATGATACCTATTGTTAAAAAAATACAATATCTGATGAAATCTGTTGAAGAAACCATTCAAGTTATTCTCATTTCCTCTTTGACTCATGTTGTAAAATAGAATGTACTTCGTGTGTCGAGGGGAAATATTTGGCACCGGAGTATATTAAAACTACACTTAAGAATATAATGACTTACTTAAAATCATTGTTTTAATGGAGAAAGTTTCCCTGAAAAAAGCGAACATTAGTCCAAAGCACCCCAACAATAAATGTGTTGCATTTTTCCTAGATCGTAAGCTCCTTGACAGCAAGGAGTACGTTAGTCATCTCCTTGTTTTCAGCCCTACACATACTATCTGGCACATTCCCGTCCCATCAGAATATAAGCTCCTGCTTCTCCTCACTGCCAAGCTCCCAGCAGCGGGCAAGCGCCTGGCATGTAGTGAGTACTCAGTGATAACTGGCTGGCTGAGTGTTACTCCATGAGTGTGTCCTGAGTAACCAGAGAGGCACGGAACAATACCGCCTCAGAAATGGTGGCGATAAGCTCACCTTGTACCCAGACTGTTCGGCTACAGTGGGGGCAGGCTCTAGGAGCTTGACATTACGGCAGCTCCAAACTCCTCACACACAAGGTGATTCCTGGTGCTCCTCTCCTTTCTCTTCTTGCCATCTGACTCCACTGGGTACCTCTGTCCTGACACACTTTGCCCGGGCTTCCCAACGCTTTTGCAAGGAGACCAAAGCAGCTCGTGATGGCGGTTCAGCATCACGAGCTGCTGCTTGCTGGCCATGTGGCCCCCAAGCGGTACCAAGGAAGTGCCAGGGATATAGTGCATCAGTCGCTCAGTCGTGTCTGACTCTTTGAGACCCCATGGACTGTAGCCCACCAGGCTCCTCTGTCCATGGGATTCTCCAGGCAAGAACACTGGAGCAGGTTGCCATGCCTTCCTCCAGGGGATTTTCACGACCCTGGGATCCAACCCGGGTCTCCCACATTGCAGGCAGATTCTCTACCAGTTAAGCTGCCAGGGAAGCCTTAGGCTGTACTTCAGATGGACTGATGGCAGCCCTTCCTATTAGGGATGTGTGGCTCAGTACACTGGGGAGACAGTGCTGAGAAGCACGCTCTTGGTGCCTGGCTACGTGCAGGTTCCCAAAGTTTTGCAGAAACCCACGATTCACAAGGGTTCACACTTCAGTTTGCAGCACCAGGGCCACCCTGCTCAGGGTAGCAGACTCGGGAGGGCCCCACAGAAGACTCTGAAATCTTGGGACATTTAAGGCTCCTTCTGAGGTCACAGTTGTCTGGTGACAGGGGAACCGTGGACAGTGTCTGACTCAGAGCAATGCTATTTCCACCTTCTCATTGCTTGGGCTTCAGTACCTCTGCACGCCTTCACTGTTACTTGGGGCTCTTTTTGGGGGGTTGTTGGTGGTTGGTTGGTTTCATTGTCACAGTCATATTTGGCACTTAACGTCTCAGCTGTCCAGCGATCCCCATCCTTTGTGGCTGGTTTCATGGGTGACAGTGTTTCCACGGCCTGGGCGTGGGGGAAGGCTTCAGGCTGGTTGAAGCACGGTCCATTTACTCCGCACTTATTTCTCCTACTGTCATATCGGCTCCACCTCAGAGCATCGGGCATTGTATCCTGGAAGTCGGGGACCTCTGAGCTACTGCCATGGGCAGTACAGTCCCAAACAGGGAAAAATTCTCCCACTGAAACTGCCGCACGCTCCCCAAAGAGAAACACTGTATTCTCCCAGATTAGGTGCTCATGAGATAGGATAGAAACCGAGAACATTTTTTTCTTCCTGGTTTATTTAGACAAAATACCTGAAAATAATTTATTTTTCATCCTAATGACCAATAAGGCAAAATGAAAGTACATCCCCATCCTAGTAAGGAAAGAGGAAAAATGTTCAGTGAGCATCTACCATTTTCCAAGCATCTATGCATGAACACTGCTGGTTACAGATGAATCGCGCCTCAGACAAAATCAGCATTTCACGTGGGGTCATGGCTGGTGAACGCAGCCAGGATGGGAATCTGGACCCGCAACGCAGGCACTCTGGGCCCTTGGGCCGCCCCGCCCTGCATGCCACGCGGTGGGTGCACCAACCGTCTCACCAGAGCCTCGCTGAGCACCCTCCTAGTAAATGGTCACGGACGTTCATTTTCCAGGTGACATGGGATGACTGCGGGCTACTGGAACACGTTTCAAAGTCCTTTACGACCTCTTCAAAACGGCTGCTCTGCAGGAATGTGAATTCTAACGGATCTCCTTAATTCTAACGGATCTCCTTAATTCTAATGGCTCTCTGCTGGCCTGCAGAACATCCTGTTACGGAACTGTGGTTGCGTGAGACCCTGAGACATGGAGGAAGCATGATGAAGCCGTAGGACTGCCGTGGGCCTTTGAGAAGGCCAGTGACCACCCCACACCATAACCCGGCGTTCTCTCTCTGCAGTCTCCTGTCCCTGTGGGTCCCAGAGGCAGAGGGGCCAGCCTGGCAGGGACAGACCCCCGCCCTCCTGAGCAGAAAAGATGGACAACAGGGAGGGCAAGGCCTAAGAAACGCGTTCCAGGGCGTGGAGAGGCGGCTGTGGGCAGAACTGGGCAGGCCCTGACTTCCGCCAGGAGGGCTGGAAAGGGCTTTCCAAAATCGGGGGTGTCTGAGTGAACTTCGGAAGGACACAGAGGTATCAGCTTTGATGCTACATGCATGAAATACACGTGTATTATTCAGGGGAGAAAGGACATGTGCTCAAGAGTGAGAAGGGCACACTCATCTGTCCTTCACTTTGTAAGGCAACGCTTCTCCAGCCTGTCTCACAAATTCGACGGGGTAACTGCAGCAGGTTCTTCTCTACAATGGCACTGCTCTGAGCTTGATGTGGTGGTGGGGGAGAAAATAGGCCCCCCTGCCCCCCGTTTCTGTAGGCCGAAGAGTAAGGAGCCCCCAGGGAGCTCGGGAAAGCGTGGCAAACAGCACAGGGGCCTCCTGCCTCCTAACTCCGGCTCTCCCCCTCATGCTGGTCTGCCATCCCTGCAGACTCCCCGGGCATTGCCCCTCACTGCTCACAGCCCCGCAGGCTGACTCCCAGCAGCCTGGAGGCAGCGTGTGGTCTCCCAGGCAGTCAGGAGCAGCTCAGCTCCTGGGACACGTGCCGGCTCTCCCTGCGGCCTGGCGTTCGCTGGGTGCCAGCAGAAATCCTCGTGGGTGATGCAAATGCAAATGAGACCCAGTTGCTCTTTTGCCAAGTGCCCACTGGCCCCAAGATGGGCATGTACTAAAATGGATAAAATAAGGGGGACGGGCATTTAGTAATACTTCAAATTTGCATGTCAGTGAGATGAGTCATCTAAGTGCAGTGTAGAATACTTTACATCGGCCACTAAGGACAGAATGAGAGGGCGGGCCACACAGTGATTTTTCTCTTCAGGACCTGCACTGCCGACCACGTGCACCGGCTCTCCGCAGGGCGGTGGGTGTTCTCATGATTCTGTTTCCCTCCTTTGCAGCAGGACACCCATGGCCCTGTCTGGGTGACTCGCCACTTCTGGCCGGCGCCACCTACGACCAGGGCAGGGAGGCCTGGGACGCCAGGAACTGGACGCTGCTTCTACGGTCTCTCCCCTCATCTGTTTCCCTGGGGCTGCAAGCCGAGCTTCCCAGCAGTCCAGCAGCTCAACAGACAGGAGAAGGCTGTGGGAGGACCCGCAGCGAAGGGAGAGGCTGGGGAGGACTGCGGGAGGACTCTGAGCATGAGCAGACGGTGCCCGCGTCTGCAGGCAGTCACCTGCCTTTCCACTCCGCTTCCTTTCTCAGCCAAACCAAGGTCTCTCTCTGAACCCCACGGCGACTCATACATAACAAATATCAATCTGTGTTTCCCGACGTGTGATGGATTCAACTATGTCAATGATCCCCCCCAAAAGAGAATTCATTTAAGAGGTCTCTGGGCTTCAGCCTCAGCAGCCGCCAAAGAACTCCAGGGACAGTTTTATCCCAGAAAGTCTCGTGCAGTTACTGAAACTAGGGGATAACTAAGAACATCCAGAATACCGCACACACTGCTTAGGCGATCTTGTTATGTAACTCATAGCGGAGGCATGGAGGTGACTGCTAAATCAAAGTAATTAACATGAACATGTTCTGTCTGCGGAGACTAAGGGGAAACAGGTGTTCAGCCGAGAAAAAACATTTCTCAGTGGATTTCCTACGAAGTCAAAATGTCTCAGGTTTAACTCACAAAAATTTTTAAGTTAAAAAAAGAAATTAAACTGTGTCTGCAACCAAGAATACAAACAAGAATACAGTGGTTCCCGGTCCAAGTGCTGATTAGAACCACCTGGGGAACCTTTGAAAAAGTCTCAGTGGCCCAATCATATCCCAGACCAAATGCATGCCAGTCTTGGAGGAATGGGACCCTGGCATAAGTATGTTTTAAAGCCCCTGGAAGATTTCAGGGTGAAAAGCTCAGGTTGATTGACGAGATCCCAGAGACACAGGAGGTGGCCACCTGACCTTCCCAACATCTCACGGAGGGAAAGAGTTCCCTACACCCAGCTCACACAAGCACCCAGAGCTTTCTCAAGGACCACGCACGAGGCGGGAGGAGAGGGCGCACATGCCTGAGCGTCTGATATAATCTTAAGGAGAAAATGACTATCTTATTGGAGTCTAAAAACCACCCGCTAAATACATGTGTTTACAGGCCACCCTTAATGCACTAGTCTCATGCACGAACCTCATGCCAAGAGCCCAAGGCCTTCGAGGATGTATTTTTTTATACAGAGGTAAGAAATATTACTCTTGGGTGGCAAAAAAACTCATCCCCAAATCCCAAAGCATAGAAAGAGAGACACTGAGGATGCGATGAGCCTGACAGGCAGGCTCACAGATTCACTCAGCTCGGCCAGATGCAGTCTCTCCACCCAGAATCTGCGACGGTCGGAAGTGCTCTGCTCAGTCAGTATCACAACAGGCCTGGCTTCATGCTGTCTCTTTCTCGGGAAATGTGGGTTGCCTGTCAACACTAGCGTTGCTTCCACTCACCTGAGTTAGCACGGCGAGAAAGCTACAAGGTATCTGGAAGAGCGGGGATCACAGAAACGCCTGCAGCGCTAAGTGAGAATGGGGGCTCACCGACCTGAAGCCTCTGATTAGAGACCAGGGCGACGGGCGTCCAGCAACTAGATCGTCAGAGAGAAACAGCAGCGGCGTTTTCATTCCCTGTTCCACCGAGCGAGCCTCCACCCAGAAGCATGTTTCAAGCCAAGTGGAGACTTCAGGTGTAGTCTGGGATAGGATGTCCTGAGGCTGCAAACCTATGGTACTGACCCATTGTGCAAGGCTGTGCATCGTTTGTACAGATTTGCACATGCGGCACACGTAAGAACAATCCTGACATGTGTGGGACGCCTGGATGGACAAAGCCACTGGGGAAGACTTGGTGGCCCCCTAAAAGACTACTTGAGAAAACTTGGGTCCTAAGAGGATAATTAATAAACATCGTCACTGAGGGAGCAGTGAGTGTAACATATTTATGGGAACACATCTGTGTGTTTCTAAATTAAACTTGCACAAGTTAAGCTGAAAAACACAATTGAGAGAGAAAATGCTCAGAACCTAAAATTATGTTTTCTTTTGTGCTTAACGGCTTTCTTGATTTCAATTTTTATTTTCTTACATAAAGCTTTAGGGTGATGGTAATCACTAGTGGACACCTGATTAAAAATAAGAAATCTTTCTAAAACTGAATTTCCAGGAGGTAGAATTTATGGATTTGACCTGTTTCCTAAAATAAATTTATTAGCAGCAAAAATTTCTTCTGCATAAACAAGCGACAGTTTTGCCTTTCAGAAGAGAGGCTCTACCTGAATCAGAGCAGTTCAGGGTTAGGCTCTGACAGGTGGGAGTCTCATCATACCGCAGATGTCTGAACTCCATCCTTGACTGACCTGGGCCCCCGGGGCAGCCCTCAGAACCCCCCAGCTACAGGGAACTGGTACTAAATCCAAGGTGTCATCTTTCTTACTCACTTATTTATTCCCCTGTCTGAAAAGTGAAAGTGAAATAGATACTTTTTCATTTTCTGTCAAATGATTCAGAAGCAATGGGATCTAATGGTTTTCAAACTTGCTTTTGGTTGTATGATACTTTTCTGCAAACCAAAGTAGTAAATAAGTAAACAAATCAAATAGATAAGCCAAGCAGATAAAGCAGTCAAACTGGGGTCACTGGGGCTGCTGTTAGGTGCCGGAACAGGCCCTCTGGCCTCCTAGCCACCCTGTCATCCCTAAGAGGCTCGCAGGCACCTCCTCGGGACCCTGGGGCCGCACAGAGCACAGGTGGGGACAACCGCAAGGCACCTGTCTGCCGTCCACTGCGTGTTCGTTTAGCATCTGCTACACACCAGCCACTGTGGCAGGGCCTGGCTTACAGCACAGGCTAGGACCACACGGTCCTTCCATCCTTAGGAGGAGGGCATCCTGGGGATGAGGGTGGAAGAACCCACCACCACCAGAAGCAAGGGCTAACACGCATGACTTTCTTCATGGAAGGAACCTACAGGCACCGACTCCCTTAATCCTCCCCACGGCCCTCAGATGGGTGCTGCTCTCATGCCCACTTTACGGATAGGGGAATGCAGGCGCAGAGAGGCAGCCTGGGAGGAGGCAGCAGGAGCCTGGCGCCACGTGGGTGCAGCTGCTCGGGGATGGAGCGAGCTGTGGACAGGCAGGCAGAGAGCGGAGTCAGTGAGATGAAGTCACTGTCGCGCCTGTGGCGTGGAAAGACCTGTCGGGGGTGGTGAAAAGTGTCCACAGTCGGTCCTTTCCGGGAACTGAACCATCGAGTGCCGGAAAGACAAAACTGCAAGGAGCGTCGCCGAAAGCCACGAGAGACCAAAGCGAGGTTCTTCGCGCAGAAGACACAGAATTTCTGGCACCCGGACGCCACTCTGCCTGCCCATTTGCTTGTCTGTCTTCCCCAGCGGGCTGCAGGCTCCATGGGCCAGGAACTCTGACCTCGTTCACTGTTTTTTTCTGACCTGTCCCCTGTTACAGTTACTGGAACATAGTAAGGAGCCCAACAGATGCTTTTTGAATGCACTGATAAAATAATATAATAAACATTGGAAGCTGGGGGAGGAAACAGGCTTTCTCCTGAAAAACTACTTGCCCAGACATGGTAGGCCCCGGTAGCCTGGCGCCGAGTGGCTGGGTTTCGGGAGGCAGGTTGGGGGCCCCCTTCCAGGGACCCGCAGACCCCCCAGTCTCTGGAGTGTCGGCAGGCGGCCCTCATTTCTACTTTTCGAAGTGAGAGGCTTAGGAGTGCTGGGGTCAGAGTTCCTGTAGGAACTCCCTGTTAATCTTTTTTATTTCTACATCAGAAAAAACCAGTATGATCCTCCAACCTTAACTCTTTCTTATAATTACTTAAGCCAAATCAGAGTTCCAAGGAGATTATTTACTGCAAAGCAATGATGCTGCAGGCAAACTCCAACATAACGTTCTATTTACCCTGCAGCCTTTGGGGAACAGCAGGCCTCCTCTTTCCTCCTTTAAGAAAACATTTCACCATGCATCAGTCCCACAAAAGGAGTAAGTAAGACACAGCAGCTACTTGCCCACCCCCCAAAAGGTTCCAGGGACACGCGGTCTTCCCTGAAGAAACACACCAGCCTGGAACTGACGGGCGGTCTGACTTGCCGAGCCCTTACTCTCTCTGTTCACAAGAAAGGACTTAGCCCTGCAGGTCTCGAGGTTTCGTCCTCCATATGTTTGACCGTCATTTAATGGATCCTAACTAGCAGCAGCAGCAGCTATTCAAAACACAAATTAAAAAAAAAAAAAGTTGTCTGAGTCTCAGGGGCCTAGGTTTTCTTTGTAAGATCTGAGCATGTGAATTTATATTCATGGCTAGAATATATGAACTGGGCAGTTCACATCATGGTTAAATATCCGATTCCAGGGCAGCCATGTATAGACGCGAGTCAATAGTAACAGTCATGGTAGCTGACATTACACACTTACAGACTGCATGACCTTAGGCTAAGTCCTTCATTGAAGTATCTCATATAATCTCATAACCATCCCGTGGGGCAAACACGATCCCATTTTTCAGATGGTAAAACAGGCTTTTAGAGCTTAAGCTGTCGGAAGCCGCACAGACAGTCAAGCGAAGGGTGAAGAATTTGGAAACCTAGCGGGCTGCCTCCAGCGCTCACCAGTGTGACCCCTGTGAGGTCCTGCAGCAGGCTCTCCTGCTTTATTAAACACCAGAAAGGCCTTCAGTGACTGCTCAGGAGAACTTCAGGCGAGGAGGGCTGGGAGAGGCGGAGATGGGGCCTTGGCTAAAATGAGTGGAGAGATAACCTCTGAATTTCAGCTGATGTTTTTTCCCTGTTTCAATTACCAGGGATAATCAGGAGAGGGCTGTAAAAATGTGTTCTAAAGTGCTCCTGTGTGGAAATCACTGGGAGAAACTGTTTTATCAGCAAAAGGAACAAGATGCTGATACTTCAAGCGAAGGACTCGAGTTCGGATTTTAGAGCCCCAACCACACACAACTCTCCGATTTTCACATCCGCTCTTGGAGCACATGGCCCGGCGGGCAGCTTGGGGAACAGATACGTCTCCCATGACCACCCCATCTGATACCGTCGGACCGCTCCCGCCTTGTCAGGGGAGCACTTTGTTTTCTTTTCTTTGATAAGGCATCCATTTGCGATCTTAAAACCCTGGCTCCCGGCAACCTGGAGACAGCTGTGGACACGCGTGGGCAAGGGCAGTGCCCGCAGGTACACGCTGTTTCACGGCTGGACTGCTACCCAAACAGTCCTGGACACAGGGCCCCGCAAGTCATTTTTCCCCTAAACTGATTTTTCC
The DNA here is from genome assembly GCF_029378745.1 of Bos indicus. NCBI lineage: Eukaryota > Metazoa > Chordata > Mammalia > Artiodactyla > Bovidae > Bos > Bos indicus. The sequence goes on from NC_091766.1 coordinate 106,777,646, forward strand.
AGTTAGTTCTGTGTATTAGTTACAGAGTCCTATATTATTTTCCCCGTAGGGCTTTCCTGCTCATGGCTCCTAAATAAGCTGATGAAAACTCCATTTTCTCCGCAGAAATCTTTAGGCTGTTGAGGCTTTCTCTTACCATAATTACTTCCTGAAAAAAAAACAACGTAGTGGTCAATTCCTCCTGAATATTTTTACATTACATTGGCCATGCAAAACTTGGCTCTTGCTATTTTAAGGTTGCAAAGCAGATTCCTGGCTTTAAGGAGCTGACTGGTCTCCCTTACTTTCTTCCTGCATTGACTGCTCATTGATTTGATTAAATCTCTCCACAATTTCAATGAGAGAAACCCTGTGTGAAAACAAGGATTTCTTATGACCTGAAGAAATCATCCCTTATTAAAAGAGATCATCTGTTTCGCTCCTCAACTAAGCACTTCAGGAATGAGGGCAGGTGAGGAGAAAGGTCTTGGCAGTGGCAGTTTGATGAGAAATGAATTAATTTGATTATTTCCATGGTGTGTGGATCAATAATAGTCGGCCTCTGGCCTCAAGGCAGCTGGATAATCAATAGGATCACAGAGGCAACTCTCCTCCCCCAGCAGCCTCTCTGATCTTTTTTTGGGCGGACTCTTCACGCCTGTGTAATTCTAATTTATGTCAACTAGAAATCAAAGAAATTCCAAGAGGCTTTGGTCAGAGGACATCGGGGTGGACCTTTCAGAATCTATTTATGTCTGCTCCTTAAGTCGGGTGGCCCCCGCGGCCCTCCAGGCGCCCCTATGGGCCGAGGCGAGGCGGCTTCCCTGCAGAAGGGCTGCTACCTGCTCTGGGCAGAAGCGCACAGTGGGGTGAACGGGGGCTCCCCGCCCCCATCGAGGACTCCGCAGACACGTGAGCGCCAACAAGCATTTCCAGCCAAGCGCTTTGCCAAGAGTGGCTCCCTCAATAATGCTCTTTAATGCTACCCCAGACGCTGGCATTTTCAAATCAAATGAACAGTGTATAAAATTAGTTCTGCATGAAGTTACAGAAAAAGAAAAAAAATATAGAAAGTGAAAGGGAGCTTTTAAAAGCTCCAGAATTTCTTCATCCAACTGCTTTTCACAAGGGTTTGGCATTTGAGAATTGCTACATTTATGATGTTATTCGCTGCTCATAATTCAGGCCCTCTGTCTCCAAACTTCTGTATTAACACACGTTGCAGAGGTTTCCACCTCGACATTTTATCACGGAGGTTTCCCAAACCAGCCGGCCTGCCTCTGGCCAGGTCTGGTTTCTCAGCCAACGCCACGCCACTGGGCTCCCTTGCTTTTCATCAACCTTGTTACCCCAAACATTTTTCATTAACCTTGAACACTGCATTTCCATTGGCCCTACAGCTTTCCCAGGAACTTTTTTTTTTTTTTGGTCCTTCTTAGTTTTGTTCTCCATCCAAACTGCCATGTAAGAAGTGAGGAAAATACCATATTATTAGAAGAAACAGATCTGAATAGAATCTAGAATTCACTGAAGTTGTGAAAACGACTTCTATGACCAAAGCCACTGACTGTCTATAATTGCGGAAAGCAGAAAAAAACATATTGCTCTTATTAGAAAGTCCCGTTGGTTATACAAGTAGTTTTAACTAAATCACCAAATAAATGCGTGTTAAGTTGATAGGTGATTTCGGGTCAACTCTAATTCCCAAGGTCAAGTAAGCCTTTGAACAGTCTTTAAGAATATAAGTTCACCCCAATTCATCAAAGCCGTCTCACACAGCGTTTTCTTCTCTGCGCTCTTACAATGCACTGAAGTTTAAGGGATTAAGTGGCGTCGGCTTCAAACCCAAAGTAATGCCTCTAACGTGCTTATCCATCCAGCAATCAGAAAAGCTACTCACACAGGGGCTTCTTAATGTGCTTCCTAATTTTACAAGCACAAGGGGAAAGCTGCATTTGTCTAACGACCGGAGGACTCCTTCCTAGGAGTCACCCATTGCTGCCAGACAAATTTACTGCTGTTGAGTTTAGACTGCTTTCATCTGCAAAGGATACATTTTCTCATCTGTTCTTTGTTTATCTAATGAAAGCGTGAGGAAGAGAAACACATTTTTCCCCCTACAACAGGTAACAGTGCATTTTGTTATTTAATTCTTCAAAAGCTCAAGTGAGGGGGCAAAAAAAGCAGACATTTTTAAAGTATAGCTTCCAAATCAAATATAAGTGGCCCCGAGTGAAAGAAAATAGAATCGGGTTTCAGCATTTCAGAAAAGCCCAGGATTGCAGAGCACCAGCCCTGGGACGCACAGACGTGATGAAGCCCATTCGTCTCCAGATCAGGAAGCCCACCGACCGCAGGCCTGCCAGCGGGGCTGGCTGTGGAGGCCAGGGGCGTCTCTCTGCCCCCGCCTTTGGTTCCAGTTGGTATGCAGAGAGGGGACAGAGAACTGAAGAAGCTTCCAGGGGCTAGCAGCTTAGATTAAGGTACATGGAGACGAGTGAGAGGCCCACATGAACTTCCTTCCTCCTGTCTTTGCTGGCACAGAGGACCACGCGGAGACGGACAGTGGTTCGTTGCATCCTCAACAGAACTTCACTGTTTCCGGTTTCGGTTCTAATATCCTCTCCTTCACCATTTTTCTTCTTTCCTTCTTTTTGCTTTCCTGCCTATTTGAATTGTTTCATCTTTAACTCACCTTTGTCCCCCACTGCAAACCTATCTTTAGCCTTATGCCTGGATCAGTAAGTTGATTCCAAATACACTATCCCTCAGAGGCATCAGTTTCCCTTCATAGAGTGTGTTTAATATGCAATTATTGATCTATTTATGTAGAAATAATAATCTTAAAATTAAGTGAGGGAAAAGTGAAATGGCAACATCTTTGAGTTCATGTCTTTCCTCTTTCTAAAGATATCCTTTCAACAACGGGATAGCAGGCAATGCAATTTTTTCTCATTTGCAAATTCAAAAATCAAGACCCAGGTTAGTATAATATTGTTAAGAATAATTAACATTAAGCATTTTATATATGACAAGCATTACTCTGAGGGCTTGATATATGTCCACTTATGTAATTACAGCATTTCCACAAGACGGTACAGTTATTATCCTTGTTTTACAAAGGAGGAGACGGAAGCACTCAGAGGTTAACCTGTCCGAGCTGACACAGCTAAGTGCAGAGCCCAGACCTGCACCTCATCTCTGGCTCCAGAGTCCACGTCCTCAACTGCTACCTTTGGTTCTTCGCTACTCACATACTCCTTTGAGTCCTGATAGAAATTTAGAATCTGGAGATGGACAGTATAATAGAAATGCGGAAGACAGAACACTCACACTGGATTTCCATCCAACTAAACCAACCAGCAGGCTCAGCTCAGTCGGTAAAGAGTCTGCCTTCAGTGCAGGAGAGCTGCGTTCGATCCCTGGGTCAGGAAGATCCCCCGGAGAAGGAAATGACAACCCACTCCAGTACTCTTACCTAGGAAATCCCAGGGACAGAGAAGCCTGGTGGGCTACAGTCCATGGGGTTGCAAAGAATTGGGCACGACTGAGCGACTAACACTTACTGACTTAAATCAAGCAGCAGGCTTTTAAGTGCGAGGCTCTACGTGTGCTTTGTGTGTGGTGTGGAAACTTCTTGCATCCTCACAGAACCTCCTGTGTTTTGCCTTAAGCCTGAGGACACCAGCCGGCTGGGCTGGGCTGGCTACAGTGGGCTGGACTGTGACAGCCCTAATTTGGACGAATTTGGATTTATGCAGAAAAGGATCCTTCCACTTACTGAAAATTGGCAAAATGCTGGTCAGCAAATATGTCCGAAAGGATCTTCTGAACTAACTGGAGTATAAATTCAGCTCCGAAGAGGGTGCTGATCTCAACAGGTCTAAAGAGCTCGGGCTAGAAACACGGTGACTTTCACCAAAGGTTGTGGGCACGTGGATCCAGTTTTAAATGCTTACCTTTCCCTCTCCTTGATTAGGGAATTCATGTGCAGCAATTCCTTCAGGCAGAAGCCAAAGAGTTCTGCTGTCACTGTTCAGGGTTTCTAGAATACTCTGCCTGCTATGGACTCTTTCACTTGTTTTAAAAGGAGTCATTTTGAAGTGACAGGGTTAGTAGCAGTGTTAAGTTAGTTAGTAGTGAAATTTAAGAGAGACTTGCCACCCTGGGGTCTCCACTGTTGCTCAGTAATAAACTCAGTCAGCTTTCTAGGCTGGGCTGAGTATATAAAATCTCTCTAATCATAACTAACTGGAGAGGTCTGGTGTAAGTTTGGATTGTAAAACATCTGGAAAAAAGAACTAGGTCAATTAACAAAACTGACAAAGCACACAGAGAATTTGGGCCATTCTTATTTGTCCCCAGATTTGCTACATTTAGAAAATACAGGTCCTTTGAGAGGCATCTATATTTAGCTTCACGCTCTTTTGCTTCATTGTCCCTAATCACCAATCACAAAAAGTAGCACACGTGTATAAATTGTTACAAGCTGCCAACATTTTCAGAGCCAGTAGCTGAGGTGGGTCTTTTTCAAGGAAGCACCCCTTCCCTGGAGACAGCCCCTGGGGTGGGCCCCTGGCACTGGACACAGACTTGAAGATCTGGGGCACCACCCTGGATGAGGGGTCTAGGGCCAGTGCCTGGTCCTTCTGAGCTCCGTTTTCTCCCCTTCACAGTACAAACGACCGTCTCCTAGATCTGTTACCAGGGAAAACGTAAAAAGAGGCAAAGGGGAGAGTGCCTCTCCAACGCCTGGTTATCAGGTCAGCTTTTGATCATCTTTATTAGATGCAGCCCAACTTCTCAAACTCAGGCTCACGCCTCTGGCCAGCTCCACTGACCTTCGGTGGGGCCTCTGGGACTGCTTCTCAACACGTGTGAAAAGCAGCATCTGAAGTGTGGAGATTCCCACCTAACACTGCCTCACTGGCCCCTTCTTGCCCCCCGAGGGCCAGAACACAAAGACGTTGAGCAGTGGAATCGCACACTTCAGACTGCGACAGAATCATCTGGCAGTGGGCTTTCCAACTTACTGCTGTAGGAAACTCGGAACCCTGAGTGGAATTTTACTGTTAAGCCATGCACACTGTAGGGTGCCGTGCAAACACGTTTAATCGTGGTCCACGGACTTATGGACAGGAAGCCAAAATCTAAGTTGAGTGTGATTGCTGTTTCCTTTCTGCATAAGCACAAACATTCATTTTTAAACACAGATATTCAAAAATCATCTCAGATTACTTTAGAAAACCAGGCAGCTTACCATGCATACCTGTAATAACATCAGATCAGATCAGATCAGTCGCTCAGTCGTGTCCGACTCTTTGCGACCCCATGAATCGCAGCACGCCAGGCCTCCCTGTCCATCACCAACTCCCGGAGTTCACTCAGACTCACGTCCATCGAGTCAGTGATGCCATCCAGCCATCTCATCCTCTGTCGTCCCCTTCTCCTCCTGCCCCCAATCCCTCCCAGCATCAGAGTCTTTTCCAATGAGTCAACTCTTCGCATGAGGTGGCCAAAGTACTGGAACTTCAGCTTTAGCATCATTCCTTCCAAAGAAATCCCAGGGCTGATCTCCTTCAGAATGGACTGGTTGGATCTCCTTGCAGTCCAAGGGACTCTCAAGAGTCTTCTCCAACACCACAGTTCAAAAGCATCAATTCTTCGGTGCTCAGCCTTCTTCACAGTCCAACTCTCACATCCATACATGACCACAGGAAAAACCATAGCCTTGACTAGATGAACCTTTGTTGGCAAAGTAATGTCTCTGCTTTTGAATATGCTATCTAGGTTGGTCATAACTTTCCTTACAAGGAGTAAGCGTCTTTTAATTTCATGGCTGCAGTCACCATCTGTAGTGATTTTGGAGCCCAGAAAAATAAAGTCTGACACTGTTTCCCCATCTATTTCCATGAAGTGATGGGACTGGATGCCATGATCTTCGTTTTCTGAATGTTGAGCTTTAAGCCAACTTTTTCACTCTCCACTTTCACTTTCATCAAGAGGCTTTTGAGTTCCTCTTCACTTTCTGCCATAAGGGTGGTGTCATCTGCATATCTGAGGTTATTGATATTTCTCCCGGCAATCTTGATTCCAACTTGTGTTTCTTCCAGTCCAGCGTTTCTCATGATGTACTCTGCATATAAGTTAAATAAACAGGGTGACAATATGCAGCCTTGACGTACTCCTTTTCCTATTTGGAACCAGTCTGTTGTTCCATGTCCAGTTCTAACTGTTGCTTCCTGACCTGCATACAGGTTTCTCAAGAGGCAGATCAGGTGGTCTGGTATTCCCATCTCTTTCAGAATTTTCCACAGTTGATTGTGATCCACACAGTCAAAGGCTTTAGCATAGTCAATAAAGCAGAAATAGATGCTTTTCTGGAACTCTCTTGCTTTTTCCATGATCCAGAGGATGTTGGCAATTTGATCTCTAGTTCCTCTGCCTTTTCTAAAACCAGCTAGAACATCAGGAAGTTCACGGTTCACATACTGCTGAAGCCTGGCTTGGAGAATTTTGAGTATTACTTTACTAGCATGTGAGATGAGTGCAATTGTGCGGTAGTTTGAGCATTCTTTGGCATTGCCTTTCTTTGGGATTGGAATGAAAACTGACCTTTTCCAGTCCTGTGGCCACTGCTGAGTTTTCCAAATTTGCTGGCATATTGAGTGCAGCACTTTCACAGCATCATCTTTCAGGATTTGGAATAGCTCAACTGGAATTCCATCACCTCCACTAGCTTTGTTCATAGTGATGCTTTCTAAGGCCCACTTGACTTCACATTCCAGGATGTTTGGCTCTAGGTCAGTGATCACACCATCGTGATTATCTGGGTTGTGAAGATCTTTTTTGTACAGTTCTTCTGTGTATTCTTGCCATCTCTTCTTAATATCTTCTGCTTCTGTTAGGTCCATACCATTTCTGTCCTTTATCGAGCCCATCTTTGCATGAAATGTTCCTTTGGTATCTGTGATTTTCTTGAAGAGATCTCTCATCTTTCCTATTCTGTTGTTTTCCTCTATTTCTTTGCATTGATTGCTGAAGAAGGCTTTCTTATCTCTTCTTGCTATTCTTTGGAACTCTGCATTCAGATGTTTATATCTTTCCTTTTCTCCTTTGCTTTTCACTTCTCTTCCTTTCACAGCTATTTGTGAGGCCTCCTCAGACAGCCATTTTGCTTTTTTGCATTTCTTTTCCATGGGGATGGTCTTGATCCCTGTCTCCTGTACAATGTCATGAACCTCATTCCATAGTTCATCAGGCACTCTATCTATCAGATCTAGGCCCTTAAATCTATTTCTCACTTCCACTGTATAATCATAAGGGATTTGATTTAGGTCATACCTGAATGGTCTAGTGGTTTTCCCTACTTTCTTCAATTTAAGTCTGAATTTGGCAATAAGGAGTTCATGGTCTGAGTCACAGTCAGCTCCTGGTCTTGTTTTTGCTGACTGTATAGAGCTTCTCCATCTTTGGCTGCAAAGAATATAATCAATCTGATTTCAGTGTTGACCATCTGGTGATGTCCATGTATAGAGTCTTCTCTTGTGTTGTTGGAAGAGGGTGTTTGTTATGACCAGTGCATTTTCTTGGCAAAACTCTATTAGTCTTTGCCCTGCTTCATTCCGTACTCCAAGGCCAAATTTGCCTGTTACTCCAGGTGTTTCTTGACTTCCTACTTTTGCATTCCAGTCACCTATAATGAAAAGGACATCTTTTTGGGGTGTTAGTTCTAAAAGGTCTTGTAGGTCTTCATAGAACCGTTCAACTTCAGCTTCTTCAGTGTTACTGATTGGGACATAGACTTGGATTACTGTGATACTGAATGGTTTGCCTTGGAAACGAACAGAGATCATTCTGTTGTTTTTGAGATTGCATCCAAGTACTGCATTTCGGACTCTTTTGTTGACCATGATGGCCACTGCATTTCTTCTGAGGGATTCCTGCCCGCAGTAGTAGATATAATGGTCATCTGAGTTAAATTCACCCATTCCAGTCCATTTCAGTTCGCTGATTCCTAGAATGTCGACATTCACTCTTGCCATCTCTTGTTTGACCACTTCCAATTTGCCTTGATTCATGGACCTGACATTCCAGGTTCCTATGCAATATTGCTCTTTACAGCATTGGACCTTGCTTCTATCACCAGTCACATCCACAGCTGGGTATTCTTTTTGCTTTGGCTCCGTCCCTTCATTCTTTCTGGAGTTATTTCTCCACTGATCTCCAGTAGCATATTGGGCACCTACTGACCTGGGGAGTTCCCCTTTCAATATCCTATCATTTTGCCTTTTCATACTGTTCATGGGGTTCTCAAGGTAAGAATACTGAAGAAGGGAAGTGCCATTCCCTTCTCCAGTGGACCACATTCTGTCAGATCTCTCCACCATGACCTGCCCATCTTGGGTTTCCCCACGGGCATGGCTTAGTTTCATTGAGTTAGACAAGGCTGTGGTCCTAGTGTGATTAGACTGACTAGTTTTCTGTGAGTATGGTTTCAGTGTGTTTGCCCTCTGATGCCCTCTTGCAACACCTACGGTCTTACGTGGGTTTCTCTTACCTTGGGCGTGGGGTATCTCTTCACGGCTGCTCCAGCAAAGCGCAGCCATTGCTCCTTACCTTGGACGAGGGGTATCTCCTCACCGCCGCCCTTCCTGACCTTCAACGTGGGATAGGTCAATGTAATAACATAAGTATGTGCATGTATACATATATACCCAGGGAGAGAAGAATCTAATATCAAGCTGTAAACGACACTAACATGTAGGAAAGGAGTTTGACAGGCAACTCACTTTATCACATCTCATCAGCCCCAAGTATCTTAAAGACTTGCTGCTCTGTGCAATCAGGGTGGCTCCTTGGTCTGTAATCTCCTTACACCATCCAACGTCCACGGTCTCTATTGTCATGCTGTATCGCCCAATGGCTATCAGAGCTGCAAGGGGAGACAGAGGAAGACAGGAAGCACAAATGTCAGCAGCATAAGGGATCTCTATCTTATTATGACTATTTCCCTCATTTCCTCACTACATTTGTTCCTGAAATGTTGTGTATAAACGAATGTTTCGTAAACGAAATCCAATTTAAAATGCTTTAGGAAAGCGTGCCCTATGACAGAGCCTTTCACAAAGTGAATAATCATTCCATAATTTCCCCTTTATTGGAACACAACCTTTTATCAGTTTAATTCATTACAAGGTTACCTGTACTTCCAAACATTCATATCTGTAGAGGGCATACACTCAAATGAATTACGCATATAACATTACAGGAAACCCCCAAGGAGTAATTAAATTTTACCCAAGATAAATTTAATAATTTTTAAAAAGAAAAACCTTCAGAAACACCATTTTGAGGTGTGTGATTCTGCATATGAATTTCTTTACCAATTGGCACATTTTTTCCCCCATCTGTTCATGATCTGTAAAATGTAAGAGAATATAATATTTTTCACATTAGTCCTTCTTGAGACAGCTGGGAATTAAGAGGACATTACACATACAGTTGAATTTAGCTGGTGCTAGCATTTGTTACGGAGAAGGCAATGATACCCCACTCCAGTACTCTTGCCTGGAAAATCCCATGGATGGAAGAGCCTGGTGGGCTGCAGTCCATGAGGTCGCTGAGAGTTGGACACGACTGAGCGACCTCACTTTGACTTTTCACTTGCATGCATCGGAGAAGGAAATGGCAACCCACTCCAGTGTTCTTGCCTGGAGAATCCCAGGGACGGGGAAGCCTGGCAGGCTGCCGTCTCTGGGGTCGCACAGAGTCGGACATGACTGAAGTGACTTAGCAGCAGCAGCAGCAGCATTTGTTATGGTGAATGTCCTCACCGTATGGGAAGTGTTCCTCCTACTGACATAGGGAAGGAGCCTGTCACACAAACACCATCCCTGCCCTAGTCTACTCGACTCTTCAGCCTGTACCTCTACTGATGCACAGAGTTTACCCCACAGTCTGTGATGCACACCACACATCACTGCAGGGCTCCATAACCTGTCACCCTGTCAGAGCGTCCAGCCGGAGAGTGTGGCTCTTGCCTACAGACTTCTAGTGAAACATACACACCTCTACCCTCGCAGCACAGCAAAACAGATTTCAATACCTCCAGCCAGAAAACGTTTACGGTGCCTTGGTTTGTAAAGGAAAACTCTGAAAACAACGCCACAAATATTAAAAGGAATAATAATTGTTTGCTAATTATTTCTCATTCTAAGATAGGATGAGTTGATTCCTGTGACATTAAAAGCAGCCGATATTTTCCCATTGATTAGAATGATAAGAGCAGAGTGAAGTACTCGTGTAAATAAATGTTAACTCTTAAAGCTTGCAGGGAAAAAAACACATAGCAAAAATCTCTTTGCTAATTATCTCAGTAATTTTTTAAACTAGAAAACTCATGCCTATGTATTCAAGTATCAAAGCATTCCTAATGAGTCAGATATTTGCAGTTTATAAAAACAATAATCATGATCCCAGTGTTTCCAGTGAAAATGCAATTAATATAAGGAAGAAAAAAAAATTCCCAGAAGTTCCTCAGCATATCAATTCGCTGATGTTCTCAACTGTGTACATGCTACTCTGGCATTTAGTTTTCCGAGGAGGCGGGACAGGGCAGGAGCCATCTGCCCAAGGTGTGCTGTGCGGTCAGAGTGATTTTTTTGTGTGGTATAAGCAGCACCTCAGGCTAATCCTATCGGTGTTCCTGACCTAAGAAAGCTGGTGCTATCTCTGGTAGTGTCATAAAATTCATTGGTTATGATATCCTCAGGCTCTCTTATGACAGAAGAAGTAGAAGGCACGAAAAGAAATCCCTTTCACTACAAAGTACTCGAATTATGATCTCAAAAGAAGGAGCGCCAGATGCAAGGCGACCCCCCACGGGTGGACTGTGTATTTCTGTCGAGGCTTGGGGCTGGAACGTGAAAGCTCCGCACTCTGCAGACGACAGTCCATCAAATGACCAGCGGAGTTTCCCGAGGCCGCTTGGTGAGCACACGAACGTTACCAACTACTGGTTCTAGGGGCTGAAATCACTAGTGAATGGCAATTTCCTTTTTTTCCCTTCTTTTTTGTCTGAATTAAAACACACCATAAATAAGACAGCTGAAGATACCATCAAGGTATTCAGTCTCTGTTTTGCCATGGTTCTGTTTACTGAGGTAAGAATTAAATTTTCCTTTTCCTTAACTCATTCACTGATGCAACAAAAACTTTGGGAGCACGCTAGAGCCTTTTCTCCGGCACTTACTGACGACCAGGTGCTGCGCTCGGGGCTAGGAATTTCAGGCGCGCTTTCTCATTTAATCCTGACAGCAACTCCACAAAGTCTTAGTATTAGTTCCTTTTTAAAGACCAGGGAACTGGGTCGCAGAATGCCGGGAGAGCCTTCCCGTCATCACGAGGTAGCAGGCTGGAGCCAGCGAGCTGCGCGGCGGCCGGCAGCCTGCCCCGGGTGCACTCAGCGCCGGGAGCCCGGAACCCTGGCCCAGCCCCGGCGAGGCCGCAGGCTGCAGGGCCAGGGCGGGGCACCAGGGGCCACACAGGGTCACAGAGGGCCGGTCAGGAGGGGCAGGGGGCGGGGAGGGGAACAGCCAGGTAAACAGTCACAACACAGGGCTCACCCCCATCGCTTTCACCCCCAAACTTCTCATTTCCAGATCTCAAGGCAAAGGTCAGCGTCTCAGAACCAATTACTCCATCATTTTCTCGCTATTACTTGTTTGCTTACTTATGCGCTTTTTTCGCTGTTGTTGTTCACTTTTCCCATTGGAACGACAGATCTATCCACTGCTGTATCCTCAGCACCTAGCATGTGCCCACTACAGAGTCAGTTCTTGAAAATATTCGCTGAACATACCAATGACTGCAACGTGGCCAGCTCTATTACAGAGACATGCCAAGGGACAGGGCAGCCCCTCAGTCTTCAAGGGACAAGAGGGGTCATGGGAGCCCTCGTGGAAGAGCTGAGCCAGGTCTTGAAGGATCTTGAGAAAGGATTCTCCAGAAAAACACAGGCGTGAGGGCTGGCGTGGCAGGCTAAGGAAATAGCACGTGGAAGGGTAGAGAGACGTGAAGGGATGGGGGAGCTGCAGGTCATCCTGCGTGGCTGAAATGAAAACAGGGCCAAGGAAGTGGTGGATGGAGGCAAGACATGTTCATTCAGTGATTAGGAGCACTGGGCCTAAGAGATACAAAGAGGAGGAAAGCTAAGCAGAGTCCTAGATGCCAAGAAGCCCATATTCTAGGAGGAGACATAGATGTGAAGCAAACGCAGAAGTACACATAATTCTAAACTGTAAAAGCGCTTTGAAGGAAATGGAATGATCACTGTCAGAGTGATGTCTAGATGGCACCAGGGAGTCTTTCTGATAAAGTTACTTTTAATCCTTCCAGTGACCCAAAAGTAGTCATGTATGGATGTGAGAGTTGGACTGTAAAGCTTAAGAATTGATGGTTTTGAATTGTGGTGTTGGAGAAGACTCCTGAGAGTCCCTTGGTCAGCAGGGAGATCCAGCCAGTCCATCCTAAAGGAAATCAGTCTTGAGTGTTCACTGGAAGGACTGATGCTGAAGCTGAAACTCCAAAACTTTGGCCACCTGATACGAAGAGCTGACTCATTGGAAAAGACCCTGATGCTGGGCAAGATTGAAGGCAGGAGGAGAAGGGGACGACAGAGGATGAGAAGGTTGGATGGCATCACCGACTCAATGGACACGAGTTTGAGCAAATTCTGGGAGATGGTGAAAGAAGGGAAACCTGGCGTGCTGCAGTCCATGGGGTCGCAAAGTGGCGGACAAGACTGAGCAACTGGACAACAATGACAAATAGACCTACAAAAAGACAGGCATGGTAGAGGTAAGAAAACGGGCTGAGTGCCTCTCCAAGGCCCACGCCTACGGAGTGGCAAAACGAGGGTGCAAATGGTGACGGTGTGACTCCAGGGCAAGGGCCCACTGTCCTGGCGGCAGCGCCAGGGGCGGAGGAGGCTGTGTCTACTCAGAACATACTTCCCCTTGCCACCATTCAGGACTGAGACGTTACAGCTCAGGGTAGCCAAGAAGTTGCCCTGTATCTGTAAAACAGGGTCCAAGAGAACCCTTCAATCCCAAAGTATATACTGAGGAATTTACCTCTCTGTGAGTATGTCCTACCTTTGGATATTTTTTCATTTTCCACGAGCTGCTAAACCAGTATTGTGGTATGGTCTCAAATTCACTTCTGGCCTCACTACTTAGTAGATGTTGAACTTAGAATAACATTGTAACTTTCCTGTGTCTCAGCTCCCTTACCTGCACAATAGGGAGGATGACTAATTGTTCTGCCTACTTCACAGGGTTGGTCTGAGGTTCAAGTGAGAAAATACGTGTAGAGGACTTTGCACTACATAAACACAGTGACTGATTAGACATTTCCCCACACCATTCTACAGTGGTCCAGTGGACGAAAGATGAGGACTTGAACGAGCTTTGAAACGTGAAAAGCTCTGGGCAAATGACAGCATTACGTAAATGCTTCGTCACTATGTCCCTGCTGGAGTTCTTGAATTCTCCTCTGCGCCAGTGATCGTGAACTCATAGACTGCGCCAGGGAGGACAGGGTACGTGGCATGCACGATTACTGTCTTCACGAGGGGCTGCTGACATATTACAATGGCACTTATTAAGCCTTGGCAAAGCATGAATTATGCAAGACTAATTCCGTATCCCAAATGCAATTTTAATATGTTTTAACATGCTAAGTATAACTAATAAAGTTAAATTTTAAAAAGTGACACAAATTCAAAGCTGTAATTCAGAAACATATGATGATCAAGGTAATACATGAACTCACTGAAAGGTGTTTCCATAGGCAAACAGAGTAACTGAATGACATGAGCATGTATGTAGTCAATTTTGACAAAGGAACGCCATTTCTACGAATCTACCCTGAATCAGTTCAGCTCAGTTGCTCAATCATGTCCAACTCTTTGTGACCCCATGAACTGCAGCACGCCAGGCCTCCCTGTCCATCACCAACTCCTGGAGTCCACCCAAACCCATGTCCATTGAGTCAGTGATGCCATCCAGCCATCTCCTCCTCTGTCATCCCCTTCTCCTCCTGCCCTCAATCTTTCCCAGCATCAGAGTCTTTTCAAATGAGTCAGCTCTTCGCATCAGGTGGCCAAAGTACTGGAGTTTCAGCTTCAACATCAGTCCCTCCAATGAACATTCAGAATTGATCTCCTTTAGGATGGATTGGTTGGATCTCCTTGCAGTCCAAGAGACTCTCAAGAGTCTTCTCCAACACCACAGTTCAAAAGCATCAGTTCTTCGGCGCTCAGCTTTCTTTATAGTCCAACTCTCACATCCATACATGACCACAGGAAAAACCATAGCCTTGACTAGACGGACCTTTGTTGGCAAAGTAATGTCTCTGCTTTTTAATATGCTGTCTAGGTTGGTCATAACTTTCCTTCCAAGAATATATACTTCTAATTACACAAAATTATACAAGTACAAGTTTATTCATTAAAGAACTGATTGTTCCAAAATAATGGAAACGGCATAATGCCCACACACAGGAGAGTGCTTACACAAGCTGTGCCACAGCCTCACAACGGAACACCAGGCGGCTTTAAAAACGTTAAATGGGGAAGATCACTAGGAACTTTCAAGTCATTCAGTGAAAAAATCAACTACAAAAGAGTTTCCATGATGTGCTGCTGCTGCTGCTGCTGCTGCTAAGTCGCTTCAGTTGTGTCTGACTCTGTGCGACCCCACAGACGGCGGCCCACCAGGCTCTGCCGTCCCTGGGATTCTCCAGGCAAGAACACTGGAGTGGGTTGCCATTTCCTTCTCCATTGCATGAAAGTGAAAAGTGAAAGTGAAGTCGCCCAGTCGAGACCGACTCGTGGTGACCCCATGGACTGTAGCCCACCAGGCTCCTCTGTCCATGGGATTTTCTAGGCAAGAGTACTGGTGTGGCTTGTCATTGCCTTCTCCACCATGATGTGCTACCACCATGCAAAGCATAACAGAATTAAAAACAGGAATCTGCTCCTTTGTATGAAAGGAGTATGGGAAAGACATAGTAGAAACTACAGAGACTGTTTAACTGTAGGGGGCTGGTGGGGAAGGGCAGAAAAGGACAGGGTATGGAATGTGGGGTGGGGTGAGGAGGAGCACATACTGCTTGGAATATCTCTTTGGCTCTAGCTTTGACACCACCCTTATGGCAGAAAGCGAAGAAGAGCTAAAAAGCCTCTTGATGAAAGTGAAAGAGCACAGTGAAAAGTTGGCTTAAAGCTCAACATTCAGAAAACTAAGACCATGGCTTCCGGTCCTGTCACTTCATGGCAAATAGATGGGGAAACAGTGGCAGACTTTATTTTTCTGGGCTCCAAAATCACTGCAGATGATGATTGCAGCCATGAAATTAAAAGACGCCTACTCCTTAGAAGAAAAGCTATGACCAGTCTAGACAGCATATTAAAAAGCAGAGACATTACTTTGCCAACAAAGGTCCATCTAGTCAAGGCTATGGTTTTTCCAGTGGTCATGTATGGATGTGAGAGTTGGACCATAATGAAAGCTGAGCACTGAAGAATTGATGCTTTTGAACTGTGGTGTTGGAGAAGACTCTTGAGAGTCCCTTGGACTGCAAGGAGATCCAACCAGTCCATCCTCAAGGAAATTAGTCCCGAATATTCATTGGAAGGACTGACGTTGAAGCCGAAACTCCAGTACTTTGGCACCTGATGCAAAGAACTAATTCATTTGAAAAGACCCTGATGCTGGGAAAGATTGAAGGTGGTAGGAGAAGGGGACAACAGAGGATGAGATGGCTGGATGGCATCACCGACTCAATGGACATGGGTTTGGGTGGAGTCTGGGAGTTGGTGATGGACAGGGAGGCCTGGCGTGCTGTGGTTCATGGGGTCACAAAGAGTCAGACACGACTGAGTGACTGAACTGACCTGAACTTGACTCTCTAAACCAGAGTAATGTTTTATATATCTCCCAAAATAAAGAAAATAAAACGAACCAGGATATTCTGCCCAAGCAGAATACCTACAGGAAGAAGTGAACCTAACTGTTACAGATGAACACCGAGACCAGGACCAGTAATATGGCCACGCTGAAGGGGATGGAACTAAGAAGTAAGTCACTTTGGAAACACGATTGTGACTGAATGTTGTAAAGTGAAAACCAAACAGAACTGTCAGCAAATTACTGCACTCTAGTTAGAAAATCTATTTCTTGCAGGGGTATGAGTTAGTGATTCAGTAGAAGCCGATTCTTCGGTATCTTGTGATTGTAGAAAAAAAGACGTGCTTACGAAAGAGTGAGGGTGTATCGAAAGGACAGTGGATTCAATCAGGAGTTGCCAATGGCTGCAGCTAGAACAATTTGAGCAGCAAAATAAACAATGATAATACTGGATTATGATTCAGAAAATTGAACAAGCATTCACAGCTTCATACTGATACAAACAAACAGCCGGGGAAGGCATGTTATAGAAGAACTCCAATTAATTAACATATAAGGAATAAGGGAAATGAAGAAATGTCATCAGGTGAAGACCACAGTATTAATTACTACAGGCAAGATATACCAGTGGATGCTGAAATCAGTGAATGAAAGTTTTGAGGTGAAACATAATATTGGCAGAGTGCTAAAGATACCTGTGTGTGTGTTAGTTGCTCAGTCATGTCCAACTCTTCGTGATCCCATGGACTGTAGCCTGCCAGACTCCTCTGTCCATGGAATTTTCCAGGCAAGATTACTGGGATGGGTTGCCATTCCCTTCTCCAAGGGATCTTCCTCACCACCCAGGGATTGAACCCAAGTCTCCTGCTTTGCAGGCGGATTCTTTACTGTGTGAGCCACCAAAGGTATTTATCAACTATCAAGGGTTGTAACTTTATAGTGGAGAGACTTAGCAGATACCATCTTACCCAAATAATCACAATTGACAACACTAGTAATAACATATACAGACATAATGTATCATCTAATTATTTCTGCAAATAATTATTCACCAAAATAAATAATTTCAATCTACTCATAAGAGAACACCACATAAACCCAAGTGAGAAACATTCTATAAATGATTCACCAGTAGTCAACAGAAGGGTCAAGATAATGAAGGGTCAGAAAAGAATGAGGAACTGTCACAGACTGGAGGGGTGTAAGGAGACCTGACAACCAGGTATCAGCACAGTGTGATATCCTGGATTGAATCCTGGACCAGACACGGAAATCCAGGGAAAATTTGGTAAAATTCAAATAAGATTTGTAGCTCAGTGAGTCTTATCGTTTCAAGTTAATTTCCTTGTTTGATAATTGCACTATGGTTATATAAGCTGTCAACATCAGAGGTAGCTGGGTGAAGAATACATATGAACCCTTTACTATTTCTGCAACTTTTCTGTGATTCTAAAATTTATCTGAAAACAAAGAGACAGAAAATGGATAAGTTAACAAGCAACATCAAGTGAATGAACTAGGGAGAGGACTAACATTTTCTAAGGGAAAGCAGGTATTATTTTTACATTGAAAGATCTGATATAAAAATGTTAGGACTAAAAATACATCTTTCCCCCACAGGAGAAAGATTAGTCATGTGAGTGCATTAACAAGTGACCCACACGTGCCATTTTGTCCTTTGCAGTTCTATCGTCTGCTGTGGATCTATGTACCTGTAATAAAATCAGAAGCAATGCCCCAGTGCTGGAAAGAATTAAGGTTAAAATTTAACAGTAGGATTAACATCTTTCATGTCATACTTGGATAAAAGCCATTTGCAAAGAAATTTCTTGGCACAGGTACAAAGAGATGAATATGAAAAGTGCTCTTCTTTGTGAAAGCCACAGTAGCTCCCAAAACAAAGAGAGGCCCTTCTTGTTGTGTGATGGTCCCAGTGAAGGCTCCCTCTGCCCTGCAGGACTCCAGCAGGGGCTCCAGCCCCGGCGGTCCAGGAGACTCACAGGCGCCTAGAAAGAGGACAGACACCCGAGTCCCAGCCCTGGAGATTCTGACTCGGGAGCAGCTATAAAAGCTCCTGTGATCCCAACATGCACTCATGGCTGAGAACCTCTGGAACAAAATAACCTACAACTCAGACAAAGGCAGTCAACTGAAAACAGAGGAACTTATCTTGAAGGATATAAACAACTTCTGTGTTCTGATATTTGAAACCAACTTTGTCTCTCCAACAGTCCCAACTCCTTGTACATAATCCAAAGCTTTAATTCCTTTGTTTGTAATGTATGGAGAAGGGAATGGCAACCCACTCCAGCACTCTTGCCTGGAGAATCCCATCGACGGAGGACTGTGGTGGGCTACAGTCCAGGGGGTCGAAAAGAGTCGGACATGACTGAGAGACTTCACTTTCACTTCCCTTCTAATGTGTAGCCTGTCTTCCACTTTTAAACATTATTCTGTTCCTCCCACTCCAGTGTTCTTGCCTGGAGAATTCCGGGGACGGGGGAGCCTGGTGGGCTGCCCTCTATGGGGTCGCACAGAGCTGGACACGACTGAAGCGACTTAGCAGCAGCAGCAGCAGCCCAGTATTATGAAGCAAACCCAACGGTGACTACAGCCTATAACGTTTTTGCCAGTCTCCTTTTTTTGTTAGGTGTTTTCCTTTACTTCGCTGCACTTATATATATCTCTAATGCAGCACTGCTAAGAGTTGGTTTCATATTAGAATTATTTATCAACAAGCCTGTCTTCCCACTAGACGGTAAAGTCTTTGTAGCAATGAATGTGGAGAGTGTTTTCCTAGAACCCCTCAATCTGTGGAAACCAAGCGTCACTCAGTTTTCTTATAGTCTTAGTATAGTTTTTGGAAGTATAACCTGCAGGCAGAAGACTGCACAAGTCCTCAGGGAACAACTTGACGAATTCTGACCAAGCTGCCAAAGCTGTGTAACGGCATCTGGATGAGACACACAGCGTGGCCAGCACCCCTAAAGCACCCTCATCCCCAACACCAGTCATTACCATTCCCCCGGAAGGACAACCACGATCTTGACTTCCAATTGCCTGGATCAGTATTCTTATTTTCGGATGTCAAACACTCAACACACTTGTTTCTGGCTTTTCAGCTGTCCATTATGTTCCTGAGATTCATCTCTATTGCTGTGTGTACTGGAAGTCTGTTCATTCTCAATGCTGAAAAGCCATCCACTCCAGTACAGACGGGCCTTTGGGTTGTCTCTGCTTTCTGGGCATTAGGTACATGCTTCTGTGGACACCACCGTAGGTGTCTGTGTGGGAACACGTGCTCTCATTTCATTTGGGTAAATACCTGACATGGGATTAATGGGTCATACAGTTAAGTGTGTGCTTCATTTCCTACGAAACTGCCACAGCGTTTTCTAAAGTGGGTCTGCCGGTTTACATTCCCACCAGTAACGTATGAATGCTCCAGTGGGCCCACAGCCGTGCCGACACCTGGTAGTATCTGTCTCTCCGATTACAGACGCTCCAGCGGCCGTGAAGCGGTGCCTCCCCGTGGGCTCCACTTGCATTTCCCTAAGGGCTAATGGTGCTCTTCCCTTTTCCCACGCCACACGCTTCCACAAAGCCCTAGCTCAGTGCCTCTCTCCTTGCAATCACTCAGTAAGCTATAATAACTATTAAATTGCTGAAGAAGGAAAGCACATACATATTTTTTCTATTATTAGGCTATAGCAGAGAATAGCTTTCTAGACAACATATAATTTTCCATGTAATTTGAAGAAAACTCCCAGTAAAATAAACTTAATCTATCCTCTGGAGACATGAAAAGTCTTAAAGTTTCTTAAAATATGAAAGCAAATTCAAGGGAAGAAATAAAGAACTTTCCAAATGCTCATTTCCTTGTGGAAATTTCAAAGACTGTGGAGTACGCTTCACTTTAGGAACTCTACACCTCTAAAAATCGACTGAAAAATAAATCTTAAACAAAAACTGTCTTCCAACGGTGGGAACATTAGAGTGGAGACTCTGCCTTGTGCTAGAATTTTCAGGCTGTTGCACACAGGGCATTATTTTACATGACTCTGATTTACCGAGTTCCGAACAGTAACACGGGGGAACTGTCTGACTCAGGAAGGGAGCGAGCTGGCTATGGCCCTTGACCTTTCAGGGAGAGGCTCTCCTGCTCTACACATCCTGAAATGGAAACGCAAGCATTATTTATAGGCTGTGCCTGCTTTCCTTCCTATGAGATAAACAAGCTAGTGGAAAAGTAAGACTTCAAATGAAGGAGTTTTAAAATTATAAAGGTCTTTATATGCATCAGGAGCAAGAATAAATATTTCTCCCCTTTATCCCTTCTTGACTATTTTTATTTTAATGCAGAAAGACACAAATGTGATTGAGCAGATAGAAACTGCTTCTGAATGTGAGGCTTCCAAAAATGCAAGGAACAAGGGCCGCATTCAGAACTAGCCTTCGCTGAACAGGAATCTGACCCACGACTCTGGTTTTCAGTGGTGCTGTATTTGCTGGTAACTAACCCTCTGAATGGAATGTTAGGTTCCCCTGACAATCTCCTTATTAAATTTAGAATTTGAGATGAGGAAGAAAAAAAAAAACAAAACCTTACCACTCTAACATTAGTGGACAACCTAAAGTCTCTGGTTCAATGATTCTTTTTTATTCCAGCCTGCATAAATACATACATTACTTATCAAAGAATTATGCATCCTTTTCAAAATCCTGACATTATATTAGATTTCCTCACTTTATGAGAAGCAAATTCTGGGCTTAAATATGTTGGTTCGTAGATATGGAAAAGTACAGTGGTGTCTCTGTCGTCTCTCTTTGTAGGCCCCTTTCTGAACTGAATTTTCCAGACCACTGTAAAGACAGAGCATCAGTTTCAAGCAGCCATCGGCTACTAACATCTATCTGCCCTGGAGTGCAGAAAAGCACAATGAGATTTCAGCAACTATCATTTAAGAAACACAAAGGCTGCTGACGACATAGGTGCTGCTGAGCCGCCCAGTCAGCACTGTGAAGCGTCTTGACACTGAACAGAAGAAAACCACAGGAGGAGAGAACGTGGAGGCATGTCAGCAGCCTGAGTACATCACCCTCCTTCTTTCAGCAAATGCTAACTGAGCACCTACGAGGCACCAGGAATGTTTCAGGGGCTGGGGGTAGAGAGAGCAGATCCCTGCCCTTGTGAAGCTTGTATTATGAAAGTAAATAAATGATGAGCATGCATGGTATTTTGAGTGGTGACAGTGCTTTGGAGAAAAATAAGGCAGGGACCAGGGGCAAGAGTGCTCGGGTTTTAATCAGGACGAACAGGAGAGGCCTCACAGAGAGAGTGGCATCTGAACAAGGACGAACAGGAAAGGCCTCACAGAGAGAGTGGCATCTGAACAAGGACGAACAGGAAAGGCCTCACAGAGAGAGTGGCATCTGAACAAGGACGAACAGGAAAGGCCTCACAGAGAGAGTGGCATCTGAACAAGGACGAACAGGAAAGGCCTCACAGAGAGAGTGGCATCCGAACAAGGACGAACAGGAAAGGCCTCACAGAGAGAGTGGCATCTGAGCAAGGATCTGAGGGGAGGACATCAAGTCCTGCAGGCAGATGTCCCAGGGAAAGGCACTGCATAGAGAAGGCCTCGTGCCAAGCCCATGAGGGAGGCAGGTTCCTGGCTTGCTCTAGAGTGAGCAGAAGAGCAAGACGGTGAACAGGAGATTTTACACGGAGGAGTTGGCGGACAAGGGGGTTGGACACAATCTTCTTTTAGGCCGATGTAATGACATTGGGGCTTTTACTCTAAATAAGGTGAGAATACACTGGAGAATTTGTGGCAGAAGGCTGTTGTTATGAGCTGAAAAATTTTCAAAGGACTTCTCCAGCTTCTGGATGGAGAACAGACCGTATGGGGGCAAGAACAGAATCAGGCAGATCAATAAGCAGGCCACTGCTATCATCTAGATAAGAAGTGATGGTGGCTTGGCTCAGGGTAGCATAATAAGAGAGGGAGAGGAGTCGAGTTGTGAATCGATTTTAAAGACAGGACCAACAGCATTTGCTGAGGGACTGGAAATGGAATGAGAGAAGGAGAACAGTCAAGAACGTCGAGAGAAAAGAAATCGCTAGGCGCACTTGGATTTGAAGGAAACTCCCTGCATGTGATTTTACACAGCGGCTCCAGGTATCCTTGCTTTGGCGGGGATTTACTGGGCTTCTTCTACTGGATACAAATTCCACTGCGAGGAGTGAGGACCACCGTGCTTCATCTTTACATCATCATCATCGAGCACAGGGCCTTGACTTGTGAGGACTCGATATACGTTCATTTAAGTATATGTTATGTTAGATATCGTAATCACAGGCACTTAGGGAAAAAACTTAGAAAAAGGTTTGGCTTGTATTCTCTGGAGTTCATATTTTTCTTTTGTTCTAAAAACAGGTATTGAGTAGCCACAGTATTATTAATTGCTGTGATGACTGCAGGTATCTTTGGAGGAGACTGTGGGTAACATATTTTTCCTTAAATATTTGTTCATTTTCAGATGTTCAACATGAAGCATGTTTTACTTTCACAAAGGATTAAACACTTTTTATTTTTTTGGAGCTCTATTGGACAGATCATTCAATTCTACCAGAGTAAAGTGAAGAACTTGACATTTCCTATAATGTCATTTCTCTCCCACTCAGCACTCCTTAAGGCAAACAAACACACTTACTGGCGCCGAAATTCAATATCTAAAATCACGGGAAATCATGGGAAAAAAGCAAAAGGCTATTTGTAAACCAAAACAAAAGACAGAAAGTGGAGTGCAGTGACTCCTCCCTGACTGTAACCAGTGCAGCTGTAACTCGGGGGCTGTTGTCCTGAGTGTGAACTAGTTTAGAAACCGGCAATAACTCCTGCCGATGGGCACTTCTGCCCCAAGAAGGGCAAAGTCAATAAAATATGAAATTCAAAGTGTTTCAGCCTGAGAGTTCAGAGTGTAGTGCAGGACTGGATTAAAATGTAGAGAACACTACACTTTCTCTACTCGTTTTTGTTTTCGAGGGAGAAGGCAGAGTCCCAGCCCTGGGTCCTCTCACTTGGGACCTTGCATCAGGCACACAGGAGCGCACGCTCACGTGGACACACACACACACACACACACACACACAGACGCAGACAGGCAAACACACATTTATTCCCCAGTCCTAGTCTACACGTGGCCCACCTTGAAGCTAATGAAGTTAAGCTTCAGGGTCCGTCATTAACATGGACCTTTACCAGGGCCAGGATCCTAGAGATACATCCACATGGTAAAGTACTTTTGTAAAATCTGTTAAAGCAAGATGCTTTGCATTCATCTTCTTAAAGAGACACCCCAAATTGCATAAACCCCAGGTCCTGGAAAATCCTGACTTTCCTCCTGACCCATCGCTTCAGGGTGGATGTCAGGAAGCTGTGTCTTTTCCTGCTTCTCCTTTTTTTTTCATGTCACCAAGTGATTCTGATGCACAGCTAGGTTTGGAAATCACTGACGAAGGGCTACAGACTGATCAGTTTAATGAGTCTCTGACTTCCAGGTAGTATTTCTTTCTGGAGCTTTGCCACCATTGATTGGGATGTAAACCATATAACACTACGCAGTCTGGAAAAAGCTGACAACTGGCAACATTCGCTTCCACACTGCAGTGATGAATCACATAACCCTCTGTGCCGAGTAATTAACTATCCATTTGTATGTCCTGGCTGTAGTGACAGAGTTCTTTTCAACGAGGAAGGAAGGGAATTTGGACATAACATTAACAGTTGTTAATACCAAGCAAATAGAGTAAATTGGATTTATTAAAAAGAGTATGTGTGTGGTTTTTTTTCCCTAGGAGTTGATATAATTTGTCTAGCTTTCTAATTATAGCTAGGACAGAAAATGGCTGAACCCAGAGACCTCTCACGGTATCTAATAAACTTTTACTTACAGGGAGAACGTTTCTTGGGCTGGAGAATGACAAATAATTTACTAAGCTTTTCCTGAAAGATAGCTAAAGGTGTTTCACCTATATCTAGCTGATGAATTAGCTTTAGCTAATAATCAGTGTCATGAGACAGGGAAGAAGCAGCCTGTAATTACTTTGAAAGGAATGAAGGAACAGATCTGATAAAGAAACTAAATCAGCTAATTCCTCTCGAGGCATACTGAGCGAGAGAGGCTTACTTTTCTGCAAGCTTAAAGTGAGACAAAGATAGGGGGCACTGGTAATTTTCTCTGCCCAGTGTCCATTCATCTGCAGTTTCTGGAAACAACCCTTCCATTTTCCTTTCCATGGATGTACTTTGAAATCAAAGGTCCCCTCCCTTCTCCAGGGCAGGAGTCCCAAACTTGACTGAACACACTCCCCAGCAGGGATCTGCATTCTGCCTGCAATGGCTTAGGAAAAGAGCTAGAGATCACGCATCCTGGGGCAGCTTCCCTGAAGGCACACTCCTTAGTCCCAGCCTTAGAGGTCCCATGTTCTTATCTGGCCCAAGACCTATTTTATTGAGTTTTGGTTTTTGTTCTGGGAGTTATCCCATTTTCTTTCAGTACTGTCTTTGCCTTTGTTCTTTTGTTTTGTTTTTGTTTAAAGTAGCCTCTGTTGGTTTCTGTTACTTGCAACCAAAGAATCTTAACTGACACAGAAAACTGCACAGGATGGCTCAGTTATTTTCTGCAATTACACAAAAAGCCCCCAAACGGTTCTCAACAGTGCTCAGCTGAGTCACACCAGCAGAAAATATGAATATGGCTCAGTTACTAAACATGTGTTTTGTTGGTAGATGTTACTGAAATATCTGTATATACTTTTTTAGCAGTCCAGACAAAATAACTTTATTCAGTTCCTTGATTTTTAATCAATGACTCTATTGACTTGGTAAAAACGGCACAACTTATCATAAAAATTGAATCAATAAAGGAAAGTCCAAGAAACCTTAAAAATTACCCGAAACCCCTCTATCCAGAAATACCACCACTAACTTTGGTAAGCATTCTTCCAACATCTTCTGCATATAGCCAGGTGAAATAAAAATAATTTCAGAAGTATATATTATTATACATGATTTTTAAAAGTAATCAGTTTTACTTGAATTTAATGAAAAGAAACTGAATTGAGATTAAAAGAATCATAGAAATTCAACTAAACATTTCTTTACCACCAAAGACAGCAATTCTTTAAAAAGTTTACAAAAATAAAATTCTGAGCTATTTTTAAAATTCTACACTTTAATGTTGGACAGAATCTATTGAATCTTTTCTTGGAAAGATAAGAAAACTGGCAAATATTTCTTCCTCTTTCTTCTTCCTCTCTTATTTGTTAGGTATGTTATTATTTTTACATTGTCAGGTTTCAACATTTCCATATGCTTTTCTAACCACAATTTTCATGGTTGTTTTGCTCTGGTTCTATATTAAATGGGTGAAATACCATGAGCTTTTCTATAATTTTTTTTATTCCTGAGATTTTTTTTTTTTTACTTTAATCTCCTGGGTGGTTCAGTTCAGTTCAGTTTAGTCACACAGTCGTGTCCAAGTCTTTGCGACCCATGAACTGCAGCATGCCAGGCCTCCCTGTCCATCACCAACTCCTGGAGTTCACCCAAACCCATGTCCATTGAGTCGGTGATGCCATCCAACCATCTCTTTCTCTGTCGTCCCCTTCTCCTCCTGCCTTCAATCTTTCCCAGCATCAGGGTCTTTTCCAATGAATCAGCTCTTCGCATCAGGTGGCCAAAGTATTAGAGTTTCAGCTTCAACATCAGCCCTTCCAATGAACACCCAGGACTGATCTCTTTTAGGATGGACTGGTTGGATCTCCTTGCAGTCCAAGGGACTCTCAAGAGTCTTCTCCAACAACACAGTTCAAAAGCAGCAATTCATCGGCGCTCAGCTTTCTTTATGGTCCAACTCTCACATCCATACATTACCACTGGAAAAACCATAGCCTTGACTAGATGGACCTTTGTTGGCAAAGTAATGTCTATGTTTTTTAATATGCTGTCTAGGTTCGTTATAACTTTCCTTCCAAGGAGTAAGCGTCTTTTAATTTCACGTCTGTAGTCACCATCTACAGTGATTTTGGAGCCAAAAAAATCAAGTCAGCCACTGTCTCCACTGTTTCCCCATCTATTTGCCATGAAGTGATGGGACCAGATGCCATGATCTTAGTTTTCTGAATGTTCAGCTTTAAGCCAACTTTTTCACTATCCTCTTTCACTTTCATCAAGAGGCTCTTTAGTTCTCCTGGGTGGTTAGGTAGCAGCATCTTTAAGTAGTTTTGTTTTTTGTTTTTTCAAAGAAAGATTCATCGTATATTCCTAAATTCTTGAATGCTTAAAAAAGACTATTACTCTTACATTTAAGGAACAACATGGCTAAGTATTCAATTTGCTGGTCACACTTATTTTTATGTTCAGAGCTTTCAAAGACAAGTGTTTCGCTTCTGCTGTGGAGAAACCCAAGTGCAACCTGATTCTTCCCCTTCATACGTGTCTTGCTTTTAATGTCTAGAAATCATATGATTTATTTCTCAGGATCGATACTTTTATCAGGGCAGGTCTTGATTATTCTGTAGTGATTTATCTTCTTGGAACCTGTCAGATCCTTCTGACATTTTCGCAAAACTCTTCAGACACAAGATCCACGTGTTTCACTCTTGCTCTGGTGGCCTAACCTCCTTCCATCCCCTGCCTCCCACCTCCATCTTGCAAACAGTTTGCTCAAATAAAATGATAGGCAAAGACGTGTTCCTTTCAAAACCTTCTTTGTGGGGAGGTGGATCACGAGCTAGACCTGTCTGCGGCAACTCCTTGGGAGTCAGCATGGCCGGTAGAGTCACCACAAGTCTATTATCTCCTTTATCTGTTCAGGTTTCTATGTTCAGGATGCTCCGCATCACTAATAACAACCGTCTGGACCATTTCTGTGTTGCAGTGTGGAACTTCCCGCCTGTCTCCCTTGTGACTCATCCACTTCACTTCTATCTGTATGCCCCATTCCAGGGCCAGCCGGTGGACGAGAGAGATGCCTCATCCATGTGATTTCTGCTTTAGTGACCTCATCCTCAGTATTTCTGGAATGTGAAATTGGGGCTCTGATTGGCAGTCCCACCTCTAGGGACTTGGCAATTCACGGCTCTAATAGGAAAACTGCTGGATGTGCCTTTCTGAATGGGGATACCAATTTCATGTTAATCAGAAGTATTCCCCAAGATTTTTTTGTGTGTGTGGGGAGGATGAAGTTAAAGAGAGTTTGATAATATTGAGAAATAACAAATTACATAGAGAACTGTTGAACTCTAGGGTAACTTGATTAATATTTGTTGTATGATTCAGATCAGATCAGATCAGTTGCTCAGTCGTGTCCGACTCTTTGAGACCCCATGAATTGCAGCACGCCAGGCCTCCTTGTCCATCACCAACTCCGGGGTTCACTCAGACTCTGGTCCATCGAGTCCTTGATGCCATCCAGCCATCTTCCCTCTGTCGTCCCCTTCTCCTCCTGCCCCCAATCCCTCCCAGCATCAGAGTCTTTTCCAATGAGTCAACTCTTCCCATGAGGTGGCCAAAGTATTAGAGTTTCAGCTTCAACGTCAGCCCTTCCAAAGAAATCCCAGGGCTGATCTCCTTCAGAATGGACTGGTTGGATCTCCTTGCAGTCCAAGGGACTCTCAAGAGTCTTCTCCAACATCACAGTTCAAAAGCATCAATTCTTCGGCGCTCAGCCTTCTTCACAGTCCAACTCTCACATCCATACATGACCACAGGAAAAACCATAGCCTTGAATAGATGAACCTTTGTTGGCAAAGTAATGTCTCTGCTTTTGAACATGCTATCTAGGTTGGTCATAACTTTCCTTCCAAGGAGTAAGTGTCTTTTAATTTCATGGCTGCAGTCACCATCTGCAGTGATTTTGGAGCCCCCCAAAATAAAGTCTGACACTGTTTCCCCATGTATTTCCCATGAAGTGATGGGACCAGATGCCATGATCCTCGTTTTCTGAATGTTGAGCTTTAAGCCAACTTTTTCACTCTCCACTTTCACTTTCATCAAGAGGCTTCTGAGTTCCTCTGCACTTTCTGCCATAAGGGTGGTGTCATCTGCATATCTGAGGTTATTGATATTTCTCCCGGCAATCTTAATTCCAGTTTGTGTTTCTTCCAGTCCAGCGTTTCTCATGATGTACTCTGCATAGAAGTTAAATAAACTGGGTGACAATATACAGCCTTGACGAACTCCTTTTCCTATTTGGAACCAGCCTGTTGTTCCATGTCCAGTTCTAACTGTTGCTTCCTGACTTGTATACAGGTTTCTCAAGAGGCAGATCAGGTAGTCTGGTATTCCCATCTCTTTCAGAATTTTCCACAGTTGATTGTGATCCACACAGTCAAAGGCTTTGGCATAGTCAGTAAAGCAGAAAGAGATGTTTTTCTGGAACTCTCTTGCTTTTTCCAGGATCCAGAGGATGTTGGCAATTTGATCTCTGCTTCCTCTGCCTTTTCTAAAACCAGCTTGAACATCAGGAAGTTCACGGTGCACATATTGGTGAAGCCTGGCTTGGAGAATTTTGAGCCTTACTTTACTAGCTTGTGAGATGAGTGTAATTGTGCGGTAGTTTGAGCATTCTTTGGCATTGCCTTTCTTTGGGATTGGAATGAAAGCTGACCTTTTCCAGTCCTGTGGCCACTGCTGAGTTTTCCAAATTTGATGGCATATTGAGTGCAGCACTTTCACAGCATCATCTTTCAGGATTTGGAATAGCTCAACTGGAATGCCATCACCTCTACTAGCTTTGTTCATAGTGATGCTTTCTAAGGCCCACTTGACTTCACATTCCAGGATGTCTGGCTCTAGGTGAGTTATCACACCATCGTGATTATCTGGGTTGTGAAGATCTTTTTTGTACAGTTCTTCTGTGTATTCTTGCCATGTCTTCTTAATATCTTCTGCTTCTGTTAGGTCCATACCATTTCTGTCCTTTATTGAGTTCATCTTTGCATGAAATGTTCCTTTGGTATCTCTGATTTTCTTGAAGAGATCCCTAGTCTTTCCCATTCTGCTGTTTTCCTCTATTTCTTTGCATTGATCGCTGAAGAAGGCTTTCTTATCTCTTCTTGCTATTCTTTGGAACTCTGCATTCAGATGTTTATATCTTTCCTTTTCGCCTTTGCTTTTTGCTTCTCTTCTTTTCACAGCTATTTGTGAGGCCTCCTCAGACAGCCATTTTGCTTTTTTGCATTTCTTTTCCATGGGGATGGTCTTGATCTCTGTCTCCTGTACAATGTCATGAATCTCATTCCATAGTTCATCAGGCACTCTATCTATAAGATCTAGGCCCTTAAATCTATTTCTCACTTCCACTGTATAATCGTAAGGGATTTGATTTAGGTCATACCTGAATGGTCTAGTGGTTTTCCCTAGTTTCTTCAATTTAAGTCTGAATTTGGCAATAAGGAGTTCATGGTCTGAGCCACAGTCAGCTCCTGGTCTTATTTTTGCTGACTGTATAGAGTTGTATGATTACTGCATGCAAAATGACAAAGGGAATCAAATATGAAAGAAAAGAAAATCCTTGTTGCTTTGCTTTCAGTGTGGTTATGGAGAATAAACAAAAGATAAGATACTTAAATTATTACGACTGTTTATATATGTTCACTGCTGAGCCAAATAGTGGCAAAATAATTACCACCTACATGGTGGTAATTAAGAGATTTGGCTTTTAAAAGAACTGGAGCCACTCATTCCTGATCTACAGCATGAATCCTGTCTTCTTTCTTGAGTAACTTCTAGAATCTCCTTTTTATCCTTAGCAATGTAAGCCTTCCGGGTGACGTGCCTTCACGTAGATCCACTTTCATACATGGCGCTGGGCGTTTGGTGGGCCCATCAGTCTGGAAACTCGCCCTCTCCTTTCTTTCAGGGCAGTCGTTCTTCTTCAAGGATGTATTTGCTTTTCTTGTCTCTGAGAACAGTGCTTGAGGCTTTTGATGCTTTCTTTTGCTATTTGCGTTGCCTCTGTTTCCTTTCAGCTTGGTTTTCCTGTTTGTTTTCATCTCTCTTATGTCAGAAGCTTCTTTCAAATGTCTGGTCACTTGCAGATCTTTCACCATATCACAAGGGCTTTCTAATTTCTCAGATCCTTCTAAGAGCTGAGACTTGCAGGGGTTCTGCAGGCTAACAGGCTCACCTGCACTAGCTTATCTGTCATGGAGTGCTTCTCTGGGAGCACTGAGGCTATGAGTTTCACTGCTTTGTTAAGACTGATTTGTGTTTTCTAAAAATGTGTTGCCATCTCTCATTCTCATATCCTTTCCTACTCTCTCTCTCAAAAAAAATCCCTTTAATGTCACTTTAGCAAGATTTTAGGAGGAAGAGAAGATAAATGCATGTGGATTATCAGCTATTTCAATTATTAAGAAAGAACATGGCCTTTCCTAATTGTTTTCAATTTTAGGCATTCATTAAAAATTGCTTTTTGGGACTTGAATGAAATATATAATTAAAGGAAAGGTCGGTCTCTTTATATGTATATGTGTTACATGCATGCTGGGTCACTTCAGTCATGTCCTACTCTCTGTGACCCTATGGACTACAGACCACCAGGCTTCTCTGTCCATGGGATTCTTCAGGAAAACACTGGAGTAGGCTGCCAATACACAGTCTATAAAAAGCAAAAATTAAAGGTAGAGTAAAAGCAGGACGGGTTAGCATCCAGGGTGAGCAGTATATCCTGAAAATATAATTAAACCTAATTAAACAATAATATCTTCTTAGTTATTCCTCATTCCCACACTATTACTCTGCTCTATATTTAGGTTTATCTATGTGGGCAAATAGATTATTTTAAAAATCTATTGGGATATACTTTATTTTATCAGCTGCAGTATTATATCAATATTTACCACTGAGTAAAACAATATTTGAAATAGAATCCCAGATGCTTGAAAATTCTCCATATATTCTCAAGGAATAGCTTCTATAACTTAAATCTTTCCTCCATAACATATTTGAAATGCTTTTTCTGATTTCACCAAAAGCCTTAAGAACTGTTTTTACTTCAAGATATTTGAAAATAAACAAGTAAACACCTATCATGCTATGTAAAGGGATATTCTCAGTGAAGGGACTATTTTTGCTAAAATAAATGCATTAACATGACTTCATTCCGTATGTTTTTGGTAGGAGAATTCTCCTCTATTTAATTGCAGCAAACCTGATGAAATAGTATTGTGCTTCCATTTAATTCATTCCATCATCTAGCCACAAAATATGTAATAGTCATTAAATTCAGCCAACTGTTTTTCAGGTCCAGAGGAAGATGTCTTCAAGAAAACAGACTATGATTGACAGCTCCCTTAAATCAGTAATATCATAAATATTTATATATACAGTTATAAACAAACTATTATTAGTTTAAGAAATGCAATTTATCCTCAGTGATAATAGGTTTGAAAGTTAAAAAGCAGAATTTAAACATTTTAGTTCTTTAGAATTTTATGCTTTATACAAAAACAAAGGAATATCAGATAATGTAGTTCTCTACTAATTATTACTCCAATTTTTTTAGGATATGCATGCAGTTTAGTGTAACCACTATGAGCTTAAAAATTATTTGTGTGCACTAAATACGTTATTTGGAAGAACTGTTCAGGTGCTAAGAAATGAAAGAGTTTAAATAAAACTGCATCCCCCAAAGCTTCGATTTAAATCCTTTGCATTTACTGAAGATTCTTATAAAATCTACTGAATTTCAGGTGATGATTTCTTTTTAAGATAAAGCCTATGAAAGGAGAAACCTGTACCCATAGAGAAGAACCAACAAAGTGCAATGCAGTTAACTTCCAGAACATATTTATTAGATGATAAATAGAGGAGTCTCTCTAGAGAAAGCATTATATCTCAGGGGATTAGAAGATTTGTGAAGCTACTGTCCTCTCATAATGAAGGGCTTATCAACTGCAAAATGTTTCAATCATTACACTGCAAGTATATGATCTCATCCATGAACATAAGCTGTATTTCAGACTGTAATGAAGCATGGCACTGTATGTTTTAATTGCTTCTATAAGCTTCACATATCATCTGTAACTGTTCTTCAATGTATTATGAATTTTATTAACCAGGATAAATCACCATCACATTTTTGATACTGTGGGAAAACAAGGAATTCCACGTAAGTGAAATAAGCAGGTAGCAGAAACTGCTTTATAGCAGGTTAATCAATGTGAAGCTGCCATTTTTCTGGGTCAAAATTATTAAATATTGGCAATTTCAAATGCTTCAACATATACACTCAAAGTTTCTTATTTCGACTATTTTAGATTGAAATAGTTCTGGAAAGTTTTATCTACTTCTTTATCTTTTTACATGGCATTTATCAGACCTAGCAAAACTCTCCCCGAGTACTATGCTTCACTGCAATTAGCAGCTGTGCTCCAAGCTCTGGACTCTTCACCAAGTCCAGTGCCTAAGGGCCATGCAGATCAAGTGAACGAGCAAAGCTGCTTTAGTGCGCTATTCTGACACAGACCCACACTGTTTGCATATGATACACTGAAACATTTTTCTCCTCTATAAAAAAAAATTCACTTGCTTCCTTTCTTTCAATAACGCTCAGCCCATTAAGCCTACCTTTCTATTCCTCACTTTTGACGGAGAATCGGATGAACAAATGTTTTCTTCAGCTTCGTTTTAGCCAGACTGTAGATAAATACAACCAACACGGAGCCTCAGGGCTGGGGAGAGAAGAGGATGGGCGGGCATTGTGAGTACTGAAATGCCCTCCCTGAGATGGGGGCAGCGGAGAACTGGACACCACCGTCTTCGGTCAAATCACTACAGTCCGTCCAAACTCTCCAGAACTAGTCCCTTTTAGGAACGTAGAGTCGGTGCTTCTGGGTCTTCATGGGAGACTTAAAATCAATTTTGTAAAATGTGAATCACCTGATACTTGAGCGTTACAAACTGAAAATAATCAACAAACACAAACAAAAATACAGTGCAGATGGACAGATTGGGAGTTAAGCTAAACACGTTCGTGAGACGGATGCAGCCTGAAGCGCTGGTTTGGAATCCCTGCTCTAATTGTTCCCACATTATGCTGCCTGGTTTCACATCCTTCTATGTATTTCTCTCTCTTCCTGTTGTCACAGCTATTTTTTCAGCAACTCCAGGTTGTTGGACAGCTTGAGAAATCAGATAATCTCACTTGTCACAACAATATATAAAGTTGGAATGAATGGGTTTGGCAGGAGGAAAGGACAAGAGGGTTCTTGGAAAATTTTTAAATTTACTTTTACTGATTCCAACATGACATCACAGAGTGGGTTTTAAAGAAATATTTACTATTGGTACAGTACTAATGCAACTAGAATGACCAGCGGGACCGGCAAGAAGAGTGGGTCCATGGGTTACTACAGTCCCACACCATCACCCTGTTAGGACAGGAGGAACAGTCAAAGTCATTAACACTTCAAGATTTCAAAAAGCTAAGCAAGCATTATCCTTCACTAACTAAGCAAAGTCTGGTACCTCAAAGGTTGTTTTCCTTTTTCCATAAAGTAAAGCAGCTATCTGAAGGTGATACATCTTCAAGACCATCTAAAAAAATCTTTTTGTACTTTCTTCTCATCTGCCTTTATTTTTTAAAAGTTCTTATTATGGAAATTTAAAAACAAAAGTACAGAGATTTTATGCACGTACTTTCTGGTATCTATTTTAATTGCACAGGTTTTTTTTTTTAAATAACTTGCAGGCTTTTGGGTTTGTGTTCAAGTTGAAGTTGGTTGATAATTGATCTCCAGACAATTGAAATTTCACTGTAGTTTGTATAATAAAAATCATCATTCATGGCATTGACTGAAAAAAATTGAAGAGAACAGAAATATGTTTTATCTCAGTAACTTACGAGACTGAAGAATTTTCATGTGCATTTCATCAACCTCTATATAATAAAAATGAAAATCATTAAATCATTTTGATTTTGTCTTTTTAAATATAACTTGATTTGTAATTTTAAGCAAAAAGATTTAGGAAACATACTTCTGGAAAATACTTCATTATTTCACAGATCTTATTGTAAAGACATTTCTTCCTATATGTATTTCACTTTAGATTTTCAATTTAAGCAATGTATGGATGTGAGAGTTGGACTATAAAGAAAGCCGAGTGCCAAAGAATTGATGCTTTTGAACCGTGGTGTTGGGAGAAGACCCTTGAGAGTCCTTTGGGCTGCAAGGAGATCCAACCAGTCCATTCTAAAGGAGATCAGTCCTGGGTATTCATTGGAAGGACTGATGTTGAAGCTGAAACTCCAATACTTTGGCCACCTGATGCAAAGAGCTGACTCATTGGAAAAGACCCTGATGCTGGGAAAGATTGAGGGCGAGAGGAGAAGGGGACGACAGAGGATGAGATGGTTGGATGGCATCACCAACTCAATGGACATGGGTTTGGGTGGACTTCAGGAGCTGGTGATGGACAGGGAGGCCTGGTGTGCTGCGGTTCACGGTATCACAAAGAGTCAGACATGACTGAGCAACTGAACTGAACTGAACTTTCCTTGATATCATTTTGAAAATAGTTAATTGAGGCATATTTATGGTAGTGGCAGTCAATCACATAACAGTTACTGAAAGATTTATTTATTGAGCACTCTCAAGATACCATAGACATAGTATCTCATCCTCACTGTAACGCTGCACAGAACTGGACTGGACCAAATCAAAAGACTGGACTGTCTTCTCTGTAGACTAAACACCTGCAACTGCAAACGAACCAACCCATAGTCGTATCAGCACAGTCCTCATGTTACAGGAAAGAGCACGGAGCAGAGAGAGGTGTGCATGGCCTTGGATGGACTTATCCCGGGTCACGTGGCCAGTTAACAGCAGAGCTAGGATTCACAGCCAGCTGGACCTGGTCTCGAAGCCTGTGTTCTTATATTAAACAGCTGTAGTGGGGAACATAGGTGATGTGGTGTGATGATAGGTGAGGACAGAGCAAGGGGAAGAGGTGGAAGACAGTTCTGTAACTATGAGGGGTTTACAGTTTTCTTGGGGAGAAATAATCATATCAAAACTAACCAAGAAAAGCAGAAATCATCATAGCACAAAATGCAAAATGATGGGACATTCACTTTCACACCGTGATCCGAACTTGACTAGTACACCTTTCCAAGCAATTTCTCCCTGTCCATCTTCATCCACCCACCCCCAGATTGGCTTTCTTGAGGCCATCAAAGCACATGTCATAAGCTGGGAGGAGGGAAGCCTTGGTCATATGATACAAGGACTACAAGGGCAGCCTTCCCGAATCCACCTGTAACTGCATGTTTATAAGAAAAACATTTTGACTTTGATATCAGTGCAATTCACCATACAAGAATGAACTTTTAAAACATTAATGACTCCAAGCCTAGTCCCTCTTTTCAGAGCTCCACATTGCATTTTTGCGCCTGGGACCTCATCTAGATGTTCTACAAGTGTTCAAAATAAACTCACCACTCTTGACGCCAGACCTACGACTCCTCTGCCTCCCCACCAGGAGATGGCACTGATGAGTTGCCCGGATCAGAGCCAGGAGAGGCATCCTTGACTCTGCTTCCTGGCCGTCCTATTCAATGAGTGACTTACCATTGATTCCATCCCTAAGCCGCTCTCAGCCTCCCCCAGACTCTGGATACCCACTGCCTCTGCACTTCCTCGGACCCTCACCATCACCTGCTGACCAATGACCCAGGTCAGTTGGTTTCTCTGTCCCTCCTTCTGCCCTGCCTTAATCTAGCCTTCACAGGAATAGAGCTTTCTGGTTTCCAGTCATATTAAGCATACTGAAAAGATGAAAAAAATGTTATTTACTTACAAAACCCAGTTCAGGGCTTGCACCCCAAAGCAGGGACAAAATAGAATCTCAATTTTTTGACAGGTAAAGAACCCCCATTGACAACAAAGCTGGACCTGTACAATTAAGTTCTTAACAGAAAGTTTATAATGGCAGTAATCAACTGTGATAACAGAAACCAAAGCGTATTCCCCAAATAAAGTTACTGAAGGATCAACGGTATAAAACAACGCCTTCAGTGCTGACATATTATCAGTCCACATGCCTGCTCAGTTGCTTCAGCTGTGTCCTGCTCTTTGTGACTGCATGGACTCTTTGCGACCCCGTGAAGCCCGCCAGGCTCCGCTGTCCATGGGATTCTCCAGGCAAGAATACTGGAGTGGGTTGCCATGTCCTTCTCCGGGGGGATCTTCCCGGCCCAGGGATGAACCCGGGTCTCCTGCATTGCAGACAGATTCTTTACCATCTGAACCACCAGGGAAGCCCCCCGATTACTAAGCAAGTATCCCCTTAAAACAAGGTATGTGGAATATCTCGAGATTTCTATTTGCTTACTATTTGTGGAATAATGCATACTTAGTCCCTTCTATGAAAAATGAGACCTTAAAATATATCAAATATGCATACCTGCAGATACTTTTAGTTAAATACAGCCAGTTATAGGTAAATCTGAACATACAATGACAACATATGTACATATGCACATATACACACAACACACAACTATGTACATGCGTACAGCAGACGTACACGTAAGGATGCGTCTCTTGTCTTTGGATATATCGTTCAAGTTATAACTTATCTACAAACTAGAAGGTTACCTTCAAGCCTCTGTCCATCTAGAATTATTGTCACAGTGAAAGTTCATATCACACTATCTGAGTGGAGACTGTTCTTTTAGCACAGCCCACGTGTTTCATATCTTCTCTGGGCCTAACTTGCCTTGGGCAGCTCACGGTAATTTGCGGGTCTACCTCACGCCTCTAGCAGCCTTTCTTGAGAATGATGTCTGGAACTGCAACAAACTAAGCAGGAACAAAAGGACGCGACCACGCCGGGAGCCAAGCTAATACTAGGCCTGAAGAAACGGAAGAGGAGAAGAGGGGGGCTGCATGCATCAAGCAGACATCCCCTTTTCTCTAGGAGAGTTTAGCAACTCTGGTTAAACTCCCTACATCTAAATATGCATTTTTACCTTTTCTTGGAAACTAGGTGACAGGCCAATCAAATAGTGAGCATAATTTCTATTAATACATAGAAGTAATTAATACATATTTGTGAAAGCATGTTCCTTAAACATCAAAGGTATTCAAGATACATTATATTTAGCACATACATCCAAAATTTGCTATAATACTTCAAGCTTCATACACTACAGCATAATGGGTAGAAACTACTTCAAGTGAAAGCAAAATAAAAGACAAAGCAGACTGCACAATGGCCTGTATAGAAAAATAACCTACAAAAGGGTGGATGTGTGTGTACGTACAATCAATCCACTGTTCTGTACAGCAGAGACTAACAACACTGTGAATCAACTACACTCCAATCAAAATTAGTGTAAAAACAAAGGAAGGCGATACAGCACCCACCAAACACTGTGAATAACACGGTAACAGCTAAAGGACTGACCGTTCACGAAAACGTGCTGTCTGCATTTAGCCAGTTAATCCTCGTCCCGTTCTTGTGATGTAAATGTTGCTTCTGTCATATAAACGAGGGGCTACATTTCAGACGAGGTTCTATGACGTAAGGACCATAGCTAGTAAGAGGGGGGAACAGGCCTGGAGCCCAGATCTGCTGACAGTCCCAAACTCCGACATCGCCTCTCCTCCCACTGAGTAATCAGATACAACTCATAAAGGCAAGAAGGCAACAGGATTCTGGTGGGCAGAACATATCTAGGAGCGTGACTGATAAATGTGAATTGTCATAAATAGTAAACTGGCGTAACCAAAGAGATTCAAAAGCAGCTAAGGACTCTCACTTAAACAGTTTGAACACGACAGAGAAACCACACAGTCATAAATATTAGGTAATAGTTCGGTCACTTATAACACTACTGGTATATTAACTTTCTTTTAATGAGGCATATCTCTAAAGCAGTTTCCATATTCTGCATGGAAAGTAATGTGCTATTAGACTTCATGGAAGACACTTCCAGTCAGATTTGGAAATACAGTCAACTTCTGAATCACAATTAATATCTTAGTAAAACAGATAAAACTTCCATGACATATACAGTAATTCTTTGATAAACGGAGCACAATCTTACTAGCTAATTTGCACCTTCCCACCCTGATGTCCTCTGCCTCTCCTCGGCCACATCATCCATTTACACCTCACATGCACACCTTGTAAAGATCAACGAAGTGTGACTACAGTGTGATGAATAAGGAATAGTCTCAAAAGATGACTAATTTGTAGGAGATCACAGTGATTTAAATAGGAAAATTCCAGTATGTTGATTAAAGATCAGCCACATTACTTTACAGACATCCTTTGGGCATTGCTACTGAGCAGTTCCATATGCAATAGCCACAGTACCAGTATGCACGTGTGAGCTCAGGACCAAACCCTGTCGTTTCAGCTCAGTGCCAAATCAGAATAGCTACAAACTAATGTCTTTTCAAATCAAAGCAAAACAAACAAAAAACCAACCGAGCAAACAAATACCCAACACGACTCTACTTGGTATTCTCCTGTACTTAGTATTAGGCTAAGAACTAATCCTCATGTATTTTGGTTACTTTGCTATGATATGGCAACCCACTCCAGTGTTCTTGCCTGGAGAATCCCAGGGATGGGGGAGCCTGGTGGGCAGCCATCTATGGGGTCGCACAGAGTCCGAACACGACTGAAGTGACTTAGCAGCAGCAGCAGCAGCTATGATTAGATTTTTTTGCTAGTTTCATGAATATTCAAAATACTGTCTTCTGCATACAGAAAAACCCATTCATTTATTCAACAAATGATTTTTAAGTGCCTAGTAAGTTCCAGGCATACTTCTTATGTACTAGAAAATGAAAGTATGGATTGGGTGAAAGACAGACGAAAAATATATGGTTTTAAAGCCAAATATGTCCATACATTCAAATTTCAAAGGAACCCTGGTTTCATTCAAGAAGATGATATATATAAAACTGAGATATGTGACCAAAACTTTGTAAACAATTAATTCCCTGTAAAGAGCCACAGTTCCAAGTAAGAGAATCCCACAGGTGCTGGAATAATCCAAAAGACTTCACAGAAGTGGGCTGAGAGCTGGACCACGAAGCGTAAACAGGCTGAGTGATGAGAGGGTGCCCTGGAAAGTGGTCGGGGGCGCTAAGGCTACTTGGGGGGGTGTGCACGGTAGGATGGAGCTCAGCAAATCCACCCCTGAGCATGTGGGTCTACGGAAACACACTGTGGGTGTCCAGGCGGCCAGTGCAGATGAGGCTCTTCCTATGAGGGTCTGAAATGCTAGTTTGGGAAGCTGCAGTATACTCAAAGTCCCCAGCAGCTGTAGACTTGCGGTTCTAGGACAGCGATCTCCTGATGAAATGTTCTTTCTGACTCCAGCACAGCAAGCACCCACAGGGACGGACCCTGCCCCGTGGTGATTATGATCCACACACCTGTGATGCTCCCACTTGTACACTTAAATGAACATAAATAGATGTTTAGAGCAATTTATCCTGAGATTCTGGAGTGGGGGCAGGGTGGATAAATGAAGAGAATTAAACAGAAAATTCTATACTTTGAGTCAATGCAGACTGAGTTAAAAACACAGCAAAGGGCGTATTTTCAGACTATTCTGAAGACTCATTATTAACTTCTTTAAGTGGATCCTGAGTACTTAGGAAGAACAATGGCACCGAGTTTCCATGAAAAGAACCACAATTTGTGCACAGTGTCTCAAGACTGTCAAATTAGTTCAAATAATGACACCTACTGTATGTGACCAGTGTTTATTGCTCAGTGGCTACACATAACTTGCATGTTCTGTAGGCTAACAGAGCTTCAGACCATAATTAGCTGCCTTGCCTAATGAGCACAGGAAACTTTAGCAAGGTGGTTGAACGTAATGGTCTTTAAAATCCTTAAGTAACAATGGGGATGATGGAAGTACGAAGAATAGCTATTAGTTCCAAAGGCTTCCGAAACCTCCCCTCCCCCGGCCCTGAAGTAAAACATGGCTCTAGCCGGTCCTGCACCGTAAGCTTAAGCGGCACAGTCTTCCTTCCCTCACTAATTGAGGCCTCTGTGCCTCAGGGATTGTTCAAGAAAACAACACACAATTGGCAGCGCCCCCTTGGATCCTTGCCCAAAGAGAGGCGCGTGGGTGTGCTGCGTACAGAGGCGGGGAAGGCTACTGACGTGAACAGATGCTCAGGCCAGCCGTCCCTGAAGAATCTCCTTCAGAATTCAGTGAGCCGCACACTTCAGGGCTTGGGACCAGGGCAGAGCTGTCTTCTCCTTCAAGGCTTAAACATTTCAGGGATAAAATTCAATCTGGATGAAAGTGAATAAATATGTTTGTATTTACCTCACTGTTACTGAAGCTAAATGGCTTAACATACAGGGTATACATTGGTTGCATTCCAAGAATCTGCTTTTTTAGATAAGTAAGTTCACGACAGTCTTTTTGGAGAGCTACACTGAACTAAAGTGACTTCACCATAAGCCACTCAAATAAACGCAGTTCAGAATCTCCACTGTCATCTGCTCACAGTACGGGATGGGGGTTGTGGGGAGCCATGTCCCAGAGTGGGTGAAGGTCTAGCCAAGGGGTAATCGGGGATAAACTATTCAAGAATTCAAAAAAACACCCATTACAGGAAGAAAAGTAATGAGGAGTTGGGCCCGGCTCTCTTGAAAAGTAACGAAGAAGGGAATGAAGTAAATTAAAATTCTCACGTTCTTAAAAACTCAATCAGTGATAAATTACAAGTAAATATATTAGGACTTCTGCTTTACAGATGAAGAAGGCTGACAAGGAATTTTAAGGCTGACTGTTTCTTATGGGAAACAGCATGGTGTAGTAGAGTCCCACCAAGAGTGTGCAGCTAAAACCCACGGCGGGGGCTTCCCTGGTGGTCCAGTGGCGAAGAATCTGCCTTGCGATGCAGGAGACACCAACTCCATCCCTGGTGAGGGAACATCCCACAGCCGGGGAACAACTAAGCCTGTGCGCCACAGCTACTGAAGTCTGCACACCCGAGCCCGCGCTTCGCAACGAGCGACTCCGCTGCGCCGGGAGCCCAGCACTGCAATCAGAGAGCAGTCCCCACTCCCAGCAATTCGACAGAGCTGCGCACAGCAACGAAGACCCAGGGCAGCCAAAAATTATTAACTTCTACAAATTAGAAAAAAACAAAACCCACAGCAAACATCAGACAGGAAGGTACAATAAGTTACTGTCCATTAAAGTCAGGATGGAGCCAGAGATGTCTCTGGCATTGCTAGTATCCAGGGTATATACGGTCCTGGACAAGGGCAGTAAAACAAGAAGAAACGTGAAGCAGAAAAGCTGGAAGGAGACAAAATGATCAGGATTTTCAGAAGATACAATTATTTACCTAAAAAACTCAAGAGATTCAAACTGGCAAAATATTAAAACAATTGAGACTGTTGAGTAAGGTGGCCAGTTTCAAGATGCATTTAAAAAAACGGCTTTTCAATATAGTAACAACCATCAGTTGGGCTTTTCCTTTGTTTAACAGAGAAGGTTTACTGCAGGACCACGCATGGAGAACAGGTATCCTTGTTGGTGGTGAGTCATGAAGTCGAGTCTGACGCTCTGTGACACCACGGACAGTGACACACAGCGATCCTCTGACCTCTACCGTCTCCTGTGTTTGCCCAAACGCATGTCCACTGAGTCAGTGACGCTACCCAACCATCCCGTCCTCTGCTGCCCAGTTCTCCTTTGGCCCTCAATCTTTCCCAGCATCAGAGTTTTTTCCAATGAGTTGGCTCTTCTCATCAGGTGGCCAAAGGACTGGAGTTTCAGTTTCAGCATCAGTCCTTCCAATGAACATTCAGGATTGATTTCCTTTAGGATTAACTGGCTTGATCTTCTAGGAGTCCAAGGGACTCTCAAGAGTCTTCTCCAACACCACAGTTTGAAGACATCATTCTTCAGCGGCTCAGCCTTCTTTACGGTCCAACTCTCACATCCATACATGACTACTGGAAAAAACATAGTTTTGACTATTTAAAGCTTTCTCAGCAAAATGATGTCTCTGCTTTTGATACGCTGTCTAGGTTTGCTTTTCTTCCATGGAAAGGGTCTTTTACATTTATGGCTGCAATCACTGTCCACAGTGATTTTGGAGCCCAAGAAAATAAAATCTGTCACTGCTTCCCCTTTTACCCTTCTATTTGTCATGAAGTGATGGGACCAGACTCCATCATCTTAGTTTTATGAATATTGAGTTTTAAGTCAGCTTTTGCACTCTCCTCTGTCAGCCCTCATCAAAAGACTCTTTAGTTCCTCTTCACTTTCTGCCATTAGACAGGTATCATCCACATATCTGAGGCTGTTGCCGTTCCTCCTGACAATCTTCATTCCAGCTTGTGCTCCAGCCAGCCTGGTATTTTGCATGATGTACTCTGCAGAGAAGTTAAATAAGCCAAGTGACAATATACAGCTTTGACCTACTCCTTTTCCAATTTTGAACCAGTCTGTTGTTACATGTCCAGTTCTAACTGTTGCTTCTTCACCTGCATCCAGGTTTCTCAGGAGACAGGTAAGGTGGTCTGTATTCATTCCTATTTCTTTAAGAATTTTCCACAAATTGTTGTGATCTACCCAGCAAAACGCTTTAGCATAGTCAATGAAGCAGAAGTAGATGTTTTTCTAGAACTCCCTTACTTTCTGTATAATCCAACAAATGTTGGTAATTTGATCTTTGGTTCGTCTGCCTTTTGTAAATCCAGATTGCATATCTGGAAGTTTTTGATTCACATACTGATATGGTTTTTCCAGCAGTCATGTATGGATGTGAGAGTTGGACTATAAAGAAAGCTGAGCACCGAAGAATTGATGCTTTTGAACTGTGGTGTTGGAGAAGACTCTTGAGAGTCCCTTGGACTGCAAGGAGATCCAACCAGTCTATCGTAAAGGATCAGTCCTGAATGTTCATTGGAAGGACTGATGCTGAAGCTGAAACTCCAATACTCTGGCCACTTGATGTGAAGAACTGACTCACTGGAAAAGACCCCGATGCTGGGAAAGATTGAAGGTAGGAGGAGAAGGGGATGACAGAGGATGCGATGGTTGGATGGCATCACCGACT
Source organism: Bos indicus (assembly GCF_029378745.1). Taxonomy (NCBI): domain Eukaryota; kingdom Metazoa; phylum Chordata; class Mammalia; order Artiodactyla; family Bovidae; genus Bos; species Bos indicus. Next base: position 106,820,738 of record NC_091766.1, read on the forward strand.
CCATGGACATGAGTTTGAGTAAGCTCTGGGAGTTGGTGATGGACAGGGAGGCCTGACGTGCTGCAGTCCATGGGGTCGCAAAGAGTTGGACACGACTGAGTGACTGAGCTGAACTTAACTGATGAACCTGAGCTTGAAGGACCCTGAGCATAACCTTGCTAGCAGGTGAAATGAGAGCATGAATGTTAAATGTTAGTTTTAACACTCTTTGGCATTGCCTTTCTTTGGGATTAGAATGAAAACTGACCTTTTCCAGTCCTGTGGCCACTGCTGAGTTTTCCAAATTTGCTGGCATATTGAGTGCAGCACTTTCACAGCATCATCTTTTAGGATTGGAAATAGCTCAGCTGGAATTCCATCACCTCCACTAGCTTTGTTCATAGTGATGCTTCCTAAGGCCCACTTGACTTCATACTCCATGATGACTGGCTCTAGGTGAGTGACCACACCATCATGGTCATCTGGGTCATTAAGACCATTTTTGTATAGTTCTGTGTATTCTTGCCACCTCTTCTTAATCTCTTCTGCTCCTGTTAGGCTCTTACCATTTCTGTCCTTTATCGTGCCCATCTTTGCATGAAATGTTCCCTTGATAATCTCCAATTTTCTTGACAAGACCTCTAGTCTTTCTCATCCTATTGTTTTCCTCTATTTCGTTGCATTGTTCACTTAAGAAGTCTTTCTTATCTCTCTTTGCTATTGACTGGAACTCTGCATTCAGTTGGGTATATCTTTCCTTTTCTCCTTTGCCTTTTGCTTCTCTTTTTCCTCAGCTACTTGTAAAGCCTCCTCAGTCAACCACTTTGTCTCCTTGCATTTCTTTTTCTTTGGGGTAGTTTTGGTCACTGCTTCCTGTACAATATTATGAACCTCCATCCATAGTTCTTTAGGCACCCTGTCTATCAGATCTAATCCCTGGAATCTATTTCTCACTTCCACTGTAAAATCATAAGGGATTTGATTTAGGTCAAACCTGGATGGCCTAGTGGTTCTTCCTACTTTCCTCATGTTACGCATGAATTTTGCAATAAAGAGCTCATGATCTCAGTCACACTCAGCTCCAGGTCTTGTTTTCACTGACTGTATAGAGCTTCTCCATCTTTAGCTGCAAAGAACATAATCTGATTTCAGTATTTGCCTTTGGCGATGTCCGTAGAACTGCCTCCTGTGTTGTTGGAAAAGGGTGTTTGCTATGACCACTGTGTTCCCTTGACAAAACTGTTAGCCTTTGCCCTGCTTCATGTGGTACTCAAAGGCCGAACTTGCCTGTTACTCTGGGTATCTCCTGACTTCCTGCTTTTGCATTCCAGTCCCCTGTGATGAAAAGGACGTCTTTATTTTGGTGTGAGTTCCTGATGGCCTGTAGGTCTTCATAGAGCCATTTAACTTCACCTTCTTTGGCATCAGTGGTCGGGGCACAGACTTGGATTACTGTGATGTTGAGTGGTTTGCCTTGGAAACAAACAGAGATCATTCTGTCATTTTGAGACTGCACCCAAGTACTGCATTTTGGACTCTTCTGTTGAGTATGAGGGCTTCTCCATTTGTTCTATGGGATTCTTGCCCACAGAAGTAGATATAATGGTCATCTGAACTAAATTCGCCCATTCCCATCCATTTTAGATCACTGATTCCTAAGACATTGATGTCCAATCTTGCCATCTCCTGCTTGCCCATATCCAGTTTACCTTGGTTCATGGACCTAACGTTCCAGGTTCCTACGCAGTCCTGTTCTTTCCAGCATCGGACTTTACTCTCACCACCAGACACATTCGCTGTTTCCGCTTCTGCCCTGCCACTTCGTTCTTTCTGGAGCTGTTAGTAACTGTCCACTCTTCCCCAGTATCATACTGGACACCTTCCGACCCGGGAGGCTCATCTTGCAGTGTCAAATCTTCCTGCCTTTTTATACCCTTCATGGAGTTCTTGAGGCAGAAATGCTGGAGTGGGTTGCCAGTTCCCCCTCCAGGGGACCACCTTTTGTCAGAACTCTGACTATTCCCCGTCCATCTCGGGTGGCCCTACATGGCACGGCTCATGGCTTTACTGAGTTACACGAGCCCCTTCACACCAACAAGCCTGTGATCCTTGAGGGGGCAGAATCGTGGCTATGCTCAAAATCCCCAACTTCAATCAGCTAGAATCTAAGAGAGAAAAGGATTCTACCAACAATAGTAACACGCACAAAAACAATGTTCTGTAGGAATAAACCTAATAAAACAGGAAATATCTTTGTGGAGAAAATCATTAGAGCTTATTAAAGGGTATAGAAGAAGACCAGAAATGGAGAGTTTTATCAAATTTATAGATGGGAGAATTCAATGTTATGAAATATATCATCTCTTCAGAAAAACCTATACATTCAGCGCAATCCTCCAAAATCCACCACTGTTTTTAAACAAAAACTAAGAAATTGATTGTAAAATTGATATCAAAGAATGCGAAAGGCAACTCTGAGAAAGAATTAATGGGGACTAAATCTACTAGACTTCTTGTCAGAATAAAGTTACACTAACTAAGACAGTATAGTGCTGGTGACAGAATGGTAACAGCGAGACCCCAGAAACAGGTTCCCAAACACACGAAACATCTGTGTATAGAGAAGCACATGTCAAATCAGAGGAGAAAATCATCTATAAGTGATTCAGAGACAGCACATCATCATTACATAAAAACTGGTAGATACCAAAGTGAAGTTGCTCAGTCGTGTCCGACTCTTTGTGACCCCATGGACTGTAGCCCACCAGGCTCCTCTGTCCATGGGATTTTCCAGACAGGAATTCTGCAGTGGGTTTCCATTCCCTTCTCCAGGGGACCTTCCCGACCCAGGGACCGAACCCAGGTCTCATTCACTGTAAGCAGGCACTTTACCGTCTGAGCCACCAGGGAAGCCCGGTAGATAACAATCTTACATGTTAAAAAAAAATTCCAAGTCAGTTAGAGACCTAAACAAAAGAAAATAAAATGAAAATAATTGTAATACCATAAAAGATATCTTTTTGACTTTGCATTGAGGAAAGATTACTTAATAATGGAAAAGAAAAAATAATACAAAATAGAAAACGGTGTTTCCTCTGTGCCACTTTGCATGTATTAACTCATCCACTTCACAACAACCTATGAGGCAGATGGTATCACTACCCTCCTTTTACAGCTGAGGAAATGAAGGCACTCAGAGGTTATGCAAGTTGTCTACGATCTTAGGGTCAGTAAGCGGCACAGCTGGGTTTCAGATCTTGTCTCGAGGCCTGAGCACATAAAAGAACAGACTGATGAATGTGGGCCATAAAATTCAATCTCTTAAAGACAGATATTTTAAACTACGGTAAACAAGCAGCAGACTGAGAGAAAATATTTGCAGCATGTAACAAAGAATTAGTATCAAGAATACATTTTTTTAAAAAATAGAAATGAACAATGGCTACAGATAATTTAGAGGAGAAATCAAACTGGCTAATAAGTATGTAAATCTATTCATATTCACTACTAATCAAGGAAATGCAAATTAAAATACCACTGGATTTTCTTATTGGACAAAAGAGGAAATAAAATAGTTTGATAATATAAGGTGTTGGGATGAATTAGGACAATGAGTACTCTTAGTACTGCTGAGGAATTATCAGTCTGTGTGGCTACTTTGGAGGACACACTGGCAATATCAATTAAACTAAAAAATGAGTGTAACTCAGGGTTCACATTACGCTCACATTATGGAGCGCTTACTATGTTCTGACCTGTAACTTAGCACCTGATATATATTAACTCATCTAATCCTTATAACAACTCTGTGATGAGGAGAATGAAGCTCAGATTGTTTAGGCAACTAGTAAGCCCACAGCTACTAAGTAGAGAGCTGGGAATTAACCAGCAAAATATACTGCTTTGCTGCATGCAAAGAGGTCCACAAAGAGGAATTTGTAATGGTAAAAAATGAAAAAGCTTAAGTTCATCAATAGGGGAACAGATGAATACAACACGACGTGCGCATTTCATGTGACTCACAAAGTAAAAGAGCGAGCTAGCTCTGTAAGTGGGAGAAGGCAACGGCACCCACCCCAGTGCTCCTGCCTGGGAAATCCCATGGACGGAGGAGCCTGGTGGGCTGCTGTCCACAGGGCCTTGAAGAGTCGAACATGACTGTGCAACTTCACCTTCACTTTTCACTTTCATGCATTGGAGAAGGCAATGGCAACCCACTCCAGTGTTCTTGCCTGGAGAATCCCAGGGACGGGGGAGCCTGGTGGGCTGTGGTCTATGGGGTCGCACAGAAATCAGACAAGACTGAAGCGACTCAGCAGCAGCAGCAGCAGCTCTGTAAGTATCAACATCGATGTATCTCACAAGGATTTTATAAGGGTATATATGTATGAACGTGTATAAAATAGTCTGCAAGCAGTGTACCTGCCACAAAGCTTTCCATTAGGGAAGAGGAGCAGTTGCTGGAAGGAGGTTCAGATTTATCTGTAACTCCGTACAGGTTTTAAAGGACACAGTACTCATATATTACCAGTGCAAGGAAAATGTAATAATAAAGTTCACATCAGTTCAGTTCAGTTCAGTCTCTAAGTCACGTCTGACTCTTTGTGATCCCATGGACTGCAGCACCCCAAGCCTCCCTATCCATCACCAACTCCTGGAGACCACCCAAACTTATGTCCATTGAGTCGGTGATGCCATCCAACCATCTCATCCTCTGTCGTCCCCTTCTCCTCCTGCCTTCAATCTTTCCCAGCATCAGGGTCTTTTCCAATGAGTCAGTTCTTTGCATCAGGTGGCCAAAGTACTGGAGTTTCAGCTTCAGCATCGGTCCTTCCAGTGAACTGAAATCCAAGGACTGATTTCCTTTAGGATGGACTGGTTGGATCTCCTTGCAGTCCAAGGGACTCTCAAGAGTCTTCTCCAAAACCACAGTTCAAAAGTATCAATTCTCCGGTGCTCAGCTTTCTTTATGGTCCAACTCTCACATCCATATATGACTACTAGAAAAATCATAGCCTTGACTAGACGGACCTTTGTCAGCAAAGTAATATCTCTGCTTTTAATAAGCTGTCTAGGTTGGAGAAGGCAATGGTAGCCCACTCCAGTACTCTTGCCTGGAAAATCCATGGGAGGAGGAGCCTGGTAGGGTGCAATCCATGGGGTTGCTAAGAGTTGGACACAACTGAGCGACTTCACTTTCACTTTTCACTTTCATGCATTGGAGAAGGAAATGGCAACCCACTCCAGTGTTCTAGCCTGGAGAATCCCAGGGATGGGCGAGCCTGGTGGGCTGCCGTCTATGGGGTCGCACAGAGTCGGACACGACTGAAGTGACTTAGCTAGGTTGGTCAGAGCCTTTCTTCCAAGGAGCAAGTGTCTTTTACTTTCATGGCGGCAGTCACCATCTGCAGTGATTTTGGAGCCCAAGAAAATAAAGTTTCTCCCTGTTTCCATTGTATCCCCATCTATCTGCCATGAAGTGATGGGACCAGATACCATGAGGACCATTCCTGAAGGAGTTTCAGTGGCTTAACCAGGGTGGCAAATAGCTATTGTAAGATTGTTAAGTGGTTTATGCAAGCAAAACATTCTCTGACATAAATCGTACATATGTTTTCTTAGGACACTCTCCCAAGGCAACAGAAATAAAAGCAAAACAAACAAATGGAATCTAATCAAAACACAAGTTTTGGCACAGCAAATAAAACCATAAACAAAATGAGAAGACAACGTACAGAATGGGAGAAAATATTTGCAAAAAATGTGATGAGCTTAATTTCCAAAATACACAAACAGCGAATACAACTTAACGAGAAAGCAAACAACTCAAACGAAAAATGGATGGAAGATATAAATAGACATTTCTCCAAAGAAGACATACAGATGGCCAACAGACACATGAAAAGATGCTCAACATCACTCATTATTCAGTTCAGTCTCTCAGTGGTGTCAGACTGTTTGTGATCCCATGGATCGCAGCACGCCAGGCCTCCTTATCCATCACCAACTCTTGGAGTTCACGCAGACTCATGTCCATTGAGTCGGTGATGCCATCCAACCATATCATCTTCTGTCATCCCCTTCTCCTCCAGCCTTCAATCCTTCCCAGCATCAGGGTCTTTTCAAATGAGTCAGCTCTTCATATCAGGTGGCCAAAGTATTGCAGTTTCAGCGTCAACATCAGTCCTTCCAATGAACTGAAATCCAAGGACTGATCTCCTTTAGGATGGACAGGCTGGATCTCCTTGCAGTCCAAGGGACTCTAAAGAGTCTTCTCCAACACCACAGTTCAAAAGCATCAATTCTTCGGTGCTCAGTTTTCTTTATGGTCCAACTCTCACATCCATACGTGATGAGTGGAAAAACCATAGCCTTGACTAGATGGACCTTTGTTGGCAAAGTAATATCTGTGCTTTTTAATATGCTGTTTAGGTTTATCATAGATTTTCTTCCAAGGAGCAAGCATCTTTTAATATCATGGCTGCAATCACCATCTGCAGTGATTTTAGAGCCCCCAAAAGTAAAGTCTCTCACTGTTTCCATTGTTTATAATTATTCAGTTCAGTTCAGTCACTCAGTCGTGTCCAACTCTTTGAGACCCCATGAATCGCAGCACACCAGGCCTCCCTGTCCATCACCAACTTCTGGAGTTTACTCAAACTCATGTCCATGGATTTGGTGATGCCATCCAGCCATCTCCCTGTCATCCCCTTCTCCTCCGGCCCCCAATCCCTCCCAGCATCAGAGTCTTTTCCAAATTAGAGAAATGCAAATCAAAACTACATAATGAGGTCCGGCCTCACACCAGTCAAAAGTACCATCATTAAAGAGTCTATAAATGAGGGTGTAGAGAAAAGAGAATCCTCCTACAGTGTTGGTGAGAATGTAAGTTGGTGCAGCCACTATGGAAAATAATATGGAAGTTCCTCAAAAAACTAAAAATGCATTTACATATGGTCCAGCAATCCCACCCCCGGGCACATATCTGGATGAAACTCTAATTCAATAAGATCCATGCACCCCTATGTCCACAGCAGCACCATTCACAGTAGCCAAGACATGGAGACAGCCCACAGGTCCATCAACAGATGGGCGGGGTAAAGAAGACAAGGAGACAGCCCACAGGTCCATCAACAGATGGGCGGGGTAAAGAAGACAAGGAGACAGCCCACAGGTCCATCAACAGATGGGCGGGGTAAAGAAGACATGGAGACAGCCCACAGGTCCATCAACAGATGGGCGGGGTAAAGAAGACATGGAGACAGCCCACAGGTCCATCAACAGATGGGCGGCGTAAAGAAGACATGGAGACAGCCCACAGGTCCATCAACAGATGGGCGGCGTAAAGAAGACATGGAGACAGCCCACAGGTCCATCAACAGATGGGCGGGGTAAAGAAGACATGGAGACAGCCCACAGGTCCATCAACAGATGGGCGGCGTAAAGAAGACACTGTATATATAGTGGGTTGGCCAAAAAGTTTGTTTAGATTTTTCCATATGGAAAAACCCAAATGAACTCTTTGGCCAACTCAATATATACAATGGAATACTACTCAACCATTAAAAAATAACAAAATAATGCCATACGCAGCAACATAGATGGAATTAGAGATTCTCATACTAAGTAAGTCAGAAAGAGAAAGACAAATACCATATGATATCATTTATTTGTGAAATCTAAAATATGACACAAATGAGCCTATCTATGAAAGAGAAACAGAATCACAGACATAGGTAACAGATTTGTGGTTTCCAAGGGGAAGGCCGTTGGCAGGGGTTGGACTGGGAGGTTGCAAACCATTACATATAGAATGAATAAACAGGGTCCTGCTGTACAGTACAGGGAGCTATATTCAATATCCTGAGATAAACCATAAAGGAAAAGAATATATTAATTTTTAAAAATGTATATATATGTGTGTAACTGAATCATTTTGCTATACTGCAAAAATTAACATAATATTGTAAATCAACCAGACTTCAATAAAAATAGATTTTAAAAAGGATTGTAAGTGGTTTAAAAGACAAGGGCACATTTTGAATCATAACAGTCATTAGCTTTTCACACAGTAGGCTCACAATAAATACTTCCTGAATTAGAGACTTCAGAAGGCTGTGTGTTTGAGTGGGAGGGTGAGGAGGCGTTTCCGAAGGAGTTTCAGGAAGCTGACCTGGACTGTGATGTCACTCCCAAGAGACGAGCCATGGAGGAAAAAGGGGAGGTGTCCTTTGTGTGGGACTGGCAGCTGGAAGAGAGGTTTGTGTGGCTGCCTTTGTTATCTCCTGAGGAGGCAGAGGTACAGAAATGGCATCAAGTCTTGGCGTAGGGCAGAGGCAACGGGAAGAGAGAAGCACGTGTGCTGGGTTGAGAGAACAGACATTTTCTTCTGGGGCGGGAGCAAAGGAAAGAAGATCCACAGAGAGTCGGCGGTGATGACAGTGATGACCACAATGATGAGGACATCACCTTGCAGGTTTCCTTGATCCTCTTGGAAAACTACTTAGATAAGAACGGTTGAGAACTCCCCTGAGAATCTTTGATCCTTAAGTGAAGTAGATCCATTAAACTTTTCATCACACCACATCTGGGAGACTATCCAACCAAAGGACAGCTAAGTACTGGGGACTGTCCGACTCTTTGCTACTCCATGGACTGTAGCCTACCAGGGGAGGCTATGCGTCCACGGGATTTTCCAGGCAAGAGTACCAGAGTGGGTTGCCATTTCCTTCTCCCAGGGATCTTCCCAGGACAAGGGAAGGAGGATGAGAAATAATCAGGAAGCAGCCAACATATATCCCCTGCGACAGTAACAAGGGTCCAGATTTGAATACCTAGGCTTGAATCAGCTGGAGGAAGTTCATCTTGTCCATTATCCCACTCTATTCTCCGCAGAAGTTTGGATTTCCTTTTAGAACCAACCGATCCCCAGTTGGTTTGATAGAACCCATCTTCAGCCCTGGAGTTAGGCTATGAGGAACTTAACACGTTTGAATTCCATCCGCAGATTCTTACTTCACTCAGGATGGTATTTATGAGGTACTCTTTCTACTACCACAAGGAGAATCTGCCTAAGGACAACATCAATAGACTGAGGGAGGCAAATGGAAAGCAATGCAGGAAAACAGAGCTAGAGCCTGAGAATGCGAACTGCTGGTCCAAACTTCATGGCTAACTGGGACTGTCCAGACCTTCAGGGTCTTCAGGGCCATGAACCAGTCAAGCCCACCCCTCCTTTTTTTGTTCAAACCAGTTGAGCTGGGGTTTTTTATTAATTGCAACCCAAAGATTCCTGACCGTATTCCATGTGTTTGATAAATGGTTTTAAAAATAAATGTGGATAGAACCCTGAACTACATTTTGGTCATTGATGGAGAGGCTAATAAACTTATCTTTTGTGTAGAGAAAAACTAGTTTCTTACTATAATTGAAAGTTTAAAATATATTATTTGCTTAGACCCAAGCGTCCCTTCATTATTTTTAGAACTTCCTAAAATTTATGCCATATGGAATCTGGAGGGGGATGTTTGAATTCTAAATGAAGAGTCTCAACCATTACAAGCTGCATGAAACATAAGTAAAACATTTTTGCCAATTTTTAAAATTTTATTTGTATACCCTATTTTAGATCTGGGAATCTGACACTAAAAATGGTCTCAGATTTAATGTTGATTTGTATTCAATGCCAACAATAAAAAAAAGAACCCTAGTTAATATGTCTTTGGTGTTTTTATTTTAGTGAACTGCTATTTCATAAGAGCGGTTTCCCAGATTGAGTAGGGGCTGGAGGGGACGGGGGGCAGGATGGTTTATTCTTTATCTGTGAAGAAAAATTTCCACCAATAGTCTGGAAAAAATATGCAACCGTCTTTTCTGCAAGAACTTAAGAAAGTAATGAGATTTTTTTTCCCCTCCTTAGCTTCTAAGAAATTTACAGTGAACCCCATTGTTCTTGGGTAATCTAGTCTTGGGACATATAATTTTAGAACCCGAATGTACCTTTCTGCATGTAAAAATAAACGTAATTTTGGTGCTTATGATAAATCAGCAGCTAAACAGGAGAGCTGTGTTTCCTCTAGCCTTGTCTGCTGCCTTGTTCAGCTGCTAGAACCAAAAGCCTCATCCAAGCCTGCCTTCCCCAACACTTCATCCTAGAACCAAATGCCTCATCCAAGCCTGCCTTCCCCAACACTTCATCCTAGAACCAAATGCCTCATCCAAGCCTGCCTTCCCCAACACTTCATCCTAGAACCAAATGCCTCATCCAAGCCTGCCTTCCCCAACACTTCATCCTAGAACCAAATGCCTCATCCAAGCCTGCCTTCCCCAACACTTCATCCTAGAACCAAATGCCTCATCCAAGCCTGCGTTCCCCAACATTTCATCGTTATTGCTAGTTCTCGTGGTCTCCCATCTGTGTTCAATCAGTCTGACATCTATTGGCTCAAAGAACTTTACACATCTGCCAGCAGACAAAGAATGCCTGATGCCAGCTATCCATGCTAACCCATAGGTACCTCTTGACTTCTCACTCTTGGCGTTTTGCAGAGAGTTTCTCTTATTATATAAAAGCTCATTTAATACTTTCTTTTTCAGGCAATAGATTTTTCTTCTTGGGTGGGTGTTGGGGGGAAGTCTGCTAAGACCCTAAGCTGGCCGCTGCTTCTGGGTAGAGCAGACCTCATCTGTGTCCCGCTGATGGTGTAGCTGGCGCAGTAAACACCAGACACAGATAACAGGTATTTGTCCGTATTTACTCTATAAAGACTAGGTGGTTTGGGACTACAATCATCAAATCCCTTGTTCCACAAGGTTTTATAAAAAGTAAGACCACCTAAACGTAGTTTAGTGTTAAGCTTTTAAAATCTAAAACAAAGTGTACCCTGGAGATGGGGAGGCTCTTGGTAGTGGCTGAAGGCGCTGTGAGAACCCCCCGGATCCACACCGCAGTCGAGCACAGAGGTGAACAGGGTCACCCCAATTACTTCAGCCTCTTTTCTGACTCTCTAACTTTCCTTAAAGCTCCATCGCTTCCTGCTTACCTTTTTTTTTAATGTAGTTTCATGAGATAAAAATGACACCAAATAGATTTGAGAATATACAATTTCTGACAAGACTGTTCTTTCCTCCAAGAAATTCAACAATAAATAGGCATTATGTTTAATCATTTAAAATGAAGTCAACTCTAAAATCTGCTATTTTTATTCCAGAGCACAGGCTATAGGAACGTCTTTCTTCTTTCTTATAGAAGAAAATAAACTTCTTAACTGAGCTATTCTATTTCCCCTGGCTGCTGGGCATAAAATGTGCCATTTACCTCAAGAATATTTTACCTCTTCTCTTTATCCTGTTCATCTCTCACAAAATAATGTACATTTTTCACCTTCAGCATAGACTGAATGAGAAAATGCCTTCAACATGTGGTCAAATAAGTTTGTTTTCTGAATTAAAAATCCTCAGAATATGAAACCATTTTCTCAACATGCTAAAATTTTAGTCTTTGAGCATGATCAAAGGTTGTGTCACTAAGACAGAGCAACTTTGGGTCTAAGAATCCTATTTAGGATTTCCTATTTCACAGCCTGTCAGGGCATTCCTCTCCTTTCCTTAGGGCACTTCAAAGAAATGAGTAAAAGTTTCTTGAATATATTAACGCAAGATATATTTAACCCTGTGAACTTGCAAATATCAGTAGATTGGGACCACCAGGACCACCACGCGTATGACAACTGTGGTTCCCGGCTGCCGACAGAAACTGTCAGCTTCCTAGAAGGGAATAAATATAGCGTGGGGGGCAGATTTCCCTATTTTCTTTTTCTAATTTCTAAGATTCCTGAGGATTTAAAATGATCTTGTGAGGATGCTGGTAAAACCACAGCTGAAAATCTACAGCCTGAGCATTCTGTAAAACCTAAAGAGGAAATAATATCAAAAGCTTTAGAAAGCTGTGGGTTTTTCTTTTTTTTTTTTAAGAAGGTGAAAGATGAAAGGAAAACCTGCACAAGTAGCATACCAAGAAACAGACGGTCTTTTAAAAAAATGAACCAAGCGTGTGCCTTCCACAAGCACACTTGTTAATTGTAGCACACTGAGCACTTTTATGCAGATTATTTCACTTGCTAAACGCAGAGCCGAATAAACTGGGTTAGCTCATCGACATTAAGTGACATCCTGTACTTGGAGCTCTTCTACTATTTGGTCTGTAAACACCTGATATGCAAAATCGCATGAAAAAGCTAGTGCCAAGCCGGTTTAAGATTAACCAATGTTCAGGAAGATTTAAAAGGCTTGGCTTGCATTTTGCGAAAAGATGCTCCCTTTCATATTTAATCAATGAACTCAGTTCCGTTTTAAGCACTCCATTTAGAATGTATGATTTTGTTTCATTTCAGCTTATTCCAAAATGAGTTAAAAGAAGCTTAGGAACTACAAGGGGGAGGGGGAGGGGGAAGGGGGAAAAAAAAAAACACCTCAAGAACTTATACCAGTTAAAACAGAAAATTTCACAGGCAAAACTCTGAAACACGTAGATTACTGACTTAACCTCTACTGGGCAGAGTGAGGACTAACAGCTTGAGTTTATTTCTATTTAGCACAGGGTCCTAGAGACATTAACGACGGCCCTATCTGCCTGCAATCCGGGGGCCCGGGGTTCGATCCGGGGGCCCGGGGTTCGATCCGGGGGCCCGGGGTTCGATCCGGGGGCCCGGGGTTCGATCCCTGGCTCGGGAAGAGCCCCTGGAGAAGGAAATGGCAACCCCCTCCAGTATCCCCGCCCGGAGAACCCCATGGACGGAGGAGCCTGTTTGGGCACAGTCCACCGGGTCGCAGAGAGGCGGACAAGCCTGAGCGACGTCACTTTCACTTTCCGGCCCGTGTCCTCCTCCTCACTTGGCTTTGCAGGGGCCCTCCGCTCAGGCCTTGGTGAGGGAGCCCTTCAGCAAGGGTCGAGGCAGACCTACTGCCACGCGGGAAAGCAAACCGCTCTCTCGGTTCCTTGATGGGAGAAGAGCGGGACCAGCGCGGGCTCTGCTCTGGAGAAGAGGAGGCAGGTCTCCCTGTGAGGGGAACCCGCAGGCAGGCACAGCCGGGGGCTCAGTGAGCACACACGGCCGCCTGCAGGGCAGAGGGGCCTGGAGGGGCAGGAGCGGCCGTGGACACAGCGAGGAGAGAGCTGCTGCGGCGAGCGCGTCTGAATCTGTTATTCAACACGCGTGTTTTTTCAAGGCATCTGCATCAGCACGCTTTCATTAAAATTTGAGTACTAACTTTACCAACTAATTTATTTTTTTTCTCTTTGGGCAAAAAGCTTTGTGTAACTTATATGACCTCTCACTTTACTATTGCTCGTACTGATCACAACAGACAAGCAAATTCTGAAGACTAAAAGGTTTGTAACAAGGAAATAAACACACGTTTGCACTCACATAACTGTACTGCTCGTTGATGTATACATAACATACAAACATTGAAATATCTATGTATATAGATCTCTATTGAATCTATATTTATGTTTGAAAGAGTTACATGGCTGACATGCACCTCTGTAAATGATATAAATAAAACCCCAGTGCTCCACCGAGTTATGGGCGGCAAAGTGGTTTCATTAGGCGTCCAGCCCCTCAGAGATGAGGACGTGTCACGTTCCTCCACAGATTTCCGCGCTTAACCTTGCTGCCTAACTTCACCAACCGAGGGGTGCGCAGCCGTCCTCTGGATTTTGTCCTCGGATTCAGGGAAGCCATGCATGAGCTCTTGTTTTTGTGCTGCTTATATCTTAAACTTGACCCTCTATCTGCTTACATTACTCATGGATTATATTGGGGTGGGGGGGGCGGGGTGTAGTACAGAACCTAAGTGTTTGGTAACTTAATTTTCAAGCCGCATGTCTTTCTCATGTTCCACCAGAGTAACACTTTGGTTGCTGCTGCTGCTGCTGCTAAGTCACTTCAGTTGTGTCCGACTCTGTGCGACCCCATAGATGGCAGCCCACCAGGCTCCTCTGTCCCTGGGATTCTCCAGGCAAGAACACTGGGGTGGGTTGCCATTTCCTTCTCCAATGCATGACAGTGAAAAGTGAAAGTGAAGTCGGTGGAGTGGGTTGCCATTTCCTTCTCCAATGCATGACAATGAAAAGTGAAAGTGAAGTCGATGGAGTGGGTTGCCATTCCCTTCAATGCATCCAAGTGAAAAGTGAAAGTGAAGTCGCTGGAGTGGGGTGCCATTGCCTTCTCCGAACACTTCGGTTACCTTGCAACAAATACTACTTGCATGGTGTTGTTGTTCTTTTTGGACACAGAAACACAGATTTCCCCTGAATCAGAAAGAGAAAAAGCCTGAAGGGTCCTAAGTAAATGGAAATGGGCTTTCTTGCTTTGGCTACTACATAGCACACAAGCGGGGCTCCAGCGCTGGCGGGCTCCCGCATCCGCGTCTGCTCCATCAGCAAGTCTTGCTGGTGCTGCTTTCCGCTGATCCAGAAGCCAAGTGCCTCTCGGACTGCCTCTGCCGCCACTCCAGTCCAAGCCAACCTCCTCTCCACCTGAATCATGGATGACTCCAACAGCATCTAATCAGCTCCTCTCCATCTGCCTTTGGCTTCCTAGAAACCACTCTCACAAACGGCCACCGGGATCTTGTACCAGCGAATCAGATCGAGTCCCCCCTCCTCCTTGCAAGGGCAGTCTCTCGAGTCAGCCTCACTCAGAGTAACGTCCTAAAATAAAGGCTTTAACGTTCTGGTCCCCACTACCTCGCCGTCGTCTCTCTTCCTGCCTCTGCTCTGCTCGCTCTACTTCACTCACACTGCCCTCCTCACTGGTGGACCAAAGGACAAATCACTCTTCCTTCTCACGGCCTTGAAACACCAGAGTTCCCTCCGCGCAGATTCACTCAAGGCCCCCGGCTCCCAAATCTTCGCGCCTGGCACCCTCACCTGCCTCAGACCTTTCAGAGTTCCTTTCTCAGTGAGATCCTCCCTCAATCTCCTTGTCATTGTTTTTAAACTTTTTATTTTATGTTGGCATATAGTCAATTAATAATGCTGCGTTCCTGTCGGGTATACAGCAATGTGATTCATTTACACATACACATCTATTCTTCACCGTCCAGGTTATTTCCAAGTGCTGCACAGAGTGCCCCGCATCATACAGCGTGGCTCTGCTGGCTGATAAGTGGCACCACTCCCTGCCCTTCCCAAGCTCCCCGGCCTGGTCTTACGTATCAGCTGATTCTACTTCGTCCCATACAGTAGATCGGAAGCCCCCAGGTCAAGAGTTTTGGCCTGTTTCTTTCACTGCTTTATCTCCCGTACCTATGACAAGCCTGGGGTACGGTGCTCAATAAATACTTAAAGAATAAATGAACTGAAAGATGGCTCAATAGTATAACCAAGCAAACTTTGAGGATCTAGTTTATGCCAGAATTGCATAATGCATACTCCAAACTTAAGCCCAAACAGCAAAATTATTTAGTTTTGTGACTCTTTTTCAGTCTTTAGATATACTTCAAAATGAGTTCTTTTTTGACAAGTTGGCAGATTGAGAAGCAAAGTGTCTGGGCCTGCTGCACTCGTATCTAAACCGTGGGCATGAGTCTGAATACATGGCCCACAGAAAGCTCTGCAGCACGGACTCTGTTACCTGAGCAACAACACTCTGGTGGCCAGCAAGAGTTAACTGAATTTTTAGATGAATATGAATTATTACAGAGGATTGGGACAACTTAGCTCAATATGAATCTGAGATTTTTTGGATGGTCAACTTTAAGGGACTGTGAAATGACATGTGGGATATGAATAAATCCAACCCCAAATTCTGGAGTGAACTTTTGAGAAAATCGAATGACTTCTGTCTAGCACCTTTTATAAATCTAGCAGAAACCAAATTTACATCAATGCCAAAGGCAGAGTGAATCTTTCTCCAGGAAGTGCCTAATCCTGCAATAAACCTGTTGAAGAGACAGGTTTAATGTTCACCAAGGCTAAGTGTTTAAGAGGTCTCCATAGTATAATTTATCACTACTACAACTTTTTGCTTTGCTTTCAAAGCCGTAAAAATTGCTCCCTAATCCCACCAGGAACTAAGTTGCTCATATCAGGATCACAGTTTACAATTCGTTCCTATTTTCATAGCACTTCTTTGTTTATTGCTTGATGAAAAAAATATATGCTATTATATGCACTTCAAAGCCACAGGATGTAATCACATGAAAATTCAAAGGGTAAAATACACTGCTTGACGATAATAAATTGAGTAAAAACAAGGCACAATAATTTGAATAGATTTCAGATTTAAATAGGAAAGATGGAGGTGGTCACTAAATTTTTATTTCCAACCTCGTCAGAAGTTAATTATCCACACACTGTTAGCACAACCTTAGAGTCCATGTAATTTATTCAGGAATTCTGAAGGCTAAACATCCCTGGGTTCTTTTCATCACACTAGTTGTTAAAAAAAATGTGTGCTAAATTTACCATGTGTAACAGTGTTCAACGTTAAGGTTGCTAAAGAGAACATTTTTATGTTTACATGGCAAATATATAAAAAGAATAAATACATACACAGTTGGCAAAGACTTATTTCCATTCATTCTGCTTTAAAAACAAACCAATTTTTTAAATTGTGTAAGTCTATATGCACACACATACTAATTTGGTGCCAAGGCCCATTTTCAGGAAAACACTTTATAACAGTACTAGTTAACTAATGTCCTTTTCATTGTACGGGACTGGAATGCAAAAGTAGGAAGTCAAGAAACACCTGGAGTAGCAGGCAAATTTGGCCTTGAAATATGGAATGAAGCAGGGAAAAGACTAATAGAGTTTTGCCAAGAAAATGAACTGGTCATAACAAACACCCTCTTCCAACAACATAAGAGAAGACTCTACACATGGACATCACCAGATGGTCAACACTGAAATCAGATTGATTATATTCTTTGCAGCCAAAGATGGAGAAGCTCTATGCAGTCAGCAAAAACAAGACCAGGAGCTGACTGTGGCTCAGACCATGAACTCCTTATTGCCAAATTCAGACTGAAATTGAAGAAAGTAGGGAAAACCACTAGACCATTCAGGTATGACCTAAATCAAATCCCTTATGATTATACAGTGGAAGTGAGAAATAGATTTCAGGGCCTAGATCTGATAGACAGAGTGCCTGATGAACTATGGAATGAGGTTTGTGACACTGTACAGGAGACAGGGATCAAGACCATCCCCATGGAAAACAAATGCAAAAAAGCAAAATGGCTGTCTGGGGAGGCCTTACAAATAGCTGTGAAAAGAAGAGAAGCGAAAAGCAAAGGAGAAAAGGAAAGATATAAACATCTGAATGCAGAGTTCCAAAGAATAGCAAGAAGAGATAAGAAAGCCTTCTTCAGCGATCAATGCAAAGAAACAGAGGAAAACAACAAAATGGGAAAGACTAGGGATCTCTTCAGGAACATCACAGATACCAAAGGAACATTTCATGCAAAGATGGGCTCAATAAAGGACAGAAATGATATGGACCTAACAGAAGCAGAAGATATTAAGAAGAGATGGCAAGAATACACAGAAGAACTGTACAAAAAAGATCTTCATGACCCAGGTAATCACAACGGTGTGATCACTGACCTAGAGCCAGACATCCTGCAATGTGAAGTCAAGTGGGCCTTAGAAAGCATCACTAGGAACAAAGCTAGTGGAGGTGATGGAATTCCAGTTGAGCTATTCCAAATCCTGAAAGATGATGCTGTGAAAGTGCTGCACTCAATATGCCAGCAAATTTGGAAAACTCAGCAGTGGCCACAGGACTGGAAAAGGTCAGCTTTCATTCCAATCCCAAAGAAAGGCAATGCCAAAGAATGCTCAAACTGCCACACAATTGCACTCATCTCACACGCTAGTAAAGTAAGGCTCAAAATTCTCCAAGCCAGGCTTCAGCAATATGTGAACCGTGAACTTCCTGATGTTCAAGCTGGTTTTAGAAAAGGCAGAGGAACCAGAGATCAAATTGCCAACATCTGCCGGATCATGGAAAAAGCAAGAGAGTTCCAGAAAAGCATCTATTTCTGATTTATTGACTATGCCAAAGCCTTTGACTATGTGGATCACAATAAACTGTGGAAGATTCTGAAAGAGATGGGAATACCAGACCACCTGATCTGCCTCTTGAGAAATTTGTATGCAGGTCAGGAAGCAACAGTTAGAACTGGACATGGAACAACAGACTGGTTCCAAAAAGGAAAAGGAGTTAGTCAAGGCTGTATATTGTCACCCTGTTTATTTAACTTATGTGCAGAGTACATCATGAGAAACGCTGGACTGGAAGAAACACAAGCTGGACTCAAGATTGCCGGGAGAAATATCAATAACCTCAGATATGCAGATGACACCACCCTTATGGCAGAAAGTGAAGAGGAACTCAAAAGCCTCTTGATGAAAGTGAAAGTGGAGAGTGAAAAAGTTGGCTTAAAGCTCAACATTCAGAAAACGAAGATCATGGCATCCAGTCCCATCACTTCATGGGAAATAGATGGAGAAACAATGGAAACAGTGTCAGACTTTATTTTTCTGGGCTCCAAAATCACTACAGATGGTGACTGCAGCCATGAAATTAAAAGATGCTTACTCCTTGGAAGGAAAGTTATGACCAACCTAGATAGCATATTCAAAAGCAGAGACATTACTTTGCCAACAAAGGTTCATCTAGTCAAGGCTATGGTTTTTGTGTGTTCATGTATGGATGTGAGAGTTGGACTGTGAAGAAGGCTGAGTGCCAAGAATTGATGCTTTTGAACTGTGGTGTTGGTGAAGACTCTTGAGAGTCCCTTGGACTGCAAGGAGATCCAACCAGTCCATTCTGAAGGAGATCAGCCCTGGGATTTCTTTGGAAGGAATGATGCTAAAGCTGAAACTCCAGTACTTTGGCCACCTCATGCGAAGAGTTGACTCATTGGAAAAGACTCTGATGCTGGGACGGACTGGGGGCAAGAGGAGAAGGGGACGACAGAGGATGAGATGGTTGGATGGCCTCACTGACTCGATGGACGTGAGTCTGAGTGAACTCCGGGAGTTGGTGATGGACAGGGAGGCCTGGCGTGCTGCGATTCATGGGGTCGCAAAGAGTCGGACATGACTTAGCGACTGATCTGATCTGAGTTAACTAATAGGAGACAAGTGGTAAGGTCTAGGGAGCTTTCTATCATTAATGATAAACTGGAGCATTTCTCAGATTTCATCTCAGAGCATCCTTTGGCAGAGTTTTAGTGTAAAGTGTTAGGAGGAGGTCTGGTGCTGGTTTTAGAAAATCCTAAACATTTACCCCCGACTTTTGATTATAGTTTCAGCTTTTTGCCAGCAAGTGCTTCCTTCCAAAATGGAATCTGATTTGTCTCCCGTCTCCTTCATCCCCGTGTTAGGTACCCTATAGGATGCAGGGGGCACACGCTGGGCACACATATTCCCACATTCGCATACATCCCCATATATTCCACATATTTTCACATACAGCACTAAGGTACCAGTGACACAAACTTGGTTCCAATGAGCCTCATGATGGATGCTTCACAGCAGAAATCAGCCACTGAAGAGGAGAGCAGCGCCCGAGGAAGGCGCTGGTCACAGGGAGGAGTGTGAAACAGGAGACAGCGAGCCACGCTTCTCATCCTTATTACACAACCCCACGCAGAACCCGAGGAGCTACGCGCCAGCTGGCTCTCACCGTGGACGCTTAACAGCAGGGAGCGGCAGGCAGAGCTGCCGGGCTGAATGGCCCAAAACTCCTGTTTCTGCACCGGCCAGGGGGTCATGGCGGCTGGGTCGGCCTCCTGTGAACCCGGAGGGGTCCAGGAGCAACGAGGCATCACGTCCACGACCTCAGCCATGAAGCAGGGCAACGGAGAGGTGAGATAAGAAGAAACCAAGCGTGGGCCAGAGACAAGGCCGGGATCCGCGGCCATGACGGAGGAGGGCGGAGAGGGACGCCCCCTCCCCAACCTACGAAGACCCCTTCTCAGTGATGTCGGGGCCGCCCACACTTGACACTGAAATAAAATATCCGATTCCTCTCCCCTCTCCTGCTGTCCCCGCTGCTCCTCCGTCCACCTTCTGCTTTCCAGGGAGACAAAGGCACAGGACTCAAGCTGACTTGGCCCGGACTTGCTGAGTTCTGACTCAACCCAATTTCAGTATCTACAGCGCCTGTTCATACAAAGCTCACCCTGCCTGTGACCGGGCAGGTGGGACAGTTCTGCTGAGGACGTCAAAGATTGTGGCAGACGCTTGGGGTATCCCCAGGCAGGTTCTGAGCAAGGATGCCTGCACCAGCTTCCTTACACGGATACCCAGTGAAGGCAGGAATGACAGGGAGAAGCCTGTCAGATATGTTTTCCCTTTAGCGTATGAACATTTTATTTCCCAAATGGGTTGAGGTCAGACAGAAACACCACAAGACACGCTGGATCTCTGAGTGTGGAAGGTTTGCAGTGTGTGCTCTGGGCTCCAGAGTCACTAATATGTATGGAAGTCCACAGGACTATTTCACCATGTAATACATTACAACGTCGGAAAAATCAATGTCCTACGGCACACAAAGATGAATACAGAGCTTTTCAATTATCTTTTCTTTTTTCTAAAAATATTTCTCTTTTCAAATGGATTCAAAAGGCAATATGATACTGTTTTCATTTTTCGTTAAGAAGATGTTGAGTCTATGCAAGGATCTCAACCGGTTCAATCCCACTGGGTAATGGCCCACTGGGCAAAAGCGGTATAGACCCCTGAAAACACAGTAGGTTAATAAAACTCTCCCTGAGAGCTCAATGAATGAAGATGAGGTACCTTCGGCAAATTGACTTGTCTGTTTAACAGTCTAGCTGCACCCAACTCAAGACTGACGTGGGCTTTTTTTTTTTTTTTTAAAACCAATGTCTTCTGTCAGTAAGTACATGGATCACAGCATTGTTTTAAAATAAAATTTCCTGTCACATTCACATCTTGGGAAATATAACAGAAGCAATCCTAAAAGCCTAGCTTCTTCGTATTCAGTCAAATAAGAAACTCGAGTCAGTTTAATACCACAGGCAGAAACCTAACTTTCAATCTCAATTACCCAAAGGCTCAAGGTCATCTGCCACCTTCGAAAAACTAGCCCTGCACAAAGATGATGCAGTATCAAGAACAGCCTTGGAGACTTCCCAATTTCTTAGGGGGCAGAAAGGAATATTCTAGCGGGACACAGAGCATCCCTTCTGTGTTTCAGAACAGCTGTGTTCTATCTCATGCCCGAAGCACTCCCTACTGGTGTTAATAAGGTGTACAGAGAAGGCTTGGCGGGCCTGTTACAGCGGCAAAGCCCTCTGTCCAAACAAAATTTTACAAGAAAAGCCACAACCATACTGAAACCAAAGGTGGAGCACCACCGTGGCAATGGGTGTCCAAGTTGTGTTGGGGGTGGGAGGAGCAGGAAGCAAGGAGGTAGGGTCTAAATGGCGCTGGAGCATAGAAGATGTTTGATCAGTACTTGTGAGAAGACTAAATGATCTATCATTTCAGGACAGGACAGACTGGCCTGCTCTGAGATCCCACGGTGTGTTCACCTCAAATACACCCGGCTTGTGCTTGCCTCTCAGGCCTATGGTGGCGTTTTCATCTTCATTCTGGCCTCGGTAAACAGGTCCCTGGAACCAGGGGAGGACTGGGTTGTTTGAGCCATGAGCAAGTGGAGATTTATTAAGCCTCCGACTCCTCCTGTTTCTAGGTGGCAACGTGTCCTGTTAACTCCCGGGTACCTACCAATTATATTTCCCCAGCTGCCTGGTGCATTGACAAAGAGTGTCTGCTCGTGAGCGTCCTCCAAACCCCAACAACTAGTACTCCTCTGTCAGAAAGTCCACTGTCAACAGCTCAGTACTCTACTGCTGAGCGCAGGCCTCCTTTTCAGATCTTTATATCACTGCTACAGTGAAGGAAAATGCCTTGTTTTAAGCTGGAAAGAGTTAAGGTTCTTTCCGACAACACTAAAGTATTTGATATGCTACGTTTATTTTCAAGGACACAGGATTCTTAATATCCATTCTTTCATTGATTCATTCAACAGAAATTTATTGAGCGCCTACTCTGTGGGAAGCACTGTCCTTGACATTGGGGTATAATGATGAATAAGACAGATAAATTCTCCTCCTCCATGGCGGGAATGTTCCAGTGGGAGAAGTCAAACAAACATACAAACAAATAAAGGAACAAGAATACATACAGAACGCAAGATAGTGAGGAATGTGCTGAAAAAAGTAAGCGGGGCGGGCTGAAGCAGATGAGGGCCTGGGACAGAGGGCTATTCTGGATGGGATAACCAGAGACCTTCCACCTGAGGAGGTGACATCCAAGTCCGTGAGACGAGACCTGAGAAAGTGTTCCCCTAGACTTCAGTTTGTATGTAGCCTACACCAGAAAATACCAAAAATATGAAGGAAGTACACAAAATATCTATTTTTCTGCATTTATGTGGCTTGCTACTGCTGCTGCTGCTAAGTCGCTTTAGTCGTGTCTGACTTTGTGCGACCCCATAGATGGCAGCCACCAGGCTCCCCCGTCCCTGGGATTCTCCAGGCAAGAACACTGGAGTGGGTTGCCATTTCCTTCTCCAGTGCATGAAAGTGAAAAGTGAAAGTGAAGTCACTCAGTCGTGTCCGACTCTTAGCGACCCCATGGTTTGCAGCCCACCATGGGATTTTCCAGGCAAGAGTACTGGAGTGGGGTGCCATCATCTTCTCTGTTTATGTGGCTTAGTTTCCACTAAAAGCTAACCTCCATAGTGGAGAGTCACATAATTTCTAATCAGGTACAAGGAGTCATCTTAGAGAAGTATTTATCACACATAACTGGGTAGAATATTCCAGAGGGTGTCCGGGTATCTGCATAGTGCTTCATGTCAAATTAATAATCATTAATTAAGGGTTAGCATATTCAGAATAAGCAGGATTGAATTAAAAAAAAAAAAAACAGTCAGGTCAGGATTTAACTGTCTATAAAACTTTCAAGCAGACAAGGTTGGGTCTTGAGGGTGCCCTAGTCTCCTAGAATTCTCTTTTCATCATACTCACCACCAGTGTACCTGGCGTCTACATACTTTACCGCTTAGCAATTCTGGATTTAACTAAGTAATTGAAAGGATCTGCCCTGAAAAGAAGCTGAGGAACCCTCCTTTTAACCTAAAAGCAATTTCACCAGATGATCTGTTTTAAATTGAGTAAACCATCCATCACAAAACTCTTGAAACCAATTTAAGAATTCAACAAAACTCCTTGTGCCTAATAACACCTTGCTCAGCTGCAGAGGAAAGCTACAAAGATAATACGTGAAAGAGAGCAATTCTGAAATCTTTGCATTTTCTGATTTGTGTTACAGTATAATACAATGAAAGGAATGCTTTTGACCCTGTCAAGTGGAACCTCAAGGACAAAGATTTTATCGTTTCTTTTCCTGGAAAATTGATGTAAAGATTCAATTTACTTTGGAGTGTCGAAGTGCTTCAGCAACTGAGGAGGAAAAAAAGATTGATTTTTCATATGGATGTTATGTAATTAAGTTCTAATTTGATAAAAGAACTGATCAAAAAGTGGTGGCCATTCTAAAACGTTCCTCCTTGCCAAACAATTACTTGTAATGCTTTCAGAAAGAAAACTCTCAAGTATATTTTCCTCTATGTATATAATTCAGGTGCTGTGTTTCCATACTAATGTTTATAACACACACATATATACAAATGCTGGAGATATATATATATATATATCCATAAGATATACAGATCCATAGCATACATAATACATCCATAATGGATACATTTATATCTTATGCACATATCTCCATCTTAGGGAGGCATCTCCATCTTAGGGACATATCTGTATTTTATGGATGTATCTGGACCTTATGGACATATATCTTATCCCTCCTCTTGTGCGTCTATGTCCTCTGAGCTTGTCACACACAGCCGCATGTTGCAGCTGTGCAGTGTGGATCTGTGATGCACCTGAGACCCCGCTGCGAGAGTGCTCAGACCCCAGAGCACGCCTGGGCAGCACACGGTGCTGGTTGAAAATACTGAGGAATCAACTCCCCAGAAGCAGCCCTTGGCCAACAAGAGAAAGGCAAAGGGTGACAAATACCTCATTTTCTTCTCTCCTTGAGGAGACAACTCAGAGGCAACTTCTCCGTCACCTCCCAGAAGCCCTCAGAGGGCCTGGGTCCCAGCGGCCCCTGCAGTCCCGTGTTCTTAAGTCCACCCTCTCAGGGCTTTCTCGTCCTGCCCTGTCTCCATCCGTGACCCTCATCCCTGCTCCCCGAGACAGCCTCTTAGATATTTTATTCAAGTCCTTGCCTCAGAAGTCTACCCTGGGGAATTATAACCTAAAGTAATCTACATCTCAAATATGTAAAGAGACTATTAGTGATAAAGGATAGATCCAGCCCCCCAATTTTTTTTTGCATTGCTTATAACACCTGCACTCACCGCTTTGTATACAAAACGGCAATGACGATGGGGAAAGCACAGCTCTGCGTCAGGCACGGGGCCCTACTTTCTACCCCACTGACCCTCCACGGCCCTGTGAGGGAGGCTATTACTAAAGGTAGGGACTTCACTTCATCACTTCCTGCTCACAGGAGTAAAGCGTCCCTAATGTTCTGAAGCAGAAACAAACACTAACACTACTATGCCCGCTGCTGCCTCCCTTCACACGGTTACCTTTTGATGATGATGATGATGATGATAAAGGAGAGACATTTATTTTTTTATCTAGGACAGACAGGCTGTTATTATGGCATCCTAACTTTACTGTGAAGCCTCAGGTCGTACAACAGTATCTAAAACATATCAGGCACTCATTAAATACCTGTTGCAAAAATCCAATTTTACACAAGACGTGAGAGTGACTTAGAAAGGTAAGCAACTTGTCAACGGTTCTGCTGTAAATGACAGAGAGGATTCCAGAGTTCAACCTCTTAATCCTCCACTATACTGGAAGATGAGGAGTAGGGAGTCCACTTAACATTTATTTGCTCTGGATTGTGGAGAGATGAAGAACGATGTGGGTTACTAATACATTTGCTGTCACATCAAAAAAATAATCTGCACTATTTGCATCTTCATTTACCGTTCACTGAGCTCCCCTGGCGGCTCAGATGGTAGAGAATCTGCCCGCAATGCAGCAGACCTAGGTTCGATCCCTGGGTTGGGAAGATCCCCTGGAGGAGGGCATGGCAGTCCACTCCAATACTCTTGCCTGGAGAATCCCATGGACAGAGGAGCCTGGCAGGCTACAGTCCGTGGGGTCGCAGAGAGTCAGACACAACTGAGCGACTTCACTTACTGTTTATAGTCATAATTCCTCTGGCTACCTGCATCCTTCCCTGCTCTTCCTCCTTCATTTTATGAATAAGTAAATTCATGTGCCTCCCTTGGATATGGTGAGACTATTCCAGTGTGTAATTTGGTGATTAATGTGTCATGATCTCCAGTCAATGTCTAACAGCCACCTCTCAAGTCAAAGGAAGCAAAATAACTAGTCTATTCGAGTTACGTAAAGAAGTCTCTCCTTTATTGTTACCATGATGAAGCAGGTAGACAAGATAGTCGTGGCAATATTTTTTCCACTTCAAGATAAATTAGGAACATTTGGTACTTTTAAGAAAAAATTTTTTTCAGTTACTAATGAACATTTTTGAGTTGTCTATAACTGACTTCTCTCCTCTCTGATAAGTTAATGGAGAACTGGAAACCTACTTATTTTTGTTGGACTACTGACTTGAATTTTGTTTGAAAACAAAGCACAATAAAGTGACTGATGAAACATTGAAAGAAAATACAGCAACAACAAGTAAGTACCTAAAAATGATAATTGTAAATTACATAGATGAATAAGCCATGTAAAAAATATGTTAAACTTTGTTATCTATAGAACTGGCCTTCAGTGGTTATTAAAAATGATGGTCTCTAAGTCCATTGACTTTTAATAAAAAGACACCAAATAGATAAACAAATGCTAAGTCAATTTCTCTTCAAATATTTAAAATGTTAAAGGTTAATCTATGTTGCTGAATTAGCCATGACAGAGTGAAATGTTGTAAATAATAAACGGCCTCTAATAATAACTGTAACATTATATAATGATAACTGTAACATTATATAACAGCAGTATTTAAATAACAGTTCAGAGTCACGTTGCATGCTGTCAGCAACTAGCCATATGAGGAAAAAATGCAACAATAACTCCTACTACACAGTTATGTTACCCAAGATTTCAGGGAAGAGCAAGGATGTATGTATGGCTCTTTACAAAGCACTGAAGTCTTTGATTCTTGAGCATCCCATCTGCCCAACAGCTAAGAACAACCACTTCCTTTTATACAAAAGATTATGAGCCAAATGTGAAAACTGAAACGTACAGAGAAGAACTTCTTCAGTTAATAAGCTCTCATAAGATTTTAACTATAAACACACAATGATTCTCTAGTAAATAAAACTGGATACAAAAGAGCATATTATCTACCACAAGGTTATGGTTTTCTCTAACACAGTAATTTTCTTCTGAAGAAAAGATTCTATAATTTCAAAGAAGTATGCTTCAAGGGGAGAAAAAGCCCCTCAGTCTTTTAAAAAATTATGGTAATACACTGACACCCAACATAACGAACTCTCTTTCTTGACACACGCTGATTGGTATTCTGCACGTATTCCAAGAAGTTAAGACACAGGAATAAAAGAGATTGCACTTGACCTTTTTTCATATCATGTTAGCAATTACTCTTTTCAATTCACCTATTCTTATAACTGACCTCATTTGGCAGGGAGATATTAAATATCCAAATATTTTAAGGATGGTAGATAATATTACAAAATGATTAATTTCTTACCATCCACCTACAGAGCCTTTAAAAATATTAAAGCTACCCTGGGTAAAGAAGCTCTTGGAGAGTTCCTCTCAACCATAATAAAGGAAATTCTAAACAATAATTAATATGAGAAAATATGATTGCTCTTTGAGCACTGGTGAAGGAAACGTGAGTGTACGTTAAAATTTGGTAAAGAGAAGCAGCACGCAGAAACACATAAAGAGAAAACAGGGCTCCTATGGGGCCCGCTCAGGCTCCAAGGAAAGCTTTTCACGAAGATTAAAGAGGCAGTGGGAAAAAAAGAGTTTGACTAGCTTTTCAGGAAAATACATATACAGTAGCAATCCATCACACTCTTGGTTGTGAAACATTTATTCTTTTAAACCTTTATTTACTTAAGTGAGTTTAGCTCTAGGATTCTAAGAGACAAAATGCTACTTTGATTTTTTTAAAAGTTAGCAAAGATGACCTCCCCCAAAATACCTGCCAGATATTCCTTTTGAAGAGATTATACTGCATTTAGAAACATCACATTTTTCACTTTACATACAGAAACTCCACAATTACTATTGCTTCTAAATGACCTTACATACTCAGATTTAAGGAAGACATATAGCTTGCACACTTAGTTCACTGATCAACAGCTACAAAATTTTATTTTTGGGGAAGAGACAAGAGTCTGAAGTGAAAGAGGTAGTGGTTTTAACAGGATGAATTCCTAACACATTATTACCGGAAGAGCAAGACGCACGTGTCCCTCATCTTCCCAGTGAGGCTCTTCATCCGTTATGCTGCTGTAGGCCTGCCTGGGATTACACAGTCGTCACTGAGGGTGCGTGCAGCCGGTTTGTAGAAAACGTGCTCTTAAAACAGAAGTGATGTATTTCCTAATTACCTCTCTGGAAGAAGAATTTCTTGCTAAAGCAGATTCCCCCCAACCCCCTGCCCAAACATACATTGACGCCAGGAAAGAGAAAAGAATCTCTCCCCTCGTACAGGACTGACTAGTCTAAGGCTCTGCCGTTTTACCATTTACCTTTATTTCCATAGTTCAGTAGAGGGGAAATAACACAAGGCAATGAAAGGTGAACTCTCTCTGCCTCAAAGGAACCTGCCATGGTGGTGTGAAAAGAAACTCCCTGTCAATACTGAAGACTGTTTAGACTAAACAGACACAATAGGGAAAAAGTCTTCAGAGAAAAATTCACTTTTAAATGGCCTGCCCTTTTATTTCCTTTGGGCAGGGGTGGAGGATATGGAGCCAAGTGCTTTTGAAAGCCTAAATCTAATTATTCTGTAATTTCCAATTTTTCCTGATGCTTTGCTTCCTTCTCTAGTCTCATTACTTAAAATGAGCCACATTTGTTTGGCATTATTAAATCTGATAAATTAACCTAAATGCTATAAAATTACCTTTACTACTACTTAGTGGGAAAACATATTATTATAAAAATAATATATAACTATGAGAGGGTATATAAGTGTATATGTGTCTGCTAGCAAAAATAAAAATATTAACAAATTTTTTTCCTGATTTCTAAATGCTTCAGCAGATTTTCTTGGATTTTACTCTCAATCTAAAATGTTGATTTATTTGCAAAACAGAAATAGACTCACAAACATAGAAAACAAACACAGTGACCAAAGGGGAAAAGCAAGCAGGGCTGCGGGGCTCAATCTGGAGTTTGGAAGTAACACGCACTCACTGTTACGGTGGCGCTAGCGGTGAAGACAGAGGGTGAGACGGTTGGACGGCATCACCGAATGGACGTGAGTGAGCAAGCTCAGGGGCTGCTGATGGACAGGGAGGCCTGGCGTGCTGCGGTTCATGGGGACGCGCAGAGTCGGACACGACTGAGCTGACTTAGCACCCACACTCATAAAAGATAACCAACGAGTACCTACTACAGCATCTCGTAATCCATCTGGAAGAGAAAGACTATGAAAAAGAATATATGTTGGGCTCCCCAAAGCACTCTTGGCAATGTAGGAGATGTAAGAGATGCTGGTTCCGTCCCTGGGTTGGGAAGATCCCCTGGAGGGAATGGCAACCCACTCCAGTGTTCCTGCCTGGAGAAACCCATGGACAAAGGAGCCTGGTGGGCTACAGTCCACAGGGTCACAGAGACTCGGCCACAACTGAAGCGATTTAGCATGCATCCACACACATGTATATGACTGACTCATTTTGCTGTACACCTGAAATTAACACATGTTAAATCAACTACCCTTTAATAATAAAAATATCTTTAAAATTAAAAGAATAGAATGTTATGAACATGGCATAAAAGTGAAAAACAGCAGTTGTAATCAGGTATCTGTGAAACACAATGATGCTGAGAACCATTTGCCAATATAATCAAGCATTTGGCCCCATAATGCTTACAGAGCTTTGCGGGAGGAGTCACAGAAACACTGCAGGAAAGTGACTTGTTCCCTTGTTCCATCTCCTCCCCGCTCTGTGTACACAAAGTGTTCCGTGGAGACCACCCCCCAGAGGACAAAGTCCAAGGTGAAGGAAGGATGGCAGTTGGCAGCTGTGAAATTTTTACTCCCTATTTCCCTACATTTCCATAAGTCTGGATTTATACATATTCTTCCTGAAAATAATGCTCTAGTAATTTCACATAAATTCCAGAAGAAAATCCAGTCCATCAGCAAAGTCTGTTTATCTCACCACCAAAATATACCTCGAGTCTGTTCCCTTCTGTCCATCTCCATGGCCACCGTCGTTTGTCCTTGGACCTCAGCAGCAGTCACCTTTCTGCCGCACTGCCCCCAGCCCCAGTCCACTCTGTGCACAGCAGCCAAAGTAAACCAACATTCTTCTGATCACATTCCTCTGCCTAACACTCTTGGTTGGCTTCCCTCTGCGTCTAGTACCAGTAACAGCTAAGTGCCCTGCCCACAGGGGAACTGCATCTGTCTACCGGACTTCCTCTCGTGTATTCACCCTGGCGTCCAGGTTGTGCCAGCCTTCCAGCAGTAACCGCAACTCACCAGACTTGCCCTGTGCAGGGTCTGTGTGTCCTTGCTCGGCTTCTTCGTCCCGCGCGTTGGTGCCTAGTCCCTTCTAGCCCTTCGCGCTGGGGCTGAGGTGTTTCCTTCTAGGGACGGCCTTCTCTGCTAATGCTGCGGCAGGCTGGACCTCTGCTCTGCTCTGCACTGTTCTGTCATCGAGTCTGGCAAGTTTCTTTCAGAACTATTTTATCACTTGGCTTGTTCATGTTTTCATGGACGACTCTCCAACGGGTATACAAACAGCAAGCAGCAGGAGTGATCCTGTATGTTACCCCAGGCTGCAGTCCCAGGGCCTGGGACAGTACCCAGCACTATCACTCAATAAGCATTTGTTAAACGCATGAACACAGCAGAAGGGAGTGAGGCGGACAGCAAATACAGCAGCATCCTAAGTTCTTCTCTGTTTCACCGCACAGTATTACCTGTTTATATATAATTATGTCCTGCTGCACGGCTACTTCATGCTCGTCTATGAAAGGCGGCTGATTTAAAAACTGAGCACCTCATTAATAAATAATAGAAAGCTAGATCCTTTTTTTGGAGGGGGGAGTTTTATTTACACTAGTTTGTCAATGTTTCCTACCTTGACATTTTCAAACATTTTCAAGACTGTACCAGCGTCTTGGAATTTACCTCTATGTATCACTTTGTAGTGCTGGTAAATATGGACATTTTTCCTTGGGGCTCTATATACAGTCTTTGTGAACAACCACTTCTGTTTGAGTTGAACAGTTGGTTGAACTGAGCAGAACAGGAGAACCCAAGTATGCTATGGATAAATACTTCTGAGACTTCGCTGCCTGCACAGCTAGACAGAAGTCAGTAGTGCTGACTTCAATCAGAGCCACTTGATACTGCTTTTGCTATGAAATGCCTATGAAGCCAAGATCTCTTTAGCACTTTTGAGCTTTTTTTTTTTTTTTTAATTGACTAATTTAAACAGGTATCTTTCTACTTTACTGCAAAGAAGATTTATTTCTACTCCTTGCAAACAGACTTCATTCTGACATTTTTACTTCAAAACAGAATCTCTAGAACACTATATTTAATTAATTTCTGTGAAGGTTTAAGAGCACCACAGGCATGGAATTTTGGATAAATATTTGTCCATGTGCTCACATCACAACAGGTCACATGTCCACATTTTACACTCATTAGAAACATAAACATAAAGTGTTCATCAATGCCAATCCTATCATTATGATTACTACCCGGTGTTGCAACTTCTTTCTTTCCGGGTCCAACCTCTTGTTACCCAGATGCCTTTCAAATTAGTGAGCCTCAGAATCACTGGGTAAGTTATTCAAAAGTGCAGACTCCTGGATCCTATCTGCAGATTATGGCTCCATAGGTCTGAGGTAGGGTACAGGAATCTGCATTTTTAACAAACGCTGCAGGTGGTCTGGACACTGATGCAAAGGGGCACCTGTGCTCAAGGTCACTGACGCAGGCTTTTTTCCTTAGCAGGGCTTCCACCGTGCGCTTTCTAAGGTCCCCGTCACACTTTGCACATCATCTGGCATATTGCAGGCATTAATAAATTTTCACTGAATGAATTGTTCATGAGATTAGAAAGTTTATTTTATGACTTCATGAAACATCTAATGAAATATTCTCATTGGTATATCTTTTGAATAGTAATAGTAAATGATACTAAGTTTTTTTTTTCTAAAAGGACCACATTTAAGGAATATGTTTATGTTTATAACTATCTATGAATACAATGAGATTGAATATTTTAATGACCTCCATGTGGCTAACAGCATGTGGGATTACTGTGAAGAATACAAAAGAAAAGAGCTCTTTACTACTTCAATTCCATTAAATGGTTTGAAATAAAGTGCTGACTGTTGTCTACTGAACTCTCAGTCCTAAATATACTTAATTAAACAAATTTGATTTGTTTTAAAAGCATGGATTGGAGAAGGAAACGGCAACACACTCCAGTATTTTTACCTGGAGAATCCCATGGACAGAGGAGTCTGGCAGGCTCTACAGTCCATGGAGTTGCAAAGAGTTGGATATGACCGCGCGACTAAACCACCACCAAAAGCATTATTATATCTTAACTCAGTGAAGACATAACACGGTCTCTTTTCTCTAATATATGGCAAAAGATTTTTAAAGATCAAAGACAATCTTAAAATATTTGAATAGAACGTGATTTATTTAAAAATAAGAGATATTTGTTAAAAATAAGTTTAAAGAGAAACTGGAAAGAATACCAGAAGGTGGAAACTCAGAAACTATCCCTAAAACAGCATTTAAAATCCATTACTTTTAAACCGGAAAAGCAAGAAGCCTGCAAAGGATGACACAGGAAGTCTAGCTCAGTGCTGACTGTGGGGATACACTAGAAATCCTGGGGGTTGAGTGTAAGGTCATGGTTACTACAAAAACTGAGCTACAAGTTCGAACAGGAAAAACTGGATGGAATCAAAAGACAGGAGGAGGCGGCGGTGAAGAAAGCACGGGACTGGGAGTCAGAAGACACGGGCCTGAGGGCCAGCAGCGTGGCCTTGGCCAAGTCACTTTAAAGAAGACTCAGCTTTCCTATTTGAGGGAAGAAATGAATCGGCAGCTTACTCTGGGACACACCACGACTTCCGTTATGAGCGCCTTGTAAATGGCTGACTGTCATTATGGGATTACCATTACAGAGCCACAGAAACAAGAAAAACAGATAAAGAATGAAACAGGACTTGGAAGATACCTACATGTGCCATTTTATCCAATTTCACCAGTTTGTGCAAAATGGAGCCCCTCTCCGATCACTCGGCACACACAGTCTGGGAAGATGCATCACAGTGGCTGACTTACCAACAATGAACAGTCACTTCAGTTATACCTAAGATAATGTGACTTAACTTCTCAAGGATTCGTCACATCAGGTTAATTAGAACTAAAAAAAAACAGAAATTCTAAAGCCCTTCTGGTTTTCCTAATTATTTTAAATATATAAGGAATCTGTGGTGAGTATACAGACTTTAACAATATCCCATTCCCCAGACAGGGTTCCAACACAGTCTCTGACATGTATCCAATACTATTTTCTTACATTTCACTGTGTTGATTAGATTCTGCTTGGGGTTTTCATCTTGACTTGCTATTCTCCCTTTAGCAAAGTGTAAGGCAGGGTTAAAAGTTAAAAATTGATGATTTATTTCAGGATACATTTCTCCCTAACTGTCTGACTTAGACCATTCCATTTATTTTCATTTGAGAAACTCTGAAAAAAAAAAAAATGATGGGAATCAGAGAAGAGTAAAGGAGGTGAACTCTCATCCCTCATAATCAGCTTCATACCAGGATCATACAAAGGAAGACATCTGGATTCTCAGGTGAGACGAGGACTGTGGCTGCTCTCAGACTCAAGGGCCCGTGACTGCACTTCCACATAACTAGGACTCAGGGGTCAAAGCACCACCGTGAGACCCGAAAAACTGCCGACTCCTTTGCGGTTTCTGACATTCTTCTCTCTCTGACTCAGATTTGCTCCACCTCTTTTACTTTCCATGACAGATCTAGGCTTGGGAAAAGAATTACTTTTATTGTAGAATAATAATAATACCAAAGCGAATTTTGAGGGGAAAAAAAGCTATTTCAAATGACATATTTAATTATGTACATTGCACTGCAGATTTCAATGAGAACAAGTCTAATCATTTTTTCAGTCACCCAATATATTAAATGAGCATTTTGTATAAACTAAATGAATCTTTTTCTTAATTTCAAAATAGTCAATATGACAGAATAAACAGACACAATATTCTGACACTCAAAAAACACTTCAAAATTTCTACGCCTACACTGAAGTTATTGAGTTCAGTCAAGCCTTCAGGTCAGTTCAGTCGCTCAGTCGTGTCAGACTCTTTGCGACCCCATGAATCGCAGCACGCCAGGCCTCCCTGTCCATCACCAACTCCTGGAGTTCACTCAGACTCATGTCCATCGAGTCAGTGATGCCATCCAGCCATCTCATCCTCTGCCATCCCCTTCTCCTCCTGCCCCCAATCCCTCCCAGCATCAGAGTCTTTTCCAATGAGTCAGCTCTTTGCATGAGGTGCCAAAGTACTGGAGTTTCAGCTTTAGCATCATTCCTTCCAAAGAACACCCAGGGCTGATCTCCTTCAGAATGGACTGGTTGGATCTCCTTGCACTCCAAGGGACTCTCAAGAGTCTTCTCCAACACCACAGTTCAAAAGCATCAATTCTTTGGCGCTCAGCCTTCTTCACAGTCCAACTCTCACATCCATACATGGCCACTGGAAAAACCATAGCCAAGCAGATGATATCTGCTTCATAATTTAACATGTCACACGCTAAAATGGTGGCCACAGAGGTACACGGAATACAGAGGGTGAGAATTTATGACATAAAAAGCCACATCCAAGTACAGAAAATGTTATTCTTTCATTTTTGCTATTACATCACAAGATATTTAAGATATAATCTACATCTAGGTTGGGATACATGCTCAGCAAAATATTGAAACTTTTGTATTAAACAGGCCCTAGTGTGTTTTTCTTTGAAACTAGTTGCATACTCATATTGTTAAAGGTTGCTTTATTATTTTCTTTCCTATTTTATTTTCTTTCTTTGATTTTCTTCTCTTCTTTCACTACACACTCTGTCTACAGACTGGCTCTAGTTAACTGTATCTGAAATGTAGCCTCCAGCATCCGTCCTGGGGGAAGGGGAAATGGGGAATCCCAGCCACTGCTAGTGAGTGCATTTCAGACAGGCCCCTGACTTTAGGAGTCTTAGAGCTGGAATCTTCATGGATTATATTTCCTATAAAAGGACGAAAATGCATTTTGAACTACTTATACACATTTTATCACATACTTCAATGTTCTTAGTCAGGGCATAAATGAAGTCGCTCAGTCGTGTCTGACTCTTCGCAACCCCATGGACTGTAGCCCATCAGGCTCCTCTGTCCATGGGATTTTCCAGGCATGAATACTGGAGTGGGGTGCCACTTCCTTCTCCAGTGGATCTTCCTGACCCAGGGATTGAGCCCGGGTCTCCCGCATTGTAGGCAGATGCTCTGCTGTCTGAGCTACGAGGGATGTCAGTGCCTAAGGCAGTGTTAAAAAGCCAGGTACCAAATCTTGGCTTAAAACATAGCACTGGTATGACTGGAAATACAATGTGCTCTGAAGGTATGGCTGTCAAGTCAGGTGATCTGTGAGACTTATTCCAAGGAGGTTGTCACTGTCATCTGTCTACAGAAAAGAATGGTCAGTAGATCAACAAGATGTTCCACTGTACTTAGTTCACACGAGGTGCTATTTAAATAGAAAGTGGTACTTTATATATGTTACTTACATGCCTATTTCCTTTGAGAAGATACAAGGATGCCTAGATTAGACTCTGTTTGCCATGTATGAATAGCAGCCTTCAAAAATCAAGGACTCTTAAGAACTGATTTGAAAGTAACTGCCATCATTCTACATTGGTAGGAGACCTTGGCAAACGTATATAAATATTATTGACTTGCCTTAGCTTTTCTGTAAAAACAAAACTAAAACAAACAAAACAATGTTCTTGATTCTCTGAAGAGGCATATGAACACACACACACACACACACACACACACACACATTTCTCTGTCTCTCTATATATACACATACATACACACACCTCTCATTTCAAAATACTGTACAACATCTCTCTTAACAAGTGTTGTCAGTCATAACAGAAGACTTTCCAGTGATAGTTAGGGGTCTTTACAAAAGAAGGTGATATGTATTCACATGGTTTGCCTTAAAAACATTTTATACCCTAGGAGTACTTTAGAAGGAATGATACAATAAAAAGAATGTCTTTTTTATTGTATAATTCTATCAAATAGAATTACATATACCACTTTTCCTTCCATACTTTTGAAAGATGTAAACGTGTAAGCTGGCATAAAGGGCCATTTTCCATTTACGAAGCCAAAGAAGAATGCTAAGTAACATATCTGAGCTGAAATGCCAGCACCAGTTTGTCCAATAGGTTTTCAAGATCTCATTCTGCAAATCAGACTGAACAGGGGAAGAAGCTAGGGAGGGGAAGCTAAGATCGTATCGCTGCAGCAACAGTGGGGAGCAGGGAAGTGGGGGGAAGGCACAGGACACCACATGCCACCTGCTAATCAATTAGGAGGCCTGTTTGCAAGCTCGAGAAATCCTGGAGGCTCTGGGGCTGTAGACACCACTATAGTCAAGAGTCAAGGAACACAGAAAATGTAACTGGGAATTCTCTTTTGAACTTAAAACACTCACTTATACTTTTAACACCCATATGTTAACAATACTGTAGTCCATACCAGCCACTCTGCTACGCCATCTGCTCCAAAAAAGTCTTATTTATCACCACTGTACATGTGATTGCTGTTTAAAAAGCTGCATTGATATTTTTCCTTTTAGTCTGCATTAATTGCACTGTTGGATGAGTCTGAGAATGAACTTGATTTTTCAAGTGCAGTATTTTATAATCTCTCATTAAGACATCGGTAGCTTCGGTGTTTATGTAACTGTTTTACACTCTTGTTCTTAATACAGAAAACATCAATGTATAAATCCTTTCCTTGTTTTACGTAACAAGATTATTCAACCTATTGCTGAATGGGGTCAGAGGAGCTTGTAGGTCATTTAATTTACTATTTATTTCCTCTAAAATCATTCCTGGAGGCTGGGAGTCCTCTGAGGACTGCTGCTTTCCTTCCGCCTCTGGCTAACCACCCCACCTCCCCTGTGCCACCCTCTACCTTGGAAGATCTGACAAGTATTCTTTAGTCCTGCTCTCCTGAATTCGGAACTATTGACGACTTCACACGAGAAGTCTGACTGATGTGTTACACAAAGGCCCCGATGTAGGTGACGTCTCGAGATGTGCTAAGAAGCCCATTATTTTCACAGCACAGTCATCTGCCTGTAGAATTTTCTGCAAACATTTCCAAGGGACAAGACACGAGAGCCTCCATTCCTGTTTTGTGTTGACTTCTGACCTAACAGCGGACCAGTAAATCCCATGTGTAAATAGGAGGCTGGGTGGCAAGGCCACTTTCCTAAATATTTCACAGTGGTAAACTCTCCAGGTTATAAATTACAAGAGAAATAAGACGATCATCTTTCCCCACCATGAACTTGTATTCAACACTTACTTTTCTATTATATTAAGCAGGCTAGCAGGAATTTAGCAGCGCACAGAAACTCGAAGAGGAACAAAAACTGGCCTAAACAATTCATCACTGCAGATAACCATGGGTAAGAAAAACATCTGAGAAAAAAATACGACAGCCAATGTGAGCATATGAAAATGTTTAAGTTTTTAAAAAAAAAAAAAAGATAAAACTTGGGTAACAAATAAGTCCTATTATTTTAGGCAAAAATGCCATGTTCTCATAAACATAAAACGGCATGAATTAACTTAGAGATTAAAAAAAAATTACATGATGTATATGAAACATCCCATATCATTGAAACATAAATAGGCTGAGATACTCAGTCACCAGTTGGTGAAGCAGAGATGTCGATCAGCACCATCTTATTCAATCTATTGTGTGCAGTGATTCTCAGAGAGCAGAATAAAGCGCTCAGAAGCCAGTGTTAGGCTGATTTTCATCTTCTGGGAAACTCCACTTAACAGCTCTGAATGTCATTAACAGCCTGTGAGACAGTCACTCAAGGGCTGCTGCCGTAGGCTGACGTGGGAGCTTTCAAAATGCACACACAGAAAAGCAGCTCATGGTTATAGATCTTTTTGCAGAATAAATCCAGTGGCCGAGGTCCTGAAAAGCTCACACTGACCTCCCACGGCACTTCTCGTCTGTCTCTCCTAATTGTGAGATGGATTTTTGTCGGCAGGCAATAATACTGTAAGCCCCTTGAAGGGGGAAAATGTCCCTGTATTTCTTGCTCTCCTGTGGCGCCTTGCGTATTTCTAAGCCAACGGCAGGCGTGCAGTAAATAGATGTTGAACTGAATTACAGCACGCGATCACATGCTTGCCCCCGTCCGCAGAACCCCATACACCACTCCCTGCGATACTGAGATTGCAGGGGTCGCTGGCGGCACTCTGCCTGATGGTGTGCTGACTGACAGGGTAGAAAATCAAATCAAGAAGGCCGGCACGACCTTTGAGATGGGCAGACAGGGTGCGCACTCACTGCAGCAACAAGGTCAAGATCAAAGTGACGAATGTCCAACCTTTCGGGACATGGCCAGGGACCCGGACTGGCCACATCTGATTATCTGCCATTTCGTCAGCATCACCTGTGAGCAATGCGTGGGCTAAAGACAAACAATGGGAGAGGAGCCCAGATAACACAACCTCGACCACCGCAAATTCACCGGGTTGAAGAAGTGCGCTTGACAACAGGCTTCCAGTGGATTACGCAAGCCTGCCGGGGAGACAGGAAAACAACTGCTTCATGGTGACCCAAAATGGGATTAACGTAAGCCGGATGAGTGTTAGAAAGTCTTTAAAGAACCCAGTGAAGTATCATTCAAAATGATACAGCCAAGCTGTTAAAAAAAAAAAAAAATAGTTCTGGGAAAACAGAGAAGCTGAGATGAATCTGGTTATCAGTAATCAGGAAATGAGACAGCTCCTACTGAGAAAAACTGTGTGGGAAAACATGATTCCAGCCATCAAAGTCACTAGTTTCTGTGAATCTAGGGTGGAAAGGGTTATTAGTCACTTAGCTGTCTGTTACCTACATCAGCCTTCACAAATGGTAGTCAGATCATTTACAATACTAAAGACAAAAATAAATACACTGTATGTAAATATGTATCTAAATGATTTTTACTTTTAAAAACAACCTCACTTTCAGCTATTAAAAAGCTCCTTTAATTCTGAGAGAGACAGTCAGTGGGTGGCTAAGGCATTGCAATTTACATCTGCTTAGTGGTGATATATTAGTCCAGTCTCCAGAGGGCTTCAACTTGACTTTCTCCATATGCTACCCATATGTTATATTACCATAAACATATCTTCTAGAAAACAGCCATATGCTTCATTTTTATACCTGAGTAATAGTGGCCCTTCCTTATCCTTTGGTTGTTATCTCTTCTGTGGATTTTGAAATATTTATTGGAACTATATATGAAAAGAAGTATTTTCAAATCAGAGGAATATAATCTCTGTTATGCATAGCCCTGCATTTCTAGGACCTACAAACTTCTTTCCTATAATACTAAAATTCCCAAGCTTGAATATCCAAGATAAGAATCACTATTTACATTTAGGTCAAACATAATTTAGCTTGAATTTTAATGCATCTTCCCAGCCAGTGTTCCCAAGTATGATCTGGAAGTGGAGGCTCCTCCTCTATTGACGAATGAGTCAGGGATGATCATCATCAACTCCGTGATATCAGCAACAGTTCATGGTTACAGAATTCAGATGATGTGTGAGTACTGTGCTATGAGATACTGCATGTCACTTTTCATTTTACCTACAAGTAAAGTGTAGATAAAAATGGAGTAATGATGTTTATAGCTATATTATTTTCAGGTTGTACTCACTGTAATTTCCAGTTATCACTATGGTGATTTTGCATATATGAGACTGTAAACAATCCTGGTACTTTTAGGGCATACAACATGAGAAATAAATAACCTGACTCCTTGCTTGATCTCTTTTATTTGTCTTCTTTCCTCTAGCCTTCTAACTACTAGAACCTCCACGAGCAGAAAGGGCTATGATGAGCAGGTTTCATCGAAGACCTCTGGGTGGATGACTGTGCCCATCAAGTATTAGTGTGTATGCAATTTTTTACTTAGGCTGTTTTAAAGTAGGAAATTCAGAGTCAGGCCCTACCCTCAGCAGAGTTTCATTATTTCATGTCCGATTTTGTGGGGGATCAACCTGTTTCTAGTATCTACTATTTCTAATCAGTAAAATCGTACAGAATAATTCTGCTCATACACATTTTGAATTATTTCACTGTCTTGCTATAGCACATCCTTTCAAAACCCAGGATCATCTCTTTATCTTGCAGAGTCTTCTACCAGCTGATTCCATGTAGCTCTGTGTACTCCTTTCCCAGCACCAGCCAATGAGGCCTTGGACGAGAAGGGCGGGAAGGCCCAGTCAACCTAGATCAGACTCAGGCAAACTTCACTAACCATGTTTGACCCATTTCCTGCTCTGATCTCTATCTCAGAAAATACTTAGACTTATATCCAGATGAAAAACAGTTAGAAGGTAATACTAACAGTGAACATCTGTTTATTCTTGCCTGAAAAATCCCACGGACAGAGGATCCTGGTGGGCACAGTCCCGGGGATCGGACACAACTGAGTGAAGAGGCACAGACCACTAGGCACGATGTTAGCCACCATGCAAATGCAGCACCTCACT
Source organism: Bos indicus (assembly GCF_029378745.1). Lineage (NCBI taxonomy): Eukaryota > Metazoa > Chordata > Mammalia > Artiodactyla > Bovidae > Bos > Bos indicus. Next base: position 106,860,969 of record NC_091766.1, read on the forward strand.
TAATCCTCACACGCCATGGAGTGGGAAGCGGTGCTATTCTCACCTACCGGAAAATGAAATGGCTTAGAAACACCAAATAACTCTCTCAAGCCTATATAGTGGTTGAGCTGCCACTTGAAGCCAGGCAAGCTGTCTCTAACCCGTGCTATGGTGCCCCACAGAACGATTTTTTATAATAAATTTCACTCATTCATACGCTGAGTCCTCACTATGTTTTAGCACTGCAGAGTATGACACAGACCAGCAAGGGATGGGCCCAGCCCTCCAACACCTCCGTGTTTTATGTGTGTGTGGGAGGGGTCGTATAGCTAAATGCATGGGACTTCCTGTTCGAGAAAATGTGGAGCATTATTGTCGTAAACACTTACGTATGTGTGTTAAATAATTACGCTGTACCTTTTACACTTACACAGCACTCCATAGCAATATCAATAAAACTATATCTCAGTAAAACTGGAAAGCCATGGCGTCACCGGAGGGTGTGCACATACAGCACACCAGTGCGGGCTTCTCCGCACGAGGACTGCGGTCCTTGGCGCAAGGAGCCTGGATATGCAGTTAGGCTGTTCTCTGTTGACAAAGGGCTTTCAAGTGTGGAGGCGCACAACTGGGATGTCATTTTAAAAAGCCAGGCTCCTCAAACCCGGCCGCACGTTAGAATCATCAGGGGATCTTTTAAGGAAATACTGGAGCCCTGACCCCACTCCCAGAGAATGAAACTCAATTAATCTGAGGGAGGGCCTGCATCAGTACTGTTAAAAGATCCCTGGGTGATCCAAACATGCCATCCAGGCTGAGAAGGACGCCTCCTGGCTTCTGGTGTCTCATTCACAAAACTGAAAAATGTACTTTGGTTAATACTTGCCACACAAACAGCAAAACATAGCCACCAATTCAGAAGATTTCACCTAAGAGGATTCTAAATACTGTTTCAAAGAAAAATCATCACTAAATCAAGTGAAAAATTAAAAAAAAAAAAAACACTTTGCTTGTGATTGCATGCTAAAGATAAGTTTGCTGGCAAGACATGAGCCAGAATGCTGAGGGGTTATGTTACAGCACAAGGTGATGAAATAGTAGGGAAAATGACATGTAAAGAAGTAAATAGAAAATCAACCACTCATCTTAAAAAACTCTTTTCTTAAAATTCCACAGTTCTCTCTCAATGCATGTTGGGTAACAATAGTTTAAAAATCAAATGTATTTTTCCACTGTTGGGACAGAAGCAGGGCTAAACTCCGCCAAGAATTGCAGATGATGCCCAGCTGAGTTGCAGAATGGACACCCCCGCAGTAGTGAACCTTGCTCCAGCTCCTGGGTAGATGAGAGTGCCCCAGAGTTTCTTCTGCGGTGAGGCCACGGGGGATCTGGCTGCAAGCGCATATTTTTATAGACACCTCAGCTACTGTCAAAGTCCTAATGCAAACTTCAGTGCTTGGGAGCATTAAATAGGTTTGGGATGCTTCCCCGGAGAGTTTCAGTTCCATTAACACAAGACTTGGTGGCTGAGGAAGGATATAATCCTGATCCCACGTTAGAGACAGAGAAAGAAAAACTCCTCACCGTCTTCAAGTTAGCACTCACGTTTCAAAAGATAAGAACCTTTCAGGGTCGAGAGGACTGAAGAATTCAGGTGGAACTTAGTTCAGCATCTTACCCAGCGCCCTTCCCCTCTGTGGGGCTCAAGTGGCAGAATACAGCTAAATTATCTCAGCTGTTAGAGGAGAGAAGGACTTCAGGGGCGTCCTCCCGGCACTGCGTGATGGGAAGCACTGCTGCGCAGTGCCGAGCTGCAGGCCCTGAAGGCTCCATGTTCTCAAGCAGCTCAGGGCGGCAGCTGCGCATGAAAATGTCTGCGGCCAGCTTGGAGGTGCCGCGGTGGGCACTGCGCGTGCAAGGCATCTGTGCACGTGTAAGACCTCTGCACGCAGGTGCTCTGGCGGGGAGCGTCCTCCTCTGGGCACAAGGCTGAATGAAGCCTGGAGGGAGGCAATGCCACAAACCTACCAAGCCCCGTGATCATTCATGGGAGCCTGACATTCCCTCGCAGGGCCCGTGCCCACCCCCGTGGGCCCGCAATTCACACAGGGTATGCTCTAAACCTAGTCAGTGCTCCCAAGCACTAACGTCGGCATCAGGACTTTGGCATTAGCTGTTGCTGTTTAGTCGGTAAGTCAGGTCCCCTTCTTTACAACCGCATGGACTGCACCCCACCAGCTCCTCTGTCTGTGGAATTTTCCAGGCGAGAATACCGGAGTGGGTTGCCTTCTCCAGCGGATCTTCCTGGCCCAGGAATTGAACCTGAGTCTCCTGCTTGGCGGGTGGCTTCTTTACTACTGAGTCTCCTGGGACGCCTTTCCATTACCTGCTGCTGCTAAGTCACTTCAGTCGTGTCCAACTCTGTGCGACCCCATAGACGGCAGCCCACCAGGCTCCCCAGTCCGAGATGTCTATAAAAATCCAAGACTCTGTCCTCCTGGAGAGCTCAGAGACGAGGCGGGGGGTGTTCAAGGACACGCAAGGCTCCCGGAGGCAGGTCCCAGAGCAGGTCTTCCCTCACGAGCGACCCCGCCCCATCCCAGAGCACCCCAACTGCCCACGGACACTCCTCAACAGTCCCTCAGCGTTCCGTCCTCCCCACCGGTGCGCTCACAGTCCTGGCTGGGAGCCCAAGTTTTCAGTTCCTTTGACCCAATTCAGACCGATCACTCAGCTCATCTTGTCAGCCGTGCATCTCCTTCTAAATACACCGTCTACCGCAGAGATCAGGAAAGTACAGCCGAGGACCAAACCCTGCCCGCCGCCTGTCTTCTTTCTTTAAAGAGCTGCTTGCTTATTTGCTTTGGGCGGTGCCGGTTGCTGCATAAGGGCTTCCGCTGGCTGCCGCAAGCAGGCTGTTGGCGTGGGGCTTCCTTCCTTACGGCCCATGGGCTGGGGTGCCCTGTGGCGTATGGGACCCTCCAGGACCAGGGACGGAACCCTTGCGCCCAGCACGGGCGGGCAGGTTCTTGACTCCTGGACTACCAGGGCAGCCCTGCTTGTCTCTGTACACAGAGTTTAATCGGAACACGGCCACGCGCATCCATTTCTGTTTTATCAATGGCTGCTTTCAGGCCACGGCGGTGGAGAGAGATCGTCCGGCTCACAAAACCTGAATTATTTACACTCTGGCCCCTTACAGAAACAGTTCTCTAACTACACTGTTGTCCGGATGATTTTGATCCAAAGTATAGATCTGATCGTGCTGGTCCCATGCTTGAAAGACTTTGGTGGCTGTATCTGGTGTGAGGGACCACACTGTGGGTGCCGAATGTAGTACTTCCGACCACATTAAATAAACTCCTGATCTTGAAGGTGCCTTGCACATTAATGCCAACTTTACCCTCCTGTGCTATGCTGCGTGTTCTGCACATCATGCCCTTCGTCTGAAGGCTTTCTGTTCATCCTCCCCAGTTCAGTGCAAATGTCGTTTTTATTATCACGTAGCCTTTGACTCCTCTCAATGGTCAGATCCTACACACCTTCTTCAGTTTCACAGCACTTTATATATTTTTCAATTTTGCATGTATTGCTCAGGATTTCATTCATTCATCTATTTGCAGAACTGGTTGCCTTGCTAAGTCACAAGGAATTGGCTTAAATGTACCAGGATGAAACTTGCAAATAAACATAATGGCAATTTTCTGCCTGTATTTATATTGAAATTACTGTTATTTCAAACAAGTTTGAGAGTTTTTCTAGAAGTCTGCTTCAGAGACATTTTATGTTCACACCAAAAAAGTAGTCTTAAGAGTTTGGAGATACATCTCATTTGAAGTTAAATAAAAAAAAATCATTCTCTAGTTTCATTACTAAGCTTATTCTATAGAAATTCTAATCCTTGCCCAAAATTAAATCTACCCTTAAAGAAAAATTTACCAATGATGATGGCTATTAAATAATTTATAGCAGACTTTGAATGTAATTTTAAAAAGATAAATTTCCAAGAGCAAGGGCAGCCATCTTGAGAGAAATACTTTTGTTAGGATATTAAGTCTGATGGGAGTGTTATATGGTTTGGAATGCATTTTTTAATTAATTAAAGGACACTGTGTAAAGGATGGAATACTCAACAAATGGTTAACACACTTTTAAAAAATGGATTTGGACGGATAACATCTAAGTATAATTTTGAATAGAAAAGGCCTCTAAAAGGCAAAATAGAAGGAACAAAACGGCAAAAAATGATAAATACAACTACATTAAAATGAGACATGTTCATGAAGATACCATAAACAAATTAGAGTCAAGCCATAGATGGAGAAGATGTTTACAAAGCATGTAACTGACAGAAGCTTAGCATCCAGATTGTCTAAGAATGCCTCAAATCAGTAAGATAAAAACAATCTCCTAGACAGACAAACAAAAAGATACCAACAGGCAATCTAAAATAAGAAGGTCCAATAAACATATCTAAAAATTCTCTACTTCATGAAAAAACCAAGTAAATACAAATTAAAGCCATAATGAGATACTACTTCACAAAAATCAGATTGACAAACATGAAAAAGTCTGGCAACACCAAACGTTGGCAGGGACGTCGAGCAATGAGAAATCTTATACCTGATGGTGGGAGTGTAAATTAGCACAACTTTGGAGAGCACATTGGCAACATCTAGCAAAGTTGGAGATGCACTCCTAGATTTATTCTTAGACACAAAGAAACATATCCAAGGATATTCACTGCAGCACCATTTGTAATAGAAAAAGAGAAAAATCACCTAAATGTCCTTCAATTGGAGAATGAATAATTAAATTGGCACTGTTTACCAGATTGCAAAAACGAATTAACTAGGACACACGTACCAACGTGGATAAGTCAAAAACGCATAATGCTGAACAACAACAACAAAAAAGTGAGCAGGAAAAATTGCACATCGTAGAGTATCACCTACATAAAATTTTAAAACCTGCAAAGGAATGATCTACATTGTTCGCAGACACATACAAATGAAGCCAAAATAAATAGATGTGTGTGGGGCTGATGAATACCAAAATCAGGAGAGTGGTTACTTTTGGAGGGGAAAGATGAGATGTCAAGTATGGACTTTAATTCTGCTGTAATCGTCTGGCTTTTTTTTAACCTAAGGTATACTGATGCTTCCCATGGGGGAAGGTAAGGCAGCCCACTCCAGCGTTCCTGCCTGGAGAATCCCATGGACAGAGGAGCCTGGTGGGCTACAGTCCATGGGGTCGTAAAGAGCTGGACACAACTGAAGCGACTTAGCACCCACGCACCCATACTAAAGTGTGTACACTATTCTCTATGCTTTTCTGAATATCTAGAATTTTCACAGTTTAAAAAGTCAATCACTTTGAAGACAATTCTTTCTGAAGGAAGTTGCCATAACATGCACCGCCACGATGATAAATTCAATAGCCAGACATGTTCCAGTATCTGACAGCAGACTGGTGAGATTTTAAGCTCCTCAGACAGTGTTATCAGTTCTCGAATTAGGATTTACCTCAAAGTTCGGTCAGTCTAGCCCTCTTCTGTTTACAAGGAAGGCCGTGGCAGGAGTAACTCAGTTACTCAGCACTGTCAGACTGGGAGTGACAGGGCTGAGACAGGGGGTCTGCAGCAGCATGGCCACGCAGCCTGGACACGGGGTAAAATCACATAGCAGCCTTTTCAAGCACAAGGTCCAGCGTTCTCCCAGTGTTACTCTCATCAATCTGACCGAATCCTGAGTCACAAATACGTATCTTGAGACTTTCATTAGGGACAGAAACCCCCGGCTGCATCCTGGATTTGAATGGCTCCTGTGGTATGAAATAATTCTTTACCAGATGAAAATGGTAAGGAGCAGAAAGAACAGTATGCGTAACATGGCGCTGCTCTGTGAAACACAAAGGGACAGGGACACTGTATCTGCTCAGCTTGCACATGCAGAAAAGCACCCATACGGGCTGCATCAGCACAGGGGCTCGCTGTTAGCAGGGCTGGTGCTGGGAGAGCACCAGGACTGTGACGGTGACTCTTCCCCGTACACCTTTTATAACTCTTCTGTTACAAAACACACGTGGTTTTCCTCCTCCGTTGCTCTCAGTGAACTCCAGCTCCCCACCCATTATCACGGACTGATCAGGAAAATCAGAGCATACGGTCCGGGTCCGACAGGCAGAGTACAATGGCCATTACCCTGGCATAGCTGATGGCCCCCAGCTTCAAAGGCTCAGCTTCTTCTGCACCAAGGTTCCTTGTTTTAGCTCCCCGGTGGAAGTGACTCATGCCTGTTGCTCTCTACTTAAAGCTCTAGTCTCAAGCTCCTGTAGGTCTTCAGCTTTTCTCCTAAGGGCACTGTCTTATAAATGCTTCCTCAAGACCATGAGGTAATACAGAAGGAGACCTTCGGGAAGTAGTCGCCTCTCCCTGGGCTGTACGATGCTCAGCTCTGTCTCGGGTCTAACCTGTGCCTCCTGGCCCCCTTCACAGCTCATCACGCACTGACACCTGGGCTCGAGGTGCCCACTGACTCCCGCTGTCCTGACATCTGACTTTGATGCTGTGCCGTTGGCTCTTACTCAGGTATCTACGCTAAGCTCTTTTCTCTTCTCTTCTCACACATCTCATCTGTTGATCACTAAAATCTGGAGTTCTCACTAATATACGTTTTTCTATGACCGTTTCCAACCATCAGGTGGAAGCTACCTCTTCCTGAACTTAGAATTTGGTTCTTGTTCTACAGTTACTTTCTAAAGAGATGGGTTCTAAAACAGAGCTTCAGGGAAAACCAAGGCAGTCGAGAGAACCCGAGCTTGAGGATCGAAGGCGCCGCGCTGGACGAAGCCCAACTCCTCTGGCCCTTAGGTTCCTCCACGCTGAAACGAGCCGCTCAGGAGGCGCTGTCTGTGAGGGTCCTCGCAGCCCTAAAACCCTGTGGTCCTCCTCTTTCTGCTCCTCACTTGTACCTTCCTCCAGCTCCACCCCTTCTCTCACCTCCACGTTTGAAACATACCCTGAACAGAGGTGTTTAGACACATGTACCCATGACTTAATCTCCTAGAAACAGAGAAGACTAAAAAGCTTGGAAACATAAAGGAACAAATGGGAATTGCTGCCTGCCAACTGTTCTCGTGGAAAAAAAAAAAAGGCATTTTCTTCTAGAGAGAAAAATCTCTTGAGGTACTAAGGTTATCAAAAAAAAGGCTCCACTTTCTAAGGACATTGTCTTATAAAATTTTCCTCAATAATATGAGGTAATAGAGAAGTGAACCTCCAGAACGGAGTCTTTACACTTTACCATGTGTCATCCATTCATTCAGTCACCCACTAAGATATATTCTGAGCAGAAAGTCCTGTAATTAGGTCTCTTTAATTTGCATCAACGTTTTTAATCATCAGAGTCATCCCTTGCCCATACACCCAACCCACCCACCACATTCTGAGGACCCCAATCCAGAACAGATCCCCCCTTCCACTTCTCTGCCACTCCTCTGCCCTCCAGGCCACGCCTGCTGAAACGCAAACAGCCTCCCTGGGGCCTCTTTGCCCTCTGGCCATTCGCCAATCTTCTCTCTGCAGGGCAGCATGAGCAATCCTTTGAAAGCCACACACCTAGCTCCCTCAGTCCCCAGGAAGCACCCTTCAAGGTCCTACCAATGGCTTTTGAATCGAATCTACACCCTTTCCCTCGTCTTCAGGACACACAGGATTTGGTTTCTGTCTACCTTCCCATCATTAACTAGCTGTGTGAGCTTCTGCAAATTCTCAGATCTCTCTTTACATTGTAAAGTTTATGCTATAAAAATGCAGCTAAAGGTATACCTGTGGTGGATTCATTTCGATATTTGGCAAAACTAATACAATATTGTAAAGTTTAAAAATAAAATAAAATTAAAAAAAATTAAAAAAAAAATAAAACAACCAAGACATTTCTGAAAAAGAAAAAAAAAAAAAAATGCAGCTAAGAAGTAGAACCGGCCTATAAAGTGCTTGGGACAGTTCTTGGTACATAGCAAGTACTCAAGGAGTGGTCACTATTTGAATATTTTATAGTCAATAAAGACAGAGTATCTATTCTGTGTACCACACTAAGCTAGGTGCTTAAAAAATCTAATGAACCATTTCTAATGCTTCTTCCAATATATTCCCTTTCCTCATTGCTATGTCAACAAGGGGATTACTACATTTAACATTTTTATAAAAGTTAAATACATACATGTACATATATATATGTGTGTGTGTATAATACAAATGAATAAAATAAAAAGTCTTTGTAAATAACATATAAAGTCTTACACTTGGGTTAAAATATCAATAGCACCAAAAATGGCTTAGGGCACTTCACAGTTAATGTGAAGAGAATCTAAGGATTTTAGGTGGTTTAGGATTTTAGTATCTAAGAGAAAAAAGCAGAGTGCATTCAATACCACCTACCTACCCCAATGAGCACACAGAAAAAAAGCTAAAAACAACTTAGACAATGATACTATTTATATGGAAAGCAAGAGAAGTCACATGTTACACTGGTCAGATAACATCTGGTTTTATTCTAGGGACCATATTTTAGTGACATTAACATGTGAATGAAGGACCAATTTAGGAAAGTAGGAAGGTCACAGTCCTGCCAACAATGTTATATATAAGATAGTTCAGAGAATTGGAGTCATCATCCTTGGGAAGAAAAAGCTTGGAAGAGAGGATGGAAAAGATATTTCAAATATTTGAAAAGACTTGTTATAGAAAGCACACTACAAACCTCCTGGCAGGCAGATGTGGACCCAAAATGTAGAAGTTACAAGGAAGGAAACTTCAGTTTTCACTATTAGAACTATTCAAAAATGGTGGGGGGGGGGGGGGGGTGAGGTGGGTGGGAATATTTGGGAAAGGAACAAATGTCTCTGCATAGGAAAAGTTTTAAGTACAGGTTGAATGATCATCCTCAAAGAACCACATGGAAAGAGATTCCTTTTTGGATAAAAGCAAGGACTAGATAACAATATTAATAGCTAACTTTTCCTGAGCACTTAGGGATGTGCCAAGAGCTTTACAGAATTACTCAATGCTCACAACAACTCTATCAGGTAGACACTACCTATTTTCTGATGAGGAAATTGCCCACGGTCCAACAGAAAACAGCTGAACATGAGTCAAATCCAAGCTGCAAGACTCCAGAACCTGGATTCTCAGCCCTCTCATCAGCCAACTTCTAATCTAGCTGTTTTCTGAATCTTCTTTACCTCTAATGTCCTGTAGGCCTGTGATTTCCTGTTTCTAAGATTTGTAAGGAAAAGGAAGTTTTTCTGAAATAGATGAATGTGTACCATTTCTCAGAGATGTACAAGAATGCACATGTAAGAAGAGAGAGTTGTACAGAAAGAGAACTCTAATCTTCAAACTCACCAAAGAAAAAGTCCCTGTACTCAAAAAGTACCCTATGAGAGGACCTCTGCTCATTTAGAAAGACACGTTCTGAGATGGTTTTAGATATACAATCATTTAAAATATGTCATACTTATCAAAAAGATCCAAGAGAAAAATCAAAAGGTGTAGCAACCTTTACAAATATTGTCTTGCCATTAAAAAGTGATAACTGCAGGAAGTTATTAAGACTGCTAACATTCTGAAAACAGAATAACCACCATACAATATCCCTATAAGGAGAGAGTTTATAGAGTAAAACCTTCAGCGATAATTTGAGATCCGTACAAAACTCAAGTGGATAAGTCAGATAATGGCAGAGAGCAGAACACCCCACAGCATGCACAGATATTCTCGTCTGGTTAAAACTTTTGGGTGTAACACTATGCCTAGATGACTCGTCTGGTCTCATCTGGCACAATTTTGCAGTGATAGGAAAAAATACAATTTACTCATTTAGAACATGTTTTTGAGCCGGGTAAGAAATAATTTCCCTAAATTGAATATTTGGGAACCAATTACAACCCCCAATCTGCTATTAACCTCAAAATAGGTAATTGCAAGTTTGTGTCTAAATCCATTTGTCATAATGGAGCAAATTAAGAATCACACGATGGATGTGAGTCATGTGTGACAGCTATCACGAGCACCACGAGCTCAAACTAATAACAACACCAAAGAGAGATTCCAAACGCGACGCAGCCATGAAGGCAGAACAAATTTTCGAATTATAACAGCGACATCCAAGAAAGGGAACGTTTCCTTCGTGCGACAGTCACAGCCTGGCCTCTGGAGGCTGGCCGGCCACTAACGTCCTGGTGAGCAGGAGACACGTGCTGGAGAGGCCGTCACCACGTGGTGAGCGGCACAGACTCACTGCTGCCACGGTCCCGATGGACCAGACCGGCAGCGGGTCACACGGGGCTGGAATAAAGGCAGTCTCGTTACCGGTCTGGGCTCAGGGCTCGATGTGCCCAGGAATTCTGATCCCTACTGCTGCACAAGCACATTTTCGGTGCATAGAGGTAACGACACTCCTTCCTGACTCTTCTGCAACCTGTCTGCCCTGTTTTCCTGTTGAGAGAATACCAGAAGTCTTGGCAAACACTTGGTAGTGTCACAAAGAGAGTTTGCTTTAGGCAACAGTCACCTCACAGCTGAGACAGAAAATTGCCCGAAGATCTTGGGAGAACAGAGGCTGTGGCTGATGTCACTTGGTACTAGGGAGAACCACCTCGGGCAGGCCCAGGACTGCCGGGGGGAACAAACAGGGCCAGGCAGCGACCCCCACCCCCGACCCCCGCTAGACTGAGGGCCATGAGGCCAGAGAGGTGGGGGTGAAGCTCTCTCTCATCTTTGCCTCCCTGGCACTGATCAGGGGCCTGGAACGGAGAGCCAAGGAGTTAAGGACAGCGTAGAAGAGAGGTAAGCAGACAGGCTCTGAATCTTGGCTCTGCCGTGAGCTCGCTTATGTGGCCCCGGGCAGCTTACTGCAGCTAAGTCTCAGTTTCTTGCTGCAAAAACGAAAAACAGTGTGGGTATTAAGTGGTATATTAAAATATCTAATACACACTCGTGCTTTTAAAAAATGGCAGATTATTGCATCAAATACATTTTAAGGATGAAAGCTGCCTAGGATGCATGAGACAAGAGGAAACAGAAAAAAAGTTCAAGATAGTCATTTTTCATAGATCAAAGTGGGCAACAAAAGTTCTCAGCATAGCACTCCATGAGGTGAATACAAATAACCTCTACTTGTCCAAAGCAGTTTTTTTTTTTTAAGTATAATTGGCTTTTTATCATTGTTCATACAATGGTTCAAAGAGAAAGTCTGTCTCAAAACAATAAATTCTCATGAGAGTGAATAGAATTTAGAATTAATATTTCTTATTCTCATTTTATCTCAACAAATTTCTTAAAATCTGGACATCTTAATACTTGTAGGACTGCACAGACAGGAATATGCATATATTAAAATAAACAGGTTGTAGTCTAAGCTTAAGTATGACTATATCCGCCAATTTAAGTGTAGATACATGAAATAATTGATGGCTCATCTCTTTCAAATATTTTTATATTTACTCTTTGGTTTTCTCCATAAAATCCCCTTTCTATGGTTTTATCTCTTTTGGCAGAATAAAATTTGGATTTTGATTTGCATTGCTAATACTTTTAAAATTAAAGTAGGTATTTTAGATGTTGGCAATTTTCCACATCTCCTTCCAACAGGACTCAAACTTTCTTAGTATTATCTCTGGGGATAAAGAACTAATTAGTTATTTGAGACTCCAGTCACAGAATTGGTTATAAATTATGAGTAATTTAACACAATCATTTTTTACTGAAGGGTTAAATTTGAAAGAAAGAAACTGTTAGGCCTTCAAAGACTTCTTCAAATGATGATTTTTCTGATATGTGTCAACTTCTCGGTTCACAAATGCGTGTGTGTTATTTTAATATCCCATCAAATAACTAAGATAATCAAATGACGTCTGCAGTGGTTCTGTTTAACACATTGGCGTGTTTCTAGAATACAGACGTGAAGTAGGCAGTCAGAGATGAAAGCAAGGTTATTTGAACTATTTAAATGGCATATGGCGCTCTCATACACCCTACATCTTCTGCCTAAACTATGCTGTGTACTTGACTGTGTACGCACATATGATTCGGCCTAAACAAGTCCAGTTTTGCTTAGAACAGTCAATAAGGTAATTTGACTTTCCTGATGCAAAAAATACAAATATTCAACGCCAGGGGAAATCTGGATCTTGTGATCAGTGACCAGAGCCTCTGAGAGACAGCCTCCAGCGGCTCAGCAGAGGGCCAGGCAGGAAGTGAGCTGCAACTGACGCACGCCTGTGCTGTCATTGCCCACGCTGCCTCTCTTCTCTCATCTGCCACTCATCCACCCAGGACAACACATTCCCCTCCAATCTGTCCTCATCCGCCACGAAGCTGCAGTGCTCCTCCAGGGTCAACCTCCTTCCTTTCCTCTCACTGAATACTCCTCTGACCGTAAAAGGTCAAATGTACTTTTATGGACTCAGTGATTACCTGTGTGTGGCAAACTCTGAAATGTTTCTTTATGGCATGTTAACATGCAAGGAATTTCAAGACTCTTATGTATAAGACAATGGGAGCTAGGAGCCATTAAGTTTCTTGGTTAAACTTAACCTGCCTAGCTGGGCTCAGGGAGGGCACTAACCAGAACACAGGTCTCCGCCCTTCCAGCTGTCTGCTTCCGACTACACAAAACCACCTCCGTTTCTGTCCTTGGCACACTGTGTGGTCTCTTCTATCTCTATCTTCCTCCTACTGGATCTCATACTTCCAGTGTCCCAAACCAGAATTTGTCAACTTCTCTCCCAAGCCAGTTCCCAAGATACCCCACTAATGTCATTTCACTCTTCAGGTTATCCCAGCATGAAATCTTAAAATCACCTCTGATTCCTTCCTTTAATCTTCTAAATATAAAATAATAAGTAAAAGGTCTTTGATACGGACATGACATTGAAATATACCAATCTTTGAAGGACAAGTGTAAATACTATCTTTTCAACCAACCTGTCCAAAGTCATCAATTCATAGTGATATCACTTTCCTCTGAACTCACAGACCACTGATTGAGTCTAAAATTATTTTGATAATTAATCATGCTGTGTCACTAACTGGCAAATTTTAAATTTTTTTGTTAATTCTTATAACAACTAGAAAATTTTATACATACAGTAGGTACTGAGTAAATTCTCATTGTGTTCAATCGTATTTTTTGTAACATGTTCCAGGCTGTTCAGTGCAGTAGCTCAGTCGTGTCTGACACTTTGCAACCCCATGGACTGCAGAATGCCAGGCCTCCTTGTCCATCACCAACTCCTGAAGTCTACTCAAACTCAAGTCATTGAGTCAGTGATGCCATCCAACCATCTCACCCTCTGTCATCCCCTTCTCCTCCTGCCCTCAATCTTTCCCAGCATCAGGATCTTTCCAAATGAGTCAGCTCTTCGCATCAGGTGGCCAAAGAATTGGAGTCTCAGCTTCAACATCAGTCCTTCCAAAGAACATTCAGGACTGATCTCCTTTAGGATGGACTGGTTGGATCTCCTTGCAGTCCAAGGGACTCTCAAGAGTCTTCTCCAACACCACAGTTCACATCAATTCTTCGGCGCTCAGCTTTCTTTAGAGTCCAACTCTCACATCAGTACATGACTACTGGAAAAACCATAGCTTTGACTAGATGGACCTTTGTTGGTAAAGTAATGTCTCTGCATTTTAATATGCTAGCTAGGTTGGTCATAGCTTTTCTTCCAAGGAGTAGCCATTTTAATTTCATGGCTGCAGTCCCCATCTGCAGTGATTTTGTTGGCCCCTCAAATGAAGTCTGTTACTGTTTCCATTGTTTCCCCATCTATTTGACATGAAGTGATGGGACTGGATGCCATGATCTTAATTTCTAAATGTTGAGTTTTCAGCCAACTTTTTCACTCTCCTCTTTCACTTTCATCAAGAGGCTCTTTAGTTCCTCTTCACTTTCTGCCATAAGGATGGTGACATCTGCATATCTGAGGTTATTGATATTTCTCCTGGCAATCTTGATTCCACCTTGTGCTTCTTCCAGCCCAGCATTTCTCATGATGTACTCTGTGTATGAGTTAAATAAGCAGGGTGACAATATGCAGCCTTGATGTACTCCTTTCTTGATTGGAACCAGTCTGTTGTTCCATGTCCAGTTCTAACTGTTGCTTCTTGACCTACATACAGATTTCTCAGGAGGTCAGGTGGTCTGGTATTCCCATCTCTTTCAGAATTCTCCACAGCTTATTGTGATCCAGTGAAAGGCTTTGGCGTGGTCAATACAGCAGAAGTAGATGTTTTTCTGGAACAACCTTGGTTTTTCGATGATCCAACGAATGTTGGCAATTTGATCTCTGGTTCCTCTGGCTTTTCTAAATCCAGCTTGAACATCTAGAAGTTCACAGTTCATGTACTGTTGAACCTGGCTTGGAGAATTTTGAGCATTACTTTGCTACCGTGTGAGGTGTGTGCAATTGTGTGGTAGTTTGAGCATTCTTTGGCATTGCCTTTCTTTGGAATTGGAATGAAAACTGACCTTTTCCAGTCCTGTGGCCACAGGAGTGGCCAAATTTGAGTTTTCCAAATTTGCTGGCATATTGAGTGCAGCACTTTCACAGCATCATCTTTTAGGATTTGAAACAGGTCAGCTGGAACTCCATCACCTCCACTAGCTTTGTTCATCGTGATGCTTCCTAAGGCCCACTTGACTTTGCAGTCTAGCACGTCTGGCTCTAGGTGAGTGATCACACCATCGTGGTTATTTGGGTCATGAAGATCTTTTATGTACAGTTTTTCTGTGTATTCTTGCCACCTTTTCTTAACATGTCTGTCCTTTATTGAGCCCATCTTTGCATGAAATGTTCCCTTGGTATCTCTAATTTTCTTGAAGAGATCTCTAGTCTTTCCCATTCTATTGTTTTCCTCTATTTCTTTGCATTGATCACTGAGGAAGGCTTTCTTATCTCTCCTTGCTATTCTTTGGAACTCTGCATTCTAATGGGTATATCTTGTCTTTTCTCCTTTGCCTTTCACTTCTCTTCTTTTCTCAGCTATTTTTAAGGCCTCCTCAGACAGCCATTTTGCCTTTTTGCACTTCTTTTTCTTGGGGATGATCTTGATCCCTGCCTCCTGTACAATGTCACAAACCTACATCCATAGTTCTTCAGGCACTAACAGATCTAATCCCTTGAATCTATTTGTCACTTCCACTGTATAATTGTAAGGGATTTGATTTAGGTCATACCTGAATGATCTCTGGAGAAGGCAATGGCGCCCCACTCCAATACTCTTGCCTGGAAAATCTCATGGACGGAGGAGCCTGGTAGGCTGCAGTCCATGGGGTCACTAAGGGTCGGACACGACTGAGCGACTTCACTTTCACTTTGAATGGTCTCGTGGTTTTCCCTACTTTCTTCAATTTAAGTCTGAATTTTACAATAAGGAGTTCAAGATCTGAGCCACAGTCAGCTCCCAGGCTTGTTTTTGCTGACTGTATAGAGCTTCTCCACCTTCGGCTGCCAAGAATATAATCGATCTGATTTTGGTATTGACCCTCTGGTGATGTACATGTGTAGGGTCCTCTCTTGTGTTGTTGGAAGAGGGTGTTTGCTAGGACCAGTGCAACTTGGCTGATGTAGCTCTAAAACATGAACAAGATATCTGCAAATATTTTCTGATAGCTTGAATATTAAATGAAAAAATTAAGTGCTAACTAAATATTCTTCTTAAAAGAGCATCTCATTTAACATAATATTTATAAGTGAGAATTAAGATAAACAGGTATACACTAAATAAAATTAATATAAAATAACTCATTAAGTATTATAGATATTACCAAAATATGACCATTTCAATCATGTTTTTCCTGGCACATACATGAAACAAAAATAACGTAAAACAGCAACAGCTTTAAGGAGTCAGTACTGTCTTAGGACAGATCAGTTGGGAAAGCATGCTGAACAATATACCCTGAATAGCTGTCCACCGCCTGCAGTGAGTGCAGGGGATGGTGGGCTGTTACAGAGTGCAGGGGTCCTCGAGGAAAACATCCTATCTCAATTTCCCACGTCTAACTTGTGGAGTCATTAGTAGGCAAAGACAGTTGATTTCAATTGTTCCACTGGTACACAGGGAGAATGACAATCTCAGAAGTAAAAAATTCTTTTCCCCCTTCTAATTAGTCAAAGACAGTTGACATACCATGGCATATTCATGAGTCTACAGGAGAGGAAACAGATTTGAAAAGGAGATATGAATGAAAAGATAGCAGATGGATAGAAAACAGTTTTGATCACAGAAGACTAGAAATGAAGGAAAGTTGATAATCAAACTAATAGGAGAAAGCTGAAATGGTTAGTACAAAATTAATAAAAGTAAAAAGCAGAAATGAAAGGTTAACTATAGGAAAACTGACTTTCCCCTTTTCCTTATTATCTATAAAATTAGGCTCAAGGAACTACAGATTGCACAATTTCTGCTCTGATACAAAAAGCAACTTTAAAGTCAGAAATTTACTTCAAAGTCCACACAGGAAATTCAATCTCATTAATTTACTGACAGTCCTTTAGATATGTTCAGTATGGAATATGTAATGCATTTTGAAAATCCATTCTAAATTTTATCCAACTTCAAGGAAACAAAATTATTCTTTCAAATAATAAAACATTTTTTAGAAGTCAATGCTGAAAACTAGTAAAACATAAGTAATTATACTTTTTATCACAGTTGCTGATATTTGACATTTGTTTCTAATGAAGAGAATAATTTATATGAACAAAATAATACATTAAGCAGGAGGAAGTACTGATCTAAAAGAATCACAAATTCAATAAATACCAAAAACTCATTCTCCCTCTTATCTAAATAGCTCTCGGTCTTAAGAACAAAAAAAGAAATCAGAGTGATTATCAGTAGTGTGGGCTGGTGATTTTTTTTAAACAAATAACTAAGAAAGATTACAAAGATGTTTTATGTTTTAAAAACTAATAACTAAGAAAGATCACAGAGATGCTTCACTTTACCACAAACTGATTCTGCAACCCTCCTTAATGTTGATTTTGCAATCAGAGTAGATGCAGCTCAGAGCTATTGTAGCTCCCTGTGACAAGAGTCTCCAAAGGAGATGAATGAGATCATCCTATTGATAAGGTCACGATCGATCTGAAGTAGACCTTTTTTAAATTAGCAAAATGTTGCAGTACTTTAGTAAGTGTCACCAATAGCCTTTCTCCATGAAAAATGCACTGGCTTATGGAAAACTAATTTTTTCAATTAAAAATTTCTCATAACAAAAGATTTGCTGCTATACCTGCTTTTCCCCAATTCATTATTATTTCAGAGACATAGATTCTCAAGGTAGTCTACACTTATATCTGGGTTCAGAATAGCCCATCTCCCAAAAATCTTTTAACAAGTAAGTTATGTCCAGTAGTTCAAATCAATCTCTGTGGTTAAAAGTGTCAAAGAAATCTTTCTCAGAACACTAAGGGACATCAATCTCAAATAAAATTTGACCCTATCAAAATGAAAAGCAATACTTAAAAAGACTTAACTCCAAAATTAATGAACTCTTGAATAAATTTGAAGAAAGCAAAACCAACTCTTTAGCTTTCTTGGGAGGAAGAAAGTGGACAGAGGAGGGGTGCTGATGAAAAAGGGGTTGCCATTGAAACTATGAAACACGTAAACATCATGTGGCAAGTCAGTTTCTTTTTCCCCCCTTAAAGTAAAAACTATTACAGAAACTCTCCCATGTGCACATGCACATGATGAGAGGCATGGATGGACAGGTGGACATTTATTGACAGGTATTTTGTTAATACCTATAGAAAAGCAATCCTCAAAGCAGACACCTGCCTCAGAATTTCCTGGGTTTGTTAAAAATTCAGAGTCCTAGAGGAATATTCAGATTCCTCTGCAGATACAGCAAGGAATCTGCACGCCCACCATGTTCCCCAAGTGATCGCTTTGTACAGTCAGGCTTCACAACGGCTGCTGTGGACGTGCCCCCTTCGCTGAGTAGTGTGGCGCTGGTAATCTCTAGCTTTCCTTCCACAGTCAGAAGGTGTAGTGGCAGAGGGCAGGTAGACTGAGGCTCCAAGTCATGGAAGTGACTTCAACTCTCTGTGATTTGGGTTCCCCACCTTGAAAATAAGGATTTTAATCTCACATAGAGATGCTGTGGGAGGAAAGAAAACCCCTCGAACACAGGAGGCTCCCAAAGATTGCATTATTAGTTCAGTCCCCACAGTGACAATTAACTTGTCCTGCCGCAGGCCCACAGGACGCACCTCAAAACAGCAGCCAAGAAGAGAGACTGACTGTTCCAGGTGAGGTGCTGCTAAGTCTCTAAGATGAAGTGATCTGATGAGACTCTGACAAGTTTCACCAGCTCTTCACAAAATTAATCTTGTAAGAGTGGGCAGAAGAGAGACTGCCCGCTGGACAGTTCAGGGAAAGTCAAGAGAAGCACCGAAAAAGAAAACGGCTCCAAAACAAAGATAAATTTATAGTTGCTCTGTGCCCAAATCTCAGCATCGATAGCGTTGGGAAGGTGGCGAATGGATTTGCATTGAGTTCACATTTAAAATGAGGCTATGATGTGTCACCTTCAGAAGTGTGAGGTTGATTCCTTTCGTTTTAAATTTACATGGTTTCACGGCTTTAATATATCATTGCTTGACTACCAGTTTCTCTCCCGTGTGCTTTCTCAATCCTCCAGTGTCACTGATTAGAAATCCTGGGGCCAGAAGTACAGAGCTAAGAGGACGAAGGGCACTGGCTTTGTAAGGAGCACAGGTGAGGAAAACCGGACGAGACCAGGAAGAGCGGGCGTAAACAACATCTGGTTCCACCAGCTGCTCCCCGAGACCCAGCCAATTAGCGTGCTCAGGAAGTAACACGCTAATAAACAGTTCTCGCACTGGAGAGGAGAGAAAGGAAACAGGATTTTTTCACTGGTTTAAAAAAAAAAAAGGGCTTCAGGCCAAAGTGTCAAAAAAAAAAAAAAAATTACGACGAAGAGAATCTTTAATTCCTACTTGGAATACACATTTAGAAATACATTACGAAAAAGTACTATGCTTAAAATTGGTATTAGTGAAGAAATTGTGTACGCTGTTTTTCAGAGCCTCCTACAGATTTTGTCTCACTTGACTACATTGGATTCTTCAACCTGCAGCATGTTCCTTTCCTCCACCTAACATAACTGTATAACTTTCTGTCCACATCTATTCAGGTGTCACCTAAGCTGCTGTGCACGCTCAAACACAGCTCACACACACACTTAAAGCACACATACAACAACGCTAGCACCCTGAATGGCATTTTAACTACAGAGAATATAGTTCGCAAATACTTATACTTGTGGTGGGAACTTCCTGATGATTCCCTTGGATTGAGGAAAAACAAAAAATGATTCAAAATGAAGCTCCATTACCATTCTCACTGAACAGTTTCAAGTGGCCTAGTTGATTCCAGAGGGTGACGACAGTGACTTGTAGAATCATCTTTAAACAGCGGTTTGTGAACCAGGCGCTCTGTGCATGCAGGACATGAGGCCCTGTGTCCATGAAACAAACTCTTAGCCGCTGATGCGGCAGGGGAAATGTCTAAGCTGAAATGGTACAAGGGCCGTGTAATCCAGGTGGAGGGCATAATTACCTCCCTAAAGATTGTGAGTCAACTCTGGTACCCAGAGATGAAGTGGCTTTTAAAAAGTGAATTGTGAGTAAAATTAGAAGGAGAAAATACAGGCCAGATTCTTTTTTTTTTGTCAGTTGTTCTCAGCACATAGAGATACAGAACTGTTCCTTTATTTTGGGGTAAGTTTAAGCATCTCCCTTCCCTTCATAGGCTAGCACCATTTCCGCTTCTTTAGTTTTAAGACTCCTATTGACTGAGATCAAATCTTTATTCTCATAACAAAAGGTACGCTGTATAGACCTCAGAGTGAGGTCACCTCAGCCAGCTAAAAATTTGTGAATCAGCATCCAATAGATGCTCTTCTGTCTCCTTCTGTGAAGAAAGGAAAGCCTACATTGTTTATCCCTCTACAGCCAGGTCAGCTACAAGGTAACCTGTTGTTAAAAAGGACCAAAATGCAAATGCTGAGCTTTTTAATGCAGAGACACGGACAAGGTGCTTCTCTGTCCTATGGCCAAAAGATATCATCTATGTCTTAATTTTATTTCAAGCTGATGTCCCACAACTCAGTTCAGTTAAAAACGTGGCAAATTAGCGAGAATTCACAAGAAACCACATCCTTTACTTTAAAACGTGACCTGCAGCCTGTCTGCATTGTGTGCACCTCAGAAAGTGTATCGTTAGGAGCTCCTTCCCATCTCAAACCACCAGAACCCCCACCCTTCGGCCGCTCCCTCTTCAGCAGCCACGGCTCCTGCCCGGCTGGGGGTCCCCCATCAGTGGACTGCGACGGGGCCATCTGACGGAGGCTCGGGATCACCCCGACTCTGCCCTCCCTTCCCCGAGGAATGGAGAAAGGCTCAAAAACGAACCCTGCTGGGTGTTCCTGGCACACTTCGAAACAGCAACCGCTTCTCCTAGTCCTTGTCCCTCCTCAAAGCATCTGGCCGCAAGCTAACACTCTGTGGCCCGTTTTCCCCACATTAGACAGACCTGTGCTTTTTCCCAGAGTAAAACAGTAAAACACCCAAAATAGCACAGAAAACAATCTGGTCACAAGGCTAAGAAATGGGACAATGGAGGAAAATTTGCCTTGGGTTCCAAATTTTACAGGGATTATTGCACACCTTTCAAAATTTGGCCTCCTCGGTTTTAAGAATGATGGAGCGATCACACATTTTTCTTAAAATAAAGTCTGTCACATTAGAGTTAAAAATGTCAAGTCTGGTCAAGGTTCTGTGGAAATTAGTGGAGACATGAAGATCAGGTGCTCCAGCGTCAGGAAGGGACTGGAATGTGGTCTCCATGGTAACAGCCTTGGTGCTTACATCAAAGGGCCTTCTCCTACATGCACAATGCCCGTGATATTTCTGACGAGTGCTTGGGCCACGGGATTGTTCTCCTCTTAGGTGGGGGCCTTCTGCATTCAGGACCGATCACTAAGTTTAGTTCAGATGCTGATGGGTGAAATTCTCTTCACCGAACCCTGGGTCTAGCAAAGTACAAAGACCACTTTATATAAAAGAAAAATGCTCAGGAATCCTTGAGAAGAACCTCATGTATTTTCAACTTACTTTTTACTGTTACACAGAAAATTCAAGCATCCTGAGCCACAATCGTCATTTAATATGCAGGGCTGCGAAATAATCACAGGACACTCACATGCGCACAGGCAACTCTTTGTTATTGAGGTGGATTTTACTTCTGTGTGCATTTTGTGATATGCCTCACCTGCCTTTCACCTGGTTCTCATCAACGTCATACCCGCTTTGACTCACTCATCAAATTCACTAGCTTATTTGGCTGCTACGTTTCAATGATCACAATGTGAAAAGCATGCTAATCACTCCATCATATGTTGTATTTTAGTAGGAGTGGCTTTTATTATACAAAACAGTTCACATGCCTGATGGATGTACAAAGTTTTGTTACAACGGTTCTTGTAACATGGGGACTAAGTCTGCTGAATTTTACCTAAAACACCAGTTTCAGGTCCCTTCCAATGTGGTCTCAATTGACACAGACCAGAGCTTCAAGTGGTTTGCTAAAGTTGGGACAAGAAATGGCCTCCGAGTTCCCTGTTTCTTTGATACTTTTTCTTTTTTGGTCTTTGGAACTAACATGGTCTCAAAAAGGCAAGAAAAGCTCCGTGAGGTTTATTCGGCACTTAGTAATAAAACGCATTTCATTTCGTTGCAGGGGCCGTCTCAGTAGACCTGTTCTCAGTGACTAACACTAATCTGTGTACTCTGCGTCTCACATCACGCACTAGTCCTGGGCCCTTGTTCTGTCGTGGAAACTGATATTCAGATTAACCAAGAACAGGGACAGTACAGGCAGGAGGGAGACGGGGGACCTCGTGGTTCCTGACGGCTCTTGGTTCCTTTTTACTTTTGCTCCTTTGGCTACCTTGCTTTTCCTGTGGCCAGAGCACATTCACGGATCCACGGTTCTGAGACTCGACTTGTCCTCCTGATAGACACAGTCACAGTTGCTCAGTCATCCACTTTCATCTTAAGAGGAACCCCCAGAGGGTCCTCATAGGCTGAAAATACAAACACAGGACTCCACTGTACTTGGGTCTGACAGGCTGACAACAATGGGAAAAGTTCTAAAACTGTAACATATATTTAATAACTATTTACTATTTGATGCTTTTGAACTGTGGTGTTGGAGAAGACTCTTGAGAATCCCTTGGACTGCAAGGAGATCCAACCAGTCCATCCTAAAGGAGATCAGTCCTGACTATTCATTGGAAGCACTGAAGCTGAAACTCCAATACTTTGGCCACCTGATGCGAAGAGCTGACTCATTGGAAAAGATCCTGGTGCTGGGAAAGATTGAGGGCAGGAGGAGAAGGGGATGACAAAGGATGAGATGGTTGGATGGCATCACCGACTCGATGGACAAGGGTTTGGGTGGACTCCGGGAGTTGGTGATGGACAGGGAGGCCTGCTGTGCTGTGGTTCATGGGGTCACAAAGAGTTGGACACAACTGAGCAACTGAACTGAACTGAACTGAACTGATTTACTGACTGCCTCCTCTGTGCCAGATGCTGTACTAGGAAATAGGGTTATACATATTTACAAGTCACCCTGCCAAACCTTAGAGAGTTCCTGAATTAGAGGGCGAGAAGGCCAGTGAGTCCTTATTCTCAGCAGAATGGGACGCAGGTGAGCAGCGGTTTTGCACAGGAAGTTGCGGAAGCACAGGGCAGAGGCAGGTGGCTGGGCGCCTTCCTTGAGAAGGTGAGTCTGAGCCGAGCACATAGTGACAGCAATGACCAGCTGGCTGCAGAGAAGGGGGGGTTCGAGTTGGGGAGGGGCACTCTGGCAGGAAAGGCAACCCAGGTACGAGGCCTAGACTGGGGGCCGTCAAGCCTGATCAACGCTTGCCAACTAAGGGGCTGGCGGGGGAGTCTTCACCAAGACAGGACAAAGCCAGGGGAGATCATCAGAGATGATTTAAACTCATCGGTGAGCCAAAACCAGTCAAAACCCAGCCCGCCGTGGGTAAAACAGAACTAATGTCAAATGTGTTTCCTGATAAATATGTCTTGAAAGACACCTGGCTGGAGAATGCTTTCAGTTGGATATGAAAACACCTCTCTCGGTTGAACAGCTTTCTCAGCTACACTTGATTTCAAGTGATCACAGGTGGGACGCTGGCGATGAGTGGGCGGGAACAAAAAGTAGGAGGTGGGTTCTTGGAGTCTGGGTAAGAAAAGACCAAGAGGTTTTGGAGATGATGTCTTTTATTCATTAATTCTTTAGAGTAATGTGACTCATTGAAGAGTGAAATGCTTTTGGAATAAAAGAGAACATAATAAATAAATGTTCACTATAGATCTGATAAACACACTGTTGTTGTCTAGTTTTCTTCAAGTGGATAATATCTTAAATTTTAAGGTAAAAGATGTAACGGTTTCTGTTTGAAAAGTTCTGGAAACAGAGGGATGACGGCTGTGCCACGCGGTGAAAGCACTCGACGCCACTGCGCTGTGCACTTACGATGGCTACGACAGCACGTGTTACGTGTGCTTTACAAAAAAGTTTAAAATACGTAAAGTTACGTATTATAAGCACAGTTGACCAACAATGAATTTGAACTGGATGAGTCCACTTACATGTGGATTTTTCCAATAAATATGTACGACACTACTTCATGATCGCTGCTTTGTTGAACTCAGGGATGCAGAACCATGTAGAGAAGGACAACAATAAAGTTATAAAGATTTTTAACTGCAAGGAGGGTTGGGGCCCCAAATCCCTGCATTGTTCAAGGGCCAACTGTATCTAAAAGTTAGGACTTACAGTAGAAAACCCTTCATGTAGGGCGGTACAGCAGTAACGACATTACTCAGTGACCCCTGCTTTCACTGTGACTAGCATTCCACTATGTGAACAGTTACTAATTATTAACCATCTACTCTGTCAGGCCCCGTACACAACACACAACACACGCCCTTTGATATTGGTATTACTGCCAAATATAGAGAAGGATAAGAAACACCATTTAATGCAAAAATCAAAAGGCCATTACAAAGAAGTTATTGATGCTACCCTGCATGTCAAATGGGATTTTTAAATTTTTTTCTTACATTATTAAATGTAGTTTAGAAGATATGAGTGAGATAATTTGTTGTAAATAACAGAGCAAACATTAGTTTCTTAGAAATGAACGACTTTCCATTTTAAGGAAACTGTCTAACTATAAGCTAATTATTTTGTTCATAAAGTCGAACAGAGAAGTAGATATCAACAAATTTACATTAAGGATAAATTTCTTTTAACAACTTAACTAATTTCAGGACTCACAGAGGATTCCTCAGATCGGCGAGAATTTAGCAAAAGCATAAAATTTTACAGATAAAACAGTTATTTTAAACAACGCATGCCACCCATTAATCTAATTCTAAAAACCTATCTGAATAATTTCATGGTACAAAACCCACCCTCCTTTAGGGAAGTTTTTATCTATAATAGAAAATTATGTATTCATGACGAGGAGGAAAGGAAAAACTTAAAATATTTGGAAGAAGTAGTCATACACTAGAAAAGAATAAAGTATTTTCTTCTTATTACTTGTAGGATTCTCAAGTCCTCATCTTTTATTAAGCTACAAACCCCGTGTAGCTCCTGGGGCTTGACTGGAACACCTGGAGGACCTGCGAGAGGCGGGGCTCTGCCGGCCCTGCTGCCCGAGAGCCCACTGTGGGTGGCCGGCTCGGGGCGCCGGGGCCCCACTGCAGGCGCGGCCCCGTGCTTCCAAAAGGGGAGCAAGAACTTGACCAGCAGGGAGCACACATGAGCTGGGAGTCCCTCGTGAGCGGCGCATAAAGAGCTAAGACCAAAGGCAAAGGAGGGGTCAACTTCGCCACTAACGGCGATAAGCTGAGAGCAAAGGCTCTCAAGTCAGAAAAACTGGGTTTCAATCCTGGCTTTTCCAGTTGGATTACTTAATAGCTATGTCACTGAGTCTTTCTAAGCTTCAGTTTTCTTATCTGGAAAATGAGACCAAGTATGTAAAATGTCTAAAAGTACCAACTGCACACAGTAGGTACCTTTGTCTTAATACCTCTATTTATTATAAAATATAAAAACTGAGCAGAAAACACATTTGACTTTGAGAGCACGGATAATCACGTTACTATTCTCTGACACTGTTGTTCTGTTATCCTTAGCATACTCACATTTTTGAGATGCAAATCAACAGTTTTACTACTTGAAGACTCACTCTAGGGTTTATATAATAGAAAGTAAAGTGTGGAAACTAGATTCTTTTCTAGTTAATGATAATTCGGAACATCTGAAATCCCGGATAAACGCCTAGGTTTGTCTTCCTTTGCCAATACAAAGGAGACCTAGCACACTTACCACCTGGGCAAATGCCCACATAAACAACGTCTGAGGAATGTAAATATAATATAATACATATTACATTATATACTGTCAGTGAGAGCTTTTTAACATTTACCACAGACCCAGTCAAATAGACAGGTGAATTCATGCCACAGCTGCCAAATTTTTATTTCACTCGATGTAGGATGGACCTGGCATTAAGCAAAGGTTCCCGTTTTCTTTATCCAAATGGAGAGTTTTGCCCAAAGAAATCACTGTGTCATAGAAGCTTTCATGTGGTGAGATGGCAAATTTTTTGCTGCCTTACATGATCAAACAATAACAATAAAAATCACAGGGGATGCAGTGTGTGGGAAAAGCACAATTAGAACCATGAATAATTCTCTTGGATAAAAAATTATTACTTAGAGAATACACACCATAAGATTACTGATTATCCATTTCTTTCAAAAAGAAGTTACCCAAAATGGAGAGTACTTAAATGTGATACAAACATCAAATGTAATAGAAACACCCTTACTGGAGCCTAACTGCATAAGATGACAAGCCTGAGCCAAGAAGCATGCCCAGTCCTCACGCTTTAAGTGAGGCATCTTACTAAAATGCCAGTTCCCATTCAGTGCTGTCCCATTAGCATTTGCACGCAGTTAAGACGTTATATCCAATGGATAGCTTTACCTCCAAGGCTATTTATAGGAAGTTAATAACTAAGACACCCAAAGACCTCAACTTGCATAAAAAGGAGGCAAGGCTACATTCACTCAGCTATACAAATGGCGCCATATAGACAGAAGCTCTAAGAACTCATAATCTCTGCTTTTGGATTTCGTCAGGGATGGCTGGCTAATTGGAGGAACTCATGAAAGTTCCTTACAATCCAATTAGCACTTCAGTGCAATTAAGTGGTAGAGGCTTCCCTATTCTGCAGAGACTGGCTTTGATCTTGCAGTGAAAAGTGTCCTTCCTTAAAGCTGTGGTTTTGATTTTTTTCCCAGTAATTAGTGCTAATTGTAAACCCAAGCCTGACCTGCTATAAACAGAGTGTTTTACTGCATTTGACACCAGGACCTTAAATCAGTGTTCTCTTTTGTCTACATTGTACTTGCTTATTAGAAGTCTGCCTATTTTGCTCATTATTTGATGCACAATGGCTAAGTACATACTAAAGTCAGCTGAAACAAATGCCTTGATCTTAAGAGCTTGTGTGGGTATTTTCACTGATGCCTTTTAAGCCTAGCTACCATAAAAGTAGTTGACTGAATTTCACTTAAGGAATATACTGTAGTTTTTCCGTACAAAGAATGACTATTCAGAAGCAATTTCTAAAGAGGTTTAGTGACCCTTGTATGTTTGGAAAATAAAAACAAAAGATGAAAATGGTCTTTTCATAGGAGCAAACATAAAGAACTGCATAAATCAACTGCAGTAGTCTGCTGGAAAATACCTATTATAACAACGTCTGTTAAATCAACTCATTGTTTAGATTCCTAAAAATGAATTAAAACATAAGCCTGTTAGTGGATAGACCAAAAAGATATCTCTATATGGGAATAAGATGCTGCAAAATATAAAATCCCATTCCTTCTCTAAGATATAGATAACGATCTTTTAAATTAGCACACATTTCCTATGCAAATGTGAAGCAACTGGATATTAAGCTAGGATACCTTTCCCTCAAATACGTTTTTAAACAGACCCTATTTCATCACTTAGTACAGTTTCCGCATAAGAAAAAAGAAAGATAATGGAAGCTAGCCCAGTTCATGTTATATTGTTAGACATTCTGAATCAAGACCAATTTACTGATCTCTAAGTGTACATGGTCCAGTGTGTTATGTTAGTTAGTTGCTAATCATGTCTGACTCTCTGCGACCCCACTGGGCTCCTCTGACAGTGGGATTTTCCAGGGAAGAAACTGGGGTACACTGTACAAACATACAATTACTAGGAGGAAAATATCTACCTAAATACAAACATACAATACACAAAAAATGTGATGTTGCCAATTAGCACTACTTACAAAAAATATTTTGGTTAAAAAAAATTTTTTTTTCCCTTATGTAACGAAGTTAAGAATCTAGAAAGAAGTATAGAAACAATCTAGAAACAAGAGCCTTTCTCTAAAGGACAGTATGACTGAATGTGACTAAAGCAAACAAAGGGCAAGAGGGACTCTGAGAAATCTTATCTTATTTTATGTCTTTTGATCATTTAAAAACCCAAAAATATCGCATGCACACAGTTTCAGTTCAGTTCAGTTCAGTCGCTCAGTCATGTCTGACTCCCAGTGACCCCATAGACTGCAGCACGCCAGGCCTCCCTGTCTGTCACCAACTCCTGGAGTTTACTCAAACTCTTGTCCATCAGGTCAGTGACGCCATCCAGCCATCTCATCCTCTGTCGTCCCCTTCTCCTCCCACCTTCAATCTTCCCCAGCATCAGGGTCTTTTCCAATGAGTCAGGAAAAGTCAGGCCACCTTTTCGTCAGGTGGCCAAAGTATTGGAGTTTCAGCTTCAGCATCAGTCCTTCCAATGAATATTCAGGACTGATTTCCTTTAGGATGGACTGGTTGGATCTCTTTGCAGTCCAAGGGCTTCTCAAGAGTATTCTCCAACATCACACTTCAAAAGCATCACTTTTTCAGCACTCAGCTTTCTTTATAGTCCAACTCTCACATCCATACATGACCACTGGAAAAACCATAGCTTTGACTAAACAGACCTTTGTTGGCAAAGTAATGTCTCTGCTTTTTAATATGCTGTCTAGGTCGGTCATAGTTTTTCTTCGAAGGAGTAAGCATCTTTTAATTTCATGGCTGCAATCACGATCTGTAGTGATTTTGGAGCCTCAAAAAAATAAAGTCTCTCACTGTTTGCATTGTTTCCCCATCTATTTGACATGAAGTGATGGGACTGGATGCCATGAGCTTAGTTTTCTGAATGTTGAGTTTTAAGCCAAAATTTTCACTCTCCTCTTTCACTTTCATCAAGAGGCTCTAGTTCTTTGCTTTCTGCCAAGGGTGGTGTCACCTGCATACCTGAGATTACTGATATTTCCCCCGATAATCTTGATTCCAGCTTGTGCTTCATCCAGCCCAGCATTTCGCATGATGTACTCTGCATAGAAGTTAAATAAGCAGGGTGACAGTGTACAGCCTTGACGTACTCCTTTCCCGATTTGGAACCAGTCTGTTGTTCCATATCCAGTTCTAACTGTTGCTTCTTGACCTGCATACAGATTTATCAGGAGGCGGGTCAGGTGGTCTGGTATTCCCATCTCTTGAAGAATTTTCCACAGTTTGTTGTGATCCACACAGTCAAAAGCTTTGTAGTAGTCAATAAAGCAGAAGTAGATGTTTTTCTGGAACTCTCTCGCTTTTTTGATGATCCAGCGGATGTTGGCAATTTGATCTCTGGTTCCTCTGGCTTTTCTAAATCCAGCTTGAACATATGGAAGTTCACAGTTCAGGTACTGTTGAAGCCTGACTCAGAGAATTTTGAGCATTACTTTGCTAGTGTGTGAAATGAGTGCCGTTGTGTGACAGTTTGAGCATTCTTTGGCATTGCCTTTCTTTGGGATTGGAATGAAAACTGACCTTTTCCAGTCCTGTGGCCACTGCTGAGTTTTCCAGATGTGCTGGCATATTGAGTGCAGCACTTTCACAGCATCATCTTTCAAGATTTGGAATAGCTCAATTGGAATTCCATCACCTCCACTAGCTTTGTTTCTAGTGATGCTTTCTAAGGCCCACTTGACTTCACATTCCAGGATGTCTGGCTCTAGGTGAGTGATCACTCCATCATGATTATCTGGGTCATAAAGATATTTTTTGTACAGTTCTTCTGTGCATTCTTGCCACCTCTTCTTAACATCTTCTGCTTCTGTTAGGTCCATACCATTTCTGTCCTTTATTGTGCCCATCTTGCATTAAATGTTCCCTTGGTATCTCTAATTTTCTTGAAGAGATCTCTCATCTTTCCCATTCTGTTGTTTTCCTCTATTTCTTTGCATTGATTGATGAGGAAGGCTTTCTTATCTCTCCTTGCTATTCTTTGGAATTCTGCATTCAAATGGGTATATCTTGTGTTTTCTCCTTTGCTTTTGCTTCTCTTATTTTCTCAGCTATTTGTAAGGCCTCTTCAGACAACCATTTTGTCTTTTTGCTTTTCTTTTTCTTGGAGATGGTCTTGATCAATGACTCCTGTACAATGTCATGAACCTCTGTCCATAGTTCTTCAGGCACTGTCTATCAGATCTAATCCCTTGAATCTATTTCTCACTCCTACTGTATAACCATAGGGATTTGATTTAGATCATACCTGAATGGTCTACTGGTTTTCCCTACTTTCTTCAATTTAACTCTGAATTTGGCAATAAGGAGTTCATGGTCTGAGTTACAGTCAGCTCCTGGTCTTATTTCTGCTGACTGTACAGAGCTTCTCCATCTTCGGCTGCAAAGTATATAATCAATCTGATTTTGGTGTTGACCATCTGGTGATGTCCATGTGTAGAGTCATCTCTTGTGTTGTTGGAAGAGGGTGTTTGCTATGACCAGTGCCTTCTCTTGGCAACAGTTTAGAAGTCAAATAATCATGAAAGGCCAATCAAAAACTTAAGAGTAATTTCCCATTTCCTTACCTCCTCCTCCCCAGAGGAAATGACTTTCAACTGTTTTAGTCATTGCTGTGGCTCTTCTTCGGCTCATATGTTAAAGTCAGCTATGACTGCAGTGAGCTGGCTTACAGGAATCAGCTGTGACCATCTGCCTTCTGGAGTCCTCAGGAGGAGAGGCTAAAAGCTCAGGTTCAATTCCACTGGACCACCCGTGTTTTTGGTGCGGTCCCCCACCTCTTCAGTCCTTGTAGCCTCCAAGTCCTGTGCTGTCTGATTCCATCTTCCCCAGAGCATCACCTCCTGCCTGGATGGAAGTGGAGAGGTCATCTGACCAAGGAGAGTGGAGGTAACCGGGAGGTCTAGTTGTGACTTGCACACATTTTTGAGCAATCCCTGTTTTCATTACCCTCACTATTACTACAACGCCCTCCAGTTCTCAGATCTTTCTGGGAGGCAAACTGGTCAGCTGTTGTTTGGTACTCTCAACCTGCAAGCATTTTTGTTTGACCTCCCTTCTCTCTACTAAATCACTTACCATTCCTTTAAAAATATTTACTGTGGTAAAAAAAAAAAACAAAAATTGTGCCATTTTAACTATTTTAAAGGCACTTTTCAGTGGCGACAAATACTCACAGTATTCAACAAGCATCAACACTGTCCCCACACTTTTTCATTACTCTAGCCATTCACCATTCTCCCATCTGCCTTCCAACTGCAGGGGCTATATTCTCGGGCAACGGTGGATGGCTCTCTACTCTAATCATAGCAAACTTTATGTTTGCACTTCTTTTTTTTCTAGTTGTGGGTGTGATTTTTAAGAAAAACGTGCAAAAATGTTTTTATTCTGTCATTGTAAACCCTAACTTTTCATCTCCTTATTTTGAAGATGGGACAACTCTTGCCTGGAAACAAAAAGCAGTTTTGCTCTGGGTGCCAGTGTGGTTTGCCTAATTACCCAACATGGCACTTTCCATCCACTGGACTACTCATTTCGTTCCTGGGGTTGTTATGAGTTCCGATCATTCTGTGGGGGAACACACACAAAACACTGGCTGTAACAAAGAGATTGAGAATGGTGTTTATGCAGAAATTATTAGAACAGCAACTGCTGAACAGCTGATGCTCAGGGAAGCAGATCTTCCCAGATCCCTGTGGTGACAGCAATAGGAAACTGAGTAACAGAATGAGACCCCTGGGGCACTCTGAACACAGACTCACGGAGGGGCTGCCGAGCAACGCAGACAGCTAGACGCGTCCCCTCCTAGAGCTGGGAGGCTTCATTTTAGGGCCTGTTTAATACAAAAGTTTCAGCATTTTGCTGAGCATGCATCCCAACCCAGATGTAGATTATACCTTAAATATCTAGTGACGTAATAGCAAAAATCAAAGAATAACATTTTCTGTACTTGGATGTGGCTTTTTATGTCATAAATTCTCACCCTCTGTATTTCATGTACCTCTGTGGCCACCATTTTAGCGTGTGACACGTTAAATTATGAAGCAGACATCATCTGCTTGGCTATGGTTTTTCCAGTGGTCATGTATGGATGTGAGAGTTGGACTGTGAAGAAGGCTGAGCACCGAAGAATTGATGCTTTTGAACTGTGGTGTTGGAGAAGACTCTTGAGAGTCCCTTGGACTGCAAGGAGATCCAACCAGTCCATCCTAAAGAAGATCAGTCCTTTAGACTGATTCCTAAAGGAATGATGCTAAAGCTGAAACTCCAGTACTTTGGCCACCTCATGCGAAGAGTTGACTCATTGGAAAAGACTGTGATGCTGGGAGGGATTGGGGGCAGGAGGAGAAGGGGACGACAGAGGATGAGATGGCTGGATGGCATCACTGACTCAATGGACATGAGTCTGAGTGAACTCCAGGAGTTGGTGATGGACAAGGAGGCCTGGTGTGCTGCGATTCATGGGTTCGCAAAGAGTCTGACACGACTGAGCGACTGATCTGAACTGAACTGAACAGGATAGTGTAACTTAAATAGCACGGTAAGATTTGAACCTTTGGTTGATTTTAATGTCACCTTCATGCATTGGAGAAGGAAATGGCAACCCACTCCAGTGTTCTTGCCTGGAGCATCCCAGGGACGGGGGAGCCTGGTGGGCTGCCATCTATGGGGTCACACAGAGTCGGACAGGACTGAAGCCACTTAGCAGCAGCAGCAGCAGCAGCAGCAGCAGAGGGAAGGAGGAGGAAAAGAGGAGGAATAATAAGGCAAACAGCATCAAAGAAACGGAGCAACTCTGTTCTCAGGTAGGTATCCTTGTCATCCCTACTCTAGAGATGAAAAAGCCACGGCTCAGAAAAGTTAAGTAACGTAACCAGAACCACACAGCTGTAAGTGACAGAGCCACAGTCTGAATCCAAACCCAGCGCTCTCAACAACTCAGCCACGTGGCCACTGAAAGTCTCCCAGGAACTCAGAAACAAAGTGTAGTCATGTGAATAAAGTAGTCTAGAGTAAGCACAAAGTACTATAGTACACTGATCATGGCGAGGGCAGGGCAATTTCTTCTCATTTGAAAGGCAATTTAATCTCTTCTTTTAGAGAAGACACATCTGGTACTCTTGATAAACTATTCATCAATATGGAAAACATGGGATGAGACACAGTAAATCATGTCCATGAAAATGTAGCTGAAAAATTTGTTCTTACTTTCACACCAATGTGATGTATAGTTATAAAAGCCTATTGATCTACAACAAGATTCTTTTAACAGAAAACTTATTTTCCACATTAACAATTTGTTCAAGAACCTAGAAATAAATAAAAGGGCCCCTGAGCAAGGCTGGAGAAGGAAAGCCAGAGTAAATGTACCCTGCGCCGTCTTTACTAGAAAGCCTTTTGCCCATCCCTTGTCTAATGATTCTTATTTTAGGTACAAATCTAACAAGCTAGTTTTTTTTTTAATGTAGGCCAAGCCACATCAAAAGCAATAAACAGAAAAGGGTGAGATGTTGCTGAAGGAAAGAAATAGAAGAACACCAGAACACCAAGAAATAACAATAATGAACTTCTAATAAATTACTAGAGAAAGACAGTAGTTGAGGTCAGAGGTTGTCAAACCACAGCCTGGAAGCCAAATTCAACCACTGCTGATACAACGACAAAGTCTCACTGGAAATCAGTTCTGGTCGTTTCACTAACGATTCGCCAAGACTGCCTTCGTAAAGCAGGGGCAGCTGAGGGGCAGCAGAGAGTACCTGGCCTACAAAACTTAAAATGTTTCCTACCTGCTGCTGCTAAGTCACTTCAGTCGTGTCCGACTCTGTGCGATCCCATGGACAGAGGAGCCTGGTAGGCTACAGTCCAGGGGTCGCAGAGTCGGACACAACTGAGTGACTTCACTTTCACTTTCCCCCCCAAAATGATTATTTTTTAACCAACACAGATCAAACATTTCAGGTAACCAGAAATCTGATTATAAAGAATGCCCAAATAGATGACATTTCTAAAAGAAAATCTAATTAAAAAAAAAAAAAACTATTTAGAAGCTGAAATCTTAGAATTATTAGCTGGCACAAGCAGGTGAGCAAAATGAAATCATTTCAGATGTATTTGCTAAAGTATTTTTTCCCCTTAAGATCAAAGTTTGTGTTCTAATTTCCTTCAGGTGATCCACAGTTTCTGGACTCCGGAAACCTTTGTTCCCTAAACTGAGCACAGTGGAAACACTGATATCAGACAAGTGAATTGGCACTTTTTGAAGAACTACTGCTGTAATTTAAACTACGCCTTGATCTGCCCCCAAAGCATGCAAGAGAACCTAATTTCCATAAAACTTTCTAACCCAATTTGAACAGTATAATGTGGACAGTGGGGAATAAATGGGTTTGATCAATTATGAATTTATATGATATGTTAGTAAGCTATTCAAGCTAAGTCTTACAATTCAGTATTTTGAACACTAATGCCAAGCTACATAATTTTAAAATGGTGCATTTCAGAAAAAAACTCACCAGGGCATATTTGCATATTTGGAAATCTAATTAACCCAAGCATATCTTAAAGCTTTCAAGAGAGAACATACAATAACATTTTTGTCAGCTGAATGTTTGCTTGAAGGATTTTATCATCTGCTGTAACATAACCCTTCAGCTCCCGATTTTCACATGGGAATTACCTGTGGACAGACAGAAGCTTTCCCCCTCTCTGGGCCTGTGACTCGGGCTCAGCGTGAACAAGAGAACACTGGCCACTTCAAGAACACCCTCAAGTGTCTCTGATGACTCTGCTACACAATCCAAATCCAAAACTGTTTCTTCCCTGACCTCAGATGGTGTAACACGGAGTGACACTGTTGCAGAAACTCTGGAATTAGGTGGAAAAAAAACAACTACATTGCAGAAATAGCAAAACAAAGCATCCTTTTTATGTCTTTTGTGGGGGAAAATATTTCAAAAGGAGACAGAAGCCCAATGAGGGATGCTGCTGAGCTGCCTCCCCAGCTGCGGCCTCCTCTGTCCTTAATGAATTTCCTCCAGTGAGGTGCTCCTCTTCCTCCAGGCCAGAATCTGTGCCCACCGACAAACGCGAAAGCACAAAAGGAGCTCAGTTCTTTGGACGTACGGTCTCCCTGCTAAAAGTTAGCACACTGCTGTCGGCATCACTCTCTCTGCAAGTCTGGTTGTGGAGGCTGATCCATGGCCAAAGCCCTACTCACCTGAGATTTTCCTTTGCATTTCTGGCCTAACCTTGTCAGAGTGAAAAAAGACCTGCTGTCCTTGCGACGGCATCTCCCTAAGAATTGCTGCAGATACAGAGGCTCAGACTGAGAAACACTGTTTGCACTCTCATGGCCCTCACCTGTTTCTCCAAGTTCCCTGCAGACGCTCCCGTTAGAGAAGCTGAGAGAAAAGGTAGTTCTGGAGAGCACGGAAGTCCCTTCTATCCTCATTAAGTAGGGGACTGGATTTATGAGGAATCTTGATATGTCCAACAGAATCTCTATACACTGAGAGATTTCGGGAGATAATGTGAAAAAAAAAGTTATGAACTTAATTTGCAACAATATACAGTCAGTTCCGCAATAAGGTTTGTTTCAAAATTGCAGATCTGCTCCAACAGAGTTGATATACGAGGGAACAACTGGAACGTAACGAGAACTTCACGTTTGCTTATGCCAAGTTCTTGGTGAGAGAGACTAGGTGAGCGCAGAAAAGTGTACCCAGCTGAACTGAACTGTGGAGGAATCTGCAAAACACACTCAAGCAGCATCGCACACTTCTCACCTCACTTCCTGCGTTATGACTTGGAGGGGAGCCATATCCCTCCTCATCTCCCATCATGTTTCCCTCCGGTTTCAGACAACTGCCCCCACCACTTCACCCTCTGCCTTGACCGCCACAAGTAAACTTCAGGTCTCTTTCAAGGTACAGCGCCACGTTTCTTGCACAAGCTGTGTGGTGCTGTAGTATTACTACGGACTCCTTAAATATTCAAGGTGTGTAAACCACGCTACCATTTTCAGAAGTCCCTCTCCTTGAACAATTGTGTGTCCCCTGGATGAAGTTTCTGAGTGTTTGCCCCAACCCCATTTTCCTTTAGAGCTGCAATTTTCTGTGCAGCATGATGAATTTAGAAACATGTATGTCACTTCTTAACAGAAAACTGACTGTAAATCAGATTTCATTGTCTTATTAAGTATCAAAGAAAGGGCAGAGGACAGAATCAATAACGTTTCAGTTGACGAAAAGAAACAAATGCTGTTATGTACCTTGCTACATACAATCAGTTTTTGCAACTGTCTAAAACAGTTGGTATTATAGAGCACAATGGACTCCCTTCTCACCACAGCCCAGTTCAGCTCAGACGGCATTTCCTCCAGCAAACTCGAGACCCTACCCTGCTCTGTATCAGATTCATCCACCATGTCTCGTACGTTCCCGAGCCACCTGCTCATACCTTTGGCACAGGCCCCATCACCTCACACTGCAACTCTGTTTACTTATGATTCTCATTCACTGGCCTGTGGGCTCCTGAGAGCCATCTTTGCGCCTGTATCTGTATTCTAAGCATGTCATGCAGTGTCTAGCACAGTGGAGATGCCCATCAAATGCTTGTGAAGGCAAGAAGAAAGCAGCGTTCGGTTATCTGTATCATTCACAGCCCTGAGCAGTGCTTCACACAGAGCAGGCCCTCAACAGACACTGTTAAATGAAAGGAAAGGGAACAAAAAAGAACTGCACTTATTCAGGGCCAGGAAAAACGGTGAGCAAAGTCATCTCGTGAAATCGTCAAACAAAGCCTTCCTAGTAATAAGGTAAACTTATCTTTATAGAAGAACAGGGAAGGAAGATGACTACGATATTTTATGTTCACGACAGAACTGTTGAATTCCTCAAAACAGTTGTCTGGCTCAGTTCCACCATCAAGCAGGTCAACTCTGAAGCCTTCCAACCACGTGGGTGTTCATTCCATTTTGAACATCTTCAGATTATATTCTACTGCTTGGTAACCTTAGACAATGCTTATTGATATTTTATAATCAAAAAACCCCTTCTAATGTAAAAGCAATCCCCCTCTTGCTACTTTAAACTAGTTTCTTTTGTTCATTCTTCTGTAGGGATAGAGTGCTGGTTTGCATCCTTATGATAAACCTCTACATACTATAAGACAGTTATTAAGTCATCTCTGAGCTTTCTATTTTCCTGGCTAAGCAACCAAACTCCTTTAATCTTTCCCCACATGGCTTATTTTACATTCCATTAAGCATTTCTGTTGTTTTGCCATAGACCTTTTCCAATTTTTACACTTCCTTTTAAAAGGTAGGAATCCAAAGTCAACCAAAGAGTTTAATAAGAGCTCATACAACACTAAACATAGCAAAGGATTACTTTCCAACCCCCTGAATCCCACTATCACAGGAGCTGTGTAGCTTGCTTTGCTCAAAGCCAACAAGTCCTTACCGCCTCTCCATGGCTGCTGACGCTCCTGTACGCCCTGAAACCTGGGGCGTGCGGGGGGCCTGGCACCCCACTCTCTCCCTGTGGATGGTGGTTCGGAGGTGCCCTGGGCACATGCTACACCCTCTTTCTGCCCTAGCTTGCTGGACTAGACTTTGGGGCGTGGAGCTGGTTCCAGGTGGATCTCATCTTAATTTTCTGTGGTTCTGGCCACGAAAGAGCTACACACGCCTCTGGTGGAGCAGGGCTGGCCCCCACAGTCTTGTTTCAGGGTGAGCGCCACTCTGCTGAGTCACCTGGAGCTCACGGTCCTTTTCTTATTCTCTCTGTGCTTGGACAACCTTCCTTCCTCTGCTGACAGTATATTTACTTTTCTTTCTTAGGAAACAACCTTGAATTTGTTCCATATTTGTGAAATGTGACTTATATAATTTATTAAGGTCATGTCAAATTCTAGTTCTAGCTTTCCAAGCACTGCAACCCCTGTTAGCTTAGTGTAATCTCCAAACTTGGTTGGAATACCTTTTAGTCTGTCGCCCAGGAAATAATGAGAATGCAGAACAGAATCTATCATGGGCACCAGGACGGACTCTTCTACATCTTCAATTACCAGGCCCTCACAGCTTATAGTAAGGACTTCAGAAGGTAATCTCCTTACCAAAAGGCACGTTTACCTGATCTTGATGACCCTGGGATCTACTTAGACAAATCTTATTTATTGATAAAAAGTAGCCACTTATGGGGTGGAATCAAAGGTGATAGTGAACAGATAATGGCTCTGTGCCTTGCTTTCCTCTGGCCTGTAGGGTTAATATTTCAGCACAGAAGGAAGCTGTACCACTGTGGGTAGATGTGCAACTTGCAAAGCAGAGCAATAAAATTATAACCAAGGTTTTACCGTAATGATCTTTATTATCCTGGCTATTGTCACTGTGCAACTTAAAATCAATATCAAATTAATTACTATCAAAAATGTAAAATGTAAAAATATTTTTAAGTCAATACAAGAAACTAAAGGTAGAAATTTGATCAATCTAGGTAACTGTGACAGCGGTATTATCATGAGATCAAGTTGCTGAATGATTCAACTGTAACTAGAGAGAAGCAAAATCTAGTGAAAATAACTAAAATTAAATGCATTCAGCTAACATGACTGTTAGCTTCTAAACTTCAAACTAGATACCCTAAGCTTCAAACTAGATACCCTAAACTTCAAACTAGATACCCAGTTAAAGAG
This sequence comes from Bos indicus, assembly GCF_029378745.1. Taxonomy (NCBI): domain Eukaryota; kingdom Metazoa; phylum Chordata; class Mammalia; order Artiodactyla; family Bovidae; genus Bos; species Bos indicus. Next base: position 106,899,216 of record NC_091766.1, read on the forward strand.
TAACAAAATTATGTCAGTAATTGTAAAGACTCTTCATTGGTAATTTTTAACTGGATAAGTAAATTTAATATTCCACTCAAAAATATTTGATCCTGGAGCAATTTCCATCAATCATCATTTCTGCCACTGTTGCTACAACTGTCAAAAGACTGAAGACAATAAACAATAATGTCCTTAAAGAGCAGTGCTCAGTCAGTTAATCAAAAACATTTACTGACTGAAAATCTGACTACTATACAGAACCCCTTTCTCGATTATTTCCTAATTTCTTTCAGGTCCGGGCTCAGTCATTTCAGACGAGTAGGTTGTTTCGTGCAGTTGTTTGTTAGATTTTACAACACTGGATGCACAAAAGTAGGTCGAGGGAGAATTACAGAAAATTATCTCACTAGATTCAGATTTATGGAATCTTTGATAAAGGGATATCTGCTGTTAACAGAAAAAGGAAACTATATCAAAAAAGAAAAAAAAAATCTGAACTGTGATGTTCGGCCAAGAGTTACTGAGCTGACCTTGGAACAGTATTGTACAAACATACAATTCTCCCCCACTGAGTTTTCTGCTGGCATATACACTCTGTCTGCATATAATGTTAATGCATCATTTATTTATATCAAAAGCCTGCCCTAGACAATCGTCCTAAAAATGGAGTAAGATAACAGTCTTTGTTCTGGGAGTAAAAGAACTTGAGAAAATTCCCATTCTTAAAATATGCCATTTTATAAAATCAATTCTCAGATATTCAGTGTCTAGTCACTGAGCTATGGATTGCCTATAAATGTGCTCAAATACTTCTTCTCTTCCTTTTTTTCAGGTATTGGCTTTGACTGCTCATTAGCACATCCAGGACAGGACAGATGGGGTGATACAAATCTATCAATTTAAAAGCCTCACCAAAACTTATGGAAATTCACTTCCCTACAGTAATCTTATTTTTCATTACAGGTCTTGAAATATGCTTAATTAACAGGATTAAGTCTGAAAGTGAGAGTCACTCAGTCCTGTCCAACTCTTTGCTACCCCATGGACTGTATCGTCCATGGAATTCTCCAGGCCAGAATACTGGACTGGGTAGCCTCTCCCTTCTCCAGCGGGTCTTCCAGACCCAGGAATCGAACTGGGGACTTGTGCATTGCAGACGGATTCTTTACCAACTGAGCAACCAGGGAGGGATTAAGTCTAAAGTCAGGTAAACAGATCACATAAAGAAATAATATCCAACTTGTGTGCTCAGTGCTCAATCACGCTGACTCTTTGAGACCCCATGGACTGCGGCCTTCCAGGCTGCCCTGTCCGTGGGATTTCCCCGGCAAGAATACGTGTGGGTTGCCGTTTCCTTCTCCAGGAGATCCTCATGACCTGGGTCTCTTGCATTTCCTGCATTGGCAGGTGAATTCTTTATCACTGAGCCACTTGCGAATATCATACTATACAATTTCAATTCTAATATATTATCAACTTACAATGTATTCTTACTAAATACTATCTGATCTTTGCACTTTTTATATAGTATATAAGTGAACCCTTTTAAAATTAATACATTTAAAAAAAATTTTGGAACAATCTATTCCATGAAAAGGGCTTCCCAGGTGGCTCAGTGGGTAAAGAATCTGCCTGCAATGCAGGAGACTCAGGAAATGTGGGAAGATCCCCTGGAGGAGGGAATGGCAACCCACTCCAGTATTCTTGCCTGGAGAATCCCATGGACAGAGGAGTCTGGTGGGCTACAATCCATGGGGTCACAAAGAGTCAGACACAACTGAAGTGACTGAGCACTCATAATTTCGATAAAGAGAAACTGAAAAAACGTGTCATTGCCAGAGATTTGTGTCCTTTTTACATTTGAGTGGCAATAGGACTCGTGGAATTCGACTTACGAATTGAAATGGGTTGAGCTTACTATTTTCTTAGGTAATACACAAAGTGAAAGAAAGTGGAAGTGTAAGTTACTAAGTCATGTATAATAATGGGCACGTTACAAAGTGGTTGTATAATATCCCAACAAACATAAATATTAGTTTGCTCCAACCCTTCGCTTTATAATACATTTAACAAATGTGAAACAGGCAATTCAACAAAGGTTAGAGTGGTTTGTATGTCTGATGGTGGGATGGTTTGATGGTGATCTTTTTGCCCTAATTTCTATATCTTTCAAGTATTTGACAGTGAATAGATACTATGTTTACAGGCAAATAAAAAGGTATTAATATAAAAAAGTTTAAAAGCTAAATACAACTGTGAGAAGGCAGGAAGATTTCTGCTAGCATTCTCCAAGGGATCATAAGTCTTCAGACGTTATATACGATACAATCTGACTTCTCTCAGGGCTGACGTACGGCCACTTGAAAGAACGATGACTTTATTTAAACAATCTACCTTTACTGGTTACAAGTATAAAGAACATTTTTAAGTGCTGAGGAAGAAGAAGAATCTAAGATTCTCCATCTGCAGTTTTCTTCTCATCGTTGAACTTCCCTTAAACCCATAATTATCGAAGCTGATTGATATAAAAATGTTTGAAATACAGAGGGAAAAGGATATCTGAATGGTGCGTGCTTATTTAAGGTAACATATAGCATTCAGCCAACAAAGAGTCAATGGGTAAATAGCTAATTTTAGGCAGTACTAGACAATTAACAAAAATGAAGGAAAAAGGCCTACCCTGTCCTTCTCGGTGGCAAATGTACAAACACAAAGACGAGGTGGGGCTGACACCGGTGGCAGGCGTCTGAGGGCAGGAGCGGGCTGCCCAGGCTTTCCTGTACTGCGAGTCTGGGCTTTCGCTATGACTCTTTGCAGACTTCCCAGGAGGCCCTGTGGTCAAAAGTCCGCCTGCCGATGCAGGAGACAGGAGACAGGGGTTTGATCGCTGGGTCCAGGAGATCCCCTGGAGGAGGAAGTGGCAACCCATTCCAGGCTTCTTGCCTGGAGAATCCCATGGACAGGGGACAGTCTACAGGGCCTCAGAGAGACAGACAGAACTGAGCACACACGCCCAACACACGATTCCAGACAACAGAGAAGAAACAACCGTGGGAGATAAGGTGCGAGCAGAAAAGCAGACATTTTACTTCAAAAATGCTTTAATGACACTGTTTCTCTTATTCTTTGAGACATTTCACGTTATGGCAAGCAACTGGAGGGGGAAAAAGAATAAGACAGTAAAAGAGATCATGGAACAGACTTCAATATAAATAGACTATTTGAACTGAGGTCTGAAGCTATAATATCCAGAGGTAAAACACAATTGATTCCAGCCTTGCTGGGGGAGAATTATAAGCATTAGAATACACTGAGAAAAAATGAGAGACAAATCCACATTCACCTTCACTGCCTTCCCTCTTTCCAAGCTGATTATCACTGGGGATTGACTGTAGAAAGGGGCTGGAAATTTCAAGGATGTTTGCTATTTAAGTACCGAATTAAAATTTTTAAAAATGCTTATCCCTCACCACTATTATAGGACAAAGAATTTTTAGTTGGATGTAGGCAGGCTAAGTCTTCACCTATTATACTAGATTCTTCACTGGAGATAATTCTTTCCAAGCAGGTTCGCAAAGAGTCATAGTATATTGTTCAGTAAAAATGGAGTTTACTAAACTGCGCATATTCCAAATACAATTTAAAAATGACAAGCAACTGCGGTTACTCCTGAGTATTACTTGTTTTATTTATGGGTTATCACTTCTTTGCAGTTTTGTGCATGTTTTCCAAATGGCAAGGAACACACACACACAGTTTAGTGAGCGCCCTTACGCTGCGAGGAGCTTCACACTCACTGCTCTAAATGCTCAAGGGTCTGCACGGCGTGCTGTGACCCCCGGCTTCCAGGTAGGCCCCGAGAAAGCGAGCACTGTCTAAGTTCACACAGAGACAACTGTCAGAGATCAGACTTTTTTATTTTTTTAAAGAAAATACACTACAGAACACAGAGGTCATGCTTTTTTAAAATAAAAAATACTGTTAGACAGAGATGAACTGCCTATTACGGTTTTGTGAGGGCATTCCAGGGCCTTCACGTAACCTCGACGATACTTTATAGCTGCTGCCTGAAAGAGCTCAGCTGAACTTCACAGTCACCCCAACACGCTGACAAGTTCTGCACGGACACACATACGTGCATTTCTCTGGGCAGGACGTTCATACCTGTTATCAGATAATGAGATACAGTAGTTGTTCAAGGAAGAAGGCTAGCACATAGTTTGCTTTCAATACCCTTAAGGAATATCCTTTGCACGGCTGGATTCACGAAAGCCGGCAGGGTGATGGGCAGCGGGGCTGCAGGGGCAGTGGGAGGACAGCAGCAGGCGCGGGGCTGGGCAGGCGAGGCTGGGGGCGCAGGCCGGAGGCGGGGGGAGGCCGTGCCTGTGCACCTTCAGCATGACCACAGTCACCTGCGGGGGCGGCCACAGACGGCGGCACCGACCCCACGGACGTGAGCCTGGCTGGCCTCTGGGGGCTGGCGGCGGACACGAGGCCTGGCGTGCTGCGGTCCCTGGGGTCGCAGAGAATCGGACACGACTGAGCGACTGACCTGAACTGAACCCCCAGGGCTTCTGATTCTGCAGGGCTGCGGTGGGTCCGACAACCTGCGTTTCTGACAAGTGTCCAGTTAATGTCGGATAAGTACATATAAGGCTTCAGGCATAAGGCTCTATAAGGCATATACGGCTCATAAGGCATATAAGGCTCTGGGACCCAACGGGGTTTAAATCCTTTGTCTACTAGTTACTACTATGGGATCGTTAACAAGTTACCTAACCTCTCTATCCCTTGGTTTTCTAATCTGTAAAGTGGAGATGATTATACTTAATGAAATTTAATAGGACAGTGCCTGTCAAGTGTTTATTCCGTGCATGACACACTAGATATATAATAAAAGTTACAGTCAACACATACACGTACATACCTGGATTAAAGAAAATGATGTAATGCTGAAACAACTCCCATGGACAATATGTTAAACCAAAGCCAACAGAGTATGATCTAGTTTTTTGTCTTTCAAATAAACAAACCCTTTTCAAGTTGTTGAGTCAAGCTAATCACATCGCTGCTATTTCCTTAAATTTGCAGCATGTCACTCACAGCAGGCCCACCAAGGCTAAGGGAATCCATGGTAACCACACAAAGCAAACATCCACCTACCCATTAGTGCCAGCAATTCTTTGGCATTTGTTATGTTAGTTAAACTGTGTAATGGTGTGTGAGAAATCAGTTTCTGCTTCCTCGACCCTTTGTAAAGATGGTTTTCCAACCCAGCGTGCCTTGCTGAGACTCCAGAGTCTGACAGCTGTGACTTCAGGCAGTGGTTTCCTCACAAGCCTCCTCTGGAACCGAGGCGGCAAACACCGTGGTCCCCTCTGAAAGGGTAAGAATCTATTACAGGGGCTTGATTATTGATAATGACCATTGCTATTTTAGGGCTAACAGCTAACTAAGGACTTCAATTGTTCATTTTAACAAGTATTCATCGTGAACCCTGAACTATCCCTCGGAGAACATTCATTTTAGATGTATGAGATACAAGGAAGTCAATGAAAGTTTATTTTCATGCCTTTAGGTTTCAAGGAATATATCCTGTTTACTTATACTGGAGATGTACAAAGAAAAGGAAAAGAGATTTAAAAATGAAGAAATCAATTTTAATAAGAACAGTTTTAAATGTTAATGCATCTTCATGCTCTCACAAATCCTTAACCTTAATTCTAAAGATGTAAGAGACCTAAAACTACACAGAAATTTTACCTAATGAAACATTTTCAAGTCTATAGATATTTACTATGTCTCCTTAGTAAAATATACTGTATTAAATTCTGGAAGAGATATAAAAGCGAGTAAGTACTTGACTGTTATCAGGGAACTGATCATTCAAACAGGAGATGATACATGACAGTGAGTGGGAAAGGGAATGCATCTGAGGTGCGGGCAAGATCACAGAGACGGGACCGAGGCCTCGAACGGAAGCAGCCAGCTGGGCTTGGAGAGTTCCTGCTGGAGGGAAGCAGGAGATGAGGTGAAAGAGAAGGAGACCCAGGGCTGAAAATGAGTTTTTTGGATCTGACTGGCCCATCCCTAGTGAAAGGCATCTTAGCCGAATCCTGACGTCAGCACAGCATTCGTTTGTCCTGTTTCTGCACCCCCGTGCAGGTCACAGACGTACCTAGAAGACGCTGATGAGGAGCCACGGCTTGGCTTCTTCTCTGTCTCCGCAGGGAGAGAGGTCTGACGAGTGGAGGAGCCCCTTGCTATAAGCAGACAGAAGGAGGAGCGGGGGAGAGGTGCTGAGTCAGGGCAGGGAAAGCAGGAGTCAAGGACTGACTGAGGTTTTTCTCAGCTGCTCCTCTGGACTTTATGTGTCCCGCTGGTCTACTGAACACTAGCTCTGCTCCAGCCAGAAGAAACTATGTGCTCTTCAAAGAAATCTGGATTGGCAGTGGCAGCTTCTACACTAAAGCATAACACAATCCGGTACCAGGGCAGGGACGTTAGACGGCAGACGAGATACTGCTCCCTGATACTTCTGCCAGCACGGCAAAGGGAGAAAAACCAACGAATAAACGTGCTAAGTAAAAGCAAATGCCTATTCTCCGGCCACACCCAGATGACTTTTTCACTCTTCCAGGTTGGTGGACCTCCTGCTCTCCTTTCCTTCACTGAAACCAAGAACCCAAGGCCTCCCTATAGATAAAGCTGCGCTTGCATGTAACTTTATTACAGAAATGCACAGAGACTGAACCAAGGCTGATCATGAAAACGTTAAACCTGACTTCTTGGTCATTGCACAGCATTTCTAAAGTAATTTTAGAGCAACACAGAGTGGAGTCCTAACTATAATGATAACTTAATAAGAAGTCATACAGTACTCTTCAGGTGAAGGAAAAAAAGGGGAAAATGAACCCTGAGCACAAGGGAATGTATTTTGATTACATTCAAAAACACGTATTCTTAAAGTCATCCCTCTGAATTAAAGTCAAAGAGATTCTCATCTTTAACTGGTTTGGAGATGACACACAGATGAAATTTTCTTTCATTCATAAACACAAAGGCTTAAAAGGATACCTGTACAGTGAGTACATCAGGGCACACTTTACAGAATTAGAGTACGGGGCCATCAATATTGACCTTATTTATACAAAAAATTTTTATATTAGGATGTCAAGGAAAGGTACAGGTTCACATAAAGACTAAGTCCTTCAACATTCAGTAATGGAATGATGAAGTGGGTACTCTGTTTATAATCCTTTCATTCAAAGCACTGATGAGCAAAATATATGGCAATGAACTTGCCACGAACACAACACTTCTATTTAAAGATGAAACTTTTCTCTGTTGAGAACCAGAGGAAAAATGCATCCATAGTCTCAGGGTGGTACACTGGCTACATTTCATTTATGCAGATTTTAGGTTAATAGATAGGACTCACCGACAAGGGTTCTATAAACCATTTCAGTGAGCATACATCCTGATTATAATGTCACGTTAAGAAATGGACTGCAATCTGTCTTCGTGTCATACTTAATAGATTTCTAGTAAATAGCCCACAAGCGCGCCTTCTAACAGGTGATGAATTACATTACTGCCCTGTTGTACTTTCCTAATGAAGGGTCTGGCAGGATTTCCATTATAATCAAGACTCTTCGCAGGGAGGAAACAGAAGCAGTGGTTTGCATGTTCCCACAGGGCTCCGTCAGGCCCCGCTACCAGCTGGGGTCTTGGGGGGACACACCTCTGAGGCCTGACTCAGAAAAGTGTGGGATGCCGGCTGTGTGATTATTAGCCACGGCCATTTTCACCAAGTCGCTCCCTTTCTTTCCTCGCTTGCTCGCCCTCTCTCGGGCTCTGCGTCTCCCCTTCTCGTGAGCATCCTGTCCCCATCACCAGCGCTGGGCCGGATGACCCCTCTCCGATGCCATTCCTTTCCCACACTGGGTTGCTGGCCCGCTGTTTGCTCTGGAAGAAATCTGGCTGCCCTGCACCTGAGCTGCAGGGTCAGCCTTCTTTGCCTTTTGAATAACAATGAAGGGACTTCATAGTGAAAGCCCCACCAAGACGGCCACTGGCGAGGGAAATGAGGTTGATGGGGACCCTCTCTCCACACAACAAACATGAATTACCAAAACATTCAGAGGATGAAACTACAGCCTCTAAGGCCCACAGCAAAGCAGTGCTTCTGACAGTAAGTGTCAGAACAGCTAAGTCCAAAGAGAAGGGCAGAGCTGCGGAGGACTGGAAGCTGATGGCTGCAAGTTCCCCAAGTTCTTCTGTGTGGATGCACCACAGCCCACCTGCATTAACACAGATCAGAAACGGCAATGGGAAAGACGGGGCAGCACAGCGAAAACAAACGTTGAGGGGAGCTTAGGAGAAAGGGGAAGGCGCAGTGATGAAGAAGGTGAACAAAAAGCTGAGAACCTGAAGGGAAGCAATGGAGAGGCCAACCCTGCCCCTCACACGCAAGCAGCTGGTAAAATGTCTTGCTATTTCCATCACAGGCAGAACGCGTTGTCTCACGAGCAAGGACAGCCTTGGGGTTTGTACAGGTGACGCTTTTCATTCTCGGTTTCCCTCCTTATGAGCTGGTTGCGTCAAACTGGACAAGTCACCGGGGAAAATAAGACTATTAACTACCCAGAGCTATTATGAAGGCACACTGAGATATTTAAAACATTTTCAAGGCGTCACAGTCACATTTCTATCTCCTATTATGAAATTTCAAGCTATTTAATTTTGTAAATTTGTAACATAAGGTATACTTCTTATTTTTACAAAATTCAGTAATAGTATATTGACTCCTAACAAGTGAGCATACGTTGTTGTAGTAACAATATTAACAAGAGTCCACTCCCCCATTCTATGAGGTCTCCAGAGGTACTCAGGGTATCTTTAATTCCAGGGTAGAGGAAAACAGCCACACAGCTTCAGTTCCCAGGTGCCTGTGAGTTCCTGGCAGCCACTTGCTGTAAAACACACTGCTTTCTTCTCTAATGACCGATTCCTTTGCTCAAACCCGGGCAAGATTGTCTTACTTGCACCAAAAGAGCCTAAAACTGTTGAGTTAAAGTTAAATAAAAATTTTAAACGGCTGACACACCATCTTCAGATCAAACCAGTCCATCCTAAAGGAAATCAACCCTGAATATTCATTGGAAGGACTGATGCTGATGCTGAAGCTCCAGTACTTTGGTTACCCGATGTTGGGAAAGACTGAAGACAGGAGGAGAAGGGGAAGACAGAGGATGAGATGGCTGGATGGCATCACCGACTAGATGGACGTGAGTTTGAGTCAACTCCAGGAGTTGGTGATGGACAGGGAGGCTTGGCATACTCCAACCCATGGGATCGCAAAGAGTCAGATACGGCTGAGCCACTGAATAACGACACACCATCTTATTTCTTACTTGTTTGGCAGTGGAACTCTATGATTGTAGAGAGGGAAATAATTTTTTATGCTTTTAAGGTAGATAAAAGATACATAAATATTGAAAGATACTATTCAGAAAATTAGTATTCATTTCAGCACACTATAAGGATATTATGCATAGAATCTCCATATTTTGTTCTTGGACAAAAAGAAGAAAGTATTTTTGCTGCTAAAGTTGTATGTACTTTTCTAGAGTAAAAAGCTTATACCAACCTTTTGTAGAAAATCAGAATGAGTTAGCACAGTGTATACGATAACCTACTATGTCATCGTGCCAGAAGTTTGACCAACTCCTTTTCATGGAAGTTTGAAAACGTCAAGTTCACTTTTAAGCCCATGGCTAGTTTCATCCACTTTACACCGAAAGTGACAAAACCAGCACCGACTGGGGGTCCTGCAATCCGCTGTCCTTAGTATTTGACAATCCACGTGAGGCAGGCTTACCACAAACTGCTGGGACAGAGCAAGGATGACAGAGAGACTCCTGTGACCAAATTAATTGGAAATAGACGCCTCAGTCTTGTGATCCTCTTTCAGGCTTTGAAAGAATTACATGCACCTTCAGAGCACGCCGCGTCTAAGGATGATTAGTCCTGTACCGCTGGCACTGGGCTGATGTGGCGTGTTGCCAAGGGTCTCGAGAGAAAGCTAGGAGATCAGCAGAGGTGGTGCAGACCATGCAGCTATTCCAGGATTCCCTCGGAGGACACTCTGGCTTTTCTGCTGAAGGCCTGTCAGAGAGTGAGACCTGTTCTCTCTGTGCCTGTGATGTGTGTTCAGACTGCCCCAAGTGGACCTTTGTAAATTGGCCTCTTGTCTTTATTCACTCTGCCATACTGCTAAGAAACATAATAAAGTAACCAGGCATTTTTAATGTGGCCATCTATATCCACATTATCTTTTCCCACCTTTATTATGATTTATACATAATAATGATCACAATGAAACTATGGCAGCTAATACCAAACCCAGTATTTTCCATCTGTCTGAAAACAATGACACTATGCAAGAGGTGAGAGGTCAATCATCTATACGTGTGCAGCTAGCCAAAATACAGCTGAGTATTAAATAACACCGCCAAGAAAGTTACTATGTGATTAAATGTCATACAAACTGCTAATCGTAAACGCATCACAATTTCTCCTGGATTTGCTTCCAAATAATTCTGTGTGTGGGAAGACAGCAGACGAGGTGAGCTATGCACAGATGAAACAAGGTTGGCTGGCTGCTGATAGCTGTTGAAGCTGAGGAATATGCATCTAGGGTTTCAGTATTGCTTTTTGTAGAGACTTTTGTTAACGTTTGAAATTTTCCATGATAAGAACATTTTAAAAAGACAAAACCTAGCAAGTTTAGAAGATTATGAAATTATCTAATGTGGTTGCAATAAATTTACAGAATAGAAATATAATCTACTGAATCACCTGTTATGAATCTATTTTACACAGTAACCATAACAAATTTATGAGATAAAATTTATCCATACCTGGAGTATATATTTCAATGTCTAATATAGATATATGTTTTTATACTGATAAATCTACTTCTTGCCTTGAAACCAACCATAACTAAGATAACGCACAGAAACCTGAAATAATTATTTTAATAGAGAAGTTTTTTGCTGGCATGCTTAACTTCTAATTACAAAAGATGGCAATGCTCTCAAATTAACCTTTTCTAGGGCTAAGAAAAATTGTAAGATTAAACACCAAGCAGTGTATTCAAATGTCAGAACAACATAACACAAGCCTAACACTGATTTAGATATATTTATCATTTTACCTGCAATGTGAATAAGGTTGCAAGAAGTATCCTTATCTATATTAAAAGAACCCAAACTTCAATCTTATATTGTAATAGCTTTTTTGAATGTAACAGGAATACATACTGAAATCAAGTAAACTGTTTCAAGCAGACTTAAATCGCTTAGAATATTTTCTTAAATTATATTCTATCAGAATAATTTGACAACTTGATAATTATTTTCATTAAAAAATAAAGCATATTAGACATTAACACAATAAATGTTCTCATTAATAGAGTGACAATATTTAAAATTGGCAGCCCTATTTATAATGACAATTTTGAAAACTATCAGTCACTCAAAATTTAACAAATATTCCAATAATCATATTTGAGGGCAGAAATATCCAACAAATAATACCATGTTAACCTTACTGTAAAGTCAATTATGGGAAAACTATGCCTATATATGTTTGAACAATATTTTTTCTAATGTGCTGCTGCTGCTGCTAAGTCTCTTGAGTCGAGTCGTCCAACTCTGTGCGACCCCATAGACAGCAGCCCACCAGGCTTCCCTGTCTCTGGGATTCCAGGCAAGAACACTGGAGTGGGTTGCCATTTCCTTCTCCAATGCATGAAAGTGAAAAGTGAAAGTGAAGTCGCTCAGTTGTGCCCGACTCTCAGCGACCCCATGGACTGCAGCCCACTAGGCTCCTCGTCCATGGGATTTTCCAGGCAAGAGTACTGGACTGGGGTGCCATTGCCTTCTCTGTTTTCTAATATAAAAGCTACTAAATTTTTCAAATGTTTACACAAATTTATTGACATTTTAGGTTGAAAATTACTAATAAACATAAGCCAAAAATGTCATAACTGAAACTTTTTTAGGCACATTTTTTAGCAACAGCATTTATAAAAGGATGGCTGGATATGATTTGCTCCTTTAAGAAGAGAGACATGGAAAAACACAGAAGTCAAATCTAAAATACATGACAGCTCATATGTTTTATATATTTTGTCTGTATGATACTTGGTTATTTGGAAAAAACAGTGCCATTAGGAGGAAGATATTTTCTAAGTGAAAATAAAAGCCAAAACCATACAGTGTAGAATTCCAGCTTTTCGAATCTGCTACTGCTTGTTTTTTAACAAACACTCATCTTTTCTTAAAAGAAAACAATATCAGATTCACAATGGTCAGACAGGTAAGTTAAATATTTTTCTCCAGGTGCTAAAATCCATTCCGAAAAAAGATATTCATTTTAAAACAAAAACAACAATTAATTACAGAATGAAATCTATCATAAGCCAGGGGCTTTGTGTAAGTTCTTTTATGTCCTTCTTCCTAAATTCCTCACTTTCTTTTTTTTCAGGTGAGAAAAAAGGCTCGTGTAAATTTAGTAGCCCGAGACAGATACCTAACAAGAAACTGGCAGTGACTGGGCCTGAAGTTTGTCCCTGCTCTTTGCATATTGTGTGTCCAGAAAATAAAAGTCGTCTACAGTGGGCATCTTGTTATTAAGTAATGTCTACAAATAAATGCAAAACCAAGAAATCTAGCATAACGCATGTTGGACAGATGCTTTGCAACAATGGCTGGGTTCAGGAAGATTGCAAAACAGATTGGCGCATCCTTAGGAATGATTAAGAAGCTCTGTGGTCAGGCCCAACAATGACTAAATCTATACCTATTTTAATGATAAAGACAACATTTTGATGCTAAAGCTGAAACTCCAGTACTTTGGCCACATCATGCGAAGTGTTGACTCACTGGAAAAGACTGATGCTGGGAGGGACTGGGGGCAAGAGGAAAAGGGGACGACAGAGGATGAGATGGCTGGGTGGCATCACCGAGTCGATGGACATGAATTTGAGTGAACTCCGGGAGATGGTGATGGACAGGAAGGCCTGGTGTGCTGCGATTCATGGGGTCGCAGAGAGTTGGACATGACTGAGCGACTGAACTGAACTGAACTGAATTCATCACGGATGGATTAGGTGAAGTTGAACTGATGCTCATAGCTAAGAGAATTATTTTCTAAATGAATTAAATCTTTTTGTATAAATATTAGCTAAAAGGGAACTCTGTTGGACTTATATTTCTGTACATATATGTTGGAAAATAAAAATTAACTAACAATTTTAAATCACCAAAATAATCACAAATATCACCAGCTTATTTTAGTGAACAGCAGCAATTCTAATATATTTTTTTTATTCTATGAGAAAAATACTTTTAAAAGATCAAATTACAAAAAGTGCAAATGTCCTCTTCATAATATATGAGATATATATATATATATATTTAGCTATAATATCCTGAATTCTATGATTAGAATTCTATGATTAGTCTGAAACCAAGTAATTCTATATCTAGGAGTCTAGCAAGATATCACCTTTCAACCCATTACCACTTTTTCCCACTGCAGAAATAGATTAATCTGAGAACTTACTGGTCAAACAGTTCTTCCACTTTTGCAATTAAAAAAAAAAAATGTTCAATCGTTTTCTTCTGAAGATGTCATACAGGGTGCTAATGCTTTCGTAAGCACAATCAACACCTTTAGAGCACTGAAAAATTGATGTGAGCTGAAAATACAGGCTGCTACACACAGTCCTTTCCTAAGTAATTTAAAGGGTAGTATTCTGGCAGAGAACTAAAGGAATGACTTTATAAAAACAAAGCAATGCATTTAAACAGCATTTCCTATATATGATCATTTCCTATATACAGATAACCAGTGCTGTTGACATTAGACCAAATTTTTTATTTTTTAAATGTAAAAATTTGGCTTCAAGGGATTAAAAGAACAACATTTCTCATCTAGATATGGCACTATATTTGAATTTTTGATCCATTAATTACATTGAAAAATAGCCTGATGATCTGATCTTTTATTTAGTATAATGTAGTTAACTGCCCACCTGGAATTTAAGCTAAATCTTCTCTTAGACAGCAGTGGAAAAGGAAAAATTCTGTGCAAAGGACTTAACTCTTGATTATACCTGATAATAAAGAGGAAAATCCCAAAGGGCTCGTGACCATGTACCCGTGGACGCGTTGTCATCTGAACATACAAATAACAGCGTATTTGCTATACTTGCAGTCTGCAGGAATATTTCTAGATAAATAGTAAGGTCATAGGTGATTCCTTGAATTAATTTCTCCACCAGGTTCTTCCTGTTAACACTATCCAGCGATCTCTACTCAAGAACGACCAGCACATCACTCCAACATAAAGCTTTGAAGTTCCTGTCTGTTGGTTGCCTAGCCTCTTCTCGTCTCTCTGTGGGGGAGGAGTGTGGACCTGAAGATGGATTCCAGGATGGTAACTGAGCAGTGTGTTCCCAGAAGAAACTTTCAGAGCAGGCACAGGGCTTTCGGGCACCACTGCGGGGGCCGCTCCACGCTGCCCTCCTCCTGCGAGGCTCTGCGCACAGCGCGCGCGGGCAGACCACGCAGACATGCAGGAAGGCCTGCAGGGCTGCGGATGGGCGTGCCTTTTGATTCAAGGAAGTTACTAAGTCTAAAATTGGTTCGGGGGTAGGAACCCATCGGTCCTTCCGCCAGGAAGGAAACATAGACGAAAGGAACAGTATGCTATTTTTTTCATTACAGTTCTGGGTTAGGTTTGGGGCCAAAACCAGTCATCATTCGCTGAAACCAGTCATCATTCACTGGCTTAATGATGATCAGGTAAGTAACAGATAAGGGTACAAACTCTGGGGTCAGTCTCTGTAAGTCTGAATTTCAGCTCTTATCACTTAATACCTGCAAAGCGTTGGGGAAGCTATTTAATTTCTTTGTGTCTTAGTTTTCTCATCTGTAATAGTAACTCCCTAGTAGGACTGTTGTGAGAATTAAGTTAATAAATGTGCCAACCCTTAAAATAGGCCTCACACATAAGTGGTCAATAAACATTTTTTAATATAAGAAATATGAATGACGCTAAGTCTTGCTGACAAGCAGCTAAACAAGGGGGGATGCAGACAAACATGGAGAACAAGGTCCCCGCCAGGGACACTGCTGGGCAGCCTCCTCTTAGGGACTGCTAGGATCTGTCCGCGTCAGATTCCTGAGGTGAGGTGCCGTCAAAATAACCACGTAATTTTAGCTCTATAACAAACATCAACTTTCATAAGGAAGCCAGGATCAAATCTGAGGGTTAGTGGCTAAAATCTTGTTTACATTTGAAGAAGCCCAATTTTGTACTTCAAACTTGACTTATTAATGTGAGATTTAAAAAGTGGTAATATTAACAGGCATGTGAAAGTAAGACTTCTGAAGATGACTGGAAATGTACGTGACTGTAGATAACCAGAAGCTAAAACACAAAGAACATCAGCCTTTATTCTTGGCTCCTTTATGCCCATCTTCAATCATGGGGGCTCCTCTTCTAAAAAGTCTCTGTCCGTTTTCTCTAACATAACTACACAGTGTCTGCAAGTAGAGACTACAAGAGGCTGAGTTTAAGGAACAAGGCTGAGGCGTCATGGTTTGTAATCCTGGAGGCCCGGGAAGCAATGTGGAAAGCAAATACTATACATATAGACGATGTTGTTAAACCCACTTTTTTTTTTTAATTTGGAAGAGGATAGTGGTCTCTGGAGCAGTG
The DNA here is from genome assembly GCF_029378745.1 of Bos indicus. NCBI lineage: Eukaryota > Metazoa > Chordata > Mammalia > Artiodactyla > Bovidae > Bos > Bos indicus. The sequence goes on from NC_091766.1 coordinate 106,914,996, forward strand.
ATACTTTAACTAATCATAAAACCCATCAATAAAACACTAAATAACATTAACAGAAAGCTACAGACCTGCCTGGTGGTAAGCTACAAAGCCTACCACCCCTGCACCCGCACGACACTGCTGCAGTCGAATCTTAGTAGGTCTGATACAGGGGTGGTAATCTGTACTCGCCCGTTGCCCCACTCCCTGCAAAGCTGCTCCGCATGTTTGAAGGCAGTACCAGAACTGGATGCACTCATCTCAGTCTGATCTTTAGAATCCTCTATTAGTCCCCAGCTCCCACACAGACCTTGGTTTCAGAAGTCTGAGGTGGGGCCTGGTGCTGGGGTCTTAGAAAGCACTTCCCAGTGTCCTGAGGTACAGTCTGAGCTGTGTGCCAGGGACGCTAGTGCGATGCTTTCCTGCTGGGCATATTACAAAACTGGATGCGGCTTCTGCGCTTCAAAGCGGAGACCATGTGCCTTGTCATTACCAGAAGGCATCCCTTGCTCTGACCCCGCACAAGCCAGGCGCTGAGGGAAGACACAACCGTAACCTGTTACACTCCAACCAGCGATGAAGTCAAATAACAGATAAGATTAAAAACTGAAAAAGAAAAAGTAAACTCCAGGATGACCAGCGTGCTGCGTAACCTTCATCCACTTCCCCAGAAGGGACGCGCAGGCTGCTCTTTCAGATCTAAGTCTCTCTCTCCGGTTTCTCTCTTTCAGTCTGTGGTATTTAGATACTGCCTGTGCTGGGAGAAAACCTGTCCTTGCATGGTTTATCTGCTGTTTTACAATATCTTGTCATTGGCTTGGAAAATGAGGCATCAACATAATTTATTTTCAGGGGCACCTTATATAAAGCACACTTTAACATACCTAAGCAAATCATTCCATTGCTTAGGGGAGGGAGATTTCACCACAGTATTTAATGAAATGAAAACTAACTTAGAACTTCTATCCAATGAAGTGAAAGGAGTAACAAAGCATGACTTTACCTGTTTACATCTAAAAACACTGCAATAAAAATTATATATACGTGGACAATGACTTTTGAAAATATAAAACTGGGACAGGTATATAACCATGTAGGCAGTATGTGAAGTGAAGGGAAGTCGCTCAGTCGTGTCCGACTCCCAGCGACCCCATGGACTGCAGCCTCCCAGGCTCCTCCGTCCGTGGGAGTTTCCAGACAAGAGTACTGGAGTGGGGTGCCATTGCCTTCTCCAAACAAGAGCCAGAAGGAAGTAAGTACAAACCCTCTCTCCTTATGTAGTTTAATGATCGACAGATCTAGTCCAACTCGGAAGAAAGTAACTTTCTCTTATGGAAATATATCACACTAACTCCTGCACTAACGTGAAAAGTACGGTGTTAAATGCAGAGCACAGCGACATTCTCTCGGCCTGTACATCGGACAATACTGTGTCTCCTTGAGACTGGAACTAGAATCCAGAAACTGCTGACCTTGAGAAAGATGTATAAACAAAGCTATGACTCTTTCAATTTTTATCATTTTTTTAATGATAAAAGTCTTGCCATTATGAAGATTTTGCAACAAGAATAATTGTTCAGGTCAGTTCTAAGAGTGTTTGGGGGACAAATTTTTGAAACTTTCTTATCATGGAAAATTTTCAACACACACAAAAGTAAAAACAAAAAACAAACAAACAAAAAACCCAGTATAATGACCTTCCGTGTATCCATCACTTCAGCTTCAACAATTAACCCACAGGCACAACTGGGTTCATGTACACCCCTGCCTATTTCCCCACCCTGATGGGCGCACTGACTGAATTGTTTTAAAGCAAATGCCGAACAATATGACACGCCACTGTGGGGTCAGGCGTTTCATCAAGCCATTAACCAGCACCTGAATAGCTATGATTTTGTTTTCTTTTTCAAGGCATAACTCTTATATTTTCGTCATTCCAAATCTTTTTTCTCTTCTGTCTTAATGCTTTAATAAGCTTGCCTAAACAAAAAGCTTCTTAGACTGACATGGTAGAATGATGAGTGACCATTCTTTAGCCATGTATATTTCTGACGTGATCAGTGGCTCTATCAGAACAGATCATCCGGTAAGAAACCGGAGATGCAGGGGTTTTCTAAACTCCCATTTGCAAATATGTTCTAAACAGAGCTATTAAACACATGTAGTTTTCTGACATTTTTGATACATCAGGAAAGTTTAGCATCAGTGCAGCCTCTACTTTTACATTCATTTGACTAAGCAATAAATAGTCTGGGCAGATGTTTTTCATGTATCTAAAAGTCAAGGCCTGCATAAATAGGAAAAGAATGCGCTAAGTCGTGTCCGACTCTTGTGACCCCACGAACTGTAGCCCACCAGACTTCGTTTGTGGGATTCTCCAGGCAAGAATCCTGGAGTGGGTTGCCATTTCCTTCTCCAGGGGAACTTCCCAGCCCAAGGATTGAACCCAGGTCTCCCGCATTGCAGGCCGATGCTTTACTGTCTGAACTATGTGGGAAGCCCTCTAAATAGGAAAATTTCTTATATTTTCCTTTATTTAATCTAATATATATTCTAACATTTTTCCTAGGCAGTTCCATTTTTACAGGTAATATCTTCTTTTATATAATGCATATGTTTAAAAAGTGGGTATGTTATTGTTCTTCAGGAATCTTCCTTTAAATCATACTCCTTTGTATTATAGCATATCCTGAATAGATAACTTATGGCAAAAAACACAATGTAGCAATGAACTGAAATTTAATTCCAATAATACCGGAGCCAACCGATTTTGGAAGAGAGCTCCCCCTCCTGGCTCAGGCTCCCTTCAGACTAACGCCCTTCCGCTCAGAAGCGACGGCCCCTCAGTGCCCCAGGCAGGGCTGTGGTGCAGGCTGGAGGGTAAGAATTAGCCAGCAGAGATTTTCAAAATTATGTTAGAATTACACCACAGTCATCATTATGATTAATTCCACATATTTTAAAACAAATTTTAAAGGTAAAAGTGAATAACCAAGAAGGTTTGGAACAGACAGAACAACACTGAATCATAAATAAACACTGATTCATAAAGCTAGATTGTTTTTCTGACTCTACAAGGAGGTTTCAGAATTAATTCCAATAAAGGCTAGTGACATGAGATCACTTAAAAAAATTGTTTTTAAAAAGAAAATCTTTCATTTTGATGCCAAATAATTCCAAATGTTACCCAAAAAAATCAATCAAATAGTGTGTTTTCTGAATATTACATTGCTTTTATGTCATAAAAATTTGTGGTAGGGCAAAATCTTTGTATGTGTGTGTGTTCATGCATGTGTTAGCCTCCCTGCCTCCCTCTGAGGCCACAGATAATTAATTTATGAACTGTTCATCTTCATACTGAAGACAGCATTTCAAATTGAATATTTAAAAAATAAACATAAAAGACAATAAGCATACCACAAGCTCATTTAGAAATTTCTATAGTGTTACATATGTTTAAAGAAAAGTGGTTTTTAAGTAGAAAAGCAGGAAAAATTAATCTCTGCTGTCAGAAGGAATGATACTGATTACTCTTCGGGGAGGGTAATGATTGAAAAAGGTAATGTTGGGGTGAGGATTTTGGGGTGCTGAAAATGTTTGTTTCTTCATCTGGACGTGAAGACTCACTACACTTATATGTTCACGTTACACTGCACTTAGAGGTTTTCTAAAAAAACAGAAAATGAATTAAAATGGTATTAGACTATTTTCATACTACATCACCTGCAGCATTTGCTAGTTCTGAATTTTATTTATTAAATACTTTCACATACATGTGTATAAGACATATAGACGTGGTTCTTCTAATTCAGTGGTGTCCAAGGCCAATTATTTCGTATTTAACCTGGTTTATTTAAAATACACGCACCTTTGAGGTACTATGAATAATTCTGAATGTGACGTAAGCCTCAATTAAAGAGTAAAGATGGCCAAATAAATTCTCTAGTATAGGATATTTACAGTATATCAGGTGAATCCCAATAACCAAAAAACAGGGATATATTCCTCATCAGTTCCAGCAGGCCTTATTTTAGACACTACAACACTTCCCTTCACTTTAAGGGAAAAAATCATTTGTCCCTTAAGAGTTTGTACATGTTTGTATGAATGTAACCAAAAGCTTAATGATCTCAAATTTCCATGGGGTTTATAAATTATTCAAGATCTTTAAATTATATTTGAAAAATAATATGAGACGTAAGAAATTCAAGTAGTCTTTAAAGTTTAATTTAATAATATTATCAAATAAAAATAAATAATATTAAATAAATTAAATAAATAGCATTAAATCAATGAGCATTTAACTTAGTTTTGTGAAAACTAGTAAATTCATAAAACTGCTATTCTAAAAGAAGGTGAAAGTTCTAGACATGGAACATGAAAAATGAAAAAAATGCAGACATGGAAAAATGCAGGCATTCAAGGAGTCAACAGTTGAAATCTGTGGCTGATGAAGTACAGGGGGGTAGCTGAGTCTGGAAGAGACAGCCCAGCAAAACAGATTTATTCTTTCAGTGACAGACACTCAGAAGAAGCTACTTCATTTAATGGTTAGCTGATGACCAAAAACTCAACAACCTGAACCGTGGTCAAACGCTCACAGCCATTACCCACTCTGAAAGCTCCTGTCTGCCATGCCGGTTTCGCCTTTTTTCATAGGACACCGCTTACTCTGTTGCCTAGTGTTCCCGTCCAAACCTTTCTTGCCGTCCTCTTCCACCAGTCTGTAATCTTCATCCTCTCTGCAATTTTCCCTGATCACAGTCCAGTGTTCAATTACGTTTTTCCTTCTCTGAGTTCCTTGACACAGCTTAACTCCTGTGTAAGCAGTGTTTTATGAATGAGACTCTCATTTTTTTCTAATGGGAAAAGTAAAGGAAGGACAAATTCTATCTACTACATTTTCTCTTCAAATCTTTACAACAGTCCAATTCACAGACAAGAAATTGGGTCTCAGGGAGACTAATCTACTTGTCTTCACACGGATATTAAGAGGCAAGATTGGGTTCTGCATCCGGGCCTGCTTGACTCCAACGTATTAAAGCCTCTGCCTTCAAGCAGATGGTGATTCTAGAAGACAGACAGCATTATATTTCACCACGATACCACTCCTAGAAAATGGACTGCATTACTAATTTCACAACTCCTAGCACATTACCTGAGACAGATGTAGATACAAAATGTTAGAAGAAAGATAAAGAATTCGCACATGTTCGTACACATTCTAAGTGGCAAGACAGGAACTAGAAACTGTCCCCGGGGTCCCCTGTACCACGTTCCACTCAACCCTCATGACAGAGTGTTCAGGGGAAAGAACATACCCAAGCAGGCAGCACACTTCAGTGAAAAGAATGCCAGATTCACGGTCAGAGACATGTGGGTTTAAATCCTTTCTCTACTATTAATTTATATCCTCAGGCAACATTTGCAAATATCCTAAGTAGATTTCCTTATCAGTACAACAATAATAATATAGATACTGAAGGTCTATAATGTGAAGACTAAGGGATCCAGCATGTGTTAAATTACTAATAAAATACTCAGAGCTAGTTTCTGCCCCTCCCAACTTATATGTAATATTAAAATGCTGAACTCTGGTATTCCACTGACACATCATTTCCAAGGGTTCATCAAAAAGCACAGCCTACAAATCAGACGATGTCCTCTACAGGGCATCCACTCCAGGGCCTCCGGGACCTCTCCAGGCACCCTAATGAGAGAGCAATGCTTCTCGTTATTCATTACCCAAGAACGTTAAGGAGACGGCACCTTGAAAACAATTTCAAGAATTGATTATTATATCAAATGATACAGGTTTCATTACAAGAGAGAAAGGAGTTATGAAGGAGATGGTTTCCTTTTTTTTATTTCTGCCTGCTTTGTTCCTGTCTTCCAAGATGTCAGATGAATAGTCTGCTTTATTTATAAATGAAACTACAGCTGAGAACAAAGGATGAGATTATAAAAAGAAAGTAAAAGCCTCAGAAAGATGAAGGAGGAGGTAAATGTAAGGCCTATTAACTAGATGGATGAATTAACATCCTGAGTCACTGAGGCAATAAAATAAATAAAATCCATTTTCAGTGACTGATGGCGTCTTTGCCAGAAAGAAAAGAAAAACAGTAGTCAAACTGATATCCATTTTTCTCATATTTCACTAATTTAGAATGAATTCAGAAATGGAGGTTTACATTAAAGATGGTTAATCTCAAGCAGCACTATCCAATACCATAGCCACTACAGAAATTAGCGCACATAGCTCCTGAGTACTTGAAACATGCAGAGTACGAATTGAGACATGCTTAAAGGGAAAATACACACCAGATTTCAAAGATTTCAGATAAAAAAGGAACGTAAAAAGAATGTAAAACATATCAGCAGTAATATTTTTAATTGATTACATGATGCAATGGTAATATTTTAGATCCATTTTTATTAAATATAGCATATCATTAAAAGGAATTCCACCAGTTCCTTTTCACGTCTTTCAATACTCTACTAGAAAACTTTAAATTACATATGTAGCTCACATTTGTGGCTTTCATTACATTTTGTATTGGACAATACTGGCCTAGAATGAGAATCAAAGATACTTGAAATTCAGGCAAGTGACAATACATGAAAAATACTCTCTCCAACTCAAACAAAAGGGCCTGAACTTCATTAAGATTCCATTTGCAAACTGTTTCTTGAGTCACAGATGCTGATGTGATTTTATACAGTATTTAGCATGTTACATTGGTCCCTGAAACATTTCTGCTCTTTAAGATTATGATCTACAGAGCTGAGATTTAAAGAACTTAATTCTAAGTATATATTATACATATAAATTCTAATATGTAAATATAAATTCTAAACAATACAGATGTCACTGGAATATGGAGTTCATATATATACAAGTGTGTGTGTGTGTATATATATATATAATTTTGGAGGTCAGAAAATCAGAGACAAAAACCCTGAGAAAACTGAGGTGTGCCATTTCTTTCCTAAACTCCTCCAATATCTGTCTTGTTATCAGTCTCTTCACTGATCTGTTCTCAGTGCAACTCATCCTGCACACTGCAGCAAGAGTTCTGTTTTGGAAGATAAATTAGATTTTGTCACCTTCCTCCTCAAACACCCTCCAACAACTCCCACCATTGGTGGCATAAAGTCTAAATTCTTTAGGTTAAAGCTCGCCACCATCTCCCTCCGGACTAAGTCTCCACTCATCTCAGAACTGTCCACCGCGGGCAAAAGCCCGGCCTGGCCAATCCCAGCGCGCCTGCGCGGCTCCGCGGCCCGCCTCCCTCCGGCGGCTGCAGAGCTGCCTCAGTGCGACCCCGGGGACCTCCAAGGCATGTGCTGCCTGGACGCCGTCATCCACGCCACCCACCACCCTCCAGGGTGCACATCTCGCGGCCCTCCCAAGACCACTTTGAGAGGGGACAGGATGAAGAGAAGGCCACTGATAGTTCACCTTCGTGGCCCCAGAGTCTAGTGCAGTGACGGACTCAATCAAGGGGTTCGATAAATATACTGGTTGCAACAATTAGGTTTTTTCATCTACCATCTAAAGCCACACAAGACTCTCATGTTTCTAAAACATCTAGCACTTTTCTATACCCCTACTGTCCCACCACAGCCTGGGATGCTTTTCTTTTTGAAATTTGTTTACTGTTGGGTTCAGTTCTATCAGAACAATACACATTTACTGTTAGAAGAAAAAGTTAAATGCTATAACACGCAGTCTCATGCTGTACATCTATGTTATTTCCAAACCCTACTTCCTGAAATCAACTACTTCCAACTGTTTAGGTCTTTTTTTTAAAATTTCTTCCTCATTCTTACATTTCCAAGGCATTCCTTGTTTTCAAGGAGAACATAAGCAAGAGAAGGCAGGTCCATCTCAAACTCCATGCCAACTAAAATATCTGGTAGAACACTTTACACATAACACACTCAGTAAACACTTGTGGGTGGATTAAATGAATGAGTAAGTGAACATTCATGCATTTTGCTGCTTGAGCACACATTACTCAACAGTCTGAAGCAGAGATGCATTCATATACCACAGTCAGAGTGAAGGAACAAGTTAAAATGCAGTGTCAAGATGTAGTAGGAAGGAGATAATGAAAGGCAAGACTAGGTGGGTGGAAAACAGGAAATCACATAATAGAATGTGAATAAAATTCAGGTTCAGATAAATTTAGATTTGCCTTCTAGCTGAATAGCCTTGGAAAAGTTACAGAACTTTCCTGGGTCTTAGTTTTCTTATCTATAAAATGGGGATGATGCCCCTTCCCTTCTGGATTTGCTGTAAGTGTATGGTATGCTCTCAGAGAAGGCGATGCCACCCCACTCCAGTACTCTTGCCTGGAAAATCCTGTGGACTGAGGAGCCTGGTAGGCTGCAGTCCATGGGGTCGCTGAGAGTAGGACACAACTGAGCGACTTATCTTTCACTTTTCACTTTCATCCATTGGAGAAGGAAATGGCAACCCACTCCAGTGTTCTTGCCTGGAGAATCCCAGGGACGGGGGAGCCTGGTGGGCTGCCGTCTATGGGGTCACACAGAGTCGGACACGACTGAAGTGACTTAGCAGCAGCAGCAGCATGGTATGCTCTATAAACGGAAGCTGCTTTATGATCACCGGGTATGTATGTGGGGATAATAACAACAACAACATCACTATGGCAACCGTGAAGAGGAGGCCAACTTCTGCTTTAACCAGAAGCTTCTTACACGCTTACTGCTGAGGCTTCCCCAGACCAGGGTGGACACAGAAAGAAGCAGGGTGCTGCCTCTTGGTGACGGAGAGTATGTGGGGAGGACGTGAGGACTCTCCCCTTCGAGACGCACTGTAAAAGGCAGGATTCTACCTGCACCTAAAAGACGCTTCCTCCTTGGAAGGAAAGTTATGACCAACCTAGACAGCATATTCAAAAGCAGAGACATTACTTTGCCAACAAAGGTTCATCTAGTCAAGGCTATGGTTTTTCCTGTGGTCATGTATGGATGTGAGAGTTGGACTGTGAAGAAGGCTGAGCACAGATGAATAGATGCTTTTGAACTGTGGTGTTGGAGAAGACTCTTGAGAGTCCCTTGGACTGCAAGGAGATCCAACCACTCCATTCTAAAGGAGATCAGCCCTGGGATTTCTTTGGAAGGAATGATGCTAAAACTGAAACTCCAGTACTTTGGCCACCTCATGTGAAGTGTTGACTCACTGAAAAAGACTCTGATGCTGGGAGGGATTGGGGGCAGGAGAAGAAGGGGACGACAGAGGATGAGATGGCTGGATGGCATCACGGACTCGATGGACGTGAGTCTGAGTGAACTCCAGGAGTTGGTGATGGACAGGGAGGCCTGGCGTGCTGCGATTCATGGGGTCGCAAAGAGTCGGACATGACTGAGCGACTGATCTGATCTGATCTGATCTGATATGTTCATTATCTTTCTGTTTGATGGTCTTTTCCCCAGAGAGACTACCAGGAAAAATCAAGTCTCTTTTTTTAAGTGGCACACTCAGAAGCACAATAACATACTTCAGAAATGACAATGGATGTGTGATTACTGCTAAAATTTAATACACGTGCTTGATGGAAAAGTAAATTTCGTAACATCCTATACTAATGTAATCCATACACTGAATAAAGACTCTATCCTCAACTTTCTATTTAGATAAATAAGCCGGAATCTCAAGACAATAAAGTCTCACTAGAGGGTATCCAATAGCAGAACTTTAAATTGCTTTCAGCGTCTCCATGACGATTCAGTGCATTAATGACAAGTGATTGGTTAAAAGCATTTAAATCAAACTTATGTTCTTGAAATTTTCCATGAACAAAGACAATATCCATTTAGAAAGATCTCACAAAAATGAGTTTGGTGTAGAAAAATATAATAATATAATAAATTATTTTAAAGCATTTGGCTAGTGGATAACATAATTGAGTAGGTGGAATATAACCTAAGCCCTTGAATCACAAGAGAGTCATAGGTGATGGGTAATCAAAAACATCTGTGCTCACTTACATTTACCACTGAAACATGAACTATGAAATAGCGGATGCCCATAAGCTGATCTGCAGATAATAAAACCTCAAAGCAACTAACAACATTTGAATGCTGTCCTCACTGCACTAAATAACCTGAGAGCAGAAAGAAGAAGAATTCTCTTCATGTATAGTAGTAGAGAAGTAGTAACAAAAGTCTACTTCATACATAGTAGTAGTCTTTGTTAGTTTTGCCCTATTTTTATATATAACAACTGTAACTATTTACTAGCTATGATCCAAAAAGAGAAAAGAAAACCCCAAACAGCAATAAGGACGATATGTATGGATGTTTTTATGTTTTTAATGAAAGCGTGACAAGTGAAAACCAAGTCTCTAAAACGGAAGTAATTTCTAATTAAATGACTTCATCATTACAAATTTTAATTATCATTATAATAACAAAAGTAGAATTTAAGTAATCTGATTTTAAATATTTGAGTAAATTAAGTGTATTTCTTTCTACCTCTTTCGATGAAAGCACAGAAAAGAGGTTTCTTGGGATTAGCTCTCTTAAAGGTTGGCTTTCCTGTGTCCCAGAATAAAATCAAAAACAAACTATAAACAAGCAAAAACCTTCCTTTTCTGAGTGAAAATGTGACCTTTGGTTAACTTCCTAGAGGTGTTCTCCAAAAATGGTACGTGCACCACCGCTTAGAGTATCAGCGATTCCCTTCTGGTAGATAGCATCTGTCTGGCCTAAGAGAACTGCAGACAGCCTGGTGAGGACCGTAACGCTCAGACTCCCTGAGTACACTCCTTACAACCGGGCGTGTAACTTCTAGGGATACTAGATGCTGTGCCGATTGATTCCTTTACAAGTTACCAGTTCCTCGGGTTGACGCTTCTAAGCCAGGGTAGCGCCCACACACGTTCTACGTGGAGCTCATCTCCTTGTACTTGAGCCATCATCTGGCAGTGAAAGATGTCTCCTGACTGTTGCTGGGTGAGTTGTGGCCTGGGCTGCCGCAAGGCCTTCTACAGAAGAGGACCTCCTTCACCACCCTGCGGCAAGCGGAGGTTCCCACCCTTCACCCTTCCGAGTTAGACTGTGTCAAGTGTATCCTATGAGAGCTAAACAGCTCAACGTTGAGTTGAACCTAGTGTATCTCAGGGCTTCCCTGGTGGCTCAGCAGTGAAGAACCTACCTACAGTGCAGTAGAGGCAAGATATGCAGGTTCAATCCCCAGCTTGGGAAGAGCCCCTGGAGGAGGGCATGGCAGCCCACCCCAATATTCTAGCCTGGAGAATTCCACGGATAGAGGAGCCTGGTGGGCTACAGTCCACAGGGTCGCAAAGAGTCAGAAACAACTGAAGCGACTCAGCATGCAAGGACAATACGACCTCGTGGTAGGCAAGGCACCTAAATGTGTAACTTTTAGTATTTCTTTTGGGTTTAAGCCTGTATGTAACCCAGGGTAAATAACAATACTGCTAAAATCATGAACAAGTTACTTTAATAACATCTTCGTGTATTCATATTATTTTAGGGGGTTCGTTGTGGCTGTTCTGTGATAAAGTAAGAGGAAGACAGAGAATGCGACTCAGTGGCTAGGGCAGTCACCAGTGGCGACACTCCAGGTCCATTTTGAGGGTGGAGTTGACCTGACTTGTTAACGGATACTGATGAGAGGTGTGAGGAGAAGTGAGGCATCAGGGACATTTACGTTTCGGCTGGAGTAACTGAGTAAACTGCTGTTGTCCGGTCGTTGAGTGGCGTCCAGTCTCTGTGGCCCCATGGACTGTAACCCACCGGGCTCCTCTGTCTATGGGATTTCCCAGGCAAGAACACTGGAGTGGAACGTCCGGTCGTTGAGTGGCGTCCACCTCTCTGTGACCCCATGGACCGTAACCCCTGGGCTCCTCTGTCTATGGGATTTCCCAGGTAAGAATACTGGAGTGGAACGTCCGGTCGTTGAGTGGCGTCCACCTCTCTGTGACCCCATGGACCGTAACCCCCGGGCTCCTCTGTCTATGGGATTTCCCAGGCAAGAACACTGGAGTGGAACTAAGTGAACAGGGATGCCATTCTGAGACAGAGAAGACCAGCAGTGACAGCCTTCCACTCTGCATTTAGATTAACCCTCTGAAGAGTGAGGACTTACATAAGCCATGTGGGGAAATGAGGCTTTGAGAATAGTGATGATAAGGATCCAGCTTTATAATCAGCATTACATACTTAATTCCTTTTACAAGAAGCAGGAACGAATAAAGAAGAAAAAGGAGGAAAGGCAAAACACATCTTTAAGTCTGCAAGCACATCATGTGTTAAATTGAAACAACCCCAAAGTTCAACTTCCTTCACTGTTCAAGGAGAAAATCCTTTACTAGGTACTTCAGGATAAAGGATTTGCAACTATATGGTGCTTGAGAAATATGCTATTGCTGTAATTTAACTCACTGTATGTGGGCTTCAAGATGCACAGTGGCATTCCAAACCAACTTTTAAAGAAAATTGCATGGAATTTTCAAGACTTCAGGAGCGTTCTTAAAAGTTATGCAGAGAAAACGGATTTTTGATAGTTATGAATTACATTCAGCGCTGCCAGATTGCAGGGAACGCTCTTTTTGCTTCAGTATGGTTAGAATCACTGTTGACAAAGTTTTAATTTAAATTTTTAAGGATTTAAATGGGAGAATATAGGTCACTGGATTTCATTCACTGCGTAAGGATGACTAGCGGCAGAAGGCAAGCGTGTAGTGCGGGTCCAATTTTGGCCCCGGAGTCCATCTTTTCTGTAGTAGTTGGGAACTGAGGATGTGTTGGAGAGAATAATTTAGCTCTCAGTCAGGCAACCAGTGGACTGAACACACACAGTTAGAGACCTGCCTGGCACAGAAGAGGAACTCAGTGCAGAAAATACTAAACGCATTTGTGAGACAGGCTCAAGGCCGCACAAGTCACATATTACAATCACAAGCTGGAAGGGATTCGATCTTGCCTAGCAGGTTGTAGATTTAGATAGATTTGTAATAGTCTGAAAATACACTACACAGCTCCAAAGTCTAATTCTAAAAATTTTCAACTGGTTTCCTGAAGTTGACAAAAAAGAGGTAAATATTTGTAGAACCCACTGCACGTAAAACAGGTTTTAAAGAGCCTTGAGACATACCAGGAAATCGTAAGAAATTACAGTAGGCGTCTAATTTAAATGTTGCCTTAAAATAACTAATATAAAAGTATATACTATATAGGCTATTAAAAATAAAAGTCTTTTTTTAATAAAAAGTTAAAAATTCTATTTTTTTCATAAATCCAGAGACTGGAATAGGTTTCAAATCCACATTCCGTTTAACAAAAAGATGAAGCGTGAGCTGTGAGCAAAGCAGCGAAATCACTGAAAGGCCTTTCCGAGCGATCCCACTTCCTGTGTCACGTGTGTGGGGCCTTTCTTCAGGCCTCTGCTGCAGTCACTGAAAGGCCTTTGTGCGCGATCCGCCTTCTGTGTCACGTGTGTGGGGGAACCTTTCTTCAGGCCTCTGCTGCAATCACTGAAAGGTCTTTCCACGTGATCCGCCTTTCTGTGTCACGTGTGGGGGGCCTTTCTTCAGGCCTCTGCTGGGTCTGGTGCCCTATTTGTCCTCAGTGCCCCCAGCGCCATATTCCGTGTTTTCTTTCACAGACTGATGAATGTGATAGGTAATAAGGACACGTGTAGCACATACTCGTGTGCATTCCCTGAATTTGCTCTACCCCCACAATAGTGTGGAAGTAAAAGATCATGACATACGTTTTAGGGGGATATGCATTTATGGAGTAAAGGACTGGCCTTCCTAATAAAACAATTTATAAGCAAGTAAATAAATAACGGTACGCTGGTAGGCACCTCTGACAACAAAAAAGCCACAGATTATGTGCAAATTTCAGCATGCCTGCTAAATTCATCTCTCTTTCTGCCACTCAAGAAAGTGTTACCAAAATCCAAGCGCGTGAAAGTAAGAAACCCTACCGAATCTAGTCTAATTTAGAAATTTTTACAAAGAAAATGGTTTGCAAACCTTGATTGTAAGGTATGCTGTAATGGCAAAGTTGAAAATGAATCCTTTAGAGGATTTCACCCAATTTCTTATGTAAACCAGAGCAGAAGGTATGATTCTCGTAAAAAGCCAAGTACATTTGCCTCAACATAAAATAGGACTGATTGAATTTCAAACTCTTCATTTATTTTGTAGAGCTGAAATGTTAAGTTCCTTATTGCTGTTCAAAATTGGCTTGAGTCTTATTTATTATGATATATATATATAATGTATTTCATATACATGCTATTTAATATGTATATTATTATCAACACACACACACATATATAAAACAGTAGCCCCTCTTTATCTGTGGGGGATACTTTCCAAGACTCCTGGAGGACTCCTGAAACTTGGATAGCACTGAACCCTATGTATACCATGTTTTTTCCTATACACACATGCCTATGATAAAGCTTAATTTATAAGTTAGGCAAAGTAAGAGAATATCCAGACTGTCAGCATCACTATTCTTGCACCTTTGGGACCCTTACTAAGTAAAATAAGGGCCACGTGAACACAAGCGCCGTGCCACTGCAATGATCAATCCAGGACCTGCGAGGACTACTCGGGGACAGGCAGAGCCAGCAGCCTGGACTCACGAGCACAGGAGGAATTCACCCTCCAGGAGGGATGGCGTGCATGGCACGAGGGTTCAGCACACTGGTCAGAAAGGCACACGATGTGAAACTTTCGAATTGCTTATTTCTGGAATTTTCTACTTAATATTTTTGGACCACGGTTGACTGTGGGTAAATGAAATCATGAATAGGGGAGACTGGCTTCCCAGGTGGCGCTAGTGGTAAAGAACCCACCTGCCAATGCTGGAGATGTAAAAGACATGGATTCGATCCCAGGGTCGGGAAGATCCCCTGGAGAAGGAAATGGCAGCCCACCCCAGTACTCCTGCCTGGAGAATCCCGTGGACAGAGGAGCCTGGTCGGCTACAGTCCATGGGGTCGCAAAGAGTCAGACCAGACTGAAGCAACTTAACACACGGTCTTCTCATTCAAAGAAGCTTTTGGTTACTATAGGACATAAATGATTTTAAATTTCAAATATAATCCTCCTCCTCAAGGAGTTTCAGAACGTGTCATTCTAGACGGTTTCTCCTGGTCATGAGCAGCTCCCTGCATGACTGTCTCATCCTCGGTACCCCAGAGAGGCATCTCTGGACTTGAAACCTCCAAACTGGATTCCCAAGGCTGACTTTGGAAAGATTTACTAACAGAGGGCAGGAAGGGGCTGGGTCTTTGAGGGCATTATTGTGATTTCAAATCTAAAAGAACAGAAGAATCCTTCATGAGAGGAAATGAAATATCTTCAAAGCAAAACTGCTTTCTTGGAGAAACTCCTAGAGCCATATGTGAGGAAAGAGATAGTAGGAAGAAAAAAAATTGGAAATTTAACCTAAGAAAGAGAGATGATTACAAATATATTACAAGTATCAATCAAACAGTACTTAGCTATTTTCTATATCTTTTTTTTCTGCTTCTAAGAATTATTTATTATATAAAAGTATTTAGGCAAGCAAAACTTACATTATATCAGTTTGAAGGTAGTTCATTCTAAAGAGCCATAATAGAAATAGAAAAGTACCATAATAGCAAAGTCCTAACTCCCTGAAGACAGAATTCTTTTTTGTTTACTCCTGATTTCCAATTTTTAAAATCTCCTTTTCTGCGCCCACACACAGTCATTCTCCATGAAAGACAAGTTGCTTTCAGGGATTCGGCATGCACTGCATACAGAAGCACATAGGCTGGATCAGCCTCGTCAAACTCAACACAATTGTTTGAAAAGTTGAAAAGTTCAAACTATTTATTTAATGTCATGCAGATAAACCCAAGAAAAGGAATACATTTGACAGGTAAATTCTAATTGACTGAGTCTTAAAAAAGCCAAGAGAATGATTTAGGATAAGAGTTAAAATGAACAGTTTAATATTTAAGTTATTAGTAAAAGTAAGTTTGACTTAATTAGGAAATTAAATTAACCAAACTACCTTTCTGCCTCAAAGTCCCATTTAATATCTATTCTAAGTAAAATCATAAAGAGAATCTGTTCGATTCTCTTACTCCCAAAGATATGAGAGAAAGGAATATTAACACTTACTCATGCATAAGATCAACACATTGGGTTTGAAGAACTTGAGAAGGTTGGCACTATCCATCTCCAGAACCACAGTCCACAGTGTACCACGGAAATCTACCAGCTTTCTACTCAAGAGGGTCACTGACCGCCTGATCTAGTTCTTACCTATCCTTGGAAGGAGATGAACCAGAGCAGTGTTTCTCAAATTGCTAGTCATTCTAGTCAGTGATACAATCACTTCAGTGAACATCCAACAAGCACCTTAAAGGCAAAATGTATTTTTCACTGTAGAACAAGGGAGTTTAAAAGCCCTGAAATGAGATGATGTCACACCTTACAGTTGGAACACTTTTTCTACTTATTTCCAAATGGGTCCAAGAGGTCATATTTTAGCACTTAAATGCAGAACATCTGAGATAAAATCGGAAGGAAATTCCCAGAGAATTCATGGGGCAGCTAAAATATAAAAATACTTCTCTTTCCTAAGTTCCACTCCTAATTTCTCCAAAAGCAGAAAGTAAGATAGAGTTAAGAGAGTGCTGGATACAGGGATACCTAGGAGCTTTGTAGGGCTGGTTCCAGATCACCACAGTAAAGTGACAATAAAGTGAGTCACACGGATCTTTTTGGTTTCCCAGCGCATATAAAAGTTATGTTTATACTGTATTGTAGTCTATTATGTGTGTGATAGCATTATTTTTTTAAAAGAATGTATATAGTATTTTGATTATTGCTAAAAAATACTATTATATGAGCTTTCAGTATGTCATAGTAGTAACATCAAGACTACTAATCACAGATCACAAAGAAATACAGTAATAAAAGAAAAGCTCGAAACATTTTGAGAATTACCAAAATGTGACACAGAGACACAAAATGAGCAGATGCTGCTGGAGGAATGGCACCCACAGACTTGCTCTACAGAGGGTTGTCACAAACCTCCCGTGTGTAAAAACTTCAGTGTCTACAACATGCAATAAAGCTAAGCAAAATAAAATGAGGTGTTCCTGTATATAGAACTAGAAGTTCCTAGTGTGTTGAGAATCCCTAAATGAGGATTCTCTAAAACCCAGGGGGGCTGAACTTGCTGTGTTTATAATGGAAAGGTTGGACTTGTGATGGGAACTAAAATAGGTTTTAGGCTGGAGGAATGAAAGGCAGAAAATGCAGTGATATAAGACTCAGAGAGCAGCACAGACATAGAAGATAAATTTCTTTAAAAAGCCCAATTCATTCAAAGAACCAAAGTTCTTCAGAAAAACGAGTGATGCCAGGTCTCCAGCGTGAAATGCACAAGATGAGCCCGGCACATCTTGACATAATGAGTCAGCGTCAAAAGGACAGGGGAACCAACCCAAAGAAGCGTCTACTACCAAAAGAAGGCCAATCTGAGTAACGATTAAAAGAATAACTGCAAGGGATCGTTGAGATTATAATAACACCTACACAAAAATAACAACTCCTCGTTGGTCACCTTGGAGAACACTGGAAACCAAATTAGCATTTTTAAAATGGTAAATGAAGAGAAAAATATCATGTATTATTCCTTCCTTTTCTATATAAATTGAACTCAAGTAAACCAAGAAGTTAATAAAGGAAAGTTGCTCTTAATATAAGGAAATCTTGCTAATAAATGAGAAAGACCGGGTAAGGCTTAATCCTACCAGTATCCATGGGTGTAACAATGTGAGTCTAATTAGTGAATGACAAACAGTAAAATCAATTAGTTTAATGTTTAATTTCTATGTTGCTACAAGTGTTACTATCGTTTTCTAGTGGGAAAACTGGCAGAAGTTTTTGTTTTACTTTATTTTTTCCAAATAAATATCAGATGCCAAGTGTCTTACATAGGCTAATTAACCAGGAAAGAGGGAAGGAGGTTTAGTCAAAAACACAGCTAGGGAGGTAAAATGTCTTAGATCACGTTAAAGGGAAGGGGAGGCCCTGAGGGCTTCGCAGACCCAGTTCACTGCAGCAGGGAGGGTGGGGCCCTGGGCTTTGCCCCATCTGCTCCTGCTCGCCGAGAACTGTCTCAGCAGATGAGGAGCACTGATGCTAAAGACCCTGACTCCGGGAAAGGCTGAAGGCATGAGGAGAAGGGGGACACCAGAGGATGAGATGGCTGGCTGGCATCACCCACCCAATGGACACGGGTTTGGCTGAACCCGGGAGTTGGTGATGGACAGGGAGGCCTGGCGTGCTGCAGTCCGTGGGGTCACAGAGTCAGACACGACTCAGTGACTGACCGGAACCGATGCTGAAGAGCATAAAGGAGGCAGACAGCAGAGCCATACTGAAGAGGCTCCACCTTCACTCCTCAGAGGACATTCCTGGGAGCGGCTCTCCCGAGCAAAGAGAATTGAGAGGCACTGACTCAGGTGATGACACTGAGATCCCAGGAACTTCTGAGCTCGGGCTCAAGAAAGAACCTGAAGAAGAGGGCAACCGCTGATGCCTCAGGGAATGGCACAAAACTGTGTGTCTCTAGCAATACCTGTACTTGAAACACTGCTGTGAAATCACGTCACTTAATATTAGCTGGATTGCTTTTAAAGGATCATTTAAATAAAGAAATCATTTCTATAAGAAAAGCTGGGAAATTTAAGAAGTTATCTGCACATAATCCAGTAAACGATTTAGAGGGAGATTATAGTTCCAGTTTTGCTAATTAATGAAAACCTACATAGGCTCGATTTCCTCATCCATTAAAAAAGAGTAATAATATTTATGCTTCCTTCATAAACTTTTGGTAAAAATTTAGAAAGAGTGCAAGAAAAAATGTAACTCATGAAGAATTATATACAACTTTGAAATTAAGAACATTTGCTGGATATGTGAATGCACACTGAGTATCATGAGAGCCTCCACCTCCTGGCGCAGGAGCGCCTACCCACAGAAGGCAGCTAACGCTCGGGGTCGGCACAATGAGAGCCTCCACCTCCTGGCGAAGGAGCGCCTACCCACAGAAGGCAGCTAACGCTCAGGGTCAGTACAACAAGCTGTAGTGGGTCAGCACGCTGAACCCACCAAGTTAGTAACTATATAATCAAATCTCACTGGGTAGTTGCTTTTTGATATTGTTTTTTTTATACAAAGATGGAAAAAACACGGTATCATGAATTTCAGTTACATCATTTAAGCTTTGACAACTGGGACAGTCCAACAAAGCTTTCTAGTAATAAATACTCCTAAGCACATCACTGACCTATGACTGGTTATCCAAGAGACTGATTTATTATTGAATCCAGGCTGAGCGCCAAAGAATTGATACTTTCGAACTGTGGTGTGGCAGAAGACTCTTGACAGTCCCTTGGACTGCAAGGAGATCCAACCAGTCCATCCTAAAGGAGATCAGTCCTGAATATTCATTGGAAGGACTGATGTTGAAGCTGAGACTCCAATACTTTGGCTACCTGATGGGAAGAACTGACTCAATGGAAAAGACCCTGATGCTGGGAAAGATTGACAGCAGGAGGAGAAGGAGATGACAGAGGATGAAATGGGTGGATGGCATCACCAACTCAATGGACATGAATGTGAGCAAACTCCGGGAGATAGTGAAGAACAGGGAAGCCTGAAGTGCTGAGTCCATGGGGTCGCGAAGAGTCGGACACGACTTAGTGGTTGAACGACAACACAGTATTATACGGTTACTCACAAATTATGTGAACCTGAGTCTCCACATCTGTAACCTGGAATACCAACAGTCCATATCTAAAACAGGGTGCTCAGGGAATTAAATGAATACATTTAATTAAATGAATGAAAACATCCAATAAATGTTAACTATTCTATTGTTATGAAAATTAACATTTCATTTTCTTTCATTTGAACTGGGTACTTGATTAGTAGTTAGAACCCAAAGTAGTGTTTCCTTTTATATATGTTAAGAGAAGTTGTTACCATGGGAATGGTGAATAAGACAGGAAAAGTCGAAATGAAAATTGGAAGTTACTCTGAATTTTCAACTAGAATATTTTCATAAGGTTTCTTCAAAATTTGCCCGAGTGTGCACGTAATCACTTTGGATGATTTCTGCTCTTTCTTTAGATTAACCAACGCACGCAAACTCACCCATTCCGACACCTGCTCGCGCTCCGAGCCTTCCTTAGGACTGCACCACCTCAAACGCCCTCCCTTCTCCTATCTGTCCTCCACGCCTCCTCCACCGAAGACTTCAGTCTCTTATGGCCCTGTCCTCCAGAGTCCCTACACCTCATAGGGCCTTTTTTTTTTTTTAATTTGACACCATCATGTTGCTCGAAACATTCTCACTGCTTATATCTGCTTTCCCTATGTAAGAGTATATACTTCTCACTCATCTCTGTACACTCTACAGCGCCCAGCCAGCACACAGCCAGTAAACATCTGCTGAATGAAACAAAATTGGAGCCAGCCCAGTACACATCCCAGGATTAGAAAGAAATTTAAACATTATGTAGGTCAATTCCTTACCCCAGTGCTTCCAACTTTCCACCTTCTTTTCAAGAGATTATCTCAGTTTGAATAACTCTTGTAAGAAAGAGCTCTCTACCACTTAAGACATCTGGTTTCAATAAGTCTTAAACATTAGGAAATTGGTTTTTTGTGTGGGCAACGAGAAATCTAGTATTACAGCAGTTATCTTGGTGTTTATTGCAGTCCCCTTTAGATTTACTAATTACTGATGTAATACCGATAATAATCAATAATGACCATATTACAGCACAGTTCAAGGAAAATCAATGCTTAGTCTGAGTACTGAAGGGCACTAAGGGTACTAAAGTAGGCACTCTGAAAAAACGGCTTTTCATGTGATTTGGAGCACATTTCTTTTATCTATAGCAGAACTCCTTCATGAGATTAAAGTTAAAAGTTAATTAAAATTAAAATCAAGCTTTCTATTTTAAAAATGCTAATAAGTAATTGAGAAAAGGAAAGTGGAAAAGTAAATATTTCAGTTAACAATTAAGTTGTATATGGAAATTTAGTATTTGGCTGTAAAAATTAATAAATTAATTGAATCAACAACATTAGTGTATTTGGAGGTATAAGAAAGTTCAGGGCAAGCATAGAGATTGGTCCATTTGTCTTTTAAATATAAGTTAGAAGACTTCTTAATTAAAAAAACTCTATTACATACAAAGCTAGAGTTGGCCTTTGAATTGGTTATGGGAGACTTTTCTTAAATGTCTTAAGAAGTGCTTCTTTTAATTATAATTCTTAAAAATTATAATTACCAAATTTTTGGTGAAAAATCATGACCATTACTGAAAAGAAAGAAAAAAGACAATAACAGTTGTTAAGTACAAAAGTAGACATACAAATCCAACGGTGAGGAACTCCAGGAATAAAAGAATTACAAGTGAAGAGAAATGACTTTTAAGATGGGCACACAAACAAGGAGAATTTGCAACAAAAGAAGATTTAGCATTTTAGTATTATTTTGTTAGAATCAGTAAAAGCTATCTATATTTAAATGATAGAATGGAGAGAAAATGTGAATAGTCAACAGGAAACAATAAGGCATTCTTTTTGACTTGCAAATCTATTTTCTAAAGTTTGTCTCTGTCACTTTACAACTATTAGAGTCATTCCTGCTGACAAAAGGAGTCGAATCTTACCCCATAATCTTGGAGTAGTCTGAATTACAATTTGAAAATGAAACAAAACATAAAAGAAAAAACACAAGAATTTAATTTTAAATGGAACATCACTGTATGTAATGCATACCTAATAATATGAAAAATAAGATGGCATAAGAAAGGACCAAACTATCTCTCACGTAAAGATTTTCTTCTTGAATCAGCACTGGTTTGGCAAGAAAAAAACAGAAAAATTAACACTCCGATACTAGTGCAACCCAGAATGCTTGTTGGGAGCTCTTTTTGTTCCTTTAGGCTGCTTATTTTGATCATGTATCCAGGATCTAATTTGGGTTAACTCATAGCTGAAGAGGTCTGGTATCCCAGGAAAAGGTAGTGAACGTACCACCTATTAACCTTTCCAGAGCGCTAGAAGGTCAGCAAGGCTGGGGTGAGGCGAGGCTTAGACCCGGGCGGAGACGAAGGGCAGCGGGCGCTCCCGGCCACTTCTCTTGTCCAGGAGGAGGAGGCGCATGACCGTTTTTCCTTTCCTCCTTCTGGAATCAGCAGGCGGCGCTGTGCTCCGGGCCGCGCAGGACTGAAGGCCCGGGCGCACACACAGCAGCAGGCCGCTCGAGCACCGGCCCGCACACAGCAGGCACTGAGGCAGTGTCTGTGGACAGGATGCATATACACATCGTGTCCGTCGCGCGGCAGGCCAGCTGAAACGGCATCTCACGTGATAATCGCGGGAACACCGACCTGCTTTTCTGGGAGGTGACTTTGGCCCAGAGTAACCCAAAAGCTTCCGCGGCAGGCCTGCGGTTGGGCTCTCAATCCCGGAGCAGGCAGAGGGCCGGGCGAGCACAGGAGGGGCGGCCAAGGGCTGTCCTGGGGGCAGCAGGGACCCTGGAGGCCCCAGACGGCGAGGTCAGAAGTTGAGTGTTTCCAGTCCTCTTTAATTAAAAGGTTATTTGACAACTTGAGACAGGAAGCAAAAAGATATCCCTTAGAGTGCATTTGCAGTGCTCTCAGGAGTGCTGAAGTCAAAGGAAATGTGCTAACAACCCACAAACCAGGGTCCTTTTTACATCTGCTCCCTGACACGGGGTCACACTGGTGACCTCCACTGTCAAGACTGGAACTGAGAGAAGGGTTTTCTTCATCCATCTCGTTTATTAGACCATAGGGTCTCCGCCTTACTGCCCAAGACTGGCTCTGACCTCCGCAGGCATGAATGATACACGCTGACTTCTCCTGTTCCCGCTAATCCTAAGGACATACCTTTCTGAAGGAGGAGAATATTTCAACAGAAAAGTATTTGAAGGCAAGCGGAAAGGCAGGTTGGAAATTCTTCAATGACAAATTATTATAAGAACAAAAAAAAAGCATAAGGGGAGCCAAATTAGCCAAACAAAAATGAAGGTAATCCAGAGAAAGCAAAGGGAAGACGCCTAAGACAGGGAGACAAAGATTTTCAACTTTCTGGTGCATCTTTCTTTTCATTCCCTACAAAGAACAATATGGTTTAGACAGCTCACGTGTGGCAGCCAGTTAGGCATGTGTGGACTAATAAAGGTCAAACTTATAAAGAACGATTCCCACAAACAGAAAGCCACCCTTGGAGGAGGAAGAGGCCTGATTCTTCTTCAGAAAAACAGAGAGTTCTTACAATTCTAGAGTTGGAAGAACTGCTAGTTAGTGAGTGCCCACTACGCCACCAGGCCAAACACAGACGCTTCTTATCCGTTTTCACCACCTCTCGTGGCCTGCACTGTCATGCGCTTAACAGACGACTAGCTCGAAGCTTAAGCAACTTAGTCCAGATCATTAAAGAAAGGTGAGACAAATTCTAACCTCACTCCCTGACACCTTAGTTTGAAATTTTTCCCGTGATAACAGCCCATAACATTTATTTGTTTAGTGACAGAAGAGTGACAGTATTATCTTGTCTTTAGGGAGCAATTCCCCAAGACTGTATTTTCCATTCAGCTGTGCCTGAATTATTGATTTGTTTATGATTGTTATCCTTTACCATAAAGATCTATGTTCAATCTGGGGAATAGGAAGCCTATTAGAATGATACTTTCCTGCACAATAAGTATATCATATATCAATTAAAATGAACATAACTGCCTACCAGCCTGGCCAGGTGTCGCTAAGTACTAAAATACCACATTCAACACCTGTGAGAATCTCGACAAAAATTACAAATGATAAGCCAGGCGAGCTGCTGTTTCTGAATTGATGCAATCTGCAAAGAACTTCAAAAATCTCAGGATACTGTACTGGGAGCATGTACAAACACACCAAGGGGAAAGGAGGTGAGGAGGAGACTGGCTGGAATATGTGCAAACCAACAGGAAGGAGAATTAGGGTAGTCTCTTGAAGGATGAGATTCCCCTGGTATCAGGCACATCAAATTGTACTATTTCTAAGTAGCTTCAAAAAAAAAAAAAATCCTACAGAATATATATTCAGTTAAAGAAGAAAAACAGCATCTGCTTTTCTTTCTTAAAATTTATAATTAACACAGGGCAAAGGATCACACCCTCCCCTAGTAGAGCAGTTACTTCCAAAAACATGCCGTTTCTCTGGTTACAATGAATAATCATTTCTGCTGTCTTTTTGACAAAACTGTGCATGTGTTATTGGCAGGGTACAAGGAGGAAGGGAGATGAGCTGAATGTTCAGTACTTTTTTTAAATTTTACAATCAAGTAGCAATTATGGCACAATCTCATAAACTATTGACCTTTACCCTTCTACCTCAACCGTGCCCCAACATTTTGAAGAACAGAACGGATGCACAGAGGCTTTCACCACAAATCCTCTGAGGACCTAAAACCCCAGGGAGAAGGAAGGGAGACAAGCTGGGCAGAGGGCTTGAGAGCTGGAGGGTATGAAAAAAAAACCATGATAGATTTCTCCATGGAGGGAGACAATCCTCAAAATTTTCACTTCTAGTTTCTCTCAACTAGACTAGGTCAGTGGTTCTCAATTTTGGCTGACATTGACATCATCTAGGCACATTTTATTGCCTGGGCACCACCTCCTAGAAATTTTGAAATCCCTGTGTAAGATTCAAGCACCATGATGCTTTACAACTTCCCCAGGTGATCCTAACCTGCAGAGGGGGTTGACAAGAGCTGACCTAAATAATTCAGAGAGATGGATAAAGGCAGACCACATGGGCAAAGGATTAACACAATTTTCACCTCACCAGGAGGAAAAAACAAAACCTAAAATCTCAGAACACCAGAACAAGAGAACATCACTGAACAATAGCAGTAAACAATAACAATACATAATAGCAACAGCAACAACAAAGGCCTCTCCCAAGGCCTTCCTTCCAGGAAAGAAAAGGAGGTCGAAGAATCGTGTGTGAGTCTTCCCTCTGTCCCTCTCCTGCAGGAAAGTAAGTTCGCTCAGCAGTACACACTGCGCTCTCATTAGACAGGTACACGCGGGAGCAAGAAGTCAGTTTACATGGGAGGAGACAGCCTCAGAGACATGAGGGAACTTCCCGAAGGCCAAGGCACAAAGACCGAACTTGATTCCACATCTGTCCCAGGTCTAAAGCGTTTCCTCTTTTCCATAACTTCCGGAACATTTGTTCGCACTGGCTAACTTACTGGTACTGCGACAAAGTGTAATTTTAGGAAAAGTTTCCATTGCGGGCCTTGAAGGGTCCATTCTAAAGAACTTAGTCCACCCTTCTCCTGGCAATTAGTAAGACTGGAGAGGCAGGTAGGGGACTACTGGTAAAGGATTTTGAATGCCAAGTAAAGCGTTTGGAATGAATGAATGTACTAGTTAATTACCAAATCTACAGGTATTGAGGATCTGCCCGGTTTGGGGCAGAGAGAACACTCTAAGGTCTAGACAAAAGGGAGGCATTGAAAGTTTTAGATACCGTATCTTAGAGGCACTCTACTATGCCAAACCAGAAAACAAACTACAAGCAAAAAGAAAACACCAAAACACTCCTTTCTCATGGTATAATTACGAAAAAAGACAATAACCCAGAAACAGTATGGATAAATCCATGTAAGAAATTTACCATTCTCAAAAAATAAACTCTGAAAAGAAATTAGGGTTATCTTTAAGCCAAATCCTTTATGTTACTTTTTTATTTTTTTGTTATAGCTTTCATGGAGTTTTTCCAAAGGATGAATTTAGTAGCTGATAAAATACAACTCTCCCATCCAGGCCAGTATGATATCTTAGGATTGGAGTCAATTATCAGCATATGTTGGATTAACAGTTAAAAAAAAACCAATATAATGAATTATTAGTTTCCTTCAAGGTAGAAATCATATTCTCCAATGTAAAGAAACAAATTTAAAAATCAGAAAAGAGAAATGGAAATCATTTAAAAACATCTAGTTAAAACTCTGTATTTAGATTAAATATGCAAATTAATAGTAAAAAATATTTATAATGCACTGAACAAAAGAGGAATGCCTAGGTGGGTTATTTTATTACTCCAATAGGACAATTTCATACTTTTCATATTTTTATATAATAACTTGCTTTTCTCCACTTGAAAGGAATATTTAAAATTAACATATTTAAACTTTTACAAACAAATGTATACCTTTTACTTCCTATATATCTAAACTTCCTATTGGAAGTTTCCAATGTTTTAAAGAATTTAAGGCATTAAGAAGGCTGGCATTTGGAATGTGAGCAAGCGTGCATTCGACATGACATAAATTAAGCAAATCAACACAATAATTACTTTATATTATATCAAATATTTCATTATCCTAATATTTTCATCATATAGAAATTTTAGCCATACTTTTTAATTCTATGTGATTATGCAAGTACATATATGATTTCATGTGGTGACAAAACTGATATATATATATTCATTTTACTCTGGTTCTAATTTCAAGATTTCTTGATTTGGGGCAGTATGATCAGAGTTTGCCTCAGTAAAGATATAGCTCAGTGTCTATGAGATAGTAGCTTTTGATTTTTTTTAAAAAAAGCTTTCAAAGATCTTGTACCTTTTTATTCTTGAAGACGATTAGGACAATGGCTCATTACATACCATAATCTGTGATTTTACAGGACACCAAATACAGCTCTTTCAGGTTTTGTCCTTCCTTTGCGATGACCTCCACACACCTGAAACACACACAAGAAAGTGGCGAGTTACACTAATGTGTTTCAAGTTAAATTAGCAAGAGTTTGGCCACGACTGTAACAGGAAGAGGCCAGCGTCTGATGAATGCCACAGCTCTCTTCTTTCCACAAACCGCTTTCAAGGTGTTTTGGGAAAAGGTATTATATTCCCCGCTTTTTAAACTCAAGTGCTTTAATACTTAAATGACCTTAATTAAATACATTTATGACTAGTGCATCTTGTAAAGCTAAACTGATGAAAAAGAGATATTCCTCTAACAGCACTGTTACATTTGGTAATAAAAGATTAGTAAACATATGCTATATAATGAATATTTATCAATTACATTAAAAAAAGTAATGAAACTATGAAACATGGATGCTCATTATAAGGGATTCCCTGGTAGCTCAGCTGGTAAAGAATCCACTAGCAATGCAGGAGATCCCAGTTCGATTCCTGCGAAGGGAACTGGCTCATTATAAGTGAATGTAATATTGCTCATGGTTTAATTTTTAATGGTGGAGTTTGATCACACTGATATACATTTGTGAAATTTTATTCAACATAAAAATGTTTTAAAAATCTGTGACACTGATTAAAGAAGAATATTAAAATATTTTCCCTAGTTTTACTATTAATGTTTTAGATGAATTGTTGCATATATACAGGCCATTTAAATAATATAGATATGTAAGATTTAAAGTCTCTTCTGGTTTCATTTCAGTTAAAATTTTGAGCGGTGCACCCTGCTCTAATGTCCACAGTGGAACATGTAACACAAAACTCAATGAACTTTATAAACAATGATTAAAAACACTATCTATCTGATGATTCAGTCCCCTGTAATATCAGAAAACCCTGTACAATCAAACTGACACATAAGCATGTGCGTCCTTCAATGCAGTCCCAGTTTTAATCTTTATAAACAACAGTTAAGTAAAAGGGTAAAAGCAAAAAGAGTCATTAACCTTTTCTAGGAAGTTAAGGATCAAGTAATTTGATACCTATGTGTATAATCCATCAAAAAATTACTGAGTATCCATCTCTGTCTTTCAGATATTTTATTTGCTGTCTGGCTTATTTGTAGGTATCTTCATAAAATGTCAGGAAATTTTATACAATTTTACTTCACATAATTCATTACTGAAGGTTAAATTAGTTATAGAGAAGACCTATTTTTCTTTTAAAAATATTTTTATAGAATATTGTCTTAATAGAATGATAAACATTTCTAAGTTCCTCAGACTAACTGAATAAACATTTTTTTTGGCTATTAAAAAAAAAAAAGATTTATTATAAAAAATGGGTAAGCTGTTCCATGGTTACAATAGAAAACTTAAAACAGTAACAATGTAATTATGATTGATATAGCTTATTATGAAGGGAAATTTTTAAACCTAATTCTACATCATTTGACTTTAATGTAATATTTGAATAAAGTCTTAAAAAAGAAAAATAAAAGCAGAAATGAAACTAACTACAGGCAACAATCATGTTTTACATATGACTTTAAAAACTGATTTTCATATCCTAAGGATAAAAATAAAGGCCCTGCTTGGTTATAATACCATAAACAGTTAATTTAAAAAGTCTACTTTCTGCCACGCATAGCTCTCTGTCCGTCTCCATCACCTTCCAAAAAAGTTAGCAGATCCAACATGTTGTATGACCACAAAATGAAACATTAGTGCAGAAATGTGTTCCCATCATTTATTTTGTTTTCACGGTCTTTTCAAATAGTTCAAAACACCTGATTATGGAAAAAAAATCTAAACAAACACAATGTCCTATCTGTGTTCTCAGCAGCTGATCCTGTATCAGATATGCTACGAGCACACGTGACCATAACAGACACACAGGGCAGACTACAGACGGCAAATAACACAAATTGATTTCCCTGTACAAGCCAGATCAAATGCTATTTCATAGGCAACAAGAACTGGTATTCACATAAAATAAGATAATCAATCACTGGATAGAAACTGTCCTAAAAATGATGAAAGGCCACGAGCATCAGGTTTCCTCCCTATGTGAGAGAGAAAAGTTATTATGAATAGATAACACAAATATATTTAGCTTACTCAAGAGGCAACAGCCAAGAGAAAACACATGATTAAGAAATAAAGAGTATATATGTTTCAGAGAAATATAAGAGAAGAGCATTTTACTTTTACAAAGGATCACATAGGATTTTTGCTCTGTTTTAAAAAGTTCAGCTACATAAGGTTTTCCAAATACTTTTAATTATCCTGTAATCACAACCAGTGCTAAAAGTTATGTGCAACATAAAGCTGTTCCTCAAAAAGGAATTCATAGAGGGAAAACAAAATTTTCCTTGGAAGATTTTTAGCAAAATTTGTTATTTTTTAAATTAAATATCACATATTTCACAGATGTGATCTTTGAGAAGTCCCAAGTTCTTGTGAACCTGGACTGAAGCTCAGTATCATACTAACAGCAAATTGATGGTTCAAATAAATAGGTAAAATAGCTATTTTTTTTGACAGTTGGAAATGGAAGTGGTTCATGTTATCCTGTTAGTGCAAACTGGTGGAAAATGGAACCCCACGTCTGGTTCCTGGCTAGTGTCTGAAGTGAAGGGTACTTGCTCGGTCGTGTCCGACTCTTCACAACCCCATGGACTGTAGCTAACCAGGCTCCTCTGTCCATGGGATTCTCCAGGCAAGAATACTGGAGTGGAGTGCCATTCCCTTCTCCAGGGAATCTTCCCGACTCAGGAGTCAAACTGGGGTCTCCTACATTGCAGGCGGATTCTTTACCCTGAGTCAGCAGGGAAGCCCAGTCATGCTCTTTAGTCAGGACTTAACATCAGAGCATTTCCCAGCTCACTGTATAGACTGTATGCAGGCAACAAAAAAAGGAGACAAAGCTTTAGTAATTACTTAAACATTCTGACTACAGGTATTCATGTAAATTTTAAGAGGTGTTTAAAATGATACCAAAAAGAGAGAGAAATGTTTGCAAAGTCACAGTCTGTGTGCAGGAACACAAAAGAACCAAAGACCACGTTTAAAACCTTTGCTTCACAATCCCCTTGCCTATTCACAGATAATGAAAAGGAGAATATTCATTAATCTCAGTGATAAATCATAGTTTGTCCCCAGGGGTAAGCCATGAATTCCTAAACTCAGAATTCAGAATTCAAAATCTGCCCACTCACCCATCCCGTCCCTGCCCTCCCTAAGGATGAACCTCAGAATACCACATGACCACCATTCTCTATGGGTCAATGCATTCAAAGACCCTACTACATGCACGACAACCCAAGGAATTATAAAACTTGGGGAAAGAACAAGGTCCTTCGAGAAAGGAATAATCTCTAACATTACCAAGAAAAATTCCTAATATAGGAATATGCCAAGTGGAAGATGCAGAAGAGTATCAAATACCGTTAAAGGAGCCCGTGAACATCAAACACGAGCCTACTAAACCATCTCCCTGAGTTCTGAGAAGTAAGAGAAGGCACGTCTTAACAAGAATGAATGAAGAATGGGAAGACGTACATTCTGTTCTCAGCTCCACGAACCACAGACACCCCTATCTTCTTCAGAGTCCCACAGTACCGTTCTTCGTAAAAATGAGGGCCTCTCTGAGAAGCTTCTCCAATCAAACGTCCTAGGTTCATTTACATACATTTTAGCTCCTTCTGAATTGCCTCCTCTCAGATTATTTTCTTGCTTTTACGTTTTGGCAGGGTTCTGAATAGAATAAAAAAATTGCACCCATTGTAAATTCTTGAGTAACAGCTGTTGAGTACATATATATATAAACTCTGTTAGAATACTGAAAAGGGCCAGAAAACCTGCTCCCAACTACCCAAAGAACTCAGAATAATTTTTTATAATAATGTGATTTTATGCTCACTTGCTTTTGATAATGTTCTAAAATACACTTGAAACATTTGATGAAATATGAAAAACAACAAAAAGGTTACTTTTGTGAGCAATATAGGTTTTTCCTTAAAAGAAGAGAAGGCATTACTTAGTTTCAGGAAAACGCTGTCTTCTTAGCAATAGATTCTTAATCACCTGATTTATGTGAAGGGTAAAGGTTAATGAATTAAGCTGTGTAAGCTTCAAAACTATCAAAGGAATTCAAAAGAGCCTCGAATTATGGAAAACAATGGCCCATTCTACATACATACCAAATTTTTATGTTTTTTGTCTCCCACTCAAAAGCTGGAACGTGGCATTAGTGACAATTGGAAAGAACTAATGAGGAAATATGACTACGCTGCTTGCAAGAGGAGCGTCCTAGGAGACCTTGTTACTGTTTGTGATGTGCTTCACATCCAAAAGAAGCTAATTGGAGCTGCCAGACACTGGTTTGCAAATCTCACTTTAAAGGACAGGCTCAATCACCTCAGAGGTGTGAAAAGAAATGTCCCCATTAGAGATGCATTAGCATGTGGCTTGGTGAATTTCTAAGTAAACTTTAGGATGTTCTTTCCTAAGTCACTTTTATATTTGAATAATAGACATATCTGCAAGCAGAAGAAAAAATGCAACAAGACAAAAACCACCCTACGGATTAAAACAAAAAGCACGAATAGCGCTGTAAAGCCATTGGCGAGTAAGTGCGACAGGGAGCTAGGTAAGCTTCAAGCTGAATAAACATGTAGATCAAACCTGGAAACTCCTGAAATGCAAACACATCAAAAAGCGATCTATTTGGGGGCTTCAGAAATAGAACTCCAGTTTCATCATTTCCTGAAACTAGACAAGCCAACAAGCCACCCTGGATTATATTTACTGTGAGTGGGGCAGCAGACGAGGCTGCAACACACACACAAACAAAAGAAAAAGGAATAAAAAGGAGGCACGAAATCTAAAAAGAGAAACAGGGGAGTGAACCTGGTCCAATTCTGTGCTATGAAGCTCGTCCCAACTCACTCACATACGGGTCGTTTAAACGGTAGCAGAGGTCACCAAAACACAATTTGGCATCTTACACAAAGAATAATGATATTTGATTGATTTTTTCTAAAGCCTCAAATCAAGTTTTACTGGGGAATAATCCAATCTCAGTGCAGTGAATGAATGGGCATGATTTACAGGTATATCCTGCTTTCAGAATGTGTATGATATAAAATATTTCTATGTTAAAGAAGATAAATTTACAGTTAAACATTTACAAGATGAATCAATTCAAGAATTAACAAATAGTACCTTTCTACTTATATGTGAATATAATTTCATTTATAAACATTCCATTAACAGGCACATTTTCCAGTAACACAACACCTTAACTTTACGGAGCACGAAATGGTTATTTTATCTTTAAAGAAATGCACATAAGGACAAATGGAAGACTATTTTGGGAAAGTGACACATGGCGTCAAGTGGTGCGCTGAGTACCCTTTGTATTTTATGGTACACTTTCTTGTAAATGTCCTTCTGTTTTATCCTTTAACAGCACAGTATCAGATATATATTTAAGTCAATTTTTCATACAAACATCTAAAGATAATCTCACAGAAGAGACGTTTATTGCAAGAGAGATTTTTTTTTTTAAAGCTGACTTGCAATTAAAACACTAAAGCGTTTGCTCAAAACACATTCCTAATATACCTTAGGGGCGAAGACTGGGAGCCACATGAAAAATGTCACCAGCTCACCAGTTACAACAATTATCTTGGGATATTCATTAAGTTCTCACTTACCAAATGTTATTCTCTGGAAAGCCAGTATCTGATTAGTGAATCTAAGATTAATTTAGAAATTTGCTATTTAAACAGTGGAAAACTGATGCCTATTTGGTCACACAGAGACAGTGAAAGGTTACAAAATGAGGAGAGTAGTTTGCTTGTTTTTAATTACCACAGTAAGCAGCCTGTAAACTGAAATGTTACTGCAGTGTTAAGTTCTATGGGTCTGCAACTCTGCTGAAAGAGGTGCTGTTGCGCCTGAGAAGGGGGCACAGCAGATGCCGACACCTGCAGGCCCTTTCTGGGCCACTCTTCTCCAGCCACTCCCAGCATCGGGAAGGTTTCCTAACTGGAGAGTAAGAGCCCAGGAGACAGCACTGAAAGAGGAGCAGTAAGACAACTAAAGAATACTTCTAACATATTGAGGAGTGACCATCACAAACCAGCTCTTACGGGACTATTTTGTTTCCTCATTTATATAGCAAGACATGTTTAATGTAATAGGAATGTGTCCAGAGAACTTCAAAAATGTTTTTCAAATAGAATAAAGCCTGTTTTTTTTTTTTTAAAAGCACATTGTCCTTAAGCTGCTGAGAAACAAAATGGTTAAACGTCTTCCCAAAGCAAGAGGGTGGGGGAGAGGGAAGCAAACTAACACATTTGGATAAACTTGGCTCTGGCTTTAATACTTCAGATCCACTCATCCAAACGTCTTGTTTTTAATTTTAGTCATTGTTCCATCCTTTAACTGCAGCTACACTAGACCTTTATATAATAACTCAAGCTAACTTTTTCTAAGCATGCCTCCAAATATTCAAGAAGCAGAAAAAAATTTCTAAGTACTTACCTATTTATTTCAACAAGGTTTTATTAAGTGCAAACTATGTGATAGAAATGTTAAAAGATCTAATCAGAAAGCCGCATGATTATAAAATGATGGACATAATACTTATAACCTTGATAGATCAACTACTATTTATTTTTGCTGCTATGGCTGATATTAATGTTCATCCCCAGCAGCAGAAAAACCTTATCACTATCTCTGTATCTACTGAAAATCAAGTGGAAAGAGTCATATTTCAGGACTGAAGGAAATGTTAGAAGCAAAGGGGAAACTTTAAAGGTAAGGTTTCCTAATTCAGCAGTTTAGTCATTCCTCGATGGGGGGAAAAATGCATTTACTTTAAAATGAGAAAAGTTAAGAGATCTCCTCCATCCTTAAAGGTTTTTGAGTTTCCATGAATTTACAGCCAATATCTCTGGGGGAGTTTGGGCACAATGTTCATACAGTTAAAACTGGTGCTATGTTTATGGTATTCTGGCATATTTTAAGATAAAGGATGGAAGAGAAGATTGTATTCTCCTATATGTTACAAACATTTACTGTGTGGAAGCAAAAGCCCGGGCCTTAAAAAGAAAACAGGAATGTAAAAACTATAGTTTTTATAGGTTAAACTATGGTTAGTCCAGTTCAGTGGCCTGTGGTTCATTAGAGGCCATTCCTTTTCTGAAAAGAAGACAGGCAAAATTCTGGCAAGTTCCAACTCCTACCTGCCTCCTGCAACAATAAATAAGAACGTCAGTGGTAAAGCTAGAAATATTCCAGAGAGACTTGCTAGGCTTCCAAACGGCTAATATGAAATTTAGACGGAATATAAAACATTCAGTGGATAATCTCCCTGCCCGTCTCCACCTCCATCGCCCTTACTGCTTTCACTACTGATGAGAAAGCCTCAATTCCACAAACATTAAGCGCACCTTTAATTTAAAATGAAGAAGACAAAATTATTTGCGTGGACTATAAGAGTATTCTGAAGATGCGATTTTAGGCATCATTCAGGAAAGAGTTAAATACTTCCTTACCAGAAGATGCCACAAGGCTTTGTAGTGACTAATTGCCTCTTTAACCTCTGCACTCGGGGAGCTGGCCTGCACTTCAATACCAGTTTTGTGATAGAGCCAAAGACTGATGTTCAACACAGACCTCCTATGACCTGTGTAGCCCTGGAGTCAACTCGGACAAGATGCTGACAAAAGGTCTCCTTCTCACTTGGGAAGGCACAGAATCCCTTTTTGGATCAGCCAAATTCCCAGAAGACTGAGACAAAGCAGGTAAAGACTGTTTGGAAGATAAAGAATGGTTTTACTGCTCCTGACAATATTTCCCAACCTTCCAATGTACCACTCAAAATTCTGTTTGAGAAAATGGTTTTAGTAATATGAAAAAAATACATATTTACTTTAAAATGCAATGAAGAGGGTACCTAACTGGATATCTTTGAAAGCTTACATCATTAGATAGCTGTAGGAAGACTCAAAGAAGGCAGGTTAAGCTTCTCCCTTACAACTGTTTCCCACGTGCTTTAAGCATTCATACTCGGGAAGTCTGTACCTTGTCCTTAATGTTTAAGCTTAGCAAATTTCTGGCCCGATCAAAAGCCAATAAAATAACTGTATAGTTAATTTAAGTACAATTAGAGAAAACTAATTAATCCTGCAATTTGGGAGAAGAAAATGGTGAAGGCTTCTTCTTAGTTTCTGACAAAGAAGGTATGAGGAAGGAGTTCTGGGCTAGGGGAGTGGGAGTAAAGTTACCAAATATTCACTCAGAGACCAAGGGAAAGACCACGTAGCCTTGATGAAGACAAGGGCACTACATCAATTGGACTTTATTGATGCTTAGCTGCACTGAACTCTGAACCCTTTGAGGCTTAAATCCCATCAGCGCTGAATTCGTAAAACCTACTTCCAAAGCTCTGGGACGGCCACTGCTTTATTCCTATTTTCTTCCGTATCATTACATACTGACGCGATGTCAGGAGTGAAATAAGCTTTGTTGTAAGATTCACGGGGAGGAAGCAGTGGATCACGTTTAGAGCTTTTGGTGATCATGTTTACACAGAGAGACAACTTTCTCACTTAGAAAAAGAAACAACATTTACACTTCTTTAAAAATAAAAAAGAAACAATTCCCGTCTTTCTACAAATGACACTAAGAGGTATTAACCTAGAACCCTCTCATGAAAAGTTTACATGTTTAATCCCCAAAATGACGATTGATTTCTGTTCATTTTTACTTATCTAAAGGATAAGAGAAACAAAGTCCTCCCCATTTCCTTCTCAAATAATATTCAGCTAAATACAACAGAATGAGATTTTTAAATTCCAGAGGAAGCCTACTGAACCTTAGTTTTACTTGCCCACTTCAATGATTCTTGAATAAATCACAGTCCATTTGCCTGTAAAATATACTTCTAGACAATTCTTTCTTAATGCTTTAATTTATCCATCAATGACAACAACTAATTATCAACAATTTAATTTATATTCAAAGTAGTATAGTGTAATATAGATGCACACATGTATATAAACACTTATAAATACAATTCTTAATATATCATTTTTTCCATTCCCAATTAACAAATATCTCATTGCTATAAATGCACTTCTTGAAGGAATTTTAGCAGCCTAGCCCCTGAAGTGCTGTGATCACTAAAATTCAGATTGCTTTGCTTGGACTAGTCCTCAGTCTGTTCCGTACGGAGGGAAAACACATCTCTCTGCTCTTGGAGAAAGTGGTGGGAAGCTGGTGAAACCAGTGCTGAGACTGATGGGAACCCGAAGGGGAAGCATCACCCGCTTTCTCCTAGCAGAAAGTTGCAAACGCAAGACAGGAAGGAAGCATGGAGAAGGAAGACAGCACGTTTCACTATTTGTTTCAGACAGCGGGCACCTTGCAGGCAACATCATGTCTGACAGCAAGCAGGAACAAGCAACACCCCCAATCCTACCCTCAGCTTCATGTTACTTGAAAAGGTAAATCAGAGTGAACAGCACATCCATCTCTGGCGAGCTTCTAAATGCTCCTTTGCTTACTATAGTTACTCTTCTGTCTGCATAATCAACAAACCATGCAGCAAAATGCAGTAACAGCATTAATATTTCTGCTCTATACAGAAAAAAACTTTTCTTAAGTACCCAAGGAAATAAAGAAATATATTCTGGTATTCACAGGAAGACTGAGAGGTGAAAAGGGGATAGCTGATTGTTTTCAAAGGTCCTTAGGGCAGTAAAGAGTCGAGAACGCTGCTAGACATTTGAAAGGGATGCCAGGTAAATGAGCTTGGGGCCAGTAGATTCCTGTGTGTTCCTGCGGTTACTGAGGGTATCGTAGGTGCTGTCCTGGGAATGAGAGAAGTTAGAGAACGAATTCCTTTTTGTGATCCATTATTGAAAGGTAAGCACGCGCTCATCACACACACAACACTCTTAGGCCATTTGGCAAAATTGGGGGCTTTGAGAAAATTAATATTGATTCAGTACTGCATCATACTTTGAAAAAGGTGAAAGAAAATATAAAAGGTAACAGGATAAGCAAAGCAGTGAATATAATATATACTCAGGGGCAAGTCAGTTGAAGTATGGGCTTGATTTAAGGTTGTTCAAAAAATATTATAAAGAGGAAAAAAAGAAAAACAATATATACAACATATAGCCATATCTCTATAATGTAACCAGTTGTTATACGTAACATATGCAATAATATATTCGTATATTCAGTAATCACTAAGGAGCCTGAGTTCATGTTATCTGTTCACTCATAAACAGCCTCATTTCTCTTGAAATGCACATGGAAATGCAAAGAAATATTTGAGAGGAGCAAGAAAGTAGGAAACGCGGACCGCAAAGTGATGAAGTCAGGGACACGTTAGCCTCTGGGACTAGAACAAGATTTTGGAAGAAACTTTCAAGGAGCAAAAGTAAAGAGGAAGGTATGGTTATTTATACAATTTGTAATATCAGTGAGTTTTTAAAAATCTGATGTTCAAAAGAAGCTACAAAAAGACTAGACAGACATGACACATTTCTGGGGAAAGGGCGAAGTTTTGAGAACGTGTTAAAATAGTCTGTATTATTTAGAAAATTTCCTCCCATTTCTTAATACCACTGTGGACTTAATTCACATGAAAATGGCCTCTACATGTACACATATGGCCAAGTCCCTCTGCTGTCTACCTGAAACTATCCAACATTGTTAACTGGCTATTCTCCAAAGCAAGATAAAAGTTTAAAAAATAAATAATGGAATGGTAAAAAAAGATCTAAGTTTAAAAGTTTATTACACATGATAAAAACTTAAAAGTTTTAAAGTATATTACACATGACTGATAATGCAATAATAAAACATGATACATAGCTGTATTAAAATTTTACAAAAACTTAATGATTATTATACAAAATCAGTTATGGACAGTGGAAATATGTTTCAGATGCTCAGAATGTCACAGTTTTTGTGTATGTGTGTATAAGAGACAGTCTTAGGGTTGGGAATGTAATTCAACTTCCCTAAGTCTTTTCAGGAAAATTCTGGAAATTACAATACCTACTTCCATGGATTTTGTAAAAGTTACATTTCATAATGTTTGCAAAAGTGCCTTTTGTTACTCAATAAACATTTATTAACCCTTATTCTGCCCCTAACTATATGGATACAAAGATGGAGAACACAAGTCTCTTCACAAAGAGAATTCACAGTCTTGTCAGTTTATCTTCCACACAAATAAGACAGGGTTATTTAGGACTGAATAGAATTTTCTAAAGTATGTTTCTCAGAAAACTAACACTTTAGGGCTTCACTAGTTGACATATACAAGGAAGAAATGTATGCTCCAATAAGTTTATGTTAAACCAAATCAATTTTTTCCTTAGTTAAAAAAAAAAGAATGTAAAGCACATAGGACAGCATCTAGCAAAGAGTAAGCGATTAACTGCTAATTATTGTTACCGAGGCCCTAGCACAGAACCTGGCACATTAAAAACAAACGCCTGTGGTAGGCTGAGTAATGGCCCCCGAAGATATCAGGCCCTAATCCATGCAGCCGGTAACTGTTACTTTATGTATACAGTATCAGTTCACTCAGTTCAGTTGCTCAGTCGTGTCTGACTCTTTGCGACCCCATGAATCGCAGCACGCCAGGCCTCCCTGTCCATCACCAACTCCCAGAGTTTTCCCAAACTCATGTCCATCGAGTCTGTGATGCCATCCAGCCATTTCATCCTCTATCGTCCCCTTCTCCTCCTGCCCCCAATCCCTCCCAGCATCAGTCTTTTCCAATGAGTCAGCTCTTCACATGAGGTGGCCAAAGTACTGGAGTTTCAGCTTTAGCATCATTCCTTCCAAAGAAATCCCAGGGCTGATCTCCTTCAGAATGGACTGGTTGGACCTCCTTGCAGTCCAAGAGACTCTCAAGAGTCTTCTCCAACACCACAGTTCAGAAGCATCAATTCTTTGGTGCTCAGCTTTCTTCACTGTCCAACTCTCACATCCATACATGACCACTGGAAAAACCATAGCCTTGACTAGACGGACCTTTGTTGGCAAAGTAATGTCTCTGCTTTTGAATATGCTATCTAGGTTGGTCATAACTTTCTTTCCAAGGAGCGAGTGTCTTTTAATTTTATGGCTACAATCACCATCTGCAGTGATTTTGGAGCCCCAAAAAATAAAGTCTGACACTGTTTCCACTGTTTCCCCATCTATTTCCATGAAGTGATGGGACCAGATGCCATGATCTTCGTTTTCTGAATGTTGAGCTTTAAGACAACATTTTCACTTTCCTCTTTCACTTTCATCAAGAGGCTTTTGAGTTCCTCTTCACTTTCTGCCATAAGGGTGGTGTCATCTGCATATCTGAGGTTATTGAGATTTCTCCCAGCAAACTTGATTCCAGCTTGTGCTTCTTCCAGCCCAGCGTTTCTCATGATGTACTCTGCATAGAAGTTAAATAAGCAGGGTGACAATATACAGCCTTGACGTACTCCTTTTCCTATTTGGAACCAGTGTGTTATTCCATATCCAGTTCTAACTGTTGCTTCCTGACCTGCATACAGATTTCTCAAGAGGCAGGTCAGGTGGTCTGGTATTCCCATCTCTTTCAGAATCTTCCACAGTTTATTGTGATCCACACAGTCAAAGGCTTTGGCAACAGTATACTTGCTTTAATAGAAAAAAAAAAAAGGTCTTTGCAGATGTGATTAAAGATTTGGATAGGGAGGTTATCCTAGATTATCTGAGTGGGCCCTCGACACTGACATCTTGATTTTGGCTCAGTGAAACTGATTTTGGACATGTGACCTCCACAACTGTGAGAGAATAAATATTAGTTGCTTTTAAGCTACCACATGTGTGGTAATTTGTTTCAGTAGCCACAGGAAATGAATACAGTGCCTAATAAATGGCATTAAACTAATCACACATAGGGCACCAAGAAGTATGATTTATAAAGGTAACAAACCAATTGCAATTAAGATGACATATTATAATTGGATAAGACAAAATTTTAAGTTGTGAAGGGGATAAAAAAGAAAACCTTAAATAATTCTATCAAATATTCATCCTGAATTAGAATAAATTCCAAAAAGGTATGTCTTCTAAACTTTTTTAGAATAAACACTCATCTTTGTACAAAATTTTAGTATGGAAAATTTCAAGCATAGCAAAAAGTTAAAGTTAAATTGTTCACTGAAAAGCCATTAATCACCACCTAGATTCCATAATTAACATTCTTCTACATCATCTCAGATGTATCCCATCTATTTCTCTATCCCCCTAGGTATCTATCTATCCATTCTTACTTTTTAACACATTTCAAAGTAAGTGCAGACATCAGTACATTTCACGCATAAATATTAATACTGTAGCATACACATCATTAACTAGAGTTCAATGTTTATAATAGTTCTCTCTTTAACAAAATAAAAAGATATACCCTCTGTGAAATGCACAAATCTCCAATGATATCAGCCTATATGTGTCTATCTTGCTGCTGCTGCTGCTGCTAAGTCGCTTCAGTCGTGTCCGACTCTGTGTGACCCCATAGATGGCAGCCCACCAGGCTCCTCCATCCCTGGGATTCTCCAGGCAAGAACAATGGAGTGGGTTGTGATTTCCTCCTCCAATGCAAGCATGCATGCTAAGTCACTTCAGTCGTGTCCAACTCTGTGCGACCCCATAGATGGCAGCCCACCAGGCTCCTCTGTCCACAGGATCCTCTAGGCAAGAATACTGCAGAGGGTTGCCATTTCCTTCTCCTAAGTGTCTATCTTGACCCCTATCAAATCCAGACTATTCTGCCTCCCTTCCAGCCATTGCTCATGCACACCCACAAAGGCAACTGCCATTGTAGGTCTTTTTGTTACTAAGTTTTACTATAGCCTAGTTTTGTCTGTTCAGGAATGTCATAAAAATAGAATCATACAATATGTACTCTTTTGAATAACTTATTTTTACTCAGTGTCAGAGTTTGAGGTTCATCTATTTTATTTTATATTTCATTAGTTTATCCTGATTGTATCTTTCAATTGCCAACTACTCCATTAAATGAATATAGCACAGTTTCTTTATCCATTCTTATCTTGAAGCTCTGTGAACTGTTTGCAGTTTTGGGGGAAATCACTAATAACAGTGCTAGGAACATTTTCATACAGCCTTCTTGTGGACATACGCTTTCATTTCTCATGGGTGAAAACCAAGGAGTAGACTGCTAAGTCACAGAGTATTAGTAGTATGTATGTAGTAGATAAATGAATTTCTTTCCAAAGTTGCTATACCATTATAAATGCCCGACAACATTTATAAGAATTATGGTTTCCTCATATCCTCACCAATGTTGATGTTATCAGACTTTTAGCCATTCAAGTGAGTATATAATTAAGGCCAGTTCTACATTAAAAAATTCAAAGATCCCATCATAATAATTCTATTTTTATCTTTTAAGAAAATATGCAATAATAAAAGATTCCTGGAAACGGATCAATACTTTAAAATTTGTTTATTTCCAGAAATTTGTAATGCACACTACATAACAGTATACATATATGACATGATTTATTAATGAAACCAGACATTGCTTGCTGCAGGCTCTGTGTAATAGCTTTCTGGCCCAGAGTCAGTGTTCCATCTGTTAGTTCTCTGGAATATCTTCAACAGATATCTAATTCTCTCTCTTCTATCATCTTTTTTTCCAAGGAACCTAACTACCCAACAATAACTAGATAACTTCGCGAAAGGGATCTCAGATATTCTTAGCCCTCAATATCATGCTGTCTTCCACATTATATCTTATCAACTGGACTAAAAGTTAAAAACCAATATAAAATCAGCCCCAAACTACGATCTCCTCAATAAGCATCATTATATAAGGTTGTGCCTTAAAAGGTAGATTGCTTATCTAATCACTAAGAGCGTTTTAAAAATGTGTTGCCAGAAACTGGATTAGGATTCTAGTATTATGCAGCAAATAGTAAATAGCATGGACCTCTCAGCAAAATTTTCCTCAATCCGTGGAAAAAAATAATGAAATTTCATTTCTTTTACTAATTATCTAAATGAACTGCCCAACTTGAAGTAACATGAAGTCTGCTGATTTACACAGCTATAGATATTGTCCATAAAAGACTTCACCAAAACACGCTGGAAACCGTGGAAGTTGCAAACGAACACAAGAATGCTTAGTACTGCTGAAGATTCAAGGTTAATGTTTTTCTTTAATTATAAGTAAACATAGTACAAAACAGATCAAAAAATTTAGCCTGACAGTTTTTCTTCACTCCATTGTAAATTTTATTTCTTGTCTCACATAAAATGATTCACCTGGGATCTAGATGATTTGTGCTAAGCAACCAAACATCAGGCATTTCAAGAACTCTTTGTAAACACGGCCTCCAAACAGGATCAAGGAATGAGATGCTGTTTTTTTACAGCATCCAGTTTAAGAGATGCTGTTTTTTTACAGCATCCAGTTTAAGTTCAAGACATAACAAAAGTTTGTGAACAGCCATAGTAAGATTGCCAAGCACAGTCTAGATTTCTATATTTGAGGAAATCTATTAGATATGAAAGATCTTTTGATATACAATATAAAAATAATGAAGATATTAATAACATTAGGCATTTACTATTAATATAAACCTCACATGACCAAAGCCTGGTATACAATGAGAGAAAAGATATTACACCTTCATTTCAAAATACATAAAAATATAGTAAGGATTATATAACTATTAAATTATTTTTCAGAAGATTAATATTTAAAATGGAAACCACTAAGAAAAACTGCAAAGTTATTAACTGTATGAAAGCTTTTAAAAGTCATTTTACATTTTTGTATTACTCAATTATACCATGTAACTTTTAAGACATTCAGTCTAATTCTTTTCAAAGTAAACTTTAAACACTGATTAGAATCAATGTCTATCAATCCATACAAAGGGAGAATAAATGCATGTTTATTGCAAAAATTAATACAGAGCCCAAATCTGTGAGTTTGTAAATCTCTCTTAATAGCTAGTACAATTAATGTCAAACATTAATTATAAAGACATTCAACATTATTTGGGGAGAAAACAGTTTTAACAGCCAGCAGGCGTGTAGTCATACGAACTGCATATGGCCACACCACATTTGCTATTGAGCCTAGCCTCCAACATCCATGCCCAGTTATCCTGAGTCTGGTCTTCAGCCAAACACTTAATTCCTCTGTGCCTGGAATCTTTAATTTTATTGGCTTATCCACACCAGATTAAGGCACATAGAGGTCATAAATCCTGGGAAAAAACATGATCTCTAATTTCATAATAATCATTTAAAGATCCACGAAACTGCACAATTCATGAGAGAAAGGCCAAAGTCTAATTTTAGCACTTTTTCAGACTGTTCTGCTGCGCGTGGGTGGCACCACTGCAGGCGAGTGCTTGGCGTGCTCACGGGTGAACCCAGCGGGGTGCCCGGCTCGGTGCCAGCCTCCCGCAGCTTCGCTGGGGCCTCTGTGCCCTTGGTTCATCATTTTGCTGCCTTTTTTTTTTTTGCTCAAATTTTGTCCCAAATCTATTTCTTTCAATGTAGTTTGAAACCCTAGGTAATAATTTCTGGCCCCCAAATTCTACATAAGTCTATCTGACTTGGCCCACTAAACACAGTTGTTATACAAATAGTTTCTCAAAACACTGAACTTTTCATATACTTAGGCCTCACCACAGATAGGCATCCCAGCCATGACTGTCCCTGGATCAGACATGCACTCTCCAGTTGCAACAGTTCCACAAATCTCTAGAAACGATTACATTTAATCCATTTGACTCACTTATATTCTATGTCTGGTCAGACTCCAGCAATGGACTCTTCTCAGAC
Source organism: Bos indicus (assembly GCF_029378745.1). NCBI lineage: Eukaryota > Metazoa > Chordata > Mammalia > Artiodactyla > Bovidae > Bos > Bos indicus. Next base: position 106,958,679 of record NC_091766.1, read on the forward strand.
GGACAGTCCCTTCTGACTCCTAGCTCTTCCTCCCTCTGTTGTGACCACTGTATGAAGTGTATGTCATCACCCTGACATGGGGCCTGTGTTTTACTCATCTTTGATGAGATGCTCAAGATAGGTTTGTTGAATGAATGTGTGAAGGTTTGAAGCACACTGATAAGACAAGTCATGCGGCTGTGTATACTTAGAATTCTGAATAAAAACAGCAAATGCACCACTTATAAAACATATGTCAACAAAGGAGAACATTATTTATAGGCACAAGGAATGAGTTACTTGCAGTTGTAAAGAGAATTATCTATGTAAAATCTGTCTAATAAAAAGGATAAAGAGCATGTATTAAAATACAGAGAGTCTTAAAGTCAAAAAACTGTACGTGATGACAGGCAGATTTTAAAACGTAAATAATAGGATAAGGATGTGTAATGGAAACTGAAAGTGGATCCTGCTGAATTTCCTTCAGTAAATATATCTTCTACAACAGATAAACCAAACTGATTGAGAAGACTCTACAATATTGATTCTCACATAAGCAAAAGAAACAATAAAAACTAACAATTTCTTTTGTAAATGGTATGGCTATTGAAAATTACAAATAGCCATTAATTTCAAGGAACTCACCTTATATTTCTTGATGATGCAAAAGAAATATTTATCTATTTACCTAAGGGAAGTAAATTTGCTATCTATGAAAAGTTCCACTACAGGAAAAGGAAAATATTATAGCTTGTCAATGTGAAAGAAAGTACCACAGTAAGAAAATAAGTATGTATTTTACAAGGTATTATTTCCAAACAAGGTAGATGTGGTAAACAACACAGCTCAGAAGTATTTTTTATTTAAAATACACACTCTTAAAACATTTATTTGCTTATAGAATTAAGACACTATGTTTACTGGAGGGTTCTGGTACACACCAACTCTTTTGAATGCAATTGAGAAATGTCACTGTCTTCAAAAGGCAGACCAGCAGGGTGCTCTGGAGCACAGACTCGGGAGTCTCAGTCCCAGAGACCAGATCAAACCTAGCCTTGGAACCTCAGCAGGTCCTGTAGACTCCCTGCACTTCACCTTCCTTATCCATACAGTGGGTATAATAAGACCACCTACGTTAAAGAACTTGGATAAAGATGAAAGGAAATGCAAAGTGTTTAGAATAGTGCCTTGTGCAAATTAAATGACACAGCTTATATAACTTTACGTAAAATTTCCATTACCTCCAGATAACATGTGTCTCTTGGTGTAACATATCCAGCACGACCTATATAGCATATTGTCCCAAAACTGGGAACCTAAATGTAAATCAGAATCCAATTTATCAATTTATAGATACAAACTGATTTATAGCCTACCTCAGGAAACAAAAAAATCTCAATCTAACCTTACTCCAAAAGGAACTAGAAAAAGAACAAACAAAGTTCAAAGTTGGTAGAAAATAATAACAAAGATCAGAGCAGAAATAAAATAGAGCCTAAAAAAATAGCAAAGATCCATGAAACTAAGATTTGGGTTTTAAAAAAGATAAAATTGATAAGCCATTATCAAGACTCACCAAGGGGGTAAAAAAACAAACAGGGAGGGCCCAAATAAATAAAATCAGAAACGAAAAAGGAGAAGTTATGACTGATACCACAAAAATGCAAAGGCTCAAAAGAAATTATTATGAGCAATTATAATGCCACTAAAATAGACAACCTGGAAGAAATTCATTAATTCCTGGAAATGTACAATCTCCTGAGACTGAACCAGGAAGAAATAGAAAACATTACCAGTAATGAAACTGAATCAGTAATTAAAAACTCCCAACAAATAAAAGCTCAGGACTAGATGGCTTCACTGGTGAGTTCTATCAAACATTTAGAGATGAGTTAATGCCTATCTTTCTCAAACTTTTTCAAACTACTGAAGAGGAAGAAATGCTTTCAAACTAATTTTACAAGGTCAGCATCACATCAAAACCAAAACCAGACTAATACAGCACAAAGGAAAAGAGAAAAGAAAATCACAGGCCAATATCCCTGATGAACATAAATGGGAAAATATTCAACAAAATGTTAGCAAACTGAATTAACAATCCTCTAAAAGGCGTATACACCGTAATCAAGTGGAATTTATGTCAGAAATGCAAGAATGGTTCACTATCCGCAAATCAATGTGATACACAATATTAATGAATTGAAGAGTAAAACTCATATGATCATCTCAGTAGATGACAAAATTCAGCATCCACTTATGATAAAACAACAAATCAACCACTCTCAACAAGGTGGATATAGAAGGAACATTCCTCAACATAAAAGGCCACATATTGACAAACCTACAGCCAACATTTTCTTCAGTGAAAAGCTGAAAGCATTTCCTCTAAGATCAGAAACAGGACAAGGACGCTCATTCTTGCCACTTTTATTCAACAAAGGATTGGAAGTCCTAGCCATGGTAATCAGAAAAGAAAAAAGAAATAAAAGGAATCCAAACTGGAAAAGAAGTAAAGCTGCTGCTGTTTGCAGGTGACATGATTCTATGTGTCGAAAATCCTAAAAATGATTAGAACCCATAGATGAATTTAGGATGTGGGAGGATCCAAAGTTAAGACACAGAAGCTTCAGATAGCTTGTTATCAGTGTACAGAATTACATACTATCAGAAAGAGAAATAAAGGAAACAGCACTATTTACAACAACATCTAAAAGAGTAACATACACAGGAATGAATCTACGGAGGTAAAAGACTTACCCTCTAAAAGTGTAAGACACTGATAAAAAGACACTGAAGACAACACAAATAAATGTGTTCATGAATTGGAGAAATTAATATTGTTAAAACTATCACACTACCGAAGGCAATCAATCTACAAATTCAGCGCAATTTCTATCAAAATACAAAGGGCATTTTGCACAGAACGAGAACAAATAATTCTAAAATTTGTATGTAAACATAAAATACCCCAATAGCCAAAATGATCTTGAGAAAGAAGAACAAAACTGGAAGTGTCACACTCCCTAATTTCAAATTATACTACAAAGCTACAGTAATCAAAAGCAGCATGGTACTGGCACAAAACCAGACATGTGTATCAACAGAACAGAATAGAGAGCTCAGAAGGAAACCCACACTCATGAGGCCAACTGATCTGTGTCAAAGAGACAAAAACATAAAATGGGGAAAAGACAGCACCCTCCACAGATGTCACTGGACATACTGTACAGCTTATGCAAAAGAATGAATCTGGACTACTTTCTCACACCATACACAAAAAATAAATGTAAAATGGATAAAAGACTTAAATGTAAGACTGGAAACCTTAAAACTGTAAGAAACACTGGCACTATTATGTTCTTTGACATTGGTCTTAGAAATATTTTTTGGATCTGTTTCCTCAGGCAAAAATAAACAAATGGAACTACACAAAACTAAAAAGCTTTTCATACAGTGAAGCAAACTATCAGGAAGACAGAAAGGCCCTCTACGGAAGCTGCAAATGATATATCCAATAACAGGTTAATATCTGAATATACAAAAGACTCATACAACTCAATATCAAGAAAACAAATGACCTGACTTTAAAAATGGGCAGAGGACCCGAATAGACGTATTTTCCCCCAAAGACAGATGGCCAACGTATATGTGGAAAAGATGTCTATAACATCGCTAATCATCAGGGAAATGAAATCACAAGTACAGTGTCACCTCACACCTACCACAATGATCACAAGATGCCTAACAGAAAGTGTCGCAGAGGACTTAGAGGAAAGGGCCCCTCGCGCACAGATCACGACAACCATTTTGGAAAACAGCATGGAGATTACACAAAAAATTAAGAACAAAACTGCCATGTAATTTAGCAATTTCACTTCTGAGTATTTACTTGAAGAAAATAATAACACTAATTCAAAAAGATGCGTTCACCCACTTGTTAACTGCAGTGCTATTTACAAATAGTAAGAAATGGAAATAACCTACGTCCATCAAAAGACACATAGATAAAGAATATGTGGTACACATAAAACAGAATATCATTCAGCCATTAAAAAATAAATCCTGGGACTTCCCTGGAGGTTCAGTGGCTAGAACTCTGCGCTCTCCATGCAAGGGACTCGGGTTCGGTCCCTGGTCAGGGAGCTGGATCCCACATGATGCAACAAGCCCTGGCACAGCCAAATAAATAAATATTTTTTAAAAAACTGTCACTTTGTGTTGACATGATTGAATGTACAGTGTGTCGTACTCAGCGAGATAAAGCGGACAGAGACGATAAATGCCGTGTGTTCTCACTCACACAAAACAAAAACACAGACGCAGAAATCAAACCTGCGGTGGCCAGAGAGATGCGAAGTGGGGAGAAATAGGTGAAGGGAATTAAGAGGTACAAATCTCCAGTTATAAAATAGATGAAACAATGAGAATGTAACACAAAACATGAGAAATAGTCAATAATAATGTAATAACTTTGTGTGGGGACAGACGGTTACTAGGCTTTATGATACTGATCATTTCATATATATGTAAAATGTCACTGGTTAATTCATTAAGCAAGCAGACAAATGTGAAAACTTAAAAATATTTATGGGAAAGTCTGTAAAATTGAGAAGGATTCTACTTACACTGTTTCACAAGTGTCTTTCTCACCCTACTTTAAAGTACTGAAAACTGGAAATCTCTGATGATACAGTTGGGGTGGGGTCTGTAGAAGAAAGATGATCTGAAACTCCCATCAGCATGCTATTATACAAATAAACTGCCCTGGTCCTTCAGGAGATTCATAAATAAATGGGCATTTATATAATTTTAAATCATGCAAATTCCTTGGGTATTTTATTTTACAGTACTCCTGTCTTGACTCTTTCAATAAATGTATACTAATCTCTGTGAGGGGAGAAAAGAGGGGCTTCCCTGAGCTACAAGTCTGCTTTGCTGTTCTTCAATAAAAGTTTTGGATCCCCTGTACAGTTAAAAGAGTCCAAAAGTTACCTGTGTTTTAAAATCCTGTTATTATTTCAGCTATTTAGGTTAATTGATCAATTCACAATATAAGATTAAAGTGGTATAAGCTGAGAAAATGATATGATGTTTTACAGTTTGAATAATGAAAATCATATTGCCCAACTATGGCCTCATTAAATACAATCTGGAAGCTAGAAGGCCTTTCCAAATTGCAAAAGGCTGTGTTTTGCATTTGACCAAACTATACAATAAAATGTACTGATATCAATGATACTTAGTAAATGCTACACCTGTGAATTTATATTATCCCTTTTTGACAAAACAATTGGCAAGCTTAAAATGAAAGAAAATGTTCACATTAGCTAGTTATAAGACAATAAGATGACTCTGAACTTTGCTCTAAAAACAAAAAACAATGCTTAAAATAGTCTTCCTTCCAAAAGCCACGTTATGTAAAATGTTCAAACTCACTATTATCAAGTTCCCAGAATTTAAATATCTTTTCTCTTTAAAAAAAAATTATCATTGTCCATTAATACAGTTGAATAACAACACAAGCATAATTGTGAGTCTGATTCATACACACTGGGGATAATATAATCACAGACAGAAAGTGAACGTGAAAGGCGCTCAGTCTTGTCTGACTCTTTGCGACTGTACACGCCATGGGCTTCTCCAGGCCAGAACACTGGAGTGGTAGCCTTTCCCTTCTTCAGGGGATCTTCCCAACCCAAGGACTGAACCCAGGTTTCCCACATTGCGGGCAGATTTTTACCAGCTGAGCCATAAGGGAAGCCCCATAATTCCAGAAAGCTACCCCAAATCCTGGTCTGTGTGTTCTAATAGGCTGAAGTAGAAAAAAAAATGGATCCCAATTAAAAAATTGTTATAGATTTGATTGAAATATAGCCCCTATCCCAAAGCTGTTGGAAAATGTGACAAAGCATCAAATCAGCATAAAATAAAAGCATAATTAGTGCCTAAAGTCCCCATGCTGGCATCATTCCTCATCATCACAGATATAAAAATGACATTATTTGATTGTTTATTTAAAAACAGGACAAATGTTGAAGCATATTACATCTTGGGAAACAAAAAAGAGAACTTTATATTAATATTATAGTGGCTCTAAACTGGGCTTCCCTGATAGCTCAGTTGGTAAAGAATCCACCTGCAATGAGGGAGACCTGGGTTCCATTCCTGGGTCGGAAGACCACTGGAGAAGGGATAGGCTACCCACTCCAGTATTCTTGGGCTTCCCTGATGGCTCAGCTGGTAAAGAATCCACCTGTAATGTGGGAGACCTTGATTCGATCCCTGGGTTGGGAAGATCCCCTGGAGAATCTAAACCAAAGTTTGGCTCTAAACCAAAGTTTCAAAATAATAAAAATTTTATGTTTACATATAATAAAATCTTGAATGACAGATATATACTTGGGAATCAGACCAATACCACTTTCCAAACCAGTGGACTGTACGACTGCCCTTTAGAAGCCAACTGAAACACAGCCGCCACGACACGCCTCTGACCGTTTAGAGCTTCGACTCTCACTCTGAGAGAAGCTTACTTATAAAACGGTAACTGGGGACCTAATTGTCAACTTTCACACCTTGCTGAGGGGAAACAGATATACATGTGGCAGCAACACAAGTTAGCAAAACCGTTCTGGAGTGTAGTCTGGGATTATTCATTCCTTCATTTATATATTATGGGTCATCCTATGCGCCTAGGGGTCTTTTGGATCCCAGGAATACAAGACGAACAAAACTAATAAAGCTTTCAGTGAATAAGCCCTATGATATAGAAATCCTATCACTGCAAACACAAACAGGAAAGGTTAAATAAATTATGGTATTCAGACGCAGAGACGTGATAAGATGGTATTTTCCTTGAGATATAAAGATTGCATGAAGTAACGCGGAAGTAAAATAAAGTCACGGAGCAGCATGATGAATGACCCTTTCTACACAATTACTTTGTATTTCTGACATATTCTTGTATCAGTTTGGAGTCAGTATCTTTCTTTTAAAACAGTAAGTTAATTGTCAAATGATTTGTAGGAATGAGGTGATAATATCTGAGGCTTTGTGAGGTTTTTACCAAGGAAGTTTACCCACAGACGTCACATATTCAAGAACATAAAGGCAGAATACAAACTTGGTAATGTAGGAGTGCTATGGATTAGATATTTTGGGCAATAAAGCAGCTATTTAAAAAATCGCAATGTATTAGTACATGTGACGCATGAGACTAAATGTGGTTATTATTAACCTGGATAACAAAAGGGAGGGAATGACTTCACAGGGTTATCATAATGATGAAATGGGACAATATATGTACAGTGCTTTATATTCATAGACGCTCAGTTGTTATTTTAATTGCTAGCTATTATTAAATACTTCCAAGTCAGAAAATACATACTTGTAGAGTATTTTACGATTTTTTTCTTTAGTATTATATATTAAGTCTCTAACTGAGAATGTTCCTCCTTCCAACAACGGAGGCTCATGCTTAATCAACTTTCGTGACTGGGTGCTAAGCAGAGTTTCGCATACCACGGTGTTGATGCAGAGCTATGCCCAGAAACAGAACTTACAGAACTCAGGGCCTCATACACTCTACAACAAGCTCCTAGAAAAACCTCCAAGAAGCACTCTTTGCCGTCAACCACAGTATGAAAACAGGCACGTGGTCCCTGATCTTGGGAACTGTCACCAATTTAAGCACATTTTAGACGGGACACAGTGTTACCAACGATTTACATGTTCTGAAGTCGTTTCTTCACAATGCGAGTTTAAGACTTTTTCTGTCTACACACTTAACTCCTACAGGAGATTACAAAATGCCAACCTAACTATGGGCACTTGGAAAGTGAATTATGAAAACATACCTGCAAGAGACAGAGGAAGCAGCAAGGGCTTTAGAGGCATATCTGGTAATCTAGGTCTCCTTCCTAAATATCGAATAAGGAAATGGAGATTTATCAAAAAAGACAGGGAAGCTATCTGTTACCCCCAAAGCATTCTGCAAATGTCTTCAAATCAGTAGTCTATTCAGAGGTCAGAAACACAAATGAAAAACTTAGGCAAAAAAGTGACATAATGTGAGATAAACATCGTATGTCTCACAACAAAATTTAAAACCTAGTGTTGCTGTTGGTTTTTTTTTAAAAAGGCCCAAGATTTTTGTAATAAACTATCAAAATTTCCCATCAGAAATTAGTTTCAAAAGAAACTGATTTAAAAAAAAAAAACCTGAACAAGATTTCAATGCCAAATCAAATCTTTGTTCTATGAAATTAAAGGCTCAATGATGACGCATCATACCTGTGACAGAAGAAACCAACAGCACGGTTTCCAAGGAAAGTTCACAGCACTGGTTTCCCACAGTTCTAAAACGCGCTTCTTAAGTCAAAACCAGATTTTTCATATCTTTCTCATTTAAGGGCCCCAAAGACTTATAAATTTTTAACTCCATCTCCCCAAGCTCTATAAATTCTCTTTTTGTAGACTTTCTGATGCGCGGATTTGATCTATATACAATTCAGCTAAAAATTAAATGCACAATCTTCAAAAACTCTATATCTTTTACAGTTGTGCAGCTGAAGATAAAAGAACATATATACAAATGTTTGAAAGAATATAAACCTTCCTATGTAAGATGGAAAACAAGAGGCTCAGTGCTCTTTCTTAAATCCATCCTAAGGGATTCTATTAAAATAGTATGCTCCTCCAGCAATCCCATTACAATAGCTATAACACTGGGAACAGAAAAGTTATGGTCAGACTGAAAGTCAATAATAATTTTACCACTACTAAAAATAATATTAATTAGTACTTTAAAAAATCTTCTCAAATTAATTACAGGTCTATTATCTCAGTTTATACTTTAAAACATTATGTAAGGTAGTTTTATCTTCACTTGATAAGTGAGAGGACTGAGTTACAGAGACATTAAATTGAAGGGTCAACAATATACTGGGGTAGTTAGTAGTGAGTTAGCAATGTAATGAGGCCAGATTACCTGTTCCTACATCCAGGACCTCTCTGCCAGACAGTCAAAGAATAAACACAGCTAGCATCAGTGAGCATTCAGGAGCTAGTAATTTGCTAAATATTAGCTTACTCAGTTCTGTAAAATACAACTCCATTCAACCATTTTACCATATCCATTTTTACCATGCAGAATAATGGCTCAGTCTGATCGACGGAGTTAAGTGGCAGATCTGAGTTAAAGTCAGCATGATTACAATTAAAAAGTTCATGCTTTTTCCCTAAGAGAAAGAACTTAAAGCTAGAAATAACCAGAAACTAAGATAAGCACTCCTTCCCTACTACTTGTCTACATAAACACTTCCTTATATGAGAAAGGGGAGAGGGGAATGAATTCAAAACACTGGTAAATTTAGGCGGGTCTGCAAATTCTTCATGTTTTGACATTCTTACACTTCTGTCTAACCCTGAACTCAGAGCCCAATGCCTTCAGGCACTTCTGCAGCAGTTGCTTCTGGAGGCCAAAACCAGAGAGCCAGATTTCAGGAAGAGGACCACTCACCTTGTCTAACCTTTGTTTAGTTGAATATGTCTGTGGAGAGATTGAAAACAGTCAAAAAACATTGTTTCTCAGAGTACAGAGACTGTCCACACAAAAAGGGAGACTTCACTCAAACCAGTTGGAAAAAGACTGCATCACGGAACCCCAGAGCCTTGGGTCACAATAAATTTAAGCACAGAAAAAGCTTTGAGCGGTACTGCAGAACAAAGGCCTATTTCACTTGGCTTGGCCAAGTAATTCTCAAGCATAAGACCTATTAATATTCTAGGGAACAGCTTCTGATATTTCAGACTTGATTCTGAAAATAATCTGAGTTTGAAAAACACTGTGCTTTTCTCTTAGACAATTACTACAGAGTGAAATTTTAGGGCATTATCTACAAGGTACAGACGTATATAGCACATTATCCTAAAGGTATAGACAAGAAATAGCTCCAGGGCAGATGAAACTAAAAGGTGTAATCTCAGGATATTAGAACTGGCAGGCCCTTAAGGGTCTTATCATCTCTTCATTTACATAGAGCCCAGAGGGATGGAGACCCTGCTCCAAGAACCGAGGACCCTGGAAAGCAGCTGCTCTGCTCATGAGAAATGGCCTCCCCTCAAGAGGACAAGTCTAGTACCGCAGCCGCGTGGCAAGTCAGAGGCTTGCCATCACACCTTGGGGTTTTCGGTTGGTCTGGTCCAGGACTGACAGGGAGAAAGGCGAAGGAGTTGTTCTACCTTCTCGCCTTGCTGCTTTGTTCTCTAAGGAACGTCATTTGCCATCTGAGCATGAAATGTTCGCAATGGGTATTATCAGACAGGTGCTTGCCATCAGATGTTTGCTTCCAGGCTAATAGATCCACAATTTCTCCCCAACTACTGTACAGATGGGCACTTACAATACCCAAGCGTACTTCTAAATTTTATAAGGATAAATTGAGGAAAAAATAAGTACTCTTCACCATATCTATATAGGGAATGTTTTAAAGTGGTTTTCTAGGGTAAATATATATGTGTGTGTATATATATATTTATAATATATATACAATATGTGTATAGATCTTATATATATATAATATTTATTATATATAATAGATATATATATAGATCTTATATATATATATAAAATATATATATACACATATATATTTACCCTAGAAAACCACTTTAAAACATTCCCTATATAGATATGGTGAAGAGTATATATGTGTATGTGTGTATATATGTGTATATATATTCAGTATATGTGTGTATATACATGTGTATATATATATTCAGTATATGTGTATATATATATTCAGTAGGAATACAGTAGGAAATTCTAAGTTTCTATATATGTAGTTATACTATCCCCTGGAGTAGAAAATGGCAACCACTCCAGTGTTCTTGCCTGGAAAATTCCAAGGACAGAGGAGTCTAGCGGGCTCCAGTCCACAGCGGTCACAAGGAGCTGGACATGGCTGAGCGGCTGAGCACGCACATGCTAAGTATACATCTACATTTTATCTAAATGTATCTTTATACCCATATATGTGCATATATAAACTACAGCTAAAAAATATCTTGGCTAGTAAGTTCTGCTTCATACAGTTTTGGAGAGTCTTTATTAGAACTGACTCAGTAACTATATTATTTAAAAATTTAATCTGGTCTGCGTTACAAATGGTAAGAGGTACGGTGAGATGAGGTGGACATTCCTCTACTGTTCAGCCAACCCATTCTTCGCTATTCTTAGCCCTCAGCCACCCATCACTGACATGAACGTGGGCAGTACAGCGCTTTCTGGATATACTTTTTCACCTGGTAGAAAGTATCACAGGCTGGTGAGTTTAGTCACCCCTTACCCAGTGGCACTTTTAGCCACTAGTCTCTCACTTCAGGAAATCCTTTCCAGAAATCTGTCTTCCCAAAGTCCCACTCATCACAGAAAGCAACAACTTCTAACCTCTACATTGAAATCTCTAAATTTCACGATCACTCTCTCAAAGACACAGCTTCCTCGATTTTAAGTTTCCTCCTACGGGCGCCTCCACACCTTACACCTTCCTTCTCAACGTAAGCCCAGCGTCCCGGGTCCAGGCTGCCCCCAACCCCATAGGCACGTATTATACACTAACCTGAACGCCACCACCAAAAGTGCAGGAGATCAAAAAAAACACCTTGTGAGTCCTCACTCCTTTGATTTTCTGCATCCTCAAGGCCCTGCCCCACAGATCCAGGGCAAAGCAAGTTAAGAATCACAGATGTACATTCAGAAATCTTTTGGAACAAGATGGTCTTTTTAAATTAATATTTTAAAAGGTTGTTTATTTTCTATTAATCTCTTACTCATGCTCTTATAACTAATAATACACATCTGAATTCCGTTGAGATAATTTATGTCTTGGGGGCGGGGGTGGGGGAGGAGACAGAGATTAACTGAGAAAGGGGCTCCTTCCTGAGAACCAGGACTTCCCGCTGCACCAACGAGACCCCGGCCATCGGCCCACTCAGCCACAGTCACACAACTCTAAACAGTGGGAATCTGAAACAACAAAAACACCACTTTTTCTTTCCAGTTGAGTTCTTTTTATAATTTTGATATTTAAAGACATTAAGTGAACAGTCACGCTCAAGTTTCCCTACGTCAGGACTCACTCTGGCTGTGCCACGGGCACCCTAACAGGGCCGTGACAAACATGTTCTCACACCAGCTTTCACTCTGCACAATTGTGTCCCTCATCAAGCATGGCATACAAACTGGTATCCAAGTCAAGAAATCCTGAGTATTCTCACAGATACATATTTAATGAAAATCATGGCCTTCACTGTTGCAGGTGTGGGCTTCCTTCAGTCATTTAAGCTCTCTAGGTTTTATTTTTCCTACCTAAAAAAAAAAAAAAAAGCTGGGGGAAACACTACTCATGCATAAAACACTCTGAGCGCCCCAGATGAAAGCCCGAGTATATAAGTGTGATGCGTGTTTATTGCCTCTTCTCTGATGAAAAGTGGCAGCCTTCTGCTTGCAATGGGATTAGAAATTCTGACTATAACGGAGAAGAGAGAAGCACAAATGAGTAACAAGCAGTCAGAATAAATAAAACTGAAAAGATTGAGAGCACTCCTTTTACAAAAGGAACATCAGTTGCAAAACTTGTGGTTTAATTTGGTATGCTTTCCACTTTTAAAAAATTGGGCTTCACTGCATGTATAATGAGCTACAAGCAGAAGGTACATCCAGTAGTACATGAATAAAAAATGACCTTTTCATTTGCTCTTCCATAGCCTGGCGTTCCTATATTATTAAAATATATTAAAGATTAAGCAAGCATATTAGCATACAGACATCATGTTCATGTGGCCATGGATACGAGGCTATCCAACATAAAGTTATTAACAGAAATCCATCCATATAAAATTCATATTTACAATACTATAGGTATCAATTAAAAAGAATACGAACTTCTCTAACAACAAACTCAGCTATTCCATAAGGGATGAAAAAGAAAAGAATGAGGAGAGAATCAATAAAAAGAGCCACAAATAATTACAAGCTCTTCACTAGCTGGGCGTGAGCCACATTCTGTGCTATAGGAAACATTAAATAGATAAGCTCCCAGCTTAATGAAACTCAACACTCTCCATCTAAGATTTAAAATACTGAGGAAATTTTTATACCAACATTTTTGGGGGGACAATAAAGCATTTAATAAATATTTTCATTTTCAATAAAGCATTTATTCCTTTCTATGGTTTAATTCCCTCTCTCATTTTTCTTTTTGACATATAAAACATAAATTTACAGAATATTAAGAGAACAGACAACAAAGTAATTGCAAAAACATAAATATCTTAAAGTTACCAAGTTTCCAAAGGACAGGGCTTTCCTTTCGCTTCATTATTATGTAAGCAATACAGGTTCATAAAAAAATTGAGAGTTCAGGAAAGTACAGTGAAAAAAGAAGAGTCCTCTAAGTCTCACGCAGTCCGTGGTCACTTCTTTTGTATTTCCTTTACTATCTTCCAATACCCGCCTTTTCTGTTTGCACGTGTTTTGCTTGTATCTCATATACTGTTACAGTGGAGACACACTGTTATACCAGGCTCTTTTCCGTTAACATGTCAAGCTGCATTTTACACGCAGGGTGTGTGTTTATTTTCTATTTAAAGTTCATTTTTCCTTTAAAAAAAAAAAAGTTGCTTCATCTATCAAAATGGAAAGCTGACATTCCCTAAAACTCTCGTCACTTGTTCTACAGACTGTCCCTCAACGGCTTGACAAATGATGGTGATGATGTTACTTGGAGCACTCCAAGGATGGTGATGGTGTTACCTGGAGCACTCCAAGGAAAGCAGACGCCAGAGCGCACTGGTATGTAAAAGTAGAGGGTCCAGCGTTTCACCTAGTCAACCATGCAAGGATTTAGCCTCATATCTCATTTACAACAAAGCATGAGGCAAAGGAGGTTACGTATAAGGTAAAAGCTATTCAGTGACCTTGGCTTGAGTTGGTGTTTAAAGATGTGAGCTGCCACACTTTCTTTTCAGCAGCTCATCCGCTGTCTGGGTGCCCTTGGCTTACTGCTGTTAACGTACAAGGAAATAAGAAGCCCAGTCTTAGAACTACTATTCCCAGTCTGTCAGATTAACCGTGAAGGATCTGTGTGTGAACACGTAAGTACGAACAGGAGAGAAATTCCTTCATATGTGCATTCATTAAAATGAATAAAATTCTTCCCTACATTTATGAAAATTAGGTAAGATGAAAACCACACAAAGAGGAAGGCTAACTTGAAAATTTGGGGGGAAAACCCCAAATATTTACTTTTAAAATGATGTAAAATCAAAACAGACATTTATAACAGATGTGTCTTTGCTTTCTCTGTTGTTTTGGATGAAAAACAATAGGGATTTTTTTAAAAAACAGTTTGCTATGAACAAAATTTATCATCTACTGATGTATTATTTCTCAATTTATTTTTCTTATTATCTCTCAGAGATAAATGGCAATAACAAAGACACATTAAAATGACACTAAGAACAGCTTTTTATAGTTTTAATTATTTTTTTCCTTTTTGGCAATAAAAATGATGTGGTATGTTTGCATGTCATATATTGAGAAGCAATAATACTGTTTAAAGATTCATAATTGTGAAGATAATTTTTACTTGATATTTTAAATATGAACTAGATTGCTTCTAGCCCCTAATACTGTAGTCCTGTTTACTAATATATACTGTAGACACACCTATATTGATGTCAATCATTTACTGCGCTTTTCATTCTATTCTGAGGTAGTCTGCATAGACATAATATTCTTTTATGAGTCCATCAAGTTTCACTGTCTGAGAAATAATTTCACAATTTGTAGTGTAGATAATGAGCACTCATTTTCCTGTGTCTCTTGGGAACTGAGCTCAGTCTGGTCTATGAAGTCAAAACAGAAGAACTGAAATGAAAATCCAAGACAAGGGAGCCCTGGTTATGGTCATGGAGGAGAGGGGCCCTTGAGGGTGCTCAGCGGAGGTCTGGCGGGGTCCCCCAGGGCAACACTTCATCTGGATCACTACAGCTTGGACCCAGCCCCAACTTTAGCACTTGAGAAATGATTCTGTACTTAGAGTAAAACTGAAAAGTGTCTTTGGGATAAACCCATGGAAATCAAGTTTCTATATAATGTAAGTTATTAATTTAGAATAGCATAACACATTACTGTAATGCAAGCTGTGTTTCTGAGCTCTGTCAGATTTACTGCACTCTCATCTGCATGGAAACTTCCAGTACAGCATCGGCTCTGTAGACCCAGTTAAGACGTAAAGGTTGATGGTTTTTATCTCAGGCTTCCTAGGCTTAACCTGTTCAGAGAAGTCTTCCTTTTGTCAGAGGTTCTCAACTGGGCTGCTTCCTTTTAACCTTCTAAACATAATTTTAATTTTAAACATTCTGTTTACTACTAGATAGGCATTACATTTCGATGATACAACAATAAGACAGTGAAAATGAAGTCTACCTCCCTCTTCTAACCCTAGATGCCCAGTATCCTTCCCCGAAGGCCAGCTGTGCTACTAGCCATTTCCTGAGTAGCCTTCCAGAGATAATCTATGCATTTATAAATATATGCCATATGTGCGTATACATATATGTGTCTCCTACATGTATATATACACACACACATATACATACGTATGTGTATATATGCAATTTGTCTGCCTATAAATACCATATGCTGTTTTGGCATTTTATTTTAAAACTTTCCATATATAGAACTTTTTAAAGTGTACACTGGACATACAAATAACACATACAGCAAATATTCTTAAATATAATTTCACCTACATGAGAGTTTATCTGTTAGATAAATACCTTGAAATGGAATTCTGGGTCAAAAAATATTCACATTTTTAGCTTGGAAAGTACTGCTAATTTTTGGTAATATTTTATAATGGTTAAAAGTTGGAATTCAAAAACACAACATGGTGATTAACTCCTCGCATGTTGTAACCATAAAATGATTTATTGTGAATTTTTACAGATGGGAAAGACAATTCAAATTTGATAAATTTTGCTTCTAATTACCCTCTCATTTTCCAAGGTAATAATTCAAGGTATATGATTGGCTACTGAACCCTAGAAAACAGGCCATCAATTACATGAAGTATACTGCTTGATAGATGGGAAAGCAAGAAAAATAATTGGATCGAACATGAAAGAAAAGATTTTAAACTTAGGGTTTAAAGGGTTCCGTTTTCTAGTAACTTTGTGGAGTTTCAGGGCAAAACTCCTCTTAAACAAGAGGTGATGAGAATAAATTTTTTTTTAAAGTGAGAAAAGTGAAATAAAACTACCAGGCTCTCTGAACTGGAAATTCTAACATTACATATAGAGTCTCATATGAGGAAGGAATGTTTGTCAAGGCAAATACTGAGGGAACCTGGGGAAGAACGGATTCATAAGCGGACTGGGGAGGACTGAAGATCAGGTTTCTGGAAGGAATTTTCATTGATATCCTTACTGGAAAGAAATCTGTCCAAATGCTAACAAGGGGAAGGGAGGAAGAGAAACTGGGCAGACCAAGTTATGGATCTTCGGACTCCAAACCCAAAATGTCTCTACTGAGGATAAGAGAGCTATCACGACACTGATTAAAGGAAGGACGTGAAATCTCCGAGATCATTCACACTCTACTAATCATTCTCACACTGTTGAGAAGTCACTATGCTGGGCTAAAGAAACATACTTTTAATATCCAAGATTTAATAAATGTTAAAGTTGTTTTTTAGCATAAAAACTAAATATATAGATTACCTTTTTGATATTTTTTAACTTAAAAAGTCTGGGATATAAATACTTGGCATGACCTTACACATGCATATGACTCCCACTGCTTTATCAGAAGATAAATAAAAAGATCCATCATAATAATTATAATTTCCATCCTAAAGTGACTTCAAAAAACATATAATTCTAGAGGACTATAATATAATTTTTAAAAATTACCTATATATTAATTTTCCTGAATATAGCAGAATATAAAATAGGTTTAAGCATATAATTTACATCTAAAATTTAAGGACAGTGTCAAACTATTAAAGTGTTCTTTTAATTATGTATCATTTTGGAAGGGACTCAATTACAATTTTCCACCATTTTATTATGATTTATACAAACTTGTGCATTTTCACAAACCTATCTCTTATTTTATGATTTATCTGAAGAGGGATTTAAGAATTTCTCACTATTATCCTCAACTATTCAAAACACAACAAAAATTCCTTTATATTTTCTGATTACTATCTGAAAGCAAATGAGAATTATCTGAAATTAAATGGAACATTTGAATCCTGAAAATGAGCAAGAAGCATTTAAACTTAAAAGTTAAATAATAGGTCAAAGCAAAAAATATATTTTACAAGTGAAACTGTTCAGTTCATTCTCTGAAATGAATTATTAATTTTAATCTTGTATCTACAATAAAGGTCACAATACCATATAACTGAATCTACACAATGTTTTAAATAGGTGTCTTAAAATACATGATCTAGACTTATCTCATGTTTGTTGAATAAATACTCTAAAAGAAATGTGATGATACCATTAATAATTTACATAACAGAAAAGTCTGTTATCATTAACATATGAATGTGGATTTTTTAGATTACTGTTTTGTTCAGTCACTAAGTTGTGTCCAACTCTTTGTGACCCCATGGACTGAAGCACTCCAGGCTTCCCTGTCGTTCACTGTTTCATGGAGTTTACTCAATTCATGTCCACTGAGTCAGTGATACCATCCAACCATCTCATCCTCTGTTGTCCCTTTCTCCTGCCCTCAATGTTTCCCAGCATCAGGGTCTTTTCCAATAAGTTTGCTTTTCATATCAGGTGGTCAAAGAATTGGAGCTTCAGTTTCAGCATCAAACCACAGTTTTGACTATTTGGGCCTTTGTCAGCAAAGTGATGTCTCACCTTTTTAATATGCTGTCTAGGTGTCTCATAGCTGGCTTGGAGAAATCCACAGACTGTATAGTCCACGGATCGCAAAGAGTCAGACACGACTGAGCGACTTGCACTCTCACTTTTCTCAAAGCTTTTTTCCCAAGAGGCAAGCACCTTTTAATGTTGTGGCTGCAGTCACCATCTGCAGTGACGTTGGAGTCCAAGATGAAGTCTGTCACTGTTTTCATTCTTTCCCCATCTATTAGCCATGAAATAATGGGACCAGACGCCATCCATCTATTAGCCATGAAATAATGGGACAGACGCCATGATTTTTGTTGTTGTTTTTTTTTTAATATTGACTTTTAAGCCATTTTTTTCACTTTCCTCTTTAACCTTCATCAAGAGGCCCTTCAGTTCCTCTTCACTTTCTGCCATTAGAGTAGCATCATCTTCATTTCTGAGGTTATTGATATTTCTCCTGGCAATTTTGATTCCAGCTGTGCTTCATCCAGCCCAGCGTTTCTCATGAGGTACTCTGCATATAAGTTAAATAAGCAGGGTGACAATATTCAGCCTTGAACGTACTCTTTTCCCAGTTTGGAACCAGTCTGTTGTTCCATGTCCAGTTTTAACTGGTGCTTCTTGACCTGCATAAAGATTTTTTTCTCAAGACACATGTCAGGTGGTCTGGTATTCCCATCTCTTGAAGAATTTTCCACAGTTTGTTGTGACCCACACAGTCAAAGGCACAGTCAATGAAGCAGAAGTAGATTTCTCTCTGGAATTCTCTTGCTTTTTCTATATTCCAACAGATGTTGGCCATTTGATCTCTGGTTCCTCTGCCTTTTCTAAATCCAGCTTGAACATTTGGAAGTTCTCAGTTCACAGACTGCTGAAGCCTAACTTGGAGGATTTTGAGCAGTACCTTGCTAATGTGAGATGAGTGCAATTGCATGGTAGTTTGAACATCTGTTGGCATTGCTCTTCTTTGGGATTGGAATGAAAACTGACCTTTTCCAGTCTTGCAGCCACTGCTGAGTTTTCCAAATTTCATGGCATACTGAATATAGCACTTTAAAAGAGCATCATCTTTTGGGATTTGAAATAGCTTGGCTGCACCTCCATCACCTCCACTAGCTTTGTGTGTATTAATGCTTCCTAAGGCCCACTTGACTTCATACTCCAGATGTCTGGCTCTGGGTAAGTGACCACACCACTGTGGTTATCTGAGTCATTAAAACCTTTTATGTATAGTTCTGTGAATTCTTGCCACCTCTTCTTAATCTCTTCTGCTTCTGTTACTTCCTTACTGTTCTGTCCTTTATCGTGCCCGTTTTTGCATGGAATTTTCCCTTGGTAGCTTCAATTTTCTGGAGAGATCTCTAGTCTTTCCCATTCTTCATTTCCTTTATTTCTTTGCATTGTTCACTTAAGAAGGATTTCTTAATTCTCCTTGCTATTCTCTGGAACTCTGCATTCAGTTGGGTATATTTTTCCCTTTCTCCTTGGCCTTTCACTTCTCTTCTTTCAGCTATTTTTAAGGCCTCCTCAGACCATTCCTTTGCCTTCTTGCATTTTTTTTCCTTTGGGGTGGTTTTGGTCACTGCCTCCAGTACAATGTTATGAAACTCCATCCATAGTTCTTCAGGCACTCTGTCTAATTCCTAGAATCAGATCTAATTCCTAGAATCTATTCAGCACCTCAACTGTATAAGCATAAGGGATTTCATTTAGGTCATATCTGAATGCCCTAGAGGTTTCCCCTACCTTCTTCAAACCAGTGAGTTCTCTTGGCAAAGCTCTGTTAGCCTTTGCCCTGCTTCATTCTGTATACCAAGGCCAAACTTGCCTATTACTTCAGTTATCTCCTGACTTCCTACTTTTACATTCCAATCCCCTATGATGGAAAGGACATTTCTTTGGCATTACTTCTAGAAGGACTTACAGCCTTCTAGACCGTTCAATTTTAGCTTCTTCAGTAGTATTGGTTGGGGCAGAGACTTGGATTACTATGATACTGAATGGTTTGCCTTGGAAATGAACTGAGATTATCCTGTTGTTTTTGAGATTGCACCCAAGTACTGCATTTCAGACTTTCTTTTGTTGGCTATGAAGGCTATTCCACTACTTCTAAGGGATTCTTGCCCACAGTAGTAGATATAATGGTCATCTGAATTAAATTCGCCCATTCCAGTCCATTTTATTTAGTTCGCTGATTCCTAAAATGTCTATGTTCACTCTTGCCATCTCCTGCTTTACCACTTCCAATTTACCTTGATTCATGGACCTAATATTTCAGGTTCTTATGCAATACTGTTCTTCACAGCATCAAGCTTTAGTTTCACCACCAGACACATCCACAGCTGAGCATTATTTGCGCTTTGGCCCAGACTCTTCATTCTTTCTGGAGTTATTTCTCCACTGATCTCCAGTAGCATATTGGGCACCTACCAACCTGGGGAGTTCCTCTTTCAGTGTCCTGTCATTTTGCCTTTTCATACTGTTCATGGGGTTCTCAAGGCAAGAACACTGAAATGCTTTGCCATTCCCTTCTCCAGCGGACCACGTTTTGTCAGAACTCTCCATGGTGACCCGTCCGTCTTGGGTGGCCCTACGTGGCATGGCTCAGTTTCACTGAGTTACACTAGGCTGTGGTCCATGTGATCATTTTGGTTAGCCTTTGGTGATTCTGGTTTTTGTTCTGGAGGCTGTAGAATTGTAGTTCTTGCGTCTTCTCTCTGCTCTCTGATGGATGAGGGTAAGAGACTTGTGCAAGCTTCCTAACAGGAGGGACTGGCTATAGGGAAAACTGGGTCTTGCTCTGGTGGGCGGGGCCATGCTCAGTAAAGCTTTAATCCAATTGTCTGCTGATGGGCGGGGCTGTGCGCCTTCCCTGATACAGCTGTTTGTTTTTTAGGTACTAACTATGGTATATTTCAGTCACATTAAGTAGATAATATCTACCTCATATCAATTTATTGTTATATTTGTCCTTCTTTTATGTTCTCTCCAGGAACATATATATCATTACATTCCTATTAGTAAGCACTGCGCTTCATAAATATTAGTTCAGTAATTGATCACTCAGTGAATACTGAATGAATTAATTGACTATAACATTAAATTTTCAGTTAAAAATGCTAAAGCACTCAAAGTAAGTGGTAAAATGAGAAAAATTACTATTATACACAGGAAAACAAAAACCTAACAGAATAATTATATTGACAAAAATGTTAGTTTCTCTCATCTATAAGACTGAGGAGCTCTAGAGTGCGTGAGCCCTTCCAAGGCCTGGGAGCAGTCCTAGCATTATAGTTGCACGGTCCCAAGTTTTTGTAAGATATTTTAACAGTTATTTAGACTGCTGCACATTTAGAGCCTAATTTTTTACTTGTAATTTTGTGATTGATTTCTTAAGGCGTAGAGGGAAAATTATAAGAGTGGTAGGCTCCACAAACTTGGATCTGCTCCTCTAGAGTTCATTATACTGAGGATACCTGCACACAGGAATGAAAAGTAAACCAACATTTGGACAAGGAACAAAGACTTGGTTTGCACTTACAGATATGTGTCATTTCTTGTTAAAAAATCAAAATACAGCCAGTTCTAAGTTATGGGCTAGCACATTACTCTGAAAAACAGTTTATCATCTAACAAATCATGTGGTGAGATTTCCATTAGGTAGGAGCACATTTTCTCAAATTGCAATTTTCATTTCTAGTAATTATTCTTGGACATTTACTGACAGTTAACAGCTGCTGTACTACTTCACTTATTTTACTTCATGTTGACATTTCACATTTAACTCATATTTTCAGATAGCCTAAGGTGCTTGAGGAAACCAGCACTCTGATATTACTTTTTCAATTCTTTATGATTCATTCAGCATATAAAATATCATCAAGTTGCTGTTTTTGCCTGTGTAATCTAACATCTCATTAAAAAATGTGCAGTAATTACAATATATATATAACATTCAATTTTCAGTTAAATATTTTGACATACTTATTCTACCAAAATATCAAAAGCCAACCATCATGAAAGCACCATGAAATACTTTGAGTCAATGAAGTTTTTGTTAAAGCCAGAAAAAAAAAGTAAGTTTTCTTTACACAAGTGAAATACAAATACTCCTAATTGCTAACAGATTTTTTTTTTGACAAGTGTTCACCCAAAATGAATGTTTACAACCTATGCTGAGTAATGGATGCCTGGAGAATAGCATTTACATGGAAACCCTGACACGGTTTTCACCAAAAAAAATTTAAACATATATCCGTGATAGCTTAAAGGGGCAGTTAGAATACTCTTGGCCTTGGAATGATGTAAGAAAACATTTAAAGAATATCTGATTCTGCTGAAAACAAGATCATAAGATTTTTGTTAAAACAAATGCCTGAAGGTGTTGAGTGTGATATTACTTAGACACATACACAGACACACACATACACACACACACACACACACCATGGTCTACAGCAAGAAATATTTTGATACTTTTCATAGGAATTTTGTTATTTTGGAGGCAGAAGGTAAGAGAAATAGGAAAAAAATATATGGAGAACATATTCTAAAATTTACAACTGAATCATGCTTATTACAACTGCTATATCGTTTGCTTTCCTTTCTTATGTTATACCTACCTTATTTTGTAGAGTATCTATTTTAAAAGGTGGATACTGAAGACTGAGGAGGATAGGACTTAGTTTGACTTGCAGGAAGGCTACTCTAGAATGCTTATTTCATTTTGAAAATATAAACACTAAGGAAATACTTTTTGATGTCAAGAAGATACAGTATATGAGTGATGGCTGTTTGCAAAGAAACCAGGGAAAATCATTTTTAAATGGATAATCCTGTGTTATCTCTTCTCACTGTGTTTTCATATATATGCACCATACCAACAGTAGGCCTAAACAGAAAACAAGAACTCATAGGAGACAGTTGCAAATTAAATCATCCTCATTAAAAAGCCAGATTCTATAACCGGTAAGTCGGAAAATCACAGAGGTAAACTGAACTTCCTGCTGATACATGGACAAAAGGAAGATTACTTTATTTTTCCTGCTCCTTCCCCTCATCCTGCCCCAGTGGTTCGAATCAGTGAAGAAAGCTGTCTTCCTTTTCTTGGTTTCAAAGTGTGCCATGCTCCACACAGCTGGAGGAAGAAATGAGAGCTGAGGACTCGCACACGTATCTAATTTCAAAACCTTCTTCATGCAGATGACTGAAACCAAGGGCTGATAAATGATTTTTTTCCATTTCATATTCTAGACTGCTAGATACTATTTCAAAGCTAGATAGCACTCCAGTGGTCAAACAACAAAACTAATTTGCAGACTACTCTTAGAACGACCCACCTAAATAAGCTGCTTGATTCTTTCTCTATTGCTGTCCTAAGGTAATTCTTGGGACACACGGCATACATTTCAAATTAAAATATTATGCATTAAAACAGCAGGTTAAGTACAAGTTTTTCTCCTTATAACAGATTTATAAATGAATCTATCAATACTGGAAATCTAATCACAAATTACTCTATTCACTATGTCTTTCTCTTATATCCAATTAGGCCCTGCAAAGGCAAATTCTGCAAAAGATTCAATAACACATCTAATCTTCAGGCTCTGATCAGGTTAATGTAGTTTCCTTCAGAACTGCATTCATCTTCACAAAGTGTAGGTGTCTTTGAAAAACCACTATTAGGTTCAGAGACATTAACTTTTAAAAGTACTTTTAACAGGTCTTCCCTATTACTAAAAATCTTACTTTTCGTGCTAGTTAACGGCAAAGAGCTTTTCATAAGAGCGTAAAGAAAGAAATTGCCGTTAACATGAAAACTGAAAAACTGCACCTGAACAGGGTTTATTCAGCAAGGGTACACTTCATCACTACCCATGCTTTCAACCCATTCACCAGCTGCATCTGCTTCGCCTCCTGTCATTTGCACTGCATAAATCATAACAGTACTCATTAGTATAAAGTCATTAGGGTAAACCAAATCTCAGTGGCAAGGATCTCAGCATTTCTGGAAACATAAAGATATCCAAGTTAATGTCACTTAATTAAAAATATAGAGTTTACTCTGGACAGTTTTTACTAACCTTGGTCCTTATTATCCAGACTCGTGAGATTAAGATAATTTAGGGCTGAACAGTTCAAGTGCAGCAGAGCATAAAGGCCTTCTAAAACAGAGAGGCCCAAGTCCAGGATACCCACTACCATATAACTACCACTGGGAAATGCAATTTTAATTTGCAGGAGGATTTTAAGGAAACTTCACTGTAAATGAAAGTGAATCCTGACAACAACGAAAGCAATTCAGTGATTCTGCAGACGGAGCAGATAAGGCATTGCCACAACACTGTTCTTTTAAAACCAACCAAATGCTGTTGACTGCAAACAGTTCTCTGAGCTAATTAGAATGCAAAGCACCTTGAGATAAAATTTAATAAAATAAAACACCAATTTGTGAAATTTTTTTATGTTGCTAAGATAAAATGCATTACCATCCATAGATGGCACTGCTAGGACAGACTCAGGCCTCCCACTCAAGTTCCCAAGGTATAACTTACGGCTGGATTGCTAAAACCTGCATTTTAATAAATATCCTGTTTTTATTTAAGTAGGACTATTGACTGTGGCTCAGATCATGAACTCCTCATTGCCAAATTCAGACTTGAATTGAAAAAAGTAGGGAAAACCACTAGACCATTCAGGTATGACCTAAATCAAATCCCTTATGATTATATAGTGGAAGTGAGAAGTAGATTTAAGGGGCTAGATCTGATAGACAGAGTACCTGATGAACTATGGACGGAGATTCGTGACATTGTACAGGAGACAGGGATCAAGACCATCCCCATGGAAAAGAAATGCAAAAAAGCAAAATGGTTGTCTGGGGAGGCCTTACAAATAGCTGTGAAAAGAAGAGAAGCGAAAAGCAAAGGAGAAAAGGAAAGATATAAACATCTGAATGCAGAGTTCCAAAGAACAGCAAGGAGAGATAAGAAAGCCTTCCTCAGCGATCAATGCAAAGAAATAGAGGAAAACAAAACAATAGGAAAGACTAGAGATCTCTTCAAGAAAATCAGAGATTCCAAAGGAACATTTCATGCAAAGATGGGCTCGATAAAGGACAGAAATGGTAGGGCCCTAACAGAAGCAGAAGATATTAAGAAGAGGTAGCAAGAATACACAGAAGAACTGTACAAAAAAGATCTTCACGACCCAGGTAATCACGATGGTGTGATCACTGACCTAGAGCCAGACATCCTGGAATGTGAAGTCAAGTGGGCCTTAGAAAGCATCACTAGGAACAAAGCTAGTGGAGGTGATGGAATTCCAGTTGAGCTATTCCAAATCCTGAAAGATGATGCTGTGAAAGTGCTGCACTCAATATGCCAGCAAATGTGAAAAACTCAGCAGTGGCCACAGGACTGGAAAAGGTCAGTTTTCATTCCAATCGCAAAGAAAGGCAATGCCAAATAATGCTCAAACTACCGCACAATTGCACTCATCTCACACACTAGTAAAGTAATGCTCAAAATTCTCCAAGCCAGGCTTCAGCAACATGTGAACCGTGAACTTCCAGATGTTCAAGCTGGTTTTAGAAAAGGCAGAGGAACCAGAGATCAAATTGCAAACATCTGCTGGATGATGGAAAAAGCAAGAGTTCCAGAAAAACATCTTATTTGTGCTTTATTGACTATGCCAAAGCCTTTGACTGTGTGGATCACAATAAACTGTGGAAAATTCTTCAAGAGATGGGAATACCAGACCACCTGACCTGCCTCTTGAGAAACCTATATGCAGGTCAGGAAGCAAGTTAGAACTGGACATGGAACAACAAACTGGTTCCAAATAGGAAAAGGAGTACGTCAAGGCTGTATATTGTCACCCTGTTTATTTAACTTCTATGCAGAGTACATCATGAGAAACACTGGGCTGGAAGAAGCACAAGCTTGAATCAAGACTGCCGGGAGAAATATCAATAACCTCAGATATGCCGATGACACCACCCTCATGGCAGAAAGGGAAGAGGAACTCAAAAGCCTCTTGATGAAAGTGAAAGTGGAGAGTGAAAAAGTTGGCTTAATCATGGCATCTGGTCCTACCACTTCATGGGAAATAGATGGGGAAACAGTGTCAGACTTTATTTTTTGGGGCTCCAAAATCACTACAGATGGTGACTACAGCCATGAAATTAAAAGACGCTTACTCTTTGGAAGGAAAGTTATGAGCAACCTAGATAGCATATTGAAAAGCAGAGACATTACTTTGCCAACAAAGGTCTGTCTAGTCAAGGCTGTGGTTTTTCCTGTGGTCATGTATGGATGTGAGAGTTGGACTGTGAAGAAGGCTGAGCGCTGAAGAATTGATGCTTTTGAACTGTGGTGTTGGAGAAGACTCTTGAGAGTCCCTTGGACTGCAAGGAGATCCAACCAGTCCATCCTAAAGGAGATCAGTCCTGGGTGTTCATTGGAAGGACTGATGCTAAAGCTGAAACTCGAGTACTTTGGCCACCTCATGCGAAGAGTTGACTCACTGGAAAAGACTCTGATGCTGGAGGGATTGAGGGCAGGAGGAGAAGGGTACGACAGAGGATGAGATGGCTGGATGGCATCACCGACTCGATGGACGTGAGTTTGAGTGAACTCCGGGAGTTGGTGATGGACAGGGAGGCCTGGCGTGCTGTGATTCATGGGGTTGCAAAGAGCTGGACACGACTGAGAGACTGAACTGAACTGAACTGATAGGCATTCAGATTTTTATGATTCGATTATACTCAATCTGTGTGAAGTTCTCAGGTGAAAGACAAGGGAGCAAAATCTGTGACAGGAAGGATGGGCTTCAGGACTTGATAACATTTGAAAAACAAAACCCATCCGTGTCATGTATCTCAGGCGTCTGCTTGAAATCAGAACCCTTCACATTGCGGCCGGCATCTTCAGTTGTCAGGCTGACTTCACTGAAGTGCATGGATTCTGCTTTGGGCCAGTTTCAACGGAGATCCAGACTGACACCAACCGGATACCAGGCCACCGTCCGCATCCACATCACCCGTCCACATCCACATCACCCGTCCGCATCCACATCGCCCGTGGCGCAGTGCGCTGGGAACCAGCCCGCCCCCTCCGAGCCGGCCCTGGAGCCGCAGGGGGGACAGCTCCCCATGCCTCATCTCCCCAGCCCCCAGGGCCCCTGCGGTGCACAGTAGGAAACAAACACTTCATCCTCCTCCCTCGTTCTGGCACAGAGCTCCTAAAATCCTTAGAATTCCCAAAGCACTGAGTGATACAATTTTGTCTTTTGTTATGTTCGTAAGGTGACTTTTGGATCCCATTTAAGGAAAGGGCTGATGGCCAGGAGAACCAACCCTGTCATTAGAGGACTGGAACGTTCTGGACCAACCGCTTTCCCCTACCAGCTCCAGAAGCGGGGAGGGGCTGAAGGTCTAACTGATGATTTAGTCAGTGGTACCAAAGTAATGAAGCCCCGTAAAATCCGAAAGGATGGTGTCAGTAGAGCTTCTGGGTGGTGAGCACGGGGAGGTCTGGGGAAAGTGGCTGGATGGTATGGGAGCGCCTCGGCCTCTCCCCACCCCCCGCCCTGTGCGTCTCTTCCATCTGGCTGTTCCCGAGTTACATTCTTTTATAATAAACCAGTAATCTAGTAGGTAGAATGTTTCTCTGAGCTCTGTGAGCCGATCTAGCTAGTTAACTGAACCCACTCAGGGGGGACATTAGAACCTCCAATACGTAGCCAAGTCACTGAGGAGCACGGGTACAGCCTGGGCTGCAACTGGCAGCTAAAGAGAGGGTGGTCTTCTAGGACCAAATCCTTCACTTTGGAATCTGATGCTACTCTGGGCAGACAGTGTCAGAATCGAGTTGAACTGCAGGACGCCCAGCTGCAGGTGTCAGAGCTTGTTTTTGGCATGGGAAAGTATCTCCACATGTTGGAACCAGTGATCAGAATCCTTACCTACCTCATCCCAAACTTGTCCATTGTTTCCTTCTTACTCCCGTCTCCCAGTTTCAGTTGACCTCTCTCTGTGTGTTTCTCCCTGCTCAAGATTCTCAAATTCTAAAAGGCACCTCCCTTATTCTATTTTACCCCAAAGTCATTGTCACATTTTCCTTTCACCTTCTTGAATACAGGCCAAAGCATTTAAACTTGCTGTCCTTTCTGTCTCATCTTTCACTTACTCATTGGTACATCATAATCTAGCTTCCATCCTTCACATATTAGATTATACTCCAGCAGAACTACCTAAGTCATACAGTCTCCGAGTCTATCTCAGGATCTATCCCAAACAGCTTCTGCAACATCTAGTTTTGTGAAACACCCCATTCATGAAGCCGTCTTCTCTCTGGCAGCATCAGATTGGTTCTCCTGTCTTTCTGACTGTTTCTTAGTCTCCCAACATGTGTTAGAGGAATTCCCTCAGCTCCCTTGAATGGGGTAACCTCATTTATCCCAAGTGATGTGTATATCGTTCTTCCTGAGTGATTCCCAAATGCCTCCTTGGCCCTGATCTTTATCCGTAATCTTTATGCCTGTGACGCTTCTCTAAATAAACTTCAACTGAGATCTAACGTGTCTAAAAACAGTCATCATCTATATTCCCTCATACCTGATTTTACCAAACTGGAGTTTAAGAGAGCTCATGTGACAAAACATAAAAGTAAGAGCACTAAAAGAATTCTTACTGACATCCCCTAAGCCCTCCCAAAATATGATGTAAATGAGAGAGTTATTACTGCAAATTCAAGTAGGAGCAAAAACAAGTCAAGAACAGTTACAATGTCATGATCTGCAGAAATATTCCTAGAGAGGATGACAAAGAGTCTTCAGCCATATCTTAACCTTAACCGCCAACTCATTTCCCATTAACTCTTTTGCGTTAGAAACATTTCAGATGTCTTAGAGGCAAACTAAGGGGCACTCAACCTTCTCGACACGAAATATGTTGCTTTCAGCAGAAAAATATTATAGAGCTAGACAAAAAAAGGACCATACCTGAAGTGAAAAAGACTTTTCAAAAAGGTAAAATCACATTAAAAATTCCTGAAAAACATGTGCTCCTTTTATGAGAGCCCTTTCTTCATTTACAGATATTTTTAGTTCAGGAAGAAAACTTGTAGCCCTAAGTCAAGTTATTAAAGCCAGAAATACCAGTAAGGCTATATTTTAATGCAATTTCATAGCAATAGCTGGTTAAATGGCAGAGTAAAAAGGACAAAATAAAAAAATGAAAAATTTTGTGTCTGTATCACTACATTTGGAACACAAAACCTAGGGAGAAATCATGCTTAATGGATAAAGACTGAACGGCATTGGTTTCGAAATTTCAGAGCTAAAGTGGGTAAAGGGGGGAACAGAAGAGTATTTTAAAATTGGTGACCACCTTGCCTACTTCCTGAAGCATCTATGAAGACGTGAGACATAAGCTATAGAAAAGAAAGTGTTACTCATGACTTTAACTACTTTCAGTGATAAGATATTATCTACAGGGATCTAAACTGAAGACAAAACCTACCATGAAAAACAGTACACAAGAGAAAATGAAGAACAATCAAAACGTAAAAATGAAGTCATTAACGTGTTCTATGTGGAAGACTTGGCAGAGGAAGATAAGGAAACAATATAGCAAAACTTTTTGGCATAAGCTAGTTTTCCTAAAATGCAACATGTTAAGGCCTTATTACAGAAAGCATTCAGTACTATATTTATAAAGCATTTTCTATAATGAAATATAATGGAATAACATAGGTATAAATTCTTCTTAAGGATTAATTCAATCCTAATGAAATCAGGCTCCAGGAGTTTTTACCTACAGAAGAAGGGAAAAAAACCCAGGGGGCTGGGGGAATGACACTATTACAGCTTCTATACCTGTCTTAGAATAAGACGCTGTATGACTAGATCACGCAAAGCCAAGATTAAAACCTTTTCTTGCCAGAAAAGGAGGAAGACACAAAGCTATATGGAGGCTCATTCACTCTTCACCCAACATTTGCCTATTGCCCATTAACTGCCAGACTCTGTGCTAAGTAGTTACAAGGACAGTCCTCTCTTTACAGAAACAGACAAAAACCCAGCAGCCTGGTGAGTGTGATCACAGAGGCTTGTGGGGTGCTCTGGAAGCCTAGGGGAGATATACCTAACCCAGCAGGCTTCTTCTGTTTAATGTGAAAGACTGGAATTAGAATTCTAACACAATTAGAATTAGGTTTGGATAAAATGCCAATCGCCTGGGTTCCACAGAAGAGGAAGCTGCATTCAGGAATAACTGGAAGCAGGGCCAATGAAGTCCTCCTTTCTTTGTGTTTCTTTCCACTTCTCTCTGTACATTCATTGGCTTTCAGAATAATTTTCTGCAAACTCAGAACCGCAGCTGAGGAAGCTCCAGGATTGACACCTTCCCAGGTGTCACTGGCAACTGGGAGCTGTGTTTACAGTTGATCCAGATCACTGAACAGGCCCTCTCAGGAACACTACCTCAGAGGTCTGAAGTCAAACCCTTCTGATGTCTGAGAAGATGATGGCGCAGGAAATGGCACCCCACTCCAATATTCCTGCCTGGAGATCCCATGGACAGGGGAGCCTGGCGGGCTACAGTCTATGGGGTTGCAAGAGTCAGACGCAACTTAGCAAGTAAACCCCCAGTCCTGTTTCAGCAGGAACTGCACTTCCTGGGCATGCTTCACTACAATAAAAGCACCTCCGGGTGCCTCCTAGTGAGGCTGGAGGGAAACTTTACTGACCACCTTAATTATATTGCTAAAAAATAATATGTGCAATGATGGGGCAAAGTGATCCTAAAACTCTCTCCACAAGCGCCTTTTCAGAATTTTGTACATACTCCTGATATAGTAAGTCTCAATATATAATTATTGACTCCAGATTAAAAATATAAATAATGTATTTGGTGTCTGATGTTCTAGAAGCCACAGGGCAAAGTTCCAATGCTTTTAAAGACAAGACATTCCTTACCTATGTTTTAATCCTCAACAATATAAAAGGACCAGAGAAATTCATTTGAAAAATACACAATGCCCTCAAATTCAAAACTTCCATCATTATTAACCTGATTGGAAAAGTTCAATGTGTAATTATAGACTCACCAGGAAAACATAACCAAAGTGGTTATAAACATTGGTATGGTTACTGTGTGGGTGCAAGCAGTGAGGTTTGGGGGATCGCCTCCCAGGGGATTTAGAAGCGGCCAACTCACCTTGCATTTCTGGTTGGGTAAAGCAGGCTGGTCTCTTGTTTACTATCCAGCATTTGCAATGGGCCTCATTTACACAATAATTACTTAGAAGTAACTCCTCTGAAATGCATTGCGTGATTAATTGACTTGGCTTCAGGAATGCAACGTTGTTTCTGCATTGTTGTTCACTTCAACCTAATGCCCCCTAGAGCACAGATCCAATTAAGAAACAAGGCAGGGAGGCAGACTCTATCACACAGCACTTTCATCCGGGACTGAACACCACCACCTACTGTCTGCAGGCTCTTGATTTATTCAGTGCATCCCTGTGACACTGGGGGCATGGCGGATGGAGCTGAACCGGCTTTACAGTAAATATCTTAGAGGAGAATTAAAACCAGACAAATTTAACTTAAGAGGTACTCTTTACCACAAAAGCCTAACTAAAGCGAAAACTTAATTTTCTCATAGAAATACAAAGGATAATAATCTGGCTTATGGATTATTCTGGTATGTAATGAAAGGAGAATTCTCCTCTTCAATGAGATGTTTCCAACCACTGTTTCTCCATTGGCAGGGGGAATCATCCTTAAGTTTTCACAAGGATTTGCATTTCCCATTCTTTTAAGATGACACCACCCTTATGGCAGAAAGTGAAGAGGAACTAAAAAGCCTGTTGATGAAAGTGAAAATGGAGAGTGAAAAAGTTGGCTTAAAGCTCAACATTCAGAAAACGAAGATCATGGCATCTGGTCCCATCACTTCATGGGAAATAGATGGGAAAACAGTGGAAACAGTGTCAGACTTTATTTTTGGGGGCTCCAAAATCACTGCAGATGGTGACTGCAGCCATGAAATTAAAAGACGCTCACTCCTTGGAAGGAAAGTTATGACCAACCTAGATAGCATATTGAAAAGCAGAGACATTACTTTGCCAACAAAGGTTCATCTAGTCAAGGCTATGGTTTTTCCAGTGGTCATGTATGGATGTGCGAGTTGGACTGTGAAGAAGGCTGAGCGCCGAAGAATTGATGCTTTTGAACTGTGTGTTGGATAAGACTCTTGAGAGTCCCTTGGACTGCAAGGAGATCCAACCAGTCCATTCTGAAGGAGATCAGCCCTGGGATTTCTTTGGAAGGAATGATGCTAAAGCTGAAGCTCCAGTACTTTGGCCACCTCATGCAAAGAGTTGACTTATTGGAAAAGACTCTGATGCTGGGAGGGATTGGGCGTAGGAGGAGAAGGGGATGAGAGAGGATGAGATGGCTGGATGGCATCACTGACTCGATGGACGTGGGTCTCAGTGAACTCCGGGAGTTGGTGTTGGACAGGGAGGCCTGGCGTGCTGCAATTCACAGGGTCGCAAAGAGTCTGACACGACTGAGCGACTGATCTGATCTGATCTGATTCTTTTAAGGAGAAATCACCCACTTAGGTATTAGAGGCCAAATCTGCAATCAGCTGAGTCACATACAAAAGGCCCGTGCATTCTGAGAAATTAGGGCCCTATCTCCTCTAAGACAAAGGGCATGGGGCAGTAACATGTAGAGTAATCGTATAATCTCAGGTTCAGACAGTACTGGCAAGTGAGGTCCAAGTTGCTTCCCTCAGCCCCACTCAGTCTGAACCCATCCAGCTTCCTTTCCCTTTTCTCTCTCTTCTCCAGTAACTCTCCACTCTGCCTACTTCACCATGCTCTAGCACCCTCTGGGCTGCAAGTTCATTAGGAAGAAAAAGCGTAAGCCAAACTCTCAATTCTACAGACAAATTGAGGCAAAGTGGCTTCCTGGTGGACCAGATCTCTGAGTTACCAGCACAGGGCCCCAGAGGCAAAAAAACTGGAAGCAGGAAGCACAGCTGTAACTCCCCCTCAGCCTCTGCTCTCTGACCTTGGGACCTGAGTGTCTCCCGGCCTGGTACATCCTTACACTCGCGGACATATGAAAAATAAGAAGGGTTACAGGAGATCTCTCCAAGTTCCTTCAGGAAATCAAAGCACTAAAGCACTACAACTGTGACGCAGAAAGAGCAGTGGGTCAAGCAGGGACTATGGGCTCACATTGCCTGGTTCAAACGTCAGCTGGGTCATTTCCTAGCAATAAGTGCCTGGCTTCTCATCTTTAAAATGGTGGTACACCTCATAGCATTGCTATGAAAACTAAAGTATTCAATACTATCAATAAGTGCCGAGAATAACCCTCGGCACATATCAAATGTTCAGTATGTGTTAGTTGCTCTCATGGTCATTCTAAAATATTCCAACTACAGATAGGTGTACAGAGCCACCCAACACACTGCCTCTGTTCAGAATAGATAAAATTTCACACAGTAGCAAACTACTCTGCTTATTCAAGTTTTCTCACTTCCTGGCAATATTCCTTTATAATTTGCAGTGTGCTAGAACATGAGCTACAATGACAGCCCCGAGTGATCCATGAGTTCCTTTCTGTAAAACTTCAACTAGTAATATTAATGAAAATGAGAACTGTAATGAGTATTAGTGTTTTGTCTTCAGTTCCTTTTGTAGAATTTATTTCCCAACTTTTGATGAACAACTGAATAATGCTGTGTCCAACTGTCTTTGACCAAAAGTAATAAGAAAAGATTGTAAAACTAAAGTGAAAAAAGTTGAATTCTTGCAATACTGATGGGGTAAGCAAAGCCTTTTGGCAGTATCTCCGTAACAAAATTTCTTATTTAAAGAAATGTTGTCAATCAGCTACCTGCACTTGTTCGGGAAGGCAATACCATGCACCAATATTGCAGAAATTTTATGGAATTAATGCCTTATTTTTCCTCGTCCATGACTTAAAGGAAAAACAATTTTCGAAAAATATAACCTACAAATGATCAGTATCTAAGAAGGTATAAAATACGAAACTTCATTAAACGGGAGCAAACGTGCACCTACAACTGTTTCTGGAGTAAAGTAAAGAAACACTAGACCCCTCTCTCTAAGGCTGCACACTCACGCACAGAGTTAAGACAGCAACTATTTTGATCATACCTATAGGGATACACATTTTGCATTCCTTCCCTAGCTCTGTGTATACTTACAAAACATTGCTTTCTAGGATTTTCCCACTTGTGAAGCAAAACATCAGTTTCATCAGAGTTGATGAAACCATTCACCTACAGGTAGCTTAAAGTATATGGGAAATGTAAATGTTCTCATTAAATATAATTAAACAGGAGCAAAAATATATATGGCAGAATTGTACCAAAACAGAGCAGGCAGTCCTATACAGACATCTGGGTTTGGACAGCAGCGCTTAGCATTATCGGTATGAAAGATCTGTTCCACACCTCAGCTAGGAAAAAGAAAAAAGCAACTTTGAAAATGGAAAAGAGTTTCAGACTGATTTTCATAAGAAAGGTGGGAAACTCACTGTTTAATCGTTTCTACTTAGCAAAGAATTTATCTTTCATATTCTTATAAAGTGGCTTTCTTCTGTGTTATCAATAAAAACTAACACTGACCTTCCTCCTGGAAGGTTAAACTTCTAACTTCTGTTTGAAACGCTAGAGTGCCTTTTCTCAGAAGAAATGCTACATATACGTGCCGCGAGCAATGAAAAAGAATACACCATCTCCCCGACCCTTCATTAGTCAGAGAATCTTGGCAACAGCGATGCTACTTGTATACGGTCTCTGCATGAAAAACTGTTTTCAAAGGTAACCTTGCCAAGGGCTATGTCTTGGCAAAAAGAAGCAAACTTTACTTTTCTACCAATCGGTTTGCTCTGCATGAGAAACAGGTGTTATGGTATGAAATGGGGCTCAGAGCAGTAGCACACTAAAACTCACCCCCAAATAAGTTTCATCTGGAAAAAAACACAACTCTGAGATAATAAGCCTGCAGGGCTGACATGTTTTTGCAAAATGCAAATCATGAAAACGGGTTGAGGGATTAAATGCTCTTTTGCAAAAATGACCATGGAGATTATAATCATTAATTAAAATCATGTAAATAATTTTCTGAAAGAACTCTCCCTTTTTATCTCATAGGTTTCAAACAGTCTAATGGTAAAAAGGTTTAGTCTCAGAAGAGACTCTCTAATTAAAACTAGAAATCTGGTATAATTAATAAGTGTCAGTCTGCAATCTCAACCACTTAGTAAAGGCAGAGAAATCAAATGCTGATGTTCTATAAAAACTCCAACAAAATCTCCACGAAAATGAAATTTTTATAGCCTCTGTTTCCTATCTATACAATAGGTGTCCCAGATGGAACTAGGCAATTGTTAAATGGATAAATATTTTAACACTGACAATTCCTATATGCCAGTTTTATTCATTTTTCTTTCTCTTCAGAGTTTCAGCTTGACCCACAAGTCAGCATTCAGTGATTTAACTGGGTTTACATTTTTTAAT
The DNA here is from genome assembly GCF_029378745.1 of Bos indicus. NCBI lineage: Eukaryota > Metazoa > Chordata > Mammalia > Artiodactyla > Bovidae > Bos > Bos indicus. Next base: position 106,994,173 of record NC_091766.1, read on the forward strand.
TTTCTAAGTCTTTGATTCTTTCACCCCCAAATCTCCCATTATCATCTCCACCCACAGGTCAACCAGAGCAAAAAAGACAGGACGAACTCAACATATCCATTCCGAACACTGATTACCTTATCTGCACAGTCCTTCCATCTTCCTTCCCTGCACTGGAATGTTCCGACTCTAGGGCAGTTTTACTGTTTACAAGTTTAATTTATCTCCCAGGTAACAGTTCAAAGAACAAGGGAAACTGGGTTTTCAGGAACGAAGTTTCTGGTATATAACTTGGTCTGCAGTTAAGCACACCGAGGTTAGGAAAACCGATTACTTCTATCAGGCAACATACAGCACATTCATCAAAACCCCACGTGTCATCACTTGTTAGTGGCTTGCCCTCCTTTTTCAATAGCCCTCGACTTCTCCTGGGAATCCACGGGTTCTAGAAATAGATTCCATCCGGAGCTCCCGGCCCGGCCCCAGATCCTCGGCTCCTCAGTCAGCGCCTTCTCCACCTCTGCCCCCACGCAGCTCCGCGGTGCAGGGGTCGGCTCAGGAGCGCGCAAGCTCTGTGCAGCCTCCCCAGAGGCCCTTTCCGGCTCTGGCCCACGTGGGTGCAGAGGTCAGCCGGGGCACGGGGCGGGGGGAAGCCTGCGAGACACCCAAGACGACAAAGTCAGGAGAATCCCGGGGAAGGCAGCAGGGGCTGCGGGATGAAGGACACTCGGAAGCCCACCCCTCCTCTGGGGCTCTGTTTCCACGGGCCAGAATGTTCCTGACTGAATAAGTGTGAGTGGCTGTTCTTCCCGGTAACGCAAAGCAGCCAAACCAATATAAACGTTATAGAGGGTATACAACTCAATCACACGGAAAATTATAAGACGGCATGTTAGAGATGAAGTATGCCGCTCGGATCCCCGTCCAAGCCAGGACTTGCTGCCAAATATGGAGTGGGGTCAGCACCTGCCCTGCGTGGACCTGGTCTTTCAGGCCAGCCTTGGCTACAGGGAGCTGGCTCACCCAAGCAGAAGCCGTCCGCTGGGACAGAAAGACCCATCTCCACTTCAGCCCTGAGCAGGACCCCGGACAGCAATCCAGCTCCATGGGCTGCGCGGAGGCCTTGGCAGCACCAGCATCATGCTCTGAATTTCCCCTCTGCCCAATCCCCCCTTCACACTTGCTTTCACAGCAGTTGATCCCTAACAAACATCTTAGACCCCAACCAACCTCCCTCTCAGTGTCTGCTGCCAAAGAACCCAACAGTATCACCTTTCACATTAAAACACACCATAAGAAAATAAGAAAACAGAAGAAATATATATATATGAAACCACATGTGGGAAATCCTCACCTGAATTCCTACAAACCAAAGGCACAGCAGATTTTCTTCTACTCTACCCAGCTTCTGCTTTTCTAACCTTTCTTTGATAACAGTTTCCATCCACCACATATAGAAATCTTGGTAGAGGAGGAAGGAATTATTTAACAAATCAGAGTAATACAATTAAGTTGGCTGAGAACCTACTGAAAATTGACAAGGCCTGTGAGCAAAGTGATATTTCCCAAAAGTCACCAATTTTGCTTTTTTTCAAAGTCACTGTGAATGTTGCAACAACTTTTTCTCATTACTGCACTTTTTTATTAAAGGGGATTTGCTGTATAATCTAAGTAAGATTTTAAGTATAGGTGATAGGGAGAATATGTTTTCTATCAAAATATGCTGTGAAGCAAACTTACATGAACCCTACTTTTTAATTAACTGCCATCATAAAGTTGGAGAGCAACTGAACAATAAAAAGATCACACCTGGGAATGCAGGTTTTCTTTAAAACTAATCTAGTTAAAAGTATAAATAACTTTGATAAAACAATAATTTAGGGATTCTATTCTTGTTTCCTCATCACAGTTCTTGCTTTCTAGCCTTGCTGCCAAGTCGCTTCAGTCGTGTCCGACTCTGTGAGACCCCATAGATGGCAGCCCACCAGGCTCCCTTGTCCCTGGCCATTCTCCAGGCAAAAACACTGGAGTGGGTTGCCGTTTCCTTCTCCAATGCATGAACGTGAAAAGTGAAAGTGAAGTTGCTCAGTCGTGTCCGACTCTAAGCAACTCCATGGACTGCAGCCTACCAGGCTCTTCCATCCATGGGATTTTCCAGGCAAGAGTACTGAAGTGGGGTGCCATTGCCTTCTCCGTTCTAGCCTTGAGAGATGTTCATATCCCAAAATCCATGGACACTCATCCATCCCGTTTTGCTAACTTCTCTAAAACTCTATCATTCCCTGGACACTCTTCTTCTTTGACTCCTAACACACAACACTCTTTTCCTCTTTTTACTCTCACTTTTTTGTACTTTCCGGCTCATTGTCTCCCACCTGGTCATTAAAAGACATCCCTTAACACTTGGTCAAGGCCCCCTTCCCTTGTTAGTCTATAAGCAGTCTCTAGTGCTCACAACCATACCTACGGTTCTAAAGCAGCACCGTCCCACAGATTACTAATACACAGACACAAAAATCCACTCACACACAGACTGCTCAGAACACTTGAGATGAAAGCCTCAAAGGCACCTCCAACTCCACATGCCAACGGCAGAACTCCTGACAGCCCTTCTCCCAGATTACCTGTCTCAGAGAATGGCTTTGCTCTTCATCCTATACTAAAAAACCAACTGAAAAGTCTCAGCGACATCTCACTCCTTATTCCTCAAATCCAAATCCATCAAGTCCTGTTAGTTCTGCCTCCAAACTTATGTGTCAAGATAAACTCTTCTTTTTATTTATTTCTTCAACTACTGAAATGTACAGCCCGTTTTAGCTCATGGGCCACACAAAAACAGGTGGTGCCTCAGAGCGGAACTCCATGCTGTGGGTGGATGACCCAGGTCTTATAAGAAACAAACTGCACACCTTTCTACGCTTGCATCACTTCACGATATTTTAACGGGTTCTCAGACGTCTGGTCCTATTTTACTTTGTGGATTGTTATACATGAACATGACACATACACACACACACACCATTTTGGGGGGGAGGGTGGTGTACACTAAAATAACCAGTGAATTACCTTGTGCCACCGAGTTCCGAGCGCCGCCCCCCGCCCCCACCTTTGGGGAGACTGGCTGTGCTTAAAAGAATCACTTCTCTTGCCATCTTGATTAAAATGAAGACTATCACATGAGACAAAGCAAACTACTAAAACCAAACACAACCTTCCACATACAACTCCTTATTTGTATGATTCGGAATTCTCTGAAATGTACAACCTAAACAAAATACAGAAATGGATTGAAAGCTAAGGCTAATGTTGTTTTGCAACTCAACGAATGGTAATAATAACAAAAGTAAAGAACATTTACTGCTTGCTTACTATAGACCAGCCCCTTTGCATTTTGAATTATTTCTTGAGTAAATATTACATACATTTGAGCTTGTATGACAAAATTACACTTTTAAAAAATCACATTTCTCTGTTTTCTAGGTTGGAATTTGTATACAATTTCATTTGGAAAAGGAGATTGATTTTTATTTCTCCTTTAATACACCACCCACTTGGGCATTTTATTGCATATTCTGTTACGGTTAGCTACTCTACTGCCCATTTTATGTGAAACTTTCTTCTATAGGCAGGCTGTTAAGTACGCTCCTTGAGGTCAGGCATCAGACCTTATGCCATTTCTCCTACTTCTTAAATACAAAATAAATATCCTATTTCAGTTCAGTTCAGTTCAGTCGCTCAGTCATGTCCAACTCTTTGTGATCCCATGAATTGCAGCACGCCAGGCCTCCCTGTCCATCACCAACTCCGGGGTTCACTCAGACTCTGGTCCATCGAGTCCGTGATGCCATCCAGCCATCTTCCCTCTGTCATCCCCTTCTCCTCCTGCCCCCAATCCCTCCCAGCATCAGAGTCTTTTCCAATGAGTCAACTCTTCGCATGAGGTGGCCAAAGTACTCGAGTTTCAGCTTTAGCATCATTCCTTCCAAAGAAATCCCAGGGCTGATCTCCTTCAGAATGGACCGGTTGGATCTCCTTGCAGTCCAAGGGACTCTCAAGAGTCTTCTCTAACACCACAGTTCAAAAGCATCAATTCTTCAGTGCTCAGCTTTCTTCACAGTCCAACTCTCACATCCATACATGACTACAGGAAAAACCATAGCCTTGACTAGATGGACCTTTGTTGGCAAAGTAATGTCTCTGCTTTTCATTATGCTATCTAGATTGGTCAGAACTTTTCTTCCAAGGAGTAAGCGTCTTTTAATTTCATGGCTGCAGTCACCATCTGTAGTGATTTTGGAGCCCAAAAAAATAAAGTCTGACACTGTTTCCACTGTTTTCCCATCTATTTCCCATGAAGTGATGGGACCAGATGCCATGATCTTCGTTTGCTGAATGTTGAGCTTTAAGTCAACTTTTTCACTATCCTCTTTCACCTTCATCAAGAGGCTTTTTAGTTCCTCTTCACTTTCTGCCATAAGGGTGGTGTCATCTGCATATCTGAGGTTAGTGATATTTCTCCCGGCAATCTTGATTCCAGCTTGTGCTTCTTCCAGCCCAGCATTTCTCATGATGTACTCTGCATATAAGTTAAATAAGCAGGGTGACAATATACAGCCTTGACATACTCCTTTTCCTATTTGGAGCCAGTCTGTTGTTCCATGTCTAGTTCTAACTGTTGCTTCCTGACCTGCATACAAATTTCTCAAGAAGCAGGTCAGATGGTCTGGTATTCCCATCTCTTTCAGAATTTTCCAGTTTTTTGTGATCCACACAGTCAAAGGCTTTGGCATAGTCAATAAAACAGAAATAGATGTTTTTCTGGAACTCGCTTGCTTTTTTGATGATCCAGCGGATATTGGCAATTTCATCTCTGGTTCCTCTGAGAACCAGCTTGAACAACTGGAAGTTCACTGTTCACGTATTGCTGAAGCCTGGCTTGGAGAATTTTGAGCATTACTTTACTAGCATGTGAGATAAGTGCAATTGTGTGGTAGTTTGAGCATTCTTTGGCATTGCCTTTCTTTGCGATTGGAATGAAAACTGACCTTTTCCAGTCCTGTGGCCACTGCTGAGTTTTCCAAATTTGCTGGCATATTGAGTGCAGCACTTTCACAGCATCATCTTTCAGGATTTGAAATAGCTCAACTGGAATTCCATCACCTCCACTAGCTTTGTTCGTAGTGATGCTTTCTAAGGCCCACTTGACTTCACATTCCAGGACATCTGGCTCTAGGTGAGTGATCACACCATCGTGATTATCTGGGTTGTGAAGATCTTTTTTGTACAGTTCTTCTGTGTATTCTTGCCACCTCTTCTTAATATCTTCTGCTTCTGCTTCTGTTAGCAGCCGTGAAGAGATACCCCATGTCCAAGGTAAGAGAAACCCAAGTAAGACGGTAGGTGTTGCAAGAGGGCATCAGAGGGCAGACACACTGAAACCATAATCACAGAAAACTAGTCAATCTAATCACACTAGGACCACAGCCTTGTCTAACTCAGTGAAACTAAGCCATGCCCGTGGGGCCACCTAAGACAGGCAGGTCATGGTGGAGAGGTCTGACAGAATGTGGTCCACTGGAGAAGGGAATGGCAAACCATTCAGTATTCTTGCCTTGAGAACCCCATGAACAGTAAGAAAAGGCAAAATGATAGGATACTGAAAGAGGAACTCCCCTGGTCAGTAGGTGCCCAATATGCTACTGGAGATCAGTGGAGAAGTAACTCCAGAAAGAATGAAGGGATGGAGCCAAAGCAAAAACAATATCCAGCTATGGATGTGACTGGTGATAGAAGCAAGGTCTGATGCTGTAAAGAGCAATATTGCATAGGAACCTGGAATGTCAGGTCCATGAATTAAGGCAAATTGGAAGTGGTCAAACAAGAGATGGCAAGAGTGAATGTCAACATTCTAGGAATCAGCGAACACAAATGGACTGGAATGGGTGAATTTAACTCAGATGACCATTATATCTACCACTGCGGGCAGGAATCCCTCCGAAGAAATGGAGTAGCCATCATGGTCAACAAAAGAGTTCGAAATATCCTATACACTCTCCTAAAACAGGGCTCAGGCCAAAGGACCCTTCCAAGAAATGGACTGCTACTTACAAAAGTGAACTTTTAACTTAATTTGTGAGTTCCACAAATCTCCATTTGCTTAAAATGCATTTCAATTAAATTGAGGTGCATGTAATTGTTCCTGTAAATATTTAATAAACTCTAATCCCTATACTACACTGCAGATTAGAATAGTCTCTGGTAGCAAAAGAAAAAATTTAGCTTTAGTAGTAGTAAAAAATAATCATGCTTTTTTGTTAATCTGGAGTCAGAAGTGCTACTGTTGTGCCATGAGTTCCTGCTTCTTTTGCTAATCTATGTGTCTAACTCCTCTGTCTGGAAAACACAGTATCCCTCTTCTGTTTATATTCTGGCTTTAGCCTTGGCATCTGCTAGGCTGAGAAAAATTGTGACTTCAGACATCAAGTTCCATGTACTACTTTACACACTAAAATGTATTTGAATTTGCCAACAAAAATTAACTAGCATATTTGCTGGGATTAACGATCAGCGTATCTCTACAAAGCCTCCAGCTCGTACACGTGGACCAGTCCACAGCTGAACTTTTCCTAATGACCTGTCACATGCCAAGGAAAGGTGAACACAATGACAGGAGCTGAATGACACCAAGACTCAACCTGGAGAAACCAGAGTGAGGCTGAGCTGAGCGGGTCTGTATTTACATAAATAAGAAAACTTACAAAGAAACTGTCTATAGGTCTCATTAAAGGCTTTCCTGAAATGAGTACACAAATAGGTCTTTTCAGTTAAATACCAGAGGTATGAATGTTTCCCAAAGGGAAGAGAAGGAAAATAAGCAGTAAGTACTGGATTTGTGCACACTGTTAAGATGTATTATGTATTTTAGAGAATTTAGCTATTTCTGTTTTGAAGGAAAAAAGGACAATGAATTGAAGGGCTAATTATAGTATGCTCTCTTCAGTCTCCAAATTAAATATATCATTAATCTGTGAGATAATTATCCAGAGAATCCGCAAAGGAGACAAGAATAAAACATTTCTAAACCATTTACTGTAGATAAATACTAAAATATTCAATTAAAATTTTAACCTTATACATACATAGACTTCTTCACACCCCTTCACTCCTCTCTCCCTGTCCCTATCCCAAAATACCAAGCATCATACATATTTCCAGGTATGCTTCTATGGACAGTCAATTAAAATGCAATTTTTATGATTTATTAAAATTGACAAATATTTCCCTATCAAAAAATACCACCTTTTCTGTATTTTACATGCCATATTTTATGATTTATTACAATTGGTAAATATTTCCCTTTTGAAAAAAAATCACCTTTTCTATATTTTATAGTGCATTCTTATAATAATAGTCCCACTAAAAATCTTAATCTACTTTAACAAAGTAAAATGCTGTAGTTTAGGGCAGACAAGTATCTCCCACTGGAACTAGAGCACCCCTGAGTTTCATACGAAAATTTAGTCTTGCAACATCTCGTCTCCCCCTATCTTGTCAGTAATTTACTAAGAAAGAGCAAAACTTTTTAAGAAAGCAAAGGTGAATCCACTGATGTGAAGCATGAAAATGATCACCAAAGGAGATTTCCTCTGAATTCTTAATAAGAAACTCCGTCTTGAAATGTATCCAAAAGCTAAAAAGGTAATTTATATACTGCTAGATATTCCCTAAGGGTCACTAATGAAAAAATATTAAAGTATGCAGTGTTTAGCATCTGAGTGTCTCAAAAGGATCTTCTTTACTGCCCTGAATAGGTAGTAAAGGTGCACAGTCCTACGCTGACCGTTTTTAACAGCTTTTGATTTAGTAATTTCACTGCATTTATATTTGCAAAGATTATACGCAGACCTGAGTGAGTGTTAAGTGAGTAGCTCTGTCTAAGGGTAATGACAATAGAATGAGATTCAAAATTTTTAACTCAGTAGGGTGTTTATGTTTTATTCTAATACCTAACTTTACTTCAAGATGTAAGTAAATGTATGATAACTGGAAAGAAACAGAGCATGATTTTTAAAAATCAAAGCCGTTAATGTACTTAGAAAGCCATAAATTCAGGATGCTGGGGAAGAACACATCTGTGAGTACGATAATCTTTAATTTTAGATGCCCATATTCTCCTCCTTTGTAATTCCTCATGCATTCAATGTTCCAAAATAGCAGCATACAGCCTACGGTTTAAACATCAAAATTTGTACTTGCACATAGTATGCTCCCTGAAGCTTGCAAAGAGCCTTGGGCTCTTAAAATGATTACTAGAGCTCAGATATAAAGCACAATCTGTGGCACTTAGCAGCGTGTGCTACTTCAGTCATTATTTCGTGCAAATTATGCTCCCTGCGACCAGTTAGCTAGTTAATCAAGAAGCAAGGGCAAAACACGAGGGGAAAGCTCTTCTGCACAAACAAGTTACAAAGTCATCTTTCTGATAAAATGGATAAAATTAATTAAGTATCTCTGTGTATCTCATATCCAGAAACTTGTCCAAACCCTGGTAAACTTGGCAATTTCACTTTCATATGATCAAATTTCTGTAACACAAATGCCAGCAGGACAAGTGTAACAGTATATGCTGCTTGGAGAAGAAAATCCAGGAAACCTCTCCCTACTCACTCATCCTATTTCTCTCCTGTATCTTTAAAGAACATCAAAACTATTTCTAAATTCCATGTTGTCCATTCACATGGACAATGAATATTTAGAAATTTCTCATTCATGCATAAAAACGTGTCTGTGATTAAACAACAAAAAACAAAAGCTGCCAATGTGCTCCTACTGTTTTATGGGAGAAAGGTCTTTTTGTAATTGAAAAAATATTACTTTCAAAATCTGTAAGGGCTCTCATATTTTGTTCTAAAAACATTAGTATCTAAAGCATTTCTCAGGACTAATTATCACATGATTCACTCTGATTAGAAATGTTATGGAAGGTGAAACAAAAAAAAATTATTATAAAAGCCTAAGTTTTAAAAGGCTCATATCAAAACTGATAGAAACCAGGGTACAAAAAAATAAACCAGTGAGTGAGCTCCTATGAGAAATCAACTTAATATTTGTCTGGGCAGGCCTATTTATTATGCATTTTATCAGTACATTTCAAAATTGGTAGGGAACCAATACTACCAACCATCACTCCAAGGGAAAAAACTTGCTTCTCTAGGCAAATACGGTAAGTGAAAAATTAAGCTTTTCTATTTTACATATAAGGAGTCCCTCTTAGAAAGAAAATGTGTCATTTATACATTCATTTAAAAATCTTAACATGTCACATGCGTACATTCAGAAGGGCATGAAGACATGTATTTTTCTTCCCTATTAAGTATTTTACATGTGCTCATAATCTACTTTGGAAGATCTCTAAGCAACTTTTATAAATACCATCAGATGGCAAACCTGTTTACCTATAATATGAAAATGAAGCAAGAACTGGGAACAGAAATCAGTGGGAACCTCAGACGCTTTCTCACTTAATATGTGGTATTTATTTAACCTTTACCATACTGTTATGAAGGAGGAGAAAGGATGATATTTATGCCCATTATGTGGGAAAACTCAAGCTACATAAAATTTAAATAAATTATTTTAGTAAGCTATTAACAAAGAAACTGGAGAACAGAAGTCTCCTTCAGCTTTCCCCCTACATAGTACAGAGAATAAATCAACTCGGTAGCTATTCAAATTAATGAGATGAAATCTAACATCGAACTGATTTGATAATTTCCTGACAACTGAGGTCATTTTTCTCTCCAACAAATCTTAGTATTTGTTGTGTTAGGAACCTTTATGTACAATTTATCATTGTTAATATTAGGCCAGAGGTAATAAATGGCAAATGTAGTTACATTTCATTCACAATAAGGGCTGATGTAATGATAAACGGCATCATTCATAGAGTTTTCACCTTTAAGTCAGATGCCAGAACACAATGACACAAATTCAATTATTTGAAAAGAACTAGGAATTTTATGAAGAGAACTGTCTTCTTAGAAATATGAAAAACTGATAAATCAATTTCCCAGACAGGTAAAATCAATGCTGAACATGGACATGCTGTCTCTGCCAAAATATAACTTTTAAAAATAAAGATAAAATTGTTGTATAAAAGTTTAAAATTCTTAACAGCTGAATACACTCTGGGTCTGTTTAAACAGTATGATTACCATATCAATCTAGTTATCTTCCTAGATATACACTCAAGGTGTCTTAGAATGGTTATGCTTGTTAGCAATTTCGTAAAGTTAAAGACTCCAGAAAACATGATCGATTACTCCAACACAAAATATCCTATGATTTTGTTTATAAATGTTAGTTATCCTTTGCATATGTGCCACAATTTATTTAGGCATTGACAGCCTACATAGGAAGAACTAGCAAAATGATTTTTCAGCTCAGTAAGAAACCATTATTCACTATCAGTAACACAGCTCCTGTGCAAATGGAAAATACGGTGTTTTTCAGACATGAGCAGAAACAGCTTTTTAATTCAGACAGTTACTCACATAGGATATCCTCCAGAATGTCTTTAGTGGTAGCTCAAAATTAACACCAAGTTTATGGGGAAATGTTTGTCCCAAAACACCACCAGAAACTGTGCTTGCGTTGCTCTGGAGGGTGAAAGTGTGATAGAGAGCAAAGGGGCAGTGGAGAGTGGAGCAGGAGGCAGAGAAGCAGAGGACAGCCCACACACTGGCCCAGAGCCGGAAATCAGAAGACCAGGCAGCAAGCTCTTGGAAGAGTGAGTTTGGCATCGAGCAAACAGACAATGAAACAGGCTTCCCTTATTTGGGGGTAGGGGTTCAGGCAGCAATACCGGGCCTAGAAGGCCAGTAGGAATGGAAAGGCAAAGACCAGGAGGTGAGGAGCTGTCCAAGCAAGCAGGAGGCGCTGTGACCTTCCGGGTTATAGCAGGCAGGCCCCAGGACAAACGCTGGAAGCCCAGCAGAAGCACGGCACACCCAGTGTCCTGCCTGAGCTCCATGCTGGAAGCTGAAGAGCCTCATAGAAAGGACACGAGAACAAAAGTCAACCTACAGACTCAGTGATGACAGACTGGTGCGGGTTAAATGCTCCTCCACGGGATACTTAGCCAGTCCACTGATTGGTCAAGTGGAATCAAAGTACGTATACTATTCAGATAAAACCCTACTCCTAAGAAAGTGAGGCACAGCTGTAAGACTTTCGTTTTTGACACAAAGAACTAAGAAACTGATCTTTGCATGAAGGGCTCTTTGTGACATTCTCATCCCAGGGTCAAGATTATATCTTCAGAGATGGCCCCCCTGAGCAGCCAAAATTTCTCTCCATCACATTAACTACTCTAATTCTGTAAATATCACTTTACACTATCTGATAAGTTTCTTAATTATCTACCACAAGTCCAAAAATAAAAGTTTCCTGAGAACAGGAAATCTGCCTATCTTATTGAAAACTGAATCTTACTGACCATCATACTAGTAGACACTGAGTGAATACACGGTGAATGAATAAACTGACAAGTATACGGACAGATGACTGAAAATATAATTGTTTAATTAAGTCCTCAATAAATAAATACTTGATAACTAAAGATTTTACTCTTTACAGGCCAGAGGTTTAATCCAACTGCTGTGTGTGTGTGTGCTTAGTCGCTCATTTGTGTCCAACCCTGTCAACCCTTTAGAATACAGCCCACCAGGCTCCTCTGTCCATGGGATATTTCAGCCAAGAATTCTGGAGTGGGTTGCCATTTCCTTCTCCAGGGGATCTTCCCAACGCAGGGATCAAACCTTTGTCTCCTGTGTCTCCTGCATTGCAGGTGGATTCTTTACCCACCGAGCTATCAGGGAAGCCCAGATTCTCACTTATCTATAGAAATAAATGATGATATAGCAGATTAATTTTTTTTTAATTAAGGCTTTGATCTCTGAGCAGTCACCTACTATCCATTTTAATTTGGAGCTAAACTGCCATAGAAAACAACATTTTAAAAAATATTTCTCAAACAGAATGCTGTCAAACATTCCAAAGGGAAAAAATAATAACTTAAAAAAAGAGAGAGACAGAGTAAAAGATTATAAACATGAATACAAGAAGGATGTAGCATTATTCTAAGAACAAATGACCAGTTACCTGGACTCTTACGTACTTCACTCAAGGAAATGCTAAGAGTAGCACTAAATGAAAACAGAGACGGCAAAGACTAATCATGTCTACCTGACAGTAATCAAAGTCAAAGCTATGGTTTTCCCAGTGGTCATGTATGGATGTGAGAGTTGGACTATAAAGAAAGCTGAGCGCCAAAGAATTGATGCTTTGGAACTGTGGTGTCAGAGAAGACTCTTGAGAATCCCTTGGACTGCAAGGAGATCCAACCAGTACATCCTAAAGGAGATCAGTCCTGAATGTTCATTTGAAGGACAGATGCTGAAGCTGACTTCAAAAACTCCCATATTTTGGCCCCCTGATGTGAAGAGCTGACTCACTGGAAAAGACCCTAATTCTGGGAAAGATTGAGGGCAGGAGGAGAAGGGGACAACAGAGGATGAGATGGTTGGATGGCATCACCAACTCAATGGACATGAGTTTGAGTAAAGTCCAGGAGCTGGTGGTGGACAGAGAGGCCTGGCATGCTGCGGCTCATGGGGTCGCAAAGAGTCGGACATGACTGAGTGACTGAACTGAACTGACAGTTATCAGCATTTCCCTGATGTTTCCTTTGCCACTGATATCAAATATAACAGCCTAACTGGAATAAAACTTTCCCATCAGGAATGCAACAAAATATATCTGTCCCTAAACTAGGCAATACGAGAAACACAGTTTTAAAACTCAACTTTATGGGACTTCCCTGTGGTCCAGTGGCTAAGACTCTGAGCTCCTAATGCAGGGGGCCTGGGTTTGATTCCTGGTCAGGGAACTAGACCCCACATGCTGCCATGAAGACTGAAGATCCTGTGTGCTGCAACCCAACGCAACCAAATAAATAAATATTTTTTTTAAAAAAGAACTATACTCCAATCAAATAGTTGGTAAGTTGCCAAACCAAGCCAAACAAAAATGAAGTATAAAGTAGTTTGTTATGTGATATGAATAGACATTGGCATCAATTCAGTTCAGTCGCTCAGTCGGGTCCGACTCTTTGCGACCCCATGAATAGCAGCACACCAGGCCTCCGTATCCATCACCAACTCCCAGAGTTTACACAAACTCATGTCCATCAAGTCGGTGATGCCATCCAGCCATCTCATCCTCTGTCATCCCCTTCTCCTCCTGCCCCCAATCCCCCCCAGCATCAGTCTTTTCCAATGAGTCAACTCTTCGCATGAGGTGGCCAAAGTACTGGAGTTTCAGCTTTAGCATCATTCCTTCCAAAGAAATCCCAGGGCTGATCTCCTTCAGAATGGACTGGTTGGCTCTCCTTGCAGTCCAAGGGACTCTCAAGAGTCTTCTCCAACACCACAGTTCAAAAGCATCAATTCTTCAGCGGTCAGCTTTCTTCATTCTCATATCCATACATGACCACAGGAAAAACCACAGCCTTGACTAGACGGACCTTTGTTGGCAAAGTCATGTCTCTGCTTTTCAATATGCTATCTAGGTTGGTCATAACTTTCCTTCTAAGTAGTAAGCGTCTTTTAATTTTGTGGCTGCAATCACCATCTGCAGTGATTTTGGAGCCCAAAAATATAAATTCTGACAGTTCCCACTATTTCCCAATCTATTTTCCATGAAGTGATGGGACCGGATGCCATATCTTCATTTTCTGAATGTTGAGCTTTAAGCCAACTTTTTCACTCTCCTCTTTCACTTTCATCAAGAGGCTTTTTAGTTCCTCTTCACTTTCTGCCATAAGGGTGGTGTCTGCATATCTGCATATCTGAGGTTATTGATATTTCTCCCAGCAATCTTGATTCCAGCTTGTGCTTCTTCCAGCCCAGAGTTTCTCATGATATACTCTTCATATAAGTTAAATAAGCAGGGTGACAATATGCAGCCTTCACGTACTCCTTTTCCTATTTGGAACCAGTCTGTTGTTCACTTATCTATTAATTTTGGTACACAGAACATCTTTCATTCTCTTAACTGATATTCTGTAATCTAAAATTGTCCCATGTCTACAATGGTATGGTAAGTTATACCACAGAAATGCAACCACTTTCTCAGTTACCTTACAGAGAGTAAGTTACACCTGGTATGGCTTTACTCCTTGCACTGCAATATATTAATGTTGAATTATAATGAATGAATTATTATTGAATGAATACTGTTCATCTGTGGATAATCTATATTAGAGACTAATTTAACAATCTTCCTTATCTCAAGGATGCTAGCATTTTAGGTAACACACTATTCACAGCATGATTTTTATATCCATATCCCCACCACTAGTAATCTAAATGGAATCACTAAAGGAAAAATTATTTACATATCAGAGTTCTGTTTACATATTATAAGTCCTTGTAAAGTTTTTTTAAGATATCTTTAATTTCTAGGTTTTCTTTAGCAAGAAAACATTTTCATTTGAAGATGACATGATGCCATCTTAATAACCACCAGAAATTATTTTAACTTTTTATTATGAAAAATCTCTAATTAGGAAAAAGTAGAGGAAATAATTTCAAGGAGCATTCACACATGCACCCCTGGAGGTCAGCAATGACCGGCTCACGGTCACGCTTCTGTCATTCACTGGGGACACTCCCATCTCCCTCCCACTGGGAACTGCTTTTAAGAGAATCTCAGAACTTATGTTATCATATTTGTATTTTAAAAATTATCTTTAGTAGATCCTCAGGTTTTAAATATTTACATAATACAGGGTTTTCGTGGTTTTATTAAACTGTTTATACTTTATCAGGAGTTGGTTTCATAACACAAAATTAAAACATGTCTTAAAAGGACTCTTAGTAGGTTCCTCTTGATAATTTATAACATCAACAGCAGTTTTAACACAGCTAAAAATACTGTGTTTTTTTTTAATTCCTGGCTTCTTCAGGTACCTTCTGGCAGGCTCTGATTACAGAATTTGTATTCTGTTTTTAAGAATAAAAATTAGAAAGGAAAGGCAAGTTATAATGCCATAGTTTTAATCAATCAGTAGAGCTCAATTTTTCTTTGCTTTGCTTTCAAGGCAAAAATACTCATAAGAAGACCAATTCATTCTTAGAATTTAGATGTACTGAGACAAATTTAGACATTTCACTACAAATATAGATGGAGCCGTAAAAATAAAAGATCAGAACATCAGAAATTCCATAGCAAAAATTTGTGGTAAATTACCACAGTTTTCAGAAGGAAGAACTTTAGGGGTGGGGTGGGGAGTAGAAAACAGTGAATCTCTACACTGCTCTCTAGCTTGAAGAGTTTATTCTCCAAGTCTTTGATGTGAATTTCGGAGAGCTACCAAATGAAAGGGTAAGGCTATGTCATTTTTACATCAACCACTTGTTTCTGGGCATGCTAGGAAGGCATTCAAGAACCTCTTCAGAACTTTGCTTTCAAAGCTTAATTATGAATGGAATAGCATAGCAGGAAGACAGAGAAATTCAATGTGTGTACACAGAGCTCTGTCCACAGGCCAAGATTTTATTTACAAAAGGACACAGGGCCTTCTCATCGAACAATGCCATGGTTAGCTCATCATACCGACACAGAGCCTGTGCCAGGACATTTAATCTTTCGATGTTCCACTATTCATTACTCCCTGATGCTTGCCAAGGACCAACCAGACTGAGCCCATTCAGGATAAACTTAGTGCTGGGCCCAATCAAAAGACTTCAAGGAAAACATGAACAAGTGTTTTGTACGCAGAATCCAGCCGCTGGCAGTGTCTATTAATGTGACACTGTTCCCAGCTAATTCTTCTCCCTCAGAAAATGGCTTTTGAACTAAATTGAGTTACCTCTCTGCTGTATTTTAACACTGTATGTTTAGTTGCTCAGTCATGTCCAGCTCTTTGCGACCCTTCTGACACAAAAAGGAGAGACTGTTTGTAATTAGCCATTTTAAAACACACTCTGTGATAGTCATTTTCCAAGCAATCTTCTCCCACGCTTTGCAGCGGCACATGGACAGGGAAACTGGACAAGAAGTACCAACTCTTAATCATCGTCTATACTATGTTTTGTTTTTATTTTAATTAAAAAAATCTTCAAAAACACTAAAATATAGAATAGAATGTACAAAGGATGCCACTTCAGTTGGGAGAAATGGTAAGGATACACTTGATAAAAATTTCAAAATAGACATCACAGAGACAAAAAAAAACAACAACCACCTTGAGAAAACGGTGTGCTCGATAGGCCTGTGTGAATGGGTTCCCCAGTTCCCAGGGCAGCTGCACTCCAGGCCGGAGGCGCCCATTCAGTGCAGGGTGTGAGTGGCTGGGACTCAAATGAGATGAGTTCAGTCAGTCTCGGCAGCCTGTCCTCAAGGCATTCTTTCAACTCCCATTACGAACTACCGGGTTTCTGTCTCCAAAGAGTGAGATTCATGGAAATGAAATATGGAGAGATAGAGGGGTCATCAGCGAAGCTGTGTATGTGCTCAGACACTGTGTTTCTGACTCTTCGAGACCCCACGAACAGTAGCCCACCAGGCTCCTCTGTCCATGGAATTCTCCTGGCGAGAATGTTGGAGTGGGTTGCCGTTTCCTACTCCAGGGATCTTCCCGACCCAGGGATCAAACCCACATCTCTTGAGTTGCTGACTGGCAGGCAGGCTCTCTGCCACCACACCACCCGGGAAGCCCAGAGAAGCTGATCACCTCCCACACAGACTCCTAAGTGACACTGTACTATTTTTAAATACCGAATCTGTCTCAAATTGGGAAAATAATTTATTGAAAGCTTTAATCTCCATTTGGTAGCTCTATCTTAGCAAATTTTTAGAACTGAGGGAACAAAATCAAGAGCGTGGTGATTAAAGAGATGGAGCTCAGAGCTGAGGTCTAATCCTGGTTTCACCACTAACGGGGATCCTAGACAAATTATTTAGTCATTCTTAGTTACAAGTCCCTCATCTGTAAATGGAAACAATGCCTACATTGTAGCTTTGTATTTGGTGTGTGTGTGGTGAAGAGATGCCTTTCCATTTCAGCTTGGTCCACACTGTTGACCTGTCTTACTGCCGGACTTCCCTACAGTTCTGCTCTCCTTTACGTTCACAACTGTACACACGACACCAACAATAGAAAGCACAAGACAAAAAGCCTCCATGAGAAGATACTGCTGCAGACACAACACAGTGTTGTAATCTTCCGCATGTGTCTCATGCTTGACTGTCTAAAGAATTCCTGGCAGAAGAAATATTTAAATTACATCATTTATAAGATGGGATATCTTATGACAAAGCAATTTTCTCATGGCATTTTTTTTCTACCAATAATATATACTATTCTAAACAATGTAAAGTCAGAGTTGAGAGACTGCTGCTGCTGCTAAGTCACTTCAGTCGTGTCCGACTCCGTGTGACCCCATAGATGGCAGCCCACCAGGCTCCCCCGTCCCTGGGATTCTCCAGGCAAGAACACTGGAGTGGGTTGCCATTATATTAACTAGTAGGAAAAGTCAGACATATGATAAACCCCACAGTAAAGCCAATCAGAGGGGGGAAGAAAGGGTATTTGCCATCGGAATTAGTGGGTACTCTGCAAATACGTATACCATCTTGTGAAACTATGGAACTATCTAATTTTTCTGTCTAAAGGTTTTATTCTATGTGAGCCAGTTAATCTGTCCTTACTCTGCTTAAAACCATCAGCTGTGACTTCACTTTGATAGAATTTGGAAAACAATCAGAGCAAAGAAGACCCATTTCATCAGCTTTATATAATTATGCAGAAGGTAACGTGTATTCAGTAATTCAATTTCTAAAATTCTGAAAACTTCCTGCAGCTTATGCTTTTAAGCTGCAGTCATTTTGTTTTCCAGTGGCACGAAGAACTTTCAAACAGCATTCCTTAGAAAAACGTACAAAGCTGGGCATTGTCTCTGCTTCAAAAATAGTAATTTGTTGTTTTTGTTGCTTAAATGATCATTTGGTCAGGGGAGCCTATCATCTGATATTTTCCATGTAAATCTGCCCTAGGAATTTAAGAAGCAATAAAACACAGCACTGGTCAGCAGAGGTTTGTGAACACTAAAACTAAAGAAATCATGTGAGAGATTAATTTTGAGCTCTCACGTCATGTCACACATTTTATCAGGAAGTCTCATACTCCTGCAGTAAAACTTTGTCAACTGTTTCACAGGAAAGATACTTTCTCTTTCATTTACCACAATGCGTATATTGCTTTCATTCTGATGGAAGGGATGTTTTGGAAGCTAGTTGGTCTTTTATAGTTAGAAGGATAACAGGTCTCTTCTGCAGTTTGTGTACTGACTTTATTTCACTTCTCAGAAAGTTTCCCTTCATTCATCCTTTTTCTCAGTTCACAACCAAGCGAATTACACTTTTTTTTTTTTTTTTACTGATTTTCCCGTTTTATTCCCCTCAAGTTAAACCCTCTTTTCTGCTTCCATGGAAAAAACTGCCAGATTCTAAGCTGTATGCAGGACATTCTCAAATTTCCTTCATCAATTTTGTTCTCTCCATTACCCAAATACTAATTTTACATTCGATTACATTTCTAAATGTTCTTTCTATTAGAAAGGTTACCTACAACAAAAATAGAGAAATTTATCAGTCCTCTAAGACTCCTGAATTTTACAAGGATCACACTAAGACAGAGGTTCAAAATGTCCAATTCAATCAACAGTACTTACTGAGTATCTCCTACAGGGCAGACCCCTGTGAATTCCTGATAAGGAAGAACAAAAGCTTAAGATATAGTCTCTGTCCTCTGAGGAGCTCCTCACTTTAGCTGCACAAGTAGGACTAACACACATGAAAATATTAAAAACAGATATGAAGAGTCAAAGGGTTCATCCACCGAGTGTAATACGCGACTCATGGTTTTGTGACAGAGCACGTGTCACAAAACAACACGCATAGGATGGCCCGTTTCTATTAGAAACATATTAAAAATTACTGGAAAGATAGAACTCTGTAAGTAAAAAGAATTTTACCTTTTTCTTCTCACAATTTGGATGTTGTGTTTGTTTTTTTTTAAAGTATGAATTAACAAAGAATCAACAATAAATAAAATAGATTCAGATGGGTGAAGAGAAAAGAAGGCTTCTTGGAAAAGGCAGAACATGATGTGGGCAGGCAGAGAAAGCACACAGCACTGTGAAAGAAAAGCTGTTAGCACTTGCAAAAGGTTGTAATTGTGCCAGTTTGTCTTCAGGAGGTGATTCAGGTAAAACTGTAGCAGAAAAGTTGGACTGTTGTAAACTGGTGAAGGCTTTTAGATAATCCTGTTATTAAGCCATTACATCTTGCATATGTTTCTCAAAGCTGCTTGTAACCATAAAGAAAGTAAAGGAAAAAACAGCTTTCTCTGGATACATAACCAAGTTACAAACACAAATAGGAAAAATGGGGGAAGAAATTTTAAAAACTAGGAAAGAGAGTTACATTTAACTCTTGATTATCTGTATATGTAAATTATCTGCTTCACTTCTTATCCTAGACAAATCATCATATTCTTCCCAAAAGGAACTGGACAGAAAACAAGCTTTGCTTTCAATATTTTTGCTGATATAACTAAAGTTAACAATTACACAGACAAAAAAAGAAAATTTAACGTTCACAGAGTTTATATTCTATTTTAAAAAGGCCATTAAAGCGGGGGAAAAGAAAAAAAATCCTTAATATCTTCATTTATTTGCTTAAGAATACACATCCCCAAAAAAGTAACAGTGACAGTGACAGAGAAGGAATGAGAAGAGTCTGATGCTTCACAATTTGCAAATTACCTTTACCTATGATCTTACTGAACCACTGTGAGAAAGTAAGGGATTAATCCTACTTGAAGTAGTGGGAACCGGAGGCTCACAGAAGTGGAATGACTCATTTCTCAAGGTCACTCAAGTAGTACGTAAGAAGCTGGGTCTGAAGCCCAGCTCCGATTTGAGGGCTCTGTCTACTACGTCACTGCCACCACTCCACCGCAGGACGCTGCTGTTTAGTCACTAGTTGTGTCAGACTCCTGCAACCCCGTGGACTGTAGCCCACCAGGCTCCTCTGTCCGTGGGATTTCCCAGGCAAGAATACTGGAGTGGGTTGCTATTTCCTTTTCCTAGGGATCAAACGACCGGCTTCTGCATCGGCACGTGGCTTCTTTACCAGTGGCCCACCAGGGAAGCCTCCACGACAAAATGTAGTAGGGGAAAACTGAAAGTGTAGAATAACCAAAGCAGGAGAGGATTCTACTTCTCCTAAATGTGAAAATAAAATACAACTTAAAAGACAGACAATAACAAGTGCTAGCAAAAATGTGGAGAAACTGGGGGCTTCATACACTGCTGGTAGGACTATCGAATGGTACAGCCACTATGGAAAAGGGTCTAGAGTTCCTGCAAGTATTATACTTGAAGCTACCAATGACCCAGTCATTCCACTTCCAGACAGACAGACAAATAGATGGATAGAAACAAAGAGGACATATATAGTATGTATATTTTATACATTATAAACACAATTTAAGCACACCTATAGAATATTATATATATATATATCTCCATTGCATCAGAGATGCCATCCAGTCATCTCACCCTCTGATGCCCTCTACTATTTCTGCCCTCAGTCTTTCCCAGGATCAGACTTTTCCAATGAATTAGCTGTTGGCATCAGATGACCAGAATACCAGTGCAATGGACACGAACTTGGGCAAACTTTGGGAGAAGGTGAGGGCCAGATGAGGCCTGGAGTGCTGCAGGTCATGAGGTTGCAAAGAGTTGGATATAACTGGGCAACTAACAATAAATACATAAAAAATTACCAAGGGAAATGAAAACATCTACCCACATAAAAACTTACACACAAATGTTCATAACAGCATTATTCCAGATAGCCACAAAGTAGAAACTCAAATGTCTATTAACTAATGAATGGACAAAATGTGGGATATATATCCATTCAATGGAATATTATCTGACAATAAAAAATGAAGTACAAGGTGCTACAACATGGAAGAGCACTGAAAGCACTGTGGTAAGCAAAAGAAGCCAGACACAAAAGGAAGGGCACATACTATGAGTCCACTGATATGACCTGTCCAGCACAGGGAAGTCTGTAGAGACAGAAAGGAGATGAATAATTGCCAGGGGCTGTGGAAAAGGGATAATTGGGAGTGACTGCTATTAGTTACAGGGCTGATGAAATATCCTACAATTAGCTTGTGGTGATGGTTGTAATATAATAAATGCACCTTAAGATGGTGAATTTCAAGATATGTGATATACATCCAATAAATGTGCCATTTTTAAGAGCTGGAAGAATTAAAAGCAGAAAAATTTTTAAAAATAGGAATTTTTACAAAAATAAATTATATAGAATTTTTCCCTAACAACCTCTGCACTTTAAACACAACTATAAAACTGTATTATTTGATATCTTTTGTTCACTGAGATTAAAAAAATCAAAGTTTTTAAACTATTATTAACTATTATATAAAACAATTCAGTTTCCTCTGCGGCTTGAAAATGTCATTTCACTAAGCTTCTTTAAAACATTCTTTTCCCTCCACAAGTCTTAAAGACAGAGAAATAAAAAGGTGAATTCAAGCTGCCTTTATGAAATACTTCATTTGAATGAATATGCAGGAACGGATAAAACAGAAGACACTTTTAAAGGGATAGGTGACACATACACAAAGTAAATACGCCTCTTGGGAGCCTAGAGGACTCTGACAGGGGAGGACGGGCACACATCTGCTTAGGACTGGCTCAGGTAAGTCTGTCCCACATCTTCTTTCTGCTCATCTTTCTCTGACATGTATCCTAACAGATGCCTGCCAAAATACACTTATTTTGATTCTGTTTTTATTGAAATTGAATTAATTATATCCTAGGGAATAAAATAAAAATTTTTTCTAAGTCTTTATTTCTATTTTTCTAAAACTTGAGAATCTATCCTATGAAATGTAAATAATACTATCCTATTTCATTTTTACACACATGCTTACTCCTCTAGAGAAGTATGGTGTAGAGGGAAGTGCAGAACAGGAGAGCCAGGCTTCCTGAGTTCTAATCCTGGCTCTGCAACTGATTAGCTATGGCTCTATGAGCCCAAGGTAAGTAAGTCACTTGACCTGTCTGGGGTCAGGTTCCTCATTTTAAGCAGGAAAGTAATCGTAACTTCCTTGCAAGCTTGTGTGAAGATTAAATGAATTAATAAATACACATATATAAAGCACTTTGATCAGTGCTGTGTACATGATATGGCAATAGCACAGCCTAAGAGTCAGCTCATTCCTTAGCAATGAAAACAGGAACAATCTGCGGTCCCTCCTTTTATCTGCAGCTTACACTAGGGTCAGCCTTGGCCCTGCTGGGCATCTAGGCTCAGAGAGCGCAGCACATGCGCAGGACGGCTGCCTCTGTTCCCTGGCCCGCCCACTTCACAGAAAGCACCCTGTGGCTCCGTATCAGAGAGAAGGAGTGTTGGGACCATCACTACAGAAAGACAGCAATACCCCCGAGGATAATCCTGTCCATAAATGAGCTATTTTAATTCCCAATGTTCCTTTTTACTACTTGTTGCCTCCATTTTCTATCCTGTTCCTGATTTATAAGAGCCTTTTAAGTATTTCTTTCTCCCTCTAAAATTACACACGACGATCATTCATCGCTGTACTACTTAAGAAAGGTCACTCGGAATGGAAAGGAGAAATCAATCTTAAGGAAACTGACCTAGAATATTGAGTATGTCCTTTCACAAAAATGCAATGAAAATTTCTGTAGCCTTTATGGTGATAAAATCATAAAATTTGTTCATTACATACACAACGCTGATATACGGAATATTGCCTCCTTGCCTAAATATGGGAAGGTCTCAGTTTTCTGAACAGGAGGAAATGGAAAAGGCAATGGCCTAGAAAAAGAACAAGCTTTCAGAAACACTCAACACCTTGGAAACTCCATTCCTTAGCTACAGTTCAGTACAGCAACACGGGCTTTTATGTGGGCCAAGACCAGTCATCAAGGGAGGACAGTCTCTCCTCTGTCTAGTTCCCACATATAATCCAAACTGACTATAACCTTAGACTATATGCTAACCTCCACTCCTATCATTCAGGTCCACACCATAATCATGTCTTCCTGAAGCTAACAGAAGACTGCCTAACTAACTTCTCCCCTTCCTTTCCCTGGCACTGTGTATTCACTGCTCACCAGCCAGCGGGATTATTTTAAACCATAAATGAGATCAGGTCACTCTCTCAATTAAAACCTTCCAATAGCTTTTCAGCACATGTAGAAACCCAGACCTCTTCACATGACCTACAAGGCCCCACGTAATCTGCCTGCTGCTGAGCACCTCAACCTTATACCCTCTCCCTGCTTCCTTCACGGACTTTGCTCTGGGTACACTGCTCTTTCTGCTTCTCAAACACACCAGTGTGGTTCTGATTCAAGGACTGTGTATTTGCTCTTTCCTCAGTGATTCCCATGGCTCACCCCTTGACTTCACTCCAGTCTCTGCTCCAGTGCCAGCTCTCCAGTGAGGCAGACGCTTTCACCAGCTGGAGGAAACTGCAAACCGTAATCCCCAAGCACACATCCTGCTCCCTAGACCACTTAAGCTGTCATAGTAATACTCTTCTTACCACTATCTGAAGAATATTTTTATTTGTTCATTATCCATCCTTCCTCCTGGAATGAAAATCCATGAAGGCAGGGTCTGTTTGTTCACTGTTGTAATTCCAGTGCCAAGAATAGGGAGAGCTCAGCAAGTATTTGTTGAATAAATAATCACAAGAATCTCAGGGAAAGTGCTTAGGAGACTATGAAATATTATGTGCTCTTCAGATATAGCAGTCATCTTTGCACCCTTAGGGCTGAGCACCTAGAAAATTTGAAGGATGAATCCATGAATGACTGATTACAGTATGACAGATGGATTCATGAATGAATGAAGTTATATTTAAGGATAATCAGGTTAGGTGAGGCCTATGTATTCAAATGAAGATATGAGTGAATATATTCATTAAATGAAGTTATATTTAAGGATAATCAGGTTAGGTGAGGCCTATGTATTCAAATGAAGATATGAGTGAATATATTCATTCATATATTTGAAATGAAGATATGAGAGACTACTAAAAAAAGTTATTTTTATTATCCTCTCCATTTTTTTCAGCACCAAGTAGAACACTCCTTAGATAGCCTGAATTTGTGTTCTTACCTGGAACAAGACAAACTGGGGGAGAAAGCACCCCATTAGATCAGGTTCCCCAGTGTGCCAAAAGAGTCACACCCTCAGACAAAGACCTATTGGGAAAGTAAAAATTACAGTAGGCAGGAAAATACCTGAGCTTTGCAAAAGCAAAGGCAAGGAGTAATGGAGAGATTGGGATAGTGGCCATGTTCCCCTCCCAGGATTCCCAAACGTGAAATCCTATGAGCTTTCATTATTTTTATTACATATGCATTGGAAGGACTGATGTTGAAGCTGAAATTCCAATATTTTGGCCACTTGATTCGAGGAGCTGACTCATTTGAAAAGACCCTGATGCTGGCAAAGATTGAAGGCGGGATGAGAAGGGGACGACAGAGAATGAGATGGTTGGATGGCAATACCAACCCAATGGACATGGGTTTGGGTGGACTCCGGGAGTTGGGGATGGACAGGGAGGCCTGGCGTGCTGCAGTTCATGGGGTCGCAGAGTCAGACACGACTGAGTGACTTAACTGAACTGACTGAATATAAACAACATATAGCAATACAAGAGCGATACATGATTAAGATGCTTTGTAATTTTTTATAGTAGTACTGTTACCGAAACCCAGGCACATGTGCCTGAGGCACAGTGACTTGAAACAATGCCAAAAGGTTGGGAGTCTGGAGCAGAGACAGGTTTACTGAGGGCCACGGAAGGAGAGGAGCAGCTCATGCCTTAAATGCCCCAAACTCCCGGAAAGCTTTCAGCAGAGGCCTTTTCTAGGAAAGGTGAGGGGGGTGCAGGGGGGTTAGTTGTAAAGTTTTTGGTGTCAGATCCTTTGCCCCAGAGATCAGGTTATGGTCTGGTCACAAGGTTCCTGTGAATCTCTATCTAACGGATGTTCTTCTCCTCCTGACGAGAAAAGGCGAGGTCGCAGAGCTGGCTAAGCAAGGTGGGCGGCTCCCGCAGGGCCAGGTCCCCAGACCCTGCTCCACGGTCATCGCCGCAGGCTTCTCAGGCCACCTGCGAGGTGGGGCCCAGGTCCCCCAGGCTGCATCCCAGGCAGATGGCTGCATTGGTGGGGACGGGAGGCCTGGGCCCGGCCGGCGGGTGGCCTTGGCGAGGGCGCTGGAGCCCTGGGCACACGGCCCCCGGCCTGTTCCTGGGCCCCCAGTTCACATACTGGCCCAAGACCTGGAGAGAAGGACGGGGCTTGCCTCTTCCCGCAGGCTCCGCCAGCTGACATGGCTGACACCGCCTCACCAACCAGGGGCGGCTTCTGGGCAGGGGCAGCTTGTGGGCAGGGCCGAGGGCCGACCAATGGCAGAGCAGGACCGCAACTCCTCCTGGTAACAGGGGCGTGGTAACGGCGCCCAGCACAGGCTGCTGGCCAAGGGCGGTGCTCAGGCGCTCCGTTACGCTGCTACATTAGACCTCAGTCAGTCTTCACACGTCAAATACTCTAAGTCCAAGGAGACGGAGGAGGGGCGGGGGTGGGAAGTAAACTACATCCACGCAGTTAAACTCGGAGTTTCTCTTCTTTGTCATGTCTGTCAGATAACAGGGTCAAATGCCTGTCTTCTCTTCCAGCTCGAGAGCTAATAAAGCGGTTAACACTACAATGCACAGGCTAAGGCCTGGTTGTCGCCCCTCGCCCAAGTCCTGCGCGGGATGGGTGTGCTCGAGCTCACTCCGGCTCTCAGACCAGCCTGACAGAGCCCTCAGGGCTCTGGCGGTCCTCGGCCTTATTCCTTTGCTTTCAAATGTACTGAAGAAACTCCCTGGGTCCAAGAACACCCAAGCAGAACTCGAACCATAATTCTTGATTAATCTCTTGCAAAATCCTCTTTTCAAGTTTAATTTGAAACAAACTCTTCAGTAATGCAAACTGTTTATAGTAACACTTGAAATCGACTAAAGTATGTTATTTCCAAGTACAGAATCTCTCAGATTTCTTAACTGGATATTAATAGAAATAATCACAGTGCATTATAGCTACGCCATTCAAAAAAGACAAAGAAACAAATGAGCTAATACATGTATCATAAACAGAACTGCCACTTGACTGTAGGAAGTAGATTTTAATTAATGGGCCCTGTTTCAAGTTTGTAAATAAAGTTTACTGCTTGAGAGCAGTTTCCTACGTAGACCCCTAATTTCCACACAGAGGAAAAAGGAAAAGGCTTTAAACAATTTCAGTTTTCAAATGCTGAGTAATGTAGAATTTTTTTCAAAGTATTCTATATTTTAATACTTAAGAATTTAATGACAGTTACCATTTGTCAACCCTGCTACACTATGCTTTCTTTCCTTGTAGTACGTTAGCAGGCTTTAAAAAAGAAAAAAGCAGATTTGTGCCTGAAAAATACCACACTATTATTGGCTATGCCTTAATTCTTTCACAAAGAAAAAGCCCCACACACTTTAATTAGGATGGCATTTTATGTGTTTCCTTGATTCTGATTAGCAAGTCAAATAAAATACCTTAATAGTTATTAAACCTGGGGTCTAAGCCTCCTTCTCCCTTTTGCCAGTACACCGAAGAGTCCGTATTACCAGCACCAAGTCTCTTTCATCAGGACAATGGCAACAAGAAATCTTCAACAAGTGTTGGCCTGACCCCTTTTCTTTTTCTGCAGATCCAGCTGAGCATCAAAAACTGCTTGAAATTCAGCAATCACATTTCTCACTGTTCCAGAATGACCTATTTCGCACTAGAATGAACCAGTGAATTCATACATATAAATAACTATCTGCAGATGCTGCTTTTCAAAATATGAACAGGCATAAGCAAAAAAAAAAAAAAGGTGGGGGGAGCTATAGTTAAAAATGAAGATTTGATTGAATTGGTATTTTTCTTTTTTTTGAATTGGTATTTTTCAACTGTTTGATATGACAATTAAAAACAGAGCATATCTACATAACTTAGCTATCAATGCTATACTTAAAGTCTTAGAAACTGTCAATATATACTATTCATGAGAGTACAAGCTAAACCAAGTTAACTTTTTCTTAAAACACATATCCTCATGTTTTTATTGTGTATATGTTTAAGCTGTCCTTTCTAGACACCTAAGAGAAGAACATGTTAATATATTTCTAAGTAGACTATGCCTATAAATTAGTTGCAATATTCTTCACCCACACACATTTATTGAACACTACTGCACACAAGATCTAATTACATGTTATGTCCTGCAAACACAGTTTTCTAAGACCCCTGGTCTCTCAGAAAGAGCCTTTCCATTCTTATAATCTTTCAGTCATTGTATAAAATTGTACATGTCAGCTTTTTCCATTAGAATATGGGATCATGCTTTATTCATTTCTATATTCCCAGTGACTAACAAAATCCTATCACGTAATGAACTCTCAATGAATATTTGCCAAATGGATTGATTACTTAAGTCTCAGCCGTTGAGAAGCTTATGAAAGTTCAGGCAGTGGCCACAGAGAACGCCCTCGTCACTCACATTAGAGCTCTGGGTCATAAACCGAGGGCCCAATAGCATACCTGAACTGACCCAGAGATTCTGACTTCAAGCTCTGAATATATTAATATGACCAAGAATCTTAGGTACATCAAGAGTTAAAGATTTTTTTAATATTAATAAATTTTCAACAGACTCTGAAACTTATGCTTCCAGCCACGATGAGAACAGGAACCAGATTTACACTCTACCTCAGAAAATCACTAAGCAAGACAAGATATTGAAAACTGGTATTCAGACACTGACAACAAGCAATGCAGGGCAGTGATCTCTGACAGCAGGAGAGAAACAAGTGAGCCCTACACCTCAAATACTCACTGGTGAGCGTACTTCCAGACCACTGCATGGGAAAGGAGACCCCAAAAGCTCAAGCACAAAAGACTTGCTTAGTTCAAGAGACACAGTTCAGAGTTCTAGAACCCCAAGGAGGCTAGAATCTGCTGGACAGAGTACCAGTAAGGAGGGAGCTACACAGAGCAAGTGAGTCCAGTAGAGTCTTGACCTAAAGACTGGTCTGGGTCTGCACAAAAGAAACGAGGCTAGAGAAGGCATCATCACTCAGGAGAAAGTGGAACAACGTCTGGAGCTCACACAGGCCTGGAAAGACCTGAGACTGCCACAAGCCAGGACAGAAAGACCTGCTGACCCACAGGGCGTCGACTCAAGGCCTCAGAAGGACAATGTTCCACTAGTGTGGCCAAATTAGCCCTTGACTGAAAGCTTTTCTGGATCCACCTAAGAAAGCTTAAAGGCAAGCCATAGATGATCAAACTGTGTCCAAGTAACTTAACTGCATCCCAGCACAAAGTCAAGACAAAAAGGGATACAAAAAGAAAAAAAGTCAGCACCCAACAACCTAATATTCACAATGTCTGGCATCCAATCAAAATGATCAGTCATGAAAAAGGAAAATGAAAATACATCCCATACCCAGGAGACAATCAACCCATAAAAATAAAGAAATGGCACAGATGATAGGATTAGTGAACAAGGATATTTAACACGTATTATAAATACACTGGGCTTCCCTGGTGGCTCAGAGGTTAAAGCATCTGCCTGCAATGCAGGAAACCTGGGTTCGATCCCTGGGTTGGGAAGATCCCCTGGAGAAGGAAATGGCCACCCACTCCAGTACTCTTGCCTGGAGAATCCATGGACAGAGGAGCCTGGTGGGCTACAGTCCACAGGGCCGCACTGCTGCTCATAGAGGAGGAGGAGCATGGCAAGTGAGGCCATGGAGTTGGCCCAGGAGCCAGAGTTGTTGTAGCCCCAGCTCTTTCACTTTCTGATGCAAAATAAGGGCCAGGAAAAAAAGAGAAGGAGGAGGAAAACAAAAGCATGATCAAGAGACAGGTACAAAAGATACAAAAAGATACAAAAAAACGCAAACCACACTTCTAGAGATCAAATGATCTGCTGATACACTTTAAGGTAAAATACACTATGTTTAAGAAACGCTACCTTTTCATAAGCCTTTCGTTTCTTTCTCTGACTTCCTCTGATATGTGAACTCTGAAATAGAGGTAAAGCAGGGGTAGGCAATTGTATATCACTCTTCACTGGTTCCAATCACACTTCTTTGGTTCTTAATCTGCCATTCATAGTCCTAAACTCTCTAATTTAATTCCTCATCACTGTACCCCCATTTATAGGTAGAAAGCTACTCCTCTAAAATTATAGTGTCCCATAGATAGAAAGTTACTCCTCTAAAATTACACAGTGTACAGTGATCCAGTTGATTGCAGTCTAGATTCTGTCAGTGCCTCACTCTACTTCTCTCATACGTCCGCTTTCATTGAGACATCTATCCTCTAGCTGTGTAGTGTTGTAGATACACCAGGAGATAGCAGCTCCCACCTTGGTTCTGCTTCTATGTGAAAACCTCGAGGGCAAGTGCCTGGATCTCAGGATCTTTTAAATTAAAAGAGTAGATCATTTTAACCTTCATGGACAATGGCTTCTTTTTTCTTTTTTCTTCACTGTGCCACGCAGCATATGGGATTTTAGTTCCCCAACCAGAGACTGACCCATGCCCCCTGCAGTGGAAGCATGGACTCTTAACCACTGGACCACCAGGGAAGTTCTCAGTGGGCAGTTTGTAAACATTTTAGCCGCTGAGCCCTTTGAGCCCAATAAGCAGGACAGGCATGCTCGGCTGCTTCCGGAGTGGGTGTATATGTGCACACTGGAAGAGGAGCACAGGATGGGGGTGAAAACCTCCTCGTCACATAGTCTCTCCCCACTGGCCCCAGACATCTGGTATACAAACTACTGCATTATCTCTACCAGTCATCTCCAGTGACATTTACTTACTCATTCATTTATAAGTATTTACTGAGTCATCTGCTACAGGTCAGATATATGTCTGAGATAGCGGGAACTAACAGTGGCTCTGACAGCTCATCTCAATCCAGAAGGCTCCAGGTGCCTGAGGAGCTCTATGAGGAAAGACGAGGGAGGGAAACCGCACTCTATCTTTCATTAGAGCGGTCGTAACTTAGTTTATTAGTATCAAATAATAATTTATGCTGATATACTCTGATAATCAGAAAACTATTACCGCATTGCCCTAATCCAGATCCTACGTATGGGCTAGTTTATTGCTAATCAAGTTATTTGTTACCAATAATCATGGCAATTTTAAAATGACTAAAGTGAACATAAAGTCAATAACTATTGCAGGTTACATAAAATGTGCTAGAAAAACTATTTTCTTAAATTTTGTTTTCAATATATCAAAGATAGGATGAATTATGAATGGAGATAATATATGTGAATCAATCTAATAAAGTGAAAAATACTGACAAGTGGAAAGAAAAAAGTACTTCTGAGATGTCTTTCTCAAAGATGGGAATACTACTGAAGGTCTCTCAGAACAGACACCATCAAAAACTGCTGCTGCTGCTGCGTCACTTTAGTCGCGTCCGACTCTGTGCGACCCCATAGATGGCAGCCCACCAGGCTCCCCCGTCCCTGGGATTCTCCAGGCAAGAACACTGGAGTGGGTTGCCATTTCCTTCTCCAATGCATGAAAGTGAAAAGTGAAAGTGAAGTCGCTCAGTCGTGTCCGACTCCTAGCGACCCCAAGGACCGCAGCCCACCAGGCTCCTCCGTCCATGGGATTCTCCAGGCAAGAGTGCTGGAGTGGGATGCCATTGCCTTCTCCTCAAAAACTGATGAGTATATGAAAAATGTCGCCTCAGAAGTACACTCCTCAAATTGAAAAGATTCAATACTAAGGATGCCTTCTTGGAGGAAAGGAAGACCTGGAAAGTCTGTTCCCAGAATCTCTACACAAGAAGTCCTTCTGCCTTGAAATAATCTCTGAACACGACACTTGAAATAACCATCCTAGGAATATAGCTGTGAAACTCATTCTTCAGAAAATTGGTTTTTCAAAAGAAAAAACACACATTTTGATTTCTTCTATTTTTTGGTTCTTTTACAAACAGAAGAAATGTTTAATTATTAATTTTATGAGTCATTTAAACGATAATCCTTTCTATATCTTTTCCAGTTATGGAAAGAGACCAGTGGCAGTGTCAATTTGGATTACACAGCAGGCTGTATATGAAGGTCATAAAGCTAATCTTGGTTACCATTATCTGTAATAAACAGAAAACATCCTCCAGGAGTTTATACGCCATTCTGTGAACACAACATGTACAGAGTTCACACTCGACAATTCCTAGAACTTCACAATTGTTTATGGATTTACTGTGCATAGTGACAATTTGTTTACTCCTAAAGTCCTTTTGATTTGTTAGTATCTTAGTGAACACATTTCATTCAATTCCCTATAAGTTGTTGTCTCTGGCTTCCAAATTACTATAAATTCAGCATGACATCAAGCATAAATCATCATTTATATTAATTGAGTACAATTGTTATTGAAAGACAATTAGGTACACATCACTAAATGTCTGACTGAAACAAACTAGGCAGGAAAATAATTTTATAGCCTACAATAAGAAATAAAGTTGTTGTGTGCAGGTGCCCCCATTCTTTGCTTGTGATGGTGTAGGATACTAAGTGACTTTTATATTCTTATCTGTGGCCATTTGTTTTTCAAACTGTGTATATCATCAGAAAAACACTCAAATGGGCAAAATTTACCCTGATACTGAATGAAGCACACAAATGCTTGGCACATTGCAAAATGTTTCAAGCTTGGTTGGCTTTTCAATGCCTGAAAAGAGAATTAGAGACAGCCACTGAATGCTAATCACACTGCTGCAACTCCTCACCACATTGAAATTCTTAGGGTGAACATATTTATCATTGACTTGTGAAGCTACATCATTTTTAAATATTGCTCTCAAGCTGCTGGATAAAATTTCATGTCCCAAGTCCAGAACACCAAGGTAAATGACAAACAGGTTGCAGATTTCTTTTCTTACCCAGAATATTAACAGAATGCCTCTAATCCTATGCAGAAACGTAATCCAAAAAACACAGCCATGCATTTTTTAAGTGTACACAAGACTGCAATGTCCAAGCAATTGTTTTTAAGCAAATGCAATCACCGGACAATTGGGCAAATTCAAGATATATTAGAAAAAAACTAAGGAATAACTGAATAAGATACGTCCAGGTGCAAGAACTCGATAGAACAATAAGTGCTCAAGTTATGCAAAGAAAAATATTTGTCCTTTCCAGTTACCCGTGGTAACATCAGTACGTTTTTTCTAGTGGGAAAAAAACACAAAAAACAGAAGATGCCATAGGCTTTATTCACTGACTATGAAAACTAAATTAGCTTTTAAGATGTGAGAATTTAGTGTGCGTGTATGCTGAAAAATATATTTATAGTAAACTAAAAAATTGTTTAAAATGCACATACTATCATATATATAAACATTAGTCCTTAACTTCTAGAACTGGCCTCATTTTCTAGACCCGTTTTTAAGTAACAGCATACATACGGGGAGGGACTGGGGCGAACGGGAAGGCACGGGAAAGCATCCAGAGATGGTAGTCATTATTCCTCTCAAGATGCTGGGAGAGCAGTGGTAACACTGCTTCCAACTTTTAGGAAAAAAGAAAAGAAAATCTCCCAATTTTTAAATTTTTACAACTAATTCAAAGTTTAAAAGTTATTTCTCGGAGTAATTCTACAAAACGGCCCACATATATAGACCATGCCAGTAATGAGCAGCTGAGCAAGATGAAAAGGAGTAATTAGAGCTATCAGAGATAGAGAAGGCCCCAAGACAGCATCTCATGTGGCCCCCTGCCTTCAGACAGGTAAGATACTCATCTAGTTTAAAAGCTGAGGCAGCCAAGCCTTAATGAGATTAAAATGAAATTGTTCACAGTCACAATGAAATTAAATAACAAAACATAGGTTGATCACCTTCTATAACTGGTTTTTTGTTTGTTTTTAAGCTAAATAACCATTGGCTAAGATATTTTGCTAATGACTGGCTTCAAAAAAGACAAAAAGATGTAACAGAAATTTTGAAATAAAGATGACTGAACAAAATCTCCTTTGCAAGCATGTAGTAAACCAGAAAGACTGTATAAAGAAATGAGAAAAGTCCTAAAGTCGTAGGAACATATAATATAGAATAAATATAGTAAGGTCCTTGGCCTGACATCAGTAAAATGACTCCTGGAGTCAAGTCTAGGACAAAGACAGGGAAGCAAAGGAGGAAGTGAGCGCAGAACCAGGTCAGGTGATGAGAAATTAGGAGGAATCCACAGAGGAGTAAAGAATATCATAAATCCAAATCAGACACATAAAAATAGATTAAAAAAAACTTAAGATAGAGAATAAGGGGATGAAAAATGCATGACCATTTTTCAAGAAAAACTCATGGGCATCAAAAATGTCATCACTTTGAAAAGTAACTGAGATAGGTCCCTGCAGAAATGAACACTCAGGGTTCCAATTCCTTGAATCCTTGAATCCTTCGCTTTGGCAAGGCTGGGATGACGATTCTCTGTACTTTGTCAGGTAAGTGACTCTGCAATCCCAAAGAGGAAAGGGATACATCAAAAATAATGAAGTGTTTCAAAACAATAAATTGTATACTTTTGCTAGGATTAGGAATGTTTAGTTTGATATTAACGGTATTTGAAATATTTAAGAGAATCTGACACATTACGAAATCTGACATTTTAGGCTTGTGATTTTTATTTAAACTATTTAAAAGAAGTTGACTAAGAGTAAACTTGAGATTTTAATTTAAACTATTTTAGGACAGTCTGAATGACTACGTTTACACAGTTTTTGAAAACTGATTGACTAATACATACATTAGGTTTCCAGTTTGTAAGTTGTATTTAAGTGCTCGGGGAGGTTTTTCAAGGTTATCGTGCTAAAGGTTTAAAATGCTCGGGAAAATTAAGTATATGGCGGGGGGGGGGGGGGGGGGGGTGATTATC
The DNA here is from genome assembly GCF_029378745.1 of Bos indicus. Classification (NCBI taxonomy): domain Eukaryota; kingdom Metazoa; phylum Chordata; class Mammalia; order Artiodactyla; family Bovidae; genus Bos; species Bos indicus. The sequence continues at coordinate 107,028,331 of NC_091766.1, forward strand.
ACTTGAAATGTCTAAAGGAATTTAATTAATCAAGTTTGAAATGGTGTGAAATGTTTAGGAGAATTTAGTCTGTCAAATCTATGAGCTAATTGACTATTAATCAAGGAACAAATGAGAGAGTGTTTATAATCTAAAATTACTAGCTTTAAAAATGACGAGATTTATAAATTGAGCTTAAAGGTTTATAAAAACTCGGCTTTAATATTGTAAACCTTTAAAAACTGAGTATTAATGAAAAAAAAATAAAAGGAAATGTGAGTATTCCTTTCAAATGACTCTCAAAGATTAAAAGCCCAGTGATTCATGGAGATGACATTAACATCTCCAATCAAGAGGGGTTTTTTTTTGCAGTACCTTGAGATATTAATAGGTATTCCTGGAAAAAAAAGAGGTCTCTACTTGAGAAAGAGACAAGCTCAGGAAAGAGCTAACCCCTCTTGGAAATTTCTACATGTTTGCACATTATTAAAGGTTTTGAGAAGAACTGCAATAAAGAAATGTTCCATTCGGTGGAGTTTTTCTTTCTTTTCTTTTTAGTGTAGGAGTTTATTTAATGCTTATTAACATCTGCAGAATTGCAGGAGGTGCTTCATAGAACACAGTTTGGGAAACCCCATATTAAATAGTTGTGGAAAATTCTCTCAAGGCATCTTCTTTGTCAGGAGGCTGGCAGAAGGAAGGGAAAAACAGCTATAGAAGATCAGTTTCTATTACTTGGTGGAAATAACACTACCATCACTCAACAGCTGGCAGGCAGTCTGCCTTAATGATACAGGATAGCTCTGTCTCAGGAGATGCTCATGTATTCTCAGAGTCCAAAACCACCATTTATGCTTTGCTGAGTATTAAACTTGAACCTCTTCTTTTCTCTATTACCCATGTATATAGATGATTTTCACTATGATCTATATATATCCTGATGGCCCCAAAATCTTTATCTCCTGTCCTGATTTCTATCTTGAGATTCAGACCAAACTTTCTAGGCACCTAAGGAATATCTCTGCTTGGGCAACCATGGTAACTTCAAACTCAACATGTCCAATACTGAGTTCATTCTTTTCCACCTGAAATTAGTTTATATTCCAATTTTCTACAATTTAGTAACAGCATCCCACCTACCCAGATGCCCAAGCTAAAAACTAAACGCTAAATCTCCTGGAATAGAAAATGGCAACCAACTGCAGTATTCTTGCTGGAGAATTCCATGTACACAGGAACCTGGCAGCTACAGTCCCTGGGGCTGCAAAGAGTTGGACAGAGTGAGCACACACTCGTAACATGCAAGGGTCTCTCATTCCCCCTCGGCCTTTAAAACAGAAGACCTACACACATCCTGAATGACCCAGGTTTACCCTCTCCTTTCCATTCTGCTTCTCACTACTTCCTGAGGGTCAGGATGTCATAACTTCTTCCCCTGGACCACTGCAATAGTCTTCCTCAGGTTGCCCTGCTTCTGATCTCCCTCTGCTCCACTGTGTGGCTGTTTTTCTGTTTTTCAGTAGAAACCATCCAATGTCTTCCTATTACCCATAATGGCAATTTCCCACCTTCTTAGTGAGACACCCATGGCCCCGCATGTTGTGGCTCCTATTCATCTCTCTAAACCTCTCTCTCAGCTACAACCTCCACACTTATCCTGTATTTTAGACCCTTCCAACGTCTTGCACTTCCTAGTACAGGATGGGACCCTTCAAATCTATCTTTACACATGTGGTTTCCTCAATCTGAAATGCCTTTACTATTCTCCTCTTCCAAAAAACCTCCTAACTCATACATTAAGATTCAAGTAAAATGTCACCACCCTGATGCTGGGAAAGATTAAAGGCGGGAGGAGAAGGGGATGACTGAGGATGAGATGGCTGGATGGCATCACCGACTTGATGGACATGAGTTTGAGTGAACTCCAGGAGCTGGTGATGGACAGGGAGGCCTGGCGTGCTGCAGTTCATGGGGTCGCAGAGTCGGACGCAATGGAGCGGCTGAACCGAATGGAACTGAAAATGTCACCTCCTCTCGGGAGCCTCACCTATTCCTTGCATTCTTCCCTTTCTGTGCTGATTCACTGAACTTCACTCATACACACAGAAGGCACTCACTTCAGATTGCTGCGATTATCTGCATTATACAGCCGCCTTACCCATCAACACTGAGGCGGCACGCATTGCTGTCTAGTTGCTGTTGTTTGTTAAAGTCTCTAGTTTTGTACCTAAATTCAGCCAATACTTCTTACACGTTTTTTTTTACACGTTTTTAAAATCCTAAGTTTGCAATTTGACCATTTCCTTCCTCACTTATTCTAACCCTCTAAGAAACTCCAGAAGGAATGCCTATCTTACGTCCTTGCCTAGTCCCTCATTTTCCCCCCACTGTAAACCATAAGTGCCCCCTTCCGTCTTCCACAACTAGAGCACAGAATATACAGAAGTTTCATATACCGGGATTCTAACATAAGTCTCTCTTGGTCACAAATTCATAAGCCTGAAGGGTATGAGGATCTCAAGGGCTTGGGCTGACCGTGCTGACAGCATCAGAGACCTGAGTCTCTCTTCCTCTAAGGAGAAAACTGATTCAATTCAACAAATATTCTCTGAGCAACCACTAAAGTAAAAGGCACCCTGTTAGGAGAGATGCAGCCCCACTAGGAAGATTCCAGTTTTCCTCTACGTGGCAAAAACTACTCATGACAAAAACTACCTGGACCCTGCTTAAACACTCGGGGACTTGCAGCACCGTTTTCCATCTACAAGAACTCTTTCTTCATCCCAGAAAGTGATCTGTTCTTTGTGTTTAAATATAACTTTAGGCATTTGGTTAGCACACAGTATAGGAGGATGTATTGGTTAGTATGTTTCCTTCTACTTGCTTCTCAACTTCTCCATGGCTCCAGGTTTTCCCTTCCTTGGGAACAGAAGCATTGCTTCCTGTTTATTTCTGTTGTTGCTGATAGAACCTAGTGCAGTGCTCTGCATATATTACAAACTATAAAAACACATGGCTTCTAAAAGGCAATATTCCAAGAGTACGATTTTCCTGATCCATGTATTAACATCTTTCATCAACAGTTCACTGAATTAACACACTTTTTGTAATCAAAAGTTACTAGAAAGTCAGGCTAGGATAAAAGCAAAAGAGGATGTCAGTGGCTCATTAAAAATACAAACAAATGTGACAGAATGTGCTATTCCAACAGCCTCTTATCACTCCTGCTAAGTGCCCTGGGTGAGGACTGCAAGGGGTCAGGTGGGAGGCTCCCACCCAGCTCCCACCTGACCCTGGCAAGGATAATCATGTCCCGAGGTGGTGTGAGGGGAATGCCACTAGTCCCAAGTCAACAAGCTTGTTCTATTCATAGCCTGGAATAAATTAGGCCCTTCAGGGAAGGCAACTGCTCTTCTCCCCGGGAGGAACCAGGGCAAATGAGCAGGTCAGAGTACCTGCCTTGGGCACGTCAGGTGCCCAGCCAGCTGTGAAGCTCTTCCAGCCCTGCTCAGTTGGAAGCAGCATAATAGGGTCCATTGTTAACACTGAGAAAAGCAGGAGCCTCAACTTTAGAAAGAATGTACTTCCCATCTCTCCGAAACTCCATGAGGAAACTTCTGGAATGTAGACCTTTAGAATCCATGAAATTGCCACATTCACAGTTTTGTCAGAAAATTGAATGAGTACCTCTAATGTTCTAATGAGGCGCTGACTGCATAGTAACCTCCTCCCAGACACTGCAGAAGTTTCTGTGTAATGAGGATACAAGTCAGCGTGGCCTGCTCACTTTAGATTTGTTCAGCCTCCCAACATTGTAACAATAGCAGCAACTCCTGATCGTTTCTTTATGTTTTCAAACAATTCTGGAGAACACGATTTAAAAAAATTAACCTGTGACTGGATTTCCATGGTACAGGACCTGTCGAAATTCAGAAGGTGGCCCACGAACAGTGGTGTCTGATGATGCCCGCTGGCTCTAGGCATTGCTCCTCAGGCCCTGGCATTTGGCGAACTCCGCGCTGCGCGTTCACCACGAGCTGCGGCGGTGCTACACCGCGTCAGTGCTATTAGCACCGCCTGTATGACCAACACCCGTCTCCACTTCTTCCCACCCCAAAAGCTAGGGGCCGAGTGGAGGGAATGTCCCTGAGAGTCGCAGCTTCACTTCATTACAGGAATACAAACTCCCTGCAGAGAATAGAAGGACAGAAAGTATCCCTCTTCTGGGTCCTGAGCCTCTGGGAACAAAGCAGTCAGTCCACAGGCTGAATAAAATTAAACCAGAGAGCACACCACCACTTATTATCCAAATTTGATGGAAAAGGTGGCTTACATCAAGATGGGAGTTACAGGAACAACTGCCTCATGCTTAATCGCACCTTGCTAAGAAATCATCTTCAGATTCAACTACTGCTATGGTAACTAAAGATCTTATGGAAGAGAGAAAAGTCATTTTAACTGCCATGACAGGTAAAAGAAGAACTCTGTCCTGAATGTGTATATGTATGTCATTAATAATTATAACCTTTAAGTTCCAATACCATAGAGGAAAGAAAACTTACTGGTTTATCGTCTGATCCAAAAGTTTCACTAATGTATCTTTAGTGCCTAGAACAGTAGCAGGTAGTATTCTAGGCACTCAGATGTTGATTGATTGATTAATTGATTAACAATGAATGAGGCTATCCTCTTCACAATGTTTCTTGTTTCTTTATATAAGTCAAAAGCTCAAAAGAATAAAGAGATTTCAGATTTAGTCCATCATTATTAAAGAATTTCTAAGTAAACAGACTAACACTATTAAGAAAATCTTAATGTTTTTTGGCAATGAAATATATAAAATGATGATAGATTGACAGACTCCCCCACATACACAAAGGATTGACAAAAATGAGAAAAGAAACATTTTTAAGTTTTACAGAATGATCTTTTGCATATTTTAACATAACTGTTCATTATACAAAAGACAAAGGCTATATAACTCTAACAGATACAAAAATATGGTTTGAATTTAAAGGTTCTCTTCATCTTATTTTTGAAAATAAGTGATGAAAAGTGACACTTTGTTACTTTGTATTTTCATATTCCACCCTAAACATCTTACATTTTTTGGATAACTAATACTCTTAATTCCACTCATTGGAAGAGGGTGGAAGCAAATTAATAAATACTGAAACACCTTTGAAGAGCAATAAAATATTCTCTAAAATTATATGTCCAATTTTGAAACTATATTGGGTCCTCAGAATACAAATATCAACAATAGTAATAGCCAACTCTTATAAAGGACTTATCATATACTAGGTAGGTACTAGCTATAATATATACAGATAATTTTATATAATTCGTTTAACTTCTAAAATAAAATACCAACTAATATATATATACACACACACACACACACATATATATATCCATACTTATATATACAAATACAAGTATATTTGATCCTACCAAAAATCGTATGAGGTAGATACCATCTTTTCTACTCCAAAATGAGGAAACTGAGACACACAGAGGTTAAATAACTTGCTAATTAGTCATATAGAAAAAAAAAGAAGCCTTGCAGGGCATTCTCTGGCAGTTCAATGGTTAAGACTCTGCATTTCCACTGCAGGGAGCACGGGTTCCATCCCTGGTGAGAGAACTAAGATCCCATATGTCCCCAGACTAGGCCAAAAAAAAAAAGTCATACAGCTAATAAGTAACAAAGCTAGTACTCAAATTCAGACAGCCTGGCTCCTGAGTTCATGGTCTTAATCCCTGTATTTCATAGAAACATGGATTTCAACTTTTTTGTAAAAGCATCACAAATTAAGTGCATTCTAAGAAAATGAAAAGTGCCCGCAGTGCCTTCTAATAAACCCTCTTATGAATTTCCCTGAGACTATGCGCCTAACTTGCATGCATGCGCACTTAGCTGCTCAGCCACGTCCAACTCTTGGCCACCCCTTTACATCACCTTAAATGGCAGGTATACGCACACACAAGAGGAAAGAAACAGAAATAACTTCTGGGGGAAATGTCTAAAATTAGAAAATCAACATTATAGGATTTAAAACTATGTGCCAATTTGTATTCACATAAAAACAAGACCTCTGAGTACCACATAGTCAAAGTCATCAAGAAAGATGCCAGTGATTCTCAGCTGTGTCTAGGGCATTATGTGTCGGCAGAAGTCTTCACAGAAAACGCTCGAGGAGCTGCTCCTTCCGACAGCCTTTCAGAAAAGCACGTGCAAAGCAACAGCAAGCTCCCTCGGTCACCCTGGTTATTGGTGGGGCTACCACATTCAAGAGCCCGACGTTCAGTTCACTAGAGGGCTTGCCTCTAAGACTGCCAACACATGACCTTACTCCAGGCTGCGGGATGCAAGCCTTATTATTTCTCATCTTCAAGTCCGATTTTACTCTGTATTCTTTTGCTGCATATAAGATTTCCTACTTCACTGTAACAGATCTTTTGGGAAAAGGATGTTTTCACTGTGGCACTGCTTGCTGTATGTATATATATATATATGCTTGGTTGAGATTTTTGCCTTTTTCTTTTTTTATGGCCACCACAGTTTTGGTAAAACCTTCCACAGGAGAATCAAGATTCTATCGGAATTACTCAAATGTCTCTATTTTATTATAGCTTTCTCCAGAGAGAAGTGCATTAGTCTGTTTACTTCCTTCAACCTCATAGTTTTTTTCCCCTCAACACAGGCAAAGCTCCAAAAAGAAACATCGAGCACTCTTAAAATAATTGACAGAGGCTACCTAAAGATCCACAATCATGTCTATACTGCCGATTCCTAAAGAAAAATCTTAAAATAAACATCACTGTGGGCACTGAAACGTATTCAGCTACTATGTTTACATTTCTATTGACAATTTTAATGAAACAAATCATTTTCTGGTGTTTTGAATTTTTAGTAAGAGATGTATCACGGAAACTTTTCCTGGGAGCTTACCTTCTAGAATGAAAGAAAAAACAGCAGTCTGAGTGAAAGCAAGTCCCAGCTTCATCCTGTCTCAGCACACCTCACGCCTTCACCTCGCTGTCACCTTTCATTAGCTGACACTCCCTACTCCCATGTCCCTTTTACATACCAATAAGGAAAACTGGGATTTCTTTGGAAGGAATGATGCTAAAGCTGAAACTCCAGTACTTTGGCCACCTGATGTGAAGAGCTGACTCACTGGAAAAGACTCTGATGCTGGGAGGGATTGGGGGCAGGAGGAGAAGGGGATGACAGAGGATGAGATGGCTAGATGGCATCACTGACTGGATGGACGTGAGTCTCAGTGAACTCCGGGAGTTGGTGACGGACAGGGAGGCCTGGCGTGCTGCGATTCATGGGGTCGCAAAGAGTCGGACACGACTGAGCAACTGATCTGATCTGATCTGAAACCACCGCAGAACACAGGATTTCCCAGACTCTGCAGTTGGTAAAGGGGAAGCAAAACCAAGGACCTACACTTTGAAATGGCACATACAACACACATCACATCATTCTTAGCAACAGCCACTCACAAAATGAGCTGAAATTTCTGGGTGCCTGGGGCTGTGAATTCCTCCCCCAAGTTTCAACGACAGAGCGCCTACCCTAGAACTAGGAGTCTTTTTGAAATTATATTAAAGCTTCCACTGAGCTTGAGTCAGTGACTGTCTATTTGTGGTAAAGAATCACTTTACACGCCTGATGTTGACATTACTAAACTGCCTTGACAAAGTAAGATAAACACTGGATTTGCTTATGCTTACTTAGTCTATGGTTTTAGAGTTTTGGCCAACTTCACCAAATAAGTCTTACAATTTACCTTCAACGCTGCAATTTCAGGTCAACTAGAGGTTAGCTTAAGCTGATAAGAACAGATGTATTTATATTCCTGAAATAAATACATATTAATCACAATAATTTCCTTAGATATGAGGTATATCAGAAAAGAGCCAAAGTGACACAGGAAAACCTAATTTTGGTCACATTTATGCTAATTTCTAGGTCTCTGACCTTGGTATATTTCTTAACCCCACTAGGCCTCAGTTTCATCATATGTAAAATAAGAAGGCTGCCCCAGATAAACTCTACGGCTGTTTAAAAATTTTAAACTCCAAACTTAAGCAAATTTATCTGAATTTTAGAGAACGAACACAATTACAGATACTTAAGCACTGGAATAACTAAACTGGCCTATTACAACAAGATGCAACGGTACTGAAAACCGTTCACTTTGGCTAAAAATGTGATTCGACTTTAATAAGAGTACTACCCAGCTAGTAAGCAAATACCTGCACATTGAAAATATTTTTACAGCAAGCATAAACAGTTTGACAGTAATTTGTATCATTCTCACGGGAAAATAACTTCTCCGATCTCATCTTTCTCATCTATGTAGCAGTGCCAATTTACAGGCATATAAAATTCGAAACCTCTTCTGTGCATCAATTATAACTTACGCAGCTCCCTGAGCAGCATTTAAAAAGCAAAGAAGTGCAAACAATATTCTGCTTGCTGACATAGTAAGAAATTTAGCTAGCATAGCTTTAGAACTTCACAATTTGACTGCAATCAAATATCCCCTTTTCAAGAAAGGAAAGTGATGAGGGCAGTATCTTAAGTCTAAAACTCCATCCCTAAAATTATCTATCTAATTACCCAAGGAGAAGGAATGCTAGGCTGGAAACCTGGCCAATAATATTTTTCTTGCTATCAATGTACTAGAAGCCACACAATCCTACATTATATTTTTTGAAAGGAATGCATTTAAAATCACAGATATACATATCTAAGCGACACACAAGGAAAAAATGTAACACAGCGTAAACAAAGAATAGTAGATATTAAAGCCTTTTCTACTTGTACTATACAGGAAGATAACAAGATTAATGTACATAAAAATAAACTTAAAGAAATTGAAAGTTTTGTGGAAGTTCCAGAAAAATCAATAAAAATAGGTCAAGGTCAAGACTGAACAAAATGAGAAAGACTTAAATACCAATTAGAATTTAAGTCAGAAATAAGAATTTTCTCAATGAGATACTCAGAATTTGTATCTATGTATATGAGTAACTATTAGAGTCTTTGGGAGGGAGGGTAGGTTATGGAATTTTATGAAACCTTTTCTAAAACAGCAGACAGTTTTGATCAGCAGTGACAGCTCTGGTTGGCTATGTCAAAGGATATTCTTTCTGATTGACATTTACATATACTTTTCATCATGTTACCAGAACTACGTTACAGTTTGAGCACGGGGGACAATGGATCCTTTCCAAGGTAAATGAGTTCCCAGAGGCAACGTGAAAACCCTTCCTTAGTCCATATACGTTCTTCCACCTCCCTGAGAAATGAAACCAGTGAAACAAAACACCTGCATGTTCTCACGGTGCAAAGAGCCCAAAACAGTCAACAGAAATTCTAAGAGCCCACAAGGGTAAAAATCCTATTCCGCAACTCCTTAATTTAGATTGCTCTGATGGAATTGGGCTTTTGAGAATTTTCTCTAGAGCCATCATGTGCAGCTATGAGAGGTGCAGAGGAAGTCGTTTCTGGTCAGCTGTAGACCAGAGATAGGCCTAGAGTACCCTGTTAATAACACATGGCTTAACTAAAATAGAGAGCATAATTTAGCCTCTAATTTGATCAGTTTAAAAATCAGGCAGAAAAAAATTGGGCCCTTAGGCTAGAACCTGGTATATGAGATATCAGCTCAAGGGCATATTTTCTTAGAAACTATTTTGGAGGTTTACAGGTAAAACTAGATAAGGTTCACTCACTTCTCTCTCTTTTCATTTAAGAGTCAATTTCTTTTGTTAAACCACTAAGCATTTTTTTTAAAATTCTGTCTACTAAAGAAATACATCTGAAATTCCACCCAATTCAAATCAGACTATTTTTACTTCAGATTAAAAATCATTTTGTTAACATTCTAGACAGCTGAGACGCTAGGAGAAACTTCAAGTTTATACTTTTGACCACAGTCATAGCTTTATTTCATATATATGTGACTATATCATTAATTCTTAGAACAAATATATAGCACAGATCAGTTGCGAGCCTACTTTCTAAAAGAAGGGTAAGATGAAAATGCTCACTGTCTTTAAAGCCATTAGGCACAATATTTTAGAGAACCAGGTTTAGTCTGTTCTTTAGTTCTCTGAGAGACGCTGAAGAGAATATTACAAACATCACACAGATGCCACTTTGAGTCACCAGAAGCCTTCGGGTATCTAAACTCTTCAAATCAACACACTTTTGGTCCTGACCTCGTTGTCTCTGTAGTACGTTTTGTTGTTGCTCTTCGGCTTGTGCCAATACGAATAACGAGAAAGACACAATATAAAATTTAAGAAGTCATTTTTGGCTAAGAAAGTATAATCATAAATTTGGAAGTCAGACATTTGTCTTTGCAGAAGCAGCTTTCAAATTGTCATCATTATTGCAGCACTAACTAGGGCCATGTGAGGCTGCAGTGATAAATTCTGATGCTTGACAACAGCGATGACTAATAGCAAACTGCTGCCGTTGTCTGTCCAAACTATAATACAAAGAAAAGCAGCACAGAAGAGCTGTGTAGGCACAAAGCGGCTGCACATCTTGACTCTTTTGAAAACTGCCATCGACGCTCACTCAACTCATCTAAGTAAAATGCAGAGTCAGCATAACTAACAGGACTCTGAGTTTCAAAGGAAGGTTACTGACACAGAATACTCACGGAGAGGGAGGTGCTCAGCATTAGGAAGATGACGACGAAAGAGGTGCTTAGAAACGTGAGAAACTAGAAAGGGTAAAACTCTGTAGCAAGCCACTGTTTCAAAAAATAAAAACTCAAACTTTGTTAAATCTATTTTTAAAATTCTGTCTCAGAAAACTATGTTTAGTACAATATGAACTAAAGATTACAGCTTTTAGCTTTTTAAAATAATTTTTCCAACGCCAATTCCTTTTAATGAAATCAATCTAATAAAATAAGCATGGATTAAAAACTTATCCTTAAATATGCTATGTATAAAATCATCCAAACATTGAAAATGTTTGAATAATAAGCCCAATTGAGAATTTTAAATCTCAATTGCAAATTTCCATGAACAATTTTTTCTCCTTTCTCTACTTATTCATTATTAAGAATTTCTCCATAATCTTCCATTAACCAGAAAATCTAATCATCATTCAGTCATAACTTTTTGCTTTCACTGGATTTTTATCTATTATGAGTGGTGGGCAATGTTTTACACTTTTCATTTCTGGTATTGTTTCCCCCAGTAACAGTCAGTTGTGCTACTAAGGGTTCTTTAGTCAACTAGCCTGTGTCAGCTTCACTGCTAAAAATACTATTACAATCAGAAAGAAAGCCATGAAACAGATGGAGTGAAAGGGTTAATATACCAATAATAATTTATCACTTTATTATAACTTGCCCTGTGGCATACAGAAGCTCTATGATAAAAAAAAACAACAACCAAGAAAGCTTCCCTTAACACAATACTCCTGATGGCTTGTCATGATAGATGATTAAAATACCAAAGTCAACAAGAGTCTACAAAGCACAGTTAAAAATTAGTGAAGACCCATAGCACAATTTTTTTCAAAGCACTTTAAAATTTTAATGAGATATAGATCGTGCAACACTGGCTAAAGACAGTAACTGGGATACACTGGGGAGTACCACATCCAACATATATCTCAGCAGATAATGCCAACTGTAAAGAAAATAAACTTTTCAATATTACATATAATTTCAGCAGAAACATCTGGATATTTAAATATTTGCACTATAAAAACAAGCTCAACCAAGTTCAATTATTACATTTACGTTCATGGTACTGTAGGAATTCATTTCCCACCCAGCTATTTAAACGAAATTTTCTGGTTGATGTGATTTTTAAGTAAATGTGATACCAATAGCTACTGAGAATTGCATTCTCAGAGAATTGCATCAAACAGATTGACTTTAAAATGCACTCCAGTCTTGATTATTGCTAGCAGAAAATCTGAATTTAAATATTTTCTTTCAACTGTAAGTAATCAATCTACCTATATTGCATCCTGACGGAACACATGAGTTAAGAGAAAACCAAAAGAAAGGTTCGTTGAGCAGTGTCTTTTCACAAACAGCATTTTACCAATTTGTTCTGTGGTTGTATACGCTGTCGGGTGTTATGGAGTCAGTGCGATGTGTTCACCGGTTGTCAGTCACAGGATGACAGTATTGTAAATTACGGAGATGCATCTTCAAGCAGAGCCGCGTACATGTATTTCTCAGGAATCCATTTACAGGCTGATTTATGCTCTTAAAATAGACAGCCTACCACTATCTGTTGAAAAGTCTCACAGGTATGAAATTGTCTAATTGAATATCATTTTCCTTTATAATCAAAGTAGGCTCCCATTTAGCTTCAATCACTTTACAGTCTTCACCTTAATATTTTCTATACAGTGAAAAGGAGTCAAAAGACTTCACGAATAGTTTTGAATAACATTACTTATTTAAATATGTCTCTACTGAGATGAAAATTACTGAATAAAAATATGTCACGGTAGTTGTGTAACTCCAGAGGATATATTAATAGCAGTCCTTAAAGCAGTAATTCATTATCATGATAGATTGCTAAAATCTATTCTAAAACCTAACTAGAACAAAGATTTTTCAAAATAAGTGAAAATAATTATTGGCAGGTACACTAAGATCTTTTAAATTTAAAATTACATTAAATTACCATTTGTTGGCTAGGTTTTTAAAGAAGCCGTTGCATAATCTTTTAACTGAACGATGCTTTTTAATCGTGTGTGTGTGCATGTGTGCTTATGTGCGTGTGTGTGTATGTTAGTTGTTCCGTCATTTCTAACTCTTTGCCGTCCCATGGACTGCAGCCCACCAGGTTCCTCTGTCCATGTGATTTTCCAGGCAAGAATACTTAAGAGGGTAGCCAATCCCCTCCTCCAGGGGAGATCTTCCTGACCCAGGGATCGAACCTAGGTCTCCTGCATTGCAAGCAGATTCTTTACCATCTGAGCCACCGGGGAAGCCTTTAATCACATATGCATAATAAATCTCATAAAAATGACCAGGCAAGGTAAGAATTAATAAAAGTTCTGATAAGTCCATGTAAACAATTCTATACTTCATAATTTTTAAATAGCAATATTTTAATAGGAGAAAAATTGTTTTAAAAGGATATTTATACATAAACTATTTTTAGGTTCCCTTTGTCATACATTATTATATATCCATGAACATATACTAAATATAACTGACATTTTATATTTAGTTTTCATCATAGGTAAGAAAAGAAACACTAAAAAGATTTTGTGAAGTCAAAACTGAGCTCAGAATAGGAAAGAAATGAGAGGAAGAACAATTTCTTTCTCTTATATACACGGGAAATTGCCATTCTAATGTACAAATCACAAACCTTAAAACTGGCAGAAAAATCACATATCTACTAGTAATCAAGAAGCTGTAGGTGGGAGTGAAAAAAAAAAAGATACTCATAAATATTTGGCTATAGTCATATAATTTTGAGGGAGGCCTTTAAAACTACAATGAAATGATTGTTTCAATGTCATCAGGCCGATGTATGGGATTTCAAGGGTTGATATTACATGTGGATTCAATTCACATGAATGAAGGAAGAAAAAAAAAAAAGCTGTCTGTCCAAGATTTTTACTCTAGGTGGTAAGATGTAAAAACTCAGAACAACTTCATTTGTAAGCACTACTTTTCTGCATACTGAAAATTTCTTAAACCAATTATTTTCTACTATTACCTTAGGGGTACATTTATCAACCACTAGGGTTTAAAGCGGAGAAGGCAATGGCACCTCACTCCAGTACTTTTGCCTGGAAAATCCCATGGGCGGAGGAGCCTGGTAGGCTGCAGTTCATGGGGTCACTAAGAGTTGGACACGACTGAGCGACTTCACTTTCACTTTTCACTTTCATGCATTGGAGAAGGAAATGGCAACCCACTCCAGTGTTCTTGCCTGGAGAATCCCAGGGACGGGGGAGCCTGGTGGGCTGCCGTCTATGGGGTCGCACAGAGTTGGACACGACTGAAGCGACTTAGCAGCAGCAGTAGCAGAGTTTAAAGTGTTAAACAAAATCCACTTTAAAACCCCACCGTATTTTTTTAAACTTAATATAGACTGTCAATTGTGTTTCAACTACATAAGATTTATGCACTCAAAGATGGCCACAGCCATGGTAGGCAGTGTGCTGAGGGCAGGACAGCTCGGACACATTCAGTTAATAGCGCCACATTGCTCTGACTAACCCAAAAGACTAACTTTAAAGTCACAGTCCTCATTTTTAATATATTTCCCATTTAGAACTTGATTCTAAAAAATGAATATAGAATAAGCAATATTTTTCATTACTCCAAATTTTTCATCTTTCTAAACTTTCAAATTTTAGCAAAACAGCACAACTCAAGAGACATACTATCCATATAAATCTCCTTGTAGTTCTTGACTCTGCTACTGTAATAAATAACATATTTCAAACAGGAAAAGGAAAAATTTTACAGGTTTAGATCTACTCCTGTTTTATGTCTATTCTGACACAAACTTCTTGGTTCAAGTTACTTCTGACACCACTAAATTATTAGTTACCGGTTACATTAAAAGGTTCCTTGAGTATCTAATGAATCTTAAATAATAAATGTGTTTCTTTGACTATTCACCACTGGAAGTTCTGAATTCTATTATAAATAAGTCCATGACTATTTGGTAATATTTTCCTTTAGGAGGGATCTGTGAAAGATTTGCAAGCAACCCAAAACTTCAGGTATCAAAATCACAGATGAAGAGACCTCCAGAGTCCTCATTAATAGGATGACTATAAATGATTTAAAATTGTAGTGAGGCAATTTACTACAACTTACATGGGCACTGGAGAAGGCAATGGCAACCCACTCCAGTACTCTTGCCTAGAAAATCCTATGGACGGAGGAGCCTGGTGGGCTGCAGTCCATGGGATTGCTAAGGGTCGGACACGATTGAGTGACTTCACTTTCACTTTTCGCTTTCATGCATTGGAGAAGGAAATGGCAACCCACTCCAGTGTTCTTGCCTGGAGAATCCCAGGGACGGGGGAGCCTGGTGGGCTGCCGTCTATGGGGTCACACAGAGTTGGACACGACTGAAGTGACTTAGCAACATGGGCATTATTGGTTTTAATAATGAGAATCCATACCTTTGAAGGAAAATCCTAATAAAACATTCCACTAGGGAAAAAAAAAGTGGGGGAAGAAGATATCCTCCTTATAAGCTAATCACCAGTGTGAATCCCCTTAGATTCCCAGAGAAACAAGAGACCACATTTTTATCAAAATATAAATTGTTACCACAGAGGGAATTTAGAACACTGGCTAGCTAGTTAAAAAATAATATTATAATATTTGTTATTGTAATTATGAATGCCAATTATTACATAGCTATCATAATTATATTTTCATTAAACCTTCAATTTTCTCTTATAATATCTAAAATTATCTAAATAAATATCAAGGCTGAATTTAAGGAATTTTTTCATGGAATCCTTTTATTTACAGTACAATTATTTTCTATTACCTTTGACTGAAGGAAATCTCTTTCAAGAAAAGGAAGAGTATAAACAGTTTACACATAGCTTTGAAAATTCTCTCTTATATATACTTAACAATGACCATAATAGATGGAAATCTGTGTACTGTTATTAATGTTAAACACGAAACAATTGAAAACCCTAATTAGCTAACACACTAGTGAATAAACTTTTTTGCTTCATGTAATACGCTGTGTTTATAACAAATATTCAAAGGCTGCTGCTGCTGCTGCGTCACTTCAGTCGTGTCCGACTCTGTGCGACCCCATAGACAGCAGCCCACCAGGCTCCCCTGTCCCTGGGATTCTCCAGGCAAGAACACTGGAGTGGGTTGCCATTTCCTTCTCCAATTCAAAGGCTATATATATATAAATGACGTTCTCTCTTTAAGAATTATTTCAAAAGGACTTTGTTTTCTAATTGATTTGATCTGCAAGTTTAAAAAGCTTACATTTCAGTAGCCTTTCATCCAAGTAAACAATGATCTACAAAATACCTTTAACTTCATTACTCCTTCCTTTTGACAATATGTTTAACAATGATGTTCTTACAGTACAAAAGGTAAACTGACTTCCCAGGCCAGCCTGTGTAAACACCACCAAAAAGCATTTACGTTTACACTGCTGGGCCTCACACACACGTAGTCTGTGATCTCAGATGTGAACAGAACATCTCCCTCCAGGTGTGCTGGATTAGTTTACCTCACAGTCAGCACACACACGTGGAACCAAGAGAAAGGAATATTATATGCATAAAAACGGCTGCCTACAGTATTGTCAGCAGGGAGAAAAACCAGAAATAAATAAATGTTCCCTTCAAAGAGGGAAATGTAAATGATTAAGTAAATTGTGGTAAATATGCACTCAGAGGCACATTTGGCAGCAAGCTAGTGACGAATATGATCCTTCTGAAGAGTCCAGAGAAATATGCAGGCAAATCTGGTGAAATTATAAGCACTACAGTAATTAAAAAGCATCCATTACTAACAGTAAAGAGTTAGGGTGCAAACACTTAAAATTCTGAAATTCTTAAAGTAAATTTTAAACTCACATAAACTATCTCCTCTCTGAACTACCCACTGTCTGTCCATGTGTAAAAAATTCTACATTCAATCCGGTTCTTTCTTTGAGAGGTCAGCAACCAGCACTATACCTAGGGGACGTGGACACCTGCCCTAGATTTGACTGCGCTATATTTTAACATTTCCTAATAGTTCATTTTAAATTCTATCTGCTGAGTTAGTCTGATTTACTAACAGCAAAAAATAAGCTATTTGAAATAAGAGAAATCTTAAAGTTTCTATTTTCTCTATTCATTCACTCTTTCCCACATTCATTCAGAGGACAAATGAACAGCCCATTCTGGAGAAGGAAAGTTGAGTTCCCTGACAGCAACACTGAATTCCCAGTGTCAAGCACAGTGTCAGAGATTCAGACAGCATGTAGAGATTTACTGGAAGAGAGGAAGAAAGAGAGAAATGGAGGGGTTATGGGAAAGGAAGGGAAAGGAGGTGGTCTACACACAGCAAATGAAAATAAGTGAAACAAAAGGAAGAGGATGTCGATACGAAAAGAGTAAAGAAATGCTTAAGTTTCAGAGTCAAACATGTCAGCTTGAATTCTTTCTGACTGAAAATCCTGAATATATTTACATTTTTATGCTCCCTTTTCCTCATCAGTTAAAATGTGACTCAAATGAGTTGGCATCTGTAGAAGGTTTAATGGAAATCCAACACGTGGTAGGTATTCAGAACATATTTGCTGTCTTATGAATGCCTCAATATACAGTGAAGAATACGTATTTTTAAATCACCGTTAATGTTCTAATACCGTAAAGTAGTGTTACTGCCAAGAAAGTCAGGCTGAACACTGGCCGCCCTTATTAGCTGTTCCGAAGATATACAACCATCATTTAGAGAAGCCCAAAGATCTAACTTCATTTTTTCCAAAAACGGCAAAAAACAATAAATAGCAATTCTTAAGTCCAATGCCAAGCAATTCTAGTATTTGTTACATGACCATAATAGTCCACTGAGGGAAATTATATGGAAGAAAGAAAAAAACTCTTGTATTTCATCTGAGAATCAGAGTCGGAAGCAAATACATGAACAAATATGTGATAATAAATATAGAAAATATATCAGCAGAGTCAAAGAGTAAATCTCTTTTGACTGTTTTGAGAAATCATTTTATGATGAAAATAACTCCCTCTTAAATTTGTCTAATTTTTTATTTTATATTTAATATATCAGGTTTTCTTAAACCGGGGCCTACTTCTATGTCCACCTATAAATTTAAAAATAACAGATAGATGTAATTTCAGAAAATGACCAATAAAAAAAAAAAAAACAACTAATTTTCCCCTCAAACCACATAGCTGAACCAGAGCCACTCTTTCTAAGATAATAGCAGAGCTCTCTTTCCAAGGAGGGCCTGGCACAGTGCAGTGAAGAACAGCAAAGCACAACTGTGTCCACAGAGGCCCCGCAGGAGGTGAACACTGTGGCAAGATTGAACACTGGCCGTCCCCACCAAGGCGCAGACTCTAACAGCGTCCACACGCGTAAAACGTGCACTGCACTGACAGGCCCACTGACTCCCAACCCCAACCCCAGCAGCGTCTGGCTTCTGAGGTCACCCACAGGCTGGCAGCTTCTTCTGCAGAAGTCCTCGGGCTCCTTACCTTCCACTTCTGCCCTACCTTAAGCCTCCGCTGCACTTCCTTTTCTTTCTTTCTTATTGACAGGAAAAGCTGTCATGGATTTAGAAACGTGTTTTATGAATTCACACTTTAATAATCACAGCAGTATATAACTATATTTTTGTTACCATATGTTTAGATAGAAAGCACTGGTGCTCTCTCTTGTGGTCCAAAATAACACTTTGTGATCAGTCATTTACAAACTTAAAAAGATTGGCAACCACCTAATATATTCCATATATTTAGTGGCAGCTTCAGAATTTCATTAGAAAAGGGGTTTGGGAGTATCAATCATGTCACGCGAGTGTATGTTCCTCGGCTCTTTGTCTCGTCACAACAAAGATTTGGAGTGACGGACATTAAAGCCCCCTCGGCGTGTCACAGCTCTCAGGTCTTGGACAGACCGTGTTATAGCTCTCAGGTCTCGAATGGACCATGTTATAGCTCTTAGACAAATCAGTGTTACAGCTCAGTGTTACAGCTCTATTTTATTTAGAAGATAGCAGGAAAATCCATCTTTGAGGAGTGAGGGCACGTTGATCCAAAGACGCCAGGAGAAGAGCACCCCAGCTCGAGGGGGAAAGAGAGAGAGCTAGCTTTGGCTCCTCTTTTTATATGTTTATCTCTCCCTGCGCCTGCCCTATGTACATTGGGCCAGCCAGGAGTGTTGTTCGTTTTACCTGAGGTCCTCACTCTGGTCCTCGGACCTTCTTTTGTTCTATTTTCGTGGGCTTTTCCCTTCCTTGTCTTTTAGCCACCGCCATTTTGGACTCCCTTTCCCTATTCTACCTACCTAACAATCAGATGGGAGGAGTGTGTGTCTACGGAAATCATCTAACTGGGGTTTTTATACAAATGAGCCGTAGGTTTTGCACCCTATCTGTTCATTTAGCATAGGTATGGACGGAGAAAGCTGGTGGTAGCTCTGAGGAGAGCCAAAGATCCCCACAAGCCACTCAATCCTTGACACAGCGCCTTCTTTTGTTTGGGAGGATGGCCTCAATGCGGAGTAGAAACAAAGGTGGGAGTCCAGAGAATACTCACTGACAGTGCGCTATTTTTGTGCCTGGTAATTTTACCCTGACATTCAAGAGGGTGAGAATTACACAACATCTGTATCTTAGTGAGAAAAAGGACTTGGTCAACTTCACGCATCCCTGAGATTCAAACCACGTTTGCAAGAGACTCAGTCCTCTGCTAATGCCTGAAGCACTCCTCAGTAGTGGACAAATCTAGATGTTTCTCCTCTCCGATCTCCTTCACAATTCTTTACACTGTTAAAAATGTCTTTTCCACTAAACAGCAAGGAACTTAGGCTACATGTGAAATTTTGAGGAAGCCAGAGACAGGAAGTAGGTAAGAAGGTCTTTATTTCAAAAGATTAACATTTGCATTTGGCATGTCCTTTTCCTCTCAATTTTGGATTTGGGATTTGGGGGTTCAGGGGTAGAAAAATAAGATGGTTATTTCCTCTCTAATCAATCATTCTAATCTCTATAATAAGTTGAACATCTCTGATCTATCAGAAAAAGAAATATTTCAGAAGGCAGAAGGATGGAGGCAAAAAAGTTCTAAAATATTCACCTCTTCTCTCGAACCATCCAGCTGTCAGCGCCTCCAACACAGTTAGTACTTCATAGGCACAACAAAGATAGGGGGTATTTCAATCATCAGTGAGCAACGACAGCTGCTATTTCCAAACAAGGGAGAAAAAAGTAAGACTACTTCTGAAGAAAACATTTTGTTTTCATCTCTAAATGTATACATGTATACACTGTATACATATGTATACAGTGTATACATATGTATACATCTCTAAATGTATGTATGTGTGCTGTGTATCAGTAAAAGAAAAATACTGTTCATATTGTTAAGCTCAGTTAAACCTCTTAGATATGGAAATGGAAAGGCCCTCCTTTATTAATGAGCTCAACTCTAGAATTAATTCAAATTACTACTGGCTAACGTTTCTTGCCTGGAGAATCCCATGGACAGAGGAGCCTAGCAGGCTATAGTCCATAGGGTTGTGAAGAGCCTGACACGACTGAAGCTACTTAGCACAGCACAATGTTTCCTGAATCACTCATTTCCTCTAAGTTTCATTCATTCTCACAAAAAGGTAAATGGGCTTTTAAGCTTGCTAAATGTAAAAAAAACAAAAGTATTCATGTATCAGATCCAAAACCACTAAGCTGCAGTGATAGCAAGTTTCCGTAACATGTTTCTTGGTATGCTGTAATCAAGTTTAAACAATGGTATTTCTGGTCCTAAAGTGGGTTGTGGATATAAGAACTAGTTTTTCTTGCCCAGACAAGCAATATGGAATGAACGATTACAAAGAAGTAGCTGCAAGAACTGCAAGAGCCAATCTACACAAACACACACAATGTAGTATTTAATAGCACTTTGCTCACTGCAAATATATAAGTATATACACACATACACACACTAATATATAAAACTAACCCCTCAGAAAAAATGTTTATAATGATACTAAATTTGCACTGTTAGTAGAGCCCAACTGGTGAAAATTTACAGGACTTGGTAATCCTAGAAGTTTCTGTGAGTAGCTATTAGAAATGTGGTTCAAACTCAGAGGGAGTTTGAAACTTCTCATGCTTTTTAAATTAGTCTGAAAAAAGTTATTTTGATCACTTCAGTTTTTCTTAGTATAGCACAAAAAGAAAATATAATGAATCCAGGATTTTGAAATCAGGTTTTAAGTTACTATTTTAAAGTTATAACTTTAAATTAGATAGATAGACAGACATAAAGAAAGAAAAGGCCACATTTACTTTAAATTCTAAGAAACTAATTTTGTGGATCAGATAACATGACCACTCTTTTAAATAAAAAATAATAAAAATTAAAAACTAGTCATCAGAAATTCTGTATCATAAAAAGTTGCCACCAACTGAAATTCTCTGTGAACAAAATACATCTCTCTCATGATGAAAATCGTAATGCTAAATCATGAAATATGGAAAAATCTTGAAATGTCATATTTAAAGAAGGATGATGCTACTCAGTGTAACTTCTTGTAAGTGCAGTTTATGTCACTCGGTCTACAGAGGCTGGCTGGCTGTGTATCACATGCTGGAGCCCGAGGTGGCCTCTTGCGGCAGGAGGCTGTGGCGACCAGCCACCACCCTATGCTGCGTTACATGGCAAAGCCTCCTCCCTGCTCTTTGTCTCCATTCAGGGACACGTGGCTCCTCATCTCCTCACCCACGTTCATAAAACCGGGACCACCACCCACGGCTTCTGTGTGTTTCAAAACGGGCATGACCACCTGCTGGCAATCATGCATGAGAGAAAAGTGGCGTGCCTCTGAAAAAAGCTGCTCCAGATGTAACTACACACCGACGAGAGTCTTTAATTACCCCAGGGCTTACTACTGCCCAACAGTTATCCGCTTCAGAAAACACACTACACTTGTGAACTAGCTATCTGCGGTGAAAGTCATGAAATCAGTTTGATAATCAAAATTTCTGGACAGGTATCTTATTAGTGCCCCTGTCTCCCTGATAATAAATAGTCTAACACGACCACTTAAACGTTTATTTCAAAAAGTATCTGTTGAATACTGTGAAACTTCAAATGACAGGAGAGGAATATTGAGTTAACTTAGGTTCAGTGAAAACTGGATGAGTTGCCAGGAAATCACACTGCATATGGCTAGAACTATTGACAGTTTGGGCATACCACTTCTAAGATAAAAGCTCACAGCTACTGAAGCTACTCACCACGGCTTACTACTTGACTTTTAAGTTACTTTTTCTTAGTTTTCTAGGACCTTTGTGCCTATTTTTTTGTTCTCAGGACTAGGGTGTTTATAATGCAAAGATAACTTAAAGATCCAAAATCAAAAGGGCAACAAGACTGTCGGCAAGATAATGTATTGTTAAGGAACTTGTCCAAAGTTATTTTTAAAAAATAACAACAATAAGACTCTAGCTAACTGGGGGAAAGAGTCTCATGAGCAACAGTGAGAACATGTCCGCAACCAGACTGCAAACACCAAGATTACTGCCGTTTATAGAAAACCTTTACTTCTTTCCCACTGTCTCTGGCTGCTGGCATGTCTGGCAAATTTTTCATTGGCTTTACTCTAAATATGTATTATCCATAGAACTTAAGCACACAGAGTAAAAGAGAAAATTTCAAAACTCCCAATTTTTTTGTCTTGCAGTAATTTTGGTAAAAGATTTTGTGTGGGCTTTTGGACCATATGCAATTTTATGCTTTCCGCCTATCTCATTGCTTAGAATAACTGGGCTTGACATCGAACAGAAAGTAAAACACCTCTTCTTGAATTGCAAAGGTAAACTGCATCAGGTGAGGGGGAAGAGAGAAATTATAGCTCATCACAAATAAAGTTTAAGCCTTCGTCTCTCTCACTCACAGCCTTTACCCTGAGGAAATAATGAATCATGCATGCGTTTATTATTTCATTCGTGCCTTTATTACTTATTTGCTGCTTACTGTCTTGTTTGTACCAGGACCCTGGAAACACAAAGATCACTCTCTGCATTCACAGAACTCAAAAATGTGTGGGAAAGCCATGAAATTCTGTGATAGGTGCTTTTGGATAAGGCATGGGAAAAAGCCTGCTTGAACTGGCAGGCAAAAGGACTCAGGTTGTCTAGCTAAAAGCGGGAAAAGACCTTCGGGGCAAATTTTATAGAGAGCACCCCATATGAGCTAGACTCTAAGGTGAGAAGTGCCTCAGATTTACTAATTCACTGGGAATGAGCATTTCTCTCTTTTCAAGGGACATCATTCATCAAAGGAAAAGCTTCTATTCTTATATGACCAATTTAGAAATCTTTAATACCTGGAACAAGTGATCTGACTGAAATACAGATGCTTCCAGGCATAAAATAGGCACTAGAAGAATTAAAATCACATCATACTTTGTGTGTGTGTGTGTGGTGGAGAAAGTGTGAGGGGAGGAGCATGTAGAGTGAATGTTTCGTGTTTAAGTAACTGAGGATACTCCGAAGCAGAAAACACTAGATAAGAAACAAATTATGTCCATTTAGCACCTGAGATATAACACTTGCTAAATCTAGAATTCATAAAAAGACTGACTCTATACTGTCATCTACAAATTTGAATGTATGGAATCTGACACCTGTCTGATACCATTCTAGGTTCGCAGCACCTCCAGATTCATTTTTAATCAACATTTTTTGAGTTTGCATCACTGGACTGCTGAGTTCCACTGGAAGAAGTACAACCGTGTGGACTGGTGCCACTACAAATTTATGGTTTCCAAGCTCGCAAAACCACTCAGCAATTCTGCATTCTGCTGGTCAGCTCCTTCTACCCCTTCCCCCAGCAGCTTTCCAAAGTTTAGCTCCATCCCCAGGGCCCTCCCTCACAGCCTCAGGCTTTCATCTCAGAACTAGTTAGGCTTCAAAGAACAATTAGGGGCCATGAAGCCAAGCTCCACAAACCCTGAGAATGTTTAATCAGCACCCCCCTCTACTCAGAGCTGGAGGATTTCTCCCCTTCTCATGGCTACTTCCTCCTGACCCTCCCGCGTGCCTAACCATGTTCCCTGAATTCCTCTTAGACCCCCCTCCGGGAACTTCCTCCTCCACTCACCTGTCTCTCATCTCCTTTGATTCAGAGTCTCAACAAGTTCAAATCTCACCCACCTTAAAAAAAATTTGACAAAACTCCTCAGTCTACTGTACTCTGGGTTTTCCCCCAACCACGTTGGTAAAACAGCTTTCCCTAAAGCCAGCATGATCCTCACAAATGCTAAATCCACAGGTCTCTCCTCAGCCCTCAACTTCACAACCATCTCTAAGGCGCCTGACACCTCCTTCTAGAAAGTTTCCCTGCCTTTGGCTTCAAGTAACAACCACTTGGCCTATTTTTCTGACTCCTCCCTTTCCTTTTCTCTGGGGTTTCATCACTCTCTGCCCATGCTTTATCCATGGTGTTTGCTGAGGCGACCTTACACCACAGCAATCCTAGGAGAGCATATTCACACCCACAGCTGTAACAGCTGCCAAATGGTACGGACATCTTCCAAAACCTGGCTTGGATTTCTCGCCCAAGTTCTCCCCTCTAGATTCAATGGCAAAGT
The DNA here is from genome assembly GCF_029378745.1 of Bos indicus. NCBI lineage: Eukaryota > Metazoa > Chordata > Mammalia > Artiodactyla > Bovidae > Bos > Bos indicus. Next base: position 107,052,678 of record NC_091766.1, read on the forward strand.
ATATATAAACTCAAAGGATCCCAGAAAACTCGAGATTACTTACCTTATCCAGTGAAAGGCACTGTCCAATGAAATCCACAAGAAGCCTGAGCCATCCCTTTTTCCACGTCAAACCAGATGGCAAGACTCACTGATGACATCTCCTGTTCCGTAAACGTATCTCCCATAATACTTTCTCCCCATTCCTGCCTTCAGTCTAGGCATCATCTCCTACCTGGACCACACAAACTGTCTCCCTTTCACCGATGTTCCTGAACCCTGCCCTTGAACTTTTCCTATTTGCCCTAATGTGGAAATGTGATGACATCACCTCTCAAGTCAGTTTTCTTCAGGGCGGGCCCTGTCTACCTCTCCTGTCTCTTCTTCCAGATTTCATGCTCTCGTAACAATGAACTATCTCTGTTCCTCCAGACGTGGTGCTACCTCCTATGCTCTACCTTGGTCTCCTCAGAGTAGCTTTTTTATCTGGCAGAATGCTAAAGCACTCGACCAGGTTCCACTCAGCTTCCTGGTGACAGATCCCTTGTGAGTTAATCCTCGGGACGTCTCCCCCACCCACTCCCCTGAACACACACAGCCCTGGCATTTGCTCACATTCCTTTTCCTTTTGTCATAATGACCACTATGACTATAGTTCTGTCCACACCACCTTCTGATTTGTTGAACGTCTGCTTGTCAGTTATTCTGTGAACAGAGCCCGCCAGGTTTCCTTAGCTTTGTCACTCCAGAGTCTCAGGTCACGCTCAAGCCACTGTAGAGGCCAATCAATATTTTCTCAGGGAAAAGGGGGGGACTGGTCTGTTCCTCTTTCCAATCAGTCTTCTCCTTCTACACAACTAGATGAGATCTATTTCTAAAAGCAGACTGCACAGGTTGGGCCTCTAATTAATCTAAAGCAATGAGAAACCCCTGAGGGAATTTCCAAACACCTTGAGACAGCATCCGAGCCACCACATGACCTGCTTCAACCGTCCTACCTCCGCCACAATCACCCTCAAATCAGACCTCCCAGCAGTATCGGACTATTTCTCGGTTTACACGTCCTGGCCTGTACACATAGGTACTACACTCCTCCAGGGGCTGTATGGGAAAATTCCCCTCATCCTGCACGTCATTATGCCTGGATGAAAAAAAGTCCGTGTGTAGGCCTCACACCGCCACGAAACATTTCTGACCTTACCATTCATCCCAGGCTGAGTGGATTCACCTGCCACCTTTAACACAGCTTTCTATTTTCCATTTATCTCACACTAATTATGTGTTTTAAAGTTTGTTTCATCCTATGAGAATGGCAGCTACTTCAGAGAAGGAACAGTTACATTTACTTTCAAATCTCGTGACACATAAAAGCCTATGTTTCAAGCGCTAGCAGGATAAGTAAAAAGACGAGCCAAGCATGTACAAATACAAAAACACAAACATTCTCGCTTGCTTTGGTTGGCATTAATTTGTCTACACTTAAAATGCTCTCTCCCTCTATTCTTATCACTTTTCCACTGGCACTTTAGAAACTATAGGAAGCTACACTCTAATTATAATTATTTTGAATTCAATGTTTTGCTTCCCCTGTAATCTTTTTTGCAAACAGTAATTTTTCAAAGACTATTTTGGAAATTTTTTCCCACTCCTTCCAGCAAAAGGAGATTCTTAAAAGGTGTTTAATGAGCTAAATCTGCACAGACCCAAAATGATAACAGTAAACGGTGAATCAGTTGGGCTTGAATTTCCATACTTTCCTTAAATCAACTCAAAGCAACAGCACGCTGGCATTAATAAGAGTACCTCTGTCCAAAAATGCTGTCTGTTTATAAATATATGTTTGTTAACGGATTTTTCCCTGAAGCTGACATAAGTAATATTAATAAATAATACTAATCACTGCATCTAGAAACTAGCTGGAAACAAAGAACACAATAAGGAAGAAAATGTTGATGAGCAATTGGACAGGAGTTTTTTAAACTGTAAAAAGTCCTTACATGACGGATTTCAATGCTTAAGGAAGAAATGTATCACATTACAGATACATGTAGAATTCTTAAACTATTAAAAACATTCTTCAATAAAATAAAATGAACATAGATTACTAATGTGTTTTACCAGAAGAACAGGATTCACATATAATTGAAAAAGTATGTATGATAAAGTGTTAGTTGCTCAGTCGTGTCTGATTCTTTGCGACTCCATGGACTGTAGCCTGTGAGGCTCCTCAGTCTGTCCATGGGACTTCCCAGGCAAGAATACTGGAGTGGGTTGCCATGCCTTCTCCAAGGGATCTTCCCGACCCAGGAATTGAACCCAGGTCTCCTACATTTCAGGCAGTCTTTACGGTCTGAGCCACTAGGGAAGCGAACACGCTATTCATGTATTCATTCACTGCTGCAGCATCTTATAAAGAATCTGAAGTGCCGCAGCAGGCATTGCTTCATGCGTAGACTGCTTACAACAGACATTTACTCACAATGAAACACTCAGCTTTCTGACTACATCATGCTCTCTCCAGCCTCTGCTTCTACCAACATCTGCATCTAAAATACCTCTATCCTTGTTTATATATGTGAAGATCTGATTATATTTTGAAGCCCAGACAGCTCTAACAAGGTCACATCCAATAAACCTCCACTGGGCTTCTTAACTGCAGTGAACTGTGTGTCATACCTGTGCCCTTTCATTTTTTATGAAAACAAAAAAAGTAAGACTCCTTTCTCAGATGGACACACCCACCTGTGGGTGCTTCTGAAATTTACCTCCATGTGAATGTGGGAGAAAACTCCATTTTGGCAGGAAAAGTACAGCTCACATTCTTAAAATCTTTAACTTCTGTTCCAGGAAGCTGGTAAAGAGACCTTGATTTTTCGTAAAAAACTTAAGCTAGTGGACAAAAACTTAAGACTGAAAAATTATAGACAGATGTTATAACATCTCTTCATCTGTTGCTTTCAGAAAATATATTAGCAATGACAGTCTCTAAGATGAGCAGAACCAAGGATGTGTGAGAGCCCTGGAAACCTTTCAGGTTCTATAATACTTTGATATAACTGACACACTTAGATGAAATTAAAAGGCATCAAAAAATAAAGTTTTTTTTAATTTGAACCATTTCTCAAACAAAGGAGGAAACTCTACCTCATTAGATTAATGTAATCTAGTATACCTGATTATACTCTAATGCCCTCAAAAGTTAATGCATGTGATTCTTTAAAGGTGTTTAATAAGCTAATCCTATATGAACTCAAAATGATATAATAAATGTGAAATCATTTTGGCTCAAATTTATGTTCTCTCATGCATATATATATATATTAGAATTATACACACATATATATATATACACACATATATATATTAGAATTATTTCTAACATAAAAAGGCCCTTATTTAATCATTTGTTAAATGGAGAAAGCAATTTCCCACAGCTAAAACTATTTTAAAATCTGATATAAGAATAAAATTATATTAAAATGCAATAAGACATGAATTTAGCCACTTGCCAAGGATAGATATGGACTTTTGCAGATTTCTCTTTTAAAGATGTACCAAGCATTCCAACATTTCTAATCATTTGATAGTCAATTGCTGTAGGCAAAAACTGTACCCAGCAATTCTCTACTGCCAATATATTTTAAACTATTTCATAAACATTGCTCATACAGTATGTCTAATAGATTTTGCATACTTTTTCTTATCAGAAACTTTTTAAACATATATAATCTACTGAAATTCTCAAACTAAATTAAATCATAATAGGAATGAAACTGACAAAAATCTTTCAGTTGGCCTGTTTTACCTGGAAAAACTGGTAAAATGGAATTCATGGTTCTGAATCTCCATATATATTGAAAATAAACATGCTAATATTTAAGTAATTTAGTTAAACTCTCAGACAATAATTTTAAGTAGTTTCCATATTTAAAAATGCAAATGTGAGAGAAAACCACAGTAACATTTTAAACGCATTGTTTTAGAAATATGCACTCTTACTCTAAACCCACCAGAACCAAGAAATTAATGGTATTAAATAAACCAAACAATGCGTTAAATTATCAGTTTCATGAAAGATTTTTTTAAGAGAAAAACTGACCCAATTATTTCTATACGTTGATCAGTTCTAATTTATAGCACTTGCCAAACAAAGATAAACTGAGAAACATGATTTATGATTTTAAAATATGCATGAAGTTTACTTGACAATTCATTTTCTAATACTGTTATTGTGTGACATGAAGGTCACTCAGTCGTGTCTGACTCTTTGTGACCATGGAATTCTCCAGGTCAAACACTGTAGTGGGCAGCCTTTCCCTTCTCCAGGGGATCTTCCCAAGCCAGGGATCGAACCCAGGTCTCCCACATTGAAGGCAGATTCTTTACCAGCTGAGCCACAAGGGAGGCACAAGAATACTGGAGTGAGTAGCCTATCCCTTCTCCAGGGGATCTTCCTGACCCAGGATCAAAAGCAGGTCTCCCACACTGCAGGTAGATTCTATACCAGCCGAGCCACCAGGAAAGCCCTGTTATTGTGTATTAAGATGTATTTGTACAATAAATACATCAAGAACAAAACAATCAACTCAATAAAAGCAAATGAGTAGGGAATCACCGGGCAACAGACAGACTTCTATTTTTGTAAGGACACTGGCATCTCAGATCCCCTGTGTCAGAACTGTCAGAGGGAGACAGAACTTTTAAATTCCACATAAGCCAACTTCAGGCAGGTCAAAACAAGTTTCATTTTAACTCCTCACCAAACCAGCTTACTTAAAATTTTCCCTAAATAAATACCTACTGGATGATGCTGAAAATGACGCTCCAATATTTTGGCCACCCACACAGCCAATTCATTGGAAAAGACCCTGATGCTGGGAAAGATTGAGAGCAAGAGGAGAAGGCGGCAACAGAGGATGAGATGGCTGGATGGCGTCACTGACTCGATGGACGTGAGTCTGAGAAAACTCAGAGAGATGGTAAAGGACAGGGGAGCCTGGCATGGGGCAATTCACGAAGACACAAGAGTTGGACACAACTGAGCGACTGAACAACCACTCCATTAAGCTCATCAGTTTCCTTCATTCTCCCACTTACTTCATTTACTAACACAAAAGTTAAGAAGTATCTTACAATGTTTATTACTGTGAGGAAGTCAAGGATATGAAAGAGGTTAGGCAATGGCACCCCACTCCAGTACTCTTGGCTGGAAAATCCCATGGATGAAGGAACCTGGTGGGCTGCAGTCCATGGGGTCGCTAGGAGTCGGACACGACTGAGCGACTTCACTTTCACTTTTCACTTCCATGCATTGGAGAAGGAAATGGCAACCCACTCCAGTGTTCTTGCTTGGAGAATCCCAGGGACGGGGGAGCCTGGTGGGCTGCCGTCTACGGGATCGCACAGAGTCGGACACAACTGAAGCGACTTAGCATATGTCAAGTGACAATCAAATAAAAAGAATTACTTTAAAAAACAGAGAAGTCAGTTTTAAAGAGTTATTTAATGAAGAACTTCCGGTGTCTGTTAGTTTCAAAAGAGCATTTTTAAAGGACAAAGAAAAAACTCTTATAGAATATAACACTGTATATTTGTTGCCTTAAAATTTTTTCTTACAATTTGAAGACAATTACTATCAACATTGAGAGAGAAATGCACAAAGATAGCAGTAGTAAGAATAAGCTATTAAGCCTCTTATCACCAAAGCAACCAGAATCTTAGAATCTGAATTAAACTGTCACCTCTTTGGCACAAAAAGAGGGATTTACAAATTCCATTTAAATGAGGATTATTTTAATTTACACCCTTTAAGATAACTTTTTTCTAGTAGTCATGTATGGATGCAAGAGTTGAACTATAAAGAAAGCTGAGCACAAAAGAATTGATGCTTTTGAACTGTGGTGTTGGAGAACACTCTTGACAGTCCCTTGGACTACAAGGAGATCAAAACAGTCCATCCCAAAGGAAATCAGTCCTGAATATTCATTGGAAGGACTGATGCTGAAGCTGAAACTCCAATAATTTGGCCGCCTGATGCAAAGAACTAACTCCTTAGAAAATACCCTGATGCTGGGAAAGATTGAAGGCAGGAGGAGAAGGGGACGACAGAGGATGAAATGGTTAGATGGCATCACCAACTTGAATGACATGAGTTTCAGCAAGCTCCTGGAGTTGGTGATAGACAGGGAAGCCTGGTGTGCTGAAGTCCACAGGGTCACAAAGAGTCGAGCACAACTGAGCAACTGAACTGAAGATAACTCTGGAGTTACTTTCTGTTTCTTTATCATTGTAGTAGGACTTAGTAACAGGAGTTCCCTCTTCCAGCACAGCTCCTGGTAGGCCATGCCTCATCCTCCAGTCCAAGTGGCTAGAACAATGCACCTCACTGCCTTAGACAAGGAAATCTCAGGAAAACCAAAATCAAACCCTTCTTTAAGTTTCATAAACCCAGGCTTTTGAGTTGTAATAACATGGTTTTTAAGCTTCAAAAGGCATAAAGGTTGAAGTTAAATGGTTCACAACATCAATCAAATATCTAGAAAACTACTGAAGAATCAGTCATTCCTCCTACCTCCAACTAGCATTTCCCCACAATAAGATGAAGCATGAAATAGGAGTAGAAAAAATATATGCTAAGGCAACAACCTTAAAATTGAAGTTTTAAGAACTTGGAAGAAAACCTATGACAAACCTAGATGGTGTATTAAAAAGTAGAGACATTGCTTTGCCAACAAAGGTCCATATAGTCAAAGCTAAGGTTTTTCCAGTAGTCATGCAAGGATGTGAGACCTGTACCATAAAGAAGGCTGAGTGCTGAAGAACTGATGCTTTGGAACTGTGGTGTTGGAGAAGACTCTTGAGGATCCCTTGGACTGCAAGGAGATCAAAACAGTCCATCCTAAAGGAGATCAATCCTGAATATTCATTGGAAGGACTGAGACTGAGGCTGAAGTTCCAATACTTTGGCCACCTGATACAAAGAACTGACTCATTAGAAAGACCCTGATGCTGGGAAAGATTGAAGGTGGGAGGAGAAGGGGACAAAAGAGGATGAGATGGTGGGATGGCATCACCAACTCAGTGGACATGAGTTTGAGCAAACTCTGGGAAACAGTAGACAGGGAGCCCTGGCGTGCTGCAGTCCATGGGGCTGCCAAGAGTCAGACACGACTGAGAGACTGAGCAGCAACAACAAAGCAACAGCATTCCTCTTTCTCGCCTTCTACACCCTCTCTCCTCTCTATCAACTGAAGTACTGTTTTTAGAGAAAACTGACAAAAATATAATTTTGATAACCACTCTTCACAAAAAAAGGAAAAAAAACCCCACATATTCTTACTTTATGAAAGTAAACTGCAAACATTCATAATTTATCAAATTATATTTTTCCATTTATGCTTCCTGGAGCTATCTTCCTTACTGATATTCCTTTTTGGCATTATCAAACTATTTACATCTTTTAAAGGCTTATTTCTATTTTTTTCATAGTGTACACATGCTTTAACCAATTTTATCAATCTGCAATCATGGTGCTGTTAAAGTTTTTTTTTTCTTTCTAAAATAATTTTCCTTAAAATCTATGATCCCAGTCTTTATTTTTCTTTCAAGTACCTTTCTGTTTTGTTCATTATGTACTTTCTTGAAATTTAAAAGGAAATATTAAATTATCCAGCAACTCAAATGCAAATAAACATGCTTTCAATTTTGTAATGGTTTCACTGATGCAATGATAGCAAATCAATGGATATATTAATTGTGATATTTTTAATTTAAATGACTACTACTACTCAGAAATTATTTGACATACAGCCAAGTTTACCTCCAACTGGAGGAACACTTTTCAAAGTAAGAGGTTTCTTTTAAACTCACAAATAAAGTAATTTGACACAAATAACAGATAAATCAAAGGTAAAAAATACACATAAAACCTTGTAGTGAGCCTTGATACTACCTAAAATTATTAAAACATACCTTAGAAAAGAAAAGCACTTGATAAAAAGTGAAATAACACATATTTGTGAAATTGGGAAATATTTTAGATACAAAAATATAAATATCACTTCACATGATTATTTATGTAAGAAATAACAGTGTTCATTTTTCTATAAGACTGTGTAAATATTCTATTGGAGCAAGCCTCTGAGAGAACAGCAAATTAATTCACTTTCATGCCTCAAATTCTTACAGTTGCATGGGTGCTCAGTCGCTACAGTTTTTCATGTCCGACTCTTTGTCCGACCCATGGGCCACATCCCTCCAGGCGCCTCTGTCCATGGGATTCTCCAGGCAAGAACACTGGAGTGGGTTGCCAGGCCCTCCTCCAGGGGATCTTACCCACCCAGGGACTGAACCCACATTTCTTGCATTGCAGATGGATTCTTTACCACTGAGCCACCAGAAAGCCCAAATTTTTACACTAATAATTTCGCACTTGTCTTAACTATATTCTTTACAATTTAAAGAAAATTGATATTGAGACCAAGAAATTCCAGATAGATATGAGGAAATTATTCAGCATAGACAGATTATCTAGCACAGACAGATAAAGAGAAGCAAAATATGAAGAGAGGTTAGGCAATACTGAGTAAGAGATACAGCAAAGGAAACAACATTAAACATAAGCAGAATTCTACACAGCAGATCAGAGAGGGGAATTTTTCAATCAGAAAATGGAAAACATTTTTGAACTAATGAAAGCCCCAATCTTCAGATCTAAAAAGTCTAATAATTATAAGCATAACATTAAAAAGAAATCCACAGCTTGATAAATCATCATGAAACCACACAATACTAAAGAAAACGAAGAGATGTGAAAATCTAGCAGAAAGTAAAGACTGCTATCCACAAAGGAACAGTAATTAGACGTAAAATCACTTCCTAACAACCACAAAGGATGCCAAAAGATGGTAAAATACATCTTCACTGAATTTCATACTCGGCCAAAGTATCTTTCAAAAGAACAAAGACAAAATAAAGACATATTCAAAAAAAAAAAAACCTGGAAGAACCTCTCATTAAAGAAAATTCTAGGTACCTTGGAAGAGGAAGAAAAATTATCCCAGACGGAAGAGAGAAACGTAAAATGAAATGTAAGAAAAAGTACTGGTAAACATATGGGTAAATCTAAGTAAACATCAATTGTATAACACAATAATTCCGATGTGAAAAGGGAACGGTAAGTTTGACCAGAGAGTACGTATTCCTTAACTTTAATATTTGTTGAGTATTTGTCTTAAAATAGAGAGAGTAACCGCTGAAACAACAAACAGAGCATACAAGTTCTGAAGAGATAAAAAAGAAAAATAAATCCGTGAATTCAAAAGAAGGTGAAAATGAATACGGGGAGAAAGGTTAGGAGATTGAAATAGATAAAAAATATAATAACTTGGTCTAAAAATCCAGCATATTAGAAATCACACAGATGTCATGTAGCAGTCATGTATGGACATGCATACATGTCCAGTAGTCACGTATGAATGTGACAGTTAGACTATAAAGACAGCTGAGCGCCGAAGAATTGATACTTTTGAACTGTGGTGTTGGAGAAGATTCTTGAGAGTCCCTTGGACTGCAGGGAGATCAAACCAGTCAACCCTAAAGGAAATCAATTCTGAATATTCACTGGAAGGACTGATGCTGAAGCTGAAATTCCAATACTTTGACCACCTGATGCGAAGAACTGACTCACGTGAAAAGACTCTGATGCTGGGAAAGATTGAAGGCGGGAGGAGAAGGGAATGACAGAATATGAGATGGCTGGATGACAACAATGATTCAAAGGACATGAGTTTGAGTACACTCCGGGAGGTGGTGATGGACAGGGAGGCCTGGCGTGCTGTGGTTCATGGGGTCACAGAGAGCTGGACACCACTGAGTGACTGAACTGACTGACTGACGCGCTGCAGCTACAATTAGACTATTTACAGTAAAAGAAAGTCAATGTCTGATATATATTCAGACAAAAAAATACCTGAAATCAAAAATATTAACAGAGATAAAGAGGGTCATGAAAGAGTAATAAAACATTCTCAACAGAAAAATATAGAAATTCTAAACTTGCAAGAACCTAGCAACAGAGCCTAAAGCAAATAGTTAAGCAGCAATAGATAAGAAAAAAAGTGTCATCAATGACAAATGTTGTGACTGTCTATGTAGAAAACCCCAAAGAATTTACAAATTAATAAGAGAAGATAACAAAGTTGTTGGATACAAAAATCAACATTAACAGTTCATTTTATTTCTATATACTAGCAAGTCTCAGGAAATTTTTAAAAAAGTTTACAATAGCAATATCATATCTAAGACAGATAAAATATGTACTAGTTCTTGAGGAAGAAAATTATAAAATCTTACTGTAAGACCTTAAAAGGCCTAAATAAATGGAAAACCATGCTACCTAATCCAGAAAATGCAAATTAAAACTACAATGATATTTCTTTTTAAATCTCACTAGTGATCTCTCAACTGTGTCTGACTCTTTGCGACCCCATGGACTGTAGCCCACCACACTTCTCTGTCCAGGGAATTTTACAGGCAAGACTACTGGAGTGGATAGCCATGCCCTTTTCCAAGGGATCTTCCCTACCCAGGGATCAAACCTGGGTCTCCTGCACTGCAGGCATATTTTTTACCATCTGAGTGAGCAATAATTAAGAAGCTGCTCTCACAGGCGTTTGTGAGAATATGGAACAAAAGAACTCTGATTCACTTCTCTTTTGAGTGTAAATTTATTTGAAGACTTTTGAAAACAGTTTGCTATTCCACTGGGAAGTGGAACATGCACAATCCTACATACAATTCACCTGTCACACTCCCAGGGATATACTCTCAAGAAACTTTTGCACATGTGCTTAGGAGACATGTGTAAGAATATTCATTTATTTGAGCAGCATTGCAGCAGCATGGTAATAGCCCCAAACTGGAAACAATCCAAATATACTACAAAATTAAATAGATAAATTTTGTTAGGCTCATTCAGTCAAATCCTGAACAGTAAACTCCATCTCCATCCAAAATGGATGGAGTTGAAAAAATAATTTTGAGTGAAAGAATCAAATCATAGGGGAATTTATACAGTATGATTTCATCTATATAAAGAAATAAATACAGACTGATCTAAGTTATTCATATAGGATTGCATATATAGGCGATAAACCTATGATAAAATGTGCAAGACTAAGAACGTGCTGAGAGGACTCTGAAAAACTGAAGAGCCTCATGCAAAGGTGACAGATCTCAGGGAGGGGTTTCAATGGGCAAACAGGTAAATTACTTAATCCTCTGCATTACTATATATAATTTTGATAACTACCACCAAGCAGCAGATGGTGCTACAGATTCTGAAGAAAACACAGAATATGAAAATGGGCCACAACAGGACCATCACTATTATTATATATGTGCTGTTCTTAGTCGCTCGGTCGTGTCCGACTCTTTGAGACCCCCTGGTGCACCCCCTGGTGCACAGCAGTGCACAGGCTCCTCTGTCCATGGAGAATCTCCAGGCAGGAATATGGCAGTGGGTTGCCATGCCCTCCTCCAGGGGATCTTCCCAACCCAGGGATCGAACCCAGGGCTCCCGCATTGCAGGCAGATTCTTTCCTATCTCTGAGTGGGTGTGCAGGAGGCATACTGAAATAAAGAACTGCCGAGTTAGATGGTCCATGCTCAGAACCAACTGTGTCACCACCACACTGAACCCATCAGTGCTTTGGAGTAAGTCACGTAACAATGTACACATCACAGGCTTTAATGGAAAAGGAGGAGACTTGTATGAAATAGCCAAAAACAGTAAAACAACGGAATAATACGTATCATTATATGCAAACATTAAGAGATACTGTCATTTGAAAAATGACTTAGCTGAAGACAGTTTCTGACTGGCACTCGCTTCCTCATTACCCTGGTTTTCACCCATTTGGATTGCTTAAATTCAAGCAGATCTTACATTTAAGCCTCCTCAGATTCCACTTTGAAGTGCACTACGCACGCATAAAGCACTAAAGAGCGGGCTCTAGTCCTAGTTTCACTGACTGCCCACGACGCATGGCAAGGCTGGCAACTGCAATCGGGGGCTCATGGGGCAGTGCATGACAGTGGCTGCCGCCCATTCCATACAGGGACCCTGGCATCACAGCCCACACTCTTCCGACTTCCAGGAAGTCACACTCATCCCATCTCATTTCAAATCCAAGTTAATTTTCCATTAATTTATTATGAATAGAAAATAACAACCCTAACTTTAAGATATCACAGGTTCTCTGTTTTCTTATGTACCATATTGCTTGTGCTTAAAAAAGTAAGTCTTTTTCACCTTGATCGTTTTTTTCCAATGCATAAAAGAGAGAAAAATGCTGGCAGTAAACTCTTGGCCGATTCCCCCTAATCCTATCCCCTTAACTTTCAACCTTGTATATAGTTAGGGATCTGATGTTTGTTTTTAACTTGTAATTTTGAAAAATTTCAAACACGCTGAAAAAAAGAGTAGAATGTATACCCATAAATCCCCTCACCTAGATTTATCACTTATTAACTTTTTAACTACATTTGTTGTATTGCTCTCTCATTACAGTTTTTTCTTTGTAGAATCTTTTAAAAATTAAGTTGCAAACCTCATAACATTTTATCTATAAATACATCAAAGAACTGGGACATTCTCCTATTAAATTATATATCATTATCACACCCAAGAAACTTAACTTTGATACGAGCATTTTTTTCTTATACACACTATCTCCACTAGTCCCAATCATGTTCTTAACAGATGTTTTTCTCAATTCAGGATTCAGTGAATCATGCTTTGCATTTTTTTTTTATTCATAGTCATTTTATTTTTTTTTAATTTTATTTTTAAACTTTACAATATTGTATTAGTTTTGCCAAATATCGAAATGAATCCGCCACAGGTATACCTGTGTTCCCCATCCTGAACCCTCCTCCCTCCTCCTCCCCATACCCTCCCTCTGGGTCATCCCAGTGCACCAGCCCCAAGCATCCAGTATCGTGCATCCTCTACCTGTTCCTTATGGCTCTGTCACACGGACACTTTTTAAGAAAGGATCCATACAAACTGTCTTACAGGATGTCCTGTAACTTGATGTGTCTAATTGCTGTTTTGCGGTTAATTTCAGATTAAGGATTTTTGTAAAGAATACTACAGGAGATTCTATAATTTCCACAGGATCACATCTGAAGGCACATAATCTCTATTTTCCCCACTACTGGTGGTTCCGATTAATCACTTGATTAAGATAATGTCTGTTGGATTTCAATATTGTAAAGGTACCTTTTGCTCTTCACAATTAATAATCTTTGATGGTATAAAATTAGTTTTTCCCCTACAACTTTTCACACAGTAATTTTAGCATCACTGGTGAATATGACAACCTTGGTTTTTATGTGGTTCATCACTCCCTATGATTGCTGTATTAACCAAACTCTCCTCAGAAAGCTTATCTAAAGAACATACCAAAAGGCTTTTTCATGAAGCCTATAGTTTTAACTGGGCTTTAGTGGTGGCTCAATGGAAAGAATCTGCTTGCAATGCAGGAGAAACGGGTTTGATCCCTGGGCTGGGAAGATCCCCTGGAGAAGGAAACAGTAACATACTCCACTCCAGTACTCTCCCCTGGGAAATCCCATGGACAGAGGAAGACGGTGGGTTACAGTCCATGGGGCTGCGAAAGAGTCGGACATGACTTAGCAACTAAATAAGAAACAATAACAAAAATAGTTTTAACATAAATTTGCTTATGTTCTCAGTGTAAAGAGTCCCTTTTTCCCTCTTTCTAAACCTTTTGAATTTTCTTTGAATAAGAGGTTCAAATACAGTATTTTGCATAGTAGTCACCTCCTTGCTCATACTGGACAAAAACTGCCTTACTTTCTATAAAAAGAAAAAAAAGTCATCAAAATAAAAGTAGGACTAAATTTAGCCAATCAAGCCCAGTTGTCTCATTGGTTAATAAGGAAAATCTTCTTTGCTTCACAAAATTACAGGACAATCTGTCAATCAAACTCTTAGCTTGTCTCCTAAAAGATCTGTACTGGGTTGCCTGTCCTATCACCAGTGTTCTGTATTTGCTGTGGACCTTACTTTATCAGGTCTAATGAAGCAAGCTACATAGGAAGGTGAGATAAGGTTTCTATCAAAATCTTAATTCCCAAATCAGAAGTCAAGAGGGCAATCCTAGGAAGAGCAGAGCCATCTGAAGACACCTAAAAGAAACTTTCCCAAGACAGATAATTATAATAGGAGAACTTTTTGAAAAAGTAACTGTGACCTAGGCTCAAATGTCACCCATAAAAATCAGAATTGATCTTTCTGTTATGCAAAATGGAAAAGGAATTTAAATAAGGACATTTATGTTTCCACTTTCACTTTTTCCTCTGTGAAAACCTGGCAGACTTTTAAAGTGAGTGGTCTAGGGATGAGCAACATGCATTAACGCCTTCAGTAATGAACACAATACAGTATGCTCCGATGACAGTCTTTCTCCTCAGGAACTTTAGTATCAAAGGTTAAAACAAACTGACTTAAATGATGCATTGTTCCACAGTAAAGCCTAAATGGCCGACAGAAACCACAGTGAATAAGGAAATCTAGTCTCAACTTGGCCACTATGATCAGGTTCTTCATCCATGAAAAAAGAGATTAGACTCGATGAGTTCTAAAGATTTTATACTCACAATCCTCTATGAACCCGAATACATAGGTGACTGATATTTTTTAAAAAGCAGATACTAAAATAAAATAACTACTGTATTCCCTCCAAAGATTAAACTAGAAGCACAAAATGTAAAGGGGTACCAAAAATACTTAATGATCAAGATCATTAAGCATTTGGTGCAATATGTAAAAAAAAAAATTATTGCAAAAATCCACAACGAACAAAAAATAAAATTTTTACACAAAGGTAGTCATTGTTGCTTGTTTTATGACCCTGTATTAGCTGTGCAACAGGAACTGTCATTTCCAATCAGTTCCCAGTCCATGAGGCTGTTCACCATCAAGAAGGGTTATAAGGGTTGAGCAGAGTATCCAACAGACTAGGCAATATACTTTACAGTCATACTTTTTATAAAATTTGTATCAACTTTTTCCATGTCATACAAAATATGAAAGGATATTTTGATAAGTGTACACAGGGACACATTTTAAACATTTTTCTGTAGCTCTAATGTGGCTCACTGGATTTAAGAATTCATTCTTTCAAAACTTCTGGCTCAAATGTTAAAGAGTCTGCCTACAATGCGGGAGACCTGGGTTCAATCCCTGGGTTGGGAAGATCTCCTGGAGAAGGAAATGGCAAACCACTCCAGTATTCTTGCCTGGAAAATCCCATGGACGGAGGAGCCTGGTGGGCTACAGTCCAAGGGGTTGCAACGGAGTCGGAAACGACTGAGCAACTTCACTTTCACTTAGTCATACACTACAGCCGTTTGTTTGTTTGTTTATTTATTTCCTTATTTGGTTGTGCTGGACTTAGTTGGGACATGCAGGGTCGTTTGGCTGCAGCATGTGGGAGGGATCTAGCTCCCTGACCAGGAATTGAACCCAGGCCTCCTACACTGGGAGCATGGAGTCTCAGGCACTGGGCCACCAGGGACATCCCTCTGCATGGTGTTTTCAATTGAACTTACAGCATATCAAAATCGCAGAATTCTGAGAGACAGTCTGGACAACCAGAGAATTACAAATCAAGAAGGTACCTTTTGCCAAAAAAGGGGACGCCAATCAAAATTTAATTTTAATTCTATGAAAGCGAAAATTGCTCAGTCATGTCCAACTCTTTGCAACCCCATGGACCGTAGCCTGCCAGGCTCCTCTATCCATGGGCTTCTCCGCACAAGAATACCAGAGTGGGTTGCCGTTCCCTTCTCCAGGGGGATCTTTCCAACCCAGGGATGGAACCGAGGTCTCCTGCACTGCAGGCAGATTCTATACTGTCTGAGAACTAGAAGCAGCTTATGCATGGTTCTCATTAACCACATACAGTCTTATCTATTATAAACTACTAAAATTTGGGGTGAATATTTGCCTTGACCCTACTAAGGGATTGATTTTTATTTCTCTTGATTTACAGTAAGCATCATACTATACTATAGTTATTCATCTATTAATCTGTCTTTCTTCTTATTGATGCTGATGAGCAACTTAAGAGACCATATTATTTATTTACCTTTTTGTGCCCAATACCAATCAGAACACAGTAGGTGCTCAAACATATACATGCATGTTTGAGTTCAAACAATTAAGCAACAGGACAAAATTCATTTCATATATTATAGTGTAATATATTCAATCTAGGAACAAAATTTATATACTTGATATCAAAAACTTCTGGAGAAATGTACATTAATGTCATTCTGGTTACAAAGTCCTACTTGTATATCCTAAACATACTATACTAAAGTACAAAAAAGAATAATTGCATTTTAACAACTTGGGGATTTAAAAATTTCTGGAGTAGAGAAAGTATCAAAGCTTGCTGGTAGCATATTACTCTAAATCAACTGACACAGTTTGTTTATCCTTACTTGGAGGAATTTTAAATGTGTTATTATTAAAACAGTATCAGCAAATTTTCATCTGTTCATAAAACAGGTATTAACAATCATTTAATGTATCTATCTAAAATGGGAGTTTTTCTTAAAATATATCAAAACACACAAAGAAGAACAACAGCACTTCTACTCTTATCTGAAGTTCCAAAAATAATAATTTGATTCTAACACATGTTAGCTTTTAAGCATGACAAACACCCCCCTAAAAAAGAAAATTAAAACAGTGGGAACCAGCATAACTAGTTACACAAATGACTAAACTAACAATTAAGTAATATAATTATATTTTTAGGCATTCTTAAAATGATCTATATTATTCAAATTAAAAAACAAGAGTTTCAATAAATTTATTTTATATCAAAATGTAAGAATTAGATCTAGCTGTTACATATGCAAATATCCACCATCTGATTATGCATCATGTAGTATTCGATTTTTCACTTCATGCACTCCTATAAATGGCACTGAACTAACTGGGAAAAAAAGAGTAAGCTAAGAACAACATACAAATGTGAGATAATTAAAGGAATTTTTAAAAGAATAAGTAAGTTAAGAGGGGAAGATTTTTTTCAAAAGATTTTTCCATTCAATTTATTTTGCAGTACAATTTAGAATCATTAAAATACATTCCATCAACAAATATTCTAAAATTTTAAATCATTACTATAAAGTATGCTTTATATAGATCTAGTCATGGAAATATGACCAGGTATCTCTTATAGGAAGGTTAGCTTTTTTAAGAGAAAATGCAATAAAATCCAGTATGACACTTCCTTATTTGAGACATCATGTTAGCTGTGTTCTATAGAGTTTTAGGAGTAGTCAATGAATACCCAAATAACCAGTGAATTCAACTTTTATTTTTCTTAAAAAAAAAAAAACTAAAAGGCATAGATGCATTTATTAGTTTCACTACACTACAGACAAAATAAATTATATAACGATACTGAGAAGAGCCAAACTTTAATATGGCTCCATAAGAAAAAGAAAAGATAAAAGAAAAAAGCCTCTGAAAGCCAATAAATTTATACTTGATAGGACTCAAAAACAAAAGTAAAATTCAGTTTAGCCTTTTAAATGTTCAGCGTTAAATAAAATTGATGCACCAATTATTTCTATAAATCACCCTTCAACCTTAATTACCCAGAGGTAATTTTCCATTAATACTTGTTACCATTTTGTTTCACTTAATATAACTGCTTTTTTAAAAAGGGGGGGGTGGGGTAGCTAGAGAAAGTTTACAGGAAGAACAAGAGGATTTTTTAAAATTATGATCAAATATATGAATGAATAGAATACAATAAAAGGAAATAAAAGTCAAAAATCTTTTTAAAAAGTGTGACTGTCTACCTTTATGAGCCAAGAGAATCAACTATAAAACCACTAGAAACTATATAATCAGAAACATAGTCAGTTATAAAATTTATATACAAAAGTGTATTTAAAGTATACAAAAATGTATACTCTTATTGACCAAGAATAACCAATTAGAAAAGATCAAATTGATATCATTCACTATAGCAAGAAAATCACTAAATATATAAAACTAAATTAATATGAAATACATAGGACCTATAATAAGAACACTGTAATCCTCAAAAAAGGAGAGGTTTAAATAGGAAGTGCTATGTTTTATAATAAAGACATCAAATTTCCACAAATAAAACTTTGACTATACAGCATAACAGCCAACTTCTAACAGTGTGTGTGTGCACAGGAGCCAGGGGCTATCCAAGCGGACGTCCAGACCAAGGACCATAAAATCAATTCCATCCAAAATGTGATTTCTGGAGGGTCAGTAAAAAAGTTATTTTGAAGAAAAGTGAAATGTCTCAGCCCTGGTTTGACATAGAGCAAGGCAGACTTGATGGGGAGAGTAATGCAATCAACTATGACATATTCAGATTCAGGAATTCAAGACAATAGCTTCTAAGAGCTAAAGCAAGAAAAGAGAGCCATGATAAGTCTACTCAGTTTTACATTTTCTCTTGGGTGCAGAATACTGAAAGAGGCAAAGACAGCTAAGGGGAGTTTCATAGGCCTCAAGGTAAACCTTGAACCTTAATGGAACAGGGAAAAAGGAATCAAGATAGCAGGGAGGTCCCTAGCAAGTAAATGGTGGTATTTCAATTAATGATCCCATCTTTCAGATTTACAAAGTCTCAAAGAATAAGGATAAGAACGTCCTCGGCTAACATCACAGACAATTGCTCTAAACAGAGAAGTGTACTCTGGAGTATTAAGTTGTAGGTATGTTCTCAGGGCTTTCACAAGTCAAGGCCAGACAAACTCAAATTTCCCACTTCCCCCTTCTTCTTGATTCAAAACACTATGCAATTTTATTCAAAAAAAAAAAAAAAAAAAACTAATAAGGCAAAAGGATTACCTAAGATAACATTTCAGATCTGCAAAAGCCTGGTGATTTGTGAAACACCCTGCCCAGGATATAAAGATATACTGAGAAGGGTTCCAACTTTTCATAAGGGGGTAAAATTAACACAAATATTTCATTTTCAATCATGTTTTCCTAACATACTAAATTCATGATGTTGAAAATCCTTAAATGCTACACAGATATAAAGGTGAAACTAGCAAAGAAGAGAAAACAGCAACGATAAATCAGCTTAGGTCCCAGGATTATCTTCTCATCAGGACAGGAACAGTTTCTAGGTTTTCCCTGTATCTAAAATGAAACATGATGGCAATGAGAATTTCAGTTAAATACTGTATCCATGTTAGTCACCGGAAAACGTCAGAAAACCTACATCACGACAGGTTATTTTGTCAAATAATCAGAAATAAAAGGATCAACCAGTGACTGGAAGGCCCATTCCTACTTACTATGGCGATCAAGTTTTACAAAACCCAAGTCCTAAAATCCATGAAGAGACACAGTAAGTGCGATTAATATAAGTCACTTGCAATAATCTCTTCTCTGCAGCACCAAAGGCCTTTAAAAGGGTGAGTGTACCATAATATCAAAATGAGATTTATATATCCTAGAAGAAGGGTTACACACTGATGAACAGCATTAAATTGACATAATGGCTCTTAGTGGTTATAAATGCAGCTTTTTCCGACTTTAATTGGCAATGACTAGACTGACCTTTTCTGTATAATTGTAACTACAGTACAGTAATTAGACAAACCACTACTTCTGAAGTAAAGAGAGGAAGAAGGCTCTCAGTCAACCAGCCTTGAAAACGCAGAGTAAAACTGGGTTGGCATTCTATTGGGGGAAAATGAGCCACCAATAAGAAGAGCAGTTTTTCATAAATTGCGTTCTATGTTGATGACTGCACTGAAGATGAAAACACCAGAGGAAAGTCCTTTCCTTCTACCGAGAGGCAGCGCTCCACTGGGAATAAAGCCAGCCCGCAGGCCGCCGTCCACCACGCAGCCAGGCTGCAGCCACGGGCCCCGCACACCTCCTCCATGAAGGCCTCTCCCCGGCGGGCCCTGAACACCTCCTCTGTGAAGGCCTCTCCCTGGTGGCCACGGCGCAGCCCGCAGACCCCGCACACCTCCTCCGTGCAGGCCTCTCCCCCTGCGGCCATGACGCCCGCGGCGGGCCCCGCACACCTCCTCCTCTCCCTGGCAGGCCCGGGCCTTCTCCCCAACCGGCTGGGAGAGGCCAGTGCGCCTGGCGTCCCCTGATGCAAAAGCAGCCCGGTGGCCGGGCCTTCTGCCCTGGTGGGATAAGCTGCCTCACCACAGGCGCGTCCAGCCCAGCCGCTCCGGAGCTGCGTCCTCCAGGAGAGGAGCCTGGAGAAGTGCCCTGGACGGCCTGACTTTCCGGGGAGCGCGTCCCGTGGGAGCGGGGAGACAACCGCGCGCCCTGCAGGCGGCTGGGGGTCCCTCTGGGAGGGCTGCCCGAGAGCCCATGGCCCGGGAAGAGCCGCTCTGGGGTCGAGCTCCTGAAGCCTCTCCCTGGAGCCCTGGCGCAGCTTTTCCACCACCCTGGAGCCCCCTCCCGAGCTCAGCACCAAATGGGAGAAAAGAAACGCTTTTTGCAGAAGAAAATAACAGCAACAACAACAAAAAGCTGTACTATATACTTGAGAATATGTCTCAAGTGTTCTCACCACACACACAATAGGGCTCAGGATGTGAGGTTATCAGCATGCTAGTTAACCTGACTGTGGTGATTTTTTCACAGTGTAAATGTTTATTATCACATTGTACACCTTGAAAGAAAGTGAAGTCGCTCAATCATGTCCAGCTCTTTACAACCCCATGGACTGTAGCCCACCAGGCTCCTCCATCCATGGGATTCTCCAGGCAAGAACACTGGAGTGGGTTGCCATTCCCCTCTCTAGGGGATCTTCCCAACCCAGGGATTGAACCCAGGTCTCCCACATTGCAAGCAGACGCTTTTACCATCTGAACCACCAGGGAAGCTCATTGTACACCTTAAATATAAATAATTTTCCTTTAACAGTTACATCTCAATAAAGCTGAAATAAAAATTACAAACATTAAAAAAAAAAAGTCCTAAAAACAAGTTTGAAAGTAAAAAAAGAAAAAAAAGAATGAAGATGTTACTTGGGACACATGGAGGGAAAGCAGGAGGAGAGATCTAAAAACAATCACGTTAAAATCCCTAATTGTGGTCCCTGCGGGGATGCCTTCCCCAGCCCACATAATTCAGCAGGAAGGCAAGAGTCTTGACAGGGGCCCAAGGGAACAGCCAGCGTCAGTCCTCCCAGAAGACCCTTGGCAGAGGCTGGAAAGGAAGCGGAGCCCACCCTTTCGCTCACCCCGTTCCTGGGTCTCGGGTGAAGGTCAGCCAGCTCCTACGCCGTTTTGCCTCCAAGGTGGGAGACACCAGGTCCCTGAAGGACAGGTGGGAGATTTCTTTTTCAGCAGCCCAGACTGCACTTAAGTGATCAGCTCTCTGTGAGACCCTGGGGGGAGAATCCTGGCATATTAAAAGGAAAATAAAAAACAGCAGTGCGAACTTGACCAGTGGGTGAGCTCCCACCACCAGGCACTACCCCCAGCATCCCGAGGCCTCCACGTGGGTCACCCTCGCTCCAGGGCTGCCGTGGTTGGCAGTCACACACGGGCAATTACGAGGCAACTCGGCACCCGGAACTCGTTTCTCATTTGGACAGGAAAAGTTTACTCATCCCCCAATACGCAAAATGGAATATACTTGCAGTAGGAATACGATCTCACTTCTATCCCTGTTAGTCACTGAAAATAAGCTAGAAAATATAAATGAGAGCCAGGAACCACCATCTTTCATCAGTAGAGCAATGAGATTTGGTATTAATATATAAACAGCAGTTAAAGGAGGTCACTGTACAGTGTGTAACATTCCAGATTACACACAAGTGCAATGTACAGTAATTAAAACTACCTGCTCGTGCAAATTGGAGAACGCTGACTCCCTCGATGATAGGAACAGCGAACAGAGTTTCAGAGCGTGTTCAGCAGAGTACATAGAACTGATGAAAATGAAAAGCAGCAAAAGCGTCACACCCACCCAGAAGTGGCCTGGCTGTGTTAGAGGCACGCACTGCCAAGCACTCCACGAAGGCAGGGAACACAGAGGTTCTGCCAACTGTCCTTCCCCAAATGTCCAGTCATGGAAAGTGTCTGACAAATACCTGGCCAGTGAATAAATGATAAAAAAAACATGCTCTGGAATTTTCTCTCACCAATTCTTGGGTCACGCAACACTTACTTCTTCTAATGTTCATCAGACATAAAAGAAATATGTGAATACTGGTTCTCTACAGGGTTCACTTGGGATAGAAAAATTATATTTTATTTATGTGACAACGGGCAAGTTAATCTCTCATGCCTTGATTTCCTCATTTGAAAACAATGGGAACAATAGTAGGGCCTGCCTCACAGGGCTGTTAGAAACTTACTATATGCAGCGCACTTTAACAGTGGCAGCAGAGTCAATGCTCTGTGTAAGTGTTAGTGGTTTCTGCTCTTATTCTAAAATGACATGCAGGGAGGTTTTTAGAATCTTATGCCTATTCACTAGTCTTATTAGCCTCTCGCCACCTCCAAGAGGCAGAGACCATTTCTTATTCAACTATGTCTCGCCAATACTAAGTTCAGTGCCCAGCACACAATCAGCGGTCAAAAAAGGCGGGGGGTGGGGTTGGGGAGGGAATACACATTACAGTGACTTAAACATTCATATTATAATACTACAGTGTTCTCATCTAGATCTGAAAAAGCAGTCATCTAGACACAGTATGATTCAGAACATGAATTTCCTACACAATAAATCCAAATGTGATAAGCATCCCCCTTTAACACTCGATATCACCTAACTAAGGGACAGTTACAATGAAAGAGCTTAAAAATGTCTCCTTTTCGCCAGGGTCCAGCACAGTCAACCTCCATTCCTTTATATCCCTCCTTACCATCTATTCGTCAATTCAAAACCAAACTCTCCATCCCTAAATGTGTTATTGTGACAGCAATGGCAAAGAAGGCAGATAAGAAGGTTCAACTGACAATCAAGCACTAGGAAATGGGCTAAAATGTCAACAATGCAGGACGTTAAAATGTTTTTAAAAATCTGCTGAAGATTTGGAAAATGTGTTTAGCATTACAAGCACACTTGTGTGCAAAATAATATGTTAGAATTCTAAGGAAGTGTGGATCTGTTTTATTTATAAATTTAAAATTTTCCACCTAACTGCCATAATTCACCCTGAAATATTTCTCCCTTTGGTTTCAGAAAAATAAAGTCTCAATTGATACCTAGATGCAACATGCCGGATCATCAATAACCTGGCAATAAACTATTTTTCTCTGGCAATAAACCAAGTTTCTCTTCTAACATTTTTAAGCAGTAACTGATAGTTAAGAATGAGCTTTCCCCTGAGTATCTGGAAATAAGACTGTCCTCTAAATTAAACTATAAAATTGATCCATATAGAAGAAATAAGCAAAGATAACGGTCAAAACAGCTCCCAGGCCAAAGCAAGAATTTGACATCACATCATCACACTGACACCCACAGAAAGTTATAATTCAGATAAAAGGGTGACCATGACATTTATCACCCACAATGACATTAAGCCAGACACAAACCAAGACTGTGCTGCACCGATTCAGACATAACATTCACTCTAAATCACAAAGCAGTTGGGAAAAAAGAAGACAAAACAGGAGAGGAATCTGGTGTCACTCTTCCAAGTATTATAAACTTTGAGACTGCTCTTCCTGTTTCAGGAATATGCCCGTCTTGTGGTGATTAATGATATTTTAGTGCATGTCTGTTCTTATGGCGTAGTTTTGTGCTGCTATTTAACTTGATTACAAAACTCTTCATTCATTTCTGTCTTGCTTCTTTGGGTATGTGGTGGGTCTTTTTGATCACTGGGATACTTGTGTCTCAAACCCCACGTTCCAGCACTGTGGCCCCGTGAACTGCAGGGGGAAACCAAATGCCCACTGACTGACAGCAATAGTAACAAGCACCGCAGCAGGCACACGCGCGGTAGTGCAGGATGTGCCAGGACCTGTCCTGAGCGCTTTACGTGCTCACCCACATTGAAGTCAGACAGAAACATGATGGAGTGGGCATTACTGCAATCTTCATTTACAGACAGGAGGAGACAGAGGGAGGCTGCGGAACTCACCCGGTGACAAAGAGGCAGCAAGTGGCAGAGTCGGGACTCAGATCCAGACTGTCTGGCTCCAGACATGACTACTGTGCAGTACTGTCTCTTAGTGGAAAACACACATGCTTAAATAATTTATCTAATTATAATTCAACAGGACTGGAAAGGGTCAGTTTTCCAGCCAATCCCAAAGAAAGGCAATGGCAAAGAATGCTCAAACCACTGCACTACTGCACTCACCTCACACGCTAGCAAAGTAATGCTCAACATTCTCCAAGTCAGGCTTCATTAGTGTGTAAACCGAGAACTTCCACATGTTCAAGCTGGATTTCGAAAAGGTAGAGGAACCAGAGATAAAATTGCCATATCCGTTGGATCACTGAAAAAGCAAGAAAACTCCAGAAAAATATCTACTTCTGCTTTATTGACTATGCCAAAGCCTTTGACTGTGTGGATCACAATAAACTGTGGAAAATTCTTAAACAGGAATACCAGACCACCTGACCTGCCTCCTGAGAAATCTGTATGCAGGGCAAGAAGCAATAGTTAGAACTGGACATGGAACAACAGACTGGTTCCAAATATGAAAAGGAGTATGTCAAGGCTGCATATTGTCACCCTGCTTGTTTAACTTATATGCAGAATACATCATGAGAAACGCTGGGCAGGAAGAAGCACAAGCTGGAATCAAGACTGCTGGGACAAATATCAATAACCTCAGATATGTAGATCATACCACCCTTATGACAGAAAGTGAAGAAGAAATGAAGAGCCTCTTGATGAAAGTGAAAGAGGAGAGTGTAAAAGTTGGCTTAAAGCTCAACATTCAGAAAACTAAGATCATGGCATCCAGTCCCATCACTTCATGGCAAACAGATGGAGAAACAGTGGAAAGAGTGATAGATTTTATTTTTATGGGCTCCAAAATCACTGCAGATGGTGATTGCAGCCATGAAATTCAAAGACGCCTGCTCCTTGGAAGAAAAGTTATGACCAACCTAGACAGCATATTAAAAAGCAGAGACATTACTTTGCCAACAAAGGTCTGTCTAGTCAAAGCTAAGTTTTTTCCAGTAGTCATGTATGGATGTGAGAGTTGGACCATAAAGAAAGCAGAGTATTGAAGAATTGATGCTTTTGAACTGTGGTGTTGGAGAAGACTCTTGAGAGTCCCTTGGACTGTAAGGAGATCCAACCAATCCATCCTAAAGGAGATCAGTCCTGGGTATTCATTGGAAGGACTGATGCTGAAGCTGAAACGCAAATGTTTTGGCCACCTGATGCAAAGAACTGACTCACTGAAAAAGCCCTTGATGCTGGGAAAGACTGAAGGCAGGAGGAGAAGGGGACAACAGAGGATGAGATGGTTGGATGCCATCACCGACACGACAGTTATGAGTTTGAGCAAGCTCTAGAAGTTGGTGGTGGACAAGGAGGCCTGGTGTGCTGCAGTCCATGGGTAGCAGAGTCAGACATAACTGAGCGACTGAACTAAAGCTGAAATAATTTATTCTAAGTTTTCAGTTATTAAACATTAAAGTTATTTTTAAATGCACCAAAGTAAGTGATGATTACATCCAGAGTTGGCACAGGTATGGAGAAACAGATATTCGTCTCCAGGGACACAGTCGTATATTGATATACTCTATGGGGAATGAGAAAGATACGTAAAAGTTTATATGTATATTTATCCTTATATGCAGAAATTCCATTTCAAGATTTCAACCCTAAGTAGACAAAAATTCAAAGTATACAAAGACATAGGTATAAGAATATTCATCATACTAGAAATTATTAGAATATCTATCAATAAGAGATTCAGATCAGATCAGACCAGGTCAGTCGCTCAGTCGTGTCCGACTCTTAGCAACCCCATGAATTGCAGCACGCCAGGCCTCCCTGTCCATCACCAACTCCCAGATTTCACTCAGACTCATGTCCATCGAGTCAGTGATGCCATCCAGCCATCTCATCCTCTGTCGTCCCCTTCTCCTCCTGCCCTCAATCCCTCCCAGCATCAGAGTCTTTTCCAATGAGTCAACTCTTCGCATGAGGTGGCCAAAGTACTGGAGTTTCAGCTTTAGCATCATTCCTTCCAAAGAAATCCCAGGGCTGATCTCCTTCAGAATGGACTGGTTGGATCTCCTTGCAGTCCCAGGGACTCTCAAGAATCTTCTCCAATACCACAGTTCAAAAGCATCAATTCTTCGGTGCTCAGCCTTCTTCACAGTCCAACTCTCACATCCATACATGACCACAGGAAAAACCTTAGCCTTGACTAGACGAACCTTTGTTGGCAAAGTAATGTCTCTGCTTTTGAATATGCTATCTAGGTTGGTCATAACTTTCCTTCCAAGGAGTAAGCGCCTTTTAATTTCATGGCTGCAGTCACCATCTGCAGTGATTTTGGAGCCCAGAAAAATAAAGTCTGACACTGTTTCATACAATATGTTAAACCCTACCATATATTCTTGAGAAATGGTGACACAGATCTGTATTTATCAAAATAAAAGTAAATCCATAGTATATTGTTGACATAAATACAGAGAGCAAAATAGCAAACACAACATAATTCCAGAAAGTGCGGTGGGAGGACATGGACACATGTGCGTATTAAAAAATACAGTCACCAAAATGTCAACAATGGAAGGATTTCGATAGTGAGATTTTAGGTCGTCTCCACTTTAAAAAAAGAAAAATTACTAAAAACCTCCTTGTGTATGTGTCGTTATTTTTACAAAGGGGCATCAAAGAAATACAAGAGCGCACAACCTAAGAGACACTCCAGTTCCATTCTAGGCCATGAAAGAAAACAAGCATTGACGGCAAATAAGTGGCTACAATGGAAGGTGAGGGACAAGCTCAGCACAGAACCAAGTAGCCTGAGAGCCCAGGGGAGCCAGTTCCCGGCCCACCCTCCGCACAAGCACGCTGTGCAGACCTGGCCAAGCCACGGGTGAGCCTGGGGCCTCAGCTTCGAAACAGCGAAACGAGAGCCCCAGGAGGCATCCTCAGAAGCCTTCTGAACCCCAAGGCTCTGTGGTAAAAACCTGCAGAAAGAGCAGGGGGAAACATGGCAACTCCTCACCCCCTTGCCAGTCACGGTGGATTACTCTATACTCTCTCAGGACACGGTAGTCCATTTGTACAAGATGTGAAACACCAAAGGCCAGAAAATGAGGACAGCAATGAAAGCCCATGCACCCAGGCAGGCACTCGTTACTGGCAATATGATTATTCCTCAGAGAGCAGGACAGAACACGCCCCTAAGGATGGAGCCCACGACCCTATAAATGCTCATTCCCAGAGCTGACAGTGCTCTTATAACATTTCACTCTTATACAGATAAAAAACTACAATATGATCCAGTTGACATCATGGTTATTTATATTTCTACTGACAAAAATCTCAGGAAAAGAGTCAAGTGAGACCTTGATGTTGCATTTCACTGTTACTCAGATATATCAATAATCAAATCTGGAGAGCTGCCAATAAAAATAGAATAAACATCATTAGCATTTTAATAAACCTGCAAGCCAGAGGGCTGGAAAAACAGAGCAAGACAGAGCAAAGGGAAATGAGCGTGTTGAGTGCCTTCCCTCTAGCGGTTCGCCCCCGGCAGTCCGCCGTGTCCTCCCCAGGGCACTCCTGCAAAACACAAGCTTCAGGGAGATGTCACTGTATTTTAAAACCTCTCATAGAGCTGCCTGGCCCTAAAGTTCCGGGGATATGTTGTAGACTTTTTTTTTTAACTGAGAATAAATAACCTAATTTTTAGAATACTTTTGGAAAGCGCTGATCTTTTAGTTATAAGCAGCATCTTGAATGTCATATAGCCAGAATGTGATTTAATATGTTAACCAAATAGATTCAGATGAAAGATGAAGGAAGAAGTGGTAAGAAGATGGGAGGAAAAAAAAAAGAAAGAATATGCATGCATATGCACCAGATGAAGAGCCAGGAGCGCACAGTAGACGGCTGAGTTAAGAGTCCTTTCAGACTACGTCCGGATCAGACCCTAGGGTTCACGGAGTATATCAGACACAGAATTACACATAAACACGCAAAGTAAACAGTTAATTTCCTTAATTTTCAGTCATTATAGTTCTTCAACTGAAATAGAAATTAGAAATTGAAAGCCCTGCTTCCTGAGATATTTTGAATTTCATTTAATCTCTTTATTCCATGATGCATGTGTGAGTATGTGCATATGTGTAGAAAATCTTAAAATATATTTTTTAAAAAGTGTAATATTAAAATAAATTTGGATGTAAACTGCAAGTGAAAACATTCACAGAGGTAAAGTAGCTATGTATTAAGGCATTTTATTTTATGGTAACAAAAGTAGGGATCACTGTTTAAAAAAAACAAACTCCATTTATGAATCTGAAAACACTTCACCCATTTAATCTGAAAATAGAGATGTTTACGAAAATATACAAAAGTGAATATACACTAAATGCCTTATTTTCTTCAGGTAATTATGAACACTGCAGTGTCACCACACCATAAGCATAAGTAACCTTCAAGAATCTGCTAGTGTCTTTAAAACGTTTGATTTAAGACCTTTGCTGTCAATTTGCAGGGAACCATAAGGCTACAATGGTGATAAAGCATCGATGATGGATGATACCACCCAAGCCACCATTCTAATAATGAACTAATGGTTCATACTCAAGGTGCTTTTGAAACATGATTAAGCCTCCAAACATTTCACTATGGTAGGTTCTCATTACCCCAATCTTATAAAAGAGAACTTAAATAAGTTTGTTGTTGTTTTTTTTTTTTATAAAAGAGAACTTATTTAAGTTTACCAAGGTTATATAGTGAATGACAATGGTAAAGTCTGGACCAACAATAACAACAACTTCCACAGTCCTCCGCAAGCCCTCTTCATTAGTACTACAGAGAAGACTTTCAGAGAAATGTATTTCATTGTTCTGCGTCTAACTGACCTTCTCTGGTAGCCACTGGCAAGTGTTTGCCGAAATGTCACTGCCCAAAAAACTCCTTACAATGCCATGTTTTATAAAATGAATATGTCAAGAATCAGATGAAAATGTCATCAGTGACACTGACAACAATAAAAGAAAATATTCTACAGACTTAAGGAAGGGAAGATCTAAGTTAATGGGGAAAAACTGAGAGAATGTCACCAATGACTACATTCACAAAAAAGTAAAAGAGATCACAGCTCTAAGTAAGGAAAGAAGACACAAAGTAAAGCGGGCACACTTCCTGGGAATCAAATGCTCTGTCATGGATCAGAAAGGGTAAAAGACTCTTTCTACAAGGGCTTCTGGGAAAGCTGCTGCTGCAGCTGCTAAGTCGCTTCAGTCGTGTCCAACTCTGTGCAACCCCATAGACGGCAGCCCGCCAGGCTCCCCCGTCCCTGGGATTCTCCAGGTAAGAACACTGGAGTGGGTTGCCATTTCCTTCTCCAATGCATGAAAGTGAAAAGTCAAAGTGAAGTCACTCAGTCGTGTCCGACTCTTAGCGACCCCATGAACTGCAGCCTACCAGGCTCCTCCATCCATGGGATTTGCCAGGCAAGAGTACTGGAGTGGGGTGCCACTGCCTTCTCCTCTGGGAAAGCTGCAACATCTCATTTAGGGATCATCTCATTATTCCTGGTGGAGACAGAGGCAACATGCCTAAGCACCTGTGAGAGCTCTTCAGGGCTGAATCCCAAAGTCATTGGGTTTCTTATTTGCAGGTTAAAATGAATGACATAATTTGTGAATGTCAAAAGCAGTCACATCAAATTACATAGAAATTTAATTTGAACAAAAATTTCCACTACGTAGCCTTTAAAATATAAAGTCAAAAGCTGTCAATTTTCCTACTCTAAAGTCTTTGGAAGTTAAGTTTCACTTGTACAAATACTTGAAATCAAACAACCCAGCTCGGTGTGTCTACTCTTTTGAAATTAAAAAAAGTAATTTCACTTTTAAAAGAATTACTTTTACACTAAGACTGAGTATTTATTTTAAATGGACTTAGCTTGCAAATGTGATTCTCAAAATAAATGATCGCAGCTTGATACTGATGATTAGAATACATTTTGGGTATATTCTGGAATTTTCACCTGTATATGATTAGCACTTTTAAATAACAGCTTTATTAAGAACTTTCAAAATAGCGTGCATATTTTTGATTACCTGCCTGAGGATGAATTGCTCTGAAGATTATCAGTCCAGGTTTAAACCTAGAAGTTTTGTTCCACCTAAATGCTTACAGGACACTATCCTCCCAACAATGAAATGAAATCAATGCCAATTAATACTAAAAACATGGAGAGCACATGTTAGGATTTCCTGCTACCTTGAATTACTCACTATTCCATGGTCTCCCCAACGTGTACTGGCAAGCTCACCAGTGTGGATCACCACAAACTCAGTTCTTTTACCTGAGAACAGTGTGCATACACAACCTATTTAGAGGACTGAAATGTAAGATACAACTGACAGGGGCAGTTAGTGACCATTCAAATGCAGCTCTAGAAAGATACTGTCAGTGGGGAAAGCACACAGGCAGAAACAGGAGTGTCAAGTTATGCTGACCTTGTCTCTTTTAAAACAGCTATATTTCAAAACAGGAAGCCAGCATCAAGCAGCCGCAGTGCCCGTGCGGATGTCTAAACATCTGTCGGAGCCTGCCCGGCGATACCTCATACTTCTCCCCCTCTAACAAGCTTCACTGTTATTTGTTACATTTGTACTTGGAGACAAATGCCAAAAGCCATCACCAAAAAGGAAAAAAAAAAAAAAAAAAAAACTCCTCTATAACCTAACAATGCTGTCGTGGTACTGGGAATAAATTTGTAAAAGAAAAATCTTGGGAACAAGAAGAAGATGGACAACTATATAAAGCTACAAATTATTAAACACTGGTAATTCCAATAAGAACACAGTATGCAAAATATTAACCGTATGATAAGTAATATGTATTTCTTTGAAGATACTTATCCAACAAATAAATGTCTATAAATCTGCAGGAAAAAAGTGTTACAGAAAACTCTTCTGTTTGGTCTCATTTTTAAATTCCTTACTAAGTTTAATGATGAAAGCCAGGGCATTGTCATGACATATTTTGTTGTCCCTTTTCCAAATAAATTGCTGCCGCAAGGATATCTTGTTTCTTTCAGGTTTCTCTCCCCTTGCCTTCACTCAGTGTTGTTAACTCAGCAAGGTTAACATGTTGTCACACTAAAACCGTATCCATGAACCTCTCTCATAAACCACCACTCTGTTAGAGAAGTCAGTTTGTGCCTCTTTAACTTTTCAATTACATTTATAAAGCATTTTTAAAGGCTAAGTCTACACTCATTACATGAACTTGACTATTTTGACTGACTTATTTTGATTTGCTCTATTTCTTGACCAATATGAACAGTTCACTTTCTTTTTCTTTCACCTTGAACACTAGCTCATGCTCACTGGGTTTATTTGTATTGCCATGTAATCAATCAACACACATTTACTAAACTTCTGGTCAGAAGCCCAGGACTACGGAAAAGACAAAATTCCCAGATACAGTTTTAATTCCTATGTGGTTATCAATGTCACATTCTAAGAAATTTACAATCCATCTGAATATAAATTAAAACTAAAAGAAAAAAATTCAACCTACTCTCTCTCTCCAAATGTGAGATTCTCCAGGTACATATTCACACAAAATATTAATCTCTCTCTGTGTGTGTAACACAACAAAACATCAAAATACTAAAACATATTGGTAACTTGCTATTGAAAAAAAAAAGATTAATCAAAACCAAAAATAAGAACCGAGTTTAAATTCAAGTTAAAAGGAAAACAAATGGAAATTGTATTTCCCAAATGAAACAACTTCTCAAAATACCATAATAAATCACGGAGGGAAATGTTTCCAGGCTTTATTTAACAGGCAATAAAACCCCGAGGCAGGTTTGATTAGTGTGCTGCTGTAGTAAATGGTAAGATGAGCTATGGTATACATATCAAAACCACCTACTAGCCTCAACTAGTTTACTGATGCATGGTCTTTAAGGTGAGACTTAAAATTAAATGTAAAAGTGTTTAAAACATGAAAAGACGTTCACTTCTGTTTGTGGAATTTTTTGTGGTATTTTTGTCATAGGTGTTAGTACCATTATTGACTATATGCCATAGAAGTTATGTCCTTACAAGACTTATTATTAAAAAACACAGATGTTAAAGACAAATGTAACAGTGATTAAGTTTCAGCCATAATTCTTCTAAGAGGTGGACTCCTTCTTTCCACTTCTCCCTAACTTGACAATAGGGTAGAAAAGGTTCTATTCTGAATAATATGAAACACGGAAAACTGTTTTAAATATATCTAAAATCAAGGGCCTTTATTTATGTACTTTTAAGTTTGCATCCACACTATACCTTTCAGAAGACCTGACTTTTTCCCCTTGCATTTTTTAGGTGAATACTCAAAATTAAACAGTAACACTAGAAACTTCAAATGGATGTTATTTTATTCTAATTTTATTTAATCAATGATATTTATTTTATTACAATGCAATTTAGCTAGCACTTACATTCAACAGACTCTACTGGTAGGTTTAACTGCTTATTGCAACTGAATGTATTTTAAAACTTGGAATAAGCTTTCGTGAGAAGTTTGGTAGACGGGACTGAGGTCAGGGAAATCTGCATTCAGTCCTGACTGTACTTAGTAGCTGTGATTGTACACAAGATCCTTTACCTTTCTGAGTCTTTTTTTTTTTTTAAATTCATCTATAAAATAGAGTATAATGATACCTATAGGGCTTCCCCCGGTGGCTCAGATCCTTTGAAGAAGGAAATGGCAACCCACTCCAGTATTCTTGCCTGGAGAATCCCATGGACAGAGAAGCCTGGTGGCCTACAGTCCATAGGGGTCGCAAAGAGTCAGACATAACTGAACTGACTTAGCACACACGCATGCAGTGATCCCTATGTCACAGAGTTGATGTGATAATTAAATAGGGTAATGAATAAAACACTCTGGGCAACTTACTATAAAATTTCAACATAGATCAGCTACAAAATCACTGTCTGAGTAAGAAACCACACCAACACTTCGTAGCTTAACAACCACCCTTATCTGCTCACAGGTCCCTGGACCAACAACTTGGACCGGGCTCAGCGGTGCAGGCCTGCTGGTTTTATTCACAGGGCTGCAGGGATCCAAAGTTCTGCAAAGTGAGGCTGGATGGTCTGACCCGGCCTCACGGACATGTCTGACAGATGACCCCGGCTAGACCTCCATCTCCAGGTGATCTCCCATTCCCAGAGAGACAACTCTGGGCTTCCTCAGGCGGGGCAGCTTCCAGAAAGGCAAGAAGAAAAGTTGCAAGGCCTCTTGAAGCCAAACCTTTGAAGGCCTCCCACAAAATTTCCACTGCATCCTCTTAGTTAGAGCAAGTCACAAAGCCAGGGCAGGTGCGAGGGGCTAGGGAAAGACGCCCTCTTGATGTAGGATAGCTACACCCTAGTGCACACAGGCCTGCACACAGCCGTGGGCCAAGTGTGTGGCTACAGTTTGCGATCTTCTAAAGCCTGCGAAATACTGACAACTTTTATAACACCTATGCCACCTTTCAACTATAAATAACTGCAGAATTCATATCTTAAAACCACAAAGAAGAACTAGCTTGAGTTCCCCCCCAATCTAGAGAATACTGTTCTGTCGCTTCAATGACAGACTTAAAAGAAGACCAGCATCCAGACCTGGTGACTGATATCATCATTTAGATTTCTTTGTTTTTCTGTGTTCTAAGAGTCCTCCACATTTTTCTATTTAATCTAATCAGTATATTTATTTTCATCTGATTTGATATTTTAACCTTCAGCATGTAGCTTTCTAGTCAAACAATTCACAATGAATAGAATCACCAAGAAATCTGGATCAGTATGCTGTACTTCTAGAAACTATGACTTTTTATTTTAAAAAGTAAAGAAAAACATATCATTGTAAAAACTAAATATCCTTTTGTTTTTCTCCATGAAAATGATCACTAGAGAAAAATAATTTTGTCTATAGCTCATCAGCGAGGCTTTAGAGATCTAGTCATACAGATTTAAGCAGAAATAAAGAACAAGATTTTTAGAGCCACTAACAAGCAAAAAGTAGAATGCCAAAGCAAAACTTGAAGTTTAATTTATTGTATCAAATCTCATTTTAATGACTATCTTTCTAAATTTTTTGTCACAACTACAGAAAGTCACTAAATGATAAAGGCTACCAAAACTTCCTTTAACATGAATGTCTCTAAAAGATTCATTTCAAGAGCCACAGTCCTTAATACAATACAATACAATCTGCTTTGGGTAATTTCATGGGGCAGGATATGCCACTAAACACACTGTGTGATAAGAACTGCTCCTTAAGGAAGGAGAGAAATGAAGGCAATAGCTACTTGCTGTTTGACAATATGGTGAACAGAGAAGCGGTTTGGGGAATGGTTAATTTCCTAAACTTGACATTTTTTTTAGCAGAGGTTCACTTACAACATGGCTTCATAAAGAAACAGTTGGAAACTCAAGTCGTTTTCAATTTTAGACAAATTGGTGCTGCCAAAATTATAATACTCAATAAAGGAAAACTTTAAAAACAGAGGGATGCCTAATCTGGTTTTTAAGACATTAAAAAATCCTGATTACGTTATGAGAAGCCATACAAGAAGCCAAATACACATCTGTCTAGAGAAAATGCCATCAGCCAATGCCATCTTTGGTGGTTAGGGACATTCCTCCTATGTGAACAAGCCTCCTTAGTGGGCATTACTGAAACTAGATAATTTGACTCAATAATTACAGATTAAAGATAACCCTGTGCTACCATTCGGGAAAGATAATCTACTCAATTTATTTTTAAAGGAAATCTTGTGTGTCTAACATATTCCAATTTTGCTTTAATTATCTCAAAGTCCTACCTGAGTCACAGATCTACAATATAGGCTCATATGGAATAGTCACCATTTTTGAAAAATAGTGGCAATTCTAACATTCTGTCGTTATATTGCTTACTAATCTTAACTGCCATGATTTCAAAAGACAGTTCCAAAGTGCATCTTGAACAAACAGAAAAGCAATTAGCCTAAATTAATTGCTTTGCTGATGTGATTTGCAGTAGGGATGCCTGGTGGTTTTGCAACTCCTGCCAGTGCTTTCACAAGTTGATGTTCTGATGATTTTTTAGCCTATTTTTGCACCAGAGCAATTAACCAGATAATTGTTCTAATGTGAACCTGCCCTTAATCAGTATGCTTAGGTTCATACTAACAATTAACCAAATATTAAACATACACTTAAACAGCAGCACTCAAAAGTGCTACGGGAAGAATTAAGAAAAAACTTGCAACAATTTTCTCATACAGCCATACTCTTCTCACCAAGAAACAGAAAAAAATGCTGTACCTGTCTCCTCTGCCTCTTTTCAGTTAATACAAGATATCATTACATATGAAGAGCAAAGTTTCTGGGTCTTCATTTAAAAGTATTCCAAAGATTCTATTCAAAAGACAGAAGCCAATGATTCAACATTAAAACCTATGAGGAGGGCACGGCAACCCACTCCAGTATTCTTGCCTGGAGAATCCCCGTGGACAGAGGAGCCTGCAAAGAGTCGGCCATGACTGAGAGACTAAGCACAGAGCACACCGTCCAAGAAGCGGAGCTACCGCTTCCAGACAGGAAGTATGCACTACAGAAAGCAAGCTCTACCTGAGTCCAGACGAGGACAGGAGCCCTTACTTTAGTAAGTACCAATTTAATTCAGAAATAAATAAAGCCTGGGGAAAATAGGACATGAGAGCCAACTGCCTGGATTTTAACCAGAGCTCAAGCCAAATTTAAAAACAAACTTACACATCCTACAAAAGCAGCATTTATAATTCCCTCAACACACAGGCATTAAATTACTCCTCTGAGCTGGGTTCTATGCGAGGTACCCGGGGCTGAGGTTGGGGCAGAGGGCCATAGACAAAGAGGCAGGTTCCCCTTACAAGGCGAGAGTCATGAGCAAAACATCACACAGCCACATAATGTCGTCTGCCGCCAGTCGACCGACGGGCTACGGATTCAGCCGACAGTGATGGGATACAGCACTCATTACAACCACCATTATTATTTCCTCTTTTCCTTAACAATAAAGGAATTCACATTCTTTTTAAGGCAAATTATTCGCAGTGCAACTAGAACTGTTAATGAAACAAGTCTCAATAACTTTTGAACTTCAGTAAGCAAGGAGTTATTTTATACAACCTTAAATATTTTATCAGTTGAGGAATGATATACATAAAACCTTTCCGTCTTCATGAGGCAAAAAGGTTCAAGCTGAAAGTACTGTGTCATTCTTCATGTAGTCGTGTCTTCTTTTTTAATTTCTAAAAGGGCCATCATACAGAAAATGGCCCAGGCACATACATGTCAAGTCTGCCATTTTTAATTATTACCAGTCAAGTTCCAGCAATTTTTCCTCTGGTTAAACATGTGTGTACCTATCTTCTAAGATATTTCTTTACGCCACTGTTCATAAAATATTTTAGGCTGAAGCAAAATCTCTTGCACAAAATTAATAACTAATCACAGGAGATATTTATCATCTCAAGCCTTTTACAAGGAAATTGTCAGATTTAATCACCTTTCTCATATTTTCACTATTTACTGGGCTTCATTTATCATACATTTTAAAATTTTGACAACAGTGAGTTATTTTAATTACCATTTCTGGTTGGGGATTAAGAATAAGACAACTCCTCAGGGAAGGGGAGGCAGGGCAGGAAGTCATATATTTGAACAGTCAATAAACTATTATCATTTTCATCAAGAGATGAAGATTTTGCTCAATGTTGGCAATTTTAAAATGGGTTTGAGGTTAGGAAGCCTCCCAATGCACAGCAGTGCATTCTTCATCATATACATTGTGTCCATCCTTTCCCATAATTTGATCATGATTCTGATTTCATAACATATAAAACATGATTTTTAATCCCACAAACTAACTGCTTAATATATACACTCACTCATCTTTATATTGCCTTAAAAACATAGAATCAGTAACAATATTTAAATAGCACATCCAGGAATACCAATAATATGATACTATAAAAGCTCTATTATTATTACTTACAAAAATGTTTACTTTTACATTATCATCACTCACTAGGAACCAAAGACAAAGTAGAAATTAAAAATTACCACTGTATGTTGGAACTGTCATAAAAATTGACATTATTCCACAGGACAAAATAATGCAAACATGGAGAATCAATAAGACAAACTCATCTACGTCAAATCCAGCTTCCATCTCATCTTCAGAACTGGAGTTAAGTATCAAACCTGGCTGACACAGATAAGATACAGATGATCTCATATAGATTTTCCTTTCAAGTAACTGTACTAGGTTAAATGCTTTAGTGCTATATATTAATTAATATTTCCTGTAAGTGATATTCAATAATTAGAATTACTCAAAAAACCAATATCAGAACTGATATCCAGTATCACTACATACAAAACAATGAAAAAGTACCTTTAATTTGAATTTCATCTGAGGATAAATGCACACATCATTTCATCAGAGAAACTTTCTGTTCTATAGAAAAATATCATCAGCTATTTGAAAAATCACATAATACTGTACAGATTAGTTACGGCAGTTATTTTTTTACCAAAGGTACTAAAACATTCAATGAAGTTAACTTCCTTCTTTTTAACTCAGTAATATTTACTCCAAGTATATAGCACCTAGTATTCTCCTTTACTCTGCAACGATTAATTTATTACAACTGACAGAGAGCATCTATAGAAACTAAAATATTTGCAAAAATAAATGTGCATCAACACATGCTTAAGTAAATATCTATTCTAAATTCATCTTGAAATTCTTTTTGGTATCAAATACGAGCCAGATGTGATATTAGACATAAAAATGAGCAACACTTTCTACTTTTCCTCAATAAAATTAGGAAGAAATTAAGAGCATTTGTAAATGGCATTGTTGGGGGAAAAAAATGTTTTTGTTACAAAATTTAGATGTTTAAAATCTATAGGTCTTAGTCAAACAAAGCTAGTGGAGGTGATGGAATTCCAGCTGAGCTATTTCAAATTCTAAAAGATGATGCTGTGAAAGTGCTGCACTCAATATGCCAGCAAATTTGGAAAACTCAACAGTGGCCACAGGACTGGAAAAAGTCAGTTTTCATTCCAATCCCAAAGAAAAGCAATGCCAAAGAATGCTCAGACTACTGCACAACTGCACGCGTTTCACATGCTAGCAAAGTGACGCTCAAAATCCTTCAAGCCAGGGTCCAGCAGTACAAGAACGTCCACATGTACACGCTGGATTTAGGAAAGACAGAAGAACAAGAGACCAAATTGCCAACATCTGCTGGATCATAGAAAAAGCAAGAGAGTTCCAGAAAACCTCTGCTTCATTGACTACACTAAAGCCTTTCACTGTGTGGATCACAACAAACTATGGAAAATTCTTCAAGAGATGGGAATACCAGACCACTTGACCTGCCTCCTGCGAAATCTGTGCACAGGTCAAGAAGCAACAGTTAGAACCAGACATGGAACAACAGACTGGTTCCAAATCAGGAAAGGAGTATGTCAGCTGTATATTGTCACCCTGCTCATTTAACTTATATGCAGAGTACATCATAAGAAATCCCAGGCTGGATGAATCACAAACTGGAATCAAGATTTCCAGGAGAAAAATCAATAACCTCAGAGAAGCAAATGACACCACCATTATGGCAGAACTTGAAGAGGAACTAAAGAGCTTCTTGATGAAGGTGAAAAAGGAGGGTGAAAAAGCTGGCTTACAACTCAACATTCAGAAAACTACCATCATGCCATCTGGTTCCATCACTTCATGTCAAGTAAATGGGGAAACAATGGAAACATTGTGACTTTATTTTCTTGGGCTCCAAAATCACTGCGGATGGTGACTGTACTCATGAAATTAAGACGCTTGCTCCTTAGAGAAAAGCTACCATTCAGGTATGACCTAGATCAAATCCCTTATGATTATACAGTGGAAGTGAGAAATAGATTTAAGGGCCTAGATCTGATAGATAGAATGCCTGATGAACTATGGAATGAGGTTCGTGACATTGTACAGGAGACAGGGATCAAGACCATCCCCATGGAAAAGAAATGCAAAAAAGCAAAAC
Source organism: Bos indicus (assembly GCF_029378745.1). Classification (NCBI taxonomy): domain Eukaryota; kingdom Metazoa; phylum Chordata; class Mammalia; order Artiodactyla; family Bovidae; genus Bos; species Bos indicus. The sequence goes on from NC_091766.1 coordinate 107,091,999, forward strand.
AGCTGTCTGGGGAGGCCTTACAAAGAGCTGTGAAAAGAAGAGAAGTGAAAAGCAAAGGAGAAAAGGAAAGATATAAACATCTGAATGCAGAGTTCCAAAGAATAGCAAGAAGAGATAAGAAAGCCTTCTTCAGCGATCAATGCAAAGAAACAGAGGAAAACAACAAAATGGGAAAGACTAGGGATCTCTTCAAGAAAATCAGAGATACCAAAGGAACATTTCATGCAAAGATGGGCTCAATAAAGGACAGAAATGGTATGGACCTAACAGAAGCAGAAGATATTAAGAAGAGATGGCAAGAATACACAGAAGAACTGTACAAAACAGATCTTCACGACCCAGATAATCACAATGGTGTGATCACTGACCTAGAGCCAGACATCCTGGAATGTGAAGTCAAGTGGGCCTTAGAAAGCATCACTACGAACAAAGCTACTGGAGGTGATGGAATTCCAGTTGAGCTCTTTCAAATCCTGAAAGATGATGCTGTGAAAGTGCTGCACTCAATATGCCATCAAATTTGGAAAACTCAGCAGTGGCCACAAACTGGAAAAGATCAGTTTTCATTCCAATCCCAAAGAAAGGCAATGCCAAAGAATGCTCAAACTACCACACAATTGCACTCATCTCACACGCTAGTAAAGTAATGCTCAAAATTCTCCAAGCCAGGCTTTAGCAATATGTGAACCGTGAACTTCCTGATGTTCAAGCTGGTTTTAGAAAAGGCAGAGGAACCAGAGATCAAATTGCCAACATCCGCTGGATCATGGAAAAAGCAAGAGAGTTCCAGAAAAACATCTCTTTCTGCTTTATTGACTATGCCAAAGCCTTTGACTGTGTGGATCACAATCTACTGTGGGAAATCCTGAAAGAGATGGGAATACCAGACCACCTGATTTGCCTCTTGAGAAATTTGTATGCAGGTCAGGAAGCAACAGTTAAAACTGGACATGGAACAACAGAATGGTTCCAAATAGGAAAAGGAGTATGTCAAGGCTATATATTGTCACCCTGTTTATTTAACTTCTATGCAGAGTACATCATGAGAAACGCTGGACTGGAAGAAACACAAGCTGGAATCAAGATTGCCAGGAGAAATATCAATAACCTCAGATATGCAGATGATACCACCCTTATGGCAGAAAGTGAAGAGGAACTAAAAAGCCTCTTGATGAAAGTGAAAGTGGAGAGTGAAAAATTTGGCTTAAAGCTCAACATTCAGAAAACGAAGATCATGGCATCCGGTCCCACCATTTCATGGGAAATAGATGGGGAAACAGTGGAAACAGTGTCAGACTTTATTTTTCTGGGCTCCAAAATCACTACAGATGGTGACTGCAGCCATGAAATTAAAAGACACTTCCTCCTTGGAAGGAAAGTTACGACCAACCTAGATAGCATATTCAAAAGCAGAGACATTACTTTGCCAACAAAGGTCCGTCTAATCAAGGCTAAGGTTTTTCATGTGGTCATGTATGGATGTGAGGGTTGGACTGTGAAGAAGGCTGAACGCCGAAGAATTGATGCTTTTGAACTGTGGTGTTGGAGAAGACTCTTGAGAGTCCCTTGGACTGCAAGGAGATCCAACCAGTCCATTCTGAAGGAGATCAGCCCTGGGATTTCTTTGGAAGGAATGATGCTAAAGCTGAAACTCCAATACTTTGGCCACCTCATGCAAAGAGTTGACTCATTGGAAAAGACTCTGATGCTGGGAGGGATTGGGGGCAGGAGGAGAAGGGGATGACAGAGGATGAGATGGCTGGATGGCATCACTGATTTGATGGACTATGAGTCTGAGTGAACTCCGGGAGTTGGTGATGGACAGGGAGGCCTGGCGTGCTGTGATTCATGGGGTCGCAAAGAGTTGGACACGACTGAGTGACTGATCTGATGACAAACCTAGAGAGTGTATTAAAAAGGAGAGCCATCACTTGCCAACACAGGTCTGTATATTCAAAACTATGGCTTTTCCAGTCGTCATGTATGGTTGTGAGAGTTGGAACATAAAGAAGGCTGAGCACGTCAGAACTGATGCTTTCAAACTGTCATGCTGGAGAAGACTCTTTGAAAGTCCCTTGACAACAAGGAGATCAAGTCAGTCAATCCTAAAGGAAATCAACTCTGAATATTCACTGGAAGCAGAAAATCCATTCCTTTGGCCACCTGATGCGAAGAGCCGACTCACTGAAAAACACAGTGAGCTCCCATGAGGTCAGGAGGAGAAGAGGGTGACAGGATGAATTGGTTGGATGGCATCACCGACTCAACGAACATGAGTTTGAGCAAACTCTGGGAGATGGTGATGGACATGGAAGCCTGGTGGGCTGCCGTCCACGGGCACAAAGAGAAGGACGTGACTGAAAGACTGAACAACAACAGGTTTTATCCGAAACTCTAACTTCTCAGATATCCCATAAGGAAAAGAAAAGGGAACACTCTACTGATGTTCAGAAAGATCAAGCATAGCCTGAAGATAGGATGACCACAGAAGCTGCCATCCAAAGCAGGACATGCGGATCGCAGAAGGGGCAGCAGCAGCACGAACAGGAACCTGACGACCCCCCAAAACCATGGGGAGGGGCGGAGACTGGCCTAAGCAAACCAGGACACAGGGCAGGAGGCCTGAGGCAGGCAGGGCGCCCCTCGTGGTCAGAGCTGGGGCTTTGGAGGCAGAAAAATGGGCTCCAAGTCTGTTTCCACCAGTTAGGAGTCGAGAGTGGTCTAATCTTCCTGGACCTTAGTCCCTTTGTTTAAGTGAGGCTAGTTTCTTCCTCAGGGTCGCAGAGGTTAAATGAAACACCGGTGTGAACACTTTGCACACTGTGCGGCACAGACAGCAGTAAATGGTAGCTGTCACTACCTGCTATTTTAACCTTGGTTCAGAAACAAAGGAGAGAAAGTGTCATACCCCTCAACTTTAGCAGCACCACAGAAAACAAGCGTGGTTGTAAAGAGAGGGTCTAATGGATAGGACACCAGAGGCCTCATTTTCAAAGATGGTCAGGGGACCTGAGGGCTTGTCAGGTGACACCACTAGTAAAGAACCCACTTGCCAATGCACGAGACATAAGAGACGTGGGTTAGATCCCTGGGTCGGGAAGATCCCCTGGAGGAGGGCATGGCAACCCTCTCCAGGATTCTTTCCTGGAGAGTCCCATGGACAGAGGAGACTGGCAGGCTACAGTCCACGGGGTCACAAAGAGCCGGTCACGACTGAGGTGACTCAACACACACGCATGCAAAGGGGACTGGAAGAACACTCACCCCAGCATCATTCTATTCTCCTAGGGATGGCCTTACAAGTAACCGTGACTATAAAAGAGAGGGTCAAATCTAAGCCAGCTTCAAACAAGTGTCACCAGCTCAGAAACACTCAGTTCTCTCCCTGCAGTTCTCCCGGAAGTCAGTAATATACAGTTATTCATTTAAAAAAATCTGAATACATACAGAACATACTCAAAACTACGCAGTAAAATTAGAGAAATAAATAAAATTCAGTTTTAGTAAAAGTCCACCCAACCAGCCCAGCCACATTATTAGGCACCAAAGGTATGCAGACAGGCTCCTCTGCAGTCTCTGCAGGCTCCACAGTCTCTGCAGGCCACCGTGGAGCCACTTTGATGGGTAGCGCTATTTTTACTGCCTCTCGATTTCCAAGTTTTCGTGCTTTTATAGGAGAAAACTGTTCAAACTTCACACTTAGTACTCCAAGGTGAAAAGTATTTCTCTCCTCCAGACCACTTAACTTTAATAGAAAACAAAACATTCTCCGACTCGAATTCAACTATGCCTGCTGGATTTTAATGGATAGGTTTGTCCCCCGCTTGGGCAATCTTTAAACCTCTGTCTCTAGGAGAATTAAGTAATATTAGGGGATTGAAATGAAATAAAATTCTAAGTCCACTGTGACATGACATTCACAGGAAGAAGGTAGATTATCCATCCAGTCCTCGAACACTTATAAAAACAATATATAGCATATGTTCACAAAACAATTCTTGGAAATAAAACACAATGGGCACTCAGCAAATATTTTATATCGCCAACACCTGCTCAAATCCTCTCTGAACTTTATTTCTAAATGTCACCGTTTTTTATTGAATCAACGGAAATTTGAAAGAAGAAACAGAATAAACATCCAGAGAAGATCAAGGGAGTTAGAAAAATCTTTATAGAAAGCCTCATTGAGTTTTACATGAGCCAGGGTGCTGTCAGTCTCCCTGAAAGGGGCGGTAGAGTAATCTGTCACTCCACGACTTCAATCTCAGAGTGCCTAAAACACTAAAAAGGGCTCTGTGCAGAAAAAGAGAAGAGAAAAAGAGAAAGAAAAGAAAAGTCTTAAGGCTTTTCTAAATTTTATAAACAAAGGAATCGTGAATCAAATACTAAGCACTGCAAATAAATTCACTTTGAATCACAGACTTGAAGTTGGAGGTAGTTTAGTATACTAATTCAACTCTGTTATTCGGGAAACTGTAACACCCCTGTTAGAACTGTCAGTGGGAATGAGTTCTCTATTTTGGAAGGCAGTCAATGAAAACCAAGGTTTTAACTTATTTTAAGCTGAATTCTGTCTCCCTCTGTAACTTCAACCTGTTGGCCAAAGTTCTGAGGTCTGAAATAAGAAAGAACTAATTTAGGGAAACTAATTAACTCTCTATTATCTGTTAATATATTTTATCCAACTCAATTTAAAAAGAACTATTTGATTTAAAATGAGAAATCCTTACCTAAAAATCTTTATATTCTGAATTTCAATAAGGGAGAATTCAATTTGTAGACTAGGTGGGGACAGGTGGATATTATAAACTAGATCATGCTGGGTGAGAATAATGGAGAAATTGAAGAATGGCCGACGAGAAAAGCCCATTACTCACCCTGGAAAGATCGCTGACATGAGAAAATGTGGGTCCAGTGTTGCTAGATCTGCAACTTTCCCAAAAGAAGGCCCAAATTCAGATTTTTATGTGAACGACCCAATTTTTTAAAGTTGGCAACTTACTCAATTTTTTAAATATTGTATGGGCCAAACAAAACAGCTTTGTGGACTGGACTCAACTCTAGCTCGCCAATTTGCAATTTTAAAATGTTGTTATTTAAAAGTCTATTTAATGAGAAAACATTTATAGTTACTATTCTAAACACTAGTACATATGAAGAGAAACAGTAACATATTGCAAATGTTATTTTATACTTAAAAGAAACTGGTCACAACAATCTCAGATTTAAAACTCCTTAAATTTTAGGATGTTCACTGATGCAACAGCTCCCTTTACATAAATATAAGACTCATGCAGCAAATTACTCCTTAAAGAAAATGTCCTATCTGTGTTCAACAGAGTCAATACATTCAATTTTGTTTTAAACTGCAAATTCAAAGAATACGTCTCTAGCTAGGTAAGAACCATTTAGTTCTTTTAAAAAGTCATGCAGCTTCTGGACTCTATACCAAACATAAAAAAAAAAATAAATAAAACAGTGAAGACCAAATTGCATGTGAAATAGCAAAACAATTATATCAAATACAAGTAAACATTCCAACAAACTTCCAGTCAGAGAGAGTACAGGAGAAATAATAACCAGATGTTTAATTTAAATCATCAATAGAAATAGTCAGTGTCCTCTTTTTATAAACCACTTGGATTTTATTTGTATTCAAAAGCAATGGTAAATGTCAAATGACTACTAGACCATCCTTCTGAATACAAGAAAATATGCTGTTTAACTCTCTAAATACAAAAAGTGCTTTTTAAAAAACAAAGATAAAGAACAGCGTGTCTTAGTCACACAGATCAATTCAAGAACCACAAAATGCTAAAAGGTTCCGTGCGCTTAACAGTAAAGACCTTGAGTTACTAAATATTTTAAAATTTTGAACTTCGAAAATATTTATTGTTAAAATCTTTTAAAATCCAGGATAAATCTTATATCTAAAGATCTGAGAAGAGTATCAATCTTTATCTTCATGTGAAGAATTCATTATTAAAGCTAGCAGCATTAAACATAGATCCTTTTCATAGGCATTAGGTATAAAATAGTATCTAAAGGTTCTATTATAACTTTATTATGAAAGAAAATAATGAGATTTGTGTTTTTTTTAAACTAAGAATGTTACGTATTAAAAAAAAAGAATGTTATGTATAAATGTCAATTGTGTGTGAATTCCAACTATGAAATGGAAATTGACTCATTAGCCATTTGCTTTTTCTTGTTTGCCCCCATCCAATTTTTACTACAGTAAAGATGGAAAAAACACATCCAATCGGAAAAGTCAAAGAAAAATTAAACAAACGGGCTAAATTTAATAGGAATAGTATGACCTTCAGCAGAACAAAAGATGTTGAAAGGATTAAATGAGAACACGTGTAAAGTGCCTATCAATTACCTGGATGATAAAGGTTACTTTCCTTCCCTCTATCCTTACAAAGCTCACTATTATCTCACTCATTAAGTCTTATATCACCGAAAGAGGAAAGCCTTTGGGATCAGCAGGAACTCAGTGCCCCACAGTCTGAGGCACAGCACCAAGTATTTAGTAGGGGGTTAATAAATGCTTCCTGATTTACTAGAGGATAATAATAATGAACAAATGTAAAACAGACACTAATTGATAGGCTAAATGCATTAGTGCATTCTAGTGTCCTCCATGGGAAAGGTTACTAACCCATCCCGGCTAAGTGCTAAAATTATAATTAAGTCTGACGGGAAGTCCTAGATTTATACCAATATAATTACAAATATTACTTAGCTTAGTGATAGAGTATGGCAAGAACAATGAGCTGACTAATTTAGATGACACTGCAAAGTGGGTTTTAATGTTTGAAACTCCTATTACAGTACACAGGATAAGTGCAAGTGGTGTAATTAAAACCTAAAAGAGTCTGATCTTTAAAACTCTACCGCTCAACCTCATTAAAATGCATGTTTTCTCAATTAATTCAAACTTTTCCATTAAAAACATAAAAATACCCTTTTATTCCTTGCAAATAAATCTCTACAGTACAGCATTTAGGATCAAACACCAAATAATCATTATAGTTAAATAGGAAAAAAAAAAACAACTGAAATATTATGGAAAGGGATTTGAGCAGATGGAACCTAACAAAGGGAAGGAAAGGCAAGGTGAAGGCTGCTCTTTTTTTTCATGTGTAAATACCCAGTTATGACTACATAAGCATTTCAAGCACCAGAAGATGGGAAATCCTTGAGTATCTTTGTGTAAATGATACAAATCTAAGCAAAAGCAAAACCTGTTTACTGAGCAGATAACCCTTATGATCATATATGGACTGCATCTTACTTACCTTTGTAGGCTCCAAGTACTGAGTCTTCTCCATCGTTTTCATATCCATTTTGTGGCACAGTTTTCAGCTTTCAATCTGAAGCATTACTAAGAAGTTTACCTAAATATTAAGCTAATACTAAACACCTAAAACCACAGGATGACGTTTTTCATGTACTTCTTTTTATCAGTTGTTACGGAAAACATTTAAAAGATTATTTTAAAACTTGTCACATAACTGATCATGTGGAAGAATGTAGATTATAGAAAAGAATTTAATTTTTTAAATGTTCATCAATTTTCTTCAGATTTTGATACACATCACACAGTGACTATTATTCAGAAACAATAAACACCTTTTATAAATGATGGCCATGGACCAATTCTGGACTAGTAAATTTTTCAAGAAAAATGTTACTAAGAAAGAGCCAAGTAATTTAAAGGGCAAGGCTGGTAATTTACAGGAATGCCACTAGAATTTGCCATTTTTGGGGAAAATGGAGTCTACATGGTTTTACTGTTAAAAGGATAAAAGGAAATTAAAAATGAAAGGGGGAAATGTCTTAAATTTAAAGCATTACCTGACACAAACTTTACAAATCACTGCTCTGTTTTATAAAAAACATTTAAATCTAAATAGGTTCTAATTTTAGCTGAAATAGGGCTTCCTATTTTGAAAACAATATATTTTTGGTGGCCTTTTTTAAAACTTATTTATTCTTGAAAAGCTACTAAGCAAGAACTTTATCTCATGCCTATATTTAAGAACCCACCTAAACTAATCAGCAGTAGGACTCCCTGGTGGCTCAGATGGTAAAGAATCCATATGCAATGCAGGAGACGTGGGTTCCATTCCTGGGTTGGGAAGATCTCCTGAAGGAGGGAGGGCGTGGCAACCCACCCAGTATTCTTGCCTACAAAATCCCATGGACAGAGGAGCCTGGCAGGCTACATACAGTTCATGATGTGAAAAAGAGTTGGACAAGCATAGAATAAGCACAGAATAGTGGTACTCTGCAGTTGTTTTCACTACAAAGAAGTCTATTTTCAAGGGTTCTTGCATTTTTTTCCCCTCATGCAATATTTCAGAGAAAAATTGACCTATCCATTATCACTGTTTATTTTTAAAACTATTTTTAAAACATTTTTAAATGCTTATTTTTAAAACATTTTACACATCTTTACACTACGTATTAAACTATCCATCACATGACTTTAACATTCAAAACAAATTCTATTTATACAGAAAACAAAATGTCATCCTAGAGAAAAGATCTGAATGCATGATGTTTGAAATAGTTTCTCAGAACCATTTTCCTTGATAAATGAACAGTAAAATCAACCACAAAAAGTTGCAAAACTATTAAAGTGACAAATAAACAATATGTCTTGCATGAGTGACAAAGAGAAGATTCAACAGACTTTTAGGCAAACATATGAATCTTAACACATAAACTTTGCTGCAAATATAAGCAAGTGTGAGTCACTCAGTAGTGTCCAACTGTTTGCAACCCCATGGACTGTAGCCCACCAGACTCCTCTGTCCATGGAGTTCTCCAGGCAAGAATACCCACTCCAGGCAAGAGTGGGTAGCCATTTCCTACTTCACGCGATCTTCCACACCCAGGGATTGAATCTGGGTCTCCTCTTTCAGGCAGATTCTTTATTGTCCGAGCCATTAGGGAAGCCCCAAAACTGGATGGGCTAAAAGTATACTTCTAAATGTTTTTCAAAACTTAAAAATATCTATTTTAAAAGTCACAGCTATATCACATTTTCCTTAGAGTAGACATGCCTTATTACAATGATAATCAGTGCTTGGTACACAGAACACATGCTTCCCTTTAAAAAAGTATTTTTAAGATGTTAAGGTGGTTACCTGTCATTTATAATCCAGTTCAGGCAGAGATTGAGAGAGCTAAGATTTTTGCACCTCTTGACAATTTCCATCACGGTTTCATTATCCAGTTCAGTGATATGACGTAGGTCCAAGCTGGAAAGGTTTCTTAGCTAATGAGATAAATAAAATGAAAGATGAGAAAGATAAATACAACATCCTCAAAAACTATTAAGAACAGTTGATTACAGAATATCACTGCACTGAATAATAGACTATAGAATTATTAAACTAAATGGTTACATAATATTTTAATAATAAATAAGAAATGAGTCAGAAATCTAAGGTGAACAAATGAATGGCAATAAACATTAAAATCAAGCAGATTTTATTGAGGCATCATAAAAATCAAAAGTTAGCATTCTAATATGTGGGAAAGCTGTTAAGTCGATCACATTAATTACCTACAATTTGACAGGATTATTTTCTTTAACATTGATTTCAGATACTTATCTTCATGATAATACCACTGTTGTACAGGTTTTCTTTTTTATAAAAGATAAAATAAGAACAAATTGTTAATCAGAGATATCTTGGTGATATTTTATCAAGGTGGATAAAGATGGCAGGCTCTTAATTATCTTCTTCAAATAAACTATATCTCAAATAAGCTATTTTGCTTAATAACATGCAAAGAATTAATTTGGATGCATCTGGTAGACCCAATAACACCACTCCCTATGCTCTCATGTGCCAACTTATATGGCAAAAGAGATTTTGTGGATATGATTAAAGTTGCTGAGATAAAGTGCCTGTCCTGGATTATTCAGAGCAACAGAGAACCTCTCCCAGCTAAAGTCAGAGATGTGTTTGAAGAAGATGCAGGGGACATTTAAACTGTGAAAGGGGTTCCACCTGCCTTCTCTGGCTTTGCGTCTGGAGGAAGAGGGCCAGGGGCCAAGGAATGTGGGCAGCTTCTAGAGCTGCCGGCAAGACATCGGGACTTTCAGACCTACCAACTTAAGGAAGCGAATTTCCTCAAAAACCTGAAGGGATGAGAAAACATCTCTCAATTTCCCAGAAAGGAACACAGGCCAGATGATTCTAGTCTGATGGGACCTGTGTTGATCTTCTCACCAGTAAACCATGAGGTAACAGATCTGTGCTGTTTTAAGCTGCTGTGTGTGCGGTCAATTGTCACAGCAGCAGCAGGCATTTCCAGCGCCATCAGGGAGCCCTTCCAGTACAGGCCGGTCTACCCGAGGCCGCCCTAAGTCCTTCTGTAGGGGGAGCAAGTGATTCCTGATTTGCGGGCATAACCTGACTGCCAAAGGCCTCAAAAGTGAATCAGGTGAGCTTCAAACCCAAGAGGAGACGCTGGTGTCCCCGCTGCTGCAGGACAAAACACAAGGAACAGTCTACGGAGAACTTTCTGCAGTGACCGACGTGTTTTCTCTCTCTAGCGTCCAACACAGTAACCACTCGTCACACGAGGCCACTGAGTATCTGAAACGGGACCAGTATGTGGAAGGACCTGAATTTGTTATCTCATTTTGTGCTGTTTAGTTTACATCTAACATCTATTCTGCGTCTGCGTGTGGGCTGGGGCTCCAGGGTTGGACAGAGCCGCTCTGGAAAGCCGGGCGGCGGGGGAAACCCTCCTTCCACCTCGGCTCTCAGAGAGGCCTCGCGCTGCTGCTGCTGCCGCCTGTCAGAGCCACGAGAAGCACGAGGAGCGAGGGGCGGGACACACGGAAAGAGCCCCGGCTCCCAGAGAGGCCTCCTAGTACTCACCACTGACGGACGCCCGTCAGAGCCACCGGGAGCACGCGGAGCGAGGGGCGGGACACACGGAAGGGCCCCGGCTCTCAGAGAGGCCTCGTAGTACCGCCGCTGACGCCCGTGAGAGGCACGGCGGACGAGCGGCGGGACACAGGGAAAGGGTCTCGGCTCTCAGAGAGGCCTCGTACTCTCACTGCTGGCGGACGCCCGTCAGCGCCGCCCGGAGCACGAAGAGCGAGGGGCGGGACACACGGAAAGTGCCCCCGCGGCAGGGGACACTTTCTCAGTGACTGCAGGCCTCTGTCACAAGGGCTCAACTCCGAGCGTTCAGAATGAGGTTTAGGAAAACCTCTCTGCAGCTGGCCTCTCAGAGATGTTCACAGAAGCCACCTGCAGGGTGGGGCTCAGGACAACACCAGAGAATGGAGGCAGGACCTGGAAAGGAGAAACGGTTCTCACGAAGCTCCTCCTCAAGCCATCACAGGCTTTGCCAACACCAGAACTGCACCAGTACTTGGCAAACAAAGCATAACGAAAGGGAACAGACTCACCTTTGTCAAAAACAGAAAACAAAACCCCAGACTGCTCTATCTCGGCACGTCCATACAGATGACCAGTCGGAACCGGGGCTGACTGTGGTCTCCCTTCCCCGAGAGCCTCCTCACTCACGGTCTGAAAACTGCAGCCAACACCACAGCCAGGGCCCGGACGGGGGGCCCGTGGGCTCTAACTTTATACCCGAAACATGGCCCTAGTCTTTACCTCTCCCCATAAATAAAGCAGGCTGGCATTAAACAAAACAATTTTTCTTCAGTAACAAAAGGAACGGTTAAAAAAAAAAAACCTACATAAAATACAAAATAGATAGCAATATAAGTTTCCATAATCTTCAGTTGTTGTTCACTTAGTCACTAAGTTGTGTCTGATTCTTTGTGACCCCATGGACTGTAGCCCACCAGGCTCCTCTGTCCATGGGATTCCCCAGGTAAGAATACTGGAGTGGGTTGCCATTTCCTCATCCAGGGGATCTTCCTGACCCAGGGATCAAATCCATGCCTCCTGCATTGGCAGGCAGATTCTTTACCACTGAGTCACCGGGGAAGCCCATAATCTTTCAGACATCACTTAAATCATTTGTTATCCTTCAAACATTGCCCTCAGTAATGTACTCTATTTTCTATATTTTTTAAAAAACACCTTTTCTTACAACTATAAGTGGAGTACAATCCATTAAACTTTTGAAACACTATGTTGTATTACCATAATCTAATATTGTCAACTATATCTAATTAAAAAATTTTTTTTCTTAAGCCACTTTATTTTTATAGTTAGCTTTCTTTACAGGGTACTTTTGATCCCAACACCCCAAAAATTTTCATCACTACTGTCCTGGGAACATGTATAGAATCAAGTAGCCTCTGTGAGTAACAGGCACTGGGGGGCTTGCTGAGCTCATATCCTGACAGTAGCCTTGTGTCTGTACCTCAGCAAAATCAGAAATACATGAAATGGAACCACAGGGCTGCTAAAAACTATTTTGAAGGATGAATTTTGCTGTAACCACGTGCGTGTGTGAACTGTTAAATATGGCCACATATGATACATACACAGTGTCACTTTATTTTCTCAACTATCCCGCATTATTGTCACCAGGAAGATGCAAAATCATAAAAATTCTATCCGGTCACATAAATACCTCCTACACACACATATTCTGGGGTTTAGCACAGCTTCTCACACAAAGTTGCTATGTGAATAATCACTTTATCCTTAGCCTCCCTCACGGTAATATATCTCATCACAACTCTGTGAATGTGCTTGCTACCACAGAAGAGTACACTTAATAATGGCTTGAAAGGTAAACTTTTCTCATGTACATTTTTCCACAGGAGAAAAATGACTGCCTCCACCAGCACACAGTGAGAAGATACAACCAAGGTCTGTAATAAAGAAAGCTTGACTTGTGTCAGTTGGGCCCCTCAAATTAGGGAAGATGACTGAGGTTTGAATACTTCCTAAAGTGCTGATAACAGGGAGAGATAATAGGAAACCTATTTTTCGGACTTAGGAAAATTCAAAATCTTCTAGAATGAATAGGACAGAAAGAAGTCACAATTTCAAAAAACTACCTACATATAGTTTACATATAGTACATATAGTTATGTATGGGGTACATATAGTTACCCCAACCAGTAACGCTGAAGAAGCTGAAGTTGAACGGTTCTATGAAGACCTACAAGACCTTTTAGAACTAACACCCAAAAAAGATGTCCTTTTCATTATAGGGGACTGGAATGCAAAAGTAGGAAGTCAAGAAACACCTGGAGTAACAGGCAAATATGGCCTTGGAATATGGAATGAAGCAGGGCAAAGACTAATAGAGTTTTGCCAAGAAGATGCACTGGTCATAACAAACACCCTCTTCCAACAACACAAGAGAAGACTCTACACATGGACATTACCAGAGGGTCAACACCGAAATCAGACTGATTATATTCTTTGCAGCCAAAGATGGAGAAGCTCTATACAGTCAACAAAAACAAGACCAGGAGCTGACTGTGGCTCAGACCATGAACTCCTTATTGCCAAATTCAGACTGAAATTGAAGAAAGTAGGGAAAACCACTAGACCATTCAGGTATGACCTAAATCAAATCCCTTATGATAATCCAGTGGTAGTGAGAAATACATTTAAGGGCCTAGATTTGATAGATAGAGTGCCTGATGAACTATGAAATGAGGTTCGTGACACTGTACAGGAGACAGGGATCAAGACAATTCCCATAGAAAAGAAATGCAAAAAAGCAAAATGGCTGTCTGGGGAGGCCTTACAAATAGCTGTGAAAAGAAGAGAAGCGAAAAGCAAGGAGGAAAGGAAAGATATAAACATCTGAATGCAGAGTTCCAAAGAATAGCAAGAAGAGACAAGAAAGCCTTCTTCAGCGATCAATGCAAAGAAATAGAGGAAAACAACAGAATGGGAAAGACTAGGGATCTCTTCAAGAAAATCAGAGATACCAAAGGAACATTCCATGCAAAGATGAGCTCGATAAAGGACAGAAATGGTATGGACCTAACAGAAGCAGAAGATATTAAGAAGAGACAGCAAGAATACACAGAAGAACTGTATAAAAAAGAGCTTCACGGCCCAGATAATCACGATGGTGTGATCACTCACCTAGAGCCAGACATCCTGGAATGTGAAGTCAAGTGGGCCTTAGAAAGCATCACTACGAACAACGCCACTGGAGGTGATGGAATTCCAGTTGAGCTATTCCAAATCCTGAAAGATGATGCTGTGAAAGTGCTGCACTCAATATGCCAACAAATTTGGAAAACTCAGCAGTGGCCACAGGACTGGAGAAGGTCAGTTTTCATTCCAATCCCAAAGTAAGGCAATGCCAAAGAATGCTCAAACTACCACACAATTGTACTCATCTCACACGCTGGTAAAGTAGTGCTCAAAATTCTCTAAGCCAGGCTTCAGCAATACGTGAACCATGAACTTCCTGATGTTCAAGCTGGTTTTAGAAAAGGCAGAGGAACCAGAGATCAAATTGCCAACATCCTCTGGATCATGGAAAAAGCAAGAGAGTTCCAGAAAAACATCTATTTCTGCTTTATTGACTATGCCAAAGACTTTGACTGTGTGGATCACAATCAACTGTGGAAAATTCTGAAAGAGATGGGAATACCAGACCACCTGACCTGCCTCTTAAAAACCTATATGCAGGTCAGGAAGCAACAGTTAGAACTGGACATGGAACAAACACACTGGTTCCAAATAGGAAAAGGAGTACGTCAAGGCTGTATATTGTCACCCTGCTTATTTAACTTATATGCAGAGTACATCATGAGAAACGCTGGACTGGAAGAAACACAAGTTGGAATCAAGATTGCTGGGAGAAATATCAATAACCTCAGATATGCAGATGACACCACCCGTATGGCAGAAAGTGAAGAGGAACTAAAAAAAGCCTCTTGATGAAAGTGAAAGTGGAGAGTGAAAAATTTGGCTTAAAGCTCAACATTCAGAAAATGAAGATCATGGCATCAGGTCCCACCATTTCATGGGAAATAGATGGGGAAACAGTGGAAACAGTGTCAGACTTTATTTTTCTGGGCTCCAAAATCACTACAGATGGTGACTGCAGCCGTGAAATTAAAAGACGCTTACTCCTTGGAAGGAAAGTTATGACCAACCTAGATAGCATATTCAAAAGCAGAGACGTTACTTGGCCAACAAAGGTTCGTCTAGTCAAGGCTACAGTTTTTCCTGTGGTCATGTATGGATGTGAGAGTTGCACTGTGAAGAAGGCTGAGCACAGAAGAATTGATGCTTTTGAACTGTGGTGTTGGAGAAGACTCTTAAGAGTCCCTTGGACTGCAAGGAGATCCAACCAGTCCATTCTGAAGGAGATCAGCCCTGGGATTTCTTTGGAAGGAATGATGCTAAAGCTGAAACTCCAGTACTTTGGCCACCTCATGCAAAGACTTGACTCATTGGAAAAGACTCTGATGCTGGGAGGGATTGGGGGCAGGAGGAGAAGGGGATGACAGAGGATGAGATGGCTGGATGGCATCACTGATTCGATGGACGTGGGTCTGGGTGAACTCTGGGAGTTGGTGATGGACAGAGAGGCCTGGCATGCTGCGATTCATGTGGTCGCAAAGAGTCAACAGGACTGAGCGACTGATCTGATCTGATCTGATCTGATCTACATATGATAAACCTCTCATTCTAGTTGATTAACTCCTAAGCTTTTAGAAGTCCTGCCTCCAGGCCCACTCCTCAGGGCAAGGTGGGTCAGATGGTGACTGCCCTGGGTTTCCTGTCCATAAATGAAGCGTTTTTTTCTCTTCCAATGGAGCATAAACTCAAACAGGAAAAGAAAAGTTTACTTTGGTTCTCACATGCCAGCTGTCTATTGAGATCATCAAGAGCATTTTTGCCCTCGGATTCAATTAAGGCCCATTTTTTCATGAGCTGACAGTCGCTGACATCGTTCATGAAGCCTTTCCTGTGACCACATTGGCCAGTTCAACCTGGAAAATGACAGCACCCAAAGCAGTTCCAGGAGGCTAAGCCCTGGGAACCGGCAACATTATAAGACACGTCCAGAGCACCTCTACAGGCTGTGGTGTTTTTATTCAGAATGCCACAAACAGCTCTGTCAAATTCATCATACTCCTTGCCTTGCTAAGGGAATTTCATAATAGTGCCCTCCAGTGTTTCATTAAAAGCTACCCAACATAATCCTTCATAGTCTGAAACAAATAATTACATTTAGGAAACTGACATTTTAATTAAACTGACTTTTCTTACAAATTCACTGGTAGTCTTGGGTTACACAAATCACAGAGGATTTGAATAAGCGAAGCCATACAACCAAGATCTTTGAAGGGCTTTGTTCCCATTTTTAAACAGTTTAGTAAGGTATTTGAAAAGAAACCCAAGTCAGAATGTAGACTGTAGGAAATCAACTTTCAGTTTAATACCGCTTTTATTGAGGAAAAAAATATTACTTATAGCCAATTCAGGTTAAAGGCTAAAATTAGTCAATGACTGTATGGCTGTGTATGTATTTAAGAACAAAATGAGGCATTAAAATGTTACCTAGGAAACACAGACTTGGAGGATTATAAAAAGACCTCAAATGGCTTCCAAATTTTCTTAAGACTCTAGAAAAGTACAAACTGAAACAAAATCCTGTTGTGCAGGTTGACTCCAGCGGGTGAAGCAACGGACAGGGAATCGGAGCACCCTTGGCAAAGGCAGGGGCTGGGGGGGTCCCGCTGGTTCAGACCAGCAAGGATAATTTACGTGAAGCCAGCTGGAGGTGATAACTTTTGCGAAGGATAAAAACTTCTATATGGTTAACCATGTTCAAATGTCAACTAGTCCCTAAATTACTTCCTGCCAGCCCTGCAGATGTTGGCGTCGCGGGGACTGGGTTTCAGAGCAATCAGTTGCAATCTTCAGGGAGCAACGTCAAGGTGAAGACAGGCCGCCGGTGCTGTGGATCGGCAACACACACCCATCTGCCAGTCACAGGTCAGGCTGCCAAGACGGGGACTGCAGAGGGGACCAAAGGCTTGGGGGAGAGAGGGGGGCCTGGGGAGAGCCACCTATTGGGAACCACGAGGGAGACACAGGAGAAAGGGAGGGAGGTGTGGTGTGCGCATGGCAAACTACAACTACAGGTAAAGACACTGAGATGCTGGGCACGGGCTGGGGCAGAGGGAATTTCTACCCCCGGGCAAAGGAAGGCTTCCGCGTGTGGACAGGGTCTACACTTAGAGGAGAACTTGGTTGTCCTACGGGGAGGATGAGGGGCATCTGTTCTGCTCATCAACTAGGCCGAACCTCAGTTTGGTTGGTTACGGCTGGCACTCGAGAGCAGAAGTAGTAATAAAAGCTAAATAAGTCACACTGAGGACATCAGGGAAATCCTCCCAGCACTTCACAGAACTGAGACCCTCAGGCTGTAACTGAAAGCTTTTCATTGCCCAAGAGCCGGGCAGAGACAATAACAATTTCCAGTCCTAACCATGAAAAGGAGACTTCCAAGGCCCGGAACGCTCATCGCATCTGCAAGAGCTGCCATGTGAGCTCTCTGGCCCTTCTCCAGGTGTCCTTCCAGCCACTGCCTTCTTAATCACACTGGTCTGCGGTCTCCTTGCTTTGTTTCCAAATCCGAGGCTGGCTGGCTCTCCTGACCTTCTGCTGGGATCTGCCATCTCTCACCATTTTATTCATGCTCTGTCTTGCTTTCCAGGGCATTTTTACTCGCTGCTCCTCCTTAGAGCTATCCCTTCTAACTCCTTGCCACATTACCAGCCACAGAAATATTGTTTAAATAACTTTGATCTTATCTCCCACCTTCTCTGAAACTTTGAGGAAACAGAAACCATTTCAACTGCAGACAGGAATTCCAGAGCGTGCTTATCAAAGCCATCCCTACCGTTCCCTGACAGGTTAAGTTAAAATAGCTCAAATCTCCAAGTTGCAAGAAGTTATTCTCATTGTGCTCAGAGAGCTGGACTTGTTATTTAAAACTGAGCTCACTTCCTGATTACTTCAGAGAGAAGAAAAATTAGTGAGTCTCAGAAATATAATATACCTGCCTTAACACAAATGACTAACCAGGCAGTCGCCACTGGAACTATGCCCTTTAGACAGAAAGCAACTGCCAACAGCTGCCAAGGGAGCAGGGGAACACACTTTCCTCCCTGCTACAGCTACTGGGCATGCCCTGTGTCTGCTCCATCTACTCTGCCTCCTTTCACCCCACCCTAGCGCCTCTCCTACCAGCCCCCCCGGGCTGTGCTACTCATGACCAACCTCTCACTGCAAACATCTGACATCTGATCTTAATGCCTGAGCCAATCCAAATGTGCATCTCTCCTACATCTCTGCTACAGTTCACTCTCATGCATTCATTCACACTTAGTGAATTCACACTTTAGTGAGCACGTGGTTCCAACCTTGGTGCACGTTAGGATCATATGGGGGAAACTTTTAAAAGATACTAATAAACACCACTACTTCTGAAAAAGATACCCAGTTGATCCATCCTGAACAGGGAACCATTTCCCTAGTGCAGAGCAAGTGATATTTAAATCCAGTTACTGAAAGGGTATTATTCCCTGGTGACTCAGTGGGTAAAGAGTCTGCCTGCAATGCAGGAGAGCTGTGTTCGATCCCTGGATTGGGAAAATCCCCTGGAGAAGGAAGTGGCAACCCACTCCAGTATTCTTGCCTGGAGAATTCCAAGGAGAGAGGAGCCTGGTGGGCTACCGTCCATGGGGTAACAAAGAGTCAGACACAACTGAGTGACTAACACTTGCACTTTCACTGAAAGTGTAAAAATAATTTATAAAGTTCAGCCTCTTTAATCACTAAAAAAAAAAAAGCATTGAAAATATTATTCATAGAGTCAGTAACTATTAGGCACCTATTATATACCAGAAAACATTCCAGCTGCTAAAAATACAGCAGTGAACAAAACAGACAAAAATCCCTGTACATAGCATGCTTATATTATTAGTTGGAAGGGGACAGTGGAAATAATAAGTAAGCAAATTATATCCTATGTTAAAAGGTAGTAAGTATATACTATAAAGAAAAAAAATTTTTAAAGGCAAGGTAGATGGAGAACAGTGGAAGGGAGGAAAATGGAGTGTAATTTTAAACAAAAAGTCAAAAATGATCTCACTGAAAAGATACATGAGCAGAAGTTTGAAGGAGGTGAAGGAGCAAACAAAACCATCCTGATGTCTGGGGCAAGAGCTAGTGCAAAGGCCCTGCGGTGGGAACTGGTCTAAGATGTCAGAGCATTCGTAAGCAGCCAGAGCTCCCGGAGCAGAGTGAACAGAAGGAACACTAACTGGAGACATGCCCAAACAAAGGAGCAAAGACAGAAGACTGTACAGTGCCTTGTCGGTCAAAGTTACAAAGTTCACCTTCTGCTCTGCTCAATGTGGGGACTCGGTGGGTTTTAAGCAGGTATGTAACGTGATCTAACTTACATTTTAAATGCATCATTCTAGCCCCTGTGTGAGTCTTAGACTAGAAGCAAAGGAGCAGAGAGGCTGTAATGAATGAATGAAGTCAGGCAGTAGCAGGGACCCGGGCCACAGTGCCAGCCCCTGCAGGTGGTTTACCGTGACCAGACTCTGGATATATTTGAAATTAGAATCGACAGAATTTTCTGACAACTGAGTTATGGAGCATGAGAGAAAAAGAAAGAATCAGAGATGACGCCTAGGCTTTTTGTTTGAGCAACTGGAAGGTATGATTGCAATTAATTAAGATGCTTTGGGGAAAGTAGGGAGAGAGTTTGGTTTTGAAAATGCTACCTTTGAGATGCCTGAATATCGGAGGAGAGATGCCAAATAGATGTGGGGCTCATTAGCACACAGACAGCTTTTACACTTCTAAATTTAATACGTAAAAGTCTTAATTATATATCAATGTGCTCAGTTCATTAGGTTGGCTAGGTACAAGCATACTAGCCTTTCAATTTATAATGAGTAAAAAAAATATTAATTAATTGATTAAACTACTGTGTGGGCATATATATCCAGAGTAATAAAAAAAAATAATAGCAAGCTAGCATGATTCTAAAAACAAAGCATTAGCATCATATTGTCCCAAGTGACCCGGAGTAGTTACAGGCTGGTTCAGTTCCTATCAAAGCACAACTCAGGCTCACAGCCCCAGCACACACCCTTTGTAAAACCTCCCAGGATTCGGAGTTGGGGACTCTGCCCTTTGTATACCCAGCAAGGCGGCTCATTCTCCCACCACACACTGCTTTATAATTTAGTCTAATTCAGCCTGCATTTCCCCCACCAGAGTCCAAGGCAAGCTTGTGCAGGTCAGGGCCCATGTCTTACTCGCGTCTCAGGCAGCAGTGGCCTCACACAGAACTAGGTGCATCAAACCAAACTATCAAATGTCTATATTGCAGAATGAGCTTGAATCAGGATCAAAACTTTAAAAATAACTTCATGGGTTCGGGTTTCCCAAAACCAGGATTCTGTTCTTGTAACTGTATCAAATGCAGGATCTGCAGCTCTGAAGCTACATGTTTCTAAAAGTGATATATCTGAACATAAACTTCACTAATATGTAAGCATTACATTAAAAAAAAATTCTCATTCCACACAATCAAAGGTTATCTTAGAACAAGAATCATCATCTCTTTTCATATTTATTCTTAAAATGAAGAACATTTAAGAAGTCTCTGTAATTTGACAGAGTTTTGATATGTATGGCAGGAATTTTGAGTAGTTCACCCAAAATTCTAATCGCTGCTTCAGAGACGTGCTTTTGTTAATTGCATCCCTGCTTCTCCAAACAGACTCGGAACGGATCGGCTCCTCCTCTTCCAGTCTGGCAGGCAGCACACTCTCTAATTGACTCTTTCCCTAGGACTTTTCTTTTCACCAAATCCCTTTCTTTCCTCCATGGAAGATTTCTAGAGCTCATAACAAACTACAAACAGCACTTGCAGTTAACAGCACTAAGAAGCCCTGTCAGATTTCTCAGTCTGCAGGTGCGAGGAAGCAGAATTTCTCCTCAATTAAAAAATAAAATATTCATACTGCTTCGCTTAAATAAGAAAAAAAAAGCACAGCTTAAATAAATTAAGGGTAAATTAAATCAAATAGGAGCCAAGCAAGGGGCAACTGCTTCATCCGACGGGCTGGCTGTGCGCTTCTCTTTCATTTTCTCATACCAAGTTCACAGATCCTTTTTTTTTAAAGACGACAATTCATGGGATTTTGAACCCATTTCAAGCGCTTGCAACCATGTATCATACTACTTCAATGTGCCAAAAGTGTTGGAAATATATTCCAAATAAAAGTTTTACAATCTTATTTTTAAAAGTAGTAATCGAAATGTCATTAGCCTGGGAGAAAAGTTTATCATATCCATGCCAAGTGACCTGTACATTCACTTCCTGATATTATACTACCAAAGCCAAAGAGTCAAATTATTCCATTCTTTATTGTTAAATGTGTGAAACTGTAAAGCAAAGAAATGACAATAACAATTTTTAATTAAAAAAAAATACTCTGGCATATATTGCCATTTCCTGGCATTCAAAAAAAAATTTACAGAAATGGTATACCTACTCTCTAAAATGAAATATCTTTTATTTCTTTCTTTCTGACTCAGGATATGTAACTGATTTCTTTCTTCCTGGTTTTGAATATTCATGGTCACATGGAAAATCTCTTGGGCTTACGCTCTCATCTCTGAGCCTCAGAATAAAGTCAAAGTTCAGAGTGAAGAGTGCCCAAAACTTAATTCAGGCACTACTTCTTCCAATCTGTAACCGAGTACTGTTCAGAGCACCCGGGCACCCGGGACGGTAGCTACCAACAGGGTCACTGCTCGTTTTCCCACCTCCATAAACCAGAAACAGATTTCCTAACACGTGGAGGAAGAGCGTGCGGCTCCGTCAGTACAGCTCTCCTCGGGCTCACCCAGGGTCTGGGGCACCCTGCGTCCTCGGGGGACACAGCTAACCCAGGCATTCCTCAGCAGCTGTCTGTGTGAGGAGAAACATCCCCAAATGTGTACATGACTCCTCCCCTCCCCTCTCTCCTCCCCAATAAAGCCTCAGATACCTCTTTCAGAGGGAAAACCAGGCTGATAGAACAATCTAAAAATGAATCAATCAGATCACCCCTACTAAGTAAGAAAGAAAAATATCAGGATGCACGTAGGAAGAATACTGTTTCTTGCACAATCTTCACTTCTGGCATTGTACTTGATTTCATTATTCATGGTATCATCTAAATGCCAAAATCACCTATAATAATAAAAGAATGAACACTCTCTAAGGAAAATCTTAGAAAACTCAAACTTTCTAAAGAGCATGTGAGGATTCACACTCAAAACCCAAGTCAAGAACTCTACAAACACTGACTCAGGTCCCATTTGTTGTACTTAGTTTTACCTTTGTCCTAAAAAAAAAAAGGTTGTAAGAAGCAATAGCATTTGGTTTACATGTGTTTAAATTTGGAATTGACAAATCACACTCAATGTTAAGAGGCAGAAGTGAATGATCTAAAATTCTAGGTTAATGACGACGCTACAGGCAGTACAGTGAAGGTGAAAGTCACTCAGTCGCCTCCGACTCTTTGCAACCTCATGGACTGCATAGATTCTCCAGGCCAGAATACTGGAGTGGGGAGCCTTTCCCTTCTCCAGGGGATCTTCCCAACCCAGGGATCGAACCCAGGTCTCCCGCGTGGCAGGCAGATTCTTTACCAGCTGGGCCACAAGGGAAGCCCGGTATATCAGTTAACAGTAAGAAATGGCACTCAGAAAAGCCTTTACAAGGTTTTCCTTGATATTAGATCACACAGAACATGAAACTATTATTAGATAATGCAAAATTTTCAAAAATAAAGCACATAAATTATATGTTTGATTTATATATTAAAGCACTACCTTCTGATACAAAGAACTAATTCTCTTCTCTCAACCACTTTCTTCCATCTTTGAGTTGAAAAGGTAATTGAGATGAAATTTTAAACAGCACTAAATTTAAACTTCAAAATTTATGATTTACTTCAATATTATGCAATTTGGGTCACTTATACTTTCTTACATCAACAAAAAGCATGACCAAGATCTAAAAGTTAAAAAATAAACAGAAGTACTGATATGGAATATTCACTGGAAGGACTGATGCTGAAGCTGAAGTTCAAATACTTTGACCAGCTGATGCAAAGAGTTGACTCTATTGAAAAGCCCCTGATGCTAGGAAACACTGAGGGCAGGAGGAGAAGGGGATGACAGAGGATGAGATGATTGGATGGCATCACCAACTCGATGGACATGAGTCTGAGTAAACTCTGGGAGTTGGTGATGGACAGGGAGGCCTGGCGTGCTGCAGTCCATGGGGTCGCAAAGAGTCGGACACGACTGAGCAACTAAACGACAACAACTGATATGGTAATAGGTTATTTTTAATTGTCAGTCAAAACCATCCAATATATAACTTTAATTAACTGGTAACTAATAATAACTCAAATAACTAGTTCACAACAATTAACTTACTTAGTGAAATATTTCTCTTTGCATTTGCCTCTATGAATTGGCACACATTACAGCACTGAGAAACATTTAAATTTCACCCATTCCAGGAACATGGCTTCCCAGGTGGCTCAGTGGTAAAGAACATCCCTGCCAATGCGGGAGACCTGGGTTGGATCCCTGGGTTGGGAAGATCCCCTGGAGAAGGGAAAGGCAGCCCACTCCAGTGTCCTGCCTGGAGAATCCCATGGACAGAGGAGCCTGGTGGGCTTCAGTCCACGGGCTCACAGAGAGTCAGCCACAACTGAGCATGCCCACAAAGCAAAAGGAGCATGCATAAAAACTATTTTTATAAGTAAGCATCTGGCTTTCCATCCTACTCTTGGGAATTACCAAGAGCTGTAGCTTCATTATTCCTAACTGTCACACAGCTAGTTGTTTCTATCTATCGAGTTTTAGCTTATCTAGATCCAAGACAAGAGTATGGCTACAGATAGTCCAGGGAATGAAAGTGAAAGTCGCTCAGTCGTGTCCGACTCTTTGCAACCCCATGGACTGTCCATGGAATTCTCCAGGCCAGAATACTGGAGTGGGTAGCCTTTCCCTTCTGCAGGAGATCTTCCCAACCCAGGGATCAAACCCAGGTCTCCCACATTGCAGGGCGATTCTTTACCAACTGAACCACCTGAAAAGCCCAAGAATACTGGAGTGGGTAGCCTATCCCTTCTCCAGCAGATCTTCCCAACCCAGGAACTGAACCGGGGTCTCCTGCATTGCAGGTGTATTCTTTACCAACTGAGATATGAGGGAAGCTCCAGTCTAAGGAAAGGTCAAGTCTAATTTAAATGTTATACAGTGTGCAATTCTCTGCTTTGTGCTTTGATCTCATTGTTACAAGATTCTTAGAGGGGAGATAAATATCAGTTCTATTCTCTTACAGGTGCTCTCATGTAATACGTTCTAGTATCTTACTAGGAAAAGTTCTAGTATCTTACTAGGAAAACAAATCCCTATTAGCTGAAGGGAATTTCATTTAAAAAAAAGGCTATTCTGATGAAGTAGAAGCTGAGAAGAGAGGCTACTGTAAGCCACAGATTTTCCACCAGCAGGACGCCACGAGCACCCCAAGGCTAGAGAGACAAGAAAGAAGACTCAGTGTTCATGAAAACCACATGCCTGGTCTTCCAGTGCAAGCTGGGGCTGCGGGAGGTCTGTCCAGGGCTGGAATCACAGAGGAGATGAAGCCTGTTGCCAGAAACGCAACCTGAGACAGAGAAGGAGGGAAAGAAACACCAGAGGGACTCCCTCCCTCAGCCTTCCTGCCTCCCACTAAATGCAGCCTGCATAGAGAAGCCCCCTGTGACACAGAAGAGACGCTCGGAGAGAAGGGAGGATAGGAGGGCGAACAGCCCTAGGACCGGCTCGAAGCAGAAGGAGGGAAAGGAGAAAGGCGGGCCAGCTTCCAAATGAAAAGAAACAGTCAGTCTAATGGGAGCTCATGGTGATAGCCCAGAAGGAGGAGGAACTCCCAGAGTATGCCCCACGCCTTGCCTGGGAACCCCAGGGTGCTCACAGATTTTGTTTTCTCCTCTGAGCCAGATGAAAGCGGAAAAGTATCCGGAGCTGCTGTCGGCTTCCTCAGGCACAGGGATATTGTTTCGTTTTTAAAGATCCAAGATTGATAGCCAATTGCATGTCGAAAAGTACCTCTGATCGAACATAATAACCAAGCATTTCCACTAGTGAATATAACAGAGAAAGCTCCAGTGGGCAGCTTTTTTCGTGGAGAAAAATGTGGATAGCCTATCATCCCACTGGGAGACAATCAATTGTTAGGAAGTCTACAGTAGGGAAGCGGCGATGCTCCTGACAGTTTTGCAGATACACTGTGATCAACAGCTTTTGTGTAACCACCTGTGATACCTCTGGGCTGGAGAGCAGACATATGAGGAGCTCAACTGCCTTTGTCAATGGACGCTACTGGACTCTCTTGCTGGGCCAGTGTGCCCAGAGAAGAAGGAGCTCGCAAACAAACTCTATTCCAAAAATTATTATGGGAAGTAATGAGTAATATTATGTAGACCCAAATAAATATTGCGGTTCCAAGCTAAAATTTTTGAACACACACCTTCTATGTTTGACTAATAGTGAGTTACCATGGAAATGAATTCCCTGTTTTCAAAGACGGTGACTTCAATAAAGATGCAACATAATTTATCTTTCCCTCAGCATCCAGGAGAGCCTTAGGCCATCATTATTAACACTGCACAATGATAAACAAAATTGTAAAGAAAAATATGATTATCTGGATTCTCTATAATTAATGATCGACACAGCGTGTGTTTGTGTGTAAGTGAATATATAATATTGCACATATGCAGGGACTTCCCTGTGGCTAACAGGAGCTGCCCAGGTGCACTGGAAACAGTGTTTAAATAAGATAGCTGAATTAGTTGACAATAAAACACCATTAAATATTTTATAAATGTTCAAAAACTTTTTTTTTCAGTCACTAATTTGTGTCCAACCCTTTGCGACCCCATGGACTGCAGCACACCAGGCTTCCCTGTACTTCACTACCTCCTGGAGTTTGCTCAAAATTATGTCCATTGAGTCAGTGATGCCATCTAACCATGTCATCCTCTGTCATCCCCTTCTGCTTTTGCCTTGAATCTTTCCCAGCATCAGGGTCTTTGCCAGTGAGTTGCTCTTTACATCAAGTGGCCAAAGTACTGGAGCTTCAGCTTCAGCATCAGTCCTTCCAGTGAGTATTCATGGCTGATTTCCCTTAGGATTAACTGGTGTGATCTCCTTGAGTCCAAGGAACTCAAAACTATTAAGTAAATATCAGATCACATCAGATCAGTCGCTCAGTCGTGTCTGACTCTTTGCGACCCCATGAATCGCAGCACGCCAGGCCTCCCTGTCCATCACCAACTCCTGGAGTTCACTCAGACTCACGTCCATCGAGTCAGTGATGCCATCCAGCCATCTCATCCTCTGTCGTCCCCTTCTCCTCCTGCCCCCAATGTTTTAATCAATTGAATATGTTTTAAATTAACCAGACTCTGTAATTTTCAATACATGTTTATTTTAAATTAATAATTGATAAATGAATCATTTTGCTGTATAACTGAAACTAACTCAACATTGTAAATTAACTATACTTCAATAAAAATTAATTAATAAATGAGATCCACTCACTTTTCTTCCCTCAGTGGAACATTTCCTCATTTAAGTTTCATTACAATTTATTCTTACCAAGCCCCAGATCTCATTCTCTAATTCAGGCAGCCTGTTCTGTCGACTTAGAGACATGACCCCATCTGTGCCTGATACCATTATGTATTTATATATAAACCACAAGACTGAATGAAGCAGACTCACACTGATCCTTAAATAAAATTTCTGTCACTACACAGTGTGAATGAATCTGAAAGTCAAAAAGAGCATGAGAGCAGTATCTCCTAATATCTTTCCTGGATAAAGACTGACCTCATGTGTTAGAGACCAGATAAGTAAAGTTGAAATCCTTGCCTACAGAAGTACTCTGTATTTATAAACAACAAGTGTGTGATAAAAACGCAAGGAGTGAACTGAGGCTCACGTGAGCAAGGTGAAATGACATATAAAGTATAAAGCCAAGATCCAAGAAAGGTCCTTTCAAGACAGATAGCCAACTTTCCTCATTTAATATTTATATATTTACATTAAAGCCTGAAGAGACCATTTTATCAAAGGACAGATACAACAAAGAAATGTATTCGTTCATTTTACTTGTTAGGACTTCCACAAACTGAGTCATTTGAAAGATGCATTCATTATTTTACTAGCCTCATACTGATATATGCTGCTATGGCAGCTGCTGGAATGAAAATGTAGCACAGACAGACATTATAACTAGAGTGAGGGTAATAGGGTTGTAAAATATAAAAAGAGTAGCCTCACTGAACAGATATAACTGGCTCAGTAGAATGAAAAAAGTAAAGGTGATAAAACGCTACCGCTTATGTAGACACTGCCTACACTAGTTTGAAAAATAAAAACCAAAGTCACTCATTTGTGTGACAGCAGTAAGGTATAACATACCTTACGCCAGTCAGAATGGCCATCATTAAGAAGTCTACAAATAACAAATGCTGCAGAGGGTGGAGAGAAAAGAGGACCCCCTACACTGCTGGTGGGAATGTAAATTAGCACAACCGCTATGGAAAACAGTACAGAGGCCCCTTAAAAACAAAAAAGTGAAGCTACCATACGATCCAGCAATCCCACTCCTGGGCCTATATCCAGAGAACAATATAATTGAAAATGATACATGCATCCCGATGTTCATAGCAACACTATTCACAATAACCAAGACAGAGAAACAACCAAAATGTTCAATGACAAGTGAATGGACAAAGAAGACGCAGCATACACATACACGCGCGTGCACGCTCAGTCACTTCAGTCGCGTCCAACTCTTTGTGACTCCATGGACGACACCCCATCAGGCTCCTGTGTTCAGGGGATACTCCCGCAAGAATGCTGGAGTGGGTTGCCATGCCCTCCTCCGGGGATCTTCCCAGCCCAGGGATCAAGCCTACTTCTCCTGTGTCTTCTGCACTGCGGGTGGATTCTTCACCACTGAGCCACTGGGGAAGCCCTATACGTATACACACGTAGGTATGCAACACACACACACAATGGAATATTATAAAAAAGAGTGAAATATTGCCACTGCAACAACGTGGATGTAACTAAAGATTACCACCACACCACGTGAAGTGAGTCAGAAATGAGGACAAATATCAGCCGATACCACTCGTATGTAGAATCTAAAATACGACACAAATGAGCTTTTATGAAAAAGAAAGCGAATCACAGACACAGAGAATAGACTCTGGTGGGGTGGTGGACTGGGAGTGCGAAATCAGAGACGCAGCAGTACACGCAGAACGGGCAAGCGACAAGGCCCTGCCATACAGCACGGAGAACGGGACCCGACGCGCGGTGATGAACCACAGTGCAAGGGTATTGCTGAAGCAGAACGCACATGTATGTGTAACTGAATCACTCTGCAGTGTAGTGGAAATTAGCACAACAATGTAAATCCACTCTATTTCAATAAGAAAAAATTTAAATGAGGTACAATACTATATTCCTCTGATTCAGTGCATTGCTATGGTAGGAATTTTTTGATGATTTAAAATATTATTTTAGTTGTTCAGTGGGTTAAAGGAGAGAAAACAAACTCATGAAGAGCAGACAGTTATTCATCTTAATATTCTGAATCGGCACTCAGGTAGAATGAAGGGTCATAAAGCTTTTAACTGAGATTTATTTTCATGAAAATCATTTTACATTTTTATTTTTATAAAAGAACATGAATGGATTAGGACTAAAGAGTTATAAGCAGACTTTGTACATAATAATGAACATTTTTACAATTACTTCTTTATATTATTTTTCAAATGCTGCTTTAGTATGTGCCAAACACCCTTCCTCTACAGCCCAAGAGATAGGTAGATGCTATTATTATCCTCATTTTACAGATGAGAAAACTGAGAGTAAGAGATTACGTGAAATGCCAAAGTCTTACGATCAACAGTCACACCATTAGCTTTGATGACAGCAATAAGTGGCTTGCTGTCCCTTGTAAACTTCTAAGAAAAAAAATCTATTAATGGATCACACCAGGCCTAGAGAATCATTGCCTAAATTCTCAAAACTTGCTTTCTAGCTCAACTCTTAACTCCCCAAAAGCTAAAAAAACCAAGAGCATCCTACAAACACCTCTTCAGAGTCATCACTGGTCTACTCAGAAGGGAATATTTCAGAGCTAAATGAATTCAAGAACACACTTTCCACATCTCAAAATACCACTCAAGTTCCTATAAATTAATCAGAAACAAACAAAATTATAATCTATAGCTTAACAGCAATATCACCCCAAAAGCAGCAAAATAATATGTTCTTTCTTTAGAATAAGACATTCTAAACTGATCAGTTGTTTTGAAATTTAGAAAGCAAGAAAGTTCATCTTTCATTTCTAGTCTCTGAATAAACATGACAAGGAAGATGAGAATTGAGTTAGCTGCATGGATGAACATTCTTTCACTTACTTACGTTAAATTAACTGAAAAAAAATCAATTTTGTTTTTCTTTAGAAAACATTTCATATTTTCAGCCATAAGCACTTTTAAACTATGTGTTTTACAAAAAGTTCTGTAAATATGATATGGTCCAAGAAAATATCTGAATTTTTTTAGCTGCTACCTTCCAAAAAACACCTCTCCTTAAAAACAAAACCAAACAAACATACCCATATCTGACATATCCCAAGAATTCAGTTCGTGCTTCTAAACTGAAAACTGAAACAACAATAATATCTAAGACAGGCTTCCCAGCTGGTGCTAGTGGTAAAGAATCCCCTTGCCAGTGCAGGAGACATAAGAGACATGGGTTTAATTCCTGGGTCAGGAAGATTCGCTGGAGGAGGGCATGGCAAACCCCCCCTGTATTCTTGTTTGGAGAATCCCATGGACAGAGGAGCCTGGAGGGCTACAGTCCATGGGGTCACAAAGAGTCGGACATGACTGATGTGACTTAGCATGCATGCACAGCATCAGAATTAATATCATTAATTAATTAACAACTTTAAAATATATCAACAATCTAAAAAGGAAAAACATCTATCCCTAAGGTATGACAAATATAAATTTTATATAGCATAAAACAAAAACGAAGTTTTCTCAAAAATTCTTCATCTTTTTAACAGTCATTTATTGACTAGTCATTAAATGAGTATTTAGTCATTTATGAATAAAATACCATCTTCCTGACTGTTGGTTGAAATCATTCGAAGTGACTGAAGTCAATTCACAATGGATCAGTGGCATGAAGCTCATGAACTCAGAGCAGACCTCAAGTTTGCACACCAACTACATGTACTATATAACATGCAACTTTGATATTTCAGACTCCATTGGCTTATTTGTTCAAATGATTTTAAATTAATATTATATATAATGCACTTGAGTATTCATTATCATCCTGAGCTTTTTCCATGTTACTATGAGTTCTTAAAAAGTATGTGATTGAATAATACGACTTATCATGTTATATTAATATCAATTTTAACCTCTTAAAAGCTTCATTATTACGGAAATTTTCAAGGATAAACAAAAGTAATGAGAATAACATAATGAACCTTCTTGTCCTATAACTTACCTCAATTATCTATATTTTGCCATTTTTGTTTCCTTTATTGGCCTATCCACTTTTCTATTTTTTCATCTGCTGTATGATATTTTGATACAAAGCCCTAATGCTATATCATTCCAATAGTAAATCACTCAAGTACGTATCTCGCTCCTCTGTCCATGGGATTCTCCAAGGCAAGAATACTGGAGTGGGTAGTCATTCCCTTCTCCAGGGGATCTTCCCGACCCAGGGATCGAACCTGGGTCTCTTGGGTTGCAGGCAGATTCTTCACCGTCTGAGCCACCAGGGAGGTCCGAAAAAGTTTTGAAATATAACAAATATTTGGTGGAATTCACCAGTGAAGCACTCTGGGCAGGGAGTATCACTGAGGGAAGGTTTTTAACAACAAAAGTAATTTCTTTAAGTAACAGAGGTATCCAGGTTATCTACTGAATATTTCTTCTTGAGCGAGCTTCGGAAATTCACGACATTCAAATATATTTTCCATTTCATCTAACTTGTTGAATTTAGAGGCGTGAAGATGCTCATGATGTTCCTGTTACACTTTTAATATCTGGAGACTCTGCAGTTATGCTGCCCCTCTGAGTCATGGCACTGGCAATGTCTCCTTCTCTCTATTATTAGTCTGAATACAGATTTATCTAGTTTATCAAAGAACCAGCTTTGTGCTTTCATTAATATTTCTTTTTGTTTTCCATTTCACTAATATCCGCTGTGATGTTTATTATTTCCTTCCCTCTGCTTACTTTGAGTTTAATTTACTCTTCTCAAGTTTCACAAGGTAGAAGCTACGGCCGTTGACCTGAGACCTTTCTTTTTTTCGTATGTAGGTGTTTGGTGCTATTTAACCAAAGTGAGTACTTTAGCAGCATCCCACTAAATCTGGTGTGTTTTGTCTTTATTCTCCGTCAGTTCAAAATATTACTACTTCCTTGTTTCTCTTGGGATTTCTTTACTCGTGGGTTATTAGGACCAGATAAGCACGGGAGAACATACACTCATCTCCGGGGTTTTCTATGCAGCTGTCTCTGCTCTGGTACTCTGTCCTCCTGAGCCCTGGCCACCCCGGTCTCCCTGGACTTCCTGTTCTGTGTCTACTCAGGTCGCCTGCTCGGCTTTGCCTGGGCTGTCCTTCCCTGTGCTATGAGCTGGAAACGCTTCCAACACCTGAGAGAAGTCCTGGGTTGGAGGAGATGCAATTCTGCCGGACACGGCACGTCATTAATGTTCTCAACTTCAGAGGCAAAACAGAAGCCTCAGAAGCTCTCATCCCCGCTTCCAAACCCACTCCAGGAAAGCTGACTACCTTCTCAACCTGTGTGCGTGCGCTGTTAGCTATTTCTGGACTCTCATCTACATAGTCATAGCAGCTTAGAAGGAAGTCCATTACTGCTTGATATTAACAGAACGTATCTGAAGACTAAGGGTGTGTCATCAATAGAGTTCAGACAAGACGGAGAGCACCAAAGTAAAATTAAGTCCACGAGACCACAGTAATAGAATATCAATATTCTTTCTCTTGTTATCAATCTTCTGTCTTCTTGCCCTTGATTTAACAATCTAAGATGTCACAAATCCCCAATTTTCCCTTCTAACTTAGTAAGGACTTGACATTCCTTGCATTCAAGGACAGCCACTCAGAGTCCCTTCCAGGCCAACAATTCTTAAATTCAGAGATTTGTCTGGCTATAAGAAACTCTAGAGATAGATCCTCTATTACAGACATGCCTCTTCACAGGAGGAAACTAAGGCACGGAGCTTTCATGGCATTTGCCTCTTTAGCAAATTTAGAGTCACAGACTGGAAAGTAGGAAGTTGGAGAGATTTTCTCAATCATATAAAATTAAATATATTTATCCTGATAACACTCTGCATTTCACATCCTCTAATCATTTATTTAAAAATTACATAAAATATTGAGAAAAAAATATTGAAAACTATACACCGTGAGGACAATAAGGGTAACACAACTTTCTAGGAACGTTTATATATTTACAAACATTGTGTGAATGTAAATTACATTTTGTATAATGTCTTAGTATAAAAACACTGTCAGAACGAATTTAACAAAAAGCTTTGAGTTCTACCCTTGGTTTTCAAAAGCTGAAACAACTAAACTAGTTTAGCCAAAGTAACGTATGTTTAAAAGGCTATCTTGCCGTTACCTGAATCCATGAACTAAGCAATGTCATGCCACAGACCGGTCTTCTCACCAAAACACTGTGCTGAGCACAGGGATGAGCCTAGAACGCTGCGGACCGGCTTTGATATGAATCCAGTAGATTCCGAGCGCTGACAGGCCAAACTCCCAATTCCGGAGTACAATCTTCAGAATACTCTTCGCAGCAAATTAAGCCTTCCGAAGCTGACATCTGCTGTCGCTGCTACTTTGTCACAGAGAATAATTCTGATCTTTTAAGCACCAGTGTACCATAATTTTTGGCCATCTCAGAATGTTCAGGGAAGCGCTTACTGATCTAATAAGTCTTGTTTTGTCTTTAATGAGTACAATTTCAAGTGATCGTAAAAAGCCCACATATGGTCATCATAACACTTGTTGTGCACAATCTGTTCATCCAAAGGCATTTCTACTCTGCACTATAAACAGCAGTAGATGATGTGATGGGAAAAGCATTCATCTACGAAAATGTTCAGGCCAAGGTTATAGAAGATGAATAAAAAATTACGGTTACATATGGTCTTGGTTACACGAAGATGTTCTGATGGAGCAGTAATAGAGGATAACGTGCCTGTGCTCTCTGCCAGTTTTAGGTTCTAATCCTCCAAATACAATTAAAGCCCATCAGTCACGGAAGACACAGAATAATTACAGGCACTGCTTCAAACGCACTAGAATAAAACAGTGATTTGATTTCTCCCTCAAGGTTTGCTCTAAACTTCTAGCGGTTTAGTTATGGTGGCACTTCTTTGGGCTTCCCTGGTGGCACAGTGGTGAATAATTGCTGACCAGTGCAGGACGCACAGGAGACGTCGGTTCGGTCCCTGGGTCGGGAAGATGCCCTGGAGAAGAGAACAGCCACCCACTCCAGCATTCTCGCCTGGAGAACCCCTGGACAGGGGAGCCTGGCGGGCTGCAGTGCACCGGGTGGCACACACTCAGACACAACCGAGCACGCGCGCAAGCACCAGTTCTTTCAAGGAGAGTGAAAGTACCGGTCGCTCAGTTGTCTTCAACTCTGTGCAACCCCATGGACTGTAGCCTGCCAGGCTCCTCTGTCCATGAAATTCTCCAGGGAAAAATACTGGAGTGGGTTGCCATTCCCTACTCCAGGGGATCTTCCTAGCCCAGGGATCAAACCTGGGTCTCCTGCAATGTAGGCACATTCTTTACCATCTGAGCCACCACTAATTTTAATAATAGTAGCTAAAGTTTATTGGAGAAAGAAATGGCAACCCACTCCAGTGTTCTTGCCTGGAGAATCCCAGGGACAGGGGAGCCTGGTGGGCTGCCGTCTATGGGGTCACACAGAGTCAGAGACAACTGAAGCAACTTAGCAGCAGCTAAAGTTTACCTAGCACTTACCATGGTCCTGATACTGAGGAAAGCATCTTGCATATACTAGTTCAATTTAATTCCCTGAAAAATAATTTGTTCACTCAGCTGATTAATGGCAGAACCAAGATTCAAACCCAAGCTGACAACAGAGCCTGGGTTCCTACCCTCTGGGCCTTATTGCCACAGTCCTAGGTAATTTATAAACATTTGCTCTTTTCCTAGGAGGAAAGAGGGCTTCCCTGGTAGCTCAGTTGGTAAAGAATCCGCCTGCAATGCAGGAGACCCCGGTTCGATTCCTGGGCCAGGAAGATCCACTGGAGAAGGGATAGGCTACCCACTCCAGTATTCTTGGGCTCCTCTGGTGGCTCAACTGGTAAAGAATCAACCTGCAATGCAGGAGACCTGGGTTTGATCCCTGGGTTGGGAAGATCCCCTGGAGGAGGGAAAGGCTACCCACTCCAGTCTTCTGGCCTGGAGAATTCTATGGACTGTATAGTCCATAGGGTCTCAAAGAGTTGGATATGACTGAGCGACTTTCACTTTCACTAGGAGGAAAGAAACTGTAAATTCTTTTCCCTAAACTGTAAGCTTGAAGAGACATGACAAATTTTGAATAAGACACAAGTAAATTTTATAGTAGCCAGTTTTCTAAAACATGTATGTAAGAATTAGTTCATAATTATTATAGAACTCTGAAAAACAGCACAGATGATGCGTGACAAGTGAGAGATTACAAAGGAACTGATGTTTTCATTATCGCTAAAATATGAGACTTCCTATATTTGTATATAAGGAAATTCTCTGAACTATGAAGTTAAATTTTGGCATACATTCACTTCTCTTTTCACCATGTATGTTCAGCTTAATCATATGAACTGACCATATGCACTTCTTAAAAGCCAAATACTCAGAAGATCTAATGATACATGACCAGTGAAAACTTTCATTAAAGTATCTAAAACAATACATAACATTAAAATCTAAATAATTCTTGTCATATATATCAGTTTCTTTACTGTATACATTCACAGTTATTAGCAAAGGAAAAATGCCAAAAAGCAAGCTTCTTGTTTAAATGAATGTCCCATTTCAGAAAGGATAGATTTTATATTGTTGACTTAAACTGATTTTTATTATACCAAACACTACTTACACTTCTATTATGGTCTGACCAGTCCTCATTCAAGTATGTGGAACACTGCGAGGGCATTGGTATGAATGATGCTGGGAAACACCGAGGAGATGTAGCCGTGGAACCTACCTTGGTTAGGTGAATGACTCCTTTAGAAGTAACCGAACAACCCATGAAGCCAACGTACTGCAGCTCAGGACAGTGCTCAGCGAACGCTTTCACGGACTGGTCCGTCACCTGGGGAGAGCAGGGAAGAGAGAGAGTTAGGACAGCACTGCAGGATTTCACCACTGCAAACTCCCCCGGCCTTACCTTGCATTGTTAATGTTTCCTTTTCCAGTGGGCCGTTTGAATCCATAGACACGCTGCACGACGTCCTGTGCTTTTTAAATCCGCCCTCAACCCCACATTCCCTTCTGTCAGCCCATGTTTGTTTACATCTTCACGTCTCAGAGACGTCACATTATCCACCTCCACCTCTTCATGCCTCCCTCAATAGACATGTATGCATTCTGACATTTACTCCACGTGCTATGAAATTCACCATTTCAAAGGGAGCAGTCCAGTGGTCTGTATCAGATTCACAAGTCGTGCCACCATCACCAACGTCTAACTCCAGAACATGCTTCTCAGCCCAGAAAGGAGCCCCATGCCATCAGCAGCCGTTCCCCAGTTCCAACCCTGCCTCCAAGTCCTGGCAGCTTTCTGTCACTACGGCTTTGCTCAGTCCCGACATATTTGATAACTGAAATTGTACAACTGTTTCCTAAACGGCAACAACAGTCTCTTTATAAGGTTTCTCCCTACAAGTGTTTCTTCTAAGAAATCTGGTTTTGCCCCTCACTGCTTCAAACTTCTCAGATTTGGAGGGTATGATGGTTAAATTTATATGTCATCTTGACTACACCATGAGATGCCCAAATGTTTGATTAAAAATTATTCTGGGTGTGTTCGTGAAGGTTTCTGGGTAAGATTAACATTTGAAACAGCAAACTGAATAAAATAGATTGCCTCCCCGAGGTGACCACTCAACCTCAGTCACATCCAGTCCGATGAAGGAATGGGACAAAAAGGGGAGTAAAGGAGGATCTGCCCTCTCCCTTTCTCTCTCCCTCCTTCTCTCGTTCTCTGCCTACCTTCACATTTAGCCACCAGTTTCCCACCTTTAGACTCAACTTTGGACTGGAACTTATATCATCAGCTCTCCGGGTTCCTCTGCGTTTAGACTCAGCCTAGAACTACACCATCTGCTCTCCTTGGTCTCCAGATCGCTGATTTGGGGATTACTCAGCCTCCAGAGTTACAGGAACCAATTCCTTACAATAATCTCTTCTACACACACACACACACACACACACCCCTCATACTAATTCTGACTCTCTGAAGAACCCTAACTAATGTGATACATATTAGAATCCCGTGAGGAATTTATTAAAACCTCAGAGTCAAAAGAGGTGTAACCCAAGAATCTGTATTTTTAACAAGCCCCTAAGTGACTCTTAGGGATGTGAAAACTTGAAGCCCCAGAGCTGCAAAGAAGTTACATTGACAGCTTTTGGCATTTCTGCATGGCCCTGCTTTAAACAAAGGGCAGACTGAAATTCCTTTTTGTCTCCTCCAGCCTCCAAAAGCTTTCCTTATATAAAATCATCTTCTTATAATTGTGCTAAGATTTTCTCCACTATTCTACAAGTTGTAGCATATAAAAGGAGGTCCAGATAGTCTCTATGATAGGGTTAATTTCAGCTTCACTTTCCTCAGTCAAGATGAAATCAACAAGTTAAACAACACTGTTAGTTTTTCAAACAGCAGTGACTTACACCTACTTTGCATTAACTTTAATATGGGTGACTCTTACTTTGTCTCTCCCTTATCTATTCTGAACAGATATTGGAAAATAAAGTTATGTGGGTAGCATTAATTCTGAAACAACACAAGAACGTTTTCCTAAAATAATCAAACCAACAGCGTCCATGGTACATCTGATAAAAGATTAATTCTGCCCTCAAAAGTAAAGTGTGCTTCAGCATGTTAAGACTAAGGGTGCCACTGATAAATTAAAAATGGGCCTTCCTGACACTCAGCTTTCTAAAAACATTATGTCAAGAAAGAATATTTAAGGCACTGAAATTGCCTGAAGCTTCAGTGAAAACCAATTTCCATTTAAAAAAAAAAAACCTCAGAGGGTGGCGGGAAGGAGAGGGAAACAGGTTCAACACCTATCGCCATTTGGTTCAACATCCTGCCTAATCTGACATCAGGCTTCTCCCAGATCCATCTTCAAAAGGGGGAAGAGGAATTCAGATAAGGATGAAGGACACAGGAAAGCTCAGGTCCAAGGTGTTAGAGCTTTCAGAGACAAAGTATTAAAACTGGCTTCGTGGGTCTTCCTCTTTTAGCTCAAGGAGTCAAATGAGAGGTTGGAGGTGCCTCCTGCAGCAACAGAGCCCCAAGAGCCGAATAAGGCTAGAGGGAGTGCCTGGGGAACAGGGGCGCTCTGTGACCTCACCACAACTGTGCAACCAACACCACGATCCAGTCACAGAACGCCTCCATCACACCGCCCTAAAGGTCCCTTTCTCCCTGATGCCCACATGCAGTCAGTCACCGCTCCTGCCCCGAGATGACCCTTGACCTGTTTTACACATCTACAGCTGCCTTTTCTAGAAACTTCAGGTAAATAGGATTCTACAATAAAGTCTTTTGTGTCTAGCTTCTCTCGCTAGTAATTTCTCTTGTTTGTTTGTTTGAGGTTCCCCCTTGCTATTCCCTGTATCAGTAGTTGGCTCGTTTTACTTCTGGGTAGATTTGCATGGTATAACTATATTACATTTTGTTTATCCACTCACCAGTTATAAACATTTTGTTTACAGTGTGGGGCTTTGATAAATATGCTTCTGTGATCGTTCACATACAAGTCTTTGTTTGGACATATGTTTCATTCCTCTTGCATAAATATCTAGGATTGGAATTACTGAGTCATATGATAAGCTTATTTTTTTAGACATTTTTAAATGTGAGTTGTTTTCTTATTAAGTTGCAAGAGTTCTTTATATAACTTGAACACACATCCTTTATCAGGTATCTGTTTCACAAATCTTTTCCTCCATTCTGTGCTTTGTCTTTTCATTTCCTTGATGGTGGTCTTAGAACCAACATTTAGGCCTATGGTGCTCCTGGAGTTAATTTTCGTGAACAGTGTGAAGCAAGGTGAAAGGTTCATTCTGTTTGCACATGAATTGTCCTATTTGTTGAAAAGACCATCTGGAATGGTTTGATTTTGAGGGATCATACTTACTCACAGACTGTGATAAAACCAGCCAGTAAATAAGAATTCATATGCAAAGAGAAACGTGGCTCAGGATTTGGAAAGTGGTATCAGAAAATTAGCGGGGAATGAGACCAGCTGGCAAAGCAGATTTTGACCTTTTAGTCAAAGCTGTGATGGAGAAAAAG
Organism: Bos indicus; assembly: GCF_029378745.1. Lineage (NCBI taxonomy): Eukaryota > Metazoa > Chordata > Mammalia > Artiodactyla > Bovidae > Bos > Bos indicus. The sequence continues at coordinate 107,130,775 of NC_091766.1, forward strand.
AGAAGACGAAGCTCAGATTCAACAGTGTCACCTCTTCACAAGACAGAGACAGAGAGGACCATCTCCTTAAGCTGACACTCTAAGAGCCAACTGACATTCTGATACCAGCGTGGAGAAGACGCAGTGCATTTAGTGTTACGATAGGAGACGCACTGGCGACAAGGAATGCCCCGTGCCTTCAGAGTCACAAGGGCCATGAAGAGCCTCAATAGCACAGACACACCAAGATTCCAGTGGAGCCTCCACTGTGAATCCTAAGGGGCCCTCTCTAGTTGCTGGAGCCCAAACAAACGGAAGCCAGAAACACAGAGGCAAAGGCAGAAGGAAGATACTGGTTCTCAAAAGCTCTTGAGCGGCACTCAACCAGACATCCTTTGAAGGTGGGTTCTCATGAAGCAAATGTGGGCACAAGAAGAACCCTCCCCGGGAGGCAGAAATAAAAGGCCTAGAAAATGCAGATGTAATGGCCACTATGGAAGAAATGTCCATACATGACGAACATATTCTAACCAGAAGGAAGAGAAAAAGCAGAAGGTGGGCAGCACAGGGTCACTAATTTTGCTTGAAAAGTTACTGTTATAAAATTATTATTTATATTATTGTTTACATAATATTTTTGAATTGCTGAATCTAGAGATTCAGTCTCTGAACACAGCTCAAAGTTTGGGTACCAGTAGCCAAAGTAGCTTAAGAGGGAATAGAAAATAAAATGGCTGTATTTACTAAGGCCTTACTGTGGGCCAAGCTAAGTCCTCTCTGTAACAGGGGATCCCTATAATACCCTTGACAGGCAATATTAGCCCCATTTTAGTGCTAAGACACTTCAGTCATGCCGGACTCTTTGTGACCCCATGGACCTCCTCTGGCTGTGGGATTCTCTAGGCAAGAATACTGGAGCGGGTTGCCATGCCCTCCTCCAGGGTAGACCTAGCCCCATTTTACAGGTGACTAAAATAAGCCTATCAGAGATTGGCTTCTCCCAAATCAAACCACTAACAGATGGCCAAGCAGGCTTTAAACTTTGGTCTTTCAGATTTTAGAATCCATGTTCTTTAACTTATATATACTAGGCTGTGATTCATTTAGTTAGTGGTGCTAATTTCCACTCAAATGCAAAAGCAAATTTAAGGCCCTCCCTCTGGCCCCAGAGAGGTAGAGTGGCAGGGATCAAGGCCCAATGGGTCTATTTTTTAAAGAATTTTCTAGAGAGAAGCACTACCCTTGATTACTTTTTTCATCTCCTAAGGATAGAACAGATGTGCTGAAATGCCATGATAGTTTCCTGTATATCCTAAGAATCCTCCCAAAACAAGAAGCGTAAAAGTGGGGTGTATGTGTGTGTGTGTGTGCGCGTGCATTCAGTTGAGTCCAGCTCTTTGCGACCCCATGGACTATTAGCCCTTCAGGCTCCTCTGTCCATGGTGTGTTCCAGACAAGAATATTGGAGTGGGTTACCATTTCCTCCTCCAGGGGATCTTCCCAACCCAGGGACTGAACCCATGTCTCCTGTGTTTCCTGCATTGCAGGCGGATTCTTTGCCTGCTGAGCCTTTGGGGAAGCTCAAAAGTGGGTTGGGATTATCTAATTCAGAGGTGATGAAGAAGCTGGGTTAATGGTGGTGAATTATAAAACCACATAAGTAGAAACTGATAATCCAAGAAAGCACTTTCACCTAAAAAGGATTAAAATTAAAGACTAAGAAAATATGGATGGGAAAAGCTTTTACTTAAATTTCAGGACTCTAAACAAAGAGATGCAGCTTCTTCTTATTTTAAGACAAAGTTTCCTTAGAACATGGGTGGAGAGATCTATCTTTATCAGAATAAGACTGAGTCAATGAAAAGGGATTTGTAATCTGTGCTGAAAGATTAAATTTGGGGAATGATGCTAGCGTATCAATAGAAGAAAGAAATTTATATCATTAATTCTAAAAAGGTCAAGAAATCTTTGTACATTTTTACACTTGGGACATTAAAGAATTGTTCCATATAATCCTACATGAATGTATTAAATAATATAAAGTATTTCACAACTTCACTCAGAAAAAAGTTTTCGCTAGAGTTCACCCCAAACCTACAAATTCAGACTTGGAAATACATACTTCTAATAAGTTGTCTTAAAGATTCTTATGGAGTCAAGTCATAAACAACTCACAACTAAATCTAACAACTAACCAGCCTTTCCAAGTGCTAGCACTGAAGATGGTCCTGGGCACACGTGGCGTCACGGGGTTATCTCTTTGCTGACCTATACTGACACCACAGACCACCAAGGTCCAGGACATGCCATCCTTCTGGGCATTTTCAGCAGCCTGCACACTGAACATCCTTCTGCCACTTTTGATTCCACAAATCTATCCTCCACCCATCGAGCCATAGTGATCTTTCAACATGTACAAATCACATCGTGTCAGTCTGCCATTCACAATCCTCCAGTGATACCAATTACTCGAAGTATAAAATCCAAACTCCTATAATCTACAAGGCCCTGCACAATCTGCCTCCTCCCTAGTTCTTCCACCTCGTTCATCATCCCACCATCCCCTATCCAGGTCTGAAACCAAGTCTGAAGAAGTAACCACCGCTATGGAGGGTTGGATGTCTGGCAGAAGGGTTGTGATTTGGTTTGGAAGCAATCTATTTTATTGATAACGTGAGACATACATGGGTTAAAGAAACTATGAGGTCCCCTTGAGTTCCAGCCTCCTGCACGCACCTACCGCATGGTGCCGTTCATTAAAGGCTCTAAGGGAAGGGTGATAAAGGGAAGCTGTCCTTCAAGGCCCATCAGGTAAACTGAGGACCAACTAAAGGGATATTCTGGCCTCAGGGAGGCTGCCAGTGGGTCACGCCTACAGCAGGGTCCTGCCCTGTGAGAAGAGCAGTATACTACAGCAAGGGGCGCCTTCAGCACTAGGCCGAGCCAGTCAGTAAGCATCCACATCTGACCACGGACGAACAAGTACTATGTGAGGCGCTATAATGACTCAAGTCCCAAGTGAAGAATCTGATTTAGATACCGAGTAATATACATGGGCTTCCCTTGTGGCTCAGCTGGAAAAGAACACCTGCAATGCAGGAGACCTGGGTTCGATCCCTGGGTTGAGAAGATCCCCTGGAGAAAGGAAAGGCTGCCAACTCCAGTATTCTGGCCTGGAGAATGCCATGGACTGTATAGTCCATGGGGTCACAAAAAGTCGGACACAACTGAGTGACTTTCACTTTCAAATATACATGATACTTCAGGAGTTTTAAAATGAAATACAATAAAATTTCTCCATTTATTTAGTTGAGTCTTCAAACTCTATGAAAATTTCTTTTTCATTTTCACCTCCTTTGCTTTTCTGTATTCTATTTTTTCACAGGTTATAAAACACTTACAATTAATGCACCCTCCTTTTAAATAGTATAACAAAAACACAAAAGAGATTCATACCGACCATATAAAAGGAAATAGCTAAATATGGAGACAAAGTACTTGGTACGGATTCGCCTTATGAATCATTTCAGTAAGACCTTTTCACTATGCTCTTACTGTAATAAAAATTTCATATTTTTAGTGACTTTTAAAAAGAAATCTAAAAGAACATTATTTAAACATAGTGTTCTTTTAAACTACAGTCAGACAACATTTAGTGAGTAAATACCACGGCTCAAGCGCTGCGCTACACACCACGACCAAGACAATCCACCTTCACGGAGCTGACAATCCAGTGAGAGGAGTAAATGCGAAATAGTTATTGTAAGTGTGACCCCTCCTTTAATCACTTGCAGGAGCCTACCAATTATTCCTTTCTATATATGTGCAATAATTACACGGTACACAAAGGAAGTTGGGCTAGTGATTAGGAACCCACTTGGCAATGTGGGAGATGCAGGTTTGATCCTTGGGTCAGGAAGATCCCCTGGAGGAAATGGCAGCCCACTCCAGTATTCTTGCCCAGGAAATCCTATGGACAGAGGGTCTGGCAGGCTGCAGTCCATGGGGTCACAAAAGAGCCGTATACAACTTAGCAACTAAACAACAACAACACATGGAAAGAAGTCAAAAGTATGACTAAAAATTATATTCAATTATACAAATGAGATTCTTCTCAAATACTTTAAGTTATTGTATGCCTGATATCATTATATGCCCAATATCATTTCAGTAGAGGACTAGAATATGTATTGCTTTTATAAATCATGAAAAAAACAAGGATTATTTAAGAACTCATACTTACTAATACAACTAATACAACTCTGGCTGTTAATCAGCATGACTCAACTATTCATTAGGTAAATCAGAAGCACAAGACAGCAAAATCCTTTAACATTTTATGATGAAAAAATTCAAAAACATAAAAAAGTAGAAAAAACAATAAAATAAACCTCCATTTACCAATCATCTACCTTCAATAATTACTAGCTCATTGTCAACTTTGTTTTATTAATAGCCCTATCCACCTCTAAAACATCACATTTATCAGTAAATATTTCAGTATATCTCTAAAAGATAGGATCTTTTAAAAATCAGAGCCATAATACCCTTATCATTCCAGGAAAAATGTTCATGTGAGACTTAATATGAAAAATGAACTATGTATAGTTTTATGGAGATAATAATCCAACATGGTAATTTAAAAATCTCATTAAAAATTTACAACAATTTTATAAAAACTGACCCTTTGTCAACAAGGGCACTGAGATTCATAACTAATCATTTTCTAAAACTCTAAAATTCCATTAGCGGCCAATGAGAATCTGATTATTTGATTGCTTGTTTGACCTTGCCTGATTTTTGCTCATTCTGTCTTGCTTAATGTTAGTCTGGGTTTAGAGAAGTCAGATTGGCTGATAAAAAGAGATTTATAAGTTATGCATTAAAGTATTGTGAAAGGGAAAGACACTGGTCCAGAATTAACGGCACAGATACGTGTCCCTATTAAAAAGATCTATGCTAAGTCAGCTATGACTCAACCATTTCCCCCCAATTTGCTGACCATGTTTCTTTAACTAATACTTTATTTTACTGAAATTCAATACTTGGGTAATGTAAATGAAACAGAATAATTAGTCTATTCTGCATCAGCTCACCCTTTAATTAATGAAAGGAATAAATCTAAAGAGAAATCTCCAAACCCAACAGTCATAGTTGTATTTAGCAATGATATTTACAAGGCATTTTCTAGTATACATACACATCTGTCCACTCACCCAGTTAGATAAGCAGGCAGGTGCAAATTTCATTTCACAAATGAAGAAACACAGAAGTTAAAGTAACCTGCCCCACCTTATATGTGAGCCCAGTGCCCTGTGCATTACAACATACTCAATAATGTACTTAAAATACAATCAAAGAATCTATATGAGTGCTAAATTTGAGACCCATTAAGTAATAAATAAACATAGCTGATAAAAAAAGTCCTTATTTCATAAACATGCAACTAATTTAATTCTTTGGTCATATCACAGAAAAAATGTTTCAATTCTCTGAAAGTAAAGCGTCTTCCATTCTGCCAAGCTTTATTTCATTTCTAAACACAACTTTTAAATTAACAGATATGGTTAGTATATTTCAAAGAGTATAAAGTGAAACTCATAAGAATATGACTGAAGGCTAAATTAAATCCACCAGACAGATCACTTACCAAAATCTATGTGGATGCATCATGTGTTATGCAAGAAAACAGGGAAAAATAGAAGTAGTATACACAACTTGAATTCTGACTCATGTAACTTTGAATGGGTTTCATCACAAAGGGTAAAATGAACTGAAGTCCCAGAAAGCTCACACACAAAGAACAGTGCTCGGAATAGCAGAAGAGCTAGTTAGTATTTCAAAAGGCTTGCTAAAAGTCACGGAGGAAGAGAAAAACCACCACGATAAAGGTAATTTCCTTAGACTCCCACACCATCGAGGCCTCTCTTTATCTACAAAAACAGGTGTTCTCTGCCTCCTCCTCAGCCCCTGCCCGAACACCTCCTCCCCTGCTCGACATGTGCGGCCCTCTCTTCCATTTCCACCAATTCCCTTACCTCTCCCTGGTTCTTCTCCTTCCTTTTCCTCGTGTTCCTTCTGAACCCTTTATGCCCACTATTACACCTTTTCTTGAAGAGATCTCTAGTCTTTCCCATTCTGTTGTTTTCCTCTATTTCTTTGCATTGATCGCTGAAGAAGGCTTTCTTATCTCTTCTTGCTATTCTTTGGAACTCTGCATTCAGATGCTTATATTTTTCCTTTCCTCCTTTGCTTTTTGCTTTTCTACTTTTCACAGCTATTTGTAAGGCCTCCCCAGACAGCCATTTTGATATTTTGCATTTCTTTTCCACGGGGATGGTCTTGATCTCTGTCTCCTGTACAATGTCACAAACCTCTGTCCATAGTTCATCAGGCACTCTATCTATCAGATCTAGGCCCTTAAATCTATCTCTCACTTCCACTGTATAATCATAAAGGATTTGATTTAGGTCATACCTGAATGGTCTAGTGGTTTTCCCTACTTTCTTCAATTTCAGTCTGAATTTGGCAATGAGGAGTTCACAATCTGAGCCATAGTCAGCTCCTGGTCTTGTTTTTGCTGACTGTATAGAGCTTCTCCATCTTTGGCTGCAAAGAATATAATCAATCTGATTTCGGTGTTGACCATCTGGTGATGTCCATGTGTAGAGTCTTCTCTTGTGTTGTTGGAAGAGGGTGTTTGCTATGACCAGTGCATTTTCTTGGCAAAACTCTATTAGTCTTTGCCCTGCTTCATTCCGTATTCCAAGGCCAATTTGCCTGTTACTCCAGGTGTTTCTTGACTTCCTACTTTTGCATTCCAGTCCCCTATGATGAAAAGGACATCTTTTTGGGGTGTTAGTTCTAAAAGGTCTTGTAGGTCTTCATAGAACCGTTCAACTTCAGCTTTTTCAGCGTTACTGGTCGGGGCATAGACTTGGATTACTGTGATATTGAATGGTTTGCCTTGGAAACGAACAGAGACCATTCTGTCGTTTTTGAGATTGCATCCAAGTACTGCATTTCGCACTCTTTTGCTGACCATGATGGCTACTCCATTTCTTCTAAGGGATTCCTGCCCACAGTATTAGATACAGTGGTCATCTGAGTTAAATTCACCCATTCCAGTCCATTTTAGTTTGCTGATTCCTAGAATGTTGACATTCACTCTTGCCATCTCTTGTTTGACCACTTCCAATTACCCTTGATTCAAGGACCTGACATTCCAGGTTCCTATGCAATATTGCTCTTTACAGCATCAGACCTTGCTTCTATCACCAGTCACATCCACAACTGGGTATTGTTTTTGCTTTGGCTCCATCCCTTCATTCTTTCTGGAGTTATTTCTCCACTGATCTCCAGTAGCTTATTGGGCACCTACTGACCTGGGGAGTTCCTCTTTCAGTATCCTATCATTTTGCCTTTTCATAGTGTTCATGGGGTTCTCAAGGCAAGAATACTGAATGGTTTGCCATTCCCTTCTCCAGTGGACCACATTCTGTCCTTTCTTTGGAAGGAATGATGCTAAAGCTGAAACTCCAGTACTTTGGCCACCTCATGCGAAGAGTTGCCTCATTGGAAAAGACTCTGATGCTGTGAGGGATTCGGGGCAGGAGGAGAAGGGGACGACAGAGGATGAGATGGCTGGATGGCATCACTGACTTGATGGACGTGAGTCTGAGTGAACTCTGGGAGTTGGTGATGGACAGGGAGGCCTGGTGTGCTGCGATTCATGGGGTCGCAAAGAGTCTGACACGACTGAGCGACTGAACTGAACTGAACTGAACACCTTTTCTTAACTGGCTGTTCATAATAAGAGCAATTTACGAAGGATTTTAAATATAATCATTGTATTAATTTCAAATCAGTGACATTAAACTTTTCCTTTATCTAAGAAATGTAAGATTATCTGAAGTCACTGGACTCAGCCTGAATTGCAATCTAGCTCCTCGTCTTCCTAGCTGTCCAACCTTAAAGAATTTATCTGCTTTCCAAAAATATGAAAATGAGATAGAAACCTAACAGGCTTCTTGTGAGCATTCCAAGAAAATCCCCATGTGCTGGACACACTGCATACGTGTACCTCGCAGTGTGCGTGCCTCCTTTCCCCATTCCGTGCAGCTGGTGCTCCGAACGTTACTGTACAAAATTAACTTCTTTCCCTATCATTGTACTTGATAAAATATATAAAGCAGCATTTAGTGATAGTCTCTGTTATGATATGTCCCACCTTCCACCAAGTCATTAGAAACAGAAACAACAATACATAAATGGTTCTATACTTGTTCATCAGGTTGAAGTCACATATTGGGAGAAAAATGTAAGTTAAATGAGACTTTCAGTTGGTAAAATATCAGTAGAAAGTTTAATTGTACACAGGTTTACCTATACTTTGTAATACATCTAAAAATGTCAGTAATAAAAGGAAGCAATGCAAACAACTCTCTATTTTCTAAGGGTACATTGACTCTATTTTTAATGTTCTAACTTGCAAACTATTTTAGTCTAACAGCACTTGGATATGACAGTACATCACTACTATTCTTTCAGCTTTCGGAAAGCACAACTATCTACACCAAAACTGGGCTTTGTGATGCTCCTAAATATACAACGTGTCAGATAGTAAGTAGAATAGCGAAGTTTCTTTCCTGCAATTTTAAGGAACTCATCAATATATGAGAAGGTTTGATTTATAAGTATAATATTCTATAACAAGAAAGAACTACCTCCTCCCTAGGAGGGTGATATATAATATGCAAAATGAAAATATATAGAATCAAGAGAACAACCTTCAAAGAGTCACTCGTGTTTGTGAAAATATTTCAGATTAAGTTTTAATATTTTAACAACAGAAAACTCTTCCCAGGATGAATAAAATCTAACCAAGGTATAAAGTCCTAACAATTTGTGTTTTAATCATAAATGAAAGCCAATAATCTCCTGTTTAAAAAGAAAAAATGTACCAACACCCTAATGTATGAATATAGAACATTTCTTACATATTCATGTTTAACATTCTTTAAACAAGAAAACCTATTATCAAAAAACAAAACCTAAAATTAGGTTATACATTTTTCATCATGTCAGACAAATACATTCATAGCTCGCTTTCTTACATTTCAAACAGCTCATAAAATCCCACCTCCTTTGATGAGGTTCCCACAATAACCAGAAGCAAGACAGCAAGTCCACCAACCACACTGACCTAGTCCACTTGGTCTGCACACTTAACCTTCACAAAAGACGCCATGCTAAGTAGCAAGAATATGAAGGAGGCATTTTCCTTGTCAATTTTGGCAGAGGGGGAAAAAGTATGTATAGTATAAATATGTTTAATTTCATTTTTCAAATTAGAAGCTCAGAAAGAGCAGAGCTCATGAGCAATGTCAAGATCCAGATTCATCTCTCTAGGAAAAGGGGTCAACAGAGGTCTTTCGGTATTTTCAAAACATCCCCTCTAAGTCCAAGTCAACAGACACCTTCACTGGGCCTGGTAGGTAGTAGCTGCTCACTGCACATTTATTGAATGCGTGAAGGAATGAAACAAACTGGGAAAGACAGGTACTGGAAACACCAGTTCACTGAGAATGAAATAACGATACTGCAGAATTTCTACTGCTAAGAGAGAGCCGGTAGCTGAGTGCCTATTTCCAGGCACTGGACCAGCTGACTTTATTTACATTTATGCACACTACAGTGTACAGGTCTTAAAGGTGTTTACCCATTTTTACCCAGAAGGAGCACGTCTAGGGACGTCTGGGCAACGGGCCCAGCAGAGAGGTGGGCAGATTTGTGGGCCAGGACACTCACCGCAGCAGCATTTACAGCAACGGAAGAACAGAAGCCTCTCAGATGTGTTAAAATAGGATAATGGCTAAATTAAGGTCCATATTTTTGACAGACTGCCATGTAGCCATGAAAGATCATATCTTTTTAAACATCTGATGAAGTCAGAAAAATACAGTCTGCTAAAACAGGACTATACAATTGTCAGGAGTTTGAGCATCACTCTGCTCAGTATATAAGCAGAAGGAAAGACTCACGTGATAAAACGTCAACTGCCTCCTGCTAGTGCACTAAGTGTGGTTTTAATTTTCTTTATGTTCCTCTTATTTTCCAGAGTTCTACATCAATATTTTTATATTCTTATGATCACAAAAAACAAATGCTTAAAAAAGGAAAAAACTATGTGATAAGGCTTTTGAAAGTCTCCACGAACTTGAGGCACTTTTCCCAACAAGAAACTAGAAGATGAATTTTAGGTACATTAAAGAAATAAACACAGACAGCTTGCACAATCTCTAAAAAATAATAACAGAAATAAAATACAATTTACTCTTATTTAAACCTAAATAATTTTCTTGCAACTTTAGAAATTTTAAGAAACAAAATGAAAATTTTCTTAGAATTTAGAAAAAGAGAATATAACTTATTTTAACCTATAAAATATTTTTATTTATAAATCAGTACCATATTTCTACCTAGTCATTATTCTTCCATGCAATAAGAAGAAAATATACTATAAAACAATAAACAATATGCCTAAGTACACTTTGCTTGGGTAAGCCAAAAAACAAGTTTTTGAAAATTCGTTTATATATTTCCCCATATATAAAAAGATATTAAGAAACATAAAAAATACTATATAGAGTCAGTTCACTAGTTTAGAATGAAAATGAAGAGCAAAAAAATGGTAAACACCAAATCCAACATATAACTGGATAACAAACAAGGCTGTACTAAAAAATACTTCAAATGAACACAAATATGAGATGCTTAGTGAAAAGATGCAACCCAGGAATTCTCAAAATCAACTGCTTTAGCGACATGGTGATAATGTGCTTGCATTACACGGCTTCTCATCTGTATTTTATCTGAAAATAATAATAAAATATATCCCAGACCTCACTAGCATGGAATCATAAAGCAGGGTTTCCTTTGCTCAGGAACCTAATGAGGGAAGCAGAGTTCCCCACCAGCCTGACTGGCGGGCACCGGCCTCTCTCAATGCTCTCCAGGCTTCTGAGATGCCCACAGCAGGCCCTCGTTCCTGCTCAGACGCTTGCCTACTAGCTGCGGCTGCGCAGGGTGCTGCCCTGCTCTGGCCACCACCTCTGGTTCCCGTGGCCTCCGTACCATTCAGCAGAGCTCCCGGCTTTTCCTGTTCTCGTGACTACTCCTGCGTGATTCCGTCCAAAGGCCGAAGCTTCTGGTCCTGTACCCATCCTCACCGCCTAAGCCCCAAAGCCTTCCGCTTGGGGCGCACCACCTCGCAATGCCTGTCTCTCCGTACATCGTTCCTTCCGGTGCTGGTCCTCTCCTCTAACCACAGGAATCAAACCCGAGCGCCAAGGCTTCGAGCATCCCAGGCGGCGCTAGAGGTAAAGGACCCGCCTGCTAATGCATGAGTCAGAGGAGATGTGGGCTCCATCCTGGGGTCGGGAAGATCCCCTGGAGGGGGGTCATGGGAGCCCGGTATTCCTAATGGAGAATCCCATGGACAGAGGAGCCTGGCTGGACACGACTGAAACGACGTAGCACATGCGCACCAAGGGCGGGTGAGGAACAGACGCCGTGCAGCCTGCAGCTTTGCTAACTGCCCTCCCATGGACCTCTCCCTCTTCCTCGCATTTTCAAGACATCAAGATAGGCAAATCTAATGTGCACGAGCATGTACCTAAACAGAAGAATGGGCAGGCGGCGTCTCTACAGCTTCACATGGTCTAGGCTTGAAGTCACGAGGACTAGACCCGAGTCACTCATTTCGCCTCCTGCCAGCTGCATACTTAACCTCTCCAGATTCCAATATTCTCTTTGCAGGTACTTCAGTACCCAACCCCACTGAGCTGTGTGGGGATTAAAAAAGACAACGCATGTAAGGAATTCACATACTACAAACTCAATGCAGCTGCTTTCAAATGAATTCATTAATTTGGCAAAAGAGGGAAAAGATCATATCTTAATCTGGGTGAAAACCAAGTTCTTGGAATCTCATTTAAAAAAAAAAAGAAAGAAACACTAAAGCATCAAAAGAAATATATCTTTGTTTAATGAGATTTTTGGTTTCCTTAGTTGAAGAGGCTTGGTCTTTCGAAATCTGAAGCAAATCTGTCCTCGCCTAATATTGTGGAATTCATTGTATTAGAGGAGGCACTGAAACACGACAACGGAAGCACCAAACTGGGAGCCAGATTTTAATTTTACCTCAATTTACAAATGTTCATCATCAAGTATGTGAAAGCTCTGTACAGGATATATGTATATGCAATGGTGGTGGAGAGTAGTCTACACAGGTACCCATAATAACATACATAAATGCTAAAATAGTTACATGAAAATTGCTTTTGTGCACTCGTGTGGGGACCAAATGGTATCCTGAAGGAGAGACCTTTAAAAGACCATTTCAGGCATAGGACATGAGCTAGGACCACTTACAACCACAGTACAAAGGCCCAGAGATGTGAATGTACAGAATACACGGTAAGAATGAAAACATCCAAGCATCAAAAATCTGGTTATGCCCTAGGCAGCACTTGTAGCCACCTTAGAATTCTTATTATTTCTTAATCTTCTCTACCTCAGTTTTATATTCTGTACAAATGGAGATAAGACTATCAGATTAGAGTTTTGTCATATATAAGGTTATTCTCCTATAAGTATAAACAATTACAGTTAACTTTGTTTTAGTCTGCTATCTTATTTCTTCTAACGTCAGGTCTGAATTTAACAAGATTTCCTTAAAAGTTACTATATCTAAACTTTTGATATTCAAAGTTGGGTTTTTTCCTACAGTTCTGAACACATTTTATTTTTCACTCTTGGCATTTAACATGGACTGCCTTCTGAACATCTTCAGGGCATTCATGGCTTCTGGGGGTTTGTATCGTCATCTACATTAAGCTAGGAAGGGACATGATTCACATTTCCCACATGTCAGGGATTAACATTCACACAGCGCTTCCCTTCTAGTTCCAGAACAGAATGGATTAGCCTACTCTTCCTGAGAAGTAGAGCAAAAAAAAAAAAAAGGTGGGCATTATATGTAAATAAAACAAATGCATGAAGACTCTGACACTTTGGCCAGAAAAAGGGCAACAGTGGGGCTTTCTTGAGTTTTGCTTTTTTTGTTTTTTGTTTTTTTGGTTTCTTGCCTATGTTCACCAATGTTTCCAGACTGCCAGCTTCTCCAGCACTCAATCAGGGATGTGTGAGGCAAAAAAATAAGACAGAGAATTCACCACTATGTTGTCTTCAGGTTCCCAGGGAAAGAGCAAGAGATGCTGAAATTATCCAACAAAAACGTGAAATCACACCTCATAATAATGTTCCAATAAACAAGTACAGACATTCTTGAAGCAGAATTTTTAAAATGTCTCAGAAAGATATAGAAAATATATTAAAAAAATGGAAGTTTTAGAACTGAAAACTGAAATAATCCAAAAGAAAAAATGTCACTGGATGCTATCAATAGTAAAATGAAGGTAAGAGAGGAAAGAGCCAGTAAGTGGAAGATAGAAAAATACAAAGTACCCAATATGAAAACAGAGAGAAAACAGACTGAGAAAAAAGTAACATTCATGCTATAAGTATTCCAGAAAAAAAAAAGGGAAAGAATGTGGAACTAAAACAGTACTCAAAGAAATAATGGTGGAAATTTCCCCAAACCTGGTTAAAAAAATAAACCTACAAGTTCAAATAAATGAGTGAACTCCAAAAAGGATTAGCACAAAGAATCACATGCTGTAACGTATCATAATCAAATTTCTAAAACTAAAGACAAACAAATCTTGAAATCAGCAAAATCTCTTTAAAGCTGGAATTTGAAAAACAATTCAATATTATAGCAGATTTCTCCTCAGAAACCAAGAGTACTAGATGGAAATGGGACAATATTTTTCAAGTGCTGAAAGAAAAGAACTGTCAAGCCTAAATTCTATATCCAGCAAAAATATCCTTCAGAAATGACTAGGAGACCAAGACATTCATTCAAAGATGAAGAAAAACTTACAAAATTTGTTGTCGGCAGACCTACCCTAAAAAAATAGCAAGTAGTTCTTGAAAAGGAAAATAAACAATAAAAGTACTCTTGGAACATTGGGAAGTAAGAAAGAGGAAGAGAAAAAGTAAAAAATTGGATTAATACAATAAACTTCACTCTTCCTCTTGAGTCTTCTAAATTACATTTGATATTGAAACATTTGAGCAAGGATGGGCTGAGAAAAATCCAAAGCCAGGTTTCAACCCATCCTAATCCTCCCCACACCCTATTCTTTTCTCTTTTTCAACTAGCAAATGGATACACTATCTTCATCATTTGGCCTAGAGACCTAAGTCCTTCCTGACCCTGCACTATATGTCTAGACATGCTTTATCCCAGTTACCACTTTAAGAAAGGAGGCTTTCATCTCTTTCCCTGCTAGGGACGCTGTGAGACAAGCCAGGAATGCATCTCATATAAGATCTCTGAACATTATTTTAACTATGATTTTTAATAAATGATTAACAGCAAAGGCTGATTCCTACTTATAATCTGGCCAAACACTACTAAATATACTGCTTTATTCTGTACCAACATGCTAATTTACAGAAACAGAGTGAATCCATATTAAAAAAGTTATCATGCATATTTTATTACTGGGAGAATTCTATATTTAACTTATTCAAATAGTGAAGCTGGTTGTCTGCTAGTATCTTTGTAAAGCCATGAACTTGCCTAAGAGTGCAACTTACAGACACAGCATGAAGATGGAGCACTGCGCCCCTGCATTCAGAAATGCCCTCCCCTCTGTGGCCTCGGTCCACAGTCCACCACCCCAGGCAAGATGCCCCGAGGAGCAGCGCAGAGCTGAGAAAAACACATGTGACCCATGCCTTCTGAAATACACTATTAGAGGTCACCTGCCCACCATCAGACACATTCTATACTAACAAAACATGAGCGCAGGGAAAGGCCCCACTGGAGGCCGCTACATGAGGGCAGAGAAACCAACTTCTCTTTCCTTTACCCAAAAGTAAACCCCAATGAATGAAGAGATTGTAAAAGTAGTTAGAAAAGCCTGACATCTCTCTTTTATAACTGGGAAACACATATTTTTGCATGCAACAAAAGAGTGACCTTATTATTTTTTAAGAACTGTTACATATCCAAGAAGCCATATAAATCTTTTCAAATGTTTTTAAAAGGTTTAAAAGCCAGGAAATTTAGATGCTTTAGCACCATTAATGCTAACCTTGGCACTGTGACTGCTCCCAATCAATTTTTTCCTTTTAGAAAGAATGAATAATTTTGATGAATGCCATTGCAAATTACACACTAAAAACATAATTTTTCATATGAATGGGGCCAATGTCTTTTGGCACGCTTGTCACCATCACAATATAACTGCTAATCTTCAAATATAGTTATTAACTTCGGAAAATCATTTAGAAGACCGATTCTTTTTAAGGTCAATGATTACCACAGTTAATGACCAATTGGCTTCAGACATTACTGTCCTGCCCTTTACAGCATGTTTTAAACTACCAAGAATATAAATAACTACTAATACCAACCTATTCTGAAGAATATTTTTCAGTGACCATCTATACTCACTGAAAACATTATTGTTTTTGTGTTTTATATAATCACTCTGTTGATTTTTGCTTGTTTCCTTGCTGTAGCTGTATGTTTTATCATAGAAGCAGAAATAAGGGTGGTGGGTGAAGAGACAGAAAATCCGAGATGAATTCTATTAGCATTTAAGAAAAAACACTAGTTAGACATGTGTTAGTTTAGAAAATATAAAGGGCACTGAAAACTACCAAATGAAAAGTAAAATCCATCTTCTCCTCACTCTCATTTCCCAAAGTAATCACTCAAGTTTCTTACCAAAAAGATTTTAATGTATATGCTCGTGTATAATATGTGTTCCTGCCTGTCTTTCTTTCTAATTTCCTCCAACAGTTTCAAGCTCGATACATTGTTTTGCAGCTTTCCTGTTTTCACTTACAATATCTTGGAGATCTTCCACATCAGCATGTGTAGGCTTACTTCAATTACATAACTGCAAAGTACTCTATCCTATGAAAATGCAAACTTATTTAACCAGTTTTATATTTATGTTATTTATTGTTTTGTTGTCTATTTTGTTTTGTTATTGCAAACAGTACTTCACTGAATATCCTTGTATATATATTTTGAAAAACATGTGAAACTTATCTGCAGTATTTCTGGGTAAAGAACATTTTCTTTTTAATTCTGAGAGACTTTGCTACAGTATCTTCTAGAAACACTATGACTCATATGCACCCCCAGGTATTATCACACCTCTTGTTTTCAGCAACCTGCAAGATACAAAAGATCTCAAGGTATTCTCTCTTAGAAGTCTTTAAGTATTAATAAGGAAGAAATAAATCTTCTCATGTTTATTCAGAGATAGTTGTTCTTAGCTATTATTATTTCCTTATTTAGTTAGAACATGAAAATCAAGTCTGACCCTTTTAGTTTAGGGTCTGATAACAGCTACTTAATAAATGCCGATCCCTTATCAGTTGAATCAAACGACCCTTTAAAAGAAATCCTTCTACAGCCACACTTTATTACCCTGATAAAATCCAATATCTGGTTTTCAAAATTCACAAGGTTTCTTGAGATTGAGTAAAAAGAAGTTGGCAAGACTACAAGACAAGTAGGTTACAAACAAGAAGACATACAATGGTAAATACATCACACAGTTGCTTTCCCACAGCCACATCATAGATGGCTATCTACCTGTTATACACAACACACATTTCTCCATACCATATAAACCCTCTAAAAAGCTAAATGATATTACACCAATCCTATAAAGTAGCATTTTACAGGTTTTATTCTTTCTATAAAAGTCTACTTTATATATCCTTCTACAGTTTGCTTTTCATTCAACATTATGTTGTTGAGATGGAGACATACTGATACAGATAAATCTACTCCATCAATTTAACCACTTCCAATTCTTTATTAAACAGTGATATATTTATCAATTACATTATCAATTTATATTTAAATTCTTACAAACAAAGTTGCAATGGACATTCTTGCATATCTCTTTGAAATATGTACAAAAGCCTCTGCAAGATACACATATATGTGTACCCAGAAGTGAAATTGCTGAATCCATTTGCACAAGTGTTGGAGATAATATTAAAAAAGAGAATACCTTTCCATTATTGTTGAGAGTATAAATTGGCATAAGCATTTTGGAAAGCAATTTGGACAGATTTTTAAAGTTTCTATATCTGCACCTATTAGTTTATTACTTATATTTCTTCCACTCCTATAATTTCATAACTGGGAGATATTCTTGTTCAGTTCAGTTCAGTCACTCAGTCGTGTCCGACTCTTTGCAACCCCATGAATCGCAGCACGCCAGGCCTCCCTGTCCATCACCAACTCCCAGAGTTCACTCAGACTCACGTCCATCGACTTGGTGATGCCATCCAGCCATCTCATCCTCTGTCATCCCCTTCTCCTCTTGCCCCCAATCCCTCCCAGCATCAGAGTCTTTTCCAATGAGTCAGCTCTTCGCATGAGGTGGCCAAGTATTGGAGTTTCAGCTTTAGCATCAGTCCTTCCAACGAACACCCAGGACTAACCTCCTTCAGAATGGACTGGTTGGATCTCCTTGCAATCCAAGGGACTCTCAAGAGTCTTCTCCAACACCACAGTTCAAAACCATCAATTCTTCGGCGCTCAGCTTTCTTCACAGTCCAACTCTCACATCCATACATGACCACAGGAAAAACCATAGCCTTGACTAGACGAACCTTTGTTGGCAAAGTAATGTCTCTACTTTTCACTATGCTATCTAGGTTGGTCATAACTTTCCTTCCAAGGAGTAAGCATCTTTTAATTTCATGGCTGCAGTCACCATCTGCAGTGATTTTGGAGCCCCAAAAAATAAAGTCTGACACTGTTTCCACTGTTTCCCCATGTATTTCCCATGAAGTGATGGGACCAGATGCCATGATCTTCATTTTCTGAATGTTGAGCTTCAAGCCAACTTTTTCACTCTCCTCCTTCACTTTCATCAAGAGGCTTTTTAGTTCCTCTTCACTTTCTGCCATACGGGTGGTGTCATCTGCACATCTGAGGTTATTGATATTTCTCTTTTTAGTTCCTCTTCACTTTCTGCCATAAGGGTGGTGTCATCTGCACATCTGAGATTATTGATATTTCTCTTTTTAGTTCCTCTTCACTTTCTGCCAAAAGGGTGGTGTCATCTGCATATCTGAGGTTATTGATATTCCTCCAGCAATCCTGATTCCAGCTTGTGCTTCTTCCAACCCAGCGTTTCTCATGATGTACTCTGCATATAAGTTAAATAAGCAGGGTGACAATATACAGCCTTGACGTACTCCTTTTTCTATTTGGAGCCAGTCTGTTGTTCCATGTCCAGTTCTAACTGTGGCTTCCTGACCTGCATATAGGTTTCTCAAAAGGCAGGTCAGGTGATCTGGTATTCCCACCTCTTTCAGAATTTTCCACAGTTTATTGTGATCCACGCAGTCAAAGGGTTTGGATTTTCTTGTTACCAGATATAAAACTGGCTTAGGCTGTATAGCATTCAGAGCAATTAAGCAAAAACGGGAAACATACTAATATATGATTGAAGAATAGTGCTTGACAGATTTAAAAACATCAGAAGTACAAAGTCAACTCAGCAAGTGTTTTGCTAAATCAGAAAATCATTGTTGATAACAAATTTTGGAAAAACAATATTCTTAAAAAAACACTATTTTCAAACTGTTTCCAGAAATTCTGGAACAAGTGAAACTACAAAAACTAGGAAAAGCGCAGTAACATATTTGGTGTGGATTCCAGTGATCATTTCTTTTCTGAAAGTTGGCGGTACACATTTCTGAAAATTTAAATACCATTTAAGTATACTATGCTACATACAGAAAGATACATGAAACACATCAGACAATGCCTTGACTTGGTATGTGGTAAAAGTCATAGAAATAACTCCAGGCCTCCAAGAGAGCTTTCCTGATACCAGATTCCATGACAGCAGAGGGCAAACACCATTCTATCCACACCACAGCTGGGTAACAGGGACTGCTGCTGTTCCTTACGTTCCAACTGGGAAATTCTCAAATTCGCTTATGCATAATGAACCTGGGCCGCCATCAAATGAACCCGTTACACTGGCATTCACAGGGGACTTCCCCGGCAGTCCAGTGGTTAAGACTCTGTGTTCCCAACGCAGGGCACATGGGTTGGATCCCTGCTTGGGGAGCTAAGATTCCACATGCCAAGCAGCACATCCAAAGAACACAAGAAAACAAGCAAACAAAAACCTATATTCATACATCAGCTCAGCAAGTAAAAGCATTCTCACAAAACAACATTCAAAATGGCTACTGCATGTTCAAAGCAATGTTGAAGCTAATGTAGAAAAGCAAAGCTTTCCTAGCCTGTCTGTGAAATTTCTCTTTAAAGACAATTGACATGAATTACAGAAAGGACATTCTACTCTAAGAAAGCAAGGTTTTTTTAATCTTCATTTCTGTGCCTCAGCAGGTTGTCTCTAATGGTAATCCTTGCATTTAAGCATGTGGAATGGTTCTTTTGTGGAGAAGGAAATGGCAACCCACTCCAGTATTCTTGCCTGGAGAATCCCATGGACGGAGGAGCCTGGGGGGCTACAGTCCACGGGGTCGCAAAGAGTCGGACACGACTGAGCAACTTCACTCACTCACTCATTCATGGTTCTTTTGAGATTGCTTTCAAATCATTCATACCTGCTAAATGTATTACTTTAAATCTTTACTAATAATATCTTTGCACTTGTTAAACCAAAGATGAAACATAAAACCAGTTTCACAGATTCAGAGAACAAACTGGTGGTTGCCAGAGGGGAGGTGGTGGGTTGGGATGGGTGAAATAGGTAAGGGATTAAGAGGCACAAACCTCCAGTTACAAAATAAGTCTCAGGAATGTAAGGTACAGCACAGGGAATATAATCAACAACACCAATAATTCTGTATGCTGACACTAACTAGACTTAATCGTGGTGACCATTTTGTAACATAAAAATATTTATCACTATATTATAAACCTGAAAATAACATAATCTTGTAAAATCAATTACACTTCAATTTTTTTAAAAAAGAAAATTATTCAGAATCAATGCTTATGTTAATCTTAATATCCTCCTCAAATTGACTCATTACAAGTTACTGGTTCACAGGTTTATCGAAGTTGGATATTATGCAACCTGCATACTATATTACTTTACACACGTATCTATGATATTAGAAATAATTTAGTGTGGCTTCAGTGAGTGCACAATAAATTCATACACTGCAATGGAACAGTGTTGAGTAGCATCTCTGTCCAAGAGATTAATCAATCTGGAAGGAAATTCATATACATGTACCTCAACACACATTTGTTGTTTATTCTCTAACATACTGAAATATATTTTTCCACAATCCTGAAAAACGTTAAGACAGAGGATAATTGTGGCAGAAGGTAATTATTTTATCAATAAAATAAGTTATGTTCTAGGGTCCTGAAAGCTTAATATGCAGCATATTTTAATACATATACACTGTAAACTTGATCTTAACTTTTTCATTTGGTTGTTACTACCTTTTTTGTAGTATTCCATAAAATCATAAATTTAGAAAATGATACACTTTTCAATATACGCTCATTGATCCCTACACTTAGGCAGATTCAAAGGTAAATTCATAAAGGAGAAAGAACAGATTTCAGAATATTTTTAAGCAGCCAATAACAGACTTTTACTTCAGTAGCAACAGGTTTCCCTGGCTCTTGGAGATAGAACTGTGTTGGGTTCATATGGAGGCTCAACCCCAATGAATCCTGGGCTTGAGTGCAGGGAAAGACTGACCAACTGCATACCATGGTTTGGTTCTACCTCCCAGGATGTCATTTCTTACACGTGAGACACGTCAATTTATTTCCACACGTTGTTATTTTTACATATTACATTGTTTTGAATTGGTTGAAAATCAAATGATGGCGTTCTTAAAATCCAAAATCATGCAATTTTTCCCAACAACATTATCACTTTTTTTCCTAAAGCCTCTTTATAGCTTGGCAATCCTAGATAAGCCACTTAGAAAAACTCACATTTGAAGATGTTGCTAAAAGCAGATCTCAAACTCTTTCTCTGGCTATCAGGGAGGGGCAGGAGATGATGCCTAAAGCACAAAGCAGTACTGACGTGAGAGCCTTGCACAAGTGCTAGCGAAAAGCAGGCACAGGGGAAGCACGGAAAACCTAAGCCACAACTTTGAGTACTGACTGCTCTGTTGACTCTAAAAACAGCCAACTCCCTGCCCGGAGACAAGCCACTACACCTCTCTACGCCTGTTTTTTCACGTGTGAGCCATGCTCCTGGATTCCACCCTTACAGTCAGAAGAGTCTCTGACTCAGAGGAGCAGTCTGGAAGGAAATCAGAGAGGACATCTGGCTCCGATCTCATATAAATATTATAAACAACCTCCAGAACATTTGCCTCTGCCTTACCATAGATACTCAAAACACATCTGTTCTTATATAAGTAAAATCAGAACTAAAAGTAGAGCTGCTGAAGAAGATATTCTGTTCCTGCCTACCAGCTTTCTCTAACCCGCCAAGAATCTTCCTAGGTGAAGCCCACTCAAAAAAGTCCTGAGAAACTGTGAGAACTATCAAGAGTGGAAACAGATTAAAGTCTAGAACAAAGTCAACTCTGCAAATGCATAAATGGGGCCAAGATCACTGGAAACAAGACCTGCATGATTAACCCAAGGCCTGAGGTGCAGCTCAGATTCGGGAGGAAAGGCTGCTCTCCCAGCAGGTTTTTGGACCATGCTCCATGCAGGTTATTTGCATATATCTCATCTCGTGACTAGATCACAACTTCCTTGGAAGCAAGGATTACTGTCTACATTTACATTCCCTGCCATGCCTCGTACCTTGCAGATATTAAATTAATATTAGGCAAATTAATTAAATGTGATGCCTTGTAAAGAAAATCAATGCTATCTTGACATTCAAACAAAGCATCCACTAAGTTCAAGTCAAAATATTTATCATTAGGCTAAAGTTTGCTTTTTTTGCTTTCTTTCTTATTTTTAGCTTGCATTTTATTAAAATTATATATGCATCTGGCTTGAATTAGCAAATAACTTCAGAAGGTTTCTTTTCTTAAAAAACAACAGGGTCTTCTCCTCCATCCTCATTTCCCCCTTGCCAGAAGTAATAAGCATTTCCAGTTCTTTCACAAGATGATTTTGGAATTAACACCATGCTTATGTTTCTATTTCTTGATTTCAAGTTTTAGGCCATGCTCTGTTGACTTTTCAACATGAAACAAGGGTTGAGTTCTATTTCCTCCACCCGGATCCAATATACACACAATCTTTGCTACCTAGTTATATTATAATTTTGGTTAGATTCATATTGGCATTTGTATAATTACGACTAACAAACAGTACCCGGAGCCAAAGCATTTAGTGAGATATTATTACTTCTGTGAGGTTCATCAATGTCTTGGAGCTTGTTGTGGTGGTGGTTCTGTATCTTCCTTGCT
The DNA here is from genome assembly GCF_029378745.1 of Bos indicus. Classification (NCBI taxonomy): domain Eukaryota; kingdom Metazoa; phylum Chordata; class Mammalia; order Artiodactyla; family Bovidae; genus Bos; species Bos indicus. Next base: position 107,153,326 of record NC_091766.1, read on the forward strand.
TAGTTATCAAAGTGTGTACTGTGACTTCAACACCAAATTCCTTGCCAGAGAAAACGTTTAGAAGTTTTGATGCTCACTATGACTGTTGCAGAACTTCGGCATTTTCAGGAACAGCACAAACATTTAAGCTATTTTTCACAGTGTTTCAGTTACTAACATGCTGCTTCAGCGAACAGGATTACACAAGGCCTGGGTCACAGACTACCTGGGCTCTATATGGGCCACAGATATTTCAGATGTTACAAAACTTGATGCTAATCAGATCATCACTCAAAAGTGTTAAATTGTTTTTAATACGGTATCGTGGAAACAGCTTCCTTGGTGGCCCAGCAGTAAAGAACCCTCCTGCTAATGCAGGAGATGCAGGTTTGATCCCTGGATTGGAAAGATCCCCAGGAGAAGGCAATGACACCCCACTCCAGTACTCTTGCCTGGAAAATCCCATGGGCGGAGGAGCCTGGCGGGCTGCCGTCCATGGGGTTGCTAAGAGTCAGACATGACTGAGCACCTTCACTTTCACTTTTCACTTTCATGCATTGGAGAGGGAAATGGTAACCCACTCCAGTGTTCTTGCCTGGAGAATCCCAGGGACGGGGGAGCCTGGTGGGCTGCCGTCTATGGGGTCGCACAGAGTCGGACGCAACTGGAGCGACACAGCAGCAGCAGCAGTATGATACCCTGGAGCAGGAAGATGGCAACTCACTCCAGTGTCCTTGCCTGGGAATCCCACGGCCAGGGTAGCCTGACGGGCTGCAGTCGATGGGGTCGCAAGACATGACTTAGCAACTAAACAACAACAACAAATAGAAACAGCACAGATATGAAGGCAGAACAGGGAGAGATTTCTGGCTCGCTCCAGCTGAACAAGTCTAACTCCTCTGAGCCTCGGTTTCTTTATCTACAAAATAGAGATGATTGGAATATAGTAAGTTGATTTCTGATTTTTCCACCTACAGGAATAATTCAGCTCAGTTCAGTTCAGTCACTCAGTCGTGTCCGACTCTTTGCGACCCCATGAATCGCAGCACGCCAGGCCTCCCTGTCCATCACCAACTCCCAGAGTTCACTCAAACTCACGTCCATCGAGTCGGTGATGCCATCCAGCCATCTCATCCTCTGTCGTCCCCTTCTCCTCCTGTCCTCAGTCCCTCCCAGCATCAGAGTCTTTTCCAGTGAATCAACTCTTCGCATGAGGTGGCCAAAGTACTGGAGTTTCAGCTTCAGCATCATTCCTTCCAAAGAAATCCCAGGGCTGATCTCCTTCAGAATGGACTGGTTAGATCTCTTTGCAGTCCAAGGGACTCTCAAGAGTCTTCTCCAACACCACAGTTCAAAAGCATCAATTCTTTGGCGCTCAGCCTTCTTCACAGTCCAACTCTCACATCCATACATGACCACTGGAAAAAACATAGCCTCGTCTACTTACCAAGGCCCTAAATGACAAAGCGAGGACTAAAGAGAGTAAGTTTGAGTCATTTGGGCCCTGATGGTCAGGAAGAATAGCAAATGAAGATGATGATAATCTGCATACTATTAACTGAATACCGACTATTTAGCAGGTCCTATTCTCCTTTAACCCTCATTGCCAGCAGCTGTGAGGGGATTTCGTCCAGTTTACAGATGAGATGCTGAGGCAGTGACAAATACCCCACCCAGGTTCACAGCCACTTGGTGGCAGAGCCTGGGTCCAGACTTAAGAGGTGTTCTGATACCAAAGTACAAGGATGTGTGCCTTCAGTCATGATCTGATAATGCCTCCCAGGAAGGTTTAAACAGCAGTGTAAACAATGAAATAATATTAAACTCATCAGAGATTTTTCTTTTTTAAACACAGGCCTATTTGTGCCTGAACTGGAGAATTAGGAACAATCCTATAAGGTGCGTGAGTTTGTTTTGCCAAAGGTTGCAGGAGAAATTGTGCTTGCATCCATCTGCCTCTCCTCAGACCAGTCACACCCTGACCTTGAAGACAGATCACGTTAAGGCCACTGAGGCAGGCCTGTCAGCAGCTATAAGGCGTGCTAGCTACTTCACAGGGTTATGATAATAGAGAATACTATGGACTGAACTGTGCACCATCAAAATTCATATGTTGAAACCTTGACCTCCTGTGATTACATCTGGAGATAGTGTTTAGGAAGTAATTCAAGTTAAATGAAATCACAAGGGTAGGGGCCCTTATGGGACAGGACTGTGCCCTTATAAGAAAGGGGAAAAAAAGGACAGAGACCTCTCGCTCCTTTCCTGCCCTGTGCCATGTAAAGACAGCAAGAGTGGCAAGAACAGGGCTTTCACCAGAAAAGGAACTTGACTGGATCTTGATCTTAGGTTTTTCAGCCCCCAGAATTATGAGAAAATAAATTTCTGTTGTTTAAGCCACCTGGTCTATGGTACAGCCCAAACAGACTAATAACAGAGCGAGACTTGAGAAGAAATTTAATAATATGAGCTCTCTTCTTCCTGCTTCCTCCTTTTCCTATGTTGGACCTAAAAACAGGCAGCAAGAGGCAGTCAACTGTTGAAAAGAAAACCTAAGTGTGGTTCCCACAAGAGGAACAGATTCAAGTAAAAACACAAAGTTTCTGTTTACCATTCACTAAGGAGATTACCTGGAACAGTGTAAAGAACGAGAGAGTTGGGATCAGAAAACCTGGCTCATAAGGAGGCTTGGGTCCTTATTTGCAAGCTGGCTTTGGCCAAATCATTTAATCTTTCCATTTGCCCAGAGATGATCACAGAAGTCAGGCGAGATGATCTCTAAGTTTTTTCTGCTAAAACACCCTAGGATCCTACAATGTAGGCGGTAAAAAACTAGTCAATAGAAGAGTCTGCTCAGGATATATTCTTAAAGCAGTAACACACTGAGAATTTAAAAGAAATTCCAATGACACAAATTAGATCCCAGTAACCGGGAGAAAAACTGAACATAATAAAAACCTGTGATATGCTATATCCAGAGTATACATATTTCCAAGGCAGTCTATAGATCATAATGAAAGCAATTACATAATTTCCATTTAAATAACAAGTTTCTGTGATTTAAAAGTGGCAGGTTTTTCCTCCCAACAATAAGTCCTTGGCTGCTATCAGCTATTTTCACAGCATAATCTGAATCGGAGAAAAAGAAAGCACAAACAACACTTTTTCAAGCTGTGAGATTCAGGAATTGAAGAGATTTGATATAGGAGGGAGTCAGGTACAAAGCAAGTATGTTGGTTTAAAGAAAATACAATCAGAAATGCATATCAACATTTAATACATGGGTTTGTGGCAATCCTTGGCTTAAAAGTTTCCAAATAGCCAAAACTGCGAAACTCATTTTACTATTAAAAAAATAGAATTAGGGATAGTTATCAAAAAATCCAGAGAATTCTGCTGCTGCTGCTGCTAAGTCACTTCAGTTGTGTCCGCCTCTGTGAGACCCCAGAGACGGCAGCCCACCAGGCTCCCCCGTCCCTGGGATTCTCCAGGCAAGAACACTGGAGTGGACTGCCATTTCCTTCTCCAATGCATGAAAGTGAAAAGTGAAAGTGAACTCGCTAAGTCACGTCTGACTCTTCGAGACCCCACGGACTGCAGCCTACCAGGCTCCTCTGTCCATGGGATTTTCCAGGCAACAATACTGGAGTGGGGTGCCACTGCCTTCTCTGAGAGAATTCTAATGTAAAGTAATTCTTTGCCACACGGTTGGAGCACGTGAGACAGAGCCTTGGAACTGAACCTGACTGTGACACTGTGGGCAGCAAAGTGACCTCTCTGAGCCTTACGGCTTTCTCCACACGGCATCAGTTAGAAAGTAACGTGACTAACAGATGTTAAAGGGCTGCATAAAGATGCTGTGAAAAAAAGGGAGAGCTTTTAGGAAGCCCAAAGGCACGCTCAATTTCCCCATGTCAAAGATGTGACAATATGAGACGTAAAAAGTACAAAGCAAAGCAAAAGGTAAAAAAGATTTCCCAAAGCAAAAGAATCATATGAGGATACCAACAGTACCCTAAAAAAAAAAAAACATTATTTCAATATCTGGTAAAATTAAAATCTGAATACCAGAGGCGGTGGGATAAAATACCATTTTTAAACTTTCTAACTTGAGACTACTAGTCTTTTAACCTCGGTGAAGATGAAACTTGCTCTGTAGCTACTTACAAGGTAGTATATTTCCTATCAAGATGGATAAACTCCCTACAGCACTGGCTGTCTCCACAAACATCAGTTCAGGAGAAACCACAGTTTAGTAAGGGAAACAGTGCAAGGAACTTAAAAAAAGAAGGAAAAAGAAAATTGCGCCGGAGTCAGTGCATTGCAGGCAGGCGGGGGAGCCGGCTCTCAGCAGGGCCACTCCTGCGCCTCCCGGGAGACGAGTGAAATGGACACACCGTCACCTTGTCACGGAGACAGGGCAGCAGAGGCCCGGCTGCTGATGTCAGCAGGGTAAAGCTGAAACTCCAGTGCTTTGGCCACCTGATGCGAAGAGCTGACTCATTTGAAAAGACCCTGATGCTGGGAAAGATTGAAGGCAGGAGGAGAAGGGGACGGCAGAGGATGAGATGGTTGGATGGCATCACCGACTCAGTGGACATGAGTCTGAGTAAACACATCACCGACTTAGTGGACATGAGTCTGAGTAAACTCCGCGAGATGGCGATGGACAGGGGGGCCCGGTGTGCTGCAGTCCATGGGGTCACAAAGAGTCAGACACGACTGAGCGACTGAAATGAACTGGGTAAAGGGGGGCAGCTTAAAGACTTTCACGAGGTGAAAGCAAAACCCTTAGCTAGTGAAGAGACAAAGAGTGATCCACAGGAAATCAGCAGGGCCTGGAGTTCACTATGCAAGATTAATCATGACCAGAGGCTGGTCTTCAGCCTTCTCAGTTCACATTAAGAGACAGAGAGGCTATGTCCTGGGAAGGAGAAAAGATCTAGAAATCTGACTATAAAGGACACCCACAGTTAAATCAACACAGAACCCTAAGCACATTGGCTTTCCTTTCTGATAGGTGTGAAGAAAGGATGGGAGATGGGAAGTGGAGGAGAGGGCAAAGTCATGCCAGGCAACCAGTTCTACAAGCAGGCAGGGAGGAAGTGGGTTCCCCGATTTCTCTCAAGTGTTACAGTCAGGCCCACAAGGAGAAGCGCCGCTGCGGCTGTCCTGCAGTTAACTGAGCCGCGCCGGAGAAAGGAGCGCGGGGGTGTGGGGGCGGGGGGGGTAAATGGCCACTAGGGGGCGCGGTCCGCACCCAGCCCTAGACCAGATTTGGCTCCACCAGCGCCCTGATGGCAACCCACTCCAGTGTTCTTGCCTGGAGAATCCCGGGGACGGGGGAGCCTGGTGGGCTGCCATCTATGGGGTCGCACAGAGTCGGACATGACTGAAGCGACTTAGCAGCAGCAGCAGCAGCAGCGCCCTGATCTTCCAGCAAAGGAGATGCACAGGCTTGCTCTAGATACCCCACCAATACCGGTATCGCACATTCTGGCACTTAGACCACTAGAAACTTGGGCCCCCTTAACTGTCCTTTGGAGGGGTTTTCTATATGTGCTGAGGCAGAATGATTAAAAATGATGTATCAATAATTTGGAAGTGGTCAAACAGGATATGGTAAGAGTGAACATTGACATTTTAGGAATCAGTGAACTAAAATGGATGGGAATGGGCAAATTTAACTCAAATGATCATTGTATCTACTACTGTGGGCAAGAATCCCTTAAAAGAATCCACCTGCCAACGCAAGAGACACAACTGGATGCCTGGGTCGGGAAGATCCCCTGGAGAAGGAAATGGCACCCCACTCCAGTATTCTTGCCTGGGAAATCCCATGGACAGAGAAGCCTGGAGGGCTACAGTCCATGGGGTCACAAAGAGCTGGACACGACTGAGTGACTAAACAACAACTGGGAAATAACTTTTAATAACATTAATGACAGAGGAATTTATGTTTATTCTATAGCATAATAAGTTGCAAGTATTTAAAATTTCCCACAAAAATTATTTTAAAATCCATTTTAAAATACCATTAAAAGTATTTAACATTTAGATATTACTGACATTTTTAAAAGACTAGCCTAATATTTTCAGGATTTTTCAGTAACAGATATCATTAGAAATTTTTTAGAGGATCATTAAAAATCTAGTTGGCATTACAGAACCAGTTTCCCTAAATAAAATAAACTTGAAGGAAAACAAATACTATTATCAATAATATTATATTTTATATTTGCCATTATGTTATATAATCTATCAAATATCTAGCAATGTTTGCATCTAGATATTCAAATTTTTCTATTAAATTCTTCATAATGTGTTTAACTAATTTTATTTTTTTGGGTTGATATGAGCTATAAGTTTGTTAAACAAAAGTTACAAATACCACCTTGAAAAAAGGTTTAAGTTGGGAATGTTAATATTTTCTAAAATGTGTACCCTTCTGTTATTGAAAAGCTTCTAAATTTACACACATGAATCCAAATGTTCAAGCTTATTTTTTCCAATAGACTCTCCAGTTGCTGTATAACAGAATACCTGGTATTTCTGAAATGGCTATGCACAGAATCCTACAAACATAGCAGAGACAACATTTCCAAGACATACTTCACAACACCTGAATAAATTAGACCCAATTTTTTACTACTAGACTGAAAATCAAAAAGTTCCACTATGAAATGATATATAACCACAAAACAATTTTTACTTTATATACAGACTATTAATATATACAGACTTTATATAGAGACAAATTTAAGTGGTTGGAAACTCTTAATTATGTGAATTGTCAATATTCAAGACATTCATTATAAGATTCACAATGTTACTTAATCCTACCCCTACTAGTAGTAATGTAACCTTGGTAAAATTATTATATTTTAGTATTAACTTCCATTTCTATAAAACGGAGAAAGTTGCTTCCCTTGCTGATGGTTTGTTCAACAAATATTTCGTGCCTAGTCTGGGGCTGCAATGTGCTAGAGTGGACAACTACCTGTCACAAAAACATGGGACACAGGACAGTCAGTCAGTCAGTCCTAATAAACACGGGACTCAGGACAGTCAGTCAGTCAGTCCTAATAAACACGGGACTCAGGACACTCAGTCAGTCAGTCCTAATAAACACGGGACTCAGGACACTCAGTCAGTCAGTCCTAATAAACGTGGGACTCAGGTCAGTCAGTCAGTCAGTCCTAATAAACATGGGACTCAGGACAGTCAGTCAGTCAGTCCTAATAAACATGGGACTCAGGACAGTCAGTCAGTCAGTCCTAATAAACACGGGACTCAGGTCAGTCAGTCAGTCAGTCCTAATAAACACGGGACTCAGGACAGTCAGTCAGTCACTCCTAATAAACATGGGACAAAGGACAGTCAGTCAGTCCTAATAAACATGGGACTCAGGACAGTCAGTCAGTCAGTCCTAATAAACACGGGACTCAGGTCAGTCAGTCAGTCAGTCCTAATAAACACGGGACTCAGGACAGTCAGTCAGTCAGTCCTAATAAACACGGGACTCAGGACAGTCAGTCAGTCAGTCCTAATAAACACGGGACTCAGGACAGTCAGTCAGTCAGTCCTAATAAACACGGGACTCAGGTCAGTCAGTCAGTCAGTCCTAATAAACAGGGGACTCAGGACACTCAGTCAGTCAGTCCTAATAAACATGGGACTCAGGTCAGTCAGTCAGTCCTAATAAACACGGGACTCAGGACAGTCAGTCAGTCAGTCCTAATAAACACGGGACTCAGGACAGTCAGTCAGTCAGTCCTAATAAACATGGGACTCAGGACAGTCAGTCAGTCAGTCCTAATAAACACGGGACTCAGGTCAGTCAGTCAGTCAGTCCTAATAAACAGGGGACTCAGTACAGTCAGTCAGTCAGTCCTAATAAACATGGGACTCAGGTCAGTTAGTCAGTCAGTCCTAATAAACATGGGACTCAGGACAGTCAGTCCGTCAGTCCTAATAAACATGGGAATCAGGTCAGTCAGTCAGTCAGTCCTAATAAACACGGGACTCAGGACAGTCAGTCAGTCAGTCCTAATAAACATGGGACTCAGGTTAGTCAGTCAGTCAGTCCTAATAAACATGGGACTCAGGACAGTCAGTCAGTCAGTCCTAATAAACATGGGACTCGGGTCAGTCAGTCCTAATAAACATGGGACTCAGGACAGTCAGTCCGTCAGTCCTAATAAACATGGGACTCAGGTCAGTCAGTCAGTCAGTCCTAATAAACACGGGACTCAGGTCAGTCAGTCAGTCAGTCCTAATAAACATGGGACTCAGGACAGTCAGTCAGTCAGTCCTAATAAACATGGGACTCAGGACAGTCAGTCAGTCCTAATAAACATGGGACTCAGGACAGTCAGTCAGTCAGTCCTAATAAACATGGGACTCAGGACAGTCAGTCAGTCCTAATAAACATGGGACTCAGGACAGTCAGTCAGTCAGTCCTAATAAACATGGGACACAGGTCAGTCAGTCAGTCAGTCAGTCCTAATAAACATGGGACTCAGGTCAGTCAGTCAGTCAGTCCTAATAAACATGGGACTCAGGTCAGTCAGTCAGTCCCATGAAGATAAAGTTAAGTGAAAAGATAAAGAAAGACTTGGGTTGCTCTATTAGGGCTACACAGAACTGGACATGGAACAACAGACTGGTTCCAAATAGCAAAAGGAATACATCAAGGCTGTGTACTGTCACCCTGCTTATTTAACTTCTATGCAGAGTACATCATGAGAAACGCTGCGTTGGAAGAAGCACAAGCTGGAATCAAGATTGCCAGGAGAAACATCAATAACCTCAGATATGCAGATGACACCACCCTTATGGCAGAAAGTGAAGAGGAACTAAAAAGCCTCTTGATGAAAGTGAAAGAGAATGAAAAAGTTGGCTTAAAGCTCAACATTCAGAAAACGAAGATCATGGCATCTGGTCCCATCACTTCATGGGAAATAGATGGGGAAACAGTGGAAACAGTGTCAGACTTTATTTCTGGGGGCTCCAAAATCACTGTAGATGGTGACCGCAGCCATGAAATTAAAAGACGCTTACTCCTTGGAAGAAAGGTTATGATCAACCTAGATAAGTGTACTGAAAAGCAGAGACATTACTTTGCCAACAAAGGGTCCATCTAGTCAAGGCTATGGTTTTTCCACTGGTCATGTATGGATGTGAGAGTTGGACTGTGAAGAAAGCTGAGCGCCGAAGAATTGATGCTTTTGAACTGTGGTGTTGGAGAAGACTCTTGAGAGTTCCTTGGCCTGCAAGGAGATCCAACCAGTCCATTCTGAAGAAGATCAGCCTTGGGATTTCTTTGGAAGGAATGATGCTGAAGCTGAAACTCCAGTACTTTGACCACCTCATGCGAAGAGTTGATTCATTGGAAAAGACTCTGATGCTAGGAGGGATTGGGGGCAGGAGGAGAAGGGGACGACAGAGGATGAGATGGCTGGATGGCATCACCGACTCGATGGACGTGAGTCTGAGTGAACTCTGGGAGCTGGTGATGGACAGGGAGGCCTGGCGTGCTGCAATTCATGGGGTCACAAAGAGTTGGACACGACTGAGAGACTGCACTGAACTGAACGGAAAGAAGATCCCCTGGAGAAGGAAATGCCAACCCACTCCAGTATACTTGCCTGGAGAATCCCATGGACACAGGAGCCTGAGGAGCTATGGTCCATTGGGTCATAAGAGTCAGACACAACTTGGTGACTAAATCACTGTGGAAGATCCATCTGAGAAAGCTACATTTGTGTGGAGATCTATCCCTAAAATGCTTGATTATGTCCTTTTCATTTCAAATATATTTTCTAAATGTTATTATTGAAAAATTAACTTTAATTTATCCATTATAAACAGAGATGGCAAAAAAAAGCTATATGCCAAAAACAGTTCCCACCAAGGTCTGGTTTTTAGTTCAGGAGCTGTTAACAAGGTACAAAGCTGGCTAATTTAAATTATTGTGTGTCCCAAGCATGTTCCACCCTCTGATAGGTAAAGAGTTAGTAATGAAAAAGAAAAACTAGAAGTTTACTGGTAGGAAGTTAGAGGTGAGAAACAGGGGAGAGGGGAAGAATAAAGAGAAATAAAGGATCTGAATGATCAGTAAACTGGATAAATTGTTCATGAATAAATCATGAGTAAGTGACATTTCTATTCTCATTTTACTCCAAAGAGGCAAGAATTTTAGTGGAGTGGGGTGTGTGTCTCTGCACACAGGCGTGTGTGCGCCATGGTTTTTATACCAAACTTCACCCAGCACATTCCCCTTTTTACTTTCAAAGCATTTTATCTCAAAGTGTAAGGTTTAAAGGCAAATCTGTAACTATGAAACGGCTCTGGTTCAACGTTATCAGAAAAGGACCAGAACTTTAGATTATATAAATTCTCATGTTTTTCTTCGGAGATGCATCAGCCACTTGGCACAATACTTCAGTCACTGCAGAAAGCCTGATTCTTCACTCCTTCCCTGATAAACTGTTCAATCAGAACTATGTTCAATTTACTTTTAAGTGTCAAACTAAAAAGTTAGAATTCAACCTTTGGGGGAAAAAATGACTTTAAAGGGGAGAAATTCATCTTCTTTAAAGATATACAAACACTACTAACAAGAGTTGATGTAAATTATTGCTTGTTATAACTCTTTCTGTAGGTTTTTAACTTAAGGACTTTGCAATTGACTGTATAAATTGAATTATCTCGGAACGTACACTTTCCTTATACTGTTATGAAAGCTTTCAGTCCTTAACTTGTATGAGTACTGAGAGCATTATCTAGAGATAATTCAAGACAGGAATAATCTGAAGAACTTAATTGGAAGAATGTACACAGAAAGACTAACTTCGTCAAACTTAATTATATTGGATACAAATGAAGAACTATGTGAATTCCTTTATTTTTGATGAGACTTTATTTTTTAAGAATAGCTTGGGGTTCAGAGAAAACCTGACAGGGAAGTGTAGACATTTCCCGTATATTTCCTGCCCTCACACATATGCGTGGTCTTCACCATTATCAACAAGCCCACCAGAGTATTTTGATATATATATTTGTTACAGCTGATGAACCTACTCTGACACATCACAATCGCCCACAGTTCTTATTTTAATTATGACCCACTCTTAGTGCTGTAATGAACCTACTCTGACACGTCACAGTCGCCCTAAGTTCTTATTTTAATTATGACCCGCTCTTAGTGCTGGAGCACATCCCGTGTGTTTAGACAATGTATAATGACGTCTCCATCATTATGGTATCACAGAGAGTATTTTACTGCCCTGAAAAATCCTCTGTGCTCTGCCTATTCATCCCCTCTAAATCCTTTCATTTATAAGTATTTTTCTTATCATCATAAAGCTGGGCACAAAAGAAGAATCTTGATTCTCCAACCTGTAGCAATCTGGGGTGAGGCAAGAATATGAAAATGTGGGTATTATATCTCCTCTCTTTCCCTGCCCCTCTTCCATCACCCAGACTCATATCTCCCCCAAAAAACAAAGAGAGGACCATGTACTATTCACCACTGAATCTCCAGCACCTAAGACAAAACTACCACAAAAACAGATATTCAAAGAATAATGTTCCTGAAATCTTTTAGATGAGTTTTTTCTCAACAAATTATTACTAGAAATACCAAGTAAAACTTTGGTACGGCCCTAAAACACAATTCCTCCTTCTGTTACTACAAATCTCAGTGCAAAGTGGTATGGCTATAGCCCCCTCAGAAACAGACTCATCAGGTCCCCGCAAAATAAAAGCAAAAGCAGCACCGGCAAATACCCAAAGCTGAAAGGTTTCCTCAACGACTCTGAAATAGAGTTTTCAAACATACAGATTAAAAAACAGAGAAGTAAACAATCTCCAAGAACCTAGAAGACATCTGAGGAGAGGTAGAAAGAAGGGCTGCCAGGCATGCTGCCATATAAATGGTAAGATTCGGAAGAAACAGCAGGAGCTCGCAAGAACAAAAAGGGCACCTTGAATACTGAGAAACTCTGTGTCTGCAGACATCCCACAAAGAAGTGATGACTTCTTTACACTCCATTCCACCGGCAGATCTCACGAAGGGTGCTCCCCGTGCACATTTACAAATGCAGCTAAATTGTGGATTGCACAACCATTACAATAAAATGAAAAGGAGTCACACTTTAGATTATTTAAAAAACCTCATGTCCCCAAGGAAATTCATCTATTAAAACTAAAGAAACAGAGCATTCATTAGTCATTAACCTTGAGAATGAACGCCACTTAAAATTTCCTCTCAGTATTAACTTTATACAAATTTCTGTTAACAATATTTTATTTTAATATTATCAGTAGGGGGCAAAAAATCACATAAAAATAAAGCATAATAGGTTGCTGAAATTCGGTGCCGAGGTCTATTTATCCTCAGTACACACCCCTCTCCCCTCTCCTTCCCCTCCCCCTCCCCGCTCATACCCTGGCATGCACAGGAACTCATGGAACTCATCTCCTTTCCACATAATTACACGATAAACAGAAATGATTTAGTAAGTAAAACAGTGCAAAAAAAGAAAGAATGGCACAGGAAAGAAAGTGGTTAATGAAAATCAGTACCTATACCTAAGCAAATCGTGGTAAAAACCCAGCTGGTACTCTGACTTTCCCTAGTGAACGACTGAAATAAACTGTTAAACCTGGAGCTTTCTTCCCTATTAAAAGATCTGTCTTCTCTATTAACCCCACAAACGCCCAAGTCGCGTTCACGGGTGGGAGAGGCCTCTCCTCCCTTCACTTTACATCCAGTATTTGTTTGCAATGAGAAAAGAAAACTACAGCTAAAGAAAGGGAAGGTCATCTCATCCGTGCATTTATATGTATTCATCACAAGCATCTTCTGTTTCAGACCCTAAGCCTGGACTAGAAAGGATCACTGCTGGGTAAGGAGGGCTGAAATTAGGGAGGAAGTTTGCTCCAAACCCAAGATTTAGTCCATGATATAAATGGGCTCTCTGGCTTTTTCTGTTCTCTCTCTACTCATTCAGAAATCTGGTAACTACAACAGAGAGGAATACACACACACACACACACACACACACACACACACACACGGAAGAACAAAGGAAGTTAAGATAGTTGGTGAGCCCTTGACACCTGGTCACAAGAGTTCTCTTTATTCATTACAACACAGATTCAAACTATGGAGGAAAAAATGGGAAGGTGTACCAACCCACTCACTATGAAAGATGGGCTTCTAATACAAATAAAACTCTTTTTATCAAAAAAAAAAAAAAAACTTTTTATAGCCAATTTCTTAAGAACACATTTGTGTTCTGGTATGTGGTTTATGACTTGGGGATATACCTACCAATAAATTATGCACTATAAAACAACAACTGTAAAATAACATGCTGAGAGATAGTTATAAATGCAAGGTTGCACCATGTATCTTTTTGTGAAATCTTAATATTTCATGTAGATCCTTTCACTCAGTTGGAAAAATCCTTCCAAAATACTTAGGAGAAAAACCAATATTCTCTTTGTCAAAAACCTATTACATATATCATGAGCCTCCTAACTGTAAAAAGTAATGTTATGAATATTTTTATACATGTGTGTATGTGTATATAAAAATAAAATAATCTATACAGTATGGAAAAATAATTATAATTAATAAATACGAAGCACTTTCTGTGTCTCGACTTTTTCATATCTTTCTTATTAATACTTGAGATATCTTCTGTCCATTTTAGCTGGATTTTTTTGGTACTGAGTTGAATGAGCTCTTTATATATTTTGGATATTATTAACCCCTTATCAGATAGGTGATTTGCAAATATTTTTCTCCCATTAGACAGGTTGTCTTTACATTTTGTTGATGGTTTTCTCTGCTGTGAAGCTTTTTAGTTTGATCTTCTCCCATTTGTTTATTTTTGCTTTGGTTGCCCTGGTTTTTAGTGTCAAATCCAAAAAATCATTGCCAAGACCAGTATCAAGAAGCTTATTGCCTATTTTTTCAAGCTTTTAATCCATTTTGAGTTAGTTTTTGTGTACTGTGTAAGATAAGGGATCCAGTTTTCCAAACACCATTTATTTAAGTGACTGTCCTTTCTCCATTTTATATTCTTGGCTCCTTGTCATAAATTAATGGACCATATGTTGCTGTGCTGTTTAGTCACCAAGTCGTGTCCTGCTCTTTTGCAGCCCCATGGACAGTAGCCTGCCAAGCTCAGTCCATGGGATTTCCCAGGCAAGAATATTAGAATGGGTTGTCATTTCCTTCGCCAGGAGACCTGCTGACCCAGGGATCGAAAGTCCGCCTCCTGCATTAGCAGGTGGCTTCTTCACCACTGAGCCAGCAGGGAGGCCCAATGGACCACAGACACGCAGGTTGACTTCTGGGTTCTCTCAACTCTGTTCCATTAAATCTGTGCCTGTGTTTATGCCAACATCGTACTGATCTGACTACTACTGCTTTGTAATATAGCTTGAAATCAGGAAGCATGAGGACTCCAGCTTTGTTCTTCTGTCTCAAGATACCTAAGTCATCTAAAAATGACACCACAAATGCCAGTACTATTATTATCCTAATTAAGGAAATAAGGGAAGAACAGAAAGGTTAAATAGCCACCCAAATCCACACAAGGGAAGTGACTAAATCACAATTAAAGTCCAGGTTCTGTAACCCCAAATCGGAGTTGCTCATCAGAATGAACACCACATCCACAATCATCAATTCACTCGGAATTTATATATAAAATATACATGGACAGAGACAGACAGACCTTTAAGATTACCTATCAAGAATGCTAAATGAAATGCAAACGTGTACCTCACAAAGTAGATGACAAGTATATGTCCTGCCCCATAAACTACAACAAGAGTTCTGGTTGACGGAGGTGGTGCCTAAGACCCAAGATTCCAACAAACCATTTGATCAAAGGAGATGGGAGGGAGGTTCAGGAGAGAGGGGACATATGTATACCTATGGCTGATTCATGCTGATGTTTGACAGAAAACAACAAAATTCTGTAAAGCAATTATCCTTCAATTAAAACATTACTTTTTTAAAAGTCAAGTTTTTGTTTAGGTGGAGGTGGGGGGTATAATTTAAATCCAAACAGTTATATGAAATCATTATTAAAAAAAAAAAAAAGAAAAACTTTAAAAACGCATCACAATTGTCACCTTCTCGGCAGCGTGGCCTATGGTAAAGCCGCTGTGATCCACTCTTATTTTCCTGAAATGTCGACTAGTAACAATGCCTCCCTTCTGCCCGCCTCTGTAACCACTAAAGAGACCAGTGCTTTGCTCTCTCTGCTCTCCGACAGAGGAGGAAGGCGTGAGCCAGCATCTCCGCAGCACTACCCTGCGTCCAGAACCACGCTGTTGCTGCTCAGGTGCTCAGTCACGCCCCACTCTTTGCGACCCCCCTACAAAAGCTGTGAGATTAACCTCCACAACCACCACCTGGGCAAGGTATTATTCCCATTCTGCACAAACAGAAATGAGGACAAAGGAAGATTTATGGCTCTGGATTAGATCACCCATACCTTAAGGACAGAGCCTAGATTTCAACCCCAAACTAACTACATGGCTTCAGCAACCAGGGATTCCGTAAGCAGCCCAGGATGCACGCTGGAAAACACCTCCTCTGACTTCCTTCTCTGGGCCAGTCTCCGTCCTAACTCAGCACTCCTTACCATTTACAATCCCAGAACTACTGTGGATGAGGACTCCAAACAAAAGAGAATTGATACTGATCATCTGAATGCAGATTATCCC
The DNA here is from genome assembly GCF_029378745.1 of Bos indicus. NCBI lineage: Eukaryota > Metazoa > Chordata > Mammalia > Artiodactyla > Bovidae > Bos > Bos indicus. The sequence goes on from NC_091766.1 coordinate 107,169,064, forward strand.
TTCAAAGTAATCCAGGGAAATTAATTTGAAGATATTAAAATGTAAACTTTAACACAGCATTAAAACTTGAAAACAAAAAAACAAGAAAGTAAGTGTGAGAAAGTAAGTGTGATCCAATATAAAACTATCTTTTATGTGTATGTATTCTTCAGCCAAAGATTTGAGTAAACTATCACTTGGAGAGAAAACATGTCTATTTTCAAGGATGAAATGAAATGCTTAATGAATTAACTGGATTTTTTTCCCTATTTCCAAACTTTTTAATCCTTTCTATTTCATCACTTCATAGTGCCACAAAACTTTATAAAGTGGACATAGTAGCTTATTTTAAATATTTGAATTGCTTTGTTAGAATATGAAAACATTACTTTCAGAGATGCTATCAAATGACCTTGATGATCTACACAACATTCATTATAGACTGGTAAACATTTGTGAAAATCCTTGCTGTGATGATTGATTGCTTTTTTCCCTGCTTCAGTTACCTCAAACTAAATTGCCTGTCATTAAAATGATGACTTCTGTCAATGTAGTTTCTTAATCCTTCCTCAAGCCTTTCTAGCAATGACAATCTTAGAATAATATATTGTAAGTCTTTATGGATCAATAATGCTCAGTATAAAACACTGCAATCTACCACCAAGATTTTTATCCCCCTATTTACAATGATGTCTGACAAACTAACAGTAAAATTTCTTTCTAAGGAAAGAAAAAAAGACATCTAACAAACAAGCCAAATACAATACTATAAACAGCAGATGCCAATCTAAACAAGTTAAGAATTTTGAGTGAAGTTCAATGTTAGCAAAATGCTTTTATCCTAAAGTAGTTAATGACTGAGATGTCATTTGCAGACTACTCAAGAAAAAAATTATTCAGGCCCTTACTTAGACATTTTGAAATGACTTATGGGAGGTTATTTATGTGAAAAGGCTTCTCCACAATGTCAGAAACAGAAAGCTTCCACTTAAAAACCATAAAAGACAAGCCTACATGCATACTCTGGTTAAATTTTTTCCTCAGGCAATTAGAAAAGACATTTTTAAATTTATCTATATTTAGACTGTACCTTGAACATCTTCATATGGAAATTAGCTTCTAACTGCCTCTAAACACTACAATTTAAATGTTTTCATTTAAGCCAAGAATTACTTAAATCCATTGTATCAATGAAAACAGAGGCATGACACTGCTTTGTAATTGACAGTACCTCTTCTATATAATTAGTTGTATTAACTATGTCTTCTCTAAATCTCCATGTATTTTATCCACTTATTAAACTCAAATAACCTGAAATCTTTGATAGTGCTTAACTGGAGGGGCAAAGTTTCAACAAGCTAGCACTTCCTAATATTTTTCCTCCTAAACTATTTAACCACAGGATAAGAATAAACAACTTTTATTTACTATTGGGCAATTTGAAAAAACATCAGATTTTACTGGATTTAGAGAATTAACTCTACATAAAATATCACCTTAAACTTTCAGGGTGGGGGAAGTAGGGAATATAAACTCCACGCATGCTTTCTGAAGAAACCACTGCTGGAATTAAAACTGAGGAAGTAAAAAAGGTAAAAGGAAAACACAGAAATCAGGAAATGGGTCTAACGCAGAAGAGACAGGAGAACTCTACACTGAAGCAGGCTTAGGACTCCCAGAGCAATGTCTCTAACCAGAACACACAGACACACTCTTGCTTTATGTTATCAGCTTCGTCATATTGAAAAGAGTTTATAGTTCTGTCAGAATTCAGGGTAAGAACTAGTAACTGGTACAAAGAAAACCAAGCTAATGGGGGGGAACTCAAGAAAATTTACACAAGGGCAAAAAGTGAGCACAGTACATTATATAGCTGTGTTGTGAATGTTCACATAGTCATAACAGTATGATATAAATATAATGGAAGAGGAGAAGAGAAGAAAAGGAAGCAGAGTACGGTCAGAGGAAAGGAGGGAAATATGCTAAATAATAATAATATGCTAAATATTTTAAATAATTTTCATAGTAGAAAGACACTATGTAATTAAAACTGCAAATAGTAACAGAAAATAGTAGTATGAATTTCAGGATATAGAGGTAAATAAAAAGGAGAAACACAAACAAAATATTGAAAGCAGTTATCTCTGTGCATCTAAGGAATGAAAAGGGAGCTGCCCATTTTTCATTCTAAACCTAACATATTTTGACTTTTTAAACTATGTGCACTGAGTTTTCTAAAAATTTCTTAAATTATTGAATGAAGTGGAACCACATGAATCAACACTGACAAAATAACAAAAAGGATATTGGGAGTAGAAAAGAAAGTTGCAAACTACTGATAATCATTTATACCAAGTTTAAAAACAGAAATCCTAAACAGAGAGGGAAGGGTGCAGAATCTGTTTCAAACTGGAACTTCTCTATTAACCAGCAATGACACCACGTACAAATGACTTACCGACTCTTCACCTCCATTTTTTCATGTGAAAAATATGGGTAACAGCAGTGTCTACCTGATTATGTTACTTTGTGAATTAAGTGAGCTGCTGCAGGTGGAGTGTTTGGCACATGTGTGTACTGAGCTGCCTGAGTCCTGTTCGACTCTGTGTGACCCCATGGACTGCAGCCCGCCAGACTCCTCTGCCTGTGGGATGCTCCAGGCAAGAAGACTGGAGTGAGCTGCCATACACTCCTCCAGGGGATCTTCTCAACCCAGGGATCGAACCCAGGTCTCCCACATTGCAGGTGGATTCTTTACCATCTGAGCCACTAGGAAGCCCATTTCTCTTACCTGCAAGTAAATTCCCTAAGAATTTGTACATCATTTATTTATATCTTTTTTGCAGAAGCTGTACAGAATGGCAGATATGTCTGAAGGCTTTTCCACTGAATTTTCCATTTCTGAAAGTGTGTGTTTTCTACAATTCTAGTATGAACAAGAGTTACCAAATATTGAGCACTACAGTGAATCATGTGATAGTTGCTTTAAGAATATTATCTTGACCCTTAAGCAACTCTGTAAGGCAATTTCTGTTATCCAGATTTTTACATAAGAGACTGGAGCTTGGAGTTCAAGACTGCAGAACCAGTATTCTGACCTGGAGAATTCCATGAACAGAGGAGCCTGACAGGCTACAGTCCATGGGGTCACAAAGAGTCAGACACTACTGAGTGACTTTCACTTCACTTCACTCAAGAGAAATGAGGGATTAAGTTTTGTGGAGACACTGGCATTTTAAATATTCTCTGAAACAATGTATCCTGCAATGATGATGTATCAGTTTAACAGACAACATTTTTTCTTGCTGCTGCTGCTGCTAAGTCACTTCAGTTGTGTCCAACTCTGTGCGATCCCATAGATGGCAGCCCACCAGGCTCCCCCATCCCTGGGATTCTCCAGGCAAGAACACTGGAGTGGGTTGCCATTTCCTTCTCCAATGCATCAAAGTGAAAAGTGAAAGTGAAGTCGCTCAGTTGTGTCCAACTCTTAGCAACCCCATGGACTGCAGCCCACCAGGCTCCTCCGTCCATGGGATTTTCCAGGCAAGAGTACTGGAGTGGGGTGCCACTGTAAAATAACAATGCTCTTAGATTCAGTGAAGTAGAGTAGACAAGGATGAAGGGAATTCTGTACAGAATGGCAACCCAAGGCACAGAACTGAAATTCTCAAGGCATGAATGTGGCATGTATAGCTCAGGTAGGCTGGCACGTAGTTGTGTACAAAGAGGAGCCAGGAAACAAGGGTGCAAAGGCAAACTAGTCCACTAGTTTACCTGGGCCATTAGCACCCTAGTGAATTAACTACTGCTTTGTGGGACAGAGCATAAACCTTAGTATGTGATGGGGTAAGTTCACTCACACTGTTCTTCAAAATTATCTGGCTCTTCTTGCCCCTTCCATATCAATTTTAAAGTTAGACTATGTAATGCTGTAAAAAAAAAAAAATACTAGGTGGGATTTTGATCAGACTTTCATTACTGAACTTATTAGATTTATTTGGGAGAAAATTTCTATTCTTATACTTTCCCATTCAAAAGCATAGTATCCCTCTCCATTTATTTAGCTCTTAGGTTGCTCTTATTTAGGTAGCTCTTATTTAGCTTCTTAGGTTCAATGAAATTGTATAATTTCTTCCATAAAGGTCATACACATCTTTTGTTGGATTTAGTCCCCGGTATTTATTGCTGGGGATTTTTTTTATTGCAAATGGCATTTAAATTATGTTCTGTAAATTGATAGACTATTTAGTAATCTCAAGCATATATGATAAGATTAATGTTAATATGTTTAATCTTGCTTTTCTATATATTTCACATATCATAATTTAAAATCTAACAAAACACTTCCAAGATACACAGAATATTAAGACTTCAAAAGTCCAAATAAGGATGGTAACATAGGTAATTTCATTTAAAACAAGTGAAGTACAGACTTAAATTGTCCTGGAAAGAACACAGCATCCAAAAGACCCATATTCGTGTATAATATTATACAATGCCTATAAAATGTTGGGCTATCAAATACTGGATGAGATTCATTTCTGAAACCTTGAAATAAATGACAGGAGTGTAGTGTGATATCAAAACAATTATTCTTGCTCACTTCAGTGATTTTACTGGAGTCAACTCTCAACTGCCCTCACCAACAGAGAGATACCCTGATGCGTGCAACAGAAAACTACAGATAACCAACCCAAGGGAGTTGAAGGTGCACTAAACAATCAGGCCTCTCCCTAAATTTATCAGCATCCGGAAAGCTGGGTCATCATCTGCTCTCCTTTCCCTCAGGACAACTTCACTGACTACACGAGACAGCTAGTGGCAGAGAAGAGGCAGCAGAAACGAATTCCAGACAGTCTCCTTAAGATCTGAAATGGAGTATGCACAGACACCTATTCTCCCAAAATTTCTCTAATTCAACTTCTAAAATGTCTTTATTCTCTGTATTTAAGAGTCATTAGCAGAAAAACAAAAACAACTGATGAAACGAGTTTGGAACCAGCATGCTAACTTCCAAATCTCTGTCTCTCGGGCTCCAAATCTTGGACATCCGACTCCCCACCTGCACGTTTCCTACACTAGAGTCCTCTGACATCCCAGACGTGACCTGTTCACTAGGGCAGTCCTCCTCAACTCCCAAAACCAGGTCCTCGCTCCACCCGTCCCTGCGCCAGTGAGTGGCGTGCCCACCTGGGAACCTAGAAGCCAGCTGCTCTCGGGCACTCCCACAGAACGTTATGGACATGCTGACTGACTCTGCCTCAGTCTTCCTCCTCTCTGCTCACTGCCCTGGCTGCATCACGCACTCATCATCTTTCCTCTAACTACTGTAGTAACTGAGTGGTCTTTCCACCTTCACTCTCTACCAGAAAACCTTTTGAAAATACAAATAGGTACATGTTACTCTCCCACTCAAAAATTCTTTAATGCCCAACCAATGCTTATAGGATAAAACCCAACATTCTTAGCACACCATCCAAAGAGCTTTTATAGCCCACGTTTCCAGTCAGCCTCACAGGTCCAAAACCTCCTCTTCCTAGCTGTACTCTCTAAATGCCTCCACACCTCTGCACATAATGTTCCCTTAACCTAAATCCCTTTTTTACTTTCTATGACCAACTGGAAATATTCTTCAGATAAAACAAAGCCTCATCATCTCACAAAGACCTTCTCTGAACCCTGAAGAAGACAAGCACTGCTCTAAAGTTTCCTTTGAATCATGACTTATTATATAGCACATATAACACTGCACTGTAATTCTCTATTAATGTCTTTCTCTTCCTAAATAACATTTAACCTGGACTTATAACACAGTGTCAGTATTCATCAGTCATCAAAAAACATCAGAATAAATACTATGTATTTCTATTAGCTTCTTATTAATCTGAAAATATAATTATCACTGATACTTTGAAATTAAAATACTTCTGGGTAGGAGTCATTACATCTTACAATAAGGAATCTGCATTATAAAATGAAATACAAATATGATTTATATATAAAGTTGAAATATTTTATAATAATTTTAAGTGGCTTATTCATTTAAAAATGATTAAAATCTTTCTAATCTTTAAGTGTGAAAGTTGTAAATCCAATAATTAAAAGCTATTTTCAAATATGAAGATGAGCATAATTTTGTTCCCAGCAAATAATTCTGGAATATTAATGTTTCCTCTAATTTGTAATGTCCCTACTTGATTCTGAATATACAACCTGGAGTGAATAATTTTCAATTTACTGAACAAAAAAAATATAACTTTAAAACTCTGTAAACTAAATTTACACAGAAATGTTTAATTAAATCCCCCAAATAAATTATATTTTCTAAATCACCTTATATTTTATAACTACATGATGAAACATACAAAAATAAGCAGAAAGCCATCTGCAGTTAAATTATTCATCTTAAACTGTACACATTACTTAGAAACACTATAACAGGATCTCACTCAGAAGTAATGTGTATCAATCATTACGAAAAATAATTGAATAAAGACACACATAATATTAAGCAAACACAGACGGTCAATTTTATACTTATTTCTAATAAAAGCATTCGACCATAGAAAAAAATGATACATATCAATAATATTTTAAAAAACTTATGCAGTGTGTATACTCAATGGTACCAGATTGCAAAATATGCAATTCAATCAAACAGAAGATCAAATTTGTTTACTCTATTGTCTGAAATACATACATTTTATAATTCCAAGAAGTTGTAAGCTCATTTAAAATACTTTGCATTTACAATCTAAGTTAATATTAACACTACTCAGTGATTCTCATTCATTATGAATGTTTTTATGAATTTTTGAGGAGAACTGTCTGATTCAGAAGCACAGATCCCAACGGATGCTTTTAACCTTCATCTTACCAATGCCAAATGGTGAATAAAAATCAGTAGCTGAAGAAATCTGATCTAACTGTAACACTGCATGTGTGTATGAAAAATAGACATTTCCTTACATCCCACCTGCCCTCCCTCGCCCAGGAACAAAGGAAAGAAAACAGGAAAACCTTTACTTTCAACTTGGCCGGAAGTGATGAAAAAAAAATTCATCACTTCAACAAGGATAGAAAAGTTATAAGAACAAAACATTAAATTGAAGACACTGACTGTACTCACCCTATGATAAAAAAAAGAAAAAGCCTATGCTACATTTTCATTTTTTAATTTAAAAATCTACCTAAAAATACCAAGTGCCAATTTTGTCTTGTATTTCCAAACAATACTTCTCTATATATCCATTACAGTTCACAGTTAGAGTGTTTTATGATAACATAATATAGCAACAACTCTAATAAATGATTAAACAGTTATTTATACACATGTGCATATTCTCCAAAGTCTTAAGTATAAGGTTACTAAACTTAACACAATTCAATTCTTAAGAAATTTTCAAACAAAATTGTTTACATATATTCAAAGAAATATTTTAAATTAGTTATAAAACGTGGCATTTTATTGCCAAAAAAAAAGATCTTTAAGAACTATGCTTCAAATTTGTGTACTTTCTCAATTTAAAATATATTATCTAACTAGCTTATTTCATTTTTAAAGTAAAAACTGTTAGCATTTAGTAAGTTTACTATGTATCAGGTGCTGTTCTAAGAATATTACATATACAAACACATTTATTTAGTGGTTGAGAAAATAAATTTCTCCAGGGGACAAAGCAGAAGAGCTGGGATTTGAACACAGGCAGTCTTGCTCCAGAATTCATACTCTTTACTATAAATTTACAGCCTCTTCTGTGCCAAGGTCTATACCTGGGACTTGCAACTCAAAGTTCACACAAACAAACAAAACACACAGTCACTGCTTTCAAAGAGTTCATAACTATACACACATAAGCCAATAACTTTTCTAGTTATGAGAGACTTCTAGTAATATGATCCAATTGCTCAAAGAGCTCAAATCGGTGTAATTAATTCTTAAAGTGGCTCAGATCATGAGCTCCTTATAGCAAAATTCAGGTTTAAATTGAAGAAAGTAGGAAAAACCACTAGGCCATTCAGGTATGACCTAAATCAAACCCCATATGATTAAACAGTGGAAGTGACAAATAGATTCAAGGGATTAGATCTGGTAGACAGAGCGCCTGAAGAACTATGGACAGAGGTTCCTACCTGTGCAGGATGCGGTGACCAAACCATCCCAAAGAAAAAGAAATGCAAGAATGCAAAGTGGATGCCTGAAGAGACCTTATAAATAACTGAGAAAAGAAGAGAAGAGAAGGCAAAAGACAAAGGAAAGATGTACACAACCAAATGCAGAGTTTGAGAGAAGAGGAAGGAGAGAGAAGAGAGCCTTCTTAACTGAACAATACAAAGAAATAGGAAAAAAGTTTATAACTAGAGAGAAAGAAAATTGGAGATGTCATGAAAACATTTCATCCAAAGATGGCACAACAAAGGATAGAAACAGCAAGGCCCTAGCAGCAGTAGAAGAGATTAAGAGGAGGTGGAAGAACAGAGAAGAAGTGTACCAAAAAGATCTTAATGACCCAGATGACCATGATGGTGTGATCACTCACCTAGAGCCAGACATCCTGGAGTGAGAAGTCAAGTGTGCCTTAGGAAGCATCACTACAAACAAAGCTAGAGCAGGTGATGGAATTCCATCTGAGCTATTTCAAATCCCAAAAGAGGATGCTGGGAAAGTGCTGTACTCAACATGCCAGCAAATTTGGAAAACTGAGTAGAAGCCACAGGACTAGAAAAGGTCAGTCCTCATCCAAATTCGTAAAAAGGGCAGTACTAAGGAAGGAAAGTTATGACCAACCTACATAGCATATTCAAAAGCAGAGACATTATTTTGCCAACAAAGGTCCGTCTAGTCAAGGCTATGGTTTTTCCAGTGGTCATGTATGGATGTGAGAGTTGGACTGTGAAGAAGGCTGAGTGCTGAAGAATTGATGCTTTTGAACTGTGGTGCTGGAGAAGATTCTTGAGACTGCAAGGAGATCCAACCAGTCCATTCTAAAGGAGATCAGTCCTGGGTGTTCTTTGGAAGGAATGATGCTAAAGCTGAAACTCCAGTACTTTGGCCACCAAGAGTTGACTCATTGGAAAAAACTCTGATGCTGGGAGGGATTGGGGGCAGGAGGAGAAAGGGACGACAGAGGATGAGATGGCTGGATGGTATCACCGACTTGATGGACATGAGTTTGAGTGAACTCTGGGAGTTGGTGATGGACAGGGAGGCCTGGAGTACTGGGATTCATGGGGTCGCAAAGAGTTGGACACAACTGAGCGACTGAACTGAACTGAACAAATATTCAATTTGTTCAAATATTCAATTGGACAATTGCACTCATCTCCCATGCTAGTAAGGTCATGTTCAAAATTCTTCAAGGCTTCAGCATTACATGAATTGAGCACTTCCAGGTGTACAAAGGATTTAGAAAACACAGATGAACCAGAGATCAAATTGCCAACATCTGTCAGACCACAGAAAAAGCAAAGGAATTTCAGAAAACCATCTACTTCCGCTTCATTGACTATGCCAAAGCCTTTGATTGTGTGGATCACAACAAGCTGTGGAAAATTCTTAAAGAGACGGGAATACCAGCCCACCTTACCTGTCCCCTGATAAACCTGTATGCAGGTCAAGAAGAAATAGTTAGAACTAGTCATGGAGCAATGGACTGGTTCAATATTGGGGAAGAAGTATGGCAAGGCTATATATTGTCACCCTGCTTATTTAGTTTCTATGCAGAGTACATCATGAGAAATGCTGGGCTGGATGGAATCCAAGCTGGAATCAGGATTGCCAGGAGAAATATCAACAACCTCAGATACGCAGAGGATATCAATCTAATGATGGAAACTGAAAAAGAACTGAAGACCCTCTTGATGAAGGTGAAGGAGAAGTGAAAAAGGTGACTTTAAAACCCAAAATTCAAAAAAACTAAGATCATGGAATCCAGTTCCATCCCTTCATGGCAAATAGATGGGGAAAAGGCAGAAACAATGGCAGATTTTACTTTCCTGGGCTCCAAAATCACTGCAGATGGTGACTAAAGCCATGAAATTAAAAGACGCTTGCTCCTTGAAAGAAAAGCTATGACAAACCTAGACAGCATATTAAAAAGCAGAAGCATCACTTTGCCAACAGAAATTCACACAGTCAAAAGTTATGGTTTTTCCAGTAGTCAGGTATGGATGTGAGAGTTGGACTATAAAGAAAGCTGAGCGCCAAAGAATTGATGCTTTTGAACTGTGATCCTGGAGGAGACTCTTGAGAGTCCCCTGGACTGCAGGAAGATCAAACCTAAAGGAAATCAACCCTGAATACTCATTGAAATATTCATTGGAAGGACTGATGCTGAAGTTCTAATACTCTGGCCACCTGATGCGAAGAGCTGACTCACTGGAAAAAGACCCTGATGCTACGAAAGATTGCGTGCAGGAGGAGAAGGGGGCAGCAGAGGATGAGATGGTTGGATGGCATCACTGACTCAATGGACATGAATTTGAGCAAACTCCAGGAGATAGTGGGGGACAGGAAAGCCTGGCGTGCTGCAGTCCACGGGATTGCAAAGAGTTTGACACAACTTGGTGACTGAACAACGGAAACAACAAAGTGACTCTTCACAAAGCAGGTGACATCTGGTTTCAAAGGGTGGGAATGCGAAGGGGAACTCTAGAAAGGCACACTAGAAACAAGTGCTAAGGTCCCAGTGAATGCTGTTCTAAGGATATTAGATTCAACTGTGTAAGCAACTGAGCGTGAAAGGCTGTTTGCTCTGTCCAGCCAAGTGTTTCAGTTTCAAAAGAAAAATGCAAAAATACTCTTCAGTGTTACTCAAGACAGGTGGAAAAGAAAAGCGGTTGAAGACAATAACATTAGTTAGAAACCTTCTAGAGTAGTCAGAAAGAAAATATAGAGAAGAAAGAATGAAGAGTCATTTTCAAAGTAGAGAAATTGAGTTTGATGGAAAAGATAAGAGACAGGATCAAGTCCGAAATTTCTGCACTGAAAGACTTACACGTGACAACATTAAACGGATACAGAAAAAAGCAACAGAAATTGAGGGGAACTGGGGTATAATTCATGATTTCAAACAATATAGCTGACACTACAAGTCTTGATTTTCATATTTTAAAAAATGAGCTGCTTTCTGTTACCATATATGAAATACTAATGTAAGTTCCTGAAACTTGTTTTCTTTGACCCTTATTTATACCATTTTCTTGTTATGAATACATCTAAACTAAGTATGGAATAATTTCTTCTTAGAAAGTATGACCTAAAATAAAAAGATCAACCTCCCTAAAACCCAAAAGCACTGATTTATTTACTGTACATTATTAATGTATGAAGGTTAAGACTTTGATACAGCTGTAGCACTCACTTTGATGTCAGTAGTGGTAGAAGTACCCCAGCTGCCTTCTATACTTAGTCTAAATGAAAATATATTTTTAATACCTTGGGGTATCAAATGTCACTTTTGACATTTTCTGCTTTGCTCTGAGTAATACTTTATTTCTTAATTTTGTATTAATATATATTAAAATTAACATTAATAACTATTAAAACCAACTTGCTTTATTAATGTATACTAGTTATAAGCATGCATTTCAAATGAAATAAAACATTCAATCGTCTAAATTATAAAAGATATAAAACTGAAATAAAATTAGTAATTGCTATTTTCAATACAAGAGTTCATTGTTTTTAAACTTCAACTTGTTATTAAGTAAGAAAAACAGATAACAGATGACTTTATTTTCTTAAAAATTAACACACAGGTACATGCTCAGTCGTGTCTGACTCTTTCTGCCAGGCTCCTCTTTCAAGGGGACTTTTCAGGCAAGAACACTGGAGTGGGTTGCCATTTCCTCCTCCTGGGGATCTTCCTCACCCAAGGATCAAACCCACATCTCTTGTAGATTCTTTACCATTGAACCACCTGGGAAGCCAAGACATAGGTAATAACACAGGAATTGTCTTAACTGATTTTCTCATTATAATTTCCACATGAGGCACATAAAATAATCACCTTCTTTAAAAAACTTCATAAACAAACCCAGCCTTGAGACCACTCACTTCCTTAAAAAAGGGTAACTTTCTAATTCAGTGGCAAAGAGCAAAGTGATGAAAACTCAAATAGTAAAGGTGGTAAAAGTGCATTATTTTATAATCTATAATAAGCCATTCTGATGAATTTCATGAATATAACTTTTAGACATAAATCTATACTATGACAGCATTATATAATATACAAGACATCAGCAGTTAAGGAATACAATCATTCAATTAAACCAAAAACATTTTTGCTGAATTCACAAATTAAAATACATTAGTTTGACCAACAGGTGGTGCTCAACCTCCATTTATAAAGAGAATAAATATTCCCCAAAGTATTTCCAAACGGGCTTCCCTCGTGGCTCAAACAGTAAAGAATCCAAAACAATGAAATCAGTTTAAGACTATGTGGCCATTTTAAAACTTAAACGTCCAAAAATCCAATGCATAAACTTCATTTTAAATGTTGTACTGTGAAGAACAAAATTACTTTGGTTACACTGCAAAAGGACTTTAGAACTGATACTGACTGCCATTCATACACAAAAGATTTTGTTAAAAGTTTTTAAAATGTTGCTGAAACATTTCTTTTAAAAAGTAACTTTCAATATTGTAAAATTTTACACAGAAATAAACTTTTAAAATTTAGCCGGTATTCATGATAAATTAAGAAATAACTAAAGTCATTTTATACCAGCTTAAATCATGCTTTAGAATTCTTATTAAGTATAATACTTAACATTCTATACTTTTCTAGAAAGTTTTTAAAACTAACAAAAAACTAAGATATTTGGCTAAAATAGAATCAGCCTATTTTTTAAAATTCAGGTTTCTATACGGCATTATATTCTTTATTTGTAAAAACAGCTTAAGACTCAATTTTCTGGCAGATTCTAAACGTAAGCTATTCTCACCAAAAGCAATTATGTTACTTCTTATTTGAACCATGATGAAACAATTTCACTTTTGCAATACCACAAATGCCCAAGTGGGGTTTATAAAAATTTAACTTATGTTACATAGCTAAATTTCTTTTCTTCTTTGGGAGAAAGAAACACAAAGTACTACAGAAATTTTGCAATAATATAGGATATATGATAGAAAATGACCTAAATTTAATCTATTCATGTAATAGTCTTCCTGCTACTTAATACAAAGGTAGGAAAAAGGCATATGGTATTTGGTTCCTAAATGTAAAAACAAAAAAAAAGAACTTATGACACTAAGAAAAATTACTTTTTGTATACTCTGCATTTAAAAAAAGGAGGGGGTGTGGCTACTCTACTAGTGAAAGGGAGTGCAATAAAGCAGGATAAAAATAGGTTTAAACTAAAATCTAAACAAAACAATTTCAAGAGGCTAATATAAAAGTTTTATTGGGAACACCTAAAGCCTTAAGTTTTGCATTACAAAAATTAAATGCCACTGGTTACTAACCCAATCACGTTAAGAAGACATCAACTCAAATTCAGTCTGAGGTATGGGAAACATTGTAATCATAGAACATACACATTTTTAAAACAGCAATGATCAACACAAAATATACTATGTTCCTTGATAACATACAATCTTCCTCTTATAGAATTTTAAAGTGTCAGAAATCTTAATCTACATTCATTCTTTAATTTTTAGACAGGTTTATTTATTCACTGCTATTAACCACTAAGTAAAAATCTAATTTAGTTCTTACATGTTTTCAAAATGAAGCAAAAATTTCAAACTGAATACTTCAGTATTTAAAACACATATATTTATTCTTGCAGTTTATAAAATGACAATCTCTTTTTCCTTATCCACACTGAAATTCTGGCTCACTGATTTAAAAATTAACATTTTATATAGTGCCAGTATTTCATTAAAATACAAATATATCATATTTTCCTTTGTTACCTAAGTGCCAATACTGAAACCTAATTTTTACATGAATATACATCTGAAACAGTAACCCCAACTTTATTTTGCTATTCTAAAACAGTCTGATTTATTATAACAGTTTTTTAAATTCTCTAATAGTGTTAAAGCCACTTAGACAAGATTTTACCAAAATCTTATTTTTCTTTTAAACGGATGGCAGAATTGGCTGTATCTTTCTGACATACAGACTAAATTCCCATTTTACAGTTACATAATTTAAAGTTCCGTAAGCAAATCCACCATTTCTACTTCCCTTGTAAAGGTGAGATTCTTACCCTCTGCCCAAGATACCATTAAGGTATACTTTGTGCATAAACAGAAATGTTTCACATTGGTTTTCTTCATATGTGTACAAGCAGGTTTACATAACAGAAATATGCACTAGAAAACAAAGACATACCTAATTTGTAGAGCCAGAAAAATGTCTAAGTTACAATATAAACATTACTGGGAAAGGAAAGTAAAACCAGCAGGTGGGCTCATTTCTACATAATCCTTCCTTTGTAAGATAAATATTCCCTACAGTACACTTACTGGGTTTTACTTTTTAATAGATAAAATGAATATCTATACTTTGAAATGCAAAAAAATATAAGAATTAAAATGTAAGGCCAAGTCTGCCCCTGTGCATGATTGGCTGCTTGTCCAGTAAGACCTGGGTCCCTAGGTATGTTATCCGCTCTGCAGGAGCTGATTGAAGCAGTGCATGTGAAATTCGGAAGGATCCAGGAGGAACTAAATAGCGTGGAACACAATAACACGATAAAATGTCAGTCGAGAATCTGAAAAAAAGGGTAGATGTCATGGAAAAATCATTAGATATTTCTTCCCAGAACATCTGAAGTGATGGGTAAATGAACCTAAACGTCCAAATTTACCCCCTACATTTAAAGTTTCAGAAAATGAATTTCTTAAAGCTCAAAAGGAAATGTGTCCATTCTCACAAAGAATTCTGATTACTGTTTTGAGTTAGTGTAATTTTTAAAGTAGAATTTAAAAATTTTAAAGTAGAATTTTTAAAGCCACAAAGAGATATTATCAGTGTCTCATTTTAATTTTTAAAACACATTTTAAATGACTCATTGGTTGTGCTACTATTTAAATTAAATGATTCAGTGTTTAGATCTCTTATTCAAAAAACTTTTAGGGACTTAAATAAGTTTCAAAAGTTTCACTCAATTGATACAATTCTATTTGATGAAAAAAATTACAGCAAATTAAATTTCAATTCATTTGAAAATTAAAACATAGTCCAATCTAAAATGAAGGATTCTTTACACTGCTTGTTCAGTGCCCCAATTTAGAGACAAGTAGATTCATGATTTTGTTTTCATGAACAATTTTGGAACTGTATAATAAATGCTTCCAAAAAGAAAGATAATGGTTTTAATTAAGTGTGTGGACCAAATGATCTACTGTATTATAGGGCAGTTGTTAAAAAATTAATAACTATAAAAGAGCTGTTTCTTTTATACTACTTAATTATCTCCATATGGAGTTCTTTTTTTCCCTGTAAAGTATGTTTAACAGTGCTCTATATACAGAAGAGAGGTATTAATTCTATCAAGTTTTGCTTAGTTTTATTTTGCTATGGTACCAATTTGAGAAAACCTAGAGGGCAGCTCCTAGACCTAAAAATGATTCATTAGTATAAAATGAATCACCTAGCCTCTGTTACACAAAAACAGGCAACAAAGAGAAAGGAAAAATAAAGATCTGTAGTTCTGGCTACATTTTCATTACCTCAAATTTTTATAAAGAAGGTCAATATGCAATTGCTTTACATATATAAGGGTAAAATTCCCCTAGTTCCAAAAAACTGATGACTCAAAATGACTTACAAAAAAGATAATAGTTAGTAAAATAAAATGAGTATTAAAGAATATGTATATATGCTTAAATGTTGATAGTTTAAAATATATTCTGTAGCCAGATTATAGAAAGTAAAATGTAGTATACATGTACATGAACATAATAAAAAGTAATCAACCTACTAAGGTGTTTTTTTTTTTTGAAATGAAATTGATTCCTGGAGTAACCACTATAGCATTTTAATTTTAGCTCTTTACTGGATTTTTGTCTACTGATTTTAAGAAAAGAATCAGATAAAACTCAGGGATCTTTGAACTCTATTATTCCCACCACTTATTAATTCTGTCACCTTTGGCTTTGTTGCTCAGTTTTCTGATTACCCTGTCTTAAAATGGAGGGGGCACAGAGTTATACAGAAAAATTAGGTGATAAAAATCTATGATGAGTTTAAGAGCTTTAAAAATTCATATTAATAAGGAAATTTTAAGAACAAAACAGTTCTTTTCATGGAAAACTGTTAACATCACTTGAATTGCAAAACAAATCTAAGCCAGCAATTTTACTAAATTTCTTTTAGCACACAATTACTACAGCTTGTACATGATGCAAAATTCTTATATCTTTCATATGCAGCACTTTAAGTTACAATTCCAACAGGCAGAAATGTGAACACTGTATTAACTAACTACTATGTGAATGCAATGGAAATTAGTTGTAGTAAGTTTTGTATTTTTAATTGCATTACCATAGATCCAACCCCAAGAAAACAGACAAACACTGGAGAAATAACACTTATTCCTGCGTGAATTATAAACAACAAAACTGCATTATTCCTGGAAAATATGTATTAGGTATCAATATAAATGGAATGGGTTAATAACTAAGAGACACTATTTTTCTATTTAGGAGAACCATAAAAAATTTGGGATCCAAAAATCTTTGGCACATCAGTTCTAGAAGATAATTTCCATGGATCTACAATTATCTATCATGTTTTTAAGTCTGCTAATAACAAAATCCAGGTATTTCTCATTCTTAGTGGTAGATACAATAACAGGATAACTAATTTTAATACCTCCTAGTAGGACAGGGAATCCAACCATTTCTCATGTAGTGATTGGAATATGACATTTCTTTGCGCCAACCCATCATAAGTCTTTCTGAAAAACATGCCACAAATTTGGACCAATCAATAAAGCAGTTGGTCAAGGCTAACTTAGCTGAAAATACAAATGTCAATTTAACTAAACAAACACAGCCCAGGAAAAACAAAAGTTTACACTAAAATAGAGACAAAGATAGGGTAATGATTATCCCTATATGACTCTAAAGTCATTAGCAGTCAAAAATAACTTTATGAACACATCAATTCATGTTAACTGAAGAGAAATTTCTCTCAAAAAGGTGGATGGAGGATTCACCTATGGTTTATGGAATAACCATTTCAAACAAAACTCCAAAATTAAACTTGGAAACACATACTGCTTCCTGACCTTAATCAGGCTTCTAATCTTAGAAGCCTCCCAAAGTGAGTTAGCCTCAGGAAACAATCACTTTCAAATTAACCCTTCTTAAAAAGTAAATTAGCTTATCATTGTTTAGGATGAGAGAAGTGTTGAAAAAATTAAGATGCTTGCAAAATATAATTCCTACATACAAAGTCTAAAAATTTTCTTCTAACTAAACAACTGTACTTATGATAATAATTTGCCTCATCAAACCCTTAAACCCAACTGAACCATTAAGAAATGTTTTAATTTAAATGCTCTATGTTTAAATAATACTTCAAGGAATAAAATGCTTTTATTTTGTGGGGTATTTTAATACAAAAAAATTTTTTTTCAGAAACTGACATGTATCTTTTACATATACATTAACTTTTTTTTTTCTATAAGGTAACCTATGGAATTCATAGATATGTTTCATTTTTAAGAAGAATCAATATAGTGAAAATGAGTATACTACCAAAGCAATCTACAGATTCAATGCAATCCCTATCAAGCTACCAACGCTATTTTTCACAGAGCTAGAAAAAATAATTTCACAATTTGTATGGAAATGCAAAAAAAAACTCAAATAGCCAAAGCAATCTTGAAAAAGAAGAATGGAACTGGAGGAATCAACCTGCCTGACTTCAAGCTATACTACAAAGCCCCAATCATCAAGACAGTATGGTACTGGCACAAAGACAGGAATATAGATCAATGGAACAAAATAGAAAGCCCAGAGATAAATCCACACACCTATGGACACCTTATCTTTGACAAAGGAGGCAAGAATATACAATGGAGAAAAGACAATCTCTTTAACAAGTGGTGCTGGGAAAACTGGTCAACCACTAGTAAAAGAATGAAACTAGAATTCATTTTTCACTTTCATGCATTGGAGAAGGAAATGGCAACCCACTCCAGTGTTCTTGCCTGGAGAATCCCAGGGATGGGGGAGCCTGGTGGGCTGCCATCTATGGGGTCACACAGAGTTGGACATGACTGAAGTGACTTAGCAGCAGCAGCAAAACACTTTCTAACACCGTACACAGAAACAAACTCAAAATGGATTAAAGATCTAAACGTAAGACCAGAAACTATAAAATTCCTAGAGGAGAACATTGACAAAACACTCTCTGACATAAATCAAAGCAAGATCCTCTATGAACCACCTCCAGAATATTGGAAATAAAAGCAAAAATAAACAAATGGGACCTAATTAAAAGCTTTTGGACAATGAAGGAAACCATAAGCAAGGTGAAAAGACAGCCTTCAGAATGGGAGAAAATAATAGCAAATGAAGCAGCCGACAAAGAATTAATCTCAAAAATATACAAGCAACTCCTGCAGCTCAATTCCAGGAAAATAAACGACCCAATCAAAAAATGGGCCAAAGAACTAAATAGACATTTCTCCAAAGAAGACATACAGATGGCTAACAAATACATGAAAAGATGCTCAACATCACTCATTATCAGAGAAATACAAATTAAAACCACAATGAGGTACCATTTCACACCAGTTAGAATGGCTGCTATCCAAAAGTCTACAAGCAATAAATGCTGGAGAGGGTGTGGAGAAAAGGGAACCCTCTTACACTGTTGGTTGGAATGCAAACTAGTACAGCCACTACAGAGAACAGTGTGGAGATTCCTTAAAAAACTGGAAATAGAACTGCTATACAACCCAGCAATCCCACTGCTGGGCATACACATCAAGGAAACCAGAACTGAAAGAGACACGTGTACCCCAATGTTCATTGCAGCACTGTTTATAATAGCCAAGACATGGAAGCAACCTAGATGTCCATCAGCAGACAAACGGATAAGAAAGCTGTGGTACATATACACAATGGAGTATTACTCAGCCATTAAAAAGAATACATTTGAATCAGTTCTAGTGAAGTGGATGAAACTGGAGCTATTATACAGAGTGAAGTAAGCCAGAAAGGAAAACACCAATACAGTATACTAATGCATATATATGGAATTTAGAAAGATGGTAACAATAACCCTGTATGCGAGACAGCAAGAGAGACACAGATGTATAGAACAGTCTTCTGGACTCTGTGGGAGAGGGTGAGGGTGGGATGATTTGGGAGAATGGCATTGAAACGTGTATTATCATATGTGAAACGAATTGCCAGTCCAGGTTCTGCATGATATAGGAAGCTTGGGGCTGGTGCACTGGGATGACCCAGAGGGATGGTATGGGGAAGTAGGTGGGAGGAGGGTTCAGGATGGGGAACACCCGTGGCGGATTCATGTCAATGTATGGCAAAACCAATACAATATTGTAAAGTAATTAGCCTCCAATTAAAATAAACTTATATTAAAAAAAATAAAATCTATTAAAACTGAAAAAAAAAATTAAAACTGCAATTAAGACAATAATTTACCTCATCAAACCCTTAAACCCAACTGAACCATTAAGAAATGTTTAATTTAAATGCTCTACTATGTTTAAATAATACTTTAAGGAATAAAATGCTTGTATTTTGTGGGGTATTTTAATACAAAAAAAATTTTTTTCAGAAACTGACATGTATCTTTTGCATATACACTAACAGTTTTTTTTCTATAAGGTAACCTATGGAATTCATAGATATGTTTTATTTTTAAAAAGAATTGATGCTGAAAGACCAATCGGTGATAATTCATTGTTCAGAATAAGTTTTCATTTTATAAAAAAAAGTCACGTAATTATTTTAGGCCCAAAATGTCACAACTACACACGTTACCAAGATTTGCATTCATTTTTTAAAAGAGAGAATCCAAAAGCTACAAATACTACCATTGCAAGAAAACAGTTGTACATGAAATTGTACAGCTTCAACCATTACATTCAAGTAGCTAGTTCAGATCCAACTAGTGGTAGCAACAACATAAAATGATGAAATCTTAATATAAACACTCTCTGTAAGGCTTTAGAAAGATCATGAGATTCTCTCATATACAAGAAATGCTTCAAAATATAGTCCCTTTACTAACTGTGGCCTCTAAACAACTAGGTGTATAAGTACAGCCATACACTGAACCATAACATATGGCTAAAGACAGAGCAAAATGATCCCCAGAACACACTTTTAGTATGCTAGTATGACCTCGATTACACCTGACTAGACCACATCCACCACACACACACACACACACACACACACACACTTCCCACAGTCAATACTACCCATTCTTTTTTCCATATTTTGGTCTAATTTAAGACTAAATGCAAAGAAAGACAAGTCAAATTGCTTTATTTCACTGTGGAAAATAACTCTGAATTTGAGAGATATGAGTTTGCTCAACATAAAATACACATTTTTACTTCAACTAAAGGCTTCTCTGATTTACAATAAAGAAATTCAAAACTGAAATGTTTTAACTATAGAAGCAACTTCTAAAGTTTGGTCCAGGGATTCTCTGCTTTGGGTATCTGCAATGTCAAACTTTTAATAATAATATTAACACATTAATTGTTATATCCACTCATTCTCTGAATATACAGTGAAGTTCTTCAGAAATTCTATGACCTGTGATGAGTTAAGTGGATGAATGATCGAATATACGATCGTATATTCAAATTTTCTCATTTTTTATTTCAAAGGTCAACAAAACACAAAAAGCTCTTTACAGTCCTAAATAATTTTAGGAGTGTAAACAAGAAGTCCATAAACCAAAGAGATTAAAAACCACTGAAAAGGGACTTCCCTGGTTAAGAATTCGCCTTGCAATGCAAAGGACATGGGTTCAATCCCTCGTCGGGGAAGATCCCACATGCTGTGGACAACTAAGCCCAGGTACTGTAACGACTGAACCCGTGACCCACAGCTGCCGAGCCCGGCACCCGAGAGCCTGTGCTCCGCAACGACGGCAATCGCCGCGGCAAGCAGGCAGCGCCGCCAAACGAAGCCGAGGCCCCGCCCCGCACAACTGAGCGAGAACCCAGGCGCAGCAGCGAAGGCCCGGCGCAGCCAGAGAAACACACGCAGGGGCCCGAGGAGGGCTGGTTCCCAGAAAAACTGCTCTCAGCGGAGGGCAGATCATTCACTGAGTTCCTTCCTCGATCACTCTCACAGCCCCAAGACATCTATCTCCAGCCCTTTTAATTGTACTGAGGTTTTAAACACAAAACAATTTATCAGGAACACTAAACACTCTCTCGATATAGCTATTTTAAATAAATACAAAGCAGCCTCAATTTCCACCCAAATTTATATCTACTACTTTATGCTTCTTTAATTAAACCTGTTTTTCTTCAACTACCAGCATTCAAGAAAAACTATTTTAGTCTTAATTTGAATTATTGATTCTGCTTTAGTGACTACATTTCAGTAGTGTTATCTATTTTTATTTCATTATAACTTTTAGTAGTTAAATCTAAGCGGTTAACCCCACATTTATAAAGAACATTATTAGCACTTATAATTGTGTTCATGAGAAACCACTTTCTAAATTCCAATCAAATTCATAAATAAACCTATGGAATACAATCACTTTTCAGTGAAGAGCTCCTCTAATTAATTGAAACTTAACTGGCAAGTGCACACAAATACACATGTTGCTTTACTTTTCCCTTTGGGTTGCCAAGAACAAAAAATCAATTCAAATGAACTCCAGAGAAAGGAAATCTCAACACTTATCAACACAAGAATGAAAAGACTTGGGCACCTAAAGAGCTCTTCAACTCCTCTCTGGGTGCTGTTTCTGCCTCTCACACTCTGTTTATTTTCTTTCCTCATATCACACCCTTTATACATGCTTGATAAAAAAAAAAAAAACAATTTCCCTGCCCTGTGCACAGTGAGACCTCCTGAATCTTTCTTTATAATAAAGTAAAAAAATAAAACATTGCCATTTGAAACTGATCCTCTACTGGAGGATCTACAATAGAATTTTTCTATGAAAAAAATGATCAATTTTTTCTTTTCCAATTTCTAATTCCCAAGAGAAAACCTTGATCAGTTCTTAGGCAAACTCTCTAGGCTTCAATTTCCTTCTCTGAAAAATGGACAGATAATAACACCCACCTCAAAAAGCTGTCATAAATCAACAAGTCTTACAAGATGAATCTGGAGAGAAATGGGGGAAAGAGAATTTTGAGCAGGAAGCAGTGTGAATGGCGTGTTCTGCAAACCACATGTAGACTCAGCTACGGCAGAGTGGGTTTGCAAGGACAAAGCAGGAACAAGGCGTGCCTAGCAGAAACCAAGCCAAGAGGGGTTTTCACGACCATTTTAGAGAGTGTGGGGTTTCTGCCCTACATGAGAGGAAAAAACACTTCGGGATTTTACCCCCGAGTAAGAACACAACAGAAAAATAGACTGAGAAGAAGGAGGTAGGTAAGATAATGAGTTTAGTTCCACTGAGTTTTGGCATGCTTAATTTGAACTGAAAATAATGGTTTATAAAGAGAAGAAGACTAAGAGAACTACCAGCAGTTTTAGCATACAGGGTGCAGCTCATGTCAGAACTCCAGTTCAGTTCAGTTCAGTTCAGTCGCTCAGTCGTGTCCAACTCTTTGCGACCCCATGAATCGCAGCACGCCAGGCGTCCCTGTCCATCACCAACTCCCAGAGTTCACTGAGACTCACGTCCATCAAGTCGGTGATGCCATCCAGCCATCTCATCCCCTGTCGTCCCTTTCTCCTCCTGCCACCAATCCCTCCCAGCATCAGAGTCTTTTCCAATGAGTCAACTCTGCGCATGAGGTGGCCAAAGTACTAGAGTTTCAGCTTTAGCATCATTCCTTCCAAAGAAATCCCAGGGCTGATCTCCTTCAGAATGGACTGGTTGGATCTCCTTGCAGTCCAAGGGACTCTCAAGAATCTTCTCCAATACCACAGTTCAAAAGCATCAATTCTTCGGTGCTCAGCCTTCTTCACAGTCCAACTCTCACATCCATACATGACCAGAGGAAAAACCATAGCCTTGACTAGACGGACCTTTATTGGCAAAGTAATGTCTCTGCTTTTCAATATGCTATCTAGGTTGGTCATAACTTTTCTTCCGAGGAGTAAGCGTCTTTTAATTTCATGGCTGCAGTCACCATCTGCAGTGATTTTGGAGCCCCAAAAAATAAAGTCTGACACTGTTTCCACTGTTTCCCCATCTATTTCCCATGAAGAGATGGGACCAGATGCCATGATCTTCGTTTTCTGAATGTTGAGCTTTAAGCCAATTTTTTCACTCTCCACTTTCACCTTCATCAAGAGGCTTTTTAGTTCCTCTTCACTTTCTGTCATAAGGGTGGTATCATCTGCATATCTGAGGTTAGGGATATTTCTCCAGGCAATCTTGAGTCCAGCTTGTGCTTCTTCCAGCCCAGCATTTCTCATGATGTACTCTGCTTATGTAAGTTAAATAAGCAGGGTGACAATACACAGCCTTGACGTACTCCTTTTCCTATTTGGAACCAGTCTGTTGTTCCATGTCCAGTTCTAACTGTTGCTTCCTGACCTGCATACAGGTTTCTCAAGAGGCAGGTCAGGTGGTCTGGTATTCCCATCTCTTGAAGAATTTTCCACAGTTGATTGTGATCCACACAGTCAAAGGCTTTGGCATAGTCAATAAAACAGAAATAGATGTTTTTCTGGAACTCTCTTGCTTTTTCCATGATCCAACGGGTGTTGGCAATTTGATCTCTGGTTCCTCTGCCTTTTCTAAAACCAGCTTGAACATTAGGAAGTTCATGGTTCACATGTTGCTAAAGCCTGGCTTGGAGAATTTTGAGCATTACTTTACTAGCGTGTGAGATGAGTGCAATTGTGCGGTAGTTTGAGCATTCTTTGGCATTGCCTTTCTTTGGGATTGGAATGAAAACTGACCTTTTCCAGTCCTGTGGCCACTGCTGAGTTTTCCAAATGTACTGGCATATTGAGTGCAGCACTTTCACAGCATCATCTTTCAAGATTTGAAATAGCTCAACTGGAATTCCATCACCTCCACTAGCTTTGTTTGTAGTGATGCTTTCTAAGGCCCACTTGACTTCACATTCAGAACTCAAGCAGTTGTTAGTCCTTTTCGAACTGTTTAGACCAACCTCCACAGAAACATCCATACATTTATCTATCAACTTCTAAAACTAAAGTTTCTTAAAACAATATTGACCTTTACTATGTAATACATCTGATAGCTTACATTCCTATTTCAAAAAACTGTCAAATTGGGTCCAATAAATTTATATCAAAACCGACTCCTAGAGGCTTCACTGACAGAATAATGATTTAAGGAACTCTTGCAGTACTCAGAGCAGACTCCTATATCTAGGAGCCACTAGATTTGGATTTTCTAGTCTTATTCACAGCTATGTATATAGAAGAATATATGAATTTGTATATTGTTAGAGGATCCTTTTGAGGGTTAAGTCTTTGTGCATTTTCATGAAAAATGTATACGTAGATATATTTATCACTGTTTTTATTCTGTGAGCACTTAAATATTCAGAGAGAATATGCCTTCCAGTGTCTCAAGTAGACCTAAAGATTTAATGTGTGATGCTGTGAAATGAATGAGACAGATACACTGGTGGTTAGCTGTCTGACCCACATTACTCATGGATAAAGGTCTCAAAGAGGTATTTTCACTAGGTTCAGCAATTTGCTATAATACAGGTAGCAGAGAGCATTGGATTTTTAGGGTCACACTGCCCAGATTCCAACCTCGGCCCTGAAATTTACTAGCTATCATCTCTGTGCTGCAAGTTTCCTCACCTGGAAAATGGAGATAATAACAGTACCTACTTCACAGGGTTGATGTGAGAATTAAAGAAATCAAAGGAATATACATACACTGCTTCACAGAGTGTTGGACTGAAATGTTAAAAATTATTATTATTTAACTTATCCAGCTAGATTCTTACTTCTTTTAAGTGAAGGGGCTTCCACTGTGTGGTTTGTCAAGTATTTTATCTTCCTGTGTATAGCGAATAAAGCTGGCATTTTTCCATCACAGTGTCCACAGACTGCTGAGTCATAGTATTTTAAGTGCAATTTGAAGTTCTTATATAAAAAAGAACTTGAACCTCCATACTCTCTTCTCTAATTGTCACTTGTGAGTATATAAAAAATCCAAAACACTGGCACTAGTCACTGCCCCTTACCGTTTAATGACCGTGCCTTTCTCAATAGCTGTCATTTTTCAGGACTTAACACTTTCCGTTTTTGATAGTATACCTGAAAAGTAGTAGGTCTGGAACCACTGACTGTCAGGTGAAGTGCCCCACACCTTTCAATTATCCCTGCACGTGTCACGGTAGGTTACACAGTAATGTCACTGATAGTCACAGTGATGACCTCGAGCCACCAAGAAAAGGCTAAGTATCTTCATACATTCTCTTTAACATGATATTTTAGAAAGACTGCCTTTAAAAAAAGGTTTAAATTGTAATGAGTGACCTTCAGTTATCTAGTCTAAGATGTTAACTCCTTTTTAGTATAAGTAAAATCCCGTTTTACTCTATAAACATCAACCTTTGGTTCTGTTGCTGCTGCTAAGTCGCTTCAGTCGTGTCCGACTCTGTGCGACCCCATGGACTGCAGCCTACCAGGCTTCTCCATCCATGGGATTCTCCAGGCAAGAATACTGGAGTGGCTTGCCATTTCCTTCTCCAACGCGTGAAAGTGAAGTTGCTCAGTCGTGCCTGACTCTTAGTGACCCCATGGACTGCAGCCTACCAGGCTCCTCCATCCATGGGATTTTACGGGCAACAGTACTGGAGTGGGGTGCCATTGCCTTCTCCCTTGATTCTGTTAAACATATGTATTTCCATTTGCTTATACGTGATCCTTGAATGAAAGCAACTGGCCGATATGTAGACAATAAGATTTACTGGACAAAATACTCTATGTAACAAATTACCTTTAATCTTGACCCATGGAGGTATCTTCTTTGTAATGAGTAGCTTCTATTGAGATATGTTGTTATAAAATATCGAGGAATAAGGAAAAGATTGACCTTTATAAGGGTTCTGAGACCTCTAGTTTGCTTTAAGTTTTGTCTGTGTGTATGCAGTTTACAAGAAAACTATTTAAGTAGTATGTGTTATGAAAGACTTAACAACAAGATATCATTCCCTAAATATCAGTTGATCAGTGAATACAGCCTTAAAAATTCATGTTCTAAGTTCTGTTTATTCCTATAAATTGACAGAAACACAACTTTGTCCCCTTTCTACCCCATATGCCTAAGGAAATTGCTACTACAACTATTTCTCACTATCTTGCTTTTCATTTTTTAATTTATATCAAGTAAAATTAAGGATTGAGAAAGAACATTTGTACTAATAGTAAAAGTAACAATGGTGACTGTAGTAGTAGTAAAAATAATAGTAACAGGAATAGGAACAACAACAAATAAGGTGATTTTCATTTTTTGAGTACCTAGAATGTATAGGCACTATGCTAGGCATATTATACACACACACACATACACACACACACACACACACACACACACACACACACACACACATATATTCTCAATGAAACAATTATATGAGGAAAATATTATTACCATTTTATGGTTCAGAGAGGTTTATGTAGCTTGCCCAAGATTACATGGCTAGTAAGCAATGGAACAGAAATTCAAACCAACTTGGCCTCCGTAACACTACATATAATCCTGACTCTTGCTAGAATGTTCTGCAGTCAAAACAGATTTTTTGCTTTATAGAAATTTTAATAGAAATATTAATCTAACTTTGGGGGTACCTCCCTTGTGGAATATATGTAAGCAATCATTCTTTAAAACTGCTTAACTCCTATAAGAATCTAAACAAGCAGTGTGGCATCTCTTGCTGCTATTTAGCAGTGACCTTTGTCCTCATTTCCTCCATCCTTTGCCCTTAATAGATGAGAAAACTATTTTGCTTTGAAAAGAAAATAAATAGGTAACATTAATTTTTAATGAACACAACTGTTCATTAACTGATTTTCAGGAATTAAAAGATGGATAACAAATGGTTTAGAAGAGACACAGGGAAATGAGCACTTAGATATACTGTAAGAGTACAAACTGACACAACCATTCATCCTGAAGAATATTCTGCCAACAGGTAGCAAATTTTTAAAAACAAATACCCGCTAGACTCCAAATTTTAACTTTCAGAATAAATTCCTGGGATATAATTACAAAATTGAAAGAAAAAAGAAGAAACTTATACAGCAATAGCTCGTTACTTCAGGGATGTTGACGACAATGAGAAGTAGGAAACAATTTAAATATGCACTAATAGTAACACACAAAGCACGGCACATTGACACGGTGGATGAAAAAACAGCTTTCACAAATAATGGCACAGTCCTGTAACTACTAACAGAAAAATACATTTGAGATAATCTGGAAAAAGATTACACAAAGCAACACTTAATATGAGCCATTTTTATATTAAAATTAATATTTATATCAGCTGCCTATGTACATTAACAAGTCTAAAATGGAGTTGACCAGACTGTTACTAGTAGATTACGGAGTTGCAAAAACTCTGAAAACAAATACTTTAAGAAACACTTTTCTGTACTAAGTTCCAATCAACATGTATTATTTTCATAATAAGAAAAGGGGCCATTTTCAAGATATTCTTGCATTTATATCCTTTAAAAACAAAAGATATAATCAAGGTACCTATGAAAATGCATGTGCCAAGACATTCATTGAACCACACCATAAAGAGCAAAAACCAAAACAATTTAAATACCAAATAAACAACCTCCCAGCCATGAAGAAGTAATGTTCTATAAGACTATTTCTTGTTGTGGCATAATGTTCAATATATATTAATCAGTGAAGCCATAAATTAAGTATAACTTTCTTGGAAAATATAAATTCTATTTACATAAAAAAACAGAACATTTGCTCAGATATCAGCAGTGGCTTATCTGCCTCTGTGTTAGGGATTGTGGGTAACATGATTCCTCCCATTTGTGCTTTCTGTTTCCAGGCTTTCTCTAGCGAGGACGTACTGACTTTGTAATTTGAAAAGACAAAATAAAGAAATATAAGGATTCTTCGCCTCTCACCCGTTTATACTTAAGACACCAAGTTCTATATCCAACACTTCAAATGTATTCTATTCTATTTAGAATATGTACAATAGATGGCTAAAAATCACTAAAAAGTTTTTCTAAAATTGAAAATTTCTATCAAAATGCAAAGTATCAGTCTACAAATTAAATATTTAAGGGTTTTTTTTTTAAAGCAGGTGAATTTCTGTGCATTAAGGGCTACTTTTAAATAAGTCTGTTTGAGGAAAATTAAAGGTCTTCCTGAGCATGACTGGGATTTTCTGAAACAGAATTTCCTATAGAAAATCAGTTTTACAATTGCAAGGTTTCACAAAACAGGTAGTATGTGAGTGGGCTACCTTCTTTAATAGCTGCCAAAGGACTGTGAGGTTAAGAAAAAAGCACTTACCACATATCCACTTACCCTGACCCTTATATTATGACCTAATCATTCCTTGACTATCCAAGTATCTCTTCATTACAAAATGTGAAAGCTATTTTTACTCTAAGAAACCATTTTTTAAAAATTCTCTGCCCCAAATTTAACTACCTTATTTCCATTTAATGATCCCATCAGGCTATCTATATTTCTAAATGTTTAATTATGTCAGAAACTGACCACTTAAACTCTATAGCTTTAAATATATAACCTAACTGTGGTTACAATATATATAATTTGAAATATTCTAATAAATTGAAAGAATAAAATATTAATTTCCATTAGAACTTTGTGATATTTTTAAACTATTTCAAAAAACCAATTTAGAAGTATCTACTCACAATTAACAAATTATGTATGTCAGGAAATTTCTTCAGTTTTACTGCAGGGCCCTTCTGTAACTGCCATATTAAACAACCATCACAGAAGCATCATACTGTAGAATTTAAGTCTTTGGTTTTAAACAAAAAGTTATATGCGACTTACAAGCATCCCTTACTTACACACGTGCTACACAATCCAAGGATGAAAAGTCCACAATGATTTTCCTTCACTATCTGCTGCTGGCTGGCTGAGGTTTAACCTCCAAGCTAAACTTGTCAGCAAACTTCTTCAGGTTAACTTCAGCCATGCCATGTTGGTTTTGAATAAGGCATAATTCCAGACCAAGTCAACATAATTTAAATTTAGGACTGAAGTGGGAAAGGGAGTGAGGGCAAGACAGTGAAAGTGAAGTCGCTCAGTCGTGTCCGACTGTTTGCGACCCTTTGGACTTGTAGCCCACCAGGCTCCTCCGTCCATGGGATTTTCCAGGCAAGAATACTGGAGTGGGGTGCCATTTCCTTCTCCAGGAGATATTCCGGACCCAGGGATTGAACCCGGGTCTCCCGCATTGTAGGCAGATGGTTTACCGTCTGAGCCACCAGGGAAGTCATGACTTCTGGAGGTAAGATAAGCACTACTGAAATCACTGCATTTTTGCCTCTGATCCCCATTGGAGAAACTTATCTACCCTTTCCTCGTGTACTTTCTATCACTAATTCTCTTCACAGTCCTCCTTAGGAATGCTCCAAGGAAGTCTGAGTATTCTTCCAAATATATACAGAAAACGACTTTGTTTCTGGGCACGTCCAAACTCACCATTAGTATCTTTTCTTGGACTGATCCCTTCCTAGGAGTCTTTTTATTCCTTTCCCAAATCCCTATTTGTTTGGTATCTGTATAAACTCTAGAAAACTTCTCAAAAAGACAAAGGACTTGCTCTGATGACAAGAAAAAATGAAGAAATGCTAATACTATTTTGTGTCTTATAAATGAAGAGGAAAGAAATCCTAGTTACAAAAAGGAAAAAAAGAGATGAAGGCTCAGTGCCAGGAACTGTTGAGTGTGCTCCAGTATTTCCAATGGAAGAGTTCTAGTCAGACCCTTTGGCTTTCAAACTAAAAAACCCATTCTCTAGACCCCAGTATCCACTCCTGCACACCCAAATGGCACCATGGAGCCAACAACAGAAGACAGAGATGTGTCCTTTGAACCACCTAAAATAAGCTAGTGCTCTGAAGATTTTTTCCCACAGAAACATTCTTATAAAGGTTGGCTGGATCCCATTATAACATCAACATCACAGTTCATGTAAAAGGCTACCAAAGACCAGATTAGGGACCCATTACATAAAACACTCCCAGAAAGGAAATGTGTTCCTAGTTCAACTCCTAAAATACACAACCTTAAAAACCAACTCTTAAAACACTGCTCATTTGTATATCATGAACTACCTATATGTTTCTGATGCAATCAAAGCTAGTATAGCAACATTCCCATGTAGAAAAGCAATTTCCTTTCTTCTTACATATATAAAAAAATGGATCTCCTTTTTCTAAACTTAAATATCCTCAGTAGCAGATTGCCTGATTGTAGCAGTCCAAGCCATTGCTGGAAGGCAATCCAACAGTAGGATGAGAGTAATTTCACACGTATCTTCTATTTAAGCAGTCACACATGTTATGACACTGTCCAAATGCCAAAGTGTGAGCAAAGAAATTAACTTTTATAAACCTAAGTTTCAGTTGAAGAGTCCCTTAAAACTTGAGGGAAAAAAAGCCTGGTGTTCTAATTCTGCATTTGTTACTTTAAAAGTACAGGTAAAGTAGCAAATGTTTATATAGCCTTTAAAATACAACCATGTAAATTTACTACTTTGTAGAAATACAAAAGAATGACTTTTACTCCATTATTATTTGCAGATCAACTTAATTAGTCTATATAATCTACTCACAAATGTATTATTTTTTCAGAACCCTCTAATTAAAATGCTCCAAAAGTGATCATTTCTAAGCTAATGCATACTCAGTTCAGTAGTTAAAACATATTCCTAATTTCACCATAATAACGGGAGAGACTCTGAACTCTGTGCTTTTAAGTCAGACCCAAGTTACTCATATGAAATACAACATGAATTTAAACTTAATTAACTACAAACTTTAACTGGTGATTTCTGTCCTCTTTTCAAATGAAACATTTCACTTACAGCCAAATCTCAGTTACTAAAGATCTGACTGTCCAATGTGCATGCTGCTTTTATTTCTCCTTCCATCTTCCACTTTCAGTTCTTCTGATCCATTGAACACACAGGAGAATTTTTAAGAAAAGATGATGTATAAAGTCGTTAGAAAAAAGAATTCATCTATTCCAGCGTTCTGCCTGATGAGCAGTCCTTCCAACGATACTGATTCACACATAGACCCTTCTGTTCAGAGAAGCACCTGAGACCACACCACCTCTGGAGTAAGTCCTGCATGCCACTTACGTTTACTTCCCGCCTTGGGCACCTGACTGGACACATACACTTTGGGACTAGATATGACCATCTGAAAACGGTGGACCAAGCATCTTCAAAACAAAGAAACTTTAGGCCCTTTAATTTGAGCTGTACCTTTCACCACATACAAGTCCATCACTGTGTTATCTGGGGAAAAATTAAAACACAGAGACCTAATTCTGTCAGTCATTACAGCGAGCTAACAACTGCAAAATATACCCTTAGTAGCAATAGTAAACTATTCTGCTCATTAACCTTTCAGTCAGAGTTGGATAGTAGCAACAGAAAGATTAAACATAGGTCAGTATCAGGCTTAGTGACTGTCCTCAATTATTTATATTTATATATTATATATGTATATTACTTCTCTACTCATTACTAAGTTATCATTTCACTCAACAGCCTCAATGACAAAGAAGACAACATATTCTGCAAAATATGTAGGCAAATATCACCACTCACAATTCTATACATTGCAGTTATTTAATGCCTATAAGTCTTAATCTCAAAGCATATATGAAAACCATTTCTGGATATTCAATGTTACACGGTTCACTTTATTTTATATAACAAAAGATTTAAATAGCAAAAGTGAAGGCAACCTAATTTAAATATCTGAAAATAAAATTCTTAGTAGTATGAGCATCGAGAAAAACATATGCTTTGATAATCAAAATATTAAAAATTAATAAATCTAATAAACAGATTAACAACTTACTATACATAAAACAGATAAAAACAAGAATTCACTGCTTAGCACAGGGAATTATATTCAATGTCTTAAAACTATAGTGGAAAATAATCTGAAAAAACAACATATATATGTGTAACTGAATCACTTCGCTGTAGTTTTGGGTGTACAACCATATTGTAAATCAAAATACATATTGTAAATCAAATACCATAAATCAAATAGCAAACAAAATACCATATTGTAAATCAAAATACAACCATATTGTAAATCAACTATACTTCAATTTAAAAAATTGCTGAATCTAGGTAAAAGGTTTGTGAGATATCTGTACTACTTTTGGAACACTTTACTTTGAAATTATTTCAAAATAAAACAATTTAAACACCTAAAATGAAGGCAAGAAACATCAGATATGAAACACTGTCTTTAGTACAACCAATATTTTAAAAGTAATCAACCAGCCTTAAATGCTAACATTTTCCATATTCTTCAGAATATAATACACCCTTATTTGTATTTAATCAGAGATTTTGCATAGCCTGCCAAAGTCAAAATGGTTTGATCAAGATTATGTTTATAAAGACTAGATTTAAAAAAGAAAAATAATTCACTGTGAAACAGCACATTCTTAAGATTTTCCACAGGTAAATTTCAAAAATGAGTGCAATAAGCAAAATAATGTATAATTTAGTATCCTATTCATATAGATAGCACATGTTGTGTTCCAAATGCCATATTGAGGAAATATTTACTTTAATCCTCAATTTTATTCTTAGTTTATTTCTTCTTCTACATTATAAACTTAATTAAGTTTAATACAATGTTCAATAGTTATGGTCTGTCTATACTGCCTAGAAATTAAGCATACGCGCACACACACACACACACAAATAGTAAAAATTAACATTCAGATTCTGAAATTACTACTTACAAGAGTAATAAAATATTTTAACCTCATTTCATTACTTTAAAATCACTGCAGTTCTAAAAGATAATTACTATATTTATGTAACATTAATACTTTATAAAATGCTTAAAATCTACAATCATATTTTAGCCTCATAACATTGCATGCCAAGTAAGATAGGTATCATATTACTAATAGAAAAGTTTTATAACCTATTATAAAATTTAAGATCACTTACTGTCTTGTTTTCATATTTTAAAAGTTTTTCCATTTTTATTTATAGCTTCATAAACAAAAAGATACTCAACAAATGCCATGTAATATATCACTATGTTCACTATGCGAACTATTTCTAAAAATCAATCAAGGATGACAGATTAATTATTTTTGAAACTGATCAACTAACAAGGCTGTAAAAATGCAGTTTACAGAGAGTAAGGGGAAGATAATTGAAATTTAGGAAGAAAAATAATATATCAATAAGGTTACTTTATTACTGAAGTAAAAAAAATAAATTCACAAAAAGAATTCTCATGTATATTTTTCAGAATCTATCTAGAGTTATGAGATCTAGAGAAGACGACAGAGAAAATCAGCTTGAGTGACTTATTCTCAGTTTTACTTTTTTAAAATTTGTTGTTAAAAATAGAAATATCTTAGTATTGAGATCAGAGAAAGAGATCATGAAGATTCTCTCATTTATAATTTAATATTTTGTTTTTCAATAATGAGAAAATATGTAATTATGTAATTTATAATTTTAGTAGCACTGCTATAAATTAATTATGTTAAACACATTAAATTTCAAAACATTTTTCTTATGTCAATGAACTGAAAAAACACTATAAGTTACCCCAAATGTGCATAATTTTAGCTAAATCTGGTAACAGTTCTCTTTCACTATTTTTCTTCCAATTATAATACAACTAAGAGACCTTTCATATTCTTCGCAAAATATGAACCTTTAAGTAACTAAGTATCAACATATGCTTATTTAATTCAGTAACATAGTCTCATAAAGACTCAAAGAATCCTCAAACACAACTTGAAATTATGCTTTCTAATATATATCATTGGTAATGCAATTAGGATTAAATCTAGTATCTTTCAAATATTTTAAAATACAAACTAACATGCTCTAAATCTATATAATACTTTAGATTTATAATGTTAGGAAAGTCATCTTTGATACATAGAGTACATCTAATAGGTAATCATTTTTTAAACATCCTAAAATGGGTACAAAACATAACTAGAGTCTAATCGCAATGTTGCCCTGCAAACACACACACCTTGCTGATGAGGCCATCTCAGGATATCTATTTAACAAGGGTCTTCAGCAATGTAACCTCTTTGAAAGAGGTCCACACAGATTATCTCAAACATGAGGTATTATGATCCATGAAAAATGTTATATTATGTATCCAATGAAATTCTATCCTTAAGAAAGAGTAAGACTCGGTAAAGTCCATCCTGCTTACCTGACCCTCTAAAAACTTAACAGGAGAAAAAGTCTGGTGATGTACTAGTGAATACCTGCTAGACAAATACATTTTTTAAAAGGTAAACAACAAGAAAAGAACTATAGTTGAAATGTAAAACATTTTTATACAGCAATATGAAATTTAAGTTCTAATTTCTCATTAAATAATTCTCTATAACAATAAATTATTTGTCATAGATTACAAATTAGATCTAAAAAAGACACTTAATAGATGATTAATAAAATCCTATCATTCAAAATGCAAGCACTAGTCATCATTCTGCTAGCAGACATTCAAAAGTTTTATAAATGACTGCCTTTGAAAAAGAATTGTAAAATTTTTAATATGAAAATGTCAAAACAAAAAGTAACATCTTCAAATTCAGAAGACAACACTGATTGCCTGTGTTCAATGTAATCTATTCATTCTTAGACAATCAAGTAGTCATTTTTAAATAGTACAATAATAGCCTAATACAATAAACAAATAATGAACTAGGTAAAAGCACAGCAGAAGAGACCAAAAAATTATACATATTGGAAATCATGTTGTTGATATTTTAGAGATCAGTAGTGATTAATTCATAGCAAATTATTAAACTATTAGAGACCTTGTAAGTTATAAACCCAGCTAATTATATAAAGTATCAGTTTTAATGTCAAGCCAATATAATTTCCTCATTAGCTTCTTTAAAAGCTATTTGTTAGTGTATATATCCATCATATTTTAAAATCTTTATAATAATAATTTCAAATTATATATAATGGTCTCAATATCTAGTTCTATACTATGTTTCTGTCAAATCCCATCAAGTTTCAAGTGGAATGGTTGGGCTGGTAAATGTTAACTTTCTTCTCATTAAATTTTCCATTGTAAAGTCTTTTTCAATATATGTAAATCTGACACATTAGTTCTCCAACAATTAAACCTATGTATATTCATTTATTTGTTAAAAATCATATTCCCAAAACCATGGACATAACTTTTTAAAAAATCTGATACAAAGAGCACCTTTAATAATGACATTAATTTTTCTGCAACCTGCTAAAGAACATGCCATAACTATTTTGGTATAAAAATTAAAATGTTATGCTGAAGGTTAACTACCTCAAGTACAGTAAGAAAACATTTCCACACATCTTAACATGACAGATTCATGAAAAAAATTATACAAGTAGGTACATACTACTTACAGTCACATTAAAAATATTATTCCAAAACAAAATGATTAAACATGTATTCCAAGATCTACTCAAAGTGTCAGTTGTCAATCAAGTGAGAGTACTGTTCACTGTAAAAGTAATAAGAATCTTACAAATATACATAAACAAATATGGATATTTGTATATCCATAAACAAATATGGATATTTAAATGCAAAGGCTTTTAATGTATGTACCTTTATCTGCATATAATCACATAAGCCTTGTTTTTATTGATACTGTATTTGCCAAATGAAAGCAAATAAAATAAGATCACTAAGTAACTATACAATTCAATACATGCTTCTTGCCCAAAATGACTTCTATGAAACAGTTCATAAAACAATTCAATGTCTGTACATACAATAAAATAACAGACTAAGAGATAGATATAAAGACTGTAAACATTTTTCCTTTCTAACAAACGAATGTTAGATTCCCTAATACAGAGATAAAAAACCCATGCACAAAACAAAAAGATATCCAGTATTCTTAATTATTTTAGAGCTATATCCAGTATGTTGCTGCTGCTAAGTCGCGTCAGTGGTGTCCGACTCTTTGCGACCCCATAGACGGCAGCCCACCAGGCTTCTCTGTCCCTGGGATTCTCCAGGCAAGAACACTGGAGTGGGTTGCCATTTCCTTCTCCAATGCACGCATGCATGCTAAGTCACTTCAGTCGTGTCCGACTATATCATACTCAAAAATAGAATACAACATCCAGTAACTTAATGCATTATGAGCAGGTTTATACCCTTCCTATGGCTTTGCTAAACAGCAGGTAGGACGTACAGACATCAAGCAAAAATATTTACCGACCTCCTATTACTATCTTAATATATTTGCAATTATGTATTAATATATTTGTGGTATGTGCTATATGTTAATATATTTGGAGTTATTTCTATTTCAATTTTTAAATAGGTCCCAAATAATCCAATATTGCTAAAAGAATAAACGCATATCGAAAAAAATGTTCTTCAATAACCAACATGCAAAAAGAACATGAAATTTTATGCAAGAACTGGTAACTAGTTTTAAAGATGGATAGCATTTGATGTCTTTTACCATTTGTATATAATTCTTAAAATATTATTTTCATTCTTCTTCACCAAAACTGCTTAATTAAGCTTTTCTGGCACTGGATGCAAACAGATATAGAAAAGAGAAAACAGCAGTCTAATTTCACAGGCTTGAGAGACTTCCAGTACAAAGAATCACTAGCAACAAGATAAAGATACAATGTGACTGCTCTCAAATAGTGAAACATTCAGCATTCCCATCTATGGCATTTAAAATCATAAGCCAAACAAGTGATGGCTACAAAAACAACTGTCTAACATCCATTACATTTATGATAAGACAACTAATTAATAATTTAAAAATTCTTTTAACTTTACAGCTATAAAAATCAAGAGTGGAAATTATATATTCATTTAAAAACCAAATTACAGCAAATCCCAAAATCAAGGCCAACACACACCATGCCTGATTTGACACAGCTGGAACATTCTGCTCCGTCTGCTCCCGAAAGACACAACGTGGGGACAAACGGAGCCGCCTTCCAGCAGGTTCCTTCTATACATACAGATAACAAAAAAGAGATTTTTTACAAGGCATTCACTTAGTTTTCTTCCATGTAACAGTGTTAAATTTATATAACCAATCTAATTCTTGAAAAGGACCAATCTAAGTGCAGAACAAGCAGAATTATCAACATAAAAAAAGAAGAAAAATTCCTGTAAAGACATTTTTTTAAAACAGAAGATGTACTGGATATTTAAATTATCAGTGTGGCATTAAACCTACAGTGGAACAAAAACTAAGTATCATATTTCCTGGATTAAAGCATTCCTATTTTTGTCAGGACAAGCAACTACCATTAGGGGGAAGTTATATTTAATGAATGTTAGCTGTGCACTGCCATACAGAAAGTATTAACAAATGAAAAAATCTGAATTACTAATATTTTTCAACAGAATTTACTTCATAAGACATCTGAAATAATGTGAAGATTTTGACGTTTTCTTATCAGCATTAAATTATTTCCTAAACATTTTTAAATAAATGCAAACTAATACCGAAAATAATTATTATTACCACCCCTAAAAATTATATATTTTAAATAAAAATCAATACTCTGAAAGTAATTATTTTAATTAGATAAAATTATCTCAGAGAAACAATGTAATTTAATTTTTTGACAATTTTCATTTTAAATTTAACAATTTATTTCTAAATGTGTCACTTCTATTATTATTATAAAAACTAGAATAATTACCTCTAAAACCTAGGCTAGACACTACCAAAAAGTGAGCAGCAATATTTTTTCTCAAATATGTGTATCTGAAATGTGTGCAATGAAAAATAAGTCTATCAAGTATAATCTAAAATTGTGTCCTAAGGTCCAAAAGTGATCTGTTGGCCTTGAGTATTATTTATCCACCATGAAAAATTACTTAATTTTGATATCCCTAATTTTTTTTAAAAAATTACTTTCTTTAAAAAAATTTCATTCCGTCACCTCAAAAAACATTTTCTAAGATGACAATGAGATCCTCCTTCAGAACATTTGCATTGCATACCTATCTCTCCCCACTAACTTTGAACTTATTTCGTCTTTTTTAATCTCCACAATTTTCCTGTTCTTTTACCTTGAGCTTTGTCCCTTTCCTTACCTTGTCTTTTACGCCCTTCTTTGTTTTTGTCTTTTCATATTTCATTCTTTTCTTTAAGCCAGCATCATCTGAAGCCAAAGTGGCTTATGTCCCCAGGTTGGAGACAGCTATAAAAAATAAACTCTTACTATTTTTAAGGGGAGGAAAATAAGCTAGTTATCATCTGCGACAGCATGAGGGGATTTTAACCCACCAGACAAGCCTGTCCAATAACACTCAGACCTGAAGCAAGTGATTAGAACTTCTCATGCACACACATAGAGTTCTTGGAAAGCATCCAAATTTTTTTTTTCATTTCTTCTCCCTTGTCGAGAAAAAAAGGACTAAAAAAAATAATTGGACTATAATAATTCAATCACTTTTACAAGTCTATTGAACACAAAAATCCTTTAAACAAAACCTTTATAAGCTAGGACTTGAAACGTTTTGACAATTTTTTATTAAACACTGACATCTGAGAGAAGCCAAAACTGTTTTCTGCTTCTCACAATTTCTGCTTGAACTAATGGAGGGTCAATTACTAAATATGTAATTTCTAGCTTATTCTAGAATGAAAATCCAACATTTTGCATTAAAAATAAATAGCTAAATCAATTCCATAATCCTTTGAAACTTTGACTTTCAGCATATCATTATATTTAATTAGGTTATTTTCAAAATTTTTTTAAAAAAAGATTAGCTTTGCAACAACAGATAATGCTGATTTTAATTTCAGAACAATCATACAAATTCATTTAAAGAAAAAGCACAAGTTTAACCCCTATTTATGCAAACAAAGCTTTATGACAAAAATCTAAAGTTAAACAAATTATCACCAATTGGTTCACTTAGCAAGGATGTCCTAATAGTATGCATTCAGTGATATATTTAATGAGCGTAATTTTCATGTTGCCTAACAGCTGTTGCTAATAAATATAATATTACTACACTTATGTGGCATGTATGCACTTATTGTAATATGTTCAAATCTATAGCAATACTCACATTTAAAATCTCTAATTACTGAATATATTACCAATAAGGGGCTAAATTGAAAGAAATGGATACTGAAATGACTATGTCTAGAGATATATTCAGGACTTTATAATATTTATTCTGCTTCTCCTTTGGGGATACAAGAGTTAAGAAGGATGCTTGTTCCCAAATGCTGGCCAAATTTAAGTGCTGCTGCTGCTGCTAAGTCGCTTCAATCGTGTCCAACTCTGTGCGACCCCATAGACGGCAGCCCATCAGGCTTCCCTGTCCCTGGGATTCTCCAGGCAAGAATACTAGAGTGGGTTGCCATTTCCTCCTCCAATGCATGAAACTAAAAAGTGAAAGTGAAGTTGCTCAGTCGTGTCCGACTTGTAGCCACCCCATGGACTGCAGCCTACCAGGCTCCTCCGTCCATGGGATTTTCCAGGCAAGAGTACTGCAGTGGGGTGCCACTGCCTTCTCCAATTTAAGTGCAGGTCTTGTATTAATGCAGATTGGAAAGAATGGCCGCACTCTTCCCACACTGTGTCCGCATGTGCAGCGGGCTCTGCCTTGCACAAGTGCAAGCTGGTGCTGGACGCTACCATGCAAGACTGCATCTGCATCCCAGCGTCCGGGAAGCCTCTCAGTGCCTCCCACCCACTAGCGTGTACAATGTAAGTGGCTGATCATAGCCCAGGCCATGCACAAAGTACTGCTTCTGCCTTTTTAACTGAAACCCAAGATTCAGAGGCCAAAAGGGGTAGGTGGAAGACTAATGCAGATTTTAAAAGTCATTAAAAAATAAAACTTCTGCATGGCACAAGTGCTACAGGCAAAGGCTAAAGCAAAACAACAGAATGGAAAAAAAAAAAAAAAAAACATTTACAACTCCTACAAGGAATTAATAACATATATTACAAGTGCTCCAGGAACACAAGAGAGGAAGATCATCAACTTGGTGGCAAAATACCCCAATGATGAATAATCACAAAGAAATCCAAATGGCTTTTTAAACATATGAAAAGCTGCCCAATCAGACTCATAAAGGGATAGATACAAATTAAAACTAACTCAGATACCACTTCTTGCCTATCAAAACAGCAAAAATCCAGCGGATTGACAACACACCACTAGCAAGGCTGTGGGAAATGATCACTCTCGATGCAAACCCACTGCTTACATAAACGCAAAATGGTTCAGCCCTTGAGGAGCGGGATCCGAGAATATCTACCAATATCATAGGTCTTGTGCCCACTGAACTAGCAATCTTACTCTGATAATCTCTCCTACAAATATAATTAAACTTGTACAAAATTATAAATACATAACTGACCTAATAATTCTTGTAATAGCAAGAGAGTTGGCACAAATTAGGTGCATACATGAATGAATGTATTATGCTACTTCCAAAAAAATTAACTGGTATATCACAGTTACAGAAGAGAGAAAAAAACAATGAAAGCAACCTTATGGAAGAGATTATTTTATTATGAGATCTAAGAAATGAAAAAAATAAAAGTGCAGTATATATACTAATTTAACTTTTATGTAAATAGCATGCCATTCTTTATGTAAGTACTATCTATTTTTTATTTAAGAAAAATATAGTATTCTATTTTCTTATATTTTCATTAAAAACACAGGTTACATATAGGGAGCAAGGGAGAAGATGGAAATGACCAGAAGCAAGATTTCTTGGTATGTTATTTATGATCCAGTAACTTCTCCAAAAATTAAAATCAAAATGGCTGACCTGCCAAATATTAGTGGCAAAAAGTACTACGTTAGCTCTCTTAAATCACTTGTAAAATTGCCATCAATTATTTAATAGATGTTCCCAAACAGAATGATAAGATCACAAGAGCCATGTAAACACCTGTAAAGTCATTAAATATATTACTGAGGTGCTTACTGGAATAGAAGACCAAGTTTAAAATGTTAATGCCAATAAGCTTGGTGAGTTTACATCTAGAGGCAGTGAACACTGGTTGTAACCAATACTGTCCAATAAAACTGGGCACACCACAGATAGCGTCCCATTCAAGAGTGCAATGAATATACAGAAAGCCTTTCTATGAAGATCAGGAACCAGGCAAAGATGTCCATTTTTTTCCACTTCTATTTAATATAGTACTGGAAGTCAAAGTCAGAGCAATTTAGCAAGAAAAAGAAATTAAAAGTATCCAAATTAGAAAGAAACAAAATTAACTGTAGAGTATAAGATCTTATACATAGAGTACCCCAATATTAAACAAAAAAATAATCTATTAGAATACATTAATTCAGTATAGCAGAGATGCTCAAAATTAAAACCAAAAAAAAATTAGTTTTATTTCTCTAGGCTAATAATGAAAAATATGAGAAGGAAATTAAGAAAATAACTCTATTTATAATAGCAACAAATGGAAAATATTTAGAAATAAAGTTAACCAAGGGGTTTTAACAATTGTATACTGAAAACTACAAAACATTGCTTAAAGAATTAAAGTTGACACAAATAAATGAATAGACACCCTGTGTCCACAGACTGGAATATTTAAAATGTCAATACTACTCAAACGGATATATACAGGTTTAATCAAAATCCCTACATCACTTTTTGCAGAAACAGAAAAATCTATCCTAAAATGCACATGAAATTTCAAGGGACCCCTAACAGCCAAAGCAATTTTCAAAAAGAACAAAGTTGGAGCTCTCACACACCCTGATTCAAAAAAATTATTATAAAGCTACAGTAAACAAAAGTATAGACAGTACCATCATGAAGACAGACATATAGATCAATGGAAAGAACAGAAAACCCAGAAATAAGTCCTCACTTACACAGTCAAATGATTTTCAACAATGTGGCAAGACCATTCAATGGGGGAAGGACAGTCATTTCAACAAACAGTGCTGAGAAAACTGGATACCTACATGCAAAAAAAAATTAAGTTGGACCCTTCCTTTACATCATATCCAAAAGTTAACTCAAAATAGATCAAAGACCTAAACATAAAATTAAAACTATAGAACTCTCAGGAAAAACCATAGTGGGAAACTTTCATGAAACTGGATTTGGCTATGATTTCTTGAATATGACACCAAAAGCACAGACAATAAAAGTAAAAATACCTAAGCTGGGCTACATAAAAATTTAAAAGGCTGTGCATCAAAGGAAACAATCAACAGAGTGAAAAAGTAACCTATTTGTTGGGAGAAAATATTTTTGAATTATATATCTGATAACATGTTAATAATCAAAGAACATATAAAGAACTCCTATAGCTCAACAACAGCAAGAAAATAACCCGATTTTAAAATGAGCAAAGGACTTCAACAGACATTTCTCCAAAGATATACAAATGGCCAATAAGCATATGAAAAGATGCTCATTATGGACATACAAATCAAAAGCACAATGAGATAATAAATCACATCCATTAAGATGGCTAACACCAAAAAACAAACATGGATTCCTTCAGATTCCACTTATATGAGATAAAGGAATCAAATTCATAGGGATAGAAAGTATAATGGGGGCTCCCAGGAACGTGGGGTTGCTTTGTTGCTAAACTGGTATAAAATTTCAGTTTTACAAGATGAGTAGTTCTAGAGAATGGTTACACAACAATCTGAATGTATTTAACACTACTGATCTGTATGGTTAAAATGGTTAAAATGGCAAATGCTATGTTACATATGTTTTAAAATTAAAAATAAAATGACTTTTAAAAGAGGTAAAAGCTAATAGAAGGCATGCTTTCTCATGCAGTGTCACCATCAAATTCACTCAAGAAAAAAAAAAGTGATCAACCAAGATACATCACCTCTATGACCAAAGCCTTACCAAAGAAGAATATAAGAATTCTTAACAAAGTAAAACAACCCAGAAGGGTAAAACATGATAGCATGAAACACTCAGCAAGAGGATTTAGGCAAAAATGTGATCTTAAGAATAA
This sequence comes from Bos indicus, assembly GCF_029378745.1. Lineage (NCBI taxonomy): Eukaryota > Metazoa > Chordata > Mammalia > Artiodactyla > Bovidae > Bos > Bos indicus. Next base: position 107,212,408 of record NC_091766.1, read on the forward strand.
GTAAAAGTCCTAAAGAGTAAGTAGAATTTATTTTGGAAAGAGGGAAAGAAACAGTATTCCAGAGATGAGAAGAATAAACAAAGGTGACCACTATGAAAAGTAAGAACAAAGGGGAAGACGAATATTAAGATGGCAGGTTCTACCTCATCATCCACAATAAAACTTTAGTCAGTTTGCAAAAAACAAACAAAAAAAAAAAGTAGCATTTTTGAGACACAGAGTAAATATCTTACTGATTTGTTTGACATTGGTTTATAGGTAAACCCTAAAGGGAAGAGGGTGGTATCTGACAAGCTTAAGAAAATAACTGCACTATGGGCACAAAACTAAAGGGCCTCGAACAAAGACTGAGCAGCAGGACTGGGGAAGCAAGGCCCAGTCAAGACAGGGTAAGGGGAAGTGAAGCACAGGGCATGGGAGAGAGCAGGACAAGCAATGGATAACGGGGGCTCCCAGGGGATGGGGGCTGCTCTGTTGCTTAACTGGTATACAATTTTCAAGGCTATAAGACAAACAAATCCATTCACTCAAAAATTGCTTTTGAACAACTTCTATGTGCCTGACATTTTCTAGACAGAAGATACATCTATGAGCTACCTACTCTGGAGTTTACACTCTAGGAGAGGAAGATGATACACAAACAGTAATGAAGAAAAGACAGCTGATACTAGCCAAAAGTTTTACACAAGACACAAAAGCAATCATCATTAAGGAGAAATGATAAATCTGACATCCTCAAAACTAAAACCTGTTCTTCAAGGGAAAATAAAAGGAAAAGGAAAGACACAGACAAGCAAGTAACCACAATGCACAGATCTGGTACAAGAACTTGCACCTAAAATATATAAAGAACTTACAAAGTGATAAGAAGAAATCCAAAATTTTTTTTTTTTGAAATCCAAAATTTTTAAAAATATTTGTACAGACACTTCACTAAAGAAGTGAGTAATGGCTAATGTGCACAATTAAAAGGTGCTCAACATCATTAGACATCAGGGAAAAGCAAATGAAAACCACAGTAAGATACAACCACACGTCCACTCAGACGGGCTAAAATTTAAAAATCAGACATTGCCACTGCTAGTGAAGATGGAGCACAAATGGAGCTATGAGACACCACTGGAAGGAGCATAAAACAAACAAGTATTTTACAAGTATTCTGTAAAATCCTTTGGCAGTTATTAATAGAGTGACATTTAAGTGATACAAACTACATGACCCAGCCATATCAAACCTAGGTATTCACTCGAGAGAAATGAAAACCTCTGTCCATTAAAGATGTGTTCATGAACATTTATGGAAGGTTTATATTTAATAGTTGAAAAACTGGAAACAACCCAAATGTCCATTAACAGGTAAATGGATAAAAAATTATTGTGTGTTTATACTTTGCACCCAAATATCAAATTAAGTACAACATACTAGGTACATTGTAAACGGTACTAGTAAACAGTAATTAACTACAGAAATGCACAACATGTACTTAGGAACTACTGTCAGCAATCTCTGAACTATAAACGGTCCAGACTTAGACTGAAGATGAGTTAGAAAAGAGCTAAGCAGAGTCAGAAAGAACAGGCTCCATATATACACAGTAAAAGATACTGAATCAGATCAATCCGAAAGCCTGACTGACCTCCATAACACAGCAGTTATGAGCCAATAAACTTCTTACTGTTTAACCGGGTTGAGTCAGGTTGTCTGTTACTTGGAATAAGGTGAATCATAGATGATACGATGTAGCTCATACTTCATTTCAGTTCAGTTCAGTCACTCAGTCGTGTCCGACTCTTTGCGACCCCATGAATCACAGCACGCCAGGCCTCCCTGTCCATCACCAACTCCCAGAGTTCACTCAAACTCATGTCCATTGAGTCGGTGATGCCATCCAGCCACCTCATCCTCTGTCGTCCCCTTCTCCTCCTGCCCCCAATCCCTCCCAGCATGAGAGTCTTTTCCAATGAGTCAACTCTTCACATGAGGTGGCCAAAGTATTGGAGTTTCAGCTTTAGCATCAGTCCTTCCAATGAACATTCAGAATTGATTTCCTCTAGGATGGACTGGTTGGATCTCCTTGCAGTCCAAGACACTCTCAAGAGTCTTCTCCAACACCACAGTTCAAAAACATCAATTCTTTGGCACTCAGCTTTCTTCACAGTCCAACTCTCACATCCATTCATGACCACTGGAAAAACCACAGCCTTGACTAGATGGACCTTTGTTGGCAAAGTAATGTCTCTGCTTTTTAATATGCTAACTAGGTTGATCATAACTTTCCTTCCAAGGAGTAAGTGTCTTTTAATTTCATGGCTGAAATCACCATCTGCAGTGATTCTGGAGCCCAGAAAAATAAAGTCTGACACTGTTTCCACTGTTTCCCCATCTATTTCCCATGAAGAGATGGGACCAGATGCCATGATCTTCGTTTTCTGAATGTTGAGCTTTAAGCCAACTTTTTCACTCTCCTCTCTCACTTTCATCAAGAGGCTCTTTAGTTCCTCTTCACTTTCTGCCATAAGGGTGGTGTCATCTACATATCTGAGGTTATTGATATTTCTCCAGGCAATCTTGAGCCCAGCTTGTGCTTCTTCCAGCCCAGCATTTCTCATGATGTACTCTGCATGTAAGTTAAATAAACAGGGTGACAATATACAGCCTTGACATACTCCTTTTCCTATTTGGAACCAGTCTGTTGTTCCATGTCCAGTCCTAACTGTTGCTTCCTGACCCGCATATAGGTTTCTCAAGAGGCAGGTCAGGTGGTCTGGTATTCCCATCTCTTGAAGAATTTTCCAGTTTCTTGTGATCCACACAGTCAAAGGCTTTGGCATAGTCAATAAAGCGGAAATAGATGTTTTTCTGGAACTCTCTTGCTTTTTCCATGATCCAGCAGATGTTGGCAATTTGATCTCTGGTTCCTCTGCCTTTTCTAAAACTAGCTTGAACATCAGGAAGTTCACGGTTCACGTATTGCTGAAGCCTGGCTTGGAGAATTTTGAGCATTACTTTACTAGCATGTGAGATGAGTGCAATTGTGCAGTAGTTTGAGCATTCTTTGGCATTGCCTTTCTTTGGGATTGGAATGAAAACTGACCTTTTCCAGTCCTGTGGCCACTGCTGAGTTATCAAAATGTACTGGCATATTGAGTGCAGCACTTTCACAGCATCAGCTTTTTAGGATTTGAAAGAGCTCAACTGGAACTCCATCACCTCCACTAGCTTTGTTTGTAGTGATGCTTTCTAAGGCCCACTTGACCTCACATTCCAGAATGTCTGGCTCTAGGTGAGTGATCACACCATCGTGAGATCGATTTCCATATTCCCCATTAAACAGTAGGAGGATTTAACTGCTAATGATGGGAGCTTATGGCAAAGAAAAAGATAGGAATTCCTGAAAAAAAGTAACAGACTGGAATAACCACTGTGGATAAGTTACTAGGAGTAAAAAACATAAAAGCAGTAAGAAACATAGATAGAATGTATGGCAAAAACCACCACAATATTGTAAAGTAAATAGCCTTCAATTAAAATAAATTGAAAAAAAAAAGAAACATACATAGTGTTTTGAGAAAACCACAAATACTAGGGGTTAAAATAACGCTTCCAAAAACTCCCCGTAAGATGAACGGTTCACTGGGCACTATCACATGTGTAAAACAACCAACAGTACTTCTACCACCTGCCAAGCTGCTCACAACAAAAATGTTCACCACCAGCAAACTTCTGGCAGTGACTTCATTCCAGGTTTTCTTTAGTCACAAAGAGAGAGAAGTGAAATGGCAGTTGGGAAGTTAACAAGAAAAGACAGAAACGTTTAACTCTTTTACATAAAATGTTTAACTTAATTACGAACTGCTATTTGCCAAGATGCCTTGTTGGATGATACATATACACCATCTCAATCCATGTAACTTCATCAAAGGTCAAGCAGAGTAAATGGTATCATCTCCAATTTAAACACCTGTTGTTGCTCAGTTGCTAAACTGTCAGGCTCTTTGCAACCCCATGGACTGCAGCATGCCAGGCTTCCAGGTCTTCACTATCTCCCAGAGTTTCTTCAAACTCCTGTCCATTTAACCTAAGGAAATCAAATCTTCAAGAAATTTAAATCCAAGTGCTTAAGAAATCCAGAACTTGTGACCTGGTGATTGGTCGTGCAGGGATTGGAATCAATACCTGTCTGACACAGAAGCTATCTTGCTCAACCTTTTGACAAGAATAAGCACTAAAGAGGTGTCACTGGTTCCTTTGTCTGACCTGTCGTCCTAAGGGAAAGCATCAGTCACTTCTCACTAGAAAAACATGTCCCTTAATGATAAAACAGAACACAGGAGTATCAAGGAGTTCCTAAAGTACGTTGTTTATTCTTATCCCACCTCTAAGTGTAAAACTATCTGATGTTCTCAGAAAACTCCAGCAGCGGACATGGTCACTATTTGAAAGAAAAACAAAAACACTTGGCAGACAAATGAAGGACAGTATGTAGAGAAGATATGCTTATTAGTTTTGAGAAAGTTATCAACAATATATCATAAAAAGGGTACATATGAAAATATATTCTGCTAGAAAACCACTGAAATTTATAGGCATTATCATTTCTAATGGGGAACAAAAGGAAAAAGCCAAAGTATTCACCAATATTGAAGTCTGTAGAACAGAATATGTGGTGTTCCTTTTTCAATTAAAATGTATGTCTTCAGAAAACTAAAACAGAACTATCATATGATCCAGCAATTCCACTGCTAGGCATTCAGTTCACTTTGGTCTATCAGTCATGTCCGACTCTCTGCGACCTGATGGACGGCAGCACGCCAGGCTTCCCTGTCCATCACCATCTCCCAGAGTTTACTCAAACTCATGTCCATGGAGTCGGTGATGCCATCCAACCATCTCATCCTCTGTTGTCCCCTTTTCCTCCTGCCTTCAATCTTTCCCAGCATTAGGGTCTTTTCTAGTGAGTCAGTTCTTTGCATCAGGCAGCCAAAGTATTGGAGTTTCAGCTTCAGCAACAGTCCTTCCAATGAATATTCAGGACTGATTTCGTATAGGATGGACTGGTTGGATCTCCTTGCAGTCCAAGGGGCTCTCAAGAGTCTTCTCCAACACCACAGTTCAAAAGCATCAATTCTTCAGCGCTCAGCTTTCTTTATAGTCCAACTCTCAAATCCATATATGACAACTGGAAAAACCACAGCCTTGGCTAGACAGACCTTTGTTGACAAAGTAATGTCTCTGCTTTTGAATATGCTGTCTATGTTGGTCACAACTTTCCTTCCAAGGAGTAAGTGTCTTTTAATTTCATGGCTGAAATCACCATCTGCAGTGATTTTGGAGCCCAGAAAAATAAAGTCTGACACTGTTTCCACTGTTTCCCCATCTATTTCCCATGAAGTGACGGGACCGGATGCCATGATCTTCGTTTTCTGAATTGAGCTTTAGGCCAACTTTTTCACTCTCCTCTCTCACTTTCATCAAGAGGCTTTTTAGTTCCTCTTCACTTTCTGCCATAAGGGTGGTGTCATCTGCATATCTGAAGTTATTGATATTTCTCCCGGCAATCTTGATTCCAGCTTGTGTTTCTTCCAGTCCAGCGTTTCTCATGATGTACTCTGCATATAAGTTAAATCAACAGGGTGACAATATACAGCCTTGACATACTCCTTTTCCTATTTGGAACCAGTCTGTTGTTCCATGTCCAGTTCTAACTGCTGCTTCCTGACCTGCATACAAATTTCTCAAGACGTAGGTCAGGTGGTCTGGTAGTCCCATCTCTTGAAGAATTTTCCACAGTTTATTATGATCCACACAGTGAAAGGCTTTGGCATAGTCAATAAAACAGAAATAGATGTTTTTCTGGAACTCTGTTGCTTTTTCAATGATCCAACGGATGTTGGCAATTTGATGTCTGGTTCCTCTGCTTTTCTAAAACCAGCTCGAACATCTGGAAGTTCACGGTTCATGTATTGCTGAAGCCCAGCTTGGAGAATTTTGAGCATTACGTTACTTGCGTGTGAGATGAGTGCAATTGTGCGGTAGTTTGAGTGTTCTTTGACATTGCCTTTCTTTGGGATTGGAATGAAAACTGACCTTTTCCAGTCCTGTGGCCACTGCTGAGTTTTCCAAATTTGCTGACATATTGAGTGCAACACTTTCACAGAATCATCTTTTAGTAGATTTAGCTCAACTGGAATAGTTGAATATTTTAGGAATAGCTCAACTGGAATTCCGTCACCTCCACTAGCTTTGTTTGTAGTGATGCTTCCTAAGGCCCACTCTAGGATATTACTCAGCCATGAAAAGGAATAGAATTCTGCCAGTTGCTACAATGAGGATGGCCCCAGAAGGGCTATTTTGCTTGGTAAAATAAGACAGAGAAAGACAAATACTCTATGTTATCACTTACATGTGTAATCTAAAAATATAAACAAATGCCTGTAACAAAACAGAAGCAGACTCACAAATATAAAGAAGAAACTAGTTGTTAGCAGTGTGAAGATGGCAGTGTGGGAAAGGACGGGATAGGGCTACGGGATTTATGAGATACAAACCACCATGCATAGAATGAATGGGTAACAAGGATACACTGCACAGCACAGGGATATACAGCCACTGTTTTGTCATAACTTTGAATGCCATGTATCAAGAAAAACACTGAATCACTATGTTTCTGAAATTAAAATAGTATTGTAAATCAACTATTCTTCAATTTAATTTTTTAAATTAAAAATTTTAAAGGAATGATAGACAAATAAAAATATATGTATACATATTTGCATGTGCATTAAAAGCTTTCCCAAAACAATCATCAGATCGATTAGCAGGAAGTTTTCCTTTTGTACTTTTCTGTACTTTTAGAATTTTTTAAACATGCATGAAGATTTTTTCTGACAAGGGTTATTTAAGCCTCTTATATTTCTTAGTATTTTGTAAGATCCTCTCAAATACTCTTTTAATTATGGTTCACTTTCAATATTATTAATAGTGTAATAGATAAATGACTACAGGAAAAGTCTCACTATTCACTTAATACAAGACTACCACTTTTACATAAACTGCCTGAGATAATGGGCTTCCCAGGTGGCGGCTAGCGGTAAAGAACCCATCTGCCAGTACAGGAGATACAAGAGACGCGGGTTCAATCCCTGGGTTGGGAAGATCCCCTGGAGGAGGGCATGGCAACCCAATGCAGTATTCTTGCCTGGGAAATCTCGTGGCCATAGGGGCTTGGCAGGCTATGGTCCACAGGGCTGCAAAGAGTCAGACACAACTGAAGCAACTCAGTACACATGAGTACTTAGTACAAATGAGGAAACACCTCACAGGGATTTTCCCAAAGTGGCTCAACTAGGATACAGAAACCTTATATAAACCTGAAAGTGAAAGTGAAGTCGCTCAGTCGTGTCCAACTCTTTGCAACCCGTGGACCGTAGCCCACCAGGCTCCTCGGTCCATGGGATTCTCCAGGCAAGAATACTGGAGTGGGGTGCCATTGCCTTCTCCAGGGGATCTTCCCCACCGAGGGATTGAACTCGGGTCTCCTGCATTGCAGGCAGACGCTTTAACCTCTGAGCCACCAGGGAAGCCCCATTATATATATATATATATAAACCTATAGCTCCCTAATTCAAACCTCAAAGGACTTTCCATTACACCACACTGCCTATTCAAAGACAAAGGTGTTTTAAAGTTAAAATAAACTTATATAAGTACTTCAGTTTGTATTTAGGTATATCCCTCCTCTTTCCAAAAAAGGAATTGAGACAGGTCATGGAAATTCACCCTACAGGAGAAAAACAAGTAGGAACTGAGGCACTGGAAAATAAGGGTTAAAATGAAAAAGTTATTCTATAGTAAAGAGAGAAATTCTGAGTGTTTTTACATCAATTACTATGTTTCTTAATTTCTAAGATATCAAAGAAACGAGGTAAATGAGACCACAATATCGTTTATAAAATTCACAGTATTAAGTCATAAAGGAAAGCAATTGCTCAGAAATCTAGCTTTCCCCAGCACCAAGCCCAGAGAGACTATATAACTGAGGGTTCTTATGAGGGAAGACTCTGTGACAGAGATGGCAAAGTCCTTACAAATATACTAATAATAATTAAACAGAATAATGCCCAAAACTCAATTCAAGTACTGCTACCCATATACTGTTACAGCTCAATGGGACAAATCTACCTTTAACAGCAAAGTCTTCTTTAAAAGCTAGCAAGTCATTTTAATGAATATACCATGTTTTCTTTGCGACCCCGTGGACTGTAGCCCACCAGACTCCTCCCTCCATGGGATTCTCCAGGCAAGAGTACTGGAATGGGGTGCCATTTCCTTCTCCAGGGGATCTTCCCAACCCAGAGATTGAACCTGGGTCTCCTGCATTCCAGGCAGACGCTTTAACCTCTGAGCCACCAGGGAACCCCATACCATATATCAGCTCCTTTTAATTTTAATCTTCAAAATATTTCACCTTAGTTTGGTAACTAACTTAGAGGTTATCATCATTAGCAAATAAAATATCTATACATCATTATTTTCATATTCTTAAAATGTAGTTTTCAATGTAAGAAAGGCTGAGTCCAAGCTCTAACGCAATGGCCTTACCAGGGCGATGTTACTGTTCTCCCCAGTGGACTCATCCACAGGTATATACAGGATGGAAAGAAACTGCTCATGTTAATTCAGTTACTTTATAGTAAGCGGGCTGGCACAGCCCAAGGAAACCTGGGTCTAGAAGCACAGTGCTGTGTGTGTGGTTCTGCTGTTGCTGTTGCTTGGTTGCTAAGCTGTGTCTGACCCTTGGGACCCCATGGACCTTAGCCCGCCAGGCTCCTCTGTCCATGGGATTCTCCAAGCAAGAATACTGGAGTGGGTTGCCATTTCTCCAGGGGATCTTTGCAAACCAAGGATTGAAGCCACATCTCCTGCAACAGCAGGTGGATTCTTTACCACTGAGTCACCAGGGAAGCCCATGTATGTGGTTATTACTCAATAAACAATGAATGAATGAGTAAGTAGATGGGAAGAGATTGGACTTATGGAAAATAATTGATCCACGTAGTATATAACCATGAAGGAGCTAAGGAAAACACATTTTCCAGAATTACACCACTTGTAACTTTAGCGCTATTAACCTATTAACTTCCAGGCTTTCAATATCATTTTCTAGGGTATAAAATGTCATTCCACCCTCTAACCTTTCCCTCTAATTTTAGCTTCTCTTCTCCCAAATATTATAAATCAATGTATTTAATAATTTTTTTCCAACAAATTACCTAAATGATTGGTCTGCACTGAGAAAAACCAAAGGAACTATACCAAAACTAAACCACCAAATCTTCCTGAAGCTGTCTGACACTTCTAAGAAGCATGCAAGCGATTTACTGCTCCACTTCTTCAGGTATGCCTCACAATATAAAATACTGAACAAACTTCAATGGAATGAACTGCATGCAGCTTTTCAAACTCTAACCCTAAATACTTAATGCCAGCTGTATTTATCACTCAAGCAATCTCACTAAGATATACTTTAGAGAGCAAAGAAAGACAAATCAACACTCAATGTGGACACCTCAGACTCCTTCATAAAGCAAAGCATAATCCAGGGAACAAAAAAACTCCCTTTTAAATTCAAATTACATTAATTTGAAATTACTTCACTATCTTATATTATTTTGAATATATAGACACAAATATATATTACATATGTATTTATGTATAAGCACACATACACGCACACATTTGAGATCTCCATTTAGACTGAAACTCTCTAAAAGTGGAAACTGGTACATAAATTTATTCCCTATTCTACATTCTTACAGATATGATTGGTTATAACTTCTTCAAAGGAAAAAATCTGTGGCAATCAAAGTTGAAATGTGCTAATGTGATCTCCAAAAACATTTTATTAGTTAGCTCACTCAATATTTACATATCATTAAACTGACTATTCCTAGGAATACAGAAAATACCTATGTACTGAGTATGAACTATTCCTAGGTATAATCAACCATATTTGCAAAAATATAAAGACAGATATGAATACACACACACACACACACACACATATATCTTCACCACCAGGGAAGCCATTCTACAATCAAGTAGCTCTAAAATCACAGGAGGCTTCCCTGATGGCACAGTGGTAAAGAATCCACCTGCCAATGCAGGATGTGGTTCGATTCCTGGGTCAGGAAGATCCTTTGGAGGAAATGGCAACCCATTTCAGTATTCTTACCTGGGAAATCCCACGCACAGAGGAACCTGCTGGGCTACAGTCCAAAGGGTCGCAAAGAGTCTAGACACGACTAAACACAAAATCAAAGTCTTAAAACCAATATAAATATTTAACGGAGTTTTTATTCCCCCAAAAGTTGTTATTAAAAAGTCATAATATGCTGCTGCTGCTGCTAAGTCGCTTCAGTCGTGTCCGACTCTGTGGGACCCCATAGACGGCAGCCCACCAGGCTTCCCCGTCCCTGGGATTCTCCAGGCAAGAACACTGGAGTGGGTTGCCATTTCCTTCTCCAATGCATGAAAGTGAAAAGTGAAAGTGAAGTCGCTCAGTAGTGTCCAACTCTAGCGACCCCATGGACTGCAGCCCACCAGGTTTCTCCGTCCATGGGATCTTCCAGGCAAAAGTACTGGAGTGGGGTGTCATTGCCTTCTCCGCATAATATGTCTAGCAGTCAAAGAAATTTAGTACAATCATCTTATTCTTATGCAAGATGACAGTGGTTGGATTTATTAAACTACCAGTGATATACTCTAAACTGGTAAGTAAAACATAAAGGTCATTTGGTAAGGTTAAAATTCACTTACCTCCATATCAAATTAGTAATTAGTTAGATAATCCTGACCAATTACCACTACCACTTAAAAAGTAAATGTTCTAAACCCATAAATCAAGTAATAGGAATTGCTACAATTGCAGTATGTCAAACCTAAGAAGAAAAGACCTCATTTTCCACATTTATGAAAACAATTTATAAAGGGAAGTTACAAAATCCAAGAGACCAACATGGAGCCACTGAACCTTCAATCTAACAATTTAAAAAGAACATACAAATGCAACAGAGAATATTTTAAAAATTAGATTTAAATAGTATCAAGTTTAAGATTAGAAACATACTTTCCTTAGATTAATTGACCCAGAGGGATGGTATGGGGAGGGAGGAGGGAGGAGGGTCCAGGATGGGGAACACATGTATACCTGTGGCAGATTCATTTTGATATTTGGCAAAACTAATACAATTATGTAGAGTTTAAAAATAAAATAAAATTAATTTAAAAAATAATAATAATTTACTAAATTATATCACTCTTAGATAATGTTAAAATTTAGATTGTGTAATGAGTCTGTAATAAGATTCCTTAAATTTTAAAGTTTCAAAAATAGAAATAGAATATTAATTTATAAGACATTTTATTCCAAATGAAATTAATCAAATAGAAATTTATGACACCTGACTCAATGCCAATATTAGAATTCCTAAGTCAAATTACATCCTGAAAAGGGAGACCCTGAATGAAGAAAGGAGATTTATGTTACCTAATTATCAAAAACAGACAAAAATGAAACTTTTGGCAAAGATGAGCAGATAAATTATTAGATTAAAAATAATTTTTAAAAGGCTGTAAATTCTCATTTGAAGACAAATGACTGCTAACTATGAGCTTGGATGAAATTCAGCAGTATTTAAAATGCCAAAAATTGGACAGTGAAATCTAGTAGCAGTCAAATCTTTAACCTTAATGTGAAGAAAAACTGAAATTTTTAGAAATACGCCTCAATTGTCAATTTATCCACATAGAAAACTAACAGAAAATAAAAATATCATCGTCTTCCAGACTTTAGTCACATACCTACAAAGATGAAAGGGCAGGGAAAAGAAGCACACATGTAAAACCTCAGTGAGACTGTCTCAGTAAATCTTCTTTCAAATAACTTGGTTAGGAAGGGTTACCTTAAGACAAAATACAATAATAATTTCTAATAATAACAGTAATAATTTTCCCACTAGGGAGAAAGAGTTAATTCATTTTTTTTAATTATTTAGTGAGGTTACTTTTGAAATTTTACCACTGAAGGGTCCTACTATGTGCCATGCTTAGCATTTGTTATACATCATTATAATCACATAAATGCTCTGATTAGTTCTAGTTAGATGTTTGAAAGGCAGAGTTCAATGACTTCTTAGCCTGTAGTATACTATACTGAAATTTGCTTCTTCATTAATACTATCTCTAAAGAAATATTGATAACAAAGTTAGTCAGGGTGAGTCTTTATATTTTATTCTACGGAGAATGACTCTATAACCTCTAGATAATTAAAGTAAAATGTTTAAACATCTAAACTGCTCAAGAACTAGGATGTAAAAATCTTCTGTACTCCAGTTAAGCTTCCATTCTGACTTCTAATTCACTGTACATCAAAGAAAATCAACTTGCCCTAACACAGAAAAACTATACCCTTCAGTGATCAGGCAGGTGTTGAGGCCAGAAAGAGAGCCTATTTTCCACAGCCCTTTACCTTGTTTGATCACTGGTTACTTTTGATCTGACACTGCCCTCTCTCTAGTAATGACTTCCCCCTCGAAGACCCTACCTCACATCTGTCAGAAAGAATAAAGGGCATCAAACTGAGACCTGACAACGCCTATGGGCCAAGCGATGGGCTGCCAACTGAATGCTCCCCAGCTCCCACAATTTCCAATTCAGCTCCTTTTGTTCTGGTAGGTACAGGGTTAGGGTACCAATGACAGCAGAAAGGATTATGCACCAACTGTGAAACCAAGCCTTCTTGAATATGTATCTTTTATCTCTGCTTCTTCATCTTCTTAAATGCTGCAAACTTCATGGTGGTTACTATGAAATACATATTCAACAGGTGCAATAGAAAGTTTGTTTAAATCCTTTTCCAGGAGAAAACAAAGGACACAATGTATTGTAATTCAACTATAAAGCTTTAAGGAAAAAGTTTCAAACCCATGGTGTGAGATTAATAAAGGCCAGCTGTCAAAGAGCATGTTAATTGTAAATGAAACCACAAAAGTTTTAGAGGACCACTACTTAGCACCATACACCACCTAAAATGGGAACGTCCCCTAAAACAATGTACATATTCAGAAGAGGCAAGGTTTAGATTGTTAAATTGCAGATTCTCACACTAATTTGGTGCTAATCAGTACTGAAAATAAGTTCCTCCAGTTTTGTTTAAACAATGTGGTGAGTTTTAAGGCATTAACAGCAATAACTTTAAATGCTAGAAATTTTAAAAATTTGGTCAAATACCACTTTGATACCATTTCACTAACAAATTTTCAACTGTCATTAGAATATTGCATGAGTTCTTATATATTCATTAATAAATAACCTTCACACACACACACACACACACCTCATCAGGCATGCAATAAAAGGATTTGCAGAAAGCAGGTTTAGAGGCCTTCTAAGATCACTTTCAAGGTTGTCACTTTTTTTTTTTTAAGAAAGGAAAGGTCAGAAGACGGAAGTACTTGATCAATAATATACCCATGCAAACTTAATATACTTTTAATATTATAATGCATAAAATCAAATAACTAACTTTAGACATGGATAAATACAAAATCTCAAAGGTGAGGAGGAAGCATTAAGGTGATTACAAGTTAATTCCAATAACTGGAGAAATTAGTATATACAACAGCTAAAGAAAGATATGCCTTGATGGAGAGAAAGGGGAAAGGCTCTCACATCTGAAGAATGAAACTCCGACACTGGGCAAATCCATACACCAACTGATACTGATTTATACCTCTGAAGAAGACTGTATGTGAAATATCTCCTATACTAATAGTGACCAACAGTCAGCACTATTTCACTCTTCTTGAAAAAAAAAGTCTATCTCGACTGTAATCTAAAAGTATCATAAAGTATATTATTATAATGTGATGGTTTTAAATAGACTCTAATATATAAAAACAGATGATGCTTATATACACACTCGGAGTGACTTTACAGAAGAAAGTCATCTAGGTATACCAGAAAAAGGTAGCACTTCTAAACTGAAAAAGCACAATTTAATCCAAGGATAAACAATACAGCTTGCTGACCCAATACTTGCCCAATTTTTTCCTTAAGTTTTCCAAATGCCACTTAATTCTCCAAGAAAATGAAGAAATAAACTACATTATTCTAACAAGATACCTATCTATGCTTCTTTTGCTGTATTCTTTCCCTAATTTTTGATTCTATAAAACTATTAGGACATATTAAAGAACCAAAAGATAATAACATAAATGGAACCAATTTATGATACTTAAAAAATAAGAATATAAAGTATTAAAAATTGCCAGTGTAATCTTCTGCATGGTATATCATGGTATATAAGCATGCAATGTCGATGTTCTAATTAAATTTAATGCCAGGTATGTTTGATACATTTTCTGGGTACTATGCAATCAATATATGTATCAAATATTATACTTATCTCTTTCTAACTGCAACAATAAAAGCAAGCTCTTCCAAACAAACATAAATGCAAGATGTTAACTTTCATCTTTTTAAGAAAGTGATTAAAAATGACAACAGAAAAAGGACCACAATTCTAAGCAAGCTCAAGAGATTTTTGTTAGAGTTTTCTGAAAGCAAGGAAGGAAAATACACTGGTGAAAGCAATGGAACAACTCAAATATCCTCAATGGAATGCAAACCAAGTATCTAACAGGTAATTTGCAATAAAAAAGAAAACAGCTTTAAAGTCACAAGACTTGATTCAGCTTTTAAAAATCAGTTCTTAAAAGCTACTTAATTCTTGAGGAGGACATACCTCTCTCTCTTATCTTCGAGGAAAGATTTTACTTCCTCAAAGTATGACTGCCATTTTTCTGGGAAGAACACTAATGAAAATCACTTGACATCACTATAGAATAAATATATTTCACCAGTTTAGCCGTTAATAAAAACTGAATCTTTTATACTAAAAGGTATCTTATATATACATCAGATCAGATCAGATCAGTCGCTCAGTCTTGTCCGACTCTTTGCGACTCTGAATCGCAGCACGCCAAGCCTCCCTGTCCATCACAAACTCCCGGAATTCACTCAGACTCATGTCCATCGAGTCAGTGATGCCATCCAGCCATCTCATCCTCTGTCATCCCCTTCTCCTTCTGCCCCCAATCCCTCCCAGCATCAGAGTCTTCTCCAAGAGTCAACTCTTCGCATGAGGTGGCCAAAGTATTGGAGTTTCAGCTTCAGCATCATTCCTTCCAAAGAAATCCCAGGGCTGATCTCCTTCAGAATGGACTGGTTGCATCTCCTTGCAGTCCAAGGAACTCTCAAGAGTCTTCTCCAACACCACAGTTCAAAAGCATCAATTCTTCTGTGCTCAGCCTTCTTCACAGTCCAACTCTCACATCCATACATGACCACAGGAAAAACCATAACCTTGACTAGACGAACCTTTGTTGGCAAAGTAATGTCTCTGCTTTTGAATATGCTATCTAGGTTGGTCATAATCATACTTAAAGTGACTGACATGTACCTCATTAAAGATATTAATTTTTAAGATCTTTCTTTTGGGCACAAAAAGAATTTTTCCAGAAGAAAAATTCAGAATAGAAGGTTCATCTTAACTAACTGTCCTTTTCAGAAAATTTATAATTTTTAAGTATAAAAAGATTAATTTTTAACCATTTAGTCAAAACATTAACAAATATATAGTCAGTTACTATAAACAAATTAAAAAAAAAAAGACATCCCCATTTTTAAGGAGCTTACATGATTAGACTGAAGCCTTGAAACCTACAACAAATTATCAATGGATTAATAGGAAATAATAAAGGAAGTTGACAGAGTACTAGAAAGTAATAAATGTGGTCGAATTCTTAAAGAATATTTAACCAAAACAATCATCTTTCGCTCAGCTTGAACACATATTGGAAGAAAGCAAGATGACAACAGAAAATGTAGAGTAAATAGACTAGTTGAGAACATAATGAGAACAGAGACAAGTAACTGGAGAAATTTTTGTAGTCAACCACTACAAGTTCCTGAAATGATGAATACAGTAGTTTAGCAAGAGTATTTCTGAGTTGTAGATTTAAAAAATAACAAAGCCAGTCTTAGAAATGTCTTAGGCCATGACAGAATCCAGTGGAATATACAATATACCATTATCTTTCACACTGTTTTCCTTTAAGTTCTTCACTCATAAGCTTGACACAATTGTAGTTTATGAAAATATATCATAGGTTATACAATGGAACTGACTACAGTTATATATGATTAAAAAGTACTTATTAATATATCAATATATGTGTATATAAAATTGTGTCCTGCAAGAACTTAAAACATAAAAAATATCAAACTATCTATAAGTGCTAGTCGCTTAGTCATGCCCAACTCTTTGCGACCCCGTGGACTGCAGCCCACCAGGCTCCTCTGTCCATTAGATTTTCCAGGCAAGGATACTGGAATGGGGTGCCATTTCCTTCTCCAGGGGATCTTCCCAACCCAGGGATTGAACCCGGGTCTCCTGCACTGCAGGCAGATTCTTTACGACTGAGCTACAAGGGAAACCCCCAAAGTATCTGTAAGTATCATCAAATATTTAAAGTTAGCATTAACCTAGTATGCAGGCATGGGACTGTATTTTGATTCCCACTCTGTGAACCTACTAGTCACGGCTTAACCTAATCATACCTTGTTCTCAGAGGAGTCAAAGCAAAAATCCAGCATTAAACGATCAAGATAATTTTATAATCTGTAGTCGTTTGATAGGCATTTTAAAAACAATGTATATAAATATATACCTTCCTCTTTGTTTTCTCAGAGATATATATTCAATAAGGGGAAAATAAAAGATAAGAATAATCACCCAGACACAGTTTAATTAGGAGTCTGATACATAACTATTTTTCTTCAGATTACAAATTCTCAATATATTCATTTATGTATCACATTACAGTGAATGATAAATACCTAGATATTATGCTTAAATCAAAAATAGTCAATGAAAACCTGGCAATAGACTCAACAAATTTCCTACTCCCAAGGACTCTCCTGGAGTCTATCACAGTTTAGAAACCAAAAATAGTGAAGTAGAGCACTCATTAAAGAAAAATACAATATTGGTCTTTTCTGCAACCTAAATTTTATGTAGCTACATAAAATAGGAAGCAATTGGAGGGTTAAAAAATAAGTAATATCAAAATAGTATATATTTCATCTGGCCTCAATTTCTCAGCTACTAAAAACCAGAAGGTACAGTCCAAGGGAAAGATTTTACCCCAATACTCTCATCTGTAAACTCATTCTAGACCTTTAATAAGAACATGAAGAAAGACAGCAAAAAGAAACAATATAGACAATATGGATAAGCAAAGTCTGCAGCAGAAATAGGAGCAGTCCTCACCACAGGATGTCTGGATGCACTTTCATGACAATGCCTCTTTTGATAATAACTACAATAAAATACTTGGAAAGAAGCATCTTATCACCTGGTAGCCAGATTCAACTATAGTTTATAAAAGACGTTCTGAAAGGCACAACTTAAAAAAGAAAGAAAAAGAGAAATTCTTCTCCCCTAAAGCCTAATCACGAAAACAGTAAATGGAATTAAGTCTTGCATATCTTAGTACACTAACAGCCTTGTGACAGCTATAAGCCAAAACTTCTCACCAGATCTAAGCAACACATCTCACTTGTTGACTGACAGCCTAGATAGGCAGTTGAAGAATGTGTGCTCATAAACGGCAGACTTAATGTACTCCCAGCATTCCACTCTTATTTAACCTTATAAAGTTTCTATTTGCTAAGTCTAACCATTTGGCTCTTTATCTCAACCCACTTGCCAACACTTGAGCACAGAGACTAAGACAGCACTTTCACATTTATATTTGAGAAATAATTTGATTTGTTCCAAATCTCTGATTTTTTAATATGCACTCCTAGAAAAAGTAAACAAAAACTACATTAAAAAAAAAAAAAAGGATCTAAACTACAGAGTATGTAAGTGGAAAATAACACCAGTAAAAGAACTGCAATACTAGGGATAACCTATCAACTATAAATTTTAAACCCAGAATAAATTTATTTTCAGTAATCTAGAATCTGAGCCCCCCCACACACAAAAAGTTAACAATATGCAAATACTATCTGAGTCTCCTATTCCGAGTTTCCCTAGTGGCTGAGTGGTAAGGAAACGTGACGGGAGCCTCAGGTTCAATCCCCGGGTCAGGAAAATCCCCTGGAGAAGGAAATGACAACCCACTCCAGTATTCTTGCTTGGGAAATCCATGGACAGAGGAGCCTGGTAGACTATAGTCCATGGGGTCGCTAAATAGTCAGACACAACTTAGCGACTAAACAACAATAACAACAAAACTTTTAGCTATAATAAATTCTTCATTATCAACACTGGAATACCTGTATCAGTTTTCAACACCAAGCTTGCTTCAACTTGTGATTGTTTGAATCTAAGGAACTCCTATCATCAGCTGATGGGCCCCCAAAAATCTGTGAACTAAATTTAATGTCATTAAATTAATACAATTAGTTAAATAAACATGCTGGGTAAAAAAGAAACAAAAAACAAAACTGACGCAATCCAAAGAAAAATTATTTGGATATTATCGAAGCTACTGCCTGCCCTCTACCACACCGGTCCACAGGAGAAGACACACACACACACACATGCACTCACTCTTCACGGTTTTCTATGCCTTTAAAATGAAGGAATACAATTCAGTTAAGTCCTTACCAAGATACCTGACAAAAAAGATACCTACAGAAGGAAAACAGAAAAACAGTTCTAAAAGAGAGATGGTAAGCTCTACCAAAGAATGTATAATGAATAAAAATGCATTCATTCTGCAGATTGAAAAATACGCCAAATAACATTTTAACTTTTTTTCAGGTTTGCCAAATAACTCTAGCTTTTAATTAAAGTAGATCTTCTGAATATCACTGAACAAAATAAAGCCAATTTTATAAATGGTAAGAAGGTACGAGTCAATGTAATTTTTACAAGGATAAAATTATATTCTAGTTCATCAGAATGGCATGTTGTTAAGAAATATTATCCCAGAAAATAACCCTTGAGAACATGAATGACTCTGGCTGGGTAAACCTGATACATGAAGAACAGCATCATTGATACAGTAACCAGATCAAAGAGATGTACGTACTGCAAAGTCAGAAAGCCATGGACTCTCCATCTTTAACTTATTCTTCAAGCTTTTATTTATAAGCTTAAGTCCACCCACTTTTTAAAGCATGTTCCCAAAATGCTAGAAGAAATACCTTTAAAAGTATATTCAGTTCAACAGTAAGCCATTAGTCACTAAACCAACATTTACTGAATATCTACTATGTGCCAATATGTGGGTGGATGGGATAAAAAGGAAACATGATACTCTTTACCCTCAAAAGAGCTGACAACCCATCAGCAAGATACACCTGTAAACCATGATTTCAGTTACTCATGAAGAGCAACTTGACATCTATCAAAAATTTCAAAATGTATCTGATATCTTAGCTCCCTTTAATTACATTTCTAGACTAGCTCCCAGAGAAATTCTCATAGATAAGCCAAGAGACTTGCACAAAGCTTTTATTGTTAACCTTACCTATAAAGCAAAACAATGGAAGCAATATAAGGGTCCCTTAATGTGAATGGATAAACACGAGATACATACATTTATAGAACACTAAAAGTTTAAAAGAAGGAATTACATATTCATTAAGCTAGATACCAAAAACAACTTAAAAGTAAACAAAGGGGATTGCAGACTGACAAACTACGTGAGACCAGCAGTTAACCCTGTAACATCAGACACAACCACTGTGACCACACACTGAGCAACACTGTACTGCTGTTTGTGGTCCATTATATTTGCTAAAGCTGTTGGTTTTTTAAGCATTTTAGATCATCACAGTAGTTACCTCTAGAAAGAGACAGTGGTAACATGGTATGTAAGACAAGAGACTTCAAGTTTATTTGCTTTATTAATTCAAGAAGAAACAAATTTAAAAGAAAGGCTGCTGCTAAGTCACTTCAGTCGTGTCCGACTCTGTGCGACCCCATAGACGGCAGCCCACCAGGCTCCCCCGTCCCTGGGATTCTCCAGGCAAGAACACTGGAGTGGGTTGCCATTTGCTTCTCCAACGCATGAAAGTGAAAAGTGAAAGTGAAGTCGCTCTGTCGTGTCCAACTCTTAGCGACCCCGTGGACTGCAGCCCACCAAGGTCCTCCATCCATGGGATTTTCCAGGCAAGAGTACTGGAGTGGGGTGCCATTGCCTTCTCCGACAAAAAGGCTAACAACTGTCAATGTCTAGGTGACGACGGGCTTATATTACAGATGTTACTGCTCTTTTCAGTATTTTGAATTTTTTTAATTTCCTAAAATTAGAAAATATACAAGACTAAAATATTTGACCACATTTCAAATTAGAAATCTCAAACTACAATCCCAGTTACCAAGAGATACACAAATTTCTTATCATGACACTCAAGAAACTTAACAACCTGGTCCCTACCTTCCTTCACAGCCCCAATTATGAACACTTCCCCAACTACGATAAAATCCTAATCTTACTTGGACACCCACTACTAACTAGCTGCTGCTGCTGCTGCTAAGTCGCTTCAGTCGTGTCCAACTCTGTGCGACGCCATGGACTGCAGCCTACCAGGCTTCTCTGTCCATGGGATTCTCCAGGCAAGAACACTGGAATGGGTTGCCATTTCCTTCTCCACTACTAACTGGACGTTCCACATATTTTTCTAATGCCTTGTTTTTGTCAACGCTATTTCCCACAGCAGCACTTTTCTCACAAAATGTCTGCTTGCATCATAGTCACCACATCGCTACGTATCAATCAAGACCCAGTTCCAACGCCACCGATTATTAACAGGATTTCCTGATTCCTCCCTGGCCTCTCACAGAAGTACTTATTTTGTGACTGGCATTTCCACAGCACTTATCACTAGAAAAGGATATCCTTTCTTTGGCAGTATAACTTTTTAAATTCCTTAACACTATTGAGTGCCTGGCACACAGTATGTATTCCATTTTTAACTGCACCAAATCAACATCTGAAACAGTGTTAAGGGATAGAGTGGAAAGCTATCAGTTCATTAACTCATTAGAATTTTTATTAAATCTATTAGACAAAATATTTAGCTTCTAAATACAAACTTCATAAAAAATACATTATGTTTATGAAAAGTAAAAAATGTTGCATGAGTGCAATTCTAATAAAATTAATTATATTTATACAGGGTTAATATCAACATTAAACACTCTCCAGAAGACACTTCTCTTTGACAATTTTACTAATTTTCCTAGAAAAGAGTTCAGTGTATCTCTATTAGTATTAGCAGCTCCCCCTAAAAAAAAGTTATTATTCTAGCAAAAGGATCTTCTGCTCATGCTAACAATTAACTTCCTCCTTTGGTGCCTTACAGAACCTGTCGGTAAATGTTTTAAGAGGGATAATGCCTTTTGGAAATTACTGCTTGGTTCAAAGGCATATAGATTTAGCTCCATCTGTGATGTATCCAGGCAATCAAAGGTCTTGAAGACAAATACTCAGGAATCCGACATATCTGGGTTAAAACCTTGACTGTGACATTTACCTATTGTTACTTAATCTTTCGGGGCCTCAATTTCCTCATCTGTAAAATGGAATAAGTGAAAATTAATTATGTGAAACTACATTGTACCTGGGTACATGATAAACACTCAGTGAGATAACAACTACTAAGTCTTTTTAAACATCAAAAACTGAAAGCAGAATTCTGAAATGTAGTAACAAAGACAAGATGAAGCTTAATAACTTAACGTCACCTTCTCTAGAATGCCATATTTGTGCATCACTGTTTACTGGGAACTACCACTCTTGATGCAAGTAAATGCTTTGTCCATTCAGAGGGGAAAGGCAATGAAGACGAGTATCTACCCTAGGAGACTCTGGAAGCCAAAGTGAGTACTTACAAAATGCAATCCTTCATAAATGTACATCACTTATGTCTGGGATTACAAGTAAACTCACTTCTCAAGGAGTATTTGAGGAATAAGATATCAAGAATGTAGTGGGGGTACTGGAGGGTAGCGGGGACCAAATCCCTTAATATATTCACTCAAAGTTGAAGAGTCAGGAAAAGACAAGCCTTAATAGAATGCTGAATTAGTTACTGCTATTTAAGCTTTGATGCAAATGTTTACCTTACTTGCCCTAATTGATGATAATATGGCTACCAGTCTACTCACTTAACTGCTTCAACAACCTCAAATTACAGCAAGCAGCAAAAATAAAGAATTAAACTGTGTGGGTAACTAACGGATGAAATCAGAACAGTCAGCGACAGTGGGCACTGACAATGGCCAGTTCAAACTGGTAGACTCCAGAAAGTGAACTCTGATCGGGAGAGGAAGAAAAAAGCTTTTAATAAAGACTCCTACATTTGGAACTATATGCAGCATATTAAAAAGGAGAGACATTACTTTGCCAACAAAGGTCCATCTAGTCAGAGCTATGGTTTTTCCAGTAGTCATGTATGGATGTGAGAGTTGGACCATAAAGAAGGCTGATTGCTGAAGAATTGATGCTTTTGAACTGTGGTGTTGGAGAAAACTCTTTAAGAGTCCCTTGGACTGCAAGGAGATCCAACCACCCCATCCTAAAGGAGATCAGTCCTGAATATTCATTGGAAGGACTGATGCTGAAGCTGAAGCTCTAATACTCTGGCCACCTGATGTGAAAAGCTGACTCACTGGAAAAGACCCTGATGCTGGGAAAGATTGAGGGCAGGAGGAGAAAGGGACGACAGAGGATGAGATGGTTGGATGGCGTCACTGACTCAGTGGACATGAGTCTGAGTAAACTCCAGGAGCTGGTGATGGACAGGGAGGCCTGGTGTGCAGTCCATGGGGTTGCAACGAGTTGTACACAACTGAGCGACTGAACAACATTTTGTACTTCACCTCAATCTCTTTTAGTCTGATCTGCCTAAGAACAAGTCTGAGGTAGTACTATCTCCTTTCTACAAACAAGGAGTTCAAAGTTCAAAAATTAAGATAATTAACTGCATCACATGATTAAGAAACAGTTGGATCACAGGATGAATTCATTTCAACTCAAACTTAAGTGTTTGCTCCATCCATTCCCTAAAATGCTTCCAGCCTGGAAGAAGGACACCAAGAGAGGTGAATTAGGTCCTACTTCATGCACGTAGGCCCCCAAAGGGTAACAACACTAAAACAATGCTACAAATAATGCTACAGCAGGAGCCAAAGGAGATGTACAGAATTATAAAACTAGTAAAATGATTCACCAGGAGGTTGAAAAAAACAAAAAGTCATAATTAACTGACAGGAAATCAAGTTTTAACCAGAAAACATACATCATTTCCCAAAAACTTTCTAAAATCTATTCATAATATATTACTAGTTTCTTGGGTAACTCCGAAATCTATACTAGTTCATAACTCTACAAAGTACAAGATGCTAAAAATAGGCCAAATAAATATAACACATATATATCAAATATGCTGACCCTAAGCCTTAGGATAGAAACCATTTTCAAAATCATAAAACTTTAAGACATCTTTAAGACATAAGTACTTCAAGACATCAAGTTGGATAGCAAATGTAGATAATCTAACTGACCCCATCATTTTAAAATTAAATAAAAAGGTGCCCAAAGAACTTCCGTCCAAAATGTAGAGAAGCAGAATCTGGAGCAAGGAAATTAAAAAGCAGAGAAAATATACTTAATGAAGATTCTAGATCATCAGTAACTATATACACAAACTAAACATGGCTTTAGAATAATTTTAGCCAGTCCTGCACAGAAGTGATGTTAATGCTACAGCTAATAGACAACAGACGGCTATACACAATATGCTAGACACCCATTATAGTTGTATTCCTCAGATCTGTTTTTATAATCTATATGATATTTTATAGAAAATGCAAAATATATCCAATCTAGGTGCATGGCACCTGTCTCATTCAAAAAATGACTAAAACAAAAACCCATTATTTGGAGGGGGGGAAGATTTTACATCTAAGTCCTCAATTCTTTGCTTCACCATCAATCATCTGAATCCAAAAATGTCCAGTCATCGTCCTCACTTGACGCCTGCATAAAGCTCCCTCTGGTAAATAACACATCCCTTTCCTCATTCTAACGTCTACCTTACTTACAGTGCCACAAATAAGCACACTCAAATATTCTGCTACTTTGGGTAAGATGGCAAGTTTACCATTTAACACTCAAGATAAAGCTAAGCATTTCATATTTTTAAAGAAAATTTCCCTAAAATCATTTAAACAACAAAATTAAAAATAAACCATAAATATCTGCAAAAACCCATGTACAAGCATCTTATCTTTACAGTTATATCAAGGACACAAAAGCTGTGTCACTGAAATATACAAAGACAATGCTGCCATCTAAAGGCCAAGATACAGTCAGATACTCAGTGTATAGAAAAGCACACAGTTTGATATTCTAAAGTCAGCAAGCTTTACGCTTTAGAAAAGCACTGCACTGTGACTGTTTTCAGGCCACATAATGAAACTCGAACACTCTGGAGAAGGTTCTTAAGAAGATAGATACGACAATTAGCAAAATAATTTGGCTAATGATCAATATCTATCTGTACAGGTAAAGTTCTGCTAGCATCCTTTCAAACACAATATTCTTCTAAGTATCTGTATTAGTTGTTTGTTCTATTAAATGACATTTATTATCCCTGTCTATAATTAAATATACAGTATAATTATATATCTGCATATATAAATATTATTTATCATTAAGCAGATTATTATTTCTACTTACCCTGTTTAAAATATTTGTTGCTAAGGGACTAATGATAATACATCTCAGAGCAAAAAAAACCCAGACTACTTAAAGTCACAGCTTTGCAAGTAATTCAAATATTTATCCTTATTTCATAATTCCTAAAAATACATACCAAAGTTCCTATGGGAGATGAGTTATCAACAGCTTAACTGTCCAACAGAAAGAGTTCAATGATTCTCAATTTCTCTTTCTAAATTGAAAGAATTTCTTTGAACTAAAATATAGGAAAAATTACTTCAAATTTACAATGAAATCAAAATATTTACTGAATAACACTACATAAAAAACTTATTTCCTTTAGCATCTAAGTACATAATATCTTTCTAATGGACCATAATATCAAGGATATTTGAATATAACTGGACTTCCCTGGCGGCTCAGACGGTAAAGCGTCTGTCTACAATGCGGGAGACCCGGGTTCGATCCCTGGGTTGGGAAGATCCCCTGGAGAAGGAAATGGCACTCCACTCCAATACTCTTGCCTGGAAAATCCCATGGACAAAGGAGTCTGGTAGGCTGCAGCCCATGGGGTCGCAAAGAGTCGGACACGACTGAGCGACTTCACTTCACTTCAGAACCGTCAAAAAACATAGTTAATTCCTTTGAGAAACCACTGACCAAAATTTTTTGCTGAAACAAAGATGTTTTGAGCATCTTCTGTATGTGGGATTCTATGCTCGGAGCAGGGTTTCAAACTGTAGATCAGTCACCTTCTGGGTGGCTAAAACGCTCTTGGCTTGGGTGCAGAGGCGCCACCTTTGTATTTTGTAGTGTTGATTTGGGACATTAAAAGTGAACAACCAAACAAACAAGACTTTGATCAGGTAGGATTTGTTTTGCCCTTTCTAAATGTCAATTTTAAATTTCATTTTATGTTGTTTTCTCTAATTAATAAAAGGTTTTCACCCTAAAGACAAATAAAAAAAGAAAAATGTTTCTCTGGTTTTGCTCAACAAGAAAACAAATATTAATCAGTCAATAATGTTCCCATTACATGAGAAATATTAAAAACTGTAAGTCGGGATTACCATCTTTTAATTTATCTTGAGTGTAAAGTGGAAACAGATGACACACACAGTCAAGATCTCATAACAACCACTAGTTTTTTATGTTTCCTATGAGTCAAAATTAATACTGCACAATTTAAGGACATTATGTCATTTAATCCTCAAAACCACAACCCGCAAAAAGACAAACACTAATAACCCAATTTGCAAAAGACGTTCAGAAACCCTAAGTAGCTTTACCAGGGTCACAATGCAGGATTCAAAAATTCACTCTCTCTGACCCAGAAGACCTTACTGTCTCCAAAAGAACATAAAGACTCGGGAGTGATTATTAAAATTGTATTAAATGTAAAGAGGAATAGGAAGTATTTTTATTATGTAATTTTAGAGAAACATATAATTCTATGTGTTAATAAAAGCATATACTTTTAATTCAATGTTTCAATTTTTTTCTTACTATAATCTTATAAAAAAAAAAAAAGCATTATCTTACTTGAAGTGCTGAGGTTTCTTAGAGACTTTTCAAAACTTACCTTAATACATGAGAGGTATTACTAAATTTTGTAAACTAACTCTAAGGAGGGGGGAGCAACAAAAAGATCTCTTCATTTGCAGATAGAGTTAAAAAGCACATCTTCTTTATAAATCTGATACACGGTCAGGACCATCTTGCCTACATTTTAATGTAGAGTATTTTTTCGACATCAAGAACTCTACTAATGCCTCTGCAGTGACAACTTTTTCTGTTAAAAAGTTTTCTCTTTCTATACTGCATACTCATCAAATCAAAGTTAAATGAATTTGGAATATTATTCTGCTATAAAAAGGAATGAAGCTCTGATACATGCTACAACACAAATGAACTTTGAAAAAATATGGTAAGGCAAAGAAGGTAGATACAAAAGACCACATATTGTATTCTGTTTATATGAAATGCCTGGAACAGACAAATCCATGGAAACCAAAAGTAGACTACCAGTTGCCATGAGCTAGAAGAAGGCGGAATGAAGAGGGACAGCTAATGGACACAAAGTTCCTTTATGGGATAATAAAACCATTTTAGAACTAGTGATGATGACTGCATAACTTTATGAATATACTAAAAAATACTGAATTGTACATTTTTAAAAGGTATATTTTATGATATGTAAAGTATATCTCAAAAAGAGAAAATTACATGGTTTTAAACAGTGTGTATGATTATCTACACATGTGCTTAAAACATAATATAAATTCTATGTAACACTCTAAAACCTATGTAACTACCAAGATTATCTGTCTCAATTTACTGAATCCCATTTTATGCCATACTAAGTGAAAGGCTCTATTTCACAAATGTACATCTTCTTGACTGTTAAAAATCCCTAACTATCTAAAATTATTATAACCCCTAGGGGAGTCAGAAGGAATGACAACTACATACTCATGTTTGGCAGCCAAATTTCATTTTTTCCAATTAATTTTTACCACTGTCACAGTTTAGGAAAAAACACATTAACACATGCTAATGAAGAATTTTTAACATGTAAGTACCACATATAAGCAAGCATCCACATGACTATAAAATCAAATTATAAAAATCACTGTTTTCAGAAGATTCTTGCTTTGAAGTAGAATTTGCCTCTAAACCACCAAAAGAAATCAGCAGAAAAAACCTGATAACACTGCGTTATAAGGAATTCAAGAGTTAAATGAAAAACAGAAGGATGATAAGAAGTACTTACTAATTTGTTTTCCTGCATGTATATTCTCTGTAATTTCAGACAGCCCTTAGCTATGACGATCATGCCTTCATCTGAGATCTTGTAACACTGGCCGAAATGAATATCTTTCAGTTCTCTGCATTTCGACCCCAGCTGTAAATAAAGAGATTCCGCTGAATGCTCCAAAAATAACAAAGTCAACATATTTCTAGAGGGATTTCCAAACAACTTTTTAAATAGCTATACCAAAGTTAAATAATTATTTATCAATTCCTCTTAAAATAGAATGCAGGCAATCTCTCATTTAAAACACTGCTGTGTAAGCCCTGTGACCTTCTAATCATTTCCTTGCTTCAACTGCCTCACACTCTCCATCCACCAAAAGGCCTAGGTTCCTTTACACTTCAAATTTGTATCTGTGTTACTCTTAAGTCTTTTTATCAGTCATACTGTTAGACTGAAAGGAATAGAGGTCCAAGGGATAAAACCAAAGTCCAAGAAGTGAACCATGATGCAGTGAGTGAGTGAACGAGTGCTTAGTTCATGAGATTCTGCTTCCAGCTCTGACTGCCCGCAATGTGTCCTTTTTCTCCATCGGCCCATTGACACTGTGATAGAGAAAAAAGACTGAATGTGCTAGAGCCAATATTCCAGTTAACACTTATTTACACACTTACTGCAAACACCAAAAGAAAAGGGACTAGTGATTTCCTGATTACTTTCCTCAAGTGTACATTAAAAAGTTACAAGTATAATGTCCCCCTTAAAAAACATGAAGCACCATATAGAACAAATTATATACATTTCTTTCCAAAATCTAGAGTAGAAATTAGATAATTAAAGCAAACGATAAATAAACATTGTTTTATGAGTGTTACATATGAAGAAAGTCATCTTAGATAAAATGAGAAAATTTAGTAAAAATCTATAAATCAAAAATTATCTAAAAAGTTACATTAAAACAAGAAACCCAGTGTTGACAAGAGTTCAAAGTGTATAAATTATTACTAAAAATCATGGAGAATTTAGAAACTTTTTTAAATTTTATAAAATAGGCCTGAAAATTATATGACTCGGCATCTAAATATTTACCAAAAAATGTAAGAAGAATGGATAATTGACTAGATGTACAGTAAAGTCAACACACTAAAAGTTAATTATACAACCTAGATAGTGGGTATTCAGGTGTCCATTCTAAAATTCTTTCAAATTTTCCATGTATTTAAAATTATTCATAACAGATTATTGAAATAATTAACTAAAGGTGTTTGGTAACAGTTAGCTACAAGAAATTAGCACAAGACTTTTTTAAATAGTAAAATAGAGAAAATAACTTAAAGTTATAAATTATGGTGTTTGCATAAAATTGAATATTAGATAACCATTAAATTGAAATAATCTTGGTTCATTTCCAAGGAAAACCATTCAATATCACATTAATCGAAGTCTATGCCCCAACCACTAATGCCAAAAAAACTGAAGTTGAACAGTTATTATGCATACCTACCAGAAGTAGGTCTAGTTACTTCTAGAAATAATGCCAAAAAAAAAGATGTCCTTTTCACCATAGGGGACTGGAATGCAAAAGTAGGAAGTCAAGAGATACCTGGAGTAACAGGCAAATTTGGTCTTGGAGAAAAATTAAGCAGGTCAAAGGCTAACAGAGTTTTGCCAAGAGAATGCACTGGTCATAGCAAACACCCTCTTCCAACAACACAAAAGACTACACATGGACATCACCAGATGGTCAATACCGAAATCAGACTGACTATATTCTTTGCAGTCAAAGATGGAGAAGCTCTATAAAGTCAGCAAAATCAAGACCGGGAGCTGACTGTGGCTCAGATCATAAACTCCTTATTGCCAAATTCAGACTTAAATTGAAGAAAGAAGGGAAAACTATTAAGCTGCACAGGTATGACCTAAATCAAATCCCTTCAGATTACACAGTGGAAGTGAGAAATAGATTCAAGGGATTAGAACTGATAGAGTGACTGAAGAATTATGGACGGAGGTTCGTGACACTGTACAAGAGACGGTGATAAAAACCATCCCCAAAAAACAGAAAGGCAAAAAACAAAACGGTTGTCTGAGGAGGCCTTACAAACAGCTGAGGAAAGAAGAGAAGTGAAAGGCAGAGAAAAGGAAAGATATACCCATTTGAATGCAGAGTTCCAAAGAATAGCAAGGAGAGATAAGAAAGCCTTCCTCAGTGATCAGTGCAAAGAAATAGAGGAAAACAATAGAATGGGAAAGACTAGAGATCTCTTCAAGAAAATCAGAGATACCAAGGGAACACTCCATGCAAAGATGAGCACAATAAAGGACAGAAACAGTATGGACAGAAGCAGAATACACAGAACTATACAAAAAAAGATCTTAATGACCTAGATATCCAAGATGGTGTGATCATTGACCTAGAGCCAGATATCCTGGAATGTGAAGCCAAGTAGGCCTTAGGATGCATCAGGACAAACAAAGCTAGTGAAGGTGAAAGAATTCCAGCTGAGCTATTTGAAATCCTGAAAGATGAAGCTGTGAAAGTGCCACACTTTTCCAAATATGCCAGGAAATTTGGAAGAATCAGCAGAGGCCACAGGACTAGAAAAGGTCAGTTTCCCTTCCAATCCCAAAGAAAGGCAATGCCAAAGAATGCTCAAACTACCACACAATTGCACTCATATCGCATGCCAGCAAAGTAATGCTCAAAATCCATCAAGCTAGGCTTCAACAGTATATGAACCGAGAACTGCCAGATGTACAAGCTATTTCAACAAGGCAGAGGAACCAGAGATCAAATTGCCAACATCCATTGGATCACAGAAAAAGCAAGCTAATTCCAGAAAAACAGCTACTTCTGCTTCATTGACTACACTAAAGCCTTTGATTTCAGGCAGTTCTACACTGACTGACTAATAATTTCTACCAGTGAATCCAAAAGGAAATCAGTCCTGAATATTCACTGAAAGGACTGATGCTGAAGCTGAAGTTAGCTCCAATACTCTGGCTATCTGATGGGAAGAAATGACTCAGTGGAAAAGGCCCTGATGCTGGGAAAGATTGAAGGCAAGAGAAGGGGATGACAGAGGATGAAATGGTTGAATGGCATCGCCGACTAGATGGACATGAGTTTGAGCAAGCTTCAGGAGTTGGTGATGGACAGGGAAGCCTGGCGTCTGCAGTCCATGGGGTCGCAAAGAGTCGGACACGACTGAGCGACTGAACTGAAAGCCTTTGACTTTGTGGAGCACAACAAACTGTGGAAAAGTCTTAAAGAGACTGGAATACCAGACCACCTGACCTGCCTCTTGAGAAACCTATAAGCGGGTCAAGAAGCAAGTTAGAAACAGACATGGCACAACAGACTGGTTCCAAATCGGGAAAGGAATACATCAAGGCTGTATATTGTCACCCTGCTTACTTTATATGCAGAGTACATCATGAGAAAGGCCAGGCTGCATGCAGCACAAGCTGGAATCAAGATCGCTGGGAGAAATATCAATAACTTCAGATACGCAGATGACACCACCCTTATGGCAGAAAGCGAAGAGGAACTAAAGAGCA
The DNA here is from genome assembly GCF_029378745.1 of Bos indicus. Taxonomy (NCBI): domain Eukaryota; kingdom Metazoa; phylum Chordata; class Mammalia; order Artiodactyla; family Bovidae; genus Bos; species Bos indicus. Next base: position 107,243,537 of record NC_091766.1, read on the forward strand.
TCTTGATAAAGGTAAAAAAGGAGAGTGAAAAAGCTGGCTTAAAACTCAACATTCAAAAAACTAAGAATATGGCATCCCATCCCATTACTTCATGGCAAACAGATGGTGAAACAATGGAAACAGTGGCAGACTTTATTTTTGGGGGCTCCAAAATCACTGCAGATGATAACTGCAGCTATGAAATTAAAAGACTTGCTCCTTGGAAGAAAAGCTATGACAAACCTAGACAACATATTAAAAAACAAAGACATTAATATGCTGACAAAGGTCCGTAGAGTCAAAGCTATGGTTTTTCCAGTAGACATGTATGGATGTGAGAACTGGACCATAAAAAGGCTGAGCGTTGAAGAACTGATGCTTTTGAACTGTGGTGTTGGAGAAGACTCTTGAGAGTCCTCTGGACTGCAAGCAGATCAGTCAGCCAGTCCTAAAGGAAATCAACCCTGAATATTCATTGGAAGGACTGATACTGAAGCTGAAGCTCTAATACTGTGGCCATCTGATGTGAAAAGCTGACTCATTGGAAAAGACCCTGATGCTGGGAAAGATTGAAGGCAGGAGGAGAAGTGGACGACAGAGGATGAGATGGTTGGATAACATCACTGACTCAATGGACATGAGTTTGAGCAAGCTCCAGGAGATGGTGAAAGACAAGGAAGCCTTGTGTGCTGCAGTCCATTGGGTAACAAAGAGTCGGACATGACGGAGTAACTGAACAACAACAACAAAAAAAAACTGAAGTAAACACTTGACAAATAAAATGTAAACTGTACATATTTTTATAATATAATTCTACTAATTATGAATGTTTATGTATACACATACATATTTAAACATATACATATGTATAGAAAGGAGATGAAATATACACCCAAGTGTTTACAGTAGTTATTTCTGATCGGTACAATAATGGGTATTGTTTTTTTTTCTTTTTTACCAATCTTCTCACATCTTTTTGCAAATAAATCATTTGTAAACAAAAACTTCCAAGTTTTGTTTCAAATAAAGTAAGAAAGATACACAATTTCAACTATTTTTCTAGGAATGGTGATATACACAAGGCATGTTATTTTAATCTAGGTAACACAATAACCAAATATATATTCCACTGGAAATATAAACTCCATGAAGACAGAGATTTCACTAATGTAGCCCTGGTGCCCATGTCTAATAGTCAGCTGATACTTAGTAAATATTTGTTGAATGACTGAAAAGGTTGATCAGAGTTTTTCATTGTAAAGAAGTCTTTTTGAAAAATGGACAAATAAAGGGATCCATGATTATGGTCCCATATACTACCGTGTTCTATTTAATTCAACAGTTCTAAATTGGGTCCACAGGTGGAAATCAAGGATTCCAGGTAAATGCAAAAGGGAAAAAAAAAGGTAAATTTTTATTTACTTGCTATTCTCTAATGAACTTTAACCTCTCCTTCACTTATTAACAGACAATCATAGTAGTTTAGCAGTATGCATAACTCTATAAACAATAGGAAGCAAAAATAATCTCATGTAACGTTACTGCTGTTGCAGATACAGTGACATAGCATTTTTGTCATCAATTTTCATCACGTTCGTTAGATGTGCTACCAGATCTTACAATACATTAAAAAGGCACATATATTTCTAGAACAAACATACATGTTACTCAGACCAGAGAGCTGAATTGAAAGTCAGTAAGTGAAGAAAGCAGAGCAGTAGTATCTTAGCTCACAACCAACACACCCAACAAGGTCACATGTGTACAGCAGTGAGGGCAAGGCTGGTGTGGAAGACACCAGGGTTCCTGAGAAGTGCAGTAAAAAAGCAGTCAGCCCCTCAGAGCACCGCCCACTGCTGCAGAGCCCGCCCCTGCCCCGCTCAGACAGCAGGGAAAGACGGGTTTACCGAGGGTCGTGCACCACAGAGGGCCGTGCACCACAGAGGGCCGTGCACCACAGCGTCCTCCGACGGGGGCAGGCCATTGGCAGACGAGAGCAACAGCACACTTCTGAAAATGTGAGGATGATTGTTTTCAAAGCGAAAATGGAGGAATTAAAAGAAATAACTCCATAAAATGTTCCAGGATGAGAGGATACGGACTTCCAGACCAAAAGGACTCACCCGTACATCTAACCACAAATGACAAAAGAAGATCTATGCCAAGGCAAATCATCATAAAGTTTCGTAACTGTGGGTATAAAAAATATTCTGCAGATCGCTAGTAAGAAACAGATTTCATACAGAGGGTTAAAGATGAAAATAGCATCAAACTTCTTAATGACAACACTGAAAGAAAGCAATAGAGCAACGCCATTAAATACTGAAGGAAAATTATTTCAAATCTATGATTCTATTAAGTGTGAGGGGTAGAAAAGAGACATTTTGACACGTGCAAATTCTCAAAAAAGACTTACGTCCCATATATTCATACATCCCATACATTCATACATCCCATACAGGAAGTGATCACAGTCTGTGCTCTATAAAACATAAGAATACATCCAGAGAAACAAGGCATGACGTCTAGGTAATAGGACATCTCACAGAACAGCAAGAAGAAGAAAACATTGAAAATAACAGTGACGGTAAGACACTAAGATGACCATTAATGCAAAAGTAGGACAGGGGAGCCTGGTGGGCTGCCGTCTATGGGGTTGCACAGAGTCGGACATGACTGAAGTGACTTAGCAGCAGCAGCAGCAGCATACATTCAAGAAGTCCAGACTGTTGTCTGCTTTAAGAAAATAAATTTAACTAAGCATCTATATATAGATACTAAAACAGGTGGGGGGAGCTGTGGGCTCCATCACTGTTAAGATATAAAAACTAGTAAAGTAAATGAGGACAAAAGGTATTTATTCATTTTGATAAAAACAAAATTCCAAATGGAAAAAAGGTAAGTACACAATTATAAAATGTAAATACTGAATACTTATTTAATCAAAATTAGAACTATTTTGATACTCTGAAGGGATAGGAGATAGAAAAGGATAAGTGAGCTAAATCCTCATCTTTCCATAGCAAGGAAACAGCACAAATGTTCTAAAATGAATAAATCAAGAAAACACACACAGAAACAGACAGGAAATGCTTCTCTACTATTGCGTCCTTCCTGTGAACTCTGGTCTAACTCCTGGTCTCTACACGGATTATTAATTAGCTTACATTAATAAACTGAATATGTTCAGTTCATCTCTGTTCTTTTGCCCCTTGAGAATAAACTGCCCACAAGGAGCACCCTACTTCTACACTTGCAGGACACTGCTGATTCAGCCTAGTGAACGATGACTATGCCCACTGACCAAACTATAGCATTTGCATTAACAGATGTATTCAACTCTCTTAGTAAGCAACATTCCCAATCTAGCCTTTCTGTGTATTAAAGCTGGTGTTTTCCCTCTGCCACTATTCCAATGTCTTATTTGTCAATTTATTCAGATACTGAGCAATAAAGAGACCTCAACACTTAGTGCACCAGCCAGGATTACTGAGAAACAGAAGAGAATCTGGATAAAAGAAGTAACAGGTGTCTATAAGACTCTTAGACATCAACGTCTGTGGACAGCTTGGTAGAGTCTCATGTTAAAACAGGTAAGTTATACTGCTGCAAAGGTCCATTTAGTCAAAGCTATGGTTTTTCTAGTAGTCATGTCTGGATGTCAGAGTTGGACTGTGAAGAAAGCTGAGCACAGAAGAACTGATGCTTTTGAACTGTGGTGTTGGAGAAGACTCTTGAGAGTCCCCTGGAGTCTCCCCTCTAAAGGAGATCCAACCAGTCCATCCTAAAGGAAACAGTCCTGAATATTCACTGGAAGGATTGATGCTGAAGCTGAAACTCCAATACTTTGGCCACCTGATGCGAAGAACTAACTCATTGGAAAAGACCCTGATGCTGGGAGGGATTGGGGGCAGGAGGAGAAGGGGACGACAGAGGATGAGATGGCTGGATGGCATCACTGATGCGATGAACATGAATTTGGGTTATCTCCGGGAGTTGGTGATGGACAGGGAGGCCTGGTGTGCTGCGGTTCATGGGGGGGTCGCAAAGAGTTGGACACAACTGAGCGACTGAACTGAACTGAATACTGCTGCAGTCTGGAAGAGATGTTTAAACCAATTACATGGTGTTTTGACCTTAGCAAGTAGCTCTGATGCCTTTATCTACAAACAAGTGACTGTGACTTTCCATAGAGCAAACAGCCACATGGGCAGGCATACATACATAAGAACCATGGTAATGGTCTCAACAGATATGAGCAGCACAGGACCCTAATAACTTACTAGGGAAGAGCGTCTCGAGGGACAATCACCATCATTTAGTCTCACTGAAGAAACTGATGTTCTATTTTAGACAACCTCATTGAAAATACTAGGAAAGACTGCATCCATATTGGTGTTTATCTGTACTAGTCACGTTACCCCAAATGAATGTTCTAAAGTTCCAGGAATAAATTTAATCAAGAAGGTAAAAGATCTGTACTCTGAAAACTATAAAACAATGATGAAAGAAACTGAAGATGACACAAATAAATGGAAAGATAAACCATTCACGTGGACTAGAAGAATATTGTTAAAATGACCATACTAACCAAAGCAGTCTACATATTCAGTGCAATAGCTATCAAAATACCAATGGCATTTTTCACAGAACTAAAACAAATCATCATAAAATTTATATGAAACCACAAAAGACTTCAAATAAAGCAATCCTTAGGAAAAATAAAAAAGCTGGAAGCATCACATGCTTGATTCCAAGCTATACTAGAAAGCTACAGTAATCAAAACAGTATGACACTGGCACAGAAACAGGCACAGACCAACGGGACAGAACAAAGAGCCCAGAAATAAACACACACACACACACATATTCACACCCAGCCTGCCCTTCAACGCTATTTGCACCTGACATGCCAGGCACAACCCGAACTCTCATTCTTCCAGTAAATGGTCTTAGGCACCTAAGACACAGAACCCAGGATGTCATTTAGGAGGCTATGAATCTCCATCAAGTCAAGTCCAATATCTGGTTCCCTAGGAAAGGTGCATGTTGAATGAACAGTAATAGAAACTCTCCTCTAACTCTAATGTGTCAAGGGTACCCATCAGTCAACTCTGAAGGAAAGCATTTAATACAAAGGGTATTATCACTTAAATGAAGCCACCTATTAATCCATGGTTCATATTAGCACATGACAGCAATTAGAACTATAGACTAAATTAATATAAAAAGGATTATCCTTATCTTTTCCTCTTTATAACAGTCATTTAAGATTCTTTTCCTTTAAGATTATTTACAGTTTTGCTCCAGAACCTTGAGTGTTAGTGCCTCAGTCATGTCCAACTCTTTGTGATCCCATGGATATAGACCACAGGGCTCCTCGGTCCATGGAATTCTCCAGACAGGAATACTGGAGAGGGAAGCCATTACTTTCTCCAGGGGGTCTTTTCAACTCAGGGATCGAACCCAGGTCTCCTGAAGTGCAGGCAGATTCTTTACTATCTGAGCCACCAGGGAAGCCCCTAGAACTCCAAAGGTATTTTTCAAAATTTTCTCTAAAATACTTGGAGATGAAAAATAAATAAATAAAAAATAAAATACTTGGAGATGATTTTCCCTGAACCTCAAAATTTACTTAAAATTTTGCACACTACCCTTAAGAATTTACAGAAGAAAATATGTTTTAACAAGCTATTTGCTGTTACTGGGTTATTTTTATAAATAACAACAAAACAAACACCTTAGGAAGAGTATAATTCGACAAAGAATCTAGATAACTGAAACCACAACACAGAACCACTGGGATAGAAGTAAGATTAGGTTTTCCAAGGTCACAGGAAAGTTTTTCAAAACCAGTAGTAAAAACATATTTTTAAAACATGAGGTATGCCTTCAATAGAAGAGGAAATTTGTTCCTTCTTTCCATTCCTGATATATCACCACTGTCACTATTATACATATGCAAGAAAGCAGTGAAAAAACCTAATCCATATCTTATAGTAACTTCACCCAACTACACTAAATACTCATGTCTGTGAAATCATAAAAATAACAATGTCATAATTTGATTCAGTAGTTTCATTGGTAGTAGAGGAACACAAACAACGAGATATGAAAGAAAGCAAAGCAAATTTTTCAAACTGCCACTCATCTGACCCACTTTAAGGACTCAAATTTGAATCTTTTTCCTAGATTTATGTTGTTTGACTTTATGAAACACTGAAAACATTATGCAAGTGATAAGCCAGACGCAGAAGAATTAGGAGTGTACGAGTCCACCTACATGAGGTAGCTAGAATAGGTCCTGAAAGTCCACTAATCAGAAATCAGAATAGAGCCCACGATGGTTACACAACATGGTGAACATACGTAATGCCACTGAATCGCACACTTAAAAGCTGTTAAAATGAAAAACTTGCTAAAATAGTAAATATTAAGAAGATTCTACCACAGTAAAAAAAAAAAAAAAACACCACCACCACATTGAAAAAACAAATGCCAGGAAAACTTGAGATTAAAAAAATAAATAAATAAGTCAACAGAAAATGATGTTTCTTTCCAAACCTGTTTTTCTAATTATAATTATTTTAACATAATTACATTAGATATTAAATAAACTGACTTAAATGAGAAAGAAAAAGAAAGCTCATGCTATAAAAAGTTGGTTGAATGTTCTACATTCAATGAGAACAAGCCATAAAAACATGCCAATAAATTAGTTTCCAGTAAGACACTATAAAATTATAAAATATTGAGAAAATCACAATTTCAAAGAAGCTGCACCCATATTCCTGTCCCACTTCAATTTTTAATAAAAACTGAAAATCAGCAGTGCCACATCATTGTTATACTTTAAATAAAATCTATCCATCCATCACATGCTCAGTCACGTCCGACTCTTTGCGATCCGATGGACTGCAGCCCACCAGCCTCCTCCGTCCATGAGATTCTCCAGGCAAGAATATTGGAGTGGGCTGCCATTTCCTCCTCCAGGGGATCTTCCTGACCCAGGAATCAAACCTGTGTCCCCAGCATTGCAGGCAAATTCTTTACCGCTGAGCCATCGGTAAATCTATATAAGTAAAATAAAGTAAAACTCTATCTCTAATTCAAGAAAAAGGCCTTGACTCTATATCAAAAGATTCACTAAATGAATCTACAATTATATAACACTTTTAATTAAAATGTTTATCAAACATATTGATTTTGTGATTCTATCATTTAACTGAATTTCAGTTAACTGACCAACTTCCATTCTCAGGCCCATTAGGTGAGAAGACTTACACTGAATTTTAACAATGCACACCTGTACCTCACTGGGTTGTGGAGATTTTTTTAAAAATAACAATCAGAAATGCTTACTGGCACACTGAAAAGCATATAAAAGTACTAAGTAAACATTTTATACATTATAATTACTATCAATGGGTATAGAAGGAAGCTATTAGAACACTATTCACTAGGATTCATGAGAACAGAAGTTTTTATAAGTACTATAAAGATAAATTCCCATGAAGAGGCCTTCTTGAATTATATGAAGCCTCAATACTCCCAGTTACAGATGGAAAATATTTTCTATAGTCATTGAATTGTACATCTCAGCTTAAAATCCTAGAATATGGTCTCAAATGACAAGATTCAGAAATCAAGCAAAACAGAAAGAGAATATTGGCTCCATAACTTCCCAACTATGTGAACGTGGGTAAGTTACTTAAATTTCAAAAGATTCAATTTTTCATCCTGAAATACTTCAGGGCTACTGTGAAGCTTAAAGTGGATAACAAAATATGAAAGCACAAAATACAATGCCTGTCACATATAAAAAGCACCTAAAATACATTTACTTCCCATTGTCAATTGTGATGCTAATTTAGAGACAGACGGCTTAAAACACTCTTAAACTACTTAACTATAAAACATTTTGATAAAGAATGCTTTTCAAGATCTCTACTTTCTCAGCCTCATTGTAAGTAACAATTATCATTACAGGGATAAAAAATGAGTGTTACGACTTCCCAGGTGGCACCGGTTGGTAAAGAATCCGCCTGCCAATGCAGGAGACACAGGTACCATTCCTGAGTCAGGTAGATCCCCTGGAGAAAGAAATGGCAACCCATTCCAGTATTCTTGCCTGGAAAACTTATGGAGAGAGGAGTCTGGCAGGCTACAGTCCATGAGGTCACAAAGAGTCAGACACGATTAAGCAGGCATACAAGGATGCCATGTGCAGAGGGGAGGAAATGAGCTAGATGGGTTGAGTATGAACTCAAGGCACCTCTGAATATGAATGCCAGCCCTATCACTTACTACTTTATCTCAGATAAATTACTGATAGTCTCTCTGTAACAACTTACTCATCTATAAAAATGAAACAATACCAACCTCACAGAGTGGCAGTAAATCAAGAGAGAAATTAAATGTATGAATATACAGTCAGAATATATGAACAGTGGCTAACACATGGCAGAGCGCCGAAGAACTGATGCTTTGAACTGTTGCGCTCGAGAAGATTCTTGAGAGGTCCTTGGACTACCAGGATATCAAACTTGTGAATCCTAAGATAAATCGATCTTGAATATTCATTGGAAGGACTGATGCTGAAGCTGAAGCTCCAATATGCTGACCACCGGATGCGAAGGGCCAACGCAATGGAAAAGACCCTGATGCTGGAAACACTGAGGGCAAGAGAAGGGAGCGACAGAGGATGAGATGGTTGGATGGCATCACCAACTCACTGGACGTGATTCAGAGCAAACCCCGGGAGATGCTAAAGGACAGGGAGGGCTGGAGTGCCGCAGTCCATGGGGTCACAAAGAGTTGGACACAACTGAGTCACTGAACAGCAACATAAAGGTTACATCTGCTGCTGCTATGTCACTTCAGTCGTGTCCGACTCTGTGCAACCCCATAGACAGCAGCCCACCAGGCTCCCCCGTCCCTGGGATTCTCCAGGCAAGAACACTGAAGGGGGTTGCCATTTCCTTCTCCAATGCATGAAAGTGAAAAGTGAAAGTGAAGTTACTCAGTCGTGTCCAACTCCTAGCAACCCCATGGACTGCAGCCTTCTAGGCTCCTCCGTCCATGGATTTTCCAGACAAGAGTACTGGAGTGGGGTGCCATCGCCTTCTCCATAAAGGTTACATACCTGCTCTTTATTTAACTATCACTACAACATGTAAAGATAGATTAGATGAGACTGAGAGTTTCCTTTATCTCATAGAAATTCAGCATCTAAAAACAAGTAATGTTTCTTTTTTCCTTTATTGTGGTAAAATATATGTAACATAAAAATAGCTATTTTAACCACATTTAGGTATACAATTCAGTGACATTATTTCCATAGTGTTGTGCAACCATCCCCACTATTTCCAAAACTTTTTCATCACCTCAAATAGAAACTCCCTACCCATTAAGCAATAAGTACCCATTCCCTGGGCTTCCCCAGTGGCTCAGTGGTAAAGAATCCACCTGCAATGCAGGAGATGCAGGTTTGATTCCTGGGTCAGGAAGATCCCCTGGAGGAGGACATGGCAACCCACTCCAGTATCCTTGCCTGGAGAATCCCATGGACAGAGGAGACTGGTGGGCTACCATTCACGGGGTCGCAAAGACTCGGACACGACTGAAGCCAACTGAGTACCCATTCTCCACTTCTCCTACCCCATGAAACACTCTACCTACATCTGTCTCTATGTATTTGCCTCTAGTAGGTAATTTATAGGGCTTCCCTGTTGGCTCAGCAGTAAAGAATATGCCTGCAATGCCCGAGACCCAGGAGACCCAGGTTCAATCCCTGGGTTGGGAAGATCCCATGGAGGAGGGCATGGCAACCCACTTCAGTACTCTGGTCTGGAGAATCCCAAGGACAGAGGAGCCTGGCAGGCTACACAGGGTCGCACAGTCAGACGTGACTGAAGCGACTAACAGGGAATTTACGTAAGTAGAACCTTACGGTATTTTTAGTTTGTGTCCGGCCTATTTAACTTGGAATGTGTTTTCAAAATTCACTCACATGGTAACAGGTACAGCATTTCATTCCATTATAAGGCCTAATAGTATTTCATCACGTATACATACATTTCATTCACTCATTCATCTCAATGGGCACTTGGGTTGTTCCTATCCTCTGGCTGTTAAGAATAATGATAAATGAAAACAAGTAAACAAGGATCTATTTGAGTCACTGTTTCCAATCATCTGGGTTATATATTTAGGGAAGAATTACTGGGTCATATGATAGTTCTATGTTTAATCTTTTGATGAACCACCAAATTCTTCCACAGCACACGCAACACTGTTTCTGTTCCTGATCTTAGGGGAAAACTGTTCAGCTATTCACCATTGAGTATATCAGCTGCACGTTAGTCACATACAGCCTTTATCATGTTGAGAAACATGATACCTTTCTATTCCTTTCTATTCTACCTTTCTATTCCTATTCCATTGTGTGCTTTATCAAGGAAAGGAGCTTGACCACCAAATGCATTTTCTGAGCCAATTAAGATGATCATGTGGGTGCTTCTTCCTTCATTCTGGTAACGCAGTACATTACACTGACTGATTTTTGTATGTTGAGTCATCCTTCCATTCATGGGATAAATTATACTTGGTCATAGTATATAATCCTTTTAACATGCTGTTGAATGCTCTTTGCTGTATTTTGTTGAAGATTTCTGCATCTATAGCCATTAAACACATTAGTCTACAGTTGTCTTTGCTTGCAGTGTCTTTCCCTGGCTTCAGAATCAGGGTAATGCTGGCCTCACAGGAATTACCAAGAGTTGCTTTATTTTAAATATTTTGAAAGAGTTTGAGAGACAGATTGGTATTATTTCTTCCTTACCCGTTAGACCAAATTCCAGACTTTGCTTTGTTGAAAGGATTTTTACTACTGATTCAATCTCCTTACTTGTTACAAATCTGCATTCAGATTTTCTACTTATCTCTGCATCAGTTTTGTAGCTTGTACATTTCTAGGAATTTACCCATTTCATCTAGGCTATCCAGTTTTTGTTGTATATAGTTGTTCACAATTTTCTTATATAATCCTTTTTATTTCTATAGTTAGTGGTAATGTCTGCTCTTAAATTTCCCATTTAGTAAGTTGAGTCTTCTTTTTTACTTAAGTCAATCTAGTTAAAGGTTTGTCATTTTTGCTGGTATTTTCAAAGATACCAGTTTTGGTTGCATTGATTTTCTCCATAACTTGTCTGCTTTCTAGCTCATTTTTCTGTGCTCTGGTCATCATTTCCTTCCTTCTGTTAGCTTTGGATTTAGTTTCGTCTTCTTTTGCAAGTGCCTCCAGGTATTAAATTACACACTTCAGTATCCTTCCCGGGATGGACAGAGGAGCCCAGTGGGAGTCCATAGGGTGGCAAAGGGCTGGACACAACTCAGCAACTGAGCAAGCATGCCAGGTGTCCAATTAAGTCCTCCAGGCGTGCAATTAAGTTACTTATTTCAGATTTTTCTTCTGTTGTAAACATAAACTTTTACACTATAAATTTCCTTCTGAACACTATTTTTGTTGTCATAATTTTGGTATATTGTATTTTCATTTTCATTCAATATATTTTCTAATTTTCCTTGTGATTTCTTCATTGTCCCATTGGTTGTGTAAGAGAATATTATTTACCTTACAGATACTTGTGTATTTTCCAGTTTTATGTTATTGATTCTTAGATTCACGTCATTATGGTCAAAAAAGATTCTTGTTTGGCTTCAATCTTCCCAAATTTATTAAAAGTTGTTTGTGATTGGAAATACGGTCTAACTTTGAGACTATTTCACACACACTCTTTTGTTGCTGCTGCTGCTGCTGCTGCTAAGTCGCTTCAGTCATGTCCGACTCTGTGGGACCCCATAGACGGCAGCCCACCAGGCTCCCCCATCCCTGGGATTCTCCAGGCAAGAACACTGGAGTGGGCTGCCATTTCCTTCTCCAATGCATGAAAGTGAAAAGTGAAAGTGAACTCGCTCAGTCGTGTCCAACTCTTAGCGACCCCATGGACTGCAGCCTACCAGGTCCCTCTGTCCATGGGATTTGCCAGGCAAGAGCACTGGAGTGGGTGCCATCGCCTTCTCCACTTTTGTTGCTAAGTGCAGTCTACTGTATGCATCTGTCAGCAGACACTTACTGTGACTGGTTTACAGCACTGTGCAAGCCCTCTGGTTTACTGTTGATCTTTTTCTCATTGTTCTCTCCATTAGTGAAAGTAGGGTATTAAAATCTCCAACTATTAATGTGTAACTGTCTTTTCCTCCCTTTAAGTCTTTATATATTTAAGAGCATTTTTCCTTTATATATTTAGGAGCTGTGTTGTTTGGGTCATATGCTTGTAACTGCTGCATTTTCCTGATGAATTGAAATTTTTATCAATCTATAATGACCTTCATTGCTTCCAGTAACCTTTTTACTTAAAATTTTTTTTCATAATAATACAGATCCTTCTCAATTTACAACAGACTTAATTCCTGATAAACCTGTAAGTTGAAAATATCATAAGTCAAAAATGCATTAATACACCTAATTTACTGAACACCACAGGAGAGCCTAGGCTACCATAAACAGGCTCAGAACCTTATATTAGCCTATAGTTGGGCAAAACCACCCAACATGAAGCCTACTTTATAATAAAGTGTTGAGTACCTTGTATAATTTCAACAAAAGTGAAAGAGAGAACCGCAGTATGGGTACAGAATGGCTGTCACTGTGACAGCTGTTTACCCTCGTGACTGTGTGCCTGACTGGGAACCACAGCCCACTGTCACCATCCAGAAACCTGAGTGTTGCATCACATACTGCCAGCCCAGGAAAAGATGAAAATTCAAAATCTGAAGTACAGCACCTATTGAATGCATATGGCTTTCACACCATCATAAAGTCAAAAAATTATTAAGGCAAAACACCATAAGTTGAGGAGCACTACAGCTTTCCTTGGTTATTAGAATTTGAGTGGAATAATTCTTTCCATTTGTATTAACTTTCAACCTCATTGTGTCAATATCTAAAAGGAATGTTTTTTTAGACTTTATATGCATGGCTGATTTTTTTTTTATTCTGCCAATCTTTGCCCTTTAATTAGAGAACTTAATCCAATTATAATCAAAGTAAGTTCTGCAGTCATGAAATTAAAAGATGCCTGCTCCTTGGAAGGAAAGCTATGACAGACCTAGACGGCTTATTACAAAGCAGAGATATCACTTTGCCAACAAAGGTCCATATAATCAAAACTATGGTTTTTCCAGAAGTCATGTATGGATGTGAGAGCTGGACCATAAAGAAAGCTGATTATCCTAACTTTCCAAAGAAATTCTCTCCCTGGCTTTTTCCCCTCAGGCCTTGTGTGATCCAGTGCATGATTCAGCCATAATCTTTTGCCCCAACTGCAGATTTTTGTATTTGCTTACAATATCCACCCTGAATGTATTTTGAATTAGGTGAAATAAATATGAGCATCGTACATGAGTCCTTTAAGAAGCTCCCAAGCAGGTTAGAATACACAAACCCAGTAAACTGGGAATAAAGTCTGCTCTGCTCCCTCTGGAAGCAGGGGCACACACTGGGAGCACACGCTGCTTCTTCAGTGTTGCTGCCAAGCTGGGGAAGGTAGGAGGCACAGACAGGTAAAGTGTCACAAAGCTCTATCACTGTTTTTAAACTGCCTTTCCCCTGCCCCAGCATTCACTCTGCTGTCAAACACTATTTTTCTGAGTTCTGGCAAAGTTGGTTCTAATGATTTCTGTTTGTTTTCAAATGTTTCTGTGGAGGAATGGGGTTTGGGAGCTGTCCACTCCATCATTCTGCTGATCTTACTTTACATATTTATTTTTAAAGGCCTAAAATCCCATAATAGAGCAAGACCCAAATTTACTAATGCAACATCTATTATTTTGTACATTTTAATCTAGGAGATGCCTTCAGTGGCTATTTCCAGAATTTCTACAGAGATCCATTAACTGGATTGAGGGGTTAAACTGTTGTAATCAAATACGAGCAGTCACATAAATTATTAACTTAATGGATACAATTTCTTAGATGTCTTTGAATACTTTCACTACTCTGCTGTCTCTTGTTTGCTGTGATGTGCTAGATGGTAGTAAAATACTAGAAAAACATACACGGCCTACTATTCTTAATTAAATAGCTCTTTTTCCCCCTAAATATGTGATTTTAGTTTTACAAGATACATATAAATAACAGAAATATGGCAATGATAATTTTAATAGAAATAAGAATATCAGGATTTCAAGGTGGTATTTCACAAAGAACAGAGAATACAGCCAAAAACAGCCTATCAGGTATTTTCCAAAAGTTTAAGAAACACTGTGAGGTGAATGCAATACTTAACGTATTAAATTTTAGATCCATTACAACTCCAAACTAAAATGATTTACGTAACTGCTTTTATAAACTTAAGTCAAAAAATACATTCAAACAGATGGAGAAATACACAGTTACTTGGACTGGAAGAACCAATATTGTGAAAATGACTACAGTGCCCAAAGCAACCTACAGATCCAAGGCAATCCCTATCAAACTACCAATGGTATTTTTTCACAGGACCAGAAAAAAAAATAATTTCACAATTGGTATAGAACACAAAAGACCCTTAATAGCCAAAACAATCTTGAGAAAGAAAACAGGAGCTGGAGGAATTAATCTTCCTGACTTCCTTGGCTGCCCACGTGGCTCAGTGGTAAAGAACCTGCCTGCCAATGTAGGAGACACAAAAGACGCAGGTTTGATCTCTGGGTCCAGAAGATCTCCTGGAAAAGGAAATGGCAATCCACTTCAGCATTCCTGCCTGGAAAACTCCATGGACAGAGGGGCCTGGGAGGCTACAGTCCATGGGGTCACAAAGAGCTGGACAAGACTGATCACACAGCACGACTTCAGACTATACCTCAAAGATACAGTCATCTAGACAGTATGGTACTGTCACAAAAACAGAAATGCAGACCAATGGGACAAGACAGAAAGCCCAGAGATAAACTATACCCCTACGGGCACCTTACCTTTGACAAAGGAGTAATATACAATGGAGAATACAGTAAGAATACATAGTGCAAGAATATACAAAGGACAAAAGACACCCTCTTCAATAAGTAGGGCTGGGAAAACTGGACAACTGCATCTAAAAAATGAAACGAGAACAACTCCTAACACCATACACAAAAGTAAACTCAAAATGGACTAAAGGCTTAAATGTAAGTTCAGAAACTATAAGCTCTTAGAGGAAAACATAGGGAGTATACTGCTTGACATAAACCACAGCAAGATCCTCTATGACCCACCTCCTATTTATGGAAATAAAAACAAAAATAAACAAGTAGGATCTAATTAAACTTAAAAGCTTTTGCAAAGCAAAGGAAACTATAAACAAGTTAGAAAAATAACCCTCAGGATGGGAGAAAATAATAGCAAACAAAACAACTGACAAAGGGTTAATCTCCAAAATTTACAAGCAGCTCAGGCAGCACTAGAAAAAACAAACAACCCAATCAAAAAGTGGGCAAAAAACCTAAATAGACATTATACAGAGACAAACAGATAGCTAATAAACACATGAAAAGATGCTCAACATCACTCAGTATTAGAGAACTGTGAATCAAAACTACAATGAGGTATCACCTCACACAGGTCAGAATGGCTATCATCAAAAATTCTACAAACAATAAATACTAAAGAGGGTGTGTGCTCTTGCACTGTTGGTGGGAATGCAAATTGATGGAGAAGAGTATGGAGATTCCTTAAAACTCTAGGAATAAAACTACCATATAACCCAACCGTCCCACTACTGGGAACATACCCTGAGGAAACCATAACTGAAAGAGACACATGTACCCCAGTGTTCACTGCAGCGCTATTTACAGCAGCTAGGACATGGGAGCAACCTAGATGTCCGTCAGCAGCTGAGTGCATAAACAGGGTGGAGGAGTACTCAGCCACGACACTGGAGTCAGTTCGAATGATGTAGATGAACCTAGAGCCAATTATACAGAGCGAAGTAAGTCAGAAAGAGAAAAGCAGATGTCACAGATTAACACATACTTATGGAATCCAGAGAGATGCACTGCTGACCCTAGTCGCAGGGCAGCAATGGAAGCAGACTTGTGGACACAGCGGGGGAGGGGGCGGGTGGGATGACCTAAAGCAGAAGATGGGACACATACACTGTCATGTGTGAGACAGCCAGCCGGTGGAGGCTGCTGTACGACGTAAGGAGCTCAAACTCTGTGTTTCACAGACAACCCGCGGGCGTGGGATGGGGTGGGAGGCGGGTTCAAGATTGAGGGGACATATGTACATGTTGATGTGTGGCAGAAACTAACATAATATTGTAAAGCAATTATCCTCTAATTAAAAATAATTTTTTTAAAAAACATATTCATATGGTATTTGCTAAAGTCAACTAACATTATAGTAGTTATGATAAAAATATATTTTTAAAGATACTATCAATAAGATACATGTATACCATTCTAAAACATTTGTCAGTTTTTACTAACAGGAAAATATTCTTAAAACCTTTTAACTTGATCTGTAGAATAAACAATTTAATAGCTATGTTTATGAGTAGAAAAGAAAAAAATACCAGGAAAATTCATCAATTATGAAAGTTCCATCCTAGGCCTTTGAAACTTTATTATACATTTTTAAGTTGTTAATTCACTAAAACTGTAATACATTCCACAGCAGAGCTTATCAAATACCAATGAGAAATTAATTTACTGAGTGAATCAAGATCAATATTTATTTAACATAACAGTATAGAATAGAAAATTATTTCATGAAACCTTTAGTTGTATTTTATGTATACATGAAAAGCCATTCTCTACTATTCTACTCCACAACACTATTCCATCAGAACAAAGAGGCTAAAAGAGGACACACACACCCCCGCCACAGCACAGTCTTAAGCACAGGAAAGGATTACTCCCTGAATTGCAGTGAGGTTCAGAGGCAATTACTTTGAAAAATTACTTGGGATGAACAGAAAGAGAACAGATTCATATACACAGCGGGGGCCGCAGGGGGCGGGCAGGAGAGGGTGAGAGAATCGAGAGAGCAGTACTGAAATGCATACATTTATCACGTGTAAACAGACTGCTAACAGGAAGGTACTGTGTAACGCAGGGAGCTCAGCCCAGCCCTCTGTGACAACCCAGAGGGGTGGGATGGGTTGGGAGGCGGGAGGGAGGTTCAAGGGGGGGACATATATGGATACCCATGGCTGATTCACATTGATGTACGGCAGAAACTAACGCAGCCCTATAAAGCAATTATCTGCATACTAAAAATGAATTTTTTAAAAAAGAAAAATACATAAAAATTTTTTAATTAGGATGAAAAAGACTTAAACTATTTTATTACTTTTATCAGGTTATTTCTTCATATATAACTAATTCATAATTCAGAAACCATAAAAATCTGAAGCAAACTTCTAATCTGTCATAAATTAACAGGTTTCAAAACATGTCACATTCTAGGAAACATTTACATAATTAGTCTCAAAGCTGTAAATATTAGATAAATTCATAGTACTTAAGTGGCATATTAAATCTTGCTCCTTAAAGAACTCTTTAGTTTCCCTCTATTTCAACCATAAATATGACTTTACTATAAGGTGTGTACCATGGCACTCTGCTCAGCTGGCATCTATTTGTGTTACATCAGATTTAAATATATAACAAATTTAATCCATTTCTTAATAAATATATAGACTTTTTAAAATGTTTCACTGCAAAGTATAATCTGCTGAGAAATTTCTAATCACAAAAAAATCACATCATGTCTATAAAATTTATAGTTTACCATAAAGATTATTTTAATAGACTTAACTGTGTAAAATGCTTTGCTAGTGAGTAATCCTGTAAATAGCAGAAACTGTTATTACACAATTAGTCTTTGCAGACAAAATGAATGAACGAATGAATGAATTCGCTCAGTCGTGTCTGACTCTTTGCGACCCCGTGGACTGTAGCCCACCAGGCTCCTCTGTCCATGGGATTTTCCGGGCAAGAATACTAGAGTGGGTTGCCATTCCCTTCTCCAGGGATCTTCCCGACCCAGGGTTGGAACTCGGGTCTCTGGCATTGTAGGCAGACGCTTACCGTCTGAGCCACCAGGGAACTGAAGTGTTCTTACTGCGTAAATCGGACTGACAAACCCAGTACCATTTAGGACAGACTTTCCAAATTCCTTCTAGTGCTCAGTTTTCAGTTAATCCGTATATAGTGCCTAAATTTAGGCATATACATGTTATTTCTGGTTTCATCTAAGATGAGACTTAAATCTAGGACTTCACTGATATTCTGCTTTTACTAGGAAGTATTGGGACTACATCTCAATTCTGAATTTAAAAAACTGTTCTGACAAAGTTCTTAAATGGAATTATTAATAATTAATTCTTTTTTTCAACAAATGTTTGCCTGGGCACTGTGTGTAGAGTGGTGAATGTGCACAGCTTCTGCCTTCATGGAGAGGCTGCCTTATTCAAGGTCGAGGAGAGTACAGTCGATTGGCAAGGAGAACCAGAAAGATAATAAGGCAGCAGGGCTTTAGGGAACCCAGGCTCCAGTCCCAGGTCCACTGTCTGCCAAACATTAGCCAAGTTTCTTAATCTCTCTAAGACTTAATCTCTTCCTTTATAAAATGAAAATTAAACAAAAAGTTCAATATCAACAACTCCCACAAAGTTACTTCAAGGGTTAAATATAAAAAACACAAAAAGTGACCAGTACATTAGTGGTACTATTATTAAATATTCAAAACATTCACAAATTCAGGGACTGGCACATAGAATCCATTCAATATTCACTCTGAGACAAGAAACTTTAAACACCATTTCCAAAGAAAGTGCATCAACCAGAAAATACATGATACTGTATTGAAACCCAACTACTGTGCCTAATATAGGTAGTTAACATCTTTTGCTTCACTTTATACTCCTCAACTTAGAGTTGCATTTAAAAGATATTTTAAAATATGTAAGCATTTCACCTAGTAACATAAAAGAGGAATTAAAAGTTAATTTTTAAAAGCTCATGCTAACCCAAACTGCATACTGTTATTACATAAAGCAAGTGAAAGTTGCTCAGTTGTGTCCAACTCTTAGTGACCCCATGGACTATACAGTCCATGGAATTCTCCAGGCCAGAATACTGGAGTGGGTAGCTTGTTCCCTTCTCCAGGGTATCTTCCCAACCCAGGGATCAAATCCAGGTCTCCCGCGTTGCAGGCGGATTCTTTACCAGCTGAGCCACAAGGGAAGTCCAAGAATACTGGAGTGGACAGGTTATCCCTTCTCCAGAGGATCTTCCCGACCCAGGAATTGAACCAGGGTCTCCTGTATTGCAGGTGGATTCTTTAACAACTGAGCTATCAGGGAAGCTCCTACATAAAGCAAAATTTAGTACAAAATTTAAGTAACAAAAGAATAAAGAAATAAAATGGCTGGTCAAAGAAGTTCAAGCACTTATTAAAACACCCAAAGAAGTTAATTTGTCCATTACAGCCACAGCACTCTAGTTCATGAACCCAAATATTCATGAATACATAAAAAAATGACATTCTCTGAGTATTACTTTTAACATAAAAATCTTTCAAAGTGATGCTGCAAAAAAACCCATTAATACATGCAAAGCCATCTTATAGATTCTAAAATTTACCTGTTTGAGTCCTTCATCAGTCAGTTTGTCCTGGTTGCCTACATGAACTTTCTGAAGTAAAGGACAGTGAGAGGCAACTGCAATAATAGAGGTGTCAGAAAGCTGTTTACACCTGTAAGCTGTATACCTAAGAAGTCCAGGACATTTAAATGCTAGAACACATACGCCAGTATCAGACATACTGCGACAATCAGAAATGTTGATTTCAATTATATTTTGACTTCTTGATGCAATTTTTTCCAATAATTCATCAGTGACCTATGAGAGGGGAGAAAAAAAGCAATAAATTTAAAACTTTGCTAAAAATGGAAACTTTCTATTCTTTCATTAAATTTTTTCTAATATATAACAATTAGATTATAGCATGAAAACCACAATCAAAAAGCTTCTTAATATTAAAGCATAATAAGAACTGTCATACAATTTAAAAAATATATTTATATGTGGTCTTTTGTCTGCAGTTCCTAGAACAGAGCTCCTGAAGTCCTAGGAACTTCCTGAGTGATGGGAGTGTCTTTTGCTCTTTTTAGCTAGCCCCTTGTGACCACGACTGAGTTTACAGGAATGGAATGACCCAAGTGGGGGCCCTAGAGAGCTTTAGGACGGCACCGGTCACCAGAAAGACCAGACACCATGTGATTAGAGTGTGGAAACTTCCAGTCCCATCCTCTGACTTTCTGGGAAGAGAGGAAGCTGAAGATGGGTTATAAAACCTCTTGAACAATGAGATCTGGAGGGCTTCTGAGTTGGTGAATATTAAAGTGCTGTGAGGGTGATGTGCCTTTAGAGGACAGGGAAGCTCCATACCCTCTCCCTGAAACCTTGCCCTAGGCATCTTTTCCATTTATCTGGTCTTGGGTTACATCCTCTACACTGAAACAGTAAACATTAGTATTTTCCTGAGTTCTGATCACTCTAGCAAATTATCAGCTTGAGCAGGGGACATGGGGAACTTCTAGTTTTAAAGATGGTCAGTCAGAAGTAGAGGTGGCTCCAGACTTCCCTGGTAGCTCAGATGGTAAAGCGTCTGCCTACAATGCGGGAGACCCGGGTTCGATCCCTGGGTTGAGAAGATCCTCTGGAGAAGGGGATGGCAACCCACTCTAGTACTCTTGCCTGGAAAATCCCATGGACAAAGGAGCCTGGAAGGCTGCAGCCCATGGGATCGAAAAGAGTTGGACATGACTGAGCGACTTCACTTTCAGGATTTGTGACGGGTATACTAAGCAGGGACAGTCATGGGACTGACCCCTTAAACTGTAAGGTCTGCACTAACTCCAGGAGTTAGTGTCAGAATTGAACTGAACTGTTGGACACCTAGTTAGCGTCAGAGAATTTGTTAGCGTGGAAAAAAGCACACATTTGGTGTCAGAAACAGCAAGTGATAATATAATGTACTGGCTTTCAATAAAAGCCTAAAAATCTATCCTTGTTAGGAAAACACACTTTAATTACACCTTTAAACTCACCAAAAACTCCCCACAAACAAAACTATATTAGAATTCTGAGTTGGTTCTTAACACAACAAATGGTATGTATCAGTCAACATGATGCATAAATCTTGACTTTTCACACATAATATTAGATGATACCTAACTCAGCGATCAATGCAAAGAAATAGAGGAACACAACAGAATGGGAAAGACTAGAGATCTCTTCAAGAAAACTAGAGATACCAAGGGAACTTTTCATGCAAAGATAGGCTCGATAAAGGACAGAAATGGTATGGACCTAACAGAAGCAGAAGATATTAAGAAGAGGTAGCAAGAATACACAGAAGAACTGTACAAAAAAGAGCTTCACGACCCAGATAATCACGATGGTGTGATCACTCACCTAGAGCCAGACATCCTGGAATGTGAAGTCAAGTGGGCCTTAGGAAGCATCACTATGAACAAAGATAGTGGAGGTGATGGAATTCCAGTTGAGCTCTTTCAAATCCTAAAAGCTGATGCTGTGA
Organism: Bos indicus; assembly: GCF_029378745.1. Lineage (NCBI taxonomy): Eukaryota > Metazoa > Chordata > Mammalia > Artiodactyla > Bovidae > Bos > Bos indicus. The sequence goes on from NC_091766.1 coordinate 107,265,150, forward strand.
AAGTGCTGCACTCAATATGCCAGCAAATTTGGAAAACTCAGCAGTGGCCACAGGACTGGAAAAGGTCAGTTTTCATTCCAATCCCAAAGAAAGGCAATGCCAAAGAATGCTCAAACCACCGCACAATTGCACTCATCTCACACGCTAGTAAAGTAATGCTCAAAATTCTCCAAGCCAGGCTTCAGCAATATGTGAACCGTGAACTTCCAGATGTTCAAGCTGGTTTTAGAAAAGGCAGAGGAACCAGAGATCAAATTGCCAACATCCACTGGATCATAGAAAAAGCAAGAGAGTTCCATAAAAACATCTATTTCTGCTTTATTGACTATGCCAAAGCCTTTGACTGTGTGGATCACAAGAAACTGGAAAATTCTTCAAGAGATGGGAATACCAGACCACCTGACCTGCCTCTTGAGAAATCTGTATGCAGGTCAGGAAGCAACAGTTAGAACTGGACATGGAACAACAGACTGGTTCCAAATAGGAAAAGGAGTATGTCAAGGCTGTATATTGTCACCCTGCTTATTTAACTTATAAACAGAGTACATTAGAGAGACACTGGGCTGGAAGAAGCACAAGCTGGAATCAAGACTGCCGGAAGAAATATCAATAACCTCAGATATGCAGATGACATCACCCTATGGCAGAAAGTGAAGAGGAACTGAAAAGCCTCTTGATGAAAGTGAAAAAAGAGAGTGAAAAAGTTGGCTTAAAGCTCAACATTCAGAAAACAAAGATCATGGCATCTGGTCCCATCACTTCATGGGAAATAGATGGGGAAATAGTGTCAGACTTTATTTTTTGGGGCTCCAAAATCACTGCAGATGGTGATTTCAGCCATGAAATTAAAAGACACTTACTCTTTGGAAGGAAAGGTATGACCAACCTTGACATCAGTGTTCTTGCCTGGAGAATCCCAGGGACAGTGGAGCCTGATGGGCTGCCGTCTATGGGGTCGCACAGAGCTGGACACAACTGAAGTGACTTAGCAGCAGCAGCAGCAGACAACATATTGAAAAGCAGAGACATCACTTTGCCAACAAAGGTCCGTCTAGTCAAGGCTATGGTTTTTCCAGTGGTCAAGTATGGATATTGAGAGTTGGACGGTGAAGAAAGCTGAGCGCCAAAGAATTGATGCTTTTGAACTGTGGTGTTGGAGAAGACTCTTGAGAGTCCCCTGGACTGCAAGGAGATCCAACCAGTCCATCCTAAAGGAGATCAGTCCTGGGTGTCCATTGCAAGGACTGATGCTGAAGCTGAAACTCCAAAACTCTGGCCACCTGATGCAAAGAGTTGACTCATTGGAAAAGACCCTGATGCTGGGAGGGATTGAGGGCAGGAGAAGGGGACGACAGAGGAGGAGATGGCTGGATGGCATCACCGACTAGATGGACGTGAGTCTGAGTGAACTCTGGGAGTTGGTGATGGACAGGGAGGCCTGGCGTGCTGCAATTCATGGGGTCGCAAAGAGTAGGACACGACTGAGCGACTGAACTGAACTGAACCAAAGTATATAAATTTCAATTGCTTTCCTACTTCTATCAGAATACATTACATATAGTTAAATCCACAGCTTATACTATATATCATCTTGGATATTAGGACACCAAAGACTATATATAAAGGCCATTAAAAAAAAAAACAACCTATCTCAGAAGACTCAGAGCTAAATATAAGTAATCTTAAAATTCATCTAGTGAAAAACTCACAGGACCATCTTGATATTTTAAACAATTTTTAAAAAGCAACCTGTACACATTCCCTGACCAATCATACTTCCAAAAAGAAAAAAAAAAAACACCAAGAGTTACCATTATTGAAGTGTTTTAAGTAAAAATAATGAGAGAAAATACATATGATTAAAGTTAGAAAGGAAGAAGAAAAGAATCAGGGCATGTTGAGGAGTACAAGGTGTAAGAACAAAGGCTGAAACCACTTTGTTTCTACTTGTTGGAAACAGTGTGCCTCTTTCTCTATTTTCTTTTCCTTTTTTTTTAAACCTCCAAACCTAACTACCAGCAGAGGAGAAAAGCTAATAGTCTGAGCTTATAACAAATAGCTGGGATATTCAAGACTAAGGAAGTTAAAACCCCATGGATTACTTCACATTACTGCTCTCTACACTCTCAGCCACAACTAACCAAGTATTCACCATGCCCCCTGGATACAAACTTGATGAACTCAGGCAGGTAAACACTGTATAACTGTCTTAACCCTTACCAATAAGGCAGGCAAACAAAAAGGAAACTTAAAAACAAATGCTCAGGAAGTTATTTTTTTTACAGTGCATGTGTTATAAACAGACACATATGCTACCAGTGATATGCTGGAGTTGGCTTGTGCCAAATCAGAGAGTCTGGAATATGTATCACTTTCCACATCAGTGATAGCATCACATTCTGTGACATCACACTTTTAGCTTGAAATTGGTCGTGGGGAGAGTATCAGGGCTTCTTCTTTGTTCATTTGTTTTTGGAGGCCAGCTGTTAAAGCACTCACCAGCGCATCACTACTAACAAGATCATGGGAGGTTTCGAGCAGGTTTAATACTCTAATAAAACCCTATTTTTAGTGGATATTTTATGTTTCCAAAGCCAAGTACTGACAACCAAGGAAGAATTTAACAAGTCCAACCAACTGTCTGAAATAAGGCAATATAAAGTACTTTCTTTCTTAAATGACACCACCATATAAACATAATGGGCAGCTGGGCAATGGGGAGGATTGGAAAACTCATCAAAGTGAAAATTAAAACAAAGTAAGTTACCTTATTCCATTTTGCTTCCATTTCTTCACACAAAATAACATTATAAGAATACTATTATCAAAAGTATATTATTATATTAATAGAGATAATGATAGTATCAACTCATAAGGCTGTTGATCAAATGAATATACATAAAACTCACAGAACAGTACCTACATGGCAAGTCAGCAGCACTATTTAAGTGTTTGCCATGGCTGTCTACTAATTCTCTCTCCAAAAAATGAAAAGTTTAGTAACTTTTTCAAATGTAGTAGAAAAAAATAGTAATACGGTGGGGGAAACAAAGAGGACTGCAACAAAAAGTATTCAGAAGCAACCCCAAATTGCCAATCCAAACTAAAAGATATATCCATCACAGAAACCTAGCTTCAACTTGAATTTGAAAAAAAAAATTACTAAAGCACAGAATTATAGATTTCAGTCATTTGAACTATCCTGAAAAACTACAGTGTGAAAGAAGTAATTTCTAAGAAGAAAAAAGATATTTTTTGAGTAGGTCAAATTGAGTGTTTTTGTAGAATCAGAATCCATACCTGCTGACGACTGCTAAGATCCAGCTGCTTCCAAAACTGGAAATCTAAACAAAGGTCACGCCAGTACTTGCAAACCAATGATGCAGAAAGGCAACGTTCATCCAGAGATAAATTGGAAAATATCTGTGAATAAAAAAGGAACCACATAATATGTGTTAAACATTTTAAAGGCAATAAAAGTTTTTACCAGTTAGAAAAAATTAATCTTTTTTAAAAAATGTATCCCTTGTATCAAGGACTGATCACAGCAAGGGAGCTGCTCCGCTATATAAGAAACCCCAAGCACACTGTCTGAACAGCTGAGCGCCAGGTTCCCCACAGAAACATGGGTGAGGGGTGGTCATCCTTCCAGCCATGAAAAATTAACGTTTTAAAACAGAAAACCATTTTAGTACAAGTGACCATTATTAAAAGAGTCACTATTATGGGCTGTCCTAAAGAGGAAGTATGATATGGGAGTAGCTAAGGTGAGAACCGAGAAAGGAAAAAAAGAACACTCAATCTACTAAAATCATGAATACAAAGAGATATTATTGCCAACCTTACAAAAAAAGAAAGAATTATAGGGGAGTATTATGAACAATTGTATGCCAACAAATTAGATAATCTAAACGAAACAAACTTGTTAGATATATACAAACTACAAAAAACTGATTCAAGAAGAAATAGAAAATTTCAATAGACCTATAATAAGAGAAAATGTTGAATCAGTTATCAAAAACTTCCAACAAAGAAAGGCCAAGGACCAGAGGGCCCTAATAGTGATACCTTTAAGGAACAAATAGAAATCCTTCTTAAATGATTCCCAAAACTGAAGTATAAGGGAACTCTTGCTAACTCTATGAGGTTAGCATTACTCTGACACTAAAGTCAAAGACATCGCAAGAAAACTATACACCAATGTCTCTTATGAATTTAAATGCAAAAAATCCTTAAAAAGCCTACTTAGCCCTTGAACAATGTAGGGATTGGAATGCTGACCCTTCATGCAGTTGAAACCCAAGTGTAACTTCATAGTCGGCCCTCCCTATGTGCAATTCATCACCCACAGATTGAACCAACCAAGGACCACGTACTATCATAGTGTTTACTATCGAAAAGAAGCCTGAGTATAAAAAGACCTGCATAGTTCAAACCCATGCTATTCAAGAGTCAACCATATCACCAAAGTGAATCAAGCAGCGTATTAAAAGGGTCATATACCACGGTCCAGTGGTATTTATCCCAAGAAAGGAAAAATGGTTCAACAGGCAAAAATGAATCCATTTAACACACCACATTAATAAAATAAAGGTTTAGAAAACTCAACCATTTCAATTAATGTAGAAAAAGCATTTGACAAAATGCAATACCCTCTCTTGGCAAAAATACTCAGGAAACTAGGAATGAAGGGAACTTCCTTAATGTGATAGACGGCATGTGTAAAAATTCTGCCATTATTATTACATTTAATAGTGAAAGACTGAATATTTTCCCCTGAGATGAGGAACAAGACAAAGATTTCTGCTGTCTCCACTTCTACGCAACACCGTACTAGAGATTCTGGCCTGGGCAATTACATAAGGAAAAGAATTAAAGGGCATTCGGATTAGAAAACTAAAATGTTCTATAGTTACAATTATCATGATCTTATATAGAAAAATCATACACAAAAAAATTTAGAGCTAAGAAACAAATATTTCTATACACTATCAATGAACAACTCAGAAATAAAATAAGGAAGGACTTCCCTGGTGGTGCAGTGGGTAAGAATCCACCTTCCAATGCAGGAGACACGGGTTTGAACCCTGACCCAGGAGGATTCCACATACTGAAAAGTAACTAAGCCCGTGCACCGCAACTACTCAACACTCAATCTAGAGCCTGTGCTCTGCAAGAGAAGCCTCCACTCACTGCAACCAGAGACAGCCTATACAATCATAAATAAATAAATACAATTGTAAAAAGGAAAGCACTGCTATTTTTAATAGCATCAGAAAATGCTTTTTTACAGTTTCCATGTCTTTATATTGTAACTTGCCATTCTTTGGGTCAATGTTATAATCTCTTATAATTTGAATAATGTTTCCTTCCATTCTTTAACATGTTTATTATAGTCTGAAGTTTTTATCTCCTAAGTCTAATATCTGTGCTTACTCAATTTCTATTAACTGTTTTGTTTCCTCTCAGTACAGGTCACTTTTTCTCTGTCTCTTTATACGTCTTATAATTTTTCATTCAAAACCAGACATTTTCGGTAACATTTGTAGCAACTCAGGAATTTGATTTACTTATCTGAAATGTTTCAACTTTAATCTCCCTGGCCTTAAATGGTAGGATCTGAAGTTTGAATGTTTGTTTGCATGTCTCTGCTCAACTTTTAATTCTTATTCATGTTTCTTTAGTGTGGCTTCCCTGTGTCTAAATTTGGGCCAAAAAAAAATGCTCAAATACCTCGAGCCTGCTCTTCAATCTGTGCATGGGTTGGGAAGAGCATATTCAAGGCTTATTCTCAAGGTTGCTTTGGCCTGCTTTCTGCTAGATACTCTCAAGTCTCCCCAGGACATGTGCATAGTTTGAGTAAACCAAGGATATGTGAAGAGCTTATTATCCCTTTATGGGTCTCTCATTTCCAAGATCCGCTGGTTAAATTCCTAGCTGATCCCCACCTCATCCCAACTGGCACCACAATATCAAACCTGAAAATATGTGGGTTTTAACCATTTTCTTCCTACAAAGTTCATCACGTTTAGCTGACAGATACAGGTTGTTACTCATTGCCGCTAACTGAGTTGGTGATGGCATCACCGACCCAATGGACATGAGTTTGAGTGAACTCCAAGAGTTGGTGATGGACAGAGGCCTTGCATGCTGCAATTTATGGGGTCACAAAGAGTCGGACACAACTGAGCAACTGAACTGAACTGAGGGTAACTAAGTTACCCTCTTAAGACACCAAAACAGCTAGTTGTTGCTATTCAGCCACTAAGTCGTGCCTGACTCTTTGTGACCCAATGGACTGCAGCACACCAGGCTTCCCTGTCCTTCACTATCTCCTGGGGTTTGCTCTAATTCATGTGTATTGAGTCGGTGATGCCATCCAACCATCTCATCCTCTGTCATCCCCTTCTCCTCCCGCCTTCAGTCTTTCCCAGCATCAAGGTCTTTTCCAATGAGTCAGTTCTTCACATCAGGTGGCCAAAGTATCCGAGCTGGAGCCTCAGCATCAGTCCCTCCAGTGAATATTCAGGACTGATTTCCTTTAGGATTGACTGGTTTGATCTACTGCTGTTAGAGGTCTCAATTCAAGAGTGGTATGCTAAGTCGCTTCAGTCGTGTCCGACTCTGTGCAACCCCATAGATGGCAGCCCACCAGGCTCCCCCGTCCCTGGGATTCTCCAGGCAAGAACACTGGAGTGGGTTGCCATTTCCTTCTCCAATGCATGAAAAGTGAAAGTGAAGTCACCCAGTCATGTCCAACTCTTCGCGACCCCATGGACTGCAGCCTATCAGGCTCCTCTGTCCATAGGATTTTCCAGGCAAGAGTACTGGAGTGGCTAGACTTCCACTATTCTTACCTGAAGCTCTAGTAGTTTTCCTAAGAATAAATACATATCAATTTGTTGTCTGCCTTTGGTCAATTCCCAAAGCCCAAATAGTTCAGGGCAATTTTTCCCAGTTATTTACATATATATGTATATGGGTATTGGTATGTGTGTATATACATATATGATATATGTGTGTCTGTGTATATATACATATACATGCACTGTTTGCAGAGAGGATTCACCAAAGTTTTCATGCAGCCAAAGTCAGAGGTTCCTCTCTGGTGGATTTTTTTATGCTTGTCCTCCACATTTCATAGACAAGAAAATTAAGATTTCGAGAAATCAGATCATTTGTTGAAGGTTAAAGGACTACATGATTTTAAAGGGCTAATTTGTCCCTTAGCAAACAGAAGCTGTGTGGCACATTCTGGAACCAAGAAACGCCTTGTTTAAAATATGTGTAACTTTGGATAGCACCTTCTTTGGACCTTAATTTGTTCTTTTCCGAAAGTAAAATGATTGTCACAACAGATAATTGACTAAATCTAGGTAGATTTTATTCAGGTGAAAGGAAATTCAATGAGTGAGTGAAGGGAAGATAACACCAGTACCAGCAAAGATGAATTAAAAAAAAGCAAAATCGAAGCTGAAACACCAGTGCATATTTAATAGATCTCTGCATATGGTTTGTTGTAGGCAACCTATAAAATGGCCCTCACTGACCCCACCTCCTGGTAGTTACACCTGTGTAAGCCTCTCCTCATAAGTATAAGCGGGGTTTATTGACTCACTTTTAATGAAAAGAGTATGGCAGAAGAGATTGGGTTAAGAAAACCATGGCTTCTTATTTTGGGTGTTCTTGACTCTGCTGTTGCATGTGATCAGCCCTTTGGAGAAGTCTGAAATGGCATGGCAAGGAACTTCAACATCTGTCCAACAGCCAAGCAAGACCTGAGGCCTGCCAACAACCACGTGTGTAAGCCTGGGTGAAAACTCTTAAGCCCCAGCTGAGCAGCCCCAGTGACACCTTGATCATAGCTTCATAAGAGACCTTGGATCAGAGGGACCCAGCAAAGCCATGAAAAGATTCCCACAGAAAACATGAAATAATAAATGTTTGTGGTCTTAAACTGCCAAACTTGTTAAACAGAAATAATTAACTAACATATGCTTTAATATACCAGCTTTTCTTAACAGCCATTAAAATGCTATCTCGCCCATTCCCTAACTCCTCAGAAAATAACGACTCTGCCCCATGGTGTTTTTCTTAATTCATTTAACAAACATCTGTGCACATGTACCTGGGCTTCTATGGGAGACACTAAGGTAGGAGATTTGCTCACTGATCTCAAAATTATATATTCAAAGACATGTCCGAATTATCTTTGGATAAGCTGATATTGAAGAGAAAGAGCATTTCAAAGGTTGCTTTGAAGAAAAAGAACATAAAGGACTGACCTGGACCAACATTTTTGTTAAATAAGAAAGAGGAAAAAATGACAGTGGAAAAACTGAAATGGCACTTGGATCAAGCCAGGAAGCTGCTTACGTTAACACAGTCCTATTAAGAACGGCTTGAGTATGACAGAAGTCCACACCAAGAAGGTATTCTAAGGCTGCAAAAGATAGAGGCATGGGTCATCTTATATTTGCTGCTCACTGTCCTAAAATACAGGGGAAAATGAGTTACTCTTTTAATCCAGGTCATCTAGCCCTGCCTCCTGAAAAACCTGTATGCAGATCAAGAAGAACAGTTAGAACTGGACATGGAACAATGGACTGGTTCCAAATTGGGAAAGGTGTACATCAAGGCTGTATACTGTCAGCCTGCTTATTTAACTTATATGCAGAGTACATCATGCAAAATGCCGACTGGATGAAGCACAAGCTGGAATCAAGATTGCCAGGAGAAATAACAACCTCAGATATGCATATGACACCATCCTTATGGCAGAAAGCAAAGAGGAACTAAAGAGCCTCTTGATGAAAGTGAAAGAGGAGAGTGAAAAGGCTGGTTTAAAACTCAACATTCAAAAAACTAAGATCATGGCATCCAGTCCCATGACTTCATGGCAAATAGATGGGCAAACAGTGAGAGACTTTATTTTTTGGGGCTCCAAAATCACTGCAGATGGTGACTGCAGCCATCAAATTCAAAGATGCTTGTTCCTTGGAAGAAAAGATATGACAAACGGCACATTAAAAAGCAGAGACATTACTTTGCTGACAAAAGTCCATCTAGTCAAAGCTATGGTTTTTCCAGTAGTCATGTATGGATGTGAGAGTTGGGACTATAAAGAAAGCTGAGTGCCGAAGAATTGATGCTTTTGAACTGTGGTTTTGGAGAAGACTCTTGAGAGTCCCTTGGACTGCAAGGAGATCCAACCAGTCCATCCTAAAGGAAATCAGTCCTGGGTGTTCATTGGAAGGACTGAAGCTGAAGCTCCAGGACTCTGGCCACCTAAGGTGAAGAGCTGACTCATTAGAAAAGACTCTAATGCTGGGAAAGATTGAGGGCAGGAGAAAGGGACGACAGAGGATGAGATGGCTGGATGGCATCACTGACTCAACAGACAGGAGTCTGAGCATGCTCCGGGAGATAATGAAGGACAGGGAAGCCTGGCATGGTGCAGTCCATGTCCACAAGGAGTCCGACATGACTGAGCGACTGAACAATAACAAGCCCTGGAAAACAGAAGAGGAAGCAAAGGACAAGCAGCTGCCTTTTACAATATGACTTGGAAGTTGTATACATTGCTTCTACTCCCACCCTATTACCTAATATTTAGTCACAGCCACCCCTATCCATGAGAGGTTAAGAAACAGGCTCTGGTTAGGTGGCCATGTGCCTAGCTAGAACACGGTAGGTTCTGTTACCAACAACAATATAGAGGGAACGATATCAGGAAACAGAAATGATTTCTAGTCAAGACCTGGGTTGAAAACGCTTAATATTCCTAGATCTTTAAGGGGCGGATCTGAACAACGCAACTGAACTATTAATTACCAGAAAATGTACAAGTCATATTACTGATACAATCTGAACTAACCACTACCAGGCCAATACCCAAGTACTGTCAAGCCTTGAAAATTCTACTTTTGACTAAGGCATGGCTATAAGTCATCAAAAGATACTTCAGACTAAAGAAACTTCCAGAGACCGTACTGTTGCTTAACATTTGGGCATACATATCCCACAGACCTTTAAAAATCAACCATGCCGACACCTATATTTGGCCATTTCTTTTCTTAATGAAGAGATCTTACCTGCTATCAGACATTACTACAAGATGGAGATAAGGTTTATAAGCAAGCAGGTTGCATGCAAGTTATAGAAAGAAAAGAAGTAAATCTGTGTAGCAATTTCATATTGACTATCTTCTCTGTATCAGTTCAACTTTTCTGGTCTTTTCAGTTTTTTCCTATGAACATCATATACTGCCTCTTTCTTAAATAGTCTGCTTACAACAACTTGCCAAAAGCCTGAAAGAAACATTTACTAACTAGTCTGTTGAATAAAGCACCACTTAGAAAAATAGAGACACAGAATATATTTCTTGTATTTTTCCTTTTTATTTTAACCTGCACGTGCAGCTTGCAGGGATCTGAGTTCCCTGACCAGGGAGTGAACCCGGGCCTGGCAGTGAAAGCGTGGAGTCCTAACCACTGACCTCCAGGGAATTCCCTTTCTGGTATTTTTCTAACCATACAGCCAAAGGGAAGTCATAGATTCTAAAACTACTTCCTAATCTATAATCAAAATAATTTCCATAGTTTAACCTTTAAAATTTAAAGCACAGCAAGCCAATAAAACCCCAACTATAACTACACAGAGTGTCAGTCTATGGTCAAGTATTCACACAAGAATAAGTTTTATTCTAAAGCAAGTCACCAAAACATGACTCCTTTTTGAGTATTCGGGGAGGAGACACTATGAAACGATGTGTCCTCTGACACACCTCCAGGACTCTCTGAGCACTTCCTTGTGTTCCAGCTCAAAACAGTCTAAGCTCATCTTGTGTCTTCCTTGTCCCAACTCTGGAATCAGTCATTTCTCCAAGAACACTGATTCCTTTTCGCAGAGAATGGTATTTAGAAGTTAAGATACGGACACTAAGCATACTCACTGTCTTGGGCACTGCTGCTCAGAGATCCTCTCAGGGCAGAGGAAGGCACTGCATCCATGAACGCATACATGCAGCCCATCTCCCGACACGTTCCTAGCTTCTCCCCCGACACGGGTGTCCTTACACATGCAGCCCATCTCCTGACACGCTCCTAGCTTCTCCCCCGACACGGGTGTCCTTACCATGCCACCTGGGCTCCAAACTGGCCAAGACTTGGGCAAGATTCTCTATTTCTAATTGAAGTATGGTTGATTCACAATATTATGTTAGCTTCAGGTGTACAACATAGTGATTTAATATATTTACAGATTATACTCCATTTGAAGTCATACAAAATAATGGCTGTATTTCCCTGTGCTGGACACTATGTGCTTATTGCTTCAAGACTCTTGATAAGCATAAAATAGGATATTTAACCAAAGGAAAATAACTTTTTAAGAAAGTATTATTTTAATAGTAAATGCTTCCATATTTGCCTTCATGTATCTTCCCTCACATTCCCTATCATTTATAGAACCTGATATCTTAAGCTGATAAAGAACAGCTCAAGGTTAACTCCCTTGAACAGCTACTCATTACAAGGCACAAAAATTTACAGACTTCCCAAAATGAGAAGAAAACAAGTCTCACCTTTTGGTAATCTGATTTAATTAAGTTATCCAAGATTTCTAGGCATTCTCCAGCCAAAAGATATCTTGAACCTGACTTCCTAAGGACACTTCATTTCAGCACTGGCTAAGATCATCCCTGGAACTCCAGAGACGTACCTTCTAGAATTTATGTGGTACTGGAACCTAGGTCAAAGCATTCACAAAAAACTACATTAACTTAGTTCCTCTTACCCACTACTAATCTACATTCAAAGCTTTAAAAAGTTGTATTACTCATTTTCTTTGACTCCCATTTTCATTGCTTTTTTCATATCTGAAAAAAAAAACAGATCAAATACATAAGCTTACCTCCGAAACACATTTCTCTTATAAAACTCTTCCTTGATCTCTAAAGCAACCTGTTGGTAATAAAGCTATAAAAATACAGATTTAATTAACTACTGACACACTGTCAGAGACGCATTCATGGTAAAGTGGTTTTCTAATGGTGGTGATGGATTTTGGATCTCTCACCAGGTTGGCTTGGAAAAGAAATAGTCTGCTGACAGAGACCAAGGTATCTAAATATATAGCACACAAAGCCTCTGAAATTTAAATATAGATTCAAAATACCCAGTTACTCAAATAGCAACTACTTAAAAATATTCCACTGCTGTCATTTGATAAAATTGTTATAGTGATTCTACTATATAAAAACCTAATTCTGATATCAGTAGGCAAGATTGCTTAAAGTTTTAAAGGCAACAGTTACCAAAGACTGAGGCTACCTTATCTGATCTAAAACAATATATTAACCAGTTCAAGATCAAACGTAATGGGCTTAATTAAGTGTTCAATACCTAAGAAAATTATATCCCCATAGTTGAACTTTGAAGGCCATTCCCTGCTTCTCAAATTTTTTGTATTTAAAACAATTCAACCCCAAAGACCCAATTATAAAATTAGCCTCTGAATCATAATGGTTAGAAGTTGACTGGTGTTAAGTTTCCACCTGCCTTCCAATTAAGGAATTTCTTTCATAAAATCTCTGAGAGAAGGTTAATCAAGCCCTTTTACCCCGTATGTTGAAAAGACCTCACGACCTGGAAACACTGAGCTGAGTTCTAGCCCAGGGCCTGCCATTCACTATCTGAAATGCCCCGGGGTAAGCCATTTCACTGCTCTAGGCCTGCTTCTTTTCACGCATAGCGTAGGGAGTGATCAAATGACCTCAAAGGTCTCTTCCTGAAGTTACATAATTACAAGTGCCAGTGAAGCTCACCATGTAAAGAATTCATTTTTACACAGCTCCCAGGAGGAGAAGGGGGAGACAGAGGATGAGATGATTGGATGGCATCACCGACTCCAAGGACATGAGTTTGAGTAAACTTCGGGAGGTGGTGATGGACAGGGAGGCCTGGCGTGCTGCAGTCCGTGGGGTCGCAGAGAGCTGGACACGACTGAGCTACTGAACTGAACTGAATCACACTATATTGAAATAAATACAGTGTTGCATAATACTATGGGATACTACAAACTAAAAAGAATGAAGGAAATCATACACTAACAACAAAAAACCTCCAGTTCATACAGTTAATAAAAAAATTGAAGAACATGTACATTTTTATGCCATTTGTGGAAAAGGCTATGAAGTTTTACATAGGCCTTTCTACAATGAAGAAAATATTCTGGATATGCAGAGTCCAATATGGTAGCTACCAGCCACACGTGACTACTGATCTCTGAAATACAGTTATTGTGACTGAGAAGCTGAATTTTAAATTTTACTTAATTTTAACTACTTTATTTTAAATAGTAATCAGTTCAGTCAGTTCAGTCACTCAGTCGTGTCCAACCCTTTGGGACCCCATGGACTGCAGTACCCTAGGCCTCCCTGTCCATCACCAACTCCCGGAGTTTACTCAAACTCATGTCCATTGAGTCGATGATGCCATCCAACCATCTCATCCTCTGTTGTCCCCTTCTCCTCTTGCCCGCCCCCAATCCCTCCGGGCATCAGGGTCTTTTCCAATGAGTCAGTTCTTCGCATCAGGCGGCCAAAGTATTGGAGTTTCAGCTTCTCCATCAGTCCTTCCAATAAATATTCAGGACTGATTTCCTTTAGAATGGATGGTTGGATCTCCTTGCTGTCCAAGGGACTCTCATATAAATAGTAATATGTGACTAGAAACTACTGTACCCCACAATACAGTAAGTCTACGAAAAAAATCTAAACTGGTAATGGTGGTTAGTGACCTCTGGAGAGAGAACTAGATGGAGGGTAGCGGGGAACCAAGGCAAACTTTTGCTTTCCCTGCATTATGGGAACTTAAAGCAGGTAATACTCACTACTTACATAAAACCAAAACTGAAAAAGACCTATTGATATTGAGTCAAAAATTTGACTGAAGTAGAGTAAAAAGAATTGAGTTTTTTCTCTTTTGCTTATACCAGACCTGGGAAAAACTGAACAAGTATGGTAGTCTGAGTCAACTCCCCTAAAAACATCTTTAAATCATATTTCGTCACATTTTTCTCCCAAACTCTCTCCCCTCCACCTTCCCATTCTCTGTAACTATAGTAACTTCTGGTACAAAGGACTCAGCAGTACAATTTTAGAAGTTATGGCCCATTATCAGGGAAGTTGGGCATACCTTCTAATGGGGGTAATGGATTTCTGCCTCTATAAGCACAACCCTCTGGTACTGTTAAAAAAAAAAAAAAAAAAAGTCATCGCTCCCTAAGTCCTTCTTCAAGCCATAATAGAGCCAGAAACTTTTCACCATCCAAGGCTCTACTGTGGCTCAAAACAACTCAGGGTACAAACACTTCTTACAGACTTCCATTATTGGCATAGTGTATATTCACGCAGAGTCTCAACCCAGACTTCCTAAACACCTGGTCATTCGCTCCTTCATCAATATTTACTGAGTGCTATTAAATGCCAGGCACTGCATTTAGGGGAGGAGACAGAGCAATGAACAATATTTAAATAGAAAGAGCCTCTGCCCTTCAAAGCTTGATCCCCAAAAGTTAATTGGCTTGCTAAACACTAAAAAACTCTAATTTCAATTCATTCTAGACAGTCCAACTCATGCTTATGCTGAATATCACGGGGACCATGAAAACCACACAGAGTAGCTCTATCCTTGTTTCTAATACGAGTAATGGAAATCTACGTAACGTGTAAATACTGCAACACAACAGGGGAAGTCCAATGAATAATTTCCCCAAATGTTCCCTAGAACAAGTTTTCGACAGTCCTTACCAAAAATGTGGAAAAGAACAATGTTGTAAATAAAATAAACTTATTGTAATGGAACTCTCTTAATTATGAAATCATGTCCTTCCTCCTTTCTTATCTTTTTCTTTTCTTGTTGTTTTTGTATTAAAATGTCCTCTACCTCATGAAATAATGATAGTTTAGGTAGAAAGTGGGAGGTACCAGCTTTTTACTTTGTTTTTAACCAGTCTTACTTACCAAATAACAAGACAGCAATCAAACCTCTATGCCAAATATTTGTTGATATTTCATTTGTCCAAGTTGTCCACTAAGTTAAAAGATTCAAGAACATTCCCTCTGCCCTAAAATGCACAGCCTGAACATACAGAGGCAGCAATTACTCCTTCAAAAATACACCACTGAAAGGTGAACAACTTCAGTTCAGGGTGTCTGACTCTGTGACCCCATGAACCGCAGCAGGCCAGGCCTCCCTGTCCATCACCAACTCCCGCAGTTTACCCAAACTCACGTCCCTTGAGTCAGTGATGCCATCCAACCATCTCATCCTCTTGGACATGTGGAAAAATTAAGCTTTCCCAGTTCTTTGCTATATTATTTACAAAAATATTAATATCACAGTAAAACAAATCCAAACACACAGGATTATAAACATGCAAAAAGTCGAAAGTATATTGTTGAGAATAAAAATTATAATTGATGACAGCTACTTCAGTAACAATAAAATTAGCCAAATTCTTATCTAGGTTTTTCTAGTTAGTCTTAAATATCATCCTCAGTGATAAAGGGGGTTTGTATTTATTAAGCTCCAGAAAGCTGGAGTGTGGGGGTGAGAGAGAAGAGAGAAAATGAACGGAAAAGAAACTTTTTAATACTAACTTACTACAAAGTATCACATAATTAAGTTTATCACTAGCATTGACAAAACTGCAAATTTTACTTGGTAGCTGAAAGTGGGACACGGTTTCCACGGGATACCTCTTCCCCACTCACGTATCCCCCCAGCAAAAAATACACTTGTCCTTACCGTCTGGTAATCTGTCTGCTTTACCTAAGATAATAGAACATAGCATAAATAAAAGGGTTTTCCAGTCAGACAGGCCTAAACTCCGCAGATCTGTCTGTGTGTGACCTTGGGCAAGTCATTCAACCCCTTCAAGCCCCGCTGGACTGTAAGCTCCATAGGAATACACACCACGTCGGCCTGACTTACGACTGTAGGCATGGGGCGCTGATACATCGGTTTCTTCTTGTGTAAAGATGTTAACAATATTTCTTTCACGGCGTCAACTGAAGAATTCGGTGAGATATTATGTATATAAAGCTCTGGCACTGTGCCTGATCATCGTGGTCAAGTACTCGATAGATAAAAGGTAACTGTTTTTCGACATCAGCTAGCAGTTATCAAATCTGAAATTACTGTCTGAATACTTTCTAACACTAATATACAAGTCTTTACCCGATTAAGCGCAAACCGCTCAAGGGATTAAAAAAAAAAAACAACAAAAAACATTTCACAGAAAACCTACAGTTTCCAGTTTCTACAACAGTGGGCTTGGGACTCTCCTAGGTGGACCCGGGATTACGCGCAGCAGACTCAAGCGATTAAAAGGACCTTCAGCGGACTCCAAGCCCCTGCACTTGAAATAACCGGCTGTCAGGGAGCCCCGCCGCCCCGGGGAGTGCAGCAGAGAGGACCCCCGAGCGGGCCCGGCGGGGGGCGCGCAGACCCACCTTGAGTAGGATGGAGGGCGGCAGCTGGTTGATGTCCGGGGCGTCGGGGGGCGGCTCCCTGTGGCAGTCGCACGGCGGCTCGGGGCCCTCCGGACAGTCGGCGTCGCCGCACTCGTGCTGCGGCTGCCGGGCGGCCGAGGGGGCGGCGCCCCCCGCTCGAACCGCGTCCCCGCCGGCCTCCGCGGGAGCCCCTCCCGGGGCGGCGGGGGAGCGCGGGGCGCGGAGCGGCGGCGGGGGGTGCTGCTCGGGGCCGCCGCCCGCAGGCCCGCCGCCGCCGCCGCCGCCGCCGCCGCCGCAGGCGCCCCCGCCGCAGCGGGGCTGCTTACAGGGGGTGCAGGCGGGGACCCCGGCCCCCTTCCGCTTGCACACCATCTCGGGGGGCGCGGGGGGCTCGGCCGGCGGCGCCCGGAAGGGCCGCGAGGCGGCGGGCGGCGCGGGCGGACGCACGGGCCCCGCGCGGGCCCACAGGAGGCTCCGGGCCGGCCGCTCCCGGGCGGCGGCGGCGGCCGGCCCCAGCTCCCCGCGGCCGGGGGCGGGCGGCGCGGCGGCGGCAGCGGCGGCCGAGAGCAGGAGGCGGCGCGCTGCGTCCTCAGCGGCCAGGCCCGCGCGGCGCCGCGCCGGGGGCTGTGAGGAGGCGGCCGCGCCGTAGGCCCCGAGCGGCCGCGGCGACGACAGCGGCGGCTCCTCCTCCGGGCCGGCGGGGGCGGGCGCGCCGGGGCCGTGCACGACGAGGCAGAGCATGCAGGGCCCGCGGAAGAGGCAGTCCCGGCCCCGGGGCGCCGCCGCCGCCTTGGCCGGGGCCCCACGGGGCCACCTGAGGAGAGGCCGGCGGCGGCGGCGCCACCAGCTGCCGCAGCGGGGCCGCTTCTGGCGCGGGCGGCGACGCGGCTCCTTCGAGAGCAGGAGGCCCATAGGGGAGGCCCCGCGCAGGGGCCGGGCCGGGGCAGGCCGCGCGGGGGTCGGCCTCGGGCCCGCGGGCACACGCGGGCACACACACACACACGGGCACACACGCGGCGCTGGGGGGCTACATGCTCTGCCCCGGGACGCCGAGAGACCACGGCGGGGCGCGAGCTCTGGGGACGCGACGGAGGCCGGCGACCCTGCTGACCGCGCGGCCGCTCGCAGCCTGGCCCGCCGCCTCAGTTGGTCAGGGCGGCGGCTGGGGAAGCGCGGGGCGCGCCTCAGACCACTTTAACGGCGGCTCTGCCGGCGGCGGCGCGCGCGCCCGCGGCACAGCTCGGCGCGCCGGGAGCGCGCGGCCCGATCGGGAAGGGGACGGGGCCGCGGCGGAGGCCCGCGCGGTGTGGCGAAGCGGGAGCGCGCGGCCCGATCGGGGAGGGGGCG
The DNA here is from genome assembly GCF_029378745.1 of Bos indicus. Taxonomy (NCBI): domain Eukaryota; kingdom Metazoa; phylum Chordata; class Mammalia; order Artiodactyla; family Bovidae; genus Bos; species Bos indicus. Next base: position 107,283,016 of record NC_091766.1, read on the forward strand.
GGGCCGCGGCGGAGGCCCGCGCGGTGTGGCGAAGCGGGAGCGCGCGGCCCGATCGGGGAGGGGGCGGGGTCTCAGCGGCGCGCGGCGGGGGGGCGGCTCGGGAGCGCGCGGCCCGCTCGGGAAGGGGGTGTGGCCGATCGGGAAGTGGGCGGGGCCTCGGCGGCGCGCGCGGCTGCTCGCCGCCTGACTGCCGCTCGGCCGGGCCAGCCGTCACGGGTGCGGGCTCATCGCTGTCTGTCCCCGTCGCCCGCGGTTTCCCGGAGCCCACGCCCCCTTTGTGGTGCTGGGGGGAGCCGCCTCCGAGCTCTCCGGGTGACGTCCGTGGGCACAGCCGCGCTGACGTCGCTAGGCGCACGTTCGGTAACCGCCATTGGCCGGGAACCGGCGCTCTCACCGCCCGACCAGGACACCGAGGCCGCTGAGGAGACCCGGTCCCGCCCGAGGCCAGCCCGGGTGCCCGGCGGGCTCTCCGCTGCGCCGGCGGGAGCGCGGCCCTGGGCCTGCGAGAATGGTTCTCCCGCGAGGGACTCACGGGTGGACCGGCTCTGCCGTGTTTCTTCGCTTGTCTGCAGACACTTGTTGCTAGGGACGGACAGGTTTTCCCTAAGTACATTTCGGGATGAACGCACTTATCAGGTGATTTCAGTTCAGTCGCTCAGTCGTGTCCAACTCTTTGCGACCCCATGAACCGCAGCACGCCAGGCCTCCCTGTCCATCACCAACTCCCCGAGTTCACCCAAACCCATGTCCATTGAGTCGGTGATGCCATCCAACCATCTCATCCTCTGTCGTCCCCTTCTCCTCCCACCTTCAGTCTTTCCCAGCATCAGGTTCTTTTCCAATGAGTCAGTTGTTCACTCAGGTGGCCAGAGTATTGGAGTTTCAGCTTCAACATCATGAATATTCAGGACTGATTTCCTTTAGGATTCACTCGTTAGATCTCCTTGTAGTCCAAGGGACTCTCAAGAGTCTTCTCCAACACCACAGTTCAAAAGCATCAATTCTTCGGCGCTCAGCTTTCTTTATGGTCCAACTCGCACATCCATACATGACTACTGGAAAAACCATAGCTTTGACTAGACGGACCTTTGTTGGCAAAGTGATGGCTCTGCTTTTTAATATGCTGTCTAGGTTGGTCATAGCTTTTCTTCCAAGGAGCAAGCGTCTTTTAATTTCATGGCTGCAGTCACCATCTGCAGTGATTTGGTGCTACTGCTAAGTCACTTAAGTCGTGTCCAACTCTGTGCAACCCCATACAGCAGCCCACCAGGCTCCCCCATCTCTGGGATTCTCCAGGCAAGAACACTGGAGTGGGTTGCCATTTCTCCAATGCATGAAAGTGAAAAGTGAAAGTGAAGTCGCTCAGTCGTGTCCGACCCTCAGCGACCCCATGGCCTGCAGCCTTCCAGGCTCCTCCATCCATGGAATTTTCCAGGCAAGCGTACTGGAGTCTGTCACTGTTCCCGCTGTTTCCCCATCTATTTGCCATGAAGTGATGGGACCAGATGCCATGATCTTAGTTTTCTTTCTTAGTTGAGTTTTAAGCCAACTTTTTCACATTTTCAGGTTATTTAGACACACACAGATAAACATTTTCTCAACCCAATTAGTCATGCAGCATCTCAGGCTGCACAAGCTATGGAGGACTCCATCCTCTGTACCCATCGTTCCATCCATCACTCGCAGGACTTTTAAAAAATGATTGCTTACTGCTTGCTCAGAGATAAAGGGCTCTAGGTGGACTTTGGAGACTCAGATTTCCCCAGAAAACTAGGAAATAGTCTTTGCAGACAGCCCTTTTGAAGATTTGACTGTAATGAGATCAGAGACATAAAGCAGTAACTAGGAGTGGTACCTGGTGTTGAAAGAAGGTTAGTTTTCACAAGGGAGAAATTGGGAATGGCTTTCACAAGGACTTGGACATGCTGATGGGAATGATGATGGGAATGAGCCAGTATAAAGGAGGAGGTAGAGAAATAAAAAGAGATAATACAACGAGGCCCTTGAGAAGATAAAATGGCAATTACCTGTGGATGGATACAGTCTTCATTGTGATTGGAAGGAAGAAGGCAAGGATAGATCAAGGATGACTGAGAAAACAGTGTTGCAACATTCAAGGTCTATCTGCATAGAGACTGTTGAGCATTCCTGATTTTACCACCACACTGGCCAGCCTTACCCAGTCTTCACCTGACCTGCCATCAGACTTTTGCTAATAGAGAGGAATCACTTTTATTTTTTTTTTTCACTTTTTTTTTCTTTTTTTTTTTTTTCACTTTTATTTTAAGATCTCCCGTTCTGAGCTTGATCACAGTGAGATGGAATTCCAAGAAACCTACAGGCAGAGATTCATCAAAGGGTTTTACATAGGTTTCTTTCAAGGTATTGCCCAAACTGCATTCACCTACAGATATTATCCACACATCTTTCATCCCTCTGACTTTAAAGGAATTTCTCAGGGTTCCAGAAGAAAGGTGAGGAGTGACACGGTTATCTGAGGCTTTTTAACACGATCCTTTGCATCTCTTCCAGACTACACTTTGAGCAAAAGGAGAGGGTATTTTAAGCTTTTTATTTCTCTATTTCTCTAAAATTGTGGACCCACTAGTTGCATATAAATTAAACATACAACCCAGCAATCCCACTTACAGGTATTTATCCAAGAAAAATAAAAGCATATACCTAAAAAAAGACTTGTGCAAAAATATTCATAGCATCTTTATTCATAACAATCAAAATCTACAATCTGGATGTCCATTAGTAAAGAATGGCTGAACTGGTGTACTCATTTGATAGAATACCACTCACAATTGAAGTGAGGGAGGTAAACAACACGCAGGAATCTCATAACCTTTTGGCTGTATTAGACTCTGGAATCGGAGGCCCAGAATTCCTGATTTTAACAAGGTCCCACATGATGACTATAGAGACAGCCTGGCACCATGCAGACCTATCAGAACTACACGTAAGATCTACCTACAGCTTCTTGTTTTCAGAGAGAAGGCAAGTGACTCTGAGACTTCTGAAGGGGTTTCTGAAACTGACAGCACTGGTTCTTCCTCCCAGTTCCACAGCCACTCAGCCACAAGCAGGTGCCTGCTATCCCGCAGCATGTAGCAGAGGGGTTCTATGTTTTAGTAAGTATTAAGCTACTACTAGCATCACCAGAGATAACTGAATTTTAGAATTCATCACTCACTAACACTGACGAGTATTTTAAATATTCAGGAAACAGAATTATGAACAAGAGTAACAAATTGCAATTTAGAGACAGTGATAGCACTGGATGGCTTTGTTAGTGAAAAAAAGGAAAGCAGCCTGAACAACCAGCAGGCCTGGCACTATTGGCCAGGGCTTGATGTTACTGGTGTTCTCAACTGGACTTGAGTGTTCTATTGAACAAAACAATCTCACAAGACATCAACATTGGACATGGCCACTCTGTGTGACTATGAGAAGAAAAAATAAGATGCCTCCATAATCATGTCTAAGACGACAAACACAAGGACGCTCCACACCACAAAAATGACCTACCATTCTGCCTAATATGAATTATTATTACTTTTTCTTGAACAATTGCAACCTGAGCCTTGCTTCACTCTTCCTACATTCTAGCTAGCAATTATTAAAATACCCAATCACAGAATAACCTCTACTTCCTGAAAGCATCCGATCCAGAGCAAAGAAGCCTTAAACCTTCCTCAGAAATCACCAAGCACAAACCCAATCCTGCAGACCTTTTATGCCTTCTTACTGAGACTCTCCACAGTTCCTCATAGTGTGCTATGGGCCTTTTGCAACAAGTCAGTAAACCCAACTTCATTTAACTATGCATGTGTTCCTGTTGGTCTTTGGCTAGAGGGCATTAACGTTGGTTACCACCTTATCAACTGTTACTACCGTATCTAAAGTTATTCCTTCCTTATGCTGCATGTTTATGCTTATGCTGTATGTCAATTATCAATTAAACTGAAATAAAATAAATTACACCCTCCTTTACTTTTCCTCTTGCATGCCTGCTCAGTCATGTCCTGCTCTCTTTAACCCCATGGACTGTAGCCCACCAGGCTCCTCCGTCCATGGGATTTCCCTGGAAGAATACTGGAGTGGGTTGCCATGCCCTCCTCCAGGTGATATTCCTGAGCCAAGGACTGATCCCACATCTCCTGCATTGGCAGGAGGATTCTTTACCACTGCGCCACCTGGGAAACCCACTTTTCCTCTTATCATGCTTTTACTTTCTTTATACTGCCTTAGGACATGTTTATTTTGTCTTTTCTTTTTTCACTTTTAATCTCTCCCACTAGAGTGCAAACTCCATGAGAACTGGGATTTTGTTCAGTTTTTTAGGAAGATAATCTGGCAATTGTGTAGAAAATGAACTAGAGTAGGAAGAGGCTCTTAGCAGTAAGACCAGTTAGGAATTGTTCAGTGGATGGACTTTAAAAGCATGAATTAAGGCCATCATGGTGGGGATAATAAAGTGTGGAGTGGGATTGAGAAACAGAGTCTTGAGGATTTAGTAACTTATTTATGAATTAGGTAGAGAGAGGATGATGGGTAGGGAAGAAATGAAGGGCCCAGGAGAGCAACTTGTACATTCATATGCTTTCAGTTCAGTTCAGTCGCTCAGTCATGTCCGACTCTGTGACCCCATGAATCGCAGCACGCCAGGCCTCCCTGTCCATCACCAACTCCCAGAGTTCACTCAGACTCACGTCCATTGAGTCAGTGATGCCATCCAGCCATCTCATCCTCTGTCGTCCCCTTCTCCTCCTGCCCCCAATCCCTCCCAGCATCAGAGTCTTTTCCAATGAGTCAACCCTTCGCATGAGGTGGCCAAAGTACTGGAGTTTCAGCTTCACCATCATTCCTTCCAAAGAACACCCAGGGCTGATCTCCTTTAGAATGGACTGGCTGGATCATATGTCTTATTTCAGTGTAATAATGACTAATAGATTCTATAATACAAAATATTTACATATTTGAATAAAATTCAAACTTGGGGTATATATGTGTTATACTCAAATTCACACTAAAAACCAGTATCTAAATTTAAAATGTTTAAAACTGTTTTTTAAAAAAAGCCTTTTCTTTCTTCTTTGGTGATATAAAATATATGTACTCACTTTGAAGTTCACGTTTGCCTGTAAAAACACACCCACAGACATAAGTTTCTCATGCTTGCAGTTGGGTAACGATGGCTGTTATAAATGGCCAATGCACTCTGTGGCACCAGCGATGTAAGTGGAGCTCAGTCAATGTATTGTTGGTCTCTCTGGTTGCAGCAGGGGCATTGGATGGCCTACAAGGACACTCTGGGGGGCAGAAGACATGGTTTTATGCATCTGGAAATCATGCAACACCCCAAGTGTTCAATAAACTTAATTCATTACTCAATTGTGTTTTTGCTGCACGACTAAAAGCCAAAGATGGAGAAACAGCCAGCTTTCAGGGGATTTCCTTCAGGAAGTGATCTGTACTCTTGAAGAGTCTGTTTCAGTTCAGTTCAGTTCAGTCGCTCAGACGTAATTGTGTTTTTGCTGCACTGCTGCTGCTGCTGCTAAGTCGCTTCAGTCGTGTCCGATTCTGTGCGACCCCATAGACGGCAGCCCACCAGGCTCCTCCATCCCTGGAATTCTCCAGGCAAGAACACTGGAGTGGGTGCACTACTAAAAGCCAAAGATGGAGAAACAGCCATCTTTCAGGGGATTTCCTTCAGGAAGTGATCGGTACTCTTGAAGAGTCTGTTTCAGTTCAGTTCAGTTCAGTTCAGTCGATCAGTCATGTCTCTTTGCGACCCCATGGACTGCAGCACGCCAGGCCTCCCTGTCCATCACCAACTCCCAGAGTTTTCCCAAACTCATGTCCATCAAGCTGGTGATGCCATCCAGCTGTCTTGTCCTCTGTCGGCCCCTTCTCCTGCCTTCCATCTTGCCCAGGATCAGGGTCTATTCCAGTAGGTCTGTCTCAGGCACAGTATAAGTGCAGCAGCTACCTCCCCTGTCTGCCCCCAGCTCACCCCATGACTGAGTCCTGCTCACCTGCAGCTCTCAGCCCAGGCAACCCTTCCCTGGAGTCACACCTCCCGGTCCATCTCCTTTACAGCAGTCACCACAGCAGGCAGCTGTGGGGCCTTCAGGATTTGTTGACCATCGCCCCTGTCAGAATTAAGCCCTTTGTTTATCCTGAGCTTCGCTGGTGGCTCAGACAGTAAAGCATCTGCCTGCAATGTGGGAGACCTAGGTTTGATCCCTCGGTGGGGAAGATTCCCTGGAGAAGGAAATGGCAACCAGTTCTTGCCTGGAGAATCCCATGGACGGAGGAGCCTGGTGGGCTACAGTCCACGGGGCCGCACAGAGTCAGACATGACTGAGTGACTTCACTTTCACTTTCTTTTCTTTATGCTTGAATCACCAGCACCTGAAGTCGCTAATCAGTTGCACTTTAAAGAGAAGCTATTCCGGGTGGCCTGATGTAATGGTGGGAAATCTTTACAGACAGTTAGACGGGGTTCTGCGGACAGACTTGGGAGAAGGCATGGGCAACAGGGAGCCCGGCCCTGCGAACACCTGGACTCCAGCCCCCTGGGGATATGCGCCCAGGCCAGGACCCCTGACTACAGAGCTGTGAAACAGTGAATCACTCCATGTGTCATCATTTGTTATCGAGGGAATAGAAATGTTTTCACCAACTAAGCCTTCATGCAGCTTAACGGGAGGAAAAGAAAGCAAAACAACCAATTATCACCCATAACTCTCCAAAGATAATTCAGGCTCATGAAAGGAAGCAATTAACCGAGTTTAAAACAGAAAATTCATTGTTCTCCCACTTTTATATAAGTTAATGTGGTGATTGAGGCAAATGCAGGGGCTCCTTTTCCTTTTTTTTAACTTAAGATCACATATTCATCTTTTCTTCTGCCCGGTGATCAAAGCCGTTCTCCTGCGTCTCCTGCATTGCAGGCGGGTTCTGAACGACTTGAGCCACTGGGGAAGCCCTAAATGAAATCACTAAAGCACAGAGACGTTGTACCGCTTGTTGCTGCTTAGTCACTAAGTCATGTCCAACTCTCTGCAACCCCATGGACTGTAGCCCACCAGGCTCCACTGTCCACGGGAGTGCCCAGGCGAGCATTCTGGAGTGGGCGGCCCTTCCCCTCTCCAGGAGACCTTCCCCACCCACAGAATGAACCCCGTCTCCTGCATTGTCAGGTAGTTTCCACTGCTGAGCCTTATTCCCTCAATTCTGTGCCCAGATTCTATATCACAACTAATACGTTTTTACCGTCAACTGGTAAAGTAGGACCTTTAGAAAGAATTAAGTTACGGGTGACTCCCTAACCAATTTAACGTTCTTCCCTCTTAAATTTAATAACATTTTTGTTTCTTATTATATAAATTTAGAAGAGTTATACAGTTGCTCACAATAAAGAAATGACAGATAATTATAATTACTATTAAGTGACTCAGAAATGGCAAGCCACAATTCTAAACGTTGAGAATTGGTGGTATCAGTATAATAACCAAGCGTCTACACTCCATATTTGTTTGCTGCATTCCCAAATCGTATCATGAGTGTCCAGTTGCCCCTTCGTAACCTGTTCCCTTTTTCCTAAGGGTTTTATCTCTCCTTCCAGAGGTAAGGCAGTCATAACCAGGATCCACACACTAGAGGGACTGAATGGACCATTCAAGGTTTAACCCCTTCTGGGGCAGGTGGGAGACAGGAGGGTGGCCGGAGAGGTGATGTGGGGTGACTCTCACCTCTTCTCTGACTTCTGTCTGACACTGCTGGCTCATTAGCCACTGGATTATGAGATTTTCTTGTTTTGTGTTGCCTCCTTAGCCAAGTGATAAGATGTTCTTTTTTGCCATTCAGGGAGTAGATACTTCTCTTTAGATGTAGAAAGGGATGATAAGGTACTTTTTAAAGTTATTTTTCTAAAATATTTTTTATTTTTTCCAAAGATAGAAAGTTAGAGTCATACCTAAGTATGAAACAATGGAAGAAATGATTTTAGCAACTGTTCTCTTTAACCTCATAAACTACATAAATTCCCTCAACTTTCTGGAAGGACACACTTTATCGGTATACCACCTGTGTTATCCTGAGTAGCTTTGGGTTTCAATTCTGTTCTACTTGCTTTTGAATTGCACATTAATGTTTGCTGATGTTTAGTTTAGTTTTTTGTATGTTTGTTCAATTATGCCTACAGTATGTTGTGAAGCAAACAAATCAACCCCATTTGGAGTCCATCATTTCCCACTAATTAAATGTGAAGAGTAGGGTACAGGAATTAAAAATTATGTCATCTATAACCCAACTGTGAAGGCAGAGATAAACACAATCTCTTCTAAGTTTGGTTATGCAGCAAAGCTTGTCATTCAGAGTCAGCTCTCGAACCTCCCACCTCCACCTAACGATGGGAATGAGGAAATAGGGTCCCAGGACGTTTTGCCCCCTCCAGGGGAATAGATCCAGAGAGCTGAGAACCACTGTTTTTCTAGTAGTCATGTATGGATGTTGGAGTTTGACCATAAAGAAAGCTGAGTGCTGAAGAATTGATGCTTTTGAACTGTGGTGTTGGAGAAGACTCTTGAGAGTCCCTTGGACTGCAAGGAGATCCAACCAGTCCATCCTAAAGGAAATCAGTCCTGGGTGTTCATTGGAAGGACTGATGTTGAAGCTGAAACTCCAATACTTTGACCACCTAATGCAAAGAGCTGACTCATTAGAAAGGACCCTGATGCTGAGAAAGATTGAGGGCAGGAGGAGAAGGGGAGGACAGAGGATGAGATGGTTGGATGACATCACCAACTCAATGGACATGAGTTTGAGTAAACTCAGAGTTGGTGATGGACTGGGAGGCCTGGCGTGCTGCAACTCCATGGGTCGCTAAGAGTCAGACATGACTGAGTGACTGAACCGAACTGAACTCTTATAGGAAGCATGCTGTTTTTTGTGACTTCTTTTCCTTTCACTTTATATATTCATTTCAACCTTACGTTGGAAGTAAGTGTGTGTGTGAGTGTGTATATCTTGGGGAAGAATACAGGGAAAGAGGACTTCTTCCCAATTCCTACTGCTCTGCCAGTGATTTCCCCTGACAAATCAATGTATTTTCTTCCGTATTTGTAAAAACTGACATTCTTAAACATTCATGAGTTGGATCTAACTGGAATAGTTTGAATCTTTATTGGGCTACAAATCAAAGGCATTTACTTCCCGACAGGTAACAAAACTGAGATAGTGCTAGGTAATGTTTTCACATGCTGTGGGCCAGAGGCACTCTGTTTTTAAACTCAATATAGCTGTTTTCCATGTCAACCACAACATGATAAACAACAATTTCTCTATGACCAACATACCATGTGCATTCTTATAAATTAAAAAATGAAAGAAGAAAATTTATTTTGTGGTCTTATGGGCATGGCAAGGGTCTCAGAATCTTCACTGAAAAGATGCGTGGAGCACATAGTCAAGTGACAAGGACAGGAACTGCAAGAAGATTTGTTCTTTCAAAAGACACTTAATTCTAAGGAACAGTAACCCTAAACCTACTTTACATTGTGTTGCCTATGTCATGCTGTTTCACCTGCTTTCATCACCAACCAGCCTCCCCTGCCCCCGAAATGCCTCATTTCTGAGCGTGCCTCTCCACTCCAGCCTACACCTCAGCAGTACTGAGGTACGCTCCCAGAGGCTCTTCTTATGGATCAAGTTTTGGAGAATAGTCTACGGAGAAAACGAATCATTCTTTTCAGACACAGTATAAGGACTATTTGCTAAGATCACATTGGAGAATGATAACACTGAATAGAAATTCTAGAGGGTGGGTGAACGGGGGAATAATCATTTCTAAAGGAAAGTATGAGCGTGGAACACATATTCTGTGAAGCCATCAGTTCTTTGTGAGATGCGTGTAGGTGTGTGTCTCTGTGCAAGAGAGAGATAATGAGAGATAAAGCCACTTGTGTGTGCCCCCATTGATAACGATTTCCAAGAAGTACCTAACAAACCCTAACTTTATTTTCTTACTTTGGTAGAGAAGCTCTGATTCACACAGTCAGCCAGGTCAGTCATTTCAGTCCCTCAGTCATGTCCAACTCTTTGCGACCCCATGAATCGCAGCACACGAGGTGTCCCTGTCCATCACCAACTCCCAGAGTTCACTCAGACTCATGTCCATCGAGTCAGTGATGCCATCCAGCCATCTCATCCTCTGTCGTCCCCTTCTCCTCCTGCCCCCAATCCCTCCCAGCATCAGAGTCTTTTCCAATGAGCCAGCTCTTCGCATGAGGTGGCCAAAGTACTGGAGTTTCAGCTTCAGCCTCATTCCCTCCAAAGAAATCCCAGGACTGATCTCCTTCAGAATGGACTGGTTGGATCTCCTTGCAGTCCCAGGGACTCTCAAGAGTCTTCTCCAACACCACAGTTCAAAAGCATCAATTCTTCAGCACTCAGCCTTCTTCACAGTCCAACTCTCACATCCATACATGACCACTGGAAAAACCATAGCCTTGACTAGACGGACCTTTGTTGGCAAAGTCATGTCTCTGCTTTTCAATATGCTATCTAGGTTGGTCATAACTTTCCTTCCAAGGAGTAAGCGTCTTTTAATTTCATGGCTGCAGTCACCATCTGCAGTGATTTTGGAGCCCCCCAAAATAAAGTCTGACACTGTTTCCCCATGTATTTCCCATGAAGTGATGGGACCAGATGCCATGATCTTCGTTTTCTGAATGTTGAGCTTTAAGCCAACTTTTTCACTCTCCACTTTCACTTTCATCAAGAGGCTTTTGAGTTCCTCTTCACTTTCTGCCATAAGGGTGGTGTCATCTGCATATCTGAGGTTATTGAGATATCTCCCGGCAATCTTGATTCCACCTTGTGCTTCTTCCAGGCCAGCATTTCTCATGATATACTGTGCATATAAGTCAAATAAACAGGGTGACAATATACAGCCTTGACGTACTCCTTTTCCTATTTGGAACCAGTCTGTTGTTCCATGTCCAGTTCTAACTGTGGCTTCCTGACCTGCATACAGGTTTCTCAAGAGGCAGGTCAGGTGGTCTGGTATTCCCATCTCTTTCAGAATTTTCCACAGTTTATTCTGATCACACAGTCAAAGGCTTTGGCATAGTCAATAAAGCAGAAATAGATGTTTTTCTGGAACTCTTTTGCTTTTTCCATGATCCAGCTGATTCACACAAGCAGGTAAAAAATATCAGGAACATTTTGGCAGCCTTCTGACTAGACTGAGACAGGTATCATGACTGGTTTATAATCTAAGCCCAAAGAGAGAAAACTTGAAAGGAGGAAACAAACAAACAGGCAACAGAGACATGACTTTAACGTTTTGGTGGGCTAGTGTATTTCTAATGGCACTTAGTCCAGAAGGTTTCCTGACCCCTGAAAGGTAGGGGTGCACACCATCATTCCTTAAGGCAATTCAAATTAATCGCATTGAGATACCATCACACCTCTACTGGAATGGCTAAGATTTAAAACATTGGCACAGCAAATGTTGGCAAGGATGCAGAACAACTTACACCCTCACGTACGGATGGTGGAAGTGCAAAATGATAACAGTCGTTTTGGAAAACATTCTGCCAGGTGTTTATGAAATTAAAGACGCAATTACCATATGAGCCAGAGATCTTAATCCTACGTGTTTATGAAAGAGAAATGAAAACATATGTTTATATAAAAGCCTGTATGCGAATACTTATAACAACTTTATTCACAACTGTTAAAACCTGCACACAAGCATTCTCCACTGGTTTAGAGATGATCTGTGGTAAATCTACACAATGAACGAATCTTTGGCACGTTAGCCTCAGTGAAAAAGGCAGACTTAAAGGCTTCATCCTGTGTGATTCCATTTACATGACTTTCCCCAAATAGGCAAGACTGCAGGGACAGGAAATAGAACAGTGGTCGCCAGGACCTGGCACTGGGGGAGGGCTCACTTCAAAGAGGCAGAGTGGAATTCTGTGAGCGGAGTTAGAAGTATTCAATATCTTGATCCTGGCAGTGGTTACACGACCGAACGAATTTGTCAAAATTCATGGAACTACCCACTAAAAAGGATGAATTTCATACTATATAAATTATATCTTAATAAACCTGAGTTTAAAAGAAAGGAATATAGAACAGTAATTTATAAGACATACAAACCAGACTTTTCAAAAATTCAGTCATTAATTTTAAAAAAAGAAAAGAAAGTAGGTATCTGAACTAAATATAAAGAGACTGAAAAAGCAAAAATATCAAATGAAATCTATGAACCTAGAATGGATTCTAGTTTAAAATAACTAACAAAACAACCAAGATAACTATCTTTGTACAGTTGGGGATATTTGAATATGGACTGGAAATTAGATAATACTACATAATTATTTTCAATTCTCTTAGGCATTCAAAGAATATTAAGATTACATATTTTTGTTAGGAGATATATGCTAAAAGATTTAAGGTGAAATGTCATGGTATTTATAACTTACTTTCAAATGGTACTGCAAAGAAAAAAAAGGCAGGAGGGAGACATGAGAAGTGCTGACCATTATTGAAACCAGCTGGAAGAATCTTACCACATAATGTCTTTTCACTGTAGTGATAAAACTCTGATACAGAACACCACCTCTATTATATATCAAACGCCCATGAGTGTTATGAGTAAAAGGAAAATTGTAGGCAAATATGTATCACACAATTCAAGGTTTTTAGAATACATATGGGATTAGTGTATTTGCATCTGTCTTTATCAACTCCTAAATAATTTGGTGATGACACCCATCATATTGTTAATGGTGCCCACTGGTAAATAAAGTACAGAATCAGAATTCAAGTAGAAATTTCATTTAGTACTCTACAGTTAATGCCTTCTATACTTAAAAAGGTTTTTGGATGATTTTTACTTTTCTTGTAGTAAAAGACTCAAGGTGGAAAGGAAGTCATCTAAAACTTTATCATTTTTAATCCTTAGTCTCATATCTGTACAATAAGACCAAAATTCTTCCCCAAAGACTTTTGATGCTTTCTAAAATCAAATCCTTTTTAAATGAATTTCTACAATAGTGCACTTCTACATTTGAAGGCAATTCCAAAGAAGAATTCTGAAAAACATTCGCAACAAAAACAGCATGATTCATAAAAGTATCTGTAGTTCATAGATAAAACAGGCAATTCCCAATATAACAGAGTAATTAAAAATTCATAAATTGCTACTAATCTTTAGTGATGAAAAATTATGAAAGTAGGACCTTTACCACCTCTATTTTTAAAAGCTGTAGAAATGTTACTAAGGTGTTTTTTTATATATATATATAAGAACATAGCGGCTCCACCTGCAGTGCAGGAGACCCAGGTTCAATCCCTGGGGAGGGAAGATCCCCTGGGGAGGGAAATGGCAACCCACTCCAGCATTCCTGCCTGTGAAATCCTCCATCGAGAGGAGCCTGGTGGGCCACGGTCCATGGGGCAACAAGGAGCTGCACATGACGGAGCGTCTTAGCATGTTTTATATATATAGTTGGTTAACAATGTTGTGTTAGTTTATTAAAGTTTTTATTTAATCAAAGAATGTTGCTTGAGGTGCATAACACTTTTTTCCCACAGCAACAATGGTGAAAGTGTTAAAACACCTGAAGATCAGATTGGAAAAGTTTTTTCAACTCAAATGTGACTGAGCTATAGTAGTAACAGTCAGCCTCAAAAAATACTTGTAGTGTGAGAATAAGTGAGTGGGTGAACCAGTATTAAGGACCAGAATGTTCTCTAGATCATGAACTCTCAGAGGAAGGAAGTGGTCTTCCCTATTCGTGTTTGTATCCCCAACACTCTGCCACATAGTTGGTGATTAGCAGATGTTGACTGGGTAATCCTAGAGCTAACTGGATGTTCATAATTTTATGTTTGTCCTAACCTATTATTAAGGGGAATATTTTTGTAAGATAAAATCACGAACCTTGTGCAAATATAAAATAGACATGTGTTAAAGAATGCTTTAACTCAATTATCGAGGAAACTAGAGAACTGTAAAAAGCCAGTTTAAGGAGATTCTGAAGATAAGACACAAATAATGGCAATCAGGAGTACCGAAATAAATTTAACAGATGAAAAAATGGGCAAAAAGTCACAGGGAAGGTATTAATTGCATCTTCACCGGCAAAAATCATTAGCATTACTAGCAGTTGACTACAAGTAAGGAAGTGGTAAAATTACTCAGAGGGAGTGCAAGTTACAAATCATGACCAAGCATTTCATAGGTCACCTCTCATATTTTTCCTTTTGTCATTTCAAAGTCTTCCACAACTTTTCCTTGCAGTCTCCTCTCCCTGTAATAAGGATAATTCTAAAAGTTATTCTTAATCACACACACACACACACACAGACCGGTTTTCTTAGGTTTGGCCTGATTGTCTGTATAGGTGAAGCGAGGGCAGGAATCAGCAGAAGACAGCCTTGTCAGCAAACAAGGTCTGACTCTCCAAACCTCCTGCAAGTTAGGAATGGTTTTCACATTTTTAAACGGTTGAAAAAAAAACACCAAAAGATGAATAATTTGCTGTGACATAAAAATTATATGCAAATCAAATTTCAGTCCCCATAGCTAAAAATCCACTGGAATACCTTCGTTCAGTGACACATCTGTTGCTGCTTTCTGGATACACTGGCAGAACTGAGAAACGTCACAGAACAAGACCAGGATGGGGTGAAGCGGCTCAGGAGCATCCCCTGGGCACAAGATTTAAGAGGGCACCAAAAACTAAGTGATGAAGAAATGAATGAATAATACTTTGACGCATATTTTTTAAAAATCGAAAGAATGCCCCCTCCCCCCACCACCCCCCACCCCCCGCAAATTTACCACAAGGTCAAAATCTTAAATGAAGACAGGATCAGTAATGTTGATGTCTTCCCTTTTCTCCCTTTAGCCTCAGGCTCCAATATGGCTTGGCAAGGAATTGCTGCATTTCACCGCACCCTGATCCTGGCCCTGTTGCAAAGCTTAAAATATTTACTACTGGCCTTTCATAGAAAAGTTTGTGATCAAGAGTGTTAACCAACCATATAAGCTTCCTTGAGTTTGCTTTTCAGACTTAACCACTAAGCGTTAAGCCCACAAAATAAACTTCTGATTGGGAAATACTGTAAGGAATCTTTTTTTTTGGAAATACTGTAAGGAATCTTGGACTGGAATCTTAAATGCTGCTATTATTTGCTACCCTGAGGCTAAGAAATCAAGTTCCCAAACCTCTCTCCACCAGATTTCTTCTGCAGTACCTGTAAATTTGATGACATCCACTCTTTCTGAGGTCCTCAAAATTGACTAAGTTTCCTAGCTTGCCAGTAAATAATATTTTCTTATCATTTGTAGGCCTGGGACTCTGAAAGGCAATTTTCCTAGGAGGGCTTAACAGGTATTGGTCCCAATGTAAAATCAATCTTCTTTTTCCATAAAAATGACCTGCCTAGCTGATTAAAAGGGCTATTCTCAAATCATAAATTCCAGGCAGTTTGTCCAATTGTATCCTGATAGAAAGGCAGATAGATTCTTATTGAATGTATGCAAATAACTACATTATCATAAAAAGCAACAAGACCATGAAAGTGTCTGAACTTGGGAGAGCAAGTGAGAATCAAATACCATATAAAAATGTTTTAGCTCACAAAAGCAGTCTACTAAGCTGTATGGGTTATAGATTGCTAAAGAGAAAGGGCTCCTTCATCTAACCAAAAAATGAAACAACAACACAGCATCAACAATATTCCAAACAGGGAGCTCCTGAACAATATTCCAAAAAAGTAGTCATCCTCACATCTCCCCTGCACTCCATTAGGCCTCTGTCATTAATGTCTGCTTTGCTGGCTCTTCATCAGTCCGCTCTTGGGACTAACAGGAGCTCCGGAAGTTCTGACTCCACTTACTGGTAAGGTCTGAAAGTTACCTAAGTGGGCAAGAGTTTGGTTTAGAAATGCTAGCACTTTGAAGTGCCTGTTATGGTCTTTTCCGACTAGTTTCTGAGACCATCCTTATTTGTTAGGACACAGACTCTGGGCTGTAACTTACAGCAGAGTCCTCAGGCACACATCGGATTACAGGCTATAGATGATGGATAGAAAGGTATGCATGCATGCTCAATGGCTCAGTTGTGTCCAACTCTTTGAGACTCTGTGGGCTGTAGCCTGCCAGGCCCCTCTGTCCATGGAATTTCCCAGGCAAGAATACTGGAGTGGGTTGCCATTTCCTACTCCTGGGGATTTTCCCAACCCTAGTCTTTGGGTTCTTTACCACCTTGTCACTTGGGAAGCCATATAGATAGAAAGAAATAGGTAGAGATAGGTTTCAAAGACTCAGTGGCTGTGGTTCATTTATTACTGTGGCTAATAACATCAGAATGAAAGAAAGGAAAACTCTACTGGGGTACGGTGCACACGTATTTCATAAGTTTTCGTCTGATTTCCCCTGAGAGTAAACACCTATTATGCGCAGCAAGGGCACTGGCAAACCTCTAGGGACATTCAGAAAAGAATAAAACTCTGTGGCTTCCCTGGAGGCTCAGTGGTCAAGAATCCAACTGCCAGTGCAGGAGATGCGGGGTCCATCCCTGATCTGGGGAGATCCCACATGCCGCGCAGCAGCTAAGCCCGTGTACCACCACACCACAAGACAGGCCACTGCGAGAGAAGTCCGCGGACCTCAACTAGAGGGGAGCCTCTGCTCGCTGCAGCCGGAGAAACCCCACACAGCCACGAAGACGCAGCTCAGCCAAACAGAAATAAACAGAGTTTTTAACAATCAGTTTCTTAAAAAGAGATACAAGCTCTGAAAGTCATCTCAATATTTGTCTTTCCGAACCTGTTGTAGACAAGAGTGATATCTTGTCTCATCTGATATGATAAGAGATATATCTCATCTGATATGACGACTCTTCCCATCCAAGTCTCAAAATAGGAACATCTCAAATGAACCTCATTATTTTTAGCATCTATCTATAAGATGAGAAACCACATCATTGCGGTTTTCCCAGTAACCTTTTCCAAATCCAAAGACACATTTAGCTGTAAAGAACAACCTGATATTTTTTTTCCCCTAAATTTAGTGTTTTGATTTTGGGAGAGCAACTCCGAAAGAACTGGCAGAGTATATATGGATGCTTAATTAAGGTAGGATCATGGGTTACTGAGCAACAATACTCGGTTACTTATTTAATCAAAATGACAATAAAAGATTTTAAAAGTAAATATATAAGGTAACATGAATGTAAAGAACCTTAGTCCTTTCAAAAGTGAGATTTTTTTTCTTAAATAAAATTATTCTGATAAGCCACAGAATCTCGACTATGTAGGCAGATAACACAAAAGTTACAGAATGAGCTTTCGTATTATAATTGAAGGTTATTAATCAGTGAACCAAGGAAGTAATCCATTAAAATGGAGTCATCTTTGCTAAAATTTAACCTATTTTATAGCCTAGTTTCAAACTCAGGTGTTATAAAACCAAAGAAAATAAAATTTACTTTCCAAGTTTTCTCCATTATACTGTTTCATATTCTAGAGTAAACTGACACTTTTCCTAAAGACCATATTAATCCATTTGGGCTTCATGGAGAAATTTTCACATACAGAGGTATAGGGAAGTCATTCTGGCTTATATGTGATTTGGCTTGAACTTCACGCTGACTCAAACAACCTGTTTTATGGCCTATATCTGCTTTAACCATAGAGAAAAGAATGCAGCTAAAAATCATAATGAAATTACTGTGGTTCAGATATTCAAAACGAAGCCAGGTGGCCATTGCGGGTGTGGTTTCAGAAGGATTCCTGCATCAGTGAGAACTGATTTTGTGAACTGTATCAGTCTCAAGGACACTGCTAGCCATTCTCAAAACAATACCTGCTAGCACGTGGCAGCTGCAGTCTTACGGTCTCGATGTCTCGCCTTGGAACTAGGCAACCATTTTGGACCCTTGCTTAACACGTACCCTTGTGCCTGCGTGCTAGGTCGCTTCAGTCACGTCTCACTCTTTGTGACCCCATGGACTGTAGCCCGCCAGGCTCCTCCGTCCATGGGATTCCCCAGGCAAGAATACTGGAGGGGGTTGCCGTGCCCTCCCGCAGGGGACCTTCCCCACCCAGGGATGGAACTCTCATCACCGGTGGATTCTTTACCGCGGAGCCAGCGGGGAAGCCAACAAGCACACTTACTTCCTGCTAGCTCCAATCCTAATTCTTAACAAACAATTTATGTAATTCTGTGGGGTTTGCCTTTAAAAAGCCTCCGCCATTTTGTAGTCCAGAGAAATACAATTCAGATCTTCTTGAGTCTGTGTCTCCCGGGCTATGGTCCTCAGTTTAGCTCAAATGAAACTCTGCTCCATTCCTGTTGTAGACTGGTTTACTGATTCCTTCTGTCAACCAGTTGCTATAACAGAAGACCACATAGCGGGCAGCTTAAACAGTAAACATTTCTTACAGTTCTGCAGGCCAGGAGGTCCAAGGTCAAGGTCCTGCAGACTCAGTGTCTGGTGGGAGCCCCGCTTCTTGGTTCATGGACGCCTGAGTCTTACTGTGTCCTCTTAGGATTGGAAGCTGGTAAGAGGGTTCTCTGGGGTCTGTTTTGTAAGAACACCAGCCTCTTTCATGAGGGCTCTGCTCTCCTGACTTAAGCACCTCCAAAAAGCTCCACCTCCTAATACCAATATATTGGGGATTAGGTTCAACATATGAATTTTTAAGAGGACACAAACATTCAGTTTATAGCAAGAACAGAGCCCTAAAGCTCATTCCAGGGATGCACGGAGTAAACACTGTTTTCATAACAATATTAAAATGTTTTTTGCCTTTCTCATTCTCATTTCACTTTCTCACAAGTGTACAGTACAGATGCTATGGAATGCGTAATATTACAACTGATTACATGCAAAAGGAGACATGAGACTCCAGCTTTTTTCTGGGAAGCCAGGCATTTAAGAGATTTCAGAAACACAATACCATTTTCATATTTTTGGCTTTAGAAAATATATTTTTCATAAAAATATATTATTATTTTAATATGCATTGGGTTCCTATGGCTTCCCTCATAGTGCAGTCGGTAAAGAATCTGCCTGCAGTGCTGGAGACCTGGGTTCGATCCCTGGGTCGGGAAGATCCCCTGGAGAAGGAAATGGTAACCCATTCCAGGATTCTTGCCTGGAGAATCTCATGGATAGAGGAGCCTGGCAGGCTACAGTCCATGGGGTCGCAAGACTCAGACAGGACTTAGCGACTAAACCACCACCACCTATAATATTGCTGCTTTCCAATGATCAAAAAATAAATATTTTGTATATTTCTCTTACAAACAAAAGCTTTCTGGAGTCCTCAATCATTTTTAAATGTAAAGGAGTCCAGAGAATAAAAAAATATATATTTTAAAAGAAAAAACCCTACTCTTGTTTTGATGAACAAAAGCACACTCACAATTTTATTTCAGTAACTCTTGCTCCTATTATGGTTTCAACTACTCCTAACAATTTTAACTTTTAACTAAGTAACTTTTATTTCACAGAAAAGAGGATGGCCTGGGGGTGAAGGAATGACAAGATCTTTAAATTTAGAACATCTGAACAATCAGCTGCTCCAGAAAGAAACATTATCTGTACTTAAGCAGATACTCCTGAAAACAGAACTGCCATTGACCCTTCTCAGAGATTTTCCTGTTTGAAGGAGACTGGCCCTTCACCCCAGGCAGTGCAAATTCAGCTACTCATTAGCATCCTGATGCCCAGTAGAACTTTCCATACTTTCCAGTGAAACCCTAAACCTGCCTCTTTTTTGTTAAGTTGGTATATAAACCTTTGCCCCCAGCTGTTCAGTGAGTTACTCATTACTCTGGGAGCCTGGTGTATTCAAATAAACTTTGTTTTTTTCTCCTGTTCATTTGTCAGTTAATTCACAAGGCCCCAAAGAATTGAACCTAAGTGGATAAAGGAAAAGTTTTCTTCCCCAAAAGGATCAATTATTGAACTGGGTACCATACATAAGCACTTGAGAAAACTAGCCTGTGACGCACATAAGTTTCTCCAGCAATGCACATCTCTTTTACCCCTCTTAAGATGGCAAAAATGAGCATATTCGTTAACATGACTGAATGATACAGTCTTTCTGTAGTATATAAAATAAGAAGGAAAGTTAATAAACCTCAAACTTTGCTTCTAATTTACTTAGAATTATCCTGGTATTCAGGGATTATCTATTAGGTAGTTCAAATTACTAACAGTATAAGGTTTTAAAGTAACTAAAGGTCTTGATTTTATCTTAAATCTGACATAATAAAACATAATTGCTGTTGAAATGAACAGTTTGTCAGAATACCAGGACATGGAAAGAACCTAAGCGCCTTAGCAGCAGATGATTATATTATGAAGATGTGGCATACAGGGGCTTCCCTGGTGGTGCAGACAATAAGAATCTGCCTGCAATGCAGGACGCCTGGGTTTGATCCCTGGGTTGGGAAGATCCCCTGGAGAAGGGAATGGCCACCCACTCCAGCATTCATGCCTAGAGAATTCCGTAAACAGAGGAACCTGGCAGGCTACAGTCCATGGAGTTACAAACAGTAGGATGCAGCTGAGCAATTAACACTTTCTTTTTTTCTTTCCATGTGTACATATAACAGAATTTTACTCAAATGTAAAAAGGAATTAAAAAACTGCCATTTGCAGCAGTGTGGATGAACCTAGATAATATTATGCTTAGTGAAATAAGTCAGAAAAAGGAAGACAAATACGATATAATGTCACTTATCCGTGGAATCTAAAAAATCATACAGATGAATTCATATACAAAACGGAAACAGAGTCACAGACGTAGAAGACAAACGTGTGGTTACCAAGGCTAGAAGAAACGGAGGAGGAGGGACAAAGGGAGGGTGTGGGACTGACAGGCACACACTACTGAATGCAAAGGAGATGAGCAGCAAGGGCCTACGTACAGCACAGACACACACTACTGAATGCAAAGGAGATGAGCAGCAAGGGTCTCCGTACAGCACAGGGAGTTGCACGCGTTATCTTGTAACAACCTATATAATGGAATATAATCTGCAAAATACTGAATCACTACGCTGTACACCTAAAACTAACACAATATGGTAAATGAACTATGCTTCAATAGAATAAATAAAGTAAAAGCAACTGTCTTTTAAAAAGTTTATCAGAATAGTGACTTAATTTAACAAAATTTACATTTTCCACAGTCCTAAACATTGTGTGAGAGCAACGTCAATTTATTTGATCAATATGCCTATAACATAAGAGAAATAAATCCAAGTAAAGTAAAGTGTCCAGGAAGGGGTCCAGAATTTGCTGCTGCAGCACAGAAGTTATTTTGAACAGAAGGCATCTGAGTGCCTGAAATCCCTTATCTGCCTTAAAGCAGAGCCTCCGAAAGAACTCAGAAGAACTTAATGGTCATAACTCCCCTCCCTGGGAGCAACCAGGGAAGATTGAGCCATCACCTGAAATGAGAAGACTCCACACCACACCTAAACACACATTGCGACGAAACTCTGTCTCCCCCATGACCCGTTTATCTTTCCAAAAAGTCATGTGTTTCTCCATAAATGCTCTTCTGTTTTGCTCCTGTCCTTTTGAAGTGGTATATAAGCCTCAAACTCTAATCACCCTTCTGAGTCACATTTTTCTGTGAAATTCTGTTACATATATGTAGGTACATACCTAAAACTCTATCTTTTCTCTTGCTAATCTGTCTTTTGTCAATTTAATTTGAAGCACCCAAATCTTAAACCTAAGAATGTAGAGGAAAAGTTTTTTTTCCATGACATACATTTATATTATTCTCAACACTGAGAAATCAAAGAGAAGACAAGAATGCTCTTTTTTTAACCAAAATTATTTAGCTATTCTATTTTATCCAAGATTCACCTAAATTATGTACATTTAAATTCTTAAAATGTTTGACCTTCACTTTTTCTGTAGGATAGATTTATTTTTAAGTACAAGACTTTCAAAATATTGGATATTTAACTTCTTTATTTTCTGCATACAATTTATATAAACTCTTAGTTCTTCATAAACCAATCAGAATAAAGTTGTTTAAATAACTTTATTAACTACTATATTAATATTATCCAAAGATAGGAAAATCTTTGGATAATAGATTAGGCCAATAGATAAAGGCCAAACCAAGAGGTTAAGGCCTTTCTTCCCT
This sequence comes from Bos indicus, assembly GCF_029378745.1. Classification (NCBI taxonomy): domain Eukaryota; kingdom Metazoa; phylum Chordata; class Mammalia; order Artiodactyla; family Bovidae; genus Bos; species Bos indicus. Next base: position 107,305,237 of record NC_091766.1, read on the forward strand.
GGTGGCTCAGCCAGTAAAGGATCTGCCTGCAATTCAGGAAGCCCAGGTTCAATTCCTGAGTCGGGGAGATCCCCTGGAGGAGGGAATGGCAACCCACTCCAGTATTCTTGCCTGGAGAATCCCATGAACGGAGGAGACTAGAGAGCTACTGTCCATGGGGCTGCAAAGAGTCAGACGCAACTGAGTGACTATCACTTTAAAAGGCCTTTCTGAATTATAAACACACACACACACACAGATGCATTGAGTACTCATAACTCCAGTTCTATAGCTTCAGCCACAAGTTAAGATTAAACAAAGAAACATAAAAACTCAGAGATCTATATAAGTTTGTATCAACAGCGGGAAAAGTCAACAAAGACTAAAATTCTGCTATTGCTTGGAATTCGTCTCCTGAAGCCACAGCCGAGGTGCTGGGGCTGCCTCTCAGGTCTGTGTTCCCTGGCTCTGCCAGGAAAAGCCACTGGGCATGTTCGAGGATGATCTCTTTAATTATTAAAATTTAAACCTTTTTAAAAAAGGAAAATCATAGCTGTTGATCAAATGTAAAATGAATATATGTCAAAGATATTTTTTAAATGTGTTAATTAATGGTGTAACCAGGAAGGTGTTGGAAAAAATGGAAGGTGTTGAAAAAAACAAGTCAGAAGAGACTTCAAAGAGCAAACATAGATACATGCAATCAGATAGGTTAAAATGAATTTGGCAACAGATGCCAAACTGGTCAATATTCCCAACACAATAATCAATTACATCCCCACTAGCAAAAACTTGTTTGTGTTTCTACACACAAGAATTATTTGTATTTGTGGGAGAGGAAAAACATTTTCCTTGATACTCTTAAGTGTCCTTGGCTGAGTCTGAAAATTAAAATGAACAAGAGAAAAGCATGTGAGTTTATTTCAGTTTTATCTGATATGAGAGTCTTCATAAGGAAATGAAGAACTAAAGAACTGGTTAAACCTGAACGTTTTCCCGCGCGGTCTGCCAAGGCGTGGACAGTCGCGGAGAAAGACTGTGGGACAAAGGGTATGAGGCTGCGGTTCGCGGCTCAGTCGCTGAGCTGTCCGACTGTTGCGACCCCGGGGCCTGCAGCACATCAGGCTGCCGTGTCCTTCACCATCTCCCAGAGTTTGCTCAGACTCACGTCCATCGAGCCAGGGATGCCATCCAAGACGTTCTTCCATCTTGGAGACAGGATTGACCCTTTCTTCCGGGGATGGGAAGAGGCCTTTTCATAGGACGGTCCTATGAGTTCAGCGGAGAAGGGAAGGCATTGGGGTGCGGAAGGAAGTGTCAGAGACGTCCTTTCGCTTCTGTAGCTTCTCAGACTCCTGCAGGCTCAGACGTTCAATGCTCTACGGCCCCATACTTTGGAAGAGTGTGTCCTGAGCCCCACCGTGTTACCTTTTCCTTCAGTGGACAGTGATATCTCTGAGACCATGAAAGACGTGGGCAACCAGGAAGCTTGGACTGGATAATGCCTAACCTTCCACAGAACACTCAGTAATCTTTTTTCCCATTTTTCAAAGTCTTGCACAACTTCTCCTGACATGACTTTCCAGCTCTCAGCACGCCCCTTCCCTCCGTCCTCACAAAGGCAGCCTGATGAGACCTGCCCTTTCCCTTTGCTTCCCCTCCCTCATCCCAGGTCCATTCACCTTTGGCTCCATCTAGTTCATCTCCATTAATGTTGAGAAAAAGCACTAATTTATTAAATATGACAATTTATATTAAGAAGCTATCAGCCCTTTACACCTTATCTTCTCAAAGGTGTGGGTACCCTAACAGCGATAGTAAAGATGCTTGTTGTCCTAAAAGAGATCTCTAACTGAAGGTATTTTTAATGGGTAGCAAAATACAGTAAAAATTCTTTAGACCATTTATAGGGAATAAGTATTTGATGCAAGGGAAACAGGCAGTCCAGCTCTAGCCGTTCTTGATCTTCAGATCTTCTATTTTCATAGACAAGCTCACAGCAAAGGTCATATGAAATCCAGCGGCCAGGGAAACAAACAGGTCTCGGCAGCAGCCGGGATGTACTGGTGGATCTTGTACAAGTGGCAGGCTTCCCCAGTGGCTCAAGGTAAAGAACCGGCCTGCAATGCAGGAGGTACAGGAGACATGAGTTTGACCCCTGGGTCGGGAAGATCCCCTGCAGGAGGAAATGGCAACCCACTTCAGCACTGGAGAACCCCAGGGATGGAGGAGCCTGGCGGGCTAGTCCTTGAGGTCCCAAAGAGCTGGATGCCACTGAGCACACAAGCACTTGCATAAGTGGCATGTTTCGAAATCTGTACCCATCTGTTTTTTGAAGGGGACGATGATCATTGGGTGAATGACTAAGCTCTAGTAGTCATTTAAAACCATTTTGCTCATGTAAGTCAACTTATAGTGACAAAATGTGAGTAATGTGTTTTCCATTTTGCAAAAAGTAGGAGAATTTTTATGAAGTACTTTAATTACTTGGGCTTCCCTGGTAGTTCAGCTGGTAAAGAACCCCCTGCAATGCCGGAGACCCTGATTCGATTCCTGGGTCAGGAAGATTCCCTGGAGAAGGGATAGGCTACCCACTCCAGTATTCTTGGGCTTCCCTGGTGGCTCAAGGAAGCTCAAGAATCTGCCTGCAATGAGGGAGACCTGGGTCCAGTCCCTGGATTGGGAAGATTCCTTGGAGGAATGAAAGGCTACCCACTCCAGTATTCTTGTCTGGAGAATCCCCATGGACGGAGGAGCCTGGTGGGCTAAAAACCACGGGGTCACAAAGAGTCAGACAGAACTGAGTGACTAAGCACAGCACAGAACTTTATTTACTTAAAACAAAAGTAGATACTTCAATGTGGTGATTTAGATCATTTAAATTTGATGTTTCCTATTTTTATTAAGAAGAGTTGAAACAGTTAAAGCTCTACTGTTACAGTCTTTAACGTTATTTTTATTTTCACATTTCTTCACATCTCATGCAGTTTTTAAACACGGTGGAATTTATTGAAACTTACTACACATGTCTATTTTAAGTTATTGCAGTATTTTCTCCTGCAAATAATGGTGACAAAGACTCTTTGCTTGACCAAACTTTAGTCAGGCTCCTGAACCTTCTCCTAGGACCATCCATGAATTTCCCTGTAAAATCTAATTTTATCAAGAACCCTGCTAGTCACTTTAACCAGAGTCCTTCACCTAGATATTTGATCACCCAGGATAACTAATCAGGTTGCTAATTCCCTCCAAAAACCTCTGTGCTTAGTCAGTCAGTCATGTCCGACTCTTTGAGGCCTCATGAGCTGTAGCCCACCAGGCTCCTCTGTCCATGGGGATTCTCCAGGCAGGAATACTGGAGCGGGTTGCATGCCTTCCTCCAGGGGAATCTTCCCAACCCAGGTCTCCCGCATTGCAAGCAGATTCTTTACCATCTGAGCCACTAGGAAAGCCCAACACCCCCCACCATCCCCCAGAAGAGGTCTGTATACCCTGGCCTGTCTTCAGCAAAAATCTGGTTAGGTTAACTTTTTGCCAGAAATCTCCTGATCCCTGATTTTTTTTTTTTTTTTTTTCCTTAGTAATTTCCCATCCACTGATATCCCACCCTGCTCCTTGGCTATAAATTTCCATTTTTCCTACAATCCCTGGTGGCTCAGACAGTTAAGAATCCGCCTGCAATGCAGGAGACCTGGGTTTGATCTTGGCCAACCATTCTGACCCAGAGTCCTTCCTGGTGGTGAACACATTCCTCAGCCAAGATGGATGCCAGAGAGAAGGATTCTGGGAGGTGGTCAGACACGTGGAGTCTCCTTTTGATCTTTCCTGAACTCTTCCTATCGGTGGTGGCTTGTTAGTTCCCTGTTCTTACTAGGACCTCCCAATGTAAAATAACTCATGAAAATGGTTATTATGGTGCTTGGCCAGGGTAGGCAGTTTCAGTCAGTGTGTTTCTGCTAACAGTGTCTAGGGAAAGATTCTTATTATTCTCATTTTTGGGAGAAAACAATCAATAAAAATTTGTGTTCATCTTAGCATCTCTCCAGTCCCTACCCTTATGATTTACTATCACCAGTTAGAATTCAAGTTCTCATTTTCCTTTCTCTGAGTTAAGTTTCTAAGAACACTGTGAAGAAGTACCAAAGATATAAGTCAAAGGGTAGGCCAGCAAATTTTTATCATTTTACAGTCACTTTCCTCTGACAGGAACTAATGATTCACCCTGGCTGGGCCAAAATGTCACACACGATCTATACCATTGCCCAGATCCTTTAAATGAGCCTCAAATGTTGCAAGAGATCAGCTCTATCTTAGAAAAACATTTAAAATATGTTCCCTTCTTTGTACATTGGGTAGAAATCTTAAGACACAGAGCAAATTTTGAAGTTGGATATAACAAGATTTCCTCACTTATTAGAGGAGCCACTGATTGGGGGGTGGGGAGGAGTAAACAATTAGCTATGAAATGAGTGAGAATAAAAGTGCTGAGGTCAGCAGTAAGAGAACTCCTTTGAGAGGCCAGAAAAAAAAGGATCAGCTAATCCTGACGCCGGAGAAGGCGATGGCACCCCACTCCAGTACTCTTGCCTGGAAACTCCCATGGACAGAGGAGCCTGGTAGGCTTCAGTCCACGGGGTCGCTAAGAGTCAGATATGAGCGACTTCACTTTCACTTTTCACTTTCATGCATTGGAGAAGGAAATGGCAGTCCACTCCAGTGTTCTTGCCTGGAGAATCCCAGGGACGGGGGAGCCTGGTGGGCTGCCGTCTATGGGGTTGCACAGAGTCAGACACAACTGAAGCGACTTAGCAGCAGCAGCAGCAGCAATCCTGACACAGGAGGCAGGGAGGCCTTTTGGGACGGCGTCACAGAAGAGGGCAATGTCAGATGGTAAAGCGTCTGCCTACAATGCGGGAGACCTGGGTTCAATCCCTGGGTTGGCAAGATCCCCTGGAGAAGGAAATGGCAACCCACTTCAGTATTCTTGCCTGGAAAATCCCATGGACCGAGGAGCCTGGTGGGCTACAGTCCATGGGGTCACAAAGAGTGGGACAGGACTGAGCGACTTCTCTTTCACTTTCACAGAATAGGGCAGCTGAATGGGTTTTCAAGAATAAAAATGAGAATGCCAACAATTTACATTCATTAGTTAGGTACACTTAAATGCTGCTTGCTGGTGGTCTGAGGCTGGAAGGAAAGAAGATTTTGGAAAGGTAATTTGAATCCAGGTTATGTAAAGTATTCAGTTACACCTAGGGAAACCAACAATAGATATGCAAACCTTGGCAGGTCTTGACTGGTGGAAAAAAAAAAAAACAATGGGCAAAAATCACCTTCTCACCTTCTACCTTACATTCCTCTTTCTTCTCAACGTATTCATAGCACTTTCACGATCTCTCAGCTGTCTCCTACCCATGCCTGCCCCAGTCTTTCCAGTGAGTTTAGTTGCCCTTCAAAAATGCTGTTTTCCCCAGTAACAAAAGAGAAGAACTACACAATATTGCTACTGTATCAACCCCATTCCTTTACATAAGAGTAGGAAAAGGTTTTTTGGTTGTTTTGTGGTGGTAGTTGGAGGTGGTGTCAGAATTTCCAAGGGAGGTTTCAGTTACCTTTTAGAAAAATATTATTTTAACCCAAAACTCACTCAGGCTCCTTGTCTTCCAAAATTTTTGTTTATATTCCACGTTCAGTCAATAATTCAGGTAATGAGTACTTCCCCCATGACTCCAACAACAGGGCATGCATTTGCAAGTGGGCACACAAACTTTTTTTTTCTTTAACCCACATTTCTTTGGGGTGGTAAGAGTGCATTTTATCAGCTCAAAGTCAGCTTTTCAAATCCCTCAGGTGGAGATAGGATTCCTTAACATGTGAATGACTGCTATCTCTTATCTAAACCCTTCCTGCCAAACAATGAAAAAGTCGATTTAAATCCACTAATTCTTTAATAGAGCTTCCTCCAGGTCATTTAAAAAGACGCTAAGTAAGGTGGATTTTACCACCAATTCTTAAGACATCAACTCTTCACAATTCTCACTTATTTCCTCTATTTGCATTCTGTCTCCAGGCCAACTTTCGGTTTTGGACAAATCCCACCCATTTTCCTATCTTATTTCCATAGCGGATTGTTAGAAAAACTATGTCAGTATTTTCTGCTTCGAAGAGTTTCAATTAGGCATACTTCATATTGCAAAACACCACCTGCATATTGGTTTTCCAATTGGTAATCCTTAGACTCACAGAATCCACTAGCTCAGTTGCATAGGAAAGTGAGAGTTAAGGCAAATAACTTCTCTGGGAGTCAGTCATCTTAAACGTGAAAAAGGTCCACACCACAGACCCCTTTAATGACTAACAGACAATTATCAGGGGCCCTAATAATACAATGGATCTTCCCTGGTGGCTCAGATGGTAAAGCGTCTGCCTACAATGTGGGAGACCTAGGTTCAACCCCTGGGTCGAGAAGATCTCCTGGAGAAGGAAATGGCAACCCACTCCAGTATTCTTGCCTGGAGAACCCCATGGATGGAGGAACCTGGTGGGCTACAGTCCATGGGGTTGCAAAGAGTCGGACACGACTGAGCGACTAGCACACTGCAACTAGCTTCTGAGTGCCCACGGCTATAGCGGGTTTATGAAGTCTGGCCGACAGTGGTTCAGTTTCATCCGCAAATGTCTTCTGAGTTCCAAGGTGTTTTACTCACTTTTTTTTTTCTGCCCTAAATCTTTTCATTAATGAAGCAGGATAGTCCGTGTGTGCACACATGTGCTCTGTCAATGGAACTTGCAGTATTTTAAATATGAATCTCCCTTGGATGTAGTAACTCACACATTCATTTCAGGGGATCATGTATTCATTCAATCAACAAATACTCTTGAGCATCTACTCTGAGCTGCACTTCTAAAATACAGTATTGAATTAAACTGTCTTAAAGTTCCTGCTCTCAAGTGATTTATATTTTAGCAAATAAAAGTATGTTAAGGAAAGCCTCTTGGTGAGATAACATTCGAACAGGATGAAAAATGCAATGAGCAAGTAGGTTATGCTGATACCTGTGGGGGGGGTGGGTGTGGAGCAGGGAGGTCCAGTGCAAAGACCCTGAGTTGGGCGTCCCACAACAGCAGTTCAGTTCGATCGCTCAGTCGTGTCTGACTCTTTGCCACCCCATGGATCGCAACACACCAGGCCTCCCTGTCCATCACCAACTCCCGGAGTTTACCCAAACTTATGTCCATTGAGTCAGTGATGCCATCCAACCATCTCATCCTCTGTCATCCCCTTCTCCTTCTTCTCGCAATCCCTCCCAGCAACTTTTAGCAGAGAGCCAGAGTGACTGAAGGCAGAGTGTAGCAGAAATAGGGAAGCACAATATCAAGAATGACCTTCTTGACCATGATAATGAACTTAGACTTCATTCTGAAGGATATAGAAAACCACTAGATGGAATTCTATTTCAAACCATGCTTTTCTGGTCTTTTAAAAACAATGTGCAAAGTCAACTCAGTCTGCACACTACTTTATGTTGACCCTGGAGCATACTCTTAGTTGTATGAAAATTATCTTATGCAGAGAAGAAAAACATATGTACAGGACCAGATAGTAAATATTTTTGACATTTCTGTCTATACAGTTTTTGTTGCAACTAAAAGTAGCCGTGGCTTCGTGGGCGCAGGAGGGCCTAGAGGAGCTATCCCACGTTGAAGGTCAGGAAGGGTGGTGGTGAGGAGATACCCCTCGTCCAAGGTAAGGAGCAATGGCTGCGCTTTGCTGGAGCAGCTGTGAAGAGATATCCCACGCCCAAGGTAAGAGAAACCCAAGTAAGACGGTAGGTGTTGCAAGAGGGCGTCAGAGGGCAAACACACTGAAACCATACTCACAGAAAACTAGTCAATCTAATCACACTAGGACCACAGCCTTGTCTAACTCAATGAAACTAAGCCATGCCCATGGGGCAACCCAAGACGGGCGGGTCATGGTGGAGAGATTGACAGAATGTGGTCCACTGGAGAAGGGAATGGCAAACCACTTCAGTATTCTTGCCTTGAGAACCCCATGAACAGTATGAAAAGGGAATACTGAAAGAGAAACTCCCCAGGTCAGTAGGTGCCCAATATGCTACTGGAGATCAGTGGAGAAATAACTCCAGAAAGAATGAAGGGATGGAGCCAAAGCAAAAAGAATACCCAGCTGTGGATGTGACTGGTGATAGAAGCAAGGTCCGATGCTATAAAGAGCAATATTGCATAGGAACCTGGAATGTCAGGTCCATGAATCAAGGCAAATTGGAAGTGGTCAAACAGGAGATGGCAAGAGTGAATGTCGACATTCTAGGAATCAGCGAACTGAAATGGACTGGAATGGGTGAATTTAACTCAGATGCCATTATATCTACTACTGTGGGCAGGAATCCCTCAGAAGAAATGGAGTAGCCATCATGCTCAACAAAAGAGTCTGAAATGCAGTACTTGGATGCGATCTCAAAAACAACAGAATGATCTCTGTTCGTTTCCAAGGCAACCCATTCAGTATCACAGTAATCCAAGTCTATGCCCCAACCAGTAACGCTGAAAGAGCTGAAGTTGAATGGTTCTATGAAGACCTACAAGACCTTTTAGAACTAACACCCCAAAAAGATGTCCTTTTCATTATAGGGGACTGGAATGCAGAAGTAGGAAGTCAAGAAACACCTGGAGTAACAGGCAAATTTGGCCTTGGAATACGGAATGAAGCAGGGCAAAGACTAATAGAGTTTTGCCAAGAAAATGCACTGGTCATAACAAACACCCTCTTCCAACAACACAAGAGAAGACTCTATACATGGACATCACCAGATGGTCAACACTGAAATCAAATTAATTATATTCTTTGCAGCCAAAGATGGAGAAGCTCTATACAGTCAGCAAAAACAAGACCAGGAGCTGACTGTGGCTCAGACCATGAACTCCTTAGTGCCAAATTCAGATTTAAACTGAAGAAAGTAGGGAAAACCACTAGACCATTCAGGTATGACCTAAATCAAATCCCTTATGATTATACAGTGGAAGTGAGAAATAGATTTAAGGGCCTAGATCTGATAGATAGAGTGCCTGGTGAACTATGGAATGAGGTTCATGACATTGTACAGGAGACAGGGATCAAGACCATTCCCATAGAAAAGAAATGCAAAAAAGCAAAATGGCTGTCTGGGGAGGCCTTACAAATAGCTGTGAAAAGAAGAGAAGTGAAAAGCAAAGGAGAAAAGGAAAGATATAAGCATCTGAATGCAGAGTTCCAAAAAATAGCAAGAAGAGATAAGAAAGCCTTCTTCAGCGATCAATGCAAAGAAATAGAGGAAAACAACAGAATGGGAAAGACTAGAGATCTCTTCAAGAAAATCAGAGATACCAAAGGAACATTTCATGCAAAGATGAGCTCGATAAAGGACAGAAATGGTATGGACCTAACAGAAGCAGAAGATATTAAGAAAAGATGGCAAGAATACACAGAAGAACTGTACAAAAAAGATCTTCACGACCCAGATAATCACGATGGTGTGATCACTGACCTAGAGCCTGACATCCTGGAATGTGAAGTCAAGTGGGCCTTAGAAAGCATCACTACAAACAAAGCTAGTGGAGGTGATGGAATTCCAGTTGAGCTATTCCAAATCCTGAAAGATGATGCTGTGAAAGTGCTGCACTCAATATGCCAGCAAATATGGAAAACTCAGCAGTGGCCACAGGACTGGAAAATGTCAGTTTTCATTCCAATCCCAAAGAAAGGCAATGCCAAAGAATGCTCAAACTACCGCACAATTGCACTCATCTCACATGCTAGTAAAGTAAGGCTCAAAATTCTCCAAGCCAGGCTTCAGCAATATGTGAACCGTGAACTTCCTGATGTTCAAGCTGGTTTTAGAAAAGGCAGAGGCACCAGAGATCAAATTGCCAACATCCGCTGGATCATAGAAAAAGCAAGAGAGTTCCAGAAAAACATCTATTTCCGCTTTATTGACTATGCCAAAGCCTTTGACTGTGTGGATCACAATAAACTGTGGAAAAATTCTTCAAGAGATGGGAATACCAGACCACCTGATCTGCCTCTTGAGAAATCTGTATGCATGTCAGAAAGCAATAGTTAGACTGGCCATGGAACAACAGACTGATTCCAAATAGGGAAAGGAGTACATCAAGGCTGTATATTGTCACCCTGTTTATTTAACTTATATGCAGAGTACATCATGAGAAACGCTGGACTGGAAGAAACACAAACTGGAATCGAGATTGCCGGGAGAAATATCAATAACCTCAGATATGTAGATGACACCACCCTTATGGCAGAAAGTGAAGAGGAACTCAAAAGCCTCTTGATGTAAGTGAAAGTGGAGAGTGAAAAAGTTGGCTTAAAGCTCAACATTCAGAAAACAAAGATCATGGCATCCGGTCCCACCACTTCATGGGAAATAGATGGGGAAACAGTGGAAACAGTGTCAGACTTTATTTTTCTGGGCTCCAAAATCATTACAGATGGTGACTGCAGCCATGAAATTAAAAGATGCTTACCCCTTGGAAGGAAAGTTATGACCAACCTAGATAGCATATTCAAAAGCAGAGACATTACTTTGCCAACAAAGGTTCGTCTAGTCAAGGCTATGATTTTTCCTGTGGTCATGTATGGTTGTGAGAGTTGGACTGTGAAGAAGGCTGAGTGCTGAAGAATTGATGTTTTTGAACTGTGGTGTTGGAGAAGACTCTTGAGAGTCCCTTGGACTGCAAGGAGATCCAACCAGTCCATTCTGAAGGAGATCAGCCCTGGGATTTCTTTGGAAGGAATGATGCTAAAGCTGAAACTCCAGTACTTTGGCCATCTCATGCGAAGAGTTGACTCATTGGAAAAGACTCTGATGCTGGGAGGGATTGGGGGCAGGAGGAGAAGGGGACGACAGAGAATGAGATGGCTGGATGGCATCACTGACTCAATGGACGTGAGTCTCAGTGAACTCCGGGAGTTGGTGATGGACAGGGAGGCCTGGCATGCTGGGATTCATGGGGTCACAAAGAGTCGGACACGACTGAGCGACTGATCGACTGATCTGATCTGACTCAACCTTGTCACTGCAAGGAACTATATACCCATCACTATAAGCAACCTGTGGCTAAAAGATTGTACACATGTTCCAATAAAATTTTATTTATGGACATTGATATTTGAATTTCATGTAGTTTTTCTTCTAAAAAAACATTACTTTTCTCTGATTTTTTTTCAACAGTTTAAAAATGTAGAAACCATTCTTAGCTTAGGGGCCATACAAAACATGTATTGGATCCAATTTGGTGCACAGTTTATAATTTGCCAAACTTTATCTAAACTGTAACTACTGTTGACTAAAAAAGATGCACAACTTGAGAGTTGTGAATTAAGTTTTATTTGGGGCAAAATGAGGACTGCATTTTGCAATTACTTAGATACAATCTCAAAACTGAGAGAATGACCTCTGTTTGTTTCCAAGGCAAACCATTCAATAGCATGGTAACCCACGTCTAGGCCCCGACCAGTAATGCTGAAGAAGCTGAACAGTTCTATGAAGACCTACAAGACCTTCCAGAACTAACACCCCAAAAAGATGTCCTTTTCATTATAGGGGACTGGAATGCAAAAGTAGGACATCAAGAGATACCTGGAGTAACAGGCAAGTTTTGCCTTGGTGTACAAAACGAAGCAGGTCAAAGGCTAACAGAGTTTTGCCAAGAGAACACACTGGTCATAGCAAACACCCTCTTCCAACAACACAGAGAAGACTTTACACATGGACATCACCAGATGGTCAACACGAAAATCAGATTGATTATATTCTTTGCAGCCAAAGATGGAGAAGCTCTATACAGTCAGCAAAAATAAGACTTGGAGCTGATTGTGGCTCAGATCATGAACTCCTTATTGCCAAATTCAGACTTAAATTGAAGAAAGTAGGAAAACCACCAGACCATTAAGGTATGACCTCAATCAAATCCCTTAAAATTACACAGTGGAAGTGAGAAATAGATTCAAAGGATTAGATCTGATAGACAGAGTGCCTGAAGAACTATGTTCATGACATTGTACAGGAGACAGGTATCAAGACCACCCCCAAGAAAAAGAAATGCAAAAAGGCAAAACAGTTGTCTGAGATGGCCTTACAAATAGCTGAGAAAAGAAGAGAAGTGAAAGGCAAAGGAGAAAAGGAAAGATATACCCATATGAATGCAGAGTTCCAAATAATAGCAAGGAGAGATAAGAAAGCATTCCTCAGCGATTAATGCAAAGAAATAGAGGAAAATAATAGAATGGGAAAAACTAGAGATCTCTTCAAGAAAATTAGAGATACCAAGGGAATATTTCATACAAAGACAGGCACAATAAAGGATAGAAATAGTATGGTCCTAACAGAAGCAGAAGATATTAAGAAGAGGTGGCAGAAACACACAGAACTACACAAAAAAAGATCTTCATGACCCAGATAATCACAGTGGTGTGATCACTCACCTAGAACCAGACATCCTGGAATGCAAAGTCTCGTGGGCCTTAGGAAGCATCACTATGAACAAGCTAGTGGAGGTGATGGAATTCCAGTTGAGCTGTTTCAAATCCTGAAAGATGATGCTGCAAAAGTGCTGCACTCAATATGCCAGCAAATCTGGAAAACTCAGTATGGTCACAGGACTGGAAAAGGTCAGTTTTCATTCCAATCCCAAAGAAAGGCAATGCCAAAGAATGGTCAAACTACCACATAAGTGCACTCATCTCACATGCTAGTAAAGTAATGCTCAAAATTCTCCAAGCCAGGCTTTAACAGTATGTGAACCATGAACCTCCAGATGTTCCAGCTAGATTTAGGAAAGGCAGAGGAACCAGAGATAAATTTGCCAACATCTGTTGTATCATCAACAAAAGCAAAAGAGTTCCAAAGAAACATCTATTTCTGCTTTATTGACTATGCCAAAGCCTTTGACTGTGTGGATCACAACAAACTGTGGAAGATTCTTCAAGAGTTGGTAATACCAGACCACCTGACCTGCTCCTGAGAAATCTGTATGCAGGTCACCAAGCAACAGTGAGAACTGGACATGGAGCAACAGACTGGTTCCAAACAGGAAAAGGAGTACGTCAAGGCTGTATATTGTCACCCTGCTTATTTAACTTAGACGCAGAGTACATCATGCGAAATGCTGGGCTGGATGAAGCACAAGCTGGAATCAAGATTGCTGGGAGAAATATCAATAACCTGAGATATTAGATGACACCACCCTTATGGCAGAAAGTGAAGAATAACTAAAGAGCCTCTTGATGAAAGTGAAAGAGGAGAGTGCAAAAGTAGGCTTAAAACTCAACATTCAGAAAATTAAGATCATGGTGTCTGGTCCCATCACTTCATGGTAGATAGATGGGGAAACAATGGAAACAGTAACAGACTTTATTTTGGGGGGGCTCTAAAATCACTGCAGATGGTGACTGCACCCGTGAAATTAAAAGAGGCTTGCTCCTTGGAAGTAAAGCTATGATCAACCTAGATAGCATATTAAAAAGCAGAGGTATTACTTTGCCAACAAAGGTCCATCTAGTCAAAGCTATGGTTTTTCCAGTAGCCATGTATGGATGTGACTTCAGTTCAGTTTAGTTTTTCAGTCATGTCCAATTCTTTGCGACCCCATGGACTACAGCACGCCAGGCCTCCCTGTCCATCACCATTCCTGGAGTTTACTCAAATTCATGTCCATTGAGTCGGTGATGCCATCCAACCATCTCATCCTCTGTTGTCCCCTTCTCCTCCTGCCTTCAATCTTTCCCAGCATCAGGGTATTTTCTAAGGAGTTAGTTCTTTGCATCAGGTGGCCAAAGTATTGGAGTTTCAGCTTCAGCATTAGTCCTTCCAATGAATATTCAGGACTGATTTCATTTAGGATGGACTGGTTGAATCTCCTTGGAGTCCAAGTGACTCTCAAGAGTCTTCTCCAACACCACAGTTCAAAAGCATCAATTCTTTAGTGCTCAGCTCTCTTTATGGTCCAGCTCTGCCTGGGAAGCAGCACCAGATAGCTCTGAGAGACTGCTCCAAAGATGTAGTGGAGGAAGGTCAATATATAAGCTTTCAGTGAAGGGGGACTTCAATGCAATCAAGTGTTTACTTTATCAGAGGTTTTCTGCTAGTCATGAAAAGACATCATGAGGATCTGATGTCATCATGAAGGGATTTAGTGCCTTTCTAGATAAGAGGAGATGCAAGGATTAGGATCATAAAATCTGTTCCTGAAAATTTCCAACTATCTAACAACCTGTCCCACCAGATTCCATGGAGCACAGAGTGCCTCAGTCCATCCTGAACTCCCTCAGGGGATGTTGAAAGTCAATAGCTTCGGCAGCACAGGGCTCAGTCTCCATGGCGGCAGATGGCAGATGCCCTTGTTGTTCAGCTGCTGGCAATGCTTTTGGCATGTGCCAATTTGTAGTTGACATTACTACAAAGCTGCTCAGTTGTGTCCAACTCTTTGTGATCCCTGAAGCCCACCAGGCTCCTCTATCCATGGAATTCTCCAGGCAAGAATACTGGAGTGAGTAGCCATCCCCTTCTCCAGGGGATCTTCCCAACCCAGGGATCGAACCCGCATTTTCTGTATTGCAGGCATACTCTTCACCATCTGAGCAATCAGGAAAGCCCAACTACTAAAAAGTTAGGTTTTCATTTCTAGGCTACTTAAAGAAGAAATGAGGACTTGTGGCAGAAGGAAAAAAAAAATCAATCCCATTTGAAACGTCTCAAGTAATGCGTTATTTTATATATTGAAGACAAACATGCAACATTGTAAATCGACCGTGTGTGTCTGTCAGTCGCTCAGTCGTGTCTGACTCTATGACCCCATGGACTGTAGCCCACCAGGCTCCTCTGTCCATGGAATTCTCCAGGCAAGAGTCCTGGAGTGGGTTGCCATTTCCTTCTCCACAGGATCTTCCTGACCCAGGAAGATTGAACCCGGGTCTCCTGCATTGCAGGCAAATTCTGACTCTTTGCGACCCCATGAATCGCAGCACGCCAGGCCTCCCTGTCCATCACCAACTCCTGGAGTTCACTCAGACTCACGTCCATCGAATCAGTGATGCCATCCAGCCATCTCATCCTCTGTCGTCCCCTTCTTCTCTTGCCCTCAATCCCTCCCAGCATCAGAGTCTTTTCCAATGAGTCAACTCTTCATATCAGGTGGCCAAAGTACTGGAGTTTCAGCTTTAGCATCATTCCTTCCAAAGAAATCCCAGGGCTGATCTCCTTGCAGTCCAAGGGACTCTCAAGAGTCTTCTCCAACACCACAGTTCAAAAGCATCAATTCTTCAGCGCTCAGCCTTCCTCACAGTCCAACTCTCACATCCATACATGACCACAGGAAAAACCATAGCCTTGACTAGACGAAACTTTGTTGGCAAAGTAATGTCTCTGCTTTTGAATACGCTATCTAGGTTGGTCATAACTTTCCTTCCAAGGGGTAAGCATCTTTTAATTTCATGGCTGCAGTCACCACCTTCCAAAATATGTTTTACAATTAGCTCCATGATATCCAGTTTCTTTTAACAGGATGAATGATTTTAATTCATTAATATAAAGTCTGAAATAGAATTATGGTTTAAAGGATAACAATAGGCATTCACAGCCACGATGATACCTGAAAACTTTCCAAAGTGTGCACTTACACGAATAGTTGTAAGTGATGTCACCATTTCTGTGTACTTTTCCCTAAAATTGATCTGCGTGAAATGCCTCACTCCCCAGTGGTATGAGATGATGGCATACCTGTCTTCCAACCCTATTTCAGATCTCACCACAGTGCTTGGCTCATACCTCTGAGAGCAAAACAAGTAAGTATCAAAGCTTTTGTTCAAGTAACCCTTTTGCAATGATTAAACAAAGCATAGGTATCTTACATACATTTCTATTAAAAGTGAAGTTTAGCCTGAGAAATAGGGTGTTAGGCCCATGTTGGAACATTAAATTCACAACAGGGTAAAAAGCATGGATAATGATGCTTATTCCTTTAAATATAAATCGAATGGTTTGTGAGGCTACCAAAACGATTATGTATACACTGGATAACACTCACAGATAAAGTGCAATATCACTTCTTTAGGTGAGCTATGCTTATTCAGCAAGCTGCATATATGCTAAGTCACTTCAGCCATGTCTGACTCTTTGCGACCCTATGCTTTGCCAGGCTTTGCCAGGCTTGGCAGCTTGGCAGGCTTCTCTGTCCATGGAATTCTCTAGGCAAGAATACTGGAGGGGGTTGCCAGGCCCTCCTCCAGTTGGGGAGCTTCCTGACCACAACCCAGGGATTGAACTTGTGTCTCTCAAATATCTTGCATTGGCAGGTGGGTTCTTAACCACTAGTGCCACCTGGGAAGCCCATTCAGCAGAGTAGTCAAGACCTATTTCATCAAAATGTATTTTAAAATATTGATTCCACTTATAATCAGTCATTCTAGTTCAAATTATAAGATATTTAATATTTTGGACGATCTATTAATAAGAAGGCTTTCCAGGTGGCACAAAAGTAAAGAATCCACTTGCGAATGCAGGAGTCACAGGAGACGTGGGTTCAATCCCTGAGTCGGGAAGATCCCCTGGAGCAGGAAACAGCAACATGCTCTAGTATTCCTGCCTGGGGAATTCCGTGGACAGTAAAGCCTGGCGGGCTACAGTCCATAAGGATACAAAGAGTCAGACACAATTGAGCAAGTATACATGAGCACGATTAACAAGAAACAAACTTATTCAAATGTATGATAAAATTTTAGTGATTTTAAAATGAGCAGTAGGCAGCCATCAAAAAGAATGAAATAATGCCATTCACGTTATTATTATTATTATTCACATTAATATTACGCGACATGGATAGGCCTAGAGATTGTCATACTGAGTGCAGTAAGTCAGAGAAGGAGAAATATCATATGACATCCCTTACACGTGGAATCTAAAAAGAAATGATACAAATGAAGTTATTTACTCTATTTACATAGAGAACAAACCTCTGGTTGCCCGGGGAAGGATGAAGGTAAGGGATGGTTAGAGAGTTTGGGGTGCACAGGTACACACTGCTGCTGCTGCTAAGTCACTTCAGTCGTGTCCGACTCTGTGTGACCCCATAGACGGCAGCCCACCAGGCTCCTCTGTCCCTGGGATTCTCCAGGCAAGAACACTGGAGTGGGTTGCCATTTCCTTCTCCAATGCATCAAAGTGAAAAGTGAAAGCGAAGTCGCTCAGTCGGGTCCAACCCTCAGCGACCCCACGGACTGCAGCCTTCCAGGCTCCTCCGTCCATGGGATTTTCCAGGCAAGAGTACTGGAGTGAGGTGCCATACACACTGCTATATTTAAAATGGACAAGCGACAAGGACCTGCTGAACAGCAACAGGGAGCTCTGCTCAGTGTTGTGTGGCAGCCTGGATGAGACAGGGGTCTGAAGAAGAATGGACACATGTGTATATATATGTGTGTGGCTGAGTCCCTTCTCTGTTCACCTAAAACTATCACATTTTTAATCTGCTACACTTAAATACAAAGTTCTTTTTTTTTTAATGAGCAGTAGGGTACACAGATTTTCTTATTGTAAACTATAAGTGAACAAAAATGAAGACAACTGCCCTAGAGAATGGAGAGAGGCACTTGGGTCCCTCTCCAAGAAACCAAGAGGACAGGGGAAGGTGGGAGACCTTGGGAAATTTGGGAGCAGCACAGAAAGGGTGCTGAGGAATCCACACACACACACACACACACACTTCACAATTTTCCCGAAGAACAGCGCTGGCGCTGCCTACAAAACCTACCCCCTTTCCCCTCCCCTCTATTTGTGAGTAGGGAAGAGGAAGGAGCTTTACTGGAGCTTCAGAGGGCAAAGAAAAGTCGAGGAGTAGACACTCTGAGTGATTCCAGTGGGATATGGGTCTTCAACTGATGGTACCTGGCCCTGGGATGATTTAAGGCAGGTGAATAATGGTTTGATATGTGAGAATAAGACAAATACGTGGTTGGGTTTATAAATCTGGGACTGGCTGCCTTGTCTGTGAAGGATGTGCTTCCTGCGCAGTTTTTGCCATCTCTAAGAACTGGCTATCCCTGGGAGGGGCAGTCTCTCCCCAGATAGCTTCATAACCTGTCTGCTAAGTCGCTTCGGTCATGTCCAACTCTGTGCGACCCCAGAGACGGCAGCCCACCAGGCTCCCCTGTCCCTGGGATTCTCCAAGCAAGAAAACCAGAGTGGGTTGCCATTTCCTTCTCCAATGCATGAAAGTGAAAAGTGAAAGTGAAGTCGCTCAATCATGTCCGACCCTCAGCGACCCCATGGACTGCAGCCTACCAGGCTCCTCTGCCCATGGATTTTCCAGGCAAGAGTACTGGAGTGGGCTGCCATTGCCTTCTCCAACCTAGACAGCTTATTAAAAGCAGAGATATTACTTTGCCAACAAAGGACTGTATAGTCAAAGCTATGGTTTTTCCAGTAGTCATGTAAGGATGTGAGAGTTGGACCATAAAGAAAGCTAAGCACTGAAGAATCGATACTTTTGAACTGTGGTGTTGGAGAAGATTCTTGAGGGTCCCTTGGACTGCAAGGAGATCCAACCAGTCCTTCCTAAAGGAGATCAGTCCTGAGTGTTCATTGGGAGGACTGATGTTGAAGCTGAAACTCTAATACTTTGGCCCCCTGATGCGAAGAACTGACTCATTGGAAAAGGCTCTGATGTTGGGAAAGATTGAAGGCAGGAGCAGAAGGGGACGACAGAGGACGAGCTGGTTGGATGGCATCATCCGGGAGTTGGTGATGGACAGGGAGGCCTGGCCGTGCTGCAGTCCATGAGGTAGCAAAGAGTCCTATACACAGAGCGACTGAACTGACAGGAACTGGACAAGGGCTGTCGCGGTCTCTTGAGAAAGGGAAGTCGCTCAGTCGTGTCTGACTCTTTGCGACCGCATGGACTGCAGCCTACCAGGCTCCTCTGTCCATGGGATTTTCCAGGCAATAGTACTGGAGTGGATTGCCATTTCCTTCTCCAGGGGATCTTCCCGACCCAGGGATCGAACCCGGGTCTCCCGCATTGTAGACAGACGCTTTACCGTCTGAACCGCCAGGGAAGTCTTGAGGGCTGGCGTCAAAGTCTTCGGAAGGCCGCTCCCGCCCCCTGGCTGTCACCTCTGAAGTGCAGCGGGCACGCGGTGCCGGGCCTGGGGCCCGCCGTGCTGTTAGTCAGAATCGCCAGCTGTCGGGAATAGGCGGGAGCGGGGTCGGAAAGGATGCGCACAAGTCGAACCCGTGGGTCTTCTGCGTCTGTCACTGAGCCTCTCGCCACAGCGACCTTCGGGGAGGTGCGCCTGCAGCTTCACTTCCGGGTCATCTCTCACCCGGAACTAGATTTCCTTCCTGCAGACCTTCAGGGAGCTTTGGGGTGTGCGTTTCCGCTAAGGATCACCAGAGGGCAGGAGAGGGCTCTGGTCAGACAAGCGTGAGGCCAAAGCCGCGTCACAGGGAAGCCCTGCGGTCTCAGCGGGCTCTCCTCACAGGTGCGGTGTCGGCTGCAGCGAGGCCGGCTGCGCATCCGAGGGCGTTTGGGGAGTCTCTATGAGGCATTTTCTTGTCGCCTCAGTGAGAGTCGCTCAGTCGTGTTGACTGTTTGAGATCCCATGGACTCTCCAGGCCAGAATACTGGAGTGGGAAGTCATTCCCTTCTCCAGGGGATCTTCCTGACCCAGGGATGGAACTGAGGTCTCCTGCATTGCAGGCGGATTCTTTACCAGCTGAGCAATGAGGGAAGCCCCCTCAGGGTTGTGCCAAATTGTGGCAGCCAGTACTGAACATCATCTGGACTGTCATGTAGACTCCACCATCCTTGCTGGCTGGGCCAGGGCAGCTGCAGAGTTTTGTTTGCATGAGCCAGGTCTTACTTGACATGGTGAGGAAAACACGCTAGAATATAATGATCAGGTGTGGTCAGAAAATCTTCCTAAAGCAATGTTTTATCACTTCTACCTGGAACGAAATTCTTGCCCCAACTGGAAGCTCCCTGAAAACAGGCACTTCGAATCCTTTATCAACTAAGCATGACTACTCTTTTTCAAAACAAAAAGAAATCCTCTATCTGAGAAACAAAGCATGAGTTGCATAATTTGTAAATGGAAGGTTGAGCTTTATTATCTACCTTGTAAAGAGATTTATAACAGAGTTTTTGTGTTTTCACCTCTGCATTGTGTTTTTATGTAAAATATTTGATAATTAACATAAAATATACAAGATGCGATGGACATGAGGTTGAGTAGGCTCCAGGAGTTGGTGATGGACAGGGAAGCCTGGCGTGCTCCAGTCCATGGGATCCCAAAGAGTCGGACACGATTGAGTGACTGAACTGATACAAGAGTGTATAACATATATTATATAAAATATAAAGAATAAAAATAAAATCTCACTCTTTTAAAGGAGTAATTCATTCAGCAAATGTAGAACATCTGCATAAAGATGGAAATGCATAAAAATATACTTACTCATTTCTCCATTTTCTCCCCATTTGCTAGCCTTTTTGTAAACACCTCTCTTTTTTTCCAGCTTAAATTAAAAGGTTTATCATTTCAACTATGCCTTTGCTTATTCCCTAAATTGCTGTGCCTTTTCTCTTTTGTTCCATGTCTAGCAAAACCTTACCCTGGATGAACCTAGCTCTCTGCTGTTCACGTCTGCACCAGCACAGCTAGTTGGGCCCTGATGAAAGTCACATCTGAGGAGACTGGTAATCAATGGACTCAATCCTAAACCCTGGATTGATCTGAGCAGTTGGCTCTCTTGTCTCACAAAGCCATCCCACCTCCTCCCGCCACTGGAGGTTTCCTTGCTGCCCAGGACTAAGGCCCCTCAGTGCCTCTTCCTCTCTCTCAGGTGAGGAGTCCCTGTGAGTGACAACCCCAGCAGACTGGAGCCTGCCTATGGCAGGAGCACATGACCTCACAGGGTCAGGGGATGCGGGACGGGAACCAGCTATGTCTGCTCCATCTGGGATGAGTGAGTGGTGAGAAAATACCTTAGGGAAAAGGCAATAATCTGACCTTTCATGTTTCAAGAATTGAAAATAAAAACTCTGCTTTTCTGTGGTGAAAGGCAGACATAGCTTTGACATTATGCTGCTGCTAAGTCGCTGCAGGCATGTCTGACTCTTTGATCCTATAGACTGTAGCCTACCAGGTGCCTCTGTCCGTGGGATTCTCCAGGCAAGAACACTGGAGTGGGTTGCCATGCCCTCCTCCAGGGGATATTCTAGATCCAGGGGTCAAACCGGCCTCTCTTAAGTCTCCTGCGTTGGCAGGCTGGTTCTTTCTCATTAGTGCCACCTGGGGAGTGCCCTTTAACATCACAAAGAAGTCACAATCAGAAACCAGTCCCACCCCAGAACTTCTGACCCAACAGGGACCCTGAGATGTACCTGCATATTTTAAAAAAAAAAAAAAGGGGGAAAGAATTGAGCACTAAAAGCTACTCGCTGAGGAGCCCAAGAGTGGGACTAACTTGGCTGGACAGCTCTGAGGATCACTCCCTTTCAAAGGACAATGTGCCCCTGACAGGGGTCTGTGTCAGGATTAGGTGAATTCTATGGACTTAGAAAAATCTTTCTATTTTGAAATAATTCTAGACTTACAGAAAAGTTGCAAAAATTGTACAGACAATTCCCATTTGCCCTTCACTCAGCTTTCCCTAAAATTAACAACAGATTTCATAATCTTAACAGAATTACCCAAACCAGGAAATTAACTTGGAAACAGTAAACTGACTGATCCACAGAGCTTATTCACATCTGTTCAGGGTTCTTATTAGTGTCCTTTCCCCAGGCCAGTATCCTATTCAGAATGCCACACTGCATTTAGTTCACGTTTCCTTCACCCCCTCTGTCTGTCACATGTCCTCAGTCCTCCTCGGTCTTTCTCCTTGACACTTTTGAAGTACACTTACTGGTCAGTTATTTTTTTAGAATCTCCCTCAATTTAGGTTTGTCTGGTATTTTATCATGCATAATTAGAAGGAAATTACATATTTTTGGCAAAAAAAAAAATCCCACCGAAGTGAAGATGTTCTTATCAGTGCCTCCTACCATGAACTGTAACGATGTCCCATTGCTGGAGAGGACATTAACCTTGATCCCTTGGTTAAACTGGTGTTGGCAGCATTTTTCCAATATGGTGTTTTGATTTTTTTCTCTTCAATCAATAAAGATCTTGGAGGGAGATTCTTTGAGACTCAGTTTGGCATCCATGGATGGCTCTCGCCTGCCACATTTTTACTCTATTTGCTTAATGGTGACCTGCTTTTAGTCTCATCTATATGAACTGATTTTCAGTAACCTCTTGGGTTGCAGTGGAGGCTACTGATGTGAGCAGACAAATCTTGATGCAGTTCTATTCCTGCATAGAGGTGGAGGCCAGAGTGGCCTCCTTTTGACCTTTTGGAGACTGAGAATGCTTGGACAGTTCTGTAGGAGGATGGAGATTCAAGAGGGAGATAATTGGACTTCCTGCTAATAAAGCAGCTGGGAACCTGAATAATTAAATCAAATGAATAAGATGTTAATCATATTTATACACGATTTTGTAGAGCAGTTTATTCCAGTTAATTAATTTCTATCTGTGGTAATGATACCTTTATTTTTTAATACAAAATCTGATTTTATTTATGTTTAATGATCCCTTTAAATCTGTAGATTTAGGTAAGCCTCTACTTACTGACTATGCTAAAGCCTTTGACTGTGTGGATCACAACAAACTGTGGAAAATTCTGAAAGAGATGGGAATACCAGACCACCTGACCTGCCTCTTGAGAAACCTATATGCAGGTCAGGAAGCAACAGTTAGAACTGGACATGGAACAACAGACTGGTTCCAAATAGGAAAAGGAGTACGTCAAGGCTGTATGTTGTCACCCTGCTTATTTAACTTATATGCAGAGTACATCATGAGAAACGCTGGACTGGAAGAAGCACAAGCTGGAATCAAGGTTCCTGGGAGAAATATCAATAACCTCAGATATGCAGATGACACCACCCTTATGGCAGAAAGTGAAGAGGAACTAAAAAGCCTCTTGATGAAAGTGAAAGAAGAGAGTGAAAAAGTTGGCCTAAAGCTCAACATTCAGAAAACTAAGATCATGACATCTGGTCCCATCACTTCGTGGGAATTAGATGGGGAAACAGTGGAAACAGTGTCAGACTTTATTTTTTGGGGCTCCAAAATCACTGCAGATGGTGATTGCAGCCATGAAATTAAAAGACGCTTACTCTTTGGAAGGAAAGTTATGACCAACCTAGATAGCATATTCAAAAGCAGAGACATGACTTTGCCAACAAAGGTCCGTCTAGTCAAGGCTATGGTTTTTCCAGTGGTTATGTATGGATGTGAGAGTTGGACTGTGAAGAAAGCTGAGCGCCAAAGAATTGATGCTTTTGAACTGTGGTATTGGAGAAGACTCTTGAGAGTCCCTTGGACTGCAAAGAGATCCAACCAGTCCATTCTAAAGGAGATCAGTCCTAGGTGTTCATTGGAAGGACTGATGCTAAAGCTGGAAACTCCAATACTTTGGCCACCTGATTCGAAGAGTTGACTCATTGGAAAATACTCTGATGCTGGGAGGGATTGAGGACAGGAGGAGAAGGGGACGACAGAGGATGAGATGGCTGGATGGCATCACCGACTCGATGGACATGAGTTTGAGTGAACTCCGGGAGTTGGTGATGGACAGGGAGGCCTGGCATGCTGCAATTCATGGGGTTGCAAAGAGCTGGACACAACTGAGTGACTGAATTGAACTGAACTACTTATTGAAAGTTTTAAAAAATTGTTAATGTTCTATAGAGCCTGTCCTTTTATTTGTACCAATTCTTTATAGTCTGATTTTTTATTGTCTTTCTTCTATATCTAATAATCTTTTTTTCTAAATTATCTTGATCCATTTTTTTCTTCTGCATTTTTTGGACATCTTAAACATATCTCAATGCTATTTTTTCATTTTTCTGTAGGGTAAATTTTGCAAATGAATTTGAGATCCAGCAATCTTATCTCCCTCCTAAAACACTGAACTCTGTAGAGGGAATTTCTAATAATGTACTTCCACAGCCTTGAGAAATTTCATAGAAATAACATCTGGAAAAACAACATATATCAAGAAACTGTGTCGATAATTATTTTTCATGTTTTTCTTAGAATAATAGCCTTGTACAGACCCCAGGGCCAGACCCAGAAGGGAGTATGACTGGGATCATGAAAGCATGGACCTTGGAACACTGGGTCAGCTTTGGGTATGAACAGTGCTGGTTGTTCCTGAGACTATCCCAGAAGGGAATGGCCTGGGGTAAAAACAAGCAGATCTGGACTATGTCAGTGTAGTGTCTTGGGAAAGATAGATCAAAGAAAGTCTTGTAGTCTGCAATCGGGAATAAAAGCTGGACTCAGAGTGGACTCTGCCCCTCAGTCCAATAGAGGCTGCAGGTCCCCTGACCCATTGCACCAGATTTCCTGTTCTGTCTTCATTCTTGTTGCTCACTCCCAGACCTTTAGGGCAATAGAACTCTGTGCTATTTTTATTTTATTCTCATAACAATTTTCTCTGACATTGTTAAATATTATTTTCTAAATTTTTTTCCCAATTTTTATTTGCAAGAGTAAACTTTGTCTAGGGTATGCTGTTTGATGCTGGTGTTTGATTTCTTTTTCTGTTTTATAGATATTGTTAAAGATTGACTGTCTCTTTTATTCTGAACTTCGAATCAAAATAATATTTGCGGTTATTATTTGCCTAGAAATACCACCTATGGCTTCGTACTGAGTTATTTTCCTATTTCTCTGGGCACTGTTTGAATCTTTAGAGCCTGAAGATGAAATGGTTTGTATTCTCTGTTCATTTCTGTAGCTGCATGAGACGAATAGGGAGGAAGCTATGTCTATAGGTACCTGTCTTCAGGGAAATTTATCTCTGCTTTCTCTTTCTTCATAATTCTATTCACACTCCTGAGGCTAGATGAATTGAGATGGTGATACTTCCTAACCAGTTGTGAAGACATTTTACTTTAGTGTGGTTTTCTCTTCTCTTTAGGATGAGTGAACCACTTTGGGGAACAGTCATCTCATATTTTGTCTCGTGTGTGTGTGTGTGTGTGTGTGTGTGTGTGTGTGTCTGTATGTATGTGGCTACACCTACTTCTCCACACTTATCTGCCTTTACTTGCTACTATCACTCGAGATCAAGATAGTTGTCCCAGCAAAAGACCTTTACAGACATTTCTCCAAAGAAGACATACCAGTGGCCAATAAACACATGAAAAGATGTTGAACATCTCATTATTAGAGAAATACAAATTAAAACTACAATGAGCTATCACCTCACACCAGTCAGAATGGCCATCATCAAAAAATCTATAGACAAAAAATCCTGGAGAGCGTGTGGAGAAAAGGGAACCCTCTTGCACTGTTGGTGGGAATGTAAACTGATACAGCCATTGTGGAAGACAGTATGGAGATTCCTTAAAAAACTAGAAATAAAACCACCATATGACCTAGCAATCCCACTACTAGGCATATACCCTGAGGAAAACAAAATTGAAAAAAGAAACAGGTACCCCATTGCTCATTGCAGCTCTATTTACAGTAGCTAGGGCATGGAAGCAACCTAGATGTCCTTTGACAGATGAATGGATAAAGAAGCGGTGGTACATGTATACAATGGAATATTACTCAGTCATAAAAAGGAATACATTTGAGTCAGTCTAATGAGTTGGATGAACCTGGAGCCTATTATACAGAGTGAAGTAAGTCAGAAAGAAAACAAATATCATATACTTAACACTTACACATGGAATCCAAAAAGGTGGTACCGATGAACCTATTTGCAGAGCAGCAGTGGAGATGCAGAGATGGGGACAGACTTACGGACACGGCTGAGGGTGGGGGAGGAAAGAGAGCGTGGGATGTATGGAGAGAGCAACATGGAAACGTACACTACCGTATGTGAAATAGACAGCCAAGGGGGATTTGCTGTATGACTCAACCCAGGGCTCAGTAACAACCTACAGGGGGAGGACGGGGAGGGAAGGGGGAGGGATGTTCAGGTGGGAGGGGAAAAGGGTAAGCCTGTGACTGACGCATGTTGCTGTTCGGTAGAAACCAACACAGTACTGTAAAACAACTATCATTCAATTAAAAATAAATAAATTAGGAGAAAAAAAAAGATAGCAGTCCCAGGATTTAGTCCCATTCCTTCTCCATTTAGTGAGGGGTCAAGGACAACGGCTCTCCTGCTTGCTGTCTCTTGTAACTTCTGTCTTGGAATGTGGGCTAAAGGGCTTCAAAGACCAAACGCCATGTCGTTTTCCCAGTATGCTCCTCTCATCAGTTCCAGCTCTGGTACTTCCACACTGGACAGCGTGAGAAGCTTTTCACAGTGTCTTGCCCTGCGTGCTTGTCCTTTACTCTTCGCCCCTGCCACTTACACTTACCCTGCTCAAAACTGAGTTATTCTTCATTGGAGCCTCGTGAAGTTTATAGACAAGATTACATATGTCCCCTTCGTTTCATGTTGATAATATTGTCTTTAGCTCTGCTTATATTTTTTTTTTGCCGTGGTTGTGGTTTAGTCACTAAATCTTGTCTGATCTTGTGACCCCATGGACTGTAGCCTGCCAGGCTCCTCTATCCATGGGATTTTCCAAGTAAGAATACTGGAGTGGGTTGCCATGCCCTCCTCCAGGGGATCTTCCCAACCTAGGGATCTAACCTAAGTCTCCTGCATTGCAGCCAGTTTCTTTACCAACTGAGCCACCAGGGAAGTCTTTGTGTGTGTGTGCTGTTATATATGCACATATATATGTATATATTTGGTTTTGGTTTTGATGTCTTTTAAATTGATTTGTGGGAGGAATCATCTGCAAAATCCCTATATATTTCCAGAATTCTGAATCAGTATGTATTTTGTAACCTAAAAACAATGAAACAAGATAAATCTAGCTGTCATTTTTTGTGTGTGTATTTTTGGAATTCAAAGTATCCCCTAATTGATTTCCATTGTACACAAATCCCTTATTGCTTTTGTAATCTTCTACAAGTTTTCTGTAAATTTTGGGCTTCCCAGGTGGCGCTAGTAGTAAAGAACCTGCCTGCCAATGCAGGAGACATAAGAGACGCAGGTTCGATCCCTCGGTTGAGAACATATCCTGGAGAAGAAAATGGCAACCCACTCCAGTGTTCTTGCCTGGAGAATCCCCATGGACAGAGGAGCCTGGTGGGCTACAGTCCATGGGGTCTCAAAGAGTCGGACATGACTGAAGCTACTGAGCACAAGTTTTACCTCAAAACAGCTTTTGAAGTTCATAAAAAATGAAAGTACTCAGTGAAACGTTTTTTATTTTTGTTTCTTTGTTTAATAAAAAGGAGCCTTAAAACCCCAATGAAATAATTCCAAGTTGTATGTAATGAACCTATGTGATCACCAGATGTCACTCTTGCTTCATGCTTTATTGCAACCAACAGCTAGAAGGGATAATGCAATGTGGGTTTTCAAGTGGTAAAATAGTTTTATCAGCAGGGAAGCCTTACATCCTCTAATTAAGCAAAAAGACTTAAAAGGAAGTTCATTTTTGATAGCAGGGAGACAAAAAAATGTACTTGGCTTTAATTACCAAAAAAAAGAAGTAATTCTTTAAAACACATGTCACTTAAAGAATGAAGGGATTATCTTAGGTTGCTCTTAATTATACACCGGCTTTATTAAGTTGACATACACTATGACTACTTCATACTTTTAATTTATGTCAATAAAGTTACAATAAAAATGTAAAGGGTTATTTTCTCCTAAGTTTTAGCAGAATGGATGAAGTCTAAGGTAGGTACAAACTAAAAATTATTGTTTTAAATTGTCCTGTTAAAGAGAGAAAAGTGTTAACTTTTTCAAAGGTCACTCTTTTTAAGATAGGTAAAGTCATTTAATTTCATAAATACTAAATGAAACCTATCTTAAGGTTTTGCACACTTAAAAATGTAAGGTCAATACTTTAAATTGCATTTCACTTCTAACATTTATTGTGTACTTACCTGATACCAGGGAGTATTGAAAGCACTTTTTATGTTTTAACTCACTTCATCCTCTCAATAAACCTATAAGGTCAATATTCATCATTTAGTTTTTAGAACTGACCAAAATAAGCCTCAAAGGAATTCAATAAACTACCCAAGTTCTTGTTTTTCAAACCCATGAAGTCACTGTGCCATCCAATAAACTTTTATACACCAATAAACTTAGAATTTTTTAGATGTTAAACTACCAAAGAATATACAGTAGTTAGCCATTTCAGAGTACTTTTACAAGCTTGGTTATACATCAGAAAGTTACAGTCCCTCAGTTTACATCTTCCCTACTCACTTTCAGAGCTAACATTTCCAGTAGGGAACAAACTTAGACATTATCCAGCAGCTAGAAGAATATGTACAAATGTGTATGTGTATATGTGCATATATATATATATATATATATATATATATATATATATAAAACAAAACAAAGATTCTACATTAAGATGCTGACTGGAATAAAATGATGTATATAACTTCATTCCTTCCCCAAACCATGCTAAAACTTCAGGCAAGGTTTTTCCCCTTCCCAGTTTTATTGAGGTATAATTGACATACAGCGTTGTATTAGTTAAGCTGTACAACATAATGATTTGGTATATGTATATATTGCAAAATGATCACCACAGTAACTATAAGTTAAAATCAATTACCTCATATAGCTACAAATTTTGTTTCTTGTGGTGAAAACTAAGATCCACTTTCTTAGCAACTTTAAAACAGACAATACAGTATTATATTAACTATAGTACTAACTCTAGTCACCATGCTGAAAGTGTTTTATGTCTTTTGACCACAGACCAGGTACGCTTTAACAAGTCGGGACTTCCCTGGTGGTCCAGCGGCCAAGACTCGGCGCTCCCAGTGCAGGCGCCCAGGCTCCATCCCTGGTCAGGGAACGTTGTCCCACATGCCACAGCTGAGTGCTGCAACTGAAGAGCCCGAGTGCCGCAAATAAGCCCTGGTGCAGCCACAATAAATAAACAAATACTGCTTTTAAAAAAGTTGAAAATTGTCAACATGGTCCCAAGTTGAGAGGCGAAAACAGCAACACCATGTTGTAAGGTGAAAAGTGGGTTGTGGAGACTGAACCGACCAGAAGCCCAGCTCTTGTGCTAACAGCTGAGAGACTGAGAATGAACACGGTTCACAGCTTATTCCAGAGTCTTGAGAAGGCTCAGGAACTGTTAGTTCCAGGCACCTTTGGGACTGGATGTGAAGCGTGTTTGATATGAGTGTGTGTGCTGGGGTCAAGCTATAATGAAGAGTATAGGGTAAATACCGTCCATGGGGTTCCAAGGCAAAAGGAGAACGGGGCGGCAGAGAAGGAGATGGTTAGACGGCATCACCAACTCGATGGACATGCATTTGAGCAAGCTCTGGAAGGGGGTGGAGGACAGAGGAGCCTGGCGTTCTGCAGTTCATGGATGTCACAAAGAGTCAGACACAAATTAGTGGCTGAACAACAACAGCAACAATAATAATGTAAATATCTTTTGTGATATGACTAGATTTTAAAATTCACTCCTCCTCTCCATGCCTCTGGCCAACTGCCCAATGTCCATCCAGGCAGGAAGATGGAGGTTTATCTCTAGAGAAAGTAAAACAGGATCTCTGTACAGCCAGTGATAGTAGAGAGAATCCATCCACATTGAGGGAGCATGGGTACAAAGCCAAAATCAGGGGGAATAAGCCACTGTATACTTAACTGAATGCTGAATGCAGAGACCCACATCCTTCACGAGCTTCCGAAACAGTTAACTAGACTCTGGCCCTCCAGTCAGCAT
This sequence comes from Bos indicus, assembly GCF_029378745.1. Lineage (NCBI taxonomy): Eukaryota > Metazoa > Chordata > Mammalia > Artiodactyla > Bovidae > Bos > Bos indicus. Next base: position 107,335,141 of record NC_091766.1, read on the forward strand.
CGAAGACTCTTATAGCTACGGTCAGGCCAAGAGGAAATCCCTAAATATATCAACGTCAAATGGCCTCATCCAGATAAATCGAAAGAGAACCTCAGAGTGGACAGGCTTCATTCACAGGTGAAGTGTTCCTAGGTAGCTTTTCAGATCTCTCTAACAAAGGGCAGAAAGCCAAGGACTTCCAGGCATATGAGGAGAGCCAATGCAGAAAACAGGACTTCCAGGGAAGATACAGAAATGGCCAAGAACCACAGGAAAAAGAGGCTCAATGTCACCAGTCATTAGAGAAATGCTAACCAAAACCCTGAGACATGACTTCACCCTTACTGTAAGAATGGCTGTAATTTTGTTTTAAGATGGCAAACAGCAAGTGTTTGTAGGGGAGTGTGTGATTTCCTTGGTTCTGTCTTATCACAACAAAAATCTGAAGTGACGGACCAGTGTTACAGCTCACTTTTATTTAGAAAGTAAAGGAAAATAAATCCTCGAGGCATGAGGGCATGCCTACCCAAAAGACACGAAGAGAAAAGAGACACCCCTGGCCCTTCGGCTCCTCTTTTTATATATTTCTGCCCCCCGACTCCACCTCCCTGGGCCTGCCCTATGTAAATTGGGCTAGCCAGGAGTGCTGTTTGTTCTACCTGAGGCCCTCACTCCGGTCCTCGGATCTTCCTTTGCTCTATTTTCATGGGCTTTTCCCTTCCTTATCTTTTAGCCACCACCATTCTGTGCTCCTGTTTCCTATTCTAACTACTGAACATGTCGATGAGAATATCTGCCCCTTAAAAGAAGAGGAGCTGCTCCTTTCCACAGACCCCATCATCTCTGAGTGCACACAGCTAGCATTCTCATACGACTCCTACAAAAGCCAGCACTTCCAAACCACACTAGGTCATCCTCTCCCCTTGAACCTGGGCTGGCTTAGGAGACTTGCTTAACTAATAGAATGCAGGCGTCATGGTATTATACAATTCCCAAGTCTAACTCCTAAGCAGTCTTACAGCTTCCACCCAAGTCTTTGGGAACGCCAGCTCTTGGAGCCCAGCTGCATGCAGCCCCAGCAGCTCAGTGGAGAGGAACTGAGTCTCCCCAACATCCCATCAGGGCTTCTGGACAACAGCTGGTACTGCCTTGCTTGTAAAGGAGCTCTCTTGGCAGCTAAATTATGAGCCCCAATCAAGCCACTCCGACTAAAGCTGTGTGAAGCAGAGATGGACTATCTCTACCAAATCATACCCAAATGACAAGTTCTTGAGCAAAATAAATAGTGAGTGTTGCTATGTTTTTCCTTTTTAATCTGTTAATTTTCTGTTGTTAAATTCCTTGTGTTCTTGGAATATACCTTTTAAAGAACTCTTGCAGTCCCATAATTTGGACACTGCACTGAGCATAACCATCACCATTTATGGAAAAATAAATTTATCAAGCAAATGAAAAATGCTAGAAAATGTTTAAAAATGTCTCACCTATTTCAGAAAATCTGAGACACATAGGTAGAACACATTAGGTAGTTCAGAAGGACTCCTGGCCGGCACCACTGTAAAACCAATTTTCTTTATTTCACACTATTAGACTTTTAAATTTGGAACCCTTAATCCAAATGTGTTGTATTTTTCAAAATGTTTTGAAGGCTTCACTTGAAGTTTAGTTTTTTTTGTTTGTTTGGCTTTTTGCTGTGTATGTGTGTGTGTGTGTTTTGATTCAACTTAGGGACTTGATTGGAGAAGGCAATAGCACCCCACTCCAGTACTCCTGCCTGGAAAATCCCATGGACGGAGGAGCCTGGAAGGCTGCAGTCCATGGGGTCGCTGAGGGTCGGACACGACTGAGCGACTTCACTTTAACTTTTCACTTTCATGCATTGGAGAAGGAAATGGCAACCCACTCCAGTGTTCTTGCCTGGAGAATCCCAGGGACGGGCGAGCGTGGTGGGCTGCCATCTATGGGGTCACACAGAGTCGGACACGACTGAAGTGACTTAGCAGCAGCAGCAGGGACTTGATTAATGGCATTCCATTTAGAAAGTAACCAAGGCTTTACTAATCTAAAATAATCAGAGGTGGAGTTTTCTCTTTTTCTCCCTCACTCTTTCTCTCTTTGTCTTATCTCATTGACTCTTTGACTTAATGCATATAATCAACTGTTTATGTAAAAATGGAGAAACACAAATGAGCCTTGAAAGGCCTTTGAAAATGAAAAATTGAAAAAAGAGAAGTAACAAGGTTGCGTAGAGGCTGGCAGTAGTTTGAAAATTTTGCCAGGTGCAAAAGATGTTTTTCTGCTTTTCAGACACACCAATATTTAGGAGAGACCCTCTCAACCATCCCCAGTCTCCACCTCCTACCCCGGCCACTCCCAACCCCCCACCCAAACTCTCTCTCTCCCCCCCACCACGCGATGCTCTTTTAACCACTTCTCCAGAGCAGTCTTTCTCCGGTGGAACCTTTGCCTCCTTCAGCTGTCTTACCACTGCCACCTTAAGACACCTGCTGCTAAGTCGCTTCAGTCGTGTCCGACTCTGTGCAACCCCATAGACGGCAGCCCACCAGGCTCCCCCGTCTCTGGGATTCCTCAGGCAAGAACACTGGAGTGGGTTACCATTTCCTTCTCCAATGCATGAAAGTGAAAAATGAAAGTGAAGTTGCTCAGTCGTGTCTGACTCTTAGTGACCCCATGGACTGCAGCCTACCAGGCTCCTCCATCCACGGGATTTGCCAGGCAAGAGTACTGGAGTGGGGTGCCATTGCCTTCTCCAAGACACACCTAGAAGCCCTAGCAAATTCATTTTGGTTGCATTTCCATTTCTAAAGTTTTTCAATTAAAACGGCCTCTAAAGGATGCCTGCTCAGAGAAAGTTCCTGAAGCCCCCAACAGCGAGGGACCAGCATTTATCCAGAAGTGACAGGACCAGAGAGCAGAGGCCCCAGTGGGAAGCTATCCTTATGTAAATGTGCCTGCAGGACAGCCCTCCTCACAGGACAGATGACTCGTCAGCGACTTCTTAATCAGCCTGTCTCTAGCAATAATAATCTAATCACTGGTCACCTAATTAAAAATGAAAGAAATCAGTGTCTTTCCAAATCTGAGCTTCTAGCGTCCCAGGTTGCAGACTGTCATGAAGCCAAGGGGCGTCAGCTGTTTGCTCGTCACGTTATGGATGGGCAGACCCTTTCGAGGTGCCTCGTGCTCTCCTCGGTGATTTGATTATCTCGCCATCATTCAGTTCATGCATTGATCTGGATGATCTGCTGTGATGGGCCCCTGCTCATGTGTTCATTCATTCACCAGTTCTACCACAAGCGTTTACTGCAGGCTTGCTGTATGCTAGGGGATATATTCTGGGGATAGAAAGATGAATAGGACACTTGTTCAGCATCTGGCAGATGTCTCTGTGGAGGAAACTGATATAAAAATATTTAGCTATGATACAATTTGATCAAGCCGTACTACAGAAAACTAATAGATACATAGTGCATATTATGAAAGAAGCAAGATGGTGCTCCACTGGATAGAATTTAAGATTTTTTAAGAATTTAAAGGAATAAATTTAAGAATTTACGATTATTTATTCAGGGCATGTGCCTCTCAAGTTACCAAGGGCTCCACCATATCCTAATTTTTAAAACTTCGTCCACTTCCTTCATGCACGTGACCTTCTTGGTCCTTGTTAAGAATCTGAGTTTCAGATGCTGATGTAGAGATAGGTCTGTCAAGCAGATATTTGCCATTAGATGTGGTTTTAAAATTTAAGTATTGTTCTTTCAAATTAGTTTTAAAGAAAATTATGTGTGATGTGTTTTAAAAAAATTCTTAATCACACATTTCTCGGGTACAGGGGAAAAAACACCTCACCAGCTACCTGTGTCCTATAGCAGAGAAAACAACCAAATTTTAAAACAAGCCAGATTAGTATCTTAATCTGTCTCCCTTTTAGTTGTCTTCATTGCCATCATCGAAGGGGAGATTCATTCTATTTGGGCTCAAGGCTCATTCTTTTTTATTTTTAATTTTCTCTTTATTGTGCTATATGAATACTTGCTTTACAGTGCTGCATTATGTTCTTTTAAAAAATACCTTTTATAGCTTTTGAATGATTTTATTTGTTTATTTACTTTTGGCAGTGCGGGGTCTTGCTCGCTGCGCGGGCTCTTCTCTAGTTCCTGTAAACGGGCTTCCCATTGCGGCGCCTTCTCTTGCTGCAGAGCACAGGCTGTAGAGCGCCCAGGGTCAGGAGCTGCGGCTCCCAGGCCCTAGGGCACAGGCTCCAGTGTCTTGGCACATAGGCGTCGTTGCTCCAAGGCATATGGGATCTTCCTAGATTAGGGATGGAACCCCCGTCTCGTGCATTGACCGGCAGATTCTTTGCCACGGAGCCACCAGGCCTCTGTCGTCCCCTTCTCCTCCTGCCTTCAGTCTTTCCCAGCATCAAGGTCTTTTCCAATGAGTCAGAACTGCTGGTGAGCCCACGGTCACAGTCACGCGCTCCTGGCTCCAAAGTGTCCACTCCTGGAGCCTCTGTCTCCTGACCTCAGTGCCTGCTCGCATATAGCCACCCCTCTCAGCACTTTTAGGCTACACTAAGGCACCGAAAACTTTCAGTTCAGTCACTCAGTTGTGTCCGACTCTTTGTGACCCCATGGACTGCAGCACGCCAGGCTTCCCCATCCATCACCAACTCCTGGAGTTCACCCAAACTCACGTCCATCGAATCAGTGATGCCATCCAACCATCTCATCCTCTGTCGCCCCCTTCTCCTCCTGCCTTCAGTCTTTCCTAGCATCAAGGTCTTTTCCAATGAGTCAGTTCTTCGCATCAGGTGGCCAAAGTATCGGAATTTCAGCTTCAACATCAGTTCTTCCAATTAACACCCAGGACTGATCTCCTTTAGGATGGACTGGTTGGATCTCCTTGCAGTCCAAGGGACTCTCAAGAGTCTTCTCCAATACCACAGTTCAAAAGCATCAATTATTCATCGCTCAGCTTTCTTTATAGTCCAACTCTCACATTCGTACATGACTACTGGAAAAACCATAGCTTTGACTAGACAGACCTTTGCTGGCAAAGTAATGTCTTTCCTTTTTAGCATGCTGTCTAGGTTGGTCATAGCTTTTCTTGCTTTTCTTTCAAGGAGTAAGCATCTTTTAATTTCATGGCTGCAGTCACTATCTGCAGTAATTTTGGAGCCCCCTCAAAATAAAGTCTGTCACTGTTTCCATTGTTCCCCCATCTATTTGCCACGAAGTGATGGACCAGATGCCATGATCTTTGTTTTCTGAATGTTGAGTTTTAAGCCAACTATTTCACTCTCCTCTTTCCTCCTTCACCAAAAACTTTATTTTTTTTTTTCACCAAAAACTTCAAATTCACCTAAACTCATGGATAGACTGTTGTGTTAATTGTACCGAGATCGAAGAACATAGCTTACGCAACATTAGTTACTTGAAATTTCCTGGAACTTGCCCTAAGACCTTGCTTGTGATCAATTTTAGTAAATATTCAATGTGTGGTTGAGAAGAATATGCTTCTCTAATGGTTGAGTCTACATTGGTGTTATAATCTATTTAACAGATTAACACACATCTAGAGGTTTAAAACATCCATTTTTAATATCTCACAGTTTCTGTAAGTCAGAAGTCCAGGCATGAGTTCTCTGCTTAGGGCATATATACGTATACAGCAGCAGTGTTCTCGTCAGCAGCTCAGTGTCTTCTTCCAAGCTCACTGGGTTGTTGGTAGATTTCAGCTGCCTTCAGTTGTAGACCTGCGTTTCTCAGCTGAGACCCTCAGGCCTCACTTTCTTACTGGGTCCTGGCCCAGGTTTGCTCTCAGCTCCTAAAGCCCACTCTGCTCTTAGCCCTGAGCTTTCCCACATGGTGTGTGTGTTAGTCGCTCAGTCTTGGCCAACTCTTTGCTGTCCTATGCACTGCCATCCAATGGGCTCCTCTGTTCATGGAAATTATCTTGGCCAGAATACTGGAATGGGTAGCCTTTCCCTTCTCCAGGGGATCTTCCTAACCCAGGGATTGAACCCAGGTCTCCTGCATTCCAGGCAGATTCTTTACCAACTGAGTTATTTTAATCTTTAATATAATTGTACTGATTGTGAATTTGCCTATTTCTTCTTGTAGTTCCATCTTTTTCTTTTTTCTACTTTATTTTCAGAATATTTTACTAGATGTATGCAGCATAGAATTATATTGACCCTCTTTAATAATAGTTTTTGTCTTAAAATCTATTGTTTGGTATTAATATAGAATGCTGAACTTTCATCTTGTTAGTATTTGCCATATGTTATTACTATATACTAATATATATATAATATAATATATATATATTAGTCTCCAGTCTGTACATTTTATTTTGGGTGTGTATCAGTTATGTCTACAGAAGGGAATGGCTACCCACTTAAGTATTCTTACCTGGAGAATCCTATGGGATATAGGAGCCTGGTGGGCCACATTCTCTGGGGTCGCAAAGAGTTGGACATGACTGAGCGACTAACACACACACACACACACACACAATTTATCTATTGCTGCCTATTATACTGTTCCCAAATTTAGAAGCTTTTTAGGGGAACCACTTGACTTGCTCATGATTCTGTGGTTCAGCAAAGTGAACTGAACTCAGGCAAGGGGTTCTTCTACAGGTCTTCAGTTCAGTTCAGTTCAGTTGCTCAGTCGTGTCCGACTCTTTGCGACCCCATGAATTGCAACACGCCAGGCCTCCCTGTCCATCATCAACTCCCGGAGTTCACTCAGACTCATGTCCATTGAGTCAGTGATGCCATCCAGCCATCTCATCCTTTGTCGGCTACAGGCCTTACCTAGGATTATTCACGTGGCTGCAAGTCATCTGGCAATTTGACTGGAGCTCGATGTTTTAAAATGTCTTCACAGATTTGGTGGTTGGTGTCAGCAATTGATTAAGCCACTCTCTTATTTACTAGTCTCTTATTTTTGAGGCAGATGCCTGGGCTTTGTGTGGTATGGGAAGGTGAAGACTGAGAGCAGAAGCTGAAAATTCTTTGAGAACCAGACTTGGAAATCCAAGGGTCCCTTCTCTAGTTTTCCCACTGTGCTTAGTCATTCTGGCCAGGAGCATCCGGAGGGTGTGTTGCCTCAGTGAGAAACTTTTGAAGGTTTAGACACATGTCATGTCAGTCAATAATCCTCCTCATAGTAAGTTCTTAGAGGGGTGAGTGTGAGCAGTGCTCCTTCATGGCCACCACATAGATGTGGTTAAATGCAATATAAAAAAACCAAAAACTTCAGGCATCTGCTATCAGTGACAAGTCCTGTTGTTGAATTCTATTTTGTGTTTTCAATGGCTGTCTTTTCCTCTCATATGTATTATATAAAGCATTCAAAACATGAAAGAATGAAGATATATCTAATAGATATAGATTTACTATTAAAAAGCAATTGCTTTAACCATTGGTCAATTGACTCACACAAAAACAATAAATTTGTTTCCTGATTTTTTGAAAAATTCAACTACTTTTAAACCACTAGCTCTAAATGGCTATCATCAAGACAATGTAATTATGTAGTAAAGATCTTAAAAGACATTAAAACAGCAATTAACTCCTGCTTATTAACTCTATTTCTCAGCTTCAGGGTGTAGTCTGCAGAGTCATATTCATTCGTATTCTCTCCTTTCTGCAGCAGAGATCATTGGCTCTCCATGTTTGTCTTTCCTTTTTCTTCAGCTGCATGGTATGTGGAATCTGAGCTCCCCGACTAAGGAGCGAACCCATGCCCCCTGGACTGGAAAGCTGGAGTCTTAACCACGGAACCTCCAGGGAAGTCTCTCTTTCTTCAGTTTTTCTCTGGGCATATGGCTACCACTAATGGTCTTCCCAGGCGGCTCAGACAGTAAAGAATGTGTGAGACCTGGGTTCGATCCCTGGGTCAGGAAGATCCTCTGGAGAAGGGAATGGCAACCCACTCCAGTTTTCTTGCCTGGAGAATCCCACGGACAGAGGGGCCGGACAGGCTACCGTCCATGGGGTCTCAAAGAGTCGGACACGACTGAGCGACTGTTACTTTCAATGAATCTAGTTGTATAACTAAGCTCTGGAAAATGGGGGTATTTATGAAAAAGTGGTGAACGTGACTTCCAGAAGTGTCTGTGAAGAGAAGATGAACAGCCATCGCCCCCTCCGTTCCTCTTTCCTATTGGCTTAACGGAGACAAGAGCGTGGCGCCAGAGCCGCCATCTTGAATCATCACGGCTGACAGAGCTGCGAGACTGAAGAAACCTCAGGCTAGCGTTCCAACTCTAGGCTACCGGGCCGGGCATTTGGAGGAGAGGAAAATAAAAATCTCTCCTGCTCAAGCCATTGTTATTTGGGGGTTTCCATCACCAGATGCTAAAGGTAATCCTAAACATCTTTCATGTATTTGTTTGCTTTTGCTCCCAATTTTATCCCAGCAATTGTTATAGTACCCGACAGTAACACAGCTCGGAGAGGCAGCCACCCAGCAGGAGAACTACGATGGACCTTCCGCAGCTGAAAAGATGTGAGTCAAAATTAAGGACAAAACTCACATCTGTCATACAACAGGCAGTCTATAAATATTAATATTTCTTGAATGAGTTAATTCATTAATTAATTAATGAGTTAAGTAACGGCAGGGGGCTGCCATGTTTTTGAACCCAATGTCATAACTCTTTAGAAGATGCCCTCCTTCCTATACTAGTTAGCTAACTCCTACTGATCTCCCAAGATCCAGCTTCAATGTGACTTTTCTGTCATGCTCCCTCAGGTTTTCCTGATATTGGGTAATCCCTCCCTTCCTGTCTGTATATATCTCTGCCTCCCTCCCACCTCTCTCTCTTGTTATCTCATATTGAAACTTCAGGCGTCCTTATTCATGTTCTTAATACCCAACATGATGTCTAGAAGGATGGAGGAGAGGCAAAGAAAGAATACTTCTATACATGGAAAAAGTCATACAGGACTTTCCTCTGAAGATTTAGGAACTGGATTAATCAGTGATCTTCAGAGAAACAGAACCGAAAGGGTGTGTGTGTGTGTGTGTGGGAGAGACTTATTTTAAGGAATTGGCTTATGCCACTGTGAGAGCTGGCAAGTCTGAAATCTGCAAGACAGGCTGGCAGGCTAGAAACTCAGGGGAGAGTGGATGTTGCAGTCTCAAGTCTCAGGGTGATCTAGCAGAATTCCTTCTTCCTTAGGGAGATCTCAGTCTTTTCCTTTAATGACTTCACCTCATTGGAGAGGCCCACCTGCATTATGGAAGGTAATCTTCTTTACTCATAGTCTACTGGTTTAACTGTTGCTGCTGCTGCTGAGTCACTTCAGTCGTGTCCGACTCTGTGCGAACCCATAGACGGCAGCCCACCAGGCTCCCCCGTCCCTGGGATTCTCCAGGCAAGAACACTGGAGTGGGTTGCCATTTCCTTCTCCAATGCATGAAAGCGAAAAGTGAAAGTGAAGTCGCTCAGTCGTATCTGACTCCTAGCAACCCCATGGACTGCAGCCTACCAGGTTCCTCTGTCCATGGGATTTTCCAGGCAGGAGTACTGGAGTCGGGTGCCATTGCCTTCTCCGGGTTTAACTGTTAGTTCTACCTAAAAAATATCTTCACTGCAATGTCTACATTGGTGTTTGGCCAGCAACTGGGGCACCAGGGCCTAGCCAACTTGACACCAAAAAACTAACCATCACAGGAACCATAAAGATAAGTGAGTTACTTTAATAATTTTATGTTCAAATAGTACTACTTAGATGACCTCTGCTAGGAAAGCTACATTAATTATTGAGCGTTGTAGCAGGTCATTAGGAAGCCAGAAAAAAAAAAAAGAAACAACAATTGAGTATGATAAATGAGAGAGAAGGTCCTATAGAAAACAATTAGAAATATAATCAGATCTATTTAGCAACTTCAAATTCATTATTACTGTGTACATGGTTAAAGAAAGTTCAGTCCCACAGAGGATTTGCTATGTAACAGAATTAAGCTGAGTTTATGTGAACCAAGATCTCTGGGAGGAAAACAAGAATGCACACATCAGCAATATTCACTTAAGGTTAAAAGGTTTTTGACTATTATTAATCAAGAATTTAAATATCCCAAAGATACGATATTTCTTTCTTCAGGACAGGATGTCCAATTCATAGCACAGATGAAAACTACATAAAAAGGAGAAATGCAGGAAGTGGTCCCTAGTATGCATTGATCTAAAGTAATGGTTGCAGTGTGCAACGCTGTAAATTCAACTTCTCCTGCTGTTTGTGCACTAAAGGGTACTCAGTTGGCCCAAAAGAATTAATGCAACTTCTAAAAGTAGGCCAACTAATTTATAGGCAATAGCTTTCATACCAGGAAAACTGGATCAATAAGTAATGTATATTTATTTCCAAGAAACCTAGCAGTGCTTTTCTCACTGAAAATTGAGCAAGAATGAAGTCAGTCAGAAAGGTCTTTTTTCTGAGAGTGGAACCAGCCCAGGAAACACCTCTTTCTGAGCAAGGAGGTGTATGAAGCGGCATCCAAGGAGGCAAACAGGAGAGAACACGTGGCAGGAGAAGTCTGATGGACCTTTCTTAGACCGGCAGATGGAGGCTAAGCTCTTGGGTCAAAATCAAGGCCAACACCGAGAAAGAAAAACCAGTCTTCTCTGGCATATCAGTTACTTCATCCCCTCTTTGATTCATTCATCCCCAATCCTCCATTTATGTAACTGTATGATGCTGGGAAAGATTGAGGGCAGGAGGACAAGGAGCCGACAGAGGATGAGATGGCTGGATGGCATCACCGACTTGATGGACATGAGTTTGGGTGGATTCCAGGAGTTGGTGATGGACAGGGAGGCCTGGTGGGCTGCGGTTCATGGGGTCGCAGAGTCGCACACGACTGAGTGACTGAACTGTGAACTGAGTGTGGTTTATGAAGAAGTGCATAAACTACAGGTAGTTTAGAACTACATTAGAGATGGAACGCAGGTCCATGGTTGGTAGGGCAGGAATGAGGCTGGGTCCACCTCTAGATGAGTCATATGACGGGGATCTTTGTGGAGCTAAAAAGAGCTCTGCCTCTTGATTGTGGTGTTGGTTGCACGGATCTATGCATGGGATAGAACTGCATAGGAGTCTCTACACACAGACACGTGGTAAGCTGTGCGAGCAGGATCTTGTCTGCCCTGTTCTGTAGTAACCTCGCATAGTTCTTCATGAAGAACTACACAAACTACGTGCAGTTTATGAAGAGCTAGGTAACTACTGCCCGAGGCCCCCACGGACGGAGGCTTTGCTCCTGCCCAGCCTGTCTGAGGCGGCCTGCGCACAGTTGCCACTCGTGGTGCCCGGGGCTCCTCAGCCCTCTCTCCTAAGGCCTGGGCGTGTGCTCACAGATGACTGAATGCCTCTGAAGGTCTTTCTAACCAATGGGCCCAGGAGGTGTCTGATGAATGCGCCAGCCTCCCTACCTTTCCAGCGGACTGAGACCTAGTGTGATCCCAGTGCTGACCTGCCCATTACTGGTCATTGCTTTTATTGACTTTTCTTCCTCCTCTGTCTCTCTTCCCTGCCTGCTCCTTCCCAGGATTGCCTAGGCCTGTGATTACTTCCCTAGTAACCAGATACCCGTCTATTTAGGGAGTAAACCAAGCTAAGACAGCAGGGAACAAGGCAGATAAGGTCGTGTTCTCATGCATCTTACCGGCTGTCTGTGTGTAGAAACTTCTATGCAGTTTTATCCCACACATAGATGTGTGTAACCAACACAATGGAGATGCAGAGCTCTTTTAGTTCCACAAAGATCCCCGTCACATGACTCATCTAGAGTTGGGCCCACCCTCCTTCCTGCCCCCTACCAACCACTCATCTGTTTTCCGTCTCTATAGTTTAGTCATTTTAATAATGGTACAAGGGAGTTCCCTGGTGGTCCAGTGGTTAAGAATCCACCTTGCAATGCAGGGGACTCAGGTTCAATCCCTGGTCAGGGAACTCAGATCCCACATGCCGTGGGACAACTAAGCCTGTGAGCTGAAACCACTGAGCCCACACACCACAACCCGAGAGTCCACATGCTGTAAGATCCCACTCAGCTAAGACCTGACACAGCCAAGCAAATTAATTAAAAAAAAAGAGTGGTATACAAGTACAATCTAACACACAGCCATTTGAGACTGGCATCATTCACTAAGCGTAATGACCTTTTCATTCATTCAAGTTGTTTGCAGATCAATAATTTGTTCCTTTTTATTGCTGAGTAGTATTCCATTATATCTGGAGAAAGAAATGGCAACCCACTCCAATATTCTTGCCTGGTAAATCCAATGGACAGAGGAGCCTGGCAGGCTATACAGTCCATGGGGTCACAGAGAGTCAGACATGACTGAGCACGCACACAGTATATTCCATTAGATGAAGAAACCAGAGTTTGTTAACCATTCGTTTATTCATTTGGATGTTTACAATTTTGACATTGAAAACAAAGGTGTTTTGAGCATTCATATACATAAGTTTGTGTGAATGTTATGCTTTCATTTCTTGGGATAAGGGCCCAGGGATGTGACTACGGGCTGTGTGGCAGGGGCATGCTTCATTTATAATAAACTGCAAAATTATTTTCCAGAGTGGCTGTGCGATTTTACATCCTCACCAGTAATTTATGAATAATGCAGTTTCTCTGCATACTTTCCAGTATTTGGTATTATCACCATTTAAAAAATTTCACACATTCTGATAGGTGTGCAATATCTCATGGTGACTTTAATTTGCATTTCCTTCACAGTTAATGATGTTGAACAGCTTTTCCTGTGTTTATTAACCATTCATATTTCATTTTTGATAAAAAGTCTCTTTGTGCCTTTTACCTATTTTCTAATTGGATCTGTTTTTTTGCAGTTAAGGTATGAGAATTCTTTATATATTCTAGATAAAATTCCTTCAGATATGTGGTTTGCAACTATTTTTCTCTGATCTGAAGACTGTCTTTTCATCTTCTTAAGAGAGCCTTTCACAGAGCAAATGTTTTAATTTTTGATAAAGTCCAGTTTATCGTTTTTTCTTTTATGGTCTTATTGATTTTTAAGGGCTCATATATTAGAGAAATTCATCTCATGAGTGTCAGGTGTGTTGGAAGTACTTTTCAAATTTTTTATTAGTTTATTCATGGTACCTTGTTCCATGTCCAAGTTTCTATTTGTGTAGTCTAGTTCTCCATCATTTTAATTAGTGTTTTGTCCTACGGTTTTCCTAAACTCTCTGCTTCTTTTTAAATCTGTTACTCTTTTTTTGTTTGTTTGTTTTTTAATGATTTTATTTATGATTGTGCACGGTCTTCATGCTGCGTGGGCTTTTCTCTAGCTGTGGCTCCTCTTGTTGCGGAGCATGGGCTCTGGTGCCCACAGACCTCAGTTCTGCGGCTCCCGGGCTCAAGAGCCCGGCCCAGTGGCTGTGATGCATGGGCTCAGCTGCTCTGCCATGTGTGGTCTTCCCAGACCACGGATGGAACTCGCGTCCCCTGCTTTGGCAGGGGGGCGATTCTTTACCACTGAGCCGCCAGGAAAGCCCTCAGGCATATTTTAGACTAGTTTTCCACGCTCCTATCTGGTGAGAGAGGCCTGGGAGCCAGGAGTCCTCAGCCACAGTGCTGGCTCTGCCATCAAAAGCTCTGGGGCCTCTAGCGAGCGCCTGAGCCTCCCTCAGTCATGTCTGACTCTTTGCCCACCAGGTTCCTCTGTCCATGGGATTTCCCAGGCAAGATTACTGGAGTGGGTTGCCATTTCCTTCTCCATAAATCTGTTACTCTTTTGGCTTCTCTCATATACTCTCTGATTTTGTTCAGCTGCCTGAAAATATAAGTGTCTACAAAAAATTCTTAATTATTCATATTTTAATACACTATTTCTTATCCCTCTGTAGATTTTTTTTAAACTGATCTCAAGTTTTCTTTCATCTTCAGTGATCATCTCCAGCTTTGACTTATATTTCTGAATCCAGACCACCCTTCCACTATTTCAAACGCCAGTGTCCCCAGAGGAAATCATTATTTTCCCCACTTTGGTTAAGGACACTTCCATCATCCTAGGCTAGAAACTGCAGCATCGCATTGGCCTTCTTCCTCTCTATAACACAGGTCGGTCGTCACCAATCCTGCTGGTTTTGTTTTGTGGGCCCTTCAGATCCTCGTTTCCCTCTTTCAGATGGTTGTGCGCATGTTGCTCAGTCCCCCAGTCATGTCCAACTCTTAGTGACCCCACGAACTGTAGCCTACCAGGCTCCTCTGTTCATGGGATTATCCCCCCGAGAACACTGAATTGGTTTTCCATTTCCTCCTCTAGGGGATCTTCCTGATCCAGGGAGTGAAGCTGTGTCTCTTACATCTCTTGCCTTGGCAGGCAGATTCTTTACCACTGCGCCTATGGTTACCATGAATTCGAGGTGGAATACATGCCTCCTAGATGGTATTCTCCATAGCTTCTCTCTTTCAGTCCATTCTGTACATTATCATCAGTGTTGCCTTCCTGTTACAGAGTCCAAATGTATCATTCTCCTGCTCAAAATTCTGCAATAAAAGGGAGAGATACAAAGATATATTGTCACCCTGCTTATTTAACTTCTATGCAGAATACATCATGAGAAATGCTGGGCTGGAAGAAGCACAAGCTGGAATCAAGATTGCCGGGAGAAATATCAATAACCTCAGATATGCAGATGACACCACCCTTATGGCAGAAAGTGAAGAGGAACTCAAAAGCTCTTGATGAAAGTGAAAGAGGAGAGTGAAAAAGTTGGCTTAAAGCTCAACATTCAGAAAACAAAGATCATGGCATCCGATCCCATCACTTCATGGGAAATAGATGGGGAAACAGTGGAAACAGTGTCAGACTTTATTTTTTGGGGCTCCAAAATCACTGCAGATGGTGACCGCAGCCATGAAATTAAAAGACGCTTACTCCTTGGAAGAAAACTTATGACCAACCTAGATAGCATATTGAAAAGCAGAGACATTACTTTGCCAACAAAGGTCCATCTAGTCAAGGCTATGGTTTTTCCAGTGGTTATGTATGGATGTGAGAGTTGGACTGTGAAGAAAGCTGAGCATCGAAGAATTGATGCTTTTGAACTGTGGTGTTGGAGAAGACTCTTGAGAGTCCCTTGGACTGCAAGGAGATCCAACCAGTCCATTCTAAAGGAGATCAGCCCTGGGTGTTCTTTGGAAGGAATGATGCTAAAGCTGAAACTCCAGTACTTTGGCCACCTCATGCGAAGAGTTGACTCATTGGAAAAGACTCTGATGCTGGGAGGGATTGGGGACAGGAGGAAAAGGGGACGACAGAGGATGAGATGGCTGGATGGCATCACTGACTCGATGGATGTGAGTCTGAGTGAACTCCGGGAGTTGGTGATAGACAGGGAGGCCTGGCATGCTGCAGTTCATGGGGCTGTGAAGAGTCAGACACGACTGAGCAACTGAACTGACAAAGATATAATATTAAGTATGAAAAATTATATATAATTACAGTGGGAAATATGGGAAAACAGTGGAAACAGTGTCAGACTTTATTTTTCTGGGCTCCAAAATCACTGCAGATGGTGATTTGCAGCCATGAAATTAAAAGACGCTTACTCCTTGGAAGGAAAGTTATGACCAACCTAGATAGCATATTGAAAAGCAGAGATATTACTTTGCCAATAAAGGTCCGTCTAGTCAAGGCTATGGTTTTTCCAGCAGTCATGTATGGTTGTGAGAGTCGGACTGTGAAGAAAGCTGGGTGCCGAAGAATTGATGCTTTTGAACTGTGGTGTTGGAGAAGACTCTTGAGAGTCCCTTGGACTGCAAGGAGGTCCAAACAGTCCATCCTAAAGGAGATCAGCCCTGGGTGTTCATTGGAAGGACTGATGCTAAAGCTGAAACTCCAATACTTTGGCCACCTGATGTGAAGAGTTGACTCATTGGAAAAGACCCTGATGCTGGGAGGAATTGGGGGCAGGAGGAAAAGGGGACGACAGAGGATGAGATGGCTAGATGGCATCACTGATTCAATGGACGTGAGTCTGAGTGAACTCCAGGAGTTGGTGATGGACAGGGAGGCCTGGTGTGCTGTGATTCATGGGGTTGCAAAGAGAGACTCTAAAACTTTTATAGAAGAATATTACATGCAGCTCTATGACAATGAATTTGAAAATCTAGGAGTAATAGTTTTCATATAAGAATATGAATTATCAAAATTTAATATAAAACTTGAATAGGCCAATAATCATGAAAGGGAAGCCAAAGATTTACCACTTGAAAAGGCAACAGACCTAATGTTATTATAGAGAGAGGCTGGGGAGTGGGGGAAGCCCTAAGGAGCACACACACTAATGAATCTGTTGCCCACCATAAAAGAAAGTGTGCAAAATCAGCTGCAAACAGGCCATTTTGATAGAGCAGAGGTTGGGCCAAGCAAAGCACGGGAGTGAAATTGGTCAGGTTACTCTGTTTCTTTCAAATTATTTACACATATATATAATTATTTATATTCTCCCCCACAAATTGAAACAGATTTTTTGTGTTTTGTATTATTTTTGTGCTCTGGAAACCTCAAGATGGCAGCGTTTTACTTTGAAAGAAGGTGTTCGGTGTTTTTCTATTCAGAACAGCACCCGGGAGTCGTGCTGTTGCTAGCAGGAGGGGAAGGAGACAAGGTGGTAGATGTGTTTCAAAATATTCTGACCTCTCACACTCTCCCCTAATTTACTATCCACTGTAAACTGACAGTTCGGGTGAGTAGTTTCTCTACAGTCATTATAGAAACAGGTATTTTATTCTAGCTCCATTTGTACTATTCGAGCTAAGTAGCTGACTTCTCTGTTCCCAACACACCACTTGTGCAGAAACGATTTTTATTTTTCATCTTGGAATTAGGCAGCAGAGAGGAATATTATAATAGCACATTAGTGTCGGCCTTTGCTTGAGCTACTGACATGCCCTTCTGCTTGTCTCTCTGAGTCTCTTTCCCAAACTTCACATCTTGTCCCTCGCCTGTTCCTAACTACCCAATAGCTTCCCACTGCAACCCAAGGAAATCCAGCCTCCTTACCATGACCCGCATGCTCTGCAGGGTCTGGCCCCTCCCAGTTCTCGGTTTCTTTGTGTCATATTTTAGATTCCACATAAAAGTGATCTCATACGGTGTTTGTCTTTCTGACTTCCTGTAGTATGAGAATCTCCAGTTGTATTCATGTTCTGCAAGTGTTATTATTTCATTCTTTCTTATACCATTGTATATGCATCTTCTTTATCCATTCCTCTGTCAATGTTTCATGCCTTGGATATTGTGAATAGTGTTGCTATGAACATAGGGATGCATGTATCTTTTTGGATTATAGTTTTGTCTAGATATATGACTAGGAGTGGGATTACTGGACCATATGCTAATTGTATTTTTAGTTTTCTGAGGAACTGCCATACTGTTCTCCATTGTGGCTGCACCAACTCACATTCCCAGCAGTGTAGGAGCGTTCCCTTTCCTGTGGAATTCATTCTTAAATGAAGTGAATTTTTATGAGAAATTATGCGAGTTACCAAAGAGAACTTTTCACCTATGTCAAAAGAGTATCTGCGTGACTAATCATGGGTGATATTTTATCTGCAAAACAATTCTAAGGCATACAATATTTAGGCTGTAAAAAAAAAGAGTAAATAATTAAGATGTAAATTCGATTATGGTCATCCCCATTACAGCTCTTTTTAAGGGGATAGAAATATCCTGCATCCTCAGTTTATAAATGAAATTATATCTGGAGGCAAGTGGGTGGAAGGAGAAGTTGTGAAAAGTTCTCAGTAGATAAAAAGCAATTCATTAAACGTTATTCCTAGTTATACACATAATATTTGATTCAGTTTTGCAACTACAGAGAATAGCAAAATAAAAATATAATACAATGTTTAAAAAGTTTTCTATATTGAAAAATAGTAAGATAAATCCTAAACCTTTTTTTCAGTTCAGTTCAGTTTAGTCGCTCAGTCATGTCCGACTCTTTGCGACCCCATGAATCGCAGCACTCCAGGCCTCCCTGTCCATCACCAACTCCCGGAGTCCACCTAAACCCATGTCCATCGAGTCGGTGATGCCATCCAGCCATCTCATCCTCTGTCGTCCCCTTTTCCTCCTGTCCCCAATCCCTCCCAGCATCAGAGTCTTTTCCAATGAGTCAACTCTTCACATGAGGTGGTCAAAGTACTGGAGTTTCAGCTTTAGCATCATTCCTTCCAAAGAACACCCAGGGCTGATCTCCTTTAGAATGGACTGGTTGGATCTCCTTGCAGTCCAAGGGACTCTCAAGAGTCTTCTCCAACACCACAGTTCAAAAGCATCAATTCTTCGATGCTCAGCTTTCTTAATAGTCCAACTCTCACATCCATACATGACCACTGGAAAAACCATAGCCTTGACTAGACGGACCTTTGTTGGCAAAGTAATGTCTGTGCTTTTCAATATGCTATCTAGGTTGGTCATAACTTTCCTTCCAAGGAGTAAGCATCTTTTAATTTCGTGGCTGCAGTCACCATCTGCAGTGATTTTGGAGTAAGAAAAATAATTTTAAGTTAAAATATATTATTAAATATCTTCTTCGAAGTAGAATTAGGAATTAAAAGAAGTAGGACATGTTTTTTCATAGTAACTTACTGAGTGTCCTCCCTATCATTTTTCTAAATGCTCATTAGCTTAATTCTTGTTATTTTAAATAATAATTTGATCATTTTGTTCGCATCACGATAGCTAATGATGATAGCTATACCCACTACGCGTTTCACAGTGTGATAGGCAGTACACCTGGACTTGCCAGTGGTGCCAGTGGTGAAGAGCCTGCCTGCCTGCAAGACATCTTAGAGACCTGGGCTCTATCCCTGGGTTGGGGAGGTCCCCTGGAAAGGGGAATGCCTACCCACTCCATTATTCTTGCCTGGAGAATCCCATGGACAGAGGAGCCTGGCAGGCTGTAGTGTACTGGGTGGCAGAGAGTCAGACATGACTGAAGTGACTTAGCATGCATGCAAGCAAGCAGTTGTACCTAGCATATTCAAATTACTTAATTAATACTCATGGGTTAGCCCTGGAACCCACTCACCATTTATAATACATCTTCAATGGAAAAATAGATTCCAACTTTAAAGGCATTGACTTACAAATGAAATTTTTTAATACAATGTATTTATAAGAAGAGAACTCTCTGAATTGGGTGACTGCAACTTCTAATGAATGGAAATCTATGCAGCATGACAAACGGAGTTAAATCAGAATAACCTTTGTGTACAGGAAAATGTAGAAACTCTTTCATATTTTATTTCCAAATAGAATTCTTGGCATTTGAAGGTATTACTGCTGACAACATTGCTTTCAGCATATTTGCAAAGCCACAGAGTCTGACGAATGCATGACTTGCAGTTACTTTCACAAGAATCATCATCCATGTGAATTCAGTCTGTTGACTATGGTGTGGCAAAGTACTTTAGTAGCAATGCCTCTCTACCCTCTACGCTAAAGGTTGCCTTTGCCTAAATAGCTGCCCATCTCAGGTTGGCACAGCTGGCTGGCACAGCTGCGGCTCTGTGTACACATCTGCATAGATTTGATTCAGGGAAACCTTGTTTGACGTTCTTTGGCTCACTCTTGCCTTAACTCGCCAGAGGATAGTTCACTAGGAAAGACATTTTGATGGAGACTCCTATAGCTCCTCAAAATGTTATGGTAAGATGGCAACTTATTTTTCTGGCGTGCCAGGCTGAATATAATGGACATCTGTGGTTTATTCTGTTCAGCATCTGTTTCCCTGTAGTGAGGTAAAACCATCCTCTTTTGGGGGAAGCACACTCTTCCATTGATGCAGCCTGTGAGTCAGCTGGGGCTGAACCTTCTTTTGAAGCCAGTGGTTGGTACATGACAGATGAGAGCATTATATGCCCTGGCCAGAGAGACTAGTTTAGAGACAGACATGTGACCCAAGCATGCCAGTCAGAGCTATAAACATCAGTTTAGAACTTTCTGTTAGAAGCACTGGGAAAGAGAAACTCTCATTGTTTTCTGGGAATGCTAAGCCTAGACCTTCTAATACTCATTTTGCTACCCCTTGCAGTCAGTCTGAGGATGACAGCAACATGGGGTGTGAGCCAACTGGGAGGTAGAGAACATACAAACTACGTTGTTTTGGCACCTAGATCTAGCTTCAGCTGAAGCCAATGGTGAACCCTTAAAACTACATTAGCTTAAGTTAGTTGAGTTGGTTTCTGCCCTTTGCAATGAAAAGAATCCTGAATAACACAATGGGAGTGACCAGAAACTGAATCTCATGAGCAGTTGTATGGCTGTATTTGCCTTTGTAAGGAAGTACTGTTACACTGAGGACTTCAGCTACTAAGGAGGAGCCCACAAAATTAGGGCTTCCGTGGTGGCTCAGCTGGTAAAGAATCCACCTGCAACTCGGGAGACCCGGGTTTGATCCCTGGGTTGGGAAGATCTGCTGGAGAAGGGAATGGCTACCCACTCTAGTATTCTGGCCTGGAGAATTCCATGGGCTGTATAGTTCAGGGGGTTGCAAAGAGTCAGACATGACCGAGCGACTTTCACTTTCTTTCCACAAAATCAGCTGTTGCCATATTCCTGAAGATCAGCAACTGTATTGCAGGTTCCTGGTGCTGTGTTTTGGAATTCTGCTTTACTGTCCTTTATTCTTTTTGTAAAACTGGCATGGCAGAGAGCTATAACCAGCTGGTGCTGATAATCAGCACAGGTGCTATATCATCTTGTCAACTCCATAATTTTGAAACAAGTCTTAGTATTTGGTTGAAAAGTACAGTAATTAATAAAAAGAAGAGTTCCTATGTGATGAATAGTTTTTTGAATTTAGGTTTTGCTTCCCAGATCATGGTCAAATTTACTGGCCTCCCACCCACAGTTACTTCATATTTAAAATAGGAATAATATTAATCTTGCCTGAAAGTGCAGGTCACTCAGTCGTGTCCTACTCTTTGCAATCTCACGGACTATACAGTTCATGGAATTCTCCAGGCTAGAACACTGGAATGGGTAGCCTTTCCCTTCACCTTGGGAACTTCCCAATCCAGGGATCGAATCCAGGTGTCTTGCATTGCAGGCAGATTCTTTACCAGCTGAGCCACCAGGGAAGCCCCAAAATACTAGAGTGGGTAGCCTATCCCTTCTACAGTGGATCTTCCCGACCCAGGAATAGAACTGAGGTCTCTTGCATTGCAGGCAGATTCTTTACCAGCTGAGCTACCAGGGAAGCCCTAATCTTGCCTAATAGGGCTTAAAAAAAAATTAAATGGGTTAATGTAGGTCATAAGCTTGTAACAGTGCTTGGGTATAAGAAGTACTCAAAATGCTCTAATACTAGGCATCACAACCTATGGCCCAAGAATAGGTCCTTGGATTCTTACATCATGATACCATCCTTATTGCTTTCTTTCTTTTTTAAAAAATATTTATTTATTTATTTGGCTATCCTGTGTCTTAGGTGAAGTGCACTGGATCTTTGATCTTCCTTGCAGCATGTAGAATCTTTCTAGTTGAGAACTCTTAGTTGTTGCATGTATGATCTAATTCCCTGACCAGGGATTGAACCCAGGCACCCCTGCACTGGAAGCAAGGAGTCTTAGCCACTGGGCCACCAGGGAAGCCCCTCATTTTTTTCTTCAGCCCCATTTGGACACAATCTGACAGCCCAAGGTACAAAACACAAGACTCTAGGCTGGACCTTAGCGTTTTCAGTTTCTTGTAGGTTAATGGTTAATACAGAAAAGCAACAAAGTATGACTGCTGCATCAGGATTTTATTCAGCCTGGAAGAAATTTCCATTTTTATGTGTTCACTTAGAACACTTTGTATGATATGAAATCAATGAGAAGAAAACTCTGTTGGCAAGAACTCTCCCTAGTAAAAAAAAAAAAAAAAAAAAAGACATTTTCTTAGACCACATATGCCTTTAAACATTGTTACTTAAAATTTTTTTACTTCCTGGCAAAGCTAGGATTACAGTATTACAAGGAAGACATTGTAGTTCAATAGGTACAATAGCCTTCATTTAGCTCCCTTGAAGCAAATGTTATAGATGTCTAGTGTAAGTACAACCACATGTTGTAATGGGAAATTAAGTAAAGGATGTAACATCTGTAATTGGTCAGGAAATCAGAGAAAGTTAGGCTTTTTGGGCACATTTTTAAACCATTCTCTTCTGGCTTCTATTGTACAATATGAGCTTCTATTACAGAAACAAAATTATTAGAAAGTGAAAATACAGCAGTAAGATGATTTAGTGAGGACTTTTTTTTTTTTAACTGAGGTAATTGATTTTAGTTTCAAGTACACAGTTATTACATCTCTCAATTTCTGGCCATTTTTAATACTTTTTCCTCCTCCTTCTTATTGTCAGACTGTCAGCTCTCAAATATTACAATGGTCAGAATGCCTGAGTCTAGAAGCTACCCCTTTTAATTTCCTGCTTCTAATCTGCAATGAAGAGAGGAGTTAGATTTTCTCTAAAATAAGAGTGAACAGCCTCTAAGTGAGAGTCAATTTTCTCACGGAGAATTTAATAATCTTAGTGTACGGGTTTGTGTTTTTTTCCCCCTCTGGATATTCAAAGGTTCCTTGTTGCTTTCTTTCATGTTTTCTCAACCATGTCCAGATGAGGACATGACCTTTGGTTAAGTGCTTTTATAACTAATTTAAAATTTCAGGGACTTTTTATATAGCTAAGCTCTGCACATATGCATAATTTATTTTCCCTTGCTTACTATCTTGTTCATGACCTTTTAGTGAGGGTGTTTGATGTCAAGAGGGACCAATCCATAGTCTATATTTTGTAGTAGCTGTTCTTCTAAATTGACCCCCTCTTCTTTCTGTAGCCAGTCCAAGACCATCATTGGCCTTATCAATGTTTCCTGAAATTGCCTTGCTTGTTCTTGCATTTATGCAATATTTAAATAGTTGCTTTGAGTTAAGGCACATTTTCCTACCTGTCTCAACCCTCTCATGTGTCCAAAGTCATCTCACAGTCTAATGTTTCCAGTCTCTAACTCTGGCCCACCTGAATCACTCCCCATTCAAACTGTCTGTAACTGTACGGTCGTTCCCATGCGTTGGAGAGCTGATCAAATACTGTTACTTATTATTCTGTGTTTGGGAGAATGCAAGCTTATTATCTCTATGTTATTATCTGCTCTGAGCAATTGCATGCTCCTTATTCAGTATAGAGAAGAAAAGAATATTATTAATGTCCCTTTTTGTATTATTCCCATCATCTTGTCTTGTGTCTGGTAGAAAAGAAATGACATTATTTAGTCAGGGATGATGGAGTAACACAAGAAGGCTAGAGATCTGAGCAAAACTGTTGGCCTTTCTTTGTACACATCGTTGCTTCTCCTGGCACAAGCCTCGTTTGTTTAAAGGGGTCAATGTTGTCATGCTATGTCACAGTGGGTAGGAAAAGTGATTCCTCAGTCTACCACATATACCTGTGTGGGGATTTAAAGGAAACTTGGCCTCAGAGATCTAGTTGCATACACAAAAGCTGAGCGATAAGGGCCATCTGTAGACAGAAGGTGATTTCAGGGCATTTTTTTCCAGATAGAAGATTTCTTGTTTCAAGCATATGGTCCAGATATGTGACTAATAGAACTCTCTAATCATGAACATCTCATTTTTCCAACTATTAAAAAAACATTTTTAAAATAATCCTCTCTATGTTTTATCAAAGGAAATATTTTCCAATATGTTTTTCTCTGTTATGAAACCACTTTAATGGAAAATCTGCTCTACTTATTTTGTACATTCCAGGTTATTCTACTCTTGTTCTGATCACTTGTCAGTGAGTCACAGAAATCCCTTGGGTTTTCCTGACCCAAATTTCTTAAAAAAAAAAAAAAATCTCATAAAACGGTAAACACTTATTAGAGATGAATAAAATCTTTCTTGGAAATAAAATTTATATCATTAATTGGGTAAGCCATCAGAGTCCCTGCTTAATTATTTATGGAACCCAGTGAAAGACTCAAAGTTATCCGGGGTGTTTGGTTACAACATGATGCTAATTACATAAAGTCAGAAGAGCCTTATTTCAGCCCAAGTGGTTTTATGCTGATGAAATTTCTGTTCTAAATATGTACACTTTTTTTTAGTGTAGACAGTGATCTCAGTGAGTCGCCTGCTCTGTAAGGAAGAAAACAGGGTGGGAACCTCACCATTGTGAGTGAAGTTCCAAAGTGAGGAGCTCACATTTCTGTGGATGCAGGGTCCATGTCAAACCAGAGTCATTTATTTCTAAATAATATCAGAAATTAAATATCCATATGATGCTGTGTTCCAGCCTGTGTTGACCCAGCACCCTTCTCTTCCTGATGCTATAGCTAGTTCACAAAATGACACAAAGCAACAACCAGCCATATTTCTTTGCCTGTATGCCTACATCCTTCTCCAACGATTTTTATAAAGGAGAGTTAATTACAGAGCTAACTGACTATGCAAAGCTGACACATATAACAGAAAAAGCTTTTGATTTCCAGATAAATGCCTTCTAAGTTGCACTCACATTGAATGGCAAGTAGTGAGTCCCAAGAGTGAGAGATTACAGATCTGAATTCCCAGTGGATCATGTAAGGCTGTACCCTGGACTCCACCTGTTTTAACAGAGGCATGCATTTGATTTAGGTAGAATTTCTTACATGCTCATTACCTACAAACTTGCATTTCATGACTCAAAAGGGCAAATGATTAGTATAAACTACATTTTATATTTTAAATACATTAAATAACAGTATAACCCTGGAATTTGACATTCCTGAAATTTTATACAGAGATTTCTGATATTTTCTCACTTGTTCCCCACCACTTTCTTGTGTATAACATGTTCCTTTGTAAGTTTTCAGTGGAGACGTGAAAGTTTGAAGGAAACTGTTACAAAAGAGTAAAGGATTAAAAAATAATCCACATCTTTATTCTGTTATACTTACAAGCAACTTTTAGGATCCTGTTATTGCGTGGATGTCTGGTGGAGAATTACTGTTTCTAACTGTGGTGTTCAGATCATTTATGTTGTAACTTCCTACTCTCCAGTGTCATCACTTCCTACTCTACCTGTTCAAGTGTCCATTTATTCTTTGGCTATAAACAATCATGAAGTAGGCCAAGCTTCTCAGAACATTAACTTTCACTGTGGTTACACATTAGTGAAAGCTCTCTCATGGAAAATTTGTATGCCTTGTTAAGAATAGGACCGAATTGCAAAAGCTTATTCTTTAAATAATTTGTGTCTTTTTTTTGTCTGCACTGTACAGCACGTGGAACTCCCCTGACCAGGGGTGAATCAGCGTCCCTCCTGCAGTGGGAAAGTGCAGTCTTAACTGCTGGGCCACCAGTAAGTCCTCAGGTGCCTTTCTGATATTAATGATTGCATTAAAATTTTCAAACCAATTTTTCAATAAGTAATACATGCACATAGAGTTTTAAGAATTACATACAGTAAAAAAATAAGCCTCCTTCTTACTCATCTTTAGGGAAACCACTGATACGAATATATTTTTTATCCTGCTAGAGATATCCTGTGTTTATACACATACATGAAAAAATCCATCCACTTTTATATACACATGGCCACATAATGTATTACATCTGTACACTTTGCCTTTTCTTATACCAATATATCTTGGAGATCTCTACATTCAGCTATTTTGTTGGCTTTTATGGTGATATGGCCCTCCATCACAATTCTTGAATATGCAAAGGACTGACCTTTTAAGATATATTTAAAATAAAAAGATGGCAACCAGCATACATGATGGCTTATTTTCCTATTTTAGTTTAGAATATTTTTGTACAAGAAACCTAATGTAACATGTTTGTTTGTGCAAATGACATGCAAATAGAATGTGGTTTCCAGTACTAGTACTGGCACTTTTAGTGAAGTGACTCTGAGTCTTCTCATTTATAAAATGAGGTAGTATATCTCAAAGGACTGTTGGGAAGATGAAATAAACTAGTGAGTATGACACGCCTTAGCTCGTTATGTGGCACGTGGCGCTGTGTGCAGAACATTAGCGTCGTATTTCTCTGTACATCTATGCCTGTATCTGTGTTTACATCTATACATGTCATGTCTACAAGAAGGCCCATGTCGTCACTGTATGGAATGGAAATTAAGATGACTACCTCAGAAATCACCCATGCCTCTATCCTTTTTCTGCTCTCTATTTTTCTTCATAGCAGTTATTGACATGAATGACATAGCACGTGACATTATATGTGTGTGTGTACACTCAGTCACTCAGCTGTGTCTGACTCTCTGTGACCCCATGGACTGTAGCCTGCCAGGCTCCTTTGTCCATGCGGTTTCCCAGGCAAGAACACTGGAGTGGGTAACCATTTCCTCCTCCACAGGATCTTCCTGACCCAGGGATCAAACACCTGTCTCTTGCGGCTATGGGGATTCTTTACCTCTGTGCTATTGCGAAGCCCTTATATTAATAATATATTTATTACCATCTATTTGTTTCCACTAGAATATAAGCTCCAAGAGAAAAAAGTTCTTCTTGTCTATCTTATTTACCACTTCATCCTACAGTGTCTAGAATTGTGCTTGAAATGTTGAATGAATGAATACATTTTATAGATATTTGTTGAATATTTATATTAAGTCATACATTGCACTGGACTGTTACAATTAAAGTGTACTTTGAATATTTAGTTTGAATCTTATTAAATATGGTACATGCTATGTGATAGTATCTTAGAAAAAGAGCAAGAAGAGTGCATGGTATGCATTATCAGAGCTTCTGGTCAGATAAAATAATTAGTATTTCTAGACTCAGACTGCAGCAGGTGAAGGGCATCTGAGTGATCACGGGTCAGGCTCCTCAATTCACGAGTAAAGAGAGTTTAGCCTGAGGAGTAGAGCTGGAATTAAAAAATGGGATCTCCTGACTTGGGTACTTTCTACCAGATTAATTTGCCTCTCAAACACCTATTATGTGTTCAACTCTCTACAAATCACTGTGGGAATCTAGAGGTACACATTGAGACTTCAGGGACCTTATTTGAAAAGATGAACTATTGGAGAATACCAGGAGATAACACAGTTCTAAAGACCACAATATGCAGTAAAATAACTCAGAGTCAAGGAAAGGCATCGTGGGAGCCACAGATCTCCAGTCAGGCTGTGAAAAGTGACTTAACTTGGAAGCGAAGTTTGGGAGAAATGTTGCTACTGCTAAGTCACTTCAGTTGTCTCTGACTCTGTGCAGCCCCATAGACGGCAGCCCACCAGGCTTCCCCATCCCTGGGATTCTTCAGGCAAGAACACTGGAGTGGGTTGCCATTTCCTTCTCCAATGCAGGAAAGTGAGAAGTGAAAGTGAAGTCGCTCAGTAGTGCCCGACCCTCAGTGACCCCATGGGCTGCAGCCTTCCAGGCTCCTCCGTCCATGGGATTTTCCAGGCAAGAGTACTGGAGTGGGGTGCCACTGCCTTCTCCGGGAGAAATGTTCAGTTCAGTTCAGTTGCCCAGTCGTGTCCGACTCTTTGCGACCCCATGAGTCGCAGCACGCCAGGCCTCCCTGTCCATCACCAACTCCCGGAGTTCACTCAGATTCATGTCCATCGAGTCAGTGATGCCATCCAGCCATCTCATCCCCTGTCATCCCCTTCTCCTCCTGCCCCCAATCCCTCCCAGCATCAGAGTCTTTTCCAATGAGTCAGCTCTTTGCATGAGATGGCCAAAGTACTGGAGTTTCAGCTTCAGCATCACTCCCTCCAAAGAAATCCCAGGGCTGATCTCCTTCAGGATGGACTGGTTGGATCTCCTTACAGTCCAAGGGACTCTCAAGAGTCTTCTCCAACACCACAGTTCAAAAGCATCAATTCTTCAGCACTCAGCCTTCTTCACAGTCCAACTCTCACAGGAAAAACCATAGCCTTGACTAGATGGACCTTTGTTGGCAAAGTAATGTCTTTGCTTTTGAATATGCTATCTAGGTTGGTCATAACTTTCCTTCCAAGGGGTAAGCGTCTTTTAATTTCATGGCTGCAATCACCATCTGCAGTGATTTTGGAGCCCAAAAAAATAAAGTCTGACACTGTTTCCACTGTTTCCCCATCTATTTCCCATGAAGTGATGGGATCGGATGCCATGATCTTCGTTTTCTGAATGTTGAGCTTTAAGCCAACTTTTTCACTCTCCACTTTCACTTTCATCAAGAGGTATTTTAGTTCCTCTTCACTATCTACCATAAGGGTGGTGTCATCTGCATACCTGAGGTTATTGATATTTCTCCCCGCAATCTTGATTCCAGCTTGTGTTTCTTCCAGTCCAGCGTTTCTCATGATGTACTCTGCATAGAAGTTAAATAAGCAGGGTGACAGTATACAACCTTGATGTACTCCTTTTCCTATTTGGAACCAGTCTGTTGTTCCATGTCCAGTTCTAACTGTTGCTTCCTGACCTGCATACAGATTTCTCAAGAGGCAGGTCAGGTGGTCTGGTATTCCCATCTCTTTCAGTATTTTCCATAGTTTATTGTGATCCACACAGTCAAAGGCTTTGGCATAGTCAATAAAGCAGAAATAGATGTGTTTCTGGAACTCTCTTGCTTTTTCTATGATCCAGCGGATGTTGGCAATTTGATCTCTGGTTCCTCTGCCTTTTCTAAAACCAGCTTGAACATCAGGAAGTTCACGGTTCACGTATTGCTGAAGCCTGGCTTGGAGAATTTTCAGCATTACTTTACTAGCGTGTGAGATGAGTGGAATTGTGTGGTAGTTTGAGCATTCTTTGGCATTGCCTTTCTTTGGGATTGGAATGAAAACTGACCTTTTCCAGTCCTGTGGCCACTGCTGAGTTTTCCAGATTTGCTGGCATATTGAGTGCAGCACTTTCACAGCATCATCTTTCGGGATTTGAAATAGCTCAACTGGAATTCCATCGCCTCCACTAGCTTTGTTTGTAGTGATGCTTTCTAAGGCCCACTTGACTTCACATTCCAGGATGTCAGGCTCTAGGTCAGTGATCACACCATTGTGATTATCTGGGTCGTGAAGATCTTTTTTATACAGTTCTTCTGTGTATTCTTGCCACCTCTTCTTAATATCTTCTGCTTCTGTTAGGAAGTCAAGAGACACCTGGAGTAACCCGCAAATTTGGCCTTGGAATATGGAATGAAGCAGGGCAAAGACTAATAGAGTTTTGCCAAGAAAATGCACTGGTCATAGCAAACACCCTCTTTCAACAACACAAGAGAAGACTCTACACATGGACATTACCACATGGTCAACACCAAAATCAGATTGATTATGTTCTTTGCAGCCAAAGATGGAGAAGCTCTATACAGTCAACAACAAGACCGGGAGCTGACTGTGGCTCAGATCATGAACTCCTTATTACCAAATTCAGACTTATATTGAAGAAAGTAGGGAAAATCACTAGACCATTCAGGGATGACCTAAATCAAATCCCTTATGATTATACAGTGGAAGTGAGAAATAGATTTAAGGGCCTAGATCTGATAGATAGAGTGCCTGATGAACTATGGAATGAGGTTCATGACATTGTACAGGAGACAGGGATCAAGACCATCCCCATGGAAAAGAAATGCAGAAAAGCAAAATGGCTGTCTGGGGAGGCCTTACAAATAGCTGTGAAAAGAAGAGAAGCAAAAAGCAAAGGAGAAAAGGAAAAATATAAGCATCTGAATGCAGAGTTCCAAAGAATAGCAAGAAGAGATAAGAAAGCCTTCCTCAGCGATCAATTGCAAAGAAATAGAGGAAAACAACAGAATGGGAAAGACTAGAGATCTCTTCAAGAAAATTAGAGATACCAAGGGAGAAATGTTACAGATGAGCAAAACGTGGAAATGAGCATGAGTGTTTATGAATCAGAGAGAGGGGAGGCAGGTGACACACTGCAGAAGCACATGGTGGGCAGGCGGGGAGAAATACTGCTGGACAGGGAGTGTGGGGAGAGGAAGGCCAAAGGCCCTCATAACACTCATTTGTCTGCGATGTGAGAGTTAAGGCTCTTTAATGGTGAAGGAGCTGGGAAGAAATGGAAGGATTTAAAGAGGAAACTGAGGTGTTGAAAGTGGTACTTCAGGCCAGCAGTGGAGGTGATGATGTGCTGAAATGTTTAGGTGGGATTGAGGGCAGCCAGAGCTGTTGGAAGGGAGGTATCATTTTCCTCTTGAACATGTTTGGGGCTTGCAGCCCTCATTGCCAGTCACGAGACTGGATGCTGTTAGCTTCTCTTCATCACTGTCATATGTCTGCTTCCTCATACTGCACTCCCTCAAATGACTCTGCCAAAGTCGTCTCTGAACTTGCCAAGCTGGGGACTATACTTTCTCCTTTGTATAGTTGGGCATTTCATCTCAGTTACTATTTGTTGTAGTTGTTTAGTAGCTAAGTTGTGTCCAACCCTTTTGCGACCCCATAAACTGTAGTCCGTCAGGCTCCTCTGTCCATCCAGGCAAGAATGCTGGAGTGGGTTGCCATTCCCTTTCTAAGGGATCTTCCCAACCCAGGGATTGAACCTGCATCTCCTGCGTTGGCAGGCAGGTTCTTTACCATGGATCCACCTGGGAAGCCCCAGTTACTATTTATCACATGCGAAATGGGATATTTACCAGTTTTACTCTGAACTTTTTTGGTTTGTATAGGGTCTGACTCATGACTTAATACAGTACCTGACACCAGGCTGCGCTTTGTGAAACTTCACTGAATTATTGCATACTTCCCCACCTGAAGTCCTTCCATTCAGTCACCTGCTCCATGGCTTATCCTTGAACCACACTGGATCCCACTGAAGTATTAAACCCCTGCACATCCTATCATTTTGTTCTCATAGTGCCTTACTCCGTAGTATCCTGCCCCTTCATCCATCCATCGTCTCTCAGGTTATCAGCCTTGTCCTGGCTTCACCTTCTTCCTTCTGGCAAAGATCTGTGACATATAAGCACCGTTCACTCTGGCCCCTTCTTTTCACTGTAGCCTCCATGGAGAAGAGCCACTCAGTCAGGCTGCTATGGGACTTTCACAGATTTGTGACCTCCAAATGTATGCTCACCTTTCATGTTACCTGGAATTGGTCCTAATTCTCCTAAGTAGCTGTCTTTCTCTATCACTTTGGCAACCACTTCAAGCCTTTATTACTCTCCTCATATCTTTCAACCTACCATGACTCTCAAGAAAGGATCTCATCTCCTGCTTCATGGAGAAAATAGAATCAGGCAGAAACCTCTTCAGTTTTCCCCAAGACACAGAGTGATTCAGCTGTGTCTGTGTGGAGATAATTGCTCCACCCCTGCTCGTCATTTTCACGCTTCTGCTCTATGTGAAATAGCACCTCTTACCGCTGGTGTTTCAATATCCAGCCTGCTCCATCTGTCACCTCCTTGGAGGCAGAGTTTGAGTTTTTTCTGTCTTTAGCACATCACCCACAGTAGAAACACAATAAATGTTTAATGTTAAAAAATGTATATATCTGATGGATGAAACTAGGAACACTATTGATGGGGGCATTTATTGAGAAGTAAAACACACTATTGAAGTGAGGTCGCTCAGTCGTGTCCAACTCTTTGTGACCCCGTGGACTGTAGCCCACCAGGCTCCTCCATCCATGGGATTCTCCAGGCAAGAATACTGGAGTGGGTTGCCATTTCCTTCTCCAGGGGATCTTCCTGACCCAGGGATAGAACCCAGGTCTCCTGCATTGCAAGCAGATGCTTTAACCTCTGAGCCACCAGGGAAGCCCGAAAACATACTATTGGAAGAGGATAATTTTAATTTTTCACTATTGGCAGCTTTCTGGGAAGGATAGATGGGACCAGGTATTTCTGAATAAGAAAAGATTTGGATTCAAAGAGAACACTGAAAAATATGGAGAGGAAGCAGGTCAGATTCAGGGAGAATGAGAAGCCTTGAAGCAAGGCCAGGCCCTTAAATTTTGTTTTGTTACATGAGACCTGGTCATAGTCTGCTTTGCATGAGGGCTGAAGGACAGAACTACAAACAGTAATATCAGAAGGTACAACACATATTATCAGTTCAATTCTAGTAAAGCTGAAATGCTGTAGAGACACAGTTTTAATAATAAAATTGGTAAAATTTTATGGAAGACTCAGGGGAGAAGAAAAGCTTACCTGAATCATGAATTATTCATGCTTCAGTGGAGAACAATGAGGCAGAACCTTGGCTTTTATTATGGCTTCTGATATGAAGTGATTAGTTTTAATTTTAGATGATTGCACACGCTTATGTAACACACCAAATTCTATTTGGATATTAACTTTTCTGTTTTGACCATTCCAATTTGAAACGATTTACTTGAGGTTATGGAATTGTTTCTTCCTAATGAATGCATTAGAATTGAATATTAAGATATATAGAAGACTTCTCCCCAGTTCTCAGAGTTAATCAAATAAAGTAATTTTTGCCTCTGATGCAGAACCAGAGACAAATGGATCTTTGAATTGAAATTAGATTAAACTGACACAGTCATCTAAAGAACAGAAATATATACACCCTTTGCTAGTATTTATTACAAGAGAATGTTCTTATTTTCTGCTGTTGATTGTAGAAGCGCTGGCTGTGGTGTGTGCTAAGTCACTTCAGTTGTGTCTGACTCTTTGTGACCCCATGGATTGTAGCCCACCGGGCTCCTCTGTCAATGGGGTTCTCCAAGGCAAAAATACTGGAGTGGGTTGCCATTCCCTTCTCCAGGAGATCTTCTCAACCCAGGGATTGAACCGAAGTCTCTTACGTCTCTTGCATTGGCAGGTGAGTTCTTTACCACTAGTGCTATCCAGGAAGCCCTGGCTGTACCATGACTGAAGTCACAAGTTGAGTTTCTAAGTTAGCAAGGTCGTTCAGCTGTTTCCCCACAACCAAGAGTATTGGTTATGTAGTGCTAAACAGAAATAATTTAATATTAGAGTTTTGCACCATAGTAATCACATGAATTCAGCCAGAGATTTCCTGTTTGATTTTTGTGGATCAGTAGTTACCACAGGGGTTTTTTAATCCTGAATTTGTTTGATTTTCTTGCATATTCTGCATCTCTTCAGGTTAGAGGGAGGAATAGTTGTGGATCCCTTCTAAAGCTTGTTTTCAATCTCTTGACACTTTTATGTATTAATATTTTAAAGTAGACTTATTTATATTTTTGTTAACCCAGTCCTAAAACATAGTGACTGAAGCAAAGAAAATGGCCATTCTTTCTGTAATATCATAAATTCTACTGCTGTAGGGAAAGCCAAGAGAATGGCTGCAAGAATTTAAAAGACAACTGGGCAGGACCTTCCCTAGTGGTCTACTGGTTAAGATTCCAAGCTCCAGTGCAGGGAGCCTGGGTTTAATCCCTGGTCAGGGAACTGGATCCTGTATGCCACAACTAAAAGATCTCACATAACACAACTAAGATCCTGCACAGCTAAATAAATACATACTTTTTTTTAAAAAAGAGACAATGGGGTGAATTTTTTTTTTTCAGTTAGCCAAAAGTTATCAATGGAACTTTAACATTAAAAATGTTGGTTTTAGTGTTAAGGAGATGATAACTTAATCTTATGATCAACACAATTTAGATTATCAGACAGTTAGAAAACAACAACCTTAAATGCCTTTAAGACCTCTAGTCATCACAGACTGTGCAAACGGCCCTCAGAAAGAAATGAGTCTCCTGAAGTGTGTTTTTTTAAGAATTCTTGTGATGGCCTGAACTTGAAGAAAAGTTTTAGCTTCTCATTTTGAAATGTGGAGGGATTTAAAATATCTTAGATTTCAGAAAATTATTTTTCACCTCGATGTTATACACTTTGAACTAAAAATGTAAATTTTGTTCAAACAGTAGTTGTAGAAATAATTATACATGCTGGGATCATTTGTTAAGTTGTTTACCATTTCCCCCCCTAAAATAGCAGGAAACCCAGACCTTAATATTTGGAGAGAATTGTCATAACCTAATTGTATTTTTACTCTGAATAGAGATGAAACTGATTTAGGAAATCACAGATGTAATACTCTCCCCCAGATTATAAGGATGAAGGTTCAGCCCCAAAGACTCTGTCAAGCAATATTTCTCAATCCTTTTTGATACAGGACAAGAAACAGCCATCTATATTTTCAGAGATACGAGAGATAAGACACAAGGGCTACCTTTAGCTGCCTGCAGCCTAGTTCTAGCCATCAGTGGCAGGTCCTACTATTTCCTGTGGTGTCTCCTCTTTAGCCATTTTCTCACAGCACAAAGTGGAATGTTGTTCCCTCCTTCCTGTCTCAAGAGTTCCTGTGGTAATACCCCTCCCTCAGGCCATGTGAAAAGCAATGGCTTTCCCCAGTCAATCAGAAGGCCCGGAAGGTCTCCCACCTGCTTAGCTGCACCCAAATGAGCTGGCCTTTGTCATCACACAATCCCCACCCCACACATTTCCCTCACCCATATTCTGAAAAATTAAGCCCATCGCGAGATGAACGACCACTAGAATACTGATTCTGAAAGGCTGATGGCATTCTGAAGACTTAGATTGGATCAAAAGGGGAGGGGATATTTATATGTATGGCTGATTTATTTTTGCTGTACAGCAGAAACTAACACAATCTTGTAAAGTAACTATACTCCAATAAAAATTAATTTAAAAAGAAAAAAGAAGTTAATTTTAAAAATAAAGCTATTTTTGTGAACATGGGGAAAAAAGACATATTGGGTCAGATCATTCTGTGGCTCTTCCCTTTATCTTTAACAATTTCCTCCTTCACCTTCTCACATCTCACTGAAATTGAGCAACTCTTCTCCTGGAAAAAGCAAACCAGGAAAATGTCAGAAAGCACTGTATTTTTCTGAAGCTTTAAGAACTCACTCTGAGTTCAAGTTGAGGTTTTAGAGGGAAGATGTAAAAACTAGAGTGGAGGAATGTGATTGTGATAAACACACACAGTGTTCAGTGGGTTTTGGCTAAAAGTTACTTTTTTGAAAAATATCCTTGGTTTTTATACCCAGAGAGAAATCCTTCTTGCCCAGCTCGAAGAGTTTGGATACCGACGGCAAGCCTACAGACTGTGAGGTCTGCAAGCACACCCAGTGCTGACGAGGGTGCGCAGTGTGGCGTCTTGGATGTCCACCAAGCAGAGGCGCCGGGAGGGTCGGTCAAGCCAAGAAGAGCAGCCACACTTTCAGAACTACTTTGGGAGAAATAGCACTTTAATGATGTCTCATAATGTATCAAGTCTAAAATACTACATTCTCTCCATACTCTGAGGGGGGAAAAAAAATCTCAATTTTGAATTTGCATGGCATAGAAAATAAAACCACAGGAAGAGGTAAGACCTATGTGTTATACAGGGTAGAGTCGGTTTGTGATGGACACAGTCCACTAGTTCATTCATTTTATAAACATATATTGGGCATCAAGAATTATTTGCTAAGCATTGTTAATAAATAATTAAGACACTATTCCTCCAAAGAGGGATTCAGATGAAGAAAGATGGACATGTCATTAAATAATTAATTTACTACACAAAAAATTTAAATTACAAAAAATAAAAGATCTCAGAAGAGATTTGGAAATACAAGCAGCCATTACCAGAGAAGAAATATGAAAAGTTGTCAAAAAGCAACCCCTCAAGTATCATCAGATCCAGATGTTCTCACAGGAGAATTCTACTTAGCTCCTAAAAGACAGATAATTCCAGTGCTATGTAAATTGTTACAGAACATATGAAACAAATTAAGCTTCCAAATTCTTTTCATAAAGTGACAAAATAGAAATACCAGAACCCAAATATGACAACAAAAAACCAAAAAGGAATAAAAAGTAAATGACAGATCAATCTTTCTTATGAATATCCATGTAATAAATCTAAATAAGACATTAACAAACAAGACTCAGCAGCACATTAAAAAGATAATAAACCATGGCCAAGGATGAAATAAATCATTTACCACAATGAAAAAAAAAAAAAAAAAGGGTTTGTAAAGCTCCACCAAAAGGTGTTGATTAACCAATTCAGATGGGGCCTGGTAATGTTTGATTAGCTTTCCACCTCTAGTGAAGACCAGCCAAGGGCCCAGAGTGGAATAATTCCTTGGTCAAGGTTTGGTTCTTTTCTGCATTCTTTCCTCCACCTGCCCCTCCCAAAGGTTTTCCCTAGCCTGCAGTGGCTGGGAGCCAGGGACTGTGACTCCTCACCTGCATTGAGGGTCAAGGACGGTGCATAGAGGACGATCCCCATAACATAACTTATCCTATTAATAAACCAAAATGGAAAATCACATGATCATCTTTACACATGCTGAAAATGTATTTAATAATGCTCAACATTTATTCTTCATAAGGAATCTATAAATAAAGCAGGAAAGATGAATCCACCCTCAAATAATTTAAGGTTGTACTGGAAATGGCCCTTGGAGAGTGATGAGCAAGATAAAATGTCATAGCTAACTCACATTGTTCCAGAAGTTCTGGTTAACAGCATTAGACAAGACCAAGAAACAAAATGAATACACATTAGTAAAAGAAGGTGTATTCTTATTTTTAGATGATAAAATTATATAGATGAATAAAATAAGAGAATCAACTAGAACACTATGTAAACCCTGAGAAAATTCAGTAAGGCATCAGAGTACAAAATTATATAGAAATACATAATCTTTGTAGATACAAAGAACAGGCAACATTGAGAAATCCAACTACTGGTAGAGGCTCAGCATTTCCAGTAATACCACTGAGATTTTTCTGTATTATGTGAATATGCCTTAGAAGTGAGTTACCCAAGGCTGTTATTGTTCTTTTTTAGGAAGGTAATCAGAATTTCTCTCTGGTAGCTTTCAGGATTTTCTTTGTAATTTTGATGCTCGCAGCCTTACTGTGATGTGGTTAGATGTGCACTGGTTTTACTCTTATTTTGGCATGTCCTTTTTATTTTCTCCTTACAATTGGAGAATCTAAGTCATTTTTTAATTACATGTTGCCTCTTCCCATTCTCTCTATTCCTCTACTCCTGAAACTTCAGTTGGCTATATGTTATACCTGATTTTTCTAGTCTCTATGTCTCAATATCTTGTTCATGTTTTCTATCTTTTCATCTTGTTTTGGAATTCTCAGTGTGTTCTCTAGGTTTCCCAATTCAATACCTCATTTTTGGTTGTATTTAGGCCACTGTTCAACGTGTGCTTTGAGGCTTAACATTTTTTTAAATTGAGCTTATTTATAAATGTAAATTTTTTAAGTGAAATTTTAATGTACTTGAGGTGGAGAAGAAATATCAAACTTATCATACTGACCAGAAGTCTATAAACAGTTTTTTATATGAATAATTATTCATGATTACATTAATTTATGTTTAACGTTTTCCTATTTTTCACTACTGAACTTGTTTCAAATCTCTGCTAATGTAAATAATTTTGAAGTGAATATCTTTATGCACAAGCGATTTTGTTTCATTTTAGATTATTTTCTTAGAAGGGATTGAACCAAAAGTATACCTGGCTTTAATGCTCTTAGTATTTATTGTCAAAATAGTCTTTAAAAGAAGGAGCCAATAAAAAGACAGCCTGGATCAAAGTGACAGACTCTGTCACTTAAGCAGTGCTGGTTATTTTAATTTCATTTAATTTTTTGCTGACTTAAAGAATGAAGGCAATATCTTCATTTAAGAATTCGCATTTCTTGGATTACTGGTAGGGACATAAGGACTGAACATTTCTTCAAGCTTGTTTACTGGCTGTATTTACTCTTTGAAGATTGTCTCTGTGCATTTTGCACTTCATTTATTAGGATCTTGGGCTTCCCTGGTGGCTGAGATGGTAAAGCATCTGCCTGCAATGTGGGAGACCCGGGTTCGATCCGGGAAATGGCAACCCACTCCAGTACTCTTGCCTGGAAAATCCCATGGACGGAGGGCCTGGTAGGTTACAGTCCATGGGGTCTCAAAGAGTCAGACACAACTGAGCGACTTCACTTTCACTTATGATTTGATTAATCTATAAACCGTCACGAATGCATCTATTTTCCTTGAAATAAAATCCCTTGTTCATTTCATTCATCTAAGTTTTGGCCGCACCCTGAGGCATGTGGTATCTTAGTTCCCCAACCAGGGGTCGAATCCACATCCCCAGCATCCCCCTTTTTTAAAAAAAAAATTGTTTGGCTGGGTCAGCTCTTAGCTGTGGCAATGAGGCCTTCGTTGTGTCACGCAGGACCTTCTGTGGAAGTGCACAGACTCTGCGGTTGTGCTGTGTGGTCCTACTTGCTCCATGACCTATGGGGTCTTAGTTCCCCAACCAGGGGTCAAATCCATATCCCCTGCACTGCGAGTGGATTCTTAAGCACTGGACCACCAAAGAAGTCCTGAAAGACAGAGTCTTAACCACTGGACCTCAAGTAAGTCTTGTTCATTTTAGTCAGCTTAATTCTGAGAATGCATTTTCTTCATGGAAATATAATAGGAACCAACGCTCTGATTTCAGCTCCATGTGAGTCAAAATGGCCTGTAGTGCGGTCCCTCCAGGACTGAGGGTTGCAGCAGAGAGGGCCCCTTGATAAAGCTACAGTGCTACTGGGTGGGACAAGTCGGAGCTGCCCAAGTGAAAGAACCATGGCCAGTACAGTATGAGGTTACCACAAGGTCAGCACACAATTCAAGCTAG
The DNA here is from genome assembly GCF_029378745.1 of Bos indicus. Classification (NCBI taxonomy): domain Eukaryota; kingdom Metazoa; phylum Chordata; class Mammalia; order Artiodactyla; family Bovidae; genus Bos; species Bos indicus. The sequence continues at coordinate 107,373,801 of NC_091766.1, forward strand.
CTTCAATAGCTCACGTCTAAAGTATATTCACATACTCAAGAGACATTCCCAAAGAAATTATTAGACATGCTGAATAACCTGCTAACAGTTAGGTTTCAAAATGTAAACCACAGAAATGTGTATACACTGTGGCTGAGTCATTGTCCCTTTTCAAGTAATATGGGCTGAATTATGAAATATGCAGTTAGTCTAGTTCTAAGAGTGACTGCATAGACTCAGAGATTTGGGAGATATATTCAAGCAGGTGTTATGAAATTTGTGACTATAATCTTGCCATTTGCAACCATATGGATGGACCTTGAGGGTACTATGCTAAGTGAAATAAGTCAGATGGAGAAAGACAAGTACTGTATGATTTCACTCATACATGGAAATATGACAAGCAAACAAAACAAAAATAAGCACACAGATACAGAGAACAGATCGGTTGTTACCAGCAGGGAAAGGGGCCCTTGGGAGGAAAGGCTGAATGCTAAAGGGGGTTAACTGTATGGTGATGAATTGAGACTAGACTTTTGATGGTGAGTATATAAGAAGAGATGGCAAGAATACACAGAAGAACTGTACAAAAAAGATCTTCACGACCCAGATAATCACAATGGTGTGGTCACTGACCTAGAGCCAGACATCCTGGAATGTGAAGTCAAGTGGGCCTTAGAAAGCATCACTATGAACAAAGCTAGTGGAGGTGATGGAATTCCAGTTGAGCTATTCCAAATCCTGAAAGATGATGCTGTGAAAGTGCTGCACTCAATATGCCAGCAAATTTGGAAAACTCAGCAGTGGCCACAGGACTGGAAAAGGTCAGTTTTCATTCCAATCCCAAAGAAAGGCAATGCCAAAGAATGCTCAAACTACCGCACAATTCCACTCATCTCACACGCTAGTAAAGTAATGCTGAAAATTCTCCAAGCCAGGCTTCAGCAATACGTGAACCGTGAACTTCCTGATGTTCAAACTGGTTTTAGAAAAGGCAGAGGAACCAGAGATCAAATTGCCAACATCCGCTGGATCATAGAAAAAGCAAGAGAGTTCCAGAAACACATCTATTTCTGCTTTATTGACTATGCCAAAGCCTTTGACTGTGTGGATCACAATAAACTGTGGAAAATTCTTCAAGAGATGGGAATACCAGACCACCTGATCTGCCTCTTGAGAAATTTGTATGCAGGTCAGGAAGCAACAGTTAGAACTGGACATGGAACAATAGACTGGTTCCAAATAGGAAAAGGAGTTTGTCAAGGCTGTATTTTGTCACCCTGTTTATTTAACTTACATGCAGAGTACATCATGAGAAACGCTGGACTGGAAGAAACACAAACTGGACTCAAGATTGCCGGGAGAAATATCAATAACTTCAGATATGCAGATGACACCACCCTTATGGCAGAAAGTGAAGAGGAACTCAAAAGTCTCTTGATGAAAGTGAAAGTGGAGAGTGAAAAAGTTGGCTTAAAGCTCAACACTCAGAAAACAAAGATTATGGCATCCGGTCCCACCACTTCATGGGAAATAGATGGGGAAACAGTGTCAGACTTTATTTTTCTGGGCTCCAAAATCACTACAGATGGTGACTGCAGCCATGAAATTAAAAGACACTTACTCCTTGGAAGAAAAGTTATGACCAACCTAGATAGCATATTCAAAAGCAGAGACATTACTTTGCCAACAAAGGTTCGTCTAGTCAAGGCTATGGTTTTTCCTGTGGTCATGTATGGATGTGAGAGTTGGACTGTGAAGAAGGCTGAGCGCTGAAGAATTGATGCTTTTGAACTGTGGTGTTGGAGAAGACTCTTGAGAGTCCCTTGGACTGCAAGGAGATCCACCCAGTCCATTCTGAAGGAGATCAGCCCTGGGATTTCTTTGGAAGGAATGATGCTAAAGCTGAAACTCCAGTACTTGGCCACCTCATGCGAAGAGTTGACTCATTGGAAAAGACTCTGATGCTGGGAGGGATTGGGGGCAGGAGAAGAAGGGGACGAAAGAGGATGAGATGGCTGGATGGCATCACTGACTCGATGGACATGAGTCTGAGTGAACTCCGGGAGTTGGTGATGGACAGGGAGGCCTGGAGTGCTGTGATTCATGGGGTCGCAAAGAGTCGGACACGACTGAGCGACTGACCTGATCTGATCTATGTATACTGGAGAAGGCAATGGCACCCCACTCCAGTACTGTTGCCTGGAAAATCCCATGGATGGAGGAGCCTGGTAGGCTACAGTCCATGGGGTCGCGAAGAGTCGGACACGACTGAGCGACTTCACTTTCACGTATTGGAGAAGGAAATGGCAACCCACTCCAGTGTTCTTGCCTGGAGAATCCCAGGGACGGTGGAGCCTGGTGGGCTGCCGTCTATGGGGTCGCATTGAGTTGGACACGACTGAAGCGACTTAGCAGCATATATATACACACTTCAGTAGTGTATACAGAAGTCAAATTCTGTTATACACATGAAACATAATGTCATAAGCCAAAAAAATTGTAAATATATATATAGTGTTAGAGATTAAACAGGGGATGTAATCAGGAAAACACAGCATGTGTAATAATCAATATTATTCAACTTGGAGCTAACTGGCCCCAAAAGAGCCAAACCTGAATCAATGCCAAATGAGTGAACCTGAACTGGCCGTGGCCAACACGGCTGATACAATCCGTGAATCCAAAAGGGGAAGAGTGTGCTCCCTGAATGGAAATAAAAATTGCATCTTTAAATGTAGGTTCCACTAGATCCTCTGCAAATGGCAAGCCACTCTACTATTCTTGCCTGGGAAATCCCATGGACAGAGGAGCCTGACAGGCTATAGTCCATGGGGTCGCAAAAGAGTTGAACATGACTGAGCAACTAAAGTACCCACCACCACTCTCCCAATTCCAGTAGAACTGCTTAGATTTAGCCTCAAGGGCAGGTTTGTTTGTTTTTTTTTAACTGTAAATGTAAATCCAGTTGTCTGTGGGGTTTCTAGCCTTTCCGCCCAGAGCACGGTGACCCAGAACTCACCTTTTGCTACTGGACCTGAGTCTCTGCTGTCTGGAGGGCCCTCTCTCTGCCTGGAAACCCCTAGTGACCTTCTGTAGACCCTACTCAGCCCCCTCATCTGATTTCATGGACAATGGTAATCAAAAGAAACCAGAGCCCCGTCCCCAGGCCTTTTATTTCTGAAAGCTAACTGAAGCGATGAATTATATTTCAGACTTCCTACATAGAGCTACAGGATTTATTTTCCACTACTTGGCTTCCACATCTCAATAAAAGCAGTTACGCTAACCATGGTAATCAGCTCTTTTCACTAGCAATAAAGCACAAATGCCACAGGTTTGAGTTCATTTTTAAAAGAAGCACAATTTAAAAACCTTCAGAATGTTGATGCCTGGAGCTCTGTGGTATAATGACCTCTCCTTTCAAATCAACATTAGACCCGGATGGTATTTCCAATTGGAAAGGCTGCTGGGCCAGAAAAAGTGACCTTTGGCTGAGTGACCACTTGTTACTTGGTCAGCTTCAAGGCTGCCTGCCATTAGGAAGAACCACCAAGTAATAAACTATTACAGTGGGCACTTATCTAGCCCCTACAGGACACTTTCTGGGGAGGACAGGAAAGCAATTGATTTTCTCTATTCGATAGTCCTCATCTCATACTTTGGTCATCTAACTGCCTAGTATCACTTCTGTTCAATTCTCAGGGTACCTTATGTAACAAGGGGGGTAGGGGAGGGTTTTTTTGGACAGATTTAAAAAGCCTAGAGCTTTTGTATGGCATAAACTAATACCTAGAGCCGTAGACAGGTGAGGCACAGAGAAAAGGAACCCCGGAAGAGGTCTTCTTGTCCTAAAAGATCTCATTTGAACCAAGCTATAAAAGGAATATCTAAGTGCTCTCCCCATCCACTGAACCATTTTTATTCTGATGAATTAAGAATCATTTCCAATTCTGGAAATTTCTTTGGAAAAATGTTTTTTTTTTTTTTTTTTTTTAAAGCAAATTCACTTAATCTCTCCAAATCTTGGTTTTTATATCTGAAAAACAGGAAGTTATTTTTGCTTCTGCAATTGTCTAATTTTAGGAAGTAGATATGCACACACACCCACAGCTGGAAGTTTCAACATACTATAGCCACAGGTGAAATGCTTGATAGCAAGTTGTTCAGAATGGTCCAAACAGACCCAACTGTAGGGTTTACTGACCTAAAGACTTCAAGGCAAACTTTTCAATAATGGAACATATTATGTCGTCTCTAACCATTTATAGCTCCTATGCCTTGGAATAACAATGTTTATGGCAGTACCCAGCACATCTAAAATCATGCATATTGTGCTTTAACGCGACCATGAATATACTTGAGGCAAAGATACTGAGTCGGTCATTTAAAAAAAGTTACACTAGGCTACATTTTGGAGAAGGTGATGGCACCCCACTCCAGTACTCTTGCCTGGAAAATCCCATGGACAGAGGAGCCTGGTAGGCTTCAGTACATGGGGTCGTGAAGAGTCGGACACGACTGAGCGACTTTACTTTCACTTTTCACTTTCATGCATTGGAGAAGGAAATGGCAACCCACTCCAGTGTTCTTGCCTGGAGAATCCCAGGGACGGGGGAGCCTGGTGGGCTGCCGTCTATGGGGTCACACAGAGTTGGACACGACTGGTGACTTAGCAGCAGCAGCAGCAGAAGCAGGCTACATTTGCTAGAAAAATTGCCTAACAGCATGTCTTGACTGCCTCGTCAATGTCTTGGCTTTGGTAAATTGCAGTCGTTTGTACCACTTTTACCATTAGAAGGTTCATGGTGCCAACGATGATGCAGTACACAGCACAGTGGTTTGCACTGGAAAGTGGGTTCTGCCAGTTATTTAGCTGTGAGATGACTGCAAGTTACTGAGCTCTCCAAAGGTCTTTCCTCATTTGTAAAATGGGTAAAGTAATACTTCCTAGCTCACAGGTTGTTGACGGGATTAAATAAGGTAATATGTTTAAAATGCTTGGCTCAGTGCCCATCTCATGAAAAATGATTGATAAATAGTATTACTGTAATAGAAGTCATTTAAAAGACTTTTGAATGGCCTCTCATACTCATCACCACCACCCCTGCCCCATCCTGCGAGCAGTGGGAGCTCTGCCCCTTGTGCTGGCAGTCTTGCCTCAGGGCTAGTCTTTCACCACCAGTGAACCCGAGGTTATCAGTGTCAGGGTTTACTCTCCCAGGCAGAACTCTCTTCTGTGGCTTGCATTTACCACCTCTGGTCTGCAGACCAGTGTGCAGAGGGCCATAAAGGCAGCCAGGGTGAGACAGGCAAGATCCCGCTGCGCTGACGGCCCACCCCTTCTCGTTACCCCCATTCTAGGGAACAGTGACCTGCTTCGTTTCTCTGGCCAAGGAGAAGCCTGGCACAGCTCATTTTGTCCTTCCTGTGAAAGAAAAGGTTAAACACTCTGAGGCAAGGCCAGGAACTGAGAGACAGCCAGGGCCTTGAGAGGAAAAGGTCTGCTTTGCTGATGCACTATTGTATGCCGGGCACTGTTGTCAAGTTCTGGGGGTGTAAGTAAAATACACATTGTTCCTGCTGTCGGAAAACTGAAGAGATTGATGTGGAGGAAAAAGTACAAGAAATGATAGACCTAGGGCTGACCTAATCAAGAAAGCTTCCCCTGAGGAAGTGACATTTGAAATGAAATCTGAAGGTTCAAGAAGATACAGCCTGCTAAAGGGATGACATACAAGCAGGGCAGCAGACGCCCGAAACCTGGGGCAGGAGAATGAAAACTGCTTTTCCATCCAGAGAAAGGTCTTTGTGAATGGAGTGCAGAGAACAAAGGTGAGGGTGTGCAAGACGAGCCTGAGAGGCTGGCGGGCCCAGACCTTGCAGGGCCTCTTCCGTGCATGCCTGCGCGTTAAGTCACGTAAGCTGGTTCCGATTCTTTGTGACCCCGTGGACCACTGCCCGCCAGGCTCCTCTGTCCATAGGATTCTCCAGGCAAGAACACTGGAGTGGGTTGCCATGCCCTCCTCCAGGGGACCTTCCCGACTCCGGGATCAAACCCGAATCTTCTTAGTTGCAGGCAGATTCTTTACTTCTGAGCCACCGAAGAAGCCCGCAGGGCATCTCCGGCCAAGCTAATTATTGTAGTCCTCATCCTGAGAGCACTGGGAAGTCACTAGATGGTTCTAATCTAGGGAGAGATTGACAAACTCTCTTGCATTTTTACACGCTACAGGGAAGAGTATAATGGAAGTGAATACCGAAGGCCACAGAAGAGCTACTGCAGGAGTCCCTACAGAATATGCGAGTGCTGTGGCCGGGAGTGATAATCCTTGGAGATTTGACGCACTAGATGCCGTGGACACGCTTGCTCCTTGGAAGAACCTAGACAGCATATTAAAAAACAGAGACATTACTTTGCCAACAAAGGTCCATTTAGTCAAGGCTATGGTTTTTCCAGTAGTCATGTATGGATGTGAGAGTTGGACTATAAAGAAAGCTGAGCACTGAAGAATTGATGCTTTTGAACTGTGGTGTTGGAGGAGACTCTTGAGAGTCCCTTGGACTGCAAGGAGATGCAACCAGTCCATCCTAAAGGAGATCAGTCCTAGGCGTTCATTGGAAGGACTGATGCTGAAGCTGAAACTCCAATACTTTGGCTACCTGATGCAAAGAACTGACTCATTAGAAAAGACCCTGATGCTGGGAAAGATTGAAGGCTGGAGGAGAAGGGGACGACAGAGGACGAGATGGTTGGATGGCATCACGGACTCAATGGACATGAATTTGGGTAAACTCTGGGAGTTGGTGATGGACAAGGAGGCCTGGCGTGCTGCAGTCCATAGGGTCGCAAAGAGTCGGACACAACTGAGCGATTGAACTGAAGGTTTGGGGGCCTGCACAGTGGGGAGAGAAAGGGGAGGAGGCTGTAGGGTGGAGTTGTTCACAGGGTGAGCAGGCCTCAGCCTCTCTCTTGGTTCCCCTTTGCACCCCTACCTCCCCATGGAACCTGCTTCCCCTGAGTTTCTGCTGGAAAGACCAGAATTCCCCTCTCAGTGCCACACCATCCTTGGAGTTGTCCTGTCTTTGCTTTGTTTAATCTGTGAACAGGGTGGCCTCCTTTTTATCTTCCAGAAGTTACTCAAAATATAATATGGGCTTATTTCTTTACTGCCATATTACTGGGGTCTAGGAAGAAAGAGGAAATAAGTATATGTTATAAATTTGCTGCTTGAACCACAAATTCCAATTTGTATCTTCAAATGTATAATAAATATATCATAAGTGAATAGTGAAGTTGCTCAGTTGTGTCCGACTCTTTCAGACCCCAGGGACTGTAGCCCACCAGGCTCCTCTGTCCATGGGATGCTCCAGGCAAGAATACTGGAGTGGGCTGCCATTTCCTTCTCCAGGGCATCTTCCTGACCCAGGGGTCGAATCTGGGTCTCCTGCATTGTAAGCAGATGCTTTACTGTCTGAGCCACCAGGGAAATCCACAAATATATCATATTTCTGTAGAAAGTTAACTGTCTAAGATATTTTGAATCGCTTACTAATGGACAATGGCATTTAGGTTTGGAAGTTTTGGCCCAAGATAGCATTTCTTGCACTGAAACCAAGCTGAGAAAACCGTATTGTATAACCTTCACTGGCCTAGTCTTTCAGGTGAGATTTAAAATATGGCATTCAAGTAAGTGCCTCTTTGATTTCCCTGATGGTTTCACAGTTGAGAACCCTCCTGCCAAGGCAGGGGACACGGGCCTGATCGCTGGTCTGGGAAGATTCCACATGCCTTGGGGAAACTAAGCCCAAGCACCACAACTACTGATCCACATGGTCTAGCACCCAACAAGGGAAGTCACCGCAACGAGCAGCCAGCACTCTGCAACGAAGAGTAGCCCTGCCCCCTGCAGCTAGAGAAAGGCTGAGTGCAGCAAGGAAGACCCAGCGCAGCCGGAAATCAGTCAGTCATAAGATGCTACCTAAGCACACAGGTGTAAACACGCATCAGGCCCCTCCTCGAATGAAATCGGAAACCTCACAGGAAGCGCAAGGAGAGGAGGAGAGTGTGGAAGATGACGACGAACTCCTGAGGTGGCGGGCAGAACTTCCTGTATCAGGAGGGAACACATTTTTCTGTAAACATTTAATTTCCATTTGAACATCACTACTGAGCTTACCATCATCACTTCTTTAGGGAAATGGTGCCTCTTTCTGACTGCAGTTAGCTCCAGGAATATTTTCCTCATGTCAGTTTGAGGTTGCCCTTTGCTCTTCTGGTTTTGCTGTTCTTCAGGTCTCTTCGGTCTAAAGTCTGCTTTCCTCTTAGTTAGCCACTATTTTTAAAAGTGTTTTTCTACCTGAAATGTCATTTCTTTCATCTAAATAAATTCAGATCTCCTGAGCTCTTTCTGGTAGTTTCTTTCTAATATCGGCACCTTTTCGGGTTTATTTCTAGGATTTAAGCTTCTTTTACCATTTTATCTCCCCAATTCAATTTTCACATAATGGATAAGTCCATCTTTTATCCAAATACAAAGTACCACCCTAACCATTAGGTGGTGAAACCCCTTTCATCACTTTAAAATCACAATTGGGTGAACTTTTCTTTGACAGATGCATACCCTGTATTCAATAATGCTTATAGTAGGTCTCCTGGGGTGGCCTCCTGAGGCAATTTTGAGAATCATATGCCGTTCACTGCCTTATATGAACTCTCTCTGTGCTTTTCAACCCATCGATTCTGCAAGTGTTACTTTATTAACTGATAAAACCCACAGCTATTCATGCAAACCCTGACCCCAATCATTCATTCATTCAACACCAGTTGTGTGCCAGACACTGTGCCGGGCACTATGAAACAAGAGTGAATCAAAACCAATACAGTAGGGCAGAAACTTTCAATCATGATGTAAGTGCTGTGAAAGAAAATCATGGGATTAAGTGATGGGAAGAGAGGTGCTCAGGAGCTTGCTCGAGATCAGCATCAGAGATGCTATATACAAATACATTTATTTGTGTGCTTGCATGAAAATGATATTTAAGAAGTATCTGGGACTTAAACAGCAATAGCTTTTTTTTTTTTAACGGGCTCACTGGTCATTTGAATGTCTTCCTTGAAGGAAAGCTTTCCCTGTTGGCTCAGATGGTAAAGATTCTGCCTGCAATGCAGGAGACCTGGGTTCGATACCTGACTGGGAAGATCTCCTGGAGAAGGGAATGGCTACCCACTCCAGCATACTTGCCTGGGGAATTCCATGGACAGAGGAGCCTGGCAGGCTACAGTTCATGGAATTGCAGAGTCAGAAATGACTGAGCGACTAACACTTATACTTTTCTTTTGGAGAAATGTGTATTTAGATCCTTTGCCCATTTTTAAGTGGTTTATTTGTCTTTTTATTATTAAGTTGTAAAGTTCTAATAGGAATAGTTTTAATTCCAAATTACTGGGCAACATTTTGAAAAGGAACTCTTCATTTCAGAAAAGATTCCAATCTGTAAATCCTAGAATGTTTTTATGTCTTCCAGTACTGCAAGGATTTATGGCAGGTAATTATTCCTTGATTTGATCCCTTTAAGGTTTTCACATGAAGTCAAATGATCAATTCTAAAAAGAAGAGAATCTCACTTTAATTCAAAGCAATAGTCAAATAGCTAAAGCTTATGCTGTTCCCCTATACAACAATTTTCCTTGGATTCTTAAAACTGTTTTGGAATTGTGTTTAACTATATCTCTTTCCACTTTTCATTCCTTAGAACTTGGTTAGACTCATTGAGTTTTATAATTATACCATTTATACCACTCTTGGGTCATGGGCAATTTTGATTCATGTCATATTAACTCACATTTGATTAATGTGAAATGCATTCAAGGTTATTAATGAGAACTCATACTTGGGATTTATAAAGCATTTTCTACATACAAAGCACTCTTCAGATAGTAACTAATTATACTTTACAAAACACCTGAAAGATTGATTTATTACTAATAATATTTGTCCTGATGTCAAACTCCATGAAGCACCCACTTGACATAAATGTCTAATGTGATATAAATTAATTGAGAAGAACCTTTGTTTTTCAACTTGCAGGCAACTGTTTTTCAGATATCACATCACTAATCTCTTGGCAGATTTTTTTTCAAAAGTGATACATCAATATGTTACTAAAGCTTGATAAATTATACCTTGTCTTTGTAGAGGAACTTTTAATAAAAATCTGCCCAGTGGTATTTGATTTCAAGATAAAGGAAGGGGAAATGATTCTTTTTTTTTTTTTTTAGTTTGAAAGGTAAATGTCTTGAGAAATGAGTAACCTATTTAAAGCATTTTGAATTACAAGTGGATTATTTGAATATGTAACAGTGGAGTAAGTTCAATGATTACTAAGGATAAAGGGAATGCTAAGGATCACAAGAATTGAGTTCTAATTGAAAGTCTGACACAAGTATTTCTGGGATACTCAAGCAGGCCTCCTAACCTGTTATTTACTCACACAATCATGGGATCACTCATTTCATAAAATGGTAGACAGCAGTCTGAATGGAGTCCCAATTAGCAACCATTGGTCCACACAACTCTTTTTTTTTAATTTGAGCTAGTTTGCAACATGCTTTAAAAGGTAGATTACATATAAAAATTCAGATTTCTAAATTCTCTTAAAAAAAAATCAGGTAATCTGATAATAGTGGTCCACATCCTTGAGTGACATTTGTTTGGGGATAGGTAGCTGCCCCACTGCTAAACAGAGCTATGCCTGGCTTGCTGCTGCTAAGCTGCTAAATCACTTCAGTCGTATCCGACTCTTAGCGACCCCATGGACTGCAGCCTACCTTAGGTTACTCATTTATGTCACTTGCCTAGCTTTTGTAGTCACTTCAGTGTACTCCCAAAAAAGTGGGATATTTTAGGGCATTTTTTCCCCTAAAGCATCTCTGATATCTGTGGCAGAAATCCAAGATGGCCCAGGGAAATTCCACCTTTCCCTGTTGTACAATATAATCCCTGTATAATCTCCCTTCTCAAGTGTGGGCTGAACCTGTGAGTATAATGAATGACACCCTCATGATTATGTTATGTTATATGGCAAGAGATATTATAGACACAACAAGGTCCCTGGATAGTTGACTGTGACTTAATCAAAAGGAGAACACCTGGGTGGGCTAACCCTAGTCAGGAAAACCCTGAAAGAGTCAAGAAACAACAGCAAATACTTTCCTGTGCATCTTAAAGAAACTAGGCATGCTGTGAATTGCCTACACACAGAGGTGTCCCCAGAACCTGAGGTTCTCAGACCTACACCTGCAAGAAACCGAATTCTGCCCACAACCTGAATGAACATGGGAAGAGGACTTCAAACATCAGATGAGACCCTCATCACTAGTTGACACCTTAATTTCAGCTTGGTGAATCCCTGAGCAAAGGACCCTGCTAATTCATATCCAATATCTTGACCCAGAGAAACTGAGAAAATAAAGGTGTTTTATTTTAAGCTGTTAATTTTGTGGTAATTTTTTAATGCAGCAATAGAAAAGTAATATAGTCTCTATAAAGGAAATACATGTTTAACATCAAGGAATATGCCAAGAAATTTAACTGTTTAATGTATGACATATATTTTATTTAAATAGAAGGCTATGAGTCTAAAGGGAGGACATGAAGAGAGGTGGACTCTTACAGTTTCGAAAGAACTCTGGATGTATAATAGAGTTGAGCAAATAAATTAATACGCTGATGCTGGGCACATGAGTTTCCAGTGAGGAAGAAGGGCTATATAAATATGCACTATGGGGATGGACTGGAGTTGGAGATATGAACTGTATAACGTATATATGAACTGTGACAATGTATATATGCAGGTATATAGGCACCTTTCAGTGATCCATTGCTGCCTAACAAATTATCTTAAAACTCAGCAGCTTGAGACAACAAACATCTATTATGTTACAGTTTCTGTGGGCTAAAAATCAGGGAATGACTTGACAGGGTGGTTCTGAGTCACTGTCTCTCGTGACATATCAGTCAAGCTGTTGACTAAGGCTACAGTCATCTAAACAGTTGGTTGAGGCTGGAGGACCATTCCAAACTCATCGATTTGCTTGTTGTAGAAAATTCAGTTCTTCTCCATATTGGCCTCTCCATACGTTGCTCGTGGCAGTTGACATCCCCCAGAGAAAGAAGAGGGAGAAAAGGAAAGAGAGAGGAACCAAAATGGAAGCCACAGTGTGGTTAGTAACTAATCTCAGCAGTAAACACAGCATCACTTCTGCCATGTCCTGTTGGTCCCACAGACCAAAGTGAGAAAGTCCAAGTGTTAGTTTCTCAGTCATGTCCTGCTTTTTGTAATACCATGGACTGTAGCCTGCCAGACTCCTCAGTCCATGGAATTCTCCAGGCAAGCATTACTGGAGTGGGTAGCCATTACTTCTCCCAGGGGATCATCCTGACATCTTCTGCATCACAGGTGGATTCTTTATTGGGCTTCTTTGGAAGCCCAAACTCAGACCAAATCTTATATTAAACACAATGTATGCACAGCAAGGTATGAACACCAGGAGGCGAGGATCACTGTAGGCCATCTTGGAAGCTGGCATGGCTATCATAAAACATGTGTGTATGTGCATGTGTATATGTGCATGCATGTACATTTATTTCTGTGTATGTATACGAATCTGTGGATATAAAGGTGTATATTTTCTAGCACTGTCTGCAGAAAGGGCCAAAAGGAAAAGACATGCTAGCAGCAATCAGTGTACCTAGCATCCAGATTTTTATCTTTAATATAAGCATCACTAAAAACAACTAAGTTTTCTCAGAGAAATAACTGATTCCAGGGTTGGGGCAGGGTAGTTAAAAGATGATACAGGATCACTATGTTATTCCAGAAACTAAAGAAGTACTCAAAAACATGATAGAGATATGTCACAAAGACATAGAAACCAGTTGAAGGAATTTCCATTTGCAAGTAAGTAAAATAATGTCTTAATAATGAGTTTCCCAAGTGGCTCAGTGGTAAATAACCCACCTGACAATTTAGGAGCTCCAGGAGACAAAGGTTGCATCCCTGGGTCGGGAAGATCCCTTGGAGAAGGAAATGGCAACCCACTCCAGTATTCTTGCCGAGATAATTCCATGGACAGAGAAGCCTGGTGGGCTAATACAGTTCATGGGGTTGCAAAGAATTGGACACTACCAAGCACAAATGAGTTTTAAATCAATGGAACAATATGTATTCATGAAATTTTACTGGTGATGGATAGGCGGATGACTTCTCTTGCTTAAAGTTGAAAGACTAGGCCTTTCTGGTACATGTAGAGAGAGTGCTGGACTCAGGAAGTCATCATTTACTACCGTAATGGTAAAGACTGGATTATACAAGAATCATCAATGCATGGTAGACCTAGAAGAGCAGAGCAGGATATTTGCATCACTTTAAAGTAGCTCCCCACAGACTGCTTATTGCAGGTGATGGACACACCCCAGAAATTAAAGAGGGGAGAAACTGGGTAACACTTGAACCAGGTGATCAAAACTAGCATTGTCCATGCGGGAAAAATTCATGTGTGCTTCCAGATGACACATTCTAAGAACTCAACATCTCTGTCCTGTGCAAACCTCCACCCAAGAATGCAAAACTTTAAGTAAGAGAAAATATTGGACAAGCACAAGAGGAAGAAACTTCTAGAGGGATGTGTGTGCCTACATGCTTGACTCTTTGTGACCCCGTGAACTGTAGCTCGCCACCTGCCAGGCTCCTCTATCCATGAGGTTTTCCAGGCAAGAATGCAGGAGGGGGTTGCCGTTTCCTACTCCAGGGGATCTTCCTGACCCATGGATCGAACCCACATCTCCTGCAACTCTTGCATTAGCAGATGAGTTCTTTACCATTGTGCTACCTGGGAAGCCAGGCTCTAGAAGGGATAGCTTTCTTTAAAAATGTCAGTGTTGTGGGGGGGGGGGGGGGGGGGCGGGGGAAGGCTATGGAAATGTTTCAGATTAAAAGAGGTTAGAGGCATGACAGTTATCTGCAATTATCCCAAACTAGATTCAGCCTGTATTGCAGGAGGAAAAAGTGCTGTAGGTCAGCTGGCAAAATGCAATACTGGTAATAGCTTACATAAAAGTATTGTGGTGGGAAAAATTGGTCTTTTAATGCTGGCTAAAAATTGGTTTGAAAGCTAGATTCACCTCTCCTCAATGTGTGATTTCTGTGCCACGTAGAAAGCAAAATGTGATCACTACAAAATTTCCTGTCACCCCTAATAGAATGAAAGATTTACATAATTTCCCTAAGCATATATCTTACCACCATGGGGTAATTAAGGCCATTGCTACATGTGGTCTGATTTTTTTCAGCTGCTTTAATTTCAATGGTCAGTGTTGGCACAGTCAGTCAGACCGGCTGCACAGCCCTGCCATTTGATAATTAACTGCCAAAGCCTGTTGTGATTATTTTCAGAATGTTGGATGCCTGCTGAATATACAATGAGACATGACACCAACCCAGCAAGCTGGTGGTCTTGATGCCAACACTGTCTTTTCTTGTGTCCTATAGCTTCTGTTTAGGGCATTCCATCAAAGACATTCTTCCAAAAAAATAAGTGACATTTCAGCAAATATAGAATTGAATTCGAATTTGAACCACATTCTTTACTGGAATTTCTTAGAGTAATGGAACTAATATTGAAAGAGACTGTATTATTACCTTCCACAATTTTTACCTCGAGTAGTTTTTTAGCAATTACCTTTTTACTAACAAAGGCAACTCGGGAACACAGTCACGAAAAATCATCACATACCACAAAACAAGTTGCTGGAACTTTCACATAAATGTACCCCATACATTGACTGTCTCTCCTACTGAGTCCTTAAAGCAAGATTAGATCACCCTGTGCACCCAGTTAGTCCAGTCTGCAAGAATTACTCGAAAAGACAGAAATTATTCATAGACATGTTTTTTAAAATTTCTCCTTTTATTTTGGAAACAACACATTCACTCCAATACTTAAAATGTTCAAAAAGCCAGATGGTGAAAAGTTCTCCTTGAATCTTTATTCTCAAGCCATTCAGTTTCCCTTGCTGGGAAATCAATGACATGAGTTTCTGGTATGTCTTTCCAGGCATATTTTGTGCCTATACAAGCAAATCTTAATACACATTGTCCCCCTCCTGTGTGAAAGATGGTATATTGCACACACTGTCCTTCATTCTATTTTTATCTTTCACCTGTAGTAGATCTTGGAGATACTTCCACAGCAACTCATAAAGAACATTACCGTTCTTTTCTGGGGTTAAGAATATGTAATTGTATGACTGTACCATTATTTAATCAGTCAACTACCAGTAGATATGTCGATTGTTTCCTATCTTCTGCTCTTGTGAGCAATACTGCTACAAACACCCTTGTCTACATGTCAGTTTGTACAGATAAGAGAGTATAGCCAATTAACATTTTAATTTTTATTATTTATTTAGTGGAGTTGTTTTGGATATTGCTGCTGTTGTTCGGCCACTCAGTCGTGTCCGACTCTTTGCAACCCCATGGACTGCAGCACGCCAGGCCTCCCTGTCCATCACTGTCTCCCGGAGTTTGCTCAGACTCATGTCCGCTGAATCGGTGATGCCAACCAGCCATCTCATCCTCTGCTGCCCCTTCTCCTGCCTTCAATCTTTCCCAGCATTAAGGTCTTTTCCAATGAGTAGGCTCTTCGCATCAGATGGCCAAATTTTTGGAGATTCGGCTTCAGCATCAATCCTTCCAATGAATATTCAGAGTTGATGTCCTTTAGGATTGACTGGTTTGATCTTCTTGCTGTCCAAGGGACTCTCTCAAGAGTCTTCTCCAGCAGTTTGAAAGCATCAATTCTTCAGTGCTCAGCCTTATTTATGGTACAACTCTCACATTCATACGTGACTACTGGAAAAACCATAGTTTTGACTGTATGGATCTTTATCGGCAAAGTGATTTCTCTGCTTTCTAATACAGTCTAGGTTTGTCATAGCTTTTCTTCCAAGGAGCAGGTGTCTTTTAATTTCATGGCTGTGGTCACCATCTGCAGTGATTTTGTTTTGGATAATGATATCAAAAGTTTCTTTTCACAGAAAAACAAAATTGTAAGGAATAACTTTTTTTTTTCCCCAGCTGGACTATATATTTTAATACCAGCTTACTCATACTCTTCTCTGATGAAGTGAAACATTCTGTATTAAGTGCTATGAAGGGAGTCTTGAAGAATGTTCATTTTAGATGGGCCCCAGAATGATCATTCACCCCTCTAGTCTTGGAGCAAAGATCTAGGGACGTTCCACTCTACTCACATTTGCTACTACTTATCTTAGGGTCTCTAATGCGTTTGGGCTTCAGGGATGTTCCACTGAGCCTGGAAAATTGCATGGACAGAGGAGCCTAGCGGGCTACAGTCCATGGGGTCTGATGTGACTGAATGACTGAGCATGCATGACACATTTAAAATAATATAGACACTTCTCTTGTTTGAGTCAATGATTTATTCAAATGCTTATTTCCTCTGAGTACTCTAAATGTTCTAAGTGACTGTCCATTGAAACTTCTCTCCAAATACAGCACTGAGAACCTGGGGCAGCAACACCCAAGCAAATGATTTCAAGACTAAACATGTAGCATCAAAAATACCTTTCTAAAATATCTTAATTTTTAAAGGCATTTATACAGTTTGGCCCTAGACCATACCTGATAGCTATTAGGAGTGATATCAGAACAAATCTTTTTTGAACAAATGCCATCCAGTCCAGTCATAATTTCAAAATGGTGCAATTGTATATTGTCTTCCTGTCTCACCTTCATTTTTAAGAGCAAATCTTCACACTTAACATGGATTTTAGAAGTACTCAACTTTGTATCAGGTTGGTAGCCCATGAAAATCACAAGGGAGGAACATAAAAGCTACAAAGTCAGGCAGCGCAAGTAGACTGTCTTTAGCCTAGATTTGATCTGAATTTGGGCTTTGGCTGAACCCCTGGGGAATAATGAAGAAAATGTACTAATTGTGTAAATTTTGCCTGTTTACACAGAAAACACATCGAAGACTCTTTTCTTGTATAGCATTATTCTAAACTGTCATTATGAGGGATGTCCTTTGTATAAGACATTTACAAACGTCTTATCCTTTGTATACGGTGAAGTCAAAATCAAGACAGCAGAGATTAAGAGAATAACTGGAAGCCACAACGTCCCTGAGGATTTCTAATGACGAGGAAAGAGCTTCACCTGCTGTGAAAGAAGTTCACTCTCTCTTTTCATAATAAGCAGAATGTGAAACAGTGGGAAATGGAAATCCTCCATTCAACCCCAGGACAAAAATAGCTTTATTCTCATGGTTGATATTCAAATATGTGCTCTGCATGCGTGCTCTGAGGAGCTCTGAGCATCTTGCAAACTTCAGTAGGAATAGCACACATATCAGCTTTTCTGAGGCTAGTCCAGAATTCCAAAATACCCAACTCATCTCCGATGGTCAAACTGATCAAGAACTAGGACTCAGCAAAATACAAAAGCCGGCAATGCCTTTCCTTCCTACCTTCCTTTTCTGTGTCCTGTTCCACACTGTTAACACTCATAACCCAACCCGAAGCACTGAGCTTCCTTGGTCGCACTTCTAAAACCCCTCTTCTTGTTTCCACCTTGAAGAGGCAATAGGAGCAAAGAAAACCCTGAATGTGTATCTGAGTTTCTACAGGCCTGACTCTACAGAGTAGATGTCAGATTAAATGTTCATCTTTACATCTCGGTGGTCTCTAAGCATCCCAGAGTTATCAGCATTCTGTATTTTATATTAAAGTATAAACGACTGACAACCAGGCATGTTAATTCACCCCACACCAAGTAAGTTCAAATCCTGAAACCCCCTTCTCTCAGCCTTTGTGTTGGAATTGGGAGAAGAGCAGATAAAGCAGGATCACAGAGGCTCGCAGGAAGAAGGGTGATGAGAAGAGGCTCTCAGAGGCTACTGGGCGATTCTACCATTTCTGCTTCCTCCAGAGACCAAATTAGAAACAAACTGGAGTTGGCTAGACCTGTGTTATAATGGGTATATATGGCTTATATGTTTCCAGCCTAAAAATAAAATATTGGCCCAGATTTCTCTAGCTCTGATATTTTCTTTGATCCTTTATTGACACTCCAGTTACCTTTCACTTATCAAAATTTCACCTGAAGAGCGGGCATAAAAACAGACAGAGAGCATGGAACAGAACATACAGCCAGAAGTAACCCCTTGCAAATACAGTTAAATGATTTTTAAGCAGGGTGGCAAGATCGTTCAATGAAGGAAAGGACAGTCTTATCAACAAATAGTGCTGGAAAAACTGAATATCCATATGCAAGAGGATGAAGTTGGGCCCTTACCTTACACTACATGCAAAAATGAATTCAATAAATATTGGTTGAATAAAGACAAAAACATTGATTGATTGAAGCTTATTTTTTCTTTTTCCTTTCTCACTTTGCTTAGTGGGATAAAGAGAAATTAAATTCTGAATTCAGTAGAGTGTTAGAAAAAGGGACAGTCAGCAATTATTCATCATGTTGAAGTACTCAGAATTAGCAGCTGTGAGAAAAAGGTTTTTGATGAAAATTGATTTAATTCTGAAACACTTTTTCTAGGATAGAAGTTCTCAGCCCTGGCTAAACACTGAAATAATATGGGCCAGTTGAAAAAAATTACAGGTGTCCAGGTCCTACCTGAGAACAACTGAACTGGTTCGTAGGCATCAGAGTGTTTTATAATTACTCCAGGTGGTTGTATGTACAGTGAAGTTTCTAGGAGCAATAAGTCTCCCAGAGACAAGTTCAAACAAGTTAGAAGGCAATTATTAATACAACATGGAGAATTAGCCAGAGTAATATTAAGCTGTTATCAAAACAATATAGAATTTATTATTGGAAAAGTTATCAAGTTATCTTTTTTCAGACAGTAGCTCATTTCCTTGTTTTTCTTCTTTCCCATGAGTTAATTCAAGTAATTGCCCTTATGTGCAATTCCACGCCATGTCCTGAGTCCATACCAGTGGGAGGTGGTAACAATGCTTAGAGTCCTAGGCTTGTGCTTCTGGTCAAGTTACAGCTATAGCACCCTTCCTACTCAACGCAGCCTGTACTTCAACCATGGTAGCTGATATTCAGTTCTTACTACATGCTAGGATGCTATTCTCAGCGCTTTATTATGTATTGATACTGAACTTCCCCACAATGCCATGAGTTAGGTGCTACTGTCATGCCTGTTTTCCATATAAGAAAGTTCAGCCTTACAAAAGTAAAGTTAGTAAGTTGTGGACCAAGGAGACCAAGCCAAGCCTCTGCATGACCCCAACCCACTCTCTTCACTTGCCAAGTGCAAAGTCCCTTCACCCTTTGCTGCTGAGCCATCCCCCAAATTAACTATGTGTTTACTTCACTAGAAGTAGCCAAGTACTGGAGAAGGCAATTGCACCCCACTCCAGTACTGTTGCCTGGGAAATCCCATGGACGGAGGAGCCTGACAGGCTATAGTCCATGGGGTCGCAAAAGAGTTGAACATGACTGAGCAACTAAAGTACCCACCACCACTCTCCCAATTCCAGTAGAACTGCTTAGATTTAGCCTCAAGGGCAGGTTTGTTTGTTTTTTTTTAACTGTAAATGTAAATCCAGTTGTCTGTGGGGTTTCTAGCCTTTCCGCCCAGAGCACGGTGACCCAGAACTCACCTTTTGCTACTGGACCTGAGTCTCTGCTGTCTGGAGGGCCCTCTCTCTGCCTGGAAACCCCTAGTGACCTTCTGTAGACCCTACTCAGCCCCCTCATCTGATTTCATGGACAATGGTAATCAAAAGAAACCAGAGCCCCGTCCCCAGGCCTTTTATTTCTGAAAGCTAACTGAAGCGATGAATTATATTTCAGACTTCCTACATAGAGCTACAGGATTTATTTTCCACTACTTGGCTTCCACATCTCAATAAAAGCAGTTACGCTAACCATGGTAATCAGCTCTTTTCACTAGCAATAAAGCACAAATGCCACAGGTTTGAGTTCATTTTTAAAAGAAGCACAATTTAAAAACCTTCAGAATGTTGATGCCTGGAGCTCTGTGGTATAATGACCTCTCCTTTCAAATCAACATTAGACCCGGATGGTATTTCCAATTGGAAAGGCTGCTGGGCCAGAAAAAGTGACCTTTGGCTGAGTGACCACTTGTTACTTGGTCAGCTTCAAGGCTGCCTGCCATTAGGAAGAACCACCAAGTAATAAACTATTACAGTGGGCACTTATCTAGCCCCTACAGGACACTTTCTGGGGAGGACAGGAAAGCAATTGATTTTCTCTATTCGATAGTCCTCATCTCATACTTTGGTCATCTAACTGCCTAGTATCACTTCTGTTCAATTCTCAGGGTACCTTATGTAACAAGGGGGGTAGGGGAGGGTTTTTTTGGACAGATTTAAAAAGCCTAGAGCTTTTGTATGGCATAAACTAATACCTAGAGCCGTAGACAGGTGAGGCACAGAGAAAAGGAACCCAGGAAGAGGTCTTCTTGTCCTAAAAGATCTCATTTGAACCAAGCTATAAAAGGAATATCTAAGTGCTCTCCCCATCCACTGAACCATTTTTATTCTGATGAATTAAGAATCATTTCCAATTCTGGAAATTTCTTTGGAAAAATGTGTTTTTTTTTTTTTTTTTTAAAGCAAATTCACTTAATCTCTCCAAATCTTGGTTTTTATATCTGAAAAACAGGAAGTTATTTTTGCTTCTGCAATTGTCTAATTTTAGGAAGTAGATATGCACACACACCCACAGCTGGAAGTTTCAACATACTATAGCCACAGGTGAAATGCTTGATAGCAAGTTGTTCAGAATGGTCCAAACAGACCCAACTGTAGGGTTTACTGACCTAAAGACTTCAAGGCAAACTTTTCAATAATGGAACATATTATGTCGTCTCTAACCATTTATAGCTCCTATGCCTTGGAATAACAATGTTTATGGCAGTACCCAGCACATCTAAAATCATGCATATTGTGCTTTAACGCGACCATGAATATACTTGAGGCAAAGATACTGAGTCGGTCATTTAAAAAAAGTTACACTAGGCTACATTTTGGAGAAGGTGATGGCACCCCACTCCAGTACTCTTGCCTGGAAAATCCCATGGACAGAGGAGCCTGGTAGGCTTCAGTACATGGGGTCGTGAAGAGTCGGACACGACTGAGCGACTTTACTTTCACTTTTCACTTTCATGCATTGGAGAAGGAAATGGCAACCCACTCCAGTGTTCTTGCCTGGAGAATCCCAGGGACGGGGGAGCCTGGTGGGCTGCCGTCTATGGGGTCACACAGAGTTGGACACGACTGGTGACTTAGCAGCAGCAGCAGCAGAAGCAGGCTACATTTGCTAGAAAAATTGCCTAACAGCATGTCTTGACTGCCTCGTCAATGTCTTGGCTTTGGTAAATTGCAGTCGTTTGTACCACTTTTACCATTAGAAGGTTCATGGTGCCAACGATGATGCAGTACACAGCACAGTGGTTTGCACTGGAAAGTGGGTTCTGCCAGTTATTTAGCTGTGAGATGACTGCAAGTTACTGAGCTCTCCAAAGGTCTTTCCTCATTTGTAAAATGGGTAAAGTAATACTTCCTAGCTCACAGGTTGTTGACGGGATTAAATAAGGTAATATGTTTAAAATGCTTGGCTCAGTGCCCATCTCATGAAAAATGATTGATAAATAGTATTACTGTAATAGAAGTCATTTAAAAGACTTTTGAATGGCCTCTCATACTCATCACCACCACCCCTGCCCCATCCTGCGAGCAGTGGGAGCTCTGCCCCTTGTGCTGGCAGTCTTGCCTCAGGGCTAGTCTTTCACCACCAGTGAACCCGAGGTTATCAGTGTCAGGGTTTACTCTCCCAGGCAGAACTCTCTTCTGTGGCTTGCATTTACCACCTCTGGTCTGCAGACCAGTGTGCAGAGGGCCATAAAGGCAGCCAGGGTGAGACAGGCAAGATCCCGCTGCGCTGACGGCCCACCCCTTCTCGTTACCCCCATTCTAGGGAACAGTGACCTGCTTCGTTTCTCTGGCCAAGGAGAAGCCTGGCACAGCTCATTTTGTCCTTCCTGTGAAAGAAAAGGTTAAACACTCTGAGGCAAGGCCAGGAACTGAGAGACAGCCAGGGCCTTGAGAGGAAAAGGTCTGCTTTGCTGATGCACTATTGTATGCCGGGCACTGTTGTCAAGTTCTGGGGGTGTAAGTAAAATACACATTGTTCCTGCTGTCGGAAAACTGAAGAGATTGATGTGGAGGAAAAAGTACAAGAAATGATAGACCTAGGGCTGACCTAATCAAGAAAGCTTCCCCTGAGGAAGTGACATTTGAAATGAAATCTGAAGGTTCAAGAAGATACAGCCTGCTAAAGGGATGACATACAAGCAGGGCAGCAGACGCCCGAAACCTGGGGCAGGAGAATGAAAACTGCTTTTCCATCCAGAGAAAGGTCTTTGTGAATGGAGTGCAGAGAACAAAGGTGAGGGTGTGCAAGACGAGCCTGAGAGGCTGGCGGGCCCAGACCTTGCAGGGCCTCTTCCGTGCATGCCTGCGCGTTAAGTCACGTAAGCTGGTTCCGATTCTTTGTGACCCCGTGGACCACTGCCCGCCAGGCTCCTCTGTCCATAGGATTCTCCAGGCAAGAACACTGGAGTGGGTTGCCATGCCCTCCTCCAGGGGACCTTCCCGACTCCGGGATCAAACCCGAATCTTCTTAGTTGCAGGCAGATTCTTTACTTCTGAGCCACCGAAGAAGCCCGCAGGGCATCTCCGGCCAAGCTAATTATTGTAGTCCTCATCCTGAGAGCACTGGGAAGTCACTAGATGGTTCTAATCTAGGGAGAGATTGACAAACTCTCTTGCATTTTTACACGCTACAGGGAAGAGTATAATGGAAGTGAATACCGAAGGCCACAGAAGAGCTACTGCAGGAGTCCCTACAGAATATGCGAGTGCTGTGGCCGGGAGTGATAATCCTTGGAGATTTGACGCACTAGATGCCGTGGACACGCTTGCTCCTTGGAAGAACCTAGACAGCATATTAAAAAACAGAGACATTACTTTGCCAACAAAGGTCCATTTAGTCAAGGCTATGGTTTTTCCAGTAGTCATGTATGGATGTGAGAGTTGGACTATAAAGAAAGCTGAGCACTGAAGAATTGATGCTTTTGAACTGTGGTGTTGGAGGAGACTCTTGAGAGTCCCTTGGACTGCAAGGAGATGCAACCAGTCCATCCTAAAGGAGATCAGTCCTAGGCGTTCATTGGAAGGACTGATGCTGAAGCTGAAACTCCAATACTTTGGCTACCTGATGCAAAGAACTGACTCATTAGAAAAGACCCTGATGCTGGGAAAGATTGAAGGCTGGAGGAGAAGGGGACGACAGAGGACGAGATGGTTGGATGGCATCACGGACTCAATGGACATGAATTTGGGTAAACTCTGGGAGTTGGTGATGGACAAGGAGGCCTGGCGTGCTGCAGTCCATAGGGTCGCAAAGAGTCGGACACAACTGAGCGATTGAACTGAAGGTTTGGGGGCCTGCACAGTGGGGAGAGAAAGGGGAGGAGGCTGTAGGGTGGAGTTGTTCACAGGGTGAGCAGGCCTCAGCCTCTCTCTTGGTTCCCCTTTGCACCCCTACCTCCCCATGGAACCTGCTTCCCCTGAGTTTCTGCTGGAAAGACCAGAATTCCCCTCTCAGTGCCACACCATCCTTGGAGTTGTCCTGTCTTTGCTTTGTTTAATCTGTGAACAGGGTGGCCTCCTTTTTATCTTCCAGAAGTTACTCAAAATATAATATGGGCTTATTTCTTTACTGCCATATTACTGGGGTCTAGGAAGAAAGAGGAAATAAGTATATGTTATAAATTTGCTGCTTGAACCACAAATTCCAATTTGTATCTTCAAATGTATAATAAATATATCATAAGTGAATAGTGAAGTTGCTCAGTTGTGTCCGACTCTTTCAGACCCCAGGGACTGTAGCCCACCAGGCTCCTCTGTCCATGGGATGCTCCAGGCAAGAATACTGGAGTGGGCTGCCATTTCCTTCTCCAGGGCATCTTCCTGACCCAGGGGTCGAATCTGGGTCTCCTGCATTGTAAGCAGATGCTTTACTGTCTGAGCCACCAGGGAAATCCACAAATATATCATATTTCTGTAGAAAGTTAACTGTCTAAGATATTTTGAATCGCTTACTAATGGACAATGGCATTTAGGTTTGGAAGTTTTGGCCCAAGATAGCATTTCTTGCACTGAAACCAAGCTGAGAAAACCGTATTGTATAACCTTCACTGGCCTAGTCTTTCAGGTGAGATTTAAAATATGGCATTCAAGTAAGTGCCTCTTTGATTTCCCTGATGGTTTCACAGTTGAGAACCCTCCTGCCAAGGCAGGGGACACGGGCCTGATCGCTGGTCTGGGAAGATTCCACATGCCTTGGGGAAACTAAGCCCAAGCACCACAACTACTGATCCACATGGTCTAGCACCCAACAAGGGAAGTCACCGCAACGAGCAGCCAGCACTCTGCAACGAAGAGTAGCCCTGCCCCCTGCAGCTAGAGAAAGGCTGAGTGCAGCAAGGAAGACCCAGCGCAGCCGGAAATCAGTCAGTCATAAGATGCTACCTAAGCACACAGGTGTAAACACGCATCAGGCCCCTCCTCGAATGAAATCGGAAACCTCACAGGAAGCGCAAGGAGAGGAGGAGAGTGTGGAAGATGACGACGAACTCCTGAGGTGGCGGGCAGAACTTCCTGTATCAGGAGGGAACACATTTTTCTGTAAACATTTAATTTCCATTTGAACATCACTACTGAGCTTACCATCATCACTTCTTTAGGGAAATGGTGCCTCTTTCTGACTGCAGTTAGCTCCAGGAATATTTTCCTCATGTCAGTTTGAGGTTGCCCTTTGCTCTTCTGGTTTTGCTGTTCTTCAGGTCTCTTCGGTCTAAAGTCTGCTTTCCTCTTAGTTAGCCACTATTTTTAAAAGTGTTTTTCTACCTGAAATGTCATTTCTTTCATCTAAATAAATTCAGATCTCCTGAGCTCTTTCTGGTAGTTTCTTTCTAATATCGGCACCTTTTCGGGTTTATTTCTAGGATTTAAGCTTCTTTTACCATTTTATCTCCCCAATTCAATTTTCACATAATGGATAAGTCCATCTTTTATCCAAATACAAAGTACCACCCTAACCATTAGGTGGTGAAACCCCTTTCATCACTTTAAAATCACAATTGGGTGAACTTTTCTTTGACAGATGCATACCCTGTATTCAATAATGCTTATAGTAGGTCTCCTGGGGTGGCCTCCTGAGGCAATTTTGAGAATCATATGCCGTTCACTGCCTTATATGAACTCTCTCTGTGCTTTTCAACCCATCGATTCTGCAAGTGTTACTTTATTAACTGATAAAACCCACAGCTATTCATGCAAACCCTGACCCCAATCATTCATTCATTCAACACCAGTTGTGTGCCAGACACTGTGCCGGGCACTATGAAACAAGAGTGAATCAAAACCAATACAGTAGGGCAGAAACTTTCAATCATGATGTAAGTGCTGTGAAAGAAAATCATGGGATTAAGTGATGGGAAGAGAGGTGCTCAGGAGCTTGCTCGAGATCAGCATCAGAGATGCTATATACAAATACATTTATTTGTGTGCTTGCATGAAAATGATATTTAAGAAGTATCTGGGACTTAAACAGCAATAGCTTTTTTTTTTTTAACGGGCTCACTGGTCATTTGAATGTCTTCCTTGAAGGAAAGCTTTCCCTGTTGGCTCAGATGGTAAAGATTCTGCCTGCAATGCAGGAGACCTGGGTTCGATACCTGACTGGGAAGATCTCCTGGAGAAGGGAATGGCTACCCACTCCAGCATACTTGCCTGGGGAATTCCATGGACAGAGGAGCCTGGCAGGCTACAGTTCATGGAATTGCAGAGTCAGAAATGACTGAGCGACTAACACTTATACTTTTCTTTTGGAGAAATGTGTATTTAGATCCTTTGCCCATTTTTAAGTGGTTTATTTGTCTTTTTATTATTAAGTTGTAAAGTTCTAATAGGAATAGTTTTAATTCCAAATTACTGGGCAACATTTTGAAAAGGAACTCTTCATTTCAGAAAAGATTCCAATCTGTAAATCCTAGAATGTTTTTATGTCTTCCAGTACTGCAAGGATTTATGGCAGGTAATTATTCCTTGATTTGATCCCTTTAAGGTTTTCACATGAAGTCAAATGATCAATTCTAAAAAGAAGAGAATCTCACTTTAATTCAAAGCAATAGTCAAATAGCTAAAGCTTATGCTGTTCCCCTATACAACAATTTTCCTTGGATTCTTAAAACTGTTTTGGAATTGTGTTTAACTATATCTCTTTCCACTTTTCATTCCTTAGAACTTGGTTAGACTCATTGAGTTTTATAATTATACCATTTATACCACTCTTGGGTCATGGGCAATTTTGATTCATGTCATATTAACTCACATTTGATTAATGTGAAATGCATTCAAGGTTATTAATGAGAACTCATACTTGGGATTTATAAAGCATTTTCTACATACAAAGCACTCTTCAGATAGTAACTAATTATACTTTACAAAACACCTGAAAGATTGATTTATTACTAATAATATTTGTCCTGATGTCAAACTCCATGAAGCACCCACTTGACATAAATGTCTAATGTGATATAAATTAATTGAGAAGAACCTTTGTTTTTCAACTTGCAGGCAACTGTTTTTCAGATATCACATCACTAATCTCTTGGCAGATTTTTTTTCAAAAGTGATACATCAATATGTTACTAAAGCTTGATAAATTATACCTTGTCTTTGTAGAGGAACTTTTAATAAAAATCTGCCCAGTGGTATTTGATTTCAAGATAAAGGAAGGGGAAATGATTCTTTTTTTTTTTTTTTAGTTTGAAAGGTAAATGTCTTGAGAAATGAGTAACCTATTTAAAGCATTTTGAATTACAAGTGGATTATTTGAATATGTAACAGTGGAGTAAGTTCAATGATTACTAAGGATAAAGGGAATGCTAAGGATCACAAGAATTGAGTTCTAATTGAAAGTCTGACACAAGTATTTCTGGGATACTCAAGCAGGCCTCCTAACCTGTTATTTACTCACACAATCATGGGATCACTCATTTCATAAAATGGTAGACAGCAGTCTGAATGGAGTCCCAATTAGCAACCATTGGTCCACACAACTCTTTTTTTTTAATTTGAGCTAGTTTGCAACATGCTTTAAAAGGTAGATTACATATAAAAATTCAGATTTCTAAATTCTCTTAAAAAAAAATCAGGTAATCTGATAATAGTGGTCCACATCCTTGAGTGACATTTGTTTGGGGATAGGTAGCTGCCCCACTGCTAAACAGAGCTATGCCTGGCTTGCTGCTGCTAAGCTGCTAAATCACTTCAGTCGTATCCGACTCTTAGCGACCCCATGGACTGCAGCCTACCTTAGGTTACTCATTTATGTCACTTGCCTAGCTTTTGTAGTCACTTCAGTGTACTCCCAAAAAAGTGGGATATTTTAGGGCATTTTTTCCCCTAAAGCATCTCTGATATCTGTGGCAGAAATCCAAGATGGCCCAGGGAAATTCCACCTTTCCCTGTTGTACAATATAATCCCTGTATAATCTCCCTTCTCAAGTGTGGGCTGAACCTGTGAGTATAATGAATGACACCCTCATGATTATGTTATGTTATATGGCAAGAGATATTATAGACACAACAAGGTCCCTGGATAGTTGACTGTGACTTAATCAAAAGGAGAACACCTGGGTGGGCTAACCCTAGTCAGGAAAACCCTGAAAGAGTCAAGAAACAACAGCAAATACTTTCCTGTGCATCTTAAAGAAACTAGGCATGCTGTGAATTGCCTACACACAGAGGTGTCCCCAGAACCTGAGGTTCTCAGACCTACACCTGCAAGAAACCGAATTCTGCCCACAACCTGAATGAACATGGGAAGAGGACTTCAAACATCAGATGAGACCCTCATCACTAGTTGACACCTTAATTTCAGCTTGGTGAATCCCTGAGCAAAGGACCCTGCTAATTCATATCCAATATCTTGACCCAGAGAAACTGAGAAAATAAAGGTGTTTTATTTTAAGCTGTTAATTTTGTGGTAATTTTTTAATGCAGCAATAGAAAAGTAATATAGTCTCTATAAAGGAAATACATGTTTAACATCAAGGAATATGCCAAGAAATTTAACTGTTTAATGTATGACATATATTTTATTTAAATAGAAGGCTATGAGTCTAAAGGGAGGACATGAAGAGAGGTGGACTCTTACAGTTTCGAAAGAACTCTGGATGTATAATAGAGTTGAGCAAATAAATTAATACGCTGATGCTGGGCACATGAGTTTCCAGTGAGGAAGAAGGGCTATATAAATATGCACTATGGGGATGGACTGGAGTTGGAGATATGAACTGTATAACGTATATATGAACTGTGACAATGTATATATGCAGGTATATAGGCACCTTTCAGTGATCCATTGCTGCCTAACAAATTATCTTAAAACTCAGCAGCTTGAGACAACAAACATCTATTATGTTACAGTTTCTGTGGGCTAAAAATCAGGGAATGACTTGACAGGGTGGTTCTGAGTCACTGTCTCTCGTGACATATCAGTCAAGCTGTTGACTAAGGCTACAGTCATCTAAACAGTTGGTTGAGGCTGGAGGACCATTCCAAACTCATCGATTTGCTTGTTGTAGAAAATTCAGTTCTTCTCCATATTGGCCTCTCCATACGTTGCTCGTGGCAGTTGACATCCCCCAGAGAAAGAAGAGGGAGAAAAGGAAAGAGAGAGGAACCAAAATGGAAGCCACAGTGTGGTTAGTAACTAATCTCAGCAGTAAACACAGCATCACTTCTGCCATGTCCTGTTGGTCCCACAGACCAAAGTGAGAAAGTCCAAGTGTTAGTTTCTCAGTCATGTCCTGCTTTTTGTAATACCATGGACTGTAGCCTGCCAGACTCCTCAGTCCATGGAATTCTCCAGGCAAGCATTACTGGAGTGGGTAGCCATTACTTCTCCCAGGGGATCATCCTGACATCTTCTGCATCACAGGTGGATTCTTTATTGGGCTTCTTTGGAAGCCCAAACTCAGACCAAATCTTATATTAAACACAATGTATGCACAGCAAGGTATGAACACCAGGAGGCGAGGATCACTGTAGGCCATCTTGGAAGCTGGCATGGCTATCATAAAACATGTGTGTATGTGCATGTGTATATGTGCATGCATGTACATTTATTTCTGTGTATGTATACGAATCTGTGGATATAAAGGTGTATATTTTCTAGCACTGTCTGCAGAAAGGGCCAAAAGGAAAAGACATGCTAGCAGCAATCAGTGTACCTAGCATCCAGATTTTTATCTTTAATATAAGCATCACTAAAAACAACTAAGTTTTCTCAGAGAAATAACTGATTCCAGGGTTGGGGCAGGGTAGTTAAAAGATGATACAGGATCACTATGTTATTCCAGAAACTAAAGAAGTACTCAAAAACATGATAGAGATATGTCACAAAGACATAGAAACCAGTTGAAGGAATTTCCATTTGCAAGTAAGTAAAATAATGTCTTAATAATGAGTTTCCCAAGTGGCTCAGTGGTAAATAACCCACCTGACAATTTAGGAGCTCCAGGAGACAAAGGTTGCATCCCTGGGTCGGGAAGATCCCTTGGAGAAGGAAATGGCAACCCACTCCAGTATTCTTGCCGAGATAATTCCATGGACAGAGAAGCCTGGTGGGCTAATACAGTTCATGGGGTTGCAAAGAATTGGACACTACCAAGCACAAATGAGTTTTAAATCAATGGAACAATATGTATTCATGAAATTTTACTGGTGATGGATAGGCGGATGACTTCTCTTGCTTAAAGTTGAAAGACTAGGCCTTTCTGGTACATGTAGAGAGAGTGCTGGACTCAGGAAGTCATCATTTACTACCGTAATGGTAAAGACTGGATTATACAAGAATCATCAATGCATGGTAGACCTAGAAGAGCAGAGCAGGATATTTGCATCACTTTAAAGTAGCTCCCCACAGACTGCTTATTGCAGGTGATGGACACACCCCAGAAATTAAAGAGGGGAGAAACTGGGTAACACTTGAACCAGGTGATCAAAACTAGCATTGTCCATGCGGGAAAAATTCATGTGTGCTTCCAGATGACACATTCTAAGAACTCAACATCTCTGTCCTGTGCAAACCTCCACCCAAGAATGCAAAACTTTAAGTAAGAGAAAATATTGGACAAGCACAAGAGGAAGAAACTTCTAGAGGGATGTGTGTGCCTACATGCTTGACTCTTTGTGACCCCGTGAACTGTAGCTCGCCACCTGCCAGGCTCCTCTATCCATGAGGTTTTCCAGGCAAGAATGCAGGAGGGGGTTGCCGTTTCCTACTCCAGGGGATCTTCCTGACCCATGGATCGAACCCACATCTCCTGCAACTCTTGCATTAGCAGATGAGTTCTTTACCATTGTGCTACCTGGGAAGCCAGGCTCTAGAAGGGATAGCTTTCTTTAAAAATGTCAGTGTTGTGGGGGGGGGGGGGGGGGGGCGGGGGAAGGCTATGGAAATGTTTCAGATTAAAAGAGGTTAGAGGCATGACAGTTATCTGCAATTATCCCAAACTAGATTCAGCCTGTATTGCAGGAGGAAAAAGTGCTGTAGGTCAGCTGGCAAAATGCAATACTGGTAATAGCTTACATAAAAGTATTGTGGTGGGAAAAATTGGTCTTTTAATGCTGGCTAAAAATTGGTTTGAAAGCTAGATTCACCTCTCCTCAATGTGTGATTTCTGTGCCACGTAGAAAGCAAAATGTGATCACTACAAAATTTCCTGTCACCCCTAATAGAATGAAAGATTTACATAATTTCCCTAAGCATATATCTTACCACCATGGGGTAATTAAGGCCATTGCTACATGTGGTCTGATTTTTTTCAGCTGCTTTAATTTCAATGGTCAGTGTTGGCACAGTCAGTCAGACCGGCTGCACAGCCCTGCCATTTGATAATTAACTGCCAAAGCCTGTTGTGATTATTTTCAGAATGTTGGATGCCTGCTGAATATACAATGAGACATGACACCAACCCAGCAAGCTGGTGGTCTTGATGCCAACACTGTCTTTTCTTGTGTCCTATAGCTTCTGTTTAGGGCATTCCATCAAAGACATTCTTCCAAAAAAATAAGTGACATTTCAGCAAATATAGAATTGAATTCGAATTTGAACCACATTCTTTACTGGAATTTCTTAGAGTAATGGAACTAATATTGAAAGAGACTGTATTATTACCTTCCACAATTTTTACCTCGAGTAGTTTTTTAGCAATTACCTTTTTACTAACAAAGGCAACTCGGGAACACAGTCACGAAAAATCATCACATACCACAAAACAAGTTGCTGGAACTTTCACATAAATGTACCCCATACATTGACTGTCTCTCCTACTGAGTCCTTAAAGCAAGATTAGATCACCCTGTGCACCCAGTTAGTCCAGTCTGCAAGAATTACTCGAAAAGACAGAAATTATTCATAGACATGTTTTTTAAAATTTCTCCTTTTATTTTGGAAACAACACATTCACTCCAATACTTAAAATGTTCAAAAAGCCAGATGGTGAAAAGTTCTCCTTGAATCTTTATTCTCAAGCCATTCAGTTTCCCTTGCTGGGAAATCAATGACATGAGTTTCTGGTATGTCTTTCCAGGCATATTTTGTGCCTATACAAGCAAATCTTAATACACATTGTCCCCCTCCTGTGTGAAAGATGGTATATTGCACACACTGTCCTTCATTCTATTTTTATCTTTCACCTGTAGTAGATCTTGGAGATACTTCCACAGCAACTCATAAAGAACATTACCGTTCTTTTCTGGGGTTAAGAATATGTAATTGTATGACTGTACCATTATTTAATCAGTCAACTACCAGTAGATATGTCGATTGTTTCCTATCTTCTGCTCTTGTGAGCAATACTGCTACAAACACCCTTGTCTACATGTCAGTTTGTACAGATAAGAGAGTATAGCCAATTAACATTTTAATTTTTATTATTTATTTAGTGGAGTTGTTTTGGATATTGCTGCTGTTGTTCGGCCACTCAGTCGTGTCCGACTCTTTGCAACCCCATGGACTGCAGCACGCCAGGCCTCCCTGTCCATCACTGTCTCCCGGAGTTTGCTCAGACTCATGTCCGCTGAATCGGTGATGCCAACCAGCCATCTCATCCTCTGCTGCCCCTTCTCCTGCCTTCAATCTTTCCCAGCATTAAGGTCTTTTCCAATGAGTAGGCTCTTCGCATCAGATGGCCAAATTTTTGGAGATTCGGCTTCAGCATCAATCCTTCCAATGAATATTCAGAGTTGATGTCCTTTAGGATTGACTGGTTTGATCTTCTTGCTGTCCAAGGGACTCTCTCAAGAGTCTTCTCCAGCAGTTTGAAAGCATCAATTCTTCAGTGCTCAGCCTTATTTATGGTACAACTCTCACATTCATACGTGACTACTGGAAAAACCATAGTTTTGACTGTATGGATCTTTATCGGCAAAGTGATTTCTCTGCTTTCTAATACAGTCTAGGTTTGTCATAGCTTTTCTTCCAAGGAGCAGGTGTCTTTTAATTTCATGGCTGTGGTCACCATCTGCAGTGATTTTGTTTTGGATAATGATATCAAAAGTTTCTTTTCACAGAAAAACAAAATTGTAAGGAATAACTTTTTTTTTTCCCCAGCTGGACTATATATTTTAATACCAGCTTACTCATACTCTTCTCTGATGAAGTGAAACATTCTGTATTAAGTGCTATGAAGGGAGTCTTGAAGAATGTTCATTTTAGATGGGCCCCAGAATGATCATTCACCCCTCTAGTCTTGGAGCAAAGATCTAGGGACGTTCCACTCTACTCACATTTGCTACTACTTATCTTAGGGTCTCTAATGCGTTTGGGCTTCAGGGATGTTCCACTGAGCCTGGAAAATTGCATGGACAGAGGAGCCTAGCGGGCTACAGTCCATGGGGTCTGATGTGACTGAATGACTGAGCATGCATGACACATTTAAAATAATATAGACACTTCTCTTGTTTGAGTCAATGATTTATTCAAATGCTTATTTCCTCTGAGTACTCTAAATGTTCTAAGTGACTGTCCATTGAAACTTCTCTCCAAATACAGCACTGAGAACCTGGGGCAGCAACACCCAAGCAAATGATTTCAAGACTAAACATGTAGCATCAAAAATACCTTTCTAAAATATCTTAATTTTTAAAGGCATTTATACAGTTTGGCCCTAGACCATACCTGATAGCTATTAGGAGTGATATCAGAACAAATCTTTTTTGAACAAATGCCATCCAGTCCAGTCATAATTTCAAAATGGTGCAATTGTATATTGTCTTCCTGTCTCACCTTCATTTTTAAGAGCAAATCTTCACACTTAACATGGATTTTAGAAGTACTCAACTTTGTATCAGGTTGGTAGCCCATGAAAATCACAAGGGAGGAACATAAAAGCTACAAAGTCAGGCAGCGCAAGTAGACTGTCTTTAGCCTAGATTTGATCTGAATTTGGGCTTTGGCTGAACCCCTGGGGAATAATGAAGAAAATGTACTAATTGTGTAAATTTTGCCTGTTTACACAGAAAACACATCGAAGACTCTTTTCTTGTATAGCATTATTCTAAACTGTCATTATGAGGGATGTCCTTTGTATAAGACATTTACAAACGTCTTATCCTTTGTATACGGTGAAGTCAAAATCAAGACAGCAGAGATTAAGAGAATAACTGGAAGCCACAACGTCCCTGAGGATTTCTAATGACGAGGAAAGAGCTTCACCTGCTGTGAAAGAAGTTCACTCTCTCTTTTCATAATAAGCAGAATGTGAAACAGTGGGAAATGGAAATCCTCCATTCAACCCCAGGACAAAAATAGCTTTATTCTCATGGTTGATATTCAAATATGTGCTCTGCATGCGTGCTCTGAGGAGCTCTGAGCATCTTGCAAACTTCAGTAGGAATAGCACACATATCAGCTTTTCTGAGGCTAGTCCAGAATTCCAAAATACCCAACTCATCTCCGATGGTCAAACTGATCAAGAACTAGGACTCAGCAAAATACAAAAGCCGGCAATGCCTTTCCTTCCTACCTTCCTTTTCTGTGTCCTGTTCCACACTGTTAACACTCATAACCCAACCCGAAGCACTGAGCTTCCTTGGTCGCACTTCTAAAACCCCTCTTCTTGTTTCCACCTTGAAGAGGCAATAGGAGCAAAGAAAACCCTGAATGTGTATCTGAGTTTCTACAGGCCTGACTCTACAGAGTAGATGTCAGATTAAATGTTCATCTTTACATCTCGGTGGTCTCTAAGCATCCCAGAGTTATCAGCATTCTGTATTTTATATTAAAGTATAAACGACTGACAACCAGGCATGTTAATTCACCCCACACCAAGTAAGTTCAAATCCTGAAACCCCCTTCTCTCAGCCTTTGTGTTGGAATTGGGAGAAGAGCAGATAAAGCAGGATCACAGAGGCTCGCAGGAAGAAGGGTGATGAGAAGAGGCTCTCAGAGGCTACTGGGCGATTCTACCATTTCTGCTTCCTCCAGAGACCAAATTAGAAACAAACTGGAGTTGGCTAGACCTGTGTTATAATGGGTATATATGGCTTATATGTTTCCAGCCTAAAAATAAAATATTGGCCCAGATTTCTCTAGCTCTGATATTTTCTTTGATCCTTTATTGACACTCCAGTTACCTTTCACTTATCAAAATTTCACCTGAAGAGCGGGCATAAAAACAGACAGAGAGCATGGAACAGAACATACAGCCAGAAGTAACCCCTTGCAAATACAGTTAAATGATTTTTAAGCAGGGTGGCAAGATCGTTCAATGAAGGAAAGGACAGTCTTATCAACAAATAGTGCTGGAAAAACTGAATATCCATATGCAAGAGGATGAAGTTGGGCCCTTACCTTACACTACATGCAAAAATGAATTCAATAAATATTGGTTGAATAAAGACAAAAACATTGATTGATTGAAGCTTATTTTTTCTTTTTCCTTTCTCACTTTGCTTAGTGGGATAAAGAGAAATTAAATTCTGAATTCAGTAGAGTGTTAGAAAAAGGGACAGTCAGCAATTATTCATCATGTTGAAGTACTCAGAATTAGCAGCTGTGAGAAAAAGGTTTTTGATGAAAATTGATTTAATTCTGAAACACTTTTTCTAGGATAGAAGTTCTCAGCCCTGGCTAAACACTGAAATAATATGGGCCAGTTGAAAAAAATTACAGGTGTCCAGGTCCTACCTGAGAACAACTGAACTGGTTCGTAGGCATCAGAGTGTTTTATAATTACTCCAGGTGGTTGTATGTACAGTGAAGTTTCTAGGAGCAATAAGTCTCCCAGAGACAAGTTCAAACAAGTTAGAAGGCAATTATTAATACAACATGGAGAATTAGCCAGAGTAATATTAAGCTGTTATCAAAACAATATAGAATTTATTATTGGAAAAGTTATCAAGTTATCTTTTTTCAGACAGTAGCTCATTTCCTTGTTTTTCTTCTTTCCCATGAGTTAATTCAAGTAATTGCCCTTATGTGCAATTCCACGCCATGTCCTGAGTCCATACCAGTGGGAGGTGGTAACAATGCTTAGAGTCCTAGGCTTGTGCTTCTGGTCAAGTTACAGCTATAGCACCCTTCCTACTCAACGCAGCCTGTACTTCAACCATGGTAGCTGATATTCAGTTCTTACTACATGCTAGGATGCTATTCTCAGCGCTTTATTA
The DNA here is from genome assembly GCF_029378745.1 of Bos indicus. Lineage (NCBI taxonomy): Eukaryota > Metazoa > Chordata > Mammalia > Artiodactyla > Bovidae > Bos > Bos indicus. The sequence goes on from NC_091766.1 coordinate 107,409,674, forward strand.
TGTATTGATACTGAACTTCCCCACAATGCCATGAGTTAGGTGCTACTGTCATGCCTGTTTTCCATATAAGAAAGTTCAGCCTTACAAAAGTAAAGTTAGTAAGTTGTGGACCAAGGAGACCAAGCCAAGCCTCTGCATGACCCCAACCCACTCTCTTCACTTGCCAAGTGCAAAGTCCCTTCACCCTTTGCTGCTGAGCCATCCCCCAAATTAACTATGTGTTTACTTCACTAGAAGTAGCCAAGTATTGGAGAAGGCAATTGCACCCCACTCCAGTACTGTTGCCTGGAAAGTCCCATGGATGGAGGAGCCTGGTGGGCTGCAGTCCATGGGGTCGCTAGGCGTCGGACATGACTGAGCGACTTTACTTTCACTTTTCACTTTGATGCATTGGAGAAGGAAATGGCAACCCACTCCAGTGTTCTTTCCTGGACAATCCCAGGGACGGGGAGCCTGGTGGGCTGCTGTCTCTGGGGTTGCACAGAGTCGGACACGACTGAAGCAACCTAGCAGCAGCAGCAGCCAAGTATACAAAAACATTAATATTTACTATATCCTCACTCTGTGCTCTGCACTGTTGCAAAGCACTTTTGCATTTGACTTTCACAATAACTCTATTCGTTAATGTTGAAGTGGGTTGCCATTCCCTTCTCCAGGGGATCTTTCTAACCCAGGGATCGAACCCGAGTCTCCTACACTGCAGGCAGATTCTTTAACAACTGAGCTGCCAGGGAAGCTCCCAATGTGATAATTAGTCCTATTCATTCACAGGTAATGAAATGATGTCAGAGAGAGAGAGAAAATAATGAGCCCACATCACAGACAGAGGGGTAAGGCCTGAACTCAAAATCAGGACTCTGACTCCCTAGCACACTGTGCTATATACCTCTTAAGGAAAATGTTAAATATATCTTTGTGATTTAGAAATTCTAATAAAGAGTTACAGCTTGAGGTTTTGTTTTTCTTTCAGGTAGACTTTGAAAATACAAGATTGGTGATATGGATTTATCTGTGTTTCTGGAAACAAACAAAATCAGAGTATCTTTGGTGGCAGTTCCCCTCATTGTAAAAGAAGAATCTTAAAAAAAAAATTTCTTCCAAGAACTTGTCAGCTTAGAGTCAGTGGTGCTCGGTGGACCACTGTCACTGACTCCAGGTCTGATTACCTGTATCTCTTCTCAACTCAGCAGTCTTTGTCACGTTGGTGGCTTGGAATCAGCCATGGTGTGCGAATTTACACTGTAGAAACTGGTGAATGTTACAAACCAGAATATTTTCCCTGCAAAGGGCCAGCTGGTAAACAGTTACCAGCACATTACTGTCTAAAGTTATAAAATAGGGACAAGTGTCTTAATATTTTAGTAATTTAAAATGGAAGAGAATGGTGTTGTTTTAGGAAATCATTAGCTCCGTGTTTCTTTTTCACGGGCATTTTGCATTTAGGACATTGAAAAGTAAAATTAAGCTTTTCAGATGTCATCAAAGTTAACTAAGATGTTAACTTAGTTCCGCATCAGAGGAAGTACTGAAAATGGGTTTACTCTCGTTTACTTGTGTTGTATTTTGGCCATCCTGGGCTTTCCCTAGTTTCCGCGAGCAGGCTTCCCACTGCGGTGGCTTCTCTAGTCGTGAGCCTGGGCTCCGGGGCCTGTGTGCTCAGTGGTTGTGGCACTCAGCTTCACTGCTCCACGGACGTGAGATCTTCCCAGGCCAGGGATTGAACTGGTGTCCCCTGCACTGCAAGCAGGATCCTTAACCACTGGACCACCAAGGAAGCCCCTACCCTTACTTTTTGCAACAGACATGCTACCTGGGCCACTGGCCAGAAGACTTGGGTAATGATTTCATCTTACAAATTCAAGTACATACCAGAGCATTAATTTTCTAACTCCTCTTGCCTTTCTTTAGATTTATATAACTGAATAACAGAGCTTCAGATGTTCTGTCTCAAAAGCAATAAATGTGAAACATCTGAAAAAGTCTATGATAGACATGACTGAATCCTTGCTTTTGGACACAAGTACTTTATATGTCTATTAATAGTCATGTTTAAGTTTTAGAGTAATTCTCCCCCTTGCTGTTTAGCAAAATGGAGCATTTTATCAAATTTATGTGACTTTTCAAGTATGCAGTGTATCCGGTATACACGCAGTTGCATATACACTGTGTGGGACCCATTCTTTCTGAACACCTCCTTCAGCACTACCGCCTCACCACGACCTGCCCCCTGAAGATTTAGGGCTGATCCATCAGCAGCGTCAGGGCTGGGAACTGCAGCTAAGAGCTGGAGCGTGTTACTCTGAGGAAGATACCGCACCCTGCTGACATCCGGAGAGACAATTCCACAGGAGAAAGCTGAAGTTCAAGGACATTGACAGAAGAGTTGAAGAGGGGGAGGGGGCTTGTAGAGCTAGGAGTTCAGAGCCAGGTTTGTGAAGTCAGGAGATGGTGAGGTAATTGTCCAGACACCAGTCGGGCATCTTACTTCGCAGCCTGGAGGTTGACTTTACAAACATGTTTCAAGCTGTGGTGGACCTGATTCAGTGTTATATTCTCCCACGAGGCTGACACTTCACTGAAGGCAGGGTCTCCGTCTAGCTCTTGCTTATACCTCTAGCATCTGGAACTCTGCCTGCCATATAGTGGACAATCCTAAATGCTCAATATTCATAAATACTTGTGCAATAAATGAATGGACAGGTATGTGCACCATTATGTTGTGAAGTACATGAAAAAAATTTCTTTACAGAAACCCCCATCTGGTTGGGTTGTCAGTTTATTCCTTTAGAACCTGTTTACTTCAAATGTGCTAAAGGAAAAAAAATGTTTTCCTCCTTCACAATTGTAACATCTTTCCCCCAAAGCATTCTATGATAATTATTTCTTCAAGATGCTATCACAAAAAGATTAAGTAATAAAATAAAGTGGAGAAATGATGAGTCAAACAGAAATGAAAAGGATTCTTTGATGCTGGACTTCTCAGAGCTCTTAACATGCTATAATCATGTAGAGTCTCCAGAGAAAGCAAAGAGCAAATGGGATTTTCCAAAATCGATTTGCCATGGAGCACTTTTATACAGAGAAACTTGGACCAAGTATTTCAAGGAAAAAAATCTGGAAATTCTTCTCTAGATGTTTTGTGGCCCAATGTGTAACAAGCCAAAATGCTGAGATGCTAGGATTTTCAGCAGAGGGTTAATTCACAAGGCAGACAGGCAAGGAAACAGAAAATCAAGTATTAGAACCACCACCCCGAAGGCCAGAGTCTTGGGTATTTATGGGATAAAGAATAAAGCAGCATGCGGTCTGAGGCCTGAGGAGTGTGGGGAGCGCGGGGAAAAAGGTGTGGTAGTCACTGCCCTGAGCGGATGTAATTAGGCTACGGGCCTCTTGCGGGTACAGACACGGAGGTGTTTAGCAGGATCTGAGGGTGGAGCTTTCAGCCTTCCAACATCAAAACATCACCAAGCCACCAAGCGGACACACACAGGACCACTTGGAGGGTTAGTGGTCCCAACCAGTCTTAACCAGCTCAGGTCGAACTAGACCCAGCTGACCCCCAAGTTCATGGGAAACAGCTCTGACAAACATCTTAATATTTCAGTTACATGCTGACTGGAGGACACGCAAGTCTTTTTTTTTTTTTTTTAGACGAACCCAGAGGCGTTTAGGATCTCAGTTCCCAGACTAGAGATTGAACTGCACCTCTGGCCTTGAGAGCACAGTTTTGACCACTGGACCACCGGTAAAGTCCCCATGCAAGTCTTTTGTGGAAACAAAATTTTTGTGACAGCATGTGAAATGGGTTTGACTAATAATTACCCACAGTTTCAGTTTCTGCAATTTTACTCTATCTAAATTCAACACAAGTAAAGTCCTTTCATGATCTGAATCTCTCTTGATCTGTTCCATACTCCATCAAAATGTGTGATTTTAACCCATTTTCACCAGAGTCTGCCAGGGAACTGACTAGTCTGATAAATTATATTGAGGTAAAATGTTAGGCCTCTGGAGGTAAAATGAGCCTCTTGATGAAAGTGAAAGAGGAGAGTGAAAAAGTTGGCTTAAAGCCAAAGAATTGATGCTTTTGAACTGTGGTGTTGGAGAAGACTCTTGAGAGTCCCTTGGACTGCAAGGAGATCCAACCAGTCCGTGCTAAAGGAGATCAGTCCTGAATATTCATTGGAAGGACTGATGTTGAAGTTGAAACTCCAATACTTTGGCCACCTGATGCGAAGAACTGACTCATTGGATAAGACCCTGATGCTGGGAAAGATTGAAGGCAGGAGGAGAAGGGGACGACAGAGGATGAGATGGTTGGATGGCATCACTGACTCAATGGACATGAGTTTGGGTAAACTCTGGGAGTGGTGAGGGACAGGGAGGCCTGGCGTGCTGCAGTCCATGGGGTCGCAAAGAGTAGGACACACTGAGTGACTGAGCTGAACTGAACTGAAAATGTGAGGACCCAATAAGAGCTTTCTTACTTTCCCAGCCTACCTTGGCATTGAAAAGAAGTTTCAGGTAGCCCCAGCTCGAGTCAGACAATTCAGAATTTCAATGGAAGCATAAACAGGGCTGAGGATAACAAACAGTTTGGTTTGGAAGCATAAGGGTTTTTTTTTTGTTGCTGTTTAATCTTACACTGTGGCCATGCAGCCTGTAGGATCTTAGTTCTCCGACCAGGGATCAAACCCATACCTCCTGCAGTGAGTCTTAACTACTGGACCACCAGAGAAGACCCCCGGAAGCACAAGGTTTTTGATAACCCTTCAAATTAGATCCTGTACAGATTACCTCCTCTCCCTACACAAACAGCAAGCTGGTTATGTCCCCTGCTGTGAAACTGATTCGGGTGGAAGTCTCTTTCTTCTGCAAAGAGGCAAATATCAGTCAGATGACCAACCATCCCAATTTTTCCAAGACAGTTGGTTTTCTGGGACATGGCCTTTCAGGTCTAAGGCCAGGAAGGTTCTAGGCAACCATGACAAGTTGATTACCCTCACAAGGCAGTCACTTCACAAAATGAAATGACTCTCTACATCTTTAAAATGTCTGGAATCAGAAACTTCAATGTGAACCACATATACTATTTTTCACTGATTTACAAAAGTGCATTTATGAGTTGTTTGCTTACAGTAAAGGACAAAACCTCAGGAAAAAAAAATATGCAGTATTCTCTCCTGGTCATTTGGAACTTTATCGTGTAGTTGGTGGAAGGCCAGTCTCTTCCCTCATTTTCCCACTCTCCTTCCTTTTTGATCTTTTCACTACTTTTTCTTTTTGCAAGAGCACTAGAAGGGGCATTGAAGCTGGTGGGAAAGCTCGGTTCTGCAGGGTGAGGCTACTCCTGGTGTTCTGACCCTGCTTTTTCCTTACTCCCCAATCCCTCCAACCTTTTGAATGAAGTGCATCCAGGCATTTTATTAAGTTTTACTCATTTTTATGTTTTTTATTTTGTTTGCTTTCCTAGTGTTATTTTCTAATTTTCCATGAGAAATAAGAAAGATATCCAACATGTACTCTGTCATGAACTGTGCTATATAGACTTTGAATACATTTATTTTATCTAATTTTCATAAAATCTTAAGGTGAAAAAATAATTTATCCCCATTTTATCAATGAGACAGGTGAAGCAACTTGCCTGAGGTTATACTTGATAGATGCCAAAGCAAGGATGCCAATCTGGGTTGTCTGAGTCTGAAACCAGTATTCCTAACCCTGCTTTTAGCTGTGCTGTCTCTAGTTTTCCAAAGTTGGAAAGAGACTTTGCCACCCTAGGCTGCCATCACCAGGTGAGACGGGTCTGCGTGTTAAAAACTCTTATCAGTCAGACTGTCAGCTATTTTTATTACACAGACTTATTTCTATAGGTGGATTTCCTCTTTTCTCTCTGGCTGTTCCTTTTTAGTCTGCTTGCGTACTTTGCCTCTAACCAGTCGTTAAATGACGGGATTCCTCAAATCTCATTCCTAGCCCACTCCTCTTTTCATTCTTTACTCTGTCCTTAGGTCAACGTCTCACAAATTTACATCTTTAGATACTCTCTTCCCAGCTCCAAAACCATATATCCAGCTGGTTACCTGCCTTCATCCTGAGTGCTGCAAAAGCCCCTCATAGCAAATATACTCTGAATCAAACTAAAGGAGCTCTTCACTGTGCTCACTTGCTTGACTTGGAAAGCCTGTTGTTTTTTTGTTTTTTTTTTTTTTTTTCCAGCATTTTCCATGTTAAAGCCACTATATCATCTGGTTATGCAAGCTGGAAACCTAGGAGTAATCTTCATTATCTCATCTTATCCATGACAAGCACAATTAGTCTCTCTTGGGCAGCTGACAAAATGTCCTAATTGACATACCCACATCCATTCTGGCTTTCTTACATTTGTTTTCAGTATTACAGCCAGAGAAATCTTTTTTAAAAATGTATCTGATCGTGTTAGCATACTAAAATCATCCATCTGTATCAGTCAGGGTTCCAGCAAAAATTACATGGTATAATCCAGCTGGATAATTTGTAAAGAGTTTAATAAAGATATGGGCAGTGTTAATGGACTATGGGGATACTAGTAAGAGGTAAAAGGACCACCCAATGCCAGAGGGGCACGAGTGGGAGAATTATCATGATGAGGAGATGGTAAGTGATAGAAATATTATCTGGCTGGAGCCGGGGCCCTGGGTAGAGGGATGCAGATACTCCGTGACCTGTCAGGGAGGGTGCTGGGGAAATCAACAACCAGGTGCATTCTCTTTCCACCCTCTGTTCCCAGCCCAGGGCCTCGCTCATGAGCTGCATCAACTGAAAGTCAAGGGTCCAAAAGTGACCGCTGTGACAGTGAATCAGCCTCCAGAGGCTAGAGCAGGGCGGACAAGTTTAGACAGGGGAGGGGCCAACGAAGATGGGGGGTGCTTACTGAATCAGGGAGGATTTTCAAATGCAGAAAGAGTATCAAAGCAAAACAAAGACTAACTCATATAGCCCATAGAAAGATAATCAAACTTGAACCTCACTTGGAATACTGGTCTATCTGTTGTGCTGTATATAGTTTTTATTACACAGACTTTTTACAGACTTCCACTGGTGGTGACCAGAGTTATTCTTGCTTTACTGTTATCACCGAACCCCCTTTTACTAGACAATAGGCCCCTCCTCATACGTGAGTTAATCAATTCAATTCAGAAACGTTCTGTCACTAAACTTGGTCTAACCGTTTTGGAGACTGTCTTGCTGTTTTTGTTTTTGCCTTACATTTTTTACAAAACACTCTACCAACTGCCTCTGAAAGATTTCCCTCTCTTTTTACTCTAACAAAGGAAACGTCTGCTAGTTTTTTAACCTCTTAGGCATATATTGTTATTCTCTATTTAAAAACGCGTTGATGTAAAGAAAAATTATCATATCAATACATTAACACTGAAACAAAGTGAGTTGTTTAAAGAAATTGACACATCTCTAAAAAAAAAAATTCCAGCAGGTGTTTCATAAGTACCTGTCAGCTATTTAAACTGTAAGATTCTTATGGGAGATGACAGTATGCTTGTGTTGACTGCCGTATATTTAGAATATTTAGGAAAAACTTTAGAGACTTTTACTTCCAGAAATTTAGCAACTTTGATATTTTGAAAAACTCTCTGCTGTATAAAGTAAAATAAACATATTTTAAATGCATAAATGAGCTCACAATAAAACAATGAAAATCTGCCAGTGTCAAAAATGAAGAGATAAAACCTGATGGTGGTGATGCCTACAGGCTGCCCTGGGGCATCTCAAGTCCTGAGGAAATCTGGAACCTAGGCTGTAAACAGGGCTTGAAATTAGGCATGGGACGCTTATCAGGTGGGGTGTTGGAACTGACACCCCTGTAGAAAGCCCAGACTCTCAGAAAGTCAGTATTTTTCTTTCTAGAAGAGGATGCTATATAAAGCTTTAAAATAATAAAAACAAATATTAGATATTTTGAGGGGATATAAAATAACGCCAGATTCTGGTTATGGGAGGAGGACAGGAGTGGGCGTGGAGGAGGCAAACGCAGTGAAGGGCGCACATAGGTTTCTAGTATATTTGCAATGTTTTCTATCTTGAGGGATGTCCAAATGAGTTTGTTATATTACTTCTTGTATTTGTGAAATATTTTAGAATGAAAAACTGTAAAGAAAAAATGAGGCTACCAACTAGCATGTATCTGTATGTGTGTGCACAGGCATGTGTGTAGGACTTCTAGAAGGATGTATATTTAAATACAAAGGTAAATGGCAGAAGAATTCAGAGCATAACACACAATTTAAAATATGCAACACAATAATAAACCATGGGATGTAATATACAGCATAAGGAATACAATCAATAATACTGTAGTAACTTTATATGGGGACAGATGGTTTGTAGGCTTATTGTGGTGATCATTTAATAATATATGCAAATGTCAAACCACTATGTTGTATACCTGAAACTAACATAATATTACACATCAACTTTACTTCAATTGATAATTTTAAAAAAATGCAACATAAAACTACTGTTACTCAAAGATGCATATCCATATAATATTTACCAAAAAAATATGAGAAAGATAAATGCCAAATTAAGCCCAGTGATTACACTGCAGGGGAGAGTGGGGAAGTCTCCTAGGGAGGGCCATACTGGGTGAATTGAACACTGTTGGCAATATATTGTCACTTAAGCTGGTAAGAGTACATAGGTATTAGTTATGTTATTCTTCATTCCCCTTTTGTAATTTCTTAAATTTAAAATGAAATACATTGGTATTGTAATCTTTTGAATAGCAGCTATTCATTCCTAAGGTCCTGAAGAGGTACTGGTGGTCTGATAACCTGAGAAAGTGAACTCTTCTCCCAGAATTGTATTTTTAGTTTTTTTCTAATTCAGTGATGTATTTTATTAATAGTATTTATTGAGTTTCTACTATGTCACAGGACCTATTCCAGGCATTGGAGATAACATATGTGATTAAAACCAACAGAAACTATATTCTCCTGCATATCAGATTCAGACAATATCAAGAAAATTGCTAGATATTTTCTCTTATCTGCTGTTAGTGGGATTGGTAGATGGGTTGGTAGAGGGTACGGAAGGTTCTTTGGGATTCAGTTCTGAAAATGCTGTACATCCTCAAACAAATCTAAAATTTTGATTGGATCCTGTATCAGTATCTGATAAAGTGAACCTATAATTACTACATTACACACTACTGGGGTAGACTCATTCGATAGGCCTGGAGGGAAACTGTATTGGAATTAAATTGGACAGTATGATGGTATTTTTTATTTATAAGAGGAGATATTCTTGATATTATTGTGGTTTAGACTATCTTAGAAAACAGCCAGAAATCTGCTTCTGAACCTGTGAAGCCAGCATTCAGCACCCTCATTTTTTTTTCCCCATCATCCTCATTCTTAAGTATTGATTATAGTTTCTTTGCATATCAATCATATCATTAAGTGATTATAACCTTTTTTTTTTTTTTTTTTTTTAAGGAGTAGAGAGTCATGCCTTCTTTGAAGGATAAAAGTCAATCAACCTGCTTGTCACTTCACAAACCAGCCAAAACTTACTCCCTTATAACAAGAGTCATTTCATTAAGCTCAAAATCTTTAGGTTAGGCACGTTAGCTAGGCCATTCTCCTGCCTCGTGGGGCATTGATTGGGGTCACTCAGTTGTATTTATTTGGTGGCCATTTAGATTTGGAGGGTCCAAGAGGGGTTCGTTCACATGTCTGGGGCCTCATCTGTGTTGACTGACGTCTGGGCTACGGGGCCCCTGACCCTCTCTTGTACTTGCAGGGCTTTTCCACGTGCTCTTTCCACCGGGTGGTTGAACTTCCTACCTGGTGGCTCAGGGCTCTAAGAGTGTGTTCCCCAGCGCGGGAAGTGAAAGCCCCCAGCTCCTTAAGGCCCAGGCCCCAGATACCGGCACAGTGTTACCATTACTAAGCCTCTGGAGTCTGTTCCCCACAAGGGTCCTCCTGCCCCGTGTTGCTCCAGACAACAGAACGAGACCAAGTTCGGTTCAGGAGCAAAAGGAAGCTTTAACGGAGAGGTGTGAGAGGACCCCCCTGGAGGAAGGAATGGCAACCCACTCTGGCCTTCTCGCCTGGGGAATCCTCTGGACAGAGGAGCCTGGCGGGCTCATGGGGTCGCAAAGAGTTGACAGGACTCTGCGGCTGAGCACGCAGGCCTGCTCTTAAGTTCCGCACTAGAGCGCACACTCCCCGACAGCCCTCCGATGGGGCTACTTTGTAGGGTTCCTGTCCTCCAGAAACGAGGGGGCAGAGTTCTCACCGTCAGGCACACCGCGCTCCTGCTGCGCGCTGCTCCTCTCGTTCAGCCCCGGACTCCCCGCCGCCATCTTGAAGCTCAGGGCGGCGCTTGCGCGCACGCGCGGTGGAGCTGCGGCGTCAGGAGCAGCCCTTTGACGGCCGGAGCTCCAGTCTGAGACAATGGCAAGGCCTCGGCACGCAGTGCCCCGTGAGCTAGTGAAACTGAGCAAAGAAAGGTTCAGTCAGGTCAGTTCAGTCGCTCAGTTGTGTCGGTTCTTTGCGACCCCATGGACTGCAGGATGCCAGGCCTCCCTGTCCATCACCAAATCCCGCAGTTTACTCAAACTCATGTCCATCCAGTCGGTGATGCCATCCAACCATCTCATCTTCTGCCGTCTCCTGCTCCCGCCTTCAATCTTTCCGAGCATCAGTGTCTTTCCCAATGAGTCCGTTCTTCACATCAGGTGGCCAAAGTATTGGGGTTTCAGCTTCAGCATCAGTCCTTTCAATGAATATTCAGGACTGATCTCCTTTTGGATGGACTGGTTGGATCTCCTTGCAGTCCAAGGGACTCTCAAGAGTTTTCTTCAGCACCACAGTTCAAAAACATGAAGACTTTATTACCCAGGCTCTATTTTTATTTCCCAAGAATTGTTAATGGTGACAAATCCCTCTTCCATCTTTTGTCCCACTCCTCATTCTGGAGGGGCTCTGAGGGGTGAGGTTCCTCTTCTGAAACTCTTTCCTACTGAGTCTGGGCCTCATCCTGTCCCCTGGTGGAGAAGCAGGACTTCTCCCAGCCTGTTTTAAATATGGGTGATGTCACCAGGCCTCAGGGTTGACGGTTCATGCCCCTGAGCGGCCACCATTTGTCTAAAGTTTTGGTGACAAAGGACGCCAGGCAATTTAAGATACATGGCCAAAATATTAGCAAGAGAAAAGTGGTCTTGTGTCCATGTTTTCCTAAAAATGAAGTTATCTAGGTCTTTAGTCTGTAGGCATAAGTGTGCCCTGATGTTGAGGCTTACTGCCATGACCTGAGCCTCCCTGGTCACACTTGTTTTCCAAGAAGAGAAACTTCAGATCAGACAGAAATAGTCAAGGGCAGCTGTGGGGCTTGGGGCCCTCTTTGCTCAGGTGTGATGTGCCCACGGAGTGATCCCTGCAACTTCAGGGCAGCTTGGGTGGTTAGGGTCACCCAGTGGGGTCCACTCCACTTAGCTGGGAGGGGGTCTTTCGGGTTGCTGGTTTTCCACGTTTTATGTGCACCCAGTCTCGTGGCCTGAAAGGGTGGAGAGCCAGGTCAGTGGGTGCAGACAGCACCTGGTTACCATATTTTTGAAAGAGGTATATTTATTCATTTTTGACTGTGAGATTTATTTACTCATTTTTGACTGTGCTGGGTCTTAATTGTTGTGCAGGCTTTCTCTAGTTGCGGGGCGCCGGGGCTGCTCTTTGTTGTGGGGTGTGGGCTTCCCAATGCGGTGGCTTCTCTTGTTGGGAGCAGGAGCCCTAGGCTCATGGGCCCAGTGGCTGCTGTTCGCGGGATTTAGAACATGGGCCCAGCAGTTGTGGCGCACAGGGTTAGTTGATCTGTGGCATGTGGGATCTTCCCAGACCAGGGCTTGAACCCGTGTCCCTTGCACTGCAAGGTGAAATCTTACCACTGGACCACCAGGGAAGGCCCCTTGGTTACCACGTTCAATGAAATCTTTCTTGGTTTCTTCTACCTGAGGGCATAGTTGAGTTGTTCACTTCAAGGGGCTTAAAGGGTCTCTTCTCTGGTGCATCGGGGAATGGAGTTCAAATGCACTTAACTTATCTTCAGGGCTAACCACTTGCAGAGCCAAACAATTGAAAGCAACTTAATTCAGTTTTCTTGGGTTTCCTGATATAACTCTGGTAAGGTCTGTGTCAAGTTCTCACTGAATTTCTCTCCTTGCCTGGATGATTGAAGTCTCCAAGCTGAGTGTAAGGTCCTTCTATGCCAGGACATTCATTATCCCCTCTGTCACTTCAGACACACATACTAGGTCATTATCACTTTGTAGAGATCCTGGAAGCCCAAACTTGGGGACTATTTCTTTCATTAATGTTTTGGCCACTTCAGCTGCTGTTTCAGTTCTGTGTCCACAAACAACAAGAGATACCTGAAATTTCCTGGTACGCTTGACATGACAGTAAAATTAATCTGCCAGTCTTCCCCAGGATATATTCATCTGGTCTGGTTGGGCCTTATCTGGGGACCTCTGGAGTGGTATAGTTTTAGAGTTGTTTATTGTGCAGATGGGACATGTCTCACTATTTGACTGATTTTACTTTTCATGCCAGGAATTACCATTTCCTCGGCTGACCACTTACATAGGGCTTGTCTCCTGTGTTCCTGGATGAGCCTTTCTGATGGCTTGATAAGCTGTAGTTTGAGGAAAGAACTATTGCCCATGTTCATTAACTAGCCACACATGGCCTCCTAGATCTCCACTGGAGCCCCATTTTTGGAATTTGTCTAATTCGTCCTTTGTTTAGATTGGGGAGCCACTGGATTTGACCTTGGAGTATGAGAGGTGTTGCCAATTTATCGATTCCAGGACTGCCCTGTAGACAGCTGTGTCAGTTCTGTCATTTCCCCTGATCACCTCTGCATCCCTCTGTGGGTGATCCCTACGATAAGTCACTGCTGCACTTTTGGGAAGCTGCACTGCTTCTAGGACTCTCAGTATGTTTCAGCTGTGTTTCATTGCTTCATTCTCTGCAGTAAGCATACCTCTTTCCTTCTAAATAGCCAAGTGTCAGTATAGGATGACATATGTGTACCTGGAGTCTATGTAAGATCTTTCCTGTCTTGAGCTCTAAAGCTCAGGTGAGGGCTCTCAGCTCGGTCTTTTGGGCAGAAGTCCCTGGGAGTAGGCTTCTTGTCTCTGTGACTTGCATCTGGAAGGTTACTGGGTATCCCACCAGCCTTTTCCCCTCACTCATAAAACTGCTTCTGTCTATGAACCATTCCTCTTTGGCATTTGGGAGAGGTTTACTTCCTAGGTCAGGTGACTGGAAGAGATCATGACTATTGGCTGGAAAATTCCATAGACAGAGGAGACTGGTGGGCTACAGTCCATGAGCTCACAGAGAGTCAGACACGACCTGGCAACTAAACAACAACAATGGTTTCTATACAATCATGCCTCAAGGAACCTATTTCTGTGGGTAGCAGGATGGCAGGATTTAGCATGTGACAGGTTTTTATGGTAGCCACTGTGTTGTCTAAAAGCATAGCCTGAACTTGAATTGACCTTCCAGGGGACAGACATTCCTTTCCCTTAGAACTTACTAAAGCCTGAACTTGGCGGAGTCTACATAGTGATTAGCTGACCAAATGCCAACTTTTCAGCTTCCTTAACAGGGTGGTAGCAACTCTTCTGCCCATAGGAAAGGAGGTCATCCCTTAGCAGTTTGATCTGATTTTTTAGAGAAATAAGCCAGAGTAAGAGGTACCAGTGAGAGATACTTGTCTGAACAAACACTTGTTCTCATGGGTCCTGTAGTCTGTTGGAAGGCAGCAACAAATGGGTAAATGATTAAGTAATTACAAAACATGACAGATTTGGCAGGGAGTGAAAATCTATAGGTAATCAAGAAAGACTATGGAGTGGACATTTAATCAGATTACCTGTTACTAAGGAATCAAGATGGTAAGGAAGCACATTCTAGAAAGAGACAGAAGTGCCAAGTTGAAGGAGCAGGATAAAGGGCAGTGTGTTTGGAGCAGTATGGATGATGGGAGAGTTGTAGGAAATGAACATGGAGAGAGAGGTAGATAACTGGGGGACTTGAAAGCCTTGGTAAAGAGTTTGGATTTTATTTGGAGTGGGAGAGGAAGCCCAGAAAGGGATTTAATTCAGAAGAGTGACATACCTTGATTGATGTTATAAAAAGACCTCATTATAGAAAGATCCCTTCAGCTCTGTGAGGAAGCGGGGAGGGATGGACTATGAGAGCACAGTAATGAAAGGAAGGAGACCATGGATTGGGATGGTGTGTGGGTGTGTGTGTGTGTGTGCACGTGTCTGTCCACCCTGCTGAAAGCTGAAGGTCAGGTGTTCGTGGTGGAGATGGAAACAGCAGATAGATTCAAGAGCTATTTAGGAGGTACCATCAATAGGGCTGCATGAAGGATTTGAAGGGGAAGAGAGGAAGAGGAGGCCTCATCGGGGAGTCTAGGCTTCTGGTAACTGGGATCCTGCTGTCATCTCAACCTGCTTTGTCATCCAAACCAGGACAGAATATTTATTTAGATCATTATTTTCACTCATCTCAGCTTGCTTTTGAGACTCAGACTTCTCTATCACCATGTGGCTTCTATAAATGCTACCAGCAGTGAGCACAGAAAAGTTCAAAGACACCAAATATAATTTCAAAGTGCCTTTCAATTCACTAAGGGGAAAAGGGGGGAAGTGCTTCCTAACCCTTTCACCGTCAGCATATTTATCCGAGCCAAGTAACACAAGCTTTCCCCCCACGTGAGTGTCACGGTGCGTCTTTGAAAAGCAGCTAAGCTGATCAAGAAAATGAAATTGAGAGACTCAAGCTCCGTGGGAAACTGACTCATTCTCCCAGCCTGCCGCAGAAACAACCCTGAGATACCTCACTTCCCGGCCACATGGTACTGCTCCCCTTGGTTTATTTTCTCAGATGAAGGGACATTGAGTGATCACAGCTCTAGCTTGGTGCTATCATGACCGACCTTAATCAGTTATGGCCTCAGATCTGGGCCAAACAAAATGCCCGAAGAAAATATGAGTGAATGATTTTCCAGGCAAACATTTACAACTCTTCAGATTGTAGTTTGCCATTCCAGCCTGAGCGGAAGGTGGTTTGGACACCAGAATATTGACGTAAGGAGTAACAGCTGGGCACTCTCTGAAGACACAGCATTGGAGGGAAATAAATGTGCTCTATTAACCAGAAATTGTGGTCTCTGGCAAGGAAATGCCCTGGGTTCAAATTTTCAGGCCTGTTTGGTTTCACTGCTTAGCTGTTTGCTGATTTTCCTTGTGTAAAAATTTCCAGGCTCGTGTGAGAAACTTGTACAAGTCAATTTAAAGATGAGAATCAGGGACTTCCCTGGCACTCCAGGGGTTAAGACTTCACCTTCCAATGCAGAGGGTGTGGGTTCCATCCCCGGTTGGAGAGCTAAGATCCCACATGCCTTACAGCCAAAAACTCAAAACAGAAAACAAAAACAACATCATAACAAAAATCAATGCTGCTGCTGCTGCTAAGTCACTTCAGTCGTGTCCAGCTCTGTGCGACCCCATAGACGGCAGCCCACCAGGCTCTGCCGTCCCTGGGATTCTCTAGGCGAGAACACTGGAGTGGGTTGCCATTTCCTTCTCCAATGCATGAAAGTGAAAAGTGAAAGTGAAGTCGCTTAGTCGTGCCTGACTCTTAGCGACCTCATGGACTGCAGCTCACCAGGCTCCTCCGTCCATGGGATTTTCCAGGCAAGAGTACTGGAGTGGGGTGCCATTGCCTTCTCCGAACAAATTCAATAAAGACTTTAAAAATGGTTCTCATAAATGATTCTCATAAAGATGAGAATCAAAGCACTTTAGTAATAAAAAAAATCTCTGATTCTTATCTCCAACAAGCAAATTTTGCCTCAGCAGAACTGCTTCCCTCGCTCTTCACATCCAGCAATGTATAGTATACAACATGGAGCAAGAGGTTTTAAAATTACATCTGAACAGGTATGTGCTGTGTATGCTAAGTCACCTCAGTCGTGTCCAACTGTCAGTCGTGAGACCCCATGGGCTATAGCCTACCAGACTCCTCCATCCATGGGATTCTCCAGGCAGGAATACTGGAGTGTGTTGTCATGCCCCCCTCCATAGGATCTTCCCCAATCAGGGATGAACCCGCATCTCTTATGTCTCCTACACTGGCAGGCAGGTTCTTTACCACTAGTGCCACCTGGGAAACTTATAAATCAGTCTAAATGTGCACAGATAAATATGAATTTACAGTCAGTACCTTCTGCTCTATTTGTACCAGGCTAAGAGTTGTAAAGACCTAAATGTTTGGACTAAATATCCCCCACTCATGGCCACCCTGTGGGAGGACTCCAGTGGATACTATTCACATCGCATTCCCTTTGAAGCCTGCATCCTGGGCAGTGCCAAGAGGTGCCATCCACATGCTCCTCCGATCTGTGGAATGAAGCAAACCTCTGTGCTCCTTCATCCATGAGCCAATCTCATGAACCTATTAAATGCCTCTCTCCCACCTGTGACTTGGCCTGTGGTACCTAGAGAACGGTTTCTGGGCATCTTGGGCTTACCAGGCTGCAGAATTTCCCCTTTTCCCTGATGGTACATACTGCTTATAACTGGGCTTTTGCTTTGGTTTTTTAAAGTGTTTTGTCCTGCTGGTACTAGAACCCTGCCCAAAACCCACCCAGCACTTTCATTCTCTTTTCTAGGGGACTGGAATCTATTATTTGTAAACATCCTTGAGGTTCTACCCCAACATTTGGCTCTGGTCTTGTCCCATTAAGCTAAGTTTGCTTTAGTCTACTCTAGACATTCTTTCTAGCAAAACTCATCTGCCATATCCAACCCAGATCAAGTCCCCTAAGACACTGTGGCTTGGCCTGCTGTGGAATCAAGACCAGCCTTGATCCTGCCATCTTGGACTTATTCCCCTCTTCTTGCAAGATCACTTTTAAGGGCAACACAAGAGATGACATTATCCCATTATAGATCCGTATTTGTGGACCTTTCACAGTGTGGGCCGGGTTATAAATTACTTCAAGAGCCTCTGACAGCGAAGTTTTAAATTTAGTCCATGAAATATGTCAATAAATACCATATTCTTTCCACTTTTTTATATATATGAAAAGCTCAAAATATTTGGAATATCAATTTCCAAGCATCAGATCCTCTTATCCTGAGTCAGGGAAGGACACACTATAATTCTGTCCTACCCATCCAAACCTCCTTATCTTTTCACCCCACAGAACCCTTAGAAGTTTGGGCAAAAGGAGGAAGTTAGATCTAAGAGCTGAAAGCCACAGAGTAGCTGTAATGGTTGTTTTCCTTTGTTATGAGTAAGATTCGATCTGTTCTTATCTTCCCAAAGGGACTCATAAAACTCTGGATGTAATGAGTTTTATTCTGAGAAATAAACCAAAAATTGATGTTTGGATTTTTTTTTTTTTTTTAGTGCTATACTCCAGTGAGTCAAAGAAAATAACAAGTTGAATATTTATAAATACTATAATGTGACTTAGTTATGCTATTATAATTTGGACACAGATTTAAGACACATGAAATCCCTGTGCTCCCTGGTGGCCATCCAGGGGTGACATCACTTATTTTGAGGTTGAGAGGGAGTATCTCAAAGAATGTAATGGAAAAATCCCAAATGCACATGTAATTGGTTATGAATTCCAGAAAGTTCTCTGTGTTTATACCAGGAACACTGACTGCATCTTTTAGGAATCAGGAGTCTATTGCTGTTACCACAAAACTGTCTGTGTAAGATCCTAGTCCTCCCACTTATGGACCCATATTTTCTTGGTTAGGGACCTAGACGGAAGCACAGGGAGCTTCAGGCACTGCCTTTTTGAGAAGAGTGGGAGGTGGGGCATCCAGGGACAAAGGGTAAACCCCACTCCTTGTCTCTGACAACCTCTCCCCACGTTCAGAGTGAGAGGATTGG
Organism: Bos indicus; assembly: GCF_029378745.1. Lineage (NCBI taxonomy): Eukaryota > Metazoa > Chordata > Mammalia > Artiodactyla > Bovidae > Bos > Bos indicus. Next base: position 107,427,667 of record NC_091766.1, read on the forward strand.
GATAAATGACCAAAGACTGTTTTCCTGGTTCTGTGCAGTAGCCACCTATATACTGGCTTAGTGAAAAGCACCCTGCTTTGACATGGGACTCCCTGGCCACCATCAGCTTAAAGTGCCTTAATCCCCCTGTTTCCTCACATGCAAATGTGGGGATAAAAATACCTACCTCACAAGAATCATTGTGAGAACTGAAGATGATAAGTAACTATTATTTTCATGTTTCCTATGGAGTAGAAATTTATAGCCAATTGCCGGGGTTCAGCCCCGGCTGATCCAGGGTATTCGAAGGAGAGACGGCGTAGGCGAGGATCAGGAAACAATTGCTTAATTAAATGTTAATTAAGGATATAAAGAGTAATAGAATGAGGATAGCTCAGTGAGGAAATTCAGTGGAGAAAAGAGGCTGAGTAGCTTGGTTTACGCGGGAGACCAATAAAACTTCAAGACAAGAAGTTTGCACCACTTACGTAGGCCGCAGGCGTCCTTCCGTTCTCCCGAAGGAGAGGAGACACTGAGGCCTCCCCGGTCGGATCTTAGAAGCCCAGGCATAATTAGTAAGCATGGCGGGTTCCGCGCTCCAGATGGAGACTCAGCCAGAATTTGAGAGAGAGCGCGACATGGGGAGACCAAGTTTCGGTGAACAAGGCCCGCACTTTATTTTCCGAAGTAGTTTTTATACCTTAAGTTATGCATAGAGGATAATGGGGGAAGGGGTGGTGTCATGCAAGGACAGCAGTTCCTGGTTCTAATCGAAGCCAGGCTTTCAAACTTAACATATGCAAAAGTTCAGGTGATTTACATCATCTTCTGGCCAGGAAGCCTGTTAACATTTTAAGAAACTTATTTTTCTCTAAAGGTGATTATTCCAAAGTCAGGCACCAGCCTCCAAAAAAGCATTGGACAAAGCTGCATTCCTATAGGGCAAAGGTGAGGTGGGCTCAATCAAGAAAAGAATTAACTCAAGGGTCCAAGGTTACAAACATTAAAGCTACTACTTACACCAATTATATTAATCAATACACTGCCAGGGACACAGCAGGTAAGGGATATGGAGACTTAGCAGCAAACATTGGCCCAACAAGTGGAAAACCCTTCACCAATACAATTTCTAATCAATCTTTTAACTGCTCAAAGGACTCTGTATTTAGACAGTTTAGAACATCTCATGCCTCTCACAGTTGGGAGGCTCTGAGCGATCACATGTGGCTGGAAAAACCTATTCAGGCAGGCTAGAGGACTTCCAAAGGAGTTTGTAGGTTGAAACACTATCACACCCAGGAACTTTATTAACTGGAGCTATAAGTTAACTCTTTTTTCAGAGACAGGTAGTGGGGGACCGCCCCTCGCCCCCATAAAGTCAGAGGTGTAGGTGAGAGCACAAAGCAGAAAGTAGGCAGACTCTGGTTTGGGGGGTAGATGCTCGAGAATTTCCAGGGGGACTCCTGAGGCTCGATCACACCTTTGCGTATGCCGAGCCTCCTTCCTCATGACCTTTGCCATGGGAGGAGTTCCTCACGCCGGCTCCTGGCAGTGATAGACTTCCAGTTGAGCTATTCCAGACCCTGAAAGATCATGCTGTGAAGGTGCTGCACTCAATATGCAATATGCACTCAGTATGCAATATGCCGGCTCCCGGCAGCCAATAATAGCTCTTATAAGTGTGTGTCATCATTATTATTTTCTGATCATCTTCCACTTCTATCACTTCCTCCTAAGAATTCCTTGCAGTGACAGCTAAGTCCTGGAAAACGTTCTCTTTCTTGCTTTCTCTAGGAGTGACCTAGGTACTGAGGCAGAGATAGTGCCCAGTCTCTCTCCCGAGGTTGCTGAGACTTCCTCAGCCTTATGCACACCGTATAAGTCACCTTATTCAGAACCTGAACACGCAGAAGCTGTCTTTGTGGGGCCCCCTCTTCTGTGCTCAGAGAGCCCCAGAGACAGTCTGTACTCCCACTTTACTAGTTGAAATCTAGCCGTTCGAATGATGCAAGCACCTGTTCACGGGAGGCTTTGTCACTGTTGTCTGAATAAAGGAACTTCTTGGCTTGTGTATCAAAAATGGTCAGACACTTATTTCTAATGATGAATGCCTTTCCCACCAAAAGCATAGACTTACCCATGACTATAGCTTTAAAAAGCATGTACTACTGAAGTCTGTAGAAATGTAACTTTTTCATATCTTCATGATTGAATTCAGCTGACTCAGGACCTCACCCTATCCCCACTCACCATTTCCTAAATCAACAAAGCCAAAAGCTGGTTCTTTGAAAGGATAAATAAAATTGACAAACCATTAGCCAGACTCATCAAGAAACAAAGGGAGAAAAATCAAATCAATAAAATTAGAAATGAAAAAGGAGAGATCACAACAGACCACACAGAAATACAAATATAAGAGACTACTATCAACAATTATATGCCAATAAAATGGACAACGTGGAAGAAATGGAAAAATTCTTAGAAAAGTACAACTTTCCAAAACTGAACCAGGAAGAAATAGAAAATCTTAACAGACCCATCACAAGCACGGAAATTGAAACTGTAATCAGAAATCTTCCAGCAAACAAAAGCCCAGGTCCAGATGGCTTCACAGCTGAATTCTACCAAAAATTTAGAGAAGAGCTAACACCTATCCTACTCAAACTCTTCCAGAAAATTGCAGAGGAAGGTAAACTTCCAAACTCATTCTATGAAGCCATCACCCTAATACCAAAACCTGACAAAGATGGTGGGGAAAAACAATTTTGACCTTGCAGATTAAGGATAATTTAGGCACATTCAGTTTAAAAATTAGTCTCTCAGTTAATTAGGTTCAGTTCAGGATTTAGAGTCAGTCACGCAATTCGAAGTTTATAGCCTTTCCATCCTCCCCATGGTCCTGGGGGGGGGAGGTCTCTGGGGTCCCGGGGGAGCGTACATACCATCACTTGTGTTGGGGTGGTATATGTGGTCTACCGGCTGGCCTCAGCTCTTTGCCAACCTCCACCGGCTCCTTAGAGACCAGTCTTTGTAGCACTTCATCTGCTGCTGAGGTACCAGGTCACATTTGGCTGGGGGGCTTGGACAAGAAATGATGCTGATGCTGCTGTTTTGGCCAGAGCCTCTGGCAACCAGATCCATCTTCTGCATCCTCTTCCCCCTCCTGGAGCCTCTGCATGGTCAGGTCTTCTCTCTGCCTAAACACACCGTCCTACCCATCCATCCTGAGACAATGCCAACTGAGAAGTCTCCTTCCACAGTTCCAGACAGGAAATGGGATGGAAACCTCTTCTGCTTTCAGGCTACTCCCAAGCCACCTGGGATTTTCAGTCTTCCTTACAATCAGGGGATGGGGGACATTACTGGTGGTGATTCTGTTAGCTCTTCCTTCCATCCTCCTTGCTACAAGAAACCGAGTTATATTCAGGGTATCAAAGTGATTAGTACAATATTTACCTTTTCAGACTTCCTTTCGCTAGGGATGGCAGTAAGATATAAGTGAAAATTACTGGGTAAGTTTTTCAGAAGTTACTGTTTCCAAGAGAAAGAAGAGAAAAAGCCTCTAGCCTTTGTCTCACCCCTTCCTTGCTGATTAGAATGCGCAAGTAATGCCAGAAAGTAGAGCAGCCATCTTGCAACCAGCAAGACACATACCGGCGGCAGTGAGAAGCTCGGAGGAGGCCTTGGTGATTGAGGACCCTTGATGATTGAGTACAGATTGAACTACTCATCTATTCACTTATCTTTAACCATTTTCCCCTCTAACAACCACTTGTTAGAGGGGAAAAAAGAAAGCCCTATTTACTTACACCTTTGTGATCAGATTACTTGAAGGTAAAAACAAAAGAAATTGACTGACTTGAGCAGCATATTTACCTTAGTCTTGCTGACCGTAAATATACCTCCACCTGCACCCCCCAGATTAGCAAGGGTTTTTTTATTGCCACGCTGCATGTCAGGAAACCGCTATTACATCATGGTGAGGAAATAAAACTTCCCTGGATACCTTAGTGCTATCATAAAAAGCCCGAGTCTCCCGAGACATAGAAATGTAAATGATACAAAGATAGAGAATATTGGCTTTCATTTCCCCTGGACACATTTTCACATACCATAAGGATTAGATCTGGAGCCATTTGTTTCCCTAATGATACAGCTAATTGCTCTGATCTGAAAGGATAATAAAACTTTCTTATCTCTCCCCAAACCAAACATCCGGAGATAAGCACCCAGGTTGGCTCCTAGGAATATATCTATAAAAAGATGTGAAGCCAGAGACCTCTGTAGGTGGAACACTCTGGGCTGGCTGACTCCTGGAGAGATTTGATTTACAATCCAGATGGTTAGGGTAAAACCTAGCATCCTTTCCATCTTCATCGGAAAGCAACAAAAGGTTTTTTCCTCTTTCTTCTCTTATTTTGGGAGGTGAGTGGAGGCAGCTTCTCTCCTGAGCATAAACAGAAAATCCATTATTCTTCAACCCCCACCCGCCAACAGAACTGAAAAGATTCCATGGCTCTCATCAAGAAGCCTGGGTTCTAGATGTGAGGGACTCATGCTGCAAAGGTATGCTGGTTGTTGATCTGGTCGTGCCAATAAGGAGCTCTCCTCTGGCCCACATGCTTCCTGCCTCTGCAGTGTTCACATATAAACGGTAACTGTGCAGGTGGCATAACACTTCACAGTTCTTGAGAAAACAATTGTGTCTTTATCCTTCCTCTTCGTGGTCCCTTTTACAACTTTGATTTCTGATTCCCCATAAGTTCGGGCTCATTTAAAACTACAAGTCCTTACTGGCGGTAAACAACCTGAGACTCTCACACTGTTGTGTGTAATGGGCTTGATGAACTTAATGAGGAAGGCCAAATGGGAACATATAAACTTTCGTCTTTGCTGTGTTCTTCCATCACTCTGAAGAGGGCCTTTGAGAAGTAATCTTATAGGAATAAAATACGGGTAATAAAATGCTTCAAAATATTAGCCTGGTATACTTTTTTAACTAGCTTATATGACGTTTTCATATTACAGATGCTGTGATCTTTCATGATGTAAATGTAACTCATTGTCAGACTCCTCCAGAAGCACAGTACCAGTGCCTCTGCTGACCTTCCTATTCATTTTTCACTGGACTGTTTCCCTCTGTCTCTCTTCTCACTGTTTTTTCTGCATGGACATAAGAGTTTGCATCTTGGGGTGGTGTAATGTGTGTCATCAGCCTCTTTTTTTCCCTTCAGATTTGGTGGATTAAGTGGCCCAAAATTCCTCGATCTCTTTCCATTGACGGGGCATGTTTATTTTCCTTCCCTCTCAATTTATCCACTGCCTGTGACGGTGACCAAGAGAATACAGCAGAAATGACGCTGCACCGGCTTCTGGGCTGCTTCTGCTTCCTCTTCATGGGAAGCACTCCTGAGCCACCACGTAAGCAGCTCGGTTACTCTGCAGAAAAGGTGATGTGGAGAGCACGAGGGGCCCAGGCAAGCTGAGGCTTCCCACCTCTTTGTCAAGGCATTGAGCCCGTTGAGATGGGTCATCTTGAACCTTGCAGGCCAGCCCATCCTCCAGCCAAATACCTGAGCGACTCCAGTGGATACCACGTGGAGCAGAAGAATTGCATACCTGAACCCTGTATTAATTCCTGACCCCCAAATTGTGAAATACAGTTAATGTGGCTGTTGTTTTTAGCTGCTGCCATGAGGGGAATTTATTTCACAGCGATGACAACGGGGCACCCTAGTTCATTGCTGTTCCTCCTCTTTGGCGTCTCTCCTTGTCACTAGCATCTATTTTTTCCCCTTCTTCTTCCCAGGACAGCCTCATAGCCTCCCCAACTTTGGCTTTACCCAAATGTTATTTATTATGATAACAGTGGTTCAGAGAACAATATAGAAAGTTAATTGCTAGACAAATTGCTTAATAGACTAGAATGTGGATTGTAATCATTATGTTTGGATATCTTCAGGATTTAGGTCTGTCTTCTACATGGTGAGACAATGTATTCACTCGGAAATAGAGTTTTTAAAAGCTCTAATCAACATTATAGTTACTTATGCTCATGGAAGTATTGGTATTACTAAGCCCTATGGGGCCTCAAGGTTTGACTTTCTTTTCCATTCAGATCTGTCAGAATTCATAAAGCACAACCTGAATTAATGCAAAGAAATATATCTAACCTGCAGTGATGTAATTAGTGTCCAAAAACTTAGAGGAAAAAAATAACATTTAAAAAATATTCAAAGCAGAATCAAGTTTGGAATTCTGTGTTTCTCAGGGGGATTTAGAAAGATGAGAAAAGAAAAGGTGAAAAGGTTGAATCGTTTGCACAGTCATGCCGTTTTGATTTTTCTTCTAAAATTTTAGACCCTTTCTTCTTTCAAAGTTCTTTTTTTTCACTGGAGCCTATCCACATTGCCTTGTAGACAAAACAGGTCCAAAGCCCCTCCACCAGTGGGTGTTGAACCTATCAAACCCAAGTCCCCCTTCCTCTCCTAAAATGAGTTCATAGATAATGTGATCTATCTCCACAAATATTTTAAACAAAATATTTCATGTCCTAATTTTAATGAAAAAGAGAAATAGATTCCTTTTTTCATATGTAAGAATCTGGGCTCAGTATTGTAAGAATAGTGAATAATCCAGTACGTGGGCACACACATATAGAACCACTACGATGGTGACAGCCGCAGATAATTTGTGTGACGTATTGGTGACTCAATACCACGCGCACTGGCCCCACAGGTGATGCGGTTTCTGGAATGACTGCTGGTAATACACGAAATGAAACGGTATTAATAGAGTCATCCTTTAACTTACGTAGTTGTTGCCTTCTGATTTTTAAGACTCTATTACATGCTAAATTCATTATAGATTAAAACCACTCCTACTTTGTTTTCATGAGTGTCCAGTGGGATATTCAGAAGTCACATGGCTTTGGGACAATTCTCTGTCCTGTAAGAGTGGTCAACATGTGCACAATATCTTGTATCCCTCCTCCCTTCATCACCATGGTGACAAAATTCCTGCCACAAATTACAAAACAAAAAAACCTCTCTAGAGTAGGCTTATCTGATTAAGTCCAGGATGCTTTGTTATATTTGAACTTCAGAGAAACAGCAAAATATTTCTCAATATAAATTTGTCCTATGCAATATTTGGGACATACTTCCAATGAAAGAAATTTATGTATTTGAAATCTATATTTTACTAGGCATCCTGTATTTTTACTTGCTAACCCTGGCCACCACACCCTAGAAGGAGGTACTGATCTCTTGAGAACCACTGCTCCTCAAACCAAACATCCAGCATCTGGAATCATGACCCCGGGCACACGGCAGCATTTCGCAAGGAGGAGAGGCAGGCAGTAGGGGCGAGCCCATAGTTGCTTCCCCTCCGCGTCGCCCGCTCAGCACGCAGGAGTCCTCTCGTATCAGAAACTGTTTTGGGGGTCAGTCCAAACTCACCTACGACATTGGATTTACTTGTCATTCTGCTTGTTCTCTGTGATAACTTTATTTTTATTTTTAAAAATAATCATTCACTATTCTTTTAGAAGAAACTAGTTATTTTATTTTGCTTATTTATTTTTCTTTTTTTGGATCATGTGAGATCTTACTTCCCCCACCAGGGATCGAACCCATGCCCCTGCAGTGGAAGTCTGGAGTCTTAACCACTGGAACACCAGGGAAATCCCTCTCCTTGCTCATTTTAATTTAAAGGAAGTCACAAAGGGATCCAACACCCATTTTTTCTAAGAAACCATTTGAAACACTTCCCATATTAGGAGAAGGGACGGTTAATCTTTCCTAATTTTTATGTTGGCATATCTTCTTTCTGGAGATAATGAAGACAAATAGAGAAATAACATAGCTCTGTACTGCCTCTTTGGCTGCATGTATTTCTTCTGGATACCAAAGACAGACATAGGTGATATGAAGAGAGAGGGAACACAGGGAAGAGAGAAATGAAGGTATATGTGCCTGACTCGCCAACATGACTGAAACTTCCTTGAAGAGAAGGGTCATTGTTCTTTCTCATTCATCTCCCCAGAAGTGCCTAGCAGAGCACCTTGTAACAGCAGAAACTCAGTTTCTCCCTAATGTGATAGAAAGAAGCAAAGGCACCACAGTAAAGCAGGCTTTATATTAAATAACATCATGACAAATCGTGAGCCCCAAATCAGTAAGCTATTTTTAAAAGATCTAGAAATATGTCGGAGCAAATTTCCTCAACTTTCTAGATGAAAAAAAAAAAAGTCAAAGAGGTCTTATCTTCTGTGAATAATATGTTGGAGCTGAAAGTTAGGCCTCCTGAAAATAGCTTCACTTTCCAAAAAATGTCCTTAAAAGGAATTGTCTTGGGAGATGTTCTAGGGAAAAAAAAAAGTTTCTTTAATGAAAGAGCTGGAAGAGGGAGTTCCCTGGTGAACTTGTGGCTCAGTCACTGGTTGGGGAACTGAGATTCCACAAGCCGCTTGATGCGGCCAAAATAAATAAACAAAATTTAAAAAGAAGGTAAGAAGAGTTTTGTGTTATCCTCTTTACCCCAGTTCACAATGTACATTATCCTATTAAAATTTTTGAAAAGTCCTACAGTAAGTACATTTATTTCACTCTGATTAACTCGTAACTTCCCATATTTGATCATGGATCTCTGCCAATATCACGCCTGTGAGCTTTAAGAAATAAAGCTCTATACTTTATTGTCCCAGAAGAATTAGAAATATATAAAACTGACATTAGCCTTGAAAGCAGTGGTCAAAGGCTCAGTGGGAACTGAACTCTATCCTAGAGGTTCCCAAGTATTGATCAAAATCACAAAAGGAACTTGTGAGCATGCAGCCTTTTTGATTTTATCCTCAAATATGATTCTCCAGATCGGTATGCGGCTCAGGAATGTGTATTCGTAAAGTTCTGTAAGGCTGTGAACTACTGCTCATTTAGAGTTGTTCAGTAGCTCAGTCGTGTCCAACTCTTTGTGACCCCATGGACTGCAGCACTCCAGGCTTCCATGTCCTTCAGTATCTCCTGAAGCTTGCTCAAACTCATGTCCATTAAATCAGTGATGCCATTCAACCATCTCATCCTCTGGTGCCCCTTCTGCCCTCATTCTCTGCCAGCATAAAGGTCTTTTCAGTGAGTCAGCTCCTCACATCAGGTAGCAAGCGTATTGAAGCTTCAGCTTCAGTCTTTCCAGTGAGTATTCAGTTCATTGCCTTTAGGATTGACTGGCTTGATCTCCTCGTTATTCAAGGGACTATTAAGAGTCTTCTCTAGCAGTTTGAAAGCATCAGTTCTTCAGTGCTTAGCCTTCTTTATGGTCCAACTCTCACATCTATACCATGACTACTGGAAAAACCATAGCTTTGACTATACAGATCTTTGTCAGCAAAGTAATGTCTCTGCTTTTTAATACACTGTCTAGGTTTGTCATAGCTTTCCTTCCAAGGAGCAAGCACCTTTTAATTTCATGGCTGCAGTCACCATCTGCAGTGATTGGAACCCAAGAAAATAAAGTCTGTTACTGTTTCCATTGCTTCCCCATCTATTTGCCATGAAGTGATGGGACCAGATGCCATAATCTTGGTGTTTTGAATGTTGAGTTTTAAGCCAGCTTTTTCACTCTTCTCTTTTACTTTCATGAAGAGGCATTTTAGTACTTCTTCTCTTTCTGCCATTAGGGTGGTGTCATCTGCATATCTGAGGTTATTGATATCTCTCCCAGCAATCTTGATTCCAGCTTGAGTTTCATCCAGCCCAGAATTTCATCTGAGTACTCTGCATGTAAGTTAAATAAACAGAGGGTGACAATGTACAGCCTTCATGTACTACTTTCTCAATTTGAAATCAGTCCGTTGCTTCATGTCCAGTTCTGACTGTTGCTTCCTGACCTGCGTGCAGGTTTCTCAAGAGGCAGGTCAGGTGGTCTGGTATTTCCATCTCTTGAAGAGTTTTCCACAGTTTGTTATGATCCACAGAGTCAAAGACTTTAGCGTAGTCAATGAAGCAGAAGTAGATGTTTTTTTTGGAATTCCTTTGCTTTTTCTATGATCCAATGGATGTTGGCAATTCGGTCTCTGGATCCTCTGCCTTTCTAGAACTTACTTTGAAAAAGGTTTCAAGTTATCTGATGTTCTGTCAGCACATATTAAAGCAATGTAAAATATGTCCTATCTTGGATTTATGTTTCCTAAGATCCCAGTCTTTGAGGAACTTGACTTGGAGATATTTGCACATGTGTAGCAGGGGAAAATGCAAGCTTATCTAAAATCAGTTGCAGGTTGTTAGGTTGTGAAGGCAGACATCTATATGTTTACAAAGAGAGGATCTTCATGGAGTCTTTAGGATTTAGGTGAAAAGCTAAATTTTGAACCTATAGAGAAACAATATATTCTGAATTATGTGATATTATGGGTTGAATAGTGTCCCCCCGTTCAAATTAATAGTTTGAATTCCTAACCCCCAGGACCTTGGAATGTGACCTGATTTGGAATAGGGTTGGTTGCTGCAGATATTAGTATAATTAGCTAAGATGTGGTCATTCAATCAAATACAACTGGTGTCATTAAAAAAAAAGGAAACTTGGATACAGACATGTATCCAAAGCCAGGGCCATATGAAGATGAAGGGAGGGGTCGGGGTGTTTCTTCTACATGCAAGAAATGTTAAAGATTGCCAGCATATGAAGCTAGGCGAGAGGACTGGAATGGAGTCTTCCTCACAACCCTCAGGAGAAAACAATCCAATCAACTCGCTTCCAGCCTTCCAGCCTCCAGAACGGTGAGACAAAGCATTTCTGCTGTTTGGGCCACCTACTTTGTGGTACTTTATTATTACAGCCCTGGGGCTTCCCAGGTGGTCTCCTGCCAATACAGGAGACATGGATTCGACCCCTGGGTTGGGAAGATCCCACTAAAGAGCAAAGGGGAACCCACTCCAGTATTCCTACCTGGGAAATCCAAGGATAGAGGAGTCTGGCGGGCTACAATCCTTGGGACTGCAAAGAGACGGACAAAACTGAGCAACTGAACACGCATTATTAGAGGCCTAGCACATTAATGCACAGAGACAGAAGTTACCATAAGCCACGAGGTTACCTTCCTATTCCTGTGTCCCCACAACCTCCAGAGCCCCCCACCCTCTGACGCCTTCAACCCTACCACTTCCATGGCACTTCAGCAGCAACCGTCAGTGGATAAGAAGTTAGGAAAGTTGTTGGTAATGATAGCAAACTGCCCCCCTCTTTCCTCTTCCTCTACAATCCTCCAGTACTATTAATAAAAGCAAACACGGCCTTTCAAACCCTTCATTATTATTAGGCATCACTATTACTAATAATAGTAACGAAGAAGCGGTCTGATTATACACAGCTAAGAAGCTTAGAGTTTCCTTCTTATTACTTTTTTTCCCTAAACACACTTAGAAGTTGAGCTCAGGGTAGGAGAGAAGCACAGACTTTCAATGACACAGTTATCAAGTCACTTAGCATAACAACCTGATTCTGAAACCAGTTCCCTGGACTTTCAGCTTACACACAAGACAAGTCTAATGGTTTGTAGAAGATGCTCTTGGATCTGGCCCATAAAAACTTTATCACTCACCATGCTGGTCGACTTAGATATTGCAAGCACTCAGAACTCTTTACCTGAGACCTTTCTTTCAGCCCAATGAAGTACAGGCTAGCTGTTCCCCTGGGAACAGTCCTGAGCCAAAGACAGACAGGCGTTCAAGGGAAAATATCCTACTTGACTTACCCTGCAGATGAGACATCTTCTTTGGAGTACTGTCAGAGAGTTTGAGCCCCAGTTGCCCACAGTAGCAACTATTATCACACACTCATTTTTAGCTTTCTTTCCTTATTCTTTGACATCGTTATCCACTATGATCTAAATAAATTAATTTGTTAATTCTAAAATAAATTACTTCTACTCAATTTCTTATCTCGGGGTTTGCTTCTAGGGAAGCCTAAGCTAAGACAATTGTACAATGGTATAATTTATTTCCTGGACCAGGGCATGGCAACCCACTCCAGTATTCTTGCCTGGAGAATCCCATGGATAGAGGAGTCTGGTGGGCTACAGTCCATGGGGTCACAAAGAGTTGGACATGACTAAAGTGACTGAGCACCTAATTTATTTAGTTACTTTTTAATCTGTTATTTTGTGCATTGATCTGTCTGTAACTGGTGAATTCCTCTACAGAGCCTAAAGTACTTTTATTTCATAGACAGACATGGCTGTCGTTGGGAGTGTTGGCAAGTATACTGTTTCTTCTCTTCCCAGGCATATGTAGAATTGCATCTCCCCTTTCCAAGATATTAGTTTCATTAATTTCCCAAGTGGCACAGTGGTAAAGAATCTGCTTGTCAATGCAGGAGACATGGGTTCAATCCTTGGGTTGGGAAGATGCCCTGGAGAAGGAAATGGCAACCCACTCCAGTATTCTTGCCTGGAGAATCCCCATGAACAAAAGAACCTGGCGGGTACAGTCCATGGGATTGCAAAGAGTCAGACATGACTGACCACCAGCACACACATCTCCCAAGATAGTTATGAGCATGTGACTTGGTGTGACCAGTGAAATATAAGTGAAGTGATGTGTCTTTAAGGTTCAGTGCATGGCCCCTCACGTTTGCTTTTCTCTGTCTTGGCGAGTACTGGACAGAGCCTAAGATGATCCCCAAAGACCTCTACATCTTGGAATTCATATCCTTGTGCAGGCCTTTTGAGTATAAACTGGTCTGATGACTCAATACTAACCAGTATTGAATAATGCAAAGGTGAATGGGATGTCATTTCCATTATTACATAAGATTGTAAGTTCTGTCTTGCAGGCCTGTTCTTGCCCTTGTGGGCTTTACTGAAGCAAGGTGCCATATTTTGAGTTGCTGTGGTGAGGCCCACATGGTAAGAAACACAGGTCCCCATCCCACAACCTGCAAGGCACTGATTCTTGCCAACGACTACATGAACTTAGAAGCGAATCCTTCCCCAGTCAAACATTCAGATGAGACTCCTAGCCCGGAAATCATGACTGAAGCCCTGTGAGAGACCGCAAATCCAAGGACCCAGCTAACAGGTACCTAGATTTCTGGCCTACAGAATCTGTAAGATAATAGTGTGTGTTATTTTCAGCTGCTAATTTATGATAATTTGGTACACAGAAACAGAGGAGTGGTTGGCAATTGTGGCAGCACAGAGATATAATCTGCTCTCAGCTAGGTCTTAGCTGACCTAATGAACAAGTAGTATGATTGAAAAATAAAGCTGTGATATTTAAAGCCACTATGATTCTGGAGTTGTTACTCCAGCGTAGTTTAGCCTATCCCAACTGAATCATAATGCAGTCTTTTGCTCTCCCCACCTGGCTACCAGATTTTTTAAATAAAGAAAAAAAAAATTCCAGCTATATTAGTTACCTCAAGTTATGTAGAAAACAGAATTTTACATGGAATCAAAAGTAGTTAAAAAATCGTCCTGCTAAATCAATATCAAGCTATAATTATCTCTGTCTTTCCCCACTACTGGTTTTAAAATGCGACCGTATCAAAGTTAAGACAGATTCAGATCTCATATTTAACATGCAAATATCCTGATACAAAGTGCTAATATCCTGCCAACTTTCAGAAGGAAAAGTGAAAGTCGCCCAGTCGTGTCCGACACTTTGACTCCAGAACAGTTGCCTCAAAAATGAAAACAGCTAGTTCTATTCCTGTTGAAAATAACAACAACCCAGCATCTAGCTCTAGCTTGATGCTTCGCCTTTCTGACATTTCAGGTTTAGCAGGAGGTTAATTAGACACAATTGCAGCACTGCTGAGCTGCCCTAGGGCACAACACAAAGGCCAATTTGGAGGCAACTGTATCTTAGAAACCCTGGGAGATACCAGCTTGAAATTTGCAGCAGGTTTAAAACAGAATCTTCTTTACAAATTTAGTGGCTTTATTGGAACCTTAGGTCTGTGGCATAAACCTTAATTGGGCTAAAGTTTCCATTGCAGTGATCTGCTCAAGGACATAATGAAAAGTCAACGTTCTGATGTGTTTATCTACTCCCTGGCTCCAAGGCACAATTGGAAATGCTAATATCCAGATGCCCTTCTCCATAAAGAAACCGGGGCTTTTTATTTGAATTATAGAGTGCAGGTTTTTCTATACCCCAAACTAACTCAGTTAGAAAGTGAGTATAGAAGAGACAGCCAGCTACTTAGCTCTCTGTATAACAAGAGGAAGAGGTGATCGACCCCAGGATCGTGGGCATTTCCTGGGCAGGCAGTCCTTCCAGTCCCTGGTTCCCTCAGAGCCCAGCTCAGGAGGCCCTTGTTCTTCCCCCTGCCAAAGCTTCCTTCCTTCAAGACTCTGCTCAAGTCAGATCACTTCTCCCCCTAAAAACTCAGGTCATTGGAGGAGAGGGGTCTGGATTTTAGTCCTTGACCCCCTCCCTTACTAGTTTACATGGATTTTATCAAATTATTTTCCCTCTCTAAACTTCAGTTTCCTCAAATGGGAACAGTCACTCAGCGGTGATAAAAAAAATTGGTGGAACAGTAAGTGGAAAGTCCTTGGCCCAGGGCTGGGCACTTTGTTAAGAATTTTGCCTACTTTATTATGCCGCTCATTCTGCTTAGCAGCTAATTACAGTTGGCCTTGAACTACCTGAAAAAGAGTTAAACCAGTCACATTCCTCAGCTAGATTCTAGGTTTTATAAAAACAGTGACGAGTTGTCATTATTCTTTACAGTCAATGCAACATCTAACACACGGAAACAGTCGGCTGTGTGGTGAAAACGGGGAATGCGTTCACCTTGCAGGGACCCATCACAGTGTCTTGCCCTCAAGTGACTTAAAGCATTGAATGAACGAGGGGACACACAACAGAGGGGTCACAGTAGTGCAGATTTTGGTGACTTTGCAGGAATATGATAATCTCACTAATCTGAATTATAAATATGACCACTTAAAATGAATAACTTGTGTTTTCAAGATTTCTGGGCAAGAAACATTGTTTGCTGAGCTTTATAAAGAGTCATTTGATTTGTCTCTATAGGAAGGTTTTCAGGCATATTCTTGTATTAATTAAGTCTATTTTTCAGAGATTTTCAGCAGTACATGCCCCCATGTAGTCAGGCATGAAAGGCAAGATCCGCTATACGTATCCATCCATTTGGAGAGGAGATTTGAGCTTCTCAGGGGAGGGTAAATTTGTGGCACCAAGGTCTCAGATGCTTGAGGCTGTTTTATCTTGCAAGGAGAAATGCTCACATTGGCCTCTTTTGCGGAATATTCAAAGGACTACACAAGTCTATGAGACTTCTAAGACCCAGAGACATTGCCCTGAATCTAGAATAAATTCTTTAGTATGTAGCTAAGCAAGACTAGTGAATAAAGCAAGTATTCTCATTTATCTCATTGTTGCATTAAAGACCTTTGGAAATAGAATTCTAATTATACGGAGAAACCTAAAGACAGCTTCACTGCCAGGAATTTCTGTCAGCCTGCAGCTGCCCTGAGTGTCTGCTTAGCCAGCCTTATCTCTTGAGGATAAAGGGGTGAGTGGCAGAAAGCAGGCTTGTTACGTGGCAGTCTAAAGAGGTGATAGATTTTACCTAAAGGCACAAATTGGATAGGCATGTTATTCCTCCGCTGTTCTGCCCTCTGTGAGTGGTATATTTGCCCTAAAGTTTCACTGAAACTGTCAATTTTGGTTTCAAAATGTATTTTAGTACCAGTTATTTAGCAGCAAACGTGTTTCCAAGAGAAACACAACTTGTGGTTCCATATTTTAGCTACATCTCTCTGTTCCCATTTCTCAGTTACACTCTTGCCTTTTCCAAAGGATCTGTAGGCATGTCACCTCCTGTCTGACACTCCAGTCTCTGGTGAGGTGGTGTGAAGCCCGCACACGCACACCGCTCGGCATGGAAACACCCCTCAGGGTGTATTTTTGCGACTGTCATTGTGTCTTCACAGGGTGTTGCGTTGTACCTATTATGCTATATGTTGTCATTGAGGATTTTTAAATATGCTAATCTTGACTTGAGAAGTTAATCAGTGAATACATTAGGTGGTCATATTATATATCATTAGGTCAATTATATTTCATTAGTCATTATCAAAAATGGTAACGGCTATGCTGGATCCTACAGCAGTTAAGATTTTCTACATTGTTCCATTAATTAGGACAAAGAGACCCCGAATAATGTAACTTAAATTAGAAGTTTCCTTCCTTTTCATGTAACAGCTCAGAAGTAAGCAATCTGTTACCACATTCTCAGCCAAAGAGCAGGGTACCGTGTTGGCCCAAGCATCCTTGCTAGGCAACTTCCATCTCCATCCAAGGCAGCACCTCTTGCTGTTGCCATTTCCCCATGGATGATGGGAGGAGGCAGAGAGAGAGACCGAGGAGAGGGACTTGCCTTTATGGACATGACCAGAGGTTCCCACATTCCTTATGCTCTGCTCCCAGTGACCTGCATCCCAGCTGGCCTCATAGAGCCACAACACAAGCTGAGAAGAGCAATCTCCAGCCAGTCAGTGATGTGTCAAGCCAAAACGGTGGGCATTTTTTTTTTTAAAGTAAAAGGAACAAAGGAGAATGAATCTGAGGGATAATTAGCATTGTCTTTTAAATTCTGAAGGATAATTAGCACATGAACCAAAATGGAGCCCGCAAAGAAACAGACCCACCTGCATGGCCAGGAGAGGCCACTCATCTTTGTTACACAATTTCTCTCTGACATTCGTATCCAGTAATGTTTGATGAGCAGTTAAGGCACACGTTTCTGGTCTCTGCCTAACCTTTATGACATCTATGGAATCACTGGACCCACCCAATAAAATATCAGTTCTAGGAAGGATAGGAATAAGAGGCCTGCTTTGACTTGAACCTTACACTCCACTATTCTTCAAGAGTTGCTAGACTTCCTGCATGATTTGGTAGTCGTCAGCCCAGTGATTGACCTTGTGAGCCCCACGGTGTGGGGACAAATGCTCCATGTCCTACTTTGTGGAGAACCAACAGTGGAGAACAAAAAGAGGATGACCAGCAGATGCTGCAGGGGGCACTGGCCCGGAGTGCGTCAGCAATAATAATAACAGCAATACTGGATCTTGAACAGACACACACAATATTCAGTTTAGAATCTTTTGGTTTTGCTAACTGATAAAACTGATAAAAGAAGTTACCCTATCTAGGGCTAAACCCATGTTCTACCTTCATGAAGCATAAATAACATCAGCCAACTGATCAGTGTATAAAAATCCCTTTCTTCTTGTTAAAAGAGAATTTTGCATAGTTTAAATGTAAAGCTCAAAGCCTCAGTTTATCTAGTTCAGAGTTCTTTTTTTTTTTTTTTTTGAGGATAACTGCTTCTAATACTGTGGTGGTCTCTGCTGTATATCAACACGAGTCAGTCATAATTATATACATATAACCTCCTCCCCCTTTAGCCTCCCTGCCCCTCCCATTCCACCGCTCTAGGTCATCACAGAATGCCAGGCTGGGCTCCAGGTGTTATGCAGCAGCTTCCTGCTAGCTCTGTTTTAAACATGATGGTGTCTATATGACAGTGCTACTTTCTCCTGGCCTTTCTACTAATGTCTGTTGACGAGTTTCCTTTTGTTCTCCACGTGTAGGTCCTCCACAAAGTGGGACATGTAGCCTGGTACCCGCACAGTGGGGTTCATAAGGTCTAGAGCTGGGCTGATGACTGCCTAATTATGCAGGGAATCTAGCAACTCTTGAAGAACAGTGGAAAGTAAGGTCAAGTCTAAGTAGGCCTCTTCTTTCTATTCTTTCTGGAGCTGATATTTTATGTGGCAGATTCAATGATTGCATGGATGTCATCAGGGTTAGACAGAGACTAGAAATACGTGTCTTAATTGATCATCAAACGTTTCTGGATGTGGTGTCAGAAAGGACACTTGTGTGTCCACAAGTTCTTTCTCTATGTCTGTGCCTCCATCTCCTCTCTGTACGTAGCTTTGTCAGTACTGTTTTTCTAGATACCATATATGTATGCATTAATATATGACATTCATTTTTCTCTTTCTGACTTACTTCACTCTGTATAACAGTCTCTAGGTTCATCCACCTTACTACAACTGACTCAGATTTGTTCCTTTTCATGGCTGTAGCTCAGCGTCCTTTGGGTTCCAAAACTAGTAGATGATGGAACAGTCTCCTGACAGCAAAAATTAATAATTAAAATGATTAAAATTTGTGCACAAAACTTATTGAAAAAATATGCATTTTTAAAATGTTACTACAAAGAAAAGTAAATAATTCTAAATACATTTCTATAACTGCATTTTATGTAATTCCTAAAGAATAATGCATATAAATATAAGGCTTTTTACACTATAGATCCAGAATCATATTTTTATCACTGTACTGGGCAAAGCATATTTGTAGTTCAGACGAGGGTAGATATTTATATAAGTATCATATCACTTATGATTACATGTAACAGAATCCTTGGCTAGTTATTTCTGTATGTTTGATAAAACATCCTATGATCTATTTAGTAAAATTCTCCCCCAAAATGGGGAAGAGGATAAAATTTTTTAAGTGTGATTACAGAACTAACATAGTAAAGACTCCAAAGTAAAAAAAAAAAAAAAGGCATTGCTTTTTTTGACTCAAAATCATAAAATAGAGATTGCTTCATTATAAATAACTTTTATAATATTAATGAAAATTAATATTAAACCCCTCCTTTCTTTCAAATAATCTCTGATGAATTGAAGTATATAATGTCATGAATTAAAATTTAGCCACATACTACAGATTCTTAGGAGAAAAGATTGTGTGATGAAGATAAGAAACTTCCAATTTTCAGATTGCTTTTCATTTTTCTTGCTGTTAAAATTAAAAAGTGTCATTGAATTTATACTTCTGGCTTCCTCTCATCCTCCTATAAGGTTAAGAATTTCAGAGACTAAAAGATCTGGTTGATTGATTTTTATTATAAGAATTGAGTCAAATCCAAGTAGGGTGGCCTTCAAGGACTAACTCAATTCTATACTTACGCTAGAATTCAGCTTTCAACTTGTAAAAAAGCAAACTAAGCAAGCATATTGTCTGGGACTTAGGGAAATTTAAAGGCCATAGAGATTTCCATTGCGATGTTATATTGAAAATTGGGACTTAGCTGGGAGCCAAAACAGTGAAGCCTTGTGGAAGGGCCAGTAGGTTAATGGAAGGGCACCAAAGAAAGGCCAAGAATTCAGAACGGGAGCTAAGCACAAAAGCTCTGATAATCGATGACATCTGTCACAGGCAGGTTACACGCTGAGCAAGAAGGGTAAGACAGAGGAGAGTTAGAATACGCATGTTGCTTCCATGAGATGGAAAGAAAAATATTCTGGGCCAGACAGGTCAAATATAGAGGGCATTTTCATGCTGCCTGCAATGCAAGAGACCCGAGTTCGATCCCTGGGTCAAAAAGATCCCCCAGAGAAGGAAGTGGCAACCCACTCCAGGATTCTTGCCTGGAGAATTCCATGGACAGGGGAGCACGGTGGGCTACAGTCCATGGGGTAACAAAGAGTCAGACACGACTGCGTGACTGACAGTCTCACTAATGCTGTTAAGTGCGTTTTGTTCTTACTAACTGTGTGTATAGTTGCCAATTTTAAGTGCTTTTTTGAAGATCTAATCTTTCCAGATGTTATAAAATACCTGATACATATTAAAAGTAGAAGTAATGATACATCACATTTTGTAAGTATATTTTTGTTAAAATTCGTATGAAATGTTTTTTTGAGAGGAATAACCAAAAACGTCTTTAAGCAGTACACAGGGGAGGGCAGAGGAGAAGGAACTAGAGAGCCCTGTGCCAGTGTATTTTTACCAATGTGAGAACTTACCGCTGTCTCTCGTGTTCCTGTTTTTTGTTGTGTGTACAATGGACAAATGAGTCCTAATTGACAACATCTAGTGGTGGGCTGCCGTCTATGGGGTCGCACAGAGTCGGACACGACGGAAGCGACTTAGCAGCAGCAGCAGCAGCAGCAGTCTTTCTAGACATTAAAGAGGTTGCAGTGTATGAAAAAAGTTGAGTTAGTAAACCGGTAAATTTGGTGCATTTTGCACAAAAATTTCTGGGAAAAGATCATCTTCTGAAAATTTGAGCATTATAGACCCCTAGACTGACAGAGGGATGAGAGGAGGGAAGGGTTTTAAGAATATTTACATTTTGAAGACACTTTTAGATTATAGCTGTTGCTACATGTGTGTAGTTTATTCAAGACTGTGGAGATATATATATATATATGTATATATATGCTTGTTTATATATTATACACACACACACACATATATATATATATGCTTTTTTTGTTCAGTCACTCAGTTGTGTCTGACTCTTTGTGACCTCATGGACTGTAGCACTCCAGGCTTCCCTGTCTTTCACTATCAAGGAGAAGGGGACGACAGAGGATGAGATGGCTGGATGGCATCACCGACTTGATGGACATGAGTTTGAGTGAACTCTGGAAGTTGGTGATGGACAGGGAGGCCTGGCGTGCTGCAGTCCATGGGGTCGCAAAGAGTTGGACGCGACTGAGCGACTGAACAGACTGACTGGTTGGACCTCCTTGCGTCCAAGGGACTCTCAAGAGTCTTCTCCAGCACCACAGTTTGAAAGCATCAACTTTTCAGCGGCTCAGCCTTCTTTATGGTCCAACTCTCACATCCATACATGACTACTGGTAAAACCGTAGCTTTGACTACACAGACCTTTGTTGGCAAAGCGATGTCTCTGCTTTTTAGTACGTTGTCTACGTTTGTCATGGCTTTTCTTCCAAGGAGCAGGCACCTTTTAATTTCATGGCTGCAGTCACCATCCTCAGTGATTTTGGAGCCCAAGAAAATAAAATCTGTCACAGTTTCCATTGTTTCCCTATTTGCCATTTGCCATGAAGTAATGGGACCTGATGCCATGATCTTTGTTTTTTGTATGTTGAGTTTTAAAAAGCCAGCCTTTTCACTCTCCTCTTTCACCTTCATCAAGAGGCTGTTTAGTTCCTCTTCACCTTCTGGATGAAGCTCAAGCTGAAATCACGATTGCCGGGAGAAATATCAGTAACCTAAGATATGCAGATGACACCACCCTAATTGCAGAAAGTGGACATATATATATATATACATACATACATACATATATAGTGGACAAATTAACTCCTTATTTGAAACATCTAGTCCATCAATAATTTAGAAATGCCTGGTATATGTAAAATGTAGAGATAGAAAAATACGCTTTGTAAATATCTTTTTTTCCTAAAATTCATAGGAAATATTGTCTTTGGAGACTAGAATTATTAAATCACCTCTGTGAGCGGTACATTATTATCTATACTTTTTATTGGTTTGCAGGAAGTGGGAGGAAAAAAATTGCAAAATGTTATAGGTTAATGTGCTCACACTTGAAAAATGAGTCCTAATTTTGCAACATCTAATCTCTGGTTGTTAAAGAAGTTGCCAGTATATGATGAAGTATTTGGTAATGTTAGTACATATTGTACACTTTGTGTTGAAATTCATGGGAAAGCTTGTCCTCTGTAAATGACTCTCAGATATGAATGTGTCTGAATTCACCTCCAGGCCTTACACATGCCTGCACTTGTCCACCGGATTGGTGGTGAGGAATAGGAAATGAGGAGGGAATGGTTTAAGGCCCGAATGGTCGTATTTGAAAGGTACCTCAGATTATCACCATTATTGTGCTCAGTTGCATCTGACTCTGCAGTCCCATGGACTGTAGCTCACCAGGCTCCTCTATCCATGGAATTTTCCAGGCAAGAATACCAGATTGGGTAGCCATTCTATTCTCCAAGGGATCTTCCTGACCCAGGGATCAAACCCACATCTCTTACATCTCCTGCATTGCCAGGTGGATTCTTCACCTGGAAAGTGAAGTCACTCAGTCATGTCCAACTCTCTGCAACCCCATGGACTGTAGCCCACCAGGCTCCTCCATCCATGGAATTTTCTAGGCAAGAGTACTGGAGTGGGTTGCCATTTCCTTCTCCAGGGGATCTTCCCAATCTAGGGGTTGAACCCAGATCTCCTGTATTGCGGACAGACGCTTTTCCGTCTGAGCCACCAGGGAATCCCTTTCACCTGGAAAGCCCCTGTAATCAGCAATTTTATTTAGCAGTGCTGCGTACATAGTGGACAAATAAATTCTTATAGCTAGGATTTCCAGATATTTAGAAGTGCTCAAAGTATTTAAAAGTAGAAGCAGTAAGTAATGCTATTTGTAAATAGCGTTTAAAAATTGATGGGAAAAAAATCGATGGGAAATTCATTTTTCTTTGGAAAGATGAAATTGCTACAGCACCTCAATGAACAGTATGCTGTTCTTTGCACTTGTTCGTTGGATTGAGGAGGCAGGAGGGAAGAAATTCCAAAAGGTGTTTTGTTAATGTGTACTAGAAAATTTCAGCCTATCCATACGGTACATTTAACTTAACTTTGCTATATGATTGGTTATATTTTGGTTACTATATTTTGGTTACTAACGCCTGATTTCCTCTCAAAATCAGCTTCTCCGTTTTCATTTCCAGTACCTCGGGAAGTTCAGGTAACTCATCTAGCCAGTCAGAACTTGTATCCCCTAATTTGTAGTTATTGGTTCAGAGATGCACACACACTCTATCAGAGCCAGTGAAATATAGTAAGACTATTTGCTGGGTATGCTGAGGAAAAGGCAATTAGTTGTCGTTGTTAGATTTAAACCCGGAAGGTTGTTAGTATGAAATTACTGGTGCCTTCTTATCACCATGTGTCATCTAAGAGTGAAGAAATGGGAAAGCCTCAGAGTCACAGAAAGCAGGGGACACACTGGGTCCCCATGACGCTGTTCCGTTTCCTTACTTCAGCTGCTTCTGAATCCAGATCCACACTTGGACCCATCAGATGCATGAAGCAAGAAATCCTTACGTGCTAGGCTACTTTTGGTTAAATTTTCCAAAACTTGCAACCAAGAGAGGTAGAAATGATCAGCTGAACAGCATGATGCTTTGTTAGGCAATAAAAAGCCAACTGGTGTGCTTTCTCTCTTGTCCTTACTCCTGAAAAGAAGGTCAGCAGAGTGCTTTTGAAAGCTTGAGCACATCTCTCAGGGGTAAGTTAAGTGTTTTTCCATTTCAGGCTCACCGAAGAGACTAGACCTCGAGCAACAAGGATCCTTTCTTATTTCTCACGGTTTCTGGAGTAGGGATGACTCATTCCTGCTCCACAGTGTTCGGGGGCAGAAATCTCATGAAAGCGTCTTCATTCCCAGGCCTCTCTGTTAATCCCGGCTGCTGGCTGAGGACCTGGCGGAGACTGCAGGGCAAAACACCCACATGTGGCCTCTCTGTGCGCCTTGAGCTCGCTCATAACACAGTGGCTGAGTTCCAATGGCGAGTGTCCCGAGAGACAGACCAGACAGAAATCACAGAGCGTTACTTCCGCCACATTTTGTTAGAAGTTAAGTAGTGCCTGCTTTCAGGGAGAGAGGAATTAGAGCTCATCTTTGAAAAGAGGTGGGTCTAAAAAATTGTAGACATATTTTGAAACTACCACAGATGATAAGGGGAAAAAGAAGAGTTTCCTTAACATGAGGGAAAACTGTGACAGTGTATTTTTCTGACAGATAATTCCTTCCAGATTTCTCACTCTGTGCATTTAGGTATGCTTAAGGGAGTTATGTGGGTTTCTCTATCTGTTTTTCCGTGCATTTTCCAAAGGGGCCTGTTGGGGATACTATGCAGCTATTATGATTTTCTGAAAGATTGTGGTTTCTGTATTATTCCCCACTCACAGAATCAGGACTCCTTGGAGAAATGGTTGATTCTAGGTGTAGGGCAGATAAAGAACAAGCTGTTTTGCCAAAAAGCAAATCAGTAACGATTAATGGAACTCTATTTAAAGAACACAAAAACCAGCCTGAAGGGGTTCCCATTGATGAAATTTGAGACTTTAGTGAAAGAAGGATAATTATAATTTATGATTGAAAAAGTTGAATCAATGAACCGTCATGAGGTTTGTTGGGTGCACACAAGAATAGGTGTGTTTTTGACACTGGCTATTAAGGAAAGGATGTGTGAGGCAGGGCAAGGGCTGCCAGGCTGATCAGGTAATCAGTGAGCCAAAGTGAAAATCAGATACATCACCTAAAAAGAAGCCCAGCAAAGCTCTGACTTGTACAGTACACCAAAAGGAAATAAAGGATACTGTATATGTTGGAAAACTTCCCACCAGTGCCCACTGCATAAAGAACATAGTTCAAATTTGTGTTCAGCCCATGTATATTCAAAATTTACATTTTAAAAGAAAATGTTATTCCTTGGTGACATTTGTAAATTTTGGAAAAGTGACTCGTGCCCATCAAAAATGTGCATATAGGATTTTAAATTCCCCGGTGGTCCAATGGTTAGGACTCCATGCTTCCACTAAGGCTGCACAGGTTTGATCCCTAGTTGGGGCATAAAGACCCTACATACCATGCAGCACTGCTGAAAAAGAAGAAAAAAATGTGTATTTAGGGTTTATGAAGGCCAAGGCTGACTTTGAGGATGGTATGTTTCTCACAGAAACTACTGCATGCAAGATGCCAGGATCGGGCTAATTATGCATAAAGCCACTTCACTGCAAGGGACAGTGAAGCAGTGTAACAGCGGGAATAATCTGGACCCCCAAGCGTACCGGAAACGTGGAGCACTGGAGCTTTCAGGTGTAGGAACTTGGACAATTGCTCCCCTGCTCCAGAAACAGTGGAAAAAATTTTGAAAAGAGATTCAAGTTACTCGTCTGTAGTCTGACTTATACATTCTTCTTATTTGTTTGTTCCCTTGGAACTCCAAGGAGCTCAACTTCCACATAGTCCCATAGACCACTTCATGGTCCCCAAGACATCCATGGATGACGAGAGCGAACAACCAGAGAGGTCTCTGAGCCGGGCCCAAGTTCACCTGGTCACCTGGATGAACGCAAGGCAGAGGCTGTCTGTAACCCACAGCATCCTAGGCCTACAGTGTCTAGGAGAGACTGTGGACTCAGTTTTGTGTTAAATTGAACACTTGGTATTAAACTCAGTCAAACTATTGAAAACAACAGGAAAACTGCACTAACTCACAGACCATCAGGCTGAGACCGTTCTCCTTGTGAGGTCACAACCCCCTTCAAGAGAAGACCACCAAGATTCAAATCTAACCTCTCTGTTTCTCAAACTCCCCTCAGGTTCTTGACATCACAGGGCAAAGTCTACATGTCCATTACAGTCAGGAAAGACACTGCTCAACCAGAGACTGCCCAGACATCCAATCTGAGGGGCCATTATTCAAATCACAGTGACTCATAGCTTTGCATTGCCCATTTAAAGGGAAGGATGAACTGTGAAGCTGAGAAAAGCAATCAGCCTGAGTGTAAAAACCACGCAGATGGCAAAGATGTTGACCGTAAGGTTTGTCACGACACCTACAGACTCACGCTCATCTTGGAGAGAAGTGCGGACCCATGGTGAATTCGAATGTAACTTCCCATCACTTAGCAACTTCAACATGCTTCCTCAATATGGAGGAAGAAAGGACTTCCCACTAAAAATCTTTCTGTATTAAAATTAAAAAGACTGGTAAACCTTCCAGGGAACCCAAGGGTCCTAGAGTTGGCTCGATAGTGGGTCAAATATTTGATTGTGAATGGAAAAGACTGAGGTGCAAAATCAGGGAGTAAGAAAATCCGAGAGAATTATTATTCCTTGATGTATGAAGTAGTGTGTAGCTGCGTCAGCACAGGAGCTGCCGAGAGGAGCTACCCCCACATCAGACGTCAGGGGCTGCACCTGGGAGGAGCTACCCCATGTCCAAGGAGCGGCAGCTGCATGGGCGCAGGAGGGCTGAGAGGAGCTACTCCACGTTCAAGGTCAGGAGGGGCAGCCGTGAGGAGATACCCCTCATCCAAGGTAAGGAGCAGCAGCTGTGCTTTGCTGGAGCAGCCGTGAAGAGATACCCCACGTCCAAGGTAAGAGAAACCCAAGTAAGACAGTAGGTGTTGCGAGAGGGCATCAGAAGGCAGACACACTGAAACCATAATCACAGAAAACTAGTCAATCTAATGACAAGGACCACAGCCTTGTCTAACTCAATGAAACTAAGCCATGCCGTGTGGGGCCACCCACAACGGGCAGTCATGATGGAGAGGTCTGACAGAATGTGGTCCACTGGAGAAGGGAATGGCAAACCACTTCAGTATTCTTGTCTTGAGAACCCCATGAACAGTATGAAAAGGCAAAATGATAGGATACTGAAAGAGGAACTTCCCAGGTCAGTAGGTGCCCAGTATGCTACTGGAGATCAGTGGAGAAATAACTCCAGAAAGAATGAAGGGATGGAGTCAAAGCAAAACCAGTACCCAGTTGTGGATGTGACTGGTGATAGAAGCAAGGTCTGATGCTATAAAGAGCAGTATTGCATAGGAACCTGGAATGTCAGGTCCATGAATCCAGGCAAATTGGAAGTGGTCAAACAAGAGATGGCAAGAGTGAATGTCGACATTCTAGGAATCAGCGAACTGAAATGGACTGGAATGGGTGAATTTAACTCAGATGCCATTATATCTACTACTGTGGGCAGGAATCCCTCAGAAGAAATGGAGTAGCCATCATGCTCAACAAAAGAGTCTGAAATGCAGTACTTGGATGCGATCTCAAAAACGACAGAATGATCTCTGTTCGTTTCCAAGGCAAACCATTCAATATCACAGTAATCCAAGTCTATGCCCCAACCAGTAACGCTGAAGAAGCTGAAGTTGAATGGTTCTATGAAGACCTACAAGACCTTTTAGAACTAACACTCAAAAAAGATATCCTTTTCGTTATAGGGGACTGGAATGCAAAAGTAGGAAGTCAAGAAACACCTGGAGTAACAGGCAAATTTGGCCTTGGAATACAGAATGAAGCAGGGCAAAGGCTAATAGAGTTTTGCCAAGAGAATGCACTGGTCATAACAAACACCCTCTTCCAACAACACAAGAAAAGACTCTATACATGGACATCACCAGATGGTCAACACTGAAATCAGATTGATTATATTCTTTGTAGCCAAAGATGGAGAAGCTCTATAAGGTCAGCAAAAACAAGACCGGGAATTGACTGTGGCTCAGATCATGAACTCCTTAGTGCCAAATTCAGACTTAAATTGAAGAAAGTAGGGAAAACCACTAGACCATTCAGGTATGACCTAAATCAAATCCCTTATGATTATACAGTGGAAGTGAGAAATAGATTTAAGGGCCTAGATCTGATAGATAGAGTGCCTGATGAACTATGGACGGAGGTTTGTGACATTGTACAGGAGACAGGGATCAAGACCATCTCCATGGAAAAGAAATGCAAAAAAGCAAAGTGGCTGTCTGGGGAGGCCTTACAAATAGCTGTGAAAAGAAGAGAAGCGAAAAGCAAAGGAGAAAAGGAAAGATTAAGCATCTGAATGCAGAGTTCCAAAGAATAGCAAGAAGAGACAAGAAAGCCTTCCTCAGCGATCAATGCAAAGAAATAGAGGAAAACAACAGAATAGGAAAGATGAGAGATCTCTTCAAGAAAATTAGAGATACCAAAGCAACATTTCATGCAAAGATGGGCTCGATAAAGGACAGAAATGGTATGGACCTAACAGAAGCAGAAGATATTAAGAAGAGGTGGCAAGAATACACAGAAGAACTGTACAAAAAAGATCTTCACAACCTAGATAATCACGATGGTGTGATCACTGACCTAGAGCCAGACATCCTGGAATGTGAAGTCAAGTGGGCCTTAGGAAGCATCACTAAGAACAAAGCTAGTGGAGGTGATGGAATTCCAGTTGAGCTATTCCAAATCCTGAAAGATGATGCTGTGAAAGTGCTGCACTCAATATGCCAGCAAATTTGGAAAACTCAGCAGTGGCCACAGGACTGGAAAAGGTCAGTTTTCATTCCAATCCCAAAGAAAGGCAATGCCAAAGAATGCTCAAACTACCGCACAATTGCACTCATCTCACACTCTAGTGAAGTAATGCTGAAAATTCTCCAAGCCAGGCTTCAGCAATATGTGAACCGTGAACTTCCAGATGTTCAAGCTGGTTTTAGAAAAGGCAGAGGAACCAGAGATCAAATTGCCATCATCTGCTGGATCATGGAAAAAGCAAGAGAGTTCCAGAAAAACATCTATTTCTGCTTTATTGACTATGCCAAAGCCTTTGACTGTGTGGATCACAATAAACTGTGGAAAATTCTGAAAGAGATGGGAATACCAGACCACCTGATCTGCCTCTTGAGAAACCTAAAGGCAGGTCAGGAAGCAACAGTTAGAACTGGACATGGAACAATAGACTGGTTCCAAATTGGAAAAGGAATACATCAAGGCTATATATTGTCACCATGCTTATTTAACTGGAGAAGACAATGGCACCCTACTCCATTACTCTTGCCTGGAAAATCCCATGGATGGAGAAGCCTGGTGCGCTGCAGTCCATGGGGTCGCTAGGAGTCGGACAGGACTGAGCGACTTCACTTTCATTTTTCACTTTCCTGCATTGGAGAAGGCAATGGCACCCCACTCCAGTGTTCTTGACTGGAGAATCCCAGGGACAGAGAAGCCTGGTGGGCTGCCGTGTATGGGGTCGCACAGAGTTGGACATGACTGACGAGACTTGGCAGCAGCAGCAGCAGCTTATTTAACTTCTCCGCAGAGTACATCATGAGAAATGCTGGGCTGGAAGAAGCACAAGCTGGAATCAAGATTGCTGGGAGATATATCAATAACCTCAGATATGCAGATGACACCACCCTTATGGCAGAGAGTGAAGAGGAACTCAAAAGCCTCTTGATGAAAGTAAAATAGGAGAGTGAAAAGGTTGGCTTAAAGCTCAACATTCAGAGAACTAAGATCATGGCATCCGGTCCCATCACTTCATGGGAAATACATGGGGAAACAGTGTCAGACTTTATTTTTTTGGGCTCCAAAATCACTCAGATGGTGATTGCAGCCATGAAATTAAAAGACGCTTACTCCTTGGAAGGAAAGTTATGACCAACCTAGATAGCATATTGAAAAGCAGAGACATGACTTTGCCAACAAAGGTCCGTCTAGTCAAGGCTATGATTTTTCCAATAGTCAGGTATGGATGTGAGAGTTGGAATGTGAAGAAAGCTGAGCACCGAAGAATTCATGCTTTTGAATTGTGGTGTTGGAGAAGACTCTTAAGAGTCCCTTGGACTGCAAGGAGATCCAACCAGTCCATCCTAAAGGAGATCATTCCTGGGTGTTCATTGGAAGGACTGATGCTGAAACTGAGACTCCAATACTTTGGCCACCTCATGCGAAGAGTTGACTCATTGTAAAAGACCCTGATGCTGGAAGGCATTGGGGGCAGGAGGAGAAGGGGACGACAGAGGATGAGATGGCTGGATGGCATCACCGACTCGATGGACAAGAGTGAACTCCGGGAGTTGTTGATGGACAGGGAGGCCTTGAGTGCTGTGATTCATGGGGTCGCAAAGATTCAGACACGACTGAGCAACTGAACTGAACTGGACTCATGAAGTAGTGTGTAACAATGTCCAGAAAACTGGCCCATCCTTGAGCAGAGTTTTACTTCCACACACCTAGAAATTCCTGAATATACTCACTGTGAAGCAGAATTAATCCCCTACTGCAAATCAGGGTAAAAACTATCCTTTGGGAATGACTCAGAGAATAATTTTTTTTCAAAATGTTAAACCTACAAACTGAAGCTATCACAATCCATTTTGTAAATGAGAAGAATTTTAGGGAAAAGGGTTTTGAATTATCACTAGGATAACTGGGTCAAGAAATCTGGAGTTTAAGGAGATATTAGAGAACAGTCAGCCAGTCCTTTCCTTTAGGCTCATCATTCTGTCCTTATAAACCCACCCACCCCTTTCTGTCATTTTTCCTCTGAAATAAATTTAAGCCCTGAAAATCCAGTGTGTCTGGAATAAGCAATTTGGTCAAACACTCTGAGCTATTCAGTTCGGTTCAGTTCAGTTCAGTTCAGTCGCTCAGTCATGTCCGACTCTGCAATGCCATGGACTGCAGCACCCCAGACTTCCCTGTCCTTTACCATCTCAAACCTGCTGGCTCAGAGTCGTGTCCATTGAGTCGGTGATGCCGTCCAAGCATTTCATTCTCTGTTGTCCCCTTCTCCTCCTGCCTTCAGTCTTTCCCAGCATCAGGGTCTTTTCCAATGAGTCAGCTCATTAGAATCTATTATGCTTAAAATAATAATTGAAGTAAGTGAGCTAAGAAAGAAGAATAAACAATTCTAGTACCATCCACACTTATCTGAATCTAATTTCCTATAACTTGGTTAGGGTTGACTGAAAAGAAAGCTAAAAACAAAATTAGTTTTAGGGAACAGATCATTTTAGTAAAGCATTTTTCAAATCAGATCAGATCAGATCAGTCGCTGAGTTGTGTCCGACTGTTTGCCACCCCATGAATCGCAGCATGCCAGGCCTCCCCGTCCATCACTAACTCCCGGAGTTCACTCAGACTCACGTCCATCGAGTCAGTGATGTCATCCAGCCATCTCATCCTCTATCATCCCCTTCTCCTCTTGCCCCCATCCCTCCCAGCATCAGAGTCTTTTCCAATGGGTCAACTCTTCGCATGAGGTGGCCAAAGTACTGGAGTTTCAGCTTTAGCATTATTCCTTCCAAAGAACACCCAGGGCTGATCTCCTTCAGGATGGACTGGTTGGATCTCTTTGCAGTCCAAGGGACTCTCAAGAGTCTTCTCCAACACCACAGTTCAAAAGCATCAATTCTTCGGCGCTCAGCCTTCTTCACAGTCCAACTCTCACATCCATATATGACCACAGGAAAAACCATAGCCTTGACTAGACGAACCTTTGTTGGCAAAGTAATGTCTCTGCTTTTGAATATGCTGTCTAGGTGGGTCATAACTTTCCTTCCAAGGAGTAAGCGTCTTTTAATGTCATGGCTGCAGTCACCATCTGCAGTGATTTTGGAGCCCAGAAAAATAAAGTCTGACACTGTTTCCACTGTTTCCCCTTCTATTTCCCATGAAGTGATGGGACCGGATGCCATGATCTTCGTTTTCTGAATGTTGAGCTTTAAGCGAACTTTTTCACTCTCCACTTTCACTTTCATCAGGAGGCTTTTGAGTTCCTCTGCACTTTCTGCCATAAGGGTGGTGTCATCTGCATATCTGAGGTTATTGATATTTCTCCCGGCAATCTTGATTCCAGCTTGTGTTTCTTCCAGTCCAGCGTTTCTCATGATGTACTCTGCATATAAGTTAAATCAACAGGGTGACAATATACAGCCTTGAAGAACTCCTTTTCCTATTTGGAACCAGTCTTTTGTTCCATGTCCAGTTCTAACAGTTGCTTCCTGAATATATGATTGCAAAAGAAGGGTCCTCATTATGGATGAATTGTACCCAAGTTTTTTTCTTTTTTTCATGTCCCATCTAGAAATGCATACTGAAGTGCATGAAAGCTGACTCTATTTTTATTTGGGGAAAATATGCCAACCATCTCTTAGAGCTCTAACTCTATGGGAAGAGGAGAGTCATGTGGATCCATACAGCCTCCATTGTCAGTTATTCCTAAGATGAATGCCATTTGTGAACTAACTATGTATCTTAAATTTCAAGAAATGAAATTCCAAATGGATGTGCTTCATTAAAAATATCTGCTTGGTAAAGACATTTAAAATGATACCAGTTAAATCACAAATAAAAATGTTTGAGATTTAGACAAAACTACACTGAGAGGAAAAATAAAAACCTGAAATGTGTTCTTGGGAGAGAAATGATTTTTTCTGAAATTTCTGCTTGCCATCCACAGATACACACAACCCTTCAACATTAGCTAACCGTAAGTAAGAAAAGGATGTCCTTCTAAGGGTGGTAACTTACTGCTCTGCTGTGACTGCCAGGGCACTCAGACCTCAGACTCTAAAGAACGCAGCTGGTTGGTGTTTCCAGAGCCAGAAAACTCAGCCTGAATCGTACCCAAGTTTTAAAATCTGGCTTTTAGAAGCACATTCCTCTGCCAGAGATGGGAGACCAGTCATTGTTCGGTTCTGTCTTTTATGGCAGTCAGGACACAGGCTCTGTGCCATCAACTCTCTGACCCCAGCTCTCTCTTTTGAAATCTTTAATTCCGGTTCATGTTCAGCCATGTTGTTGAGAAATAAATGTTAGGATATTAGTTTTATTTATTTGTTTGCTTTTATTTTTTCTATTTTTTGGCCGCACCGTGCAGCCTGTGGGATCCTAGTGCCTTGACCAGAGATCAAACCTGTGACCCCTGCAGTGGAAATGCGGAGACTGCCCTACCAGGGAAGTCCCAGAATAATAGCTTTAATCCTTTCATTACAGATCTTTCATCTTTTGAGATTTTTGTTTTTGTTTTATCTAAAGACTATTTTCCAGGATCTGTCTAATCAAAAACCTATTTGGGAAATAAATTTTTTAAAATGGAACAAAAATCAGGCAAGTGGGGAGGACAGTCATGTCTTTAAAAGTCTAATCATAGAAGACTTACCAATTTTATGTCAGTCACACAATGGAATACTATGCAGTCATTTTAAATGATCCATATGTATGTTTGTTGACACTGAAAAGATTTTTCATACTATATGATTAAGTGAAAAAGTTACAAAACAGAAGATAAATACTAGTTCTCATCAGGTTTGTATGACAACTAATTTCAGTAACTTAGCCATGTCAGTCCAATTAAAGGAGGATTAATTTAGCTACGAAGAGATTCATATGAATTTCCAGAAATACAAACCATAGTACCGCAGGATATCACAGAAACAGGTGCAGAATCTGGGAAGTCATCTGGCCCCGGCGCAGCTCTCCTCACGCATACAGTGACCACACGGAAAGAACTAAATGACCACGTGCTGCTTTAAATTCTTTCCTTCTGATTCGCACCTTAGCTTTGTTTCACTGAAATTTTTTAATGATTGTCTTTCATTCAAAGCTTTTTTAAAAATTAAAAATGGAAAATTACAGCTCAGATTGAGAAAACTAATAACACTCTTCCTTGTATCAGGATATTTTTAAAAATTTATTTATTTTTTATTGAAGGATAATTGCTTTACAGACTTTTGTTGTTTTCTGTCAAACCTCAAGATGAATCCGCCATAGATATACATATACCCCCTCCTTTTTGAACCTCCCACCCATCTCCCTCCCTATCAGGATATTTTTAATGTGCTCATAATTTGTATTTATCTTTTTCAAACTTTTGTTTGGACGTATGTTTTCAGATATCTTGGGTGTATACGTAAGAGTGAAATTGTTGGGTCAGATGGTAACACTACATTTGAACATTTCAAGGAACCACCAAACTCTTTCCACAACGGCTGCACTGTTCTCCATATCCTCAGCCATGATCACTTTCCTTTTATTTTCTGGCTACAGCGTCCATCCTGTAGGTGTTACATGTATCTCATTGTGGTTTTGGTTTTCCTTTTCTTAGTGACTAAAGATATTGTGCATATTTTCATGTTCTCACTCACCATGTGTTCATATCCACTAGAGAAATGTGGATTCAGATTCTTTCTCATTAAAAATAGTTTTTATTATTGAGTATTAATAGTTCTTTATATATTATAAACACTTGATCCTTTTCAAATATATGATTTGAAAATATCTTCTCCCATACTGTGGACTGTCATTTAATTTTTTTTTTTTAACTACCCTTTGAAGCAGCATATTCAAAAGCAGAGACATTACTTTGCCAACAAAGGTTCGTCTAGTCAAGGCTATGGTTTTTCCTGTGGTCATGTATGGATGTGAGAGTTGGACTGTGAAGAAGGCTGAGCACCGAAGAATTGATGCTTTTGAACTGTGGTGTTGGAGAAGACTCTTGAGAGTCCCTTGGAGTGCAAGGAGATCCAACCAGTCCATTCTGAAGGAGATCAGCCCTGGGATTTCTTTGGAAGGACTGATGCTAAAGCTGAAACCCCAGTACTTTGGCCACCTCATGTGAAGAGTTGACTCATTGGAAAAGACTCTGATACTGGGAGGGATTGGGGGCAGGAGGAGAAGGGGATGATAGAGGATGAGATGGCTGGATGGCATCACTGACTCGATGGACGTGAGTCTGAGTGAACTCCGGGAGTTGGGACAGACAGGGAGGCCTGGTGTGCTGCGATTCATGTGGTCACAGAGAGTCGGACATGACTGAGCGACTGATCTGATCTGATCTGATCTGAAGCACAGAAATATGAAATTTTTGTGAAATCCAATTTCTTTATTTATTTTTTGGTGGCTTATGCTTTGGTGCCATATCTAAGAAACCGCTGTCTATTCCAAGGTCCCCAAAACTTACATTTGCATTTTCTTCTAAGAATTGTATGGTTTTGTTTTAGCTCTTGCCTTTAGGTCTTTGATCATTTTGAGTTAATTTTTATATATGGTGTAAGATAGGGGGTCTTCATTTTTTTTGCATGTGGATGCCTAGTTGTTCTAACACCATTTATTGAAAAGACTATTCTTTCATTGAATATACTTTTTTTTAATGCCATTTATCTTGATTTGAGAGTACTCTCAATGAGATTTTTACAGTATTGGAAGTTAAATATCTTTTGAAATGTAATAACATTATTTGTTGAGAGACTGCTGTGTGTTAGGTGCTGTGTTGATGTTAGTTCTCTTTTTAAATGCATTTATTCCATTCTTTGTGTCTTTGTTCTGGATCCCGGTTATTGGTTAATGCAGTAGCTGTACAGAGTGTCTCGAGATCAACACAGAGTCTTCCTGAGGATTACATTCCACTGGGGAAGATACGCTGATAAATACATAACGTAATTTGAGAAACTAAATTTTGTTTTTTAAAAATGAGCAAGAAGCACTTTATTAAACACCACTGCAATGGTAAAGTGATGAAGCATGTGGTTCATTTTAAAACCAAAGTAACCGTCAAGCTTCTTATACAGTATAACTTGAAAAAGGCTCAGTAAACAAACTTTTAAATCTCTTACATTAACATCAACAACAAAAGCCAGAAGTCCACATTGGACAAGAGAAAGAAGGAGAGAAAGAGAGAGAGACCTTATTTTCCACCTTGGGAGGGACAATAGTACCATTCTTCACTCTGAAAATTGCAATGAAAGACTAAAGAGTAAAATTTACTATGTCTTCTTAGGATAAAATATAGTTTATTCCAAGTTCAGGGAAATTTCATAATTAGAGAAGAATATCAGCTAATAAATGTAGAACGAATAAGTGAATTTAAAAATGACACCATTTGCAACACCATTTGAAAGAATGTTCCAGATAAAAATAATCAATGCGTGCTAAAATCATGAGATGAAAGACTGTGAGGAGCAGAATACATGAAGGGTCCTAAAATATCATCCCATGGATTGTTTGCTAATTGCAAAGGAAGTAACGTGTCTTCCTAATGGAGAGATCTGGGAATCATCAGCTTACCTGAGAATTCAAACTTAGCATCACTAACAATGGAGAAAACTCGACACTTTGTGCCTCCTAAAGTGATGCACCCTGAGGTGCATGCTGTAACCTACAGAACGTTCTTGCCAAATACATTTTACCTCAATCCAATTAAACTTCCAGTCTTACCGTTAATATATAGGATATAGTTTTAGAAGAGGAGTAAGACGTCAAGAAGAAGGGATCAAACAAATCCAAAATATGATAAAACATTATTCTGTAAGATGACTGGTTTAACTTCTTAAAAAGCAAACGGAAACAGAGAGTGGAGACCTAAACACATACACACATATAGACACTATAAAAGACAGTTGGATAAATATAATGTAGAGCAAAACTAAGATGATCTCGTGATGCTGTTAGCATTTTTCTTAGGTGTGATGATGCTATTATGGTTCTGTAGGAGAATGTCCTCACTAGAGTCACCCACTTAGGCTGATCAAGGGTACTGGTTTGTCCAGGACTGGAGGGGTCCTCACGACACAGACAGTCACTTTAAAAACCAGGAAAATCCTGGGCAGATAAGGATGACCTTATCACCCTATGCTGCTGCTGCTAAGTCGCTTCAGTTTTGTCCGACTCTGTGCGACCCCATGGACAGCAGCCCGCCAGGCTCCTCTGCCCACAGGATTCTCTAGGCAAGAATACTGGAGTGGGTTGCCATTTCCTTCTCTGCTATACCCACCAATGAATTTAGGGGTGAAGTGACGTGATATCTGCAATTGATTTTCAAATGGCTTGGCAAAATATATATGTACATATATTGTATATAGAGATAGATAAAACAAATTATAGTAAAATGTTAACAGTTATTTGAATAGTGTGCACTTGATTATTATCATACTATTCTTTCATTATTCATTAATCTATTCACTTCTATTATATTTTCAGAGTGACTGAATTAACTGATTCTTTTACCATGTATGTATGTTTGAAATTTTTTGTAATAAAATGTTGGAGGAAACACGCTTAGATAATGAAAACAGTTCAAATATGAAACCAGACTGAATTCAAGTTCTATTAGAACCTGAAACTAAACTTATTAGAAAAAAAATATTGGAAAACTGGAAGCCCATTAGAAGCTGAAAATAGAAGCAAATAGATTAATAGAAGAATTGAAAGACATTAAGGAAATATCCCAGAAAGTAGAGAACAAAAAATGGAAAATAAAAAATCAAAATGAAAATAAAATTAGAATATTAATTTAGTAAGTCTTAATGTTGAAATAACTGGAGTTTCAGAAAGAAGAAAGAAAGAAAAATAGAAAGGAAGAGATAATCAACAAAGGAACTGAGGAAGGAACTCCTGGAATCGCACAGCTTGCTTCCGGGTTGAAAGGCTGCACCACGTATGCAGCGCGTGTGGATGGAAAGAGATCCACATTGATGTGCATCCCTGTGAAATCTCAGGACACAGGACACGGAGAGAAAAAGAAAAAGACACTGGCCAAATATTACACAAGTTGGAATCAGGAAAGTTCAGGATTCTCACCAGCAACTTTGAAAGCTTGGAGGTGGCAGAGTAATGCCTTAAAGAAAATGGTCCAAATCCAGATATCTGTTCCAGCCAATCAGTGTGTAAGACCTACATAAAGTGTCTTCAGACATTCAAGTTTCCCAAAATATCCCCTCCCATTTCTGTGTTTTCAGGGATCTTGGAGATCAAGTCAGGAAAGAGGAAACCAGAAGAGAGGGACCAGGAGAGGCAACGGACTAGAAGATGAGAGGAGCCCGCAGTCCGGGCAGCCGCGGCGGCAGCAGTAGCCTCCGCTGCTGTTCCAGCGGCCCGGAGCCCAAGGCTCCCTAAAAAAAAAAAAAAAAAAAGAAGATGAGAGGAATGCCAGGATGACGGAGAAAGGAGGTCCCGAGACGCGAGCCACACTTCAACCTGGAGACGGACTAGAAGATGAGAG
Source organism: Bos indicus (assembly GCF_029378745.1). Lineage (NCBI taxonomy): Eukaryota > Metazoa > Chordata > Mammalia > Artiodactyla > Bovidae > Bos > Bos indicus. Next base: position 107,465,039 of record NC_091766.1, read on the forward strand.
GAATGCCAGCCTGATGGAGAAAGGAGGTCCCGAGACGCGAGCCACACTTCAACCTGGAGACCCAGCGTTCCAGACGGATCACGGCAGAAGCTTCTGTAAGGCCTTTCTTTAGAAGGGTAAGATGGAGGGAATGCTAATGAGCATGACAGTATTGAGAGGAACTTTTGACAACTGATGGCAAGTCAGGGGATAAATTGGCTGGTGGTGGGTTAGTCGCTGAGTTGTGTCCGACTCTTGAGACCCCATGGACTGCAGCCTGCCAGGCTCCTCCATCCATGGGATTTTCCAGGCAAGAGTACCAGAGTGGGTTGCCGTTTCCTTCTCCAGGGGATCTTCCTGACCCAGGAGTCACACCTGGATCTCCTGCACTGCAGGCAGATTCTTTACCAACTGAGCTCTGAGGGAAGCCCAGGGGGGATAAATTAGTGATAAGTAGATTAAAAAATCAAGAAAATAAAAAACTAAGACAATTATTAACTCCAGAGAAAAGATAATTGTGCAAGAAAGAATAACAGTTTATACAAAAGTTTATATCAGAATTTACCATTCCAGCTATAGATAGCACTTACATAATCAAAATAAATCCTGTTTGTTATTAATTCTATTAATAATTTATTAATTATAATAATAAAAAATATGATGTAATCATATTAGGAGGATAAGGTAAAAGAAAGGGAACACATGTATGGTAGGATCAGGGAAAGAAAAGGAGCCAACTCTAATTTTTATAATGGGAAGGCAATGGATAATGTCTAAAGCAAAAGTTAATGATAAAAATTCAAGCACCTTCTTTCAAGTCTTGGAAGGAAATGCCAAAACTCAGCTAAGAGTTGAAATCTATTGTCTCTTGGAGAGGTAAATGCTGAAGTGAGAATGGAGAACTACTTTTTTTCATTATAAACCTTGTAGAACTATTTGATTCTATAGTATGTACATGTAAAACTTGGGTTTTATTAGTTAAAAATAGGGAAAGATACTGAGAGCTAGAAAAGAATTTAGTCCAGAAAAACAGAACCTGTTAACAAATGCAGAGATGTGTAACTTATTTTTAAAGGAAGTATAGAAGCTTTTAAGTCTGTAGAAAAAATTTAAGTCTGTAGAAAAATTAAGAAAAATAGCTCTTTTCAAAATGTAGTCTAAGAAAGTTATAAAACATTTAATACATCCAAAATGCCAATATGTAAAATAGGCAGCTGATAAAGCCCCACTGAGTAGCATAGGAAACTCTTCTAAATACTCTGTAATGACCTATATGGGAAAAGAATCTAAAAAAGAGTGGATGTGTGTATATGTATGACTGATTCACTTTGCTTTATAGTAGAAACTAACGCAGCACTTTAAATCAACTATTTTGTTGTTCAGTCACTAATTCATGTCTGACTCTTTGCAACCCTATGGACTGCGGCTTGCCAGGATCCTCTGTCCTCCACAACAAAATCAACTATACTCCTATAAAATTTTTTTAAAAGAGAAAAAACACATTGGCTATGTATGTGACACACATCCAACCATCAGTTCAGTTCAGTCGCTCAGTCGTGTCTGATTCTTTGCGACCCCATGGATGGCAGTACACCAGGCCTCCCGTCCATCACCATCTCCCGGAGTTCAGTCAAACTCATGTCCACTGAGTCAGTGATGCCATCCAGCCATCTCACCCTCTGTCGTCCCCTTCTCCTTCCGCCTTCAGGCTTTCCCAGCATCAGGGTCTTTTTAAATGAGTCAGTTCTTCACATCAGGTGGCCAAAGTATGGGCGTTTCAGCTTTAGCATCAGTCCTTCCAATGAACACCCAGGACTGATCACCTTTAGGATGGACTGGTTGGATCTCCTTGAAGTCCAAGGGACTCTCAAGAGTCTTCTCCAACACCACAGACCATAAAAGGATCTAAATGTTAAAGAAATATATCAAGTTATTTCCAGTGGAAAACAAAGATATTGCTGAAAACAGGAGCATGGCGGGTGCAAAAGTGAACAGGACACAAAACAGATGTGTAATCCATTTTTAAGAAGCAAGTATGATTTGGGTGAGCATCATCTGGTTGTTCTTATGTCAACAGATTAAAAAGTTGTAGTGCAGCTATTAAAAGAGAAGACTTACAAGCAACCAGAGCACAGAAGAACCGTGTCTCACAGAAAGCTGGCTCTGCATAGGGGGCAGGCAGAACTCACCAGAACAACTCCCAAGGCAGAGAGAGGGAGAATGCTGCCTAACTGATGAATGTGGGTGCCAATGGATCATTGTATCTGAGCCTCCAAATCTTATTGACAAAATTAATTCAAAACAGGCTTGAGTAAGAATCTAGTTATACCTAAAATGCCTGGGTGATTATAAACAATCTGCAATGATTAATGATCACATAATTAAGTCTAGGGCAATGTGTAGTGGGCTGTTGCAAAGGTCCATGTTGGGTCTGGTCCAGTTTAATACCTTTAATGAACTGGAAAAGGAAGTGAATAGAATTTATAGTTGCTCCTCAATTTTCCACTGAGTTCCTGGCCCTAAATAGAAGGTTTTCCTGGCTTGGTGTGGATGGCACTCAGTCTGGTATAGAAAAGGATGGATTACAGTCTTGAGTCCTTCACCCTTGAATGCTTGCTTTCTGTATTACAATTAGTATTCTTTCCACCTGGCCCATTTTGCAAGCCCGGGCTTTCTCTAAAACACCTTTCCTCTGATTGCCTTTACTATCCTTTCTGCTGAAAGAACATGTGAAATGGCTCTCGCCTGTCCTATATGTCAGTTACTATTACTCTCTCAGGATCGGAATTTATGCCCTGGTCTCATATGCATTTAGCGTACAGGCGCACTATAAATTGAGTTCAAATCTGACCACCTGTGAGTTGGGCCAGTCAACTTGTATAGGTATGTAAATGTTGTATATGTTGTTTGATTTCATACTTCCATGCCCTTTTCAAAGTCTGATTCTTTAAAATCTCTCCCTTAAATCATGGGCTAACCTACGCTGTGTTATCTCCGGATGACATTCTGCACTTCACTATCCAGTCAGGAAGCTTCATCACTCCCTGTGAAGTTGTACTCTCTCAGGGTTTCCACATTAGTTCCCTAAGAGCAGTTGCTAACCTGATTTCACTCTCTTTTTGCATCTGATGGCTTCTTTACAAAATCTATTTCATCAAAATGTTCTAGTCATTTGAAGGCAGTGAAACTGCCTTGGTTATCCATGCATTGGGTATTCAGGTGGGGAGAGAATCCATTAACAATGCAGAGGCATTATTACAGCCTTTGCTGTGCATACAGTACAGCCAGAAATTTCAAGCAAATCAACTTCTTCACAGTGGATAAACACAGTGGGAACAGTAGTATTTGAGAATGAGTTGAACTCCAAATAAAATAACCCCAGGTTACAGAAAAAAATATCCAGCTATATGCTATTAACCAAGATACAAGCTGAAAATGACACAAGAAATTTAAAAAGTAAAAGAAAAATACAGATATTCTAAACAAAGGCTATAAAAGAAAACAAATGTGACAATAGATTTGAAAGATAAAATGTATTAAAAGAAAAAGAGAATGATGTTTAAATTTAACAGACATTATTATTCACCAACTCCTCGTAACAGTCAAGAAGTTTTATGCATATGAAACAATAGATTTGAAATATGCTGACAATCACAGATATGTAAATTTATCATTATGTTTACAAAGAAAAGTTTAAAAAAATTTTAATAGAAGATGTCAACTTACTCCTCTTATAAATAGTTGACAAAATAGATGAAAAATAAGCAATGCTATTTAAATAACAATGTTAGCAAGTATAATCTAATAGCTATACAAAGAATTTTGAAACCCACAAACTGAGAACAGTGTGGCACATACTCCATCAGATATAAAAAATGTGTATATTGTTTAGCCAGAGAAGGCAATGGCAACCCACTCCAGTGTTCTTGCCTGGAGAATCCCAGGGACGGGGGAGCCTGGTGGGCTGCCGTCCATGGGGTCGTACAGAGTCGGACACGACTGAAGTGACTTAGCAGCAGCAGCAGTGTAAGATAAAGGAAGTGTTTCAAGTGTGTGAGAAAAAAACAGATTATTTAGTAATACTTGGATTAACTAGTTATCCATTTTAAAAAAGAAAAAAGTCCAATGACTACTCTGTACACCAAAAGAAATTCCTATGATTAAGGAATTATTTATATAAAATAAAAACCTACAGAAGTATTACACCTAAAACAATGTCAAGATTATATAATGAATTCTTAAAGCTCATCAAGAAAATGACAAACATTCAAACATTAAAATGCATACAAAGAATAATACACAGAAGAAAATATATAAATAACTAATAAAGGTAATTTAAAAATGGTTTACTTCTTTAGATATGAGAACAAAGCATACGAAGTAAATAGGTGTAATTTATTCTCTATCTTATTTTCAAAATGAGGACACTAGCTGCTGAGGGCAAGGGTGTAAGGTAAGCAGGTATTCTCTTGCATTCTTGGTGAACAGTGACCAAGCCTTTACTAGAGAACAGTTTTGTAGCATCTAGCAAAGTCTTTTGATTCTACCTATGACCCAGAAAGTTCACTCTCAAACATCTGCTCTAGGCAAGCACAAATATGCACAATCATGGAGCAATCACATTGCTTGGAACATTATTTTTAGTAGTGAAAACTGCTACTGAGTGGTTTCTTACTCATGTGGTCCATAAGGAAGTGTACATCGGTAGGTTATATGGCCCATGCATTACTATGAAATAGGGCAAAGTTTAAAACAGTGCGATCAATCATAGGCAAGCTTCCCACGAGACATCATAAACTGGAAAAAGCAAATTAAACTATGATGCATTGTTATTTAACTTCAGTTTTGTAAAACATAAAGAAAACAACCCTAGATATTTTTATGTGTTCCTACATCAATATCATATACTTACATATCAATTTTTGTTGTTGTTCAGTCACTCAGTCACGTCTGACTCTTTGCGACCCCATAGACTGCAGTATGTCAGGATTCCCTATCCTTCACCATATCCCGGAGCTATATCAAACTCATGTCCATTAACAGTGATGCCATCCAATCATCTCATCCTCTGTTGTTTCCTTCTCCTCCCGCCTTCAATCTTTCCCAGCATCAGGGTCTTTTCTAATGAGTTGGCTCTTCGCATCAGGTGGCCAAAGTATTAGAACTTCAGCATCAGTCCTTCCAGTGAATATTCAGGACTGACTTCCTTTAAGATGGATTGGTTTGATCTCCTTGCTGTCCAAGGGATTCCATATCAATACATATATAAATTTAAAAAATCCAGAAAGATACACACAGAACTGTTAAGAGCACTTGGTTGTCTCTGGAGACTGGATTGGAACTGGCAGGGAGTAGTAAGGATTATGATCTTCACTTTAGATTCTTCTGTACTGTCTGTTTTTAATAAGAGGACTATATTTGCAATTTCCTTGTAAAAAATTGATAGTAAAATATTTAAAGAAGAGCACTTCTCTAAACAGTCTATATTTCCTCTTAGGGGTTAATTTTAGTTTAGCCCCAAATGTGTACAGAGAAAAATACACACTGCCTTCCAAATTAATTGATACTCAAGTAACATTAAGAGAAGGTGTTATTGATTTTTTCTATCTCATTACTGAGAATTAAAATAGTGACCAAGGAATTTCTCGCAGAGACTGCACGTGGCTGCTGAGGAAAAGCACTGGAGCACTGGGCGGCAAGTTCCCGTGGGCTCTGATGGGCGCGAGGCGGGAGGATGGGAAGGGGCCAGAGGCTCAGGAGCAGCGGAGGGGGCAGTCGTGCACTGACCGGCAGGTAAGGAGACACCTAGACCTGACTTTCGCTGTCCAAAGGCGGTTGGTTTTCATACTGATTTGAGAATCGACTGCCTGGGTAAGCATGACCCCACTTAAGGGGCTCTGAGACCAATTCCCTACCGCATTACCATGACAGCAGTTTACAGAGCCTGGAGAAAGCATATTTGCAATGACAGGCAGCAGGCGGCTGAGTATTTCTCTATTACTCTTTAAAGTCATTTGCATCTGAATCTGATCAAGCAAATCCTAGGCCCCAAATCAGTTCCGATTTATTTATTGAGAACCAACCATGTGCTGAGCCCTGAACCAACTGCTCTCACATACACAGTGCATTTAGTCCTCAAAACAACACACACATTATCACGTGTGAAAAATAACCGTGCCTATTGCTTTTGAAACAGGAAATCAGTCCAAGGATACCCAAAAGCAGTTTAGAATCCTCTTCCTTCCTCCATTACACTCAGAAATGTGATGATTGTCTTAAAGGTTGAGCGGTCTTAATGATAAGACATCAGCATTGAGAGCTTACTTTTGTCCCCCACTTCCCACCTTTTTAAAAAGACTAAATCAGTAGTGCTCAAATTTTAGAATTACTATCTAAAGTTGCATACACAAGCCATTTTAGAAAATTTCAAAGACTATTTTGACTACAGGGGATTTCCTTTTTTTTTCTTTTTGAGTCTGTTGACTCGTAGAAGTTTGTCGGTTCCTAGCTTCAACTGCCAAGCGCTGGGGGCAGCCTGTGCTGCTTCAGGGAAACTTAAAGGGAAGAACCTCAGGACAAATGGTCCCGGCCGCTGCTAGGGTCTTGCCCCAATATTCCACAGTACAAAGGATTTTTGACTTACACACACATTTTAGAAGTCAATGCTAAGGGAATATGTATAATTTAAAACACATAGGATTGAGTCTCATATTTTAAAGCTCAGAAACTCCTACACTTATGTACAGTTTAGATTTCCAAGGTCGATCTGTTCAGTTCAGTTGCTCAGTCGTGTCCGACTCTTTGTGACCCCATGAACTGCAGCATGCCAGGCCTCCCTGTCCATCACCAACTCACAGAGTTAACTCAGATTCATGTTCATCGAGTCGGTGATGCCATTCAACCATCTCATCCTCTGTCATTCCCTTCTCCTGCTTTCAGTCTTTCCCAGAATCAGGGTCTTTGCCAAAGAGTCGGTTCTTTGCATCAGGTGGCCAAAGGATTGGAGTTTCAGCTTCAGCATCAGTCCTTCCAATGAATATCCAGGACTGATTTCCTTTAGGATGGACTGGTTGGATCTCCTTGCAGTCCAAGGGACTCTCAAGAGTCTTCTCCATCACCACAGTTCAAACGCATCAGTACTTCGGCACTCAGCTTTCTTTTTTTTTTCTTTTTTTTTTTTTTTTGAGACATGCTGTATGCTTTTATTTATTTTTTTTTGTTTGTTTTTTTTTTTGCTTTTTAAATTTTTTTTTAGTTCAACTCTCACATCCGTACATGACCACTGGAAAAAGCGTATCTTTGACTAGACGGACCTTTGTTGGCACACTAATACCTCTGCTTTTTAATATGCTGTCTAGTTTGGTCATAGCTTTTCCTCCAAGGAGCAGGGTCTTTTAATTTCATGGCTGCAGTGATTTTGGAGTCCAAAAAGTCTGTCACTGTTTCCATTTTTTCTCCATCTATTTACCTTGGACTGATGGGACCAGATGCCATGATCTTAGTTTTCTGAATGTGGAGTTTTAAGCCAATTTTTTCACTCTCCTCTTTCACTTTCATCAAGAGGATCTTTAGTTCTTCTTCACTTTTTGCCAGAAGGGTGGTGTCATCTGCATACATGAGGTTATTGATATTTCTCCCAGCAATCTTGATTCCAGCTTGTGTTTCATCCAGCCCCACATTTTGCATAATGTATTCTGCATATAAGTTAAATAAGCAGGGTGACAATATACAGCCTTGACGTATTCCTTTCCTGATTTGGAACCAGTCTGTTGTTCCCTGTCCAGTTCTAACTGTTGCTTCTTGACCTGCATACAGAGTCTCAGGAGGCAGGTCAGGTGGTCTTGTAATTCCATCACTTGAAGAATTTTCCACAGTTTGTTGTGAACCACACAGTCAAAGGCTTTGGCATAGTCAGTAAAGCAGAAATAGATGTTTTTCTGGAACTCTCTCGCTTTTTCAATGATCCAACGGATGTCAGCAATTTGATCTCTGGTTCCTCTGCCTTTTCTAAATACAGCTTGAACATCTGGAATTTCATGGTTCAGATACTGTTGAAGCCTGGCTTGGACAATTTTGAGCATTACTTTACTAGCGTGTGAGATGAATGCAATTGTGTGGTAGTTTTAACATTCTTTGGCATTGCCTTTCTTTGGGATTGGAATGAAAACTGACCTTTTCTAGTCCTGTGGCCAATTCTGAGTTTTCCAAATTTGCTGGCATATTGAGTGCAGCACTTTCACAGCATCATCTTTTAAGATTTGGAATAGCTCAACTGGAATTCCATCACCTCCACTAGCTTTGTTTGTAGTGATGCTTTCTAAGGCCCACTTGACTTCACATTCCAGGATGTCTGGCTCTAGGTAAGTGATCACACCATCATGGTTATCTGTGTTATGAAGATCTTTTTTGTATAGTTCTGTGTATTCTTGCCACCTCTTCTTTGTATCTTTTGATTCTGTTAGGTCCATAACATTTCTGTCCTTTATTGAGCCCATCTTTGCATGAAATGTTCCCTTGGTATCTCTAATTTTCTTGAAGAGATCTCTAGTCTTTCCCATTCTATTGTTTTCCTCTATTTCTTTGCACTGATCACTGAGGAAGGCTTTCTTATCTCTCCTTGCTATTCTTTGGAACTCTGCATTCAAATGGGTATATCTTTCCTTTTCTCCTTTGCCTTTCACTTCTCTTCTTTTTATGGCTATTTTTAAGGCCTCCTCAGATAACCATTTTGCCTTTTTGCATTTCTTTTTCCTGGGGATGGTCTTGATCCCTGCCTCCTGTACAATGTCACAAACCTCCATCCATAGTTCTTCAGGCACTCTGTCTATCAGATCTAATCCCTTGAATCTATTGGTTACTTCCACTGTAAAATCATAAGGGATTTGATTTAGGCCATACCTGAATGGTCTCATGGTTTTCCCTACTTTCTTTAATTTAAGTCTGAATTTGGCAATAAGGAGTTCATGATCTGAGCCACAGTCAGTTTTTGGAAAAAAACCAGTTTTTTCCTGGTCTTGTTTTTGTTGACTGTATAGAGCTTCTCCATCTTTGGCTGCAAAGAATATAATCAATCTGATTTTGGTGTTGACCATCTGGTGATGTCCATGTGTAGAGTCTTCTCTTGTGTTGTTGGAAGAGGCTGTTTGCTATGACCAGTGCGTTCTCTTGACAAAAACTCTGTTAGCCTTTGCCCTGCTTTGTTTTGTACCCCAAGGCCAAAGTTGCCTGTTAATCCATGTATCTCTTGATTTCCTACTTTTGCATTCCAGTCCCCTATAATGAAAAGGACATCTTTTTGGAGTGTTAATTCTAGAAAGTCTTGTAGCTCTTGATAGAACTGTTGACCCACAGTTTCTGGTCGGGGCATAGACTTGAATTATTGTGATATTGAATGGTTTGCCTTGGAAACGAACAGAGATCATTCTGTTGTTTTTGAGATTGCACCCAACTACTGCATTTTGGACTCTTTTGTTGACTATGATGGCTACTCCATTTCTTCTAAGGGATTCTTGCCCACAGTAGTATATATAATGGTCATCTGAGTTAAATTTGAGTGAATTCCAAGTTCGATACTAAGTCCATTTATCTATAAGGACAACACGTCTATGGACAATGTATGAATATTTGTGTAGACACAATTACTTTGGTTTCCATCATAAACACGCACCTGTTTTTCTAAACACAGTGGATACTATTATGTTTTTGCACTTAGGGAATTTGACAGGGTTTGTAATCGATCTGGAAACAGAGCACAAATGAGACAAACTTGCTAATGATCAGCACTGTGTCAGCAGACAGCCGCTGACCCCATTTGTCTACAGAGGGGGCGGATCTGACACTCTTGCACAAGCATGCAACTTAGCTTAATCTCTCCAGATTCCTAAGTGAAAGTTGGTTTGTAGAAGAGCTGCTGTTTTACTGTCTTTATCCCCAATACTCCTATCTCCAACACATCATGTCAAAGCAAATTTGGTCAGTTAAACACAGGGAAGGAGGAAAATTTCACACCCTTAATTACCTTTCCTTGAATTCCATGGCTACTGAGATATTTTACACAATGCAACTATTGTTGTTGAACTATCACCTAACCCCTGTTACCACCCAACAGTACAGTGCAGAAATGGCCAACTGCACTACTTTATTATAATTCACGCACTGTCTGTCTCTCCAAATAGAATAGTTTCTTAAGGGCAGAGATTTCATCTTTGTTGTCCATCTCTGTACCCCCATGCAGAGAAGGATGTCCAGTATCCATGCAATAAAGAAAGAATGGAAAGGAAAAACGGAGGGAGAAAGAGGAGAAGGAAAAAATAGGAGCAAGAGTGGAAGAAATTAACTGAGATTTATTACAGTTCTAATCTAGCAATTACATTTCCTATTATACTTTTAGACAACCAACATTTATATTTGACAAATGATGCAAGAAAATACAGTTCTCTGCACACAGATTTTATTTTCAATAAGCTTTTGATCTCTCAAGTCAGTTGTCACCCTTATGGGAAAAAAAGCTTTTTAGAATTTTCTTCCTCTCCTACAAATGAACTTGCGCTGTAAACCAAGTTAACTGCTAGAAAATCCTCTTGAATACCCTGATGATCTTTAGTTCAAGTAAAGAAGGGAAAATGTGCATGTGGCTAGGTGGGTAGGGTGTGTGACTAGTAGAATTGAACTGATTACCCACAAGTGATGGATGAGAACAGAATGGAAGGAATAGGGAAGGAGTGAGACCTTTTGAGTATATCTTTTAATATAAGTCTTACCTTTGAATCAAATCAGTGTTTTATATATTTAAACCAGTATAATTATAACAACAAGTAGGGGAAAAACCTAAAATGGGATATAAACAGAAACAAGTGAACCTAAAATTTTTCATATCAAATTTGCAACATGAACACAAAAATGCATCAATTCAAGGACCATCTGAACACGGTCTATTGTACGTACACAATTATGTGCTCAGAACTGCAAAGGAATCTGGGGTTTTACTTAGCTGGTTTATTATTGGTAGTAGTATAAGTATGGCGGCTCAGATGGTAAAGAAGCTGTCTGCAATGCACGAGACCCAACGTGACCCCTGGGTCAGGAAGATCCCCTGGAGAAGGACTCTAAAATGATTTTATTTTTATTATAGAATAAATAAATACATCAATGTTTGGAACCCGAGTTCTCACTGTGGGAGTGAAAACACCATAAAAAATGGAGGTGGTGTTGAAATGGAATAGACAATGTGCATATGAACTGATGATTAAGAAAAAGAAGCTCATATTTTTTCTCTTTGTCACGAAATGGTCTAGACATAATGACGCATGTGGCAATGAGCACGTTCAGTGCTCGGCTTTCTCATTGCTGCTCCCCAGGAAAAGCAACCAAATGTCCATGGAGAAACGATGTGACCCCAGGCCTCAGGCAACGAAAACACAAAGCAAGCCTGGACGATGTTATGCTAGAAGAAGATTGCTCAAGGACAAATGACAAGCCAAGAAAAGGTCACAAGGGCCAGCTTGAGGGCATCGTACCAGCCAAATTGGGAATTTGGGACAACTTGAGCATCAGAAAGAATAACTGTGAAAGACAAGACATTGAATTGTAACAATAGAGTGAGCTTCGGGCTTCCCCCTAGGATTGGGAAAGTTAGAAAAAGTGTCATTCCCATCCTAGGGACAGGCACAGGCTGTATATTGTATAACTGCTTTCTTCAACCCATCTAAGAGCTAAGTGTATCCAACCATCATGAAGTCTGAGTTAAAGATAGATGCCTTCAAGAAGAGAGAGGGAATGAACCCTGGTTTGCCTGAGGCAGGGCACCAAGGGAGATGGAAGTGGGAGGATTTTAGGTCTCCTAATGAATTGCCAAAAGATGAGGGCCCGCGAGCACAAGAACACACAGCCTCTGGGCACCTCACACACAGGCCGCCCTGGCACTTCCAGGCTTCTCACAGACCCCCGGGGGCCGTGGGTGGAGACAGTGGATAGCCTCACTCCTGGGGCAGCTGGGAAGAGCGGGGCAACTGCCCCTGAGGAGAACTGGCTCTTGAAACAGACGAATTTTATGGCATTTGGGGGACAATTGAGCTCATTTGAATACAGAATTTACATAAGAAACAATTTTTTTCAATATGATAGTAGAATTGCAGTTATGTAGTACTTAAATGTGGTTCATGTCCGTGTTCTTAGGAGATACACACCAAAGAATTCAGAAGTGGAGTATAGTAATGTCTACAGCTTTTGCTTGGCATAAATAAAATGTGTGTGTGTGTGAATAGAGAGAGGAGGAGAGAGAAAGAGAGAACAATTGCAGCAAAATTTTAATGACTAGTGGATATAGATGTGGAGTATACGCATGTCCAACTGTGGTCTTCCCTGGTGACCCCGGTGGAAGAGAACCTGCTTACCAAAGTAGGAGACGCCAGAGACACGAGTTTGATCCCTGACTCAGGAAGGTCCCCTGGAGGAGGCATGGCAACCCACTCCAGTATTCTTGCCTGGAGAATCCCAGGGACAGAGGAGCCTGGGGGGCTACAGTCCACGGGATCACAAAGACTCCAACATGACTGAAGCTGCTTAGCACACACGTTTGTCCAGTTGTATTTATAATCTTTCAACTTTTCTCTGTGTGTGTGTGACGTGTGCTCAGTCATGTCCAACTCTTTGCGACCCCATGAACTGTAGCCTGCCAGGCTCCTCTGTCCATGGGATTCTCCAGGCAAGAATACTGGAGTGGGTTGCCATTTACTTCTCCAGGGGATCTTCCTGACCCAGGGATCGAACCCAAGTCTCTGGCGTCTCTTGCACTGGCAGCCACATTCTTTTCCACTAGCACCACTTGGGAAGCCCTTTTCTGTAGGGTGTAGCAAACACTCTAGTTCAGGTGTTATTTGAGTTTTACAACTTTTTTACTGAAGTATAACAGTTATAACAGATGTACAACATTTACACAGAAGTGTAAACAAATTAGGAGTGCACAGTTGGATGCATAGTTATAAATTGAGCCCCTCATATAATCAGCGCCCAGATAAAGACACCTTGTGTTCCTACATATAAGCCCACATATAAAGCAAAGACGTATGTACTATGTAGACCGTATGCTTTGAGTCAGCAGACTGTGTGGGAGTAATAGTTATACACGTGATACAAAAAGAAGATAAACTCAACTCTCTTCACCTGTCTGGGTAGTACATGTAGATACTAACATGAGACCTACCTGTTACCATTGGCTAATTGGCCGTATGTACAAACACAGAAACTTCAATACTTTGGCCACCTAATGTGAAGAGTTGACTCATTAGAAAAGACCCTGATGCTGGGAAAGATTGATGCGGGAGGAGAAGGGGACGACAGAGGATGAGATGGTTGGATGGCATCACTGACTCCACGGACATGAGTTTGAGTAAACTCCGGGAGTTGGTGATGGACAGGGAGGCCTGGCGTGCTGCAGTCCATGGGGTTGCAAAGAGTTGGACATGACTGAGCAACTGAACTGAACTGAACAAACACAGAGACACAGGAGAAAGAACATCAATAACTAAATATCCTAAGAGGTGAAAAAATACTTAAAATTATTTCACTGGAGTATAGTTGACCAGGAGCTGACTGTGGCTCAGACCATGAACTCCTTACTGCCAAATTCAGACTTAAATTGAAGAAAGTAGGGAAAACCACTAGACCATTCAGGTAGGACCTAAATCAAATCCCTTATGATTATGCAGTGGAAGTGAGAAATAGATTTAAGGGCCTAGATCTAAAAGATAGAGTGCCTGATGAACTATGGAATGAGGTTCGTGACACTGTATAGGAGACAGGGATCAAGACCATCCCCATGGAAAAGAAATGCAAAAAAGCAAAATGGCTGTCTGGGGAGGCCTTATAAATAGCTGTGAAAAGAAGAGAAGCGAAAATCAAAGGAGAAAAGGAAAGATATAAGCATCTGAATGCAGAGTTCCAAAGAATAGCAAGAAGAGATAAGAAAGCCTTCTTCAGCGATCAGTGCAAAGAAATAGAAGAAAACAACAGATTGGGAAAGACTAGGGATCTCTTCAAGAAAATTAGAGATACCAAAGCAACATTTCAGGCAAAGATGGGCTCGATAAAGGACAGAAATGGTATGGACCTAACAGAAGCAGAAGATATTAAGAAGAGATGGCAAGAATACACAGAAGAACTGTACAAAAAAGATCTTCATGACCCAGATAATCACAATGGTGTGATCACTGACCTACAGCCAGACATCCTGGAATGTGAAGTCAAGTGGGCCTTAGAAAGCATCACTATGAAAAAAGCTAGTGAAGGTGATGGAATTCCAGTTGAGCTATTCCAAATCCTGAAAGATGATGCTGTGAAAGTGCTGCACTCAATAGGCCAGCAAATTTGGAAAACTCAGCAGTGGCCACAGGACTGGAAAAGGTCAGTTTTCATTCCAATCCCAAAGAAAGGCAATGCCAAAGAATGCTCAAACTACTGCACAATTGCACCCATCTCACATGCTAGTAAATAATGCTCAAAATTCTCCAAGCCAGGCTTCAGCAATATGTGAACCATGAACTTCCTGATGTTCAAGCTGGTTCTAGAAAAGGCAGAGGCACCAGAGATCAAATCGCCAACATCCCCTGGATCATGGAAAAAGCAAGAGAGTTCCAGAAAAACATCTATTTCTGCCTTATTGACTATGCCAAAGCCTTTGACTGTGTGGATCACAATAAACTGTGGAAAATTATGAAAGAGATGGGAATACCAGAACACCTGATCTGCCTCTTGAGAAATTTGTATGCAGGTCAGGAAGCAACAGTTAGAACTGGACATGGAACAACAGACTGGTTCCAAATAGGAAAAGGAGTACGTCAAGGCTGTATATTGTCACCCTGTTTATTTAACTTATATGCAGAGTACATCGTGAGAAACGCTGGACTGGAAGAATCACAAACTGGAATCAAGATTGCCGGGAGAAATATCAATAACCTCAGATATGCAGATGACACCACCCTTATGGCAGAAAGTGCAGAGGAACTCAAAAGCCTCTTGATGAAAGTGAAAGTGGAGAGTGAAAAAATTGGCTTAAACTCAACATTCAGAAAGTGAAGATCATGGCATCCGGTGCCATCACTTCATGGGAAATAGATGGGGAAACAGTGGAAACAGTGTCAGACTTTATGTTTCTGGGCTCCAAAATCACTACAGATGGTGACTGCAGCCATGAAATTAAAAGACGCTTCCTCCTTGGAAGGAAAGTTATGACCCACCTAGATAGCATATTCAAAAGCAGAGACATTACTTTGCTAACAAAGGTCCGTCTAGTCAAGGCTATGGTTTTTCCAGTGGTCATGTATGGATGTGAGAGTTGGACTGTGAAGAAAGCTGGGTGCCGAAGAATTGAAGCTTTTGAACTGTGGTGTTGGAGAAGACTCTTGAGAGTCCCTTGGACTGCAAAGAGATCCAACCAGTCCATTCTGAAGGAGATCAGCCCTGGGATTTCTTTGGAAGGAATGACGCTGAAGCTGAAACTCCAGTACTTAGGCCACCTCATGCGAAGAGATGACTCACTGGAAAAGACTCTGATGCTGGGAGGGATTGGGGGCAGGAGGAGAAGGGGACGACAGAGGATGAGATGGCTGGATGGCATCACTGACGTGATGTCTCAGTGAACTCTGGGAGCTGGTGATGGATAGGTAGGCCTGGCGTGCTGTGATTCATGGGGTCACAAAGAGTCGGACACGACTGAGCGACTGATCTGACCTGATCTGACAGTTGATTTACAGTGTTGTATTAGTTTCAGGTGTACAGCAAAATGAATCCATTTTCTTATACATATATCCACTCTTTTTTTTTTAAGATTCTTTCCCCATCTGAGTCATCACAGAATATTGAGTAGGGTTCCCTGTGCTATGCAGTAGGTCCTAATTATCTATTTTATGGCTAGCAGTGTGTATATGTCAATTCCAATCCCCCAGCTTATCCCTCTTCTCCTTACCCCCTGGTAATCATAAGTTTGTTAGGTAACTATACTTTTTGACAAGCTTATTTTATTGATTTCAGTGTTGCGAATTTTTTTGGTGACCAATGAAGTTGAGTACATTTTCATATGTTTATTGACCATTTGGACATTCTCTATTCAAGTAAAATTTTGTATTGTCTGTGTTTTTCTTAACACAACATGTTTCCAAGTCTTTGGCTGGATATCTGTATCACGAATATCTTTCCTCACACCATGAGCTGTAGTTTTACTCCTGTAATAGTATCTTTTGATACACAGTTTTTAATCTTATAGTCCAATTTATCAATTTTTCTCAATATACTTAAATGCCTTGCATGTCTTGTTAAAGATTTTTTTTGCCTGTGCCACAGTCATGAAGAAATTCTCCTGTTTTTTCTCCTAAAATGTTAACCTTTCACCAATTAGAATCTGCAACCCTCTTAGAATTTATTTTTATATATATCCTTAGGGGGATACAAATTCTCTTTTCTTCTGTACAGACATCCAATTTACCCAGCACTAACTGCTGAAAAGATAATTCTTTCCCCCACTGCACTGCATCGTTATCTCTGTGATGAATAATTTCTAGAGAGCTAATGTACAGCATGGTGAATACAATTAACAAAACTCTATTGCATAGTTGAAATTTGCTTGTGTTCTCACCACAAAAAAGGAAAAATGGTAACTATGTGAGATGATGGATATGCTGTTACCTTGATTGTGGTGATCATTTAACAGTGTACACATATTTCAAAAGGTCAAGTTGTGTACCTTCAGTCGGTTCAGTTCAGTCACTCAGTTGTGTCCAACTCTTTCCCCATGAATCGCAGCACGCCAGGCCTCCCTGTCCATTACCAGCTCCCAGAGTTCACTCAGACTCATGTCCATTGAGTCAGTGATGCCATCCAGCCATCTCGTCCTCTGTGGTCCCCTTCTCCTCCTGCCCCCAATCCCTCCCAGCATCAGGTCTTTTCCAGTGAGTTAACTCTTCACATGAGGTGGCCAAAGTACTGGAGTTTCAGCTTTAGCATCATTCCTTCCAAAGAAATCCCAGGGCTGATCACCTTCAGAATGGACTGGTTGGATCTCCTTGCAGTCCAAGGGACTCTCAAGAGTCTTCTCCAACACCACAGTTCAAAAGCATCAATTCTTCGGCGCTCAGCCTTCTTCACAGTCCAACTGTCACATCCATACATGACCACTGGATAAACCATAGCCTTGACTAGACGGACCTTTGTTGGCAAAATAATGTCTCTGCTTTTCAATATGCTATCTAGGTTGGTCATAACTTTTCTTCCAAGGAGTAAGCATCTTTTAATTTCATGGCTGCAGTCACCATCTGCAGTGATTTTGGAGCCCAGAAAAATAAAGTCTGACACTGTTTCCACTGTTTCCCCATCTATTTCCCATGAAGTGATGGGACCAGATGTCATGATGTGTACCTTAAATGTATACAAATTTCATTTGTCAATTATACCTCAATAAAGCTATTCAAATACATAGCAATCCTAGATAATAGATGCCATTCAAGTAAAATCCACTGATTCATATTAATCCTAACTCTCCACTCTGAGTCTAATCATTTCACATCACAGGGTAGACAAAGCAGATAATGATGGAAAAAAATAGAAAGAAATTAGAGTTCTCAGAGTTCACATGAAACTTGCTAAAATCAGACCACTTTGAAATTCCAATCGAGCCAATTCACTTCCCTTCATTTTGTTCCTTTACACTCCTGTTGAAAGGAAACAAAAGTAGAGCCTTGTCCAAGCTCTCCCACTTGTTATGCAGGTCCTGGCTGCTGTCAGCTTCTCTGAGGAGCAGCCCCTCACTCCCAGCTCTTCTGCACTATCATGGTCTGAGTATATGCACTCTGTCTTTCTCCTAATTTCCACATTCCACTTGCAGCTCATGGTGTATCATTTCAGTGTTGTCTTCAAGTGACAAATGAACGTTCAACTTCCTCTCTTTTCATGAGAACGTTACGGTCTCTAAAACTCAAGAAGTGCCATAATATCTTTGTGAAACTGATAATAATACTGTCAAACCTGTGGGAAATTTCTTTGGATAAAGGAATAAATAGAATAAATCTGTGTCAACAGGCTTCTCTGTCCATTAGAATGAGAATTTCATGCCAGCCACATTTAAAATCTTGTATGATATTAATACTAATCAGTGTTTATTAACATTCAGACATGTTCACAACTGTTGTAGCAGCTGAGTGCCTGTAAGTTAAATTGATTTTAGTCCTTAGATACCCATTAACAGCCCTGCTTCCCATTTCGGTAATGGAGTATAGTTGTTTGGTGGGGTGTTTATGAAATGACATCTATTTGATTTATAAGTAACCTTGACTAGGAAATCTCTGTGTGTGAGAATGTAAATGATCACCTCCCCCACTTTGATTGCCACATTGCAGCTGTGCGTTCCCATTTCCAAACCGTTAGAGACCAAAAAGATCTGGAAATACAACAAATACTAAGTTAGTCTCTCAGCCTAGAGCAGATACATTAAGGCAAATAGCTTTTGGATTTGCTTTTAAGGGACCTAACCATGAGCCCACAAAGGAGACTGTGTGACGATGTGCAGAAGAGACCCTGGGAGGGTTTCTGAATTCAAAAGAAGACAATGTTTTGAATTTTGGCTCAGTATGCTAGCCACCTATTCTCAGACACATTTCAACCCTGACAAAACTTGAGTCTGTTGTGTCTCGTATTGATTTGAAATGTTCAGTCAAAGCAAACTCCAGAGTCACAGAGAGAAGAAAATACCACTCCATGGTGGCTGCCCGAATGGAACTCAAGAGTCGTTTGAGAGACTTGCTGGGACCAACCTGGTGGCAGGGTCTTGACACCTCCTTCATTCTCTGAAGAAGTGTGTGCAGAAGGAATAGAGTGATTGAAAGACTGTCCTGCTTTCTGATACACCCTTCTGAATACATTTATTTAAAGAATTTTTCTTTCTCTTGGAAGAGCATGAGGGTATTGGCCAAGAAAAAGCTCCAAGTACTCCTCTCCTCTGTGTGCTTGCTAAATGGCTCAGTCACATCTGACTCTTTGTGACCCCATGGACTGTAGCCCACCAGGCTCCTCTGTCTCTGGGATTATCCAGCTTGAGAATTGCATCAGTTTTATTTTAATCACAGAACTCCCAACAACATTTTGTACTTCAGTGTCTTATTATTCAAGGTTGAATGACAATGTCCCTTATGCAGGTATTGAAAAGCAAGTTTATAAATATGCTTACATATTTTCCAGGGGGATTCTTTAAGTACCAGATTCTTCTTTGTGGAACACTAAAGGGGGCTGTTTGTATGGCGAGAAAGTTAACTGAATGCTGATATTCTGAGCATCTCTATTTTAATTTACAGGCAATAATACTCTGTTTCCATGGACTGTAACATTTTTTTTTTCAGGGGGTTTTGTGAAAAAAATCCAAGTAAACAACTATAGAATTAAGCAGGAAATGTAAAAACTTGCAAGTCATATTTAGGATAATATAGATAATAGAAAACATGGCAAGAAATGGGAGGTAAGAAAACAAGCAAGAAAGAAGCACAACAACACACGCATCAGGAAGAGGTCCAGAAAGACAGACACGATGCTTCCTCAGGGAGAGAATGAAGCTATTAGTTGCTGGGGTTGGGGAGAGTTGATCTAAAATAATATGATAAGAACAACAATGAAACCCAAATCTATTTCATGGATAATTTTTATGAATCTCCATCCTGGATTCTTGTCTACTCTACCATATAACACCCACCTCACATGTCCTATACTTTAAAAACTGAGCAATCTCGAAATGGAAGGTTTACAGATTCTTCAAGATTGTTCTGCTTTATTGACTATGCCAAAGGCTTTGACTGTGTGCATCACAACAAACTGGAAAATTCTGAAAGAGATGGGAAGACCAGACCACCTGACCTGCCTCTTGAGAAACCTGTATGCAGGTCAGGAGGCAACAGTTAGAACTGGACATGGAAAAACAACTGGTTCCAAATAGGAAAAGGAGTACGTCAAGGCTATATATTGTCACCTTGCTTATTTAACTTATACTCAGAGTACATCATGAGAAACACTGGGCTGGATGAAACACAAGCTGGAATTAAGATTGCCAGGAGAAATATCACTAACCTCAGATATGCAGATGACACCACCCTTCTGGCAGAAAGTGAAGAAGAACTAAAGAGCCTCTTGATGAAAGTGAAAGAGGAGAGTAAAAAAGTTGGCTGAAAGTTCAACATTCAGAAAACTAAGATCATGGCATCTGATCCCATCACTTCATGGCAAATAGATGGGGAAACAGTGGAAACAGTGGCTGACTCTATTTTTTTTGGGCTCCAAAATCACTGGAGATGGTGATTGCAGCCATGAAATTAAAAGACGCTTACTCCTTGGAAGGAAAATTATGACCAACCTAGACAGCATATTAAAAAGCAGAGATATTTCTTTGCCAACAAAGGCCTGTCTCATCAAGGCTATGGTGTTTCCAGCAGTCATGTATGGATGTGAGAGTTGGACTATAAAGAAAGCTGAGCACAGAAGAATTGATGCTTTTGAACTGTGGTGTTGGAGAAGACTCTTGAGTCCCTTGGACTGCAAGGAGATCCAACCAGTCCATCCTAAAGGAGATCAGTCCTGGGTGTTCATTGGAAGGACTGATGTTGAAGCTGAAACTCCAATAATTTGGCCACCTGATGCGAAGAGCTGACTCATTTGAAAAGACCCTGATGCTTGGAAAGATTGAGGGCAGGAGGAGAAGGGGATGACAGAGGATGAGATGGTTGGATGGCATCACCAACTTGATGGACATGAGTTTGGGTGAACTCCAGGAGTTGGTGATGGACATCGGGGCTTGGCATGCTGCGGTTCATGGGGTCACAGAGAGTTGGACATGACTGAGCAACTGAACTGAACTGGACTGATCAATGTTGTTCATGGTAGTTGTCTTTGCTCTTTTCCTATCCTCCCTTGTCTAACTCTCTGCTTCTACCAGATTAACATCTTGGCTCTGCAGCCTTCAACTTTCGTCCTGCCTTTGACTGTTTGTCTGCCCTTCTCTTGAAGGGAGTCTGCTGACCTGCTTTGTCCCTTCCCTCTCTGAATTCTCTGGACAAACCCTCAGACGGACACAGTGTGCAGTGCCAAGCCAGCCAAACCACCATTCACTTCCCATCAGAGGTCCTGAGTTGACAACCAGGTCTAAGGCCAATGATTTCTTTACATAATAAGCTCACCAGCCAGGCCATAAGACACAGGCATAATTTTTCTGTGGGATGTGTGTGTGTATTTTCTTGTCTGGTTTTGTTTGTTTGTTGGTTGGTATTTGTTTTTTGGAAGGGTGAGTTTTGATGAGGGAGAAATTATATGGATTGTTCTGGACTGTAACTTTAGTAGTTTTTAGAGGGATCTGATCACATTTTTCCTAGGATTGATGCTTTGCTGCTGCTGCTAAGTCACTTTCAGTCGTGTCCGACTCTGTGTGACCCCATAGACGGCAGCCCACCAGGCTCCGCCGTCCCTGGGATTCTCCAGGCAAGAACACTGGAGTGGGTTGCCATTTCCTTCTCCAATGCATGGAAGTGAAAAGTCAAAGTGAAGTCGCTCCGTCATGTCTGACTCTTAGTGACCCTATGGACTGAAGCCTATCAGGCTCCTCCGTCCATGGGATTTTCCAGGCAAGAGTACTGGAGTGGGGTGCCATTGCCTTCTCCGAGGATTGATGCTTTACTCTGCTGAAAATTCCCATGATTGTGGTCAAATTTTAGTTCACTCACTCTGTGTAGAAACCTGGGCAATTTAGATACTGTCAGCCTCAATATCCTTACTGGAAAATATGGAAATAATAATTCCTATCTAACAGGGTTTACTAGGACTGTCTGAGACAATGTACATGAAATTCCCTCACGCAGAAGCCTAGCCCCGAGTGGGCCCGTGGTGCATCCCTGCTCCCTCCTTTCTCCGTCTTGGTGGATGCCAGATAAGAAGTCAGTTGTTATTGTTCAGTTGCTAAATTGTGTCCAGCTCTTGGTGACCCCATGGACTGCAGCTCTCCAGATTCCTCTGTCCTCCACTGTCTCCCATTGTTTGTTCAAACGCATGTCCATTGAGTTGGTGATGCTATGAAGAAGCTAAGGCATGTTAATGTATTGCTCCCATTCTTTTGGGGATAACAGTTGTCTGACTAGAATGGGTTTGTTGTACACTTTCACTGACTTGTTTCCTACTGAAGTGAAAGTGAAGTGAAATTTGCTCAGTTGTGCCCAACGCTTTGCAACCCCATGGACTCTACAGTCTATGGAATTCTCCAGGTCAGAATACTGGAGTAGGTAGCCTTTCCCTTATGCAGGGGATCTTCTCAACCCAGGGATCAAACCCAGATCTCCTACATTGCAGGTGGCTTCTTTACCAGCTGAGCCACAAGGGAAGCCCAAGAATACTGGAGTGGGTTGCCGGGGTCCAGCCCCAGTGGACCCAGGGAAATTTGAAGGAGATACAGCGTCGGTGAATACACTGGCTTTAATTAAATATTAATCAAAGATATAAAGAGTAGAATGAGGATAGCTCAGTGAGAAAATTCAGTGGAGAAAAGAGGCTGAATAACTTGGTTTACGTGGAAAGCTAATAAAATTCCAAGGCAAGGAATTTACATCACCTACGTAGGCCGCAGGCATCCTCCCTTTCTCCCCAAGGAGAGGAGACACTAAGGCCTCCCTGGTCAGATCTTAGAAGCCCAGGCATAATTAGTAGGCTTGATGAGCCTCCACGTTCCAGATGGAAATTCAGCCAGAAGGTGAGAGAAAGAACGACATGGGGAGACCAGTCTTTCGAGGAACTGATCCCATTCTTTATTTTCCAGGGTCCACTTTTATACACTGAGATGTTATACAAAAGTCACACGGGGTCAGCAGTCCTGATTCTATCAAAATCAGGTGCTTCATACAAAGGTCTTAGGGGTGTTACATCATCTTCTGGCCAGGGGGCCTGCTGACAATTTATGACCCTCTCCATGTGACAGCTGTCAGTCAACCACAACACTTATTTCTCCAGGGGTGATTATTCTTAAAACAGACACCACCTTCCGAAGGTACCAGAATGGTTACATTTTTATAGGGTGAGGGTGCAGTGGGTTTTAATTAAGGAAAGAATTTGCTTAGCCTAAGGTCTAACGTGATTAATATCAAAGGTTAATACTTATTTCTTCTATATATTCATTAATGTGTATAAGGGCAGGGGATGTGGAGACTTAGCAGCAAACATTGGCTCAACAAATGAAAAATCCTTCACCAATACAATTTGTAATCAGCCCACTGTACTAATAATTTTCTAACTTCTCAAAAGAATCTGTTTTTAGAAAGTTTAGAGCATCTCGTGCCTCTCACGGTTGGGAGGCTGTGAACAATCACATGTGGCCGGACAAGCCTGTCAGGCAGGCTAGAGAACCTTCAGAGGAGTTTGTAGGTTGAACACTCCTGTCACGCCAAGGCATTTTATTAACTGGAGCTGTAAGTTAACTCTTTTTCAGAGAGAGGTTGTGGGGGACAGCCCCCCCGTAAAGTCAGAGGTGTAGGTGAAAGCACAAAGCAGTAAAGTAGGCAGACTCTGGTTTTGGGGGCAGATGCTCGAGAATTTCCAGGGGGACTCCTGAGGCTCGATCCCACCTTTGCGTATGTCCAGCCTCCTTCCTCATGACCTTTGCCACGGGCGGAGTTCCTCACGCTGGCTCCCGGCAGTGGGTAGCCTATCCCTTCTCCAGCAGATCTTCCTGACCCAGGAATCGAACTGGGGTCTCCTTCATTGCAGGCAGATTCTTTACCAACTGAGCTATCAGGGAAGCCCTTGTTTCCTGTTAGATGTCTTTAATAAGTAGCCTTTTGCCCTCCAAATACATGCATTACATAATCTAAAGTTTTCTTTAAGTTGCATCTAATGAAATGAATAGATCTTAAAAACGTGCTCTGAATATACCTAAGAGCTCTACTCGGCAGAGAAGAGCGGCAATAGCAGGCAAGTATTCTGTTGGAATGAGCAAAGAGAAATCTGGTTGAAGCCAGCTGACAGGTCACCAAGCTTTGCAGCCCCTTCCGCGCCGAAGGCTCTCAGACCTTCTACTCCCAGTGTCACAGGGGCCGTCCCAGTTGTGATTGGTCCTTGTTTGTTCCTAGACCGCGCAGCGAATCCCTGAGCCTATGTTTCTGTCTCTGGCCTGTACTCTAAGCTTGATGCATTGAACTTCCCAAATGCAGTCTGCTCTCTTGGTTGCTTTTGACAATTACGATTTTATAGCCTGAAGTCATCTGTTTGAGGGAGGCAGCGCAGCTCTGGGTAACCTCTGCCGTGATTGGTGGGACGGGCTTTCAGCCTCTATAATAACGCGCAACAGCTGCCGAAGAACATCTCCGCCTAAGTGACACCACGTCGGAAACGGAGAACCGGCCTCCACAGGCGTTTGTACAGTCATTTGTATGATTGAATTTCCCATTTGGAGGGAGGCAGATGACATTTTTATCTAAAAACAATTTAGCTTGCTTTCTTTGGTGAGGAGGCGCGAGTTCTACCAGCGGAATACAAAGCAGGTGATGCGAAGAGGAAGAAGGTCTGGCTGGATGGAAATGAAGCAAAACAATAAAGTGAGGAATTTATATCCACCTGTTTTTTTGCACAGTGATAACACGATAACCGTTTCTGCCCTTGAATGCTTATTCCCTTAAATGGACTCCCCTTCAGGGCTCATGATAAAGAGAGAACAGCCAAAAGTTTTTGTATGTGTATTTATCACCACATGGTCGAATTGCTAGGCTTTTGAGCAGCTTCAGGACAGGGTAGCTGCCTGAAAGAGAAGTGAGAGCTGTTCTGAGAGAACCAGGTGCCCTTGAGCCAGAGCCCTGCGTGATTCAGACCAGTTGTCCACTGACTGAACCCCAACAGTCTCCAATCCAGCAGAGCCCTCCCACAAGCAGATTCAGATTAGTTCAGGTTATAAACATATGGTCTTTAATCTGCTGACATGACTAAGGTAGTGTCAGATTGTACTCTGGTTGTGACATCTAAATTCACAAAGGGCATTGTGATGGAAAAGGCTAGGTTTTAAGATACAGTTCCATGTACAGTCCCAAAGAATGGCACTGGGGGAGGAATTATAAGCTCGAACCACCAGATCCAATGTTTGTGCTTAGTCTCTCAGTCATGTCCAACTCCTTGCAACCCCAAAGACTGTAGTCCACCAGGCTCCTCTGTCCACGGGGACTCTCCAGGCAGGAATACTGGAGTGGGTTGCCAGGCCCTTCTCCAGGGGATCTTCCCCACTCAGGGATTGAACCCAGGTCTCCTGCATTTCAGGCGGATTCTTTAAGAGCTGAACCACCAGGGAAGTTTCCTGCAGATTCTGAGTTCTTTCTGTCTCCCTTTCAAATTTCTCTTCTTCTGCTCTTTCTCTTTGGGAATTTTCCAAAACCTCTTTTAAGAAGGAGGGAGCATTTCCAGCCTGACTTTCCACCAGCTGTTTTCTGTACACCTCTGCACATTTCCCAGACACAGGGCAGGACAGCTGGATTCCTGCCTTGGCAGGTTAGCAGGTGCCACTGTGACCACATCTTCCTCATAACCGCTTTTCTTTTTAGTTTAACATATGGTTTTACATTCTAAGTAAAGCCAGGTTTATATATGAGCTACTCTACTACTGAATTCTTTTTACTGAGTTCATTCTCAAGGAAGTGGTTTGAATTCTACTTGAAAATCATAATGTGTTGGGCTATGCCTTAGCAACAAGGAATAAAATAGCAAGGGCTACTGCAGCCATGAAATTAAAAGACGCTCGCTCCTTGGAAGAAAAGCTATGACCAACCTAGACAGCATATTCAAAAGCAGAGACATTACTTTACCAACAAAGGTCTGTCTAGTCAAA
Organism: Bos indicus; assembly: GCF_029378745.1. Lineage (NCBI taxonomy): Eukaryota > Metazoa > Chordata > Mammalia > Artiodactyla > Bovidae > Bos > Bos indicus. The sequence continues at coordinate 107,490,885 of NC_091766.1, forward strand.
GCTATGGTTTTTCCAATAGTCACATATGGATATGAGAGTTGGACTATAAAGGAAGCTGAGCACCAAAGAATTGATGCTTTTGAACTGTGGTGTTGGAGAAGACTCTTGAGACTACAAGGCGATCTAACCAGTCCATCCTAAAGGAAATTAGTCCTGAGTGTTCATTGGAAGGATTGATGCTGAAGCTGAAACTACAATACTTTGGCCATTAGAAAGGGCCCTGATGCTGGGAAAGATTGAAGGCAGGAGGAAAAGGGGATGACAGAGGATGAGATGGTTGGATGGCATCACTGACTCAGTGGACTTGAATTAGAATAAACTCTGGGAGTTGGTGATGGACAGGGAGGCCTGGCATGCTGCAGTCTATGGGGTCGCAAAGAGTCAGACACGACTGAGCGACTGAACTGAACTGACGAGTCTAAAAAACAACTGTGCTTCATACAAAGTGGTGTCCACGGATCCCTGCAGAGGTGGCATGAAAGTGCAACAGGATCTCTAAATTCCAGGCTGTGTGTATACGGGGAATGGCAACATTATCTCTTTCTATGACAGCTCTATAAACAGGAAGAGAGTCATCAGGAAGAAGTAGCATAATAGTGTTATTTTCCTGGTGCAGCCTCTTTTCCAGGGTTTTCCCATTTTTGCCGACAACCAGGTATCCTCCTTGCTCTCAGACATCAATCTGGACATAAGAAAATTGTTCTATTTGATGACAAGAGGAAAAGAAAAATAGGTTCTGAGCCTGATAAGAGAAAAAGCTGCTTAGAATAAAGTATTCTGAAATAAAATGATTGTGAAAATAGGTGGGCCAAGATTTCCTCTCTCCGTATTGAATGAGGGGATTACGTTTTGTTAGGAGTACATATTGAGTTAATACATGGAGATGTGGGAACTGTTTAGTACAGATTCATCATGAACCGGAGCTGCTGTCTTTCTACTAATGTGCCAGAAAACTGAAATTTAGAGAGAAATTCATTATTTGTAAACAAGAAACAGGTAGCCTTGTTAGTCATCAGCAGCCATCTCACTACCTGAAGGAAGCCAGGCTGAAGGCCGAACCAACCCAGCAGGAGGGCAGAGCCAGCACTGAAGAAATGGAGCCAAAGCCCTGATCAAACCATGCCTGAAGCCTCCCTTCCACCACACAACCAATAAAGCACTTCTCAGGTTTTTAAACCACTTTCTCTATTCTAATCCCTTCAGCCAAATGCATCCTAACAGACACAGAATTTATTCCCAGAAATACGGTGCCTAAAGTAACAGACTATAAAATGTGAGAGCTATTGAATGGAAATTAGGTATTGAACACACTTTATTCTAAAGTGGAAAACTGGCAACCATTGTCATATGATAGCAAAACAGTTAAGCCTAAGAATGGTGGTCATGTGACTAAAAAGGATATAGCACTAGAAACACTGGTGAGAAAAATTCAGTGGGTTAGACTGCTTTATGGTCTTCACTAAGATCCTAAAATAAAAAGGCAAGCTTAGGGGTAAGAGGGCTTGTACAAAAACAAAGAAGAAAGTGCATGTTTTCTAAGAGAGGCCTTCTCTGGAAGCCTGCATCTGCAGTACTGGGAAAGCTAAGAGAATGACAGAGAAAGACACAAAACCCTGATCAAAGCTCACCTGAAGCCCCAGCCATAGATGATATAAGCTGTACATCCCCTTCCAAGCTTGAGTTGGAGTTTTAGTTATCTATCAGTTCAGCTCAGTTCAGTCGCTCAGTCTTGTCCGACTTTGTGACCCCACGGACCACAGCACGCCAGGCCTCTCTGTCCATCACCAACTCCCGGAGCTTGCTCAAACTCATGTCCATGTCATGCCATCCAGACTCAGCTTTCTTTATAGTCCAACTCTCACATCCATACATGACTACAGGAAAAACCACCGCCTTAACTAGATGGACCTTTGCTGGCAAAGTAATGTCTCTACTTTTGAATATGCTCTCTAGGTTGGCCATAGCTTTTCTTCAAAGGAGCAAGCATCTTTTAATTTCATGGCTGCAGTCACCATCTGCAGTGATTTTGGAGCCCCCAAAAGTAAAGTCTGTCACTGTTTCCACTGTTTCCCCATCTATTTGCCATGCAGTGATGGGACCAGATGCCATGATCTTAATTTTCTGAATGTTGAGTTTTAAGCCAGCTTGTTCTCTCTCCTCTTTCACCTTCGTCAAGAGGCTCTTCAGTTCTTCACTTTCTGCCATAAGGGTGGTGTCATCTGTATATCTGAGGTTATTGCTATTTCTCCCAGCAATCTTGATTCCAGCTTGTATAACTTAGAAAACTAAGTTGTCTGGGAGACAGGTGGTGCTGGTGGTAAAGAACCTTCCTGCCAATATATCAGACATAAAAGACGCGAGTTCTATCTCTGGGTGGAGAAGATCCCCTGGAGAAGGAAATGGCAACCCACTCCAGTATTCTTGCCTGGAGAGTTTCATGGACACAGAAGCCTGGCGGGCTACAGTCCGTAGGCTTGCAGAGAGTCAGACACGACTGAAGCAACTTAGCACACTGTAACTTATCTTCCATTGAAGTTTTATTTCCCTTTAGTTGCTTTCTTTAAATCAGTACAATAAAGCCTAAAATGTGTAGTTGTTGCTTTTTAACCTTTATTCCATTGTATTGTCCTGCCTCTCCCAAGATTTGAATATTATTTTCTGAGTGCTTGGCTTCTGCATAATCCTAAAAGACAGATAAACTAAACGCCATGCTATTAGAGTAGGGTGACTCTTGAACTACATGATATTAGATCAGGATTTGGAAAATAAACCTGAGTGTGTGCTTTAGCAGTGGTTCCTTGATAAGACAATGAGGTAGCTCTGGACAAATCTGGTGTCTGAATGAACAAGTGGTCTCTTGTTGATGTTTGTTGATAGCTTGCTCCCTGCCTTTCTACTTCGGGCTTGATTTCTTCTGGAGCCAAGCCTTGGGAATGTAGTTCTCCACACCTCCTCTGCCTCCAACTTCCCAATGTATAAGTGATCTCTCAAAAAAAAAAAAAAAAAAGACTTTTAAAACTTTTAAAAATATTTATTTATTTATTTGGCTGAACTCGGTCTTAGCTGTGGCCCCAAGAATCTTTAGTTGCGGCATGGAGGACCTAGCTCCCTGAGCAGGGATCACCCCCGGGCGCTACATTGGGATGCAAATCTTAGCCACTGGACCACCAGGGAAGTCCTTCCAGCCCTTTTTTGCCCCCAAAACTCCATCCTAGGATGGTCATGACAAGAATTGGATAGTGTTTTCCATATTCTTAATTAAAGCAGAGATTTCCATGGATTCTCAAGATCTCAGTGGTAAGGTGTAGAAACACAGTTCCAACTATTTAAAGAAGAAATGAATTAGCTTATAAAACACACCATGGAAAAGCTGGGATCTGATCAAAACAGTCTCTCTCTCTGTGTCTTTTCAAGCTTCTTCTCTGCTTCTTTCCATATGTCAGCTTTGGTCTTCCAGGCCAGCTGTCCTCACAAGGCTCTGGGAATGGCCAGATTTAGGTTTACATCCTGGTAACTTCCTGACCCAGTATGAACGAGAGCTCTGCCCTGCCACCTCCAGGAAAATCTGGAGGGATGATATAAGCTATAAATACTCTCACTGGTTTGACATAGGTCACAAACCATCCCACAGTCATTGTGGCCCAGAGGCAGTGATCAAAGATTTGACCAGCCTGGGCAAGTGCCCGCTTTTCCTGATAGATAGAGCCCTGCAGGCCTCTACGGAGTTCCGTGGTCGAAATGAGTGAGGAACACTTCCCGGAAGAAGGGCGGGGGTGCCCTTCTAGGTAGACTCAATAATGCCTGTCCACTAAAGATCGAAATGCTGGCAAAGGAACCGTTTGGTGGTGAAGTGGACAAGTCATGTAGTGACTGCTGACTCACCTGCTCTAGATCTTCGGTCAGTGCTACTGAATAAATAAGTCAGTCTTGAGTTCTCTAGCTTTAGAAACAGCTTTTACTCATTTCTCTGTCTAGAGATTTCTGTTTAACCTGTCTCACCCCTATTGTCAATCTGGGGTCCTTCTACCTAACTTCTCAAGGGCCCTGATGATTTTCCACAAGTAAAGCTAGCACTCTGTCAGGCCATTTACTTCCCTCGATCCTTTTGAAAATTGAAATAGTGTTTCCTTCTCAATCTTTGCTATCCCTCAGCCTCAACTCCTGGCTCTTGTTTGAACTTAGTGGCTTCTATAGCCACAGTCATGGTGTTTCCGAAAAGAATCATCCCGTCATCTAGATGCAAGATTTAAGGTATGCAAACACCACTGGCAAAAGCACGGTCACACACAGTCTATATTTAGGGACCTAGACTAGTGCTCCCTTGGGGATGCCTCCGTGTATGGTAACCCCTGATGTGCTGTCGGTGACAAGGGCAGAATGAATGCTGGCATACCAGGTGATCGTGTGCGTTCAGTCCCAGACCACCATAACAAAGTGAATACTGCAACAAACCGTGTCATGGGAAATTTTTGATTTCCAAGTGGGTGTATAAAAGTTGTGTTTATACAGTAGTGTAGACTGTAGTATGTGTTAAGCCACATCGGCATTGCGATCTTTAGTGGACAGTCAGTTGTCCCTGACTCTTTGCGACCCTATGAACTGAAGCCCACCAGACTCCTCTATCCATGGGATTCTCCAGGCAAAAAAAAATGAAATGGTTGCCATGCCCTCCTCCAGGGGACCTTCCCAACCCAGGGATTGAATCCATGTCTCTCGTATCTTCTGCTGGCAGGCGGGTCCTTTCTCACCAGCACCCCCTAGGAAGGCCTGCATACTCTAGTATGTACATGCCTTAATTAAAGAATGCTTCATTGCTAAAAAAGGCTAACCGTCATCCAGCCTTTTGTGAGCTGTAATCTTTTTACAATAGTAACATCACAAATCACCATAACAGATTTAATAATAAGAAAAAGATTTGAAATTTTGTGAGAATTACCAAACTGTGACACAGTAAGAAAATGCTGTTGGAAATAGAGTTACCTGAGACAGAATTGCTACAAACCTCCAATTTGTAAAAAATGCAGTACCTGCAAAGCACGATAAAGCACAGTGCAATAAAATGCGGTGCGGCTACACTTCCCAAGTCCTATCTCTAACCAGCAATAAATGTGGAAAATCCTGAAGCCAGTCTCTGCGCGGTTCCTCATTGAACTCTCTTGCCAGCTGATTGCCTTATTACAATCAAACATGTGGAACACAGACAAGAGTTCCTCAAGAGTGATCTTTAGTTGACTATAAATAACCAGGAAGCAAATGTCCACTGGAAGCACCAGGAGGATTAGCTTGGCAACTAATGTAACAGAGAAGAAATAGAAAGGGATAATTGCTTCCTTCTTCTTGGTACGAATACAGAGAAATGGAACAATCTCTCAATGTCTGAGAAATAAGAAAGGGCGTTCTTCTGAAAAACGAGGTAATACAATTACATATTGCTTCGGAAGAAAAGTAGCCTCAGAATCACACCGTTGTGCAGCATAACTACAAATAAGAAACTCAGATAATTTCAAATAGAAGCACATGGTCACAGCATTACCACCATGAATCCTCTGAGACAGACACAAGAATCTAAAACATTGATTCTGGCAACACTTGTATGACTCTCCATTACAGCAAAGTTACTGAAGTGGAAACGGGGACTGCCATTGTGCAAAAAGGATAATCTCAAAAACACGGCTATCTTGAGAGTGAGAACATGAAGACATTGGACTCTCTATTTCTCATCTATCATTGCTAGATTTCTCAGAATTCACAAAAACAAAACAAGATACTTGGTTAACATTTACTGAGTTGGAAAAAAATAAAAATCTCCTCTCTGGTATGTCAGATTAGTCATTGAGAAAAATGCAAATTAAAACAGCTTGTGGGGAAAATGTGATGCTCTGTAAATATATCTAGCAAGTTTAAAAAGGAAAGTGGTAGAGGATAAAAGGAAGCTCATGATATTAAGAACAGCTGATGTGACTTGTCCAGAAATATCTATCAGAAACTTGTATGCAGTGGGCTTCATAACTTACCACTGAAAATGTCACTCTCTCTTATTAATTGAATGATGGGCACTCAGAGTCAATTTCAAACACTTAATCTTTATTACTTGTGTCTTTTTAAAAGCAAAATGCATTTCAAGAGAACATTATGAAGATTAAAAATCAAGAAAATTTTAAATGTCAGAACAAATAAACTATTTATTTATGATATTAAGGATATTCTTCCCAAAAGAAGTCACATATTAAACACAAACATATTGTGTTTCTCTTATCGTAAGAGATGAGTGTGAATCCCAAGATTCATGGCTAGAGGATGACATAGTGAAAATTGGTATTTACTTAGATAATTCACAATCATAAAAAAAAATTGTAAACAGTGATCAAATTAAAAAAAGAAGAAAAAGAAGCAATGACTTTGAACTGACCACAGTCACAGAGTGGTGATAGATGTGGCCGAAACTGGAGCGCTAACAGAAAGACTCGGCAGAAGTGGTCACGTGTTGTCCCGGGGTATTCGATCCAGGGCCCACACGTGTTGGTGGCGTGAAGAAAGATCATGAGTTGATTCCAGAAGTATGAAATCATGGAACATTTGCCCTTGAAGAAGCCCTTCAGTGAGGCCTGCCCTTCCATCTGATATGCAGAGGATGGGCTGGGGGATTAGCTTAAAGTCGCAGCATCTTTCCAGCTCTTTCTGTCTGAAGACAACTTTCAGGTGAGTTTCTCTAGTCTCACCATCACAAACACAAGATCGTTGAGGGCCTTGTCCCTGGAAAAGAAGCATAGGTTAAATTTCATTTTTTAAAGTCTCCATTTTCTGTCTTATAAAAAGCAGCTTCAAATTTGCAACACAGAATATATGTATTCTAGGGAAGTCCAAAGTGGCAGAGCTTTTTTATTTGACTTGCGTTTTGGATCCACTCACACGCCACCTGGCGAATCTTAGAATTCTAGAAGGTTTGCAATGAAAAGGTCTAAGGAGTGCTAGTGGTAGAGAGCTCGCCTGCCAGTGCAGGAGACATGAGACTCAGGTTCGATCCCTGGGTCGGAAAGATCACCCAGAGGAGGGCATGGTAACCCACTCCAGTGTTCTTAGCTAGAGGACCCCATGGATAGAGAAGCCTGGTGGGCTACAGTCCATGGGGTCCCAGAGAGTCGGACACGACTGAAGCAACTGAGCACGCGTGCATGCCCTGCTCAGAAAGAGCAGGCTCTCTCAGCTGCAGGAGTCTCAGAGGAAGCCATGAGGAGGCGGAGGGCCCAGCTGTCCTGACCACCACCCTAATACTGCTCCCACTGCCCCTACTTCTCTAGCTCTCGGTTTCTTCCTCAGCAAGCAAGCAAGAGAGAGACAAAGAGAGAGAAATCAGAAGTTCTCATACTGACCTAACACATAAAGCCTTTTAATTATGTGACATTTTTGCCAATAATCTGTAGTATCGATTTGGGAAATCATCTTCAGGTCGATAAATCACCAGTCCAGCCCTCTCACTTACAAATGACCATGACTCATGGACTGTTCGGGAACTGCACTTTCTTTCATTCATGCATTCATTCAGCAAACACGTACTGAGAAGTTCCTCTGCCAGAAACTGCTAGGTATGGGGAGAGAGAAATCCCTTTGCTTAGAGGCTGATAGTCCAGTCAGAAAGGCAGATTTACATTAAACACAAGCGCATCCACCTTATGGCCGCGACACTGCAACTGCTGTACAATACAGTACAGTAATTCAGCGCAGTGGTTAGCCGACACATTGCCAGGGAGCCTCTCACTTCCGGTACTTCTGAAAAACGACGCGATCTCTCTGAGCTTCAGTTTCCTCCTTTTTAAGCTGTAAATAAAAATTAGTTTTTATGGCATACGTTGTTAGGAAGGTTAACTGAGATAAAACATGTAAACAGGACTGGCTTAGAGTAGGTGCTCATAACGGTTAGCCATGGTTACTGCTCTTTCTACAGTAGAGATGAAAAACCTGCTTTATTTGGCTTGTGAAGGTCTAAAGATGCTTTCCATCACTTCATGGCACATAGATGCGGAAACAGTGGAAACAGTGACAGACTTTATGTTTTTGGGCTCCAGAATCACTGCAGATCGTGACTGCAGCCATGAAATTAAAAGATGCTTGCTCCTTGGAAGAAAAGCTATGACCAAACTCGACAGCATATTAAAAAGCAGAGGTATTACTTTGCTAACAAAGGTCCATCTAGTTAAGGCTATGGTTTTTCCAGTTGTCATATATGGATGTGAGAGTTGGACTATAAAGAAAACTGAGCGCTGAAGAAATGATGCTTTTGAACTGTGGTGTTGGAGAAGACTCTTGAGAGTCCCTTGGACTGCAAGGAGATCCAACCAGTCCATCCTAAAGGAGATCAGTCCTGAATGTACACTGGAAGGGCTGATGCTGAAGCTGGAATTCCAGTACTTTGGCCACCTGATTCGAAGAGCTGACTCAGTGGAAAAGACCCTGATGCTGAGAAAGATTGAGGGCAGGAGGAGAAGGGGACGACAGAGGATGAGATGGCTGGATGGCATACCGACTGAAAAGACATGAGTTTGGGTGAACTCCAGAAGTTGGTGATGGACAGGGAGGCCTGGCGTGCTGCAGTGCATGAGGTTGCAAAGAGTTGGACACGACTGAGCGACTGAACTGAACCGAAAAATGCTTCATGGAAAGTCTTTCCTCTAGCTGAGTCTTGAAAATAAATTAAATCTCTGCCAGGTAATTGTGGGGAGGAATAGATTCTGGGTAAAAGTTACATGAGTAGAGTGCTAAGAGCAGGGCATAGCCCGACACATTGGAGAACCTCCTGGCCACAGGGAGTAGCCAGTGTTCAGGACACAGGCCCGCCTGTCCCCACACAGGGCCCAGACAGGGATAGGGGTCAAACGCTCTGAGGACTTAGTTCTGTCCTCCTCTCCCTCCCCTGGGCCAGCCGGTCCTTTGCCGTGGCCTTAAGTTTCTTATTTGGAAATTAAAGTGATCAAAGTAGAGGACCACTACCATCACTCCTAGCTCCAAAATGGTAAGGTTTTATCTTAGGATCTAATAAAGTCAAACCAGAAGGTTTATGTTGCATACTGGCCAAAACCAAGTGAGTGTTCTGAGTTGGGAGGCTGCTTAAGAAAGATACAGGTACTTCTGTTACCAAACCAAACCTGGGTCTATTTGCTTGATGTGCAGCAAAGTCAATTGACTGACATTCGTTTTTGGTGAAATAAAGAACAGTATTTAGTGCAAGTTGTCCAAAGTGGGACGAAGCCAGGAGAACGAACAGCTCATGCTCAAAGACATGAACTCTCTCTGATGGCTTTTGCAAGCATGCATGTTAAGTTGCCTCAGTCATGTCTGACTCTGTGACCCCATGGACTGTAGCCCACCAGGCTCCTCTGTCCATGGGATTCTCCAGGCAAGAACACTGGAGTGGGTTGCTATGCCCTCCTCCAGGAGATCTTCCTGACCCAGGGATCAAACCGATGTGTCTGGCATCTCCTGCATTGGCAGGCAGGTTTTTGTTTGTTTTGTTTTGTTTTTTGTTTGTTTTTACCATTAGCACCACCTGGGAAGCCTGATGGCTTTTGGGGAAGGTTTTTAAAGACAAAGTGAGGGAGAGGGTCACAGCTTGATCAGTTTGTGAATGATTCTCTGATTGGCTGATGGTGAGGTCTCAGTCTCACAATTATCAATTCTCAGGCGCCAGCTGGTCTGGGGGTGCGTGCTCATGGTCATCATGCAGTTAGCTTCTTCCACCTGGTGGGGGTTTTAGTGTCTACAAAACAACTTGAGGATATTGCTCAGGATATTATCTATAGTCCTTGAGGAGGAACCAAAGATCCTTGACTTTGTATTTTGTCTTCAGTCACTCAGCCATGTCCAACTCTTTGCAACCCCATGGACTGCAGCACGCCAGGCCTCCCTGTCCATCACCAACTCCTGGAGTTTACTCAAACTCATGTCCATCGAGTTGGTGATGCCATCCAACCATCTCATCTTCTGTCGTCCCCTTCTCCTCTCGCCTTCAATCTTTCCCATCATCAGGGTCCTTTCAAATGAGACAGTCAGTTCTTTGTATCAAGTGGCTAAAGTATTGGAACTTCAGCTTCAACATCAGTCCTTCCAATGAACACCCAGGACTGATCTCCTTTAGGATGGACTGGTTGGATCTCCTTGCAGTCCAAGGGACTCTCAAGAGTCTTCTTCAACACTACAGTTTAAAAGCATCAATTCTTCGGCGCTCAGCCTTCTTCACAGTCCAACTCTCACATCCATACATGACCACTGGAAAAACCATAGCCTTGACTAGACGGACCTTTGCTAGCAAAGTAATACCTCTGCTTTCTAATATGCTGTCTAGGTTGGTCATGACTTTTATTCCAGGAGTAAGCGTCTTTTAATTTCATGGCTGCAGTCACCATTTGCAGTGATTCTGGAGCCCAGAAAAATAAAGTCTCTCACTATTTCCATTGTTTCCTCATCTATTTGCCATGAAGTGATGGAACCAGATGTCATGATCTTAGTCTTCTGAATGTTGAGCTTTGAGCCAACTTTTTCACTCTCCTCTTTCACTTTCATCAAGAAGCTCTTTAGTTCTTCTTTACTTTCTGCCATAAGGGTGGTGCATCTGCATATCTGAGGTTATTGATATTTCTCTCAGCAATCCTGATTTCAGCTTCTGCTTCATCCAGTCCAGCATTTCTCATGATGTACTCTGCATATAAGTTAAATAAGCAGGGTGACTATTATTATTTTTTGTCTTGCTTGACTGTTTCCCTCTGTTTCTGCATTTTCTCACTTCTCTGATTAAATTTGCTCTCTGGAACTTGGAGAAGGCCTAGGAGGCTAGAGCTTTCCTACAAATGAGAGGCAGATGTGGGACCTGGCGGGTGAGGGAGTCTGTCTCCAGGAAGGCGCCTCAGGAAGCTGCTCAGTTTCTCCTCACGGAAGTCTGTGTGGGGACGCGGGGGATTGTGGGAAAGGGGCACAGACTCCTGAGTGGCCGCTGAAGGAGAGGATCTGCTCCCTGGAAGCGAGGGCTGACACAACTCAAGGACGGGGCACTGCTGCCCTTCGGACTTGTGAACTCGTTCAGTTTCCACTGCAAGGTATTCACATGCTTCTGCTTTTGTCATTATGTAATTTCTCAGTCAATGGACAAGAAAGATCTGCTCTTACAACGTGGGGATCAGGAAACATGTTTAACTGTTAAAGGATCTTAACTGTGAAAACCCTGAGAATCACTAGACCCTGCTAAGGTGCTATGAATTGATTTTTATCTCAAAGCTAAAAGCTGATCCACACAAACTGAAACATTATGTAAAATATATATATAAAGAAAGTAAAATGATGCTGAGACAAATACAATGATATTAAGGGAAAGTGAAATAAGACAGAAATGGAGAAATCCTCTGAAGAATGAATGCAGTCTTTCTTGGAGCTTTTCTGTATCAGAAATCTGGTACTGAAGATACTGATAATGTGGGAGGGATCATGGACTTTCCGTAAGCAACCCCTCACTCCCCTGAGTTGTAAAGGTCTCAACAAGACAGTTTATGTAAAAGATATCTGCATTGTGGAAACCATCACCAGGCCAGGTTAGTCCTCACTGGTGCTGACTGGTGTGATGGTGAAAGCTCTTCATGTTTTCAAAAGCCCAGATGAGCTCCATGTCTGAAGACAGGGTTCATTCATCATGGAAGCTGCCCCAGGAAGGGTGTTAGACATAGGCCAGAGTCAAAGACAGTTCTCTACTCTGATGCAGGGGTATTATCTCCTGTCCGCTAGGCACATCTCAGAATATTCGCATCAGTGGTGTTTTAGGAAGTTGAGGCTGCAACCTAAGGGAATGCAGTGCAGTAGTGGGGAACTGGGGTCTGGAAGAGACAAACGTGTGAAAGTTCTTACAGCTGTAGCTGGCACGGAGATCACACACACCCTTCAGTCTATCCGGAGGGTTCAAACCATGACTTGATACACGGTCTGTATGTACAAAGGGCATGATCCTCCCCCAGCACTCTCACTCATCAATACTCCTCTCACAGGTCCCTTCAACACTCTCAAGGTTAAGTCAGCAGAAACTTTCTCACTTCTACTTGTATAAATAATTCAAGAGCTCTCATTTTAATTTTTTTTTTTGGTCTTTTTTGGTTTTCCTTTCTTAGAAGAACCTTCCATTTATGTTAGGAGCATTGGGGAAACCTAATTGTTTATGGTTCTGGCTGTATCAAAATCCTAAACCAAAAATTTGGTGATCTTCTTCCCTTGAAGTTGTCACAGCTTCCATATTTGGTTATCTACAGGGTCTCAGAAACAAATCTTGCCTTATTTTTAATGTCACTTAGATGCTTCAGGGGTAACCGGAAGCAAGTGGATGCAGTCTGTTGCCCTGTGGGCTTTGTACTTGCTAAGATGAAAAGACAGCAGAGGTGAGATAAGAGAAAAAAGCGGAGCTCCCTACGATGATCAGCACTATTACGTATAACACTGCAGCACAAGGTCACGGCACCACCACCCTCAGCCAGAGTCCTGGAGAAAACGTTCCAGAAAAAAGGAGACGGGCCCATGTAGGACACACACAATTTGTATATATTATTTCCTTTAATCTTCACAGTAACCCCTACTGATTTGTAAATGAGAAATCTTGTGTTTCAAGAGATGAAGCAACTTGTTCAAAGAGCTAAGAAGTGACAGTGCCAAGATTAAAATCTTGCTATAATTTCAGGCTCAGAAGAGAGGACTTATTGAGAGTAAAAATTTATTGCCCTTGCTGGTACAGGAAGTTTGGTTGTTAAAATTAATTTTGTGTAGTGGTTTTCCAAATACATTCTTAGAAAAACTACTGCTCTGAAGTTTTAGTGGTTCTTCAGTGGTTTCAGAATATTTTACTTTAACTTCATTCATGAAATAGAGTTCTATTTTAATAAAATACATGTCTTATATACCAACACCTAGGAAACCATGAAATTATTCATTTGAATTCTTATTGGTTAATGTCATAAGTAAATGTTACAAATTAGGACTTGCAAAAACAAGGGGATTCTATTAAGAAAATAATTGTTATTCTACATTTGGAATTGTGTCACCATCCCATTTCTTTGCTTCTCTTTTCAGCAATATCTACTGAAAGAATTACTATTTGTTCTTACATCTCCTAAACCTCCATGTTCCCATCAACCCACTCCAGTCGGGGTTCAGTCCCATCCACTTCACAGAAGCCTACCCTAGCCTGTGCCAACACTGCCTTGGCCAAATTAAGCCAGACAAATTTGGGGTCTTTTTTTTTTTTGGCTCTGATTTTATGTGACCTCTTAGAAACATTCAATATAGATGACAGCTCCATTCTCCAAACCTCTTCCACCTCCCCTCATGTCTTCCAGGATGCCACATATGTCTAGCTTCCCTTCTTCCCTGACATCCCTCACGATGCCCAGCACTGCATCTTCTACCTTTATTTGGCCCCTAAATACTGGGGAGATCAGCACTCTCCCCTCTGCTCCTCCCAGTAACCCTCTCTTTAGGCTATCTAATCCAGTCTCAGGGGTTTACACACTACCTACATGCTGGTAACTGGCAGCACAAGCTGGAATCAAGATTGCCGGGAGAAATATCAACAACCTCAGATATGCAGATGACACCACTCTTATGGCAGAAAGGGAAGAGGAACTAAAGAGCCTCTTGATGAAAGTGAAAGAGGAGAGTGAAAAAGTTGGCTTAAAGCTCAACATTCAAAAAACTAAGATTGTGGCATCTGGTCCCATCACTTCATGGCAAATAGATGGGGAAACAGTGGAAACAGTGTCCGACTGTATTTTCTTGGGTTCCAAAATCACTGCAGATGGTGATTGCAGCCATGAAATTAAAAGACACTTGCTCCTTGGAAGAAAAGCTATGACCCACCTAGACAGCATATTAAAAAGCAGAGACAATACTTAACCAACAAAGGTCTGTCTAGTCAAAGCTATGGTTTTTCCAGTGGTCATGTATGGATATGAGAGTTGGACTATAAAGACAGCTGAGCACAGAAGAATTGATTCTTTTGAACTGTGGTGTTGGAGAAGGCTCTTGAGAGTCCCTTGGACTGCAAGGAGATCCAACCAGTCCATCCTAAAGGAGATCAGTCCTGAATATTCATTGGAAGGACTGATGTTGAAGCTGAAACTCCAATACTTTGGCCACCTGATGCGAAGAACTGACTCATTGGAAAAGACCCTGATGCTGGGAAAGATTGAAGGCTGGAGGAGATGGGGAGGACAGAGGATGAGATGGCCGGATGGCATCCCCGACTCAATGGACATGAGTTTGAGTGAACTCCAGGAGTTGGTGATGGGCAGGACCGTGCTGCCGTCCTCGGGGTTACAAAGAGTCGGACACAGCTGAGCAACTGAACTAAACTGTCAACTGAACTAGTTTCACTTTGCCAAAGCCCTGACACGCCGAAATTTGAAGCAAAGAGAGGATATATTTGCAAGGCGGTCAAGCAAGGAGAGGCGAGAGGTCTCAGATCTGCCTCTCCAAAAGCAATGGGCTGAGAGTAATTACAGGATAAAGAATAGAGAAGCAGGCATGGGGAGCGTGGGGAAAGGTGATTGGAAAAGGCGTGCTGATTATCCTGCACAGGCATAACTAGCGCCAGGTCTCTGCAGGCACTCAGCACGCTCTGAGGGTGGAGCTTTGGCCCTCTGACATCACAAAAACCGGTTCTAACCGGGCTTAACCAGCTCAGCTGGAACGAGACACAGCTGAGTTACAAGTACCTTATTGTTTAGTTACCTGCAGCTTGGGGGACATGCAAGTCTTTTGAGAGAACGTTGATTAGTGAACTCAGGTGAAATGGATTTGACTAATGATCACCCATGGTTTCATTCCTAACCCTGACATTCAGTTTCAGATTCACATTCAGTTGCTCACGCAACTCATACCATCTCTCCACGGTCTAACAGATGTCATATTTAAGATGCCCAGAGCAAAACTCTTGAACTTTCCCTTCTCAATCTAGTTCTGACCTGTTCTTTCCCACCTTGGAAAATGTCTTCATCTATCCAGTTGCTCAGACTAGAAACGTGGGAGTCACCCTTGACCCCCTTCCTTAACGTCCTGCAGCCAACTCATCCAACTTACCCTGAATCACTCCACCTGTCTCCAGCGTTGTTGCCGCCATTTTAGTCCAAATAACTGTCATTTCTCCCGGGTTCCTGCCCCAGGCTTCTACTTCCACTCTTTCCTCCTTCCTAAAATATCAGATCTTTACACCAAAGCTCAGAGTTTCTTGACATTTTAGGCTGTTGATCTGTTTGCTGTGGGAACTATCCCGGGGATCATAGGGTGTTTAGCAGTGTGCCTGGCCTCTGCCCACTAGATGTCAGTAGCACTTTCCACTTGTGACAACCAGAAATGCCTCCAGACAGTGATAAAGGTCCAGATCAGGTCAGATCAGTCGCTGAGTCGTGTCCGACTCTCATGACCCCATGAATCGCAGCATGCCAGGCCTCCCTGTCCATCACCAACTCCCAGAGTTCACTGAGACTCACGTCCATCGAGTCAGTGATGCCATCCAGCCATCTCATCCTCTGTCGTCCCCTTCTCCTCCTGCCCCCAATCCCTCCCAGCATCAGAGTCTTTTCCAATGAGTCAACGATTCCCATGAGATGGCCAAAGTACTGGAGTTTCAGCTTTAGCATCATTCCTTCCAAAGAAATCCCAGGGCTGATCTCCTTCAGAATGGACTGCTTGGATCTCCTTGCAGTCCAAGGGACTCTCAAGAGTCTTCTCCAACACCACAGTTCAAAAACATCAATTCTTCGGCACTCAGCCTTCTTCACAGTCCAACTCTCACAGCCATACATGACCACGGGAAAAACCATAGCCTTGACTAGACGAACCTTTGTTGGCAAAGTAATGTCTCTGCTTTTGAATATGCTATCTAGGTGGGTCATAACTTTCTTTCCAAGGAGTAAGCGTCTGTTAATTTCATGGCTGCAGTCACCATCTGCAGTGATTTTGCAGCCCAGAAAAATAAAGTCTGACACTGTTTCCACTGTTTCCCCATCTATTTCCCATGAAGTGATGGGGCCAGATGCCATGATCTTAGTTTTCTGAATGTTGAGCTTTAAGCCAACTTTTTCACTCTCCACTTTGACTTTCATCAAGAGGCTTTATTACTTCCTCTTCACTTTCTGCCATAAGGGTGGTGTCATCTGCATATCTGAGGTTATGGATATTTCTCCCGGCAATCTTGATTCCAGCTTGTGTTTCTTCCAGTCCAGCGTTTCTCATGATGTACTCTGCATATAAGTTAAATAAGCAGGGTGATAATATACAGCCTTGATGTGCTCCTTTTCCTATTTGGAACCAGTCTGTTGTTCCATGTCCAGTTCTAACTGTTGCTTCCTGACCTGCATACAAACTTCTTAAGAGGCAGATCAGGTGGTCTGGTATTCCCATCTCTTTCAGAATTTTCCGTGGTTGATTGTGATCCACACAGTCAAAGGCTTTGGCATAGTCAATAAAGCAGAAATAGATGCCTTTCTGGAACTCTCTTGCTTTTTCCATGATCCAGCAGATGTTGGCAATTTGATCTCTGGTTCCTCTGCCTTTTCTAAAACCAGCTTGAACATCAGGAAGTTCACGGTTCACACATTGCTGAAGCCTGGCTTGGAGAATTTTCAGCATTACTTCACTAGCGTGTGAGATGAGTGCAATTGTGCGGTAGTTTGAGCATTCTTTGGCATTGCCTTTCGTTGGGATTGGAATGAAAACTGACCTTTTCCAGTCCTGTGGCCACTGCTGAGTTTTCCAAATTTGCTGGCATATTGAGTGCAGCACTTTCACAGCATCCTCTTTCAGGATTTGGAAGAGCTCAACTGGAATTCTATCACCTCCACTAGCTTTGTTCTTAGTGATGCTTTCTAAGGCCCACTTGACTTCACATTCCAGGATGTCTGGCTCTAGGTGAGTGATCACACCATCGTGATTATCTGGGTCGTGAAGATCTTTTTTGTACAGTTCTTCTGTGTATTCTTGCCACCTCTTCTTAATATCTTCTGCTTCTGTTAGGTCCATACCATTTCTGTCCTTTATCGAGCCCATCTTTGCATGAAATGTTCCTTTGGTATCTCTGATTTTCTTGAAGAGATCCCTAGTCTTTCCCATTCTGTTGTTTTCCTCTATTTCTTTGCACTGATCGCTGAGGAAGGCTTTCTTGTCTCTTCTTGCTATTCTTTGGAACTCTGCATTCAGATGTTTATATCTTTCCGTTTCTCCTCTGCTTTTCGTGTCTCTTCTTTTCACAGCTATTTGTAAGGCCTCCCCAGACAGCCATTTTGCTTTTTTTGCATTTCTTTGCCATGGGGATGGTCTTGATCCCTGTCTCCTGTACAGTGTCATGAACCTCATTCCATAGTTCATCAGGCACTCTATCTATCAGATCTAGTCCCTTAAATCTATTTCTCACTTCCACTGTATAATCATAAGGGATTTGATTTAGGTCATACCTGAATGGTCTAGTGGTTTTCCCTACTTTCTTCAATTTAAGTCTGAATTTGGCAATAAGGAGTTCATGGTCTGAGCCACAGTCAGCTCCTGGTCTTTTTTTTTGCTGACTGTATAGAGCTTCTCCATCTTTGGCTGCAAAAAATATAATCAATCTGATTTCAGTGTTGACCCTCTGGTGATGTCCATGTATAGAATCTTCTCTTGTGTTGTTGGAAGAGGGTGTTTGTTATGACCAGTGCATTTTCTTGGCAAAACTCTATTAGTCTTTGCCCTGCTTCATTCCCTATTCCAAGGCCAAATTTGCCTGTTACTCCAGGTGTTTCTTGACTTCCTACTTTTGCATTCCAGTCCCCTATAATGAAAAGTACATCTTTTTTGGTTGTTGGTTCTAAAAGGTCTTGTAGGTCTTCATAGAACCGTTCAGCTTCTTCAGCGTTACTGGTTGGGGCATAGACTTGGATTACTGTGATATTGAATGGTTTGCCTTGGAAACGAACAGAGATCATTCTGTCGTTTTTGAGATTGCATCCAAGTACTGCATTTCAGACTCTTTTGTTGACCATGATGGCCACTCCATTTCTTCTGAGGGATTCCTGCCTGCAGTAGTAGATATAATGGTCATCTGAGTTAAATTCACCCATTCCAGTCCATTTCAGTTCGCTGATTCCTAGAATGTCAACATTCACTCTTGCCATCTCTTGTTTGACCACTTCCAATTTGCCTTCATTCATGGACCTGACATTCCAGGTTCCTATGCAATATTGCTCTTTACAGCATCAGACCTTGCTTCTATCACCAGTCACATCCACAGCTGGGTATTCTTTTTGCTTTGGCTCCATCCCTTCATTCTTTCTGGAGTTATTTCTCCACTGATCTCCAGTAGCATATTGGGCACGTACTGACCTGGGGAATTCCTCTTTCAGTATCCTATCATTTTGCCTTTTCATACTGTTCATGGGGTTCTCGAGGCAAGAATACTGAAGTGGTTTGCCATTCCCTTCTCCAGTGGACCACATTCTGTCAGATCTCTCCACCATGACCCGCCCATCTTGGGTTGCCCCACGGGCATGGCTTAGTTTCACAGAGTTAGACAAGGCTGAGGTCCTAGTGTGATTAGATTGACTAGTTTTCTGTGAGTATGGTTTCAGTGTGTTTGTCCTCTGATGCCCTCTTGCAACACCTCCTGTCTTACTTGGGTTTCCCTTACCTTGGTCGTGGGGTATCTCTTCACGGCTGCTCCAGCAAAGTGCAGCCACTGCTCCTTACCTTGGATGAGGGTTATCTCCTCACTGCCGCCCTTCCTGACCTTCAACGTGGGATAGCTCCTCTAGGCCCTCCTGCGCCCTTGCAGCCATGGCTCCTTGGATGTGGGGTTGGTCCTCCCGACCACTGCCCCTGGCCTCGGGCATGGGGGCGTGGGGTAGCTCCTCCCAGCCGCCGCCCCTGACCTCGGACGCTGGGTATCTCCTGGGGGGCAAAATCGTCCCCTGTCAAGAATTACTGCCATAGCCAAAGCAGTTTTTATTAAAACAACAACTCACAGATAATGATAATAAATATTAAGATAAAATAATAAAACTAATGTCACCTCCCTACTTTAAACCCTCCGCTGACTCCCCAAGTCTTCCGTATGTCCAGGAAGGCTCTGCATGATCTAGCTCTGCCAATTTCTCTCACCTTGAAGCTCCCAGTGGCTTTACTGCTATTCCCCCTGTAAATTAAGCGCATTCTCACACAGGACACTGCCCTTGGTATTCTTTCTATTTAGGCTACTTCTCCCCTGACTTCCTGACTTCTGCATGACTTCTCTCTGCACATAATGGCCCTAGCTTCTCTGCACTTCTTATCTCACTACACTGCCTTCCTGTCCAGCTTTCCATTTCCACATTGCCTTTCTTCACAGCATCTCTAGGCACCTGAAATTACCTTCTATGTTTGCCTGTCTGTCTCGGTGAAGGGAAAGCCCCTAGTCTGTGACACAGCGTCTCTGCAACTCCAGTGCCTGGAACAGCACTGGGCACACAGTAAACATTCGAGAAATATTCATTGATTTTTAAAAGCCTTCCTGTCTTGACTTCACATACTGAAAGGATTACACGTGAAACTTCACAGTGTAAACATTTAAAAAAAGGTGTTTTTTTTCACTAGACCAGGATATCCACCACACAGAGCTCAAATGAATTCCTGTGCCAACGCCAAGTGTTTAGGTGACAAACGTGGGAAGTGCCCCTTTTGTAAGGAAAGGCTGCTAGCGTGGTCAGATTGTGACTGGAGCCCTAGTGCCAATAAACAAAGTTTGGCAAAGTCCACACCACGAAACTCTTCCCAAGTGACCTAAGCTGTGCGGAAACCCGTCCCCAAAGGTGATGTCCTAATGAATCTATCTCCTGTGCCAAAGAACCTTCTGCTTGATATAAGCTTTGTCAGGGGAATGAGGTCTTCACGTTTTAATGTCTGCGGATTATGGTAATGTGCTTAACTATATCGATCTGTTCAGCATTCTGTACTTGCTTTGGCCACCAGCCAAGAAACTCCAAGAGAAGGAAGTGTCCAGATGGTCATAACACAGGCTGTGAAAAGGGATCAAAGCAGCAGCACATCAGTGTTATTCATGAGACGTTAGACACCACATTCTGACGCCTCACTTAAGCCGCAAGCCTAATGGGAAGGTGCTTCACGGGCTGCATTAATCCCGCCGCTCACAGAAACCGGGTGTGTGACGCCAATGAGCGCTCCTCAGCTGGCCTGCCGTCTGGAGTGCGGAGCAGCGGCTCTCCACGGGGGGCCCCTGAGGCTCGGCCATCCGGCCAAGGACCTCAGAAGTAGTGCAGGTGGGGTCACGCAGACCGGGGAGCAGAGAACCCTCGGGGTCCCGGAAGGGCTGGCCGAAGGCCCAGGGCAAAAAGCAGCGGAGCTGGGGAGCGCTCGGGCTGAGAAGCTGGGCAGTCGGGGCTCAGCGCCCACTCGGCCGCTTGCTGGTGGGAAGAACGTTTCTCCTCTCATAAGACGGAAAGAGCATAAAAGGTGCTAATGTAAACTCCCTGCGCCAGGAAGGGCGAGTCCGACTTCCTCCTCCTCCTCCTCCAAACTTCCAGGCTCGGGCGCGCGTCTCCTCTGATCCAGCCTCCACGTGCCTTCACTACCTGACCTTGAAACCAGCAAAGACCTTCAGAGACAAGCCCGCACTCACCCTTCTGTTCTCAGCGGCTTCTGGCAGCTGCCTCAGAGGAAAGATGAGGCTGTGTGAGCTGCCGACATTGAGACGCCCTCTCTTCTGTGAAGGTGATCGAAGGCTTGGCAGGACGGAGCACGTTGGGGAGCGCCTGCGCCCACCACCCCAGATTGCCAGCCGGCAGGAGAAGAGCAGGGGACAGCAGACCCCGGTCCTGCTAGGCTGCTCATCACAGATGCCCCTGACACTTCACAGCTATTAGGATAAAAGCGGAGTCTGCCAGCCCTGGCTTCACATGATGGGGGAATAAACAATAGCTTGCAGATTAAATAACGCAGGACATTTTATATTCGAGTTTGAGAGTTTAGCAGAAACTGAGAGCATGATAAATAAAAAGGACTGCGCTCGCCTTTAATAAAGCAAACAGACCAAGGAGCCATTCATTTACCCTATGAAGGATTTGTTTTCCAGGGCAATCATGCAAAAAGGCTTAGCCTATCTTGCAGATGAAAAACTGGCCTGACCCTATCCTGCCCAGCGGACTGAACTTTGCAAACAGGGTTTTCAAAGTGCTCTTTTTCAATTAATGTTTTAATATTTTGAAGCTTTTCATGGAAATTATAGCTCTAGCTGTTCAAGATGACTACAGCGACTGCCTGATTTACAAATGCACCCAAGCAATGCCAATGGCCTTTGCAAATTAGATTTTTAAAATAATTCACACGGTGGCTTTTTAATGCACTCAAGTGCTTCCCATATGCCGCCTTCGAGCCTCATTCCGGAGCCAGATATTTCAGAGCAGAGTGCACATTTCAACTCTTTTTTTCATACCTTTCCCTTTTAGGTAGCTTCAACGCTGCTTTCATTTATCAGAATAATGGAAAGAGAAGCATAGGGCTCAAGATGAGATGTCAGTCATGAAGGCTGCTTTCGCGTTGAGTCTCAGATCGTCGCCAGATCTTCAAGCTCTCTCATCATCTAGCGTCTGTTCTGTTGCCACAGCTCCTTGCTGTTTTGATCCACTCCGTACATTTGTGGCCAAGGTCGTCTTCTTAAGACATTGCTCTTATCACTTTATTCCCTGCTCAAGAAATAAAAGCACCTTGCTGCCTCCAGTCTAAACTTTCCATACTGGCTTTTTTGCCCCTATTAAAAAAAAAAACAACTTTCTTTTTAGAGTATTTTTTAAGATCAGAGCAAAGCTGAGCAGAAAATGAAGAATTCCCATATATTCCTTCCCCCCACGCCACCCTAAGACACACAGCTTCCCTCATCATCAGCCTCCTGGACTAGAGTGGTACATTTGTTACAATCGCTGGGCCTGATTATCATCCAAAGTCCTTACTTACGTTAGGGTTAACTCTTGGTGTGCTATTTTGGGTTTTGACAGATGTACAGTGACCTGTCCCCACCCCTGTGGTCCACACAGAATGGTTTCACTCCTCTAAATCCTGTGTGCTCTGCCTGTCCATCCCTCTTTCTTCTCCAGCCCCTGGCAACCATCAATCTTGCTGTCTCCATAGTTTTGCCTTTTCCAGAATGCCATATTGTTGGACAGCCATTTCAGATGTGCTTTTTTCACTTAGTAATATACATTTAAGATCGCTCCATGGCTTTCCATTCTCTTTAGCATTGAATACTATCCCACTGTCTGGATGTACCAAAGTTTGTTTTTCTCTGCACCTACTGAAGGGATTCCCATTTGCTTCCAGGTTTCAGCAATTATGAATAAAGCTGCAATAAACATTCGAGTGCAGGTTTTTGTGTGGACACAATTTTCATCTCATTTGGGTAAATCCCAAGAAGTGCAATTGCTGGATTGTATGGTAAGAATATGTTTAATTTTGTAAGATTTTTGAATTATCTTGAATTTTGAATTATCTTCCAAAGTGGCGGTTCCTCTTTGCATTCCCACTAGCAATGAATCAGAGTTCCTACTGCTTCACTTGCTTGCCAGCACTTGGTGTGGCCAGTGTTTGGGATTTTTGCCATTCTGTAAGTGTTGCAGCCTGACTTTTAAATCCTGATTCTATTTACCTTGTCTCTCCAAATGTGTTTGCCGTTTTTGCAAATAAGAACATCCTACTGTTGTCCAGCCTGTGTTCCAACTGAGCCTCCACCAGCCTTGGTTCCAGGTCTGTGCCCTTGTTTTTCCTCACATGAAAGCCTGCCACCTTCTGGGTCAAACCATGCTGTGCTCTTCTCCACGGGATCTTCTTGACTATACCAGACATCATTTCTCTTCCCTTGCTGTGAATGTCTTTAAAGACATGCTTGTCAACCCAAGAGATACTGCAGACTAGCTCCTATCCCTAGAGATTCTGACGTTACTGAACTATGAGCAAGGACCTTTAAAAGTCCTCCCTATGACTCTAGATGTGCTCCCAAGGTCAAGAATCAAACACTAGGACTTACAGTCTTCACCAGACAATCCAGTACCTTGTATGATCAGGATCTCTGGAGGAAGGACTCAGCACCAGTAATTTTTAAAACTCCCCAAGTGATTATAAGGTAGAGTTCAGACTGAGCACCACTGGGATTCTACCTTACAACTTGCCCCACATGTATTTTATATACTCAACTAGATCCCCAGTTAATATTTGGGGTTTCAAAGACTCCCAGTTAGTATTTGGGGTTTCTACTTTAAGATTGCTGATCCCAACCCATCCCCTATTCCTAAAATACATCATAATACAGAATACACAACAGAAATTCAGTTCAGTTCAGTCGCTCAGTCACGTCCGACTCTTTGCGACCCCATGGACTGCAGCATGCCAGGCCTCCCTGTCCATCACCAACTCCTGGAGTTTACTGAAACTCACATCTATTGAGTTGGTGATGCCATCCAGCCATCACATCCTCTGTCGTCCCCTTCTCCTGCCTTCAATCTTTCCCAGCATCAGAGTCTTTTCCAATGAGTCAGTTCTTCACATCAGGTGGCCAAAGTATTGAAGTTTCAGCCTCAGCATCAGTCCTTCCAGTGAATATTCAGGACTGATTTCCTTTAGGATGGACTGGTTGGATCTCCTTGCAGTCCAATGGACTCTCAAGAGTCTTCTCCAACACCACAGTTCAAAAGCATCAATTCTTCAGCAGTCAGCTTTCTTTATGGTCCAACTTTCACTTCCATACATGACCACTGGAGAACCATAGCTTTGACTAGACGGACCTTTGTCGGCAAAGCAATGTCTCTGCTTTTAATATGCTGTCTAGGTTTGTCATAGCTTTTCTTCCAAGAAGCAACTGTCTTTTAATTTCATGGCTGCAACAGAAATTAATAGTAAGTAAATGTCTAAGTAGGTAAATAAGTCTAGGCAGGCTGTTTGATTTTTATCAGTTGCTTAAGCCCAAGGATTATAGGCAAGATCATATGTTTCAATATCAAATAGGTTATTTATGAAATTACTATCCCTTGACCAAAGGCTAAAAATGTACCCTCTGCTAAGTGCTTGATAAACGTGCCATCTATTAGAGCACAGATGAGCTGAGTGAGTGCTGAGCTTTACCCCAACAGTGGGTGGTCTGTCACACCATTGAGGAAAAGAAAAATGTCAATAAAAAATGAGGAAAAGAAGCATTCACTACAGATCTTTTGTGTTGAGAATTTTGCTGATTCTTGTTTCATGGTTTTGTATGATGTCATCATTACCACTTGCTGACTTAAAAAAAAAAAGACTGTCAACCAGACAACAAATGTTACTTGCTGGCCCATCTGAGTTGAGCCTCTAGATTTTTCTTACCAATTTCACTGCATCCTGAAAATAAGATTCAGACCTTGAGAAATTAGTTTTCTTCCTTTCTTTCCCAGGCACAAAGCATATCAGGAAAACCCACTGATGGTCCATCACAGCAAAGTTCCCATGAGATGAGTCCCTCCCAGACAACGACGTTCATAATTAGTCCATCGACTCAGTTGTCTGCTGGCGGTTGAACTTTTCCTTCCCTAAAATTCACCTCTTTTAATGTTTTCTGCTCACTATGATGCTGCTGTAATAAGAAAGCAGTGAGAAGGTTTACTTGGTGAACGTATGTTGCTTTTAAGGATGCAAATGATGTTAAAGTGAACTTTAAGCCCATCAAAATGCAGAAGCCAGGTTCCGGTTCAGAAACTTGACTGAAAACCTGTGTTTATTTTTTCTTCCTCCATATCCCAAAGAAATGACAGTCAAGATACCCAAAGAGGGATAAATGATGGTAATATGCAACACTCTTCCTTTCTTTTATCCTTTCAAAAAAATTTTCCTTTGAGTAGCCTTTAAACAGTTTTCTAAAATGTGTTGATAATGTCCCCTGATACCATAAGGATGTGGAAATCCTTTACTGTTTATATGCTCTTCTAGGCAATGTAGCCATACACATCAGTGGTGAGTTATGAGCTGCCTCGTCTTGGACGGGCCGAGCTTGGGAATACCTGCCATGCCCACAGCCCTTTTCAGACACGATCGTCCCCAAAATCTCACTGTTGCATGTGATCTCCAACCCAATTTAGGAGAGCCAACAGGTGAGTTTTCCTTAGAAAGATCCCTCTCAAGAGTTCTGAATTTAAGGCGTTAGAATGAACCATCCATTTGGGGACTTAAGTGAAATACCCAAGGAGAGAAAGTAAGACATCAAAGTCATGAATAATCAGGAGTAATGAGCGACGATAAATAGAAGCCGTACCAAAGAGGGGAAGTCGGTGGGAAAGAGCAGGAGCAGGAAAAGCAGAAACAGGAAGTAGATGAAGGCCAGTGGAATCAGACAGGGCCTTGGGGAATCCTTTTTAAGGAGGACAGCCTTGGTCAGCATGCTTTTCTGGCTTTTTACCTTTCATGAAAATAACAGTCTCATACACTAAAAATATCAGTGCAGGAAGGTGGGAAAAAAGCACAGACTACCTGAAGTTCCTTTTCTAAGCTACTTACTAATGAAAACACAACCTCCCTGATTTCTTTTCTGCTAAGCTATAGAGAAGCTCTTCAAGAAATACAGCGGGGAAAGGTCTGGATTTCAGCCCTAGGATTCCTTTTGAATTCAATGTCTGATTCCATAGGTTGTGTTTATATGATATCAAAGTAACTATTTTAACGTGTGGGGTGAAAAGGGAGTCTTTGACACCACATAGACAAGAGACTCAAGGCTTTTTGTTGTGTAAGCTCTTCAGTTGGCATTTACAGAAAGAGCCCCTCTTCTGCCAGACTGCAGTGTCATTATTTTCCTCCTCCATAGAGGAGCCATAAATCACTTAGAGGATAAACTGGCAGGTGTTATATAAACACTGAATACAACTGAACATTCCTTTCAAATAGTGTCATGGTAAAACCCACAAGGCTCAAAGAATTTGCAGTACTCTGAAGAAGAAAGCAATACAATAGCCTCAGAAATACTGACATTGCTAGTAAAATAAATCTACAGTATTGACTTTGAGAAGGAAAAAAACCCAACACTAAAGCAACAACAAAACAACAACAAAGTCTATATTTAAAAGGAAGCAGCCGATATCAAAGTAAATAAAATGTCTTCCTGTAGCCAGAAGTCCTGCTGCCTCCCACAGGTTCAAAGCGCTTTTGTGCCACAAAATTATAGTTTACCGTCACTTGTGTGATTAAGGAAGTACAGCGGAAATGCCTACGTGTCTTCTGGAATAGGTAAGAAGTAGAAAGGATAAAAGTTATTTCCTGTTGTTTTTCTTAGGACCTCAAGTCAGCTTTCTGCAACAAATGTTAGCTTTATTTTCACACGGGAAACCCTTTATTTTCCTGTTCTCTTTGGTCCAAGTCACACTGGTTTATTGAGCATCTAGTATGGGCCACTGGTGAAAGATGCCGGATCCTGAATGACAGGGAAGCCTCAGTGTGGAGAGTGGGATTCAAATGGGGGCCACAGGGCAGAAAAGACACGAGATGGGAAGGAACATCCGAAATAGACCTAAAAGGACCGGGCAGGTGGAGATGGCAACAGGCTGCGTTCCATGTTGGAAGAACAGCACAAGCCTGAGCATACAAGATCATCAGGCTCAGAGACAAGAGCAAATAGTTTGGCGTAATTGTAGAGGGGTAGGAGGAGACAGTTGAAAGGGTAGGCGAAGGCTGTATTACAATTCTTTAGGTTCAGGATTCTTTAAGCTCAGAAATACAAGAATTGGCCCACTTCACTGCAGAGTCAAGGGGAGCTCTGGCTTCAACCAAAGCTGGATCCGGGGACTCCCACCTTGCCCTGTAAATGTCACCTCTTTTCTCCCTGTTGGTTTCATTATCACATTTTAGTTGTTAACTCCTGGCAGCTTCAGTCTCATACCAATTCTAGCAGTCTCAACTGAAAACGAGCTTCTTTTTCTCAACTGCTCAGCGAAGACTCAGAATAGAGATCCTTTGATCTAAGTCATTTCTGCCTCTCCCTGAACCAATTACTGTGTCTTATGTCCACTCCTGGAGCCAAAAAGAGGGATCAGTGCCAGTCAATTCATATGGACGAGGGAATGAGTCCCCATAAGGAATCTTAAAGACACCACCACAACAAGAGCTGGCTTCTGGGATGGAAAAACAGCAGGTGTCCCCACAAGGGGCCATACATAACCTGGGGGTTCTGAAACCAAGCTGAAGAATATGCACTTGATTCGGCTGAGGAGAGTCATCAAATATTTTAATGCAGAGAAGCAGAATGATGGAAGCTGTTCCAGAATGATCTGACCCCAAGATGAAGGAAAAAATAAGAGAGTTGAGAGATAAGAGGCTCTTTTATCAATAATCTTATCAATAATCATTTCTGAAAAAGAAAATGAGGGTCCAAACCAGAATTGTAGTCCTAATGTGAAGGTGATGGATTAGAGATGGAAGTTGCATCAACTTGGTTATCAGCTGAATTCTGTGGAAGAGAAAGAAAATGAGTCATCAAAGATGATTGTTTTTTTGCAAACCTGGTCAACTGGAGAAACAGGGAGTTAGGAGGAGTAGTTTGGGGGTGAAATTAGTTGAGCTTGGCAGTGCTGAGTTTGAGGACAGGTGATGCTCCCAGTGGAGATTTTCATCAGGCAGCTGGAAAGGGAAGTCAGTACAATCCAGAAGCAGAGCCAGGTGCATACAGGTAAAGGGGAAACGTCAAGGTCATCCCAGGAGACAGTAACGGAGGCCCAGGGCAAGAGTCATCCTGGGGCAGATGACCATTCGAGCTGGCTTCTGTGTTTGCATCCATCGGTTGTGTGACCGTCCCAGGAGGTCTGGGGTTTCGCCCAGGCGGTCTCAGTGATAGGCACCAGGAAGGCTCACAGAGCAGATGGTGTGAGCAGCTGATTTGTTTCTTGGTCTCTTCCCTAATAATTGAAAGTTCTCATTTCTTCCTTCCACTGTCTTCTCATTCCTCATGTATATTCTGACTCTCCAAGGCTGTTAGCAGGTCC
Organism: Bos indicus; assembly: GCF_029378745.1. Taxonomy (NCBI): domain Eukaryota; kingdom Metazoa; phylum Chordata; class Mammalia; order Artiodactyla; family Bovidae; genus Bos; species Bos indicus. The sequence continues at coordinate 107,518,901 of NC_091766.1, forward strand.
GCACAATCTTTCTACCCCCAAGTCTCTAGTTAACTGCTCTCAAAATAACTCCTCTGTGGATCATCCGCTCCTCTCGTCTCTGTCACATCCATTCCAACAGCTCTTGTGAAAGCAGCATTCCAGCGCAGGACTAAGATCTTTGCTCTGGAGCAGAGTCACCGTGTGACTGTGGCCAAAGTATTGATCTTCTGAAACCTCCATTTCCTCACCTGAAAAAAAATAGTAACCATACCTACTTTATAGGGTTGCTGTGAAGGTAAGTAAAATACGTGTGGTGCAGAAGCAATAACGGTGTGTTTAACATACCGAGTTGTATGTCCTAGTGAAAAGTAATTTGCAAGGCAGGAGTTTTAATCTGGATAAGAACTCCATCGTCCTGCTCTCGAACTGTTTTACTCCACTCCTCACTGCACCCTCCTTCGTGCTCCCCTCCTGGAAGCACATGGACAATTTCAGTCTGAGACCCCCGCAGACAGCCCTCAGCTGCACAGGTCACAGAGCCTACGGAGGATGGTGAAGGACGGTGAACCTATGGAGGAAGGCTTCACCTTCGCCAAGAGCACGGTGAGGCTGCTGGCATGGCAGAGGCACTCACGGCCCTGGGTGTGCAGGGGCAGGGGAGGGCGGAGGCAGCTTCCAAGCCTCTGAGCTGCGGTCTCCTCCTTCACAAATAAACCAGAACACCGCTAACATTCGTTCCAACCCAAGTGAGGGCTTAGGGGTGAGTGGGGGGTGAAGGTACGTTGTCACGAGAGATGGTGGGCAAGAGGCTGGCATGATCCAGTAAGGGGGAAAGGAGCAGGACAGGGCTACGAGCACAGACTGGCAGGTGAGCTGAGAAGACAGGTGGTGAGAAGGAAACGGTGCCATGTGGGAGAGACCAACAGGCAAGGCAAGGTTGCCAAAGCCAAGGATCGTGCTCTTCTCTGTGTGCTCGAGTCCAGCCTCCAACCTCTTACTGTGCAGAGGGTGGGGAAGAATCTGAAGGGTTAAGAAGCCCAGGAATATCTAGTTTAGAAAACTAGCTTTGCCAGATTTTCTACTTTGTTCATTTGCTACCGATTAGAGTCAAGAGCCTGGACTTCCCTGGTGGCTCAGTGGTAACGCAGGAGACACAGGTTCGATCCCTGATCTAGGAAGATCCCACCGCCCATGGAGCAACGAAGCCCATGTACCACAGCCCTTGAGCTCTAGAGCCCGGGAACTGCAAGTACTGAGCCCACCTGCCCTAGAGCCGTGTTCACCAACAAGAAGCCGCGGCAACGTGAAGCCTGGGCACTGCAGGCAGAGAGTGGCCCCCACTCTCCGCCACTAGGGTAAAGCCCATGTATAACAGTGAAGACCCAGCACAGGGAAAATCAATTTTAAAATAAATAACATAATTTTTTAAAAGAACATCAGTTCAGTTCAATTCAGTAGCTCAGTTGTGTCTGACTCTTTGTGACCCCATGGATGGCAGCACACCAGGCTTCCTTGTCCATCACTAACTCCAGGAGTTTCCCCAAACTCATGTCCACTGAGTTGGTGATGCCATCCAACCATCTCATCCTCTGTCGTCCCCTTCTCCTCCTGCCTTCAATCTTTCCCACCATCAGGGTCTTTTCCAGTGAGTCAGCTCTTCACATCATGTGGCCAAAGTATTGGAGTTTCAGCTTCAACATCAGTTCTTCCAATGAACACCCAGGACTGATCTCCTTTAGGATGGACTGGTTGGATCTCCTTGCAGTCCAAGGGACTCTCAAGAGTCTTCTCCAACACCGTAGTTCAAAAGCATCAATTCTTTGGTGCTCAGCTTTCTTTACAGTCCAACTCTCACATCCATACATGACTACTGGAGAAATCATAGCCTTGACTAGATAGACCTTTGTTGACAAAGTAACATCTCCGTTTTTTAATATACACCTTCCCTATCTTTATGTATTTTGGTATCCAACCGAAAGAGTGAAGCAGGAGGATGTGGAGAGCAGCGCAGGTGGCCCCAGAAGGGACAGGAGGCCTGTGTGTGCTGCAGGTGGGGTCGTACATAGCACTGCAGATCCCTCGTTCCCAGAGCAGGACTGGGCCAGCACCAAGAGCATATGTAGGAACGACCCTTTCATGAATCATGCTGTTTTGAAAGGGCCCTTCATCCATCAGGCTGACCCAAAATAAATACAACCATCACATTCGGAAGCCCTGAAGAAAGCCCTTCTCTTTGGCACTCGGATTACAGACGGAGCTGAGACAGCATGGAATGCAATGATTTATGCAGCAGGAAGATGACTGGCTGTGGGGCAACAGGGAGATTTTCTTCTGCAAGAATTTCTGTCGTGGCCTTTCCTGACCCTTCACTCTGGTGATTGAAATTTAAAAGTAAAATGAATGCCTTTTCCATGAGTTATTGAGTTTTCTTCTCCTGCACTTAGCATAACTTGCTACTTGGGGGGAAAAAAGGGCAAAGGGCTCTGTTCAGTCGAATGTCTGAATTAATGATCTCCCTGAGCATCTTGGATTTAAATGGTAGGTTTGAGGGTGCAGAGAACCTGGGTGTTTCCAGTGAGACATACAGCTTTATTAGGGCTTGTAATAGAAAGAGAAGCTGATCAGGAAAATGGTGATGAAATCCCAGTGAGGATGATGGCCTCAGTTTAGAAGTGATCTTAAGCTGTTCCAGTGAATGCCAGAGGTCCTTGGTTTCTAAGCCCTCTCTGCTCATGTTGACCTGGTTTCAGGAAACTGATTCACACAAACACCAGCCCTGACCTTAGCAAAGGGGAGTAGTAAGAAAGAGGGTGAAGTGTGTTTACTTTAGATTTGCCAAAATAAATTTGGTGATTTAACCAAAAAAGAATGAGCATCAGTTAGAGCTGGGGGCGGAAAAGGCCCAAAGGAACCATGTGACGGATCTCTATTTCCCTGAAATTGCTCTAACATTTAGATCAAAAGTTTTCAAGATATTTTTACAATAGCGTTTGACACTACAGGAAGTAAGGGAGAAAGGATGTCTGTTGTACTACAGTGGATGAAGCGCCAGTACCAGCCTGTGGGTTGTCGTTGTTTCCTTCTAGACAGACGTGTTCCCTAAAGCCATCAGCATCTGTGACAAGACAGCTGTGAGAGAGTGAGCCTGGAATGCAGACGTCCGCGTTGAACAGCTGAGACAAGCAGTGTGATGCAGAGAGAGCGTCTGATTGGAACCAGGACACCTTCACCCTGGCTGGCTGCTGCGACACCCTGCACCACAGAGACTTCACAGGGAAGGACAGGAGAGGCTCTGAGAGGGAGGCTTCCGGAAAGCCTTCCACCCTCCACGCCTGCTTGGCAAGGGCCAAGTGCCAGAGGCCCAAACACAGAAACGAGGCGCTTGGCATTGGATGTGCGAGAAAAACCTGTATGATGCAAAAATGCAATGTCACACACGTACAGAAATCTCACGGTCAGCTTTCTGACAATCTCCGGGACCCACTGGGCCTGTGAGGAGCTGCCTGGCAAGTCAAGATGAGGCTCCAGCACCAACAGGCGCTGATGTAGCAGCGCCCACACCCCAGGCAGGGGGTTTTGTGTGTGCCGTACACTGCTGTCACCATTCCAGACAGAACAACAACACTAGCAGCTACGCAAGCCCTGTGGCACCAAGTTTCCATATCTTAGCTCATCAACCTAACGAAATCGATACTATCATTCCCATTTCATAGCTGAGGAAATGGTGACTTAGGCTGGAAAACCAACTTGACTAAAGTCTGGCAGAGCTAAAGGACAGGGAAGCAAAGATGAACCTGAAGAGTCAGTAGGAGGAGGGCATGGAGGTGCCACGGGGAAAGAAATGCAGAAACACAAGAGCAGATAGTCAGATGCAAATCAGACCGCAAGCCAGGGGTTGGCAGCCGGTCAAGTCTGTACCCGGGAACCACAGATACTGAGTGCTCCTGCTCGACAGCACGGGGTCCAAGGGCTTCTCACACTCAGTGTGTCTGTGAATCACCCAGGGGTCATGTTCAAACTGCAGACTGATTCCACCAGTCCTGAGATCCGGCATTTCTGACAAATTTCCAGGTGACGTGATGCTCCTGGTCTGAGTTCAATCTGAGTAGTAAGAATCTAGATGAGCCCGTACGCTGGTCTAAGAACTAAAGCTCAGTGGCCTGTAAGATCCACAGAGCTCGGTGAAGACAATAAAGATGATGGACTGAGGCTTTTTTTCTTTTTCTATTTACTAGATTGCTGGTTCACCATAAAAGGACACCACTCGGAAGAGCCAGATGGAACAGGTGCTGTCAGGGCAAGGTGTGGGAGAAGGGATGCAGTTTCCACACCCTGAAAGGTATGCCTCCCTCCCGACACCCCAACCCAGACGCTCTTCAAACTCCAGTTGCTGAGTTTTTATATAGCTAACTTCATTCAGCTTTTTTCATTTATGTTGTTATAGTTCACTTTTTTTGCAACACAGTCCTATTACAATAGGCCAACTATATGAACACCAAATTTAATCATAGACTAAAACGTTGGGAACCCAATGTCAGTTTCCATATTTTTTTTTTTTTTTCCAAAAAAGCTAAACTGCAGAAGTGACCCAACCTTTCAATTTATAGATGGCGAGACTGAAGCCTGGAGTGGAGAAGTGCTTTACCAGTTACTAGAAGATGCAAGCTGAGCATCTCTTGGCCCTGAAAGGTAACGAATAAGGCTAACAGAGGTAGGTAGATTAGAATATGCTGCAGAAAGCATTGCTTGTCACATTGAGAAACCTAGGTTTTATCATACAGGCAAAGGCAAATTTTGAATATTCTGATAAGGAAAAGTTGAAAATTCTGAGTTAGTGTAACAAATCTGGCAAAAGAGCATAGCATTAAGTGCTGGAGGCTTGGAGATCAATTCAGAATCTAATGCCTTATTAGCTTGATCAAAGGCAATGGCACCCCACTCCAGTACTCTTGCCTGGCAAATCCCATGGACAGAGGAACCTGGTAGGCTTCAGTCCATGGGGTGAGTCGGACATGACTGAGCAACTTCACTTTCACTTTTCACTTTCCTGCATTAGAGAAGGAAATGGCAACCCACTCCAGTGTTCTTGCCTGGAGAATCCCAGGGACAGTGGAACCTGGTGGGCTGCTGTCTATGGGGTCTCACAGAGTTGGACACGACTGACGTGACTTAGCAGCAGCAGCATAGAACATAAGATGCCATCAGTTATAAGAAGCACTTATGTTCCTCAAAGAAAGAAAAATTTCTGTCACTACAACTATGACAAAATGATTTATCACTTTGGAGTGTTTATTTTATATGTATTGAATTGGTCTCATATACTTACTTAGACATAACTTTTTTATTATGTATTACCCTTATGCATTCATAAAAATAAACCATGAGCCAAATGAATTGGTTAAGGTCATGGTTCCCAAAATATGCACCAAGCCACCTCAAGGAGCCAGTGAACTAAAGGGGGTACCATGGGATGGTTTATATTTTCAGGGGAAACACAATAATGTTTGACGTATGTTAGACATGGTGCCAACTATGAGCTCCAAGTTATTCATAAATTCAACGTGGGATCAGACTACACTTCGATGACGCTGTATTTTGTCAAGTTGGGTTATTGGCAATTGCCGTGATAAAAGAAAGCCAGTACTGAAAAAACAACGTGGGTCAGGAAGGGAAGGTGCCAGTGTCCAAGTTGATTCCACGGTTTGAAAAGGTGTGTAGCGCCCCAAAGGCACACCCGTTCCAGTAGTGAGTATTCTAGCTATCTAAGCGTGAAATTCAAAGGGGTTTTTACGAGCTTACTTCTGTCTTTGTTTATTTCTGTTTTTGGCTGTCCTGGGTCTTGTTGCTGGCATGGGCCTTCTCTGGCCGTGAGCGGAGCTCCCCTCCGTCCGGGGCGCGGGCGTCTCATCACGGTGCCTCTCCAGCGGCAGAGCACAGTCTGTAGCTGCACGGGCTTCCGCAGCCGCGGCTCAAAGGCTCGGCTCAGGGGTTGGGGCTCGGGGGCCCTGGAGCACTGATTCAGTAGCTTAGTCGTTCTGTGCATGTGGAATCTTCTCAGACTCGGGATCAAACCGGTGTCCCCTGCATTGCCATCAGGGAAGCCCCAAAAGTTAATTTTACAAATGGCTATTAAGTTGTTGGATCAAAGGATTTTAAAAATGAAACTGTTGGATATTTCTTTTAGCCTAGATGTGCTATGAAGAAGAACTCAGACCTTGGAAATGTCATGAACCAATAAAGTTGGAGAATCTCTGGGTATTCCTGAAGTTTGTTCACATTCATAATGCACATTTCCTAGGTCCCTCTCAGTTTCACAGCAGTCTGCACCCACGTTTCATCTGCTTAGAAACACCCTCTGTGCCACGGATGCCCTGGTGGCGTGCCACGTTTAAAGAATGCTGCGCTACTGTTTCTGCGATTTTAAAGCCCCATTCATTCTGAAAGTATTGTTGCTGGAAAATATCCCAGTTTGTTCAATAGAAGATTTTAAGGCAATAACCAAGACTCATATTCCTTCCTTGAATAGTCTGTTAGGAGCTAGCAGTTGACAACAATGAATTCCATTTATTTCACCAGGAAAAATATGTCAGACAGAGCTAGCTTAGGCAATGACAAATACACCGCTACTGATACCTTCCTGTTAATACGGCACTGCTGCTACACGGAGAGCAAGTGCAAGTGGCCATTGAGAATAAAACCTAATACGATTTCAAAGACGTTACAATGTGAAAAAAGGTTTATGTATCAAGAAACTGACAAAATATAATATCTGTCTCACAATGCCATAAGAGTCAAGGTAATAATGTGAAAAGATGTGTCAGAAGTAATATTGTTCTGATTAACTACCGGGAGATAAGGGCCTAAGGAAAATACTGAAAGAGGCCATAGAAAAGGGGCTACGGTGTTAGGAGGCACTGAGGTAGAATCAACAGGGTTTCGAAATTAGAACATAAACTTGCATCATGCGCAGCTCTCCGCTGGTCAAGACTGTCCCATAAGTGCTTGGTGAGGTACGTGCCCCTATGTTAGAACCTCACAGGAAATGTACAACCCACCTGGCAAGTCCTTGGCCCTCTTTAGATCTTGTTCCAAAGTCATAGCCGCAGACTCAAGCCGTGTGCTCTTAACCCTGATAGATATTCAGTGGTTGCTTCAGAGAGCGCCCTTGGTAAAGTGAAGAAATGTCCTGCGTGTTTACCGAAAATCACATATATTTCATTCTTGAAAAGTATAGTTTGATGAAAGTGAAAGTCACTGAGTCGTCTCCGACTCTTTGTGACCCCACGGAATTTAGAGTCCAGGGGATTCTCCAGGCCAGAATACTGGAGTGCATAGCCTTTCCCTTCTCCAGGGATCTTCCTAACCCAGGGATCGAACCCAGGTCTCCCGCATTGCAAGCAGATTCTTTACCAGCTGAGCCACAACACAGGACAAGGTTATTATAAAATACTGACTGTACTCCCTACTTGGCGGCGGCGGTGGTGGTGCTCTGTCCTGTCTGACTCTTTGCGACCTCATGAACTGCAGCTCACCAGGTTCCTTTGTCCACGGGATTCCCCAGGCAAGAATACTGGAGTGGGTTGCCATTTCCTCCTCCTCCAGGGGATCTTCCGGATCCAGGGATCTCCTGCAATGGCAGGCAGATTCTTTCTGCGTGTATACTTTCTGGCCGCTTTAGAGAGAGCCGGAAGCAGCTCTTTGCCATCTCTAGCCTTTCCTGGCACTAAGCAGAACCTTCTATCAATCCCTTGAAGTGATCACTCTTTTTCAGACTTTCAAGGAAGCCAGCCCAGAATGGTGAGGCAGTCACAAAGCATTTCTTGGAGTCAGAAAAGTGTGCTACATTTGGAGCATAAGATCTCAGATCCACGAGCCCACTTCATGCTCAATTCATGGGCTCAGGACTGGGGATGAGACAGAGGAGTCAGCTTGTGTCCACTCCACTGGTCTGGCACGAACTGGTCTGGCACGAGTTGTTGCACCAACTGTGCATATAGACATTCAGTGAAAGTGACCGATGTCATTTTTTATATTTCAGTGGGGTCCCGGAGGTGAAATGCCTGGACTCCAGCAAGCACCCGTCTGGGGTGGTCTTCAGGACCGCTACAATGCCAGCTGGGAGGAAGCATTGCGCCTGGTGCAGGGAGGCATTAATGTTTTTTGGGTGTCCTCTGATACATCCATTCACAGCAGCTCGTACAGATTCTGAAGCCAAAATTTTTTCTGGGTGTGTTGAGATTGTACTCAGTGCTTGTGAGATAGTCAGGGGTGTGGTGGGCAACCAGGATACTGTTCCAGACTTGTTTGGTGCAGGAATAACACACAACTCCCCTTGGTGGAATAACACCCTGCTGGAACTGTTATCAGGATCCAGCCATCTAGGGAGAGGGTCGGCAGCTGCACGTTGCAGCACTGTGAGCTTTACTGGATAACTGGGAACTTGTGCCTCTTAATCCCCTTCATTTATCTTACCCCTGCCCGCACCCTTCTCGCTTCTCATCACCACAAGTTTGTTCTCTGTATCTGCAGCTCTTGTTTCTGTTGTGTTATACTTGTTTGCTTTTTAGAGTCCACGTGTAAGGGAAAGCATACAATATTTGTCTTTCTCTGTCTGACTTAGGGCTTCCCTGGTGGCTCAGCTGGTAAAGAATCCACCTGCAATGCAGGAGACCCTGGTTCGATCCCTGGGTTGGGAAGATCCCCTGGAGAAGGGAAAAGCTACCCCCTCCAGTATTCCAGCCTGGAGAATTCTCCATGGAGTCTCAAAGAGTCAGACATGACTGAGCAAATTTCACTTTCAGGTCCATTCAAGTTGTCACAAATGGCAAGATTCATTCTTTTCTATGACTGGTATTTCAGTGTGTGTGTGTACAGCATATTTTCTTTATCTGTTGGTAGACACTTCGATTTCTTTTGTATCTAGGCTACTGTTAACAATGCTGCTATAAACACTGAGGTGCATATATATTTTCTAATTGGTGTTTCTACTTTCCTTGTATAAATACCCAGGAATGGAATCGCTGGACCGTACGATAGTGCTATTTGTAATTTGGAGGGAAACCTCTATACTGTTTTCCATGGTGGCTGCACCAATTTACATTCCAAAGGCTTTACCCAAAGCCTCCCCTTTTCTCCACATCCTCGCCAACACTTACAGTTTGTTGGTTTTTTGATGATAGCCATTCTGACAGGTCTGAGGTGATATCATTGTGGCTTTGATTTACAGTTCCCTGATAATTAGTGATGCTGAACATCTTTCCATTTGCCTATTGGCCATCTGAATGTTTTCTTTGGAAAAATGCCTGTTTTTCAAATTATACTGTTTGTTAACTATATGCCCATGTAAAAATTGTATTGTTTGTTAACTATACTGTTTATTAGCTGTGAGAGCTTGGGTCTCTTAGCCTCAAGATCTAAGATCTTGGCTTACATTTAGTGCTTAAATGTCAAAAAGGCTAAGACAGTCTAGTTCCTTTGCCACTTCTTTGACAGAATTACATTAGTTTCTCATGGGAGTTTGTTTTCCTGCCTGAAATTTCATTTGGAAAAGTTTCGTGAGCAGTTAATAAACAGGAGCCGGACGCAAATCGTACGTAGGCTGTTTTCCCCGTCCCGTCTTTACTAGCGTCTCCCTGGTCTGTGACACCACCGTGTTTTTCCTGAGCCAGAACTGCACCTTCTCATTAGAAACCTTGCATCCACTCTCAGCGCGCTGGGATCTGTTTCTCTGCCCACATTTCTAGATATTCTTTGGAGTCTGTCACTGCTCAGATTAAAATCCCCCGGCAGCTTCCCACCGCGCTGAGTAAGATCCAAACCCAGCGCCTAGACCTCCATCTGCTGCTCCAGCGCGGCTCCCACCTTGCCCTCTCCTCTCTCCACCCACGGCGACCTGCCTTTTGTTCCTGCAGCATGCCAACCCCATTCCCACTGTAGGGACGTTAATGTTCCCCTATGTTTATCACTTTTCATGCTGATATTTTTCTTGTTCATTAATTTATTTGGCAGCCATGTTTTCTCCACCTACCCCCAGCCCCAGCCTTCAGAAGCTAAACTCTGTGAAAGCAGACATTATTTTGCTCTTTGCCATTTTCCCAGTGCCTAAAGAACTATCTGGCATTTATGAGGTATCCTATAAATAACTGCTTCATCATAAATAAATACATGCTCATCAGACATCAGCAAAATACCATTACCTGTGTACCCCTCTGGGTACACAGTTCTTAGGAGACAATACTCTGTAAGCATGCAGTAGGATCCGTCTCTGACAGGGAAGGGCTGAGAGTCTCGCCCAGGCGCTGACAGACAGTTTGTGCAAAGCCCAGGAAATTATGTTTCATTGTCGCCTCCCTTTGTCTGAAACTGTTTTGTAACCGAAAGCTCATTGTAGGATTTTTTCCCTCTTATCTAGAAAGTCTTCGGGTTCTGGCTCCTGAAAGATTTTCTTGTCAGTCTTTACAGACAATACATCTCAAAGATTACGTTCTATAGCAATCTGAACAACTTGCAATTATTTGATTCTCCCAGCATTTAACAAGTAAGCTATTCCAGAATTCCAGGCTAGGCTCTGAATAGCTACCAAAGGAGGAAACTTTATCTCCTCATGTTTATAAACACATAGGAATCTCCCTTTCTCTCCCTCTCTCTCTCATTATCTTTATGTTATTGGTGGACAAAATGTCAATTTACAGTTGAGATTTATTTCTTCAAATTCTTTACTCATGAATCGGGCAGAAACTGCAAGCCAAACACGTTTATTCCATTCTGAAGGACTAGTCTCTTTCAAGCCATCAGCAGTAACAGCATATAAATCTGTCAGCATAATAGTAGTTGTTCAAGGCAAATCTGTAGCTTAATTACCGAGAAGGTGCAGCAGAAGAAAATGGTCCTCAAACTCTGAATCGATGTAGAAAAGACTGTTCAATTTATTTAAATTAAAATGTTCACTGAGCAACCACCATTACTCTCTAAGTACAAAGCAGTCGGCAAGCTGGACACCCGAAGAAAGAGCTTTGGGAAAAGCATGCAAAATGTCAAGCGCAAGGCTAGACCCACAAAAGGTGCTCAGCAAACACTGGATTCCCCTAAGGATCTCGATCTCTCCTGTGAATCTGGGCATGTGTCTTCAAAAGTACCGTGACTCAGCTCAACTCAGATATGTCCCCAGGTGGGTCAGGCAGAGAGGAGCAGCCCAACTTGACAGCCTGGTCTGTGCCCTGCATGGTGCAGAGCTCTCATGTACAGAAAATCTCCTTTCTGTCTCCACAGGTTAGTCTTTTGTTCCCATTTGCCAAAATAGGAAACGGGAGCACTCGGAGATTAAATAAATTGCTTGATAATGTGTGATAGATACAGAATGCAAATTAAGTTTTGTTCATCCATAGCCATATTCATCTCATTCAGAACACATTTATTGATCACCTGGAATCCCTGAGGCTGAGGATTCAAACAGGACATGCTTCAAATACCCAAAGAGCCTTCACTTAATGTGGGATGATACATATAAAACAAGGACCTTCTTGAAAGTGGGAATATCATCATGGAGGTACACTTGATAGGCTTCCTGAGTGGTTCCTACCGTAAAGAATCTGCCTGCAATGTAGGAGACCCAGGTTGGATCCCTGGGTCAGGAAGATCCCCTGGAGGAGGGCATGGCAACCCACTCCAGTTTTCTTGCCTGGAGAATCCCATGCACAGAGGAGCCTGGCGGGCTACAGTCCACGGGATCACAAAGAGTTGGGCATGACTGAGTGAGTAACGCTTTTCACTTTTCTCACACTTGGTAGGACAGAAGAGAAAATGGCTCATTCTGCCAAGGTGGAATAGTGAAGGGATATTGAAGACTTTACCAGAAGGAAAGCTATGACCAACCTAGACAGCATATTAAAAAGCAGAGACATTACTTTGCCAACAAAGGTCCATCTAGTCAAGGCTATGGTTTTTCCAGTGGTCATGTATGGATGTGAGAGTTGGACTGTGAAGAAAGCTGAGCACCGAAGAATTGATGCTTTTGAGCTGTGGTGTTGGAGAAGACTCTTGAGAGTCCCTTGGACTGCAAGGACATCCAACCAGTCCATCCTAAAGGAGATCAGCCCTGGGTGTTCATTGGAAGAACTGATATTGAAGCTGAAACTCCAATCCTTGGGCCACCTCATGTGACGAGTTGACTCATTGGAAAAGACTCTGATGCTGGGAGGGATTGGGGGCAGGAGGAGAAGGGGACGACAGAGGATGAGATGGCTGGATGGCATCACTGACTCGATGGACGTGAGTCTGGGTGAACTCCGGGAGTTGGTGTTGGACAGGGAGGCCTGGCGTGCTGCAATTCATGGGGTCGCAAAGAGTCAGACACGACTGAGCGGCTGAACTGACTGAATAATAGACGAGTTGTGAAAAATTAATAGGCACTCATGGGGCCATCTACGGGAGGAAGAGAGAGAGACAGGGGTGGTGTGGGAATGCTGTGGCGTGGGTGTGGGGACTGCAAACACCAGGTCCCCGGGACTCGAGGAGCAGCAAGTCGTTCAGTTGGCCTGGAACGTGGGTGGTGTGACGAGGGTGGCAGGAACTGACCCTGGGGGTGGAAGCAGAGGTGCCAGCAGGAGGGGGTGTCAGACCAAAGAGTTCAGGCTTGACCCGAAGGTCATGGGGACCCAGCAACTGGTTTTAAGCAAGAGGATGACACCCTTAGAAAGGTATGGTCTAACGTCCCTCACTGGTGTTTTGGGAAAAGGTTAGAGAGAGACTTATTCAAGGAGGCAGGAAGCTCTGAGACAGTGCTTCTCCACCAGTCCTGGCAAGAAAGGCCCAGATCCACGCAGGGGCTCAGAAATGCCCCCTGAAGCATCTCTGTGCCCCCAGCGACGAGAACTGACATCAAGGAGCAGGAGAGCCTTGCCCTCAGCCTCACGCTCCTGTTCAGCCCTCCGGCTAGATTTTGTGAAAGCCGGCGTTCCAGTGATGCTGACCTTGCAAGGGCCCTGAAATGAGCCCATCAGTAATTCCTTTGCATCAAGTTAAGGAGACCCCTATTAAAGGGAACGGCAGACACCCCAGGAGGAATGCAGCATTACCAGCCACTAATGCCCTGCCCTTAATTGCTTCACCAGATTAATTAGGTGGCTCCCCAGCAAGGCCCTAATCGAACGAGGACAGAACAGGTAAATGTTGATGCCGGTGAGGGAGTAAACGAGATTCAAAGCACTAGGCACAGCCTGGGAAGAAGGGGGCTCAGGAATCTGGGCAGAAATGGGGCCCCGAAAACAAAGGAGAGAGCCAGGAGAGAAGGAGGGGCAAGGAGCCTTAACGACCAGAGGAGGCCAGCAAGCTCATCAGGCCATAGGCCGCCTAGAAGATGCCTTTCCCCACCTGAGACAGGTTCTCTGTCCTAGAGAGACCCTCACCTGGGATGGGAATGGGTCCCAGTCAGTGTCACCTTTACATCCAGCCACGCCTGTAGAGCTCTGAGCAGAACACCGGATGCTTTCTATGCATTCCCTCAGTTAACCACACGACCATGCTATGAGATACCCTTACAGTTTCCAGGTTTCCCAGGGAACTGAGGCCCAGAGAGCTTGGGTAAATCGCCCACAGTCACACCACTGAGCACCAGAGTTAGGGCTTGAGTGTAGACCCGTTTGGCTCCAGTATCTTAACTGCTAAGTCAGCTCACACCTCTCAGCACCCATTCCAGCAATCACTACCTTGACTCTTCTAATTGGCATAGGGTTCCCATGGCCTGCGGAGGTGGTTTGACATTTAGAAATCCTTGGATGCATTTAAAAAATGCCAGCCCAGCTCCATTTCCACCCCACATGGGCAGACGTTACTGCACCCTCACCATTGCCTGGAGCTGCACTCCACACTGCACCAGGAGACCCATCCTCCCCGCTGTCTGAGCACCAACAGAAGAGATACGTACCAGGGAAGCTGCTGGATTCTTGCAGCAGGAAGTGATAAAACTGGAATTACAACCCAAGTCTGTTTGACCTTAAAGCAAATGCATGTCTACTCCATGACCTTCTCAGATGATGCTTGAGCTGGGTTTGACCAATGGGTCACAGAGGTGCAGAAACGTGGCAACTGTAGGCACAGGGAATACCACAGGCAAAGGAGTGCAGTGTAGGCACGGTGTGGCCAAAAAAAAAAAAATGCCTGGAGAAGGGCGAGGAGGCTAATATGCTGGTGGGAGAAGAGGGGTGGCGGGAGATGAGACTGGAAAAGGAGTTTGGAATGATGTTGGGAAAGCGATGATCTGGGAGGCATCCAGGGGAGGGAAATGCCCTCACGGTTGATGAGATGATGCAGGCGTATGAAGACCATGCGGAGAACACAGCCTGCAGTGATGTTGGCTGGTTACTACTAAGTTATACCGAAGCCTCACAGAGGGATAATTAGAAACCAAGGCTCAAGGTGAGCGCTTAACTAGTTTACAAAGAGGCCCTTATCTCCTGCAGAGGGAGAGCATCAAGATCTGAACATCAGTGATACTTAAGTACTCAGCCACAGGAGGTCTGTGTGATAAGTGAAGGGCTGGAACTGGGAAAACCTGGGGCACGGAAACGGGAAAATCTGGCTGGGTGCTTCTTTGCGGAGCCCCTGAATCACCAGAGCTTGGAGAAGCGGCCTGCCTCCCTGGAGAAAGAACTAGCAGCTCCAAGAAGGAAGATTCTGCTGAGTTCTTTTCCCACAAAACACCAGATAACCCGTCAGGAACTAATTCTACCCACATGTCTGACTGCCAAGCTAATTACTAGGATTAACCCCACATTACCTGACTGAAGACTTGCTGTACCTGAGAAGGAAGGAAACGGATTTCCGCTGAAGAAGCTGCAAGAATCATCATGTGTTATATGAGGACATGAGCTGGAGAGTGCCTCTGGGACTGAATTCTGGGGACACAGCACTTGATCAAGGGAGTTACAAAATAAAACTGGATGAGAAAAAATTCATAACCTGAGACAACTTTCTCAGGATATGGGATTTACTACCCTGGCAAGGACCCAAGGGGATGGGACAAACCTTCAGCTATGATGGCTCTTAGAAGCCTGGAAAACACAATGTCCTAGGCTGGACAAAGTGGAAATGCCAGGGAATAAAAAAGCTAAAGAGACTGGGATGCTGGAGTAGATATATTATTGATGCTAGGAGGCCTACTGAGGGATCGTATGTTCCATGAGGGGCCCAGAAGATTCCAAAGCCACTGGGAATGTGCTGGTGAGAGGGGCACCAATAACACGCAGGAGTTCAGGGGTGGCCTTGTCTGCAGGCCAGGCAGTTCACAGAACTGCACTCAGGATGGGAAGTAAGAGATGCTAGTCGGTGCAGCTCAGCCACTAACAGCCAGAAGGCCACAGTTATCATAACAACAGTGAGGACAGGGTGGTGGCCAAGGATGCTTGATCCAGGAAGTTGTAGAGAAAATTAAGAGAGTATGGTATCCCAATGGGCAAAAGTGGCCAGTGCTGCTTAACGTTTACAAGCAGGAGCAAGACCAGAGGGCAAGAATCAGCTTCATGAACAGGTAGCCTCTGTCCCAGATCACATCTAGGACTATCTGTGGGGCCTTTTATGACCAGCTGTAGGAGGGAAAAAAAGCCTAAGCTTGGTGTGCCTATGGATCAGGTCAATATGTGAGTGGAAACTAAAAGTGTATGGTAATTGTATATAGCTATATTCAGAAATGGCTTTGTAACACAGTTGCTGCTAATTCCCTTCAGTCGTGTCTGACTCTGTGCGACTCCATAGATGGCAGCCTACCAGGCTCCCCCGTCCCTGGGATTCTCCAGGCAAGAATGCTGGAGTGGGTTGCCATTTCCTTCTCCAATGCATGAAAGTGAAAAGTGAAAGTGAAGTCGCTCAGTGTCCGACTCTTCGAGACCCTGTGGACTGCAGCCCACCAGGCTGCTCCATCCATGGGAGTTTTCAGGCAAGTGGAGAGCAGAAAGCTCCCCAAAGAGCAAGTGATGTGTCTCATAATTACTTTTGTGTGTAATAAAAAGAGACCCTAGGCAAGAATATACATATAGATTCCTGGGCAGGGACCGATGACCTACCCAGACCATTAACCCAGAACCTAGAAGGTAAAACACTGGAAGACTAGGGACAAGAAGTTCTGGGACAGAAGCAAATAGATGGCAAGTTGTTATGTGCACAGAGTATGAAGAATTTTTATTTTCCACGGTGACACCCGGCAGAAAGCCTCTACTGTGGAAGAGATGGTGAGCAATCAAGTAAATGAAAATGACAGTTGGCACAAGCCAGCTTTCACTATTGTCACGGCAGGGTGGGAATACTGAGCCAGGAGCAGAGATGACCGCTACATGGGACTCTACGACGTGCACTTCCGTTTGCTAAGGCTGATCTAGCTGCCACTGCCTCTGAATAGTTAGCCTGTGAACCACAGACACAAACGGGTGTGATTCCATGCTCTGGCATTACTCACTGAGCAAACCAAACCGTCTGTGTGGCGGCAGGCGAACAACACTGAGCCCCTCCTACTTTAGAAGGGCCGGTAGCCCACCCTCAGAGGAATCGATCCCTGTTCTGGATACGCATTTGCCTTTCCTCTTCACAGATGCTCAGGCAGTGTCCCTGTCTGGAGGCTTACAGAATGCTCGAGCTGCAGGACGGAACCCACGTAACATGGCATCCAATCAGGGGACCACTTCCCAGCCAAGAACACAGTTCGTATCACCCACTGCCCCCTCCAGAATCAGCCAGCCTCACAGAATACTGGAACAACCTATGAAGATACATCTGAAGCACCATCTTCAGGCCCAGCAGGCTACCAGCAATGGGCTGGCATCAGAGGGCCTCTAAATGTCTCAGTAGGAAGAATACATGGGGTTTCCCAGGTGGCACTCGTGGTAAAGAACCTGCATGCTGATGCAGGAGATGTAAGAAATGTGGGTTCAAACCCCCTGCATCAGATTCTCTGGAGGAGGGCACGGTAACCCACTCCAGTATTCTCACCTGGAGAACCCCATGGACAAAGGAGACTGCTTGGCTACAATCCATGGGGGTCGCAAAAAGTCTACACGACTGAAGTGACTTAGCATGCATGCATGCAGGAAGAATACGAGCACCTGGGAGCCAGGAGTAGGCACAGAAGTAGCCCACTTATCACCACTCTCAGGGACCTCTTGGGGCACTCTGGGCATCTTCTTCCTTCAGTTCTGGACTCTGCAGGGCTGGAGGGCCTGGTCACCAATGGGGTCACACTCTTGTGTGGAAGGATGGCAAGAGTCCCTTGAACTACAAGCTAGGACTGCTGCCCAACCACTCAGACCCCTCCAATCCAAGGACCAGCAAGTGAGAAGAGGAGTCAGCATCTTGGCAGAGATCGTTTACCCCAACCAACAGAAGGAAGGAAGGGCTGTTTCGACAAGATGAGGGCAGGAAAGAAGCTGTGTGGCAGCAGGATGGCCCAGCTGGGTGCTCCTTGGCACTCGTTACCCAGCTGTAACTGTGAACGGACGTGGGCAGCAACCCTGGCCTGAGAAGGCTGTGATCTTCAACGTATCAGACCCCTCGGGTAGGAGGGTTTGGGTCACCCCACAGGTAAGCCAGCAAAGAGGGTGTCTGGGAGTGAGGAGGGCTGAGAGTGGAAGGAGGGAAAGCACGGTTATCACTGAGGCCGTGAGACCTAATGTAGCCACAGGAGGCACAGTTCATGCCTCACACCTCCCTCTTCCAAGCCTCCCGCCAGGAATAAAGGCACGCTATCCTCCTGCTGCTCGGAGGAGCACTAGGCCACGCTTCCCTCAGGCCGCCTGCCCTCACTGGCTGAGCACAGCGGGAGTTGGAGAGCCACCCAGCCCTGCTCCACGGCTTCTCCAACAGGAAACTTGTGCTGGGTCAGGTCCCATCAGCGCAGCTGAGACTTTCTTGGAGCTTCGCTCTAGCCTGTGACTTCTCCCATCCCACCCTTCCGTCCTCTTCTCCTTTGATGGTGTCCAGGAGCTCTCCCTGCCTACACCAGCTCCCGACCCTGCACGGGCACTTCCCCCAACGGATCTCTTGCGTGTCTAATCCTGTTTCAGCGACTTTTTTTTCAGAAGTCCTGAAAGATGCACCCACCATACTTTGTGCTCCATGAAGGCGGGACTCATACCTGCCTTGTTTGCTGCTATGTCCCGGTGCCCTGCACCATTCCTAGGAACTGAGTCAGTCAGGGCACTCCTTAACCACGGTGGCATCGACAACGCGGAAGGAGAGCCACCCAGACTGGATGGAAAAGAGGGCAATAAGGCCGGGTACGCTTTCAGAAACACTGGCAGCGAACGAGAAATATTAGCAGGACTGGGGGGTGAAGGCAACTAAGGAGAAGGCACGACAGACAGTTCTTCCGGAGCTGGAAGGGCGTGGCCACGTTTCTGTGCTGAGGAGAAGTCAGTGAGGAGCGCAAGACTGCAGGTCCCCGACGCGGAGTGCCGGTGGGTGAGCGCGGAGCAGCAGCTGAGACGGGAGCGCTGCCTGGAGTCTCTAGGTTTTAGCGTCGTGGGAGGAAAGGCCGTCTGCTGAGAGAGAGGAAGGCTGGTGAGGGATGGCAGAGACCGTGAGGGGAATGCGGGAACCAGCCCACGGCGAACGGCCACAGAGCACTCTGCGCCGGGCGGAAGGCTGACAGGAGCGGCTGTCCTGAGGCCAGCACAAGGCGCCTGGAACTCCAGCCCGGGGGTGTCTTCAGCCTCCCTGAGGGCCTGTGGAGAACTGGAGACGGTGGACCGCTGTGGTGGCACAGCGAGGGGAAGCAGCCTCTGAGGAGGGCCGTGGGGCGGCAGCCAGCGAGTGAGAGGAGGCTGCCGGTGACCGATTTTAAACAGCGATACCACGGCCACGCTTGGAGAAGGAACTCACGCTGAAGGGATAATAAACTGACCACCTTTCTTCCTGTATCTTGTCTAATTTTCCCACATGAAAGTATTTTCTGCCCACAGATGAAGTCCTGGAGGCTCAGAGAGGTTTGTAGAACATGCCCAATATTTTCCCTCAAAGTTCTGTGTATTGAAAAACTCACCCAAGATGTGGATTTGACTAGGTCAAGAAGATATCTCTCCAAGGGAATGGAGATAATTGCACTGGCTGTGTTCAAAATGGGCTCTGGCAAGAACGTTAAGAAGTTGTGCAAATGAGATGGCTTCTAAAAACTTGTTCACTCATTATGAGGGCCCCTCATCCATTATCTGATAAAGATAATTTGAGTCAAGTAAAGAGTGAAGTTCAAAATGAAAGCAATAAAGGATTTATTTTCAAATCTGGTGATGACTGTCTTCCCATAAGCATTCTAGTGATGCAGATTTATGGACATATGTGACTCTGCAACGGGTCTTAAAATTATAGTGCATTCCCCACGGTGCCATCTTTGACAGCTGGTCCCACGCAAATATGAGACTGGACTATTAACCACACAACATCACAGATGAATGTGGAGAAAATGGTTCAGGCTGTCATTCGTTTTAATTTTTTAAGGAATTAACTAGAAGAAACATGAAAAGATTCATTATATACAGAAGACGAAACGAAATTACTTTCCTGGTGTTTTCTTACTGGAGCTGAAAGAGATAATGCACTGAATTATGTGTAATGTATAACCACTTCATTAAGGAGAAATTTTACTAAAATAGTATTTTAAAAATCCAAAATGAATCAGATCTTTGGGAAGTTTATGAATTGTTTAAAAGAAAAAAAAAAAAGGTCAGTAGGAGTGCCAGAACGAATTTGTGCTACAAGTTGATTCTGAATCAATGTTAATGTGCTAAGACCCTTGCTCATTGCAAGTAATACCCAGATTACAATGGATTTGTTTCTAATTTTTCATAAGTGAGTAGTTCAGAGCTTGAGACATCTTGCTAAAGAAAAAAAAAAAAAATACTGCTACAGAACCAATATGGGTCAGACTCATCATGGTAAGGAGCTTTAGATACCCAGTCCTTTGGAGAGCTGATCCGGCAAGGCTGTTCATTTCATGATGAAAGAATGGAGGCCCAGAGGTAGCCCACATGGAGCTAGTCTACCCTGGCAGGGCCAGTCTGTGCTCTGCATCCTGTGAGGGGCTGTGGCATTTGAGAGGAAAGACACAAAGCTTAGAGAAAGTGAGAGTGGGAGGCGCTCAGTCATATTGACTCTTTGTGACCCCATGGACTATACCTTCCATGGAATTCTCCAGGCCAGAATACTGGAGTGGGTAGCCATTCCTTCTCCAGGGGACCTTCCCAACCCAGGGGTCAAACCCAGGTCTCCCACACTGCAGGCAGATTTTTACCAGCTGAGCAACAGGGGAAGCCCAAGAATACTGGAGTGGGTAGCCTATCCCTTCTCCAGGGGATCTTCCTGACCCAGGAATCAAACCGGAGTCTCCTGCATTGCAGGCGGATTCTTTGCCAACTGAGCTATGAGTGAAGAAGCTTAGAGAAATTCTACCTAATTCTTAGTTACAGAGCAGGGCCATGAAGAGCACAAGTGCTCAAAAGAGTAATATCCTGAAGGTCTAGAGCCTTACTTGCTCAGGGGAAGGTTAATGACTTTTTATTTTCAAAGTACTGATTTTTTAACAGCAAGATTGTATAGTGTGTGAGGCCTCTGTTAATTGAATAAGAGGGGTAGAACCCAGCTCTAAGTATTGAATACAGTTGCCTTCTAGAACCTAGAAGAAGTGGAGAGGTGGTGGGCTTGACAGTTGTGCCCAGTGGCTGACTTGGTGCAGAGGCAGTGGATACAAGGATCAGCAGAAAACCACATAATCACAAATCTTGAGTGTCTCAGTTCAATTCAGATGAGCTCAGCACCAGGCTCATCAGAATTCTGGGGATTCTGGCCACCTGGGATCTTACATAGTACCAGAGAGACTCAATCGCTCAGTCATGTCCAACTCTTTGCAAC
This sequence comes from Bos indicus, assembly GCF_029378745.1. NCBI lineage: Eukaryota > Metazoa > Chordata > Mammalia > Artiodactyla > Bovidae > Bos > Bos indicus. Next base: position 107,539,745 of record NC_091766.1, read on the forward strand.
CCCATGAACCGTAGGCTACCAGGCTCCTTGGCCCGTGGGATTTCCCAGACAAGAATACTGGAGTGGTTCAATCCAGAGATTGAACCCAAGGCTCCTGCACTGCAGGCAGATTCTTTACCATCTGAGCCCCCATGGAAGCCCATACCAGAGACGAAGGCCTCCTAATGAGAACTGTAAGCAATGTGAAACAATGAAAATGTGAGGAAAAGCCCTGGGCTTTGGGGGATCCGTTCAGCTGCACTAGCTCCTGAGCATACCACCCCCAACTCCTCCATTTCTGAAGTGACACCTTTTGAAGTTCCAAGATGGTTTCAGCTCTCAAAGTTCCAAGGTGATGTTGGGTTGTTTATTTCTGCTCTCTGATGGAGCTGTCAAACAAAGAAGTTAGTGTAATAGAAAATGCTCTGTGCACAGAGCCACTGAAGTATGTGAAGTGAAAGTCGCTCAGTCGCGTCCAACTCTTTGTGAGCCCTTGGACTCTACAGTCCATGGAATTCTCCAGGCCAGAATACTGGAGTGGGTAGCCTTTCCCTTCTCCAGGGGATCTTCCCTACCCAGGGATCGAACCCAGGTCTCCTGTGTCTCCTGTATTGGCAGACGGATTTTTTACCAGCTGAGCTACCAGGGAATCCCTACACATAGCTATTGCTTTGAATCAAATACTCTCTATACCAGGGAAGATCTCTCAAACTACTCTCATTTTATTTCTGAGTAGCCTTTAAAATAACCAAATGAGATCAGTCATTTGTGCTTGGAGACCCAGAAACCGACTGCTGGAAGCATTTAACCTTTAACATTTCAGTTCAGTTCAGTCGCTCAGTCGTGTCCAACTCTTTGCGACCCTATGAATCGCAGCACGCCAGGCCTCCCTGTCCATCACCAACTCTCAGAGTTCACCCAAATCCACGTCCATCAAGTCCGTGATGCCATCCAGCCATCTCATCCTCTGTCCCCTTTTCCTCCTGCCCCCAATCCCTCCCAGCATCAGGGTCTTTGCCAATGAGTCAACTCTTCACATGAGGTGGCCAAAGTACTGGAGTTTCAGCTTTAGCATCATTCCTTCCAAAGAAATCCCAGGGCTGATCTCCTTCAGAATGGACTGGTTGGATCTCCTTGCAGTCCAGGGGACTCTCAAGAGTCTTCTCCAGCACCACAGTTCAAAAGCATCAATTCTTCGGTGCTCAGCTTTCTTCACAGTCCAACTCTAACATTTCCTCACCCAAATAAACCAGTCATTTGTCTCTGTCCATGAAAGAAAACTATATTGACTGAAGTCTCTTCTCATTATTCTTTTTTCTTCTCCTAAGTATGTATTACACTTGATCAGAGCAATTAGCCGTGATCCAATTCAGGTAGGAAGGCATTTTCAAAAGCCTGACAACCGATCTGAATTCCAAATCCATTGCCAGAATGGCTTCAGTGTGTACACATGTGTGCCCTGTTCTAAATCAAGGAGAAAAAGGATGAAGTTCTCTTAAAGGTGGCCCGAGATGACGGCACTGACTGACACTCTTGCTCCTGAGAACCTCTGCCGAGCTCTGTCGGGGGAGGTGTGCCCTGGCATGCAGACAGGGCGTGAAGGTGTCACAGGAACCAGTGAGCAAACAGAAAGTGTGCCCAGACCTCCTGTTCGATGATCTCAAAGCAGTAGAAAGAAATCAACTGCAAGTCTTTTTTTATAGATGCCAAGGTGGCTTTTTAAAGATTAGCATTCTAAATGCCAGATGGTTAATGAAGGTCAGGCAGGCAACTTTCATAATTTGTCATTATGAGTTTAGCTGTGTGCCTTTATTAGGAATTGATGGATAACTTCCTACTTGGCAATATTTTAGGGAGTATTCTTCCTGTAATATGAAAGTATATAGCATAAATGCCACTTAAAATTCTTTTTTAAAAAATAGAGCTAGGAAGGCAAATGAACTGCTCAACAGCCATATTTGTGCAGTCAGATGAGATTACTTGCTTGCTTTACTTTCACCTGGAGGAGTCTTTGTGCATCTGAATCACATTTTTACTGACTTTTGAGTTCAAGAACCAAAGCTGAGGAGGATAAAGCCGAAAAAACTGCTGTTAAAATGGCCGTTGCAGTACAGATTTCAGAGGCTAGAGGGCATGATTGCTATAGCTGATCCAAAGCAAGGAAAAGCAAAATCTATTCATCTGATTCTCATACAAGGACCTAGAGGCTTTAAATTTTGGATCATGAGTGCAGGCTTGTTTTTCATTAAAAATCCAAGTCAGTATCTGCAAGAAGGAGCAGCAGAATAAAACATGCATTTTCTATGGTTGTTGTAGGCATTTCTTGCAGAGGCCTTGGGCTTGTGAGAGAAAGTGGACCACCCTCCAAGGGGCCCTTTCAGATCAGATCATATCAGTCACTCAGTCGTGTCCGACTCTTTGCGACCCCATGAATCGCAGCACACCAGGCCTCCCTGTCCATCACAAACTCCCGGAGTTCACTCAGACTCACGTCCATCGAATCAGTGATGCCATCCTGCCATCTCATCCTCTGTCGTACCCTTCTCCTCCTGCCCCCAATCCCTCCCAGCATCAGAGTCTTTTCCAATGAGTCAACTCTTCGCATGAGGTGGCCAAAGTACTGGAGTTTCAGCTTCAGCATCATTCCCTCCAAAGAAATCCCAGGGCTGACCTCCTTCAGAATGGACTGCTTGGATCTCCTTGCAGTCCAAGGGACTCTCAAGAGTCTTCTCCAACACCACAGTTCAAAAGCATCAATTCTTCGGCGTTCAGCCTTCTTCACAGTCCAACTCTCACATCCATACATGACCACAGGAAAAACCACAGCCTTGACTAGATGAACCTTTGTTGGCAAAGTAATGTCTCTGCTTTTGAATATGCTATCTAGGTTGGTCATAACTTTCCTTCCAAGGAGGAAGCGTCTTTTAATTTCATGGCTGCAGTCACCATCTGTGGTGATTTTGGAGCCCAGAAAAATAAAGTCTGACACTGTTTCCACTGTTTCCCCATCTATTTCCCATGAAGTGATGGGACCGGATGCCATGATCTTTGTTTTCTGAATGTTGAGCTTTAAGCCAACTTTTTCACTCTCCTCTTTCACTTTCATCAAGAGGCTTTATTAGTTCCTCTTCACTTTCTGCCATAAGGGTGGTGTCATCTGCATATCTGAGGTTATTGATATTTCTCCTGGCAATCTTGATTCCAGCTTGTGTTTCTTCCAGTCCAGCGTTTCTCATGATGTACTGTGCATATAAGTTAAATAAGCAGGGTGACAATATACAGCCTTGACGTACTCCTTTTCCTATTTGGAACCAGTCTGTTGTTCCATGTCCAGTTCTAACTGTTGCTTCCTGACCTGCATGCAAATTTCTCAAGAGGCAGATCAGGTGGTCTGGTATTCCCATCTCTTTCAGAATTTTCCACAGTTTATTGTGATCCACCAGTCAAAGGCTTTGGCATAGTAAATAAAGCAGAAATAGATGCCTTTCTGGAACTCTCTTGCTTTTTCCATGATCCAGCAGATGTTGGCAATTTGATCTCTGGTGCCTCTGCCTTTTCTAAAACCAGCTTGAACATCAGGAAGTTCACGGTTCACATATTGCTGAAGCCTGGCTTGGAGAATTTTGAACATTACTTTACTAGTGTGTGAGATGAGTGCAATTGTGTGGTAGTTTGAGCATTATTTGGCATTGCCTTTCTTTGGGATTGGAATGAAAACTGACCTTTTCCAGTCCTGTGGCCACTGCTGAGTTTTCCAAATTTGCTGACATATTGAGTGCAGCACTTTCACAGCATCATCTTTCAGGATTTGGAATAGCTCAACTGGAATTCTATCACCTCCACTAGGTTTGTTCTTAGTGATGCTTTCTAAGGCCCACTTGACTTCACATTCCAGGATGTCTGGCTCTAGGTGAGTGATCACACCATCGTGATTATCTGGGTCGTGAAGATCTTGTTCGTACAGTTCTTCTGTGTATTCTTGCCACCTCTTCTTCATATCTTCTGCTTCTGTTAGGCCCATATCATTTCTGTCCTTTATCAAGCCCGTCTTTGCATGAAATGTTCCTTTGGTATCTCTGATTTTCTTGAAGAGATCTCTAGTCTTTCCCATTCTGTTGTTTTCCTCTATTTCTTTGCATTGATCGCTGAGGAAGGCTTTCTTATCTCTCCTTGCTATTCTTTGGAACTCTGCATTCAGATGCTTATATCTTTCCTTTTCTCCTCTGCTTTTCGTGTCTCTTCTTTTCACAGCTATTTGTAAGGCCTCCCCAGACAGCCATTTTGCTTTTTTGCATTTCTTTTCCATGAGGATGGTCTTGATCCCTGTCTCCTGTACAATGTCACGAACCTCAGTCCATAGTTCATCAGGCACTCTATCTATCAGATCTAGGCCCTTAAATCTATTTCTCACTTCCACTGTATAATCATAAGGGATTTGATTTAGGTCATACCTGAATGGTCTAGTGGTTTTCCCTACTTTCTTCAATTTAAGTCTGAATTTGGCAATAAGGAGTTCATGGTCTGAGCCACAGCCAGCTCCTGGTCTTGTTTTTGCTGACTGTATAGAGCTTCTCCATCTTTGGCTGCAAAGAATATAATCAATCTGATTTCGGTGTTGACTATCTGGTGATGTCCATGTGTAGAGTCTTCTCTTGTGTTGTTGGAAGAGGGTGTTTGTTATGACCAGTGCATTTTCTTGGCAAAACTCTATTAGTCTTTGCCCTGCTTCATTCCGTATTCCAAGGCCAAATTTGCCTGTTACTCCAGGTGTTTCTTGACTTCCTACTTTTGCATTCCAGTCCCCTATAATGAAAAGGACATCTTTTTTGGGTGTTAGTTCTAAAAGGTCTTGTAGGTCTTCATAGAACCGTTCAACTTCAGCTTCTTCAGCGTTACTGGTTGGGGCATAGACTTGGATTACTGTGATATTGAATGGTTTGCTTTGGAAACGAACAGAGATTGTTCTGTCATTTTTGAGATTGCATCCAAGTACTGCATATCAGACTCTTTTGTTGACCATGATGACCACTCCATTTCTTCTGAGGGATTCCTGCCCGTAGTAGTAAATATAATGGTCATCTGAATTAAATTCACCCATTCCAGTCCATTTCAGTTTGCTGATTCCTAGAATGTCGACAGGTTCTCCATATTTTCCTATCTTAGGTTCATGAAGCTGTCTGCTTGATCTCCATTTGGACTTTTTGTCCCCAAAACAGGAGTCCTGCTATCAAAGAATATGTACATATGTATGCGTGTATGTATATATAATGTACTTGTGAAGGATCTCGATGCATTTCATTAGTAATGCATTATCATTAGGAAATGACCAGATTAATTCAGCTAGTGAGATTTGACTTACATGAAAACGGTTTCTTTTTAAAGTGTACGAAACTTGATCATTTTTCTTCCAAAGTGGTTAGCTAATCAGTGATGCGTGGACCTACTGCTGTTTCTGCCTTTATCTGGCCTCTTCCTATTTAGGACTTTCTGGGTCTTTTCCCATTTTCCCTTCTTTACTATGACAAACACATCACATGTTGTATGTGAGCTCAAGGCTGAGATTACCTTCCTCTTCATTTATTCTACTGTTGTTTATACCACCATACCCATATTGAAGAACAGTGGAGAAAGTAACTTCCACACTGATAAATTCTTAATTTCATCCTGTCTTTGCCTCACAAACCACAATTCTTATGATCACATTCAAATTTTTCTTGAATGAGAGTGGCCTTTCCCCTGTTTTTGCACATAGAAAGCCCTCAGGCAGGATATTTGTAGACTAATCCATGCCATGTACTCAAGGAAATGATGGGGACCTGTAAGAAGTTTCTAAAGAAGGGGTAAATGTCTCATTAGATAAAACATGAAATATTTTTTGAAACACATCTTTTCACCTGCACCTCCAAAATATATTCCAAACTCATCCATGGTAGGCAGAATTTTGGTCCCCTTGATCTTTACTTTGTGATGTCTCTCCTGTGGATATGTTACTTTACATGGCAGAATGGACTTTGCAGGTGTAATTAAGGTCACTAATCAGATGACTTTAGAATAGGAAGGATACTCTGGATTATCCTGGCAGGCCCAATGTAGTCACATGAGCTCTTTAAGGATGAGAGATTTCTCTAGCTGTTAGCAGGAGATGAAGGCAGATAGTCAAAGCATCAGAAGGATTTGACCACTATTGACTTAAAGATGGAGGAGGCCATATCAAGGAAATGGAAGCTTAGTCCTGCAAAGCCCCAGAGAACTGAATTCTGCCAATAATCTGAATGAGACAGAAAGCAGGATCTTCCCCAGAGTCTCCAGAAAAGAGCCCAACACAGCTGATACCTTGATTTCTTGATTTCAGTTTGGGAAGGCCCTCAGTAGCAGAACCCGTTGAGAGAGGCTGTGTGCAGACTTCTAATCTATGGAACTGTGTTTGTGGTCATTATTTACAGCAGCAGTAAAACTATTAGAGTGCTCCCTCTTGTTGTGTGGGATTTAAAACCTTTGTTATTTATAGCTCAAAAAAGAATTATATCTGCTTCTCAAGCTGTGAAAATAAATCTTGAGATTAGAACTTTCCCTTCTTGACTAAGGGACTGTTCTGTGTATGGGGCTTCCCAGGTGGCACCAGTGGTAAAGACCCTGCCTGCCAGTGCAGGACACACAGGAGATATGGGTTTGATCCTTGGATTGGAAATATCCCCTGAAGGAGGGCGTGGTAACCCGCTCCAGTGTTCTTGCCCGGAGAACCCGATGGACAGAAGAGCCTGGCGGGCTATGGTCCATAGGGTCACAAAGAGTTGGACACAATTGAAGCAATTTACATGCACTGTATGTATTGGCCTTTTGATGAAAGGATACAACTCTCTTTGCATTGGCTGAATGTCTATCAGGGACAAGGCTATTTAGTTTACAGACCCTACTTTCAATCTTGAGAATAATTTTATGTTCCAGAAAAGAATATAAATGATCAAGTTGGGGAAGAAATAGTAACCATCTTTGGTGGTAAGAGGAATAGGCAAACATCATTCCAAAAAGGAAGCAGGTATATAAGGAAACAGTTCATTTTTTAATCTGACTCCAATATACAAAATAACCAGGCTTTCAGCCAGCTACAGAGCAGAAATGTTTCTATTTTTAACTCTTATGACACAAACTGAACTGTACAATAAATAAAAATTTTAAATTTTTATATGACAGCTTAATTGTTTACTTCTGAGTCCTATAAAAGGAATATTGTGCCAGACCAGTAAAATAGTCAGGGAAAACTTTATTCAAGATGATTGCAATAGGGGAGAGAAATTGAATTCAGTTCCATTGACATGAAAAGTGGGAAGATTTTTAAATGCTGAGATGAGCTAGTGGAAAATTAGGGGAGCAGTCTGTCAATGTGATTAGGCTATCCATATTTACTAATTGTCACTTACCAAAGTTAGGTTCCTAATTTCTGCCAGAGTCTAGGAGACAGGGCCTCTATCTTTCTTGATGATTAAATTTCAAAAGGATGGCTCCCTTTGTCCCTGAGAAAAACATTTCTGGGTTGCATAAAATTTACATTTCAAAGAGAACAATAATTTACAACTGCAGGTTTTCTAAAGTAAGTGCTCCAGGAAAGAGGTGGTCAGGAGCCTATTATCAAGGATTTTTTGTGAACCCGTGGACTGCAGCCCGCCAGGCTCCTCTGTCCGTGGGGTTTTCCAGGCAAGAAGACTGGAGTGGGTTGCCATTTCCTTCTCCGGGGGATCTTCCCAACCTCACGTCTCCTGCCTTGCCTGCATTGGCAGGTAGATTCTTTATCACTGCGCCACCTGGGACGCCCTTGGTCAAGAACAAGTTCCTCTAAAGCTTTGTCAAGCTGAGGGAAATATTTAGGCCATCTTGGTCAGCCCCCATTTTGCTTACCTTCAAAAAATGTAAACATGGTCTCTTTGGAGAGCTTTGTATCCCAATTCTAGGATTTGTTCCAACCCCTGGCTGCCTCTCATCAGCTGGGTTGTGGTTCCAGACAGCTCTTGGAGTGTCAGTTGCCCACAAGCCCAGTTTATGGTCCACTGTGCTGGTCAGCACGGCTCCTGCAAGGCCAGCGGCTCTCTGCTGTTCCTGGGCATCATTTGGAGCACAAGAATTGCACTCGGAAGTGGCGTGTGAGCAGTCTGCCTGATAGCCGGGATAGTTCACCCTGCCCCATTCCCCATCTGATTGAAATAATACATAGCCTGATGGAGAGAAAGGCAGAAGAAGAAATGAAAAGAAAGATAACGGTTCATTTCTCAAACATACTTTCTTGCTGCACATCCTAGATAGGCTGATTCAGTCAACGTACACGAAAGCATTCAGATGCTAATGTAGTGCCTTCACATGCTAATTTAAGAAAACAAAGAAAATGCATCTCATTAGCCTAAAGTCTTTAGAGGGAGTTGAATCATGCTTTCAGTGTAGTTTCTGTAGCATTCAAAGAACTTGTCAAGATTGGAGCAGTAAATTTAAATATTAAATATATACATTTTTTTCAATAGCACCCAGTATTGGAAAACATACCAATCATTTGTTTTTAAATGTATTTTTCACTCTCATATTTTTGAAAGTTTTTGGTTGTGTGCTTTTGTTAGCTATATAAGGATTTTCACATTTTAAGATTTTTTTCTTCTTTTTTTGAACTTTCTGATAATCACATTTAGTGAAAAAAGTATAGAACAGTGTATAACATACAACACAGAATGCATCTATTTGTATAATTCTGCAAAAATAAGATGTCATTTTATACATAATCTCTACGCATGAGAATGAAGCCTGTGATACAATTCTTAGAGACTGTTTATGTGTTGAACATGGATCTGGTGTTCACGTCAGGAAGACACATCATAAGTCCACAGAAAGATTTCCGAAGAGATTGAGAGATAAAATATGAAGACTTCCATTTTTAGAAAAGCTTGCAGTTTTAAATAGCATAGCAGACATGGACAAGCATCCAGGTTGAACTACTCAGGTCATGATGTTGCCATGACAACAGATCTCAAGAACATGAAAAGTGAGAATAAAGTTGAATGAGAATTTGGGTTGCAGACCTTATTTGATTATGATCAAACCTTTACTTTTTTAAAAAGAAATTTTCCAATGGAAGGGTTCCTGCAAGAATCCCTGGGCAAAGCGCTTATCCCTTTGCCTCCTAAAGGTTTTTTGACGCTGCCACTGCACCCAGCCCCCTGAGTCTCGCTGCTTCCTTTGACTGGAGGTTGCAAAGTGGCACACACACAAATTTCATTACTTGGTGGTGCAACGGAAACAGCTTGGAGTACTCCAAAAGAGAGTCTGATAAGAAAACAGAAAAGAAAAAAAAGCAATATGAAATCTCCCCAAATTATTTTTCAACAATTCCAAGGTGTGCCTGGAACTTTTTCCCAGACCTGATTGGTCTAAGAATAATACAACTTTCTTTCCCAGTGATTGGTTCAGAAATGCTATGTGGCTGCTTCCAGCCAGTAAGATGTGAAGGGAAGTTCTGATGGAGAGATTTGAGGAAGTTTTCTCTCATCTAAGACAGAGTCACAAGAAGTAATAGACTCTCTTCTTCTTGGGACCACTGTGAATTGTGGATGGACAACCATCTTACTTTCTGCCAGCTCTGAAGGCTGCAGAAGAGGTTAATGAAACCTAGTTTTCCAATGACGTTGATGAACCACTGAATCGCAACCCTGAAACCTACCTTCCTCCCCCCTTCCTTTTATATGAGATACATTTCTCTTTTCTTCAAGTAAGCTCGTATCAGGGTTTCTGGTACTTGCAGTTAAAATTATTCTGACAAAAAGTATTTTATAAATTTTGCCGTTACAACAAACTTGGTGCATAATCTTTGTCTACCCCTCAGATTATTTCCTAGAGTAGATTCTCTGAAGAGAAAATCTTAGGTCAAAAGGTAGGAACATGTTTACTATTCTTCGTATGTATTGCCAAATTCATTCTGAGAAAGGCCGCATCATTTTACACTCCCATCAGCACTGTATGAGTGACTATTTCAACGTACCTTTAATAGCATCCCCTGGAGAAGGAAATGGCAACCCACTCGAGTGTTCTTGCCTGGGAATCCCTTGGACAGAGGAGCCTGGAAGGCTACAGTCCGTAGGGCCACAAAGAGTCAGACACAACTGAGCAACTGAGCACTTACTCTTATCAAATACCATCTTCTAGAAACTTTTCATTGCTGTGATGGAAAATAATAGTACCACGTTATGATATCAGTTTGAGTCTTTGTTGAGAGGGTTGAACATATTTTCACATAAGCAGTTTTAGTCACTTGTGTTCAGCATCTGCACCTTGTCTACCTTGTCTGTGGCTGCTTTTCCTTACTGTTTTCTTAATTGAAATTTGAGGACAAGCAGTTGTTTTAAAACATTAGTTATAAATACTTTTTGTTTGATTATCATTCTAGTTTGGGTGGAAAGGCAATTATTACAGGGAAGAAACTGATTTTGGCTGGTTAGTTCATAAAATGAAAAAAAACCTCAAACTCACTAGAGACACAAAAAGGATTTCTTCTTTAAAACATGTTCATATCTATGGGGTGTGGCTAAATTCATTAAATAGTTTAATTTTTTTAACCCCATGTCACATGGAACTAAATCCTTTTAATTTCTCTAATCAGTACTCAGACTATCTAACTCCTCATTTAAAGCTTCATTTATGACCTGTTTAGCAATATTTAGGTTTCCCTCTACTTTCTAATAACCCACTATGACTTTCCTCATGCAGCTGCTTTCTGTCAGAGTTTAGCAAATTTGTGATCAGCTGGGGAGAAACATGGGTGTGTAGAAGAAAAAATGAGCTCTAATAATGATACATACTCAAGGCAGAAGAGCCAACACATGCCCATCTTTATTCTGAAAGTGCCAGTTTTCCAGGTGTCTGCATCCCTGGAAAACAATGTAATGCGGTCTACATCTCTGATGTGTTCAATGGCACCCTTTTATATAGGCTAGCATTAGCTAGGTGCTCTCCTGGGAGAAAAGGGGAGATGTGATTAACCATACGTACGTCCTCGCTGCCAAACTCCTCCCATGACTTTTCCCGGATCGGAAAGAAGAATGTCGCCCAGTAGGCGGCCTGCTTTGCCCAGGAGCTGTGTCAGAAGGAGAATCTCTGTCTCCCCTGGGTCTGGCCTTGTGTGTATGTCGGTGTGCAGGAAGAAGGGACAGCTCCTCAGTGTACAGGCATTGGGCTACCAGTCCTTGTCTTTAAGGGTATTTCACTCCCCTCACCCTCAAGGACCCTACAACAACACACCTGCATACCTCTCATCTGGGCTGACTCTGTAACTCACTTTTTGACCAGGGGGATGCAGTAGAAATGGAACTGCATAACTTCTAAGCCTAGGCAATAGAATATCTGGTAGCTTCTTTCTGGGTCCCTGAAATGACCCAGTCTTGGGAGGGCCAGACTTCATATAAAAATTCTGACTACCCTGTGACTGCTATGCGGTGAGGAAGCCAAGCTAGCCAAGTGAAGGGGGCACACGGAGAAAGAGACAAGTGTCTGACCAGCCTCCTCACTGTTCCAACCATCTCCATCTCGGCTGAGACAGAAGAAAGGGATACTGGATGGAAATTGGAGCCTAGGTAAAGAAATAAAGAGCAGTGGAAATGGTAAACATGTGCAGGAAAAATAATAATTTTTCTCATTTAAAAAATCCTTAAAAAAAGATAATGGACATTAAGCAAAAATAGTAACTGTGTTGTGGAGGCTATAGAACGCACGGGAAACATTTAACGTATGACAATAACAGCACAAAGGAAGAGAGGAGCAGAACTGGAATGAACTGTAGCGTCGTTCTAAAAGATACTTTGAACGGGTGCAATACTATCTGCAGGCATATTGTGGTAAGTTCCAGACGTATGTTGTAAACCCTAGAGCAGGAGTTAGCAAACTGTAGCCTGTGAGCCAAATCTGACCTGCCATGCCTTATAAATAAAGTTTTATTGGACCACAGCCAAGCCCGTTTATTTTCATATCTGTGTGGTCCACAAGCCTAAAAGATTTACTCTCTGGACCTAGAGAGTAAAATCTGTCAAGCGTGCTTCAGAATAACCACTGGAAAACCAACAAAACAAAGGAGTATAGCTAATAAATCACTAGTGCAGATAAAACAGAAGCATGAAAAAAATACTTAATTCAAAGGAAGCCAGACAAAGGGGAATAAAGTAGTGATGCATCTGCTCCAGCTTGTGTAACTGAGTGCGTGTAACTGAGTTACCCTTGACTCTCCCCCTGCCCCTCCGACTGACCCTTCTCAGTCTCCTCCCCAGGTCTCTCTGCCTCTTAGATGCTGGTCCTCTCTACCTCACTAGCTTGCCTGCCACATGCATACATCCTCCTCCCCAGACGCGCAGAACCAGCTACCATCCTGAACGCTCTGGGCTGGCTCTTCGGCCAAGACGTTCCACCTGTATGGCCCTCCTTGCTCCTTTCGTCCCTCGGCCCCTGCGCTGGTTACTGCCCTCTGCCCATGCTGACTCTGCTTAACTCTAGTTCAAGTGTGGGAATTTAACTGAGACATGATCTAATCCAGCCCCAAAGCCATCCCTCAGCCCACCCCACCCAGGCCCAGCCTTCTTTCTGCTATTAAGGCTCTTACTGCACCAAACTGTAATCATAGGTTTACTTGATTTTCTTCTCCATGAGACCCTAGGATCCCAGACGCTAGTGATAATGTCTTTCCCCGTACCTATACGAAGTAAGGTACTGAATAAATAATTGTTAAATACATGAGTTAAACGAATACTTATAAAATAAAGATATTATAAAATTAACTTGAATAATTATTAAAGGATACTTATATGCCAAGCACTGTCCAATGTGCTTTACATGTATTAACTTTTTTGATTTGCTAGTAATCCCTATTAAAGTGAAAAGTGAAAGTGAAGTCACTCAGTCCTGTCCGACTCTTTGTGACCCCATGGATTGTAGCCCACCAGGCTCCTCCATCCATTGGATTCTCCAGGCAAGAACACTGGAGTGGGTTGCCATTTCCTTCTCCAGGGGATCTTCCCCGCCCCAGGGATTGAACCCGGGTCTCCTGCATTGCAGGCAGACACTTTTACCGTCTGAGCCACCAGGGAAGTCCTGGTGGACTTAGTAATAGTAATCCCTCTTAGGCAGGTATTATTATCCTCATTAATTGATAGCTTAAGTGATTTTCCTGTGGCGGTAAAGAAGTATCCCAGGATTCAGACCCGGGCCTTCCAATCCCACAGCCGTGGTACAGATGTGAGAGTTAGAAGAAACCCTGTAGACTGTGTTCTGCCCACTTCACTTCAGAGATGCGGGAAGAGGTTCATGGCGCTGGTGTGTCTTGACCTTCAAGAGGATAACTGAACATTCAGAAACATTTTAAATTTGTCATCTGATTTAATTTATGCACTAAGTATCTTCAAACTGTAAACCTCCAGAAAGTGGCGTTGTGCAATTCCAGTTGGGTTACAAGGCAGCGAGCAGTTCTCCTAGCAACCACTGTCTTAATGACAGAGTGGAGTGTGCAGAATTTAATAAACATTTGGAAATCCTTGGAAGAGAGAGAGAGATGCTGCTAAAGATAGAGGAAGACGGTTAATTCAAAGAGAATGTATGGATTAAAACACAGCAACAAAAATATTTGTACTTAAAATTGAAAATGAAGAAAGATAACAGAAGACAGGAATACAGTAATTTTGTTATCTATAAATAGGCACTCATGGCATGCATTGTGTGACTTTATTTGTGCTTGTGTTTATGAAAATGTAATATCCAGAAGTCTATATGCTGAGGTTATTTTTCCATTAATATAGACATAGTACGATAAGAAATGAAGTCCTGCATTCCTATCCAGTCCATGGTAGTCAGGTTCTGTTTTCTCATTTTTGAAAACAATTAAGAAAATCTGAGACCAGCTATTTTTACTACTTTATATGTAGGATTTAAAATTTTTATATCATGTCTTCAGTTCAGTTCGGTTCAGTTGCTCAGTCGTGTCTGACTCTGCGACCCCGTGAACCACAGCACTCCAGGCCTCCCTGTCCATCACCAACTCCTGAAGCTTGCTCAAACTCACATCCATTGAGTCGGTGATGCCATCCAACCATCTCATCCTCTGTCGTCCCCCTTCTCCTTCAGCTTCAACATCAGTCCTTCCAATGAACACCCAGGACTGATCTCCTTTAGGATGGACTGGTTGGATCTCCTTGCAGTCCAAGGCACTCTCAAGAGTCTTCTCCAACACCACAGTTCAAAAGCATCAATTCTTCGGTGCTCAGCTTTTTTTATAGTCCAACTCTCACATCCATACATGACCACTGGAAAAAACCATAGCCTTGATTAGATGGATCTTTGTTGGCAAAGTAACGTCTCTGCTTTTCAATATGCTATCTAGGTTGGTCATAACTTTCCTTCCAAGGAGTAATCATCTTTTAATTTCATGGCTGCAATCACCATCTGCAGTGATAAGATACCATGTCTTAGAAGTGGTTATATTTTATCATTTCAAGTTTTTTTTTTAACCTCAAATATTTATCTATATCTGTGAGCAGATATCAATAACAAGATAATCCCATATAATAATTCTAATGGTAAGACTGGTGATAACAGTTGGAAAGGACAGGTAATACATGTTCTGTATTCCCCGTGTCCTAACACAAGCAAATTATCAACGTAAATTACAACTGAGACCTGAGAAATCATTGCAGACAAAGCAAAAAGGCAGAGAATTTTACAAGGGTAACTTCGTATTCATAGAGTACAAGGTCTGGCAGTTTTAGATTAAGTTTTTGCCTGCTGAACTGTAGTAAAAAAAAAAAAAAATTCTCCAAATTCCCAAGTTTGGCCACTTGTGAAAGTCACTAAATTGTGTCCGATTCTTTGTGACTTGATGGAATCCATGGGATTCTCCAGGCCAGAATATTGGAGTTAGGGTTAGGGAACCCTAACCCTAGCCTTTCCCTTCTCCAAAGGATCTTCCCAACCCAGGGATTGAACCGAGGTCTCCTGCATCGCAGGCAGATTTTTTATCATCTGAGCCACAAGCACAAGGGAAGCCCAAGAATACTGCAGTGAGTAGCCTTTCCCTTCTCCAGGGGATCTTTCCAACCTAGGGATCGAACCCAGGTCTCCCACATTGCAGGCAGATTCTTTACCAGCTTAGCCACCTAGATGGGTTCAAATACTGAATGTTAAATTAGAAACAAGACTTTAATTATGATGGAAATCATTTCATTTTTAAGTTGTTATTCAGTCTAATTATCCTTTGAAACACTTTTCTAGATTTAAAGAAAATATTGATGGTAATAGCCACATATTAAATATATTAAATAAATATTATAATCCCAAGCCACATTTGGAGTTTTCTGCCATGCTTTATTAGAAGGCCAAAAAAATTTTTTTAGAATGACTAAAGATTTCCCATCAACAAGTTTTCAGCTTTTCAAACTCCGGGGATATTTAATCCTCTTTGACCCGCCTCTGGATTTATATCAGTCTCTCTCCCTCTCTCCTTAAAGAGATGCGTTGTGGGTCCTTTCTTTCTATGAGGCAATAACTGCAGCCTCCACTAAATAAACTCAGTGGCTGAGGTATTTATAGGAAATAAACTCAAAGCTAAAAAGCTAGAGGGTTTTTTAGCCTAGGATTTGATGATAATTGAGTATTTCCAGGAGTACACCCTCAAGTTAACTGCTATACTGAATTGGCATCTCTCTCCCCCTTTCCATTTTTCTTCAAGAACTTCTTCACTGACTCCCTCCACATTAGGGAGTCAGTGAAGAAGTTAGATTCAGAGGGTAAATCTAAAAATTCTGTAATTAATTTCTCATTTCTCCATAAGAAATGCTTAATTTTTAAACTACCAGTCTTTAACCTTCCTGCAAACTCATCACGGAGAAGGCAATGGCACTCCACTCCAGTACTCTTGCCTGGAAAATCCCATGGACGGAGGAGCCTGGTAGGCTGCAGTCCATGGGGTCGCTAAGAGTCGGAAACGACTGAGCGACTTCACTTTCACTCTTCACTTTCATGCATTGGAGAAGGAAATGGCAACCCACTCCTGTGTTCTTGCCTGGAGAATCCCAGGGACGGGGGAGCCTGGTGGGCTGCCGTCTATGGGGTCACACAGAGTCGGACACAACTGAAGTGACTTAGCAGCAGCAGCAGCAAACTCATCAATTACAAAGTCAACACACAGCAATCAAAATGTTAAAAGGAAAGTGTTTGGGCTCCTCTTCCTCTACTACGAGAAGCATAGGAAAAGCATTTATTGACACTCATGATTTAGAACCAATTAAAAACTATATGAGAAGGAAGCAAACAATTTTTAAAACAGTTCTGAACTCTGGGGAAATTTCAATTTGACTGTTTACTATCTGTGTCTATTTCAGTTATGAAATGCAATTTGTTACCTATATAAAGAAAATGGGGTTTCTTAAATAAAATGGAGTCTTTGCTTGCTTACTGCTATAGGATGAAAAAGTAGCTGAACAGATTTTCACCAGTTTGTATGTTTAGAGCGGTTTGATGTAACAAAAGCAAATAAAAATTAGGTCAAAAGGGTATACACAAGATTTATTTTAAAAAGTCATTAGGATGGCATCTCAATGAAACAAGACCACATCCTCCAGAACACCTGTAGACTTTCAGACTTGCAGGGGCAGTTCGATCACACGTACTTACATATTCCATGTGAAAGCAGCAGTTATTTATTTGACAATGGTTAGTGATACTCCAAAGCAATGCTGGGTTGGCCCAGTTAATGCTGCAAATGTTTTTTAATATGTAATTCCACCTGTAATCAGTTGTACTATGGTCTTGGAAATGAACATCATTTACTTACTTTGTTTTTATATTATAAAACTTCCTTAAACTGAGAATTAAAGCTGAAAGTTAATTTATTTTGTTACAATTTGACTAAAGCAGAAATTCACTTATTTATGAAGTAAGCTGTTCTAACACAATTAGTAAAATGTCTGGTGATTGTTCTGAATTAATCCGAGTCCTGTAGCAGATGCTGTCAGTGTCCCACTCATATGTCATGGGCCTAACCCAAAGATCTCCTGTGTTTCATTGGTGGTTCCCACGTACACTGAAGACATCCTTGCTTAAACATCTGCGCCTCTGGCTCAGCACGTGTATGCTGCAGACCAGACATGCCTGGGAATTCATCCCTTTAGGAACCTCAATCAGTCAATAAAGGATGAGGATTGGCAAGTAAATATGCCAGCCTCCTTTCTCCTTGGTCAGTCCGTTTTGAGCTGTGTTCTACAGTGTCTCAAAGTTCCCAAGGGGACCGACCCCACACAGAAATGTGTTTGTTAATGCATCCTTCATCAGCCCCCCTCCTTTCTCCGCCTGACCTCCTCACCCTGGGCCTCCCGAGATCCCCTCTCAGATGACCTCACATACATTCAAAGCCTTGTCTCAGATTCGCTCGGAGGGGAATCCAAGCTAAGATAAATTCACAGAATTAGTAGTTCCTTATTTTGGTGGCACTATTTTGTTTCTTTTTTACATCTAATTAAGAGGTTAAAATCACATGCTTTTCCAACAAGCAGGCCTAGATTTAAATCCTGACTTCTCCTCTAATTATCTGGGTAATTTGGACAAGCTGCTTAACTTTTGTGAGCTCCAGTCTTCTGTATCTACACGTGCTAAGTCACTTCAGTTGTGTCCTACTCTTTGCAACCCCATGGACTGTAGCCCACCAGGCTCTCTGTGCTTGGGATTCTCCAGCTGAGAATACTGGAGTGGGTTGCCATGCTCTTCTCGGGATTTTCCCCACCCAGGGATCGACCCTGCTTCTCTTGCGTCTCCTGCATTGGCGGGCACCACCTGGGAAGCCCTCCGTTATCTAAGGAGCATCAATACTACCAGCACCTGTTCTAAAGCATTGTGCCTTATGTCTACGGAATGAAATAATACTCCCTTTGTAGTGTAATACTTACACTGCCTAATGTAGACATACCTTGGAGACATTGCAGGTTTGGTTCTAGACCAACGCAATAATCCAGATATTGTAATCAAACAGGTCACAAGAATTGGGGGGCTTCCCAGCATATAAGAGTTATGTTTATATAGTACACCCCCTTCCAACAACACAAGAGAAGACTCTACACATGGACATCACCAGATGGTCAACACCGAAATCAGATTGATTATATTCTTTGCAGCCAAAGATGGAGAAGCTCTATACAGTCAGCAAAAACAAGACCAGGAGCTGGCTGTGGCTCAGACCATGAACTCCTTATTGCCAAATTCAGACTGAAATTGAAGAAAGTAGGGAAAACCACTAGACCATTCAGGTATGACCTAAATCAAATCCCTTATGATTATACAGTGGAAGTGAGAAATAGATTTAAGGGCCTAGATCTGATAGAGTGCCTGATGAACTATGGACTGAGGTTCGTGACATTGTACAGGAGACAGGGATCAAGACCATCCCCATGGAAAAGAAATGCAAAAAAGCAAAATGGCTGTCTGGGGAGGCCTTACAAATAGCTGTTAAAAGAAGAGAAGCAAAAAGCAAAGGAGAAAAGGAAAGATATAAACATCTGAATGCAGAGTTCCAAAGAATAGCAAGAAGAGATAAGAAAGTCTTCTTCAGCGATCAATGCAAAGAAATAGAGGAAAACAACAGAATGGGAAAGACTAGGGATCTCTTCAAGAAAATCAGAGATACCAAAGGAACATTTCATGCAAAGATGGGCTCAATAAAGGACAGAAATGGTATGGACCTAACAGAAGCAGAAGATATTAAGAAGAGATGACAAGAATACACAGAAGAACTGTACAAAAAAGACCTTCATGACCCAGATAATCATGATGGTGTGATCACTTACCTAGAGCCAGACATCCTGGAATGTGAAGTCAAGTGGGCCTTAGAAAGCATCACTACGAAAAAAGCTAGTGGAGGTGATGGAATTCCAGTTGAGCTATTCCAAATCCTGAAAGATGATGCTGTGAAAGTGCTGCACTCAATATGCCAGCAAATTTGGAAAACTCAGCAGTGGCCACAGGACTGGAAAAGGTCAGTTTTCATTCCAATCCCAAAGAAAGGCAATGTCAAAGAATGCTCAAACTACCGCACAATTGCACTCATCTCACACGCTAGTAAAGTAATGCTGAAAATTCTCCAAGCCAGGCTTCAGCAATATGTGAACCGTGAACTTCCTGATGTTCAGGCTGGTTTTAGAAAAGGCAGAGGAACCAGAGATGAAATTGCCAACATCTGCTGGATCATGGAAAAAGCAAGAGAGTTCCAGAAAAGCATCTATTTCTGCTTTATTGACTATGCCAAAGCCTTTGACTGTGTGGATCACAATAAACTGTGGAAAATTCTGAAAGAGATGGGAATACCAGACCACCTGATCTGCCTCTTGAGAAATTTGTATGCAGGTCTGGAAGCAACAGTTAGAACTGGACATGGAACAACAGACTGGTTCCAAACAGGAAAAGGAGTGCATCAAGGCTGTATATTGTCACCCTGCTTATTTAATTTATATGCAGAGTACATCATGAGAAACCCTGGACTGGAAGAAACACAAGCTGGAATCAAGATTGCCGGGAGAAATATCAATAACCTCAGATATGCAGATGACACCACCCTTATGGCAGAAAGTGCAGAGGAACTCAAAAGCCTCTTGATGAAAGTGAAAGTGGAGAGTGAAAAAGTTGGCTTAAAGCTCAACATTCAGAAAACGAAGATCATGGCATCCAGTCCCATCACTTCATGGGAAATAGATGGGGAAACAGTGGAAACAGTGTCAGACTTTATTTTTCTGGGCTCCAAAATCACTACAGATGGTGACTGCAGCCATGAAATTAACAGACGCTTCCTCCTTGGAAGGAAAGTTATGACCAACCTAGATAGCATATTGAAAAGCAGAGACATTACTTTGCCAACAAAGGTTTGTCTAGTCAAGGCTATGGTTTTTCCTGTGGTCATGTATGGATGTGAGAGTTGGACTGTGAAGAAGGCTGAGTGCCAAAGAATTGATAGTTTTGAACTGTGGTGTTGGAGAAGACTCTTGAGAGTCCCTTGGACTGCAAGGAGATCCAACCAGTCCATTCTGAAGGAGATCAACCCTGGGATTTCTTTGGATGGAATGATACTAAAGCTCAAACTCCAGTATTTTGGCCACCTCATGCGAAGAGCTGACTCATTGGAAAAGACTCTGATGCTGGGAGGGATTAGGGGCAAGAGAGGAAGAGGACGACAGAGGATGAGATGGCTGGATGGCATCACTGACTTGATGGACATGAGTCTGAGTGAACTCCGGGAGTTTGTGATGGACAGGGAGGCCTGGCGTGCTGCGATTCACGGGGTCGCAAAGAGTTGGACACAACTGAGCGACTGATCTGATCTGATTAAGTACACAATAGCGTTAGGCCTAGAAAACAATGTACCTACCTTATTTGAAAAATATTTTATGGCTAAAAAATGCTAAACATCACCTGAGCCTTCAGTGAGCTGTAATCTTCTCTGGTAGAAGATCTCTCCTTGATGCTGATGGCTGCTAACTGATCAGGGGTTGGCTGCTGAAGGCTGGAGTGGTTGCAGTAATTCCTTAAGATAAGACAACAATTAAGTTAGCCTCTGCTGCTGCTGCTGCTGCTGCTAAGTCGCTTCAGTCATGTCCGACTCTGTGCGACTTCATAGACGGCAGCCCACCAGGCTCCCCCGTCCCTGGGATTCTCCAGGTAAGAACACTGGAGTGGGTTGCCATTTCCTTCTCCAATGCATGAAAGTGAAAAGTGAAAGTGAAGTCGCTCAGTCGTGTCCAACTCTTAGCAACCCCATGGACTGCAGCCTACCAGGCTCCTCCGCCCATGGGGTTTTCCAGGCAAGAGTACTGGAGTGGGGTGCCATTGCCTTCTCCAAATTAGCCTCATCTAGGCAATTTTCCGTTAGCAGTTTCTCTGAAGCATGCAATGCTGTTTGATAGCATCTTACCCACAGTAGAACTTGCACATTTGGAGTCAATCCTCTCAAACCCTGCTGCTGTTTTATCAACTAGGTTTACGTAATAGAATCCTTTGTTTCCACTTCAACAAGCTTCACAGCATGTTTACCGGGAGTAGATTGCATCTCAAGAAACTCCTTCCATAGGAAGGAAGCTCTCGTTCATTAAAGTTTTATCATAAGGTTACAGCGATTCATTTGTAGCTTCAGGTTCCACTTTAATTCTAGTTCTCATGCTATTTCTATCATATTTGAAGTTACTTCTTCCACTGAAATCTTGAACCCCTCAATGTCATCCGAGAGGGTTGGAACTGACTTCTTCCAAACTCCTATTAATATTGATATTTTGACCTCTTCCCAGGAATCACAAATGTTTTTCATGGCATATAAAATGGTGAATTCTTTCTAGAAGGTTTTCAGTTTAATTTGCTTAGATCCATAAGAAGAATCACTGTTGATGGCAGCTGTACCCTTATAAAACATATTTCTTAAATAATAAGACGAGTTCAGAATTACTCCTTGAGTCATGGGCCTCAGAATGGAAGTTGTATTAGCAGGCATGAAAACAGCAAAAACCTCACTGTACCTCTCCATCAGAGCTCTTGGATGACCATTGTCCACGGGCAGTCCTACTTTGAAAAGAATTTTTTTTTCTGAGCAGTAGATCTCAAATGTGGGGTTGAAATATTCAGGAAACCGTGTTGTGTGCAGAGGTCCCGTCATTCAGCATTTCCCCCTCTTTATGGAGCACAGGCAGAGTAGCTTTCTCATAATTCTTAAGGACTCTAGAACTTGGGGAATGTAAAACGAGCATTGTCTTCAACCGCAAGTCATCAGCTGCTGTTGCCCCTAATAAGAGAATCAGCCTATGCTTGAAAAGTTTGAAATCCGGCATTAACTTCTCCTCTCCAGCTATGAAAGCCCGAGAAGGCATCTTCCTCCAAGAAAAGGCTGTTCTGTCTACAAGGAAAACCTGTTGTTTAGTGCAGACACTTTCATTCATTACCTTGGGCAGATGTTCTGAAGAGCCGGCTTCTGCCACCTTCAAACTTGCCTTCTGTGGCCTCGTCACCCGTCAGCCTTCCCGGAATGAAGACTCAGGACCTCGCTCTGGACCAGGTTTTGCTTCGGGAACGTGGTGGCAGTTTTGATCTTCCACCCAGACCACTAAAACTTGCTCCACATCAACAATAAGGCTGTTTTGCTGTTTTTTGTCCCCTCCCCCACATCATTCCTGTGTTTACTGGAGTAGCACTTTTCACGTCTCTCAAGAAGTTTCCTTTGCATTCACAACTTGGCTAACTGCTTGGTGTCAGAGGCCTGCTTTTGGACCTGTCTTGCCCTTTGACGTACTTTCCTCATCAAGCTTAACCGTTTCTCTGTTTTGATTTAAGTGGAAGATGCAGGACTCTTTCACTTGAACACTTGGAGGCCACTGTTGGCCTCTTAATTAGCCTAATTTCAACTCATTGTGTCTTAAGGAATAGGGAGGCCCAAGGAGAAGGTAAGAGATGTGGAAACGGCCATCAGTGGAGAAGTCAGAACATGTACAACATTTAAATCTATGTTTACTCTTGGATATGGCTGTGGTTTGTGGTGCCCAGAGCGATCACAACAGTGACATCGAAGATCACGGATCACAAGCCCCCATAACAAATATAATAATAACGAAAAACTTTGAAATATTGCGAGAATTACCAAAATGGGACCCAGAGAAGCAAACTGAGCAAATACTACTAAAAATATGGACTTCCTCAAACCGGTGTTGCCAGAACCTTCAATTTGTAAAAGATGCAGTGTCTGCAAAGTGCAGCAAAGTGAAACACAATAAAATGGGCACACACGCACACGATGCACGCGTTCTCCGTCTCCGTCGTGTCTGACGCATTGTGACCCCATGGGCTCTAGCCCCCAGGCTCCTCTGTCCGTGGGGTTCCCAGGCAAGAATACTGGAGTGGGGTGCCATTTTCATCTCCAGGGGATCTCCCTGATCCAGGGATCAAGTCCTGCACTGGTGGGTGGGTTCTTTAGCCAGTGAGCCTCCTGGGAAGACTGTGCATACAGTATAGTATTTAATAATGTAGTGTAATACAGTGCCTGACACATACTCAGTGAGTGTTAGTTATGGTTACTCAGTTTAATAACTTCTTGTTTTGTTACTGGAAACATATAACTTATAGGTATTTATTGAACAAAGAATAAATACATTTTGAAAATCAGAAGCTTGGATGCCTAGACCGACCAGAGACAACCCTTCCAGAGTCTTAATGTAGGAAGGGCTCTTACAGATTCTTTGTCCTCCTCACTGTAAAGGGTGAATGATAAACATAGGCTTTAAAAGGCCACACAGCAGGTGGCGAAAGTAGGGGCCCAAGCTGCCTCTCGCTTTTTAAGTAAGCAGCAGGCTGACGTATTCTTGCCACTGGTGTCGATAACAGAGGCCCCGGCGTGTTCTTTCTGCAGCAGCACCCACTACCGCCCGTGTACACACTCAGTGCCCTCAAGCCCCGGCCCCAAGCTCCCCAGGCTCTTATTCCTCTGTATTCCTGATGGCAAAAAGCAACTACCGACTCCATCTAATTTAGACAAACAACATGAACTTACTGTCAGGCTATTGGGTAGCCAGTCCATTGAGCTAGAATGTGAACTAAACAGGGGCCGGGAGCCAGCGGGGCCAACCCACAGTCAAAATCACATCCCAGTACTAGTCTGTGACCACTGGACGGGCGCTCATGCCATCCCACCAGGCTCCACCCTCCGGCAGGATGGCACGAGTGCTGGCTGCCATGCAGAACCCATCTCAGGCTATGCCCTGACCCGCACCCCACAAAGGCACATCCAGCTGGCCAAGGCTGGTGTATACACACACACCTTCCCTCCCCAAGTGCCTTAGCTGATGAGAGAGGGACTATTTGCTACTTCAGTTTTATTCACAGGAGACAGGGCTTTTTTTTTTTTTTTTTAATGATTTCTATGGGAAGTTTTTACGAATACATCTCAACAAAATCATTGACTTTGGTAGAAATTAGAACTAGGATTAAAAATACATGTAATTTCCTACTCTTGGATTAGAAGAATTAATACTATTCAAATGGCCATACTACCCAAAGCAATCTATAGATTTAATGCAATCCATATCAAAATACTCATGATCTTTTTCACAGAACTAGATCAAATAATCCTAAAATGTATATGGAACCACAAAAAATGCAGAATTGCCAAAGCAATCATGAGGAAACAGAACAAATTCGAAGGCATAAGCCTCCCAGAGTCCCGACAACGCTAAGAGGTGCAGCAATCAAAACAGAGTGTTATTGGCAGGAAAGCAGCATGTGGCTCCCGGGACAGCACAGAGTCCTGAAGCTGAGCTGCACGGTTACGGTCAATAGACTCTCTCCAACCAAGGAGACGAGTGTACCACAGGGAAACGCCAGTCTCTCCAGCGAGTGATGCTGGGAACGCTGGAAAGCTACATGTAAATCACTGAAGTTAGAACACTCCACACCATACACAAAAATAAACTCAAAATGGTTTAAAGTCCTAAATATAAGACAGGACCCCATAACACTCCTGGAAGAGAATATAGGCAAAATGTTCTCTGACATATATCATAGCAATACTTTCTTGGACCAGTATCCCAAGGAAAGAAAAGAAGAACTAAACAAGGGGACTTGATTAAACTTAGAAGATTTTGCACAGCAAAGGAAACCATAAACAACACACAAAGACAAGCTGCAGGATGGAAGAGAATATTTGTAAACAGTCCAACTGATAAGGAGTTAATATCCAAAATTGGAAGGACTGATGCTAAAGCTGAAGCTCCAATACTTTGGCCACCTGATGCAAAAAGCTGACTCACTGGAAAAGACCCTGATGCTGGGAAAGATTGAGGGCAGGAGGAGAAGGGGACGACCGAGGATGAGATGGTCGGATGGCATCACCGACCCAATGGACATGAGTCTGAGCAAGCTCCAGGAGATGGTGAAGGACAGGGAAGCCTGAAGCCTGTGTGCTGCTCTTCAAGGGGTAGCAAAGAGTCAGACACCACTGAGTGACTGAACAACAACAATCCAAACTACATAAACAGCTCATACAACTTAATTTAGAAAAAACAACCCAATCAAAGAATTGGCAGAAGACCTCAATAGACATTTCTCCTAAGAAGACGTACAGATAGCCAATAGGCACATGAAAAGATTCTCAACATTGCTAATAAGCAGAGAAATGCAAATCAAAACCACAGTGAAGAATCTACCACCTTACTCCAGTCAGAATGGCCGTCACCAAAAAGTCCACAAATAATAAATGCCAGAGAGGGCGGAGAAAAGTGAACCCTCCTACACTGTTGGTAGGAATGGAAATTGGTACTGTCACTATGGAGAACAGAATGAAGGTTCCTTAAAAAACTAGAAATTAACCATATAGTCCAGCAATCCCACTTCTGGGTATTTATCAGGAAAAGATGAAGAAAACCCTAATTTGAAAACATACCTGCACCACAGTGTTTACAGAAGCACCGTTCACAGTAGCCAAGACATGGAAACAAACTAAACGCCATTGATAGAGGGTGGATAAAGAAGGTGCGGTACGTGTATAGAGTGGGATATTACTCGGCCACAAAAGGGGGGTAAGACATTGCCATTTGCAGCGACATCGATGGACATAGAGACTATCATACTAAGTGACGTCAGACAAAGGCAAATACAATACCACTTACATGTGAAGTCTAAACATTAATACAAATGTATATACAAACCAGAAACAGGCTCACAGACACAGAAAACAGATCTATAGTTACCGAAGGGAAAGGGGAGGGTGCAGGAATACATTAGGAGTGTGAGATTAGCAGATACAAACTACTATACATAAGATAAGCAACAAGGCTTTATAACACAGGGAACTGTGTTCAGTATCTTGGAATAATATATAATGGAAAATAATCCCCAAATGCATATATATATATATATGACTGAATCACTTTGCTGTACACCTGAAATTAACACAATATTGTAAATCAACTATACTTCAACAAAATAAGTAAATAAAAATTTCCAGCACCCCTCCAAAAGGACATGTAATTTTCATGGAGTTGAAAATTGAATGGAGCACATAATGATAGAGCACTAAAGTTCCTGTAGCTGTGCTGAAAGCCCTTAACATGTTCACTGTTAGAGCCCTTTAAGAGTTTTGCTTCCCTTTCGTACACCCCACAGTAGTAGGTTAATAAAGTTACAGTTGTGATTTTGATAGGATTGTATGATAGGAACAAATTATATTTAAAATAGAAACTTAAAGTGTAAATTTTTTTTAATTTCTTAAGGCCACTACAAAGATACTATGTTGTCTTGAACTCTACTTGTTACTCCAATGTTTGGTGTGTATTTATCTATTCTAATCACCAAAGATCCAACCAGTCCATTCTGAAAGAGATCAGCCCTGGGGTTTCTTTGGAAGGAATGATGCTAAAGCTGAAACTCCAGTACTTTGGCCACCTCGTGCAAAGAGTTGACTCATTGGAAAAGACTCTGATGCTGGGAGGGATTAGGGGCAGGAGGAGAAGGGGACGACAGAGAATGAGATGGTTGGATGGCATCACCGACTCGATGGACATGAGTCTGAGTGAACTCTGGGAGTTGGTGATGGACAGGGAGGCCTGGCGTGCTGCGATTCATGGGGTTGCAAAGAGTCGTACACGACTGAGCGACTGAACTGACTGAAAGTGATTGTAAATTCCTTGAGAGCATAAGGCTTGTCTTATTTTCTTGGCCCCACAGACCTCCAGTATTCTGTAAATAGCAGTTAATGAAGGTATCCTGGCTGATGGACTAAATGAATATATACATGCACTATGCATTGCTTTTCCAGTAGTAGATTTATTTTAATTTGCAGTCACTTTCTTGCTCATCATCATAATAAGAACCGCTGGTATGAGGTGGAGTCTGCGGCTGTAGAGCCCTCTGTGGGTTTTCCTGAGACTGGGATTCTACATCTTGTTTGGCTACACCGAATATTAGTTCCTTTGCCTCTGCCAGACTCATATGTCAGGAGTTCCTGCTTAGTCATGAACCACAGAACAAATTCACACCCTAGGAGGGTGCAAGGGCAGCCTCTGACCTTGGGCAAGTTCTTCTACTCCTCTAAGGATCATCCTAGGAATTGAAAGAAGGGAACCTGGTCTCTGGCAAGCACTCCAAGAATGCTGCTGCTGCTGCTGCTGCTGCTGCTGCTAAGTCGCTTCAGTCATGTCTGCCTCTGTGCGACCCCAGAGACGGCAGCCCGGCGCTGTTCTTCTGCCTGGGCGTGGCGTAGGTGGTCAGAATGCGACACCAGTGAACTCTAGGTTCCCTCCCCGGTGGCCGGCTGGTCAGCCACACCCATTCCTGTGCTGACCTCAGGGCAGGATTGGTAAACACCGTGAATTCACTGGGGCTGGGGATTTGGTGAGAAGCCTGAGCCTAGAAACCCAGGTCCACTGGAGGTTTTAAGCCGGGGGGATGGCGGGGTTTCATTCTTATCACAGAGCTAGGAGAACAAGTGGAGGTGTGGGATGTTCTTCTGTATGATTAAAATGTCACACGATTAGCGTTTTGAAAAATAATTTAATCTATCTTTGGGGTCACGATTGAGCTACTAATGTCATTTGTATTTCAGGCAGTGTGGAATAAGTTTTTCTCCCATCTCACCATGTAGAGATGTGTACAATTTTTTCATCAATTTTTATTGATGAAATAAAAGTCTGTCGTCTAAGGCAAGGAAAATTTAAACCAGAAAATTTCCCCTGCCCTTTGATCTCCTCTCTCCCTTCTACGGTACGTTGTGTGACCTCATCATTTATTGACCAAACCAAGCCATCCACAGAAATAGCTGCTCAGCCATTAAGAGCAACATTCTCCTAGCGTCAACAAGGTAATTCCTCAGGAGATAACCTTTCTGCTTAATCTTGGAAGGGTCCACAGCAACACATGACCCTCTACTCGCTTCGTACACTTAGATCAGGATTGTGCCAAATGTTGATAATACGTCATTTAGTGTACAGCCTTCTGTCTCAAAATCTCATGTATAAGTGTGCTTTGACCTTTAGCAGAACAGTTCTTAGAGCTGAGAGGCTGTCCCCAGGTCATAATCCTCAATTTGTCGTGAATGAAAATTTCAATTTCTTTCTTAGATTGACTGATTATTAGTTTGTTTTTTTTTTAATCAACAAACCAAAGGTAGCCCCTCCTATTTTAATTCTTAGAATTTACTGCAGAATTTAGAATTAAATTCTTAAACTTTATTCTTAGAATTTCAAAGGTGTTCAAAGACATATTTAGATCGACGTGTGTTGGTGCCTTGTTTGTGACAGCAGAATGCTCTGAGAGCCCTACGCGTCGTACACACGGAGCACACACAGCGGAGGACTGATTGAGTGATCCGCAGTGGGTGCCTGCTGTGGGACACTGTGCGGCTTACGGTCAATCAGCATTTAGCATCCATTCTTTTCCAGAAGAAGAAATTATTTTTCTCAAACTGTCTTGCGGCTGGCGTTCTCGATGAGAATTCGCTTCCACCAGGCAGTGTGTGTGTGTGAGATTTGGAAGCTGGAAGTTAGAGGAAGGCCTCCCTTGTAACGAGCCGCCAGCTCATTAGTGTTTGCAGCCAGTCTCAACATTCCAAAGTCTAGTTATCAGCCTTGTCATTATCCAGAGGCCGCAGCCCAGATGCGGCAGTCAGAGCCTGGTCACCAGCCTCGGGGGCTCCGAGGCCGCTGTGAGCTCTAGCAGTGAAAAAACAGCAGCAGTCGGCTGACCCCTGCCCTTGAAATTGGTATTTGGTAGCACATTGCCATCTTCTGCTCCTTGAACCAGCCTACAACTGTGTAAGTACCATATTTAAATCCCTTCCTATCTGAAGTTCTTGGATTGATTTCTGTTTCATGCACTGAATCCTGACAGATAAAAATATGATATGGATGTCAAGAAGAATTAAAATCTCTATGGGCTGTAGAACAATATTCAAGTTATAGCATTAGACTAAATAATAAAAGTTGAGAATAGTATGTAAAGTGTATTTTCATTCGTGTAAAAACTACACGTGTGTATATTTAGTTATATTGTTGACCTGAAACAAGTAGCCATACATTTGTCCAGCAAGGATGGGTTTATTTGGGGTCAGAGAGAATCACAGTTGGGTGTCTGCAACTACAGCAAGCCACCACCCGGCAGGGGAAAAGAAGCCTTTTACAGAGCGGGAGAGGAAGTTGGGAGGCTATAGGGACACAGAGGCCGAGGCTTTTCATTGGTTGAGTCCCTGCCAGCAAAGAAGCGTCTGCTTCCTTTTGAACTCTGTTACCTCACAGGTCGACAGAGCTCCCCATTCTGGTCTCCAACTCATGTAATTTCTGTTTATTACACATTCTGTTTATTAATATTTTACACCATATACATATATGTTTGTTCATACATAGGAAAATTTGAGAAGTTCATATAAGAAAATGAAATCAGTAATTGCTTCTGGGAAGACAAAAGTGGAGTCTTGGATCGGAAAGAGCTTTATGTTTGCTTCATATATACCCCTTAACCTGTTGACTTTTTAAAATTTTTGCTAGGTTCATTAAATACATTTTTTTCAATTAAAAACATTTTTTAATTATAAGAAAGTGGCAAGTTTTGTAACAGTTTTTAAACAGAAAGAAAAAAAAATACTAATTAACACCTGCCAACCTATTATTATAGGTTTTTTGGTGTACATTTTCTCTAAATCCATCTTTATTAAATTCTTGCAGCAAAATATACACACACACTAGTTTATAGTCTGGTTTTATTTTTGTTTGCTTGGTTTTTCTTTGATTTTGTTTTTCTTATATGTAACTCAGGAAATAAATACTTTTCATATGATTATAAATTTCCTCAAATCATATTTCATGGGAATTAAAGTGTTATTGACTTAAGATGAATCTCTACCTTATGTATAATTAAGAAAGAACTTAAAAAAACTGCCTGCTAAATTGTTACACAGACAACACATGGACCTTCCCCTTCAAATGAGCCAGGTGTGTCTAGAGGTTAGGCAGCCTCTGTCTAGAGGCAATAGGGCATTCCTGACCCACTGACTCTACCACCGATGATGGCTCTACAGAAGGCATGAGTTGCTCAGACCACCCTCTCATTCCTTCGAGATTGCTTTCATCAATTTCAAGCTATTTCATGGTTTCTCTTGCCCTCTGTGGCATTGGTTGGTATATGACAAGCTCATCTCACAGCAACAAAACATAACACAGCCTCCTCTTCAAGGCTGCTTTGCATGACTATGTGGAACTGCAGTCTTTCCTTTCAGTTTACTTCATTTCAGTCGCTCAGTCATGCCTGACTCTTTGTGACCCCATGGACTGCAGCATGCCAGGCCTCCCTGTCCATCACCAACTCCCAGAGTTTACTCAAACTCCTGTCCATCGAATTGGTGATGCCATCCAACCATCTCATCCTCTGTCACCCTCTTCTCCTCCCGCCTTCAATCTTTCCCAGCATCAGGGTCTTTTCCAAGGAGTCAGCTCTTCGCATCAGGTGGCCAAAGTATTGGAGTTTCAGCTTCAGCATCAGTCCTTCCAGTGAATATTCAGGACTGAGTTCCTTTAGGGACAAATATTTGTTTGCAAGAATCACAGGTAAGTCCTCCTGCTCTGTTAGTCTGCCTTTTCCATACACAATAACTTTGATTTCCATGTTGATCATAGTGTGACTATAAGGGACTTAAAATGGCAATTAAATTCAAATTGTGTGCTACTACAATGTATGTAGTTCAGCTGCTGTGACAATCACATGAACACTGATGGCCTGGTTTACATGCGTAAGCAACAGCAACTCTGTGATTGTAGGACACCTTCAACGGTAAGTCACAGTCCAGTATCAGAGATGTGTGAAAAATATTCTCCTTAGAATAGATGAGACAAATACTTAGGAATATATCTACCTAAAGAAACTAAAGACCTATATATAGAAAACTATAAAACACTGGTGAAAGAAATCAAAGAGGACACTAATAGATGGAGAAATATACCATGTTCATGGATTGGAAGAATCAATATAGTGAAAATGAGTATACTACCCAAAGCAATTTATAGATTCAATGCAATCCCTATCAAGCTACCAACGGTATTCTTCACAGAGCTAGAACAAATAATTTCACAATTTGTATGGAAATACAAAAAACCTCGAATAGCCAAAGCGATCTTGAGAAAGAAGAATGGAACTGGAGGAATCAACCTACCTGACTTCAGGCTCTACTACAAAGCCACAGTTATCAAGACAGTATGGTACTGGCACAAAGACATAAATATAGATCAATGGAACAAAATAGAAAGCCCAGAGATAAATCCATGCACATATGGACACCTTATCTTTGACAAAGGAGGCAAGAATATACAATGGATTAAAGACAATCTCTTTAACAAGTGGTGCTGGGAAAACTGGTCAACCACTTGTAAAAGAATGAAACTAGAACACTTTCTAACATCATACACAAAAATAAACTCAAAATGGATTAAAGATCTAAACGTAAGACCAGAAACTATAAAACTCCTAGAGGAGAACATAGGCAAAACACTCTCCGACATACATCACAGCAGGATCCTCTATGACCCACCTCCCAGAATATTGGAAATAAAAGCAAAAATAAACAAAGGGGACCTAATTAAAATTAAAAGCCTCTGCACAACTAAGGAAACTATTAGCAAGGTGAAAAGGCAGCCTTCAGAATGGGAGAAAATAATAGCAAATGAAGCAACTGACAAACAACTAATCTCAAAAATATACAAGCAACTCCTACAGCTCAACTCCAGAAAAATAAATGACCCAATCAAAAAATGGGCCAAAGAACTAAATAGACATTTCTCCAAAGAAGACATACAGATGGCTAACAAACACATGAAAAGATGCTCAACATCACTCATTATCAGAGAAATGCAAATCAAAACCACTATGAGGTACCATTTCATGCCAGTCAGAATGGCTGCAATCCAAAAGTCTACAAGCAATAAATGCTGGAGAGGGTGTGGAGAAAAGGGAACCCTCTTACACTGTTGGTGGGAATGCAAACTAGTACAGCCACTATGGAGAACAGTGTGGAGATTCCTTAAAAAACTGGAAATAGAACTGCCTTATGTCCAGCAATCCCACTGCTGGGCATACACACTGAGGAAACCAGAAGGGAAAGAGACACGTGTACCCCAATGTTCATCGAAGCACTGTTTATAATAGCCAGGACATGGAAGCAACCTAGATGCCCATCAGCAGATGAATGGATAAGAAAGCTGTGGTACATATACACAATGGAGTATTACTCAGCCACTAAAAAGAATAAATTTGAATCAGTTCTAATGAGGTGGATGAAACTGGAGCCTACTATACAGAGTGAAGTAAGCCAGAAAGAAAAACACCAATACAGTATATTAACGCATATATATGGAATTTAGAAAGATGGTAACAATAACCCAGTGTACGAGACAGCAAAAGAGACACTGATGTATAGAACAGTCTTATGGACTCTGTGGGAGAGGGAGAGGGTGGGAAGATTTGGGAGAATGGCATTGAAACATGTATAATACCATGTATGAAATGAGTTGCCAGTCCAGGTTTGATGCACGATACTGGATGCTTGGGGCTGGTGCACTGGGATGACCCAGAGGGATGGTATGGGGAGGGAGGAGGGAGGAGGGTTCAGGATGGGGAACACGTGTATACCTGTGGCGGATTCATTTCGATATTTGGCAAAACTAATACAATATTGTAAAGTTAAAAAAAAAAAAGAATAGATGAGACACTATCCTTTTGAGTCTCAGAAAAGCTTTAAGTCAATTCTATTATTCCTCACTGAGAAGGCAATGGCACCCCACTCCAGTACCCTTGCCTGGAAAATCCCATGGACGGAGGAGCCTGGTAGGCTGCAGTCCATGGGGTCGCTAGGAGTCGGACATGACTGAGCGACTTCACTTTCACTTTTCACTTTCATGCACTGGAGAAGGAAATGGCAACCCACTCCAGTGTTCTTGCCTGGAGAATCCCAGGGACTGGGAGCCTGATGGGTTGCCGTTTATGGGGTCGCACAGAGTTGGACATGACTGAAGTGACTTAGCATTATTCCTGAACTAAGAAAGCTGGGAATCCAAAAGGTTATCAAGATATTTAGCTATTAAAAAGCAGATGTTTTTAAAATGTACTCAATCTGATTCAGATGCCCACTGTTTTAATCAGTAAGCCATGCTGTCTTCTTCTTCTAAAACTTTCCCTTTGTGTTTACATAATATTCATAATATGGCTGCTGAGTATTTCTTCAAAAGAACAAATCAGACTTTAATAATTGTCAAATATTAGATAATTCAGTTCAGTTCAGTCGCTCAGTCATGTCCGAATCTTAGTGACTCCCTGGACTGTAGCCCGCCAGGCTCCTCTGTCCATGGGATTCTCCAGGCAAGAATACTGGAGTGGGTTGCCATGCCCTCCTCCAGGGGATCTTCCCAACCCAGGGATCAAACCCAGGTCTCTTAATAAAGATTATAAATTGCACTTTATACATTTGTACAGATTGCTGCTGCTGCTGCTGCTAAGTCGCTTCAGTCGTGTCCGACTCTGTGCAACCCCATAGACAGCAGCTCACCAGGCTCCCCCGTCCCTGGGATGCTCCAGGCAAGAACACTGGAGTGGGTTGCCATTTCCTTCTCCAATGCATGAAAGTGAAAAGTGAAAGTGAAGTCCCTCAGTCATGTCCGACTCCTAGCGACCCCATGGACTGCAGCCTACCAGGCTCCTCTGTCCATGGGATTTTCCAGGCAAGAGTACTGGAGTGGGGTGCCATTGCCTTCTCCATTGTACAGATTAGAGATGGCATATTTTTTAAAAATATCGCACAGCCAAATTATTTTAGACAGCAGATTCACCTTCAAAGAACAAGCAGGTGAGAGGGCAACCAAGGACCTTGTGTATAACTTGATGCCACTGAGCGTCATTAGAGGTGCCCTGTGCTGCCTTAATGCAAATGTTATTTTGCATCAACAATGAAAAGCAGTCAAATGCTTGCTGAAATATTTCCACTTGGTGGCGTATATTCTCTTCCCCCTCCACACCCCACCCCCACCCCATTGTAAAAGCAAAGGTTCTTTGAGTGAGGCACAATCACGTTGTGTACACTTAAGAGTAAATCTACAGCTTCCCTGGTGGCTCAGACAGTGAAGAAGCTGCCTGCAGTGCAGACCTGGGTTTGATCCCTGGGTCAGGAAGGCCCCCTGGAACTCTTGTTCAAAGAGTCGCTTTTCCTCATCTGTACTGTAGTAAAGCGAACGTGAAGCCGCTCAGTTGTGTCCAACTCTTCGCGACCCCATGGACTGTAGCCCACCAGGCTCCTCCGCCCATGGGATTTTCCAGGCAAGAGTACTGGAGTGGGATGCCATTGCCTTCTCCAGGAGATCTTCCCCACCCAGGGATTGAACCCGGCTCTCCCGCACTGTAGGCAGACGCTTTACCGTCTGAGCCGCCAGGGAAGTCACCCTGTGGTCCTGTGGTAAAGCACTCTTTTTATACCTTTTTAACTCACTCTCTAAAGTTTAAACCAGAAATAGTAGGTATTTGCTCTATACTTAGCAATTTTCCTTGGCTTCCAATTTAATTAAATTTTCAAATTGGAGCTTTACTGTAATTATCGTCATTATTATTACTATTGTTAGTCTTTTGTAAGGACAGCTTGTGTTCTGCTGACGCCCTCCCCTCCAGGCTAGTTAGATGTATTTGATCTTTGACTAAGAGGATTATGCTGTAGCCTTTACCACCCTTCTTTCCCGCATTTATTGACCTAATTATTTGAAGAGCATTTATTGTGTTCTATGATTTAATAATGGTGACTTTTATGGTAAAGGGTTTTTTAAGAAACACATTTTAATCGCATAAAATATGCGAGTTGAAGGAAGTAAAAATGCAATATGAAAGACATATGAAAAGAAGCAAAGTTTAAGTTAGCTGAACGGTGCTCTTCTGTTTAGGAAATTCCACATCTTTCTTATGAGACCTGAGATAAATCTTCTTGATTTTTGCTTATGATGGGGAGGAAAAATGGCTTTTAGTTACCTATTCCATTACCTATTCACCAGGAATCTGGGCATTAGTTTTCATTCTACATTTTTACTACTATCCTCAGAGAAATTCTTTTGTTTCCAATGATTGCAATGGTCCCTGTCTTTGGAGAGTTGCTGATCCAAGGTTAAACTTTACATTCCCTCAATCTTCTTACAAATGTTTTATTAAATGGCACCTGTCTGTGCTTAAATAATAGGTAGCAAAGCTATTAGGAAGAAAAGCTAGGAGGATAGCAGACATAAATATCTTTTTCTGTGCTGCGGGGACAAGGTGACCTAGAAGACAGTCACAGGCTTGTTAATGAGGATAAACACGCCCTACAGGAAGACTCAGACTGTGGAACCCAGATCACAATGTCTGGTTCAAAGCGCACCAGGCTTTGTGGTTGGAATGCAGAAACAAATGAGACGCTCTGCCTCGAGGAACTTGTCCGAGATTCTTTTTTCCTATGAGGATAGGAAAGACCTCTGGAATTGAGGCATCATTATTGGAATAATGTAGTGGACATATCTCAGAATGAGAAAGGTCAGACTTTGTGTGACACAGAATTTTTAGGAAAAAAATAAAACAAAACATTTTAGCAATCAATACTACTCATCTCCAAGCTGTTACTACTAGACTTATGAAATAGCTGGTATGCCACTGCCATGTTTATATCCTTGACATTTCATTCCTTAACCTCTCGAGATCGGATGATCTTCATCGATGATCGGATCGAGCTTCATCACTCCTCTGAAACTATGATACATTCTGATCACTTAACTGAAACTACATTCTAAGAGAACATAATCTCCTGATTGTTAATGGTAAAATATTGACAGAACAGCAAGGGAGTTAGTACAATGAGCTTTGAAATGAGTGTTAGTTGCTCAGTCATGTCCAGGTCTTTGCGACCCCATGGACTGTAGCCCACCAGGCTCCTCTGTTCATGAGATTCTCCAGGCAAGAACATTGGAGTGGGTTGCAGTTCCCTTCTCTAGGGGATCTTCCCAAAACAGGGATTGAACCCAGGTCTACCTGCGTTGCGGGAAGATTCTTTACCATCTGGACCACCAGGGAAGCCATGTAGACTACATTCTAAGAGAATGTATTTCCCCGATTGTTAATATGTAGACGGAATAGCATGGCAGTTAGTAGGATGAGCTTTGAAGTCAGAAAACCTGGGTCAAAATTCTGATTCCATTACATAGTAACTAGGTCTGTGACTTTGAAGAAGAATTTTTTAGAACCTTCTCTGAGAAATCAGGATAATAAATTCATCTCATAAGATTACCACAAGGATTGAGAGAAAATGTCTAAAGAACCTATTACAGGCAAAACACAGAAGTGACACTCAACACCCTCATGATTATTTTTAAAAGGCTTTTTACACTCTTTATTTCACCTGACATTTCTATTTGCTGTTGTTCAGTCACTAAGTCAAGTCTGACCCTTTGTGACCCCATGAACTATAGCATGTCAGGCTTCCCTGTCCTTCCCTATCTCCCAGAGTTTGCTAAAACTCATGTCTGTTGAGTCAGTGATGAGAACCACCCATCTCATCCTCTGTCATCCCGTTCTCCTCCCACCTTCAATCTTTCCCAGCTTCAGAGTCTTTTCCCATGAGTCAGCTCTTCAAATCAGGTGGCCAAAGTATTTAGCTTCAGCATCGGTCCTTTCAATGAATATTCAGGGTTTCCTTTAGGATGGACTGGTTGGATCTCCTTGCAGTCCAAGGGACTCTCAAGAGTCTTCTCCAACACCACAGTTGAAAAGCATCAATTCTTTGGTGCTCAGCCTTTTTTATTGTCCAGCTCTCACATCCATACATAACTACTGGAAAAACCAAAGCTTTGACTATATGGACCTTTGTTGGCAAAGTAATGTCTTGCTTTTTAATATGCTTTGTAGGCTTGTCATAGCTTTTCTTGCAAGGAGCAAGCTTTTTTTTTTTTTTTTTTTTTTTTAATTTCATGGCTGCAGTCATTCTCTGCAGTGATTTTGGAGCCCAAGAAGATAAAATCTGTCACTGTTTCCGCTTTTTCCCCTTCTATTTGCCATGAAGTGATGGGACCAGATACCATGATCTTAGTTTTCTGAATGTTGAGCTTTAAGCCAACTTTTTCACTCTCCTCTTTCACTTTCATCAAGAGGCTTTTGAGTTCCTCTTCACTTTCTGCCATAAGGGTGGTGTCATCTGCATATCTGAGGCTATTGATATTTCTCCCGCCAATCTTGATTCCAGCTTGTGCTTCATCCATCGCTGCATTTCGCATGATGTACTCAGCATATAAATTAAATAAACAGGGTGACAATATAAGCCTTGACGTACTCTTTTCCCAATTTGGAACCAGTCTGTTGTTCCATGTCCAGTTCTAACTTTGCTGTGATCCACAGTCAAAAGCTTTAGCATAGTCAATGAAGCAGATGTCTTTCTGGAATTCTCTTGCTTTATCTATGATCCAATAGATGTTGGCAATTTGTTCTCTGGTTCCTCTGCCTTTTCTAAATCCAGTTTGTACATCTAGAAGTTCTCATACTGCTGAAGACTAGCTTGAAGGATTTTGAGCATTACTTTGCTAGCATGTTAGATGAGTGCAATTGTGTGGTAGTTTGAACATTCTTTGTCATTGCCTTTCTTTGGGACTGGAATGAAAACTGACCTTTTCCTGTGCCGTGGCCATTGCTGAGTTTCCAGATTCACTGTCATATTGAGAGCAGCACTTTCACAGCATCATTTTTCAGGATTTAAAATAGCACAGCTGGAGTTCCATCACCTCCATTAGCTTTGCATGTAGTCATGCTTCCTCAGGCCCACTTGACTTAACACTCCAGGATGTCTGATTTAGGTGAGTGATCACACCATCATGGTTATTCTACATACTAAAAATGTTTTCTTTCTTCTTCTAGGGCACAAACCTTCAGTTCAGTTCAGTTGCTCAGTTGTGTCCGACTCTTTGCAACCCCATGAATTGCAGCACGCCAGGTCTCCCTGTCCATCACCAACTCCTGGAGCTCACTATAAACTCATGTCCATCAAGTCGGTGATGCCATCCAGCCATCTCATCCTCTGTTGTCCCCTTCTCTTCCTGCTCCCAATCCCTCCCAGCATCAGAGTCTTTTCAAATGAGTCAACTCTTCTCATGAGGTGGCCAAAGGATTGGAGTTTCAGCTTTAGCATCAGTCCTTCCAATGAACACCCAGGACTGATCTCCTTTAGGATGGACTGGTTGGATCTCCTTGCAGTCCAAGGGACTCTTAAGAGTCTTCTCCAACACCACAGTTCAAAAGCATCAATTCTTTGGCGCTCAGCCTTCTTCACAGTCCAACTCTCACATCCATACATGACCACTGGAAAAACCATAGCCTTGACTAGACAGACCTTTGTTGGCAAAGTAATGTCTCTGCTTTTGAACATGGTATCTAGATTGGTCATAACTTTCCTTCCAAGGAGTAAGTGTCTTTTAATTTCATGGCTGCAATCACCATCTGCAGTGATTCTGGAGCCCCCCAAATAAGTCTGACACTGTTTCCACTGTTTCCCGAAATATCTGCCATGAAGTGATGGGACCAGATGCCATGATCTTCGTTTTCTGAATGTTGAACTTTAAGCCAACTTTTTCACTCTCCTCTTTCACTTTCATCAAGAGGCTCTTTAGTTCCTCTTCACTTTCTGCATAAGGGTGGTATCATCTGCATATCTGAGGTTATTGATATTTCTCCCAGCAATCTTGATTCCAGTTTGTGCTTCTTCCAGCCCAGCATTTCACATGATGTACTCTGAGTATAAGTTAAATAAGCAGGGTGACAATATACACCTTGATGTACTCCTTTTCCTATATGGAACCAGTCTGTTGCTCCATGTCCAGTTCTAACTGTTGCTTCCTGACCTGCATATAGGTTTCTCAAGAGGCAGGTCAGGTGGTCTGGTATTCCCATCTCTTTCAGAATTTTCCACAGTTGATTGTGATCCACACAGTCAAAGGCTTTGGCATAGTCAATAAAGCAGAAATAGATGTTTTTCTGGAACTCTCTTGATTTTTCCATGATCCAGCGGATGTTGGCAATTTGATCTCTGGTTCCTCTGCCTTTTCTAAAACCAGCTTGAAAATCTGGAAGTTCATGGTTCACGTACTGCTGAAGCCTGGCTTAGAAAATTTTGAGCATTACTTTACTAGCATGTGAGATGAGTGCAATTGTGCGGTAGTTTGAGCATTCTTTGGTATTGCCTTTCTTTGGGATTGGAATGAAAACTGACCTTTTCCAGTCCTGTGGCCACTGCTGAGTTTTCCAAATTTGCTGGCATATTGAGTGCAGCACTTTCACAGCATCATCTTTTAGGACTTGAAATAGCTCAACTGGAATTCCATCACCTCCACTAGCTTTGTTCGTAGTGATGCTTTCTAAGGCCCACTTGACTTCACATTCCAGGATGTCCGGCTCTAGGTCAGTGATCACACCATCGTGATTATCTGGATCATGAAGATCTTTTTTGTATAGTTCTTCTGTGTATTCTTGCCACCTCTTCTTTGTATCTTTTGATTTTGTTAGGTCCACACCATTTCTGTCCTTTATTGAGCACATCTTTGCATGAAATGTTCCCTTGGTATCTCTAATTTTCTTGAAGAGATCTCTAGTCTTTCCCATTCTGTTGTTTTCCTCTATTTCTTTGCATTGATCGCTGAGGAAGGCTTTCTTATCTCTCCTTGCTATTCTTTGGAACTCTGCATTCAGATGCTTATATCTTTCCTTTTCTCCTCTGCTTTTCGTGTCTCTTCTTTTCACAGCTATTTGTAAGGCCTCCTCAGACAGCCATTTTGCTTTTTTGCATTTCTTTTCCATGGGGATGGTCTTGATCCCTGTCTCCTGTACAATGTCACGAACCTCAGTCCATAGTTCATCAGGCACTCTGTCTATCAGATCTAGTCCCTTAAATCTATTTCTCACTTCCACTGCATAATCATAAGGGGTTTGATTTAGGTCACACCTGAATGGTCTAGTGGTTTTCCCTACTTTCTTCAATTTAAGTCTGAATTTGGCAATAAGGAGTTCATGGTCTGAGCCACAGTCAGCTCCTGGTCTTGTTTTTGCTGACTGTATAGAGCTTCTCTATCTTTGGCTGCAAAGAATATAATCAATCTGATTTCGGTGTTGACCATCTGGTGATGTCCA
Source organism: Bos indicus (assembly GCF_029378745.1). NCBI lineage: Eukaryota > Metazoa > Chordata > Mammalia > Artiodactyla > Bovidae > Bos > Bos indicus. The sequence goes on from NC_091766.1 coordinate 107,579,933, forward strand.
CGTGTAGAGTCTTCTCTTGTGTTGTTGGAAGAGGGTGTTTGCTATGACCAGTGCATTTTCTTGGCAATACTCTATTAGCTTTTGCCCTGCTACATTCCATATTCCAAGGCCAAATTTGCCTGTTACTCCAGGTGTTTCTTGACTTCCTACTTTTGCATTCCAGTCCCCTATAATGAAAAGGGCATCTTTTTTGGGTGTTAGTTCTAAAAGATCTTGTAGTCTTCATAGAACTGTTCAACTTCAGCTTCTTCAGCATTACTGGTTGGGGCATAGACTTGGATTACTGTGATATTGAATGGTTTGCCTTGGAAATGAACAGAGGTCATTCTGTCATTTTTGAGATTGCATCCAAGTACTGCATTTCAGACTCTTTTGTTGACCATGATGGCTACTCCATTTCTTCTCAGGGATTCCTGCCCACAGTAGTAGATATAATGGTCATCTGAGTTAAATTCACCCATTCCAGTCCATTTCAGTTCACTGATTCCTAGAATGTCAACATTCACTCTTGCTATCTCTTGTTTGACCACTTCCAATTTGCCTTGATTCATGGACCTGACATTCCAGGTTCCTATGCAATATTGCTCTTTACAGCATCGGACCTTGCTTCTATCACCAGTCACATCCACAGCTGGGTATTCTTTTTGCTTTGGCTCCATCCCTTCATTCTTTCTGGAGTTATTTCTCCACTGATCTCCAGTAGCATATTGGGCACGTACTGACCTGGGGAATTCCTCTTTCAGTATCCTATCATTTTGTCTTTTCATACTGTTCATGGGGTTCTCAAGGCAAGAATACTGAAGTGGTTTGCCATCCCCTTCTCCAGTGGACCACATTCTGTCAGACCTCTCCACCATGACCCTCCCATTTTGGGTGGCCCCACATGGCATGACTTAGTTTCATTGAGTTAGACAAGGCTGTGGTCCATGTGATTAGATTGACTAGTTTTCTGTGAGTATGGTTTCAGTGTGTCTGTCCTCTGATGCTCTCTTGCAACACCTACCATCTTACTTGGGTTTCTCTTACCTTGGACGTGGGCTATCTCTTCATGGCTGCCCCTCCTGACCTTGAACATGGAGTAGCTCCTCTAGTCCCTCCTGTGCCCGCAGAGCCACTGTTTGTTGGACGTGGGGTTGCTCCTCTTGGCCACTGCCCTGACCTCTGGCGTGTGGTATCTCGTCTCAGCCGCCACCCCTCACCTCGCGCGTGGGGTAGCTCCTCTAGGCCGCTCCTGTGCTGTCGCAACCCCTGACCTTGGGCGAGGGGTAGCTCTTCTCCACCAGGCTTCTGCGCGGTCCGTCGAAGTCGGAGCACTTTTGAATCCTTATACGCACAAACCTTATACAGTCCTTAATGTTTTATTCCTTGTAGTGTTCTTCTTTATTCTGTAAGAAGCTATTATCAGTCTTTACCCAAAGGGATGCAGGGAGTGACTTGTAAAGGGAGTGTACCACTTTCAGAAAAGAAGTAACCCTCAACCAACCCAAGACAGCCTTGTAGTAGCTAGAGTAGTTGATATTACCCTGCTCGCACTGTCCTCCTTCTCCGTGATCTCCTGCTGGGCCCTTATTGACTAAGAGAGCCTGAAACCACGGGGAGCCATGGATGCAGTGTGTCTAGTCTGTACTTCCACGTACATTTCATATGGATACTGACAAGTTTCCAAATTGGTTTGATGCAAATTAATTGTTCTACTGAGGCTGTCTTTGATATGTTCTGTGGGAAACACAGCTTTGATTTTATGAATGCCTGAGCCTTGTACACAGAACATATGCAATTAGAAAAAAGTACAGATGTGAGAGTTGGACTGTGAAGAAGGCTGAGTGCCAAAGAATTGATGCTTTTGAACTGTGGTGTTGGAGAAGACTCTTGAGAGTCCCTTGGACTGCAAGGAGTCCAACCAGTCCATTCTGAAGGAGATCAGCCCTGGGATTTCTTTGGAAGGAATGATGCTAAAGCTGAAACTCCAGTACTCTGGCCAACTCATGCGAAGAGTTGACTCATTGGAAAAGACTCTGATGCTAGGAGGGATTGGGGGCAGGAGTAGAAGGGGACAACAGAGGATGAGATGGCTGGATGGCATCACCGACTTGATGCACATGAGTTTTGGTGAACTCCAGGAGTTGGTGATGTTCAGGGAGGCCTGGCGTTCTGCAATTCATGGGGTCGCAAAGAGTTGGACATGACTGAGCGACTGAAATGACTGAATGAACTGACAGCTAGAATGAATGAAGGACCACATTAAAGAATCTGTTATTTTACAAAACCTCACTCTCCTATTTCTCACTCATGAAGTTCGTTGGATATATACATTCCCAGGGTTGTGCCCAAACAGGCCTGCTTTCGCCCACAAGGGCCATTTGGCAATATCTGGGGCATGTTTATTTGCCACACGGGTGGACGAGGGTGGCTGCTACTAGCAGTGAGCGTGTTTAGTGGTTAGAGAGGCCAAGGCTGCCTCTAGACAGCCTGTAGTGCACCGACCCATCCCCCAGAGTAAAGAATTACCTGACCCCAGAGCAAGTGATTAACCGCACCAGGGCTGAGATACTGCTCTAGTGGAAACTAAAGGTACCAACAGCTCTGATGAACTCACTGAAGACTTTTGTCCCTATTAGTTTAGTATATGAAGAAAGGTAAAATGTTCTTTTAAAACGTATACATGGATATAACTTATACTGAATATACATATGTGACACATGCTTATAAAGTAATGAAACCACTCTGATAGCGTGTGAAATTAATCGCTAACATTTCAACAATGATTTACCATTTACAAAATTCTTTCTCAACAGTCTCTCCATGGCAATATTATCTATGCCCACAGCCTCAACTTTCATCTCTATAATTATGAGTTTCAAATATTTATCTCTAGCCCAGGCTGCAATGTTACCGCATCCTGACTTTCTGTCCTCACTATTTCCTGTCACTCTCGCTGCCCTCATACCACACTGCCTTAGTTTGGCCTTATCCTTGTTTCCCGGATTACCATGTGACCTCATTGTCCAAGATCACACCACCCTGCGGCTATACAAGAAGGAAACACCTTTTTCTTAGTACACAAACTATAATAGTCTCAATTCTGACTAACCCCCAGAAATCATCTTGTCAAATTATCTTCGAGCTGCTTCTGAGACCTCCCAGGATTCTGCCCTGTGGTCTCCTGAGCAGGTCCACAGGGTTCTCGCCCTTGCTAAGGTTTGAATGCTGCTGTGTCTTCTTTAAGATCACACTGATGACTTGGCTGGGCATGGCTTACTGCAGACTGGTCTCAAGGAGAAGGTATACTGCAAACCCCTTTGGGTCTCTTTCTGCAGCACAGGAAGAGCATTTCCTGAGTCCCCCCATGGTGTAGAGTCCAGACTGTCAGTTTTAACAAATTTTTATGCATACTTAGTGATTTTAAAAAAGGATATACAATGAGGTAGTTACAACTTGCTCAGGGGTCGCACTGAGTCAGACACGACTGAAGTGACTTAGCAGCAGCAGCAGGGCCAGAATTGCTTTCAATTCAATTCAATTCAGTCAGTCCATTCCGAACTGACTCTGCTACCAGAAAAAGGGTAGTTTTCCCCTCATTTGCATTTAAATTCCTTGTAGACAAAACTTCACCACACCCCTTACATGGAAGGATATGACCCAGTCCCCAAATAATACTATCAGAATCCTGCCAATTTCAGTCGATTTGTCAGAGCCTGGATAACTCACTCTTAAAATAATCTCTCATGGGCCGTCAGCAACCCAGCGAAGCTGTTTGGCTGCACCAACCTTATTCTAGTTTATTTTCAGTCTTATGAAACATTTAAAACCTCAAAATCAGTCTCACCAAGAATCACCTGGTTATGACCAAGATGACTTTCCAACTAATCTCCTTCTTCTGGCCCAGTCTTATCGAATTACCTCCTTCCCTGCTGCCTGTGTTCCTCAGAAAGGCAGATCTGGTCACGTCTTAAGACGCCATAGTGACCCCACGCAGGCCTCGGCACTCCCTCTGCTTATCTCTGCAGCCCCATCCCTTCTCCTGTCCTCACCTAATCGCTGAGCTCACATTCGGACATTCAGAGTTCCTACAAATCCCTGACCTTGGATTCTTTCTCAGGCCTCTGCCTTTGCTGTTTCCTAGGCCAGGAATCGGAGAAAGCAATGGCACCCCACTCCAGTACTCTTGCCTGGAAAATCCCATGGACGGAGGAGCTTGGTGGGCTGCAGTCTATGGGGTCGCTTAGAGTCAGACACGACTGAGCCACTTCACTTTCACTTTTCACTTTCCTGCATTGGAGAAGGAAATGGCAACCCACTCCAGTGTTCTTGCTTGGAGAATCCCAGGGACAGGGGAGCCTCATGGGCTGCCGTCTGCAGGGTCGCACAGAGTCAGACACGACTGAAGTGACTTAGCAGCAGCAGCAGCAGCAGCAAGCCAGGAATGCTTTTCACCCTGTCCTCAGGAGGCCCTATCGTATTCATCCTCCATGATGCAACCCAGTTACCACTCTTCCAGGAATCCTCTCTCTGCCCCATCCCCATGTCTGGAGCACATCGTTCTCATGTCTGACATAGCTCTCATCACACTGCATTGAAATGGTTTGTGTATTCCATAGACATGGAGTGCCCTAAAGGCAGAGGAAACAGTGTTGCCCTCTATATTTTCAGGCACTTGGCACAGGGCATGCAAACCCTCAGTTAAGTTTAGTGGATGTTGACTCAGTATTTTCACTTGATCTTCTTAACAACACTGTGGAGCTAGTAATATTTCCAACAGTGCTGGAGGAAAGCAGTGAATCCATTTAATTTAAGATGAAAACCACCATGAAAATTATGGTTATGGAATATAATGTAAAGTTTATGAATTGTGACAATGTAGACATAATATAATTAAAAAAGAGGAAAGGAGAAGCAGGTGTAAAGATGGGATGTGTGTAAGCTGTTGATTTGCTGTGTTACAGATGAAGTTGTAAAGGTATGTTTTAAAGCTGACAGATCAAGTCATCATTGTAAAACCACATTTCAAGATATAAAAGCAAACATTAGAAAAAATAGAAAAATAATGCAGTTAATTGAAATTAGGTTTTAGAGGGTAGGAAGCAGAAACTGGATACTATTCATGGTGGTGATATAAATATATATATAAAAATTTTTTTATTATGTATACTAATATCTTTTTTTTAAAGAAATAGAGAATAAAGTATGTTATATAAAGTTATGGTAACTTTGAGCTTAAAGCAACTGAGATTACTAATTTTTTTCACATATTCAGGAGAAACACATGTACAAAATACAAAATACAAATATAAAAGTATATGGTGCATATTTAGTAAAAAAAAATAAAAGCTAGAAAACAGAAGGAATATCTATCATATCAATAAATTTACCTATGAAAACAAAATGACTCTCAAAAGGACTGTAAAACAAAATCGAATTAAATGCTATATATAAGATATATTCCTAATACAAACTATTTTAAAATATTAAGCATTAAAAAGTACAGAAGCAAGTCACAGAATGAAACATAAATAAGATGGAGAAAATACTTCTATAAAATATTAAAAAGAAGACCGAAGGAAAACAATGGACGAGCAGGCCAGAAGCTTGAGCAGATTGTTAAAGATCACGTTTCTCATGAACATGTGGAATGGTGCTCTACCTCACTGCGGCTCAGGGATTAAAGCCGCTCCAGGGAGGCGGCGGGTTGTTAGGAGACAGGATAGAGTTCGCTGTGCTGCATGGTAGGTCCTTGCTGTTAATCCATTTTGTATATAGCAGTGTGTATCTGTTAATCTCAAGGTCCTAATTTATCCCTCCCTCACCTTTCTGTTTTTCTAACCATAAGTTTATTTACTGTGTCTGTTTTATAAATAAGTTTATTTGTATCATTTTTCAAAGAATCCACATGTAAATGATATTTGTGATATTTGGCTTTGTCTGACTTACTTCAAGCAGTGTGATAGTCTTCAAGTCAAAAAAAAAAGAAATTAATACTGCTACAAACCCACTGGAATGGCTAAATATTAGAAAGACTAAAAAACCCCAAGTGTCAGTGAGGATAAAGAATTGGGAAGTCTCATACACTGCCGGTAGGGGTACAAACTGATAGAACCACTCTGGAAGACAACTTGTTACGCCATTAGGTTGAAGAATGTGTTCTCCATGAAGCAGCCATTCAATTTCTAGATATATACTCATTAGGAATGTGGACATACACGTTCCAGCAGACATGTATAAGAGTGCTCATCGGCCAAAACCCAGAAACAATTAAATGTCTGTCAAGGGTAATGATAAATTTACAGCATGTAAAACAATGCAGCAATGCAAATAAATACATTATAGTGTAAGCAATGACACAGAGATATCTCATGAACATAACGCCAATCTAAAAAGACTACACTCTGAAGGATTACTGTGTGATTCCATTTATGTAACTTCAAAAACAAGCAGAGCTAAACTCTAATGCAAACAGATTGATACTTACAGAGTAAGAGTGACAAGAAGTAACCCCGTGATGCTCCCATAGATGCCAGGAGTGGACTACACTTAAGAAGAGCTGGTTGGGAATGGGCCTGGAAGTAGGGTGCTCTTTGAGTTTCGCCAGTGATCTGCCTCTTTACCTGAATTGATTACACGATGTTCAAATTGTAGTCATTCATTAAACTGCATGTTTATATTTTATGCAATGTGCATGTTCTATATATCCTTAACAATAACAAACTTTTAAACTATGTAACAGATTCCAAAACTTCCCTTGAATTTTTAAAATAGCCTTTGAGAGATGTTAATAAATTTTTAGTTTAAGAATGCTTTTAAAAATCTTTTGAAAAGGAAAAATCTAGAAGAGGTTACAATGACAATAATCATCAAATGCATTATATCTGTGCATGAAAACTTTATCAAGATCACTCATTTGGCAATTCACTCCTCTCAAAGGCTATGAAGTTCTAATGCTTTTCTCACAATGCTACGATAGCTTTGCTTTGAGATAACTTCGGCTTTAGTCATTCAAAGTCACCTTTTAAATTTTGAACAATAACAAACTCGAGAGTTAAAAAGAAGGCACATTTTAAGATGAGAAAAAATTCATGAGTCTGGTGGCATTACTGCAGTTTAATAAAGAATTTAAAACATCTAATGTTTTAAAAATTTCTAGTATTCATTTGATGCTAACTATTTCTAAAGCAAACTGTGAAAAGCAAAAGAAAAGCATTTACAGGAATTTCCTGGTGGTCCAGTGGTTAGGACTCAGGGCTTTCACTGCCGGAGCCTGGGTTCAATCCCTGGGCAGGGAACTAAGATCCCCGAAAGCCATAAGGTGCAGACAACAACAACAAAAAAAATTGAAAAGCATTTACTATTGATTTCTAATAGTTGGTAGACAGGTGTCATGAAAAATGATTAACATTATATGCTATAACATATGATTATATAAATTAACTGATTTTGTCCCCCTAGGGATACAGAGGAGCCTGGTAGCTGCAGTCCATGGGGTCGCTAGGGGTCGGACACGACTGAGTGACTTCCCTTTCACTTTTCACTTTCATGCATTGGAGAAGGAAATGGCAACCCACTCCAGTGTTCTTGCCTGGAGGATCCCAGAGATGGCGGAGCCTGGTGGGCTGCCGTCTGTGGGGTCGCACAAAGTCTGACACGACTGAAGCGACTTAGCAACAGCAGGGATATTTGGTGATGTCTGGAGACATTTTTGCTAGTCACGCCAAAGTGAGGAATATCTAGTGGGTAAAAGTGATGCTGCTCAACACCTTAAAATAGAGAAGCCCTGCCTTCCCTTCTCTCCCCAAAGAATTATCTGGCCCAACTATCAATAACTCTGAGGCTGAAAAAAACTCTTGAAAAAGTGAATCAAGAGAAAAAAGTTATCACATATTGTTAAGCAAAAAAGAAGATTACAAAGGGCTAAACTTGTGTGATTCCATTTTTATTAAGAAAAAGTGTGATTGTCTCTGTATGTAATGTGTGTGCAGTATATTTACATAATGCATAAAACTGTCGGCCCTGAATGATGAAATCATGGGTGAATTTTATTTCCTTCTGCTTTGTTTTGCTTTGCTTACCTGGAATTTCTAATTTTTTCTATTGGTCATTATATTACTTGAACAGTAAGAAAAATACAAATTTTGGTTTCTACCAAAGAAAGACTCAGTCTGTCAGTAGGGAAGTTTAATTAGTGAGTGGAGAATAATGCAAAAAACTAGTCATAATGTGGTAATCCGGTCTTGGACATATTCACTGGATACTGTGGAAGCAGAGAGGAGGAACAGTTGGCTACGCTAGCTGACACCACCTAGTATTAACATCCTACAGTATTGTGACTATGCTATCTTACAATCAGATCTCTTTTAGTTCACAAATAAAACTTATGACCATAGAGAAGATGCCTAAAGTAGAATTATGGTACTGTGAGCTGCAATAAACAAAGGAAATTAAAGAATAAGATATATACACAACATCCAGTCAGGCAGGAAAGTAGATGGTGGGATGAGGTGAGCCAGCCTCCATCCTGGAAGTCTCAAATGGTTCTGGAACTCTTGGCTGGCCTCTGGGGTGGAGGACTCCGAGGTGAAAAGTTCCGGAGTGGGGAAAAAAGGAATCCAGGCACAGTAAACAATTTATATGTTGGACTTGGATAGAATTCTTACACATAAAGTGTGCCTATATCAATAATTGCAACTATATAAAATAGTATTGTTCTATTGTGCTAGCAAACAGTGGTTAAAGGATAAACATTTTCTAGAGTTAAATATTTCAGATACCAGGAATCAGTGTCCCAATAAGAACACAACTGCTTCATAATGTGTAATGCTTTGAACAGCTTTTAGATTAGAAAAATTTGAGATGAAGACTCGACTCCAAAAGAAGCCAACATCAACTGAAGAAAACAGTGGAAGATGCAGCAGAGCAAAAGCTGGAACTGAATAGGGTTAACTGAGAACTAGGTGGGCACGTTGGCTGATGGCATTTGAAGGCAATGAGAAACCACAGAGATAGGATACTGTTTTATTTGGCTTTTCAAAAACATCTTGTTTTGATCCAACAGGAGACAGAAACTGCGTGGTGCTTTAGTATAAGTAAAAACCGATCAGGACCAAAATCAGCTGCCCGCTTCATCGCCTTTTACCATGGAGAGGGGAAAGACATAAAAGAGGAAGAGAAAACAGGAGTAAAGCCCACTGTTGGTGCTTTGCAAATCCTTCCAGCGTCAATCCTCACAGTTACTCATCCCTAGGCGTGCAATACTAGCAGAATCTGGCTGATGCTTCCTCACCTTTCAGGTCTCTTCCCCATCTCCACCTCCTTCCCATAGGAATCTCCCTGCTATAAATCCTCAACGCCATAATTAAAATTATGTGTTTTGGGGCTTAATTATTTAGAATCTGTTGCCGTTTCCTCTTTCATATGGAGAAGGGCATGGCGACCCACTCCAGTATTCTTGCCTGGAGCACTCCATGGGCAGAAGAGCCTTGTGGGCTACAGTCCACAGGGTCGCAAAGAGTCCGGACACGACTGAGTGACTAACACACTTCGTCTTTCATATGCCAACCACCCGCTCATCTTCAAATAAGCTTCAGAAGGGCGGGCCCTGACAGTTTTCCTCACCAAGGGGTGAGTGTTCTCACCTCGCAGCATTGCAGGCGCCTTGCAGTGTTGATTGCCGCACAGCACGCAATCTCCAAGCATTTACTGAAAAGAAGTGTTTCCGTGTTTAGCGGTTAATAATACCAGGCCCACAGGAAGCGGTCAAGAAGTAAACAGCACTGACTCACGTCCACACCTATTTTTTCAGTTCTTTCTCACAAAGCCCGCTACGTATGGAAGCCGGTATTGAGGGGTCTAGAAAACTTCCCTGGCGGCTCAGACAGTAAAGCGTTTGTCTACGATGCGGGAGACCCGAGTTCGATCCCTGGGTTGGGAAGATCCCTTGGGGAAGGCAATGGCAACCCACTCCAGTACTCTTGCCTGGAAAATCCCATGGACAGAGGAGCCTGATAGGCTACAGTCCATGGGGTCGCAAAGAGTCGGACACGACTGAGCGACTTCACGTTCACGTTCAGAAAACTCGGGAAGGCTCACCAGGCCGCCCGAAGTCAGGCGACACGAGACGGAGCGCGCCCGGCCCGGGAGCCGGCCCTCCTGGGCGCGGGGCCTCGTTACCCACGCGGCGGCCCACAGGCGCGCCCTCCGCCCGCCGGCCCGCCGCAGACAAGCTCGTCTCCGCGGCTGGAGGAGGCTCGAGGCGGAGGCCGCGGGGGCCTAACAGGCGGAACCCGACTCCTCAGAGGGAGCCGCCCCGCCCGGGCGTCGCCACCTGACGAGAGGACTCGGGGCCAGCGCCCCCGAGCGAAAGACCGCCGGCATCTTCCAGGACCGGAAGCGGGCGGCGGAGCTCAGGACCCGCGAGACTAGCCCCAGGACCCCGGCCCAGCGCCGGCTGCCCGCGGCCGCTCTAGGACGCCGGAGGCACCGCCGCTCTGTGGTTGGGGCCGGGCCGACCCCCGCCGGGACCGCCCACTTTCGGGCGTGTGTCGACCCGGCTCGTGCGCGAGACACAGGCCCGGGGCTAATGCTCCTGAGAGCGCGCGGGGCCAGGAATTGTAGGAAGGTTGGAAGAGCGGGATGCTCTGGCCGGTGCTCTGCTTCCACGGGCGGGCTGGCTTTCTCTGGAAGATCTCTGATTTCTAAAAATCTCAGAGAACAACCGTGGTCAATTTTAGCCCACAATTCCACCTCTCTTTGCTGCGTGGGGGAAAAAAGAATCCTAGTGTTTCTTAGTTTGTCTTTATTATTTTCAAACGACTTCTTGTGCATTTCTTTGTTTCTAATTCTGCTAAAGCAGCTCCATGTGGAGGATGCGGATGAAAGGAGCCCCTCAGAGCGATAGCCTAAGCATTGGGCAGAGAATGGGATCAGGACTCCCCCCGCCCCGCCCCGCCCCGTACCCCATATAGAACTAACAACGTTCTTTGTTATAAGTACCAAGGAAAGGGGGGAAAATGATTTTAATAGAACCTCAAACATTAAAGATGAGAAGTTCACAGAGCCGAAAGTACTGAAAGCGTGCCTTAGATCCCGTTTGAAACTTGGCTTATTCTGTATGAGATAAAAGGAAAAGGGAGAAATGAAGTGCTTGGTATATGTATCTATAAATGTAGGCTTATCAATCAAAAATAAGTCTTTTATGCCGGTTTGTTGAAGAAACATGCACTAATTTCTAGATATTCTGCAATTAGAAGACTTTCTACCTTATGAAGGCAGTTTAGAGGACTTTAGCAAGATGGTGAGGAGTGACTCCTTTCATACTCTAATTCTTCATTCAAAAGGCTTTTGTCAGTAACCCAGGTCTTTAAAAATAAGCCTAATTCCACTCATTTTCACATGAGTACTCTAATAAATAGGAGAAGGCAATGGTGACCCACTCCGGTACTCTTGCCTGGAGAATTCCATGGACGGAGGAGCCTGATAGGCTACAGTCCCTGGGGTCGCTAAGAGTCGGACACGACTGGACGACTTCACTTTCACTTTTCACTTTCATGCATTAGAGAAGGAAATGGCAACCCACTCCAGTGTTCTTGCCTGGAGCATCCCAGGGACGGGGGAGCCTGGTGGGCTGCCGTCTATGGGGTCGCACAGAGTCGGACACGACTGAAGCGACTTAGCAGCAGCAGCACTCTAATAAATACCAATCCCCAAGTCAAATGTTTCTTCGTGTTTAGATAGATACAGGTAGATACATTCTTGCCTGGATCAGCAAAAAGGTATAGATGATTTAACTAAACAGAAAAAAATAACAATAAATTTGATTCCTTTGACTAGTTAAGAACTCTAAGGAATTCAGTTTCATTTGGAAAATCTTAGAGCTATTTCAGAATACTTATTAATGAGCTTATTGTAGTATCCATTTTAAGAAACTGTCTTGGCAATCTTTTATTTTTAGTGGCTCCCTCTGATAACCTCATTTTATTGCTGTGTGCATAATGATGTTCTTTAGTATATCCCAGAGAGTTTTTGAAGTTGGAATATACAATGACTCAAGTTTCACTCTAGCAGCTTGAAAGAGTGATAATGAGGTGATCTCTTTTTTTACATTTGTACTCCCCTTCCAGGTGTATAATTTCATTTAAAAGTTGATATTGTCCTTCCAGATTTTTTATTCAATAATGAAACGCAAAGCAATGATTGTTCCCCTGAGAACAACTTTAAGTTTTCTGAGAGTTATGATAAGGACTTTGCCATGAACTCTGAAGGTACCATTTGGGAATTTAACACAATATGCTTCAAAGCCAGAGAAAAAGGAAGGTTCTGCATTAAAATGTGTGGATGAAAATCTATAATCTGGAACTAAATCAGTTGAGACCTAGTGGGTGGCAAATAAAATTGCAAGAAGAAAGTGAAGATTCTGATTGCCTGCAGATTTAATGGGTAGGGGTCAACTCCTGCTTAAATTGTAGGAAGAATGACTCAGACTACAAAGACAGAAGGAAAAGGGGTGTTTGAAGATAAGAAACTCAAGTAAGTAAAATACTAAAAATAACAGTACCAGTAGCTAACACTTGTAAAGCAGTTACCAGGCGCCATGATAAGCATTTTCTGTGCGTAATGCCATTTGATCCTCATGATAAGCATTTTATGTGCTTAATGCCATTTGATCCTCATGATAAGCATTTTCTGTGCATAATGCCATTTGATCCTCATGATAAGCATTTTCTGTGCGTAATGCCATTTAATCCTCACAACAATGCTGTGAAGTTGCCACTACTGCTGTCCTCATTTTGACAAGCGAGAGCATTAAGCTTTAGGTAAATAATTTACCTAAGGCACAAAGCTGGGAAATCATGGAGCAGGTTCTCAAGCCTAGGTTTATTGTGCTTTTAGAGCAATAAAGAGATCTTTAAAAAAATTTTATTTTGTGTTGGGTTATAGCTGATTAACAAACAATGTTGTGATGGTTTCAAGTGAACAGTGAAGGGACTCAGCTCTACATATACATGTATCCATTCTCCCCCCACACTCTCCTCCCATCCAGGCTGCCACATAATGTGGAGCAGAGTTCCACGTGCATACAGAAAGTCATTGTTGGTTATCCATTTTAAATAAGGCAGTATGTACATGTCCATCTCAAACTCTCTGACTATTCCTTTCCCCCAAACTAGCCCCACCCCCCACCAGCAACCATAAGCTTGTTCTTGAAGTCTGTGAATCTCTTTCTGTTTGTTAATTTCTTTTTAGACTCCACATGTAAGGGGTGTCATAAGATATTTCTCCTTCTCTGACTTACTTCACTCAATATGACACTGTCTAGGTCCATCCATATTGCTGAAAATGGCATTATTTCATTCTTTTTCATGGCTGAGTAATATTCTGTTGTATATGTGTACCACTTCTTCTTTATCCATGACCCTATTGATGGACATTTAGATTGCTTCCATGTCATGGCTATTGTAAACAGTGCTACTATGAACATTGCAATGTATGTATCTTTACAGATCATGTTTTCTCCAGATATATGCCCAGGAATATGGCTTCCCTGATGGCTCAGATGTCCAGAATCTACCTGCAATGCAGGACACCCAGGTTCGATCTGTGGGTTGAGAGGATTCCCTGGAAAAGGGAATGGCTACCTACTCCACTATTCTTGCCTGCAGAATCCCGTAGACAGAGAAGCCTGCCAGGCTAGGGGTCTCAAAGAGTCAGACATGACTGAGGGACTAATTTACTTTTCATGCCCAGAAGTGAGATTGCAGGGTCATATGGTAGCCCTACTTTTAGATTTTTAAGGAACTTCCATACTGTTCTCCATAGTGGCTGTACCGATTTACATTCCTACCAACAGTGTAGGAGGGTTTGCTTCTCTCAACACCTTCTCCAGCATTTATTGCTTGTGATGATAGCCATTCTGGCTGGTGTAAGGTGATAATTTAGTGTAGCTTTGATTTGCATTTCCCTAATAATTAGTGATGTTAAACATCTCTTCATGTTCCTACTTGCCATCCATATGTCTTTTTGGAGAATTGTCTATTTAGGTCTTCTGCCCATTTTTTTAGTGTGGGTCATTTGTTTTGATGCTGTTAAATGTCATGAGCCATTTGTAAGTTTTGGAGACTAATCCCTTATTGGGCTTCCCTGGTAGCTCAGCTGGTAAAGAGTCTGCCTGCAATGCAGGAGACCCCAGTTCGATTCCTGGGTTGGGAAGATCCCCTGGAGAAGGAATAGGCTACCCATTCCAGTATTCTTGGGCTTCCCTGGTGGTTCAGTTGGTAAAGAATCCACCTGCAATGCAGGAGACCCAGGTTTGATCCCTTAGTTGGGAAGATCCCTTAGGGAAGGGACTGGCAACCCACTCCATTATTCTTGCCCGGAGAATCCCATGGACAGAGGACACTGGTGCTCTACAGCCCATGGGGTCACAAAGAGTCAGATATGACTGAGCAACTAACACACACACACATGTTTTCCTCAAGGAGTTTTATAGTGTTCAGTCTCACATTTAGCTCTTTAATCCACTTTGAGCTTATTTTTGTGTATGGAGTGAAAGAATGATCTAATTTCATTTTTTTTACTTGTATCTGCCCAGTTTTTCCAACATCACTTATTAAAGAGACTGTCTTTTTAACACTGTGTAATCTTGCCTCCTTTGTCATAGATTAATTTACCATGGGTGCATGGGCTTATTTCTTGGTTTTCTATCCTGTTCCATTGGTCAGTATTTCTATTTTTGTGCCAGTACCATACTCTTTTGATCACTGTAGCTTTGTAGTATAGTCTGAAGTCAGGAAACCTGATTTCTCCAGCTCCATTTTTTCTTTATCAAGATTGCTTTGGCTATTCAGGGTCTTTTGTGTCTCCATACAAATTTTGAGAACTTTTTGTTTTAGTTCTGTGAAAAATGCCATTGGTAATTTGATAGAGATTGCATTGAATTTGTAGACTACCTTATAGTTAGTAGTATAGTTATTCTGACAATACTGATTCTTCCAGTCTATGAACATGGTATATTTTTCTACCTGTTTATGCCTTCTTCGATTTCTTTCATCAGCATCTTATAGTTTTCAGAGTACGGGTCTTTTGTCTCCTTAGGTAGGTTTATTCCTAGATATTTTATTTAAAGAGATTTTCATATTAGCTGTGCTATTAAAAAAATAGCATGCTATTTAAAAATCTGATATCCCCTACCATTTTGTCACTTTGCTTGGATGTTGATCATCCTTCTTTCCTCTCAAAATCACTCCCCTGCTTCTGAATAAATAGACTTGACTGGCAAAGCAGCGCAGAGAACAGTTAAATGGCTCTTGCATTAGGTCTTCTGGATTCAAATCACAGTATCTATACTAACAAGTTGTGAGACTACAAATCATATATTTAACTCTCTTTTCTTCTTCTTGTTTTAGCCTCTGCAAATTGGGATAATATTAGTGCCTATCCCATAGGGTTTTTTATAAGACTTAAAATGATACAGTGAGTATAAAAGCACTTGGTACATATCTAAGTGTATAACAAATACTCTGTGTGTTATTTTTATTGGAACCCAATACTGCATATAAAAACATTCTCTAACCTTATGATTATACAGTGGAAGTGACAAATAGATTCAAGGCATTAGATCTCATAGACAGAGTGCCTGAAGAACTATGGACGGAGGTTCATAACATTATATAGGAGGCAGTGATCAAACCATACCCAAGAAAAAGAAATGCAAAATGGTTGTCTGAGGGGGTCTTACAAATGGCTGAGAAAATAAGAGAAGTGAAAAGCAAAGGAGAAAAGGAAAAATACACCCATCTGAATGCAGAGTTCCAAGGAATAGCAAGGAGAGATAAGAAAGCCTTTTTAAGTGAACAATGCAAAGATGTAGATTAAACTAACAGAATGAGAAAGACTAGAGATCTCTTCAAGAAAATTAGAGATACCAAGGGAACGTTTCATCCAAAGATGGGCTCAATAAAGGACAGAAACTGTATGGACCTAACAGAAGCAGAAGAGATTAAGAAGAGGTGGCAAGAATACACAGAAGAACTATACAAAAAAAGGTCTTCAGTACCTGGATAGCCATGATGGTTTGATCACTCACCTAGAGCCAGACATCCTGGAATTTGAAGTCAAGTGGGCCTTAGGAAGCATCACTAGGAACAGAGCTAGTGGGGGTGATAGAATTGCAGCTCAGCTATTTGAAATCCTAAAAGATGATGCTGTGAAAGCGCTGCACTCAATATGCCAGCAAACTTGGAAAACTCAGCAGTGGCCACAGGACTGGAAAAGCTCAGTTTTCATTCCAATCTCAGGACTTCCCTGGTGACTCAGCTAGTAAAGAATCCACCTGCAATGCGGGAGACCTGGGTTCAGTTCCTGGGTTGGGAAGATCCCCTGGAGAAGGGAAAGGCTACCCACTCCAGTATTCTGGCCTAGAGAATTCCAGACTGTATAGTCCATGGGGTCACAAAGAGTCAGACACGACTGAGTGACTTAAAAAAAAAAATCATTCCAATCTCAAAGAAGGACAATACCAATGTTGTTCATAGTCCTGTACAATTGCACTCATTTCACATGCTAGCAAGGTAATGCTCAAAATCCTTCAAATTAGGCTTCAGCAGTATGAGAACAGCAGTATGAGAACTTCCAGATGTTCAAGCTGGATTTAGAAAAGGCAGAGAAACCAGAGATCAAATTGCCAACATTCGTTGGATCACTGAAAAAGCAAGAGATTTCCAGAAAAACATCTACATCTGCTTGATTGACTTCACTAAAGCCTTTGTGTGGATCACAACAAACTGGAAAATTCTGAAAGAGAGGGGAATACCAGACCACCTTACCTGCCTCTTGAGAAACCTGTATGCAGGTCAAGAAGCAACAGTTAGAACTGGACATGGAGCAACAGACTGGTTCCAAATCGGGAAAGGAGTACATCAAGGCTGTATATTGCCCCCCTGCTTATTTAACTTATATACAGAGTACATCATGCAAAATGCTGGGCTGGATGAAGCACAAGCTGGAATCAAGATTGCCGGGGAAAATATAAATAACTCAGATATGCAGATGACACCACCCTTTGGCAGAAAGAGGCAAAAAGCCTCTTGATGAAAGTAAATGAGGAGAGTGAAAAAGTTGGCTTAAAGCTCAACATTCAGAAAACTAAGATCATGGCATCTGGTCCCATCACTTCATGGGAAATAGATGGGGAAAGAAGGGAAACAGTGTCAGACTTTATTTTTTTGGGCTCCAAAATCACTGCAGATGGTGACTGCAGCCATGAAATTAAAAGACACTTGGTCTTTGGAAGGAAAGCTATGACAAACTCAGACAGTGTATTAAAAAGCAGAGACATTACTTTGCTGACAAAGGTCCATCTAGTGAAAGCTATGCTTTTTCCAGTAGTCGTGTATGGATGTGAGAGCTGGACAGTAAAAAAGGCTGAGCAGTGAAGAACTGATGCATTTGAACTGTGGTGTTGGAGAAGACTCTTGAGAGTCCCTTGGACTGCAAGGAAATCAAAGCTGTCAATCCTAAAGGAGTCAACCCTGAATATTCATTGGAAGGACTGATGCTGAAGCTGATGCTCCAATACTTTGCACACATGATGCGAAGAGCTGATTCATTGGAAAAGACCCTGATGCTGGAAAGATTGAAGGCAGGAGGAGAAGGGGACAACAGAGAACAAGATGATTGTATGGCATCACCGACTCAATGGACATGAGTTTGAGCCAACTCTGGGAAATAGTAGACAGGGAACCCTGGCATGCTGCAGTCCATGGGGTTGCAAAGTGTTGGATTGAGTGACTGAACAACAACATTTGATACTCAGAGGCCCAGTTGAAGAAGAAGACAGTAAAACCTTTACCTTTAGGCCCCTTTGGGCTTGTGAGTAGTTCACTCAGGCCTGGGGAAGAGGAGATGAAATATAAATTTATCAGTGAGTAAATGCAATCTATAACTGCTACAAGAAAAACAATTCCTGTGTAGTTTATGCCACTGGTAATGGACTGAGTATTAAAGAGTTCTTACTAAATTTGGACATTATTAATATCATTAAATAGGCAACAAAATCCCAGGCTCACTCTGCAAGGAAAGGATTTTTTAAAGAATGCCTTTTTATATCAATCAAACTGTGCTCATTAAAGCAGGGAAAAAAATGTTAAAGCTGCTAAAATCGAAGGCTTTTCCCCACCTTTCTTCTGCAGCCTCTTTTTCTTTCTCTGGCTCTATTGAGATAGGTTTTTTATTTGCCACTAGATAGAATCTTTAATTTTAAATTATTTTACTATTCATCTTTCTATGATGTGTTAGCAATTTTAAGTGCCTATATAAGAATATTTAACTTGTATAGTCACCAAAAACTACAGAATTCATATTACATAGTTCATATATGAGTATGTATTTCATTCTTACCAGAACAGTGTAAACTACACAAAACTAACTCAGTTTTTTTTTTAATTCAGGTTTTAAAAGTTCACTTTTTGATGTTTGCACATCTATCAACTCCCTCTAGCTTTAGCTTACTAATGAGTAAGAAAGGACAAAAAAGGAAATCTGTCCTCACTTTATGTCATCTGTTCTCGTGTATGGTGTGTCTTCATGTGCCATCATTTTAATATGAGTTCAGTTCAGTTCAGTCGCTCAGTCGTGTCCGACTCTTTGTGACCCCATGAATCACAGCACGACAGGCCTCCCTGTCCATCAACAACTCCCAGAGTTCACTCAGACTCATGTCCATCGAGTCACTGATGCCATCCAGCCATCTCATCCTCTGTCGTCCCCTTCTCCTCTGGCCCTCAATCCCTCCCAGCATCAGAGTCTTTTCCAATGAGTCAACTCTTCGCATGAGGTGGCCAAAGTACTGGAGTTTCAGCTTTAGCATCATTCCTTCCAAAGAAATCTCAGGGCTGAACTCCTTCAGAATGGACTGGTTGGATCTCCTTGCAGTCCAAGGGACTCTCAAGACTCTCCTCCAACACCACAGTTCAAAAGCATCAATTCTTCGGCGCTCAGCCTTCTTCACAGTCCAACTCTCACATCCATACATGACCACTGGAAAAACCATAGCCTTGACTAGATGGACCTTTGTTGGCAAAGTAATGTCTCTGCTTTTCAATACTAGGTTGGTCATAACTTTCCTTCCAAGGAGTAAGCGTCTTTTAATTTCATGGCTGCAGTCACCATCTGCAGTGATTTTGGAACCCAAAAAATAAAGTCTGACACTGTTTCCACTGTTTCCCCATCTATTTCCCATGAAGTGATGGGACCAGGTACCATGATCTTCATTTTCTGAATGTTGAGCTTTAAGCCAACTTTTTCACTCTCTTCTTTCACTTTCATCAAGAGGTTTTTTAGTTCCTCTTCACTTTCTGCCATAAGGGTGGTGTCATCTGCATATCTGAAGTTATTGATATTTCTCCTGGCAATCTTGATTCCAGCTTGTGTTTCTTCCAGCCCAGCGTTTCTCATGATGTACTCTGCATATAAGTTAAATAAACAGGGTGACAATATACAGCCTTGAAAAACTCCTTTTCCTGTTTGGAACCAGTCTGTTGTTCCATGTCCAGTTCTAACTGTTGCTTCCTGACCTGCATACAGATTTCTCAAGAGGCAGGTCAGGTGGTCTGGTAATATGAGTAGTTGGCCAATACAGGCAGGAACACAAATAAGAAAGAATAGGATAGGATTCCTATTGGTTCACGTTTTGAAGGATGCCATTGCCTTCTTCCTGCATTTGAAGCGAGTTCTGACTTGGACGGAAAGCCTAGCCTTTAGGGTTGTCGGTGTCCCTGGTGACTCCGTCATAGGCGTGACGCGCTGGCCTTGTGCACCTGTGGATGGCCGAGCCCTCAGCACGTGGGTCCCCAGGGGGCGGGACGCCGGGGCGCAGGGCGCACTGCTAAGCCCAGAGGCAAGGAACAGGGCAAACCCGCACCGAGCGCATCTTCTCTGTGCACAGCACATTCCATCGTTCCTTCCGACTCAAAGTCCAAGGCACAGGGTCAAAGATACAGTTACGAAGCATCCCAAGCCTGCCAAGGGGAGCATTCAATGAAGGACAGGGTCTCCTGAGCCGGGGCACCCGTGCCAGCATTCACCTGTGCTCACTCTGCTGGCTGGGCCCACCCTTCCCTTAGAAAGCCCTGTTTACCATAAGCCTCTGGTCTTAAAATATCTGGGGGAAATATCAATCCTACTACTTTTCCTGATTCCTAGGATAGTGCTGCCTGGGATACTAATTTGTTATGGGCTCCTTGTTTGGTTCTTAGCACTAATTCTAGGCCTAGCAAAGAGGCTGCATTTAAATTTAGCAAATCATGACCTTTTGACAAATGCAGTTAGGCTAAATGGCCACTAGAAGAGACCAAAGCTTCTGATTTTCAAAGAAAATAATAATACAACAGTATATTTGGCAAAAATCAAAACTGAAGGGAATTGCTATTTCAACAAAATAGGTAAAATATATAACAGAGTTTTTCCGTTTTCTTAACTTTCTATAACTATATACTTAGACAAATACATATTCACGAATCCATATAAGACTATATATACCTTCAGAATATACTTGCAAGACCTGCGCTCCTTAGATATAACCTCCCTAAGGCTAATACATAATGTGACCAATTTGAAATCTGTAAGATGATGCCATCCATCCATAGTACTTGTTATTTCAGTCAATAAAGTTTCATTTCATTCCATGGGAACATATTGCAGTATATCAAGTGTCTGGCAAATACATTTAAGTTTTCAGTTTAAAAAGAGACCAGAATATAAGAGTATATTTACTAGTGTATACTGTTTTACAGAAAAGTAATAATGGCTGAGAAATGTTCATTCATTCATCCACTAGTGGTCTAGACATATGAATTCCAGTTCATCTGGTCTTTGAATTTTTCACAGAGATGAAATTTGAGTTCAGCTTGAAAGAATGAAAAGCATTTCTTTAAAATCAGAGAGTTATATGCTGCCTACATGCCCTTCATCAGATGTGTGATTTGAAAATATTTTCTGTGGTTTGTCATTCTCCTGCCCATAGGTTCATAGATCAATTTTTCCCTAATTTTAATCAAGGCCAACTTACCAAGTTTTTCCTTCCACGTGTCGTGCTTTTGGCGTTTTATTGAAGTACTGTTTTGTTAACTGAAGATCACAAAGATTTTCTCCTGCTTTTTTTTGTTTTTCATTTTATATTTAGGTCTTTGGTTCATTTTGAGTTAGTTTTTTGTGTAAGGTGAGAGATAAGGGTAAAAAAACAAGCCACCAGAAAAACTTGCAGGTGAGTGTCCAAGAGTTACAGCGTTACTTGTTGAAAAGCAGTTCCTCTCTCTGCTGAGTCGTCTTTGCATGTTTGCCAGTGGTCAACTAACCGTATTTACATGGGGATATTTTTGGTTTCTTTATGCACTCCATTGATCTGTATATCTATGTTTTCACTGATACCTCACTCTGTTGTTTATAATAAGTCTTAAAATCAGATCGTGATAGCCCTTTGACTTTGTTCTTTCTTTTCAAAACAACAATCTAGTTTTTCAAATTGGCGAAAGCTTTGAACAGATACTTCACCGAAGAAGATATGTGGATAGAAAATAAGCACATGAAAAGATACTCAACACTATTAGTCCATAGGGAAATGTAAATTAAATCCATAACAAGATACCACTATACACCTATCAGAATGAGAAAACAAACCACTAATCCTCATCCCCCTCCTCAAAAAAACACTTGACAACACCAAGTGTGGGTGGAAATGAGGCAAAAGTGGAACTGTCGTGCATTACTGGTGGGAGTGTAAATCCGTGTGGCAGGACTGGAGGAAGTTTGGCAGTTTCCTGCAAATCCGCCCTGAGCACAGGCACAGCGATCTCACTCTTTCATATTCTCCCAAGTGAAATAAGTCTTTGTGTTCCCACCGTGAAACCTCTATGTGAATGTTTATGGCAACATTTTTCATAATACCTGACAACTGCAAAACAAAACCCAAATGTCCCTCAACTGGGAAACTGCTGAACAATGACATACTCCGCTACAATAAAATGGAAAAAACTACTAAGGCATGCTGAAGCATAGACGATTCTCAAACGCATTATTCTAAGCGAAGGTGTCAGACTCAAATGCTGCATACTCTTAGGCTGCATTTAAATGACATTTCGGAAAAGGCGAAACTATGAGAACAGATGGAGGGAGAACAGATGAGGGGCTGTGTGAGGCAGCATCGACTTCAGAGGGGTAACGTAAAGAGACTCTGTGTTGGGGGGCGGTTCGAGGGCAGGAGAGGCTCGGAGCTGCTCTGCATCTTGATCAGGGTAGTGGTTCCATGGCTACGCCATGCTCAAAACTCATGGAACTGTACACCAAAACAGTGTCTATAACAGTGTCTATAGTTATTATAGTTTAATAACTATAGAAATTAAAAATAAATTAAACTACATGTGGAGGCATAACGTATTCTGTCGGTGAAGGTGAATGGGGAGAGGCAACAGTGAGGTGGAGAGAAGTGTGGATAGTCAGATTGCTTGTACATTTGCCAAGGCTGAAGTCGAGGTTAGGAGACTAGATTTGCGTGCAAGCTAAAGCATTTGAATCTGGAAACATCAAAGTGAAAAGGATGGTTAGGTGGCTTAATCTGTTGACAATGTGTACTGTAGAACACTAGGGAAGCAGACCAAGAAACCAATTAAGAACTGATAAGGGCTCTCCAAGGGTAAAAAAAACTTACATCTGAATAGGAATTTATTTATTGAAAATTCATTCATTTACTCTATCTCGATTATCATAAGAATCAGTGAAGATAGAATTACTATGTGCAATTAATAGGCATAGAAATGGAGGCTCAGAATGGCTAAGGGTTTTGTTTGCGTTCATAGTATACTGTGAAGTAGAGATCCGAAGCCAAGACCCGAGTCTCAGCTGTTTGATTCTTTCCAGTTCTCTTTGTCTTCTCCCATTTTATTCATTTCCTTCCTAGCCTGATCTCTTTCGATGGTCCGCAGGTTTCTGGCTTATTGTCTGCATCTCTGACTTGCATTCAGATGAAGAGGCTTGCCCTGCAGTCTCCTGTCATATCCTCCGAGCTGCTCACGGTGTTTGACATGAAATAGGTGCTCAGGAAATATCTGAGTGAATAGCCATCCAAGTTAGAAAGCAGATTACATCTGGCACGATTCTTTTAACCGTGTGTGCTATGTGCAGTGATAGAGACAGGTGCTCCTTGTCCTGTTCTTTACCCTGAAAGTGTTTCTCCCTCAGTTGTGTCTGACTCTTTGTGACCCCAAAGACTGTAGCCCACAAGGCTCCTCTGTTCATGGGATTCTCCAGGCCAGAATACTGGAGTGAGTTGCCATTCCCTTCTCCAGGAGATCCAACCAGTCCATTCTGAAGGAGATCAGCCCTGGGATTTCTTTGGAAGGAATGATGCTAAAGCTGAAACTCCAGTACTTAGGCCACCTCATGCGAAGAGTTGACTCATTGGAAAAGACTCTGATGCTGGGAGGGATTGGAGGCAGGAGGAGAAGGGGACGCCAGAGGATGAGATGGCTGGATGGCATCACTGACTTGATGGACATGAGTCTCAGTGAACTCCGGGAGTTGGTGATGGACAGGGAGGCCTGGCGTGCTGCGATTCATGGGGTCGCAAGGAGTCGGACACGACTGAGGGACTGATCTGATCTCCAGGGGATCTTCCCAACCCAGGGATCGAACCCGAGTCTCCCGAGTTACAGGCAGATTCTTCACCATCTGAGCCACCGGTTCTTCATTCTGCTGCTGCTGCTAAGTCGCTTCAGTCGTGTCCGACTCTGTGCGACCCCATAGACGGCAGCCCACCAGGCTCCCCCATCCCTGGGATTCTCCAGGCAAGAATACTGGAGTGGGTTGCCATTTACTTCTCCAATACATGAAAGTGAAAAGTCAAAGTAAAGTCGTTCTGTTGTGTCCAACTCTTCGTGACCCCATGCACTGCAGCCCACCAGGCTCCTCCATCCATGGGGTTTTCCAGGCAAGAGTACTGGAGTGGGGTGCCAGTTCTTAAATCTGGCTGTGCAACAGATTCACCAACATATTCTTCTTAATGTTTATGTTTAGCAAAGCAATGCAAGTGAAACGATGGCCCAAGATTCATGACATAAGGGAGCCTCTGTCCCTAACCCCTGTTACTCTGCAGCTCCCATCTTCCTCCCCATGCTTGAACTCTACTTCCAAACACTGGACTTTATCCTTGCAAGCGTGAGGCAGACTTTCAATACCCTGTCTTGATTTTTCAGAATTAGCAAATATATGCTGGCTTCCTACTATTAAAGAGGAAGATTTAGTTCTCTCAAATTATTTCCACTCAAGAGTTTCCTTCACTGTATTCCTACAGTATTACAAGAATTACAATATTGTAATTTTTTGTTGAATCAGCATTCAGTGTTTAGAGTAGGATGACTGTGTAATTATCTTTTTAGGCTGAGTCACATGTACACTATGGTTACATTTTTTAATGTAAAGTTTTTTTTTAATAAAGTTACATTCCTGTGGCTCATAACTGTCATTTTTCATTTGCTTCATATCTTATATGCCTACTCTTTAAGTCATCTCCAAATTGTGTCATGATGCTAATGCATCTTTTTTGGTAGTGAAATACACCAAGTTACCTACTGATCCTGTCATTGTTTTCATTATTTGGAGACATCAGTTCTCAGACTTCCATTCTCTTTCCTCAGTCTGTACTGGCTGCTTTTTAGGTCTCTCATATAGTTATTATCCTGGAAATTTCTTTCATCATCATTCTGGGAATTTTCTTTTTCCAGTATTGATTCACGGAGAAGGCAATGGCACCCCACTCCAGTACTCTTGCCTGGAAAATCCCATGGATGGAGGAGCCTGGTGGGCTGCAGTCCATGGGGTCCCTAAGAGTTGGACACGACTGAGCGATTTCACTTTCACTTTTCACTTTCATGCATTGGAGAAGGAAATGGCAACCCACTCCAGTGTTCTTGCCCGGAGAATCCCAGGGACGGCGGTGCTTGGTGGGCTGCCGTCTATGGGGTCGCACAGAGTCAGACACGACTGAAGTGACTTAGCAGTAGCAGTATTGATTCATTTCTTCATCTCTCTTTTTCAGTCCTTCTTTTTGGTGGAAAACATTTTCAAGTGTCCTCCTAATAAAACGTTCCTTTCCAAGAAAACTTTCTGAGATCTTGCATATCTGAGGATGCCCTTATTATGTTCTTAGACTTGATTGATGGTTGAGTTTATAGGAAATTGTAAATTGTAAGTAATAGCCCTTTGGAATCTGAAGAGATTGCTCTGTTTTCTTCTAGCTTCCAGTTTTATTGTTGAAAAGCCCAATGTCATCCTCTGTTATCATGTCTGATCTTTTGTCTGCAATCTGTTTGTTATTCTCTTTGAAGCATTTAGGGAATTCTCTTTATCTCTGCTGTTCTGATATTTTAGGATTAAGTGCCTTTCTGTGAATCTTTTTCATTTATTTTTCAGGCAGTCACTAGATCCACTTCAATTTGGAAACATACTTCTTTTAGTTCTGGGGAAATGCCTTTCTTTGATAATTCCACACATCCTGCATCCTGCTCCCCTTCTCCCTTTGTAAGTGCTTAGTTTACCTGTACAGCTTCCTGGATTGATCCTGAATTTTCTTTTATCTCATATTTTCCTAATGGCTTTTTGCTTTTCTCTTGAAACTTCTCAACTTCATTTTATCATTTACTACCAAGTTAAGACTTTTCATTTTTTTAATTTCCAAAAGTTCATTTCCTTCCTCTGAATATTTCTTTTTTGAAAGGCATCCTCTTTTTGGTCATGGACTTTCTTTCTTTAATGGTATCGCTCATAGTTCTGAAACTTTCTTCTGCTCTTACCTTTGGTTTTGTTCGGATCTTTCTCACCTCTTCTGGTAATTTTTTTTGTTTTAGTGTCTGGTTTTCGTGACTGTGGTTTCCTCAGAAGTGTGGTAATTCCCAACGTCTCCTCAAATTTAAGAATGAGAGAAGTTAATTGCATTACTTGAACTTGTGGATTGACAGACTTCACTTCTGATGTGATAAGGCAATGAACCTGAATGTTGGAAGATTCTCCCCTCCCTAGAGTATCTGTAAAAGTATTTTTCCATGGACAAGTCAGTTTCCGTAGAAAGTGTTGACTTAAAAAACAAAACAACCAGCTATATTACCAGCAAAATAAGTTTATTTACGAATTGTTGTGGTGGTGGTTTAGCTGCTAACTCATGTTGGACTCCTGTAATCCCATGGACTCTAGCCCTCTGAGAAGGCTCCTCTGTTCATGGGATTTCCCAGGCAAAAATACTGTACTGGGTTGCCATTCCCTTCTCTAGGGCATCTTCCCAACCCAGAGATTTAACCCGAGTCTCCTGCTTGCAGGCAGATTCCTTACCACCGAGCCACCTGCTGCTGCTGCTGCTGCTGCTGCGACTCTGTGCGACCCCATAGACAGCAGCCCACCAGGCTCCCCCATCCCTGGGATTCTCTAGGCAAGAATACTGGAGTGGGTTGCTATTTCCTTCTCCAATGCATGAAAGTGAAAAGTCAAAGTGAAGTCGTTCAGTTGTGTCCGACTCTTAAGGACCCCATGGACTGCAGCCTACCCGGCTCCTCCGTCCATGGGATTTTCCAGGCAAGAGTACTGGAGTGGGATGCCAGTGCCTTCTCCACCTAGGAAGCACCTATTTGGGAATAGTGAACG
This sequence comes from Bos indicus, assembly GCF_029378745.1. NCBI lineage: Eukaryota > Metazoa > Chordata > Mammalia > Artiodactyla > Bovidae > Bos > Bos indicus. The sequence continues at coordinate 107,606,597 of NC_091766.1, forward strand.
AGTGCTCAATCACTCAGTCACTTTTGACTCTTGCAACCCCATGGACTGCAGCATGCCAGGCTTCCCGCTCCTTCACTATCTCCCAGACTTTGCTCACATTAATGTCCATTGAGTCGGTGATGCTATCCAACCATCTCAGTCTCTGCTGCCTGCTTCTCCTTTTGCCTTCAATCTTTCCCGCATCAGAGTTTTTTTTCCAATGCAAAGAGTTGGCTCTTTCCATCAGATGGTCAAAGTATTGGAGCTTCAGCTTCAGCATCAGTCCTTCCAATGAATATCCAGTGTTGATTTCCCTTGGGATTGACTGATTTGATCTCCTGGCAGTCCAAGGGACTCGGAAGAGTCTTCTCCAGCACCGCAATTGAAAAGCATCAATTCTTCGGCGCTCAAACTTCTTCATGGTCCAGTTCTCACAGCATACATGACTGCTGGAAAAACCCTAGCTTTTGACTATATGGACCTTTGTCAACAAAATGATGTCTCTGCTTTTTAATATGCCATCTAGGTTTGTCATAGCTTTCCTTCCAAGGAGCAAGCGTCTTTTAATTTCATGGCTGCAGTCACCATCCAGAGTGATTTTTGAGCACAAGGGGAAAAAAATCTCACTGCTTCCACTTTTTCCCCTTTTATTTGTCATGAAGTGATGGGACCAGATACCAGAATTTTTTTTTTTTTTTTGCTGTTGAGTTTCAAGCCAGCTTTTGCATTCTCCTCTTTCACCCTCATCAAGAGGCTCTTTAGTTCTTCTTCACTTTCTGCCATTAGGATGGTGTCACCTGCATATCTGAGGTTATTGATATTTCTCCTGGCAATCTAGATTCCAGCTTGTGATTCATCCAGCGTGGCATTTCACATGATGTACTCTGCATATAAGTTAAATAAACAAGGTGATAATATACAGCCTTGACATACTCCTTTCCTGATTTGGAACCAGTCCATTGAACCAGTCCGTCTGGTTCTAGCTGTTGCTTCTTAACCTGCATACAGGTTTCTCAGGAGGCAGGTCAAGTAGTCTGGTATTTCCATCCCCTTTAGAATTTTCCAGTTTCTTGTGATCTACCCAGTCAAAGGCTTTAGCATAGTCAATGAAGCGAAGTAGATGTTTTTCTGAAACTCTCTTACTTTCTCCATGATCCAACAAATATTGACAATTTGATCTCTGCTTCCTCTGCCTCTTTGAAACCCAGCTTGTATATCTAGAAGTTCTCAGTTGACATATTGCTGAACTCTGCTTGAAGGATTTTGAGCATTTCCCTCCTAGTACATGAAATGAACACAATTGTATGGCAGTTAGAACATTCTTTGGTATTGTCCTTCATTGGGATTGAAATGAAAACACCTGTTCCAGTCCTGTGGCCACTGCTGAGTTTTCTGACTTTGCTGACATATTGAGTGTAGCACTTTAACAAAATCATCTTTTTGGATTTTAAATAGCTCAACTGGAATTCTGTCAGTTCCACTAGCTTTGTAGTGATGCTTCCTAAGGCCCGCTTGACTTCACACTCCAGACTGTCTGGCTGTAGGTGAGTGACCACACCATGGTTATTATCTGGGTCATTCAGACCTTTTTTGTGTAGTTCTTCTGTGTGTTCTTGCCACCTCTCCTGCTTCTGTTAGGTCCTTGCTCATCTTTGCATGAAATCTTCCCTTGATACCTCAAATTTCCTGAAGAGATCTCTAGTTTTTCCCATTCTATTGTTTTCCTCTATTTCTCTGCACTGTTCATGAGGAAAGCCTTCTTTCTCTCTTTCCTGCTCTCTGGAACTCTGCTTTCAGTTGGGTATATCTTGCCTTTCTCCCTTGCCTTTCACTTCTCTTCTTTTCTCAGCTATCTTGTAAAACCTCCTCAGACAACCACTTTGCCTTCTTTCATTTCTTTCTGTTTGGGATAATTTTGGTCACTGCCTTGTGTGCAATGTCACAAACTTCCGTCCATAGCTCTTCAGGCACTCTGTCTACCAGAGCTAATCCCTTGAATTTATTCCTTACCTCCAATATATAGGGGATTTGATTTAGGCCATACCTGAATGGCCTACTGGTTTTCCCTGCTGCTGCTGCTGCTGCTGCTGCTGCTAAGTCGCTTCAGTCGTGTCCGACTCTGTGCAACCCCATAGACGGCAGCCCACCAGGCTCCCCCGTCCCTGGGATTCTCCAGGCAAGAAACTGGAGTGGGTTGCCATTTCCTTCTCCAAAGCATGAAAGCAAAAAGTGAAAGTGAAGTCGCTCAGTCGTGTCTGACTCCCAGCGACCCCATGGACTGCAGCCTACCAGGCTCCTCCGTCCATGGGATTTTCCAGGCAAGAGTACTGGAGTGGGGTGCCATTGCCTTCTCCACTGGTTTTCCCTACTTTCTTCAATTTAAGCCTGTTATATCTCTTGACTTCCTACTTTTACATTCCAATCCTTTATGAGGAAGAGGACATCTTTTTTTGGTGTTAGTTCGAGAATGTGTTTAGGTCTTTACAGAACCGGTCAACTTCAGCTTCTTCAGCCTAGTGGTTGGGATATAGACTTGGATTACTCTGAGGTTAAATGGTTTGCCTTGGAAATAAACTCAGATCTTTCTGTTATTTTTGAGGTTGCACCCAATTACTGCATTTTGGACTGTTCTGTTGACTATATAGGCTACTCCATTTCTTCTAAGGGATTCTTGCCCACAGTAGTAGATATAATGGTTATTTGAATTAAATTCTCCCATTCCCATCCATTTTATTTTACTGATCCTGAAGTTGTTGATGTTCAATTTTTCCATCTCCTGGAAGATTCTTCCATCTCCTCTCCACATCCAATTTACCTTGGTTCATAGACCTAACATTCCAGGTTCATATACAACGTTTTTATAGCATTGGACTTTTCTTTTACCACCAGACACATCCACAGCTGAGTGTTGTTTCTGCTTTGGCCCGGTCACTTCATTCTTTCTGGAGCTATTAGTAATCGCCCTCTGCTCTTCGCCAGTAGCATATTGGACACCTTCTGACCTAGGATGCTAATCTTCTGGTGTCATATCTTTTTGCCTTTTCATACTGATCATGGGGTTTTTGCGGTAGATTTGTAAAACAAAACCACGTAGCCATTTTAAAAGAAACTGAAATTTAGAAAGGAAAAACAAAAATAAAAAAATATCAAAATAAAGTTCCACACAGACATGACCTCTAGTGATAGGATTCATGCAAGAGAGCAATTTAAAAATCAAAGACATTTGTACGCACTGAAAACAGAAACTGAAGTGTGTATGGCATAAAGGTAGGTATGATTTCCATATTCCTTGCCTCAAGTCTCTTCATTTAAGGAGTGATATGTGTAAGCTGTTAGGTATGAATTGTGGACTAGAGAAAGTACAAAGCAAAGGAGTTGGTGAGCAGGAGGAAAAGAGGAGATATAAATTTAGGGAAAAGAGGGAAGGATAGATGTGGAGGCCACTGAACGAAGATGACACATGGCCAAAATTTCTCTTAAAGACTATTGTGAGAAACAATTACACAGGTAAATGGGAGTGGGGGAGTGGCGACACAGGGTAAGGAAAAAAATTTTAAATCATTTTTTACTACCTAAGGTTCAACATCAATGTTATCGTATTCATTTTTTCAGGTAAGTAATGTCACTAGAACAGTAAAAAGTTGGTACTTGGGAAAATGGACTATACAGCAAAAACTTGTCTATAGCTAGCAAAGACTGTGGCGTTTCTACAGTCATTGTAGTGCCTGGTATAGATCTAAATTTTAATGACTGAAGATGCATCTTTAAAGTCTTATGCTAACAACTTCAACTGAGACACATATCCCTTCAGGCCCTTTGTGGGTGTCTAGTATTTTATGGATCCCATAGATCATCAAGACAGGAAATTATTTTCCTTTTTTCCTCTGTAATCTCCCTACATTTACAAGATGTAAGGAAATTTGCACAGCAATCAAGTGAAACAAAGTGTTTGCTAATTGTGTTGCAATGCACAGTGATAATTATAACAGAAGGAACATTTTAAATGGATTTCCTATAATTGTTTTTTTGAGTTTCAAAAATATAGCATAGATTTTTGCCACATTCATTTATTTCAAGTACATTCACTCAAAACTGCATTTCTTGGCACAGTGCTTGGCATATGGCAGGCAGTTTTTAGGTTGGCGTGAACAGGTGAGAACTGAGAGAACTGTTGAAGAACTAGGAAGATTCTTAATCTTTTCAGAGATCTGAGTTCCTTAAAACACACACACACACACACACACAAAGACACAGTGTATAGCAAATGGTTCTATTTTTCACACCAGACTTTTACTTAAAGCTACTCTCTGCAAATACGTAATCACAAATTCAACAAACATATCTTTCCAGGTTTAGATTTTTCTTTGTATAAGGATAGAGGCATTCTAAGTTGCTTGGAGAAGATGTGCCTTGGTGAAGCAATCCCCAAAGTTGCATTTTGCCTTTGTCTAACCATTTCACGCATAAACATTCATCAATTTCTTTCATATTGATTTGACACATACCACAGAATTTAATATTCACAGAAAATTTTCGATTTTAAGAGGTTTATTCACCTATCTTTAGTTTGTGAACAGTCATCACAAAATACACACCAAACACTAATTTGATTATTTCTGACTGTATTAAAATGTATCTTTAGTTTCGGTGATGTTATTACCCAATGTGACATCATTTTCAAGAATAAATAAAAAACTAGAAAGTAATTACTTTCTTTAACTTATAGTCTCAATATTTCGGGCATAGGTATTTTGGGGAGAATATAATTAGAAACAAAATGTTCTCCTGACCCAGAAATTCTCTTCACAAAGGTAGTGGAGAAATAAAACACTTTTCTTATTGAATAAGCATTAGACCAGAATGTGATGGGCAATGCAGGCAATCCACAAAGAGACTGCAAAGACAGCAGGCATCCTTTACACAGCCCAGCAGATACAACCTATTACGTTTCCGAGTTAAACAATAACTAGTCATCAAGTACTAGGCCTTGATAACAAGGCACATATAATTCATCTTACCTTTATTTCATAATTGGGATGACCATCAGTGTTAGCTAATAAGTATTATCCACAGGAAAAACAAACATTTCATTTTTATGACAGAAGGTAGTTTTGCAATTTGGGAAAATTTGCCCAAGAATTTTGGCTCCTACCATCCCACAGAAACTGGGAGAGAGGTGACATAGCTCTCTCTCCCCCATCTGTTTAATTGAGGTATAACTATTACACTAGCTTGAGATGTACAACATAATTCCTTATTTGTATATATTTTTAACTGATCACCACAATAAGTGTAGTTAACATCCATTATGTATTACACAATTTTTTTCTTATGAAGAGAACTTTTTAAGATCTACTTTTTTTTTTTTAGCAACTTTCAAATATACAATAGAGTATTATTAACTGCAGTTATCATGATGTCTATTACATCCCCATTATTCATTTTATATCTGGAAGTTTGTACCTTTTGACCACTTTCACACATTTCAACCACCTCTCACCCCTTGCCTCTGCCAACCACGCATTCTGTTTTCTGTATCTGTGATCTATGAGTTCTTTACTTTTTAACTCCGCGTGTAAGGGAGATTACATGGCATTTGTACTTCTCTGTTTTATTTCACTAAGCATGATGCCCTCAAGGTCTATCCATGTTGTTGAAATGGTAAGATTTCATTTTTTTTTAGGCCGAATAATATTCTACCCTGTATATGTATGTATACCACAATATCTTTACCCGCTCATTGGCACTATTTTTCTCGATATTTGCATTTCAAAGAGAGAGGTCCCAGGTCCTTAATAAAGACATTTCTGGGATATAAAGCTAACAAAAAAAATGACTAAGACCTATCCAGTCTTCAAAATAATTTGTATACATTTCAAAGCAAGGAAAAAGCATACAACAATTACCAATTTTCTAAAGCAAATATTCTAAGAAAGGGAAATACCTTCTAGCTTCAGTAGGGTGAATTAAGCAACTTTTTAAAAGTTTCTGTCTTTACATTTTGATTCTAATTGGTTATGTCTAACCTTCGTAATTTTGCTTAACCTTTCTCAAATATAGAAAAATTTAAGAATAAAAGCTCTTTTAGTCTTGAAAAAATACAAATAAACAAAACCCCCAAAAGACAATAGAAAAAAAATTTTTTTTTTGTCTTCACAGCACATTGTGGTTTTTTAACAGAGTATACATGTTAAGTCTAAAATTTGTTTTTCTATGTATAGGGCTGTTCATTACAGTAAAATAAGGAACTATTTAGAAGTGATCAACTATGAATTAATTATTCACTGTTCTCTGGTTCCCATGTAATACACAAATTTTGGAGGGGGAGATGGAGTTTGGGTTGACCTTAAAATTTGCTCCAGAAAAAGAATGTGGTCCAGCCAATGCAGTGTTACTACACAATGCTTTAAAGAGTCGGTCACAGAAACACACCCTGGAACAGTGACTAATAACACCTGTCACACAGTTACAGATCGCCCAGGTGTCTTTTTGCAGCTCCAATTACTCATTTTCCACTAAGTTCTTTTGGGGAAGGGTGCCTCAGAGGCGGAGCAAACCAGCTTCAGTTCTTCCCTCATTCCAGATTCTGGAAGTGGTGAGAACTTACAACATGGAACCACTCACAGAACTGCTGTATGTTTTTTAACAGCATCCATCACACTCACGCTCATAGAAATCCAAGTCTATGCCCTGACCAGTGTGCTGAACAAGCTGAAGGTGAACGGTTCTATGAAGACCTTCTAGATCTAACACCCAAAAAAGATGTCCTTTTCATTACAGGGGACTGGAATGCAAAAGTAGGAAGTCAAGAAATACCAGGAGCAATGGGCAAATTTGGCCTTGGAGTACAGAATGAAGCAGGGCAAAGGCTAATAGAGTTTTGTCAAGAGGATGCACTGATCATAGCAAACACCCTCTTCTAACAATACAATAGAAGACTGTATACAGAGACATCACCAGATGGTCAATGCCGAAATCAGATTGATTATATTCTTTGCAGCCAAAGATGGAGAAGCTCTCTACGGTCAGCAAAAACAAGACCGGGAGCTGACTGTGGTTCAACTCATGAACTTTTTATTGCCAAATTCAGACTTAAATTGAAAAAAGTAGCAAAAACCATGAGACTATTCAGGTATGACCTAAATCAAATCCCTTATGATTATACAGTGGAGGTGAGAAATAGATTTAAAGGACTAGATCTGATAGACAGAGTGCCTGATGAACTATGGATGGAGGTTACATTGTACATTGTACAGGAGACAGGGATCAAGACCATCCCCAAGAAAAAGAAATGCAAAAAGGCAAAATGGTTGTCTAGATCAGATCAGATCAGTCGCTCAGTCATGTCCGACTCTTTGCGACCCCATGAATCGCAGCACGCCAGGCCTCCCTGTCCATCAACAACTCCCAGAGTTCACTCAGACTCATGTCCATCGAGTCACTGATGCCATCCAGCCATCTCATCCTCTGTTGTCCCCTTCTCCTCTGGCCCTCAATCCCTCCCAGCATCAGAGTCTTTTCCAATGAGTCAACTCTTCGCATGAGGTGGCCAAAGTATTGGAGTTTCAGCTTTAGCATCATTCCTTCCAAAGAAATCTCAGGGCTGAACTCCTTCAGAATGGACTGGTTGGATCTCCTTGCAGTCCAAGGGACTCTCAAGAGTCTTCTCCAACACCACACTTCAAAAGCATCAATTCTTCGGCGCTCAGCCTTCTTCACAGTCCAACTCTCACATCCATACATGACCACTGGGAAAACCATAGCCTTGACTAGACGGACCTTTGTTGGCAAAGTAATGTCTCTGCTTTTGAATATGCTATCTAGGTTGGTCATAAATTTGCTTCCAAGGAGTAAGTGTCTTTTAATTTCATGGCTGCAGTCACCATCTGCAGTGATTTTGGAGCCCAAAAAAATGAAGTCTGACACTGTTTCCACTGTTTCCCCATCTATTTCCCATGAAGTGATGGGACTGGATGCCGTGATCTTCTTTTTCTGAATGTTGAGCTTTAAGCCAACTTTTTCACTCTCTTCTTTCACTTTCATCAAAAGGCTTTTTAGTTCCTCTTCACTTTCTGCCATAAGGGTGGTGTCATCTGCATATCTGAAGTTATTGATATTTCTCCTGGCAATCTTGATTCCAGCTTGTGTTTCTTCCAGCCCAGCGTTTCTCATGATGTACTCTGCATATAAGTTAAATAAGCAGGGTGACAATATACAGCCTTGACGAACTCCTTTTCCTATTTGGAACCAGTCTGTTCTTCCAAGGAGGCCTTAAAAATAGCTGTGAAAAGAAGAGAAGCAAAAGGCAAAGGAGAGAAGGAAAGATATACCCAACTGAATGCAGAGTTCCAAAGAATAGAAAGGAGAGATAAGAAAGCCTTTCTCAGTGATCGATGCAAAGAAATAGAGGGAAAAAATACAATGGGGGAAGATTAGAGATCTTTTCAAGAAAATTAGAGATACCAAAGGAACATTTCATGCAAAGATGGGCTCAATAAAGGACAGAAATGGTATGGACCTAACAGAAGCAGAAAATATTAAGAAGAGGTGGCAAGAATACACAGGAGAACTACACAAAAAAGGTCTTTACAACTCAGATAATCACGATGGTATGATCACTCACCTAGAGCCAGACATCCTGGAATGCTAAGTCAAGAGGGCTATACGAAGTATCACTACGAACAAAGTTAGTGGAAGTGATGGAATTCCAGTTGACGTATTTCAAATCCTAAAAGATGATGCTGTGAAAGTGCTGCACTCAATATGCCAGCAAATTTTTCAGTCCTGGCCACAGGACTGGAAAAGGTCAGTTTTCATTCCAATCCCAAGGAAAGGCAATGCCAAACAATGCTCAAACTACCGCACAATTGCTCTCATCTCACATATGAGCAAAGTAATGCTCAAAATTCTCCAGGCCAGGCCTCAACAGTACATGAACAGTGAAATTTCAGATGTTCAAACTGGATTTAGAAAAGGCAGAGGAACCAGAGATCAAACTGCCAACATCCACTGGATTTACAAAAAGCAAGAGAGTTCCAGAAAAACATCTACTTCTGCTTTATTGACAACGCTAAAGCCTTTGACTGTGTGGATCACAACAAACTGTGGAAAATTCTTCAAGAGATGGGAATACCAGACCACCTGACCTGCCTCCTGAGAAATCTGTAGGCAGGTCAAGAAGCAACAGTTAGAACTGGACATGGAACAGCAGACTGGTTCCAAATCGGGAAGGGAGTACGTCAAGGCTGTATTTTTTCACCCTGCTTATTTAACTTTTATGTGGAGTTTATCATGTGAAATTATGTGCTGGATGAAGCACAAATTGGAATCAAGATTGTCAGGAGAAATATCAATAATCTCAGATATGCAGATGACACCACCCTTATGGCACGAAGTGAAGAACTAAACAGCTTCTTGATGAAAGTAAAAGAGGAGAGTGAAAAAGTTGGCTTAAAGCTCAACATTCAGAATACTAAGATCATGGCATCTAGTCCCATCACTGCATGGGAAATAGATGGGGAAACAGTGGCTGACTTTATTTTTTTTGGCTCCAAAATCACTGCAGATGGTGATTGCAGCCATGAAATTAAAAGATGCTTGCTCCTTGGAAGAAAAGCTTTGACCAACCTAGATAGTATATTAAAAAGCAGACATTACTTTGCCAACAAAGGTCCATCTAATGAAGGCTGTGGTTTTTTTCAGTGGTCATGTATGGATGTGAGAGTTGAACTATCAAGAAAGCTGAGCACCGGGGAATTGATGCTTTTGAACTGTGGTGTTGGAGAAGACTCTTGAGACCCCTTGGACTGCAAGGAGATCCAACCAGTCCATCCTAAAGGAGATCAGTCCTGAATGTTCATTGGAAGGACTGATGCTGAAGCTGAAACTCCAATACTTTAGCCGCCTGATGTGAAGAGCTGACTCATTTGAAAAGACCCTGATGCTGGGAAAGATTGAGGGCAGGAGGAGAAGGGGACGACAGAGGATGAGATGGTTGGATGGCATCACTGACTCGATGGACATGAGTTTGAGTAAACTCCGGGAGTTGGTGATGGACAGGGCGGCCTGGTGTGCTGCGGTCCACGGTGTCGCAAAGAGTCGGACACTACTGAGCGACTGAATTGAGCTGAACTGACTGAACTGGTCACAACTATAGCACCTCGTGTCTTGCCCTTTTAAAAAGAGGGTCTCAGGTACTGGGAATTACAGGAATGAGAAGGAGCTCCCGTCTTTATGGCAATTCCAGCCGAAAGCTAGTTGAAGAGAATGAAGGCTACAACAGCTGCATGTAAGATACACGAAGAGAAGGAGTGACACGCACGCACTCCGGGTGGAGGGTCCGCGCCCCAAAGCCGACTTCAGTGCCCGGCGTCGCCCGCGGGCGCCCTTAGCGTTTTAGTCACGCCCCCGCCCCCACGCCCTGAATTCCCTCCCGGCTGTCGAGACGTCGGGCAGGCCCTTCTAGGCGGCCCCGGCTTATCGACCCCGGCCCGGCCGCTTCCCGGCCGCGGGCGGGCGAGCCTCCCCAAGCTTCCTGTGACGACGCCGGCCGCCGGCCGCCGCCCGCAGCCCGCCTGGCGGGCCTGGAGCCCGGGCCGCGCCCCGCCCCCCGGGAGCTGGTGGGGGAGGGCCGGGGTCGGACGGCAGCGCCCGCCCCCGGCCGGCGCCCATTGGCCGGCAGCTCGCGGGCGCCCGGAGACCGGAGCGCCGCCGGATTGGCCGCGAGGGCCCGTGACGGCTGCGCCCATTGGCTGGGGCGGCCCCGTGACGCGGGGTGGCGACGGGCTCCCGCGTCCGAGGGGCTCCCGCTTGTCAGGTTCTAGGTAGGTGAGTTCCGCGCCGCCCGCGGCGGGCGCTGTTGCCTAGGGCAACGCGGGGAAGTGGGGTGGGGAGCGGGGGAGGCCGGCAGAGAGCCGGGGCCACGCTCCGCGCCCGCCGAGGGGCGCCCGGGGCTCCGTCCCCGCCCTCAGCCGCCGCCGCCTCCCGCTCCCGGCGGCGGGGTCTCCGCGGCGTCCCGCGCCCGCGGCGGCGCGCCCCTGCTCGGGGCTCGGGCCGGCCGCCCGCCTGACTGGGCGAGGCCCGCGCTCCTCACCGCCCGCGACTGGACGCTGAGGGGGCGCGTGCCTGCGCCGCGGGGCTGAGGCGGCGGGGTGAGGCGGCCCGGCGGCCCCGCCCGCTCGCCGGGTGCGGGGGCTGCGCGGTGCGGGGCGGTGCCGGGGCAGCGCGGGCGCCGCCCATCGCGCCCGCACCCCCTGGTCTCCGCGGAACCTTCGGCCCGTCCTGGCGTCGCGGCTTCTCAGAGCCGCTCCGCCCGCCCCCAGCTCGCCCCTGTCACCCCTGACCCCCAGCGTCCGCGCCCCTCCCGCCGCGGCCCGCAGTGACCCTCGAGGGGCGGACGAGGTGCGAAGCCGGCTCCGCCGGGTCCGCTCCCTCCTTGCCGGTTAAGGCTGGGGAGGTGTCTGGAGGCACCTGGGGCCAGCTCTATGCTTCGTCTCCCACATTCAGGTTCCACCTTCCGAAACACGCTACCTGGGTTGGTGTTGGTAGGGTGCTACGTTTTGCACAAATTAACTGTGAAGCCGTGGCTTTTTACTTTTGTGCATTTATGATTTTGATAGGCAGTGCAGTGCAGCCCACCGTGTGTTAATTTCATAAGGCTGGCACTTTCGTTTTCGTTTGCCTTAGGGTTAAAAATCCTAAATCTTTTAAATTCGGAAGCCACTGTATATATATTCGTAGCGGCCCCACTATCGGTTTGACATAAATTACTCTAAAGGTGTGGTGCTATTTTTTTTCTCTTTCTCCAGATGTTTTAAAACACAAAATTGGCAAATGGAGTCAGCGATGTAAAAAGTGTAATAGAAAAATCAGTAAGAATAGACCACAACTGTTTCAGTGATTAAAGCCTAGAAAGTATGTTTCAACTTAATGAATGGGGACTTGAATTTTGCAAAGTGTAGTTCTTGGACTGAGCAGTGGTGCAGTCCTGCTGTATCCACCTATGTGGGCTTTAGGAAAACAGACACGTGAAGAGCCAAGCGTTTTGTCAGTCAACGCAAAGGAAGACTGTGCTTTGTCATCTGGGTCCTCGTTTCTGCTAGTTCTCTTGAGCCAAGAGAACTGTTTTCAAAGGGAGTACATAGGCATACTTGGAAACCTTTTTCCAGTTTCTTCCATGAAAGACCTTTGTAGAAGATCTGTTTCTCTTCATTAAATATATACCATGTAAAATTATTTGGGGTCGGGTTAATGCAGCTTCTGCACTATTTCAAAGTTTGATGTAAGTAGTTGAAGAAATAAGTCAGGCTTTTGGTAGACCTGCCCTTTTCATTTCATCTTCAACTATTAATGTAGCTATAACTCTGGTCTGTGAACATTTCACGTTTGCCTTTTTCCCCCTCCAATATTTCACGTTGAAAAATTTCAAACAATACAGGCAAGTTCAGTTGCTGGTGAATACTCACCAACTACACAACAATAATAGGAACAGCTGTTACATGGTATATACTAAGGAACAGAAGAACTGAAATGATCAACTTTGAAAACCAGAATAAATATGTATTATACCAAAATATTGTCAAGTGCTTATTTTCCATTTGTAGATGGAAATAGTGTTTATAAAAACCATAGTAATTGAATTCCGTGAGACTATTATAAAGCAGTCATCATTGTAAATCAGGGCCTTAAGTTAATTGTGTTTTGGTAATCAGAAAAAAAAGGAAATCTAATGAACTTGTTATACAAATAAAAGTTTTGTTTTGAAATTGGACTTGTGTTAATAGATTATACTTTTGTACTTGATTTTTAAATGAGTATGTTTTGCAGATGAGTCGAAGGGACTATCATTTATGCACTGTTTTGGTAACACTTAATAAATTGAATCAACCTTATGTATGTTGTTTTGGAATAAGAATGTTTTTGTAGTGGAAAAAGAAAGCTTACGAACATGAACTTTTTAAATATAACTTTTCCATGGAATTTAGAGAGATTGAAGTTAATTTTGGTAGGAGTCAAAGCTATCTTGCGTGTTATTTCATGGTGATGCTAAAGGAATATTTTAATACAAAACTTCAATTTATGATAAAAAATAAGAAATGGGTATAAATTCATGTATATTATATTTATAATTTTCCCATACTTAGGAAATTCCTGCCCTTCTTTAAGTATGTGAATCCTGCTTTTCAGTTTTTTTTGTTGTTGTTAAGTTGCTAAGTTGTGCCTGACCCCTCTTTGCAACCCCATGGACTGCAGCACACCAGGCTTCCTTGTCCCTCACTGTCTCCTGGAGTTTGCTGAAGTTTGTGATCATTGAATTTGTGATGCTAACCAGACATCTCATCCTCTGCCACCTTCTCCTTTTGCCTTCAGTCTTTCCCAGCATCAGGGTCTTTTCCAGTGACTCGGTTGTTCACATCACGTGGCTAAAGTATTTCAATTTTAGTATGCCCAAAATCTGTTTTTCATACTTAACAATATTTCATTCTTAAATATTGAAATTGAGCTGTGCTTCAGAATGTATAGATCTTTGGATTGCCTCATTATTTTTTCATATCTCATTTGACTTTGGCATGCTTCAGTTCAGTTCAGTGGCTCAGTCGTGTCCGACTCTTTGTGACCCCATGAATCGCAGCACGCCAGGCCTCCCTGTCCATCACCAACTCCTGGAGTTCACCCAACTCAGGTCCATCGAGTCAGTGATGCCATCCAGCCATCTCATCCTCTGTCTTCCCCTTCTCCTCCTGCCCCCAATCCCTCCCAGGGTCTTTTCCAATGAGTCAGCTCTTCACATGAGGTGGCCAAAGTATTGGAGTTTCAGCTTTAGCATCAGTTCTTCCAATGAACACCCAGGACCGATCTCCTTTAGAATGGACTGGTTGGATCTCCTTGCAGTCCAAGGGACTCGCAAGAGTCTTCTCCAACACCACAGTTCAAAAGCTTAATTCTTCGGCGCTCAGCTTTCTTCACAGTCCAACTCTCACATCCATACATGACCACTGGAAAAACCATAGCCTTGACTAGACGCATCTTTGTTGGCAAAGTAATGTCTCTGCTTTTGAATATGCTATCTAGGTTGGTCATAACTTTGCTTCCAAGGAGTAAGTGTCTTTTAATTTCATGGCTGCAGTCACCATCTGCAGTGATTTGGAGCCCCCCAAAATAAAGTCTGACACTGTTTCCACTGTTTACCCATCTATTTCCCATGAAGTGATGGGACCAGATGCCATGATCTTCATTTTCTGAATGTTGAGCTTTAAGCCAACTTTTTCACTCTCCTCTTTTACTTTCATCAAGAGGCTAAAGTTCCTCTTCACTTGCTGCCGTAAGGGTGGTGTCATCTGCATATCTGAGGTTATTGATATTTCTCCTGGCAATCTTGATTTCCAGCTTGTGCTTCTTCCAGCCCAGCATTTCTGATGATGTACTCTGCATATAAGTTAAATAAGCAGGGTGACAATATACAGCCTCGACGTCCTCCTTTTCCTATTTGGAACCAGTTGGCATGCTTACGTATGGTTAATTTTTCATACCGTGCCATTGGGAAATAAAAGGGGACAAGCAGGGCATGGTTCTGGAACTTTGGAAAGAATAAAACAGATGTTTTTTAATCAAAGCTCCAAGTCTTCCCTTCCATCTCCTTCACCCATTTTTTTTATTATGAAGTTAAGTGCTTTAAAATCAAATCAGAAAACTACAGAAGAAAAGTAACTCCACGATAGTTAATGTTTTGGAAAAGAACTGAAGCTCTTGTTTCTTCTGTAACACTCTAGCAATCTTTGCAGTTTTATGGTCTTCATTGCAGTATGTCAGCACTTACATCTAAACTTGGAGGAGTTCCTGAACTTGAGACTCAGTTAGCCTAAATTAGAAGAGGGCTCCAAGATCTGGAGGAAAAATGGAAAAGAATCAATAGAGAACAGAATAGAGTCAGAACAAAAGAATCAGACCCAAGCAATTACCCACTTTTTCTTTTTTCTTAAGTATAAATACAGTCCTAGTTAACCTTATGAGACTGCTGTATAACTGACAAAGTATGAAGCCTTTCACGTTTTTTCTTTGGGATTCAGAATGTCCAAGTAAGATGACGTTTACTTGCTGCCTGTCTACAGAAATTTTTGGATTTTTTCTATTTTGGAGAGATACTTCATGTTCAGCTTTTAAAAATTTAATGTCATGCATAACTTGGAATTATTTCCTAAATATTAATTTATTTCCTAAATATTAATTTATACAAACTATGACTAATTTTTAGCCTTATAAGTTACCACTGCTCACTATAAGCTTAATATTGCCTCCTCCTTCAGAAGGTTTTGATTAAAAAACTGTAAAGTTCAATGTATGTGTTTCTTGTGAGATTGCAGGGTATAGTGAAAAGAAAATTCTTTTTATTTTGGAGCCAGATAATCTGGGTTTCAGTCAGAAATTAGGATTTTCTTTTGTGGGATCTTGAGCAAGTTTTTAAAAACCTCTTTAAACCATAGTTTCTTTTTTTTTTTTTTTAACTTTTTGGTTCTGTATTGGGATATTGCTGATCAGCAATGTTGTGAGTTCAGTGACCCTAAAGGAACTCAGTCATGTATATACATGTATCCATTCTCCCCCAAAGTCCCCTTCATCCAGGCTGCCGCATAACAGTGAACAGAGTTCCGTGTACTATACAAAAGTCCTTGTTGTAAGTCATAGTTTCTTCATCTGTAAAATGGGGATGATATTAATAAAATTGCCTCATAAGGTTGTTATGAAGAAGAAATGAGACAGTCGAGGTAAAGTGCTTAAATTTAGGGAGCACGCAGCTCTTACATTCAGTCCCTTTCCCTGTAGTTTTCATTTTGCCTCTTCAGGTGTTACTGTGTTTATTCTGCCATCCTAAAAGCCCGTAAGTTTTAGACTTTGGAAATTAAAATAATGTACATTAAATGGACTGAAATTGAAAGACATTTACATTTGTACTAACCAAATAATAGAAGTATCTCAGATTAGCTGTTTTTTTTTTTTTTTTGTAATAGTTCTTGGCTTATTGTATCTCAGTAGTGATAATCAGAAATTGACCTTAAATGATTTTTACCTCAAAATATGTCCAGTTTGTCTGAATTCCTGAATTATTTTTCTTTCATATTAGATTATCATCTGTTGTTGGATGGTTTCCCTACATTCCTTTCAACCACAAATATTTGCCTAAAAGTGGTACAGAAAAATGTTACCTTCTTAAATCTCTAACTAATGCACCCCACCACTTTAAACTACATTTACTTAATCTGTTTAAAACTTTGTTTAAAATTTAAAATTTGTTTAAAACTTTGTGTATTATTATACACAAAACTCTTGAGTGTTTTCTGTCTCCTACAGAAATGTCTCCTCCAATTTCCTATAGGATTATTTTTTAGGGAGCAATATATCCCTGTTTCAAAATGTGTGTTCAAAGTGTGGGATTTTGATTCTTAAATAATACAATTATAATTAAATACACAGACCATCCTGTAGTTTTTGGGTGTTGTGACAAACTCTGAATTGAGATAAGATTTGAACTAAATAGTCCTTACTGTCTCATCAGCAGGAAAACAAAGATTTTGTGGTTTAAGTCAGTGATTCTCAGTGTTTTCTCCCCACCCCAGTATAAGATATGTACACGTGTGACATATTCTAACACGTAGTTTGCTAGTATGCCCTCTGTAATTCCATCTTGTGATGGAGAATGACACTGCAATAGGGATAAACTTGAATTTACTCTTATTGAGGAAAGTGGGTCATTAAAAAAGCCAAATAGCTGTTATCAGTAACAAATCCTTGAGACACACCTTGTAGTACTGTCATTGAGGCCCAAGTTATTTCTGCCTTTTCCTGAAATGAGTACTCTTCACTTTTCCATGTCAGTCTTGTAATGCTACAGAAGAGATTACTAATTTTATGTAATTGACACTGAAGAGCCTTACATTTTTAAGAGTAACTGATGAATGTTTAAAAATATTTGACTAATAGCACCATGGTCTTTATAGTAAATAATATTACTACAGAAAAATTGAAATTGGTTTTCCAATATAAGTTATTTTGCTTACAGAAAATGTATTTCCAGAGTGGGACAAACGGTTTTAGGAAAAGGGGAAACTCTTAATAGAATATTTATATTCTAGGTGTTTAGTATAAATGATGTTCTTTACCTTCTCTCAATCAGAAGAAATTTCTTTAAAATTACATTTTGTGGATGAAATTGCTCTTAAATAGTTCATCCTATGTAGCAGTAATATATGTAATATATAAGTTGAAGTAAGATTTAGAAAAATTATATTCATTATACCCTTGGCATTAGCAAGTGGTATTTCTTGAAATCTTTGCAGACCTAGGATATAATTACCTTCATAAAATGCAGTCAGATTTAATTGAAAAATTCAGGTGATCCCTTCAGACCCTTAATAATTCTGTAAACAGAACTCCAGTCCTCAAAGTTGTTAAACAAATTTTTTTTTTTTTTTGCTTCTGAAATGAAGGCTGGATGACTTTACATTACGTTATTAGTGTACATACGAAGTTTCTTCTACTTGGCTTTTCTTGTCTGTGGGTTTGTGGACTGGAAGAGTGTTTCTGGCTTGATCGCAAAGCTTGCTGCACTGCCACAAAGTTGAAGAGTTCGTCCTTGGTCACTGCGGTGCTTGCTGCTTGCTGCTGTTTCTTGGTGATATTTGACAGCAGTCGGACTCTCAGGAGTTTGTGTCCCTTCTGCTCTCTGGATGTCTTCAGCTTGGGAGGGTTTCCCAAGCTTTTCCCGTCAGTCGTTCAGGCTTTTTGTTAATTTCGCATTCTGCAAACAAAAATGCATTTGACTCTTCTACCAATATTCAGTTTTGGCAACAGATGCATCGGTAGCCACCTAGCAGCCACACGATGACTTCATGAGAATGTTTATACAGTATTCGGACTTTCTCTTGAATTATATTTGCTTCAGAATCACATGCTTTCTACATACATTCTTATACAGATTAGCCATCGTTTTAACTTTCATTGAGGATTGAAAATTTTGCTTTGGTAGGAGCAAAAGAAACATGGTAAGCACTACCTTTTTGTCTGTTTTAGTGTAGAGTTTGTGGTGTCTGGTGGAATTTCTAATGATTCTCATCCAGTCACTGTTGTATTTTTTTTTAATCCATCCTGAATTTGTTCCAAATTCATATATTCTGACTAAGTACCATCACTTTGTCAAGCCTCTTTGCTTTCTATATATTGAATAAATTGCCAGTAGAAGAGGAATTAAAGGGAACGGAACAATGCTGTCGTCTCAGGTAATTTTTAACGACAAATAACTTGATAAATCATTATCCCGATTATTTATAAATGATTATGTTGGACAAAGTATAAGAATTTTCATCTAGACTTATATATAATATAGCTTTTTACAAAGCAGGAGACTGATTGCTTTCTCTTACCAGTAGTTATGTACATGTATGTATGTATGTATATGTACGTATATGGGCTTCCCGGGTAGCTCAGTGGGTAAAGAATCTGCCTGCAATGCAGGAGATACAGGAGACATGAGTTTGAGCTCTGGGTCGGGAAGATCCCCTGGAGGAGGAAGTGGCAGCCCACTCGGTTATTCTTGCCTGGAGTATTCTTGCCTGTCCATGGACCGAGGAGCCTGCCTGGCGGGCTACAGTCCATAGGCTTACAGAGAGTTGGACATGACTGAAGCAACCGAGTATGCGCTCACACACACATACATATTGTATTATAATTCTTTTTATGCGTAACCCTTTATCCCCTCCTCAACATTTTAACCTCAAAGTAAGAAGCAATTTCTGTCTGTAAAAGTTTTTGAGTACATTGCATGGATTCAGATATTGTTATGAGTGAGGGGCATTGGCATTTCTTTAGTACTTGCTAAAAATGTTAGACTTTTCTATGCATTAGTTTTGATTTTCATCACAACCTTGTAGATTGGATAACTTGTATTTTCATTTTGTGATCTGGAACCAATCTTAGGTCATATCCAAGGAGATTCTGCAATAAAGTGATACCTGGGATTTGAATTTAGGTCTTTCATATAAATGATAAATGTTAAAATATAGTGAACCATTAGAAGTCCTGGATTTAACATCAATTTCATCCACTTGGGAGTGACTTAGAGTTCATGTTGAAATATCTGAAGTGTTACTGAAATAATTTCCTCTTATTGGAAGTGAGATCCTGAGATATTCATGACCCCACCCAGCTGCCCAGTGTCCACATGTCACCTTGACTATGTTCTCAGTTTGAAGTTATCCTGTATAATAACTTTCGTCAAGTGATAAAATGTTGCTGCTTTGTAAAAAAAAATTTATTGAAAAGGAGCGCAACTGCTAGAAGTGAAGGAAAAGTAGAGGCATAAGAAAGTGGTAGATCGTAGCCAGAGGATAGACATTTTTCAATATGTTTAAAATGGAATGGTGAGTCGCCTGAATCTGGATGTGAATCAGTGTACTTCTAGGGAAACAAAAGTTGACTTGTGAAACATCATTATTTTATGTTCAAGCTCTGTCAAAAATTCTCATAGTTTTTAGATTTTTTGAAAATGTCAGTGGTCTTATATTCATAATTTCTAACCCATTTCCCTTCTCTCTCACACTTAACAATAATATTGAAAGAGATTTCACTCTAAGTAGCTGCTCCTGTTTACAAGTTAATGTCATTCTGACAAATATCTTAAAATACTAACATAAATAATAGCATTCTCACTTACGATTTGGGTGTCCTTTTCTGAGTTTTACAATTAATTATAACAGAATAGTCACTAGTCTGTGGTGATGGCCTTTTTCTAAGGTTCTGATGTTCTATTATTATTTTGGATCTGATTTACCCTAAGATTGAAGTGGCTTTGCTTAGAGACACTTGCTATTACATGTCTTTACAGTAGCTTACATTATAAAACTAAGGCAGAAATGTACTGTGTTATTCAGGAGGCAAGTTGTTGCAGGAATGGGACAGAAAGCAGGAAGTTGTGGGATTCTTCCTTTTTTGGTTGTTTAACAAATGCTATATTCACTTCAGGTAAGGTCTTACTTTTTGGCTACAGGGGATTTTAAAACACAGAGAAGTTTCACACTGTTTTCTTGAGGAAGAGTAGATGTTGTGCAAAGAGCATTAGAACTAGACCCACTTAGGGTTGGATCTGTGCTACCAGCGATTAGGTGTATGAATTTAGCAAATAATTTTAATTCTTGGACAGCAAGGAGATCCAACCAGTCCATCTTAAAGGAAATTAGTCCTGAATTTTCATTGGAAGGACTGATGCTGAAGCTGAAACTCCAGTACTTTGGTCACCTGATGCAAAGAGCTGACTCATTTGAAAAGACCCTGATGCTGGGAAAGATTGAAGGCAGGAGGAGAAGGGGACAACAGAGGATGAGATGATTGGATGGCATCACTGACTCAATGGATGTGAGTTTGGGTGGACTCCGGGAGTTGGTGATGGACAGGGAGGCCTGGCGTGCTGCAGTCCACGGGGTCGCAGAGTCGGACACAACTGAGCAACTGAACTGAATTTAATTCACATCGCTTCAGGTTGTTTGTTTTATTTTTGGTTTGAAAACTAACACCGCTTTTGTCTGATAACTGGTAACTGATATTAGATTTTTCAATATCTTTCAGTTGCATGAGACCAAAACCCCATTCACAGTGTCTCAGGGCAATGGGACCAAGAGGGGTGTACTCTCTTCAGGTGTGGATGGACTGAGGGACTCAAACGACGACCTCAGCAACCTCGGTGGCTCTCTCTCGTGTTAGATGTGCTTTCAGGTAGAATTTTTCCTGTGGCGCTCCCTGTTGGCCTAACACTGTTTCAGGTTAGCAAGCCCAGCCCAGACAACCCTTTTCCTACTCGTAATTTTAGCAAAGGCCCTGGGGTTGCATTTCATTGAAGGAGTTGGGTCATGTTTTCATCCTTGATCCTGTGGTCCGGGCAATTAGCATATGATGATAACCCAGATCTGAATCAGGTATGAACTACTGGAGCTGAGAGTAGGAAGCGTGGTCAGTCCCGTGGTGGGAGCCAGGTAGACAGAGAGTCCAGGTGGGAGTTCACTGAAGCAGGAGGAAGGTCCTGTGACTGTGGGGAGAGGGAGTGGATGCTAGACCAGCGTGATGAACAGGCTTTCACCGCAATCTTCCCAGCTTGCCTCTGTGTCCTCCCTTACATAGAAACCCTTGAAAAAATGCCCTCCCCTAACAAGATGCAGCTTCCAATGCATGTACCACTTGAGCCCAACAGAGGAAGACAACTCAGAGACTTGTTTAATTACTGCCTAAGTCTAGGATCACTGGGTGATTTCTCTCAATTCTGTTTGAAAAGACAGCCTTAGGGTCAAGGATCTTACGGTTCAGTCATAAATATAACTGATTATAATAAAGCCAGCGCTCAGTGATAGAAGAAGAAGAATCTAAGGACAATAGAAACTCTGAATCGGAAAAGAGAAAGGGGAAGAAATCCATGGAGATTTTCCAGTTCGCACTGTGTACATATTTCATTGGTCAGGGGTGGCACGAACTCTTCGCCTTGGCAATGGAATCAGATTTTTGGTTAGCCAATGCGTCTGTCCGTTTTCTCCCCCTGAGAAGGTCGTTGTCGTGTTTCCTCCTGGTCACGGCCAAGATGGGTGTTGAGAAGAATGCCCTTACTGGGGGCTGCGTGGCCTCAGGAGCCGCTTCACTGTTGATGAGAGGTTGGAGTCCAGGGAGATATTTTGAGGGTTGGGCAGTAACAAAGCTTTGTTGGGAGTTTCTTTGGCAATACAGCTTTCTTATGAACTTAGTAAGTTTTTGATTTATTTGTATTTGATTAACTTCTCCCAGGTTCCCAAAGCCCAAATCCTGGTATTTGGATCAAACTGTTGCCTGGTATGTCTCTAAACAACTCTGCCACCCTAACCCAGTGAGTGGGTCTCCAACAGGCGGCTTTTTTTTTTAACCCTTCAGGGGCCTTTAGTGATGTCTGCAGACATTATTATTGTCACAATAGGGGGTTGAGGGGTGAGTAGGCAGGTACTGCTGGCGTGGAGAGGTAGTGCCCCAGGGTGCTGATAAATATCCTGCCATGCAAAGAACAGTCTCCCACGACAAAGAATTTCCCAGTTCAGTGTGTCAGTAGTAATGAGATCTGAAATCAAGCAAGTCCTAGGCTTCTCAGCCTTCATCTTGGCCCCCATCTCTAGGCCATTCTGAGCAACTTCTTGGAAGTAACAGCGCGCACTCATCTGTCCCTGCTCCGAGGGCGTTGATACATCTTTCTCTAGGATGCTTGTGTTTTATTGACCTTTTATTTTGTGTGGTTAAAAGCCGGATTTTAGTTTAGGGATATTTGATTTTCAGCATTGTAATTTGCAAGATTATCAGCCATCTTGGATTTGCGGTAAAAGACTGAAAAGGTTTTCCATTTATTAAGACTTGACTCAAAGTGTGCCGCGTTTTTGAAGGGCCTTACTGAAGACTGTGGCATAGTAGGCAATGTACCAACATCCTGGCATTTTTACTAAGTGTCCTCCTGTTCCATTCTTAGTAGGCAAGCAGTCTGATTTTCAAGAGCTGTGAGTTTACTAGATGTTTTGCTGATTATGGATCAGTCACTTCTTACCCTATATTAGAGTGTACCTCTCTGTTTTGTGTGTGTGGAAAAACGCGTGACACACAGCTTAGGAGCCTCCCAGCAAATGTTTGTTGCATAAAATAATAAGTAAGCCTTGTAGCTCAGTTGGTAAAGAATCTGCCTAAAATGCAGGAGAAGGAAATGGCAACCCATTCCAGTTTTCTTGCCTGGAGAATCCCATGGACCTTGGGCTGCCAGGCTCCTCTGTCCATGGGGTCGCAAGAGTCAGACACGACTTAGCGACTGAGCCACCAGAAGCAGTTTATTGCCTCATGTTACTAAGTGCAAAACACTAATGGGGCTGAGAACACCCTGCAGAGGGAGAGAGATTACTCACTGAGCGGATCTGAGGGGAGAAAGGTAAAGTGTCTTTAGATTTATTAACCTAGAATATTGGTCAATATGAGTAAAAAGTATGATGTACCATAAGAAATGTATTAAGAAAAGAATGTAAGTGAATGTCTACCCAGGAAGGGAAGGAAAGGACTTTATTTCTCTGAAGCTCGTTGGAGGTCCCTGTCTTCAGGGAGTTACTCTTTGCATTTCTGAGTCTGTCTGGTACAAAGCTATCCTTGTAGACCTTTTCCTTAGGAGACTCTGACTGGGCAAGGACTTGAGAAATGCAGAGAGAATCGTTTCCCTGCAGTAACTCCGAATTCTAGCAGCTGCATCTGAACTCCCCTGAACTAAAGGTGTGATTAAAGCTAGACACAGAATGTTTTCAGAGTTTTCTTTCTTCTTGTCATCTCCTGGTGCTTCTTTGGGTTGGCTCACTGTCAAGTAGGAACTTACTGTGTTCTTTTAGTTGAGCAGTCTCGGCTGAAAGTTGTCTTTCCGGTTAGTTCCTATAGAATTTTTCGATTGAGTCTTATTGGTCCAGTTGGGTCACATGCTCATGCCTGAACTACTGCTTGGGGCAGGGAATATGCTGATGGTCCAGACCAGGATGCCTGGTCTACCTGCACCTCTTCCAGGAACTTAAGAGTGGGAAATGATTGGTGCCACCCATACTATAGAGATTGACAACCGAGAGGGGTACTTCAGCAGAAGGAAACTGAAACGCTGCTGCCCAAAGAAAGGGGGCTTCCTAGGTGGTGCTAGTGGTAAAGAATACACCTGCCAGCGCAGGAAACGCAAGAGACGCGGGTTCAACCCCTGGGTCGGGAAGATCCCCTGGAGATGACAGCCTGCTCCAGTATTCTTCCCTGGGAAATTCCATGGATGGAGGAGCCTGGCGGGCTGCAAAGAGCTGGACACAACCGAGCCCCGTGCTGCTGCTAAGTCGCTTCAGTCGTGTCTGACTCTGTGCGACCCCATAGATGGCAGCCCACCAGGCTCCCCCGTCCCTGGGATTCTCCAGGCAAGAACACTGGAGTGGGTTGCCATTTCCTTGGAAGCGAGGACAACACAGGTCAATCTCATACACATGCAGTTTTCGTTTTTAAGAAATACATGTATTTGCTCTTGGCTGCATGGGGTCTTGGTTGCCGTGGGGCTTTTCTCACTGGGCGGTGGGACTACTCTTCACTGCGTCGCTTGGGCTCCTCACTGCGGTGGCTTCTCCTGTTGAGCGTGGGCCCTGGAGTGCACGGGCTCAGCATTCGCAGCACACAGGCCCGGTGGCTTCAGCTCCTGGGCTCTGGAGCACAGGCTCAGTAGCTGTGAAACACCGGGCCAGGTGCTGCGTGATACATGGGATCTTCTTGGACCAGGATTGAACCTGTGTCTGCTGCATTGGCAGGTGGATTCTTAACCATTGAGCCACCAGGGAAGCCTGCAACTTCCTTTTTTTTTTTTTTTTTAAGACTTAGGCCCTTATTGTATATTATTATATTGTATAATAATATATTGTATATAGATTATTCCTACCTAATCTATTTTTCACCTGACGTCATGGACAAGAAATTTTCTTTGAAAACATGATTTTAAATGAATATAAAATGAAATCTGAATTCATTGCCTAATTTCAGATGTTTGGTTTGTCAGAATTAGATTTTGGTTTATCAGAATTGGGACATCCCTGATTAGAGAAGCAGGAGAAGTAAAGCTTAGAAGAGAAGTAGGGCCAGGACGAGGGTGAGGCGAGAGAGAGACCGGGACACACAGCCTACGTCACTGCTCACTTTTAGGGTCGTGCAGCTGCAGGGAGACACTTCCGTGGCCCTGAGAATGAGTGTGTCTCTATTTTGCACCCCGGGTCTGTCTCCCGTGTCAGCCTAGTCCTCTCACAAAGGGAAGCACCTTCAGGGAATAGGAACTGTGTTTGGTTATGAGTGTGAGTTAGAGATGGTAGCCTGTGCAGTTGACCAAGTTGGTGGGGATGATTAAGGTGAACTAGAAAGTAATTATTACACATTTTCACTTGTCTGTAGAAACCTTTGCTGGGCTCTGGTAAGGATAATAATAACTTTGAAGTAATACAAGGAATGTAAGTTTTACTCATGGGTTTGTTTGAACAAGGAAATGTTCCATTTAGAGCTACTACCCTGAAAGCTGTTACTTATTTTTAACCCAAACTATTTCAAGTGGAAAATATGACTTTTTCATGGAATAATATTGAATTTTTATTAAACAGTAAAGATTGTAGAAAAGACTTGAGTTAAGAGAGTGACGCATAAGTAACAAATGGGTACTTTCACTAACTTCCTTAAGTGAGACGTTTGCTACTTCTCAATGTCAGATATGAAGTCCCAGTTGAATAGTTGTCTTTTGTGTTCTTAGGTCTTTGAAAGTCATGTTTCTTTGTCAAAGTGAGAGACTAGAATATGGAATTCTAGACAGTTCTCAAGTTCCTTTGCTGATCAAGAAGCTGAAAAAACTTTTAATTAAATGAATTGTCCAGTAATTTTGAAGTCTGTGTTTGAGTGGAATTAGATGATATATGTAATGTGTACACTTAGGGACACATTCACTATAGTTTTGTTTCTTGGAAATCCATAAGTAATACTGTTTACTATAATATTGAAGGTTAGACTGAAGATACTCTATTGAAAGCAGTTTAAGAGAGAAGTCATGATTAAAATTTTCATACTAAAATACTATCTTAATCAATACCAAGTATTGATTTTATCATTTACTGTTACAAATCTTGTTAAAGCCTTACTTTACACCAAGTGTACAAATCAGAGGAAGTCATATTCACCTTGGAATTTAACCATTCGGTAGTCACTTGTTTGGTGGCTGTAATGTTATAGGTATTGTGTGGGATGCTGACTGTATGTGTGGGATGGTGACTGTATGTGTGCTATGCTGACTGTATGTGTAGGGTGCTGTCTGTGTGTGTAGGGTGCTGTCTGTGTGTGTAGGGTGCTGACTGTATGTGTGGGATGCTGACTGTATATGTAGGGTGCTGACTGTATGTATAGTTTGCTGAATGTATATGTAGGGTGCTGACTGTATGTGTAGTTTGCTGACTGTATGTGTAGAATGCTGATTGTATGTGTAGAATGCTGACTGTAAGTGTGTGATGCTGACTCTGTAGGGTGCTGTATGTGTAGGGTGCTGACTGTATGTGTAGGGTGCTGACTGTATGTGTAGAATGCTGACTGTAAGTGTGCGATGCTGATTCTATGTGTAGGGTGCTGACTGTGTAGTTTGCTGACTGTATGTGTGGGATGCTGACTGTATATATGGGATGCTGACTATAGTCTGTAGGATGCTGACTGTATGTGTAGGAATCTGTCTGTTTGTGTGGGATACTGACTGTATGTGTGTGATGCTGACTGTATGTGTAGGATGCTGTCTGTGTATGTAGGGTGCTGACTGTATGTATGTATAGGATGCTGACTGTATATGTAGGGTGCTGACTGTATATGTAGGGTACTGACTGTATGTGTAGGATGCTGAATGTGTGTGTAGGGTACTGACTGTGTGTGTAGGATGCTGACTGTATGTGTAGGGTGATGACTATGTGTGCGATTCTGACTGTATGTGTAGGATGCTGTTTGTGTAGGGTGCTGACTGTATGTGTGGGATGCTGTTTGTGTGTGTAGGGTGCTGACTGTATGTGTGGGATGCTGTCTGTGTGTGTAGGGTGCTGACTGTATGTTTGGGACGCTGACTTATGTGTGGGATGCTGACTGTATGTGTAGGGTGCTGACTGTATATGTGGGATGCTGTCTGTGTGTGTAGGGTGCTGACTGTATGTGTAGGGTGCTGACTGTATGTGTGGGATGCTGTCTGTGTGTGTAGGGTGCTGACTGTATGTGTGGGATGCTGTGTGTGTAGAGTGCTGACTGTATGTGTAGGGTGCTGACTGTATGTGTGGGATGTTGTCTATGTGTGTAGGGTGCTGACTGTATGTGTGGGATGTTGTGTGTGTAGGGTGCTGACTGTATGTGTAGGGTGCTGACTGTATGTGTGGGATGTTGTCTGTGTGTGTAGGGTGCTGACTGTATGTGTGGGATGTTGTGTGTGTAGGGTGCTGACTGTATGTGTAGGGTGCTGACTGTATGTGTGGGATGCTGTCTGTGTGTGTAGGGTGCTGGCTGTATGTGTGGGATGCTGTCTGTGTGTGTAGGGTGCTGACTGTGTGTGTAGGGTGCTGACTGTATGTGTGGGATGCTGTCTGTGTGTGTAGGGTGCTGACTGTATGTGTGGGATGCTGTCTGTGTGTGTAGGGTGCTGACTGTGTGGGATGCTGTCTGTGTGTGTAGGGTGCTGACTGTATGTGTAGGGTGCTGACTGTATGTGTGGGATGCTGACTGTGTGCGATGGTGACTGTATGTGTAGGATGCTGTCTGTGTGTAGGGTGCTGACTGTATGTTTGGGACGCTGACTTATGTGTGGGATGCTGACTGTATGTGTAGGGTGCTGACTGTATGTGTGGGATGCTGTCTGTGTGTGTAGGGTGCTGACTGTATGTGTGGGATGCTGTCTGTGTGTGTAGAGTGCTGACTGTATGTGTAGGGTGCTGACTGTATGTGTGGGATGCTGTCTGTGTGTAGGGTGCTGACTGTATATGTGGGATGCTGTCTGTGTGTAGGGTGCTGACTGTATGTGTAGGGTGCTGACTGTATGTGTGGGATGCTGTCTGTGTGTGTAGGGTGCTGACTGTATGTGTGGGATGCTGTCTGTGTGTGTAGGGTGCTGACTGTAGGTGTGGGATGCTGTCTGTGTGTAGGGTGCTGACTGTATGTGTAGGGTGCTGACTGTATGTGTGGGATGCTGTCTGTGTGTGTAGGGTGCTGACTGTATGTGTGGGATGCTGTCTGTGTGTGTAGGGTGCTGACTGTATGTGTGGGATGCTGTCTGTGTGTGTAGGGTGCTGACTGTATGTGTGGGATGCTGTCTGTGTGTGTAGGGTGCTGACTGTATGTGTGGGATGCTGTCTGTGTGTGTAGGGTGCTGACTGTATGTGTAGGGTGCTGACTGTATGTGTAGGATGCTGTCTGTGTGTAGGGTGCTGACTGTATGGGACGCTGACTTATGTGTGGGATGCTGACTGTATGTGTAGGGTGCTGACTGTATATGTGGGATGCTGTCTGTGTGTGTAGGGTGCTGACTGTATGTGTGAGATGCTGATAATAATCCCTGTCTTTAATTTTGTCACAGTTTAGTGGAAGAAGAGGAATTATAATAATACTTTGATTGTATGTAGATGTCCAACCCATTCAAGCATTGAGACCCTTGCCACATCTGGGAGTGAAATGCTTATCTAGGGGCAAAGAAGGGATGCTTTTGGAAACGGGTCAAGAGCTTAGATGAGTAGGGGACTTGGAAGATATTCCTGATGTACTGTGTTTGGTTAGTTTCCTGACCAGGAAGAAATGAGTAATGTTATTTATCGGTTGAAGTATGTATGTTAGTCAATCAGTTGTGTCTGACTCTTTGCCACCTCATGGACTGTAGCCTTCCAGGCTCCTCTGTCCATGGGATTCTCCAGGCAAGGATTCTGCAGTGGGTTGCCATTCCCTTCTCCAGGGGATCTTCCCGACCCAGGGATTGAACCCGGGTCTGCTCTACTGAGTCAGGCTCTTTACCATCTGAGCCAAGGTTGAGATGTTTATTGGTAACATCTGTATGTTTCACGTGATTCATGTGAAGGTGAAGGGGGCAGGGGAGATGACAGGATATATAGAATAGGCAAACAAAAAAGAGACGCTTGAAAGAAAAGAGTTGGTTATAAACCAAGAAGTCAAAGTTAGAAATACGGAGGCATGAGACAAAAAGTCAGAAACTGTGATGGGGGTGTAAACCTCAGATTTCAACATCAGCGACAGAGAAGAGAGTCAGCGGCCAAGGAACATCTTAGAGGTTCTCCTAGCTTCAAGGATTGAGAGAACAGCCATGCTGGAGCTCATGTTAGACAGGGAAAGTAGGTGTCTGCCAGGAGCATCCTTCCCAAACCTTCTCAGCCTTTGACTAAGTTTTTCTTACATAGTTATTTCTTAGGCTGTAATCTCTTAGCATATTACATATAAATATTTAAAATTTTGCTTCTTCTAATATGTTTCAAACTTGAAATTGGTTTCATGCTGTGAAAATGGAGGAAAAACATGAATGACCTTTTCAAAACTGAAGATACAGGTTGGGGAGAAGATAAAATGCTTTACTCACGGGGAAGGTTGTGGAAAGAAAGGGAAGAGAGGAAGCAGAGAATGGACAAGCTAGGTAAGCAGAAGATCCTGGTTTTCAATGTGGTGAGCCTGGTGAACTGTAGGAGCCCACCATACTCCTTGTGTCCATTTTTTAGCTTTCTGTCCGTAGGGAACAGTTCTGACTCGTTGAATCTCTTCTTGCAGCTCATGTTTTCTGCATAGACCTATGGTCGTTCCCCGTTGAGACTTCACTGCTCGTTTTCTCAAGTGTCTTCCTCACCCCTAATGCATTGTCCTTCAACATGGATCTGCTACTTTAGCTAAGATATGACCAGCAACGAATAGTAGTAAGGTAGGATTACTGTACTCTTCTTAGTAAATTACTAAATATATATATACATATATACACACACATACATGTGTACACATGTATGTGTGTGTGTATATATGTATATATATATATATTTTTTTCTCTCTCAAACTGAAGCAGTTTTGGCTTGTCTTAATTTCATAGTGTTCTTTATGTTAGATTGTTCTCCTGCCTAGGCAAGCTGCGATCATTTTATATTTGTGTTACTAATTTTTTTGCTTGGCATTTATCCTGAATTCTATTAATATCTGTGATGTAATTACTCTTTTTTTTTCAGCTAACACAATCAGCAGAAGCCCAGTCTGTATCTCTTCCCTGACCTGGGTGCTCATCTGTCCCTTATTTTCAACTCTGTGGCACCAAACTCCATGTATTTTATTTTTCTTCTCATACACTTATTTCTCCTTCTGGTTTTTGTATTTCTACTAATAGCATTAGTAGTCCATTATTTTAACATAGTCCTATATTCATTTACTGTTTTATTTATTCATTTAATGTACAGTAATAGACTTCTGTTTAAGGATCAGAGAATTTCTTGATTCTGGGGATATAATGATGGATAAATTGGATATCCTGTCTTTATAGCTTATATTCTTGAGGTTATTGTTGGTGGTGGTGGTGGTTTAGTCACTAAGTCGTGTCAGACTCTTGTGACCCCATGTGCTGCAGCCCGCCGGGCTCTTCTGTCCATGGGATTCTCCAGGCAAGGATACTGGAATGGGTTGCCAGGCCCTCCTCCAGGGGATCCTCCCAACCCAGGGATCAAACCCAGGTCTCCTGCATTGTAGGCAGATTCTTTGCTGCTGAGACACCAGGGAAGCCCGTATTCTAGAAATTGGGACAGGTAAAAAAAATAAACTGGCAAAATAATTATGAATTGCAGTAAATATTTTTTGAAGGGAAGCAAATGACTTGGAGATATGGTCTCAGGAGCCACTTCAGATAGCAGAGTCACAAAAAGCTCCTCTGAGGAGTTGGTATTGAAGGGGAAACCTGTGTATGAGAAGGAGCTGTTTCCCGGAGGCTGTGTGGGAGGGCGGCGGTGGTGATGGTTTTGGTGGTGGAAGCGTTCTCATTAGAAGGAGTAGAAGGGTGAAGTAAGTCAGACAGAGCGATGCTGTGTGCGCTTGCTTTTTTCTGCGGAATTTTAAAACGCCAGACGCGTAGAAATAGAGTGGAATTGTAGTTGCCAGAGGTTGAGAAGTAGGGGAAATAGGGAGATGCTGGTCAGAGTACAGACTGCTAGTTATAAGATGAGTAAGTTCTGTATTGTTCTGTATGAGTAAGATCTCATGTAGAACATGGTGACTTTAATTAAAAATGTTGTATGCTTGAAAATTTTCAAGAGAGTAGTTTTGAAATATGACCCCCGCTACACAAACACAGCTGTTATTATGTGAAGGTATCTCTGTGTTAACCGGCCTTGTGACAGTCCTCACAGTGTACGCGTGCATCTAATCGTCACAGTGTAGAAGTCACACTTATGTATGTTGGATGCCAATAATATTTCAATAAAGCTGAGTGGAAAAAAAGAAAAAAAAGGAATAGAGGGTACACAAACTTTGGAGGAAAGAGCTTGGTGAATTTGAGGAACAGAAAAAACTTCAGTGTGGCTGACATAGTGGGAGAGACCAAGATAGGTAGGAAGAGGTTACAGAAATATTCAGAGTTTTGAAGGGTTTGGCATGTCGTTCGTTGTGTCCTTAAACGAAATCATCATTCTAGCTACTATGTGAGGAATGGACTGAGTGGGCTGAAGGTAAAAGCTGACAATTTTAGGAGCTAAGGTGAGAGAGCGTGGTGCCCTGATAAGATGCTGGCAACAAGAGGGAGATGGATGAATTTGAGATTCCTTTAAAAAAAAAATCTATGGGTATTTTTGGTGTGGAAAGAGACAACACACTCAAGGATGATTTTTGGGTTTTGAGCAACTGTGTGGATGCTAGCATCAGGTACAGAATCTTTTTAGTTTATTATCTTTCCCGTTACCTCAAGGATTGGTTGTTTTTCCAAAAGGGAAAGTAATTATAATGTTACAAATAGCATTAGTGCTGGAAATAAAAGCATCTGACAAATTTGTTACATGTACTAGTTAATACTCTGTTTTGCTTTATTTGTGGCTCACATTGACAGTTTTTAATTCAGTAGAAATTGAATAGATATTAAAGTAGATCGTTCGAATTTTGTGTTACTTATTTTATAAGTTAATTAGTCATATCTATCTTTTTTTTTTTTTTGCTGAAGAAGTTTTACAATATTTTCAAAAGAGAGGAGTTAATACTTATTGTCTGTGTTCTATGTGCCAGGCATTTGGCTAGCTGTTTTAAATGTTTTTTTTGACAGTCCTGTGTCTTCATATCTGGTTATCTTTTGAATTTTAGACCTGAGAAGAAGTAGTGGAGTGATGGGGCTTTTAGCTGGAAGGTTACCTTAGAGGTCATCCACTTCCTCCCCTTCTAGCTTAGCTGAGACCTACGGCGGGCCCCTGAGCTGCCCAGGATCACCGCGCCGGGTTTACCGTTGGCGGATACTAGCGCTGCCTTTACCTCTGGCGCGTGTGTTCAGCCGGCAGCCCCGCGTGCTGTCAGCCCCTCAGGATTTCATTCTGAAAGTGCTCAGTGCTGCGGAGGAAAGTGACCGTGCAGGGCGGTGAGCACCCACACTGCATTCATCTGCGTCTGCTCACCCCAGCATGCTGCTACATGTTCTCTCTTTATGCATTTATATATTCTAAAAACCACTTGAAAATATATTACATATATCTCTTACATTATATTACAGTATATAAAATTAAGCATGTATTTCCTAAGAATATGGATAATTTTTTGCATGATTGTGATGTCAGTATTTAAGAAAATTAACATTAGTTTAAGAATATGTCTAATGTAATGTTTCATATACGTATATCCCGAGTTGTCCCTGAACATTTTTTTTTTTTTAGTTTTTTGGATTCAAGATTCAATTGGGTTTCATACATTGCATTTGAGTCTTAAATCTTTATTCTCTTAATCTTGAACAGTCCCCACCTTTTTTGTTTTTCATGATTTATCTATATTTTCTTTTATAATATGTAGTTTATGTATGTTTAATACCTTTCTTGAGACTTCCCTGGTTTCATGGAACATTATTCATTCAAAGTTTATTTGCAATTTACTTTTTCCTTTCAGTTCTCTAAAGTTGCTGGAGATAAAATTGTTTATTCTGAGTTTTTATTTTTTTAATCATTCCAGCTTTAAATACACATTTGCTGAAGTTTTTACATTTGGTTGCATTAAGTTAAAGATAAAAAAAAAAAAGAGCTAGGAGATTTATGCTGTATTCAACCCACAGGTGTACGTGTGTGTGTGCTAAGTAGCTTCAGTCGTGTCTGACTCATGGTGGCCCCATTGACTGTAGCTCGGCAGTCTCTTTTGTCTGTGTGATTTCCCAGACAAGAATACTGGAGTGGGTTGCCATGCCCTCCTCCAGGGGATCTTCTGGACCCAGGGATCAAACCTGTGTCTCTTACATCTCCTGCATTGGCAGGTAGGCACCAGCTGGCAATTAGAGTTTGCTTAAAACAACAGAAATCTGCAGGAATTACTCCCCCATCCACCATGGCCCACTCCCAGCTCATAACCAGTTGTTTTTCCTTAGGAAGGTGTATGTAATTGCTGTGGGCATTATAAGGCTGTAGCAGCCTATGTTTTCATCTTTGAAAAATGCACAGTTTCAAGGGGGAAGTAGACTGAAATGCTGGTGACACATAAGCAAGTGCGTAGAGGCCAGCACAGCTAAGCACGAGAAGAGACCTCGGTACCTGCTCCCTCTGGTGCTTGCGTAGGACTGGCCTGCAGTCGCTGTTGTCTTCCTTCCTTCCTTGCTGGCTTTTGCGTTTCACAGATTTGGTTGGTTTTCTTTAAGCTTTACACGGCATTTAGGAACAAGTGGAGATTTGCGGGGAGAAAGTAGGAGGTAAGATTTTAGCAATATTTTCCAGGTGGGGAGAGTCATATTTTGGTTGGAGGAAAGGAAGAAAGTGGCAATGAGGAAAGCACTGCTCTGAATGTCCTGGGGCTGTCTGTGAAGGCTTTTCCTTCCTTTTACTTCAGCCAGGACTCTGTTGTGCGTCTGTGTTTTTATTGCACTTGGTACAGGGATTCCTTAGAGCAGTCACTGTTTGATGTTAGAGCTCTTCCTTTCTTCTTGTAAACTTCCCGAGGCTGTGGCCAGAATTTTTCTTATCTCCGTGCTCAGGACCTCACTCAGCGTCTGGCGTATTGTAGGTTTTTTAGAAGTACTTATTGGATGAATAAATGAATGGATGAAAGTCTTTCATTGAGACCCTGAGCAAAAAGACAGATACCTTCCCTAGGCAACCACGGTAATGATTCGACCTGCAGTTTAGACCAGTGTATTGTTGAGGTGTTGAAATTAGAGCTAGAATTGGTTCAGATAAAACCTGAAAAAAATAAGGGACCAGAGAAGGGTGAGACTTTTGGTTCAAGAGTCTGGGATATGGAACAGGGATTAAATTGTTCAGTGGAAACCAGAAACGTTCTGTGAGAGAAATTATTTTTTATTTCTCCCTACATTGTAACTCTCTTTGAAAGGAAAAAAAAAATTGGCCTTAATTTGAAAATTGAACTCTTTTATAATAATTGATCATATAGGAAGAGTTAAAAGTCAAGAGGTACCTAGATAACTAGTCAAGGCTATGGTTTTTCCAGTAATCATGTATGGATGTGAGAGTTGGACCATAAAGAAAGCTGAGTGCCGAAGAATTGATGCTTTTGAACTGTGGTGTTGGAGAAGACTCTTGAGAGTCCCCTGGACTGCAAGGAGATCCAGCCAGTCCATCCTAAAGCAAATCAGTCCTGGATATTCACTGGAAGGACTGATGCTGAAGCTGAAACTCCAATACTTTGGCCACCTGATGAGAAGAACTGACATTTGAAAAGACCCTGATGCTGGGAAAGATTGAGGGCAGGAGGAGAAGGGGACGACAGAGGATGAGATGGTTGGATGGCATCACCAACTCAATGGACATGGGTGTGAGTGAACTCTGGGAGTTGGTGATGGACAAGGAGGCCTGGCGTGCTGCGGTCCATGGGGTCACAAAGAGTCGGACACGACTGAGCGACTGAACTGAACTGAACCTAGATAACTTATATTTTCATAAGTTGGGACATACTGATTTGTATGCCGTGGGGCCATACTTGATCCTTTTAACCTTTTGTTCCCGTTTTCCTTCAGAGTAGCCGTGGTTCACACACGTGGTCTCCACTTTCCCACCTGCTGTCTTTGCTTGTGTTCAGACTTGTGTTTAGAAAGGAGCCCTCTTCCATCACCTGCTCTTCCATGTTCTTTGTGTAGCTTTGTCTCTCATGATTTCTTAGCAATGACTGCTTCTTAATATCTCTCCAAAGCCTTGCATATTAAATACATCTCTTCTGATCTTCACAACAACCCTGCAAACTTAGTATTACTGTCCCTATTTTAAAGATAAGATCTTTTAGGAGGTTAATTAAAATGCACAGTTACTCAGCTATGACGTGTTAAGTTAGGATTTCAACCCAGGAGTGTTTCCAAAGCCGCCTCCTACGCACACCTTTGCAGAGAGACGTGCGTGTACTTGCGCTCCTTTCATGACTATTCCTTAAGGCTTGCCAGGGATTTTCTTTTTTTAAATTAACGATAGTTTTTCTAGCTTTAATGAGATATAATTGATATGCAGCATTGTATGAGTTTAAGGTGTACAGCATGACACACCTATGATTGTGAAATGATGTTTTTTTTTGAGTGCTCTGCTCAGCTGTACCTCAGGTACTTTGTACCTCAGGCTTTCATATTCTGTGAAGGCTTCCCTGATGGTCTCTGGATGTATCCCCACTGAGCTTATAACCGACCTGTGTTTATGAACCGGTTTAATCCTGTATGGCATTTGTTTGTTTCCCTGTTTGTTACGCCTAGTAGGTGGTGAGCTTCTTGAGACTAGGGGCTGTAATTTTATGCATTTTGGTATTCCCGGCACTGAGGAATATGCTGGCAAATAGGTTCAGCTCTTTTTCAACCCCTTGGACTGTAGCCCTCCAGCCTCCTCTGTCCATGGGATTTTCCAGGCAAGAATACTGGCATGGGTTTCCATTTCCTTCTCCAGGGGATCTTCCCAACCCAGGGATTGAACCTGCATCCTGCCTGGAGGGTGGATTCTTTACCACAGAGCTAGGCTTCCTTGCATTTGTTCTTAATACATCGTAACTTGTTTGAAGGCCAGTAATCCAGGATTTTATTTATCTTTGCATCCCTAACAGTATCACTCCCATGATTACTCAATAAATACTTGTTGGTTTAGCTTAAAACACACAAAAAAATCTGTTAATAATCCTGCTCTGCCCAAATAATTTTAAATATCAGTATTTCAAATACATTTTTAAAATGAAAAAAAAAAAGTTAATTTCAAAGCGAACATTTTGTTCATTTGTTTATAACCTCACACAGAATTTATTCAGTTCAGTTCAGTTGCTCAGTCGTGTCCGACTCTTTGAGATTCCATGAATCGTAGGACACCAGGCCTCCCTGTCCATCACCAACTCCCAGAGTTTACCCAAACTCATGTCCATCGAGTCAGTGATGCCGTCCAACCATCTCATCCTTTGTCGTCCCCTTCTCTTCCTGCCCCCTATCCCTCCCAGCATCAGAGTCTTTTCCAGTGAGTCAACTTTTCCCATGAGGTGGCCAAAGTACTGGAGTTTCAGCTTTAGCATCATTCCTTCCAAAGAACACCCAGGACCGGTCTCCTTTAGAATGGACTGGTTGGATCTCCTTGCAGTCCAAGGGACTCTCAAGAGTCTTCTCCAACACCACAGTTCAAAAGCATCAATTCTTCGGCGCTCAGCTTTCTTCACAGTCCAGCTCTCACATCCATACATGACCACTGGAAAAACCATAGCCTTGACTAGACAGACCTTTGTTGGCAAAGTAATGTCTCTGCTTTTGAATATGCTATCTAGGTTGGTCATAACTTTCCTTCCAAAGAGTAGGCGTCTTTTAATTTCATGGCTGCAGTCACCATCTGCAGTGATTTTGGAGCCCAGAAAAATAAAGTCTGACACTGTTCCCACTGTTTCCCCATCTATTTCCCATGAAGTGATGGGACCTGATGCCATGATCTTCGTTTTCTGAATATTGAGCTTTAAGCCAACTTTTTCACTTTCCTCTTTCGTTTTCATCAAGAGGCTCTTTTGTTCCTCTTCACTTTCTGCCATAAGGGTGGCGTCATCTGCATATCTGAGGTTATTGATATTTCTCCCGGCAATCTTGATTCTAGCTTGTGCTGCTTCCAGCCCAGCGTTTCTCATGATGTA
Organism: Bos indicus; assembly: GCF_029378745.1. Lineage (NCBI taxonomy): Eukaryota > Metazoa > Chordata > Mammalia > Artiodactyla > Bovidae > Bos > Bos indicus. Next base: position 107,643,431 of record NC_091766.1, read on the forward strand.
CTCTGCATATAAGTTAAATAAGCATGGTGACAATGTACAGCCTTGACGTACTCCTTTTCCTACTTGGAACCAGTCTGTTGTTCCATGTCCAGTTCTAACTGTTGCTTCCTGACCTGCATATAGGTTTCTCAAGAGGCAGGTCAGGTGGTCTGGTATTCCCATCTCTTACAGAATTTTCCACAGTTTATTGTGATCTACACAGTCAAAGGCTTTGGCATAATCAATAAACAGAAATTTATTCAGTATTCTCTCTCAATGAAACATCCTTGTCTGTTAACGCTGTTCCAGCAGGCGGTCTGCTAATCTCCTGCAGTTTCAGTTGGATGCACTGACATGTGTACAGTACGGTGTGTAAAATAGATGGCTAGTGGAAAGCTGCTGTGTAACACGGGGAGCTCAGCGCCTGCTCTGTGGTGACCTAAGGGTTGGGTGGAGTGGGAGGAGGCTCAGAGGGAGGGGCTGTACATAGCTGATTCACCTTGTACAGCAAAAACTAACAACATTGTAAAGCAGTTATACTGCAATTAAAAAACCAGGAAACAATTAAATTTTATTTTATTTTTATTTTTTTAATTAATTTTATTTTATTTTTAAACTTGACATAATTGTATTAGTTTTGCCAAATATCAAAATGAATCCATCACAGGTATACAAGTTTAAAAGCCAGCAAGAAAAAAGCACCGTTTATTTTGAATTAATCTAAAGCGACACTTTGAAATAAGGAAAGTGTGGGAGAAGTTTTAGGATCCATATCTGAAAGGCAGTCAAGGTCAGTATATATTAACTGGTAATGAATGATGTTGTCTTTGTAGTTAAACTCTGGTGATCATTCATTTCTGCCTGCTTAACTGCTTCTGAAGAAGCACCCTGTTCTGAATTCACGTGAGGTCAGCTTTTGGTTTGTGACTGTGGTTCTTACTTGCACACTCGGTGGCTTTTTGTGACTTTTTTTCTGTCTTACTGCAAGCAGCTTAAAATTCTGCTCAGATAGTCTGACTTCTGTCAGTATTGAAGCATATGAAAGGTAAGAAATACCGTTAAGTAATTATTTTTGTTCTTTGGTTAATGGTTTTATAGTCTTTATCAATGAGCAAACATATTCTGATAAAGTAACTTGAACCATAAACTGATTTGATGGGTTTTATTAATTAAGGATTATAGATTCAAACTCTGTTAAATTTCTTCTAGCTTGTGAACATCTGTCTTGGGTGAAGAATGAAAGGCTTCCTGATTCTTTACACAGCTTTTATTCACTTATCTTTTGATTTTTCTAAATAAGCATATCTTCCATGGTATATTTGATTTTTTTTCAGTGTTAAGAAAGGAAATATTTAAGGAAATATTTTTGACTACAGTATACCATCTGTGTTAAAATAAATTCCCCTTACTTCAAAGGAAGTATTAAATACAGATTAAAATTTCCTTATGCTATATAAAAACATTATTTTCATCTATGTATTTAGAGGATGTTAAAAAAAAACATTGCCAGTTGTGAATCCAAAAGTTGAAAATCAGGAGGCATTTTAGATACTTACACACATCCTTATAAAATATGCCATTGGAATTCCATTGTCCTCCCAAAGAAACTAGGTATTTCATAGTTTGCTGTTTAATAATGTCAGTTTTTGTCTAAGCAGTATATATTTATAGATGTATTTTATACAGAATGAGATTCTAATTTTTGAAAATATGGCAACTTTTAATGGTTCTTTTAAAGTCTTTAATCACTATTTATGGTGAATTGAAAATTCGAGATAACTTACTCTATCCTAAATACCAAACTGAATACCATTAAATAAGAAAGATTTAAATAAGTCTAAAAGTCAGTAGTTTTTTAGGATTTTTATTAGTTTTACCTTTTAAAAAGATGGTATTTTAAAATGAACATCTTTGCTAATAACATGCATGTCCTTTTGTATATTACTCTATTTCTGCCTGACTTGTAGTTGGTGGTGGTGTAGTTGCTAAGTCGTGTCCAACTCTTGTGACACCCTGCCTGCAGCCCACCAGGCTCCTCTGTCCATGGGATTCTCCAGGCATGAATACTGGAGTGGGTTGCCATTTCCTTCTTCATGGGATCTTCCCAACTCAGGTATCAAACTTGAGTCTTCTGCTTTGCAGGTAGATTCTTTCATGACTTAACTACCAGGGAAGCCCCGATTTGTGCTTAGTATCCACTAAATTATAGGAATTTTTGTTTTAAAATCTCATTTATAAATCTTTTTAAAAAATGAATTCGCTCTTGCAATTATTTGATAAATTGAATGCCTATTGCATATGAGTAGTAATATTAGCCCCCGTGATAGAAAGATGAAAATATGTAATATTCTTATTTTCATGTAGATCATAGTATGATGGGAGAGATACACCTGAATAAATAATTATACTGTGAGAAGTGTTATATTAATCACATGTGCATACATGATCCCTGAGAGCTGAGAAAAGAGGAACACCTAAATTGTCCTGGGTAGTGATGGTTGTAAGGATGGTCAGAGAAGGTTTCATAGAGAAAAATGGCTTTACAATTTAGTTGTTGGTAATTCTCCAGGTGGACAAGGGACAAAAACATTTAGACTGAAGGAAGAACATCTCCAAAGGCAGAGAGGTATGATTGTGAGACACTCAGAGACCATAGGTAGTAAGTTGTGGTGCTGCTTTTGAGGGTGGAAGGCGATCTGAGACCATCTTGGATTACCAGGCAAAGGGATTTGAATTCTAACCTATAGTATAGATCAGGGTTGTAAACGTAATACTTAGTATTACAAGTAATGATAGAATTAATATCTAGAATCATTGAGTATCCTAAAGAATTAAGAGGGCTAAGTGTGGATTGTAGGGCATGTGGAGATGTGTGTATAAGGCAGGGGAGACGCAACCAGTTAGTTCATGTACCAGATTTTTATTGTGTACTATGCAAGGCATTGGCACCCCACTCCAGCACTCTTGCCTGGAAAATCCCATGGACGGAGGAGCCTGGTAGGCTGCAGTCCACAGGGCCGCTAAGAGTCGGACACGACTGAGCGACTTCCCTTTCACTTTTCCCTTTCATGCATTGGAGAAGGAAATGGCAACCCACTCCTGTGTTCTTGCCTGGAGAATCCCAGGGACGAGGGAGCCTGGTGGGCTGCTGTCTATGGGTCACACAGAGTTGGACACGACTGAAGTGACTTAGCAGCAGTAGCATGCAAGGCACAGTTTCAAGCACTGAAGAGCTTAGTGAGGGAAGAGAGCAGAGTTATTCCTTGCCCAGTCGGAACTTAGATTACAAAGAAGTCTGTATTATACCCCCACCTGCGCTGTGTCTTTCTTCGTAATTTTTGTCTGCAACATGACTGTATAATTTCCTTATATTTTTCTTTTTTCGCCTTCTTTGTGGTTGACATAGGCATCTCTGCCCTATGACTTGTGGAAGAAAGTACCTAAGTTTGTGACATGCTCTCCACGTTATTATTCTTCCCCCAACCGATAGTTTGAGGTCCGGCATTACTTTTTTAAAAACTTTGAAGGTAATTGTAGATTAATATGCAATCATATGAAATAATAATCCTTTTATATTTGGTCCCATTTCCCCTCTTAGTAAAATTTAGTAAAACTATGACAACCAGCGTATTAACATTGACATAATCCACTGACCTTATTCATATATTTCTCCAGTTGTAATTGCACTCCTTTGCTGTGTGTCTGTTAAGCTCTATAGTGTTTTATTACCAGTCTAGATTGACCTATCCGGCAGTACCACCAAGATACTGAACAGTTCCAGCACTACTTCTGGTATCCTTGGTATTCTCCTTCTATAACCACGCTTACTCTAAACCCTAAACCATGGCATAAACTCTAAACCCCTAATCTGTTGTTTTCCAAAGATTTTTTACTTCAAGAATGTTATATAAATGGAATCATAGAGTATATAACTGTCGGGTTGACTTTTTTGTTCACCAGGATTCCTAGAGATTCATCCAAGTTGCTGTCTGTGTCAAGAGATTGCTCTCCTTTAACGTGGGTAGTATTCCACTGTATGCATTCACCAGTTGAAGGGTCTCTGTGCCGATTCCAGCTTTTGGCTTTTCCAGATGGAGCTGCTGTGAACACTTGGGTACAGGTTTTTTGTGGATGTGTTTTCATTTCTATGCATAAATGCCCAAGAGTGCAATGGCTGGGTCATACGGTGTTGAATTAAAGTTTGATCAGAAACTGGAGTGGCTGTACCACTTCTTGTCTGCTGACCAGTAGCAAATCAGCGACCCAGTTTTTCCATATCCGTACAGGCATTTGGTCTTGCCATGTTTTATTTAGCCATTCTGATAGGTGTGAAGTGTATCCCACTGTGGTTTGACTGCGTTTCCCCAGGGGCTGGCTTATGTTGAACACCCTTTCATGTGTTCATTTGCCATTTTTATACCCTCTTCTGTGAAATGTCTGTCATCTTCTCATTTTGTGGTTGGATTGTTGTTTTTAAATGTTGAATTTTGAGAGAGATTATGAATTCTAGGTACTAGTTCTCTGTCAGATACGTGGTTTGCACAATTTTCTCCCAGTCTATGGCTTGTCTTTTTCTCATCTTCACATGTACTTTCACAGGGCAACCTTTTTACTTTTGATGAGCCCAGTTTATCAATTTTTTCCTTTTTTGGATTGTGTGTTTTGTTTGAAGTCTAAGAACTCTGCCTAGGTTAAGATCCTGAAGATTTTGCTTCTGTTTTCTTTTTTCTGAAAGTTTTGCAGTTTTATGTTTAAGTTTATGATTCTTTTGAATTAATTTTTGTGTATGGTGTTAGGTCAGGGTTCATTTTGTTCCCTTTTATTTAGCCTATAGTTACCTAGTTGCTTCAGTGTCATTATTAAAAGGCTTGTTTTCTTTTGCTGACTTGCTTCTGCACCTTTGTCTAAGAACAGTTGAACATGTTTGTGTGGGTCGGTTTGTGGGTTCTCTCCTCTCTCCTCTTGATCTGTTGTCTGTCCTCTACTGATAAAACACTGTCTTGATTTCTGACTTGTGAAGAATCACATATTTTTCTGAATACTCTTTCAGCCCTACTGCCTCCTCTTCTTTTGGAACTCAAGATGATACAAATGTTGGGTCATTTTTTTAAGACTTTAGAATACTATTTATTTTTTGGCTGCATGGCATATGGGATCTTATTCTCCCACCAGAAATTGAACCCTCAGCCCCTATGGTGGAAGTGTGGAGTCTTAGCCACGTCAATGCCAGGGAAGGTCCCCAAATGTTGGGTCTTTGTTATTGTACCACAGGTCCCCAAGGCTTTATTATTATTCTTATTTTCTGTTTGTTTTCTCTTTCTGTTTGGATTGATTGAATTCTATTCCTGTATTCTTACATTCACTGTATCCTCTGTTGTCTACTCCTGAGCCCATCTAGTGAGGTTTTTTATTCCCATTATTGCATTTTTAGTTTCTATAATGTCCATATATTGAAAAAATTTCTTCTATTTTTTTGCTTAGATTTCCTATTTTTACAGTTGTTTTAAGGGAATTTATAACTATTGTTTTGCATTTGTTTTAAGAGAATTTATAACTGATTGTGGAAGAGTTTCTTATGGTGTTGGATTTAAAAATCCTCTTCTGATAATTCTGACATCTGATTCATCTTGATGTTGGTATTAGTTGTTTATCTTGTTTCAACTGTAATTTTTTTTTCTTGGTTCTTGATATGACACGTGAGTTTCAACTGAAGCCTCAATGTTTTGTCTGTTAGGTTAGGAGACTCTGGGGCCTATTTCAATCTTTTATTTTTACAGGCAGTCCATCGGTGTTTAGATTTAGCGTGCAGTCATTGGCCTGTTCTCGTGGGCTGTGGTTCCAGCGACAGCTCGTTTTCAGGGTCTTCATGCTGTTACTTCTGTTTGCTTGATCTGGTGTCACGAGGGCTCCCGCTGGTCCTTGCTGGTGCTGCTTGAGGGAGTAGAGGATGTTCTTCTTGGGCTGAGCTGCTGGCTGTTGGTTGGTTAGGGAAGGAGTGAGATCAGGTTTCCTCCCTGTGCCCCTTGCTGCCCTGCCACCTCTGGGCAGGAGAGGAGCACCCTAGCCTCGCAGGGAGCAGGGGCTTCCTGGACGGGACCTCCTACTGCAGCTCAGCCCTCTGGCCAGTTCCCTGCACCAGCTCCGGAGTTTCTGGGGGCAGGAGAACCTGGGGCCTGTGGGGCAGAGAGGACTGCTGTGGGCTCTTGCTGTGGCTGGGTCCCCATCACTGGTTCTTCCTGCCGTGTTCCCTTTCTCTTGGCCGAAAGGGGGATTCTTGGGCCCTGATGGGAAGGAGACTGTCTCTCTTGGCTGTTCATTTTTGAGGAGGCTCGCCGTGTGTCTGTCTTGCTGGTGCTGGCTGGCCCCATGTTGCCAGAGGGACCCCCGTAGCATCCCCGGGGAGCTGGCCTTCACTGACGGCCTTTTGTTCCCAGAAGAGCAGGTGGGCAGCCAGGGACAGACCACCTTCTCCTGTTGGGTGAGGGAGCCCAGGATACCCTGCCTCTGCCTCTGTCGTTCTCCCAGGCCTGGGGCCAAAGGACTCTACCTCCTTTCCCCCGACTTTTCAGGTTCTTCTTTGGTTGTCCCTTTTGCTATTCCCAGTGTTGACAGCTGTGTTCGGTGGGGCGGACCTGGGAAAGATGGCCTCTGCCACGTTACCTGGATCAGAAGCCAGGCTTTCCTTTTGCGTGCTCAGTCGCTCAGTTGTGTTCAGCTCTTTGCAGCCCGTGGTCTGTAGCGCACTATACTCCTCTGTCCATGAGATGAAAAGGTCTTACTTTTGACTTTGGCTTATTTGTGATATAAGCCTGGTGATCGAGGGCTGGGGTGGTATGGGCTGGGACTGAGTTTGGCCTTGTCTGGAGCCCTGAGAGACTCTCTGTCTCCTGAGAGTCCACTAACCATCCTGCGCTCCTGGGTTTCACCTCATCCACCAGTTCTTCACAGGGCCCTGGAAAATGGCAAGGCAAGGCTGCCCTCGCATTTTTTCTGAGGTCCTGTCTTGGTCCAGAGAAGCTTGCTTCTTTGTTCTCTTGATTTTTCCCTTGGTGGGCCTATTTGGTCTCTGCGGCCTCTTTTCATGTTGGGGTATCCAGTGTGACTCCTCAGGATTTCTTCTAGAAGTTGGGTAGTTTTGGGGCACATTTGCATGCTGCCTAGAGTGCCAGGACTTTCCCTTTTTTTCCCTTTGAAACTGTGTAGTGAAGCTTGTGGCGTGAAGTTGTACTCCTTTACTTGCTGATGGTGTGTTTAAATTTTTGTTTTTTTCCTTAACGATCTTTTGTTCTTTTTGTTTGTTATTGGCGGTAGGAGCTTCTGAAGTACTTCTTTTACTATGATGGCTTTACCTGAAAATTCTAATAATGACTTTCTGTAGTTTTCGTATCTCTCTCTGACATTTGACATTGCTAACAACTTCTTTTTTTAAATCTCAGTGTCTGTAACTGTCAAACCTCTTTTATTCTTCTTCCTACCTAATTTCTACCCTTTGGCTTTTTTCCTCCAGTTCCTCCACTGACAGATTCTCATGGGCTTTGTCCTTAATGATCTGCTTTTCTGTCAACATTCAGTCTTAGTTTGATCACTTTTAAGCACTTGACTCTCAGATTTGTATCTTCTAGCCTTGATGCTTTACCTAAGCATTTATTTCCTGCTGAAATGAAGGTATTTTCTTTAAAGTAGCTCCATATTGTCATTCTTCCATTTCTTTTGATATTATCTTCATTTCTTATAAAAGTCTTAAACTTGTCCTGTATCATCTGTCTCTTCCTTAAATCCATTTATCAGGTCAAGCCTGGTACCTTTTTACCTCTCACTGACATTGTCAATGATAGATCCTCATTTCTCAAGCTGTATAGCTATAATGACTTATTAATTTTCCTTCTTATGTCTTTTTTTATATTTTTGCTCTCATCAACCTATTTTATACCTAGCTTCCATATTAAAATCTATATTTCTCTCTTTTAATTAACTGTAACATACATATAGAAAAGTACACAAATCACGGATGCTGAGCTTTAGGAAATTTTTCAAACCGAACACACTTGTATAACTAGCACCAGCAAGGTAATCATTTAATACTCACGTTCATGACTTTGTCGTTTGGCCTTAACACCAGTGACTAAGGGGTTGGAGCCTTATTACTCTCCTTAACTTTAGAAGAGCAAGAGATCAATCGGCATGCCACTGTTTGCAACATTCAGCTCGATTTTGGAGACATTTCTTTCTTACTTTACCCCTTATTCACTTATTTTCTCTATATTGCTTCCTGAAATACATTTCCTTTTTGATCTTTTATAATCTAAATCATGATTATTCAAATCTTAGCTCATATCTTGCCATTTCTAGGAAACTTTCCTGGGTTACTCCAGCTTTCATTAGTTTTTTTCTCTTTCTCATCAAACCTTTTTGGGTTGTTGTTCAGTCGCTCAGTTGTGTCCTGCTCTTTGCCACCCCATGGCTGCAGCACACCAGGCCTCCCTGTCCTCTACTGTCTCCCGCATTAAGCTCAAACCCATGTCCATCGAGTCGGTGACGCCACCCAACCATCTCATCCTCTGTCATCCCCCTCTCCTCCCGCCTTCAATCTTTCCCAGCATCAGGGTCTTTTCAAATTAGTCAGTTCTTCGCATCAGGTGGCCAAAGTATTGGAGTTTCAGCTTCGGCATCAGTCCTTGCAATGACTATTCAGGGTTGATTTCCTTTAGGATGGACTGGTTGGATCTCCTTGCAGTCAAAGGGACTCTCAAGAGTCTTCTCCAACACCACAGTTCAAAAGCATCAATTCTTCAGTGCTCAGCCTTCTTTATGATCCAATTCTCACATCTGTACACGACTACTGCAAAAAGCATAGCTTTAATTGTATGGAAATTTGTTGACAAAGTGATGTCTCTGCTTTGTAATATGCTGTGTAGGTTTGTCATAGTTTTTTATCCAAGGAGCAAGCGTCTTCTAATTTCGTGGCTGGTCACCGTCTGTAGTGATTTTGGAGCCCAACATATGAAGTCTGTCACTGTTTTTATTTTTTCCCCATCTTTGCCATGAAGTGATGGGACCACTTGCCATGATCTTAGTTTTTTGAATGTTGAGTTTTAAGCCAACTTTTTCACTCTCCTCTTTCACCCTTGTCAAGATACTCTTTAATTCCTCTTCACTTTCTCTCATTAGGGTAGTGTTATCTGCATATTTGAGGTTATTGATATTTCTCACAGGAATCTTGATTCCAGCTTGTACTTCATCTAGCCCAGCATTTCTCATGATGTACTCTGCATATAAGTTAAATAAGCAGGGTGACAATATACAGCCTTGACATACTCCTATCCCAATTTGGATCCAATCCATTGTTGTATGTCCGGTTCTAACTGTTGCTTCTTGACCTGCATACAGGTTTCTCAGGAGGCATGTAAGGTGGTCTGGTAATCCCATCACTTTTATGAATTTTTCAGTTTGTTGTGATCTACGCTGTCAAAGGCTTTAGTGTAGTCAATGAAACAGAAGTTTTTTTTGGAATTCCCTTGCCTTTTCTATGATCTACTGGATGTTGGCAGTTTGATCTCTGTTTCCCTTGCCTTTTCTAAACCTACCTTGTACATTTGGAAGTTCTTGGTTCTTGTACTGTTGACACCTAGCTTGAAGGATTCTTGCAAAAATTCTTTAATTCATTAATCTTTGTGCATCAGTATGTTCACTTAAAACAAACTTCAAACGTTCAGAAGGGCATATGATGAAAGTCTCCTCTCATTCCTGTGTCCCAGCCGCTGTGTGTTCTTCTAGAAATATTTTGTGCACTTACAAGTACATTTAATTTCTATTTTTCTGCTTTCTTTTTGTACAATGTAAACAAACCTAGTTCTGTATCTTACTTTTTTCTGGTAATAGCTCTTGATGATGGCTCCAGATCCACTCGAGGATTTTCTCGTTTTTGTGTTAGGGCTGAATGGCACTCCACTGGGCTCGTGTGCCACGATCACGTCCACCATGTACATTGTGAAGACTGAGTCCTGAGCAAACTCACATAGACTAGATTTGAATGGTACTCCCTTCAAATGGTTTCTCAGTTACAGTCAAATGTAGTAGCTTTGATTGCAATTTACGTAGTCAATTCCTTTTAATGAATATTTACAGTTTTTAAAAAAATTCTAAACACTACTGAACTGAATAGTCTTACATACATTGTTTGACATCTATGGAATAATTATCTGTTGGATACCATTTCCTTTAATTCCTAAACCGTTTATCATCTCTACTAATTTAATAATTAGACATAATCAGTTAATTATGGAGTTGTTTAAAAAATTCTTTACTTGTCATTCTTCAAGGAATGGTACCATACTTTGAATCCTTTTATATTTGCCCTGACCTAGAATGTTGGTGTAGATAAGCAAGCCCTCAGTGTGGGCTGGAGTGTGTCTCAGCTGCCAGATTCTGTTTCCGTTTTTATTCATCTAAGCTCTTCATCTTTCTTTTGAAATTCCTAATAATGAGAGAAAAAAATTATTGTCAAAGCTTAGACCACAGCTAGATGCATTTAGAAGCAGAAGTGGTATTTATTCTAAGTTACAGAATAAAATGAACCACAGTCTCAGAAATAGTTTCTTAAAAAGCAAAATGTTTCACCTTTCTTTGTCTGGAAAAAATGTTTCTTATTCTTCCATGGAAAATGTGGTATGAGATAGACTATGTCTTCACTGAGATTTAGTTGAGCTATACGTAAAATAATGGAAAATTTTTCTTTTTTATCAAAAAAATTTTTTGATACAGTTTATCAAAGTACATTTTTTAAGCCACTTCGTACAAAGTGAAAAGACTGGAATTATCCTGTGCTGTGCTTAGTCGCTCAGTCATGTCCGACTCTTTGTGACCCCATGGACTGTAGCCCGCCAGGCTCCTCTGTCCATGAGATTCTCCAGGCAAGAATACTGGTGTGGGTTGCCATGCCCTCCTCCAGGGGATCTTCCAAACCCAGGGATCGAACCCATGTCTCCCACATTGCAAACGGATTCTTTACTCTCTGAGCCACCAGGGAAGCCCATGAATACTGAATTGGGTAGCTTATCCCTTCTCCAGGAGATCTTCCCACCCCAGGAATAGAACTGGGATCTCCTGCATTGCAGGCAGATTCTTTACCAACTGAGCTACCAGGGAAGCCCCTGGAATTCTCCTACTTGATATTAAAGTGGATAAGTCAGTTACTTGTATTGGCTTATTTATGTTAAGGTCCATTTAGTGTCCTGGTTGCTACTTTGGAAACTTTGATGAAGTATATTTTCCCACCATCTTTCCCTCCTACCCGCCCACCCCTGCCGACTTGTTTGAGTATAAAACTGAACAGTTTTCAGTTGGGAGAAGATTGAAATTTGCTTCCTATTTGGAAAAGTCACAGTTTTATCATTTTAAATGTGTATCACTGAGGTAAGAGCGAAAAATCTCTTTTTTTCTGATTAGCCTAGAGGATTTCAGCTCAATTAAATTGACTTCTGATGTGAGCCAGACCTAAAAATTAAAGATGTGTTTTGTTTCTTTCTTACAACTGACCCTGAAACATTCACTGCCTGAAATTCTAGGAGGCTGGAGGGGAAAATAAATTCTATCATAGTTCTTGGGATTTATATCAAACAAGTAGGAATAGATTTGGGGTAATTTTCTGATAATTGACCTTTGGGCTTAGTCAGTCAGTTGTGTCTGACTCTTTGTGACCCCATGGACTGTAACCTGCCAGGCCCCTTTGTCCATGGGGATTCTCCAGGCAAGAATACTGGAGTGGGTTGCCATGCCCTCCTCCAGGGGATCTTCCCAACCCAGGGATTGAACCCAAGCCTCCCACTTGCAGGCGGATTCTTTGCCATCTGGACACCAGGGAAGCCCAAGAAAATGGAGTGGGTAGCCTATCTTTTCTCCAGGGGATCTTCCTGACCCGGGAATTGAACCAGGGTCTCCTGCATTGCAGGCGGATTCTTTACTAGCTGAGCCACCAGGGAAGCCCATTAACTATTCTACATTTCCTAATTAATGGTGGTGTTAACCAAGACACAGACTCCTCAGTGGTGATTGCTTCTGTGGAAGAGCGTCCTTAAGGAGAGTCCTTAAGCCATCAGGGAAGCCCCACTGACCTTTAGATGATTATAAGTTATGCTCTAGTGATTTTTTAAACAACTTTGAGATATAACTCACATGCTGAATAATTCACCCATTTAAATTGTACAATTTAGTGGCTTTTATTGTTCACAGAGTTGTGCAGCCATTGCCACAATCAATTTCGGAGCACTCTCCTCACCGCAAAAGGAAATCCATTACCCGTTAGCAGTCGCCCTTCATTTCTTCCCGCATTTGCCAGCTTTAGTCAAATACTAGTCTGATTTATGTCTCTAAAGGTAGATTTCGGACATTTCATGTAAGAAGACAGGACAGCGTGTCAGTCTTTTGTGTTTGACATCTTCACGTAGAATGTTTGCGAGGTTTATCCGTGCATCCTTGTATCCTTGTATCAATCCCTTTTCATTGTCAAATCATGTTTCCTTGTATCGTTATATTTCATTTACCCATTCATCAGTTGATGACTATTTGGCAGATATTCATATACAAGTTTTTGTGTGGGCATATGTTTTTATTTCTCTTGAGTATATGCCTAAGAGTGAAATTTCTTGGTCATATATGATAACTCTGTGTTTAATTTTTGAGGAACTGCCTATTTTAAATTTATACCAGCAACATATGATGGTTCTGATTTCTTCACAGTCTCCAACATTTGCTATTATCTATCCTTTTGTTATAGACATCTTAGTGATACGGAATGATGTCTCACTGTGGTTTTGGTTGGCATTTTCCTAATGGCCAGTGAGACTGAACATCTTTTCATGTGGGAGGAGGAAATGGCACCCACGCCAGTGTTCCTGCCTAGAGAGTCCCAGGGACAGGCGAGCCTGCTGGGCTGCCGTCTGGGGTCGTACAGAGTCGGACACGACTGAAGCGACGTAGCAGCAGCAGCAGCAGTGGGCATCTATAAATTTTATTTGGAGAAATGTCTAGTCATATCTGTCTTTTGCCCATGTTTATTAGTTTGTTATGTTGTTACTGATGTTAAGAAATCTTTGTATAATCCAGGTAGGTGCTGCTTATCAGATACATAATTTGTAAATATTTTCTACCCTTCTGTGGCATTATCACTTACTTGATGTTGGCCTTTGAAGTACAGAAGTTTTTAATTTTGATGAAACCAAATTTATATATTTTTATTTTGTTTCTTGTACTTTTGGTGTCATATCTAGAAGCCATTGTCTGAGCCAAGGTCATGGATTTACTGCTTTATTTTCTTGTGAGAGTTTTACAGTTTTAGCTCTATTTGAATATGTGATTTCTTTCGAGTTAATTTTTTTGTATATGGTCTAAGGCAGACTGCATTCCACAGTCTTTTGCATGTGGAATTCAATCGTCCCAGCGTCTGTAGTAGAGAAGACTTTTTTTCCTCTGTTGAATAGACATGGCACTGAATTCTGAGTCCTTCAACTCTGTTCTTTTTCTTCATGGTGTTTTGGGTTTTTGTTTGGTCGACTGTTCTGGCTCCCTTGCATATCTAAGTAAATTTTAAGATTAGTTTATCAGTTTCTGCAAAAAAAAAAAAAAAAAAAGAAAAAAGCTAGCTTAGATTTTATTGTGGATTGAGTTAAACTGGTAGATCAAATTGAACAGGATTGCCTGTTTAACAATATTAAGATCCATTAACATGAGTCTTTCCATTTATTTAGGTTTTCTTTGCATTTTTCAACAGTGTTTTATAATTTTAAGAGTAAAGTTTTGTGTTTATTTTGCAAAATTTATTCCTAAATATTTTATTCTTTTTGATGCTGTTGTAAATGGAATTGTTTTTAAATTTTATTTTCAGATTGGTCATTGCTAGAATATAGAAATACAGTTGCTATTTGTATATTGATCTTGTACCCTATAATGTTACCGAGCTCATTTATTAGTTCTAATACTCGTAAAATTGTACTTGTTAGGATTTTCTAGATACAGTGTCATATCATCTGTAAATAAATATAGTTTCATTTCTTCCTTCCCAGTTTCAATGGAAATTGTTTCATTTCCTTCATTGTACTGATTAGAACAGGTTGAGTTGAAGTGCTGAGACTGGACATCCTCATCTTGTTCCTGATCTTTGGGGGAAAACATTCAGTTATAGTGATTTTTTTTTCACTCTAAAAAAATGGGCCATAACTTTGCTTTGAAGATTAATTTGCTTTTGATTTAAGATTCTTTTCCTTTTGTTTACATACACAGATATGTGCTGATTAGAAGGCTCAGTTGTGCAGTGTGGAGGATAAGACAGTGCCTTACAAAGATGGGGTTTGGGAGTGACCTGAAGAATTCACACGAAGCTGTGTTAAAATTGCAAGACTGGGAATTACGGTTACTGGAAACAGTGAAGAAATTCATGGCCCTGAGAATAAAAAGTGATAAAGAATATGCATCTACTTTACAGAACCTTTGTAATCAAGTTGATAAGGAAAGTACTATCCAAATGAATTATGTCAGCAATGTATCCAAGGTAAGAAGAATAATTTCATCATTTTTCGTCTGTAGCTTCGTAATTGTCCTTAAAGCAAATAGATAATACTATTGAAAGCTCCTGCTGCTACTGCTGCTGCTAAGTTGCTTCAGTTGTGTCTGACTCTGTGCGACCCCATAGACGGCAGCCCAACAGGCTCTCCCATCCCTGGGATTCTCCAGGCAAGAATACTGGAGTGGGTTGCCATTTCCTTCTCCAAAGCATGAAAGTGAAAAGTGAAAGTGAAGTCACTGAGTCGTGTCCGACTCTTAGCGACCCCATGGACTGAAGCCTACCAGGCTCCTCCATCCATGGGATTCTCCAGACAAGAGTACTGGAGTGGGGTGCCATACTATTGAATAAGCACACCTAAGTCAGCATTCTAAAGCAGTGGTTCTAAACTCCTGCTGACCATCAGAATCACATGGGGAAAGTTTCAGAAACTGTGAGATTTGGGTCCATCTCCCAATATTCTGGGTCATTAGGTCTGAAATTTTTGAGCTTTGAAATCTTTTTTTTCCCCAATAGGTGTCCAGATTATTCTAATGATTAGTCAGCTTTGAGAACCCTTCTTAAAATTTTATTTTCCTAAGTACCCTACTTCCTTGGGTCCCTTGCGCCCTGCTGTTTTATCCTTTTGGCACAAACTTTCTTTATAACGCACCTTCCTTGAATTCTTCTGTGAGTCATTAGTATAGTCCCATGGAATATTGTAATGTGTAGGTGTTTTTTGCTACCATTTCGTTACTAAAATGCTAATATACTGATGATTTAATGACACGTAAAATTCTTTGAATAAACAATACGGTTTTTTAACTTAAAGATTATATTATTATTATTATTCATTTTATAAAATATATAAAATTAAAAATTAAGGGCTATAAAAATAAAGGTCCATATTGTACTGCTCATTATCCTTTGAAGGCATAAAAGATGAAATATTACACACCTTAATAGTCTTGGATTTTTGCTGTTTCCATTGTCTTCACATTTCACTGTATGTATTCAAAGTTAAGAAAATTTTATTTTACTTCAGAAAGTTAGAATTAGTGTGTTTCTTGCACTCACGGGTCTTAAGATTTGAGTAGATTGTAGAGGAAGCTCTGTTTCTTATGGGGATTGTGTGTGTGGTGTGTGATCTGGGAAGGACCTTTGATTTCGCTGAGAACTCCTAATGTGAAAATCTTTAACTTCCTTTCCTGGGCCAGTGAGGTTCCCTGAAGAACATTTCTCTAGGTTCTAGTCTGAAGGTAGGGTTGCTGGATGTAGCAAATTAAAATATAGATCACCAGTTAAATCTGCAGGCAACAATGAGAAATGCATAGCCTCGGAGTGCTCAGTCGCTCAGTCGTGTCCCACTCTTTGTGACCCCGTGGACTGTAGCCTGCCAGGCTTCTCTATCCGTGGGATTCTCCAGGCATGAATACTGGAGTGGGCTGCCATTTCCTCCTCCAGGGATGCATACACTAAAGACTATTTTTTGTCCGCTATTCAAATTTACCTGGTGTCCTGTATTTTGTTAGACTACTCTGTTACGGGAATATGTAGAGAAAGTAGATTGGGTGTTCAGAGAGTCATGTTTTAGTTAATCCTCCTGGTTTGGTAAGCTGCCTGGTGTCTCTGCATCCAGAGGCTCTCTGGTTAATTTTTTCTGCTTGTTTCTGTCTGCTCTGGGGGAGGAATAGTTGCCTGTCTGTGGGCTGAGCAATAGGCCCTAGAATTCTGGCTGTTCCTTATACAGCCTGAACCGATCCTCCTGTTTCAGCGCCCTCTCCTTTTCCTTCATTTAGCTTTCTCCAGTTCCCGGGCTTTCCTGGAGTTATCTGGCCCTGTAGGTGGGTCTTTTCTTCTCCCTGCCCCCCCGAGTCTTATTGAGATATCATTGACATACATCGCTGTATAGATTTAAGGTATATAGCGTGATGGTTTATGTCTGTTGTGAAATGATTACTGCAATAGATTGTAACTCTTTGCAACCCCATGAACTAATACAGCTCCATGGAGAATTCCCCAGGCCAGAATACTGGAGCGGGGAGCCTTCCTCTTCTCCAGGGGATCTTCCCAAGCCAGGGATGGAACCCAGGTCTCCCACATTGCAGGCAGATTCTTTACCTGCTGAGCCACGAGGAAAGCCCCATTAAAAATGGTAGAAAAAGTTTCTCCTTTGGATAAGAACTCTCAGAATGGACTCACTTAACAGCTGTCCCATCTCATACGTCAGTGTGACCCACGGCCACCGTGCTGTGCCATCCCTGGCGCTTACTTGTCCTATTACTGGAAGCTTGGCCTCTTCACACGTTTTCCTCCAGTTCCCCCTCCTGTCACAAGGCCTTCTCTTCTTGACCTCGACTTTATAGAACACTTGTGTTTCAGCTTTTCCTGATGCTACTCAGTTACCCCTTCCTGCTTTTATAATATTTTCTAACATTTTTATTGGCATGTCTTATCTGTGATTGTTGCCTTTTCTATCTTCTTTGTGATTGTAAATTTATACTTTATCTTGTATTTCAGTGGGATTTTGGAAAGGAGTGGAAAAATAGCCATCTGTTTTATTGACTATGTTTAACTGGAATTATACTCCTTAGGAAAGTAAGGTACTGGAAGGAACAAGAGATAGGATTAATGGGTAAGAAGATACAGGACTTGTGAGGTCAGGACAAAGGAGGAATCATCAACGTGTGCATTGAAGTGTCAGGTATTAAGGTGAGGAATCAGCTCAGTTCAGTCACTCAGTTGTGTCCGACTCTTTGTGACCCATGAACCGCAGCACGCCAGGGCTCCCTGTCCATCACCAACTCCCAGAGTCCATAGATGGAGACAAATGCTAAGATGATTAAAAAAGGCAGTAGAATGTGGGGCATGGAAAAGGGGGCTAGGGAAGGGTGATAGATTGAGAGGAAGTGGTCTAAGTGGGTAGTGTTGCTTTTCAAAGAGGAATGCTTGAGAGATAACGGTTGAACAATGGTAGGAAACCCAAAGAAAAACAAGGAGTATGTCAGCTTTTCCTCTTAATGCTGAAAATGCATCATTTATTCTACCTAAAAGTAAAGTTCAATATATCAATTTTTTATTTAGCTCATTAGGTTTTTCACGTTATATCTAAAAAAAAATCTGCCTGATCCAAAGGTGTTTTCACCTGTGTTTGCATCTGGAAGTTTTATACTTTTATATTTTTGTCTATGACCCATTTTTAGTTAATTTTTGTATATGGGACAAGCTATAGATTAAAGTCAGTTTTTCCATCAACATTTTTAGAAAGGATTAAGCTTTCTGTATTGAATTACTGTTTCATTTTGTTGAAAATCAGTTGACCATAATGAGTAAGTCTGTTTCTACACACTTGATCTGTTCCATTCATTTCTGTATCTACCGTGACACCAGTAACACTATTTTGATTACTGTGACTTTCTAGTAATCTCAAAGTTATATAGTGTAATTTCTCTTTGTGCTCTTTTCCCCCAAAATTGTTTTGACTATTTTAATTCCTGTGCATTTCCATATGTGTTTTAGAACAACTCATCAATTTTTTTAAAAGAGGTTACTGAATTTTTATTGGAATGCATTAAATATATATATATATAGGTAAATTTCAGGAAAATGTATATTTTAACAGTATTGGAGCTTTACAATACACCATATTATATTGGAACTTTATATATACACCATAAACATGGTGTATCTTCTTTTTCTGAATAATCTTACAGTTGTCAGTGTATAGACCTTTCAGATTTATGTGTATTTCATATTTTTGGATGTTCTTATAAGTAGCATTTTTCCTAATTTTCCGTTTTCCACTGTTCATTGTTATTATATATGTCAATCTCATAACGTAAACTTGGCAAAACATACTTATTTGCCGTTTCCTTGTAGATTCCATTGACTTTTCTACACAGATGATTATATTATCTGTAAACAAAGAGAATTTTAGTTCTTCTTTTCCAATTTGGATGCCTTTTATTTATTTTTCTTGCCTTCTAACAATAGCTAAAACCCCCAGTGCAAAATTCAATAAAAGTATTGACAGCAGACATCTATGTCTTGTTCCTGATTTTAGGGGAAAAGCATTGTCTTTCAGTATTTGTTATGATGTTAACTTTGGTAGATGTCTTCTATACGCTTGTGAAAATTCCCTTCTATTCCTGCCTAGCTAAGACTTTGTTCATTAACATTGGATTTTGTCAACTGGTCTATCTTCTTCTGCTTAGATGATTATGTTTTTCTTCTCAGTTTAATAATATGTTGAAATGTGCTCATTGATTTTCAGGTGTTTGAAACATTTGATGATTGCTAAAAAAAAAAAAAAAAACAACAACAAAATGCGACTTGTATTCCTGCATTAAATCCCACTTCATCTTTTTTTGTATTATCCCTTTTTTATATCACTGGATTCAATTTGCTAAAAATTAGTTTTTGGAGAATTTTTTTTATCAGTGTTGCTGGAGGATTTTGATCTAGAGTCCCTTTTGTTTTAATATTGTCTGGTTTTGGTATCAGAGTTATGCTGGCTTCATTATACAAGTTGGGAAGTATTTTCTCTTCTTCAATTTTCTGAAGAAGTTTATGTAGAATTGGTTTTATTTCTTGCTTAGATTTAGATGTTTGATAGAATTCACCAGTGAAATAATCTTGGTCTAGAGTTTTCTTTGGGAGAAGGTTTTTAGTTATAAATTTAATTTTTAAAATAGAGAGCTATTTAGATTATCTTTTTCTTCTTGAGTGAACTTTGGTGCCTTTTGGGAATTTGTTCATTTTTTTCTAAGTTGTCCATTAATTTTTAGTGTTGTTTATTATTTTGCCTTATTGTCTTTTTCCTATTTGGAGAATCTGTAGTGGTCTTATCTCTTTCATGCCTGACATTGGTAATTTATGTCTTTTTTTTCCCCTGATCAGACTGGCTAGAGATTTCTCAGCTTTACTGATGTTATCTGGGAACCAGTCTTTTATTTCATTCACTGTCTCTATTGATATTCTGTTTTCTGTTGCATTGACTTCTGCTCTGCAATCAGTTAATTTTTTCCCATTTAACCTGGGCTTCATTTACTCTTTTTCTTCTCTGAATTAATAAAGTAGAAATTGAGATTAAGACCATCTTCTTCTGTAGTGTTCTCAGTTTTCTCCGAGTAATGTTTTTGCTGCATTTCAAAAAACTCTCTGATGCTTATTTTCATTTTTTTCAGTTCAGAATACATTTTAGTTTCACTTTTGATTTCTCCCTTGACCCATGTAGTCTTTTAAAGTCTATTATTTAGTTTCCAAGAAGTTTTTTCTTTTAAGAGATATTTTTGATATTGATTTCAAATTTAGTGCCATTGTCTTCCAGGATCTAATCTTACGTGACTTGAAGCCTCTTAAATTCACGGGTGCTCGTCTCATGATGCAGCGTGTGCTCCGTCCGGGTGGCTCTTCACGTGCACGCTGTGCTCTGCGCTTGTTGTTTGCACTGCTGTACAGGACGGGTCACGACGGTCGATAGTAGTGTCTTTACTCGTTTCTGTCTCCCTAGCAATCAGTCACTGGGAGGGGTGTTGAAACCTCCGATTATAATTGTGACTCTGTCTGTTTCTCCCTGAGGTTTGGTCATTTTTTATTTCATATCTTTTGAATCTCTGTTACAAAGTACATAGTTATTTAGACTTGTTCTCCCTTTTTGACAAATGAATTAACCTTTTTCCCTTCCTTCCTTCCTACCTCTTTTTCTTGTTAGGATAGTTTTTTGGTTTGTTTGTTTTACTTCCAGTAAAACTGGTGTACACTGTAGAGTGCTCATTACAGCGTCTCGTTATCATCTGTCAGCATATAATTGGCCCCTTCACCCTTTCACTAACGCCCGAGCCTGCTTTCCCTTTGACAACCACCAGTCTGTTCCTGCGGGTTTTGTTTTCTTTGTTCATTTGTTTTGTTTTTTAGATTCTGCATTTAAGTGAAATCGTACGCTGTTGGTCTTTCTCTGACTGACTGACTTCACTTTGCATAGTAGCCCCACAGCCCATCCATGCTGTCATAAACGGCAGCATTTCCTTCTTTCCTCTGACTGAGAAGTACTCTGTCGTGTATATGTACACATCTTCTTTATCTCTTCGTCCCCTGATGGACACTTAGGTGATTTCCATGTCTGACTGTTTTAAACAGTGTTACAGTGAACATAAGGAGGCATCTATCTCCTTCAGTTGGTGTTTTTGTTTACTGTAGATAAATATGCAGAAGTGGAATAACTAGATCATACAGTTCTAGTACCGTATGAGGTATGTTATTAATCATTGGAGGAACTGTCATATTGTTTTATACAGTGGCTGCACTAAATTACATTCTCACTCACAGTATGTAAGGGTTCCTTTTTCTCTTAAAAATTTCCAGTACTTGTCCTTTTGGTAAAAGCCATTCTGACACGTAAGTGATGATATCTCATTGTGGTGTGATTTGCGTTTCCCTGATAGTTGGTGGTGATGAGCAGCTTTTAATGCACCTCTGCCTACTTTAGAGTTGGGTTTTGTTGCTCTTGTTTAGTTGTATGAATTCTTTATATGGTCTAGATATTCGTGCTTTATTGGCTGTATGGTTCGCCAGTATCTTCTATTCTGGAGGTTGACTTTTGGTTTGGTTGATGGTTTCCTTTGCTGTACCGAAGCTCTTTGATGTAGCCTGGTTTAGTTTTGCTTTCCTTGCCGTTACCTTTGAATCAGACCCAACACTGTCTCTGAGTGATGAAAAGGAGCATGGTGACTGTGTGTTCCTCTAGGAGTTTTATGGTTTCTGATCTTACATTCAAGTTTTCAATCCATTTTGAGTGGATTTTTGTGTATGGTGTAAGATAGTAATCCAGTTTTATTCTCTTGCATGTGACTGTTTGGTGTTCCCAGTACTATTTATCAAAGAGATTGCCCTTTCACATTGCATATTCTTGCCTCCTTTGTTGTAAATTCAGTTTAGTTCAGTCGCTCAGTTGTGTCTGACTCTTTGCAACCCTCCCTATCCATCGCCTCCCTGTCCATTGCCAACTCCTGGAGCTTACTCAAACTCATGTCCATCGAGTTGGTGATGCCATCCAACCATCTCATCCTCTGCCAATCCCCTTCTCCTCCTGCCTTCAACCTTTCCCAGCATCAGGGTCTTTTCTAATGAGACAGTTTTTCGCATCAGGTGGCCAAAGTATTGGAGTTTCATCTTCAGCTTCAGTCCTTCCAATTAACATTCAGGACTGATTTCCTTTAGGATGGACTGGTTGGATCTCCTTGCAGTCCAAGGGACTCTCAAGAGCCTTCTTCAGCACCACAGTTCAAAAGCATCAATTCTTTAGTGCTCAGCTTTCTTCACAGTCCAACTCTCACATGCATACATGACCACTGGAAAAACCATAGCTTTGACTAAATGGACCTTTGTTGGCAAAATAATGTCTCTGCTTTTTAATATGCTGTCTAGTTTGGTCATTACTTTCCTTCCGAGGAGTAAGCGTCTTTTAATTTCATGGCTGCAGTGATTTTGGAGCCCAGAAAAATAGTCTGTCACTCTTTCCTCTGTTTCCCCATTTATTTCCAGTGATGGGACTGGATGCCATGATTTTAGTTTTCTGAATGTTGAGCTTTAAGCCAGCTTTTTCACTCTCTTTCACTTTCATCAAGAGGCTCTTTAATTCCTCTTCACTTTCTCCCATAAGGGTGGTGTCATCTGCATCTCTGAGGCTATTGATGTTTTTCCTGGCAATCTTGTCGTAAATCAGTTGTCCATTTGCTTGTGGGTTTGTTTCCCAGCTCTCTCTTCTGTTCCATTGATCTGTGCGTCTCATGCCAGTATCGCCCTGTTTCCATCAGCATGGTCTGGAATCAGGGAGCATGATGCCCACAGCTTTGTTCATTCCCCCCTTCTTTTCTTCCTCAAGGTTGCTTTAGCTATTTGGGGACTTTGATACCATACAGATTTTAGAGTTACTCTAGTCTGTGCAAAATGCCATTAGAATTTTGATAGAAATTGTGTGATATTATTTCAGGCAATTTATTGAGACTTGTTTTGTGGTCCAGCATGTGGCCGAATCTTGAGAATGCTCCACATGCCCTTGAAGAGAATGTGTGTTCTGCTGCTTTGCGGTAGAATATTCTGTGTATTTCTCTCAAACCAGTCAGGTCTAATGATTCATTTCAAGCTGTTATTTCCCTGTTGATTTTCTGTGTGGATATTTATCCATTGATGTAAATGGGGTAGTCTCCAACAATTACTGTATTGCTGTCAAATTTTCCATTTAGATCTGTTGATAGTTGCCTTATATATTTAAGTGTCCCTATGTCATGCGAAGAGTTGACTCATTGGAAAAGACCCTGATGCTGGGAGGGATTGGGGGCAGGAGGAGAAGGGGACGACAGAGGATGAGATGGATGATGGCATCACTGACTCGATGGATGTGAGTCTAAGTGAACTCTGGGAGTTGGTGATGGACAGGGAGGCCTGGCATGCTGCGATTCATGGGGTTGCAAAGAGTCGGACACGACTGAGCGACTGATCTGATCTGATGTTAGGTGTGTAGAGATTTATAAATGTTACATCCTCTTGTTGAATTGACCCCTTTACATTATATAATGCTTTTCCTTGTCTTCTATTATGGTCTTTGTTTTAAAGTCTGTTGTGTCTAATGTTAAGTATAGCTACACCAGCTCTCTTTCCATTTCTCTTTGCATGGAATATGTTTTTCCATCCCTCTGCTTTCAGTCTTTGTGTCCTTAAACCTGAATTAAGTCTCTTCTCGGCAACATATAAGTTAGTCTTTTATTTTTTAATTTTAAAAAATTTATCCATTCAGCCAACCTGTATCTTTTAACCAGATAATTTGGTCCAATTACATTGAAAATAAATATTAATAGGTGTGTACTTATGTCATTCTGTTGCTTGTTTTCTGGCTCTTTTTGTAATTTCTGTCTGTTCCTTTCTTCATCTCTTGCTTGTTTCTCTTGTGGTTTGATGAATTTCTTTAGTGTTATGTTTAGATTCCATTCTCATCTTTTGTGTATCTACTGTATATATATATTTTTTTGTGGTTACCATGAGGTTTACATATAATGATCTATATATATAGCAGTCTAGTTAAGTTGGTAGCAACTTAAATTTGAACACATTCTGAAAACTTGCATTTTTATTCCCCTCAGTCATGTTTTATGTTCTTGATGACATATTTTACATCTTTTTGTGTATCCTTTAACTAATTATGTAGTTAAAGGTAACTAATCCTGTAACTAATTATGTAGTTTTAATTAATTTTGCTACTTTATCTTTTACCCTTCTTACCAGTAGTTGTGGTTAATCTACTACCTTTACCGTATATTTGCTCTTACCCGTGAGGTTTTTGCTCTCATATGTTTTTCATTGGTTAGTGCCGGTTCCTTTCAGCTTAGAGAAGACCCATTAACATTTCCTGTGAGTGTTGTTAAGTGGTGATGAACTCTTTTTCATTGTTGTTTAGTCACTAAGTCGTGTCCGACTCTTCTGCAGCCCTGTGGACTGCAGCCCGTCAGGCTCCTCTGTCAATGGGATTTCCCTGGCAAGAATACTGGAGTGGGTTTCCATTTCCTCCTTCAGGGGATCTTCCTGACTCTTTTTGAACCCGCATCTCCTGCATTGGCGATGCGTTCTTTACCACTGACCCACAGGGGAAGCTTGATGAACTACTTTAGCTTTTGCTTATTTAGAAGCCTTTTTTTTAAATCTCCCCTTCGGTTCTGAATGATAGAGTGCTCTTGGTTGTGGGTTTTCCCCGTCGTCACTTTAAGTATGTTGTGTTATTCCCTTTTGACTTGCAGAATTTCTCCTGGAAAATCAGCAGATGGTCTTGTGGGAGTTCCTGTTTATACAACAAGTTGTTTTTCTCTTGCAGCTTTTAAGATTCTCTCTTTATCTTTACCTTTTTTGATGTTTTGATTTATTGTGTTCATCTTACTTGGCACTTTCTTTGCTTCCTGGATCTGAATGGTTTCTTCCCCAGGTTGTGGGAGTTTACGGTCACCGTTTTTTCTGCCCCCCTTCTCTCTTCTCCTTCTGGGCCCTATAATGTGAATGTTGCTCTGCTTGATGTAGTCTCATAGGCCTCGTTATCTTCCCATTTGACAACTCTTGCTTCTTTTCGCTGCTTGTCTGGGTGAGTCCAGCTGCCCTTCCAGGTTGCTGCTTGGTTACTCTAGTTTATCTGGTCAGCTCTTGAACCCTCTAGTATAGTTTTCAGTTCAGTTATTGTGTTCTTTGGTTCTGTGGCATCCATGTAATGTTTTAAAATACTTTCTGTCCATCCATTATAGCTCTCACAGTATTCATCCATTCTTCTTTGGAGTTCAGTAAGCATCTCTTTACCTCTGTGTCATGCATTTTACTTATATCTGTTATATTAAGGTCTTTCTCTGAGGTTTCATCTTACTTTTTTGGTTGGAATATATTCTTGTTTTTTTTTTTTTTTTCTTTGCTTGACTCCGTGTAATTGTTTCTATGTATTTGATAAAAAAGCTCCCTCTCCCAGTCTTGAAGAACCAGGCCTTATGTAAGAGAGGGCTGTGCTCATTCAGCTGTGCTTAGCTCTTGACTGTCTCTGGGTCCTATGTGCTCTAAGTAGTCTGATTTACTCTTGATAGCTCTCACTTGTCCAGGGTGTGCCAAGAGTCCTAAAGGGAGTGTTCTAAAGGGAGTGATCTCAGTCAGCACCCAGGTTCAGGCTGATTGGAAGCCTGCTTCTCAGACAATAACTGTTGAAATAATTGGATAGATACATGAAGTCTTACAGCACAAGGACTGTATACCCTGCTGACATCCAGGTCAAGTTCCAGAGGTGGCCCCTTGGTAGCTGTTGGAAGAATTGGGGCTTCAGATGAGTGCACGTGCTTCTTTCTGGGAGGTACCAGCGTTCTGTCACGAGGATGCGATGGTGCGCAGATGGTGTGCAGATGGTGTTTCCTTGCTTATGCTCCCAAAGAGAAGCCTTATAGCCTTTAGGTGTATTGCAGACATGAAAACTCCTGTTCAGGTTGAAGTCCGGGACGATTAATGGGGCCTTTTTCATATGCAGACCAGGGGTGTTTCCCTTTGCTCTTTATGTAGTGTCCTGGGTGTGGTATTCTGCCCAGAACTGTCTTTCTGACTGTTCGAGTCCCGTGGGGCCAGGAGCGAAAGCTCCTCTGGCCCCCAGAACCGGGCAGTCAGGAGGGCTCCTTGTGTAGGCTGTTCTTCAAAAGCGTTAGTGTGGCTGTGTGAGACTGCTGGGATGGGGCTCGCCCCCGATTTAGGGAGGCGGGAAGCAGAGAGTGCTGGGGAGGGGCACACCTGCGGTGTTCCCCATAATGGGGGGGGTGTTGGGGGGAGTGCTGGGACGGGGCTTGCCCCTGATTTAGGGATGCAGGGAAAGAGAGAGTGCTGGGGAGGGGCACACCTGTGGTGTCATCATGGGGGTGGAGTGGTGGGAATGGGGCATGCCTGTGGTGAGCACTGTGGGTGGGGCAGGCTCTTGGCTCTAGATGGATGGTGTGCTCTCCCCCTTGCAACAGCAAGGTGGGGTCAGAGTGCAGAAACCCAGGAGGAAAAATCCCAGGTAATCTGTCCGTCCAGCAGACAAGCAGCCACATCTCCTTCAGGTACAATCCAGTTACTTTCCAAACTGGCCTCTGTGCTGGTTCCTGGAACCAGTGAGTCCGCACCTGAACCCCTTCATAGGAGGATCTCAGGTCCACACAGCCCACCCTGGCTGTAAGCCCTGTTGGTTTCTAAAGCCAGATATCTGCGGGCCTTGTCTCTCTGGCGCAGGTCCCAAGGGTTGGGGTGCCCAACGTGGGGCACAGACCCTTTGATCCTTAAAGACAGACTCTGGGCTCATGAGATGCCTCCCAGCTGTGTGCCACTACACTGGGGGACGGGTTTCAGAGTCACCGCGCATCTTGCTGTGGTCTCTTTATCCCTTATTGTGGAGCAGCCCGATCAACTAGTTTACAGTTCTTGTTTACTTGGAACTATTACATGTGTTCAGTTCAGTTCAGTTCAGTCACTCAGTCGTGTCCGACTCTGCGACCCGTGAACCGCAGCACGCCAGGCCTCCCTGTCCATCACCAACTCCTGGAGTTCACCCAAACTCATGTCCATCGAGTCAGTGACGCCATCCAGCCATCTCATCCTCTGTCGTCCCCTTCTCCTCCTGCCCCCAATCCCTCCCAGCATCAGGGTCTTTTCCAATGAGTCAACTCATCGCATGAGGTGGTCAAAGTATTGCAGTTTCAGTCTCAGCATCACTCCTTCCAATGAACACACAGGACTGATCTCCTTTAGGATGGACTGGTTGGATCTCCTTGCAGTCCAAGGGACTCTCAAGAGTCTTCTCCAACACCACAGTTCAAAAGCATCAATTCTTTGGTGCTAAGCTTTCTTTATAGTCCAACTCTCATATCCATACACGACCACTGGAAAAGTCATAGCCTTGACTAGACGGACCTTTGTTGGCAAAGTAATATCTCTGCTTTTTAATATGCTATCTACGTTGGTCATAACTTTCCTTCTAAGGAGTAAGCGTCTTTTAATTTCATGGCTACAATTACGTGTGTTATATGTTGCCAAATTAAGACTTAAATTGAAGACAGTAGGGAAAACCACTAGACCACTCAGGCATGACCAAAATCAAACCCCTTATGATTATACAGTGGAAGCGACAAATAGATTCAAGAGACTAGATATGGTAGACAGAATGCCTGATGAACTATGGATGTAGGTTTGTGACATTGTACAGAAGGCAGTGATCAAGACCATCCCCAAGAAAAAGAAATACAAAAAGGTTGTCTGAGGAGGCCTTACAAATAGCTGTGAAAAGAAGACAAGTGAAAGGCAAAGGAGAAAAGGAAAGATATAAGCATCTGAATGCAGAGTTCCAAAGAATAGCAAGGAGAGATAAGAAAGCCTTCCTCAGTGATCAGTGCAAAGAAATAGAGGAAAAGAATAGAATGGGAAAGACTAGAAATCTCTTCAGGAAAAATAGAGATACCAAGGGAACATTTCATGCAAAGATGGGCACAGTAAAGGACAGAAATGGTATGGACCTAAGAGAAGCAGAAGATATTAAGAAGAAGTGACGAGAATACACAGAAGAACTATACAGAATAGATCTTCACGACCCAGATAATCACGATGGTGTGATCACTCACCTAGAGCCAGACATCCTGGAATATGAAGTCAAGTGGGCCTTAGGAAGCATCACTACGAACAGAGTTAGTGGAGGTGATGGAATTCCAGTTGAGCTATTTGAGATCCTAAAAGATGATGCTGTGAAAATGCACTCAATATGCCAGCAAATTTGGAAAACTCAGCAGTGGCCACAGGACTGGAAAAGGTCAGTTTTCATTCCAATCCCAAAGAAAGGCAATGCCAAAGAATGCTCAAACTACTATACAATTGCACTCATCTCACATTCTAGCAAAGTAATGCTCAAAATCTTCCAACCCAGTCTTCAACAGTACATGAACCGTGAACTTCCAGATGTTCAAACTGGATTTAGGAAAGGCAGAGGAACTGGAGATCTAATTGCCAACTTCGTTGGATCATTGAAAAAGTACGAGAGTTCCACAAAAGCATCTACTTCTCTTTATTGACTATGCCAAAGCCTTTGACTGTGTGGATCACCACAAACTGTGGAGAATTCTTAGAGATGGGAATACCAGACCACCTGACTTGCCTCCTGAGAAATCTGTATACAGGTCAAGAAATAACAGTTATAATTGGACTTGGAAGAACAGACTGGTTCCAAATCGGGAAAGGAGTACGTCAAGGCTGTATATTGTCACCCTGCTTATTTAACTTATATGCAGAGTACATCATGAGAAATGCTAGGCTGGATGAAGCACAAGCTGGAATCAAGATTGCCAGGAGCAATATCAATAACCTCAGATATGCAGATGACACCACCCTTATGGCAGAAAGTGAAGAGGAACTAAAAAGCCTCTTGATGAAAGTGAAAGAGGAGAGTGAAAACGTTGGCCTAAAACTTAACATTGGGAAAAGTAAGATCATGGCATCTGGTCCCATCACTTCATGGGAAATAGATGGGTAAACAGTGGAAACAGTGTCAGACGTTATTTTTTGGGGCTTCAAAATCACTGCAGATGGTGACTGCAGCCGTGAAATTAAAAGATGCCTGCTCCTTGGAAGAAAAGTTATAACCAACCTAGACAGCGTCTTAAAGAGCAGAGACATTACTTTGCCAACAAAGTTCCATTTAGTCAAAGCTATGGTTTTTCCAGTGGTCATGTATGGATGTGAGAGTTGGACTATAAAGAAGGCTGAGTGCCGAAGAATTGATGCTTTTGAACTGTGGTGTTGGAGAAGACTCTTGAGAGTCCCTTGGACTGCAAGGAGATCCAAACAGTCCATCCTAAAGGAAATCTGTCCTGAATACTCATTGGAAGTACTGATGCTGAAACTGAAACTCCAATCCTTTGGCCACCTGATGTGAAGAACTGACTCCTTGGAAAAGACCCTGATGCTGGGAGGGATTGGGGGCAGGAGGAGAAGGGGACAACAGAGGATGAGATGGCTGGATGGCATCACCAACTCAATGGACATGAGTATGAGTAGACTCTGGGAGTTGGTGATGGACAGTAAGGCCTGGCGTGCTGCAGTCCATGGGGTTGCAAGGAGCTGGACACGAGTGAGTGACTGAACTGAACGGATCACATGTGTGGTTGTAGATTTGAAATATCAAGCGGGGAGGAATGTTAAGGGTCTTCCTGTGCCACTGTTTTGGACCGGCCTCCCCCTCTGGCTCTGTAATAATTGTATCAGTGAGTTAAATCACCCTCCTAGACCTCTTCTGTTCCAACAATATCATTGCCTCTTTCCTTCTTCCTCTGGCAGTGCCACTTCTTGTCTCACCAGTATTTCAATTTAAATATGCCCCTGTATGCCAATCCTTCATCTTTTCATACCTTTTGAAACTCACATCGTGCTTTTACCCCACACCTGTGTTTAAGATGGAAGATTTGGAGAGAAGAAAAGAGAAAGGAAGTGCTTGAGTGATTTGCATGTTGAAAATGAGCAAGTCATTCATGAATCATCTGTACTAGTTCAGTTTGAATCCTTTAAAATTTCCATGTCTCTACTTAACGTATGTGTTCTTTCTTTTAATTTTAGGAGCCTATGGAACGCCATCATAGTGACTCTTATTTTCCCTGTCTTCTATTGTTTGCTGTTATTTCTGGAGCAGCTGACTGACTGATTTCTCTCCTCATTTTGGGTTGTATTTTCCTGCATCTGCATTCCCTTGATATGGGGCATTATCAATTTTACCTTTTTAGGTACTGAATAGTTTTACCGTTAAATATTCTTGAGCTTTGAGATATGATGAAGTTACTTGGGCTCAGCATGATGTTTTTGGCTCTTGCTTTTTACATTTGTGTGGTGGACCAGCAGTGTGTGTGTAGTCTTGGGTGGATTTATCTCCTCTACTGAGGCAGGATCATTCTTAATATGCAAAGGATGCTCCCTATATCATGAGGTTTTAAATTCTGGCTGTTGGGACCTGGTACTGTTCCACGTGAGCCCTGCGTAGCATTTCCTGTCATAATCCTTGCGGGTGGATTATTTCCTTGGCATAGAGTCGTTTCCTCATGCCCTGACCTGATCACTACTTAGCTAAAACAAATCACGGGTGAGTCTCTGCAGATCGGAGTTTTCTCTTCCTACCGCTCTCTTTTCTCTCATCTCTGTCCTTGTCTCTTCACCAGTACGCTGACTGCATTGGCCTCTCTGTGCTCGGAACCATCTAAGTCGCGGAGATTGCTAAGTTCTACTCGGCTCTTCTTCCTCGAGCTGTATCCTGGACATTCTCAGCGTTCAGTAAACTAGGATAACCTTACAGTTCAGTTCATTTATTTATAGTCTCTCGGAGTTCACTGCCCTTACTTGCTTGACGTCCAGTGACTTGAATGCTATTTCTTATACTTTTGTCCAACTTTTAGTTGTTTTATCCAAGAGGATAAGTTCCTCTTGTTCCCCTTGCTTGTTCCCCTGTCTTGACAGAAGCAGAAATCTTGTAGGTGGTAATTTTTATGTCTTTACTTGAAAACATTAAAATGTGCAACAACGTTTCAAGAATAGAACAAAGATTCCCCTATGAACTCTACTCTGTTTATTAATTGCTAGCATTTTGCCATATTTGCTCTGCAGTTCCCTTTCTCTCTGTATATAATTTGTGTTTTATATATATATATATATATGTACATTTTTCTGAATGATTGGCAGGTTGGTTGAAGACATCATGCCTCTTTATTTTTAAATACTTAAACGTGTTTTTTTCTAAGAGCATATTCACAGTGTAATGATTTGGGATTTGGGAAGTATAGCATTATTACCATGCTATCATCAAAATTATGTTGCATATCTAGCTTCTGTCAGCTTTTCCAGTACGGTCCGCTTTTGGCAGAGAATTCTTTTTTATCCTGGTTCAGTATCTAATTGGGAATCACTCATTGCATTTAGTTGTTAGGTTCCTCAGTTCCTGTAATCTGGAACATGTCGGTGAGAAGTCACACTCTGTGCTTTGGTGCTTTTTCTTAAATTTATTTTGAAGTGTGTACATTCTGTCTTTAATCCTGAGGGCATGGTTTTGTGTTTTTTTTTTTTTTTAATTTTTATGTTTTCATTGTATTGCTTTTGGAAAAATATTGGGTGATAGGAGCCTAGGTAGGCATATTTTCTTTCAGTTACCTGGAGTGTTTTCCTAGATTCTTTGAGTACTCTCTATTTCCTGGCATACTAAAATGTTCCAGGCTCATCTTTTGAATGTTCCTTTTTCAGTCCTTCAGTAAACCCTTTCCCCAAGGGATCCTGATTCCTTTTTTTAAAAAAAAATTATTTATTTTGTTGTTGTTATTCAGTCAGTAAGTTGTGTCCAACTCTTTTGTGACCCCCTGTACTGTAGCACACCAGACTCCCCTGTCCTTCACTATCTCCTGGAGTTTGCACAGATTCATGTCCATTGAGTCGACGGTGCTATCTAACCATCTTATCTCCTGCTGCCTGCTTCTCCTCCTGCCTTCATCTTGCCCAGAATCAGGGTCTTTTCCAATGAATTGACTCTTCCCATCAGGTGGCAGAAGTATTGGAGCTTCAGCTTCAGCATCAGTCCTTCCAAAGCATTGATTTCCTTTGAGATTCACTGGTTTGGTCTCCTTGAAGTCCAAAAGACTCCCAGGAATCTTCTCCAGCACCATAATTCAAAAGCATCAATTCTTCAGCACTCAGCCTTCTTTATGGTCCAACTTTCACATCCTTATCTGACTGCTAGAAGAAACCATAGCTTTTGGTGTTGGAGAAGACTCTTGAGAGTCCCTTGTATAGCAAGGAGATCAAACCAGTCCATCGTAAAGGATATCAGTCCTGAATATTCATTGGATGCTAAAGCTGAAACTCCAGTACTTTGGCCACCTCATGTGAAGAACTGACTCACTGGAAAAGACCCTGATGCTGGGAAAGATTGAGGGCAGGAGGAGAAGGGAGACCCGAGGATGAGATGGTTGAATGGCATCACTGACTCAGTTGACATGAGTTTGAGTAAACTCTGGGAGTTGGTGATGGGCAGGGAGGCCTGGTGTGCTGCAGTCCATGGGTTGGCAAAGAGTCGGACATGACTGAATGACTGAACTGAACTGAAGTAAACTAGAATGGGAGATGAGTCCAATTGTCTGATGGTTAGCATATTCTTTGGTACTGCCCACATTCCTGGAAATTTCTAGGTCATTTCTAGGTCAAAGTGTAAATGTCTTTGTAGTGTTGCTATATTGTCTCTATAAATATAAATTTCCTTTGTGGCCATTGCACCATTTTGTGTATCTAGCAGGAATACATGAAACTGCCAGCTTCTACTTGATCTAGGCAAGAGATTATGTTGTCAAACTTATGAATTTTTATTAATCTGGTAGGTAGAAATGATAGCTAGTATAGCTTAAATTTTTATTTCTCTAATTATGCATGAAAGTGAACATCTCTCATTATTTTGACAGCTGTTTTAGTTTGAATATATGTTTTATTCTATGCTAATGTGAATTTTACTTCGTGTTTCTTTATTTACATAAAATTACACCTGCCAGAAATAAAAGGCATCCAAATGGGGAAGGAGAAAGTCAAGTTGCCTCTGTTTGTGGAGGATATGATATTATATATAGAGAATAATAAAAGTAGTACCAAGAAACTAATAGAACTAATAGGCGAATTCAGTAAAACATATTTTGTTTCTATACACTGATGATGAACTATTTGAAAAAGAAAGACAGTAATCCTATGTACAATATCATAAAAGTTAAAATCCTTAATAACAAATGTGACCAAAAAGGGAAAGCCCTGTACACTGAAAATTATAAGACTAATGAGAGGAACTCAGGAAGACACAAAAATGGAAAGACATTCTGTGCTAATGAAATGGGATAGTTAGCATTTTTAACATGTCCTTACTGCCAAAAGCCATCTATTAATTTAATGCAATTTCTATCAAAATTACAATGGCATTTTCACAGACACAGAAAAACAGTCCTAAAATTCAT
Source organism: Bos indicus (assembly GCF_029378745.1). Classification (NCBI taxonomy): domain Eukaryota; kingdom Metazoa; phylum Chordata; class Mammalia; order Artiodactyla; family Bovidae; genus Bos; species Bos indicus. The sequence continues at coordinate 107,676,482 of NC_091766.1, forward strand.
ATGGAATCACGAAGACTCCCAAATGGCCAAAACAATTCTGAGAAAGTGGACTAAATCTAGATGCGTCACACTCCGTCATTTTAGCATGTTTGCAAAGGTGCGATCATCAAAACAGCATGGTCCTGGCCTAGAACCAGAGGCCTAGGTCAATGGAGCAGAACTGATAGCCCAGAAATAAACCCATGATATGGTCAACTAAAACTTGACAAGGAAGCCAAGAATGGCCTTTTGCAAAAGGATGAAGCATGACTCACACCACTCATAAAAATTTAACTGGAATGGACAAAAAGCTTAAATGTAAGACGTGAAACTGTAAAGCTGCTAGAAGAAAACATAGGAATTAAAAAAAAACTCCTTGATATTGTTCTTCACAGTGGTTTTTGAAAAAGACACAAAAACTCAAGCAGCAAAAAGCAAAAAATAAATCAGCAACAAAAACATTTATGAAAAGCTTCTGTGTAGCAAGAAATTAACAGCAGAATGAACAGGCTGCCCACTGAATGGGAGAAAATATTTACAAAATGTCTATTTGGTAAGGAGTTAATATATAAGGAACTCATTTTACTCAAGAGCAAAAATCAAGTCATCCAGTTAAAAAATCATCATGTCCACATGAGATACTCCCTTTGTCTCTCCCTTTTAATCTACAAGTTGTAAAATCTGTAACTCAGCAGACGTGCCTCTGTGCAAAGCACTTCAATGCTGGAGAATCGCTCGTGTCTGTCCATCTGAAGGTGGGCGTCTGGGAACACACAGAGGAGGCTGCTGGAGAATGCGGTAGGCAGTGCTGCGACCCCAGAGCCCTGGCCGCCATCTGAGCTGCAGCCCCAGAGAGCCTGGTGGCATCAGGCTCGGCAGAGGCAGCAGCAGCTCCCTGGCCGCAGAGCTGTCCCCAGCTCCCAGCGACAGCAGCAGGGACCGTGGAGCCCGCAGCTGTATCTGTGCAGCTTCAAAAGTGCCCAGCACTCCGCCCTGTGCCCACAGTGGCAGGACCTGGGCACCTTACAGCCCGGTCACAGTAGAGACACCCGTGACCCTGACCTCCTCCACACACTCCCACCCCCACCAATGGCAGCAGACCCTGCCACCTGGGAGACTCTGAAAGTGCCAGAGGCACCTGACATCCTGGTTTCCCAGGGGATGACCCTGTTGACTCCAGCAGTAGTAAGGCATCAGTAACCCTGCAGGCACAGTGACATCTAGGGGACTGGGTGGTACCTGTCAGTGGGTGGTGGCAAGTGAAAGTGTCAACTCTCAAATTCACCAGAGGCAGCTCAGGTGGGACAAGCCAGAAACTTGTGCTCTTGTGCCCCCTACTGTAAAACAGCTGTCATGAAGAAAGGCGGGGAGCTACAAGGAAACTCAGAGAGGCAGTTCTGTGAGCTCAGGAATAAAATGAAAGAACAGAGGCAATACTTTACCAGAGAGATTGAAACTCTCAAAAAGAACCAAACAAATTCTGAAGTTACATCAATAAAGGAGATGAAGAATTCTCTCGAAAGAATTGGAAGTTGAGCAGACTGTATGGAAGAGAGAGCTAGCTAGTCCAAAGACAGAAATCTAGAAATGGTACAGATAGAAGAGAGAGCATTAAGATCTTAAAAGAAATTCTGTGAGAAATACCCATTTCTATTAGAAAGGTTAACATTAGAATAGTGGATATCCTGCATGGAGACGAGAGGGGAATGGGAGCAGAGACTTTAAATAAAGAAATAACAACTGAGAACTCCCCAGACCTGGGGAAAGAACTGGTTACACGACGCTAAGAGAACTCCTTATAACCTCAATGCAAAATGACCTTCTCCAAGACACGTTATTGATGCTTTTGAACTGTGGTGTTGGAGAAGACTCTTGAGAGTCCCTTGGACTGCACGGAGATCCAACCAGTCCATCCTAAAGGAAATCAGTCCTGAATATTCATTGGAAGGACTGATGCTGAAACTGAAACTCCAATACTTTGGTCACTTCATGCAAAGAACTGACTCACTAGAAAAGACCTGATGCTGGGAGGGGCTGGGGGCAGGAGGTGATGGGAACGACAGAGGATGAGATGGTTGGATGGCATCACCGACTCAATGGACATGAGTTTGAGTAGACCCCCGGAGTTGGTGATGGACAGGGAGGCCTGGCGTGCTGCAATCCATGGGGTCGCAAAGAGTCAGACACGACTGAACTGAACAGAAGACCCATTGTATTAAAATTCTCCAAAGTAAATGCAAAACAAACAAACAAACAAAAAACAAAAACACCACACCACCACCAACAATGTTAAAGGCATCCAGGGAAAAAAAGGATGGTAACCTTCAAAAGAGCCCACATTCGACCATCAGCAGGTTTCTCAGCAGAAATTCTACGTGCCTGGAGAAAACGGGGTGACATACTCAAAATACTGAAATATGAAAAGTGTCAGCCAATAATACTACATTCAGCAGAGTTATTCTTCAGATATGAAGGAGAAAAAAAGTCTTTCCTAGAGTTCATTACCACTAAACGTGCTTTATAAGAAATGTTGAAAGGAGCTCTTCTCCTAAAACAAAAAGGCAGAATGCACAAAAGTATGACTAAGGTGATAGAAAAGAATCAGGAAATTGCAACCCTATGAAAATAAGTTGTTAAACATTTAATTATTGGATAAAGGTTGGCGGGGGGAACAGTAAGAAATAAAACAAAATAAAACTATGGCTACTTCAACTTGGTGATAAACACAATATAAAACAGATAATTTGAGACAATCAAATACAAAAGTGGAAGAAGGAAAGGAAGCAACCCATGTAAGCAAATGAAAACTGTCCAGCAGAAAAAAGAACTATTTTATCTGTGAGATATTTCATGCAAACCTCGTGGTAAACACAAAACAAATTTAGAGCAGAGACATGAGAAAAAGAATTTTTTTTATTTTAAAAAGGAAACAGAAAAATCTCATGGAAAATCACCAAAGTAAAATGGCAGACAGAAAAACAAGGAAAAAGAAACAGTGGAGATACAGAACAACCAGAAAACAAAGGATGGCAGTACTCAGTATTGACAACCCTTTGGCTAGACTCAGTAGGAAAAAAGAGAAAACTCTGGTAGTAAAAGTTGGAAATGAAAGAAGAGAAATGGCAGTGGGTGCCACGGAAATACAATGGAGTGTAAGAGGATTTTATGAACTGCTATCCACCAACAGATTGGACACCTGGAAGCAGTGCACAGTTTTTTCAGTCACACCATACAACCTTCCAAGGGTGAATCACAGAGAAAAAGTAAATCTGCATGAACAGATCAACAGGAAGAAGATTGAGACAGTGATAAAAAAATTCCAAAAAACAAAGTCTGGTAAAGAATCTGCCTGCACTATGGGAGACCTGGGTTCCATCCCTGGAGATGGGAAAGGCTACCTACTCCAGTATTCTGGCCTAGAGAATTCTATGGGGTTGCAAAGAGTTGGACATGACTGCGTGACTTTCACTTTCATGACAAATGCACAGCTTATACTCCAAGGTGAAAAAGATCTCTAAGATCAGGAACAAGATGATGATGTCCACTCTCACACTTTTATTCAACAAAGTATTGGAAGTCCAAACCACAGCCATCAGTCAAGAACAAGAAATAAAAAGCATCCAAATTAGAAAGGAAGAAGTAAATCCATCACCATTTGTGAATCCCGTGGTGTTATGTATAGAAAACCCTAAAGACTCCATTAGAAAAACCTGTTAGAAATAATTAATGAATACAATAAAGTTTCTGGGTACAAAGTCAATGTAAAACAAATTTTTTTTGTGTGTTCCTATATGCTAACAACTAACTCGCAGGATAAGAAGTTAAGAGTCCCATTTACAATTGAAACAAACAGAATACTGAGGAGTAAATTTATTGTAGGATGTGAAAGACATGTACACTGAAAACTGTAAGATGTTATGGGAAAAAATTAAAGATGACACAAAGAAATGGAAAGATATTCTGTGCTCATGGAGTGGAAAAATTAAGGCTGTTAAAATGTTCCTATTACATAAAATGATGTGTGGATTCAGTGTAATACCTGTGAACATCCCGGGGCTTCCCTGGTGGCTCAGTGGTAGAGAACCTACCTGCTGGTGCAGGAGATGTGGGCTCAACCCCTGACTGGGAAGAGCCCTTGGAGAAGGAAATGGCAATCTCCTCCAGGATTCTGGCCTGGAAATCCCACAAACAGAGGCGGCTGGTGGGCTCCACTCCATGGGGTCACAAGGGAGTTGGACTTGGCTTAGCAACTAAACAACAACAACAAATCAAAATCCCAAGGATGTTTTTCACAGAAATAGAACAAAAATCTTATAATTTGTATGGAACCAAAAAGACCACCCTGAATAACTAGAATAATCCTGAGAAGAGAGGGCAAAACTGGAGGCATCACACTCCCTGACTTCAAGTTGTATCACAAATCTATTATAATTAAAACAGCATTGTATTGGCAGAAAATTGGACACGTAGACCAGTGAAAAGAATTGTGAGCCCAGAAATCCACACAAATATGTATATATAATTAATTTATGACAGAAGAGCAAAGAACATACAATGCAGAAAGAATATTCTCAATAAATTGTGTTGGGAAAATGGATAGTCACATGCAAAAGAATGAAACTAGGTCACTGTCCTATGTTGTATAAAAGAATCAACTCAAACTCTATTAAAGACTTGAATATAAGACCTGAAACTGTAAAATTTGTAGAAGACATAGTATCCTTTTTATTAGTCGTAGCAATATCTTTCAAAAAACCAAATCAACAACAAAACCCACATGAGACTATATCAAATTAAACACTTTCTGTCCCCATCAGCAAAATGAAAAGAGAGGCTACCAACTGGGAGAAGATGTTTGCAAATCATGTATCTGTTGAGAGACTAATATCCAAAATATATGAAGTACTCATACAACTCAACAGCAAGTGAAATAAGTCAGTTGAAGAAAAATAAATGATTTTACTCTTAAATGGAATACTTTAAAAAAAAAAAAAAAAGAAAAACCCCAAGTAAATGAGGAAACTAAATGTAACAAAAGCTAACACGTAAATACAGAGAAGAGAGTAGTGGTTATCGGAGGGAAGGGGCTGGTACGAGGTTGACCTGGGTGAAGGGCGGTGACTGTATGGTGACAGACGGAAAGCAAACCTTTGTTGGTGAGCACACTGCAGAGAATATAGAAATAGAATATTGTATGAAGTGAAAGTGAAAGTCGCTCAGTTGTGTCCGACTCCTTGCGACCCCATGGACTGTAGAGTCCATGGAATTCTCCAGGCCAGAATACTGCAGTGGGTAGCCCATCCCTTCTCCAGGTGATCTTCCTAACGCAGGAATCGAACCCAGGTCTCCTGCATTGCAGGCGGATTCTTTACCAACTGAGCCACAAGGGAAGCCCAGAATATTGTATACATGAAACTTATATAATGTTATAAACCAGCAAAAAAAAAAAAAAGGAACTTAAAACTCAAAAGCAGATAATCAAACAATCCATCTAAGCAATGGGCACAGTATTTGAATAAACATTTTTCTAAAGAAGACGTACAGAAGTCATAAAGTGGTGCTCTTACTTTGGAGAACAGTGTGTAGGTTCCTCAGAAAATTAAAATAGAACCGTATAATCCAGCAGTTCCACGTCTGAGTGTATGTCTGCGAGAAATGAAATCACTGTCTAGGAGAGATACGTGTGCCCTCAGGCTCATTGCGCTGTTTATGACAGCCAAGATACGGGAGTAACTTCAGCTTCCATCAGTGGACGAGTGGGTGAAGAGAATACGGTATATGTCCCATACGTACACGATATAGTACTATTCAGTCACAGAAAAGAGGGAAATCCGGCCTTTTGAGACAACGTATTTCTTGAGGTCATTACACTAGGTGAAATAAGTCAAAGACAAATAATACATGTTCTCAGTTACATGTGAAAACTAAAACCCAAACCCATGGAAATAGAGAACAGAACAGTAGTTGCGATGAGCTGGGGTGGGTATAGAAGAAATGAGCAGATGTTGATCAAAGATTGTAAACTTCCAGCTCTAGGATATGTATAGCGTGGTGACTGTAATTAACAGTGTTGTATTGCTTGAAAGTTGTTAAAAGAGTCGATCTTAAATTATCACTGCAGGAAAAAAAGTAATTACATAAGAGGATAGAAGTATTTAACTGACCTTATTGTGGTAATCAATTTACAATATGTGTGTGTGACTAATTATCATGTTTTCTACCTCAAAGTTGCGTATGTTATAGGTTACTAATGTCTCAATAAAGCTGAAAAAATAAGTAAAAATCAAAGTATATCTGTAGAATATAGTCAACTTTCTTGTGAAATAGTATAGCGATACAGATTAATTACCAAATAACATAACATATTTGAAGGGAGATATTAAGCTTACCTTTTAAACATGAAATGGCTTGAAATATTGACAATGTTCCATGTACTGTGTGGGCGTTAGAAGTAATTAAAGATGCTCTTCGAGGGGCTGGTAATAAGCCAGCCTTATTACTCACAGTCACACTTAGGAGCAGATGCCTGCTACAGCGCTGCACTCTCCAAGGTCGGTTACATCTGAGGATTTGGAGCTCACATGGTGAGGGCCGACTGTAAAGTTACATGGACGTTTTCTGCGTGGAAATAGGTGGTGGGTTGGTGCCCTCAACCTGCAAGTTGTTCAAGAATTCAAGTAACTTACATAACTAGAGTTCCAACTTCCTTTGTATCTTAAGGCAGTAAGTCTTAAGCCTAAGTGTAGAGTCAGTTCTGCTGTAACACTGGATTTAAGAACATGAATTTGTTCCTGTGCAGTGGACATATCAGGGAGCAATTAGAGCATAATGGGTTTACAGTTGCTTATGCACAAACCTGGAAGACTGCTGCAAACTGCATCTCTGAACTGATCTGCTTAGGAATATATAAAACACACGTGCGCGCGCGCGCGCGCGCACACACACACACACACACACACACACACACACACTCGCTTCCCTCATCTACAGGCTACCTTGTTTACCCCTTGCGTTATGAGGAATATCCACTTACATGTGATACTGCAACTTTCTGTCAAATCAGATAGCTCTTTCTATCACTTTATGATAACTGACAAGCTGCAACCCTTGTGACACCTGCTTTGATGAACAAGCTTCTTTTCAAGGTAATGTCACGTCACCCTCAACGTTGGAGCTTCCCTGGTAGCTCAGCTGGTAAAGAATCCGTCTGCAATGCTGGAGACCCCAGTTTGATTCCTGGATTGGGAAGATCCCCCGGAGAAGGGATAGGCTACCCACTGCAGTGTTCTTGGGCTTCCCTGGTGGCTCAGATGGTAAATAATCTGCCTGTAACGTGGGAGACCTGGGTTCAATCCCTGGGTTGGGAAGATCCCCTGGAGAAGGGATAAGCTACCCACTCCAGTATTCTGGCCTGGAGAATTCCTGTGGACAGAGAAGCCTGGTGGGCTACAGTCCATGGGGTTACAAAGAGTGGGACATGACTAAGCACACAGCACAGCCACTCTTGAGGAGACCAAAATCCAAGGATACCCGAGTTCTTTTATCAAATGGTATAGTGTTTGTATATAACCTACTGTGTATCCTCCTGTTTACTTTAAATCATCTCCAGATTACTTCTAATACCTAATGTAATATAAATGCTGTTTAAACAATTGCTGGTGTACAGTACATTGAAGTTTTGCTTTTTGGGACTTTGTGGAATTTTTTTTTGGAGTATTTTTGATCTGAGGTTGATTGAATCTGGGGATGTGGAACCCGCTATATGGAGTACCGACTTTACATCTCACTTATTTAGTGCAAGCAAGATCATGTAAAGTTTTTATTGTTCTATCTTTGTTTTCTTTAATCTTAAAAAAGTTATAGTCAATTAATATCCCTGAAGACGCTTTTGAGCATTGTACCTTTAACACTGGTTTCCCATAAGGTCTTTGGTTTTTACTGTGTGATTTTGCATGTCACAGTGATTTAGAGACACAAATGTTTTGTTATAGCAGAACTTACACATTAGAGTTACTTGGAGAGCTTTAAAATACTGACGTGAGACCCCATTCCAAACCTATTAAATCAGAGTCTCTGGTCATGGGATTCAAGAATTGGTATTTTTAAAAGGCTGCTGCATGATTCTTACTGTAGAGCTTATTGTAGAACTGGCCTGGGAAAACTGGGAAACTTAAAAAAAATGCAGAAAGGTAGGCTCTTCAGAATGGAAACTGCCTAAGGTTTCCCTTGCACTTGCAGTTCAGTCTTTGAAAAGCTCAGTTTTAGGGAAATTTAATGGCTTGTCTTCTAAATTTCTGTATCACACAAGAATTCAGAGATTTCAGAAACATCCTTATTTTGTAATGGGCAAACTCTGAACAAAAAGTGTTGTTTCAGAGAAACATTTGTTTTGAATTATTGTGCACAGAAACTGTACTTTCCTCTTTATGTATTTTTATGTTGTATTTAAAAGTGTTCAACCAAGAAGAAGGCAAGCAAGTAGTTGGAAGATACAGTTTGTAGAGAAAAGCTATTTACGACAACTGTTATTTAGGTATTTTTCAAGCTGGAGTCACTGTTGATTATTTTCAATGCTTTGCTGTAATTATAGCTCTCGTAGTAGTTTGTTCTTTGACTCAGTGTCCCAGAATAAGTGGTTTTGGTATAACGAACTCAAAACACTTGAATTACTACCTGTTTGAGATACTCATTTATCTCACCACGTATCTGTTAGTTCAAGCATGCTTTTCTAAAGGTGCTTTTCTAAAAGACAGAAAAAATTTCCCTATACGTAGTTTTCTGTTTTCAAAACATTGAGCACAGTGTTTACTTTTTTATATTGTGCATTCATTCTAGTATCACCAATAATGTTTACCTCTGTTGGCTTCCTAAGAGGGAAATGGACATTTTAGGAGTTATGCTCATTGATTTAGAAAGCTGGGATGATATCTAATGTATGCAACTGGTCTCCTTTTGGGAGGGGAGGGGATGTACAAGAGATTAAAATTTGTGTAAATTGAATCATTATTTGTCTTTTTTACTGTGAAATAAGAGATGCATATATTTCTAGGAATTATTTTTGATCACAAAACAATGTGACGAAATATAAATATAAAATAATAACATTTAGAAATTCAGAAAATCTTTTGAAATAATGCATTTCCCAAGTGGTGCTAGTGGTAAAGAACCTGCCTGTCAGTGCAGGAGACATAATAGTCTATTATGACTCTGGTTCAATCCCTGGGTTGGGAAGATCCCCTGGAGGAGGGCATAGCAACCCACCCCAGGATTCTTGCCTGGAGAATCCCATGGACAGAGGAGCCCGGTGAGCTGTGATCGATAGAGTCACAAAAAGTTGGACACGACTGAAGCAACTTAGCATGCATGCATGTAAAAAACAGTATTTTATGAGATAATATTAGTGTTCTTTAATATATGAATCGATATTCTGAAAAATGTTCTAGAAATTGAAAGTCCCAAACCAGTCATTTTGTTTTCCTGGAGCATAAAGAAATGTATACTACGAGTGTGTCCATCTTAAACTGGTGCTTTTCTAATTATTCAGTGTGGTACTGGGGTTGGTTAGGTAAAATAATGATTTCTTAATGATTTTGCTTAGGGAGATTTGAAGTGTGGCTCGTTACTCTTAAATAGGTTCGTTGGAAACTTAAATGCAGTGAGAGTCCTCTTCTGTTTCCATCTTCGTTTCTTCTAACAGAGTGTGTCACACCAAGAATGACTCACTGATCTTGGCCTGTGAGGACGTCTTCACTTTAGCTGTTTGTGACTCATGCTGCAAGGCAGGTGGTCTGCAGGGAGTCGATGGCTTTTCCCTCTGGCTCTTAAGCTTGTAATTTCATGATAAAGTGCTAAATACAGATTAATGTAATATGTAACCAGTTTGTAAGGTCCTCTCATCAGTTTATCATAGGTAGTTATTCTCAAAGTAATTTTTATTACTTTGATGCCAGAGTCGTTAGGGTCCAACCCTTCTGTGTCCTCCAGACATCTGAGGTTGTGTTAGGTCCAGCTCACTAAGAGGTGGGTTTGGGTTGAAGTTGAACTCCTCCATTCGTTAGCTGTATGATCTTAAGTAATTAAGATTACTTAATCTCTCTGATACCACTTATAAGATGAAGATATGTGTTTCAGATTATTGATACAAGGGGTAAGTAAGAGACAATCTATGGATATATTACAGGTAGATAATGTTAAAGAGGAGGAGGAAAAGGCTGTCTAGACAAGTAAGGTCAGCTTTAATAGGGGTGGAGTTGGGGAGAAGTAATGGAGAACATAAAACTCACCGCTTGGGTCTTTATTACAGAGAATGCAAGAAAAGAAAACAGCATTTATTCGATAGAGCTTCGGAGAAAGGGAGTATCCTAAGTATACAGCCTGATTCATGCCACCTGGGAACTAATGCAGAGTTTTAATTTTTTCTTTAACCCCTCTATTTCAGGGGTTTTAAACAAGATTAGATTGAGCAGTAGCTGGAAGAACTGGTTGGACTGAGGAAGTAAAGAGTTGTTTTCATAAAATATTTTGAACTGAAAGCCATTCGAGGAAACTTTGAGGATGCAGGAACTAGGGAAGGACAGAACTACCCCTGGGACATGGCCGGGGAACGGGGAATGGGCGTGGGGTGCAGCAGGGCGGAGGACAGGAATGTTAACACAGAAACTGCAGGGGCGCAGGCACGCATCTCCGTACTGTAACTTACTGCTTTCTCTAAAATTTCCCAACAGGCCATCCCTGTGTTAACAAGGACCCGCTAGAGCTGGGTCAGCAAAGGAGTCCTGTGGGTGTGAGCCGCAGGGAGTTTGTAAGGTTGACGAGGGAGGTAGCTGAGCAGAGAAGGGTCCCTGGGTGTTGGAGCTGGAAGGGACTGCGGGGATCTGGAATCCAGCCCCTAACTTTTGGTAGGACAGACTGCTGAGCTGATGCAATTTGCTTCTGAAGGACAAGGTGACTCTGGCCAGCTAGTTATCTCTGTTCCTCAGAAGAACAACGAGAGTGACCTTTAAGTCCAAGAAGAACAAAAGCAATTGAGGGGCGCTGAGTCTAGAAACTGGACGAAGTATTAGAAAGAAAAGGTAATGCGGTGTCCTTTGTAGCCTGCATCTGTGCTTAGACACTTTTTTAAAGCTGTGCCAGTGGCAGGCGGGGTCTTAGTTCCGTCAGTTCCTAGTTCCCTGAACCCTGCCCTCTGCGATGGGAGCTCAGAGTCGTGATCACTGGACTCAGGTAGCCCCTGCTTAGATGTCTAGACTTGCTCTTTTTCAGTGGTAGTAGCAGTATTCTAGTAGTGCTGTGGTTTCCTTACTGCGGAGACGAGTGAGCTGACGTGGGTCAGCATATTTGGGACCAGTCTTTAGAACCCAGATACTGACTTTGATTGTGTTGATTATTTTGATTCTATTTTGTTTTAAAGTGTTTGATAATTGTTTTGCCTACCTAGTGTTTTTATTCAGGATTTGTTTTTATTATGTTAAGTGTTTGATAATCTTAGAATTTATACTACTTGAGTAACAGGGTCTTCAAAGTTTCAGCCCTTCCGTTGTTATAAAGGTGGGGTTCCCTTTGTAGCTCAGTCAGTAAAGAATCTGCCTGCAATGCAGGAGACCCAGGTTCAATCCCTGGGTCAGGAAGATCCCCTGGAGAAGGAAACGGTAACCCACTCCAGGATTCTTTCCTGGAGAGTCCCATGGAGAGAGAAACCTGGCAGGCTACAGTCCATGGGGTCTCAAGAGTTGAACATGACTTAGTGACTAAACCACCACCTATTAAAGAGAGAAGCTGAAATTCCCCTGATGTTAAAGGATGTATTTAACTCAGATGACCCATTTCTTGCTGACTCATTAAGTAAACTCAGTCCTTTGGTTCTTTAAAAATATCCATCAGATGAGATCATATCTGTAGACATTTCTGGATACTGGGATATAAACCATGAAGAGAAGGAGACTAGTCAATACCTGCTCTGTTTACAGGGAAAGAAACTTTAAATGCTGTAAGAAAAAAAGATATCCAGAAACTCATCAAAATAAATTACACAGTTGATGGTTTCATATGTGTAATCAGTTTATGAAAATTATTGCAGTCATTATAAAACGTTTGAATGTCCCAAGACTGCTGACTCCGATATGGTTCTGATTGTTGTTGTTCCTACACTAAGTCGTGTTTGATTCTTTGTGACCCAAGGACTGCAGCACACGGGGCTGGACAGGGTCCTTCACTATCTCCTGCCGTTTGCTCAAACTCAGGTCCATTGAGTCGGTGATACCATGCAAACATCTCATCCTCTGTCGTCTCCTTCTCCTCCTGCCCTCAGTCTTTCCCAGCATCAGGGTCTTTTCCAGTGAGTCAGTTCTTCAAATCAGGTGGCCAAAGTATTGGAGTTTCAGCTCCAGCATAAGTCCTTCCAGTGAATATTCAAGGTTGATTTCCTTTATGATGGACTGATTGGATCTCCTTGCTGGCCAGGGGACTCACAAGGATCTTCTCCAACACCACAGTTCAAAAGCATCAATTCTTCAGTGCTTAGCCTTCTTTACAGTCTTATTCTCACATCCATACATGACTACTGGAAACACCATCAGTTTAGTTCAGTTCAGTTCAGTTGCTCAGTCGTGTCCAACCCTTTGTGACTCCATGGACTGCAGCACACAAGGCCTCCCTGTCCATCACCAACTCCCGGAGTTCACCCAAACTCATGTCCACTGAGTTGGTGATGCCATCCAACCATCTCATCCTCTGTCATCCCCTTCTCCTCCCGCTTTGACTATATGGACCTTTGTTGGAAAAGTGATGTTTCTGCTTTTTAATACACTGTGTAGGTTTGTCATAGCTTTCCTTCAAGGAGCAAGCATATTTTAATTCCAACGCTGCAGTCACTGTCCGCAGTGATTTTTGAGCCCAAGAAAATAAAATCTGTCATGGTTTCCATTGTTTCCCCATCTGTTTGCCATGAAATAATGGGACGGGCTGCCTTGATCTTGGTTTTTTCAATGCTATGTTTTATGCCAGCCTTTTCATGCTCCTCTTTTACCCTCATCAAGACGTTTTAATTCCTCTTCACTTTCTGTCATCAGAGTGGTATCATCTGCATATCTGAGGTTGTTGATATTTCTCCCGGCAATCTTGATTCCAGTTTGTGCTTCATCCAGCCTGGCATTTCACATGATGTACTCTGCATATAAATTAAATCAGCAGGGTGACAATATACAGCCTTGATGTACTCCTTTCCCTATTTTGAACCAGTCCATTGTTCCATGTCCAGTTCTAACTGGTGCTTCATGACCTGCATACAGGTTTCTCAGGAGACAGGTAAGGTGGCCTGGTATTCCCATCTCTTTAAGAATTTTCCACAGTTTATTTTGATCCACAGAGTCAAAGACTTTAGCGTAGTTAATTAAGCAGAAGTAGATGTTTTTGGAATTCCCTTGCTTTTTCTGTGATCCAGTGGGTGTTGGCAATTTGATATCCAGTTCCTCTACCTTTCTCCACCTAGCTTAGTTCTCAGTTCACATACTGTTAAAGCCTAGCTTGAAGGATTTTGAGCATAATCTTGCTAGCATGTGAAATGAATGCAATTGTACTGTAGTTTGAACATTCTTTGGCGTTGCCTTTCTTTGGGATGGAGTGCAAACTGACCTTTCCAGTCCTGTGGCCACTGCTGAGTTTTTCAAATTTGCTGGCATATTGAGTGCAGCACTTTCACAGCATCATCTTTCAGGATTTGAAATAGCTCAACTGGAATTCCATCAGCTACACTAGCTTTGTTTGTAGTGATGCTTCCTAAGACCCACTTGACTTCACATTCCAGGATATATGGCTCCAGGTGAGTGAGTACACCATCATCGTTATCTGGGGCATTAAGTCCTTTTTTGTATAGTTCTTCTTTGTAGTCTTGCCACCTCTTCCTGATATCTTCAGCTTCTCTTAGGTCTTTGCCATTTCTGCCCTTTATTGTGCCCATCTTTGCATGAGATAGTCCTTGGTATCCCCAGTTTTCTTGAAGCGATCCCTAGTCTTTCCCATTCTGTTGCATTCCTCTTTCTTTGCGTTGTTCGCTTAAGTACACTTTCTCGTCTCTCCTTGCTGTTCTCTGGAACTCTGTGTCCAGTTGCATATATGTTTCTCTTTCCCGTTTCTTCTTTTCTCAGCTATTTGTAAGGCCTCCTCAGACAACCACTTTGTCTTCTTGCATTTATTTTTCTTTTGGAGTTTTGATCACGGCCCCCTGTGCAATGTTGTGAACCTCTGTCCATAGTTCTTCAGGCACTGTCTACCTGATCTAATCCGTTGAATCCATTTGTCACATCCACTTTATCATCATAAGGGATTTGATTTAGGTCATACCTGAATGGCCAGTGGTTTTCGCTACTTTTTTCAATTTGAGCCTGGATTTTGCAATAAGTTGCTCATGATATGAGTCACAGTCAGCTTCTGGTTGGGTTATCCGTTTAAAAAAAATTTTTTTTAACATATTCTGTAGGTGAAAGTTGTTAGTATTTTAACATCTAACATTAGGTAAATGCTTAGCGCTGTTCAGTGCTTCATTTAAGGCCTTGTAACAAAGTGAAGAGGAACTAAAAAGCCTCTTGATGAAAGTAAAAGAGGAGAGTGAAAAAGTTGGCTTAAAGCTCAACATTCAGAAAACTAAGATCATGGCATCTGGTCTCATCACTTCATGGGAAATAGATGGGGAAACAGTGGAAACAGTGTCAGACTTTATTTTTTTGGGCTCCAAAATCACTGCAGATGGTGATTGCAGCCATGAAATTAAAAGACACTTACTCCTTGGAAGAAAAGTTATGACCAACCTAGATAGCATATTAAAAAGTAGAGACGTTACTTTGCCAACAAAGGTTTGTCTAGTTAAGGCTATGTTTTTTCCAGTGGTCATGTATGGATGTGAGAGTTGGACTGTGAAGAAGGCTGAGTGCCGAAGAATTGATGCTTTTGAACTGTGGTGTTGGAGAAGACTCTTGAGAGTCCCTTGGACTACAAGGAGATCCAACCAGTCCATCCTAAAGGAGATCGGTCATGGGTGTTCTTTGGAAGGACTGATGCTAACGCTGAAACTCTAATACTTTGGCCACCTCATGTGAAGACTTGACTCATTGGAAAAGACCCTGATGCTGGGAGGGATTGGGGGCAGGAGGAGAAGGGGACGACAGAGGATGAGATGGCTGGATGGTATCACTGACTCGATGGACGTGAGTTTGAGTAACCTCTGGGAGTTGGTGATGGACAGGGAGGCCTGGAGTGCTGCGATTCATGGGGTCACAAAGAGTCGGACACAACTGAGCGACTGAACTGAACTGAACTGAGAAACAGTGTTAAATAGCATTGTTGATATTAAACAGCCTGGTTTGCATTTGACTTATGTGGGAATACTTCTATATTTCACTATTAAATACTCATTTTTGAAATTTCCAAAACTGATTATAAGATCAGTCAGTTCAGTTGCTCAGTCGTGTCCGACTCTGTGACTGCATGAACTACAGCACATCAGGCCTCCCTGTCCATCACCAACACCTGGAGCTTGCTAAAACTCATGTCCATTGAGTCGATGATGCTATCCAACCATCTCATCCTCTCTTGTCGCCTTCTCCTCCCGCCTTCAATCTTTCCCAGCATCAGGGTCTTCCAATGAGTCAGCTCTTCGTATCAGTGGCCAAAGTATTGGAGCTTCATCTTCAGCATCAGTCCTTCCAATGAATATTTAGTACTGATTTCCTTTAGGATTGACTGGTTTGATCTCCTTGCAGTCCAAGGGACTGTTGAGAGTCTTCTCTAACACCACAGTTCAAAAGCATCAATTCTTCAATGCTCAGCTTTCTTTGGAGCTTCCTTTGTAGGTCAGTCGGTAAAGCATACGCCTGTAATGCGAGAGACCCGGGTTCAATTCCTGGGTTGGGAAGATCCCCAGGGGAAGGAAATGGCAACCCGCTCCAGGATTCTTGCCCAGAGAATCCCATGTACAGAGGAGCCATGGGATCGCAAAGAGCTGGACACGACTTAGCGCTGTCTTTCTTCTTTCTCACATCCATATATGACTACTGGTAAAACCATAGCTTTGACTAGACGGACCTTTGTCAGCAAAGTGATGTGTCTGCTTTTTATAATGCCGTCTAGGTTTGTCATAGCTTTCCTTCCAGGAAGCGAGCATCTTTTAATCTCATGGCTGCAGCCACCATCGCCCGTGTTTTTGGAGCCCGAGAAAATAAAATCTGTCACCGCTTCCTCTTTTTCCCCTTCTATTTGCCATGGAGTGATGGGACCAGATGCCATGATCTTACTTTTTGAATGTTGAATTTTAAACTAGCTCTTTCACTCTCCTCTTTCACCCTCATCAAGAGTCTCTTTAGTTCCTCTTTTCTTTCTGCCATTAGAGTGGTATCTCTGTATCTCTGAGGTTATTGATATTTCTCTTGGCCATCTTGATTCCAACTCATAATTCATCCAGCCCAGCATTTCGCATGATGTACTCTGCATAGAAGTTAAATGAGCACGGCCAGAATATTGGAGTGGATAGCCTTTCCCTTCTCCAGGGGATCTTTCCAACTCAGGGATTGAACCCAGGCCTCCCACATTGCAGGCAGATTCTTTACCAGCTGAGCCACAAGGGAAGCCTGAGAATACTGGAGTTGGTAGCCTATCCCTTCTCCAGCAGATCTTCCTGACCCAGGAATCGAACCAGGGTCTCCTAAATTGCAGGTGGATTTTTTACCAGCTGAGCTATGAGGGAAGCCCCATACTTTTTTAGAGGTATTTTATTGATAATTGGCTAATAATAACCATGTATTACATGGTTATTGGCCTCTTTGAATTTTCTATCTGTAAAGGTTAGGATTCAGTCAGGAAAACAAAACTTATACCAGGTACTTCAATAAATAGGGTTTAATTGGGGGAAATATGTTCAAAGGTTTTTGAAGGTCTAGGAGCGAACAGAGGAAGGTGAGGCAATTCAGAGATTAGTAACTCCATGGAGCCTCTGCCGTCTGGAAGCCCCAAAGGGCTGAGGAAGGCTCATTACAGTCAGCAAGAGAGACAGACAGAGGAAGAAATCTGAGCGGAGAGAGGTATACATCCAGGTTTCTCCCTTCTTCCCGCCTCTCTGTCTTGTGCCAGGACCTCCAGTTGCACAACAAAACCAAAAGCCAGTTAGCAGGAGGACGCCTGGGAAATACAGTTTGCAGAGATCAGGTTCTAGCTGGTAAAGGACTGAGAATGTGCCTGTGAGCAGAAAGTGGGATGATCTATGTGCTATCTATTGAAATGTCAGTTTTACTAATTTGAGTTTATCTTTAAAAGAAATAAAGGAGCCACTTCATTTATTTTCAGATCAGTTTCATCTTAACTTATGGTGATTTCTCTTTTCTAATTATAGATCTTATGTACTTTATTTCTTTTATTATTTCCTTTGTCATTGCTAAGCTCTCCTTTTTAATGCTATCAACATTATTTTTTCTATTTTTAATTTATCTAATTCATAAATATTTTAAATTTTTTCTTTTCAGTTTCTCCTGTGTACTTTCCTTAGTTTTACATTGTTCTCTGTTTTCTAACTTCTAAACTTGAATTTTAATAAACATTTTTAAACTTTTTTTTACTTAGAAATAGAAGTAAATCTTTGAGCAAATTGAGCTATGTATCATGGATCTTGATAGTATTTAACTGACTGTTATTTCCAGGAATTCTTTTAGATTAAAAATTTGTTTTGGCCTGTGCATTTTGTAGAAATGATTTGATTTTTTCCTTTAAAAAATTCTGATTTTTTTTTTTTAACTGAAAGAAGCTAGATACTGGAATTAGTATGCCCTATTTCTATTTTTCAGAAAATTTATACAAATTTTTATAGCCCACTATTATCTAATTTTTAACAATATTCTTATAAAAATAGACATTTTCTAGATCTATAGTATATAGAGTCTTATATATGATGATAGATCAAACATATTAATTACTAAATTTCTTGTTCAGATACTCTGTATTATGAATTTTTTTGATTTAGTCTATCATAGGTAGAGACGAGTATATTTAATTCTCTCACCACTTTTGATTTACCATCGCGTTCCCTCATTTTTGCTTTTTGTTTGGATGCATTGATTTCTAGGATGAGAAGAATCACAACGGTTATATGTTACTGTGAGTGATACTCTTTGGCATCATACTTTGCCCTTCCTTGTTTTATATTTTGTGTCTAACATTCAGTTTTAGGTCATTTGCGTATAATGACTGTTGAATTTTATTGTTCATGTTTTTCTGGAGTGATGTCCCCTACCATTTTTTGTTGATGTTACATGTTTTTTTATTTTACTGATATTTGTTATTTATAGTGTACAATGAAGTCTTTCCCCCCTGATTTGATAATAATTTTCCTTCTTGTAGATGTTTAACAGGTAATATTTTTATGTACTGCTTAACAGATGTTGTTATTTTTATTTTGCAGCTTATTTTTATTTTGAATCATTTAACATTTTAAAATTTTCTTTCCTTTTTTAGTGGACAATGTTATCTTTCTTTAAAAATTATTTTTGTGACAGAGGAAGCCTGCAAAGTCTGCCTTTTTAAACATTCACTTGTTTAATTTTTGAAGCTTAAGAATTATAAGCTTAAATCTGTATCTCTTTATTTATAAACTTTCTAGTCAATGCTGCCTATTGACTTATGTATGGAGGTTAAGAAATGAATATTCTAGGTAATGCTGCCTATTGACTTATGTATGGAGGTTAAGGAATGAATATACTTCTTATCAGTCTCTCACCCTTGATTTTTGTCAGTATCCTTTGGGATTTCTGTCTAGTTTATTATAGTTAAGTTATTCCTACTTTCATATTTTGTAGCTCTTCTCTGAAAAGTTAATATACTTATATTCTATTCTGTAAACTTAACCACAGTGGTTTTATTTTCAAGTTCTATTATTCTTTGCCTGTGATTAGATTTTTGTAAAATTAAACCAGTTATTTTTACTTTTTTTTTTTTTTATTTCTTACTCTATCTGTGGCTTTCAGCATCAGTGACTCTGACTGCTGGTAAAATTCCATTATGAGGAACATTATTAATCATTTAAACAGGATTCTGTATAATAAAGCAATTTGAATGTCTGCAGATGGCCTGCAGATGAGATGATTATTTTGTTTATTAGGTTATAAGGAATTATCTTCCAGAAATTACTGTAATCAACAAATATTTTATGCTTTGACCAGTGCTGTGCCAGAACTAAAGAGCCATATCTGCAAAGTGCTGTATCAGTTTTACTATAAATGTTGAAACGCATCCTTTTTTGTTTGTTTCTTTATCAAGCATCTGTTACCATTTTACTCATATCTCTATATAACAGACGTTCCAGCCACGTGTCTAATTCTCATTACACACCACCCGAACACTTTCTTGCCCACTAACTCATTCCTTTTAGGCCAGTACTTCTTACTGCATTATGTGCTGCTCTGATCCCTCGCTTGTTTTATCAGTTGAAGATAGACCCGTTAAGTTTTCCTTCCCCATCGTAATTGGCACTGCTCATGCTGTCTAACCCAGGGATCAGACCCAGGTCTCCCACCCCACTCCAGCATTCTGGCCTAGAGAGTTCCATGGACCATATAATCCATGGAGTCTCAGAGTAGGACACGATTGAGCGACTTTCACTCACTCACTCATGCTGTCTAGTTCCAGTTTGAAACAATTTAAAAAAATCTTTTAGTGGCATATTTTCACTTCATGGTTTTATATCACCATTAATACATAAAATAGTGAACAAGGAGACACAGTACTAACCCTCATGGAGCTTCCATTGTAGTTGGGGAGATCTTAAAAAAAAAACAAGCCAGATATACACACAAATAAATAATTATTTTAAGTGCTCGGATAGAGAATAGCAAGGATGAGACCTGCATGAGATTTAGCTGGTTCCTAATGGAAGAGATGGATCTTGCCATGTGAAAGAGAGGATAAGCCCCCAGGAAGAGAGAATGTTCAGGAAACTAAAGACCAGCACTCCTGGAATTTATTCAGCTGGGTAGAAGATGGCAAAACAGAAACTGAATGGATAGATCAGCTCAGATCAGTCGCTCAGTCGTGTCTGACTCTTTGCAACCCCATGAATCGCAGCACGCCAGGCCTCCCTGTCCATCACCAACTCCCAGAGTTCACTCAAACTCTTGTCCATCGAGTTGGTGATGCCATCCAGCCATCTCATCCTGTGTCATCCCCTTTTCCTCCTGCCCCCAATCCCTCCCAGCGTCAGGGTCTTTTCCAAGGAGTCAGCTCTTCGCATGAGGTGGCCAAAGTACTGGAGTTTCAGCTTTAGCATCATTCCTTCCAAAGAAATCCCAGGGCTGATCTCCTTTAGAATGGACTGGTTGGATCTCCTTGTAGTCAAAGGGACTCTCAAGAGTCTTCTCCAACACCACAGTTCAAAAGCATCAATTCTTTGGCACTCAGCCTTCTTCACAGTCCAACTCTCACATCCATACATGACCACAGGAAAAACCATAGCCTTGACTAGACGGACCTTTGTTGGCAAAGTAATGTCTCTGCTTTTGAATATGCTGTCTAGGTTGGTCATAACTTTTCTTCCAAGGAGCAAGTGTTTTTTAATTTCATGGCTGCAGTCACCATCTGTAGTGACTTTGGAGCCCAGAAAAATAAAGTCTGACACTGTTTCCACTGTTTCCCCATCTATTTCCCATGAAGTGATGGGACCGGATGCCATGATCTTAGTTTTCTGAATGTTGAGCTTTAAGCCAACTTTTTCACTCTCCACTTTCATTTTCATCAAGAGGCCTTTTATAGCGGATACGTAATTTGAGACACTTTAGGTCTTAGAAGGAAGTTTGGATTTTCCTTTAAATGTAAAGGAAAGCCTGTATATGGTTTTTTGCAGGAGGATGGCAGTTTCTTTTGCTACGTTAAGGGGAATGGTGTGGAAAGGAGCATCAGCAGAAGAGAGGACACCAATTAGGTCTAAATCAGAGACAATTAAAACTTCCAAAAGGGGTGGCGGTGACTATGAAGAGAAGTGGGTAGATCTGTGGTAGCCTTTGGAGGGAGAATCAGAAGGACTTGCTGATGGATTGTTCATGTTCAAAGGTTGCTTCAGCTTCAGAAGAGAAGGAGTATTTATTAGCCTTATTAGGTTGTTAGTAGGACTTCCCTGGTGGCTTAGACAGTAAAGCGTCTGTCTACAATGTGGGAGACCTGGGTTCGATCCCTGGGTCAGGAAGTTCCCTGGAGAAGGAAATGGCAACCCACTCCAGTACTCTTGCCTAGAAAATCCCACGGACAGAGGAGCCTGGTGTCCATGGGGTCGAAAAGAGTCGGACATGACTGAGTGAAGTGGGATCGAGCAGATTTTTGTTAAAGATAAATGGAAAGTTCTGATAAAAAGCATAAGGAGTTTTCTAATCACAGAGCAGGAGTTTTTGACAGTACAGGATTCTATAGATTGTGCCCTGGGTCAAAATGGGAAATATTGAGGTCACTCTGGCTTCGACAGTCGTGGTGATAATATATTCCTCGGGAGGTTTTGACTTTTCCACAGTAACTACAGTGAACAGGGCTATTAGACAGGATGAGATGTGCTGTCCTGCGAGGTGGAGGGTAATCTGACCTACTTGTATGACCTTTAACCTTAGCTTCTAAGAAGACTTCTCCCTAGGCTGCAAGGACTCCTACATAGAAACACAAAAAATTTTTGCTACAAAGCACTTAGAGAATATTTGTTTTTTGAAGATAGAGGATATTTATTTTTTGAGAAAGAAATTGATTCTTCTCACTTTATTTTTGGTAGCCTTAACATTCTGCACATGCTATATAGAATGTTTTCCTAACCCTCTATTTCTTAGAGTGAAAATATCATGAAAAAGGCAGAGCTACGGCAGTTACTAGGGCAGTCTAGATTATATTTTAAATCCACATTTATATAGTTTTTTGTTTTCATCTTCCTTAAATTTTATATTTTAATGGAAGAGCTACGTCAGTTTTAAATGGCTTTATGGTATCAAGAGCATCTTAGTACTCAGGGTTTTGAATTTGAAAGTAAATATGATGAGTTCGTAGGCTACCTGTCTTGTGTTTTTAAAAGCAACTGAAATTTTACAACTAAAATGACCTTTTTCCCTAAAGAAATGTCCTCAAAGATTACTTTTTTTAAAAAGAACATATACTGCAGTGTATCAAACACAAGAATACCCAGTTAGACCCTGGAGAGTTCTGACTGTGACCACAAATTTTTTGCTTCCTTTAGGCTAGCCTATGATTTAGATACTTACTAAATTTTGTTTTAGGATTACCTTGGAATACTAACAGTAATGAAATTAATTCTGTTCATTCACAGATCAAAAGTAATAGTGTAGAAAAATTAGTTTTGAGAAATATCCAAACATGCCTTGTCTATTTTTTGTGTGTATATCTTTAATATGGATCCTCTCTGACCAAACTAAACTTGTTTCTGAATAGGATTCAGCTGTATCTATGTGCCCACTTGTCCCAAACCCAGCATGATGTGTGTCTGCTGTTGAAGCAACATGTTAAGCTAGAACAACGAATGGTTTCTAACTAATTTATTAAGAGAAGAGAAAAGATAGAAATCTAGAGAATTCAAGTATTTAAGACATAGGCAGCAAAAGGAGAGCAGGTATTAAGATTGAGAAGGAATTTGTAGAAAGGGAGGAAGGCAGGTCAGTATGTTGGAAGAAAAGAGGCCGTAGAAACCAGCAACGAGAGTTTCAGGAAGTGTGAGTCGGTGGGATCAGATGCCGCAGAGAGACAGGTTACAGTGAAGATGGGTAAGCTTCTGTTGCATGTGACTGTTGGGAAGTGGTTTCCTTACTGAGACAATGGAAGAGTGTGGGCAGAAGCAATCCAT
The DNA here is from genome assembly GCF_029378745.1 of Bos indicus. Classification (NCBI taxonomy): domain Eukaryota; kingdom Metazoa; phylum Chordata; class Mammalia; order Artiodactyla; family Bovidae; genus Bos; species Bos indicus. The sequence goes on from NC_091766.1 coordinate 107,699,313, forward strand.
CAGTGTTGGAAGACAGACAAGAAGTGGTACAGTGAAGACTGCAAGAGTGGGCTCTCCATGAGCCCCTCAGTCCTGTCCTGCTGTGATGCACACTCTCTGCTTACTGAATTTTGAAGCGTTTGTGCTTGAATTTAAAGATGTTGTATACAAAACATTCATATAGCTTATTGCATAATTGCCAGAAACCTGTTATTTTTATATTAGTGTAATAATTTGTGTAAAACTAAATGTTTAAGGTTCCTGAACACAGTGAAATGGAAGCCTCTAATACAAATGCTAATTTTGTTTCTTATTTTTTAAAAAGTCTTGGCTACTTATGATTCAGCAGACGGAACAGCTCAGCAGGATCATGAAGACACATGCGGAGGACCTGAATTCCGGGCCCTTACACAGGCTCACCATGATGATCAAAGATAAGCAGCAGGTGAAGAAGAGTTACATAGGTGTCCATCAGCAGATCGAGGCAGAGATGATCAAGGTTTGTCTTCCCACTCTGGGATTCTGTCTTTAGTGTGAGTTTTAGATTCACTGAGATGCTATATCCTGTTTAACTTTAAAAAGTGTTTAGTCACTATTTTCTGGTAAGAAATAGATTTCAATGTCTCTAATAAGTAGTATCTTATTTTTATTGAATATAAAACATGATTGATTATAAGATATGTGATTATTTATTCACACGAAAGAAATGCTGCCAAAATAAATTAGTTGGGATACTTCCACATTTTCTTCACAACTGGTGTCTGTCCCTTCTGCCTAACTTTTTACAGTGGTTTTAATTGTGAAAATTTTCAAGTGTACAGAAGAAGAGAGAATAATTAAATGAACTCCCATTGACCTGTCCATCCGCCTAGTCAATATTTTGGTTTGTTTTTTACATCTGTACTCTCACCTACCTTTCTTCTACATTGGATAATTTTATAGAAAATTCCAGTTTTTTACTTTTATTTGTAAATATTATTTATTGCTAATTACTCTTTAAGAAAACTATGTTATGAACTCACCTAAAAATAAAGATAATTCCTTAATATTATTAATTATCCTGATTGTGCTCAAATAATTGTTAAATGTTATTTTTGCAGTTGGTTCATTTGAATCATGATCCAAACCTGGCTTATACATTGCCTTTTAATAATCTCTTTTAATCTGTAGGCTCTCCTTGCCACCCCACTTTTAAAATGCTGTGCATTTAAAGAAACTGGGTAACTTACTCAATAGAATTGAATTCTTTCATTTTGGATTTTGCTGTTAGTATCTTGTAATGCAGTTTCATGTATTCCTTTATCCTTCAGTTTTCCAGCAAACTGGAAGTTAGATCTAGAGGCTTGACAATACTCTTGCTGTTTATTTCGGGCTGGTATAGATTTCCTGTTGTTTCATAACAAGAGGTATATATTATCTGCTAACAGGTACCAGTGCTGCCAGCCTTGTCAATCTATTAAAAATTTTCTCTTCAGCCTTTCACCTAATGAAGCACTTGATGTCCACTGCTCAGATCCATTAGTTCAGTGGAGGTTGTAAAACGACAATATTTTACTTCTGTCATTCCTGATGCAATTGTTAGCTGGAATTTTCAGTAAAAGTTTTTCCTGTATCAGCTATTTGGTTGCCATGAGGTATAGATCATGCAAGAAAGGTAAGACAAATACTTGCTTTTAGACATTAATTTGCCAGTTTACGAACAGTGAATTGGTTCTTTAGCAACTTCAGAAGTTAAGACTTCCATTTTCCAATCCAGCATGTAAGAAGCTTGGAATTGTCACTCCATCCTAACAGCAAATAAAAATTGGAACAAATTGAAAAATCAGCAACTCTTCTTAGATCCATTAGAGAAGATAGGTCACAGAGCAAAATGACTGTCCCCCAAACTGGACAAGTGAAAATAGAGAATCACAACTAACCAGACCAGCATCAGACTTGAGAACAAGTGTTCAGCTCAGTTCAGTCGCTCAGTCGTGTCCGACTCTTTGCAACCCCATGAATCCAGCACGCCAGGCCTCCGTGTCCATCACCAACTCCCGGAATTCACCCAAACTCATGTCCATAGAGTCAGTGATGCCATCCAGCCATCTGTGAAAAGAAGCGAAAAGCAAAGGAGAAAAGGAAAGATATAAGCATCTGAATGCAGAGTTCCAAAGAATAGCAAGGAGAGATAAGAAAGAACAAGTGTTAGGTGTAGAAAAACCCGAACTATAACTGACAAATTCTGGACGCTCTGATGGTTGAAAACTCCAGGAGGACCCACTCATTGAGGGGTCTTCACACTTGTGACTTTTACCTCCTGAATCTCTGTGAGGTACTCACAGTGAATATAGGGGGAAAAAAAAAAAAACTCATGATCTTGGCAGTGGAAGAGAAAGGGAACCATTCTGACATAGGTTAGAGCATTCTGTTCCTACCAAGGTCTATCCTCAGAAGAAGCTGTTGAGCTGGAGCCTGGCTGATCTGAGGAAAGGGCAACAACCATATGTTGTCTATAAGAAACCCACTTTATACATAAAGACACATACAGATTAATAGTAAATGGATGGAGAAAGATGTACTGACCCTAATACAAAGAAAGTGGGAGTAGCTATATTAATTTCAGATAAGACAGACTTCAAAGCAAGGACGTTTATCAGGGATAAAGAGGAGAGTTACAGAATGTTGAAGGGGTCCGTTCTCCAGGAAGACAGTACAATCCTTAATGTACATGTGCTTAACAGCATAGCATCAAAATATTGGTAGGACTGTGAAACTGTTAAAATTGTAGGGAGAAATGAGTGGACCTCCATTACAGTTGGAGATTTCGGTACCTTTCCCCCACCCCCATCTGAAATGGACAGATGCAGCAGACAGAAAGTGAGTAAGGACAGAGTGAACTCAATAATGTCATTAGTCAGCCAGATGTGATGGACACTATTGACTACTTCATGCACAAACAGGGGAATACACATTCTTCTCAAGCTTATATTGCACAATTCAGCAAGATGTTCCACATTCAGGTTATAAGCTACATCAAAATATATTTAAAAGAGTGGAATTGATACAGTATGATAGCTAGAAAATCCCCAAATACTTGGAGATTAAACAACACACTTCTAAATAACCCATGGACCAAGGAAGAAATCTCAAGAAAAATATAAAGATATGTTGAACTAAATGAAACTGAAAAGAAAACTTATCAAAATGTGTGGGATATAGCAAAAGCAGTGCTTAGAGGGAAATTTATAGCATGGACTGCATTTGTTAGAAAGAAAGAAAGATCTAAAATCAATCATCTCTGCTTCTACCTTAGAAGAAACGGTAGAAAAAGAAGAACAGATTGAATCCAAAGTACACAGAAGAAAAGAACTAATGAAAATTAGAGTAGAACTCAGTGAAAAGGAAAACAGGAAACTAATTAAGAAAAGTCAGCAAAACCAAAATCTGATTTTCGAGAAGGTAAATGAAATCAACAAGTCTCTAGCCAGGCTAACAAAAAAACCAGTGTGGGTACAAATGACTAATATCAGAAGTGAAAGAGGAGACATGACTATGTATCCCATGGCTATTAAAAGGATAATGAAGGAATACTCTTTAATCAACCCTGTGTCCATAAATTTGATAAGCTGGGAGAAATGGGAGCATGCCTTGAATGACACAATCTGCTGAAACTCACATAAAATGACATGGACAGTCTGAACAGGCAGGTATCTATTAAAGTAATTGAATCGATCATTAATAACCTTCCAAAATAGAAGGCACCAGGCTCAGAAGGCTTCAAGCTCAGATGCCTTCACTGGTGAATTCTATCAAACATTCAAGGAAGAAATTGCACCACTTTTCTACAGACTTACCTCAGAAAAAGAAACAGAGAGAAGCTTACCAATCCCATTCTAGGATGCTAGTATTATCAAACACCAAAAGCAGACAAAGATATTAGGAAGCTATAAACCAATGTCTCTCATGAACATAGATGCAAACGTCTTTGAACTATTGAGAAATAAAATCCAACAGTGTAGAAAAAGAATTTATGCACCTTGACAAGTGGAATTTATTTCAGTTGTGAAAGTTTGGTTCAATATTTGAAAATCAATTAATGGAGTCCATTATATCAACAAACTAAAAAGAAAAATTACATGAGCATATGAATAGATGGAGAGAAAGCATCTGACAAAATCTACCACCAATTCGTGATTAAAAACTCTCAGTAAACTAGGAATAAAGGTGAACTTCCTCAACTTGATAAAGAATATCTGCAAAAAACTTCCAGCTAACATCATACATAAATGTGAGAAACATGTAACTTTCCCATTAAGATCAGAGCAAGACATGGATGTCCCCCGCTTGCCACTGCTTGTTAAAAAAATTCTGTCAATCTTAACTAATGAAACAAGACCAGGACAAGAAATAAAATGTATACAGATTGGGAATGTCATTATTTACAAATGACATGGTTGTTTATGTAGATAATCTGAGAGAATAAACCAAAAACTCTTGAAACAAACAATCAGTTATAGCAAGTTTGCAGGAAATGGCAACCCACTCCAGTATTCATGCCTGGAAAATCCCTTGGACAGAGCCAGGAGGGCCACAGTCCATGAGGTTGCAAAGAGTCAGACACAACTGACTGATTTCACTTTGCAGGATACAGTGTTAGCATACAAAAATCAATCACTTCCCTATGTATTAACAATGAACAGGTAGAATATGAAATTAAAAGCACAATACCATCTACATTAGAACCTCAAAAAATGAAATACTTAGGTATAAATCTAACAAAGTGTATGTTCAAGATCTATAGGAGAACAATGACAGAATGAAGAAGAACTAAAGAGCCTCTTGATGAAAGTGAAAGAGGAGAGTAAAAAAGTTGGCTTAAAGCTCAACATTCAGAAAACTAAGATCATGGCATCCGGTCCTATCACTTCATGGGAAATAGATGGGGAAACAGTGGAAACAGTGGCTGACTTTATTTTTGTGGGCTCTAAAATCACTGCAGATGGTGACTGCAGCCATGAAATTAAAAGACGCTTACTCCTTGGAAGGGAAGTTATGACCAACCTAGATAGCATATTCAAAAGCAGAGACATTACTTTGCCAACAAAGGTCCATCTAGTCAAGGCTATGGTTTTTCCAGTGGTCATGTATGGATGTGAGAATTGGACTGTGAAGAAAGCTGAGCGCCGAAGAATTGATGCTTTTGAAGTGTGGTGTTGGAGAAGACTCTTGAGAGTCCCTTGGACTGCAAGGAGATCCAAACAGTTCATCCTAAAGGAAATCAGTCCTGGGTGTTGATTGGAAGGGCTGATGGTGAGGCTGAGGCTCCAATACTTTGGCCACCTGATGCAAAGAGCTGACTCATTTGAAAAGACTCTGATGCTGGGAGGGATTGGGGGCAGGAGGAAAAGGGGATGACATAGGATGAGATGGCTGGATGGCATCACTGACTCAATGGACATGGGTTTGAGTAAACTTCGGGAGTTGGTGATGGACAGGGAGGCCTGGCGTGCTGCGGTTCATGGGGTCGCAAAGAGTTGGATACGACTGAGCAACTGAACTGAACTGAACTGAACTGATGCTGAACTGATGAGAGAAATCAGTGGAGAAATAATTGTTATCCTGTGTCCTCAATATTGTCAAGATATCAGTTTTTCCCATTTTGCACTATAGATTTAATACAGATCCCAATCACAATCCCAGCAAATGCCGAACTGATTCTAAAATTCATGTGGAGTAGCAAAAGACCCAGAGTAGGCGACAGAACATTGGAGAACAAAATTGGAAGACCAACATTATGTGACTTTCAGATTTATTATAAAGACACTGATCAAGAGAGTTTGGCGTTTGTGAAAGAAAATAAACAGATAAACAAATAGATCAGTGAAACGGAATATACAGTCCAGAAGTAGATTCATATAAATATAGTTGACTGATCTTTGGAAGAAAGGGGCAAAGTCAGCACAGGGGAGAACAGTTAATATTTTCAACAAATGGCACTGGAACAGGGACAAAAAAAATGTGCAAATAATGAATCCTTACACAGATTTTACACCAGTCACAAAAATTAACTCAAAATGGATCACAGACTGAAATGTAAAATTCAAAACTGTAAAACACCTAGAAGATAAATAGAAAACCTAGATAACCTTAGATATGGAGATGATTTTTTAGATAGAACACCAAAATGATCCATGGAGAAATCATTGATAAGCTGGAATTCATAAAAATGTAAGACTTCTGTTCTCTTTTCTGCCCTTCCTTTTTGTCTCTCTTTCTTTAAAAAAAAGTTCATTTTTGGCTGTACCATACGGCTTGTAGAATGTTAGTTCCCCGACCAGGGATTGAACCCAGACCCTCAGCAGTGAAAGCACAGAGTCCTAACCACAGGACTGCCAGGGGATTCCCTCCTTTCTCTCTTTTTTAAAAAATTATAGCTCTGCAGAAATGTGTGTGACATGTGTGGCATACAGCAAAGGACATCGTGAGTTTTCATTCCGAGAAATTTTACTTACGTTGGATGTGAGTCAAAGTACAAAGCTGTGACTCTAGTCTCCAAGGGTGTGGCATCTTTATTACAGAATTTAGAGGAAGGTAAGGGAATTGACTGTGTGGATCACAACAAACTGTGGAAAATTCTTCAAGAGATGGGAATACCAGACCACCTGACCTGCCTCTCGAGAAACCTGTATACGGGTCAAGAAGCAACAGTTAGAACTGGACATGGAACAACAGACTGGTTCCAAATAGGAAAAGGAGTACATCAAGGCTGTATATTGTCACCCTGCTTATTTAACTTCTATGCAGAGTACATCATGAGAAACCCTGGGCTGGAAGAAGCACAAGCTGGAATCAAGATTGCTGGGAGAAATATCAATAACCTCAGATATGCAGATGACACCACCCTTATGGCAGAAAGTGAAGAGGAACTAAAGAGCCTCTTGATGAAAGTGAAAGAGGAGAGTGAAAAAGCTGGCTTAAAGCTCAACATGCAGAAAACGAAGATCATGGCATCTGGTCCCATCAGATTCATGGCAAATAGATGGGGAAATGGTGGCAGACTTTATTTCTTTGGGGTCCAGAATCATTGCAGGTGACTGCAGCAATGAAATTAAAAGACGCTTACTGCTTGGAAGGAAAGTTATGACCAACCTAGATAGCATATTCAAAAGCAGAGACATTACTTTGTCAACAAAGGTTCATCTAGTCAAGGCTATGGTTTTTCCAGTGGTCATGTATGGATGTGAGAGTTGGACTGTGAAGAAAGCTGAGCACCGAAGAATTGATGCTTTTGAACTGTGGTGTTGGAGAAGAATCTTGTGAGTCCCTTGGACTGCAAGGAGATCCAACCAGTCCATCCTAAAGGAAATCCGTCCTGAGTGTTCATTGCAAAGACTGATGCTGAAGCTGAAACTCCAATCCTTTGGCCACCTGATGTGAAGAACTGATTTATTAGAAAAGACCCTCATGCTGGGAAAGATTGAAGGCAGGAGAAGGGGATGACAGAGGATGAGATGGTTGGGTGGCATCACCGACTCACTGGACATGAGTTTGAGTAAACTCTGGGAGTTGGTGATGGGCAGGGAGGCCGGGCGTGCTGCAGTCCACAAAGAGTCAAACACAACTGAGCAACTGAACTGAACTGAACTGAAGAGCGTTGAAAGTCAGACGCAGTAGAGTCTCAAGCACACTCTGGGTCGTCTGTAAGCAAGTATAAGCTATATAATGACTTCACAAATTTAAAAGAACAGTGAGCTGAAAGCAGCCTGATACACAAGATAAAATGAATCAGATTGGGAAAATTTTCAGACGGGTTTCAACAACAGACATGAATGGGATACATCAGTTTAAAGGTGTGCCCAATTGAAAAATGTTCAGTTCCCTGAGACCAGAGCAGTAAACTGTGATGGGCAGTCATGCAGATGGAAGTGTCCATATTTCTTGCCTACTGCAAATATATATTTATACACACACATACACACACACAGTCTCCTCAAAAAAACCAAAAACCAAAAACCACACTTCTACAAAATACAATATCATAGGAATGAGAAGATGAACTGTAAACTGGGAGAAAAAGTTTGTAAGGACATTTGATAAAAGACTGTTATCTAAAACACAGAAAGAACTCTAAGTCCGTTAAGACAAGAAGCAACCTTATGAAAAAATAAACACGTCACCAAAGAAGATACACAGATGGCAAATAAGCAGATAAAAATTTGCTCAAATTTTATGCCATCAGGGAAATGCAAACTAAAGGAACAATGAGATACCACTGCCCCACATTAGAATGTCCCAAATCCAGAACACTGACGACATCAAATACTGGTGAGGTTATGGAGCAACAGGAACTCTCATTCATTGCTGGTGGGATTACATAATAATTCAGCCACTTTGAAGACAGTTTGGTTGTGTTTTACAAAAATAAAAATAGTTTCACCGTAGGTTCCAAAAATTGAGCTCCTTGGTATTTATCCAAAGAAGTTGAGAACATATGTCTACACTAAAGCCCACACATAGCAGTTTATAACAGCTTTATTCATAATTGTCAAAACGTAGACGCCACCAAGATGTCTTTTAGTAATGAATGGATAAACTGTGGTGCATCCAGACAATGGAATATTATTCAGTGCTCAAAGGAAATGAGCTACCAAGAAAGATATGCAGGACCCTTAAATGTATATTACCAAGTGAAAGGAAGGGAAAGTGTTCGTTGCTCAGTTGTGTCTGACTGACTGGTGCCCGCCAGGCTCCTCTGTCCATGGGATTCTCCAGGCAGGAATGCTGGAGTGCATTGCCATTCCCTTCTCCAGGGGATCTTCCCGACCCAGGGATTGAACCCAGGCCTCCCACTACGTAGGCAAATTGTTTACCATCTGAGCCACCAGGGAGGCCCACTAAGTGAAAGAAGCCAATCTGAAAAATATATATGATTCTACCTATATGGTATTCTCGAGAAGTCAGAGCTGTGAAGGTAGTAAAAAGATCATCGGTTGCTAGGGGTTTGTGAACAAGTGGAGCACGGAGGGTCTTAGACGGTGAAACATCTGTGTGTGGTCCTGTAGTGGTGGGATACATGTCACGGTATATTTGTTCAAAACCATAAAATACACCCCACGAGTGGAACTTAATGTAACCTGTGTACTTGTGCGAGAATGATATGTTCTTATAGGTTCATCAGTTGTAACAAACGTACAGACAAACTCGAGTGGAACATGTTGATCAGTGAGGCCGTGCACGAGTGGGATGAGGGACAAATGGGAAATCTCTGTACTTTGTGCTCAGTTTTGCTGTGATACTAAAACTGCTCTAAAAGGTAAAGTCCGTTAAAACATGTTAACCACTGAGGTTTTCTTTTAAAAGGAAATGATTTGAAGTCATTTCTATCTATATCTGTATCATGGGCTTCCCTGGTGGCTCAGTCTGTAAAGAATCTGCCTGCAATGCAGAAGATGCAGGTTCGATCCCTGGGTCGGGAAGATCCCCTGGAGAAGGAAATGGTGACCCACTACAGTATTCTTGCCTGGAGAATCCCATGGCCAGAGAAACCGCGTGCACTGCAGTCCATGGGGTTGCAAGAGTCGGACATGACTTATTGACTAAATGATGAACGGTATCTATATATCATGGGGCTTCCCAGGTGGCGCTAGTGGTAAAGAACCTCCCTGCAATGCAGGAGATATAAGAGATGTGGGTTCGACCCCTGGGTTGCGAAGATCCCCTGGAAGAGGCATGGCAACCCACTGTAATATTGTTGCCTGGAGAATTCCATGGACAGAGGTGCCTGGTGGGCTACAATTCATAGAGTTGCAAGGATGTGGACACGACTGAAGCGACTTAGCACATATCTATCATAGTTGTTGACATTTTTGTTCACTTACACAGTGCTGTCTTCCATGCTGTCAAGAGCCTTGGTGATGCAGAATTTGTTTAAAGTAGGCTCTGGGACTTGCTTCCAAGTTGCTTATGTCCCTTTAGCAAGTTTTTAATGGTGCTGATTTCTTAACTCTTCTCAGAAGTCTTAGTAGATGTTTTTCAGATACCATCTAAGATTCTCAGTTTTTTCTTGAACGCTTTTTATGGCTGACTACAGAGTCAAGGACTTGGATTTGTCAAGCCTTTCTGCAGAAATAATAACCAAGTTAATGTGTGCATGCTGTGACCACTGTCATGAATGCTGCCTGGTCAACATTAATTGGATGCATCTTTTCAGAGATGTTACAGTGTAAAAAAAAAAATTCATATTAGAAATGGTGAATTATGACCACTCAGAGTTATTCTGTATGATTAAAATAAGAATTTTAAATTAGTTTTTTTATTAGAGAAAATATTTCTGTAAATAGCAATAAATTATTGGCCTTTCAATTTTAGGTAATGACAGCACTAGTTTATGATTTGCTCTTCTTTTTAAGAAATGTTTTTCTTTTTTTCATATGCTTTGAATTTATCACCAGTTTCTAAGCTAATTTTAGTTTATTGTTTATAATTATATATTAAAGAGCACTTCTGACTCATAAGCAGTAAAAGATGCATCAGTTAATGCTTTGAAATTTAAGTTCTTGCCAGATGTAAATTTAAGCTTTTAAAAATCTTTTTGCATTTCTTTTTTTTGACAGGTTACAAAGACAGAATTAGAGAAATTAAAAACCAGCTATAGACAATTAATAAAAGAAATGAATTCCGCCAAAGAGAAATATAAAGAAGCTGTAGCTAAAGGTATGGCACAATTAGGAATAATGTTTATTGTAGTGACTTTTATTTTTATCATTTTAAAGTTATCTTTATAAGTGGTGGAGTGAATCCACTTAGACTGATTAACATATAGGTTTATTAAAATAAGCCTAAATAGACAAATTATCAAACGGAATAATTTTTTCTTTTTGAGGTAGAAACTATTTTTGAGTAGTTCACACTAAATAGAATTATGTAGTACTTGTGATAGGGTGCAAAGAATTTTTAAAATTTTCCCTCAGCCTTCAGATTTACTTATTGAATTAATATTAAATAAGAAAAATAAAGTCATATTTGTTTAGAAGTCTTTATTGATCCTCTTTTTACCTGTATTTAAGTACCATTAAAATCACAAGTCATTTTATAGCTTAGTTTTGCTTTTATAGCTCAATTTTATTGTCCTAAAATTTTCATAATACGCTTTGGAAATAAATGGAAAGAGAAACATTATGTTTTTAACAGAGATTTCTGGTTATAGTTGTAAATGTGACTAAATAGTCTTCATATTTAGATTTTGTTAATTATAAAAGTTTTTTTTTTCTTGGTCATATATAAACATTATTAGCAGCTCTGTTGGGGATGGAAATGGAACCAACTCCCGCATTCTTGCCTGGACGATTCTGTGGACTGAGGAGCCTGGGGCCCCAGTCCTTGTGTGCTCCAGTCACGTGCAACGAGCTGCTCAACAACGAGCAGCTCTGAAAAAGTTGTATCATTTAACTTACCTTCCTCTTTTATTACTGTATTCTCTCTTTGTCTTCTGGTTGCATATTCTTCTGTTGTGTTGTTGAGGTAGATAAACAGCTCCCGTGTTTGGATATGTTTTGCACAACATATCCAAACACGTGGTGTTCTTGTTAGTCCCAGTAGACTAGAAGAGAGAGGGATTTGGAAGCTGTGTTCCGCTCTCTCTTCTCCGCCCGGCCTTTCTGCCCCGCTTCCCTGCCTCCTCCTGCTGCCCTTTCCAGCCTTCCCCTCTGCTCCCTCCCCGCCCCTCCCCTGCTTCCCTCCCCGCCCTCCCCTGCCTCCCTCCCTTCTGCCCCGGATCTCCCTCCCAGGACTCCCTAAAGCCTGTCCTTGGCGTTTCTCTCTCACCCTGTCTCTACCCCTCCCACATTGTTATTCCTGTTTCTGTTTCTTGCAGGGTTTCTGCTGCTTTTTTAGGGAAGATGAATTAATATTCACAGTTTGCTTATTTTTACTTATTTTTTCTTGTGCCTCAACCAACATTTTGAGACCCTGATCTCTTTTTAATGCAAATTTATCTTTTAAAATGCCTTTGTAGTTAAGTTATGTAAGTTATTTAAGTGAAGAAAAGAATAAAAGTGCAAAGTCAGACTTTGGAGTCAGTCTTGGATGTAAGTTCCAATGTTGTATGATTATTTCGTAATTTTCAAATTTCATATACCTAAGTATTATTCCTTTTTTGTCTTAAAGAGTGCTTTATATAATCAAGAAATATTTACTGAGTATTATTTGCTATCTTTAAGTTGTTGAGGTTCAAACATTCAAGGAGCTTACCCATTGCTAGTTGATGTTCTAACTTGGGAACTTCAAGTCTCCTGTTTCAAAATTTAGCCTTTGCTAAGCCATCAAGAGTAATTTAAAAACAGTTTTGTACATTGAGCATTACTACTCAGTCTGTCAAAGAGTAAGTTTTATAAAGTTCATTACCTAATGCTTGGCTAGCATTCTCAAATTTCCTGTAGTATAAATATCCATATTTGAATTCACCCAGAGCAAGTGATGACTTAATTCATTTATATTGTAATCCATCTATGTGAAGTATTTCACAGTAGGTCTACATCTGTTGGAGAATGATTAGTTAGGAAAAGAAATACACTATTACTCCCAAGTCTTTGATACCTACTTTTAATGATAGTTTATTTTTGATTAAAACATGAAATCTAATTCTGGTATCATAAATTTTAAATAGTTCTTGTACCTAATGTTTATATTATCAAAGATTATTCACAGGTAATAATTGTTCTTTATTACTTTTGGTAGAGATAAAACTGGAGAAGGCAATGGCACCCCACTCCAGTACTCTTGCCTGGCAAATCCCATGGACAGAGGAGCCTGGTGGGCTGCAGTCCCTGGGGTCGCTAGGAGTCGGACAGGACTGAGTGACTTCACTTTCACTTTTCACTTTCATGCATTGGAGAAGGAAATGGCAACCCACTCCAGTGTTCTTGTCTGGAGAATCCCAGGGATGAGGGAGCCTGTTGGGCTGCCATCTCTGGGGTTGTAGAGAGTCGGACACGACTGAAGTGACTTAGCAGCAGCAGCAGAGATAAAACACCATTTATTGCTGTGTTACTAATAAGAAGGAAACTAGAAAATCTGAAGACTATAGCTTTAATTGATCTTAAGAACCATATTATTTGACTGAGTCTCCTGTTAAAATATGTGAGCTTATTTATTAATGCATTTCCTTTCTAAAGGTGTTAGTGATAGTGTGTTCCTGTTTTCAAGAATTTAATTCCTCTCATTAAATCAATTTATAATGTGTAGAGGATGTACTTGTAAAATAAGTTCTTATGTAACTATGTAAATGCATGAGACACACGGAAATTTCCCTTTTATAATCATAGCTATCCTTATACTCCTGTTTATATGAAAAAGTATAAACCTGTACTTCTGAAAACCTGGTTTTCAAACTGCTTCTACATTTATCATGGAAATAGGGGTTGTTTGTGTGTGTGTGAAGTTGTTTACTCTTTATAAGCATGATGTGTGGGCAGATTCTTGCAGCATTTACAGGTTTTATGTCAGAACCGTAGTTTATCTGGGGAGGCCCCACCAGGCCATTTCTGGAATGGGCTCTAGGAGCTGCTGGGGCACTGGCGGTGGAGAGCCAAACCACGGGTCTGGTGTTTAGAGTCTTTACTTTAGGAATTGGGAGGTCTTGGGAAAGCTATTTGAAAACTCAGTCCAACACATGGGATCCACCCTGAGAAGACAAGGCTCTGGAGGATATAGCACCTGGCAGCAGTTCCTGTAGTGAGTCAGAGTTAAATTCTGGATTTGATGGAGAACTGGCTTAGAATCCAGGTTCAGTGACTGCAACTGGAGGTTCAGCCACAGTAGTAGATCAATAGGCAGCCTGGGTTCATACTGACGTTCCAGACTCCTGACCCCTGCTGTATGGATTACACAAAATACTTTCAGTTTTCAATGTTAGAATTTATATCAAAGAAACACTGATTTACTTTCAGTTTTCAATGTTAGAATTGATATCAAAGAAACACTGATTTATGTTATCGAATGTAAAGGATAGCATCCATTTGTAATATTAGTAGAGCATCATTTTTGCTGGGCTTCCCTGATAGCTCAGTTGGTAAAGAATCCACCTGCAATGTGGGAGACCTGGGTTTGATCCCTGGGTTGGGAAGATCCCCTGGAGAAAGGATCCACTCCAGTATTCTGGCCTAGAGAATTCCAGTATTCTGGCCATGGAGTTGCAAAGAGTCGGACATGACTGAGCACCTTTCACTTTCATTTTAGTTAAACTTTTTTTATTTTGCAATATATCCTAAATATCAAACTCATTTTGTTCTCGTCTGTGTTGCAGGAACAAATATTTGTCTTAAATTAACTTGGACTAATTTGGACAGTAGTCTGTTGGTTTTTACTTATAACATGTATGCTGAGAACAACCAAATTATGAACTGAAGTTAATAATTTAGAATGTTTCTTGATAGCATGGAATAGTAAGTTCTTGAATGCAAAATACACAGGTTTTCCTTTCCTATTGCATATTATTCTGAATACTTTTAGTTGATTAAATACGTGGTTAGGTTTGCCATAAAACAATTTTGTGAGTCCATAAAGCTTGTATCCAAATTAAGGTTCTGACATAATGGTTGTTAAGTGGAAAAATTTGCTGTTGTATCCTCTCTTTTTAAAATATTTTTTATATTAATCTTTTTTAATATTTTGAATTTCTTTTTTATATTGGAGTAGAGCCAGTTAACTATGTAATGATATTTTCAGGTGGTCACATCTTCCTTATAGAGAGTCAGTAACTACTCAGGAGGACTCCCACAGGATCGTATTAGCTGCGGATAAAGACAGTTTTCCTTTTTAGTCTAGAGGGTTTTTTTTTTTTCTTTTTCCTCGCCTAACTTCCCTAGCTAGTATCTCCAATATAGTCTTGAATAGAAGAAGAAAGAGCAAGCATGTTTGCCTTGCTGCTGATCTTAGCGGGGAAGACTTTCATCGTAAGGATGAAGTTAACTATAGTTTCTCAAAGATTTTTCTTTCTGTTGGCTTGAGTAAGTCCACTTTTATTCCTGCTTAGTAATGGAAATTAGGTTTGTCAAATGATTTTTCTGTATCTGTGGAGATGTGTATTTCTTCTTCTTTTAGTTTGATACAGTAAGTTGTTCTGATTGATTTTCACATTTTTCAAATATTATACCAACCTCACATCCGGGGGATAAACTCCTCTTGGCTATGATGTATTATTATTTTTGATGTTATTTGATATGATTGGCTAAGTTTTTATGAATTTTCATATTTGTCTTTGTTTCTTTTAATAGCTAGTCTCATTTTGGTATAATTTTAACACTTTTCCTCTGCTTGATTTTCCCCCTCTTTAATTTTGTAGAGATCCTTGTGTTCAATTCATAGTATTTCTTAAATATTGGTAGAATTCACTTGTGAAGCCATGTGGGTCTGCTTGCTTTATTTTTTTCTTTTCAGCTAAAATTTTTAAACGATAAATTCAGTTTCTTTAGGTGATACCAGCTATTTGTTTATCTTTTTCTTTGAGTTTTAGTAGGTTGTATCTTTCAAGGAATTGTTCGTTTGTTAAGTTTATTGGTACTAAGTTGTTCAGAATACTTCCTTTTTCACCCTTTTACAGAATCTGCAGTGATATTTTCTTTCTCATTTTTGTTATTGACACTTTCTGTCTTGTCTTTTTTACCTAATCATTCTGGCTAGAGGTTTATTGGCTTCATTAATCTTCTCACAGGTCGGCTTTAGGCTTTGTTTTGTTTCTGTTTTTCTGCTTTCTTTTTAATTGATTTATACTCTGATCTTTGTTTCTTTCCTTCCTTGTGCTTGCTTTAGGCTTTGTTTGCACCAGTTTGTCTGTTTTTTTTTTTAACGTGGAAACAAAGATCATTGATTTGAGAATTGTCTTCTTTTCTAATATAGGCATTTAGTGCTATGAATTTCCCTAAGTAGTGTTTTAACAACATTCCATAAATTTGTATGTATTATGCCGTCATTTTTGTTTAGTTCAAAATACTTCAAATATTTCTTTTGTTTTTGTTTTTTTTCCCTTTCATCCACAGGTTATTTAGAAATGTACTGTTTCCTAAGTTTTGACATTTAAAAAAGTCTCTATTTTTGATTAATAATTTAATTTCACTTGTTCTGAGAATTTTTTTATGATTTTATTCCTTTTACACTTATGAATATATTTTATAAGGTCCACAGTTGGTTTATCTTGGTAAATGCTTCGTGTGCACTTTATAAGAACGTGTATTCTGCTGTTGCTGCTTGCAGTGGTCTATACTGTTGGCGTGGGCCAGGTGGTTGACAGTATTATTAAAAGCTATGTTCTCACTGATACTCGTTTACCTGCTCTCTCGATTATTGAGAGAGGGCGACTGAAATCTCCCAGTGTGGTTGTGTTTGTCTCTTCTCGCAGTTTTGTCAGTTTTTTGCTTAATGCGTTTTGAAACTTGCTATTGAGTGTAAGCAGCCGTCATGATTGTTGTTCCCTCCTAATGCTCTGACCTTTCTCTCATATGAAATGACCTTTATTATCCCTGGTATTATTCTTTACTGTGTTATTTGTTCTGATATTAATATTAGATATTTTGATTAATGTTTACATGGTATTTTTTTAATCCTTTCACTTCAGCATTTTTTAGTCTTTATAGTTGACCTACGTTGCTGATAAGCACATATAATGAGGTCTTGCTATTTTATCTTGATAGTCTCTACCTTTTAATTGGGATGGTTAGACTACAATGGGATTGATTTTGACAGTGTTAGGTTTAAATTTGTCATCTTGCAATTTCTTTCCCCTTGTTCCATTGTTCTTCCTTGTACTTTTCCTTTTTTCTTCCTTCTTCTGAATTAATTGAAAAATGTCCTAAGATTCTCTTTGTTGTCGTATCTCCTGTGTTGTCTCATTAGCTATAACCGTTTCGGTATTTTATGTTTATTTTACCATAGTATACCTTCAAGTGGCAGTGTATCACCTTGTACAACAAGGAATCCTGACACTGGTATGATTCCTGTGTTTGAGCTATTGTTGTGATGTATTTTACTTTTGCATATGTTTTTAACTTTATACTATATTGTTAATATTTCTGTTTTTGTTTAGTCAGATATCTTTAAAATTATATTAAAGCATCTTATATATTTATCCATGTAGTCATCTTTCATAGAATTCTTTATTCCATCTGGTATCATTTTACTTGTTCATTTAAGAAGGCCTTCTTTTCTCTCCTTGCTTTTCTCTGGAACTCTACGTTCAGTTGAGTATATCTTTCCCTTACTCCCTTGCCTTTTACTTCTCTTCTTTTCTCAGCTATTTGTAAAGCCTTCTCAGATAAACCCGTTTTCCTTCTTGCATTTTGTTTTCTTCGCGATAGTTTTGGTTATTGCTTCCTCTGCAGTGTTACGAATCTCTGTCCATAGTTTGCCAGACAGTCTGTCTACCAGATCTAAACCCTTAAATCTATTCATCACCTCCCTTCTATAATCATAAGAGATTTGACTCAGGTCATGCCTGAATGGGCTAGTGGTTTTCTCTACTTCAATTTGGCCTGAATTTGGCAATAAGGAGTTCATGATCTGGGCCACAGTCAGCTCCTGGTCTTGTTTTTGCTGACTGTATAGAGCTTCTCCATCTTCGGCTGCAAAGAATATATAATCAATCGATTATACCCAACTGAATGCAGAGCTCCAGAGAACAGCAAGGAGAGATGAGAAGGCCTTCTTAAATGAACATTGCAAAGAAGTAGAGGAAAACAGTAGAATGGGAAAGACTAGAGATCCCTTCAAGAAAATTGGAGATACCAAGGGAACATTTCATGGAAAGATGGACATGAGGAAGGACAGAAACAGCAAGGACCTAACAGAAGCTGGAGAGATTAAGAGGAGGTAGCAAGACTATGCGGAACTATACAAAAAAGGTCTTACTGACTGAGGCAACCACGATGGTGTGGTCACTCACCTAGAGCCAGACATCCTAGAACATGAAGTCAAGTCGGCCTTAGGAAGCATTACTACCAACAAAGCTAGTGGAGGTGATAAAATTCCAGCTGAGCTATTTCAAATCCTAAATGATGATGCTGTTAAAGTGCTACACTCAACATGTCATCACATTTGGAAAACTCAGCAGTGGCCACAGGGTTGGAAAAGGTCAGTTTTCATTACAGTTTCAAAGAAAGACAATGCCAAAGAATGCTCAAACTACCACAAACTGCGCTCTTTTCACATGCTAGCAAGGTAATGCTCAAAATCCTTCAAGCTAGGCTTCAGCAGTATGTGAACCGAGAACTTCCAGATGTACAAGCTGAGATCAAATTGCAAACATTCATTGGATCATAGAGAGAGCAAGGGAATTCCAGAAAAACATCTGCTTGATTGACTACACTAAAGCTTTTGACCGTGTGGATCATGACAAACTGTGGAAGATTCTTAAAAAGATGGGAGTACCAGACCATCTTCCCTGTCTCTTGAGAAACCTGTATGTGGGTCAAGAAGCAACAGTTAGAACTGGTTGACTGGTTTTAGAACAGTTGACTGGTTCCAAATGGGAAAAGAGTATGTCGAGGCTGTATATTGTCACCTTGCCCATTTAACTTCTACACAGAGTACAGCATGTGAAGTGCCGGGCTGGATGAAGCACAGCTGGAATCAAGACTACTGGGAGAACTGTCAACCTCAGATATGCAGATGAGACCACTATATTGGCAGAAAGCAAAGAGTAACTAAAGAGCCTCTTGATGAAGGTGAAAGAGGAAAGTGACAAAGCTGGCTTAAAACTCAACATTCAAAAGCTGAAGATCATGGCAACCAGTCCCATCACTTTGTGGCAAATAGATGGGGAAAAAGTAGAAACGGTGGCAGATTTTATTTTCTTGGGCTCCAAAATCACTGTGGTTGGTGACCGAAGCCTTGAAATTATGGTTTGATCTTCTTGCTGTCCAAAGGACTCTCAAGGGTCTTCTCCAACACTACAGTTCAAAAGCATCACTTATTTGGTGCTTAGCTTGCTTTATGGTCCAACTCTCACATCTATATATGACTACTGGAAAAACCATAGCTTTGACTATATGGATCTTATGAAATTATGACACTTCCGTCTTGGCAGAAAAACTATGACCAACCTAGACAATGTATTAAAAAGCAGAGATAACACTTTGCCAACAAAGATCCGTATAGTCAAAGCTATGGTTTTTTAGTAGTCATGTATGGATGTGATAGTTGGACCATAAAGAAAGCTGAGCACCAAAGAAGTGATGCTTTTGAACTGTGGTGTTGGAGAAGACTTTTGAGAGTCCCTTGGACAGCAGCAAGATCAAACCAGTCCATTCTAAAGGAAATCAACAGTGAATATTCATTGGAAGGACTGATAGTGAAGCTGAAACTTTGATACTTTGGCCACCTGATGCAAAGTGCCAACTCACTGGAAAAGACCTTGTTGTTGGGAAAGATTGAGGACAGAAGGAGAAGGGGGCGAGAGAGGATGAGGTGGTTGGATGGCATCACCGACTCAATGAGCATGAGCTGAGCCAGACTCTGGGAGATAGTGAAGGACAGAAAAGCCTGGTGTGCTGCAGTTCATAGGGTTGCAGAGAGTCGGATACTACTTAGCAACTGAACAACAACAAAGTCTACAAGTGGTAAATTCAGCTTTTGTACATCTAAAAAAGATTTCATTTCACCTTTTTTTTTGGAAATATATTTTGTTGGGTATAGAGTTTTTCTTGGCAGGTTTTTTTTTTTTTCTTGTTAGGTCTTTAAGGATGTTGCCCTTTGTTGCTCTGAAGGAGAAATCTATTCTAATCATTTTCTTTGTGGCTGTACATGGTTTGTATTTCTTTGGCAGCTTTTAGGATTTCCTTTTATTTATTATTGATTTTGAGGAATTTTATTCTGATATTCCTTTATGTGATTTTTTTGTATTTATGGGTTTTGAGCTTCTTATATCTGAAAGTTTATAATTTTTATCAACTTTGGGACACTTTCAGCCATTATTTCTTCATGTATATTTTCTGTCTACGTTTCTGTCTCGTTTCCTTCAGCGACTGCAGTACGTGTGCATTATGCAGTTTGTATTTGCTTACAGCCTTCTGATGGTCTGTTTACTTTCCCCCTTGTTCTGTATTATTTCTCTTTCATGTTGGTTAGCTTGTATGGTTATGTCTACAGTTCTACTAATCTTGTCTTCTGCAGTGTCTAACCTGCTTTTAACTTCATGCACTGTATTTTTCATCTCAGGTATTAGAGATTTGCCTGAATAATTATGATTTGGGTCTTTTCTTCAATCTTCCGTATATCTACTTGGCACATTCACCTAAGTTTTAGAGTCTTAGTGGACTTTATCATTCTGTCTCATATGTTGGTAAAGTTGAATGAGTTTCTTCATTCCCAGATTTTGTTTGTTTCACTGTCATCTTGTTAATATTGTAGAAAATATGCGTCATCTTTATCTGCATACTTACATGCACAGCCTTGTTTGTACGCCATGTTAGTACCTTTTTCAAAGTTAAAAAATACTTCTAAAGAGTAAACGCATGCTAGTTTTATAAAATATAAGGAATGCTATATAGTATTGAATTAAGTGAATTTAAATATGATTCTCCTTTGAAGTTCTATAGTTTGCTCAAAGATATATTGAAATATCGGAAAAGATATTCAGAACAACTGCTTCACAGCTGTGTATTCTTATAGCTAGAATTACACTAATGGTTTTATATTTACTAAGCCTCAGAATACCCACAAAGACATTTGTGGGGCTTCTCGTACATGGGTGGGAGTCTCAGTGTGTCTGCTTTGTGCATATCATATTCAGAAAAGACAGGATGAACTCTTCCACACTATACATGCCCTTACCAGTCAGTCTGGAGAAGCTTGTGAGGAACATGCTTCATCAGCTTTTATAACAAGAGAGAGGAAACAAACTCTTTTTCAAATTATTTTCTTCTCTATGAGAAACAGAGAGGAAAACTAAAGCATTGGTAAAATGCCTGATTATCAACAAGCCCTCACTTACCCAAAGCAGACAGAGTACGAGCCTGTCTATTGCTTGAGCTGTGGGGGATTACTTGTAAGTCTCATTCAAAAGTAAAATTTTCTGTAATGGGAAAGTAGATTTTCTTAAATTGCCTCTTCATGCATTACGAATGGTTCTGTGATATATTATAGCCAATTAAAAGTGATTAGATCCATTGAGTTGTCTCTCTGGAGTACTTTAATTATGAAAACCAGTTTGAAATGAGCCCAGACTTGAGACAGATGGTTGAATTTGTGTTTAAACAAATCTAAATCTTAAAAATGAATGAAACTTAGGAAAAGCTCTTTTAGTTGATTTCCTTGAGTCTACTAAGAATGGCAATTGGCTTTCTTATTTGATAACCTCTAAATATTGGGGATTTAAAAAATTCAGAATCATGTATGAATGATGTATGGAGGTCCTCTAGGAAAATACTCTGAAATTCAAATTACCTCTCAGTTCAACATATGGAAGAAATGTGTTTTGAATACAGAATTTACTAAAGACCAAAATAGAGTTCAGGCTATCTTTGTTGGTTATTGGTCTATTGAAATGAACTGAAAGTGGGTGGTTTTTCTCTTTTTTTGGATCTACTTATTTATATATATCAACAGCTAACTTATGGCATGAATGTTTTTCAGTGTATGGAACTTAATATGATAGGACTTTTACAAAGTCATAAGGAATTATGGCACTCTTAATTATTAATCTAATTTACATTGGGTTAAAGCTGTATAAATTGGAATGACAGTTATAATATTTGCATCAGATGCTGAAATATTATGTGGGATAGGATATGCTACGTGATTCATTTATATTCTGCAGATAACTTCCTAAAAATAATATGAAAGAACAATAATTTGATTTGTCCCTACTTTGCTTAGTTTTATTAAGTAAATAAAGCTAAGTTTCATATACAACAAGATTAAGAGAAGTTATATTCTTTTGCTGATTTTCCTCTATATTTTGTAGGTGAGCTCCTTAACAATATTAGTTTTGGACTTGATTACTAGAAAGATGATATAAACAGATGCAGAAGGTAAAACTGTAATCTTTCTATAACTTTTAATTTAAAAAATTATTTAAGTTTACTTAAAAAAAAATAACAACTATATCAATTTGTACATTTTCTTGTTATTTACCAGGCACTGTTATTTGTATAAGTGATATTGTAGATAACAGAGCACAGGAAATCCCTGCCTCTTGGAGCTTGTGTTTTAGAGCAGAAGCTAGCTAATGAGAAAATAAGGAAAGGAAACATACAGTGTGTCAGGTGATGAAAGATGTGATGGAGGAAACCTGGTAGGTAGATAGGATGTAGAGGATGATCAACTTAGGTGTCACAAAGAAAAACATTTAAATGAAGGGTGCAAGTGAGGGAGTGAACATGTGCTTATCTGTACTCCAGAGAGACAAGTGGAAGCAAAGTCCCTGAGATGGGATCGTGTCTGGAGCCTCTGAGGAGTAGCATAGATGCCTGTGTGGCTGGAACTGAGGGGTTGGTAAAGGAAAGGTGTGGAGGTACGAGATGAGAATGGAGAGGAGGAACGGTGGTGGGTGGAAGGGAGGCACAGGTTATGTGGGGGGTCTTGCTGGGGCTTCCCTGTAGCTCAGTTGGTAAAGAATCTGCCTGCAATGCAGGAGACCCCGGTTCGATTCCTGGGTCAGGAAGATCCACTGGAGAAGGGATAGGCTTCCACTCCAATGTTCTTGGGCTTCCCTGGTGGCTCAACTGGTAAAGAATCCACCTGTAATGTGGGAGACCTGGGTTGGGAAGATCCCCTGGAGAAGGGAAAGGCTACCCATTCCAGTATTCTGGCCTGGAGAATTCCATGGACTGTATAGTCCGTGGGGTCACAAAGAGTCGGACACGACTGAGGGACTTTCACTTTGCTAGTGGAAAGCCATTGGAGGGTTTGAGCAAAGGAACGACATGAACTTAAGTTTTAGGAGTAGAATTCTGGCAGCTTTGTTGAGAATAATATGAGTGGTTGGGGAGGGATGGAGGTACGATTACTTCTAGGCTACTGGAGTGATCCAGGAAAGGGCTCAGTGCTTTCTTGGACCTGGCTGGCAGCAGCAGAGGTGATGAGAAGTGGTCAAATTCTGGGTATATATACACCATTGATTCTTGTTATTTGTGGTAGTTACATTCTATGAAATCAATGTGAATACTAAATTAGCATTAGCTGATTACTGAATCATTGCCTTGGGTGAGGATAACATAAGAAATTGGATCTCTTTAAGCAGGGTCACTGGAGAAGGGTCACTGGCACCCCACTCCAGTGTTCTTGCCTGGAAAATCCCATGGATGGAGGAGCCTGGTAGGCTGCAGTCCTTGGGGTCACGAAGAGTCCGACACGACTGAGCGACTTCACCTTCACTTTTCACTTTCATGCATTGGAGAAGGAAATGGCAACCCACTCTGTTGTTCTTACCTGGAGAATCCCAGGGACGGGGGAGCCTGGTGGGCTGCAGTCCATGGGGTCACACAGAGTCGGACACGACTGAAGCGACTTAGCAGCAACAGCAAGCAGGGTCCCAGCATTTTTGACAATTGATCAATACACCACTTCATTTTTTGTGTGCTTCTGTTTAAAGACCCCTTCTTCAATGTATATTGTTTACTCATTGATATTAAACTCACAGCTAGCAGTGTTGTAATTCATGACTCAGCAGAGCTGTCTGACACACATTTGCTCCATAAGACATCACAGGCTTCTTGAGCACAAAAGCACCAGGCGGCACTTCGGCACAGCGCTGGGGATCGCTTTAAACAGCAGAACTACCAACAAAAGGATCATAAAAAAATGTTTCTGCCGTCTTTATTAATTTTTCTTATTGTGTAAGTATACCTGCTGTGAAACATACATATTAAAACCAAGTTTTTTTCCTGTCATTGAGACTTTTTATCTCTAGGCTAAATAACTGAATTTTTAGATATAATGAACATTTAGATACTTATGAGCTTTAATGAGTTTTTACAACTTTCTATTTTTAATTTTGACATTATTTTGGAACAACAGAAATTTTGGAAGATTAATACAAAGAATTCTCATATATACTTCAGCCATATTCTACAAATATTAATGTTTTAGCAACTTTATCGTTTTCTCTGTACATGAGAAGGAAGCTGAAAAGTGGTTCCTCTGTCTTTTTGGCATGTTCCTGTTATTTATTGAACACTTATTTTCTGGCTCATGTTATACTTTTCCTGTCCTGGGTTTTGCTTCATTTCTCTAAGGATCTGTAGCTTTCACTTAGTGGAAGATGATAGTTAAAAACCAGTATTTGGCACTGGGTGTGCTCATCGCTGCTGGGATGTCTTTGTTCTCAGTCCTTTCAGTAGACGGAGATAGGAAATCAGCAAGTGCACACACACACACGCATACCTCTGTGCCTGTGTCTGTGTCTGTTGCTCTGTCTATATTGAAACTGAAGTATTCACATTGATACTTCTAATTCTACTCAAACACCAAACAGTTCATTCTGTCTTTTCCTATTTACATATTTGTAATCTCCTTCTTTGACAGTGAGAAACCTGGCTGCTATTATTTACAGTCTACTTACCTGTTCAGTCCTAAAAGGTGATTTCAGAATTGCTAACTTATGCCTCTGAAAAAAAGAAATCTGCCTACTGTAGTTCAGTATTTGTTTAGAGCTTTTTGCCTTTTGACTTCCACTGTGGTCAGATATTGTTTGCCAGATTACTTGGATTAATTTTTTCCCCCCACTATTTACATTACAAACTGGGGAAAACAGTTTGGTTCTTGTTTCTTGTTGTCCAGTTGCTCAGTCATTCTGACTCTTTGCAACTCTGTGCGCTGCAGCACGCCAGGCTTCTCTGTGCTTTCCTACTCCTGGAGCTTGCTCAAACTCATGTCCATTGAATCGGTGATGCCATCCAACATCTCATCCTCTGTCTTCCCCTTCTCCCTTTTCCTCCTGCCCTCAATCTTTCTCAGCATCAGGGTCTTTTTCTAATGAGTTTGCCCTTCACATCAGGTGGCTGAAGTATTAGGGCGTCAGGATCTGTCCCTCCAAAGAATACTCAGGGTTGATCTCCTTTAGGATTGATTGGTTTGATCTTGCAAGCCAAGGGACTCTCAGGAGTCTTCTCTGGCACCAAAGCCAAGGGACTCTCAGGAGTCTTCTCTGGCACCACTTTTGTTTCTGTTGTATCCCATTTTAAGTTGCATTTCCTCTCTTACCCTAGTTGACTTAATTTATTTTGTTAATGATTAAACATTCAGTTCAGTTCAGTTCAGTTGCTCAGTCGTGTCCAACTTTTTGCAACCCCATGAACTGCAGCATGCCAGGCTTCCCTGTCCATCACCAACTCCCAGAGTTTAGTCAAACTCATGTCCATTGAGTTGGTGATGCCATCCAACCATCTCATACTTTGTTGTCTCCTTCTCCTCCTGCCCTCAATCTTTCCCAACATCAGGGTCTTTTCAAATGAGTCATTTCTTCGCATCAGGTGGCCAAAGTACTGGAGTTTCAGCTTCAGCATCAGTCCTTCAAATGAATATTCAGAACTGATTTCCTTTAGGGTGGACTGGTTGGATCTCCTTGAAGTCCAAGGGACTCTCAAGAGTCTTCTCCAACACCACAGTTCGGCGCTCAGCTTTCTTTATAGTCCAACTCTCACATCCGTACATGACTACAGGAAAAACATAGCCTTGACTAGACAGACCCTTGTTGGCAAAGTAATGTCTCTGCTTTTTAATATGCTGTCTAGGTTGGTCATAACTTTCCTACCAAGGACTAAGTGTCTTTTAAATTTCATGGCTGCAGTCACCATCTGCAGTGATTTTGAAGCCAAAAAAAAAAAAAAAGTCAGCCACTGTTTCCCCATCTATTTGCCATGAAGTGATGGGACCAGATGCCATGATCTTCATTTTCTGAATGTTGAGCTTTAAGCCAACTTTTTCACTTTCCCCTTTCACTTTCCTCAAGAGGCTCTTTAGTTTTTCTTCACTTTCTGCCATACATACGGGTGGTGTCATCTGCATATCTGAGTTTATTGATATTTCTCCCCTCCAATCTTGATTCCAGCGTGTGCTTCATCCAGCCCAGCATTTCTCATGATGTACTCTGCATATAAGTAAAATCAGCAGGGTGACAATATACAGCCTTGACATACTTCTCTTCCTATTTGGGACCAGTCTGTTGTTCCATGGTTAGACATTAATGGTTCCAAAAGTCAGAACTGTATAGAACTATATTCTTAGAGAATATCTCCATCATTTCTCTTTATTTCTTATATAAAAATCGTAATATTATGATATGCTTTTTCATTTTGTTTTCCCACCTGACATTGTGTCCCGAAAGATCACAATATTTCAGTTTGTAGATTTCTTTGTTATTCTTTTTAACTGCTGTGTAGCACTTTATTATAAGTTATTCAAGCACTTTTTTATGCATGGGCATGTTTCAGTTTTTTTAATTATTTACACTACTACCATGAGTAAACTTGTACATAAAGTTTTTTCTTTAATTGTTGAAGCAATATCTTTATTTATGAAGCAGTACCTTAAGTATAAATTTCTAAAAGTGTGAATGTAGGGTAACAATATAAATGTGTGTGTAGTTTTGTTAGATATTGCCAGATTTCCTTCTATAAAAATTATACCAATTTACATTCCCACCAACTATGTATAAGAGTATTGATTTCTCCACATCATTGTCAGAACAGTGTTTGTTAATTTGGTAGGTAATTTTAATTTACATTTCTTCTACTATGAGTGAGGTTGAACATCTTTTCATATCTTTAAAGGCCATTTAAAAGTAATTTTTAGTGAATTCTTTTGCCCATTTTTTAAAATTGAAGTTCAATTTTTTTCCCTATAATTTAAAGAATTTAAAGATATATTACAGTGAATAGTCCCTTTTCTGTTATACATGGGACACAAATTTTCTGTGAGTCTGTTGGTTGTTGTTTGACTTTGTTTATAGTCTTTTTTTCCACAAATGATGATATTCTGCTGCTGCTGCTGCTAAGTCACTTCAGTCGTGTCTGACTCTGTGCGACCCCATAGACGGGGATTCTCTGGGATTCCCTGGGATTCTCCAGGCAAGAACACTGGAGTGGGTTGCCATTTCCTCCTCCAGTGCATGAAAGTGAAAAGTGAAAGTGAAGTTGCTCAGTCGTGTCCGACTCTTAGCGACCGCATGGACTGCAGCCTACCAGGCTCCTCCATCCATGGGATTTTCCAGGCAAGAGTACTGGATGGGGTGCCATTGCCTTCTCCCAGTGATATTCTAGCTACTCATAAATAAACTGAGAAGTAAACTATTCTTTGTCTCTGTCCCGAGTCTTGTGTCTTTTGCCCGCATCCATGAAATTGAGGCAACCCAACTTTTTAGCTTGCTGAGTAGGGTACAGTCTCATGCCTTTCACTTTTGTGACAGAAATATGCTTCCTTACATTTTTGTTTGCTTTTCTGTAGGATTTTTTCCTTTCTCCCTTTTCACAGTTCCTTCGTGTTACCATTCCTCCCTCTAAAGAATCACCTTTCTAAGACTACATCTCTTGTCTTTCACGTGCATTTTAAAGTCCCTGTCTCGAGGTCAGTTCTGTGATCAGCCATTACGCTTTTTCAGTATTTTCACATGTAGGGTAGACCTCCATATTCTGATGGTGGTTTTAGATGAGTCTTAGGCATACTGCTAGCTCTTGTATGTCTCTCTTTTCTCTTCTGTGCATTTTTCTTTTCCCTTTTTTCCCCCCAGAACAGTCTTTGGTGCCCATGAAGGCTTGCAGTGGGAGGATGCAAGATCATTTTCAAAGATTTGATGTTTATTTTTCTAGTCGCTGCAGATTTAAACTTTGAACATTCTCTGTTGTACTGAGGGTGCAGGTTTCATTTGTTTTTCTCTTTGTTCTTTGTTATATTCTTAGATAATATGTGGGAGATTCAGAATTATGCAGCTGCCCCTATTGTAGCTGCTCAGAATCCCCCATTCATAGCGTTGTTATTAGGAATATAGATTTGACCATGAAATATCATTCAGTTTGTAGGTTATTAAAAGACTGAGGGTCAATTGAATCTAGCAGTCACTCTGTACAAGGAAATGACATTGCACAGAGCTAGGGAGCTTGCTTTTTAAAGCTATTTTATATTGAATTTTAAAATATCACTATTTTAGTTCTTTGAACAGTCTAAAACCTGTAATGCGTTTCAATAAATATTTCTTGATTGATACATAAAGTTTTGTTATACTAGTATGGATGCATCTCATATTTTTTAATACCTTACAGGAACATATAATCAAAAAGGTTGTTTTCCGCTGTCCGAATTCTGTCTTCTTTGTTATTAACTGTGCGTTTGACAGTTTTCTGCCATTTAATTTCCATCACAACCCAGTGGATTGAGAAGGGCAGACAATTTAACTCCCAGGATTAAAAATTAGAAGCTGAAATTTATATTAAATGACATGCTTGGATTGTACAGCTAATCAAAGGAGAAACCGAGATGAAAAGTGACTTCTTAACTTTGTTGTTGTCAGAACATCACTGAGTAAAATAGATAGCTTATTCATGGTTCCCACATAGATACTTGTTCCCACTTTAGCTTCCATGAGAAAAAAACACGTGCAGACGTTTGGGCCGAGTGACTTGTAAGTTAAGATGAATTCTTGTTCATGTTCCTCTTACTCAGAGTAATGAGTATTGTATAGTTGAGGAATGTTTTGAAAGAAAGGAAAAATGTAAGGTGATAAAACATTTATTTATCCACATCAAAGCAGAGACTACTTGCGGGCACTTTACTTTTGGAAAATAATCACTTCTCATTTGTTACCCAGAGGCTTTTCACCATAATATTTAACAAATGGTAAATGCTTCAGAGGTTTTTAATAAAAAATACTTGACTTTCTAGACTAACTTAATGACTAGTCTAGCCTGTCTCCTGTAAATGTCAAACATCCATAATTGAGTTTTGCTAGCTTCATAATATTGTTTGTGGCATGACATGTTGTCTACACACTCTGTTATTACAAACATTAAATGGATTTGTCAACAAGTGGAGGAAAAAGAATTGTGATTTAGTCTGTTTGTGAATTTTGTTATGTGGAGGAGGAAAAATTGGATGTTTTTCTCCCTGGTAATTGACACGTAGAATGAGTCCATGCCCTGCTTCAGTGCTGGTTGTCGTTAAAAAAAATAAAAGCATACATCACCAGAGGTGTGATTCTGTGTCTGTCATGAGAATTTATTTACTGTGTGTAGTCCACATTAATTTTAAGCTAAGGTATGGTTATTTAAAAGTTAGGAAAGTATAATGTTGATCTGAGATACCCTGAACTAAAATGCTGTGCAGCAGGAATCATGGTACATAGTTTTTTTGTAATATATTTTGTTAAGTGAATAGAATTTTAAAAAATTTAGTTATAACTGGTTTTCACACAGTATTACTATTTCTTGAATTTACTTAAATAGTCTCTTTGGAACCCTAAATATTTTTAAAAACAAGTCAAGTAAAAGTACACTAGACTCTCTTTTCAAATGACGGCATGTTTTTGATGCTTTTGAAACATTTGTGAATGTCTCCAAGGGAGGACGTACCAGGCGCATGCACACGTGTAGCCAAGTGCATGGTGTCTGTGAGCCTGGGGGACAGCAAGCTGCACAAGACGTTCCCCTGGTGTGTTTCAGTGTTAGACCCAGAGCTATTTTAAAAGAAATTTTCATCTTATGTATTATTATTATTATTTTAATATAATGGATTCTGCCTTGGATGTTTTCAAAGGCTTTTAACTGTTTTCTACATTTGCAGACGACTACTGGTAAGCTGTTCATAGACTTTGCTATGACAGCCTTCTTCACATTGTTGGTCGTACACTGTATCTGATAAACCGTGTCGTCACCCAGTCGTGTCCGACTCTTTATGACCGCATGGACTGTAGTCCACCAGGCTCCTCCGTCCATGGGATTTTCCAGGCAAGAGTACTGGAGTGGGTTGCCATTTCCTTCTCCAGGGATATCTGATAAAAAAAAAGAATTAGCTGGGAGGTTCTTAAGTTTTCTAATATTATTTTGGATTATAAAATCTTAGCCAAGTGTGGCATATTTCGTGAGTCATTTCTATACCAGCTAGAAAGACAGATGGGTCGTGTACAGCTTAGAAATCTGTGCAAATAGGAAGACAGATGGGTGGTTTAAATGGTTTAAATGTCTCCATGAAAATGTTTGTGTGAAAAGCTTAACTCCTGAAATTATACTAAAAATATCTAAGTAATTAATTGGGAGTAATAGAGTTTATACAAAGAAAGCAATATTTTTTAAGGAGGGGGAAAAATGTGGAATTCATTGAATTTGCTAGTTATAATTTGAAGCTTACAATAAAAATAAATAATTAGAATGCAGTTAGAATACAGTCCCCAAAGAGTGCTGCCTTGTTTTCTGATTATGGCCATGTGGACTCTAAAAGACTTCTTTATTACTTGGAGTTGATTTAACTGCCTAATTGTACGTGAAATTTTGACATATCTGTTGTCAGAATTTGTTGAATATCAAGCAAGAGCACCATAAATCTGCTTAAAAATGATGAAACCAAACCAAACCCAAACAGAACCAACTCTAAGAAAAGGACCTTAGAAAGGGCTGCTCTGGCAATTTCTGCAGCAAATTTTCATGGACTTTCACTGCAGCAGGTGTTCAGGCATTAGTGTGACTTAGCTCCCAGCTGAAAGATTTGTTCCTGTTTGATTGGGTATACAGTTTGGATCTCAGGTGACAGCTTCATATGGGAGTCTCTGCCTGAGTTGTGTGGGTTGGTAGAAAAGGGGATTGTTCTTTTAGAGGAAGGCTGCGGGACTGATCATAGATGTATCAATTGTACTGCCTTTTGGAGACTTTTTTGGAAATGTATTTCTGCAAGAAGGATGTTAAGTAGCAATGTTTATGGGCAAATTATTTTTACAGAGTATTCGATGAAGAAATGATTAAAGTAACTGAACCTGTAAGCAGATGTGTTCCTAAGAATGTTTAAAATCATTTGTGATTATTATTATTGAAGTGTCTTATTAATTGCTAAGTTAAAAAATTAGCCTTCATGTCATGCAAAGTAAGTTACAACCACTTTAGGAATTTATATTAACAGAGCACAAAAATATATTGGTTTCTGAATGAACATTTTTAAAAATTAAAAATTCAGATGATAGAATTTTTTAAAAAAAATCACAGCATCCTTCTCTTAATAAGGATAAGAAGTTTTAAATGAATTTCTTATTTCAGTTATATATTTAAAATTTTATATGATTATTTACTAGTTCGTGGCATATAATAATATGGACTTCCCTGGTGGCTTAGACGGTAAAGCGTCTGTCTACAACGCGGGAGACCTGGGTTCGATCCCTGGGTGGGGAAGATCCCCTGGAGAAGGGAATGGCAGTCCACTCCAGGACTGTGTGTGTTGCAATCAGAAAGTGAGAAAACCTACTTCTTTGATAGCTAGTGTTACCTTTTTCTGATCCCTTCAGATCAGAACTGAATTAATATATTTGCTCCTACTGTAGTATTAGGACCTCTTTCCAGTCAGCTATGAAAGGGCTTAGGAAAGACACTCTAGTGATTAAATTATTTTCTCATCAATGAGTTCTTTATGTTATAAAGTGAAATAGGTTATCCAGGGCAATATTTTATGAATAGTTTGGATAATTATTAAAATATCCTCATGTGCACGAACAAGCTAATGTCTGTAACTGGAGAAGTCAAGCCGCACTGCAGCTTCCCTGGAGGAGTCAGTGGTGGTTCTAGTGTTTGGAAACACTAGAATTTGTTGGTAATAGAGACATGCCAGTTTGCTGGAAGGATTTGTTCACTTTTTCACCAGCTGAATGTGGTTCCTTTTCTTCAGAATTAGCAGAGTGATGAGAAAGACAAAATTGTTCCAATTCTGTTGGTCTGCCTGAGGAAGTCTGATGCCTCCTCTCTTTGCAAAAACTCTGGGTTGTTCTCTGTTTTTGGCCCTGGGCTGGGGACTTTTTTTTTTTTAATTTTCACTTGAAAATATTTTTTTAATATATAAATTTATTTATTTTAACTGGAGGCTAATTACTTTACAATATTAGATTGGTTTTGCCATACATAAACATGAATCCGTCATGGGTATACACGTGTTCCCCATCCTGAACCCACCTCCCACCTTCCTCTCCATACCATCCCTCTGGGTCATCCAAGTGCACCAGCCCCAAGGATCCTGTATCCTGCATCGAACCTGGACTGGTGACTCGTTTCTTACATGATATTATACATGTTTCAATGCCATTCTCCCAAATCATCCCACCCTCTCCCTCTCCCACAGAGTCCAAAAGACTGTTCTATACATCTGTGTCTCTTTTGCTGTCTCGCATATAGGATTATCGTTACCATTTTTCTAAATTCCCTATATACGCATTAGTATACTGTATTGGTGTTTTTCTTTCTGGCTTACTTCACTCTGTATAATCGGCTCCAGTTTCATCTACCTCATTAGAACTGATTCAAATGTATTCTTTTTAATGGCTGAGTAATACTCCAATGTGTATATGTGCCACAGCTTTCTTATCCATTCATCTGCTGATGGACATCTAGGTTGCTTCCATGTCCTGGCTATTATAAACAGTGCTGCGATGAACATTGGGGTACACGTGTCTCTTTCAGTTCTGGTTTCCTCGGTGTGTATGCCCAGCAGTAGGATTGCTGTCTCCAACAGGAGATGCTTTTCAGACTCCTGTCTATAGGGAATACCCAAATGGGTGCTGAGTCTAAACAGAGTGGAAGCAGAGAAAAACCTCTTGCATCAAGAATTCTCAACATAAGATTTATTTTGGGGGAAGGATTCATTTGGTGAGCTCTCCTTGGATAGAGGGCAAAAACTTTTTATGAAGTCTAGATAATTGACAAGAAATATTTTTTCCGTTTGCTTCAAAAATTGAAGATCTGCTTAAAATTTTTATTTGTTTGTATCATCATTCATTTATATTGTCAACCTGTAAATATTTTCTGAATGATTTTAGTAAGGGAATCATAGAAATTTCTTATTACTTTGTCATCTTCTAGACTTGTTCTGTATCAAGTCTAAATTTCTCTACTTGATCTTCAAGTCATTCACAACCTAAAACTATCTGAGCTATGCAGCTTATTTCCTTCGTTTCCTCAAAACTTGCTATCTTTGAGCTATTGATTTTTGCCTATGTAACATTGCTTATTCTCTCCATGTTTTCACTCAATATTCCAAATCACCAGACCATGGGCTATTGTCAAAGACTCTGTTTTGCCAAATGCTGAATTCCCAATGTCTAGCACAGTTCCTGGTGATGAGCAGCTAATGATATTTATTGAATGAAACGAAGGAAGAAATGGAGAAAGAGAGTGAGGTGAAGGAACTATTATTGTCTCTCCTGTCTTTCTTTTACCTTTCCAGACTTGCCTTATCTTTTAAGGTCTGTTTTCTCCACAGTCTCCTCTGACTTCCCTGGTCTTGACTTACATCTCAAAAGTAGACCTTCAAATTTAACATTTTTACAAACTTTCTTGTTCTCTTGGCTATGTGTTTCACGTGCACTGTCATTCCATTTGGTGTAAGCTCCTTGAAGATGAGAAGGAGCGTATATCTGTACAGTTTTTCAAAAAAAATTGTATATTGACCTTTATTCATCAAACAGCTCCTGCAGGGTACACTGGCTTCAGAGCATCCTTTGTACAAAGTACTGACAAATAAACATGTGTTCAGTAGCCTTTTGATTATTCATAAAATGTGTGAGATAACATGAAGTAGTGGTAACTCAGTTTGCATATAGTGAAGATAGAACTTTTAAATTATCTCTTAACTTTATTCAACTTTTTTTTTTTTTCAGGGAAAGAAACTGAAAAGGCTAAGGAACGTTACGACAAAGCCACAATGAAACTCCATATGTTGCATAATCAGTATGTTTTGGCACTGAAGGGGGCACAGCTTCATCAGAATCAGTATTATGACACTACGCTTCCTCTGCTTCTCGATTCCTTACAAAAGATGCAAGAAGAAATGATAAAAGCACTGTAAGCTGCATTTCCCATTTGATATAAACGTCCTTCCTGAAGTGATTGTAGCATTGCTTTTTCCTCCTAGTTAAAAGTTTTGTATAAAATTTGTCTTTGTTTTGTAAGCTGTGTCACTGGACTAGCTCAGAGGGTGTTTCAAACCTTTTCTCCCTTGGTCCTTCTTGATTTTCCTGTCTGGTATCCCTTCATCTTATGCTCACTCACTCTTCTTTTTGTATATTTTTGTTTTGCTCCAGTTAGCTGGAAATTTAAATGAAAAAAAAAAAATCATTGTTTTGATAAGCATTAAGAAGTGGATGGAGAAGGAAATGGCATATCTATCTGTAGACCACTGAATGTTTAAGTTTCAAGCATCTGATAAGCCCAAAGGAAATTATTTATTTATTCATTTATTTGCCTGCTTCTAGTTGTATGAGATTACAGTGAACACATGTTTATTGGAATTGTCTGTATGCAAAGCACACTGGTGCTTGGGGATGTAGAGATGAGTAGGGCACAGTTTTTGCCTTCAGGGAACTAACAGTGTTGGTTAGTAATTCACATGCATACATGTTTACCATACATATCAATTCCGTACACCACCCTCTGGTAGACTTCATCTCATTATTAATGCTGGTGAGTCCCCATTTTTCCAGTAAAGGATAAAGTGATTTTAGTCAACTTGAATATGTCAGCGTTTAAGGGTATTGATAAGATAGTGAGATGCCTACTTAAAATATTTAATTAGTTACGTCTTCTTTAAATTACATATTATTGACTTACAAATTTATATTTCCTTTCCTACTTTCATTTTATGAATCAATGTTTTCTCAAACTCCCCATATGAATGTTCAGTAACAGTATCTTTACCATCATGAGAAC
This sequence comes from Bos indicus, assembly GCF_029378745.1. Lineage (NCBI taxonomy): Eukaryota > Metazoa > Chordata > Mammalia > Artiodactyla > Bovidae > Bos > Bos indicus. The sequence goes on from NC_091766.1 coordinate 107,734,145, forward strand.
ATCCTTTAGAGACATTTAATAATTTCACAAGTGTATTATCTTTACTGTCTAGTAAATTTTTTTAGATCTAGCATTTAAAAATATAATATCACTAAAATTAAATCCTTTGTCACACTCATTCATATAACATTAGGAGACTTCTTTTTTCCCCCAATTTGTCTTAAAGATGAGTGTTAGCATAATAACCACTTACTGTATTGCTTTATAAGAATTATCTAGAGAGGCTCTTTTGCATTCATATCATCCAGTACGTCCAGCTGTGAGGCTCCAAGGATATTTACTAAATCTGAATTAAATTTTTCTACCTAGCTCTTTTCTTTCAATTGTATCTATCGGGTGATTTCTGTAATCATTCAAAATTAGCATTGCCTGAAGCAGTTTGAATTTAATTTTTTTGTTTTTTTACCCAAATAGTATTTCACTATTCAAAATAAAGTAAAAGAATTCTTCAAAATAAGAGAGATTTTGTAAGGATTCCTTTTTGTGACTGAAGATTTTGGAAAAGAAAATCAGAGTCTTATATTTATTTGGGTACATGCAGGATAAACATGTCTGTCCACACTTTTTAAGGCTACTAAATGAGCAGTTGTGTATTTTTATAGCATAGCATTATCAAGTTGAGGATTAGGGTCTTTGCAACAGAATAGTTTTCTTTTTGCACTTATTACATTAGGGTAATAACTGTTACGATCATTTTTGCTACTGACTGGTGGTCAGAAGAGATTGAAAAGTCACTGGAGATATAAGCCAGATAAACTCTGAGTATAATATGGAAAAGAACAGAGACTGAGGAGCAAGAGAAGACCCAGGAGGTAGGGCTTGTGAGGAAGCCGCACACAGTGAAAGTAACATTCTGGACACAGGATCTGACCCACAGGTCATGTGACGGGATCAGCCTGTCTGTGGTACTGTTTACAAGTAGAAAGTGATCAGTTCAGGCTTACATTTTTGTATGTTAGATAGATGTTGAAAAATGTAATGTTGTAGATCATTTGCAATTATTCTGTTCTATCAAATGTAAATTGTTAATGCATACATTTTTATACTCCGTTTACTTCACTATCCAGGTAAAGGAAATAAGGTGGTGCATGGAGCCACCGTCTGTAAAAACTGGCATTACATTTCTTTTTTATCGTTCTCTTTTTATTGTTCTATCGTTCTAAATCCTTTTTGGGCCTGTGTTTCCCTGATAAAACTTTAAAATGCTGTAAAACTTTCTTCTTCTTTTCAGAAAAGGTATATTTGATGAATACAGCCAGATAACTAGTCTTGTTACAGAGGAAATAGTGAACGTTCATAAAGAGATTCAAATGTCGGTTGAACAGATAGACCCTAGCACAGAATACAACAATTTCATAGATGTTCATAGGTATGTATAGATACTTTCATTCTTCTTTCAGTATTTTTGACAGTATTATTTTTTGCCATGTGTTATTTAATGAATTAAAATAAGAAATATTGACGAACTTTGTTAGGACATAGGCTATTTCATATTAGTCTGTTTTTAATTATTTTCAAAGTCCTTTCTCAGTGATTATAACTTTTGATATTTAATTTATATAATGATCTTTAAAAGTTTTTCAGTTGTTACTACATCATTGCTTAAACCCATATTTAATTCATGAAGTAATATTTTCTTTTTAACAATTATGTAATAATAATAAACCTATTGTTTTCTGTTTGTGTTAAATTTTACAGTGATACTACATTTATTATGTTTTCATGTATGCATCATCTTATTTTAAATTAATTATCATCAAAGAAGAAATAAAGCAGATTAATATCTGTATTCTACAAATGAGGAAACTAAGCTGAAATTACTTGACTAGATCTTTGAGGCCTAAGGTTTAGTTTGATTTATACTATTTATTTTTGCTCTACTTTCTTAACATAATTTTAAATAAGAACAAATATTCTGCCTTTAGTGTATACTAAGACATATTATGATAGGATATTCGTATTGATCAAAATTGTTTGGCATGCTTTACTAGAACAACGGCTGCTAAGGAGCAAGAAATTGAGTTTGATACGTCCTTACTAGAAGAAAATGAAAATCTACAGGCAAATGAGATTATGTGGAATAATTTAACAGCAGAAAGTTTGCAAGTAATGTAAGTATTTATAAAATCTGAAGCTTAAATATTAGTGTTACTATTTATAGTTTATCAGATTAAAATTCCAATTTTTGTTTTCTTGAAAGTAATGAAAAGTAATTAAAAATGAACTGCTTTTTGTTTGGTCAAAGTAAAATGTTGTGAGAAATATGTTAACTTTACCTATTATCATCACTAATTTTGGTAATTCTGAGAATAAAAATTCTGTGTGATGTTACATTCATTAGCCCAATTATTAATGACATAAGAATATTAGAATAACGTTTTATTTTTTCCAAAATTTATATAATTTTTTTAACCCCATTTCATGCTTTAAATGGCAGAGATATTTGGAAATGAGGACAATGAGTATTAGAGATAAAAAGAGACTTACAGATGTCAAAAGCGTTTATTATAAAAATTTGACTTTTCAGTTTTCTCTTTAAGCAGAAATGTCTTCTGTTATAGATTGTTATAACACTTATAGACTATTATAACTGTTATAGACTATCATTTGGCCTTGGAGTACAGAATGAAGTGGGGCAAAGGCTAATAAGACTTTTGCCAAGAGAACGCACTGGTCATAGTAAACACCCTCTTCCAACAACACGAGAGAAGACTCTATACATGGACATTACCCGATGGTCACCGAAATCAGATTGATTATATCCTTTGCAGCTAAAGATGGAGAAACTATACAGTCAGCAAAAACAAGACTGGAAGCTGACTGTGGCTCAGATCATGAATTCTGTATTGCCAAATTCAGACTTAAATTGAAGAAAGTAGGGAAAACCATGAGACCATTCAGGTATAACCTAAGTCAAATCCCTTACGATTTAACAGTGGAAGTGACAAATAGATTCAGCGGATTAGATCTGATAGAGTGCATGAATAACTATGGACGGGGATTCGTGACCTTGTACAGGAGCCAGGGATCAAGACCATCTCCAAGAAAAAGAAATGCAAAAAGGCAAAATAGTTGTCTGAGGAGGCCTTACAAATAGCTGTGAAAAGAAGAGAAGCTAAAGGCAAAGCAGAAGGGAAAGATATATCCATTTGAATGCAGAGTTCCAAAGAATAGCAAGAAGAGATAAAAAAGCCTTCCTCAGTGCCCAGTGCAGAGAAATAGAGGAAAACAATAGAATGGGTAAGTCAAGAGATCTCTTCAAGAAAATTAGAGATACCAAGGGAACATTTCATGCAAAGATGGGCTCAATAAACGAAAGAAATGGTATGGACCTAACAGAAGCAGAAGATATTAAGAAGAGGTGGCAATAATACACAGAAGAACTGTACAAAAAAGATCTTCATGATCCAAATAATCACAATGATGTGATCACTGACCTAGAGCCAGACATCCTGGAATGTAAAGTCAAGTCGGCCTTAGGAAGCATCATGATGAACAAAGCTAGTGGAGGTGATGGAATCCCAGTTGAGCTATTCCAAATCCTGAAAGATGATGCTGTGAAAGTGCTGCACTCAATATGCCAGCAAATTTGGAAAAGTCAGCAGTGGCCACAGGACTGGAAAAGGTCAGTTTTCATTCCGATCCCAAAGAAAGGCAATGCCAAAGAATGCTCAAACTACCGCACAATTGCACTCATCTCACACAATAGTAAAGTAATGCTCAAAATTCTCCAAGCCAGGCTTTAGCAATATGTGAACTGTGAACTTCCTGATGTTCAAGCTGGTTTTAGAAAAGGCAGAGGAACCAGAGATCAAATTGCCAACATCTGCTGGGTCATGGAAAAAGCAAGAGAGTTCCAGAAAAACATCTATTTCTGCTTTATTGACTACGCCAAAGCCTTTGACTGTGTGGATCACAATAAATTGTGGAAAATTCTGAAAGAGATGGGAATACCAGACCACCTGACCTGCCTCTTAAGAAACCTGTATGCAGGTCAGGAAGCAACAATTAGAACTGGACATGGAACAACAGACTGGTTCCAATTTGGGAAAGGAGTACGTAAAGGCTGTATGTTGTCAACCTGCTTATTTAACTTTTATGCAGAGTGCATCATGAGAAACACTGGGCTGGATGAAGCACAAGCTGGAATCAAGATTGCTGGGAGAAATATCAATAACCTCAGATATGCAGATGACACCACCCTTATGGCAGAAAGTGAAGAGGAACTAAAGAGCCTCTTGATGAAAGTGAAAGAGGAAAGTGAAAACGTTGGCTTAAAACTCAACATTTTGAAAACTAAGAACATGGCATCTGGTCCCATCACTTCATGGCAAATAGATGGGGAAACAATGGAAACAGTGTCAGACTTTATTTTTCTGGGCTCCAAAATTACTGCAGATGGTGACTGCAGCCATGAAATTAATAGATGCTTGCTCCTTGGAAGAAAAGTTATGACCAACCTAGACAGCATATTAAAAGCAGGGACATTACTGTGTCCGTCTAGTCAAGGCTATGGTTTTTCCTGTGGTCATGTATGGATGTGAGAGTTGGACTGTGAAGAAAGCTGAGTGCTGAAGAATTGATGCTTTTGAACTGTGGTGTTGGAGAAGACTCTTGAGAGTCCCTTGGACTGCAAGGAGATCCAACCAGTCCATCCTAAAGGAGATCAGTCCTGGGTGTTCATTGGAGGGACTCATGTTGAAGCTGAACCTTTAGTACTTTGGCCACCTGATGTGAAGAGCTGACTCATTGGAAAAGACCCTGATGCTGGGAAGGATTGAAGGCGGGAAGAAAAGGGGACGACAGTGGATGAGATGGTTGGATGGCATCACTGACTCAGTGGACTTGAGTTTGAGTAGGCTCCGGGAGTTGGTGATGGACAGGGAGGCCTGGTGTGCCGCAATCCATCGGGTTAAAGTCGCAAAGAGTTAGACGTGACTGAGTGACTGAACTGAACTTACAGACTATTATATCAGTTTCTTTTCCACTTTTTGTTACTACTGCATAAAATTTTAAAAGGGTTTTGAGAAATCTTAATTTTTTTTTGTTTTCAAACATTAGAAAACATAATTAAGGCATTCTTCTTTTAAAGTAAATTTAGGACTTCCCTGGTGGCTTCTTGTAAAGAATCTGCCTGCCAATGCAGGAGACATGGGTTCAATTACTGGGTCAGAAAGATCCCGTTGAAAAGGAAATGGCAGTCTACTCCTTTATTCTTGCCTGGAAAATCCCATGGACAAAGAAGCCTGGCAGGCTTTAGTCCATGGGGTTGCGAAGAGTCAGACATGACTTGGTGACTGAACAACAGCAACAACAAAGATATTGAAGCTGTCTCCTGGTTTTTTTCAGGAATGACAGAAAGAAACTAAAATTTGTTGGTAAGTGTTGTATGTACCTATCCCTGTGTGAAAAATACAGCTGGACGTTTTCTCCGTTTCTCTTCAGTTTTGCACATGTTATATCATCTGACTTAATGAAATTTTATCTCAAAAGATTCAGCAAAAAACCCCTATGTAATATAATCAAAGAGTCTCTCTTCTACTGTTGAGTAATGTAGCATTTACAAATAATTAACTATGTGGTAGTGTCCTGGGACTAGCTCTAGGTAAGGGTTAACGTCTTTCAAGTTGCTCAGACGGGGTTGAAGAAACTACCAAGTACTTGTTGAGTTACCTTGTTCAAGCTGAAGGCTTAACAGTTACGGTGGACTGACCATCGACGAGAGGAATGGTGCATTGGGTGTATCCTGCACTAGTGGGTCTTTCCAAGAAGGCGTGATATGATTCTTGAAGAATCTGTTCTTCCAGGTTTGATACCCTTCACAGGAGACTCACTTTGACTTTGTGTTACGGTGCCAGCTATCTCTAAATCAGCGGTTCTCACCTGGGCAGTTCTTCTCAAGGGACATTTGACAATGTCTGAGACATTTTCATTTATCAGATGGTAAGGTAGAGACCATGCATGCTGCTAATCATCCTACAGTTCACAGGACAGCCTCCTGCAGCAAGGAGTTTTCTGGCAAAAATGTCAGTAATGCTGAGGTTGAGGAACTGTGCTTGTGACAATAGAGTTGACTGCATGTCATGAAATGGATGGTAGAGTTTCTCAATTCTTGTGCAGTAATAAATTCCATGCCTTAATTCCTGAGCTGCTTGGTGAAGGAACATGATATAAATTACTCTTGTTTTTTTAAACCATAATATTGCCCCATCAAGATATATTTACTGTGTGTCTAAGGTTGCAAGGTTTAATACTCTCAAGGAGTTTAGGCTATAATTGATCAATTTATTTTAATACACCAAGAAAGGATGAGCATATAGACATTGGAGTGTTATGTGGTAAAACTAAAAATTGCTAACTGTTATAAGCATATATAAGGTAAGAGATTTTGTGGCCAAAGAAGAATTTGTTATATTGCTTTTTAGGGTATAATTAGAGCTAAAGCTAGTTATACTCATAAAGCATTATTTCTTAATTATGGTGATGAAGCAGTGAATAAAAATTCAATAAATTAGAGATAATAAGTCTTTGATAATGTGATGGAAGATTTAATTGCTTACATCTTACTGAGGTAAAGCTTTAGCTACATTTCAATAAACAGTGTCTAAATTCAGGTTATGAGCTTAGGATTAGACTATCCTCAAGAAGTTTATTCCAAGAATGAGTTATTCAGTGTATCTCTAGGCACTGTTAAAATAATTCAATTCCATTAAAAAATATATATGAATGTATATGTGTGTATATATGTATATATTGTAATGTAATACAAGATGAAAGAATTATTAAGGATTTACTGAGCATGGCCCTGCCAATTGGAACAAGACCCAGTTTCCCCCTCAGTCAGTCTCTCCCATCAGGAAGCTTCCATAAGCCTCTTATCCTTCTTCATCAGAGGGCAGACAGACTGAAAACCACAACCACAAAAAACTAACCAATCTATTCACATTGACCACAGCCTTGTCTAGCTCAATGAAACTATGACCATGCCGTGTAGGGCCACCCATGACAGATGGGTCGTGTGGAGAGTTCTGACAAAATGTGGTCCACTGGAGAAGGGACTGGCAAGCTACTTCAGTATTCTTACCTTGAGAACCCCATGAACAGTATGAAAAGGCAAAAAGATAGGACACTGAAAGATGAGCATGCCAGGTCGGTTGCTACTGGAGATCAGTGGAGAAATAACTCCAGACAGAATGAAGAGACAGAGCCAAAGCAAAAACAACACCCAGCTGTGGATGTGACTGGTGATGGGAGTAACGTCCAGTGCTGTAAAGCAGTATTGCATAGGAACCTGGGATGTTAGGTGCATGAATCAAGGCAAATTGGAAGTGGTCAAACAGGAGCTGGTAAGAGTGAACATCAACACTCTAGGACTCAGCGAACTAAAATGGACTGGAATGGGTGAATTTAACTCAGATGACCATTTATATCTACTACTGTGGGCAAGAATCCCTTAGGAGGAATGGAGTAGCCATCATGGTCAACAAAAGAGTCCGAAATGCAGTACTTGGATGCAATCTCAAAAATGACAGAAGGATCTCTGTTTGTTTCCAAGGCAAGCCATTCACTATCATGGTAATCCAAGTCTGTGCCCTAAACAGAAATACTGAATAAGCTGAAGTTGAACGATTCTCTGAAGACAGACAAGACCTTCTAGAACTAACACTCAAAAAAGATGTCCTGTTCATTATAGGGGACTGAAATGCAAAAGTAGGAAGTCAAGAATCATTTGGAGTAACAGGAAAATTTGACCTTGGAGTACGGAATGAAGCAGGGCAAAGGCTAATAGAGTTTTGCCAAGAGAATACACTAGTCATAGCAAACATCCTCTTATAACCACACAAGAGAAGACTCTACACATAGACATCACCAGACAGTCAACACTGAAATCAGATTGATTATATTCTTTGCAGCCAAAGATGGAGAACTCTATACAGTCAGCAAAAACAAAACCGGGAGTTGACTGTGGCTCAGATCATGAATTCCTTACTGCCAAATTCAGACTTAAATTGAAGAAAGTAGGGAAAACCACTAGACCATTCAGGTATGACCTAAATCAAATTCCTAACGATTATACAGTGGAAGTGAGAAGTAGATTTAAGGGACTAGATCTGATAGACAGAGTGCCTGCTGAACTGTGGATGGAAGTTCATGACATTGTACAGGAGGCAGGGATCAAGACCATCCCCAAGAAAAAGAAATGCAAAAAAGCAAAATGGCTGTCTGAGGAGGCCTTACAAATAGCTGTGAAAAGAAGAAAAGCAAAAAGCAAAGGAGAAAGGAAAGATAGAAGCATCTAAATGCAGAGTTCCAAAGAATAGCAAGGAGAGATAAGAAAGCCTTCCTCAGTGATCAATGCAAAGAATTAGAGGAAAACAATAGAATGGGAAAGACTAGAGATCTCTTCATGAAAGTTAGAGATACCAAGGGAACATTTCATGCAAAGATGGGCTCGATAAAAGACAGAAATGGTATGGACCTAACAGAAAAGTAAAAGTAAAAGGAAGTCGCTCAGTCGTGTCCGAGTCTTTGTGACCCCATGGACTGTTGCCCACCAGGCTCCTCTCTCCGTGGGATTTTCCAGGCAAGAATACTGGAGTGGTTTCCATTTCCTTCTCCAGGAGATCTTCCTGAACCAGGGATTGAACCCAGGTCTCCTACACTGTAGGCAGATGCTTTACCATCAGAGCCACCAGGGAAGTCCACCAGGGACCTACCAAAAGCAGAAGATACTAAGAAGAGGTGGCAAGAATATGCAGAAGAAGTGTACAAAAAAGATCATCATGACCCAGATAGCCATGATGGTGTGATCACTCACCTAGAGCCAGACATCCTGGAGTGTGAAGTCAAGTGGGCCTAAGAAGCATCACTACGAACAAAGCGAATGGACTTGATGGAATTTCAGTTGAGCTATTTCAAATCTTAAAAGATGATGCTGTGAAAGTGCTACACTCAATATGCCAGCAAATTTGGAAAACTCAGCAATGGCCACAGGACTGGAAAAGGTCAGTTTTCATTTCAGTCCCAAAGAAAGGCAGTGCCAAAGAATATTCAAACAACTATACAATTGAACTCATCTTAGTTCAGTTCAGTTGCTCAGTCAGGTCCAACTCCTTGAGACCCCATAAATAACAGCACACCAGGCCTCCCTGTCCATCACCAACTCCTGGAGTTCACTCAACTCATGTCCATCAAGTCAGTGATGCCATCCAGCCATCTCATCCTCTGTCGTCCCTTTCTCCTCCTGCCCCCAAACCCTCCCAGCATCAGGGTCTTTTCCAATGAGTCAACTCTTTGCATGAGGTGGCCTAAGTATTGGAGTTTCAGCTTCAGCATCAGTCCTTCCAATGAACACCCAGGACTGATCTCGTTTAGGATGGACTGGTTGGATCTCCTTGCAGTCCAAGGGACTCGCAAGAGTCTTCTCTGGCACCGCAAAAGCATCAATTCTTCAGTGCTCAGCTTTCTTCACAGTCCAACTCTCATATCCATACATGACTACTGGAAAAGCCATAGCGTTGAGTAGATGGACCTTTGTTGGCAAAGCAATATCTCTGCTTTTGAATATGCTATCTAGGTTGGTCATAACTTTCCTTCCAAGGGTAAGCGTCTTTTAATTTCATGGCTACAGTCACCACCTGCAGTGATTTTGGAGCCCAAAAAAATAAAGTCAGCCACTGTTTCCAATGTTTCCCCATCTATTTGCCATGAAGTGATGGGACCAGATGCCATGATCTTAGTTTTCTGAATGTTGAATTTTAAGCCAACTTTTTCACTGTCCTCTTTCACTTTCATCAAGAGGCTATACACAAAAAATTGGTGTTTACTCAGTACCAGTTGAACAGTTTGTCTTTTCACCATGTGTATTCTTGCATCTTTGTCACAAATTAACTGACCCTAGGTGTGTGGCTTTATTTCTAGGCTGTCTGTTCCTTTCCATTGATGTATGAGTCTATTTTTGGAACAGTACCATTCTGTTTTCATTGCTGTAGCTTTGTAGGGTAGTCTAAGGTCAGAAGGCTTGATTCCTCCAGCTCTGTTTTTTTTTTTAAGTCTATTTGGGGCTCTTATATGTTTATCCGTATTGGTTTTTCTTTTAGTTTTTAATGCTTGGAATGATAAGCACTCTGAGCACAATTCTTAGGTTTTTCAGGGACTTTTGGAAATACTTGACATCTGAAAAATTTTTGTTTGTTCCAAAATATGAAAAGAAAACTGTTGTAAAGCATAATATCACTGTCATTAATTATTAAATTTGGTATACACCAAAACATTTCAAACAATTTATAGGTTAAACTTTCTCACTTTTTAATATATGTGTATAAATGATGGTGTGTATACATACACACACACACACTTTGGATAGAGGCCAAGTATTGTAAAGGTCTCTAAGTAGTCCTTTCATTTTGGCAAAATACTGGGAATACCATAAATATTCATCAATAAGGAATTGGTTAAATGAATTATAGTAGGTCTATACTAATCCCACAATTTTTCCATATTATTCAGGCTTTAAATAGAATAAGATAGGCTTTTATATATGCTTGTATGGAAAGATCACCAGAGAATATGATAGAGAGCAAAGATAAGCTATAGAATAATATTTATGTAATGAGTCTATTAATAAATAAAATCCATATAGGTTTGTATATACATAGAAACTATTTTGGAATGGAGATGAATTGATGGGTTTTATAAGGAAGCATGTTGGGGCCCATATTCATAATAACTTAAAATAAATACAGTATTATTTCACATCTTTTTGCAGTATTATTTGAAAGCTTATGTTAGTTCTCCAGAATATAAGCTAAATATTTTCCTTCCTATTATGTCAGTTCTTATCCTTTCACTAAGCATTTGTTCATTAGTAAGATTGCTTTAGGGCTTCCCTGGAGGCTCAGTGGTAGATAATCCACCTGCCAAGCAGGAGATGTGGGTTTGATCCCTGGTTTGGGAGGATCCCCCTGAAGAAGGAAATGGCAACTCACTCCAGTATTCTTGCCCAGAAAATCCCATGGACAGAGAAGGCTGGTGGGCTACAGTCCACAGGGCGTGACATGATTTAGTGACTAAATAACAACGCAACATTGCTTTATATAGTTTTATAATAGAGCACTCTCAAAGCTCTTTTAAAAGACAAGGAAGGTCAAAGGAAGGTCCGAGGACCAGGGTGCAGACTTCAGGCAGAACAAACAGCACTCCTGGCTAAGCCCAATTTGCATAGGGCAGGCCCAGGTGGAGGAAAAAACATAAAAGGAGGAGCCAAAGCGCTTTCTCTCGGCCTCTCTCCCGCGTGCGTGCGCTCTTTTCTTCCTCTCTCTCTCTCTCTCTCACCCTCTCTCTCTGCTGCTATCTTCTAAATAAAATGGAGCTGTAACACTGGAAAGAAAGAAAGTGCTTATGTCCAATAGCCTGTGTTTCCTTGTGTTCTGCTTTTTTCTCGTCCCATGTGAACTTTTAACGCGTTACTAAGGGATGGTATTAAAGAAGACTTCAGAAATATTTTTCCTTTTGTTTTGCATTCCTTTATGTTTAAACGATCTGTGACCCTATCCTTTGTGAAAGGTTATATTCGTTTGGAAGTGAGAATCATTAATTTTTGACTTCTGGAGTTTTTCTATAAATAGGGATCATACTGGCAATCTGTCAGACTGCTGGTTAGTCTTGACTATGAAACAAAGAAAAAATTGGGCTGCGTTTCTTTTGGATTTTTCAGAATTCTTGGCTAGATGTCAGATGTTGCAGATGATTTATGAACATCTTTGTTGAATGAGTGAGTGAATGGAGATATTTTATGGAGATTTCGGGGAGTTTCTCAGTAGTGGGTCTTGTCTGTGGCTTCATATTAGGATCACTGAGGGAGCCTTCAAAAAATGCTGATGTCTGGAATCGGACCCAAACCAGTTAAATCAGATTTTCTGAGGGTTTTATCCAGGCATTGGAATTTTTTGTAAACTTCCCAGATGACTTTAGTGTGTAGAAAGGATTGAAAATCTGCCATAAGCCCACTAAAAGTGTTTGTAGAAATACATGTTTTACTTTCTGTGGGGAGGCTGTGTGCAGGTTTTCAGAGGGTTTCTCAACCCAAAATGCCTGAGGACTGCTCTACTTGAATATCTGTCATATGTAAAGGTGTCTTTTTTGTTAAACTTTTCTAGTGAAGCTATATTTCTCAAATTTATAGTAGTATTGGCAAAAATTAGCATTTTTTATAGTGGTCTAACTGGAATTTTAAAAGTTTAATAGGATAATAGCTTTACAGTGTTGTGTTGGTGTCTTTCATACAACAATGTGACTCAGGGAATTTCTTTTTGACTCTTTTTCTTCTTTTGATCTGCCATACTTCTGGTCTAGTCTTGACTGGTAAAGTATTTGAAATTTAAAGAGATCCTCTTTTCCTGAGGTTATCTTTTTCACTTTGCTAGTCATAAAAAGACACCCGTTAAGTTTTCTTATTTTGGATTCCTAAATATAACCTGAAAATTGTTGTTTTCATTAACCACACTCATAAACTTAATAGTTTAGGTTGCTCTTTGGTGTATCATGTAGAGGTTTCTCAAATAAATGTATGGGATTCTGAGATTATTACACAATTACTATTTACATCCAGAACAAGATTATACAATGTTACTCCTTGCCTCTTTTCAGATCTGATAGAAATCTAATGATATAATACTAAATGACAAAGTTACTGCATTTATCCATGTAAATATGTGCCACAAAACATTTTTATCGTACTCTCATTATTTGTCTATTAACCATAATTATAAAGGTCATACCACTGCCGTATTCTTGTCAGGAAAATCCCATGGACAGAGGAGCCTGGTGGGCCACAGAACATAGGGTTGTGAAGAGTTGGATTTGACTGAGTATAATATCACCGCTGCCCGCCCCACCCCAGCATATATGCAGAGAGAGGAATTCATGTCAGCTATTTGTAAATTGTTTGTTTATCTCTTGTATATTGGAAATGTTTTTGAATGGTAGATTATGGTGTGGGAAAGAGCTGTTTCTCAGCCTCTGATAAATTCTGGCGCCTGATCACGCACACGCCTCCACACGTGTGTTCAGGTTGCATCACCTTGAGGCTTGAGTCTGAGACTGATCCCTTTGTCTCTGTCGTCTGCAGCCTCTTTGCTTCCCTTCCATCACCACTTTCACATCTACCTCATTTTTGGATCTCCTTTCTTGGCCAAAGACTGAAAGAGAATACTAAACTTTTTGTTTAAGATTATATATGTAAATATTTCCTCTCATCCAATCACTATTTAATTGACGAATTTGGGATTGGTTTAGTTTATCAAAATAACTTGAAAAAGTCAAGTCTGTTGAACATTAGAAGAACATATTTAAGTATCTGTTGTGTGGACTTTTGCATTTTGGATCGATGAGGCATTGATTTGTGATCCGGTGCAAACATAAAGCAGAGTAAATGGAGTTATGAATCCATAGTTTAAGCCAGGCAGGTTACAGATAGCAAGTTGTTCCAAAATATGAACAGTAACATGTCTGCCAAAAGAGGAATTTTTATTAATTTTACTGGAATGGTGGAGAGCAAAGGGCCTCCGTCTTTTTGTGGGATCAGTTTTCCAGTTTCAGGTGAGGTCTCTTAATAATGAGTTGTTTCTGCCTAGCAGTAGGAAATAGATTTGAGTTCCAGAAGACTGTGTTAAATGTCTAGTTGTATATTCTAAAGTAAAACCCAATCTCAGGTCTCATGTTTCCCAGATCATTTAACAAAATTTAGGGTCAAAATGTGTTTAGCTTTACAGTGAAATATAAATAAGATCTCTTAATTGAAGAATGATAATTCTCTACATGGGAAAGTGATTGTTTTGGATTTTTGAGCTGTGAATGAGCAATCTATAGCTTATAGGTCACATCCTGCTAGCCACCTTATCTCGTGCAGTCTATGAGCTAACACTGCTTTTTACATTTTCTAACGGTTAAAAAAGTCAAAAGCAGAAGTATATTTTGTGAATATGAAAGTTACATGCAGCGTAAACGTCAGAGGACATGAGTTACATTGGAACGCAGCCGTGCTCGCCCTTCACCTGCTGTCTGTGGGTGGGTTCCTGCTGCAGGGCAGAGCGAGCCGTTGAGGCAGAGACCACGTGTGGCATTCCCATCACTTCACACTGCTGCTTGGTGCACTACAGACCGCAGCGCCATGGTTGTAACTCAGCACTGTTTTGAATGCCATACACATCACTGGACTACAGCATTTACTTCCTTTTTATTATCAGTGCATGCATGTCATGTCAAGAAGAGAAGAGAAAATGGCTTTTGGTTGTCACACTTTAAGACACAGTAGATGCAGATTATTTTGTTGTTGAGTTAGATGGCACAGCATTGTGTTCGTCATGCATGGGCACTGTAGCTGTGCTAAAATAATGTCTGTTGACATTACCAGATTCAACACTCTTCTCAGTGTTACTGACACACAGGGCAGCAAGAGTCAAGAAAAATTATTAAAGTTAAACTGAAATGCTTCATCACAGCAGACTTTTTTCAGAAAAATAAAATATGAATGAGGATAAAACCAAATGAAAATAAGTTTCTGGGTGACTTATTTGTTAGCCAAGCAGGCAAAGCCCATTTATCAGTGGTAATTTAATTAAATAGTGTTTTAAAGAATAACTGAGGAAATATGTTCAGAGGAAGTAAGTTTGTTTATGACCACTACATTGTCAGGAAGGACATTTGCTTGAGGGGTTGAGAGCTTTGGGAGCTGCGTCATTAGTTAATTAATAAAAAACATGACAAATTATTCAAAGTGGTTTTCCCTGGCTCTTGACGAGTCAGCAGATATGATCCAAACTACTCAGTTGTTTACTTGAGAAGTCAAACCAGGTTTGAAGCAATTGAAGAATTACTTTCAGTGAATGTTGTGTGTGGGTCACCTACAATTAGTATTTTCAATGAAGCTGAGAAAAGACTAACCCAGTACAGACTGAAGTGGAATCTGTTACGCTGTATTACAACTGATGGTGTTAAGAACATACGTGGATCAAAAGAGGTTTAGTTGAACAAAGACCTGTATGCGGGTCAAGAAGCAGCAGTTAGAACCCTGAACGGAAAAACTGATGGGTTCAGGATTGAGAAAGAAGTTCGACCCGGCGGTCTGCTGTCACCCTGCTTATTTAACCTGTGCCCTGAGCACATCATGAGAAATGCCGGGCTGGATGACTTACAAGCAGGAATCAAGACAGTCTGGAGAAACATCGACATGTGGATATGTGGATGATACCACTCTAACGGCAGGAAGTGACGTGGAACTAAAGATCCTCTTGCTGAGGGTGAAGGAGGAGAGTGAAAGAGCTGGCTTAAACCGAATTTAAAAAATGGAGATCATGGCATTTGGCCCCATTTCTTCATGGCAAATAGAAGGGGAAACGGGAGAAGTAGCGACAGATTTCCTCGTCTTGGGCTCTGAAATCGATGCGGATGGTGACTGCGGCCATGAAGTCTGAAGACAGTTGCTTCCCACAAACCAAACGACAAACCTAGACAGCGTGTTGAGAAGCAGAGATGTTGCTCTGCCAGCAGAGGTCCGTGTAGTCAAGGCTGTGGTCTTCCCAGTGGTCACGCACGGTTGTGAAAGCTGGATGGTTAACAAGGCAGAGCACTAAAAAACTGAAGCCTTCAAACTGTAGTGTTGGAGAAGACTCCTGAGAATCCCTTGGACAGCAAGGAGATCAATCCAGTCAATCTTAAGGGAAGTCAACCCTGAAAACTCATTGGAAGGACTGATGCTGAAGCCCCAGTGTTTTGGTCACTTGATGCAAACAGTGACTCATTGGATAAGACCCTGATGCTGGGAAGATTGAGGGCAGAAGGAGAAGAGGGTATGAGAGGATGTGATGGCTGATGGCATCACCGATACAGTGGACATGAACTTGGGCAGACTTTGGGAGATGGTGAGGGACAGGAAGGCCTGGTGTGCTGCAGTCCATGGGGTCACAAAGAATTGGACATGACTGGGCAACTGAACAAGAATAGCGAATAAGGACTCTCAAAAAAGTTATATCAGGCAACTGTAACCTTTTTTGCATTTGGGTTTTTATTAACCCAAATGTCACAATTAATGAGACAGTATTAGGAATTTTTAATTTATATTTTTTTAGGAAGTTGGATCTCTTTAGAAGTGCTCAGAGATTTAAATAATGGTAGAAAATGGTTTGAGAATATAAAAAGTCTTGTCATGAGTACTGAAAATTTGTTATCATCCACAATAGTTGCTTTAGGCTTTTGTATCTTTAAATATACATAGTAGTTGTATGAGGAGGCCTGACAAATAGCTAAGAAAAGAAGAGAAGTGAAAGGCAAGGAGAAAGGGAAAGATATGCCCAACTGAATGCAGAGTTCCATAGAATAGCAAGGAGATATAAGAAAGCCTTCTTAAGTCAACAGTGCAAAGAAATAGAGGAAAACAAGAATGGGAAAAACTAGAGATCTCCTCAAGAAAAATGGAGACACCAACGGAATATTCATGCAAAGATGAACTCAATAAGGACAGAAAAGGCAAGGACCTAACAGAAGCAGAAGAGATTAAGAAGAGGTGGGAAGAATACCATCTGAGCCACCAGGAAAGATCCCCTGGAGGAGGAAATGGCAATCTGCTCCAATATTCTTGCCTGGAGAACCCCATGGACAGAGGAGTCTGGCGGGCTACTGTCCAAAGGGTTGCAAAGTGTCAGACATGACTGAAGCGACTTAGCGTGGCAAGAATACACATAAGAACTATACAAAAAAGATCTCAATGACCAGGACAACCACGATGGTGTGGTCATTCACCTAGAGCCAGACATCCTGGGGTGTAAAGTCAAGTGGGCCTTAGGAAGCATCACTAAGAACAAAGCCAGTGAAGGTGATGGAATTCCAGCTGAGCTATTTCAAATCCTAAAAGATGATGCTGTGAAAGTGCTACACTCAATATGTCAGCAAAATTCCAAAATTTGGAAAACTCAGTAGTGGCCATAGGCCTGGAGAAGGTCAATTTTCATTCTAATTGCAAGGAAAGGATGTTCAAACTACCGTACAATTGCACTCATTTCACATGCTAGCAAGATAATGCTCAAAATGCTTTAAGCTAGCTTCAACAGTGCGTGCCCAAGAACTTCCAGAAGTACAGGCTGGGTTTAGAAAAGACAGAGGAACCTGAGATCAAATTGCCAGCCTCCACTGGATCACAGAACAAGCAAGGAATTCCAGAAAACATCTACTTCTGTTTCATTGATTACACTAAAGCCTTGACTGTGTGGATCACAACAAACTGTTGAAAATTCTTAAAGAGATGAGACTTTACCTGTGTCCTGAGAAACCTGTATGCAGGTGAAGAAGCAACATTTAGAATCAGACATGGAACAACAGACTAGTTCAAAATTGGGAAGGAGTTTGTCAAGGCTGTATATTGTCACCCTGCTTATTTAACTTCTATGTAGAATACACTGTGTGAAGTGCCAGGCTGGATGAGTTGCAAGCTGGAATCAAAATTGCAGGGAGAAATATCAACAACCTCAGATATGCAGATAATACCACTCTCATGGCAGAAAGTGGAAAGGAACCAAAGAACCTCTTGATGAGGGTGAAAGCAGAGAGTGAAAAAGCTGGCTTAAAGCTCAGCATTCAAAAAATGGGGATAATGACATCCAGTCCCAATACTTCATGGCAAATAGATGGGTAAAAAGTGGAAACAGTGGCAGATTTTATTTTCTTGGTTTCCAAAATCACTGAGGACAGTGACTGCAGCCATGAAATGAAAAGATTCTTGCTCCTTGGAAGGAAAGCTGTGACAAACCTAGAGTGCATATTGTAAAGCAGAGATACCACTTTGTGGACAAAGGTCCGTATAGTCAATGCTATGATTTTTCTGGTAATCGTGTGAGAGTTGGATCATAAAAAAGGCTGAGCACTGAGGAATTGATGCTTTTGAGTTGTGGTGCTGGAGAAGACTCTTCAGAGTCCCTTGGACAACAAGGAGATCAAACCAGTCAATCCTAAAGGAAATCAGTCCTGGGTGTTCATTGGAAGGACTGATGCTGAAGCTGAAGCTCCAATACTTTGGCCACCTGATGCGAAGAGCTGACTCATTTGAAAAGACCCTGATGCTGGGAAAGATTGAGGGCAGGAGGAGAAGGGGACGACAGAGGATGAGATGGTTGGATGGCATCACCGACTCGATGGACATGGGTTTGGGTGAACTCCGGGAGTTGGTGATGGACAGGGAGGCCTGGCGTGCTGCAGTCCATGGGATTGAAAGAGTCAGATAGGACTTAACGACTGAACAACAATCTTTAAATACAACTAAATCTTTAAAAATCATCTATATATAACCTGTATATACTAGAATGTTTTTCTCTTAATCCATTCTACTGCAAGTGGGAAAAAGGCAAAACCCTTTCCCTATATAATTCTGTTCTTCTAAATCATTTGTCTTTTCTACTTTGGATTTACAGCCATGGATCTATAGAGACTGAGAAATATTAAGAAGTTTTGACACAAAGGGTTATCTTTGCTCGATTCTTTTTTTAAAGACGATTTTGCATAAAGCTTGGGCATGTTTTGTTCGTGCCAAGGCTGTAAAAGATTAAGGCCTCAAGAAGCGCCACTGTTTTCTTTATATGATCAAGAGCTAGAAAAAGGAAAGTTAGCTAATATTATCATTCCTTTTCCTCTGATCTCCCTTTTCTTATTCTTATCTCCTTTCTTTTTCCAACCTTCATTGCTTAGCAAAACAGGTAGTAAATTGTAGGTAACACAACAGATCTGCCAGAGAACAGAAGTGTTGTTAGCTCTTCTAGGCCTTTGTTTAACTTCTAGAGTTTCCAACTCCTTAGAGAATCTAATACACTGGTGGTAGGACTCTTTCGAACTGTGGTGCTGGAGAAGACTCTTGAGAGTCCCTTGGACAGCAGGGAGTTCAAATCAGTCCATCCTAAAGGAAATCAGTCCTGAATATTCATTGGAAGGACTGATGCTGAAGCTGAAACTCCAATACTTGGTCACCTGATGCGAAGAGCTGACTCATTTGAAAAGACCCTGATGATGGGAAGGATTGAGGGCACGAGGAGAAGGGGATGACAGAGGATGAGATGATTGGATGGCATCACTGACTCAATGGACATGAACTTGGGCAGAGTCTGGGAGATAGTGAGGGACAGGGAGGTTGGCATGCTGCAGTCCATGGGGTTGCAAAGACTTGGCGACTGAACAACAACAGCAACAGCAGTTTTCTTTTTCTTTCTGGGTTAAAGTTTTAGCACAGATCAGATGTTTGAAAGAGAAATAATCGTGAGTACCACCTCATTGTTCTCACAAATGAGCGTACACATGTACTCCAAAAGTTGAGCATATACAAAACTTCAAATCTAATTCCTCACTGAAAGCCTAAGGGATATTTTTCAGAAGGCTGAATGCTTGCTAAAGGAAGTGAAAGTATGGGATTTTAATATCCTTTGTTAGAATTCACATGTCCCATTGAGCTCTGATAAATAGAATTAGGATGTATCAGGTGGCTTAAACAGTGGATCAGGACTCTCTGGCTTTCACCTCATTCCTCCCTTCTTACCCTGTTTCAAAGTAAAAAGAGGGCTGTACTCCGATTAACTAGGGTAAACATGATATCCAACACAATCAGATGTCTTCCCTTGAATTTTTCTCAATCATATATGTGAAGAAATCAGTAGCAAATCTCCTCAGTTTTTGACTTGTTGTGGTATTGTTACCATTATGTCACATCAAATCAGGACGTATGCGTGTGTGTAGAGATTTTTTATTATTTTGTGTCAAGGATAGCAATGACACGCAGGCTTACATTAATTTCTCTTGAACTGAAATTTTCCACATTTCTAAAACGTGAATGTTCTTGGAAATGACATTGTTGTAAAGGGAAAAACAACTTTGAATTATGAGTAACTCATATACTTTTAATACAAAATTCTTACAATATTTCTTTACTTGTCCTTAACTGGGGAAAATGTATAAATAGTATAACCCATTTTTAAGTTTTATTTAAAATACCTTCAGGCCGACCCTGCCGTGGGGGCAGTGTTTATTTTTGCATCCAGTGTTAATAAAACACTCTTTAAAAAAGGTAGAAATCAAAATTTAGTTAATTTTCAGAAAAATGTTTCTTGATATCAGTAGTAAAATTGGTTAATAATATATAGTTACATTTATAGGGAATATTCTATGCTTAAAAATCCATACTCAGTTCAGTTCAGTTCAGTCGCTCAGTCGTGTCCGACTCTTTGCGACCCCATGAATCGCAGCACGCCAGGCCTCCCTGTCCATCACCATCTCCCGGAGTTCACTCAGACTCATGTCCATCGAGTCAGTGATGCCATCTAGCCATCTCATCCTCTGTCGTCCCCTTCTCCTCCTGCCCCCAATCCCTCCCAGCATCAGAGTCTTTTCCAATGAGTCAACTCTTCGCATGAGATGGCCAAAGTACTGGAGTTTCAGCTTTAGCATCATCCCTTCCAAAGAAATCCCAGTACTGATCTCCTTTAGAATGGACTGGTTGGATCTCCTTGCAATCCAAGGGACTCTCAAGAGTCTTCTCCAACACCACAGTGCAAAAGCATCAATTCTTTGGTGCTCACAGTCCAACTCTCACATCCATACATGACTACTGAGAAAACCATAGCCTTGACTAGTTTTCTCCTCTAATTTGTTGGCAAAGTAATGTCTCTGCTTTTCAATATGTTTTCAATATGCTGTCTAGGTTGGTTATAACCTTGGTCATTTTCTTCCAAGGAGAAAGCATCTTTTAATTTCATGGCTGCAGTCACCATCTGCAGTGATTTTGGAGCCCCCCCCCCAAAAAAGTCTGACACTGTTTCCACTGTTTCCCCATCTAATTCCCGTGAAGTGATAGGACCAGATGCCATGATCTTTATTTTCTGAATGTTGAGCTTTAAGCCAACTTTTTCACTCTCCTCTTTCACCTTCATCAAGAGGCTTTTTAGTTCCTCTTCACTTTCTGCCATAAGGGTGGTGTCATCTGCATATCTGAGGTTATTGATATTTCTCCCGGCAATCTTCATTCCAGCTTGTGCTTCTTCCAGCCCAGCGTTTCTCATGATGTACTCTAGAAGCTTTAAAAATATGTATCATAGTTACATGAACCCTTTAAGTTAGATATTAAATTAATTTCCATTTTGTTAGAGGAGAAAATGGAATCTAGAAAAGCCAAGTAAACATTGAACCCTAAGGTGTCTGCTTCTAGACCTGGTTTCTTTCACCAGGGTAAGGAGCTGTACAAAATGCAGCAGAGACGCGTAGAGTTGCAAACACTAATAATTTTCTTACTCTGAGGTGGAAGGTAAGGTGATTAGCTTGATGTCAAAATGTTTACTTGAAAAGCATCAGTCCTGTATTAATGACGTCTGTGTAGAGAACTAAAGCTTCCTTCACTGGGGTGTGGTTCATGTATCAGTTTAGCTGTCGTGGTGGGGGGAAGTCGTAAACTGTGCCGTTCCCATATTGAGGTAGCTCTTTGGTTTCTCTTTCTAGATAATTCAGAACTATAGGAATCAGGAGAGCCTTGGGAGTTATTAGGAAATTGCAGAAAAAGCTTAATGTGTGAGATTCTTTTGAGACAAACAGGACATGCAGAACCGAGTTGGGCATCTACCGTGCGAAAGACACAGAGCTAGGTGTGAGGGCTGAGCAGTGAAGCGGAGGCCGTGCTGCCTGCGTCTTACAGGTCGGTGGGGTTATGTGTTTATTTCAGGGTGGAGCAGAATGCGGTGCAGCGAGAACTGAGAAGAAACTGGGACAGAAAGCATCACGGAGAGAGGAAAGGAGGAGAAGAAAAGGGAGGGTCGGAGGGAAAAGGCGGACGCCGTTTCTTATGCTAGCATCTACGTTTCCTGAAGCCAAGCTTGTTTACTGTTTATCCCGAGTGTCTAACACTGTGCCTGTCACAGGGAATGGCCTTAGTGAACACCTGGTTTAAATGAATGAGCGAGGAACTGAAAAGAGGGGTGAGTGGAAAACTGAGCAGGAAGAGCTTTGGGAAAGGCGTAGGAGAGCGAAGTAAACGACCAGAGAGGAGGGGAGTGCTCAGAGACGGGAGCTTTCTTTCCAGTTCATCTCTGGTGCAGCATGGCCAGGGCAGCGTGGGAGAAGCTGGTCCTTATGCCCCCAGGCTGGGGTGGGACAGGCACAGAGGTAGGACAAGTGTTCCAGACTGCCATGAGGGTGAGATGAGATCACATATACGGCAGAGTTTTACAATGAGTGAAGCATTATGCATGTTACTAATTTATATCATTTGTAGTTGGTAATAAGTAACTTGAAGCCAGAAGTTGAAGTGTAGATTTCTTGAGAATGACCTCAGGTTTTAATATAGTAACTTTGTGTGTCTAGTAGTCTGGGTATGAACTATTCCATAGAAGTGCATTTAACCCAACATTGTTTTGCTATCGAGTTCAACAAAATAATTTTACTAGATTTGATGTATGTCTCATAAATATATGTATATTCTTAATGAAAAATACTTTAATTTTTCTTTTACAATTCTGGATCATTATTGGAAGCATCATTGATTATGTTTTGTATAATAATGCCCTCAGAAACCTGTTGAGGTTTATTATATTGCTTAACTCTAAACATGGATGAGAAAACCTGGATTACTATATTTTGAGTTTTATCATGTTTCATGGTTTTTCTGCCTTTTCTGTCTCCATTACCTATTATTTAATATCTTAAATTCAAATTCATTTTTGTTATAAGATTTAAATATAATATAGATTAATACAGAATAAAATATGAGAGACTTTTTTGTCCAAAAGTGAAAGTCACTCAGTCATGTCCGACTCTCTGTGACCCCATGGTTATATAGTCCATGGAATTCTCCAGGCCAGAATACAGGAATGCGTAGCCTTTCCCTTCTCCAGGGGATCTTCCCAATCTAGGGATTGAACCTAGGTCTCCTGCATTGCAGGCTGATTCTTTGTCAGCTGAGCCACCAGCGAAGCCCAAGAAAATTGGAGTGGGTAACCTATCCCTTCCCCAGCGGATCTACTCAACCCAGGAGTTACACTGGGGTCTCCTGCATTGCAGGCGGATTCTTTACCAACTGAGCTACTAGGGAAACCCTTTTGTCCTTAAATCACCCCTACTCTAATCCCATACCTGTCAGAGTGATGATGAAAGTTTGGTTTTTAGTAATCTGGTTCTTCTCCACACATAAATATATAATAGTGTATTACTCTGCTATGGCTGCTATGATAAAATACCATGAATGAGTGGATTAAACAATAGCAATTTATTTCTCATTGTTTGGGGTGTTACAAGTTCCATATCAAGGTGACGGCCAGTTTGGGTCCTGGCGAGAGTCTTTTCCTGCTTGTAGACTGCTGCCTTCTCATGTACTCACATGACCTCTGCTTCATCTAGGCCTGGGGAGAGAGAGCAAAACTCTCGGTATCTCCTCTGAGGACCTTAATCCCATCATGAGGTTCTACCTTCACGAGCTCATCTAACCCTAGTTACTTCTCAAAGTCCCCCTCTCCAAATATCATCACTTTGGGGGTTAGAATTTCAAGATATGAATTTTGAGGGAATACAGTTCAGTCAGTAGTATGTGTATACATATACATTGATTTCACTATAAATGGAGCCAGGCTATATGTACTTCTCTGCCTCATGCCTTTTAAGTAAATGCCTTGGACGAACCTTTTATGTGTTGGAAGAACCATGCTTTGGAAGAACCTCATTCTTTTTAATGACTATTCTGTTTCTTTAAATTTTTTATTTTTCTTTTAATTGGAGGATAATTGCAGTGTCGTGATGATTCCTGCCGGACGTCAGCACGAATCAGCCTGGAGTGTACACAGGCCCCTCCCTCCCACCTGCCCCTCCCTTCCAGCCACCCCTCTTAGGCTGTCACGGAGCCCCAGCCTGGGCTTCTCTGTGTCATGCGGCAAATTCTCACTGGCTGGCTGTTTTACAGATAGCAGTGTGTATATGTCATCGTTACTCTCTCAAATCGGACCAAAATTTATTCAGCTATTCCCCTGTTGATGAACAATTAAATACTTTCTAGTTTTATAAACACTGTAGTACAAACATCTCCATATGGACTGATTGTGAGCATGTGTAAAGTATATTGATAAGACAGATTTTTAGATGGTCAAAGGAGATTCTAATTTGAGGTTTGAGAGACAGTTCCAAGTTTCCTCTCTCCTTCCTTCCTTCCTTCCCCTCTCATTCTTGCTACAGTTTTGAGAATACTGTGTATTATCACTTGTTTTCATGCTTGTCAATTTTAGTAGGTGAAAAATAATTTACTGATTATTTAATCTGAAGATTTTAAATTGTGGTTCAGGTTGTAAATATCTCCATGTGCTTATTGATCATTTGAAGTTTTCTTGGACTTCCAGTTGTGTTTTTTGTTCATTTTCATTGTAGATTGACTTTTTTCTAAGAGTTTTTCTACATGAGCTTTTGCTTGTAACTTCCATTGCAAATATTTCTTCAAGGTTTGACTTTTGACTTTTGATTTTATCATCTCTTTAAGTTAAATTTAAATTTTCATATACTTGGGTTATTTAGTATTTTGTATAGTTTGGATTTCCTGTCTTGCTTTAAAAGGCTGAAACAGAATAAAAATTTTAATGTGATATGATAGGTGTGTGTGTGTATATTTTATGATTATAGCAATTTTATTTTTTGTTTTTTTTTAATTAAGCTACAGTTGATTCAAGATACTGTGTTAGTTTCAGGTATATAGCAAAGTGATTCAGTTAGACATATGTATTTATCCTTTTTCAGATTTGTTTCCAATGTATATTATTATAGGATATTAAATACAATTGTCTGTGCCATACAGGAAATCCTTGTTGTTTATCTGTTTTACATACAGTGATGTGTATCTGTTAATGCTATTCTCCTAATTTGTTTCTCCCTCTCTGTCACATTTGATAAGCATAAATTCCTTTTCTGTGTCTTGTCACTCTGTTTCTGTATTGAAAAATAAGTTCATTTGTATTATTTTTTAGATTCTAGTTGTGTGTTTTTGTGATAGAAATATTTCTATTCAGGGCTGGATGCATTTTATGTAATCAAAAAATGTCTGATCTATGGGTACAGACTAATTTTATACATACTAATTTCAAATCTATATAGACTGTACCTCCAAAACATTACTGCAACATGTGAAAACAGAAATAGCTTATATTAATTTAAATTACCGTGTGACTGAGCCTTACTGTCTTTGAGGATAACAATATATATCTCATAGCTTGTTGTGAGAATTAAATGAGATAACATATGCAGATAATACTAGATGTTATTTACTCAAATGCCTATCAAGTACCATTCATTATTTACACATAAGTGTATTTCATCTTCAAAACAATGCACTGAAGCAGGTGTTACAGTATCCAAAATATGAGTAGGAAAATAGAGTCAGTGAGCTGAAGCAAGTTTCATAGGATCTCAGATAAAAAATGGTAAAGCTAGAATATACATACATGTTAGTCTGAAACAAAAATCATGGTTATTTCACCATACACTCTTCCTGGGAGAACTACAGGTACTTTTTTCTTTTTTTTAATTTTTTATTTTTTTGATTTTATGATTTTTTTTAACTTTTATTTTATTTTTAAACTTTACAATATCGTATTAGTTTTGCCAAATATCGAAATGAATCCACCACAGGTTCTTTGGTTCTTTTCTCTTTCTCCATTTCCTATTTCTTTTTCTCTTTTGCTGTTTGATGAATAAAACCCTTTAAAACAGACTGCCCAGAGAACTCACTGTGATTATTGAAATGTTCTTTTCTCTGTCCAGAGTGGTAGCCGTTAGCCGTGTGTGTCTGCTCAGCTTGAAACGTGGCTGATGCAACTGAGGAGTTGAAATTTTACTCGTATTTAATTTGAGTTAAAGTGCTGTGGCTCCTGTGTTGGCCTTTGCGGCCTTAGGTGTGTGGTTCTTTTTTGGTCTGTGTAAAGTGAGCGTGATTCGTGTGCTGACTGACAATGAGGAAACCTCCTCCTAGGTTGCGGACTTTGGCAGAGGAACTAATGCAGACACAGCAGATGCTTGTGAACAAGGAAGAAGCCGTCCTGGAGCTAGAGAAGAGGATCGAGGAGGCTGCCAAGACCTGTGAAAAGAAGTCTGAGTGAGTACCAAAGCGGTTATTTGAGGAAAGAAAGTTTAATTGATGTAATTTTACAGAAATACTTCATTTTACATGGAATTAGAGACATAAAATTTCCAAAAGTTGAAATTTCATGTATAAAAGTATGAAACTGTGTATGGTTGAGTTACTTTCGAGGACTATAGAGGAATGATTTTGTGTTTTTATCCGTGTAATGTTACCTATCATTTGTCTCAGTGTTTTAGTGGTTTGAATTATTTTCTGAAAAGCCCCATTAAAACCTGTCTTTACTCTGCCTTAAATGGTGACCCATTCCAGTATTCTGGGCTGGAGAATCCCATGGACAGAGCAACCTGGCTGGCTCCTGTCCATAGGGTCACAAAGAGTCAGATATGACTGAAGCGCCTTGGCACAGCACAAATCAAAGTCCAGCATATTCTCTGTGAATTCCTTGTCTTTTACCATTTGGGCCACCAGGGAAGCCCCTAAAAGAGTGTTAGACCAGTGTAATCAGGAAACTGGCCTCTGCTGTGTCAGGAGGAAGCAAGTGAACATGAAAACGGAGTGGTCTGCCTCACGCACCCTGAGACTCGCCGTGCTGTCGCCGTACGACTGCCTCTCGTCTTGGTGTCTGAATCAGCCAGCACGCTCATGGGTCCTCTGACCCGTTTTGCTGTGCTCTTGTGTTTACTGATTTCAGTACTTACGTTTTCTCTTGTTTTCAGGTTTACATTTTGATCTGAAATTTAAAATTTCTGGTCTGACTTTGGTCACTGTTTGCATCTTCAACGAGGATTACTTTTCTGTGGTTTCTCTAACCCCTGACTAGAACATATATATTTCTTGCTCTGGTACTTTTACAATTGGCTTGATTTGTCAAGACTTCCAAGGAAATTGTATGTGTGACATTTCTCTGGTCTCTACTACTTGCTCGTACTTTCTGTGCAACTTTTCAGATATTTTCCAAGTCTCTCAAATCTCTGATCGTGTTATATGCCTAATCAGAGTCGACAAACGGATGTCTCCTACATTACAGAAAAAATGAAAATCACCAGGTGGCAAATGCCTCATTTTTTGCCATTACATGTCTAAATTCGCCACATTTGTACTCATTCTCTTTCCTTACTTTCATAAAGGGTCGGTTCCTTGTCCTGTTTCTTGTCCCTGCTTTATATCTCATCATTTCTTACTTTCCCTGAAACTTTACATTGTTTTATATGTTATGGTTACCTTTTCTTCTCAACTGTGTCCTGTGCTCACTTTTTAAACATTTGTAAGTCCCGACTCCTAAAAGTAACCTCTACCTCTCTGCCCACCCTAGATAACCCTTCTTTAATCTCAGTATTCTCTCTCAGTTACTGGCTTTGCCTTCTGTTTTCTTAGTCAGACTTGTTCTGAGAGTGCTAATGTGCACTCAGTACCTTGACTCTTACTTAGTACTTAACCCACGAATCCCTAGTTTCTGCCCCAGCATTACTGAAGTAGGTATCTGTAAGATTCTCAAGGACTTTTTTGTTGTTTAGTCATTCAGTGATGTCCAACTCTTTGCGATCCCATGGACTGCAGCATGCCAGGCTTCCCTGTCCATCACCAACTTCCAGAGCTTGCTCAAACTCATGCCCACTGAGTCGGAAATGCCATCCAACCATCTCATCTGTCGTCCCCTTCTCCTCCTGCCCTCAATCTTTCCTAGCATCAGAGTCTTTTCTAGTGAGTCAGTTCTTCGCATCAGGTGGCCAAAGTATTAGAGTTTCAGGTTCAGTATCAGTGTTTCCAATGAATATTCAGGACTGATTTCCTTTAGAATTGACTGGTTTGGTCTCCTTGCTGTCCAAGGGACTCTCAAGAGTCTTTTCTAGCACCATGGTTCAAAAGCATCAGTCCTTCCAAACCCAGCCCTCTGTGTGGTCCAGCTCTTGCATCCATACAGCACTACTGGAAAAACCATAGCTTTGACTAGACGGACCTTTGTTGCCAAAGTAATGCTGTCCAGGTTGGTTATAGCTTTTCTTCCAAGGAGCAAGCCTCTTTTAATTTCATGACTGCAGACACCATCTACAGTGATTTTGTAGCCCAAGAAAATAAAGTCTGTCACTGTTTCCATTGTTTCCCCACCTATTTCCCATGAAGTGATGGGACCAGATGGCATGATCTTTATTTTTTGAATGCTGTTTTTTAAGCCAGCTTTTTCAGCGTCCTCTTTTAGAGGAAAGCATAGTTCCTCTACTCTTTTGGCCATAAGCATGGTGTCATCTGCATATCTAAGGGTATTGGTATTTCTCCCAGCAGTCTTGACTCTAGCTTGTGCTTGCTCCAGCCCAGCGTTCTCACGATGTACTCTGCATAGAAGTTAAATAAGCAGGGTGACTATATACAGCCTTTCCAGTGTACAAGGTAAAAGCTGCTGCTGCTGCTGCTAAGTCGCTTCAGTCATGTCCGGCTCTGTGCGACCCCATAGATGGCAGCCCACCAGGCTCCCCCATTCCTGGGATTCTCCAGGCAAGAACACAATACTCAATGACAATATATATGTTTCTAAATTTTGCAACTATCTTATTTGACCTCCTCAAAGTATCTTTGTTGACTTCCTTTCCCTTGGCCTTTGCGAACCAAGATACCAGATCTTGCTTCTCCCTTTCTGACCACTCCTTCTTTGTAAACTCATTCTTCCCCACTTGGCCAGTGTATTTTGGAGTTACCCATGGCATGGTCCTAGGCTGTGCAGTCTCCTTCCTGCACTCTGTCCCTGGGTGACCCCCTGAAGATGACTCATGCTTATTACTCTAGCTCAGATGTCCTCTGGGAACTCCATGCCCATGTAGTCGATTGCTTACTTGACATGCCTCTTTGGATGTCTTAGTAGTACCCTGCATTTCTCACATCTAAGACTGAATTAAAAACCCCCTAAATACAATCCAACCAGCCCAACCTAGTTCACTTTTAGTTTTTTTTTTCCTCTCAGTTTCAGTGAATGGCAGCACCACCTATTCTCGTATGCAACTCAGGTTAGTAGGAGCCTACCTCTCCCACTTAAGGAAAGTGAAAGTGAAGTTGCTCAGTTGTGTCTGACTCTTTGCAATGCCGTGGACTGTAGCCCACCAGGCTCCTCTGTCCATGGGATTTTCCAGGCAAGAGTACCAGAGTGGGTTGCCATTTCCTTCTCCACTCCCACTTAATACTATGGCTCTTATTACAACTTGGTATTATATGTCATATTGAAATTGCTGAGCCTTTTAAAGGTGAGAACAGGAAAATATGAGTTACTCTGGATATTCCTTTAATAAATCTGAAAATTTTCAGTATTGAATCAGGATTAGATTTTCTTTGGATTATAAAGATAAATTTTATCAACCAATGCACATATAAAAGTAAAAATATAATTATCTTTTGTTTTTCTTTATTTGCAACTAAATCTCTGCACATGTCTACAGATGACTAAGTAGTTCTACTTTTTATAGTTTTGTAAATGTACACATTGTAAATGACTTTTGTTTTAAAATTTGTTAGATATAAAGAAATACAGTAGGACCCTCTCACCAGCATGTCTGGTTATATATTGTTGAAGGAGACAGTCTTTAAGGGTTATCTTAACCTAGAATTTGTAAGTTCTTTGATTTTTTTGGTATGTTTTCTTGACTTATATCTTCAGTTCTCGCTTCATCTGCATAATCAGGGTGATCCACATTTCTCCACCTGTTTATATTTATCAGGAGATAAGAATGGGATGAGAGGAGAGGAGGCTTAAAGCATGATGGATATATGGGAATCAACACCTCTTGAGTTCTTACTCATTTCCACATATTATGCTGGATATTTTATATATATTAATTCACTTTAATGTTATCTTTACTATGCTCTCTGTGTAATTATGAGCATTTTACCTTTAAGACTTAGAGAATTTAGATAACTTAAAATCACACCTAGGAAGGGATAGAAAACTCATGAGTTCTTGACTCCGAAGTTTCTGTCTGATCACAGCAATTGCTTGATCTCATGATTTTAGTAGTGTTCTTAGGAGAGTAAGTTAGAAGGGATAAGTGTGTCTGGCAATTCAGCAAATGAGTCTGGTTTAACCCAAATTCTGTTTGCACTCTGTTATCATGGAGTTTTTATTGTTAACTTCAGGGCATAATTTTGAAAATGTTAAGTATATTTATATAACTAAGTAGTCATTGTGAAATCTCATTAATTTAGACATTGGTAGGTTTAAGTTTGTCTTTGAACTATATGTTAAAATAATTTGCAAAACAAACAGTCTGAAATGAATTCTAGGGTAAATGTTTGCATTTCATCTTCTGAATATTTCTTAAACATCTCTCTCTATATACACACATATATATGTATGTGTGTGTATATATATATATATATATATATATATAAAAAATCTGTTGCCGTTTAGCCACTAAGTCGTGTCCGACTCTTTTGTGACCCCCATGGACTGTACCTGCCAGGTTCCTCTATCCATGGAAATTTCCAGGCAAGAATACTGGAGTGGATTGCCATTTCCTTCTCCAGGGGATCTTTTAGACCCAAGACTCAAACCTGCCTCTCCTGCATTGCAGTCGGATTCTTTACCACTGAGCCACCAGGAAAGCCCTGTATATATGTCTACAGATACTTATTTAAATATATGATTAAAAGCAATTTTCATCTAATTTCAAAGATTTATTTTTACTCCAGAACTTTTTTAGCTTCAAATATCATGTTAGTTAAAAGTAATAAAACAATGAAACAAAACTACATTTCCCCCAAGACTAAAAATATCCTATAGTGGCGTGTTCGGAGGCGGCGGCGGTTCTAGGCGCCTGGCCGCCGGGTAGCGGATCGGTGGTTGAGACGGCAGTAGCAGCAGCGGGTCTCCAGGTCGAGGCGTCGTTTAAAAAAAATAAATAAAATAAAAATATCCTATATATTTGCCTTTCTTAAATGATCTCTAAATTAATGAAATTATGTGAATTTTTACTTATTATAAATAGCACTCATGTTCTTATGAAAAGTATAACATATGAGAGACTAATGTTAAAACCTTTGAATTTAGATTTGGCTTAGGTTTCTCCAAAACATAATACAGTGAAAAAATAAAACTACATGAAAAATCATCTGATACCTTTGATTCTTATAAATGAATTATATAAAATGAAAAATGAACTTAAAGAATGGTTTTTATGTGACATGAAATTCACACCAAGAAGCACAGATTTTTGGCTTATATAAATAATGCAGGTCTTAGTTGAAATATAGCTATTGCAAATTTTTATTTTAAGAAATAAGGTGAAAGAAATAAAACCAACTTTTTGAAGTGGTATAATTTAACACAACACAAAGTGTCACTCTGTTATACATATCGTTACTTATTACTTCAAAACATGCTTATTCAACTGGAAGTAGTATCCATTTTTTCCTGATTTATGATCCTTGACTGCTGTATTAGAAAATAGTTTATGGGAAAATATACCAGGCATATGTCACTTATGACTCATTGGCATAAAGAACTGGTAATGTTGCTACTCATTTTAATGCTTGATTTGACTCCAGAGAGTGAATGATAATTCAGTTTTCTATAGTTATGTACCATTATCACCTGGTACTTAAAAATACTTTACACATTATAAAAGCATAACTTTTAGAGCCATGTGGAATCTAGAGAAATCAATTTGATCATCTAATCTTGCAAATTATGTGGTATCTGAGGGCCAGAAATTTTCAGAGACTTGAGAAGATTCACATCCAGCTTATAGTGAAGGTGATGCTTGAACCATCTGGAGTATTGTTCTGGTTTGCAAATTCAGGTATCTGTTTTTTATTTTTGTCTCAATGTTTCGGTTATATCTACTAGGTGCTATGACTGCAGTGAAACGTAAGACACACGTGGGCACGTGGCTCATGAAGTTTGTGCTTTTGTGGAGTTGGCCAACACAAAATGAGATAGTAACAGGTGTGATAGTGGCTATGGAACAAGGTCAGGTAGAAGAATGACGGAGGAGCACTCGCTTAATGTGGGTCATCAGGGGTCTTCTAGGAAATGACATTTTTGCTGAGACCTAAGGGCAGAAGGGCTTCCCTGGTGGCTCAGATGGTAAAGAATCTGCCCACATTGTGGGAGACCTAGGTTTGATTTCTGGCTCAGGAATATCCCCTGGAGAAGGAAATGGCTACCCACTCCAGTATTCTTGCCTGGACAATCCCATGGACAGCGGAGCCTTGTGGGCTACAGTCCATGGGATCCTGAAGAGTTGGACACCACTGAGCATCTAACACTATCAGTCTTCACCAGGTGAAGAGTTCGTAGAAAGAGTAGTCAGAAATAGGGAGGAAATAGCACATGCATAAATCCTGATCCCTTGCATGTTTCAGATTTACTTATAGCTTCCTGTGCATCTTGTTTTATACAATCATGCATTTATTATAATTAACTTCTTATTGAAATATGTATAGCTCGTTTGCTGAATGGTATTGTAAGCATGCAAAATAATTATATAGTGATTACAGCAATATTTTTTAAAAAGTAATTATTAAATAATAATAAGATGATAATGTATTTGAAATGGTCATTATACGTAGAGCTCAGTGAACTTAATTGGATGAAGGTAATATTGCTCCTTAATTTGCTGATCAGATGTATTAACTAGAAAACATTTGGACTAGAGCTATATAATAGGGCATCTACCTCCCCAAAATCTCATTGTTCTTAAAAACAACTAAATTAAAAGCCAGGATGCTTATCTATTTACTTATTTATTAAATTTTTATTTTATATTGAAATATAGTTGATTTATAATGTGTTAATCTCAGGTGTACAGCAAAATGATTCATTTATCTGTGTATATATATCCATTCCGTTTCATATTATTTTCTTATGTATGTTATTACAGAATATTGAGTAGAGTTCCCTGTGCCATACAGTAGGTCCTTGCTGATTATGTAATTTATTTATAGTAGTGTGTATATATTTGAATCCCAAACTCCTAATTTATCCCTCTCTGCCACCTTTCTTTGGTGATCATTAAGTTTGTTTTCTACATCTGTGAGTCGTTTTCTGTTTTGTAAATAAGTTAGTTTCTATCATTTCTTTTTTAGATTCTGTATGTAGGTGACATCGTGTGGTATCTGTCTACATTCTGACTTGTTTAGATTCTGTATGTAGGTGACATTGTGTGGTATCTGTCTACATTCTGACTTGTTTAGATTCTGTATGTAGGTGACATCGTGTGGTATCTGTCTACATTCTGACTTGTTTAGATTCTATATGTAGGTGACATCGTGTGGTATCTGTCTACATTCTGACTCGTTTCCCTTAGTATGATCCTCGTTAGGTCCGACTGTGTTGCTGCAAATGGCAGCATTTCATTCTTTTCATGCTGCGTAGTATTCCATTTTATGTATTTCCTATTCTTGGCGTTAGGATAGTGTCTCAAAATGTTCAAAAGTGATTTCTTATATGACGCAATAGATATTTAGAACTCCTGAAAAAAAATTTTCAAAGGCCTGTTTTAAAAGAGATTACTTAAGAACCCAAGGTATATGAGATAATAAAATCCTCACAGTACAACAGGAAGCACCAGTAGTAGTGAAACTTCCTTTTCTCTGTTTGCTCGCATCGTGTAGCTTGTGGCATGTCAATTCTCCAGCCAGGGATTGAACCTGGGCTGCCGCGGTGAAAGTGCTGAATCCTGACCACTAGACTTGCAGGGAGCTCCCAGCGATACATATTTTTAAATTAGTTTTTAATGGAGATAATTACCATTGGAGAAGGAAATGGCAACCTACTCCAGTATTCTTGCCTAGAGAATCCCACGGACAGAGAAGCCTGGTGGGCTATAGTCCATAGGTTTGCAGAAAGTCGGATATGACTGAGCAACTGTCACTCATGTAGTTGGAAGAATTAATGCAGAAAGATCCCATTAAACCCTAGGCCAATGCAGGAGACATAAGAGACACAGCTTTGATCCATGGGTCGGGAAGGTCCCCTGAAGGAGCAACCCACTCCAGTATTCTTGCCTGGAGAACCCCATGGCCAGAGGAGTCTGGCAGGCTACAGTCCCTAGGGTCACAAAGAGTCAGATGCGACTGAATCGGCTTAGCGGCTTAGCATGCATGCACATGCCATTACCACTAGCAATGTATTAGTGATAATCTCGCCTCATCTTCACCAGCATTTGATCTTGTCATTACTTTTTATCCGAGCCATTCTATTAAATCTGTACAGATACATCATTTTTAAAATTTAAGACTTTTTTTGAGGAGTTTAAATTTCACAGCAAAACTGAGGGGAAGTTACAGAGATTTCCGATATACTTCTCCCACAATACATAGTCTCCCACATTATCAGCACTGCCCACCAGAGCATCAGATTTGTTACAACTGACGAATCTGGAATGACCCATCAGTATCATTCTAAGTCTGTAGTCTGCATTGGGCTTCACTCTTGGTGGTGTGCATTCTGTGGGTTTGAATTAGTGTATAATGACCTATGCCCATCATTATGGCATCATATATGGCATTTTTTACTAAGATATTCTGTGCTCCACACATTAGTGCATCCCCCAGCCCCAGCTGTTGGTGGCCGTGGTCCTTTTACTGTCTCTTTATATAGTTTTGCCTGGTACAGAGTGTCACGTGGTTGGAATCGTGCGTTATGCAGCCCTTCAGACTGGCTTCTCTCGATTAATGATGTACTTTTAAGAGTCCTCCATGTCTTCAGTGGTCTAGTGGCTTGTTTTGAGTTCTGAAACGTATTCTCTTGTACAGTTATCCTTTCTTCTGCTGACTGACATATTGGTTGCTTCCCAGTTTTGACAGTTATGAATAAAGCTGCTGTAAATATCCATGTGTGGGCTTTTATGTGAGCGTAAGTTTTCAACTCCTTTGGGTAAATACCAAGGAATAGGATTGCTGGATCCCATGGTAAAAGTATGCTTAGTTTGCAGGGAACTGCCAGCCTGTCTTCCAGAGTGGCTGCCCATTGTGCGTGCCCGTCAGTAATTCCAGGCCACAGCCTCGCCAACAGGTGGCGGTGGCAGTGTTCTGGGGTTTGGCCTTCCTCGTAAACGTCTAATACTGTCTCATTGTTGTTTCAGCTTCCATTTTCCTGATAGTATAGAATGTGAAGCACTTTCTCACATGCTTATTTGTCATCTGTATATCTGTAAGGTATCTGTTAAGGTCTTTGGCTCATTTTTAAAGAAGTTTGCTTATTTTCTTATTACTGATATTTAAGAGATCTTCGTATATGTTGGATAACAGTCCTTTATCAGATATGTCATTTGTATATCTTTTCTCCTAGTCTGTGGCTTATCTTCTCATGTATTTGATCAATTTTTTTAAATTGATGTATAATTGATTTACAGTGTTGTATTAACTTCTCCTATACAGCAAAGTGCTTTAGTTATACACGAATATACTTTAAAAAAATGCTCTCTTCTGACAAACCATGGTGGTTTGTCAGAGTACTGAATATAGTTCTCTATGTTATGCAGTAGGACCACGTTGCCTATGATCGCTTCTATGATTTTTAAGCATGTGGTTTTACATTTAAGTCTTTAGGCCATTTTAAGTTTATTTTGTGTGTGGTGAGCGTGTTGTAACTTCATCGATTTACATGCACTGTCCAGCTTTCCCAGAAGCATTTGCTAAAGAGACTGTCTTTTTCCAAACTGTCTGTAATCTATTATTAACTTGCTTTCAACAGTGCGTGGCACAGTTCTTTCAGATACTAATATACTAAATATGACAGCATCTTCAAGATGTTTCTCACCGCTGCTACCTGTTTTCTTGTGGCTTTAAGATGGGCAAATTAATTTGAAATTCCTATTAGGGACAGCCTTGAAGGGTAAAACTCTAAAGGAGGAATGAAGAGGTCTACTATCTTTCTACTGGTGTATATTGGAAGATTTGAGGGCTTACACGTATTCGGTAGTCCTTGTCAGAAAACTTGCCCTAGCTCTAAGCACACGATCCTCACAATAGGCACACAGCTTGCTTCCAGCTGTCACCTTGATTTGATTTATTCTCTAGGCAGAGATCTGATTTTAGCTATATTCCGTTTGAGATTTAAAATAAATTAAGATTCTGCTTCAGTCATGTTAATTCATTTTAGGCTCTGCATTTCTGGACCGACATATCTGTACTTTGTGAGGTGGACAGTTTACTGTAAAATAAAATGAGTGCCATGGATCGTAATAATTTGAAAGCATTTTGAATTTGGTTTTTGCTTCCAAAAACTTCCTTTAATTTTGTAAATGCTAATGTTTAACAACTACTGTGATGACTCAAAATCCGTTTAGTTTCCTAATTCTTATAGTTCTGAAAGACTCTTATAAAGAGGAAAATGAAGAAAGGAACATAATCTACACATATACAGGATATGATTTCCTTCACAGTCTTTATTTCTTAGAGTAGTTGAAATAATTTATATTAAATGTGTTCTCTTTTAGTATTGTACTTCTGCTAAGCCAAAAACAGACACTTGAAGAGCTGAAACAGTCAGTCCAGCAGCTGAGATGCACCGAGGCAAAGTTTACAGCACAGAAAGAATTGCTGGAGCAAAAAGTGCAAGAAAATGATGGGAAAGAGCCACCTCCAGTAGTCAATTATGAAGAAGACGCACGATCCGTTACATCTATGGTAAGCCAAAGCGTAAACAGATGAGAAAGTTGAAAGAGTTGTATACAGGTAATAAGTGAATACAAAAATTATTTTTGGTTGCTATAACAAGTTATTACTCTTGTTAATATGCAGGTCCTATTAAACTTGTGTGTAAATGCAAAATAAACTTGTCGGTCACCTCAGGTCACCTGGAGAACACTTTCAGAAACCACCTGTAGAGTCAGAGGAAAAAGCTCTTCTCTTGCCTTTAAATCTGAAAACAAAGACTGCAATTGTTTTTATTCCTGGGATACAGCAGGAAGGTAGGGTGTTATTCTTAAGGTAGAAATAAGAAAAAGATATTTATTGATTTTTTCTTATTAAGAACAGTAGAAGTTTATCTGAGATTGATGATGTTTTTGCTGTTTTCACAATACAAAACATTGATTTTGCTTATAAAGATTTTTTCTTATAAATATCTTTTAACTACAATAAACACATTTAAATCTAGCAACTAGTAATTCAACTTTATTTTATATAGATTTATTAACTGTTTAAGAATGCTTAGTGTAAGTACTTTTTCTCTCTTCCCCTTCCTTTCCTCCTTCTTTCCTCTTACGTTGATTGTTTCTATCAACGGACAATTTTGACACCCACCGGTCATTTGGAAATATCTTCAGACATGTTTGATTTTCCCAGCTGGTGGATGCTTTTGGTATCTAGTTGATAGAGGCCAGTGATGCTGCTAAATATCACACAATGCCCATCACAGCCCCTCTCTTCTTATTCCCAACAAAAAAATACTCAGCCTCACATATTAACAGTGCCAGGGCTGAAAAGGACTGAGCTGTGTCCTTGGTTTTCTCTGTGAGTAACTGAGTAACTGGATGCAGTCCATGAGTAGAACTGTTACAGTTAATGATGCTATAGAAGTATTTGAATAATTTTTAGTTCATGTTATTCTAAATAGTACCATTTAGCTGTTAAATGAATTCATAGGAAATGTCTCCATAGGAAAAAAGATTGCATTTGAAATTTCCAATTCCAGATAAATCTGGATATGAATATGAAGTGTTTAAGTTATTGTGATTATTGCAATTTTTAAATTAATTGAGCCATAGTGATCTATGCAATACATTGTGAAGTATAATTCTTTGCTCTCCTTATTGTCCTGCCAGATAATAAGGATCTTATTATATAGACCAAGGCCCCTACTAGGTTAATTTTCTTATTTCATGATTTTTGGTAACTATCTGGTATATGTCTTTTTTTTTTTTTTCCAGAGAAACTTCTGAAGGTCATTCTTTTGCTTGGCTTTCAAACCTTAGTAAAGCTTTTATTCTCTGAGTATGGTTTATAATATTTCCTTGTCCCCATGTGGCTGTGGAAGTGGTTCCTTCATAGCCTGATTTAGTGGTAGATTGTCACTAAATGGTAACGTATCCCCATTTTATAACTACAACTAGAATATAGAGTTTGCAATTTAAAATATAATAGTTCATTAAGTATTTCATTAAGAACTCATAATCCTTTAGAGTTTTATCTTTGATAATCATTGAAGAAGAGGTTTTTCAATAAATGAATAAATAGTGTTTTAAAGAGTATATATAATACTGTGATCCCAAGTGGCATTAGTGGTAAAAACCCTCCTGCCAGTACAGGAGAAACAAGAGATCTGGTTTGATCCCTGGGTTGGGAAGGTCCCCTAGAAGGGGGCATGGAAACCCACTCCAGTGTCCTTGCCTGGAGAATCCCTTGGACAGAGGAGCCTGACTGGCAATGGTCCATAGGGTCGCAAAGAATTGGACCCAACTGAAATACAACATAGTACAGTTTAAGAGACTAAACTGCTTTCTGGTACTTTCAGACCTTCTCCTGTACCCATTTATTAAATGATGATAATATCTTATGAACGTTTAGAAAGTGATATCAGGTGTCTCATTTTATTCAATTTATTTTAAATAGCTGAAATGCTGTGTGTTTCTATACATCTTATCTATTCACTGAAGTAATGCCTTTAGTAAGTCTTTAAGGAATTTACAAAGAAATGCTGTGTGTAGTTTAAGGTAATAAAGTAACATTTTATATATCAAACAGGACATTCCACCAATTGATGCCAATTGATGAGATTCTACAGTATGTTTTATAAACAAGTAAAAACTATTTTCAGTTAGTAGTTCTTACAACTAAGTAATATTCCCACATATACCAATGAAATCTTTGCATAATTCAGCCTTTCAGTAATAATTAGAATATAACTTTTCATTTTATTCAAAAAGCCAAAATATTAAAACTATAAATCGTTTTTCCCCAAATGTCTGTTTAAGCATTATGAGTAATTTTACCAAAATGCTTGAAATTCAGGTAAGCAGGCCCATTGGTTTTTCCTGTTTATAAATTCTATCTTTACAAATGATATCTTTGTATTTCAATAAGGGAAATTTAGTTGAGTATTGGAAGAATTGGAAGAACTAAAAATTAAACCGTAATATAGTGAAAAATAGTAAAGCTTGGCCTAAATATTATTTAAGAGCAAGTTATTAACTATTCTGTGCTGTACTTAGTCTCTCAGTTGTGTCTGACTGTTTGTGACCCCATGGACTGTAACCTGCCAGGCTCCTCTGTCAATGGGATTCTGCAGACAAGAAAACCAGAGTGGGTTGCCATGCCCTCCTCCAGGGAATCTTCTCAACCCAGGGATCAAACCCAGGTCTCCCGCATTGCAGGTTGATTCTTTACCATCTGAGTCACCAGGGAAGCCCAAGAATATTGGAGTGAATAGCCTGTCCCTTCTCCAGAGGATCTTCCCAACCCAGGAATTGAACCGGGGTCTCCTACATTGCAGGTGGATTCTTTATTAGCTGAGCTAATAAACTATTAACTATTCTACATTTCCTAATTAATGGCAATGTTAACCAAAATACAGACTCCTCAGTGGTGATTGCTTCTGTGAAAGAGCGTCCTTAAGGAACTGTACTGCTGAGATGGGCCATGGATTGTATATTCTTAAAAAATTCCAAGGTGATTCAGATAATCATGGTTAGAAGTCTCGTTAGGCTGTTAGATGTATTGACATTTATTTCAACTTTGTAATTTTATGAGAATAAACAGATCTAAAGAATTGTGTAGGCAAGTAATATAAACATCTTTGCCAGGATAGCAAGAATGAAAGTCGCTCAGTTGTGTCTACCTCTTCGTGACCCCGCTCCTCTGTGCATGTAATTTTCCAGGCAAGAACACTGGAGTGGGTAGCCATTCCCTCTTCTAGGGGATCTTCCCGAGCCAGGGGTTGAACCCGATTCCCCTTCATTGCGGGCAGATTCTTTGCCGTCTGAGTCACCAGGGAAGCTGATCCTCTAATGTTGTCTTTTTCACCTAAGTCTAATTTTGGCCAAAATACCAAGGAGGAAATGATAAATATTAAGTATTGAAAAGTAAGGGCTTCTTTAGTAGCTCAGACAGTAGAGACTCTGCCTGCAAAGCAGGAGACATGAGTTCTATTCCTGGAAAAAGAAATAGCTACCCACTACAGTATTCTTGCCTAGAGAATTTCGTGGACAGAGGAGACTTGCAGGCTGCAGTCCATGGAGTCACAAAGAATCTACACGACTGAGCAACTAACAGACAACAAAAACAACACTGCACAGTAATTACCTATTATTTGTGGACACGTGTGTTTCATTTATACATTTAAAGCAGTATTTATTGATCACCTACTATGTGTCAAAGATATTTTTATATGCTTGTAATATATCAGTGCATAAAACTAATGAAGACTCTTAGGAGTTACATTCTGTGGTGAGTGGCACTTAATAAATAAACTGTATATTATATTGTAATTGTAATTGAATGAATGCTCAGTCGTGTCCGACTCTTTGTGACCCCATGGAGTACCAGGCTCCTCCGTCCATGGGATTTTCCAGGCAATAGTACTGGAGTGGGTTGCCATTTCCTTCTCCAGGGGATCTTCCCTATCCAGGGATTAAACCCGAGTCTTCCGAATTGTAGACACACGCTTTACCATCTGAGCCACCGGAGAAGTCTATATATCATATTGGAAGATGCTAAATGCCAGGGCATAAAGACAAAGCAGGGTGGGGGGTCGGGGGCCCAGTGGCTCAGAGGTTGAGATACAATTTTGTTTTTTGGGATACAATTTTAAATGGAAATAAAGATAAGCACCTTTGAGAAAGTGACATTTTAATATTAACAATGTTCTTTTTAATGAAAAAAATGAAATAATAGGTAAATAGTCATCACAGAATCTCTGCTTGGTGGAAATTTTTTTCTATTATTTTTCTTAATTTTCAAGATTTCTGAAAACAACATATGCTGCTTTAATAACTACAAATGTGTGAGTGTTATTAAATAAATACAATATATTCCTACTGCATAAAATAAAAATAGTAGATAAAATAAAATACCTCATAGTCCTGCTTAGCGTTCAAAGGCATCCAGTGATCAATTTTTTACACAAGAAAGTGACATTTGAACCAAACCTTGAACTGGGAAGCTAGTAAACTGCTTAATTTCCAGGAGAAGAACATTCTAGTCAGAGGATGTGTTTATGTCAAAGACAAAGGCAGGGACCTATCTAGACTAAACTGCTTAATTTCCAGGAGAAGAACATTCTAGTCAGAGGATGTGTTTATGTCAAAGACAAAGGCAGGGACCTATCTGGACTGTCCAGGGTATAGTGAGGAGCTCTGAGCAGGGGCAAGGTAAGAGGAGAGGGAATGAGAGTGAGAAGCGATGAGAGCAGGTCTCAGGTCCCGGGAGCATAATGAAGATGCTGCTGCTGCTAAGTCGCTCAGTCGTGTCCGACTCTGTGCGACCCCATGGATGGCAGCCCACCAGGCTCCCCTATCCCTGGGATTCTCTAGGCAAGAGCACTGGAGTGGGTGCCATTGCCTTCTCCAGCATAATGAAGGGTCATGCGTTTTCTCTGAATGAAAGGGAAGCCGCTGGATGAGGAGGTTATAACAGAAGATGGACATACTGTGACTTGTGATTTCAGTGATCGCTGTGTCGATAATATACTTAAAGGTGATAAGGTTGGAAGAACAGGGCTTTTGCCACACCCGGGAGATAGATGATGACACACTGAGGGTGGTGTCATGGGAGGCCGTGAGAGGTGATTCGTTTCTGAGTGTGGTTTGATGACTGAAAGTGAAAGTGAAGTTGCTCACTCGTGTCTGACTCTTTGCGACCCCATGGACTATATTATAGCCCACCAGGCTCCTCTGTCCATGGAATTTCCCAGGCAAGAATACTGGAGTGGGTTGCCATTTCTCCAGGGGATCTTCCCGACCCAGGGATCAAACCCGGGCCTCCTGCATTGCAAGCAGACAGTTTTACCAGCTGAGCCACCAGAGAAGCCCATGAGCTTTCCTGTGGGTTTAGTCCGGGGTATGAGAGAGAAGATTCGAGAACAGTTTTCAGGTTTGAGGAGGAGCTCTAGAGGAACAGTGTTTGTTTCCAGTGTGGGGTAGGACTGCACAGAGTGGCCTTGATGAGGAAGAGCAAGGGTTCTGTTTGTCTTTCCAAAAAAAGAGAGAAAAATAAAAGAAACACCCAACCAGTGTGGAAATTTGGTAGTTCCAGAGCACGTTTTGGACTGGAGATATACATTTGAGAGTTGCAGGCATCAAATGGTGTTTAAAACTATTTGACCATAGAAGGTCACCAAGTGAAGGAGGCAGAGAAGAAAAGGGAAGCAAGGGCTGCTCTCTGGGGCGCTGCAAGTTAGGTCCGGACAAGGAGGAGTCGGCATAAACTGAGGAGGAGTGCCCAGTGAGGGGGCAGAAAGTCGAGAGTTCGGTGTCCTCGAAACACGCTCCAAGGAGAAACGAGTTCTGTGGTTTTGGACCTGCCAGGTTAGGGCACTTCCTGATTTGACTGCAGGACTTTGCTGAACTTTCTGTATCAAATGGCCAAGAGAACTATAGCACAGAATGCTCTCTCTCTGGAAATACTGGTCCCATCCTTTCTCAATCCTTTTTCAGAGTGTCCTGAAGGGACCACTGTGCAATGGAAACTGTACTTTGAGAAGTGAATTAGAAGACAAATCCTTTCTTATCTAATTGAGTTATTGACTGATTAAATGTGCTGTTAATGCTAAAGGCATTTTGTGTTGTTTCAGTGCTCTATGGACCCAAGGATTATTTTATCTTATTCTTCAATTTTAGCTCTGCAGGCAGAAGAATCTGCCTTTTGGGGCAGAGTATAAGGGTAAACTCTTTGTTGGCTGCCCTTGGATAATGATGGCAATACCAAGATTTCTAGTCCCTGACTAAATATTGCCTGACTTGACTCTCTTGCTTTCTCTCTCAATCTGTTAAAAAGTATTACATGATTGTTTTTAGCTCTCTAGTTGTAAAACATGATAAATTTTCAACCAGTGTCTGTTGAATTGAGGAATTGCACTTCCTTTTTATTCCAGAGTAATCTAATTATCTTACTTTATAGCAGTGTGTACATTAGGCCAAATATAATGATTTTTGTTCAATCTCCTTTATATGTCA
Source organism: Bos indicus (assembly GCF_029378745.1). Taxonomy (NCBI): domain Eukaryota; kingdom Metazoa; phylum Chordata; class Mammalia; order Artiodactyla; family Bovidae; genus Bos; species Bos indicus. The sequence goes on from NC_091766.1 coordinate 107,777,369, forward strand.
AATATAGCTAGAATGGATGGCACCATGGAATGAGTTCTTTTTAAATGTTTTTAGCTATACTGTAAGATAATTGCCTTTACTTTGATGTTTCTGAAGTTGTACACTTTAAGCCCTTTTACTAGCGTAATGCACAATATAAATTTATCTTCTCTATGTATTTTATTGATTTATGCTTAATTGAACAGCACTGTCAGTAAAATCCTGTTTTGTTACGTTTCAACCAACAAAATATCTTGTTTGTTGACTAAATATTATCTGCCGTTACAATTCAGTGATAATTTGTTTTAGCACAGTGTTCAATGTATTTCCAGTTTTTATAGTTAGTCCCTGAATTGGAATGCTGTCAATTGAGATTTCATATTGACAACATTATTGCAGCTTTATCTGTTTTCATCATCAGGTACATTTTCTTTCGTTAAACATAGAAGTTAAATGTTAATTCCAAGCTTTACTGTCAAATGTGCTGAGCAAAGTGCCAGACTGAGACCAGGAGACCTGAGCTGAGCTTTGCCTCGGTTGTGGGGCTCTTGGGAGGCTACTTAACCTTTCTGAGTTGGTTTTTCTTCCCATAGAAGGAGCAAATGTGTACCCAACTTGTCTGCCAGGATTTCTGTGACACTGAAATGAGATTATGTATTTTATGTTTTATGAAATAGTGTTAAAACACGTTTCTACTTCATTTCTTTTTCTAATAATGTACCTTAGTTCACATTTAAATTAATTTGTTAGATACTTACTGAGTTCTTAATTATGAATTATAGATATTTCTGTTGGATTATCGTTTGTATTTCTTATTTATGAAGGCAAACATTGTAATTAATTTCTCTGAATATGTAGAACATATGCGCGCACAGGGGTCTAAGTGTCCTTTTGTGAGTCCTCAGTTCCCTACCTCAGAGGTAACTTTCCAGAAGCATTGTATGCAGATATAAACATGAATTTATACCACATGTTTTCTGCTCTTTTGACATAAATGGTAAAGCATATAACAATACTGTTTACTTTTCTGCTCAATATATTTTAAGTATCATTTACAACAGTGAATATATACTTCTTTTTTTCATTTATTTGTTCAACAAATAAGTATTTATTTCATGTCAGCTATCAGGTACCACTCTAAGTTCTGAGGATGCAGTAGTGAACAAAATAAACTTTTTTTTGTTCTCATGGACCTTGCACTCTTAACTGAAGCAGACAGACAGTAAATTTATATTTCTATATGTGTGTGTATACACACACACACACACACACACACATGTAGTCAGGTGGTGGTAAGTTCTTTGGAGAAAATAAAACAATGGAAGAAGAGGGTATGAAGGAGACAGACAGTAAATTTATATACATGTATATAGTGTCAGGTGGTGGTAAGTTCTTTGGAGAAAAATGAAGCGGGAAGGAAGAAGAGGGTGCTGGGAGGTGTTTTATATGGATGGTGGTCGAATATGGCTTCACTGATCAAGGTGTTTACACAGAGATCTGAAATGACGAAGGAGCAAACGGTGGGATTGCCTGGGGTGAGGATATTTCAGGCGGTGGGAAAAGCCGCGGGAAGGCTCTGGGGCAGGAGTTTGCTTCTTGTGTTGGTGGAGCACCCAGGACGGCCATGAGCTTGGAGCCGGATGAAGCAGGGGAGGGTCGGGGAAACGGCCAGTGTTCAGATCACACAGCCGCACAGACCATGGTGAGCACTGTGATGCTGACTCAGGGACATAAGATTCTGAGCAAAGAATGACATGTGTACATGGTTTATAATATTTTGTTATTAAGACAGTTTTGGTGAAATCCTATACTTTTTCTATGTATATAAATGGAGATTATATGTAAGATCCATTTTAGAGGGTTTTGTGCAGTTTATATAGGTTTAGATTTTACTTTAAAATAATTTAAAAGTTTCTTAATCTGAGAACAATGTAAGTTATGGATATTAATTACTATATTAATATTGACATTAGTGTTTCAGTCTTATAGATGAATACATTCTTGCTTTCAGCTTCCCTTTGGCATAGATTTTTATAATGCTCATCTTTTAGTAGCTCTCTAGTTTATTAAATTATTAGATTCTCCAGTGGATCTGATACTTAAAGAGTATTTAGAGATACATGCTTTATGTAATTGATGGACAGATTTTTAATTTATAAAACAAAGATGTTAGGAGGTGATAATGATTACATTATAAAAAATTTGTTGATTTTTCCAAATGATTCAGGTCAAGATTCCTTAACGAATATTCTAACCACAGGGGAACCACCAATCAAAACTACAGTGATATATTACCTTACTCTGATCAGAATGGCCCTTATCAAAAGAACAATAGATAACAGTGTTTGGCAAGGATGTGAATGGGCAGGAATGCTTTGGCACTGTGGGTGGGAATATTAATTGGTTCAGCCCCTGTGGATAACGGTATGGAGGTTCCTCAAAAAATTAAAAATAGAACTGCCACATAATTCAGTAATTCCATTTCTGTGTATTTATTCGGAATCAAAGGACATGAAAACACTAACTTGGAAAGGTAGCCTGCACCCCATGTTCCCAGCAGCTTCCCAGCTGGCACGAGTGGTATAGAATCCGCCTGCTGCTGCAGGAGACAGAGGCTCAGTCCCTGGGTCGGGAAGATCCCCTGGAGAAGGGCATGGCACCCCACTCCAGGATCCTTGCCTGGAAAATCCCCTGGACGGAGGAGCCTGGCGGGCTGCAGTCCATGGGGTTGCACAGAGTCGGGCACGACTGAGCGACTTTCCATGTAGCACAAAGGGCAGAGAAAGATGTGGAAACTTGAGTCAAACTGGCATGATTTTCATTGTGTTTAAGTAGATTTCTGCCTCCCCCCACCTTAGGTCAATTTCATCTGTAAAATGCGGTTAGTAACATGCCCTTCATAGGATTGTCGGCAAAGGCACTTTATAGAGCTCTGGATGGAGTTAGGAAGGAAGGTGTTCAGCGCACAGTCGGTTTTTGTCCCCTTTCTTTTCCTTCTTCCCTCCCTTTCTCGTTTTCCTCTTTTCTTCTGTGTCTTGCACTTTTGTCCCTGTTTCTCCTCTTCCTGCCTTTGCCTTCTTAGTAAACACAGTCAAACAACTTGCATGAGTATTTATTGTGTGCCATGGATGGAGACATCCTAAAGTAAAACAAAGTCTCCGTACTGAAAAATCTACATTCAGCAGGCAGAAAGTTGTAATGAACAATTGATTAACAAGAAAACATCAGAGTTAAGGGCTATGATGAAACTGGTCGTTAATATTCCTCAGATTTTTGCCTTTACCCCAAGGCCTTCTGTTCTTTGTAGTTATGTTATCTGTGGGTTTTTTTTCCTTCTGTCGTGATTTAAACGTTAACTTATGACCCCCATATCTACTTGTCCAAGGAAATTAGGAATACTGAAATATTACTCAAGACAAAGATAAAAAATAAAAGCAGAGAAGTTAAGTGCAATATGCAGATTCACACAAAAAGTTTAAATTAATACAGATTTTAATTTATTGACAATTTCATTATTCATACACTAATTAGATTTCATTTTTGTGTATTTTTTGGACTGTTTACTTATAGAAGTAGTGTTAACTGACATTCTCTGTTATTTAAAATTAAAAAAAACTAAACTATCTTATGGTAGTTTAATACAGATACATTAATTGTAAAGACAGAGGAGAGATCTCATCATATGAAGAACAAAAAAGACTTTTAAGTACATGACTAATTTGTTATAATAATTGTGAATAATAAAATTGCTAATAGTTTCTATTGATATGAATACATAATACATTATGTATTTTTTCCATAATACATTAATGGTCTTGTGTTTTTTTGCACCCATTAAAAATAGGTCAGTCAAAGCAACTACTTGGCATATGAACTTTTACATGTCATGTTTAGGACATTCTTTTAAATTTTAAAAATTATCTAATTTCCTCAACCTGAAAAAAGTTATTTCCGTCTCTACAACTTATTTGCTAATTCCTGTATTAAGTTGAATAGTATTCGTCTTGAAATTCATCTGAGAATATATCATTTTTTGATTTGAATTATAGGCAGACAGTTGACCTTGCATGTGGTAAGGAATTCATATATTTTTATCTCCAAAGCCTTACATCTTAAATTTTGAAAATTATTTTATGACATATTAATTTCTTTAATTTAATTGAAAGGTTTAATAAAGACGACATGTGAATATTATGATTGATTGCTTCATTTGGTACCTAATGATAGAATTTTAAATCCTAATAAATTTTCTCTTTTGTTATAGTATTCTGTAGAAAATTATTTCTTAGTATTAATATTTAAAAGATTAAGATTCAAGTGTTCATTTTTAAAATCATTGTTTTATTGCAAATTCCAGGCAAATGATAAAATCTTGAACTAAGGAAGATTTTCTCTGTCAGAATATATCTAGAGATCTTTTAGAGTAGAGTCTAATTCTTGCAGATACATTCTCAGAATTGCTTAAAAATCATTTAATCCTTGGAAGGAGAGATAACTCTATCAGAAAGAAATCATTTATACTCCTGCTGTGTATTTACTGTGTGGTAAATGTTAGAGGCGGAGAAGGCAACGGCACCCCACTCCAGTACTCTTGCCTGGAAAATCCCATGGGTGGAGGAGCCTGGTGGGCTGCAGTCCATGGGGTCGCACAGAGTCGGACACGACTGAGCAACTTCACTTTCACTTTTCACTTTCATGCGTTGGAGAAGGAAATGGCAACCCACTCCAGTGTTCTTGCCTGGAGAATCCCAGGGATGGGGGAGCCTGGTGGGCTGCTGTCTATGGGGTCGCACAGAGTCGGACATGACTGAAGCGACTTAGCAGCAGCAGCAGATGTTACAGGGGCTACAGGAGAAGATAAACAAATTCAGATCCTTTCATCTGCCTTCATTTTGAAACTTGAGTGTTTCTTTCATGGACAACATTTCTCCCTTCCTTTCTCTTTTGCAAACAAGCCATAATTAACTGTAGTGCTTGCTGTGAGAGTGTTGCATCCTTCAGAGTGTTTTGGGGTTGAAAAAAGTTTGAGGACTATTGGGCAAAGAATTTTGTCTTATAGAGCTCTTTTTTTAAATTTTTTAAATTTTATTTTATTTTTAAGCTTTACATAATTGTATTAGTTTTGCCAAATATCAAAATGAATCCACCACAGGTATACATGTGTTCCCCATCCTGAACCCTCCTCCCTCCTCCCTCCCCATACCATCCCTCTGGGTCGTCCCAGTGCACTAGCCCCAAGCATCCAGTATCCTGCATCGAACCTGGACTGGCATCTCGTTTTATACATGATATTTTACATGTTTCAATGCCATTCTCCCAGATCTTCCCACCCTCTCCCTCTCCCACAGAGTCCATATAGAGCTCTTTTAAAGTTCTGAATGCCCCTTGTGAAAGTAGCATATTAAGCATTGTGAGATAATAAAATGTACCTCAAATCAAGGCTTGGGGGACTAAACAGAGTGGCAGTCACCCTGAATGTGGGCAGTGCTAGCATGGAAAAAGACCCTTTGAATGAAGTCCTAATATAGATAGCTAAGCTAGAGAGTGGGTGTTGGTGTTAGAAAGGAAACTCAGAAATTGCTGGAGATGAATTTAGTTTCTTTCATAATTTTGTCCTTAGGCCTGTCCCTTTCCTTTTTCAGAAGTAATTTAGGTTGAGAAAGGTGGGGAAAAAATTAGGATAGAGGAGAAAGCTAAAGGAAAAGGTCTTAAAATTTTGGAAAGGAGAACTGACCTCTTTTTCTGTGATATAACCAGAAATGGTAGAGGGCTGCAGGTGGAAACACATGGGCTTAGCGAGAGCAAGGAGCATGTGGGGTAGGTGGGCCAGAAAGGCGAGCGGCGGCGGGTTCAGAGGCCAGTGAGCGAAGGACTAAGAGCAGGGTTGGTCAAACAGGATCAGGTTGGTGAGGGAAGGAAGACAAGAAGGGCAAAGAAGATGGCAGGTAAAGAACAGGAGGGAAACAATACAGAAATAAGAGGTAACTAAAGGAAAGACTAGAAGGGGACTCAGAAAAAGGAGATGGCAGAGGACCGTGCACTAATTGAAAATAAAACAAAAATATTTATTGAACCAAGCTAAGGGTGTCAAAATTTTTACTTTGTAGTTCAGAAATATCTAATATATGGATACAATTTGTGGTTCCAATATTCATTCTTATATTTTCAAGTTTTATGTCAAGAGCCAAATTATAATGAGTGATTCCCAAAGGTTTTTATTGGATGGTATTTAATAAGAAAAAATAAAATGGAAAATTTTAATGTTTACCCACAAACAGAAATAATTTAGTTCCAAATAATTAGTTCCCCCATAGAGAAATATGTAATTTATTGGTACAGGGTATGAGTGAGAATAGAGTTCCATTATACCTATGGCTGCTTTGATTTGCTATTTCTTATATCATGGGTATTTGAGATAGCTTATGTTAATAGTGTGTAGTTGTTACAGATACCTATACTTTTGATATTGTGAGCCTTTTTCATTTTTGTTATTTATAAAATAGTTATAGTCTTTGCGTGTATTAGTCTCCAATGCAGGTAAATTATTAGCAAAGAAGACTGTGGGATAAGTCTTTATGTTCACTCATGGTTGGATGACATAAGAGGAAATTCAAATCAATGTGAGAATTCTCACTGAGATCCTTTGTTGTCCTCCATTTGTGCATAATAGAAAATGCATAGACTTTTTCTGTAGCCATAGTTTATATCACATTTGATCATGCTTTCAATAATTTAATTCCTGAGTTTACAACTAATAAAAACAAATTGATCATGGGACCCTACATGTTGATCAGGCAGTGTTTTCTGATATGATGCCGTGAGTATTTTATATCACCTTTTATTTGTATAATTGTCTTAATATATTAAAAATGTATTTAATCAGAAGGGTTCTTTGCCAGGCTCTTTTGGTAATAATGAAGACCCTTGAGGTTTCTTGTTTTTTACTGATGTACCTAGAGATGTAGATATGCTGTCGGTACGAGCACGTTGATTCTTGTCTCCACTGTTTAACTCACCAAGGCAAAGTGCCTTTGTACTTTCTAGCGTTTCACGACAGCATCCAATTTAGAGGTCTCAATTTAGTGGTTGCATGTTATAATTTGAAAATTGTGCTGAGGAATTAAATTATATCTATTTTGAAATACAGACCGTGCTTTTAAAGTGATGAAATAATTTGTGTAGATACTTAAGATACTTGGTATGTGAGGAGTAAAACAAGCATGGCCTAGCCATGCTGTGAAGAGAACGCTGGTCTGTTGTTTTCCATAGGAATTTGAAAGCCTAATTTAGCTTTTGTTTGCCATTCCTTGTAGAACTTCTTGGATGGTTTTTAGGGATGTTGCCTCTTTCCTGTCTCGCAGCGTCAGAGTCAGAGACAGCTTGACTTCTTGCTCGGTGGCTGTACAGTGTGACTGGGGATTAGAATGCTGAAAAGCAAAGAACACGAGGAAGTCTTCCTGTGTCCTCTCCTGTTTCCGCAGAGTTCCTCAGCCGATTGACAGGAAGTGAAAAAGAGCCGTTGCTGGAAGCTTCAGCTGTGTCACTTCTAAAAACGGCAGCCTGGTAGAATGGCTGTGTCTAGGGGTCTGAAAATTGCAGAGACAGTGATGTCACCAACATTAGATAACCAGGTTTTGTTTTAAGTTGTTTACCGAAAAGACTGTGAGCTTTGGGAATTTATAATCTTCACATTCCAGGCTTTTCGTCTACATTTCAGATTTACTCGTTTATACACTTGTGTCACCTCTCACTTACTTCCTGCCTAGTCCTCAGAGTATCGGAGGTAGCTAGTGATAATGATACTCAGAAAAATATAAATAAAAAATAAAACCAGAACCAGAAAAAAGGGAGGCTGTAACAGCGGTATGAAGACGGGAGGAAACACTCTGTAGCTTATAACATGCTTGGTCACTACAGTAGAGCCATTATTTTGTCTCTAAGCTTCCCAAAGGCCAAAATGGAAAAGAAGATAAAGTTGGTAGTTACTGTTACATAAAAGAAAGCATGTCACATTGCAAGAGAAGCAGAGCTTTTTGCTGTATTTAGCTGTAATAGAATTTCTTCTGGAGGCTTTAACATTGACTTCTGCCGTGACAGTGCCCTTGACGATATCACTGCAGCTCACACTGGAAAGAGATTCATAAGGCCATCTCTTTCAGAATCTAGAATCCCTCATGGAAGTAGAGGCCATAACATCAGAAACAGTCCATGGATGTTTAAAAATACAGCTGTCTGTAAATTGAGTCTATCCAGGAATATAATCTCGGTTTAGAATAATTCATGAGCTGTATGTACTTCTGATGATTCTTAGTACCATTTTTCTCAGCTGCAGTTAGCTTATGCAGTGAGTGATTATTTTCCCTGGAAAAAGTTTTCAACTGCAGGTATCCTATACTTGTTTGCAGGTAGATCTGCAAGGTTAGAAGGATTTACTAGTAAATTAGCTTATGTTTAAAAATTGTTGAAGACCTATATATTCTTTGAAAGTTATTGGAAATATTTTATATGTTTAAAATAATTTTGATATGTTTGTGAAAACAAAGCTCCCATAAAATTATCTAAAGCTTGTCCTTCAAGGGCTAGAAACTATTACTAATGATTTAAAAGGAAATTGTCAACATTAAACTTCAATTTTTACTTGCAATGTTCAAGATAAATTGATGTCTCACTGTTTATCTCACTGTTTACAAGGTGATCATTCTTAATTTAACTTGGTAGATTTTTTTTATTGGCTTTATGTATAATCACTCTATAGATTTTAAAGATAAGTAAAGAATTCTGAAAATCTTGCTGTTATTTAAAATGTTCCATCTTGGAGGATTTTTCTGGACAGATTTTTTCACTGTCTATTACAATTCAAAATTTAAAATTTCCTAAAAGATTATTCTTTTAGAGACAGTGGATTTGACTCATTGACATTTGGCCAATTAAAGCCTCGTACGTTAGGTTGCTCTAATATGTTCATTCAGTAGAATTACCAAAAGAAACTGCATGCTAGACATAAAATATTGTCACTGGCAAGCAACCTCCAAGGAAGCAGTGATTCCTGCCTTACAGATGAGAACATTGTAACTTGGAGAGATTAAGGAATTTGATCAGAATCAAAGTGGCAGATTCAAGCTCAGAATTTTCTGTCTAAATTCTCAGCGTTGTCGCCGGTTTACAAAGCCAGCAGACTTGTAGTCAGAGAGAGTTTAGTTCAGATCCTGTCTATGCTGTTAAAGATATGACCATATGCGAAGTCACACAGCCTTTCTGAGGTAAATATTCTTACTTGTAAAATGTACCAAGTCATAGAAATCTCATAGGATTGTTTTGAAAATTAATGAGGTAATGTTTTAAAAAATGCTTAGCACAGTACCTGGCATATAGCTAATAAAAGGTAGCTATAAAGAGAGAAAAAGTTACCATGATGTATTCTAAGGGAAATAGATGGGGAAACAGTGGAAACAGTGTCAGACTTTATTTTTGGGGGCTCCAAAATCACTGCAGATGGTGACTGCAGCCATGAAATTAAAAGACGCTTACTCCTTGGAAGGAAAGTTATGAACAACCTAGATAGCATATTCAAAAGCAGAGACATTACTTTGCCAACAAACATCTGTCTAGTCAAGGCTATGGTTTTTCCAGTGGTCACGTATGGATGTGAGAGTTGGACTGTGAAGAAGGCTGAGCGCCGAAGAATTGATGCTTTTGAAGTGTGGTGTTGGAGAAGACTCTTGAGAGTCCCTTGGACTGCAAGGAGATCCAACCAGTCCATTCTGAAGGAGATCAGCCCTGGGATTTCTTTGGAAGGAATGATGCTAAAGCTGAAACTCCAGTACTTTGGCCACCTCATGCGAAGAGTTGACTCATTGGAAAAGACCCTGATGCTGGGAGGGATTGGGGGCAGGAGAAAAAGGGGATGACAGAGGGTGAGATGGCTGGATGGCATCACTGACTCCATGTACATGAGTCTGAGTGAACTCCAGGAGTTGGTGATGGACAGGGAGGCCTGGCGTGCTGCGATTCACAGGGTCGTAGAGTCGGACACGACTGAGCGACTGAACTGAACTGATGTATTCTAAATGTGATTTTTCAGTTTATTCATGTTGGAAGCTATATTCTACATAAACTTAAAAAAAATTTTTTTTGTAGTGTAATACCTAAAGATAAGTTACCAGCAGGTGGAGCTCAGTGTCAGAGAAACCAAATTTCTGAAATTGAGCTATTTTTTAACCTTACGTTTTAAAAATAATATAAATGCATACGGTTTTGAAATTTATATGTGAAGGTTTTCTATTTTTAGCATGCCTACCAAAAGTCATCACCCTGCCAGCTGGTTCTTGAATATGTGAAAATAGTGCTTTGGTTATTCATATCATTTAAAATTCTTTGTTATTTCTGGTATTATATAATGGGTGACAGTTATTTGCCTAAAGAAGACGTACTTAAAGTGAACTTTGTTTAAGAGACTGACTTAGAATTTGATCATTTCATTCATATTTGGACTGACAATGTCATATTTTATTGGTCAAAACCCTCAAACCTGCCACTCTCACAGTATTCCACTTCTTAGTAAATGGTGTCACCTTTAATCAGCTGCTAAAGCAGAAAATCGTGGGCGTCACCCTTGTGTTCACACTTTCAGAAATCTCATATCCATTCCGTCTGTAAGTTCTCATGGTGTTGCCTCCAAAATACCCCCCAGATCTGACGTCTCGTCAGCTCCTTCCCTGCGGTCACCCTGAGAAAGCCCTCTGTAAGTTGCAGCCTGGCCTGCTCCTGTGTCCTTGCCTCCCACGCTTCTGTTTCCCGTGGTGTGGCTGAGCACCCTCCTTGTGGTCTTGTGTCTCTCCTGCGTATATGCTCCAGGGGCACCCTAGTGTAATTAGAACGAGGCTTCTCAGCACAGCTGAAACTGCACGAGCACGTCCCTGCCTACCTCCGCTGAGCAGAGCTGCCCACCCCTTCTCACCCCCTGCTGTCTGGCCTTCCCGATTTTATTTGTCCTTTGATCAGGTCACGCTGCCTCCCATCTCAGGGTCTTTCTGTTTCCTCCCTCTTTAGAGGAAGAACTCTTTTCATCATTTCAACTCAAATGTCATTCTGAGACAGCGCTCTGACTACTCTAGGTGTAATAGGCTCTTTGACGGCCTCGCTGCACCTTGCCGTGATTATCTTGTCATGCTTTTCCATTTCTTACGTGGCACTTCTAGTATCTTTGCTGCTGCTACTACTATTCTCTTGGCTAATGTTTACTATATGGTAGGTTTTTTCTAGGGCTTTCCAGGTGACATTCAGTTGTGTCCAACTCTTTGGGACCCCATGGACTCTACAGTCCATGGGATCCTCCAGTCAGAATGCTGGAATGGGTTGCCTTTCCCTTCTCCAGGGGATCTTTGCATCCCAGGGATCGAACCCAGGTCTCCCGCCTTGCAGGCGGATTCTTTACCAGCTGAGCCACCAGGGAAGCCCCCAGATGGCACTAGTGGTAAAGAGACCGCCTGCCAGTGCAGGAGACATAAGAGAGTCAGGTTTGATTCCTGGGTCAGGAAGATCCCCTGGAGGAGGGCATGGTGATCCACTCCAGTATTCTTGCCTGGAGAATCCCATGGACAGAGGAGCCTGGTGGGCTGTAACGCAAAGAGTCAGGCATGACTGAAGTGACTTAGCATGCACGCATAGGTTTCTTCTTTGCCTTTCTATGCATTAAATACTTTAAAATGTGTATTTATATGTTAAATAGCTAATTCATTTAGCTATGGAATTTCATTATATACGAATCTCTGATTTCGGTGTCTATTGTCTTCCCTATAGTCCCTGCTAGACCCCCAAACTGTAGCTCCACAAAGATAGGCACTTTCATTTTGTTTACTGTGAATTGTTACTGAATTTGTTACTGTGAATTCCATGGCCTTGAGCAGTACTTGGCAAATAGAGGAGACTTAGTAAATATTTTTTGAATATTGGGCAGGTTGTTAGAATTCATAATAATAAATAGAATCATCAAATATTTAAGTAAAAAAATATTCTAGGGGAAAGGGAATAGTTTCTAAGGAAGGAATCATGCCTAACTGATAATTCTTAGAGTTCTTTTTTATGAAAGTAATAGAGAACAGAAAATCATCTACTTAGGTTTTAGGAAAGACTTGGCAATGTTCTTTACTAAAGATTACTACATATTAAGTCACCACTGGGTAGGAAATATACTTTTAGCATTGGCCCAACAAAAGGTTTAAACTCAGAAATCAGAAGGTAGGAATAAATAGGTATTTCTTTAACTGGAAAATGTAAAAATCAAGGTGGTGTTGTTCAGTTGTTCAGTCATGTCCAACTCTGTGACGCTATGGACTGCAGCATGCCAGGCTTCCGTGTCCCTCACTATCTCCCAGGGTTTGCTCAAATTCATGTCCATTTAGTTGGTGATGCTGTTTAACCATCTCATCCTCTGCCACCCCCTTTTCCTCCTGCCCTCAGTCTTTCTCAGTGTCAGAGTCTTTTTCCAATGAGTCAGCTCTTTGCATCAGTTAGCCAAAAGCATTAGAGCTTCAGCTTTAGCATCAAGGCTTCCAGTGAATATTCAGGGTTGATTTCTGTCAAGATTAACTGGTTGGATCTCCTTGCAGTCCAAGGGACTGTCAAGAATCTTCTCCAGCACCACAGTTCAAAAGCATGAATTCTCCAGCTTCAACTGAAGAATTATGGTCTAACTCTCACATCCATACATGACCACTGGAAAAACTGTGACTTTGACCATACAGACCTTTGTCGGCAAAGTGATATCTCTGTTTTTTAAATATGCTGTCGAGGTTTGTCATAGATTTTCTTCCAAGGAGCAAGTGTCTTATAATTCCTGGCTGAAGTCACCATCTGCAGTGATTTTGGAGCCAAGGGAAATAAAATCTATCATTGCTTCCAGGACTGGCTGTCATGATCTTAGTTTTTTGAATGTTGAGTTTTAAGCCAGCTTTCTCACTCTCATCTTTCACCCTCATCAGGAAGCTCTTTAGTTCCTCTTCACTTTCTGCCATTAGAATGGTATCAACGTACATAGCTATTAAGAATCCTACCTGTTACAGGTTGAATTGTTTCCTCAAAAAGATACGTTGAAATCCCAACACCCGGTTCTTGTGAATATGGCTTTAACTGGAAATAGTGTCTGTTGCTGCTGCTGCTAAGTCGCTTCAGTCGTGTCCGACTCTGTGCGACCCCATAGACGGCAGCCCCCCAGGCTCAGCCATCCATGGGATTCTCCAGGCAAGAACACGGGAGAGGGTTGCCATTTCCTTCTCCAATGCATGAAAGTGAAAGGTGAAAGTGAAGTTGCTCAGTCGTGTCTGACTCTTAGCGACCCCATGGACTGCATTCTACCGGGCTCCTCCGTCCATGGGATTTTCCAAGCAAGAATACTGGAGTGGGGTGCCATTGCCTTCTCCGATAGTGTCTGTAGATGTACTCAAGTTAAGATGAGGTTATTGGAGTAGGCTCTGATTCAGTATGACTGGTGCCCTTGAGAGCAGATAGACTGACATACAGGACATGTAGTCACGTGAAGATGGGGGCAGACGTAGGAGTTACGCTGCTACAAGCAGAAGATTGCAAGAGCAAGGAAGGCTACTTCCTTGGAGGTTTTGCGGAGCATGATCTTGTCAGAACCTTGATTTCAGACTTACAGACTCTAGAATTGTGAGGAAGTAGATTTCTTTCCCTTTAAGCCGCCCAGCGTGCAGTGCTTTGTTAACAGCAGACCTCGGACACTGATACAGCATCCGTTGTGCTTGTTATCTTTAGAAGTGACCTGAAGGACTACCTAGTGAGGTTTCTTGTTGTGGTTGTTTAGGCAGCTAAGTCGTGTCTGACTCTTTTGAGACCCCATGGACTGTAGCCCTCCAGGCTCCTCTGTCCATGGGATTTCCCAGGCAAGAGTACTGGAGTGGGTTGCCTTTTCCTTCTCCAGGGGATCTTCGTGACCCAGGGGTTGAACCCACATCTCCTGTGTCTCCTGCATTGATAGGCGGGATTCTTTACTGCTGAGCTACCAGGGATGCCCAGTGAAGTATCTAGATGACATAAAATTTTTCTAATTGTGAAGATGAAAAGTAATGGGTACAGATGATCACAGGAGAAATAACTGAATTAGCTTTTTTTCTGTGCTAGACCAAGAGGCAAGAAATCTAGCTTCTCTAGACTTTATATTCCTTGACTGTGAACATTAATTTTGATTTATTTTATCTCCAAGATTGTTTTAAGATTTAAAGTTTTGTGATTTTATGAGCCTGTGAATTTATATGCCAAGCGTCTTGTAAATGCTCCGTGAATATTGAAACAATAAATAAAACCTACAGGAAATAAAGAAAGGTAGGAAAATACAAGTAAATCTTTGTAGGTGTAAAACTACAAATTATATTTTTAAAATGGTCTAGGGAAAACGTGAGGCAAAGGAAAGAAAATTGAGAATCAAAATTCATTGTTTCTTGAGTGTGTCAGCATATAGAAAAAAAATTAATAAATTGCTAATACATCCTTTGAGGCTCTGTTTTGGCAACAGAATACTTTCAGTGAGCTGGAGTAGAGATTTAACCTGAGAAGTGGAGTATAAGTTAATTCTATAGATTTTTGAAGTAGAGTTGCTTGGACTTGAATTCTGAGTTACCCGCATATTGGCTGTATGACTTAGGGCAAGCCATATAGGCTGTATGACTTCTATGCCTCAGTTTTCTCTTATATAACCTAAAGTTTGTGATAGAACCTGTCTCATAACGTTATCGTGGGGTATTAAGTGAGCTTTCCGTTTAGTTCAGTCACTCAGTTGTGTCTGACTCTTTGCGACCCCATGAATCACAGCACGCCAGGCCTCCCTGTCCATCACCAGCTCCCGGAGTCCATCCAAACTCATGTCCATCGAGTCTGTGATGCCATCCAACCATCTCATCCTCTGTTGTCCCCTTCTCTTCCTGCCCTCAATCTTTCCCAGCATCAGGGTCTTTTCAAATGAGTCAGTTCTTCGTATCAGGTGGCCAAAGTATTGGAGTTTCAGCTTCAGCATCAGTCCTTCCAATGACCACCCAGGACCGATCTCCTTTAGGATGGACTGATTAGATATCTTTGCAGTCCAAGGTACTCTCAAGAGTCTACTCCAACACCACAGTTCAAAGGCGTCAATTCTTCGGCACTCAACTTTCTTTATAATCTAACTCTCACATCCGTACATGACTACTGGAAAAACCATACTAGGAAAAGGAGTATGTCAAGGCTGTATATTGTCACCCTGTTTATTTAAGTTATATGCAGAGTACATCATGAGAAATGCTGGGCTGGAAGAAGCACAAACTGGGAATCAAGATTGCTGGGAGAAATATCAATAACCTCAGATATGCAGATGACACCACCCTTATGGCAGAAAGTGAAGAGGAACTAAAAAGCCTCTTGATGAAAGTGAAAGAGGAGAGTGAAAAAGTTGGCTTAAAGCTCAACATTCAGAAAACGAAGATCATGGCATCTGGTCCCATCACTTCATGGGAAATAGATGGGGAAACAGTGGAAACAGTGTCAGACTTTTTTGGGGCTCCAAAATCACTGCAGATGGTGATTGCAGCCATGAAATTAAAAGACGCTTACTCCTTGGAAGGAAAGTTATGACCAACCTAGATAGCATATTCAAAAGCAGAGACACTACTTTACCAACAAAGGTCCGTCTAGTCAAGGCTATGGTTTTTCCTGTGGTAATGTATGTATGTGAGAGTTGGACTGTGAAGAAAGCTGAGCACCAAAGAATTGATGCTTTTGAACTGTGGTGTTGGAGAAGACTCCTGAGAATCCCTTGGACTGCAAGGAGATCCAACCAGTCCATTCTAAAGGAGATCAGTCCTGGGATTTCTTTGGAAGGAATGATGCTAAAGCTGAAACTCTAGTACTCTGGCCACCTCATGCGAAGAGTTGACTCATTGGAAAAGACCCTGATGCTGGGAGGGATTGGGGGCAGGAGGAGAAGGGGAGGACAGAGGATGAGATGGCTGGATGGTATCACTGACTTGATGGACATGAGTTTAGGTGAACTCTGGGAGGTGGTAATACGCAGGAAGGCCTGGCGTGCTGCGGTTCATGGAGTCGCAAAGAATCAGACATGACTGAGCGACTGAACTGAACTGACTAGATGGACCTTTGTTGGCAAAGCAATGTCTCTGCTTTTTAATATGCTGTCTAGGTTAGTCATAGCTTTTCTTCCAAGGAGCAAGCGTCTTTTAAGTTCCTGGCTGCAGTCACGATCT
Organism: Bos indicus; assembly: GCF_029378745.1. Lineage (NCBI taxonomy): Eukaryota > Metazoa > Chordata > Mammalia > Artiodactyla > Bovidae > Bos > Bos indicus. Next base: position 107,793,598 of record NC_091766.1, read on the forward strand.
GCAGTGATTTTGGAGCCCAAGAAAATAAATTTGGTCACTTTTTCCACTGTTTCCCATCTATTTACCATGAAGTAATGGGACCGGATGCCATGATCTTAGTTTTTTGAATATTGAGATTAAAGCCAGCATTTTCATTCTTCCTGTTTTACTCACATCAAGATGCTCTTCAGTTCCTCTTTGCTTTCTGCCATAAGGGTGGTGTCATCTGTGTATCTGAGGTTATTGATATTTCTCCTGGCAATCTTGATTCCAGCTTGTGCTGAGATAATCTACCTAGATGTTTTAAAGAAGGTCTGGCTCATAAAGGCTCCCCATCCTATGTTGTCTATTATTATTATTCATTAATTCTAACATTTTATTAAGTTATTCTCAAAATATAAAATGAGGCTTTTCCCTAATGGACATGATATAAAAATGAATGATTGTTGTAACAGCAAAATCAAAATGTGTATGTGTTTAGACTGAGAAGTAGAGGAAATTATACAGGAGATACCTCTTTTTTTTTTTTTAAGTGCATGGAATTGAAAAAGGAAGCAAAGGATTTAAAGAAAGAGACTTTATGTCAAAATTGTGAGCTAGGAAAGTTTTATTGAGTAAGACTTTTGTGTAATTGGTTTCTCTTGCTTTTCTCCTTTTTTTTCTTACTTGTTTTAAAAAAAAAGTTTCTTGGAGTTTGGCCTGTTTTAAAGAATGTTCAGCACAGTATCTGAATATGGTATCTGGCATCTAGTAGAAGCACAGTGCCTTCTTCTAAAGAAATGAATGAATAGAACAAGGGTTTATGTAGCAGTGAACAAATTAGTATAAAACAGAGTAACAAAACAGGAGCCTTATTTTCAAATTAAACATTTGTGATTTTAAGTATCCTGAGCATGATACTGCTTCTCCAGCCCTTTCCCCTCATTGTACATTGTTAAGCTCAACACATTTCTGTACAGATATCTTTAGTTTTTATTTAGACCTTAAAGATTATTTTTGTGTATAATTTAGATTCTTTCTCTTTGAATCAGATGAATTATAAAGCATTGGAGAATTATCCCTTCTTGAAATCAATTAAAATATACTGGGTTGAGAAAGGCTTTTTAAGAAGGCTTTTTACAAGATTTTTGTTTCAAGGAGTGCTTGAAAGTTTGGTCTGTTCTTGGAGATCTCAAGATCCAAGTTTCTAAAGCAGATGACTTCTACCGGTTGTATAGAGAGGAGACAAGGTATTTTTATTTAAAAAGGTCAGTTGCAGCGTGGGTTTGTTTCTGAAATAGTGGGTCTTCACAGTCTGTGGCCCAGTACATCCGTTCCCTTCGTGGCGTGTGTGAGTCCTTCTCCTCCTGGAGCTGAGTGTCAGACTTCGTGCCGACAGGGGGAGACAGTGCCCAGCGGCAGAGCCCGTGTTCCTGCCCTGGCTGCCGGCTCCAGGGAGGCCGAGAGAAGGTGCCTCCTGCGAGCCCTCGCCCGGCCCTCGGCGGAGGCCCGCCATGGAGAGGAGCCATCGGGGCTCTCAGGGTGAGGGCGCGCCGGAGGCTGCCTGTGACCCACAGCCCTCTGAGTCCTACGGGCCCGGGGACAGCTCCGAGGCCTCCTGCCCGTCCACCTCGGAGGTCAGGAGGGAGCAGGTAAGGCGGCCCGGGGCGTCCTCCCACCCCGGGGGTGCGGACGGAGAGGCAGGCGCCCTGGGAAGGGGAGGGCCGCTCTGCAGCCGTCTGAGGAGAATCACGTCTGAGGAGAGTCACCGCGCGGAGGGCAGAGGCGGGCGCCCTGGGAGGGAGAGGGCCGCTCTGCAGCCATCTGAGGAGAGTCACTGAGGGGAGGGCAGAGGCAGGCGCCCTGGGGAAGGGGAGGGCCGCTCTGGCCGTCTGAGAATCACGTCTGAGGAGAATCACCGCGCGGAGGGCAGAGGCGGGCGCCCTGGGAGGGAGAGGGCCGCTCTGCAGCCATCTGAGGAGAGTCACTGAGGGGAGGGCAGAGGCAGGCGCCCTGGGGAAGGGGAGGGCCGCTCTGGCCGTCTGAGAATCACGTCTGAGGAGAATCACCGCGCGGAGGGCAGAGGCGGGCGCCCTGGGAGGGAGAGGGCCGCTCTGCAGCCATCTGAGGAGAGTCACTGAGGGGAGGGCAGAGGCAGGCGCCCTGGGAAGGAGAGGGCCGCCCTGCCGCCGTCTGAGGAGAATCATGTCTGAGGAGAATCACTGCGCGCGGTGGGCAGAGGCAGGCGTCCTGGGAAGGGGAGGGCCGCCCTGCCGCCGTCTGAGGAGAATCATGTCTGAGGAGAATCACTGCCCGGTGGGCAGAGGCAGGCGTCCTGGGAAGGGGAGGGCCGCCCTGCCGCCGTCTGAGGAGAAGCAGTGCCGGTTTAACCTCTGTGGCGGGGTTATGGTTTCTTTATCTACAGATTTCAGTTTCTTTATTGGCTGGTGAGCCCAGTTTGACCCTCTTAGTTTCAATTTCTGTCAGCAAAGGGAAATAATATTTTTCTCGGATGGTATTAAGTAATCAGTAATGATGCCTGGTGAAGCTTTTCACTGTGATGTGTAACTGTATAGTTCAGTACTACTTTTACCATCAGTTCTTGTGTTTTAATTCAGTTATCTGGAACACAGTAGTATTTTAGGATTTTAGTGCCTGTCATTTCTATGTAAGAATGGGGTTCCATCTTAAGTTTGTTAGTTAACGCATATGTTTACATGCTCTTTTGCAGTTTAAATTTAATTGCCTGCCTCCCGTAAGTTGCTCAGTTAATGACCCTGTATTTTAGGCTGTCATTCTTCCAGATTCGCTACATTAAGAAAAGTAAATTCTGGCCTTCAGATAAGAATGGAAAATGTCCAAAAGGAACATTCAATGATTTTGTAGCTTCATATATTTTTTCTTTTATATTTGAAGAGAATTTAGTAGACATAATTTCTGTTTTAATGTTACAAAATTCGTAGTTATGGTGTTCTAAATACTAGTGTCTTAGAGTCATTGGGTTAAGTACCATTTATAAGAATCATTTCTTACATTTGTAAGTTTTATGTTACCTTGATTTAAGGAGTCATAAAAATGTTAGAGGATGTAGAATCTATTGGTGTCATCCTGTCTAATCTGTCATTTTATATATAACAATGTCTCTGAAGACCGAGATAATTAGTGACTCATGTAGCTAGCTAGTGACTTGTACAACTGTAATTTTCTGTAGCTTTAAAATAAAGTCTCGCTTCCTTTTCACTTTTCTCTTCCTGATATATTTTATGATCCTTATTTGATGTTTTTCTGTACTTCTACTTTTTGTGTATCTCATTACTGTTTTTGCAAAACAGACATGCTCTGAATTTGTTCTTGAAATTGTGTTTAATCCTCTTAATTTTTATCTTTTTCTTTTGTGTCAACTCTGCTTCATGTTTTCAAAATAAAATGGAAAAGATTAAAGTTTTACTATTAGCTATTATATAAATTTCTACATCATTCTGCATTACTCCTACATTATCTTAAGGCACATAGAATAAGAGTTTTTGTCTTGATGGCTATCAGGCACCATCCTCAGGTAGATATTATGTATAGATATGCACACTATCTTCAAATAGATATTTATTGAACTCTCATACCTGTGAATGTCCGTCTATAACTATGATTATTTGTTTTTGGTTATTAGCCAATGCTGGCCTAAATATAATGGGACTTTTTAGCTTATGATAAATCTGTAAATATACTTTTAAGCGCTTAAACATTTATTGTCAGTCTTGTTTAGTCGGATATTACTACATCCACTCAGAAACACACATATTCAGATTCATTTATATTAGCTTATGTGATGATCCATACCTGAATTGATCAAAGGAGGGTTCTGTATTCTTATGAAGTCACTGTGTGCTTAGTCACTCGGTCATGTCTGACTCTTTTTGACCCCATGGACTGTAGCCCGCCAGGCTCCTCTGTCCATGTCCTTGTCCGCCAGGCAAGAATACTGGAGTGGGTTGCCATGCCCTCCTCCAGGGGATCTTCCCTACCCAGGGATAGAACCCAGGTTTCCCACATTGCAGGTGGATTCTTCACCGTCTGAACCAACAGGAAGGGCCAAGTAAACTGGAGTGGGTAGCCTGTTATTCAGGGGATCTTTCCAACCCAGGAATCGAACCAGGGTCTCTTGCGTTGCAGGTAGATCTTTACCAGCTGAGCTACCAGGAGGCCCATGGAGTCACTGTTTATCCTCATTTCATAGGGATGTTCTGACCTCTTTCATTTTTACTCTCTGTTATTATTTTATGATGTTTTCGGTGAATCCTTATCACCATAAGATATATACTGAGTAATGAGGGCTAATTTTAGGCCGGGGCCATTCTTTTTACTGGAAGCTCGGGCTCTGGTGACAGATGCAAGCCTGCTTCGTCTTCTTTTGCTGAGCTTTGCGGCCATGCTGCTTTCTCTAGCCATCTTCTTCCTCTGTCAGTTAGTGTGTGATATTCATTCTGTGTTATATATGGCACGTTCATTCTTTACCTTAGTTTCACTTCCCGAAAGCATCCCCAGACAGCTCTGCACTTTCTGACACTTCTTTACTGTGCCCCCTGGAATTTCATTCTGCTAAGTGCGCTTCCTTCTCAAGAGATTCATCCTTTCATATCAGTATAACTCAGTGTTAAGAAATGTTCACAAGTACTACCTTTTTTATTCTTTCACTTTATGTGAAAGCCTCTGTGCTGTCAAGGCTTTTGGGGTTTGGTTGTACTATATATTTACTTCTTCTCTGAAGTAATTTTTTCATTTTTTCATGAGTTCTTTTATGTTTCTGGTTATTCCTGTTCATTTATCAAAGAATAAGTGTTCTGTGGTTCATTGTCTCTTTTTCTACCTCTAGCCATTTGGAATGACTTTAGCATTCATGTGTAAGTTCCATCCAAAATTGTAGTTTCTATATTCATCAATCTAAAAATAGTACTGATTGAGGTCTGATAGCTGGTAAGCAAGTTTAGGTCAAGAGTCTTTTTCTTAAAGATGGAAGAGGACTCCTTGACCCTTGTTCCTCTTGAGTTTCTGGCATCAACTCTGGGCTGCTTACTTTATAGACTTCTTGTTTTATAAGAAACACAAAACCTGATTTGGTTAGGTTTAGATGTGTTTTTGAATGCAGTTCCGAGTGGAAGATTAAGTAAAGTTTTAGTGAAAATAGAAAATGTAGCACAGCACAAAGCTGCTATTTTTATTGTTATTATTTGTTTATATATTTGTATGTTTGAGAAGGTGCTAGCTTCCACGGGAGCTTTTGTGGCACTGAGATTATTAAAGTGGAAGAATTTCAATGCATCAATAGGTGTTATTGATTCTAATATTAAAGAATCTGGCTATCACGTTTTGTTTTCATAAATACCTCTATTTTGAAAGCATGGTAATCTACCTCGCTCCCACCTCCCTAGTTTTTGGTTGAATTATTAGGGAGACTTAATTGCCTCTGTAGCTTTACAGCATATTACATGCTGTTTTAAAGTTATATACGTATTTCAGTGTTTGGTGATAAGATAATATGAATGAAAGTAGTTAATTTGGTGAGTTCTTGAGATTTATTGTAGGACTTAATCTTTTTCATGAGGACAAAAGCAAAGATTGAACGAGTTTATGGGCTTTTCCATATATTAAGGGAAAACAGGGTCATTGTACGTATTTCAGATTGTCCTTGCTTATTTTATAGTTTTAGGTTATTGCTTTATATTCTCAATTTCTAATTAATTTCTGAATAAGATTTATTCCATGTATGAATGATGTGATTTTTATGGCATCTGCCTTGAAAGTATACATCTACTAAGACTAGTTTTGCTTGTTTCTTAAGAGGATGAGAGAGGGTGGCAGTGGTAGCAGGTATGGTCAAAACTAAAATAAGCCAAAAGGAAGAATGATAGACGAATACTCTAGACTCTGTAGCCAGTCATTCAGCCAGATAATCCCTAGAATCTTTATAGTTTACTCTTTACAGTGCTTTTCTATGTACTAAAAACATTATTTGTATAAAACTTTATTCTGATTAAGAAGCATACCTATAGATATCTGAGAACATTGGATATATGTTGAAAATTCATCCCAAAGTACTCTAGGAACCCAGAGGTTACAGATGAAAGAGAAATGGCATGAGATGTTTTTTAGCTTCTTTTACTCAATCACAGCAGGTAAAGTATTTCTACATTTCTAATTTTATAAAGGTATATATCCTTCAGTAATTAGTAAAGTCCACATCTGTTGTTTTGTTTGTGGTAGCAAGAAAGCATTGGCTACCTTAAAGCCTCTTCCTCTCCCTGTACTCCCCCCGCCCAAATCTTGAATTAAGAAAGCACACAGAAGTAGATTGCTCTGTTCTAGGATATGTTGCACTGATCAATCTAAGTGCTGATGGGACCAAGAGAACATATTTCATCAAATAAAGCTAAAGTCTTAGAAGTCAATTCTTGTCATAACCAGAAGTTTCTAGGTAGAATCTAGATATCATTTGAACTACTATTTACTGGAATTCCAGAAATCCTTGGTTATGTGGTTTATCTATTGCATTATTCACCAATGGAAGTTTAGCTTTTGTGTTTCATTTATATTAACAGAAATAAGATACACAGGCATCTTATGGAATTGAGCTTGTAAAGAATTGTAGCTGCTTTTTTTTTTTTTAAACTAAAGGGAAGGTCACCAAGAATGGCTGGCCAGAGAGAAATGAAGACTCTTATGACTTGCTTATTACTGGCTCTCTATCAATGGGGGAACAGCAATAGAGTAAAGAATAGCAGTAGAAAGTGGTAGGAAAACTACTACTTATTTTAAAATTATGATTTGCTACTTAATCACAAATCTCTGCTATTATTCGTCTTTGAAATAAACATAGAATGCTTATTATAAACATAAAAATTTTGAACTCCACACTTAGTTGACTGTTCATATAAGCATTAACATCTAACAGATTTTAAATAGATGTTAATGTTTATATTTTATCAATTATTACAGACTTTTCTGTCTAAGGCAGAGAAGCAAGTATGATTTTTAGGGGGTGCTCAGTGGGCAGGACGGAGAAGGCAGTGGCAGCCCACTCCAGCACTCTTGCCTGGAGAATCCTAGGGACGGGGGAGCCTGGTGGGCTGCTGTCTATGGGGTTGCACAGAGTTGGACACGACTGAAGTGACTTAGCAGCAGTAGCAGTAGCATCAGTGGGCAGGAAGATGACTGACCAGCTCTGTGGCATGAGTGACAGGGAGAGATAAAGGTGGGGTGGAGGATGGCCACTGGTGACGGGGGTCGTACTGGCTCCATCCACCTAGTGCCCCGAGCAGGGGGACCACCAGGCCGTGGGAGGACTGAGTTCAGTGTGGGATATTCACAGCCTGAGGTGTCCTGAACTTCTTGTTGAGATGAGTAGCCACAGTTTAGGATGTCCTTCTGAAGCTGGCGATGAAGACTTGGAAGTGGCCAGTGTAATTAAAGAGGAAGAGAAAAAAAAAATGAAGAAAGTAGGGTAATTTGAAAGATAGAAGAACAAAGGAGTAGACAGTTCAGTGGAGAGACAGACAAGGCTGAAAAGCTTTCTGTGGCTTTGGCAGCTTTAGAGGTTCTCAGTGAGCTCAGAGGGAACATACGTGCTGTGGAGTGCGCAGGGAGAAGGTCGGGTTGCAATAACACAGGAGTGAATGGGTGAAGAAGTGGGGTTTCAGGTGAGCAAATGGTTTCAGAATATTGAAGGATAAGATGTATTCCAGATTGGATTCAGACTGAGGGACTTTAGACACTTACTTGGGCTTCCCTGGTTGCTCAGACAGTAAAGAATCCACCTGCAGTGCTGGAGACCTGGGTTTGATCCCTGGGTTGAGAAGATTCCCCTGGAGAGGCAAATGGCAACCCACTCCAGTGTTCTTGTGTGGAGAATCCTATGGACAAAGCAGTCTGGCAGGCCACAGTCCATGGGGTTGCAGAGAGTTGGACATGACTGAGCGACTTCCACTTTACCTCCCTGAGTCTGAGTTTCCTAAAAAAGGTTGGCGATTTGAATCTGGAACACAGGAGACAGTTTTGCCTTGATTACAACAGAACCAGTGAACCTTCCACAGGAGCAGAAGTTGTTTTTTTTTTTTTTTTTTTTTCCCCCTCACCTCACTGATAGCTCCCTAGAGCTTGCATTACTATCTGGAACGTTGTAGTTGGTCAACAAACATTATCTAAAAAAGGAGAGAAATCACACAGGAAGATGGTAGAGTTTGAGGAAAAGGCTCAGACCAGAAGCTTGGGGAACCTGAGGAGGATGGGGAAAATAAGGCTCACAGTGGAGACAGGAATGACAAGAGGAAACGAGAGTCACCCAAAGAAGCATTTCAAGAAAGGAGCCATCAGTGAGATGCAGAGGCTGAGCGATCTTACTTTCCTTTTCTGTGCTATGTTGCCAACCACCATTTTTTTTTACCGGCTTCAAAAAAAGCCCTGGATTTAGCTCTTGTGGGTCAGAAGTCCAGGCCTGGCCCGACTCCTTGCTCAGGATCCCAATTAAAGTCAGGTTGTTTGCTGGCTGTCTTCTCACGTGCAGCTTTCGGGTCTGCCTCAAGCTCCTGAAGTTGTGGCAAAAGTCAGTTCCTTGCATTTGAGGATTGAGGCCCTCATTTGCATGCTGGCTTTCACCTGGAGGTCACCAGGATACTTTGCTGTATGATCCCCTCCGGCAGTGGAGGACGTTCTTCACACTGAATCTCTGTTAAGCTTTAAATCTCTGCCTTCAGGGAGACGCCAGTCTCTTTCAAGGGCTCACCTGATTGGGTCAGGCACATTCAGAATATTCTCCCTATTTAAAAATCAACTGTGTCACATGCACATAACCTAATCGTAGAAGAAACTCCACCACGTTCACTGTCCCAGTGATCATGCGGGATGAACACACCAAGGGGTGGGAACTGTAGAGACCGTTTGAGAAATCTGCCTTCCCCAGGGCTCAAGTAAAATGAAAGCTGAAGAGAGAACAGGAGATATGGCAATACCTTTTTCCAGGACGGTAGTGAAAACCTGGAAAGACTATCCTAATTTAAGGCATGCAAGTAAGGCATCCAGGTGGTGGCACTAGTGGTAAAGAACCTGCTAGTCAGTGCTGGAGACATAAAGACGCGGGTTTGATCCCTCGGTCAGGAGGATCCTGTGGAGGAGAAAATGGCAGCCCACTCCAGCATTCTTGCCTAGAGAATCCCATGGACAGAGGAGCCTGGCTGGCTGCAGTCCGTAGGGTCACAGAATCAGACATGACTGAAGCGACTTAACAGACATAGTTTCACGCTTAAAAGCAAGTAGGAAAACATCCAGTTTCTCCGTGGATCATTGTCTCTGTGACTTCTACTCTGAAACAAGAAGTAGGAGAAAAAATATTCTATTTGGATTTCACAGATGAATGTAAGTTCACATAATAAAGATCAAATGTTCTTTCTACTCTTGTTTAGAAGCAGTTGTAAAGAAGTTATTTTCATGATTTCGCAAAGTATTGTAGATTAGAAACAGCAAACGGTAAATATACCGAGTGCAGGCGTGGAGTGGCAAGGGACTGGGGGAGGAGCAGAATCGGGCATTGTCAGTGGCAAGAAGTGATGACCCGTATTTTAACATTACTGGAGGCATCTGGAGGGCAGGGAAAGGCCTGAAATTCAGATGGAAGAAAATCTGAAACAGTTACCTTGTAGTTTTGACTTAGCAAAGTAAGATTATGTTCATTTTGAACCATGTATTATTGATAGTAACACAGAAATATAAATTTGTTTTGTGAAGATAGTCTTTTTTTCAAAATATGGTCTAATGAGGCATCTCATTAGTGCCATTTAGTTCTAAAGTAAGTTATTCTTTTAAAAATTCTTAATTTCTACTGAAGTTTAAAGATACCGTAATTCGCTGTTTGATTTTATTTTGTACCTTTTAAGACTTAAGACAATTTGTGGATAATCTTTTGAAACTTTGTATGATTCTTAGAGCCCTGAAGCTGGTTTTTTAAACATTCTAGACATTAATCTTTTGGTTCTGTAGATTATCTTGTTCCTACCCAATCATTGTAGGGAAGAGATCAAGTGATGTGATTGCGATTACAAGATTGAATGTAAGAATTAGTACTCTGGATGAGAACTTACTATTGCCCTTGCAAAAGTTACCTAACCACTGCAAACTTCAGCTTTTTAATATATGAGGTGAGGCTAAGAGGGCCTGCTACGTAGTGTTAGAGATGACTAGATGTGCAGAAGACTGCGTGGACAGGCTGCATGGTGCTTGGCACATAGTTCGTGCTCAGCAAATGTCAGCTACTGTCAGAGCCGTTTTCAGAGCATGTCTGTATTTTCTCCACAGTGACCTCAAGCAGTGTATTGTGGCTGTCCTCTTTAACAGAGCCTCTAAAGTTTTAGTAGTAGTGATGTTATTCTCAGTTTTATTTAAGTATTTGACAGTACTTAAAATCATTTGGCTTCTCACTGAACTACTTTGAAATGTAATGGAATTTATAGGTACTGAATGAAGCATTTCTGACATGTGGATCCAGCCTTTCCTGGATCTGTATTCAAAGGGCTCTCCCCTATCTTAGTTTTTATCTTTAATAGAAAAAAATAATTTTATCTGTCTGATGTTTCGTAGTTTTCAGTCATGTCTAACATTTTGCCATTCCAGTCCCCAGTGCCTCTGTGTGTGTGTGTGTGTGTATGTGTGCTTGAGTGTATGTTCTTATTAGCAGCATTCTTTAGTCTTATAATTATTTAAAATTTTTACTGGTATTTTTATGTTTTTATTACATTTTTGAGATATGGTATTCAAAATAGTGCATCTTTTGGGGGTGTAAATGAACAACAGCTTTTACACTAAGTGTTCTAAATTTGAATGCAGTCATTGTTTCTATGTAACATTTCTACTTTAATGTCATTAGAGCATTTTCTCCTCACCTCACACTAAATTTCTGAATGAGTGACCAATGCCCAGCATTGGTTGACTTTGTGGATGTAATCTAAGCCAGGGGTTACAGTAGAAAAGGGAGTTGGCTTTGTCATCATACTTGTGTCATGAGTTGAGTCATCTCACTGCTGATCTCCATTTTTCTCAACTACGTGAAGTGAAAAGTTTGAAGTAGAAAAATAGCTAGCTTGGAAAAGTCCTTCTAATACCATTTCTATATAAACCATGAAAAAGATCTGATAGAATAAAGACTATGGCCCAGTAATTTTATACTTACTTCCAGTGTTAATCTTTTTACTACATGCTCTATATGTATAAACTTATATCAACTTATGTTTTTGATTAGTGGTTGATTGCCTTTGAAATTCCTCTTTTCTTTGCTGGCGCCTTATAATTGGAAACAATACTGTATCCAAAAATGTGAAAACCACGTGTGCTAATTAGTGTGAAAATAGATGCTAGCAAAGCAAATAAAAAGTTAGCTACTGTTCCAGTTGCTGCACTGTAAATGAATAAAAAGGTCCTGTGACCTTGCTGCTGCTGAGCTGTGCGTATTGCTGTATAGTTTCTGGAGTAATCAGGGTTCCTGTTGGGAAAAACTGTCTTTGAGACTGCAGCTATACTTCTGATAGTGCATTTGAGGGCACGGTGTTGTTTTGGCCTGAGATAAGTGTCTAAAACCTGGAGTGGTAAGAGTGAACAATAAAAATGCATGTATGTACATTTTAATCTCACTGTATACAATTTATGAGAATAATGCAATTTTTGGACCAGTTTTCCTGATTAATAGAACTCACGTAAGCTTGGTTTTTTTTGTTTTGTTTTTGACGCTTAGGGCAGCTGATGATCACGTTACGAGGTAAATATTCAGCGACTCTTTGTCAGCTGTGCATCAGTTTCCTAGGACTGCTGTCACAAATGACCACAAACCTGGTGGCTTAAAAACAACATAGATTTATTCTCTCGTAGTTCTAGAGGCCAGAAGTTAAAAATCAAGGTGCCCCCAGAGTTGGTTCCTTCTGAGTGAGAAAGCCTCCCTCCAAGCTTCTGGCAGGTAGCTGCTGGCAAACCCTGGCATTTCTTGACCTGTGGGCACGTCATGCCAGCCTATGTCCCCTTTCTTCACACCACCTTTTCTTCTGTGTGTTTTCCTCTCCTGTTTGTCTTCTTGTATGGAAGCTTATCTTTGGATTCAGGACCCGCACGGACAATCCAGGTCGATTTCGTTTTGAGATCCTTGATTATAAACTCCTTAATTATAAACTCCTTTTCCAAGAAGGGTCCCATTTATAGGTTCTGGGTGGATATACCTTTGGCGGGGGCTCACATCCAGCCCATTATAGCTGTGTATGTTTTCTCTTTAATTGTCAAATTTTTCAAAAGTTGAAACTTTGGTTGTGAGCAAGACCTTTAACTTTGAGAGAACCTGGTTCTTTTGACCTTTTATTCAAATATTTTTTGAGTACCTATTCTGTGAGCCCCAGAAATATTAAATAAATTACCCCAGGTCATGTGGTCGAGTAGCTGAAATGTTAATCCCGCTTTGATACTGATTTTTTGCTCTTAATCACTGTGCTGTTATGTCTGTGTGGAGTAGTCTTTGCCAGCCTCTGACCTCATGCTTCCCAAGAACTCTTTTCCAAATCCCTGAAAAAGGAATGTTGTCTAAATTTTGGTCAATAAATGTCTACTAAATTGCTACAAAGATAGAATAAACAGAGGATTTTCTGGCCTGAAAATACAGATGAAGACACTTGATTCTAGTTCTGGTTTTGACTTTAACTTAGACTTGAACCAGAAACATCCTTGAGCTTCTGGTGAAACAAAATTACTTTTATGGTATCTCCCAGTTGAGAAATGTTATGGCTGTTTTTAAAAAGATTTTTCTCTAATTATGCGTGTAGACATTCGAAAGTAGAATACCTTTGCATATCAGAATGTGTATTATTATGAGATAGAACTTTTCCTGTGTTTTGATTATGGCAGCAACAGCATATTTATTTGACTCATTATTGGATGCTAGGAACTTTGCTTAGTCGCTTCTGTGCCACATTTCATCCTTATAGTAGCCCTGTTCAGTTCAGTTCAGTCCAGTCGCTCAGTCGTGTCTGACTCTTTGTGACCCCATGAATCGCAGCACACTAGGCCTCCCTGTCCATTACCAACTCTCTGAATTCACTCAAACTCATGTCCATCGAATCGGTGATGCCATCCAACCGTCTCATCCTCTGTCGTCCCCTTCTTTTCCTGCCCCCATCCCTCCCAGGATCAGAGTCTTTTCCAATGAGTCAACTCTTCACATGAGGTGGCCAAAGTACTGGAGTTTCAGCTTTAGCATCAGTCCTTCCAATGAACACCCAGGACTGATTTCCTTTAGAGTGGACCGGTTGGATCTCCTTTCAGTCCAAGGGACTCTCAAGAGTCTTCTCCAACACGACAGTTCAAAAGCATCAATTCTTCAGCGCTCAGCCTTCTTCACAGTCCAACTCTCACCTCCATACATGACCATTGGAAAAACCATAGCCTTGACTAGATGGACCTTTGTTGGCAAAGTAGTGTCTCTGCTTTTGAATATGCTATCTAGATTGGTCATAACTTTCCTTCCAAGGAGTAAGCGTCTTTTATTTCATGGCTGCAGTCACCATCTGCAGTGACTTTGGAGGCCCCAAAAATAAAGTGTGACACTGTTTCCACTGTTTCCCCATCTATTTGCCATGAAGTGATGGGACCAGATGCCATAATCTTCGTTTTCTGAGTGTTGCGCTTTAAGCCAGCTTTGTCACTCTCCTCTTTCATTTTCATCAAGAGGCTCTTTAGTTCCTCTTCACGTTCTGCCATAAGGGTGGTGTCGTCTGCATATCTGAGGTTATTGATATTTCTCCCGGCAATCTTGATTCCAGCTTGTACTTCTTCCAGCCCAGCATTCCTCATGATGTACTCTGTGTATAAGTTAAACAAGCAGATTGGTAATATACAGCCTTGATGTACTCCTTTTTCTATTTGGAGCCAGTCTGTTGTTCCATGTCCAGTTCTAACTGTTGCTTCCTGACCTGCATACAGATTTCTCAAGAGGCAGATCAGGTGGTCTGGTATTCCCATCTCTTAAAGAATTTTCCACAGTTTCTTGTGATCCACACAGTCAAAGGCTTTGGCATAGTCAATAAAGCAGAAATAGATGTTTTTCTGGCACTCTTGCTTTTTCCATGATCCAGTGGATGTTGGCAATTTGATCTCTGGTTCCTCTGCTTTTTCTAAAACCAGCTTGAACATCAGGAAGTTCACGGTTCACATATTGCTGAAGCCTGGCTTGGAGAATTTTGAGCATTACTTTACTAGCGTGTAAGATGAGTGCAATTGTGCGGTAGTTTGAGCATTTTTTGGCATTGCCTTTCTTTGGGATTAGAATGAAAACTGACCTTTTCCAGTCCTGTGGCTACTGCTGAGTTTTCAAATTTGCTGGCATATTGAGTGCAGCACTTTCACAGCATCATCTGTGTTCGTTTCCAAGGAAAACCATTCAATATCACAATAATCTAAGCCTATGCCCCAATCAGTAATACTGAAGAAGCTGAACCGTTCTATGAAGACCTACAAGACCTTTTAGAACTAATACCCAAAAAACATGTCCTTTTCATTATAGGGGACTGGAATGCAAATGTAGGAAGTCAGAAAACACCTGGAGTAGCAGGCAAATTTGGCCTTGGAGTACAGAATGAAGCAGGGCAAAGGCTAATAGAGTGTTGCCAAGAGAACACACTGGTCATAGCAGACACCCTCTTCCAACAACACAAGAGAACACTCTACACAAGGACATCAGCAGGTGGTCAACACCAAAATAAGATTGATTATATTCTTCACAGCCAAAGATGGAGAAGCTCTATATAGTCAGCAAAAACAAGACTAGGAGCTGACTGTGGCTCAGATCATGAACTCCTTATCGCCAAATTCAGACTTAAATTGAAGAAAGTAGGGAAAACCACTAGCCCATTCAGGTATGACCTAAATCAAATCCCTTATGATTATGCAGTGGAAATGAGAAATATATTTAAGGGACTGGATCTGATAGACAGAGTGCCTGATGAACTATGGATGGAGGTTCGTGACACTGTACAGAAAGGGATCAAGACCATCTCCATGGAAAAGAAATGCAAAAAAGCAAAATGGCTGTCTCAGGAGACCTTACAAATAGCTGTGAAAGGAAGAGAAGCGAAAAGCAAAGGAGAAAAGGAAAGATATAAGCATCTGAATGCAGAGTTCCAAAGAATAGCAAGAAGAGATAAGAAAGCTTTCCTCAGAGATCAATGCAAAGAAGTAGAGGAAAACAACAGAATGGGAAAGACTAGAGATCTCTTCAAGAAAATTAGAGATACCAAGAAAACATTGCATGCAAAGATGAGCTCCATAAAGGACAGAAATGGTATGGACCTAACAGAAGCAGAAGATGTTAAGAACAGGTGGCAAGAATACACAGGAGAACTGTACAAAAAAGAGCTTCATGACCCAGATAATCACGATGGTGTGATCACTCACCTAGAGCCAGACATCCTGGAATGTGAAGTCAAGTGGGTCTTAGAACACATCACTACGAACAAAGCTAGTGGAGGTGATGGAATTCCAGTTGAGCTATTCCAAATCCTGAAAGATGATGCTGTGAAAGTAATGCTGTTACATGAACTATTATTATTCCTAATCATATCAGATCAGATCAGTCACTCAGTCGTATCCGACTCTTTGCGACCCCATGAATCGTAGCACACCAGGCCCCCCTGTCCATCACCAACTCCCGGAGTTCACTGAGACTCATGTCCATCGAGTCAAGGATGCCATCCAGCCATCTCGTCCTCTGTCATCCCCTTCTCCTCCTGCCCCCAATCCCTCCCAGCATCAGGGTCTTTTCCAATGAGTCAACTCTTCACATGAGGTGGCCAAAGTACTGGAGTTTCAGCTTTAGCATCATTCCTTCCAAAGAAATCCCAGGGCTGATCTCCTTCAGAATGGACTGGTTGGATCTCCTTGCAGTCCAAGGGACTCTCAAGAGTCTTCTCCAACACCACAGTTCAAAAGCATCAATTCTTCAGCACTCAGCCTTCTTCACAGTCCAACTCTCACATCCATACATGACTACTGGAAAAACCATAGCCTTGACTAGACGGATGTTTGTTGGCAAAGTAATGTCTCTGCTTTTGAATATGCTATCTAGATTGGTCATAACTTTCCTCCCAAGGAGGAAGCATCTTTTAATTTCATGGCTGCAGTCACCGTCTGTAGTGATTTTGGAGCCCAGAAAAATAAAGTCTGACACTGTTTCCACTGTTTCCCCATCTATTTCCCATGAAGTGGTGGGACCGGATGCCATGATCTTCGTTTTCTGAATGTTGAGCTTTAAGCCAGCTTTTTCACTCTCCTCTTTCACTTTCATCAAGAGGCTTTTGAGTTCCTCTTCACTTTCTGCCATAAGGGTGGTGTCATCTGCATATCTGAGGTTATTGATATTTCTCCCGGCAATCTTTATTCTAGCTTGTGTTTCTTCCAGTACAGCGTTTCTCATGATGTACTCTGCATAGAAGTTAAATAAATGGGGTGACAAAATACAGCCTTGACGAACTCCTTTTCCTATTTGGAACCAGTCTGTTGTTCCATGTCCAGTTCTAACTGTTGCTTCCTGACCTGCATACAGATTTCTCAAGAGGCAGATCAAGGTGGTCTGGTATTCCCATCTCTTTCAGAATTTTCCACAGTTTATTGTGACCCACACAGTCAAGGGCTTTGGCATAGTCAATAAAGCAGAAATAGATGTTTTTCTGGAACTCTCTTGCTTTTTCCATGATCCAGCAGATGTTGGCAATTTGATCTCTGGTTCCTCTGCCTTTTCTAAAACCAGCTTGAAAATCAGGAAGTTCACGATTCACATATTGCTAAAGCCTGGCTTGGAGAATTTTGAGCATTACTTTACTAGCGTGTGAGATGAGTGCAATTGTGCGGTAGTTTGAGCATTCTTTGGCATTGCCTTTCTTTGGGATTGGAATTAAAACTGACCTTTTCCAGTCCTGTGGCCACTGCTGAGTTTTCAAATTTGCTGGCATATTGAGTGCAGCACTTTCACAGCATCATCTATCAGGATTTGGAATAGCTCAACTGGAATTTCATCACCTCCACTAGCTTTGTTCTTAGTGATGCTTTCTATGGCCCACTTGACTTCACATTCCAGGATGTCTGGCTCTAGGTCAGTGATCACACCATCGTGATTATCTGGGTCGTGAAGATCTTTTTTGTGCAGTTCTTCTGTATATTCTTGCCATCTCTTCTTAGTATCTTCTGCTTCTGTTAGGTCCATACCATTTCTGTCCTTTATCGAGCTCATCTGTGCATGAAATGTTCCTTTGGTATCTCTGATTTTCTTGAAGAGATCCCTAGTCTTCCCATTCTGTTGTTTTCCTCTATTTCTTTGCATTGATCACTGAGGAAGTCTTTCTTATCTCTTCTTGCTATTCTTTGGAACTCTACATTCAGATGTTTATATCTTTCCTTTTCTTCTTTGCTTTTCGCTTCTCTTCTTTTCACAGCTATTTGTAAGGCCTCCCCAGACAGCCATTTTGCTTTTTTGCATTTCTTTTCTATGGGAATGGTCTTGATCCCTGTCTCCTGTATAGTGTCACAAACCTCATTCCATAGTTCATCAGGCACGTTATCTATCAGATCTAGGCCCTTAAATCTATTTCTCACTTCCACTGTATAATCATAAGGGATTTGATTTAGGTCATACCTGAATGGTCTAGTGGTTTTCTCTACTTTCTTCAATTTCAGTCTGAATTTGGCAATAAGGAGTTCATGGTCTGAGCCACAGTCAGCTCCTGGTCTTGTTTTTGCTGACTGTATAGAGCTTCTCCATATTTGGCTGCAAAGAATATAATCAATCTGATTTCAGTGTTGACCATCTGGTGATGTCCATGTATAGAATCTTCTCTTGTGTTTTTGGAAGAGCGTGTTTGTTATGACCAGTGCATTTTCTTGGCAAAACTCTATTAGTCTTTGCCCTGCTTCATTCCGTATTCCAAGGCCAAATTTGCCTGTTACTCCAGGTGTTTCTTGACTTCCTACTTTTGCATTCTAGTCCCCTATAATGAAAAGGACATCTTTTTTGGGTGTTAGTTCTAAAAGGTCTTGTAGGTCTTCATAGAACCATTCAACTTCAGCTTCTTCAGCATTACTGGTTGGGGCATAGACTTGTATTACTGTGATATTGAATTGTTTTCCTTGGAAACCAACAGAGATCATTCTGTCGTTTTTGAGATTGCGTCCAAGTGCTGCATTTCGGACTCTTTTGTTGACCATGATGGCCACTCCATTTCTTCTGAGGAATTCCTGCTCACAGTAGTAGATATAATGGTCATCAGAGTTAAATTCACCCATTCCAGTCCATTTCAGTTCGCTGATTGCTAGAATGTCGACATTCACTCTTGCCATGTCTTGTTTGACCACTTCCAATTTGCTTTGATTCATGGACCTGACATTCCAGGTTCCTATGCAATATTGCTCTTTACAGCATCTGACCTTGCTTCTATCACCAGTCACATACACAGCTGGGTATTCTTTTTGTTTTGGCTCCATCCCTTCATTCTTTCTGGAGTTATTTCTCCACTGATCTCCAGTAGCATATTGGGCACCTACTGACCTGGGGAGTTCCTCTTTCAGTATCCTATCATTTTGCCTTTTCATAGTGTTCATGGGGTTCTCAAGGCAAGAATACTGAAGTGGTTTGCCATTCCCTTCTCCAGTGAACCATATTCTGTCAAATCTCTCCACCATGACCCGCCCGTCTTGGGTTGCCCCATGGGCATGGCTTAGTTTCCTTGAGTTAGACAAGGCTATGGTCCTAGTGTGATTAGATTGACTAGTTTTCTGTGAGTATGGTTTCAGTGTGTTTGCCCTCTGATGCCCTCATGCAACACCTACCGTCTTACTTGGGTTTCTCTTACCTTGGGCGTGGGGTATCTCTTCAGGTCTGCTCCAGCAAAGCGCAGCCATTGCTCCTTACCTTGAACGAGGGGTATCTCCTCACTGCTGCCCTCCCCGACCTTCAATGTGGGATAGCTCCTATTATTCCTAATAGGCAATACTATTATTATTCTCAGCTTATAGAGAAGGAAACTGATGAAGAGTTAGGCAACTCGTCCAAAGTCCTGTAGATTGGGAGTAGGGAGGTCACATGTCAACCCCATTCAAGACTGTGGAACCTGTCCTCTTAACATCTGCTTATATCACCTCTGTTGTGTAGCTTCTGTAATTTAAGTGATGTAATAGGAGTTGCACATTATGGCCCATGGGGTCATATCTGGCCTGCTATGTCTGTTTGGGTGGCTTGTGAGCTAAGCCTTGTTTTTATATTTTTATTTATTTTTCATTGATTGATGGTTGGTTTACAGTATTGGTTTGGTTTCTGTCATACATCAGCATAAATGAACCATAGGTGTACGTATGTCCCTTCCCACCCCCTGCCCATTCCCACCCCTCTGGGTTATTCCAGAGTTTGAGTTTGAGTCTACTGGTCTCACAGCACACCCTCCTTGGCTGCTTGTTAACGTATGTTAGTGTATATGCTTCCATGCCACTCTCTCCATTCCTCTCACCTTCTCCCTCTTCTCCTCCAAAATGATTGAAAAAATTTCAAAAGAAGGACTACTTCATGATATGTAAAATTTATATGAAATCAGGTATCAGTGTCTATAAATAAAGTTTTAATTGAACACAGGCTTGCTAAATTTTTTTGGCATATTGTCTGTAGCAGCTTTCATAATACAGCGCTACAAACATTGGCCTTGTTGGGTAGTGATGACCGATACATATGGGCCAGGAACCTAAAATATCTCCTGTCTAGCCCTTTACAGAAAAATGTGCCAGCCAATGTGGTATCTCTGATAATTATTATTTTTGCCCTTTTATTGCTTTTATGGCAAAAATATTAAGAACTTCTATTTAGGTTTCTTTTTCAAAAAGGCAGTTTCTAAGTAAAGTTTTAGATTTTTGACATTTATTTTTAATATTATGTGCCATAATAAATATTCATCAGTAGTGGGGCAATGGTAGTGAATATTTGCATGCTAAGTTGCCTCAGTCAAGTCTCTGCGCAGGTGTATGGACTGTAGCCTGCCAGGCCCCTTTGTCCATGGGCTTCTCCAGGCAAGAATACTGAAGTGGATTGCCATGTCCTCCTCCAGGGGATCTTGCTGACCCAGGGATGGAACCCACATCTCTTAGGTCTCTTGAATTAGCAGGCAGGTTCTTTAGCACTTGCACCACCTGGGAAGCCCCAATTAATATTTAGGAAATCATATAATTGGGAATTGTATGTAAAAATATATTTGTAGGCTTATTACTAATAGTTTGTAAATCATCATAGAATATTATGTCCACTTCATAATGCAATGTCTAAAATTATAGTAAATATTTTTATACCTGAGGTAATTGCATGTTGTAGAATATCCCTTCTTATTTTCATGATTTGTATTTAATTATTTATATTTGAGAAGCACTTCCCCTCTAGCACAGAGGGCTTCCCTGGTGGCTTAGATGGAAAATAATCTGCCTGCAATGCAGGAGACCTGGGTTTGATCCCTGCATCAAGAAGATCCTCTGGAAAAGGGAATGGCAACTCACTCCAGGAGTTTGAGAAGATTCACATTCTTCACTGGTATACCTAGTTTATGCTTAGTATGAAGAAAGTGAAAATAGTGTTTAAATCTCAAGTGAAACTTCTATTTGCTTAAATGTAATAAATGTACTTGAATAGTCCAGTTAGCTCATCAAGAGTAGGTATCCCATACAGATTTCTATTTAAATCTACACCAAATGTCTTATTTAAGAGAACTATATGTTGCAATTCTGGTGAAATTACATTCTTGTTTGTATCTATTAGATGATTCCTCATGAGCTGGTACCTGCCTGTTGAAGGCAGAAGTATGGAATTGTAATAGTTGTCATCCAGATCGCCACATGAGATTTAATCCATGTACTTGTACATGGATTATATAAGCATTGTTTATATAAAACAACAGTTTTATATAAGCATTTATATAAGCATTATTTATATAAAAGCAAAACTGGTTAAGAAAGAATTGTCTTTACACTCTTAAGTATTCTGGTTAGTATTAGGCCAAATGATTAGAGTTACATCTGTGTAACCCATTTTGTTTCATTAATCTCTCTTCATCATGCATTTCAAAATCATGAGTTCTTGTTGATTTTTTACACCTAATATTATCTGAGTAGTATTGCTTTTTGTTAAAGTCATAAGAATTTCAGGATAAACTCTATAATCAAAGTTATTTATAGCAGATTTGAATCTTTCAAAATACAGTTTTATTTAAATTTAGTTTTTTAAGAATCTATTCCCTTAAGATGATTCAGTGTGCTTGAGTACTTTGCTGGTTGTATTGTGTTCATTGGCTGATGTAGTTTTTATTATACTTTCTACTTGTTCACTCTTGTGTAAAAGCTTTAAAATAATGAGAAATATGTATAATGTGCCAGCCAGTCTTGAATTTATGTATTTTGATTATTCTTTAAAAGCTTTTTCAGACTATTGTATTTTTGTAATTCAAAGGAATGGACTTCTGAAGAATAATTTTTACAAGTAAACATAAGTAAATGGTAGAACGAATATCTGTGTACATTAAATTGTAGGGACCGAGTTAAAACACCTTCTTCTGGTACAGGGATTATTACTTTATGTAATAGCTTTGGAATTTTCTATCTCAGAAGACCATTAGAAAACATATTTCCATGAAAGATTTTAGAGACAATTTCTCATGTTAACCTTTACAAAATAATCATTATAGTTTATCTTTATAATAGTATAGTTATTCAGTTCAGTTTAGTTCAGTCTCTCAGTCGTGTCTGACTCTTGGCAACCCCATGGACTGCAGCACACCAGGCCTCCCTGTCCATCACAAACTCCCTGAGTTTACTCAAACTCATGTCCATTGAGTCGGTGATGCCATCCAGCCATCTCATACTCTGTCGTCCCCTCCTCCTCCTACCTTCAATCTTTCCTAGCATCAGGGTCTTTTCCAGTGAGTCGGTTCTTCGTATCAGGTGGCCAAAGTATTGGAGTTTCAGCTTCAACATCAGTCCCTCCAATGAACACCCAGGACTGATTTCGTTTAGGATGGACTGGTTGGATCTCATTGCAGTCCAAGGGACTCTCAAGAGTCTTCTCCAACACCACAGTTAAAAGCATCAATTCTTCGGCGCTCAGCCTTCTTCACAGTCCAACTCTCACATCCATACATGACCACAGGAAAAACCGTAGCCTTGGCTAGACGGGCCTTTGTTGGCAAAGTAATGTCTCTGCTTTTTATTATGCTGTCTAGGTTGGTCATAACTTTCTTTCCAAGGAGTAAGTAAGTATGAACTGTTATCACATAATAATAATGGTTAACCAAATGTTTGATGAGGGGATGCATCTTTTTATAGACGTATTCCAACTAATAAATGGGAAATGAATGATAGGATTTGAACACCACCATTTACCACCCTGTGAACTGGTAAACGTAAACGCTGAGCATCAGTCCCTGCTGACATCACAGCAAGAGAGAACCAGACATTATTTCCTGGTACATACCACCATGCTTTCACTGAAGATGTTAAACCCAAGTCTGATTTAGCCTCTGATCCCAGCTGCTAATTTGTAGAAAAGAGGACAGAGGACATGCCAGACTGCCCCTGGAGTGTGGAATCATGCAATCCCATGCTGTGAACCCTGAATCCTATGGCTGGGTCTTTAAACAGCTAAATTGTAAGTAAAATATAGGGACAGAGAGGGAACCTATCGAATAAAAGGTGCTTAAAGGTACCTTAAATAAAATTTAAAAAATGCCCCAAACCAAAACTATCTTTTCTAGGGATGCACACCAAAGACTAACAATCATGCAGGTGAGTGATTTGTTATGGACAGCAGGATAGTGGTAACCTCGGAGGGAGGCATGCGGGTGGTGGTTGCGCCTGGGGCGCGTCGAATGGAAGCCGCCTGCAGTATTTAGCAGGGCTCTATTTCTTGACTTGGGGGATGGTTACAAGGGCATATATATTCCTTGTGTTTGATTGTCAGTTTTTTAATGGTAAAAAAAGCTGAGATAGTTTAATTGTCCAATTAAAATACTTGGAAATTCTCTCCTCTATCCACCAAATCTAACTTACGTAGTAAAATTGATAGAGAACATATTTACTGATTCACCAGATTTTATGTATGTGTGTGACTATGTGCTGTTCATGTGTAAACTCATGTGTGTGTGTGTGTGTGTGTGTGTGTGTGTGTACTCTGGCAGGCACTATTCTGATTTTCTGTTCCTATGTAACAGATCACTGCAAAGCTTAAAGGCTTGAAACACCCAGTCATTTTATTTGTTCATGAATCTCTGTTTGGGAAGAATTCAGTGCAGAAGGCTTATCTCTCTTCCATGTGCCATAACTGGAACACTTGGACTAGACGCCTTCAGCTCCACCTCCTAAGTGGTTCAGTCCCATGATTTACAGTTTGGGTACTGCTGGCTCCAGGCTCAACTGAGCTCTGTTTATCTCCTGTGGGTCTGTCTGTGGGTTGCTTGAGTTTTGTTACAGCTTGAGGTGGCTAAGTTCCAGAGTATGTGTTCTGAGAAAACCAGAAGGAAGCTGGTTGTGGGACCTGGGCTCAGCCGTCACGTCGTGTCCCTTCACCATAGTCACGTACTCACCCAGAATCTCGAGGAGAGGACATATGCCCCACTTCCCAAGAAAGTGGAGTCAGAGTCTTTATGGTAAGAAGGGTGCGTGTGATGGAGGTACTATTGAGGCCATTTGGGGAAGTTCATATGCCACACGCACTGTCTCACCTTTGAATACAAAGCTGAGTGAGGTTAAGTCTTTGTCTGCAAGGAGCTCAGAGTTGAGCAAAAGACAGGTTAGCAGATCATTATGACAAGAGTATGGGGAGTTTGATGAGGGTTAAGCCTGGGTCCCATCAGAGAACATAAGACGATGTCCTAGATTTAGAGCTTCAGTCCTCCAGGTGAAGGTCTGCTTTGTGTCTGAAGAAGACACGGGGCTGGACAGGCCAGAAGACAGAAAATTGGAATAGTTTTTCAGGAAAAGGGAGAGGCATCATGTATTACTCGGGTAAGAGAAAATATGGTGTGTTCTAAATCTTCAGTATTTATATATGACCACATTATGGGTATGAAAAGTTAAGTGGAGAGAAATGATATTGGATATTATGTCGGAGCTTAAACTATGGAAAAACCTTTGTGTGTGAACTGGGGTTTTATGGTGACCACAGTGCAGGAGCCATTCAAGACAGTAAGCTGCAGAGTGAATCGATCTGGCTTACCTTTTCACAAAGAGGACTCCGGGGTTTCGTAGCGAACAGGAGCAAAGAACTATCCAGGCCAGGAAGGCTGGTGCTGAACTAAATCGAATCAGGGAGTACCGAAAGAAAGGGGCTGATGTTTAAATCTGTCTTTGTTTTTTGTCTGTGCTGCGCCGTGTGCAGGATCTTAGTTCCTCGACCAGGGGATTGAACCTGTGTCCCCTGCAGTGGAGGCGTGGAATTGTAACCCCTGGACTGCCAGGGAGTCCCTGGGGCCAGTTTTGGAGGTATTTTATAGATACAGACTTTGGAATTTGGTAACTGATGGGAGATGGATATGAGGGAGCAGCAGTACCAAGATTGCCCTCCAGAGTTCTGCCTTGGGAGTTCTGTCATTGGTGGTGCTCGCCGCAAAACGTGAGGGTCGTCGGAACAGAAGGACAACAGATTGGACTGGGTGAAGGATGGCGAGTGCTAGTTGGAGGTCAGGCTGCAAATGTGGCTGTTGGGAATCCTCAGCACGCAGTTTATAAGTGAAGTGATGGAGATAACTGTGTTTGACTGTGGGGCAGGAGAGGAGGGCCACAGAGGGGAATGTTGAGTGACTGGTGTTGAGGGCCAGGCGGAGACAAGGGATGCGTAATAAGGGCTTTCCGGGTGGCGCACTGGGGAAGAAGCTGCCTGCCGTGCAGGAGACACATCAGGGAGGGCTGGAAAGATCCCCTGTGTAGGGGACGGCGAGCCACTCCAGGGTACCTGCCTGGGACACTGCATGAACCCAGGAGCCTGGCGGGCTACCATCCATGGGGTCTCAAGGAGTCAGACGTGACTGAGCACACACAGACACACACACACGGGAATGAGGTGGATCAACCAGACAGAGTAACCTGGCACAGTCCGTGGGTCACAGGGAGTCAGACGTGACTGAGCACACACACGACACAGAGACACACACACACAGACACACACAGACGTGCACACACACACACACAGGAATGAGGTGGATCAACCAGACAGAGTAACCTGGCAGGCTACAGTCCGTGGGGTCGCAAGGAGTCAGACGTTGATTGAGCACGCACACAGACAGACACACAGATACACACAGACATGCACACACACACACACACACAGGAATGAGGTGGATCAACCAGACAGAGTAACCTGGTAGGCTATACAGTCCGTGGGGTCGCAGGGAGTCAGACGTGACTGAGCACATGTCAGACAGACACACACACAGACACACACACGAATGAGGTGCATCAGGCTGACAGATGGAGAAAATCAAGAGGCGACGATGTCACTGAAGCAGGGAGAGACGGGCATCGTCAGAAGGGAGCGCCGCAGTGCCCGCAAGTCTAGCAGCGCTGAGGTCGTGTGGGGGCGGGTCAAAGGTCAGTGACGTGCGGGCAAGTAGACAACAAGGGACAGGGGCACATGGGCACGTGGTTGACTTTTTCCCTTTTTCTATCCAACTCTCAGGTGGCTAAGTTTCAGAGGGAAGGAAAACATAGCATGGTGATCTGTGGAGAATAAGAGTGTTTTAGTTGTACCGCTATCCCAGTGTTGAGGTTGATCATTGTGGGTGTTTCTGGTCTTTCCTCCATTGACAGAGTGCTTCCTGATTATCTGCTGTCCTTATACAATTTTCCTCCATTAACTCATCTGTTTTATCACATGAAGCAAAAAGAACATAGGCTAGGGTACTTTTCATAATGCTTTCATATGGCTTCTGGTCGGTTATTTCATTGCTTGTATTTTATTTTTTAATGAGAGGAAAATTCCAAACTCCATTTTAGAATTAAAAAAAAAACTTTTTAGTAAGATAATCTTTTTTCTTTATCCTTTGATAAAGAGGATTATTGTTTAATTAAGATTCATCCTTTATTGAGTTATTTTTCTTGGTATTATTTCAAATGAAAATATTATGTTTCTGTCAGTCAGTTCTATAGATATTATTGAGTAGTACTGATAAAAATTGGGTTTTTGATTGGAATAAAGTATAGCTATGCAAAAGTATTCTGAATTAGAAATACTGCAAATTAATGTGCAGTTTCAGTTACTTCTATGGCCAAGGAAATCATTGATATTTTAATCTTATATTGAAGATTAGAAAAAGCAGTACCTGTCTTCTTTCAGGTTCATATCTGTTAGAGATAAAGTTCTTTATGCTCTTTGAATTTTAAATGTGAATTGTGAGCTTATCATGAACTAAGCGGGTTTAAAATGCTTTCTGAGGGATAAATTTTGTCTTCTGAGAAGCTTATTTGAATATGGCTAAATGGCATTTTGAGGCTCTGGAAAAATTTTTGCTGTGTCTAAGGCCATGAAAATGTGATTAGAATTAAACACATCTATACAGTATTATTCTTGTTCTCTTGAGTGTATATACACACACATACATATATATATATACACACACACACACACATACATAGAAGGCAGTGGCACCCCACTCCAGTACTCTTGCCTGGAAAATCCCATGGGCGGAGGAGCCTGGTGGGCTACTGTCCATGGGGTCGATAAGAGTTGGACACGACTGAGCGACTTCACTTTGACTTTTCACTTTCATGCGTTGGAGAAGGAAACGGCAACCCACCCCAGTACTCTTGCCTTAGCAGCAGTAGCAGCATACATATATATATATTTCTGCTGAGCTTGGTATGTGCCTTTGAGCATAGCTATTCATGTTAAATTAGACCTAGATAGACTGTAAACCACTTCCTCTTTTTCTTACCCATCCTGAGAAGTTGTGAATTCATCTAAGTACTACCAGTCTTTATATGTATTTGTATCAGCTTTCCTCCCATTTTATAGGAAACTTTTCTTCTCTATAAACTATTTTGAATCTCAGATAAAACACACTGAAGCTACTTATAAGGTAGGAAGTTAATGCTTGGCAAGGAGAAAATGGTTTGAATATATATCTTGAAATAGGAATGCCAGTTTGACTAAGAAATGAAGATAGTGTAGAACAATCAAGGTGCCTTTAAAAGCCGTGCTTTCTAAGATATGTAGGTCATGCAAACCTAGGGAAGTTTAGTCAAGACAGTTGATGTTCACTTTGGCTATGATTTAAAAAAATACAGCCTCTCAACTTTTAGGGCCGCCACTTCCAATTGAACCAATCACTTTTTGCCTCTAGTTGTATATTGAGATAGGTAGAATGTAATCACAGCCAAAAGAATGCTGTGGGGAATGTTGTCATCAGGAATAAAAATTTAAAGACCATAACTTTTCAGGTACTTTTATTAGAATCTTCATGAAGTTTTGCTCTGCATGAGGTAACTACAGGAAACCTTCTTGGAGAGGCTTTTTTATTTAAGGGCTTAGTCAACTCTGTATTCAGCGGTATAGTGTTTTTTCCTCAAGCTGCTAGCAGTTCTAGACTATACTTTCTTTGTCATAATCTTGTCTATGAGCATTTCCAATAGGTATAAATTAAGGTATCCTCTATAAAGACAGAAATAGACAATGCTAATTATAAAATCCATGGAGAACTCAGTAGGAATAAGGGGATTACGGGATGTTCAGATTCTCGTATCTCTAAACTTTTTCTCCAATGTAATAATTTTGCTTAATAAAAATATAATTTTAATTATTTAGAATTATTATACCATTATGTACATTGTGTTCACATATACCATTATACTTTAATAACTTTGTGAGACCATTGGTACGGTTAGTTAGTGCATACCCACTCTTATTTTTCAAATGAGAACTGTGGCTTGTATGGTGATACCTAATCAGAGTGCTTCCTGATTTACAAGTATGATATTTGGAGCTGCACATTGAGTATTCTAGGCTAGTAGTTTGGTGTCTCTTTTTTCTTATTGATTCTTCTCTGCCTGTTGCTGGGTGGTGAAACAGTGAATGAATTTCTGAAAATACCAGTAAATATAATGAGTGCTTTATTAATTTAAACAGATTAATACCTGTTACTTAGAAACAGAGACTTGGTCCCAAGATTTCTAGCTGACATAGGTAACTCTTCTAGGGATTTTTTTTTCCCCTTTTGTGAAGAGCACACAATAAATGGAGCAGAGTATGTGGTTAAGGGGAAGGTTCATCGTCTCCTCTCTCCATTGCTCTCTTCCTCCTTTCTCCCCTCCTAACTCTTCTTGTTTCCCTATGAGAGCAACTTAAATATGAAAGTCAGTGGGACAGTGCATCACAGAGACGTCTGTTAGGTGTTTAAAGGTGTAAAGTCCTTGGGAGGGCAGAAAGGCAGGAAGTACAAGTAGAATGGTCATCCTTGGTGGGAGAGAGACAGCTCCATGTGTCCACATGGGGACGGGATTAGAATGGGAGGGGAAGGAATACGTTTGTGGGCGTGAAAAGGGATGCTGAAGGGGTTTCTGCCTTGTAGTTTCTTTCTAAAGAGGCAGGGGAGGGTAGATCAAGGTGGTTTAGACACAGAAAGTAGGAAAGGGTGGACAGTGGAAGTGGGAGTGTTAAGTGAGTTGACCAGCGAAATGCCATCGTATGTCAGATATTTAGGGCCCATTTGAAGCAATCATCATGTGACTCTCTCAACAGTGGTGGGTTGCCAAATGTTAGCTCAGAGAGAGCAGAAAGTTGGATTTGTCCATGGTTGGGGTTTGCTGTGTGGGGACAACTAAGAGACTGGAGAGCAAGGGAATTGAGAATATGGTGAGTGTCAGTGGAGTGAGGCGTCATGGTCATCTCAGTGAGGAAGAGAACAAAAGAGAAGGTGATGGAGTGGAAGAAATTCGGAGACTCAAAGCCTTAGGGCTTCAGTGAAGTTGAAACATGGTTTTAGTGGATCTAGTTAAAAGCACACCAGTGGGGTAGGTGCTTGTGGCCAGAAAGAGACAAACTGAAATTCGTTAATTTGGACCTGTTACATGTGAGGATCATGTCCAGGAAAAGCCGTGACTAATGTAAAGTGGAAGAGAATGTTTTCTCTCCTACTACCTTTAATGAAATCCTCATGACATCATTTCTTGAGGTGAATTTTGTTGAATAATATTTTCCCCCAAAAAAGTACATTACTGAGGCTCTGAGACATGTTGCATTAAGAAATCTGCTTAAATATTTGTTTAACTGAGCAGTTCTAAAATCTGTGCAGTTACTAAACCTTTTGCAATATAATATCTATTAATAACCATCTACACTGGGGTTTTCACCAACACATTGGGCAGGTGTTTCGTGTGTCATGTGCTGAAACTGTTCAACTAATGGGAATCAGTAAGAAGGAGCACCACAACATAGTAAATGTTTATTTTGCAAAGAATTTTGACATTTATGTTGATGCATTTCAATACTAAAATATTCATTTTCCTGTTAGAAGTTAACATATGTCCAAAACGTTAAAAATGTTAGTGCGTTATTTTGTTAGTGACATTTGTGATAGTTGTAATTATTGATTAGTAATCTTTAATTATTCATGGATATTCTAAGAAAGCCTACTGTATTCATTCCATAATAGCAGTCAACTATGGCAGATTAGTTAAGGCAAAATAGAGCATTTTTCCCCTCAGATTTCTGGATATGTCCAGAGATTCCGAATCGTGTCGTCAGGCATGTGCCCTGGTTTCTCAGTTGTGCCTGTTATCGTATCGACTTCACTCCCCGTGGTGGTGCCACGATGCTGCAGTGTGGTATTATCTCAGGAGGGCTGAGGCTGAGACAGACGCTTAGAACCTAGTTTGCTTCCTTCTAAAACAGGTTTCCTGGTTGTATTTTATTTGCTGATAATGCAAGGGTAACATTATACATACCACATTTCCTTTCTTTAAAATTTATGATTTTCTCTTTTTTAAGTCAGGATTCTCTTTTGAGTCCTGCTGTTTCTGATTCCATTCTAATAAAGTCTTGACTGAGGCCTTGAAACTTGAAATGTTCTCAGTTCTAGTTACAAAAGGAGCTCTGAACAGATAAGAGGATTATTGATACATGTGCAGTATGAGACTATCAAACAGTATGTTTCCATTCATGAAACTTCTCAGATAAAGTTGGAAACTTAAAGCCTTTTACAAGAAATGAAATATGTTGCACAGTAGTCTTTATAGTATCCTTGTGAGGTCTACAGCAAATACAAGGCCAATAAACTTCATCTCCCTTACCTCCCAAAAGCAATCAACAAAAGAAAACCAAAACAGAATAGCAATCAAAATTTCTGAGAAGTCTGGACGTTAACCCTTTAAATAGTTTTCTGAGAAATGTAATCTTTAAAGGCCTTCTGTGATAATTGACTGCTTTAGAAAATAGTAGTTAAATTCAAGTCTGTAACTTTTGATAAATTAATGACTTCTTACTGAAGACCCTTAAAGTATGTCTTTTTATTTTCTTGATTTGTGAATAAAGATAAATGATGACTAGTAGGTTACTTATCAGAGAATACGGTACAAAAGAATAGTTAAAAAAAAAAGACTCATCAGAGATCTGAGGACAGAAAGAAACCTTAATGAACCAAAATCCAGAAAGTGACAAGCTTTTTTAGGGGGGAAAAAAAAAAGACCTATGATTTCCTCCATCCTGGGTGGAGCTGTGTGATAAGAAGAAAGTTCCACTGAAAGGAATAAGGAGAAATCAACTGAACAAGCTTTAACCAAACTGGTGATAGCAGTGTAGGCTTGCGGGACAGATTAGAATCTGGGGGAGCCCTCCCCACAGAATGAGGCCGCTTCTGATCTGCTCACGTCTTCGCTGAGTTCAGCAGGGAATCAGAGATGAACGCTTGAGAAAGATATCCCGAGTGACATCCTCCTCACATGTAAAAAGTGTTGCAGTATTGTCTGGGGGGCGTGGGGTGGCTGTTTGAGGTTAGAGGCAGGAGGACTGAGCCCTCTGGGTTTTTACTGACAAAAGAATGTTGGAACCCTCTCTCAGGTGGATTCTCTGCAGGGACTTGTGGGTCTTCACAGAGTTGGGAGCAGTGGCCTTCTAAAGGCTAGAGAAGGTAGAAAGTTATCTTAGATATAATGTAGCGGGTGAGCCTGGGGAGGAAAGAGAGCTCCCCAGAGCCTGCCTTCTGCCCCCCTCACCCCTGCCAAAGAGCCTGCTGGAATCTGGCCACAGTTCAGATTCCATCCGTAGCTGAAGAAAAACTTGCTGCTGCTCCTGCTAAGTCACTTCAGTCACGCCCGACTCTGTGTGACCCCATAGACGGCAGCCCACCAGGCTCCCCTGTCCTTGGGATTCTCCAGGCAAGAACACTAGAGTGGGTTGCCGTTTCCTTCTCCAATGTATGGAAGTGAAAAGTGAAAGTGAAGTCACTCAGTCGTGTCCGACTCTTCGCGACCCCATGGACTGCAGCCTACCAGGCTCCTCCGTCCATGGGAGTTTCCAGGCAAGAGTACTAGAGTGGGGTGCCATTGCCTTCTCTGGAAGAAAAACTTGATCTAGCCCCAAATATTTGAAGCTGGTGATGGATTAATTCAAACCAAAGCAGTAGCAGAGGACAAGCCCAGCTTATTAACTACAGCCCCAATTCTAGCATCCTGAAAGGAAAAAAGAGTATGTGTGCCTCTTTCTTGAGGTAAACATATAGAATTCAGATTCTGCTTTTTTTTTTTTTTTTTTTTAGTAGAAACCATCTGTTAAACATTGTATGGCCACTAAAAAGTAAGAAATGTGACCTACAGCTCAGAAAATAAGCAGACTTAGGGATGGCACTGTATTGTTAGTGTCTTTTAGGATAGCTTATGAAAATGCTTAGGGGTCTAAGAAAAGATATACAATGTGTGTGAAAAGATATACAGTGTGTATGGAGCAGTTCAGCAGCAGTGTGGATGCTATAAACATGAAAATTCTAGAATGAAAAATTTATCAGAACTGAGAAATTCATTAGCTGGACTTGTCAGTAGACTAGACACAGGACAATTACAGTGAGCTGTGAAGACAGGTGATAGAGAGCATTTAGAATGAAGCAAAAAGATAAAAATAGACAACTGAGTATTTGAGATCATGGGGTAATATCAAAAGGACTAACATACATGTTTAATAATTAGAATTTAAGAAAGGAGAGAGAGATGGGAGTAGAAACGTATTTGAACAGACATGGTTGTGTTTTCTAACACTTTCAATCCAGAAGTCCAGGATATTTAACAGACCCCAAAAAGAATAGTTAAAAGAAAAATTTACATGTACTTATATCCTAGTTGATTACAACGCAATCAGATAAAAATAAGCATTATGTACAGGGGAATAATGACATGAATTCTTGCTGACTTCATACGAGGAACAATGGAGACCAGAACGCAAAGCGCTGGAACAAAAGAAAAAAAAAGCCTCAACTTTGACTTCTATCTTCAGTGAAAGTATCCTTAAAAAAAATGAAGGCAAGCAGCACTTTACAATCACTGGGATGTTTATAATCAGAAAAACAGAAATAACAAGTGTTGGCGAGGATGTGAAAAATTTAGAAGCCTCATACATTGTTGGTGGGAGTGTAAAATGGGTCAACCAGTTTGGCAGTTCCTCTGAAAGTTAAAATATAGAATTGCCACCAGGCTGTCTCCCTTTATTTTTTCCTATGACCAACCTAAAATCAGGAGTATGTGTTCTGAAAGGCCAAAATGACATTACAATTTTTGTTGACTGAGTAAAATTAACGGAGTAAATTTCTTGAGTTTACTCAAGAAAAATAAGCATATCTGTTTTTAGAATGGCTATAGTAGTGATGATATTACGTGTAAACGTTCTCAACTCAAAAGCATTAAAATATAAGCTCCATTAGCCATTGTAACTTCCACAGATAGAACAATGCATAGGACATGGAAGTGAAAGTCACTCAGTCATGTACGACTCTGCGATCCCATGGACTATACCATCCTTGGAATTCTCTAGGCCAGAATACTGGAGTGGGTAACCTTTCCTTCCTCCAGGGGATCTTCCTAACCCAGGGATTGAACCCAGGTCTCCTGCACTGCAGGCAGATTCACTTCAGTCAGTTCAGTTGTTCAGTTGTGTCTGACTCTTTGCGACCCCATGAATCGCAGCACGCCAGGCCTCCCTGTCCACCACTAACTCCTGGAGTTCACTCAAACTCATGCCATTGAGTGGGTGATGCCATCCACCCATCTCATCCTCTGTCGTCCCCTTCTCCTCCCACCTTCAATCTTTCCCAGCATCAGGGTCTTTTCAAATGAGCCAGTTCTTCACATCACGTGACTTCAGCGACCAATGAATATTCAGGACTGATCTCCTTTAGGATTGACTGGTTGGATCTGCCATATGACCCAGCAATTCCATTCCTATATAAATCCCTAAAAGAGTTGAAAACAGATACTCAAGTATGTTTGTATGAATGTTCATTACAGCACTATTCACAACAGCCAAAAGATGGGAACTGCCCACATGTCCTTGTTAGTATTAGTAAAACCCAAATAATGATGGCTAAAGTTTATAAGCTCTCACTGTGACCTGGGAGACAGATGGGAGGAAAGAAGGGAAACGGGAGACAGAGAGGGTAGAGGAAGAGAGAGAAGGAAGTCGCTGGGAGAGGCACGTGCCGCTTACACAGTTAGTGACAAAGGGATGGTTTTGGCCTGATCAAAGCAGTTTGTTAAATATAATAATGAGCTTGGGAGTTGGTGAGGGTGAGGCTGAAGTTGGTAAAGTGCCTTGATTACTAGACATAGGGACCTCAAATGAAGTAACACTTTCATTCTCTATATAGTCTATACATTATAACATATATGTTTCATAATTTGTTAGTTTAAGCAAAGGGAATAAATGTATGATCTTATTATTATGTCCCTTATTTATTTTAATAGCAGAATTTCAGTTAAGATGTCTTAATAATTTAATTCATAATAGTGTACTTTTTTAAGTTACTGAAATGCACAGTTGCTTACTGAGCAAAATCTATCTGTATGTAAATTGAGTCAGTGAGGTCCTCAAAAGGAAACTGGTTGGTGTGCATCTTGCACTTCTGGGTACTTTATAAAAAAACTACAATGGATATTTGTTCCTACACTTGAGGAAAGCTCCATGGAACACAAATTATGTTTAGATATTGAACAGGAAGGGAGCTGATTACAGCCTAACGCTTGGGATTTGTTTCCCTAGAGGAGAAATCACCTTATTTAAGAGGATACAGAGTCAGGAAAGCAGACAGTATGCTGGGGAGCTTTACAGCCTGGGTTTCGCTGAACCCCATTCTATTATACCATAGATTTCTTCAGCATTGTTATTTTAAGACAAAATCTTAATCATTCAAGCATTCCTTTTGTGCATTTAGTTTCCTATTTCATTATTTCAAAAAGTGAAAATGCTTCACTTAGCAAGGGGGTTGTCTTTCTCTTTTTTTGGGCTTCCCTTGTAGATTGCCTGGAGAAATATCAGTAACCTCAGATACACAGATGACACCACCCTTATGGCAGAAAGTGAAGAGGAACTAAAAACCCTCTTGATGAAAGTGAAAGTGGAGAGTGAAAAAGTTGGCTTAAAGCTCAACAGTCAGAAAACAAAGATCATGGCATCTGGTCCCATCACTTCAAGGGAAATAAATGGGGAAACAGTGGAAACATATCAGACTTTATTTTTTTGGGCTCCAAAATCACTGCAGATGGTGACTGCAGCCATGAAATTAAAAGACTCTTACTCCTTGGAAGGAAAGTTATGACCAACCTAGATAGCATATTCAAAAGCAAAGACATTACTTTGCCAACAAGGTTCGTCTAGTCAAGGCTATGGTTTTTCCAGTGGTCATGTATGGATGTGAGAGTTGGACTGTGAAGAAAGTTGAGTGCCAAAGAATTGATGCTTTTGAACTGTGGTGCTGGAGAAGACTCTTTCGAGTCCCTTGGACTGCAAGGAGATCCAACCAGTCCATTCTAAAGGAGATCAGTCCTGGGTGTTCACTGGAAGGACTGATGCTGAGACTGAAACTCCAGTACTTTGGTCATCTCATGTGAAGAGTTAACTCATTGGAAAAGACCCTGATACTTGGAGGGATTGGGGGCAGGAGGAGAAGGGGACGACAGAGGATGAGATGGCTGGATGGCATCACCGACTCGATGGACGTGAGTTTGAGTGAACTCTGGGAGTTGGTGATGGACAGGGAGGCCTGGCGTGCTGCGATTCATGGGGTCGCAGAGTCGGACATGACTGAGCGACTGAACTGAACTGAACTGAACCGTGGTTCAGCTGGTAAGGAATCCACCTGCAATGCGGGAGACCTAAGTTGGATCCCTGGGTTGGGAAGATCCCCTGGAGAAGGGAAAGACTACCCACTCCAGTATTCTTGGGCCTTCCTGATGGCTCAGCTGATAAAGAATCCGCCTGCAATACGGGAGTCCTGGGTTTGATCCCTGGGTTGGGAAGATCCCTTGGAGAAGGGAAAGACTACCCACTCCAGTAATCTGGTCTGGAGAATTCCATGGACTGTATAGTCCACGAGGTCGCAAAGAGTCGGACATAACTGAGCAAATTTCACTATTGCTGTCTTTACTTTAATAAATATTCTTAATATGCAAGCATCCAAGAAAAACAATATGACGAACAAGTTTCCCAGGCAGTAAATACTTCTAAAATGATTTGTCTTCAGTAAGAACCCAATTGCTAGAATAAATCATTTAGAAACTGTTTTAATGCTTAAATTCTGTACTGTGATGGGAGTAGAAACTGTGTGTCCTTCATTCTCTCCAGCAGATCAACATCTGCAAAAGACTAAGGTATTTGTTTATTTATAAATCCATTCCTTTTATGAAGGACTTATTGATATTTGCAGTGTTTCATTTACATTATGGAGTTATCAACTGTTTAGAATTTTTTTTTGAGAGACAATCTCCTCTAGCATTGTAATTTCCCTGCAGCTATTCCTCACAAAATCACTCCAAATTTCATGGCTGCTTTGCATAAGAAGTCCCAAAGATATTTGGCACACAGCCTGGAGGTTGAGAGTGAATATTGTGAATATTATCTTTTTCTTGAATCTTACCGCCTGCTGATTTGAATAAACATCTGACTGTTCCTGCAGGGATGAATAATCCCTTTCATTGTTCCTTCTAAGAATGTTATTTGATTGAGTTTATTTACAGACGTCTATGAGAAACAATACATGGTTACTGCCTCAATGAATGCGCAGTTATTAACCAAAGAGTGTTCTGGTGTCACCTCTCTCCATAGTTCTTTCCCCCTTCCTGAGGACAAGTTCTGGGGGCACCGTCTGTCAGGTGTGACTGAGTCCCCCAGGGGGAGTAACTCTGATTGCCAGCCTGATCCAGTGCAACTCTTCCGTGAGAGCGTCCTTAGTGATCAGCTCGGTACAGATGACTGGGGAGTCGAGCAATGGTCACAGAATTTTCAAGATGAATATTTTTGTCTAGTCCAGTGTTCTTCTATTTGCTGATATGGAAACCTAAGAGCCAGAGTAGTTAAGTGGTTTGCCCAAATTTCTCTTCTGACATCAAGAATCTTATTCCTTCTTCCTTCAGTTCAGTTCAGTCGCTCATTAGTGTCCAACTCTTTGCAACCCCATAAGTTGCAGCACGCCAGGCCTCCCTGTCCATCACCAACTCCCGGAGTTCACTCAAACTCATGTCCATCGAGTCGGTGATGCCATCCAGCCATCTCATCCTCTGTTGTTCCCTTCTCCTCCTACCCCCAATCGTGCCTCCTTTAAGAGCCTTGCTTTGAGACCTGTTACGTGCTTTTTCGGAGAAGGCAATGGCACCCCACTCCAGTACTCTTGCCTGGAAAATCCCATGGACGGAGGAGCCTGGTAGGCTGCAGTCCATGAGGTTGCTAAGAGTCGGACACGACTGAGAGACTTCCCTTTCACTTTTCACTTTCATGCATTGGAGAAGGAAATGGCAACCCACTCTAGTGTTCTTGCCTGGAGAATCCCAGGGACAGGGGAGCCTGGTAGCTGCCGTCTGTGGGATCACACAGAGTCGGACACGACTGAAGTGACTTAGCAGCAGCAGCACGTGCTTTTTGGTTCAAGTCGTTAGTTTGTAATTTACTTCGGCATCTATATAGACTGTCATTTGGAAGAGGGGTTCATTTTTAGCAAAACCTCAATACTTGCCTTTTATATCTTCGCCTTTGGACAGGAGATGAAGGTAACTTGAGAGCCTATTTTACTATAATTTGAGAATTTCAGTGAAGAGTGATTTGGAAACTGGATAGGTTTGGTTTTACTTGAACTGTAATTAAGATATTATTTCTTTCAGAATATTTTGAAAGAGTTATCATAGATAGGCTTTTAATTATTATGGAAGTCTCTTAGTTATTATATATATATGTATATATATATTGAGAGGGATATTGAGAAGCTCTGCTTTAATTTTAATGGAATGAAAAGCTGTTCTTAAATGAGATGTGAAACTGATACTGCATCTGTTCTTTCTAGATACCTTTATGGAATTTTTATAGGCTACTCATCATAATATTATTTGGTAACATCATATATTACTTCATCACATTGCCTCTCCTTTCCCTCCTTCACTGGCCCACAGCTGTCTCCACTTTGAGGGACTTTTAGCTAGAACTGATCCCTGTTTATCTGGAGAAATCTCTT
This sequence comes from Bos indicus, assembly GCF_029378745.1. Lineage (NCBI taxonomy): Eukaryota > Metazoa > Chordata > Mammalia > Artiodactyla > Bovidae > Bos > Bos indicus. Next base: position 107,831,316 of record NC_091766.1, read on the forward strand.
TACCTTGTTAAATCATCACCAGCCTTAGCAGGCCTCCAGGCAAAATTAGACGCTTTGTCCGTGGTAACTGAAGAGAAGCTTTTTAATTTTAATTGTTAAAGTAGCCATTTAATTCATTGATACAATAATCAGCATAATTTGATGTATTGTTAGGTGGATTATTTAAACTTGATATGTAATGCTACACTGACCAGAAATTCTTTTGGTAAAATAATTTCACGTTAATTTGTGGAAATCTGGGCACCAAGTGAGCTGACACTGGTTAAAATGTTTTATAAACTCTAAGCCACAGGACTGGAAAAGATCAGTTTTCATTCCAATCCCAAAGAAAAGCAATGCCAAAGAATGCTCAAACTACCGCACAATTGCACTTATCTCACACGCTAGTAAAGTAATACTCAGAATTCTCCAAGCCAGGCTTCAGCAATATGTGAACCCTGAACTTGCTGATGTTCAAGCTGGTTTTAGAAAAGGCAGAGGAACCAGAGATCAAATTGCCAACATCCACTGGATCATGGAAAAAGCAAGAGAGTTCCAGAAAAACATCTATTTCTGCTTTATTGACTATGCCAAAGCCTTTGACTATGTGGATCACAATAAACTGTGGAAAATTCTTAAAGAGATGGGAATACCAGACTACCTGATCTGCCTCTTGAGAAACCTATATGCAGGTCAGGAAGCGACAGTTAGAACTGGACATGGAACAACAGACTAGTTCCAAATAGGAAAAGGAGTACGTAAAGGCTGTATATTGTCACCCTGCTTATTTAACTTCTATGCAGAGTACATCATGAGAAACGCTGGGCTGGATGAAGCACAAGCTAGAATCAGGATTGCCGGGAGAAATCTCAATAACCTCAGATATGCAGATGACACCACCCTTATGGCAGAAAGTGAAGAGGAACTAAAGCCTCTTGATGAAAGTGAAAGTGGAGAGTGAAAAAGTTGACTTAAAGCTCAACATTTTGAAAACGAAGATCATGGCATCCAGTCCCATCACTTCATGGGAAATAGATGGGGAAACAGTGGAAACAGTGTCACACTTTATTTTTCTGAGCTCCAAAATCACTGCAAATGGTGACTGCAGCCATGAAATTAAAAGACGCTTACTCCTTGGAAGAAAAGTTATGACCAACCTAGATAGCATATTCAAAAGCAGAGACATTACTTTGCCAACAAAGGTCCTTCTAGTCAAGGCTATGGTTTTTCCTGTGGTCATGTATGGATGTGAGAGTTGGACTGTGAAGAAATTTGAGTGCCGAAGAATTGATGCTTTTGAACTGTGGTGTTGGAGAAGACTCTTGAGAGTCCCTTGGACTGCAAGGAGATCCAACCAGTCCATTCTAAAGGAGATCAGCCCTGGGTGTTCTTTGGAAGGAATGATGCTAAAGCTGAAACTCCAATAATTTGGCCACCTCATGCGAAGAGTTGACTCATTGGAAAAGACCCTGATGCTGGGAGGGGATTGGGGGCAGGAGGAGAAGGGGACGACAGAGGGCGAGATGGCTGGATGGCATCACTGACTCGATGGATGTGAGTCTGAGTGAACTCCGGGAGTTGGTAATGGACAGGGAGGCCTGGCGTGCTGCAATTCATGGGGTCACAAAGAGTCAGACATGACTGAGCGTCTGAACTGAATCGTGTTTGATTATTCCTTATAAAACTTAGTCTATTTATTGCTTCTAATAATACATTTTTTTAAGATCACATTATTTGAAGAGTGTCTTTAAATGAAAGGTTCTTTCACTGATCATATTCCTTTGAATACAGACAATATTATGCTGTGTAACTTAATATAAGGGAAGCAATTTTTTTATTCCACACCTAGACCTATCTACTAGTCTTACCTAGTTGGTAATAGCTTTTTTTTTTTAATTTTATTTTATTTAACTTTACACTAATGTATTGGTTTTGCCATATATCAAAATGAATCTGCCACAGGTATACACGTGTTCCCCATCCTGAACCCTCTGCCCTCCTCCCTCCCCATACCGTCCCTCTGGGTCATCCCAGTGCACCAGCCCCAAGCATCCAGTATCATGCATCGAACCTGGACTGGCGACTCATTTCATATATGATATTATACATATTTCAATGCCATTCTCCCAAATCATCCCACCCTCTCCCTCTCCCATAGAGTCCAAAAGACTGTTCTATACATCAGTGTCTCTTTTGCTGTCTCATATACGGGGTTATTGTTACCATCTTTCTAAATTCCATATATATGCGTTAGTATACTGTATTGGTGCTTTTCTTTCTGGCTTACTTCACTCTGTATAATAGGCTCCAGTTTCATCCACCTCATTAGAACTACCTTATGACCCAGCAATCCCACTGCTGGGCATACACACTGAGGAAACCAGAATTGAAAGAGACACATGTACCCCACTGTTCATCGCAGCACTGTTTATAATAGCCAGGACATGGAAGCAACCTAGATGCCCATCAGCAGATGAATGGATAAGAAAGCTGTGGTACATATACACAATGGAGTGTTACCCAGCCATTAAAAAGAATACATTTGAATCAGTTCTAGTAATAGCTTTTTAAGAAAATGTTTCTCTTTAGCATTAGTAAGAGGCTTGGGGAGAAATTGTTCTCTTTACTTTCGTAGGGTTCGATGCCCAAGATGTAGCTTGAGGAGAGTTATTTTTACCATTACAGTGAATATTGCTGTAAATATATGCAAGTAAAATACATTCTAACACTTAAATCTCTCCATTGAATATTCTAGTTTTCTGCATAACCTCCCTGTAATTTTCGGTTCTGTTCTCATACTACTCCTACATAGGGATTCTACTCTCTTTAATATTTTAAGAGCATTGACTCAATTGATCTCCTAAGATTATTTTAAAGTATTAGTAGGCATATGTTTGTAGAATAATAAAAACTAACAGTACCACAACTCGTAGAATAACAGCAAATAACCTGGCAATAAGCAAGTGGAGAGACAAAGGTTAAATTCCAGGAAACATGATGTTTACCAGGTAGCATGTGACGAAAAATATTTACTATATAAAGAGACATACTATAGGTATTGGAGACACAGTGTCAATTGAAAAACAAAAACACACAACCTAAAGCTTGGGAATTAGGTTTTATCGATGGGCTTGTTGAGGACTTAAGCCCAGGACACAGCCCCTCAGATAGGTCTCGAGAGATTGCACTGAAGAGGTGAGGGAGGAGTCATAACAGACAGGAATTTTTGCAACCAGCCAGGTAGTTGGAACATCAGTACATTACTGCTGATTAAAGTAAGGTGGACGTCTCATGTTAATAAGTGTAGTCCTTTTCTGCGTGTGGGAAGGTGCAGGAGCCTGGCTCACTGAAGTCGTCCCTTTGACGTGCACCTCTGGTATCGAGGGCCAGTGTCCACTTTCTTCTCCATCCTCTCAGGGTGGACAGCTGAGGCAGCCGCAGAGGCTGATGGTGCGATGCCGTGACATCCTGTGTTTACTGACGTGGCAGGAAACAGTGTTTACCTATGAGAGGAAACGGAAGATGCTGTTTGTGGCCTGCTCTGGTTATTTTTCCACAACGAGTCGAGTCGAGTATCACTGCTGTTGGGAGACATGGAAGTACAGAGCTTGGCTGTGATGCCTTGTTCTTTGTCTGCTGCCAGCAGTGGAACTGGAGTCGCTATGGGACCATTAGTCAGTGCTTTTACTACGCTCACACGCGCTTTGCTGTCGTTCTCACCTCCAGGCTCTCAGCGTTGCTTTCCTTCCTGCTCTTCTTTCCTAACCTCTCTTACCTCTCCCATCACCTGTGTCTGTAGAACGGATCTAAGGATTTGAAATTTTAAGGAAGAGTTTCCTTCCGTTGTGGTATGTGACCTGCAGAAATGCATCCCGTAGCAAATAGTAGCCTGGACGCGCTCCCTTAGTGGCAGAGCTGCGGCCCCTGCCTGCTTGGTTTGCCTTGTCCTTTCCGTTGCCATCGTTCTCATCATCACGTCAGTCTCTGGGAAACCTCCACGCTGCTCAAGTGAAATTCGCTGTTTAGAAATACATTCCGTACAATTCTCCTCCTGCCCCTTCTACTCCCGTTTTTTCCTTGAAAATCCCTCACAACCGTCAGAAATTTTCTGTTAGACTGATTCCTTCTAGTTGTGTCTCCCCTGCCCCGCCTTGTGCTAATGCTTATGTTTCTGTGGGTTTTCTTTGCATTTCTTGTTTTCTCTTATCTCATGAATTTCTATTTCTTATTTTTTCCCAAATCATGATATTTATTGAGCAAACAGGCAAATAAAATGCTGCAGAGTTCATGTGCATTTGATTACTTATCACTTGGAATGTTAGGAAACTTGCATTTTATTTACTTGCAAGACAGAGTGAATGGACTTAAGCTGCGGATAAATGCCTGATTGCCTAGCGTAGCTGTGTATGTACCCGACAGTTTACTACTGCTAACAGCTTCTTTCTGCATCTCTCCAGGAAAGGAAGGAGAGGCTGTCCAGATTTGAGTCTATTCGTCACTCAATTGCTGGAATCATTAGATCTCCAAAATCTGCACTGGGCTCTTCAGTAAGTACGATGAACTCTATACATTACTGAAAATAGTCATTGTCTAGCTTTCTTCTGATGTATCAGTGAATGTCATGTAAATTTGTATTTATCAATGGAAAGGTAAGTAGACAATTTAACTTTATGTGTGCATGTGAATCTGTGTGTATATTAATGATATGTGTATAGTAAGACCCATGTAACAGTGAAATAAGGAAGAAAGAAATAAATTTGATTTGTAGACTTTCTGTACTGCGTATAAGTACTTACAGTATTTTATGTACTTTGTAACATTGAGGAAAACTATAAATATAATTATTTTACAGTGAAACATTTTTATAATAGGGATTATTATATATGTATTTTAAAAATGTATCATTTTATATGTGTTCATATTTTTAAGAATGTTTTAATTGGAAAATTAAAGTCCATTTGAAATTTGTGCGTGGCACATGGTAATGTATAGAATATTCACTACTTCTAGTAATAGCAGCTATAGCCAAGCAAGATAAAAAAAATATTCCATTTATATATAAAAGTATAAAGTATTTTTTTGCTTCATTACCTATAATACTAAGTCATCAAGCTTTTTATTCTAGCCATGCCTCACTCTCAGTATAGAGCTTTATAGTATTTTATTGAATGATGGTTGAAACAATATTCAGTACAAACTAATTACATGCTTTCCCCCCCATCTTGCCAAGTTTCTACAACATAATATCTTAATATTATTTCTTGTTCTTTAAAAGTTTAGCTAAAACAATGTGACCTACTCATATATTTAAAAAAAAAGTGCTTCCTAACCTTAGATTAGTTCACTGTTCATTTTGGATATATTTGCTATAGTTCCTTTTCAATATGTGGCTTTCCTGGTGCCTCAGTGGTGAAGAATCCATCTGCCAAGCAGGAGACACAGGTTTGATCCCTGGGTTGGGAAGATCCCCTGGAGGAGGAAATGACAACCCACTCCAGTATTTCTGCCTGGGAAATCCCATGGACAGAGGAGCCTGGTGGGCTGAATTCCACGGGGCCGCAAAGAGTTGGACATGATCTAACGATTGAGCATGCACGCTTTTTAATATGTTAGACATATTCCCATATTTATTCCACTCAAGCAACAATCTTTTATACACAACTGTGGCAAGGCATCAGGTATTTTAATTAAAAAAAAGGAAGAAAAATATATTTTGCATAAAAGATTTTCAACTTATCTTTTAACCTTTGATGCTGCCATTGTCACTTGCAGCGTTCAGAAGTATCCACAGGAGAAAACTAATGCAGACCGTCTCATGTGGCATTAAGTAGCAAATGAAAATTAAAATTGTGTGCAGGAGCCACATGACAGAGTACTTCTCTTTCAGGCCTTATCTCCTGCTCTTATTTTCATAAATTTACAACTCTACAGATAAATAGTAGTTTATAAGACTTGGTTTATTATGATTTGACAGTCAAAGTAAGGCATAGGAGACTTGATTAAGAATTCATGAGAAGTTTCAGAGACTCTATGAGGAGAGTTTTTTTGATAATTTTTATTAGAAGAAAAGGGCTTCCCTGGTGGCTCAGATGATAAAGAATCTGCTTGTAATGCAGGAGACCTCGATTCTATCCGTGGGTTGGGAAGATCCTCTGGAAGAGGGCATGGCAACCCACTCCAGGATTCTTGCCTGGAGAACCCCATGGATAAAGGAGCCTGGTGGGCTACAGTCCATGGGGTCACAGAGAGTCGGGCATGACTGAGCGACTAAGCACAGCACATTAGAAGAAAAAGAAACAGTTCTTACAAGGAAATATTTAAAGTATTTTTTAAACAGAGGATGAAAGAGGTTTTTCTTTTCCTTTAAGACACATTGATTTACATCTAGAAACAAAGGAGAAATCCTGTTTGTTCATTAAGATGAAGTTGTATGGGGTTAGCACTCCAAAAGTACGTCAGATATACTGTACACAATCTTCATAATTAGTTGATATAAATCATAGCTTTTTAAATGCCTTAAGATATTTACATGTTTTGTCTCCACTTAAAAGTGGTATTTACCTTATTCTTAAGTAAAATTACTAAATTGGCAGTGATTGATATAGGTTAAATTTGGTGTTTACTGACTGCTTTTATCTGAAATGAAGTGCCTTTCCCACAAAGCATGTACCTCATTCATATATACATTTAAATAACCTTATCAACATCCTTGAAGCTATGAAATGCCCGTTTCATTTAAGAAAATTTCCCTTTGTAATCAAGAATTCTAGTGAATCTGTACGTTGTCTTGCATTTGATCACGTTTTTATCTTCATGATTAAGGCAGTCATTATATCCATCACTTAAGAGCCCTTTGACATTCCCTGGTTTATTCAGAAATCTTATGAACTAAGAAGACTGAGATAGTCTGCACTTTATGACACTGGTACACTGTGAGTAAAGGTCCAGAACTACTTCTGTAAGGTGTTAAATATCCTGTTTACTTGAAGAAGATTTTCCCCTCAACTACACAGGTAACTGAGGTCTTGAGTCTTACTGTCTTACTGTGAATGTGAAGGTTTCAGGTAGTATGATAGTCTAAGATAAACTTTAGAGGCTATTTAATTATAATTACAATTTTTTTTCTGACATAGTTTAGTATTTTTGAGTATTCTAGTCTGGTAAAGGTAGTGTAAAAGAAGGAAAATTTTTAATTACTCTAAACGAGTTTTTCTTTAAAACTTTTTAAGAACCCTGCCAAAATGGCAAACTTAAGCCAATTAATTTATTTTTTTGTGATATACGTCACACAATGCGAAACGCACCATTTCAGCATATACACGCAGTGGTTTTAGCATATTCATTGTTGTGGAACCATCACCATCATATACATACAGAGCCTTTCAGTCTCCCTAATTAGAAACTCCTGTTAGCAATTGGTCTTAATTTCCCCCCTTTTCAATTTTCTGGTAATCACTCATCTATTCCTGATCCTATGGATTTGCCTTTTCTGGACATTTCCCATAAATGGAGTCACAGGCTATGTGGCCTTCTCCTGCCTGGTTTCTTTCACTTCGTGTAATGTCTTCTTGATTCATCCATGGTGTAGCATTTATTGGAACTTCATTGCTCTCTATGAGAGAATAGTGTTTCCTTGTGTGGGTTTATCTGACATTGTTTACCTATCCATCAGCTGACATTTAGGTTCTACTTTTGGGCTATTATGAATAAAGCTGCAGGGAACATTCAAATACAAGTTTTTATGTGAATGTATGTTTTCAGTTCTTTCAGTTATATACCAGGGAATTGCTGGGTCATGTGGTAATTCTGTGTTTAATTTCTGAGGAACTACCAAACTGTTTTCCACAGTGTTTGCAGCATTTTGCATTTGCACCAGCAAAGCATATTATTTGAGTGTTCCAGTTCTCTACAATCTCAACACTTTTTATTTTTCCATTTTTTTAAAATTATGGGCATCCCAGTGGGTATGAAATGATATCTTATTGTAGTTTTATTTGCATTTTCCTGACAATTGATGATGTTAAGTATCTTTTAATGTGATTTGTTGTCACTTGTATGTATTCTTTGGAGATATGACTATTCACATCCACTGTATATGTTTTAATTGGTGATTTTCCTTCATTGTTGAGTTATGAGTTCTTTATATATTCTGAATACAAGCCCCTTATCAGATACATAATTAAAAAATTTTTTTCCGTCATTCTTGGAATTGTCTTGACACACAAAAGTTTTTAATTTTGAGAAAGTCCATTTATCTAATTTTCTTTCATTGCACATACTTTTGGTGCTGTATCTAAAAAAATTGTCTAGTGCAAAGTCATGCAAACCCTCACCTGTGTTTCCTTCTAGAGTTCTGTAGTTTTACATATAGGTCTTTGATCCACTGCAAGTTAATATTTGCATATGGTATGAGGTATATATTCAAATTATTTTTTAAAGTGTGGAAGCATATTTAAAATCTAAAAGCAACAACTATGAAATCGCTGGTTTTTTACTCAAACATATAAAATTGGGAGCTTAGAGCATAATTTTAGATAAAACTGTTAATTGCATTATACAAAAGGAAATGGATTAATCATGATAGTATTCCCATTGAACTTCTCATAGCTACTTATTTTGCCATTTTTTACACTGTGGCTAAAATGTAGATCTCTCTGTAAAGACAGTCTGATGGAGCACTTTAATCAGAAATGTTGCTGGAAGGAAGAATGTCAGATAATTAGCTCATAGGTGAATTTGACTTTAACAGACTATAATATCTGATGATAGATGTTTAATATTTACTGTTATGGTGAGATTAGTATTTTAATACGCTGTATCAGCTCCAAGCAGGTGTTTCTTTTTTTCTACTGCACTAAAGGAGTTAAATAGCCTATTCTGAGTCCCTCCAGGCGCTGAGGTCTGCTTCATATCCTGCATCTTTCGTGCTTCAGGCGGTTATGAATTTGCATTGAGGACTATTTCTCATAGACTGCTTCTGAAATCAAGGCCAGGGGTGTTAGACAGGGTTCGTTGTATAATCTGAAAGCCTACAGGCGATCATGAGGGTCCATTTCCATTGAAAGTCTTTCAAACCACATTATATTCGATGAGATCTGTTCTAGTCATATCAAGAATACTGCCCTTTCTCCAGAGCCATTTTTTTACTGCAGAATTTTTGTTATAAGTGGCTGAACAATCTCTTCTGTCTTACAGCCCCTTCTGAGTACTAGTTGTTCACTGATGAGTGGAGTACAGAACACATTTATAATAGTAGCACTCTTTGAAAAACGTTATTTAAAATAAAAATAAAGCACACTTTGGTCCAGATAACTGTTCTTTAGATGTCAGAAGAATTATTAAATTATTCTTCTGTTGCCTTAAAATTAACATTTTTCTGGATCTAGGTTTTTAAAAATTTTTGAATTACTTTGAACTTGATTGAAAATAAAAATATTCAAAAATAATGATGTGCATCCATAATAAATAATTATATACTAAGTAAGATTTGCTTGTTTGCTTCTGTTTAGAAAATAAGCAAATTATGGTTCAGTTGTGTTTGTTGTACATTGGTTATCATGTTGGTATTATAATGCTGGGCTTTCACCTTTGGCATAAGGGAATATAGTTATTTTCATTCATAACATAAAAAACTGCTCATGTTTTTTAGTGTCTTTCTTTAAGTCCAACAGAACAACCTTGTACTTCCTCTGACAAGGGATGTTGTTAAGTTCCACTTAGATATTATGTATTTTAAAACTTGGTTGTCTTCCTTTATCCTTAAGGACTTAATATTTATTTATTTATCCCAGACAGTAACATGTAGAAAAATGAGAAATAGGAAAGATAAAAATTAAACTTCTTACATCATATCACTGCCATAAATAGATTGAATTCTCCATGTAGCTAGTCATGTCTAAGAAAACTAAATAATATTCTCAGAATTACATGTTTTGAATCCCTAGTATTATACATAATTTTTAAGAAGAGCTTATCAAGCTTTCAGTTCAGTCAGTTCAGTCACTCAGTCGTGTCCGACTCTTTGCGACCCCATGAATCGCAGCACGCCAGGCCTCCCTGTCCATCACCAACTCCTGGAGTTCACTCAGACTCACATCCACCGAGTCAGTGATGCCATCCAGCCATCTCATCCTCTGTCGTCCCCTTCTCCTCCTGCCTCCCATCCCTCCCAGCATCAGGGTCTTTTCCAGTGAGTCAACTCTTAACTTGAGGTGGCCAAAGTACTGGAGTTTCAGCTTTAGCATCATTCCTTCCAAAGAAATCCCAGGGCTGATCTCCTTCAAAATGGACTGGTTGGATCTCCTTGCAGTCCAAGGGACTCTCAAGACTCTTCTCCAACACCACAGTTCAAAAGCATCAATTCTTCGGCGCTCAGCTTTCTTCACAGTCCAACTCTCACATCCATACACGACCGCTGGAAAAACCATAGCCTTGACTAGACGAACCTTTGTTGGCAAAGTAATGTCTGCTTTTGAATATGCTATCTAGGTTGGTCATAACTTTCCTTCGAAGGAGTAAGCATCTTTTAATTTCATGGCTGCAGTCACCATCTGCAGTGATATTGGAGCCCCAAAAAATAAAGTCTGACACTGTTTCCCCATCTATTTCCCATGAAGTGATGGGAACAGATATCATGATCTTAGTTTTCTGAATGTTGAGCTTTAAGCCAACTTTTTCACTCTCTTATCAAGCTTTATTTTCTATTATTTCAGTACATAGAGTGTGTGTGCTAAGTCACTTCAGTCATGTCCCACTCTTTGCGATCCTATGGACTGTAGCCCACGAGGCTCCTCTGTCCATGGGATTCTCCAGGCCAGAACACTGGAGTGGGTTGCCATACCCTCCTGCAGGGGAGCTTCCTGAACTAGGGATGGAACCCAAGTCTCTTCTGTTGCTTGTACCGGCAGGTGGATTCTTCACCGCTAGTGCCACTTAGGAAGCCACACAGAGAGTAAGCCTCTTCTTTTATGTGTTTGCTCAGATGCTTACAGCATTTGACCCAGATCATGTCAGAATGACACTGTGTTCTGTACAGGCAATCCCAACTTGATGATAAATTTTCAAATTTACCGAGCTGTGATTTCATACTGATTCATCAGAATGATCTGGTAATAGTTTTAGTTGAGATGTGTAGTATAGCACTTGCACTGAAGACAGTTAATGGACTAAAATGTTATTATTGATGCAGTGGTACATTTTCTCTGCAACATTGTATGAGCTTCAGGTCAGGATGTTTGATTTGGAAAAAATAAAGCTGTAGAAAAAATGGCAGCAATGTGATGAGATGAAAGAGAATGAATGAGAGTCACAGGCACAACTGGAAAAAGTAAATGGATAAAAATAATGAGAAAAAAGAACGATTACTCATAAAAAGAAGTTGAGTAAAGGAACTAAAGAAGCAGGGAAGAAAGCAAAGTCAGGAGAAATCAGAAGGTATTGGAGAAGTATGAGACCAAAAATGAATGACCTTTAAAAAATATATTTTGCTAGAGATAGGGTCTCTTATTAGACATCCTGGAAGGTACACAAACAGGCAGTCAAGGAAGTGGAAAGTCATAGAAGTAAGGTGATGTTCAAGTTTGATTAAGTTGTATATCTTTGGGGAAGAGTGACATTAATATTGTTTGGGGAAGAATTGTATAAGAATGTGAATCTGATCAGCATGTAATTCTGCCTAATCATTATGGTAATCATAGTTGTATTATTACCTAACGACTGAACAAACTCAAAGTCTCAAAAAGTACAAAAATTGTTAATTAAGGAATTTGTTAATAAGAGTTTTGCTTCTAGTTTCATAGTATAAAGTGAACATTAGGTAAAGTATGCTTTTGATAAAAATAAGATATCAATGCATGAAAAAAAGATCAATTCTACTTTATTGCTAAAAAAATAGGATTTGTCAATTTACAGATAGGCCTTTGTGCCTGTTGAAGATGGAAGCACTGCTTTACATCCTGTTTGTCCAGCAGGAATGCAAACAGTCATGAAGGTGAAATATCCAGAGTGTTTACATGGCCCTTTCATAGAAAGTCGCCTTTACTGCGTAACTCAGATTCCTACTCAGTAGGCCAGTATTTCCCACCTTTTGCAAGTGTTTGGTGATTTTCTTCTGTTTGTATGACATTTGATTCTTAATCGCCCCTAAAATCTCTCAGTGATATATAGCTTTAAAATTAAAGGGGTCATTATGGAATTTTTTAGAAATGTTTAAAATCCTATGAGTTACTTGTAGACACCATAGTATATTATTACACTCGGTTTGAAATAATTCTTTACTTCAATTGTTAAACTAATAACTAAATTTATATAAGGATTTAGAAGAGAATTATGTTCACTTTTATGTTTATTAAAAATTCATAAAAACTCATATGTTAGTGTTGAAATTTTATTTAGCTTGTTTCAAACTCACTGAGAGGTTTACTTGCATATTTTCGATGCTGTTATATTTTAGTTTTTTTTTTTTTAATGGTTCCTTATTTGGGTGCTTAATTTGAGTAAAATCCAGACATTGATTTTTTTAAAAAACATTGTTATCTTTGCTTCTCATAAGGAGCTAATCTTGTGCTCAAATGTTTGAGATAAAAGCATACAAATATTCATTAAATTCTTGGTAATTAGTCTTAATTAGACTAAGACAAAAAAATAACCTCATTCTTAAGTCTGGAAAAAAATTTTCATTTTCTTGGGCTGATTCCTCATTGCCTCTTCATTTAAACCATCTTTTTATCAAACTAAGTTCAGTATGTTTTTTCTGAAATATTCTTTAAGAATAAGGTCTGGGGAAAAAGGTAGATAGCTAGTCTAGTCAATCAGGAAAGCTTGTCTTATTATTGTGTAACTTGTTAATTATGTTATGTTACTGCACATATGAAAATGGAAACTTCATCTTCCCCGTGTCTTTGACAAAAATTTTAGATAACAAGGAAAAATCTTTCCCCACTTAGGCTGAGAAAGTTGTGATGTTTGAAGTAAAAAGCTTCCTTTCATTTTTGATGTCATTATGAAAGCCTTTGGAATGCTGGATTCCATTGCTGGCACGACCTTCATTCTGTTACTGTCAGGCTTGCAAAGCTGTATTAGAATTTAGTTGAAAGCACATTAATAAAATGTTTTTTTCCAGTGTTTCCAGGGAAATTCCTGAAAGACCTTGGTAGATGCAGTCAGGGGCTCTGTACAGCCTTTTCCTGTGTATGCATGTCTCACATGTACACACACGTATACCCATAGTGACTTCAGCCTGCGTTCCATGACGGTATTTGTCTAGGGCCAGGAACGGCAGATGGCGAAGTTTTCCTTCCTACCCAAAAGACCTTATGAAACAAAAAAACAGAAGTATAATCCCTATGAAATACCATTGTAAGTTCCTTCCCGTTTATTTCTCTTTTTAAAACAAACAAAAAATTAAAAAAAATTTCAAGCAATCTGAAAATATCGGGATGCTGTTGTAAAATATGAACAGACATGTATCAAACTTTGCAAGTTATAAACCTTTTCAGTAGAAATTTTAATACCTGATATATTTTTAAATAAATGTAAAATATTTATAGCAATAAAAAAAAATAAAATAAAACAAACAAACAAACTTAGATGTTTCAGAATGATTTTTTTCCCCCAAAATGTATTCCTCACCTTCAGATGCTTAAATGAATTTCTGTGTTAGCTGAGCTTTTGTATTTCCAATGCCCTTCTGACTTAATGAATTCCCCAGGGTCCTTGTTGTCCCACTTCTAAATAAATCAACCTTTTGGAGGATAGGCTGATAGGAGAGGAAATCAAGCACATGATATCCTTGTTTGTGATGCTTTTCTATTATGTAGACCTTTTAAAAAAGAGATAATAATAAAAAGTTTTTTTTGCCTAAAAGTGACACTGAATTTCTTTCTATATTGATTCTTCTCAGAGGAAAAAAATCAATAAAACACTCGCCATTGGCGAGACTTGAAAATATTTCTATAACAGTAAAAGTTTTAGTGTTTTCTATATTGAAATCCATTGTGACAAAATTTTAAAGAAGAAATATTTAATCATTCTGACCACCTACTTTATAAACTGTTAGTATCAGTATACACAAAAATTAATTTCATATGGATTATGCATTTGTTTTAAAAAAATAATTATTTTTTTTTTCTCATAGTTGTGGCTAGTTCTTTATATAATTCAATTGTAAACCCATTTTGGGAATACAATTTAAATTGTTTTGAAAGTAAAGTATTTGTCATAATTCTAACAAAAGAAAAGGCTTATTCAGCTTATAAACAATTTCCATGTACAGATGCATCATATATGTATTTAAAGAATTAATCTCACAGTGGCAGGGCTTCCTTGGTGGCTTGGATGGTAAAGACTCTGCCCGCGATGCGGAAGACCTGGGTTCATTCCCTGGGTTGGGAAGATCCCCTGGAAAAGGAAATAGCAACCCACTCCAGTATTCTTGCCTGGAGAACCCCATGGACAGAGGAGCCTAGTGGGCTGCTGTCCATGAGGTCACAAAGAGTTGGACACGACTGAGTGACTAGCATTCGCACTCACATGGTGGTAGAAGTAGAAACCAAACTGTGTACTCTTCTTTGAATTCTGTTTGGGATTTCTCAGTTTTTTAAGTCAGTAGGATGGGCTTTGGCTAATATAAAATGGAACTTTGACCAGTAAATTTTAGGCCTCTTCAAGTGATAAAACTTGAGGGCTTCCCTCATAGCTCAGTCAGTAAGGAATCTGCGTGCAATGCAGGAGACCTGAGTTCGATTCCTGGATTGGGAAGATCCCCTGGAGAAGGAAATGGCAGTCCACTCCAGTACTTCGGCCACCTGATGTGAAGAGCTGGCTCATTTGAAAAGACCCTGATGCTGGGAAAGATTGAAGGTGGGAGGAGAAGGGGATGACAGAGGATGAGATGGCTGGATGGCATCACCGACTCAATGGACATGAGTCTGAGTGAACTCCGGGAGTTGGTGATGGACAGGGAGGCCTGGCGTGCTGCGATTCATGGGGTTGCAAAGAGTTGGATACGACTGAGCGACTGAACTTAACTGAACTGATTCTTGCCTGGAAAATCCCATGGACAAAGGAGCCTGGTGGGCTACAGTCCGTGGGGTTGCAAGAGTCAGACACGACTTGGCGAGTAAACCACTAAGTGACAGAAACAGTGCAGGCTCTCTTCAAGCTAGTTCTCATTTACCAGAAAGGTGCCTGTGCCTTACCTATGAAGAGTTCCTATGACCTGGGGCAGTTCAGTTTCTGTGGGTGATAAACAGAAACAAACAAACAACTTTTTACTTGTAACCATAAGATGTATGCTTTCATCTATTATTTTTTTAATATAAATTTATTTATTTTAATTGGAGGCTAATTACTTTATAATATTATATTGGTTTTGCCATACATCAACATATTAATTAGAAACATTTCAAAGAAACATAACCAGCTCTGAGTTACCTCTATTTGTTGTTAGCATTTGGCCTCCTAAAATAACGGATGACTTGCTTCCTGCTGCGCTCATGGCTTGTATCCCCCCCGCCTTGTTTTTGTCGCATGTTTGCCATTGCACCTTGGTGGTTTCAGGGATGCTGTTTCAGCTGAGCCTTTGTCTGTTGTTGCTGTGTAGGATCAGGACCAGCCCTGTGGCAGAGGTAATGGTTAAGGAAGTCGGAGGAGCAAGGATGAGCAGGCGCAGCAAGAGGAAGCCATAGTGCTTCTGGAACCCATGACGGGGGCAGCCATGTGATCAAGAGTTAATGCCAAAAAAACATATAATTCAACTTTTACTTCTTTGAAAATGAAGTTGTTTATGAAAAGTGTCCCTGATAATACTCTCATTTCATCATAATCCTCTGATTGAAGATTTTTAAATATATGTATTTTATAATATGGTGACTCAGACTACAGTGCTAACTCTAAATGCTAATATTGTGTGTACCTATGTCTGATAGAAAAAACAAATAATCTTGCAGTATTTAAGGGTATGTATTACACTTCAGCATCAGTGCTCCAGGAGGTATTAAAAGATTATGAACATTTCAGATTTTTCAGATAACGTTTAATTGGTCAATTAAAGGGAGGAACATAGGTAAGAAGTATTTATAATTGCTATTAGTCCTACCAGAAAAAAATTGCTATCTTCTCTAACTTAATGTGTTTTTTTTCAATATTTGCTTAAGTTCTGTGATACGATCCCTGTACTTGAGAAACCTCTGGCAGAACAGGACTGGTACCATGGTGCAATTCCCAGAATAGAAGCGCAAGACCTGTTAAAACAACAAGGAGACTTCTTGGTGCGAGAGAGTCATGGGAAACCTGGTGAATATGTCCTTTCTGTATTTTCTGATGGACAAAGGAGACACTTTATCATACAATATGTTGATGTACGTTTCCACTTTAGTTTATATGTATATTTTGATGTAGTTATTTGAGGTATACTTGTAATAAAATGATGAATGATTTGTGGTAAATGCCTATAACAGTAACTTTAGCACTTAATGTTTTTTTAAATTCCTTAACTTTAGTGCTCCAAAATGCACTGAAATTTTCATCTTTTAAAGGAAATATGCATTTTAAAATATTAAGTTAAAAATAGTTACAATTTGCATTAAATTTAAATGCATTAATATTTAATATTTTAAGTTAACTTTGTTTATGATCCTTTAAACTAAAAATGAAATATGTGATTATTACAATTTTTTTCTAGAGAAACTTAACTATGATTTTTATGCTCTTAAAATTGGACCTTGAAATTGCACAAAAATGTTGCCACAAGATTTTTAAGAAGTATTTTATTAAATAATAATAATGAAGTACCTTAATGAATGAGATGGTGATAGTTGAATTGGTTTTATGATTCACTGAGGATTAATGGGTTTTTTTCCATTTAAGTATAAGCTTTTATTTGTTGGTGTTAATGAACAGTAAATAGGAATTTAGGAAGAATTTTAAAAGTGATCAAGTCACATTGCTTGTTATACTGATTTATTTATTGAAGTTTAAGTATTGTAAGCTGTTTCCTTTTGTGTTGCATTCTTTATTAACCACTAAACAGATGAAGAGTGTTTCAAAATTCTTTAATTTTATCCACTGAGAAATTTTAAACTTTTTGGCATAGGAAGGAATTAATGCTTCTGTTTGTCATTTTTTAACCTCATCATTTCAAACAGCATGCATTTTCAAGCTGGCTGCCTATAGGATTTCAGTAAATGTCCAGGCACTATAGCGACACTAAGTACTTACAAGAAGATTGAACCATTATCATTAGATGAATTTCAGAAGGTTTTAGGAACATATATGTTCCAGTTCATACGTAGTTCATATAACATATAAATTCATCTAATGATAATACATTACATTTTATCTATGTGTTACATAGATATAGTTCTGAGCTGAAATTCACATATCATAAAAATAACCATTTAAAAGTGGCATTTAGTGTAGTCACATCTAAGAATTATATTTAAAGGAAAATAGATGCTGATCAGATGGGTTAAGATAAGCCGTTTAAAGTGTATATTATGTTAATTTTGTATAGTATTCAGATCTCAACTTGATGATTATAATTGTTTACTCTCATACATCAAACTTACTGTTTCTAATAGTATATCATTCCTTATTTCCTTGGCAAACTGTTTTATAATTTGCATCTATCTTTAAATTATGGGTGTATTGATAGATACCCTTCCTTATTACAACCTGTAACCATGTTGGCAATATTTGTAAAATGGTGTGAGAATTTAGAAGGAAAGAGGGTAGGTAAAGTATGAACTAACTACAACTTATATGAATGTTTCCTTCTATTTTCTAAGCTCTAAAAGTTACTATTTTGAAATGTTTCATACAGTAAGACTGAAATATTTCTTTTATTACCTATTATAGTTTAAAATGTAACCTCAGGAATTTAAATTAGTTTTTTTAGAAACAAAATGGAAAGGGTCCACTTGGAAATTATCACCTGTCTTTATATTTCCATTTTGTTTTAAGTAACTAAAGTGAACAGCATTATATATTCAAAAAATGAGACATTGTTACAAGTTCACATTTAAAGATTTTATTTGGCTTCCTCTGACATTGAAACTTTGCAGAGATCTTTGAGAGTGCCTATGTTTCTGTAAATGCCTCCAGTTTTCCACTGCCTAATTTTATTTAATTTGCCCTCCTTATATAATGTTGAGTTCTTCAATCATAAGAGTTTTGAGGTGAAATAGACTACTGGGAAAAATTTTAATTCTTTTTCTTTTTATGTAGGTGATTCTTACTTGGTCTAAAATTATTCCATTTCCTTCGTCATATACCTGTTGTCTGGAAGGGTTTTATAAATGGGGAAGTCATTACCAGATATTTATTATATTGCCTATTGAAATTTTATTCCAATCAATGACTTTTTAATCCATTACTAGATTATAAAAGCTGTACATAAGTGAGGGGACGGGTGTCCTCAGAGAGGAAGATATAAAGACATATAGGATTTTAGAAAATGGAAAAAATGTCAAGTAGTAGACCAATGGAAACTTGGGTTTCAAGCTCAGATATGTACTTGATAAGCTCTGTGGTTTGGGATGTAATGGGGGTAATAGCCAATACAGTGCTTGTGAGAGTCGGAGAGTGAATATATTCTTATTAAGTGCTGTGCAGATCATTAGGCATTTTTACCATTGTTTGAACACTTTATTTGAGAAAACATACAAATGTACTTTGTATGGAATATCAATGTAATTGGAGAATTTAAAAATTCTTTCTGGTTCCTGTTGAGATTTATTTGTGAAATTTAAATAATGGTAGAAATGTTATTTTGAAAATCATGTATTTAAGTTTGAGGCATTCATTGATCACAAATAATGTTGTTTTTAGTAACGTTGTCTCTGCCAGCTAGAGTCTAGTTTGGCAGCTAGTTTGAAGCTTTATTTTTGTGTGCCTATCAGTTATTTTACAACATGGTATGAGGCCACGTGCTGTGAACATTATGGCTGACCTGCATGGATGCAGATACTTTCAGTTTTCACCTTTCTTACTATGCTAGCAGAGAATGTCTGTTGTTTTAGCTAGTTCAAGCAGGGACAACTGTACTTTTTATTGGATGTTAATGTATTAAGCATATCTAAGTATCTGAATCTCAGTGTAATTCTAGTGTTACTGACTATTCCATAGTTATTAACCTGTTTATGGTGCATATTGTAAAGTCACAGTTAGAGTTTGTACCTAAAACTATTTATCTTGTGTCATAAATATTGGTAGATTTTCATAGATTCAAATAGCATCGTTAGATTTCATATGTTAATGTATAATCAAATCCTTGCTTTTGTATAAGATAAACAAAAATATGTGATAAAGTATTTCAGAGGAAACTTTTATGCTGTTATTAATAGGAAAGTACCAATTCATATTTCTCTGATTTATTTATCTGACACATTTGCTAAAAACACATTTTGGTAAAGTATCATTTTATTCATGTTGGGAGGGTAGGAAGTATCCATGTTGGCAAGGTAGGAAGGTGAAATTAAAAATGCATGGCCTACTGCTTGGTGAGCTTAATACCTGGTAGGTGAGACATTAGTAGAATTTATGAACAGAGAAACATTAAAGATGCAGAATTAGAGATGACTGAACCAAACATTTGAATTAACATCTGATAATGAATTGAAAAATAGCAACATAGTAAATATTTTAAAATAAAACTTGGGGGAAAGTCCTCTGTATAATTGCATATCATCATTTTTTATTTCTTCATTCATTTCAATTAAGAAGTACTAGTTGAGCAAGTATTCTGTAGGACCCTGGGATGTGGGCCAATCAAAAATAACACAAAAGTGGAGGCCATGAGTAGTATGTGAAATTAGGTATCTCAGCATGTTGTATCATCAGTTCATTCAGCAGGTACTTACTGGATGTCTGTCATGTGCTAAGTTCCGCTTTGAGCTGATGGATTAATCTCTGAATGTACCAGACAGGTTTGCTTTGTTTTGTTGCCACAGTCTCTAGGCTCTTTGAACTACCTTTTAAATCCATACTATGGGTCTTCAGACAGACTGAGTGAAAGTATATACAGATCCACAGTTTGTTTGTATGACAGTCAATTCCAAGTTTGTAGCCTTGTCCTTGTATGCTAAAGATTCTTTTAACTGTTTCACTACCCAGCCATTCAAGGATTCAAGAGAAGGCAGTATATATACCTTGAAGTCAAAATGAAACCATCATGAGATATCATTTTCTGTGCCCCAGGCACATAAACAGGGACTTAGGAGACTTCCTTCTTAACAATAAAACAAATCCATTCCAAACCCTGATTAATTAATTTCCAGGAAATACTAATTGAGTGAGTGCTTTTGAGGCCCAGACATATCACGATGGAGCTTACATGGTGGGGAGAATTCGTGGTCATTTATAAATCGCATACAATATATGAATTTATAAACCATAGTAAATGCTATAAAGATACACAGTGCTCTGAAAGCTTTTAACTGGAAAACTTAAGGAAGTTAATGTTTGAGACAACATCTGAGGAATGAATAAAAGTTAACTAGGAGATGCCATGCCAGGATCATTTTAATATTATTCCTCAGGTTCCCCAACAACCTTTTCTGTTTACTGGTTTAACTGGTAATATGTTACAACTAGTCAATGTGCTGTTTTTATTTGAGAAAGCTAAAATTTATGTTTTACATTTTTAGATTTGGGTATTACCCCAGAAAGGAGTGTTTTAGCATTTTGCTTTTATTCAGCTTATTCATCTTGGCCTCTTTCAGAAATGATTTTCCTTTTTTCCTTTTTATTTTTTTCTGAAGCATGCTTATCCTCAATTTCTTTTTTTTTCAGATCTCCTCAGGCATAATATTTCAAATTAACATTCATTGAATCCCCTTCTCATTTTTATGTGCTTATGCTGTTCTGTCTGACTTTCTTGCATAATAATAGTCTTCTGGAAATATGTGTAGCAACAAAATCTGATTCTGCTTTTTATGTGTTTTTCATCAGTATGCATGATTGATTCTTAAGTTGCACAGTGATAAATCAGGAATGAATTCTGGATATTGTGAATGTTTTAAAAACAAAAGTAATGCATACTCTTAGTGAAAATTCAGAAATATGTATCACAGAATGTGTGCTTCACAGTAACACCCCCTTATAGACTCAGGGAATATTCTTTGAGATTTAAAAAATATCTAATAGTATGTATCTATGTAATTCTTATTTTATAAAATTGAGCCCTAGCATATTTTTATTTATACTTATTTTTTAATATGTTACTTGATTTTTAAAAATGTAATACAAATGACAGTCAACACAATTTTGTCAGAATTTGTGGAAATTTATTGTCTACTACTGTTTTTATTGCTTCTTTTGAAATTCACATAGAAATCATTAGTAGCTCCAAAAAGAAATCTCTTATTTAAAATGAATATGAATTCTCTCAGTCACATTATCATTAAAGCCACATTAATAGTCACATTATTATTAAAGTAGAGAAACTTTAAAAGAGCCTATCTATATGTGAACCCAACCTCTTAGCTGAATTATAATACATTTGCACAGATTTGTACAAGGTCAAATGTAATATTTGGAATTTTGAGTGTATCAAGAAACAAGTCTTCAACGTTTTTTGAATGTACTTTTTAGTTTTTTTAAATAGAAGTATAAATCGTCTTCCAATGTTGCGTTTGTTTCAGGTGTACATCATAGTGATTTGATATTTTTACGCAGTGCACAATGATCACTGTGATAGTCTAGTGATGATCTGTCACTATAGCGTCATTACCCTCTGTTGACTGTGTTCCCTGTGCTATGCAGTATGTCCCATGACTTCTGTGTTGTATAGCTAGAAGTTTGTACCTCTTAATCTCCCCTACCTGTTTCTTTCATCCCTCTACCCTCTTCCCCTCTAGCAAAGACCACTTTGTGCTCTGTATCTATGAGTCTGCTTCTATTTTGTTAGTTTTGTTTTTTAGATTCCATACGTAATATTTGTCTTTCTCTGACTTATTTCACTTAGCATGGAATCTTCTAGGTCCATCCATGTTGTCACAGATGGTAAGGTTTCATTCTTCTTTATGTCCAATTAATGTTCCAATGTGTGTGTGTGTGTGTATATCTTATTTCCTTTCCATTCATCTATTGATGGATAATTAGGTTGATTTGATATCTTGGCTATTGTAAATGATGCTGTAATAAACATAGGGATGCATATATCTTTTCTAAGTAGTTTTTATTTTCTTTGGAAAAATACCACATTGAGGAATTGCTGGATCATATTATACTTCTTCCTAGGTGGCACTAGTGGTAAGGAACGCGCCTACCAATGCAGGAGACAGACAAGGGTTTGATCCCTGGGTCGGGAAGATCCCCTGGAGGAGGGCATGGCAACCCACTCCAGTATTCTTGCCTGGAGAATCTCATAGACAGAGGAGCCTGGCGGGCTGCAGTCCATGGGGTTGCACAAAGTCAGACATTCCTGAGCACACACATATTGCAGTTCGAGTTTCAGTCTTTTGAGGAAGTGTTATACTGTTTTCTGTAGTGACTGCACCAATTTACAGTCCCACTGACAGCACATGAGGGTTCTGTGAATGTGCTGTTCTTCACCGTAGTTGTTTAGATGAACTTTATGAGCAACCGGCCTTGGCATTATTTTTAGATTCTTTATCTTCATCTTTAAGAAAGGGAGTTGATGGGTTTTGCACTGTGTTAGGACTCAGGATGTCCCTGATGTCAGAAGGATTGCTTTAAACAAGTAATTGCCAGAAGTCAGTTTCTCCTTTCAGCCCATGAAGGGGGTACCGCTGTTTGTGTTACTCTCTGTATTACTCCATCATGATTGCTGTGTCAGTGGCAGAAAGCCACCTTCAGATTAAAAACTAGATATGTTCGTTAGAATTGGAAACTGAAAATTCCCATTATTTTATTCACAATTTCTCTAGTTAGAAGAGATACATTAGAAATTTATACAAGATCTTAGGACACTAGTGGCTAATTTGAAATTTCATTTTCTCTGTCAGCTTCATCTCATTATTACATTTTATTAAACACTCTCCTGTTTGACTACATCTAGTTCACCTTGATTCATGGACCTAACATTCTAGGTTTCTGTGAAATATTGTTCTTTACCGCACTGGACTTTACTTTCACCACCAGATATGTCCACAACTGAGCGTCGTTTCTGCTCTGGCCCAGTCACTTGGTTCTTTCTGGAGCTATTAGTCATTGCCCTCTGCTCTTCCGCAGCATATTGGACACCTTCCGACTTGGGGCTCATCTTCTAGTGTCACATCTTTACTGAACATTGATGTCTTAGGAATCAGTGAACTAAAATGGATGGGAATGAGCCAATTTAATTCAGATGGCCACTGTGGGCAACAGTTCCTTAGAAGAAATGGAGTAGCCTTCACAGTAAATGGGAGGCCAACATGCAGTGTCTAGGTGCAGGCTCAGAAACCACAGAATGATCTCAGTTCGCTTCCAAGGCAAACCATCCAACATCACAGTAGTCATAGGCCCCGACCACTGATGCTGAAGAGGCTGAAGTTGACCGGTTCCTAGAAGACCTACAGACCTTCTAGAACTAGCCAAAAAAAATAGATGTCCTTTTCATCATAGGGGACTGGAATGCAAAAGTAGGACGTCAAGAGACACCTGGAGTAACAGGCAAGTTTGGCCTTGGATAACAAAATTAAGCAGGGCAAAAGTTAACAGAGTTTTGCCAGGAGAACACACTGGTCATAGCAAAGACCCTCCTCCAAAAACACTAGAGACAACTCTACACGTGGACATCACCAGATGGTCAATACGGAAATCAGGATGATTATATTCTTTGCAGTCGAAGATGGAGAAGCTCCATACAGCAGGAAAAACAAGATCTGGAGCTGAGTGTGGCTGTGATCATGATCTCTTTATTGTACAATCAGACTTAAATTGAAGAAAGTATGGAAACCATAGGCCATTCAGGTATTACTAAATCTAATCCCTTATGGTTATACAGTGGAAGTGACAAATAGATTCAAGGGGTTAGATCTGATTGACAGAGTGCCTGAAGAACTATGAATGGAAGTTCATAACATTGTACAGGAGGCGGTGATCAAAACTATCCCCAAGAAAAAAGAAATGCAAGAGGGCAAAGTGGTTGTCTGAGCAGGCCTTACAAATAGCTGAGAAGAGAAGAGAAGCGAAAGGCAAGGGAGAAAGGGAAAGATATACCCATTTGAATGCAGAGTTCCAGAGATAGCAAGGAAAAATAAGAAGACCTTTTAAATGAACAGTGTAAAGAAGTAAAGGAGAACAACAGAATGGAAAAGATTGGACATCTCTTCAAGAAAATTGGAGATATCAAGGGAACATTTCATGCAAGGATGGACATGATAAAGAACAAAAATGGTAAGGATCTAACAGAAGCAGAAGAGATTAAGAAGATGTGGCAAAAATACACAGAAGAACTATCGAAGAAAGGTCTTTAATGACCCAGATAACCAAGATGGTGTGGTCACTCACCTAGAGCCAGACATCCTGGAGTATGAAGTCAAGTGGCCTTAGGAAGCACTAGTATGAACAAAGCTAGTGGAGGTGATGGAATTCAGGTTGAGTGACTTAAAATCCTAAAAGATGATGATGTTAAAGTACTGCACCTAATATGTTATCAAATTTGGAAAGCTTAGCAATGACCACAGCCCTGGAAGCAGTCAATTTTCATTCCTATCCCAAAGAAGGGGAATGCCAAAGAATGCTCAGACTACCATATAATTGTGCTCATTTCACATTGTATTAAGGTTATGCACCAGATCCTTCAAGATAGGCTTCACTAGTGCATGAACCAAGAACTTTCAGATGTAGAAGCTGCATTTACAAAAGGCAGAGGAACCAGAGATCAAATTGCTAAAATTCATTGGATCATATAGAAAACAAAGGAATTCCAGAAAAACATCTATTTTGCTTCATTCACTACAAGAAAGCCTTTGACTATGTGGATCACAACAAACTGTGGAAAATTCTTAAAGAGATGGGAATACCAGACCCCGTTACCTGCCTCCTGCGAAACCTGTTTGCAGGTCAAGAAGCAACAATTAGAACTGAACATGGAACAACAGACTGATTCCACTGGGAACAGAGTACCTCAAGGCTGTATATTGTCACCCTGCTTATTTAACTTCTGTGCAGAGCACATGATGAGAAATGCCAGGCTCGATGAATCAGAAATTGGAATCAAGATTGCTGGGAAAATATCAACAACTTCAGATACGTAGTTGATACCATTCTAATGGCAGATAGTGAAGAGGAACTAAAGAGCCTCTTGATGAGGGTGAAAGAGAAAAGTGAAAAGCTGACTTAAACCTTAACATTCACAAACCAATTTGCCTTGATTCAGGGACCTAACATTCCAGGTTCTTATGCAATATTGCTCTTTACCGGATTGGACTTCGCTTCTCTCACCAGTCACATCCACAACTGGGTGTTGTTTTTGCTTTAGCTGCATCTCTTCATTCTTTCTGGAGTTATTTCTCCATTGATCTCCAGTAGCATACTGGGCACCTACCAGCCTAGGGAGTTCATCTTTCAGTGTCCTGTCTTTTTGCCATACTGTTCATGGGGTTCTCAAGGCAAAAATGGTGAAGTGGTTTGCCATTCCTTTCTCCAGTGGACCATGTTTTGTCCGAACTCTCCACCATGACCTGGAATGTTAGATCCATGAATCAAGGCAAAGTGGAAGTGGTCAAACAGGAGATGGCAAGAGTGTATGTCAACATGTTAGGAATCAGCAAACTAAGATGGACTGGAATGAGCGAATTTAACTCAGATGACCATTATATCTACTACTGTGGGCAAGAATCCCTTAGAAGAAATGGAGTAGCCCTAATAGTCAACAAAAGAGTTCAAAATGCAGTACTTGAATGCAGTCTCAAAAATGACAAAATGATCTCTGTTCATTTCCAAGGCAAACCATTCGGTCTCACAGTAATTCAAGTCTATGCCCCGACCAGTAATGCTGAAGATGCTGAACGATTCTAAGACCTACAAGACCTTATAGAACTAACACCCAAAAAAAGATGTCCTTTTCATTATAGGAGACTGGAATGCAAAAGTTGGAAGTCAAGAAACACCTGGAGGAACAGGCAAATTTGGCCTTGGAGTACAGAATGAAGCAGGGCAAAGGCTAATAGAGGTCTGCCAAGAAAATGCACTGGTGGTCATAGCAAACACCCTCTTCCAAAACACAAGAGAAGACTCTACACATGGACATCACCAGATGGTCAACATTGGAATCAGATTGATTATATTCTTTGCAGCCAAAGATGGAGAAACTCGAGACAGTCAGCAAAAACAAGACTGGGACCTAACTGTGGCTCAGATCATGAACTCCTTATTGCCAAATTCAGACTTAAATTGAAGAAAGTGAGGAAAACCAGTAGACCATTCAGGTATGACGTAAATCAAATCCTTTACTGTTATACAGTGGAAGTGACAAATAGATTCAATGGATTAGATCTGGTAGATAGAGTACATGATGAACTATGGACGGAGATTCATGACATTGTACAAGAGTCAGTGATCAAGACCATCCTCAAAAAAAAGAAATGCAAAAAGCAAAATGGTTGTCTGAGGAGGCCTTACAAATAGCTGTGAAAAGAAGAGAAGTGAAAGGCAAAGGGGGAAAGGAAAGATATACCCATTTGAGTGCAGAGTTTCAAAGAACAGCAAGGAGAGATAAGAAAGCCTTCCTCAGTGATCAGTGCAAAGAAATAGAGGAAAACAATAGAATGGGAAAGACTAGAGATCTCTTCAAGAAAATTAGAGATACCAAGGGAACATTTCATGCAAAGATGGGCTCAATAAAGGATAGAAATGGTATGAACCTAACAGAAGCAGAAGATATTAAGAAGGGGTGGCAAGAATACACAGAAGAACTGAACAAGAAAGATCTTCATGACTCAGATAATCACTATGGTGTGATTGATCACTCACCTAGAGCCAGACATCCTGGAATGCAAAGTCAAGTAGGCCTCAGGAAGCATCACTACGAACAAAGCTAGTGGAGGTGATGGAATTCCAATTGAGCTATTTCAAATCCTAAAAGATGATGCTGTGAAAATGCTGGGCTCAATATGCCAGCAAATTTGGAAAACTCAGCAGTGGCCAATGGACTGGAAAAGGTCAGTTTTCATTCCAATCCCAAAGAAAGGCAATGCCAAACAATGCTTAAACTGCTGCATAATTGCACTCATCACACACGCTAGCAAAGTAATACTCAAAATTCTCCAAGCCAGGCCTCAGCAAATCGTGAACTGTGAACTTCCTGATGTTCAAGCTGGTTTTAGAAAAGGCAGAGGGACCAGAGATCAAATTGACCAGAGATCAAATTGCCATCATCTGTTGGATCATTGAAAAAGCAAGAGAGTTCCAGGAAAACATTTACTTCTGCTTTATTGACTATGCCAAAACCTTTGACTGTGTGTATCACAATAAACTGTGGAAAATTCTGAAAGAGATGGGAATACCAGACCACCTGACCTGCTTCTTGAGAAACCTGTATGCGGGTCAGGAAGCAACAGTTAGAACTGGACATGGAACAACAGACTGGTTCCAAATAGGAAAAAGAGTATGTCAAGGCTGTGTGTATTGTCACCCTGCTTATGTAACTTATATGCAAAGTACATCTTGAGAAATGCTGGGCTGGATGAAGCATAAGCTGGAATCAAGATTTCCCGGAAAAATATCAATACTCAGATATGTAGTTGACACCACGTTTATGGCAGAAAGCAAAGAACTAAAGATCCTCGTGATGAAAGTAAAGAGGAGAGTGAAATAGTTGGCTTAAAGCTCAACATCCAGAAAATTAAGATCATGGCATCTGGTCCCATCACTTCATGGCAGATAGATGGGAAAACAGTGTCAGACTTTATTCTGGGGGCTCTAAAATCACTGCAGATGGTGACTGCAGCCATGAAATTGACAGATGCTTGAGCCTTTGTAGAAGTGTTATGACCAACTTGGACAGCATATTAAAAAGCTGAGATATTACTTTGCCAACAAAGGTCCATCTAGTCAAGGCTATGGTTTTTCCAGTAGTCATGTATGGATGTGAGAGTTGGAGTATAAAGAAAGCTGAGCGCCCAAGAATTGATGCCTTTGAACTGTGGTGTTGGAGAAGACTCTTGAGACTCCCTTGGACTGCAAGGAGATTCAACCAATCCATCCTAAAGGAAATCAGTCCTGAATATTCTTTGGAAGGACTGATGCTGGAGCTGAAACTCCAATTCTTTGGTCACCTGATGCGAAGAACTGACTTGTTGGAAAAAACCCTGATGCTGGGAAAGATTGAAAGTGGGAGTAGAAGGAGACAACAGAGGATGAGATGGTTGGATGGCATCACCAACTCAATGGACATGAGTTTGAGTAAAGTCCAGGAGTTGGTGATGGACAGGGAGGCCTGGCTTGCTGCGGTTCATGGGGTCGCAGAGTTGGACATGACTCAGCAACTGAACTGCCTGAATTTTATATTGCACAAATAGAGTTTGAGTTTTTTTATCCTTTATCTGGGAAAATATCTTCCAGTAATGTAAGTAATATCCAAATTTGGAGAGTTCGGAAATTTCTTGTTTCTTACCATGCTGCTGCTGCTGCTGCTAAGTCGCTCAGTCGTGTCCGACTCTGCGACCCCATAGACAGCAGCCCACCAGGCTCGCCTATCCCTGGGATTCTCCAGGCAAGAGTACTGGAGTGGGTTGCCATTGCCTTCTCTGGTTTCTTACCATAGGATTTTCTTAAAAACGGAACACATTTGTATCTGTATTCATACACATGTACATGGAGCTATTTGTGAATAATCAGATGGGAGCCTTTGTTACACAACACTGTACCGTAATGCTCCTTTCATTGAAAAATAGCCTCAATAAGATGTTTTTCATTGCTAAATTTATTGCCATTGGTTCTTTCATAAGATTACCAACGGATGTGCCTTTTTGAAGTCAGAGGAAAGCGGTTTTGACAGAGTTTGGGAACATGTTACTAACTTCATGTGTTGGAATCACAAGTGTGAAGGTGTGACTGTGCTGATGTGCACAGATTTGTCTCTGCTGCATTTTCTCTATCAAGTGTATGTGAATGACTGTATAGTTTTGTTTTGTTTTTTTGACTGTGTGGTTTGATGAGAGAATAATACATGAATAACAATGATGCTGAAGCTGAAACTCCAGTACTTTGGCCACCTCATGTGAAGAGTTGACTCGTTGGAAAAGACTCTGATGCT
Source organism: Bos indicus (assembly GCF_029378745.1). Taxonomy (NCBI): domain Eukaryota; kingdom Metazoa; phylum Chordata; class Mammalia; order Artiodactyla; family Bovidae; genus Bos; species Bos indicus. The sequence continues at coordinate 107,860,498 of NC_091766.1, forward strand.
GGGAGGGATTGAGGGCAGGAGGAGAAGGGGACGACAGAGGATGAGATGGCTGGATGGCATCACCGACTCAATGGATGTGAGTTTGAGTGAACTCCAGGAGATGGTGATGGACAGGGAGGCCTGGCGTGCTGCGATTCATGGGGTCGCAAAGAGTCGGACACGACTGAGCAACTAAACTGAACTGAACTGAACCCAAGTACAGAAAAATCAATTCATACTGTATTGATGAAAGGGAATATATGGTCATCAGAGGTATTCTTAAAATATTATTATATTGGATATACTTCTGCAGACTTTTGACATTATTTTTGATCTTGAAAGCTTTTTCAAATGAAACACATATCGTAACGTATGTATACATATTTCTGTTGCTTAAATGTATCCTGTATTTTATTTCCTTTGGTTATTATTTTAGCAAAGTGCATTCCAGGTCTGTAAATTATTCTTTTCTTCTGGGTTTTTTTTTCTTTTTACTATCTGAATTACTTTTAGTCATTTATGAAAATTAGTTTCTTGATGCAAAGATTATTTTTTAGCTTGTTGCAATATCATTTATCTTTATTTTTACCGTCTTAACCGTTTTTAAGTATATTATAATTCAGTAGTGTTAAGTATCTTCACATGGTTGTACAACAATAGATTTTCTTAAATGGAACTTTATTGATGGATGAAGTGTTGCTTAAGCAATGTTTTCATGATTATTCTACTTTATTGTTCTTTCTCCAGAATATGTATCGTTTTGAAGGCACTGGGTTTTCAAATATTCCTCAACTTATAGATCATCACTATACAACAAAACAGGTCATCACGAAGAAGTCAGGTGTAATTCTGCTGAATCCTATTCCTAAGGTACGTGCTTACGTTTACTTTTTTTTAACAAAAGGAAAAAGAAAGGACTGCTTCGTGAGTTATGTCACACACTAAATAAAGTCCTTAGGTAATTTATAATTTTGGAAACAAATATAGTTAAAGCATGAAATTTCCTTGGTTTTACTTGGATGGCAGATGAGTTGTCTTTTTATTCAGTGTTTGCTAGGTTACAAATGGCCTGTTGTTTTTCTTTTTCCTTTCAAGTTTTGAAAGACTTGAGGCTTTCCTTCGCACTGTAAGGTTCAGATTTTAAAAGGTTTAGTTTATAAAAGATTCTGAGATGTAGATGTTCAAGAAAATGTCCAGCAATTAAGAGTTCATTAGAATTTTACTTTTTGGTGTTAAGTGTATGATGTATTGTAAGATACTGGAATTTTAAAAAACTGCACTACTCTTCTCAAGGGCAGTAAATGATAGCTTCACTGTAGAGTCAGCCAGCTGGGTGAGAGATTGTTCTAGGTCAGTGTTACCTCTAAGATCTATCACAGCGCAGACTGCATTTATGTGCTTTAAGTGGTCTGTGAGGTAGTAAGTGGGTTGAGGAAGGCTTGTGTTTTTAAGGTGAAACCTGTGGCACCTGGACTAGGGGGAACAGTGGAGCCTGCCTAGCTTCTGGGCACTTCTAATGGTCCCGGAATTGAGTGGGGGTCAACAGGAGCCCCTTTCCTTAGGGCGCCATCTCACATGAGGAACAGTGTAGAAACAGGGAAGTCATAAAACCTGGGAGGTTAATATTTGCTGATTGGAGGTTTACATATCCAGGGATGACTTATAATATGAAGCAAGTATTATTCCCAAGAATGCTAGTATATAATCTAAATTCATCTGAAATTTTAAAAATTTAGAAAGCAGTTGTTGTATTTCCCTTTGTTAGCCTGGAGCATGGTGTCTGTGTTTGTACTTGTATTATGTATTTATTACTCACTCTTTATTTTTACATTCCACCCACAGAAGATTTCAGCAGTCAGTTACTAAACATTAATTCGGTGGCTAAAGAATTGTCCTTTTTGCATAATTTTCTAGAATTATGAGTTTGGCTCATTCTTTGTTAGTGTTTTTCCATTCACTTTTGTTTTATATTTTAATTGCAGAAAACCCTATAAAAATTCTCCTTTAGTCTGGAACAGGTTGTCATTTTTTTTTCTCTAGTTAAAAAAAGGTCTATTAATGTTTCTTCTTTCATCGAGGAATAACTGCTATCTGTTCTGTTTACTTTATTTACTATTAAAACATCAGTGACTTGCAAATTTATATTTCCAGCTCAGATATATATCTTTCCCAAATCTAAAAATTTTCTACTTTTCACCTAATACTGAATTAATCACATTTAACTACAAAATTTGTTCTTCCTTTATAGTAAATGGTATCACCAAATACCCAGCTGCTCAAACTATAAATCTAGGGGTCCTTTGACAGCTCTTTACCACTGCCCTGCCTAAGCACTTCAAGTGCCAGGAGTTTTGTATACTCAGTTGTACATGTGAAAGTATGAACTCAATTCTAGTATATCCCAATATGAAGTAAAGTTCAATGCGGTGAAAGTACCACAGTTTGACCATGTTAGGTTAATGAGAGATGCTTGGATTTTCAGAGATACTGATACTGTCAAATGATTTTGACTCATTTCACAAGCCAACCTAGTGTTTGCGTTGTCTACTTGCTTAGCCAAGTCTAAGTTGAGAGATCAGAGCCCTAAAAGAGGCACAAAAAAGTGCTTGTCTGGCCTTGGATATGAATATATAAGTAAAGCTATATCCCTCATAATATGAAATATTCCATGAAATGATCATAGAGAAATGGAGTAGATGCCCTGGACTTTTAACATGGCCAGTTATTCTTTTCCTCTCAAACCCCCAACTCTGGCTGTGGAGCCGATTATCCCAGCATTTTATAGCCTTAGTTATGAAAATAACTACACTGAAAGCTATAAAAGATTAAGTGGCTACGTATGATTGTTTTATGAGGTAGAAATTTGAAGTTAATCTAGTTGACTGTTAACTTGATCTAAAGTACTGATATTTGAAATATGCAAGTTATTATCTCAATTTATGGTAAATATTATTATGCACTTGATTTAAAGAATCATATCACTCTTTTAAAAGAAAATCACAAAACAGGGTTATGAGAGGAGGTAATTTTCAATCATGAGTGGGGAACAATTTTCTTATGCTAGTTTTATCTGTTACGTATCTTCTCTTGGAAAGTTATTTGTCGTCTTATAAATGGAATCTCTTTCCTGATTTAATTTGTGTAGGAAGTTAATGTCTTTGACCATATAATGTGCTATAAAACATCTAATTTCCATCTTGCCAGACTTCATTTTTAGCCTACATAAAGAATGCTATTTTGGTCTCAGTATAATTTCTGTTTATAGTACCTCACGCCTCTCTGCATTTGTTTCCCTCTTACTCATGAGAATATACGTGTACATCATATGTCAGAGTAGAGGACGTGGCGACCAGGGTAATTTCTCTCTTATTCCCAGAGGCACATGAAACTAGACAGCCTGAGTTAGAGAAATTGACTTTCTCATGATGATGAAGCGAACTGATGTTCCACCCACCCATCCCTCCCTCTGCCCTGGCTGACGTTTCCTCCTCTGCCTCCCAGAGCCTGTGGGAAGGTATGGGAATGAGAGAGGTGTCCCACACAGGTTACTGATCATGATCTTCATCATCCTAGCAGCACGGTGGGATGCACAGGGCCTGTTCTTTCCTCAGCTCAGACTCTGTTCCAATGTCACTTCATCGGGGAGGTCTTTTCTGACTGCTGCCTGTGAAATACCACCTTACCCCCTTATATCTCTCTCTTGTCCTCAATTTCTATTTGTTACAGTTCTGTTTACCTGACATCATACTATAGGATGTATTTTTGGTTGTCTATCTCCCGCAAGAGAAATGTAAGTTCTATAAGGGCCAGCATTGCATTTAATAATCAGTCCAGCCAGTACCTAAAACAGTGCTAGCTACTGTGTGCTCAGTTGCTTCAGTCGTGTCCGACTCTTTACGACCCCGTGGACTGTAGGCCACCCAGCTTCTCTGTCCATGGGATTCTCCAGGCAGGAGTACTGGAGTGGGTTGCCATTTCTTCCTCCAGCTAGCTAGTAGGTGTTCAGTAAATATCTGTTGAAGAATTGAATTCACTGGGCAATTGCTAGAAGCCAGGTACTTCCAAGCTTCTTACATGCCTTAACTGTATATATTGCCATGAAATAAATATTGTTACTAACCCCATACAATTATGAACCTGGAACTGAAGTTTACAGTGGTAAATTACTTTCACAAAACAACACAGCTGTTGGCAGAGTTGAGATATTCAACCCATGTTCTTAACTGCTATCTGTCTAGACTGTAGAGTCTAAATTTTAGAGGCTGTAGGGAATAAAATGTTTATTTTATGGGACATGTGTATGAGTTTAATGGAAAGGAAGTACCTTTGATTGCACAAAACAGTAAATGGAGAAAATCTTTACCATAGCAAAAACTATAGGTCTCTATAGAAGGAAAAATATTAGACTGTAATATTGGGTGACAGAGTTGTAATTTAAGGTATAGTAGAGGATGTTGTAAGATGTAGGTAAGGAAGACATCTAGTTCACCTTTAACATTTGAAAGTCTGGCTTGTGAAGCTTAATATTTCTTTAGATTTAGCTCTTAAAAAATTTTTTTCTTTCTGAATGGAAGTTAAAGTTCATGATTTAAATTCAGGAAAGTTAGGCAGTGAGCCATTAAGTTGAACCTTTAGGTAAATGACTTGCCTGCCAGCTTAAATCGAGTAATTCTGGCTTTTTAATCAGAATTTGTATAGTATGCCAGAATATTAGAAGCAGATTTTTGTGGAGAGAGTAAACCTGTGGCTGAAATTAACATGTCCTGAGGTGGCCAATTTCCGGTGACAGCTTCTTCGACAGACACATGCACACGAAGGGCAGAGAGGAGAGCGTTGCTTTTCATTGAGGTGCTCTGTTCATACTGTGAGGCTTCAGACCACTGAAGACTGTTCACTTTACCTTATATTTGAGTCACATAGTCACTACTTACCAGATACCTTATTTATTATAAAAAGACACAACTCAAGAAAAGTCAATTTTTCTCTGTAGATTTTGAAAACTATAAAATATATATACTTTCCTGTTCAAAAACTTTCTTTAACAGGACAAATAGAACAGAAGGAAAATTTGGAAGATTTTAAATTGTGAAGGAAAAAATGTATTCATAGAGTGTATAGTCTGTAGAAAACGCACTGGTCATAACAAACACCCTTTTCCAACAACACAAGAGAAGACCCTATACATGGACATCACCAGATGGTCAACACCGAAATCAGATTGATTATATTCTTTGCAGCCAAAGATGGAGAAGCTCTACAGTCAGCAAAAACAAGACCAGGAGCTGACTGTGGCTCAGACCATGAACTCCTTATTGCCAAATTCAGACTTAAATTGAAGAAAGTAGGGAAAACCACTAGACCATTCAGGTATGACCTAAATCAAATCCCTTATGATTATACAGTGGAAGTGAGAAATAGATTTAAGGGCCTAGATCTGATAGATAGAGTTCCTGATGAACTATGGAATGAGGTTCGTGACATTGTACAGGAAACAGGGATCAAGACCATCCCCATGGAAAAGAAATGCAAAAAAGCAAAATGGCTGTCTGGGAGGCCTTACAAATAGCTGTGAAAAGAAGAGAAGCGAAAAGCAAAGGAGAAAAGGAAAGATATAAACATCTGAATGCAGAGTTCCAAAGAATAGCAAGAAGAGATAAGAAAGCCTTCTTCAGCGATCAGTGCAAAGAAATAGAAGAAAACAACAGATTGGGAAAGACTAGGGATCTCTTCAAGAAAATCAGAGATACCAAAGGAACATTTCATGCAAAGATGAGCTCGATAAAGGACAGAAATGGTATGGACCTAACAGAAGCAGAAGATATTAAGAAGAGATGGCAAGAATACACGGAAGAACTGTACAAAAGAGCTTCACGACCCAGATAATCACGATGGTGTGATCACTCACCTAGAGCCAGACATCCTGGAATGTGAAGTCAAGTGGGCCTTAGAAAGCATCACTACGAACAAAGCTAGTGGAGGTGATGGAATTCCAGTTGAGCTACTCCAAATCCTGAAAGATGATGCTGTGAAAGTGCTGCACTCAATATGCCAGCAAATTTGGAAAACTCAGCAGTGGCCACAGGACTGGAAAAGGTCAGTTTTCATTCCAATCCCAAAGAAAGGCAATGCCAAAAATGCTCAAACTACTGCACAATTGCACTCATCTCACACGCTAGTAAAGTAATGCTCAAAATTCTCCAAGCCAGGCTTTGGCAATATGTGAACCGTGAACTTCCAGATGTTCAAGCTGGTTTTAGAAAAGGCAGAGGAACCAGAGATCAAATTGCCATCATCTGCTGGATCATAGAAAAAGCAAAAGAGTTCCAGAAAAACATCTATTTCTGCTTTATTGACTATGCCAAAGCCTTTGACTATGTGGATCACAATAAACTGTGGAAAATTCTTCAAGAGATGGGAATACCAGACCACCTGATCTGCCTCTTGAGAAGTTTTTATGCAGGTCAGGAAGCAAGAGTTAGAACTGGACATGGAACAACAAACTGGTTGCAAATAGGAAAAGGAGTTCGTCAAGGCTGTATATTGTCACCCTGTTTATTTAACTTATATGCAGAGTACATCATGAGAAACGCTGGACTGGAAGAAACACAAGCTGGAATCAAGATTGCCAGGAGAAATATCAATAACCTCAGATATGCAGATGACACCACCCTTATGGCAGAAAGTGAAGAGGAACTCAAAAGCCTCTTGATGAAAGTGAAAGTGAAGAGTGAAAAAGTTGGCTTACAGCTCAACATTCAGAAAACAAAGATCATGGCATCTGGTCCCACCACTTCATGGGAAATAGATGGGGAAACAGTGGAAACAGTGTCAGACTTTATTTTTCTGGGCTCCAAAATCACTGCAGATGGTGACTGCAGCCATGAAATTAAAAGACGCTTCCTCCTTGGAAGGAAAGTTATGACCAACCTAGATAGCATATTCAAAAGCAGAGACATTACTTTACCAACAAAGGTTCGTTTAGTCAAGGCTATGGTTTTTCCTGTGGTCATGTATGGATGTGAGAGTTGGACTGTGAAGAAGGCTGAGCGCCGAAGAATTGATGCTTTTGAACTGTGGTGTTGGAGAAGACTCTTGAGAGTCCCTTGGACTGCAAGGAGATCCAACCAGTCCATTCTGAAGGAGATCAGCCCTGGGATTTCTTTGGAGGGAATGATGCTAAAGCTGAAACTCCAGTACTTTGGCCACCTCATGCGAAGAGTTGACTCATTGGAAAAGACTCTGATGCTGGGAGGGATTGGGGGCAGGAGGAGAAGGGGATGACAGGGGATGAGATGGCTGGATGGCATCACTGACTCGATGGATGTGAGTCTCAGTGAACTCCGGGAGCTGGTGATGGACAGGGAGGCCTGGAGTGCTGTGATTCATGGGGTCGCAAAGAGCTGGACACGACTGAGCGACTGATCTAATCTGATCTGATAGTCTGTTGATAACACTCCAGTTCTATTATTTTATTAAATATTTTCAACAGCTGTGAACTGAGTGTTAGTATTATCCCCATTATTAGATGAGGAAACTCAGAAATATCTAAAACCACATTTCTCATAAATTTCAGAGTGGTAACATGAAAATGATTCTGTTCTATTCATCATTTTTTAGTACAACCCTAGCTAGCATAAATTATAATGTATAGTCTTTGTAATGTCAATAGTTAAAGAAGAAATTCTTTCCGTAGTTCAGTATTCTACCAGTAGTATGTACCAGTGAACTTGACAGTTACAGTCCCATCTCATATGAAAATTAATCTAACAAGAACTATAATAACATGTTGTATTCAGGGAAATACAGATAATATCTGAATGTTTACCCTTCATTTTGCATAGTTTGTAAAGTCAAATTAAGTTTGGATTTTAGGTTTGTTCCATTTAATGAAATAACATAACATAGTCATCGAACATATAACACATAGACTGACTTTCAGCTTTCTGTCTTAAAGTTTACCAGCAGGTATTGTGAGGAAGAGCAACGTTGGACTCAAAAATTAATAGACCTTGGAGGCCACTAATGATTTCTTATGTGATGTCTCAAAGGAATTTCATGTATATGTCTGCCTTAGACTGTCTTAAATATCATATTTTTAGTCTGAGGAGCAAGGTTTTTTGATAGATAAGAGTATTCTTTTTATCTACCATATAAATAGATGGAAGGGTGATAAAATAGTCAGATGGGGGCTGAAAGGTGAAAAGAAATATCATTAAAGTTTTTTTAATGTAGATTAAAGGATAGGATTTGGTATTTACAGCACAAACGTTGCCCGGAGTGTATCATTTCATCATTTTAAAATATTTACAAAATCTGTGCATATGGACCCTGGGAAAGGGAAAGTGTTAGTTGCTCAGTCATGTCTGACTGTGCGACCCTGTGGACTGTAGCACGCCAGACTCCTTTATCCATGGAATTGTCCAGGCAAGAGTACTGGAATGGGTAGCCATTCCTTTCTCCAGGGGTTCTTCCTGATCCAGAGATCAACCCCAGGGCTCCTGCATTGCAGATGGATTCTTGATTGTCTGAACCACTAGAGAAGCCCAAGAAGCACATAGAAATGTACACAGAAAATGTATAAAAGGATTTCTAGTATGAACATGGTTACGTAACAACAGTTTGTCCCTGTTACCTGTGGAAACCATAGAATAATAACAACAAAATAAAAAAGTATAAACTTCATTTTTCACGAAACTAGGAGCTATATATTATCCACAGACTTAAAAAGTACATGTTTAGGTAGCCAAAAGCTCCTTTGCTTTGGCAAAAGTTGTGTAGCACAAAGAGAAGAGGTGATCAAAGAACCAAGTTGCTCTAGGTCTTATTAACCTCTAGCAAAAATACATGTTGAAAGGAAAGAACTCTAAATTTCTGTATTCTTTGCTTGCATCAAAGAATGCAAGACATGTGTGGGGAAAATAAAAATTTTCATATAGCTAAGTGATACAGACAAAACTGCACTTGGAGGAAAATTCAGTACCTTAAAAACTTAACATTGATTAAACAAAAAGAATGAAATGAATGCGTTAAACATCTAATTCAAAAAATTAAGAGGAAAAAACACCACAATTAAAAGGAAAGCAAAAGAAAGAAATTAAGAAAGATAAAAGGACTGGAGAAGGCAATGGCATCCCACTCCAGTACTCTTGCCTGGAAAATCCCATGGGTGGAGGAGCCTGGTAGGCTGCAGTCCATGGGGTCGCCAAGAGTCAGGCACGACCGAAGTGACTTAGCAGCAGCAGCAGCAATGCTTCTTTAAAAATGCAGTGCTTGGCAGCCTGTTAGAAAGATATTTTCTGGGAGGTTGTTGAAATGCAGTCATGGACCTGCCTCAGACTCACTAAATTAGCTATCCTACTTTTTAAAAAATGTGTTTATTTTCAATTGAAGGATATGACATCTACTTTTTAATAAGATCCCCAAGTGATTCAGGTGCACATCGTGACTGAAGAAGAAAAAACTAGTCTAAGGTTTCTTGAAATTTCTATGATTTGAATTTTGAAAATGAGCTATGAAGCTTGCTAAACACCAGCATACATTTAATCAATATACTATAAAACAGCAATTAGCTTTTATGTTTTATTTCCTTAAAATCAAATTTAACTTGTATGAAAATTTAATAAAATATTTTAATCCTTTCAAAAAAAGTAAAAGGAATAACTTAAAATATAAAAAATAAAAAACAAAATATATATATAATAACTGCTTTTTATAAGATCAAAAGAAAATTAAAATACTCGCTAATTTATTCAAGAAAACACATACCACACGGGGCTAATATCTAATATATAAAGAATCTCTAGAAATTAATGCTGCCCTGGTTGCTCAGACGGAAAAGAATCTGCCTGCAGTGCAGGAGACCTGGGTTTGATTCCTGGATTGGGAAGATCCCCTGGAAAAGGAAATGGCAACCCACTCTAGTATTCTTGTCTGGAGAATTCCATGGACAGAGAAGCCTGGTGGGCTGCAGTCTGTCAGATAAAGACAATCATAAAGGAAAATTAGCAATGGGCATGAATGGATAGTACAAAAAATGAAAATACAAATGGCTTTTAAAATATGTCAGATGATTATATCACTCAGAATAAAGGAGTATTAAAACTAGGATGAGATATCATGTTTTTACCTAGCAGATTGCCATAAACTCAGTTTGATAATTTACTTTCTTGGCAAAGATGTACAGATAAAAACCCTTGGACAATTTGGTGCTGGGGATATAAATTAGAAAAACCTCTGTTGGGCTTCCCTAGTGGCTCAGCTGGTAAAGAATCTGCCTGCAATGCGGGAGACCTGGGTTTGATCCCTGGGTCGGGAAGATCCCCTGGAGAAGGGAAAGGCTCCCCACTCCAGTACTCTGGCCTGGAGAACCCTCTTGGACAGAGGAGCCTGGTGGGCTACAGTCCACGGGGTCCCAAAGAGTTGGACACGACTCAGCGCACACATTGTAGAAGGCAATGTGGCACCATCTATAAAAATGACAAAATGTAGATACGTTTACTGTGACTTAGCAATATGACTTCTGCAACTTATCCTTTAATTATATGTGTATGTATGAAATGATCTCAGTATAAGGTTATTCACTGCAGCATTTATAATATCAGGAAATTGAAATAACTCAAATGTTCTTTAATAGGAGTCTGGTTAAATTATTGTACCCCATCCAGTGTAATACCGTGAATGAGAAAGCATCTATGTTCTGGTTGGAGAGAGTTCCAAGATACAGAAGCAGTGTTTCTAAAACTCTTTTTTCCCATAATGCATAGAAATTGCATATTATATCGAGTCGCAGGACATACCGAATTGGAAATGTTGGTGTGGATATGTCTTCATAATTGAGAGAGATTTTATGGAACTTTTTATATTTCTTAATGTGATGTGTTCTATTAAGAATGCATCCAAAAACTCGACATCCAAAAAGTTGATTTTATGAATCTCAGTTTGAAAAATATTTTATAAAGGATTTTTAAAGTAACAGTGTGTGAATTTAGAAGAAGAACATACGGCCTAGGAATAATTCACAGAGAAACGTGGACTTGAAGTAGGTCTCAAGGATAGGCCAAAAGACTAGGGAAGTTGTTTGGGGTTATGGTAAGGGACTGGAGGAGGATGTGGCAGCCCATTCCAGGATTCCTGTCTGGAGCACCCCGTGGAAAGAGGAGCCTGGTGGGCCATGGTCCATGGGGTCGCACAGAGTCAGACACGACTGAAGCAACCGAGCACGCACGCACACATGCACTCACGGTAAGGGAAGTCTGTAAAACATGGGAAATTCCTAGACTTGTTTTAAGGAAGGCAAGATCAGTTGCCTTGACAGAAGCAGATGATTTAAAAAAATGAGTAATCTGAAAGTTCAGTTTTGAGAGCTTTGAATACCACAATTAGGATTTCTCTGTGGAAATGCCATTCCATTGCAGGTTTATAAGCAAGGGTGGGATGTGAACTAAACACATCTAAAGTGTAGCTAGTGATACCTTACAAAAATACTGAAGCCTGACCACCCTTTTGGAGAAGGAAATGGCAACCCACTCCAGTATTCTTGCCTGGAGAATTCTATGAACAGAGGAGCCTGGTGGGCTATAGTCCATGGGATCGTGAACAGTCAGGCATGTCTGAGTAACTATCACTCATCCAGCCTTTTAAATTATTTATTGGCACATTTATAAAACAAATCAATTTTGATTTTACTATGCTTCACAAAGAACTTGTATAGCCATATCCAAATTATATTTCAGTGAATAATGTCAAAATATATATAGAAAAAATATCAATACCAGGAAAAAATAAATAGTGGAAATTTAACAGCAGTAAATAAAATACAAAATGCAGTTTTGTTTTGTTATTAAATATAAAAACCCAGAGACTCTTGTTAGAGTAGTTCGCTAAAATCAAAGAATAAAAGAACTAGGTGAAATTTCAAGATTAGACGGTTCATTCCCTGTTACTTTACAAATGAGGTAATAATCTCTAAGGCAAGAGGCTCATGCTCAAAGTCACAGAATAACTAAACATTAAAGTCAGATTTCCAGGTTCCTTTCAGTAAAAATATATTTCTTATTAAATTGCATGTTGTTGGTCTCATCATTGTACATTTTATTTGAAAGAACATATAGTTTAGCTTGTATCCAGCTCACAGAAAGCTGGCATATGTAACCACAAATTTAAATTTTCAAAATTAGAATACATAAGCAAAACAACAGTTATAGTCTCTGGAAGAACAAATATTTGAAACAGACATGATTAATGAAATTATTAATAGGATGGTCAGTCGAGGAAGAAAATTACTTGTTCACAAATTATTACATGAAAGGATGAAAGGAATTAACTTTATATTTATTGATCTGTTTTATTGTACACAGAGCATATCACCTAAACCGTACAATAAAATTTTAACTTCATTTTAGAAAATACCAACAATTAATTGTCTATATTTGTTTAAAATAGTTAAGATTTACATGTGTTATGCTACTTGCTCAAATCAAATATCTAGTAAATAATAGGTGATTTGAATGTGGTTTTGTCTGACTAGAAGTTTAATCTTAAATTGTTATAGTTGTTGATGCTTGAGATAAAATAACTTGAATTAAGAAAAGAGGATATTTTAGGTATTTTAATAAAATATATGGTTTTTAACTAACAAGCAAAATGTAGTTTCTTAAAGACCTATAATAATTTCCGTGTTGAGCTTGAAATTTAGCTGTAAGTCATTGTAGAAAAAGTTAACTAGTGTCATGGTTAGAGAGGAGGAAGGATATTAATTTATTTAAAGCAAAGTTTTACTACCAGTAAGTTCTAAAGGAAATTTCTCCCTTGGGATTTTGGATATAGCAGTGTCCTTAAAAACGCTTCTGCAAAAGTTTAAGGGCAGATTTCATAGATTGTTGCTTTTCATGTCCTTTCATAATAGCCAAGGGCATAATATTAAGTTGTTTTTTTAATACAATGTAATGAAACACATTCTGTGTTGAAATTTTTCATCTGTTTCCAATTTTTGCTGAATAGAATAATAGAATTCTAGGATCCAGATTTATAGTCAAAATAGTAATAACCTTATCATTAAATACAGTAGAAATTTAAACAAGTACCAGAATACCAGAAGATCACACGTATGATATTTACAAATCTCTTAATTATATACCTGAACAATTTAAATTTAGCCAAGTTGGTAGAAGATCCACAGACTGAGTGCAAAATATCTTAACATGGAATGAGGTATTGTTGAAGTGTTGTTTTCATTCATACTTTGCCCTTAATGGGGAAAAAAAAAAAAAAAAGCCCTGATTATGTTGTCAATAATTGATCATTCAAATTTTTGTAAATTATCTTTTCTGGATAATTTAATGGATATTATTATGTCTTCTACTGTCTTACTTTTCAAATCTTGAACTTAGACACTGAGAATATATTTAACTGTTCTGAAATCTCAGAATACAATGGATTTAAGTTAGTGAGATCTGGAAAGCAAGGTAGGTCTGTACCAAGAAGAAGACAAAGGCATTCTGATGCAGTTTTATTTTAATTGGAGGACAGTTACTCTGCAGTATTGTGATGGTCTTTGCCATGGGTCAGCATGAATCGGCCACCGGTGTACACTGTCCCCTTCCCACCTCCCTCCGCACCCCACCCCGCTGGGTTGTCCCAGCACCAGCTTTGGGTGCCCTGCTTCTTGCATGGGACTTGCACTGGCTGTCTCTTTCATATATGGTAATATACATGTTTCAGCTCTATTCTCTCAAACCATCCCACCCTCGCCTTCTCCCACTGAGTCCAAAAGTCTGTTCTTTACATCTGTGTCTCGATGCAGACTGTTCTTAACGTTGGGACTTGTCAGCAGGGTAGGTGGGACGGATGAGGTGGTCAGGAGTGAGGGAGGTGAGCTGGTAAGGAGACTGTGGCAGAGAGAACAGGCGGGGCCCACTCTGCCTCTGAGCCGGATTAGTCTCTTGAGTCACATACTCCCTTTTCCCTATAAACACTCTCTGCCCTGTGCCTCTGGAGCCTGTAGCCCACAGAAACTTCTGAGAGAGAAAACCTCTGATGATGGTGTGTCATTTTCATTTTACTGTTAGTCAGTTTTAGTTAATATATGTATTTACTATTCCATCCATAACTGCTCCTTTATAAGTAAAATGAGGGCATCCTTGGTGGCTCAGCTGGTAAAGAATCCGCCTGCAATGCGGGAGACCTGGGTTCAATCCCTGGGTTAGGAAGATCCCCCTGGAGAAGGGAAGGGCTCCCCACTCCAGTCCTCTGGCCTGGAGAATCCTATGCACTGGATAGGCCATGGGGTCGCAAAGAGTCGGACACGCCTGAGCGACTCTCCCTTCCCTTCACGGGTCCATGAACATGTCCTCCTCCTCCTCCTCCGGGCTCGCCCCTCGCTGTGCAGTAGTCATGATGCTTACGTACCTTCTGCTGTTACTGCGCATCTGTAGTCTGATGTCCCCACGCGATAATAAGCTCCATGAGAGCAAGGAGGATGGTTTTACTTGTTCTTTATGTATCTTACACCACCTGATACATCATTCACTAAATATTTGTTGTTATTTTTGAGAAATAACAAACATTTATTATTTATTATTATTTATTATTTATTCTGGACTTGATAATTTATTATCAAGTTAATAAATGCTTGATAAATATTTGAAAAAATCTTATAACTTAAAGATATTAATACTCTTTTTATTTTTTTTTAATTTTTATTTATTTATTTTTACTTTACAATATTGGTTCTGCCACACATCAACATGAATCCGCCACGGGCATACGTGTGTTCCCCATCCTGAACCCCCCTCCCACCACCTTCCCCGTACCATCCCTCCGGGTCATCCCAGTGCACCAGCCCCAAGCATCCTGTATCGAACCTGGACTGGCAATTCGTTTCTTATATGATATTATACATGACTCTGTGGGAGAGGGTGATTTGGGGGAACGGCACTGAAACATGTATAATATTCTCTTTTTATAGTAAATATAAAAATGTTAGCATGGTTTAGATTTATTTTTTTTGTTTTTTGTTTTTTTTAATTTTATTTTATTTTTAAACTTTACATAACTGTATTAGTTTTGCCAAATATCAAAATGAATCCGCCACAGGTATACATGTGTTCCCCATCCTGAACCCTCCTCCCTCCTCCCTCCCCATACCATCCCTCTGGGTCGTCCCAGTGCACTAGCCCCAAGCATCCAGTATCGTGTATCGAACCTGGACTGGCAACTCGTTTCTTACATGATATTTTACATGTTTCAATGTCATTCTCCCAAATCTTCCCACCCTCTCCCTCTCCCACAGAGTCCATTAGACTGTTCTATACATCAGTGTCTCTTTTGCTGTCTCGTACACCGGGTTATTGTTACCATCTTTCTAAATTCCATATATATGCGTTAGTATACTGTATTTATGTTTTTCCTTCTGGCTTACTTCACTCTGTATAATAGGTTTAGTAGATTTATAAATGAGATTCCTTTGGAATTGACACACTTCATTTCAGTTCTTTTTGTATAATAGCTTTTTCATTATATTTTTCATTTCCTTCTTATATTGCTTTATATTAGAAGTTGCTTTTTTAGGTAGTTATTTTTCTCGTAAATTTCATAAGTACTTTTAAGTACAGATAGGAAGTATTTTTAATGTTCTCTTATTTAGCTTATATGTATTTTATACTACTGTAAACTGTATATGATTGGTTCCATAAAATCCATTTGACACCTTAATGAGATTTCTCTCTGATATTAACTTTAAAATAGTGAAGCAGTCTTGTATAATATTTAATATTTCTTGCTTGCAAATTATTGTCCTGTATTAACCCATTTCAGAAGTGGAGATGAAATACAAGAATTGACATTGCTTATTTTCACTTTTTTAAAGAACCACTTATCATTCTTTACCATATTAGCTAAATTAGTGCTCCCTTCTGCTGCGTTGTCCTTGAGGGGAACAATTTAACTGCGCCACAAAAGACTTGCCCCACGCCCTACTTTGCAGTGACTAAGTATGCATGCCAAGAATCTTAATGACTTCAAAATAATAGGATTTAAATTAGAAAGACAAGGACGTTAAAAAGATGTCTTCAAGTGATTTTTTTAAATGATTGTTCATATATAAGCCTTAGAGAAAATGAAACTGTAAGGTTTTCTTTCTGTTACTTATATTAACAACTGGCATACATTAAAACTATACCAAAAATTAAGGTCTTATAAAAGAAATACCCATGCTTGGAAATAATAATCTAGTGGACATCCTTGAATCTTGACTGATAACTATTTCATGAGAAATAGACTTAAGATCAACAAAGATCAGTTATAATTTATAAGTTATAACTTATAAGATCATATAATACATATAATATTACAAGTATATACAAAATATAATACAAAGATCAGTTATAACTTTTATAAGTTATAACAAAGATCAGTGATAATATCTGTCTCTCTTTTTAATAAAAGACCATCATGTTCAATTCATGGACCTCATTGTTTTATTATTAGAAATATTTTGTAATGGTGAATTCAAGAGGTATGATTTTACTAATGCTTTCTAGTAATGCTATGTTCTCTTTTAAATAATAAATGTGTGTCTTTTTTTGCCCCTAGAATAATTTCAGATGGTGACTAAAAGAGTAATTTTTTAATGTCTATAACACTGGACTGTGAGAGAGTCAATAGAGTTTTAAAAGTCTTCTCTAGAAATAACTTCTAAAAAAAACCTCCTCTATTCCTCTTGCCATCTTGAAAGTAGGGTTTCTGGAAGGTCATCAATGTTCATCTAAAGTAAATAGGTCAAACTTTTCTAGGAATTCGTAGGTTTTAAGCATGTCTCTTTAATTAGCATTCAGTAAATGTGTATTATATCTATATTAAAATAGAAATTATATTCGCTACTGGTTTATCCCCAAAGAAATTAGAGTCTGGTTGGGAAGACAGACAAGTAAGTAAGAATTATGCTTGAGGTGCTAAACCTTATTCTAGAGGAAATTTACAGTCTTTTTAGAGGACATAAGAAGGGCCTCTTACCTTGACAGTCCAGGGAATGCTTCCAAGAGTTGTGCAGGATGACAGAGTGTGCTGTGAGGAGCCTGCAGATCATAGTGTTTGAAACAAAGCAGCTGATCTTGGAGTGAGAGATTCTGTGCAATAGCTGAAGATACAAGAACTCCACTTTATACACCTGGAATGGAGAGTGTCCCAGCAGTCAGGGAGGAGGGCAGAATAAATATGGTAGGCAAAGTAATGCCTCCCACGTGTGTCTGTGTCCTGGTCCTCAGAACCTGTGGGTGTGTTCTGTCACGTAGCAGAAGGGACTTTGCAGATATGATGATGTCCAGCATCTGGAGATGAAGAAATTATTGTGTTTTATCCAGGTGGGCCTGATGTAATCACAGATTCTTCTAAGGGAGAGAGGGAGCAGGTGAGTCAGAGACAGACAGAGAAGGGTGCCAGTCCTTCATGGGTCTGGAATCCCCGTCACTTCTCAGAATGGGATTTGCTGCTCCCCACCTTTCCATCTTTGTACCTGGCACACATTTTGAGTGTCATTTTCTTTTGAAGCCTTTCTTCACCCGACCAGTTCAAATTAGGTTCTCCTTTCCTTGTGCTTCCACAGAATTCTGCACAAGCCATGATAATAACACTTATTTTGTAGTATTTCAATTATTTTAATTTTTACATACTTCAAGTAGTGGATCTATGAAGTCACAGACTATACTGATTCCTTTTTGTCTTCCTTGAGCCTTGTTTAATGGTGGCGTATAAAAGACCCTAAATAAATATGAATTGAAAGAATAAAGAATATAGGATAGCATGAACTTATAGATGCTGTTGTATACAAGATGTCCAAAAATATCTAGGTATTAATAGGAGTGTTACAATGAATAAACCGGGTGATAGTCTGGCCCTTGTCATTGTCTGTAGTAGTACCTAGATGACTTAGACTATAATACTAGTAGCCACCTCCAAGAAAGAGGCAATGAAACTAGAAAGGGCCCAGACTGGGAGAATTGTAGGCATTACTACAATGGTGGAAGTGTTACACAACTACCAATAATTAAGGAAAGAGTTACTGTTAAGTGTTTCAGTGGTTTCTTACGTGTATCATCCTCTCAGGACATATTTATGGATAATGGAGTAAATTTCTAGGCTGTTCAAAGAGTGTGCAAATTATTCCCAACTACCACAGGTCATGTGAATCAAAATATTTTCTTAGATATTTTGCAGAAGCCCACACCACTGATTTAATTGATGGCAAGTTGTATTTTCTTATTAACCCCTCAAAAATTCTAGTTTGGAGTTAGAGGCAATAAAGCAGTACTCGTCCCTTTAAGATTTTTCCTGATTATTTCCTGGAGCTGATTAGGCAAGAAAGGCTGTTCAGAGGCTGATTCAGGTTGACACCTGTTCCATCAAATGTATGTTCACTGATTCTTTTTCTTCAAACGGTTGAGACAGCACACTTGATCTCTTTGAGGCCCAGTCTGTGTTCTGTGCCTGCTGCGCAGTGCCGCTGTAAAGACACAGTGGTGAGAGCTCTTTGTGAGTTCTCAGGTTCTTTAAAAGCCACATTTCATATAGTACGCAATGAAACTATGGCTAGCTAGGTTGGAAGGTTTAGTATCCATAGACTTGGGAAAATGTACTATCCTTTAAGCTTTCAGAGCTTTTAAAAAATCAGGATATCTGGCTACTGGTAATCATTTTCATTATAATGTACACTTCCTTAATATTCATTAGGTTCCTATTACAATGTAAGTTTGACCTAGATACTAAACAGATATCCTTGCAATCTGGGACAAAAGACAGGAAAGACTATTATTGTGTGGGTAATAGATTGAAGTAATGAGTTATACTGAATGCATTCTGAAAAGAGAAAGGTAATTAGGTATATTTCAATGGGGAGGTCTCTCATTTAATAACCTAAAAGACAATAGTGAAGAAACACATGAAATTCAAAGTTATTAAAATGGAAAGGTGGAACAATAATTCGAAAATGAATTTATAAAGACTGTGTTTAATTTATAGGTGGAATATTTCATATTTATGTATTAAGGTATATTTCACATATGTATTTAGTCAAATACTATATATTGTCAAATATTGAAGAGTCAAGAAATGTTATATAATATTACCTTGAGTGAAGAGGACATAATTTTTAAAAATTATTTTTAAAAGTAATCTATGTTGTAATATCCCTTTCTTATCTAAATATATCACTAACTGTGGTGTAAAAATCCTAATTCTCTTAATACTGGATATTATGCAATATTACTTCCCTCTGTTACTTTTAAAAAATAATTCATACCACAGGCTAATTTTGCTATGTCAACTAAGTGGCCTTGAAAACTATTATATCCTGTTTCGATAACATCTGTGTTCCAGTTCCTCTGTCTGATAGAAGCCATTCAAGCTGAAATACTTGTAATGCTATTTCTCTGATGCTTTTCCACCTGAAATATATAAAAGTGTGCAACTCCATCCCAGATTCCTGTGTCAAGAACTAATGTATTTGAAGTTGTTTTCAAATTGGTTGATTATTTAGGCATTTTGGCAAGAACATAGGATATACCTAGAAGTCCAGTGAAAAAGCTGTGCCTGAGGGTTTGGACTAATAAGAAAATGTGAATTTCCAAACACCCAAGTTGAGCATACTTATTATTGTCATCAGATTCCCTTAGTCCTCAGGTTCAATACCCACAGTGGGTCCTCCTGAATGATATGAAGAGGCAAAGAAACCAGTGAATGCTGGCCTCACATTTTGTTGCAGAAACATGTACCCTAATAAAGTCTCTTGCCATTTGTTCACACTTTAGTGAAAACTGGATATTTGTTTCTATTGGGTAGGGTTTTTAGAGAAGTTTTTCTAGAAGGGATTTAGGTCATGATTTGAAGTAGATGGATAAAATAGCCTGTTATACTTCATCATTTTGTCAAAGGCACTAAAGAGTAGCTGAAGTAGTTTTTTTTGTTCATGAAGCTTAATTTGTTTTAGTTTACTTTCATTGTTTAATAATTATGGTAAACATTAAAAAGAGCTATAATATTTATTGGCTTATTTATGCATAGCATACT
Organism: Bos indicus; assembly: GCF_029378745.1. Classification (NCBI taxonomy): domain Eukaryota; kingdom Metazoa; phylum Chordata; class Mammalia; order Artiodactyla; family Bovidae; genus Bos; species Bos indicus. Next base: position 107,880,535 of record NC_091766.1, read on the forward strand.
TCATTTGGAGACTCTTGCAAATATACGGTTAATACAACAGACTAATAATTAGCTGATGATGACACTAGAGTGAAGAGAAAAAAGCATAATTAACATGTTTAATCAGGAAATAATTGTTATATAGCAATGTTTATGAGACTTTGTGAGTTAATAAATAAAAGTAGGAAAAAAGGAAGCTACTCATAAGAACAAAAACCCATAGTTCTGAAATCTGAGAAAAAGCCCCTGGAAAGTCTTCACTGAGGAAGTGCTGTTGTCCAGTCGCTCGGTTGTGTCCAACTCTTTGTGACCCCATGGCCTGCAGCACGCCAGGCTCCTCTGTCCTTCACCAACTCCCAGAATCTGCTCACACTCATGTCCATTGTGTCAGATGCTGTCTCACCATCTCACCCTCCGCCTCCCCCTTCTCCTGCCCTCAGTCTCTCCCAGCAGCGGGGTCTCTTCCAACGAGTTAGCTCTTCATACTGATATATACTTTGTATTAATACTTAGGTATACTCTAACTCCGGTGTTGGTCTAAGTGCTTTCCTTATTTAAATATCAGAAAACCCCTCTGAGGCGGTATTATTATTTTCCCACTTCTGTAGATGAGGGAAGTGAAGCCCTGAGAAGTTAGGTAATTTTCTCAAGCATGCTTAGGTGTTAAGAGGAAAATAGATCCTGGATTCCAACGCAAGCAGTTTGCCCTCCCAGCATTTGCTCTTAAACACTATGCTGTACTGCCTTTCCAAGAGCATGCAGAGGACAGTACCTGTAATGCCATCTTTGTAGTGAGTATACTGACTTGTGTGATTGTTCTCATTACAGCTGTCAGTGATGCTAATTACGGACCAGTGAAACTGAGTTACTTTAAGAAATGTCAGGACTTTCCACTCTTAGTTGTAGAGCTCCCTGAAGTTTACCCCCTAGACCTGTGGTTTTGAAAGTGCATTCTCTGGGTCAGTAGCATCAACATTCCCTGGGAACTTGTTAGAAATGCAAATTTCCTGGTGTCATCCCAGACCTACGGACTCAAGAAGTCTGGAGTGGGACCAGGCTCTGCTTTGGTTGCTCAGATGGTAAAAAATCTGCCTGCAGTGCAGGAGACTTGGATTTGATCTCTGGGTCAGGAAGATCCCCTGGCAAAGAGAATGGCAACCCACTCCAGTATTCTTGCCTGGAGAATCCCATGGACAGAGGAGCTACAGTCCGTGGGGTCGCAAAGAGTCAGACATGACTGAGCAACCAACACTTTCACTTTCACTTTAGGTGATTCTGATGCTCCCCAAAGTATAAGCACCGTTGATTTAGATGAGTAAAAAAGAGCTATCCTGAACCGGGAAGTTCTCTTAATTACCTTATGTCTGTAACTTAGACAGGGAGAATATGGGAGGAATTTGAAATAATGATATGTGTATTCTGCCTTTGGAAATAAGAGAAGAAATCACATTAATCAAGTAATAGGCTGATAATTATTTGAGGTATAAGCAATGACCTCTTTAAACTTTAATCATCTTAAAATATCCTAGTGATCAAGAGTCAGTGAAGCAGAAATGCCTATTTTATGACTTTTTGGAGAAGTTGATGTTCCAAAATTGGTTTTCACAGTCTCATCAGAATTCACAAGAAAGATATCTAAAATGATATTCTGCATGAACACTGTATTTTTTTGGTCTTCTTTTTATGAGCTATATATTCACTGTAATTCTGAAGTGATTCTAAGACAGAAAATGATAAAGTTCATCTACTTAAATTATAATTTTTAACCCTGTGTTTTGTTAATTGTAATGTGGTGAATAAAGCTAAACTGTAACAATTATTTTTTCAGAGCAATGTACTTTGACCTCTAGGAAAATCAGATACCCTGCTACACATTTTAAATTTCCTCCTCAACATTTTCCGTTTTTTGTAATTATGCATTTACTAGGGTGACCCTGTTTAAGCCTCATTCCCTTACCCATAAAATGGTAATATTCTTACCTTACTGGTTCTATTATCTCAAATGAGATAACATGCTTGGAAAACGTGTAGTTGTTTCATAGTCATTTGTTTAATACTACTAGTATAGTAGTATTACCACCCAGTAAGCCCCACGAGGGCATGTGCCACTGTGTCCTGTAGCACTTTTTAATTATCAAGTGTTCGTTGAGTGGGTTGATGGACTGAGTGACTCTGACTCTATGAGAGGCCGTGGCAGCGTGAGGCGACGTACAGCACCAGTAACAGTTTCAGAGGTCGCTGAGCCTTGTGCTTAGCATTTCTGGTGAAGGAGTCATGGGCACAAAATTTTAAGACTGATAGCATCTCTAACCAAGACTTATAGGTAGGCAATGACATAGCACATTCTCCCTGTCTTACTGCTTTTCTGCTTCCTCAAAACCCCTACTCTCTTACTTTATTCTCTGCTTGCTTAAAATATCTTGATGCTTTCAGTCTAAACCAAGTTGAAATCTAATGATGTTTTGAAATTGAGTTGGTTTTTGGAAGAAATCTGGACAGCCAATTCATAGTATTCTTGATATTTTCATCATATTCTTATCATATCTACTTTATTCATAAATATGAAACATATGCAAAGTAGTAAATTAACTTTTGGCCTCTCATGACAGTGAAATTTCTGATAGGGCAGTCATGTTAGCAGTTTTATCGGCACATGGGGCAGATGAATGGTGTTTCTAAGCCATCAGAGCAGAGGAAACAGTGGTGTTACTCATCAGGAGACTGTCCATAAAATTTGATTTTAGGCACTTCAGAATTTTATTTGTAGCATCGAGGTCACAGAGGAGCAAAAGAATCAGCAGAATTTAAGAACAGTCAGAAGATAAATGGTGCTTTAAAAAATTACAAGTCCTAGATCAGGTAGAGTGTCTCACCCTGGTCCTTCTTCCAAGAAAGGAGAGAATTGTGAGACAGTTCGAGAATCCTGCTCAGGCTTGCTAGCCAGGCACACACACACACTCACGTGTGCTCCCCCTTTCTCTGTCGCCTCTTCTCCTCCTCTCTCTGCTCTCTCGGTCTCTTTCATCCCTCTCTCTGTCGCCTCTTCTCCTCCTCTCTCTGCTCTCTCCGTCTCTTTCACGCGATCAGCATTATTCACTGAGCACCCTCTGTGCAGCTGGTGCTGGCATTGCAGTGGAGAACGCGAGAGACGTGGTGCCTGCTCTCTTGAAGTGTGTGCTGTCTGTTACATGATTGCTCAAGAAGATCCCCTTAACCACCTAATCCTACTGGCACTTTTCTGTCTTCTCCGTTGCTTGCCTTCCTTTCTGAATACTGTTGCAGGAGTGAAAAACTCCTGAAAGACTTCCTAGAACTCTGCATCTTACCTTTCTTATGTCTTAAACTTCTCTTTGTGGAGAATTAAAGTTAATGAAGGCAAAGATCTAGAGGCATGTGAGAAAAGGGATTGGGAATATACTCACCAGGTTTCCAGAAACTACTCACTTAGTCGAGTTAAAAATAACTTGGTTGTTGTTGTTCACTTGCTAAGTCGAGTCTTGACTCCGCATCCCCATGGCTGCAGCATGCCAGGCTTCCCTGTCCTTCACCTTTTCCTGGAATTTGCTCAAACGCGTAGAAATAAAAAAATTGAATAAAATGTCCCACCCAAACCAGCTAATGATATACACAGGTGTATCTTTAGGGTTTAAAACTGAAAAATATTAGGTGTTCATTGACAGAGAAACGGATAAGGAAGATGTGGTGTACACATGTATAGTGGAATATTAATCCTCCAGAGTAAAAGAATGTTATCATGCCATTTGCAACACTGTGGATGGACCTAGAGACGGTCATACTGAGTGAGTAAGTCAGAGAAAGACAAATGCCATATGATACCCCTTGTATGTGAAGAAAATGGTATAAACGAGCTAACTTACGAAGCAGAAACAGAATCACAACGTAGAAAACAAACTTATGATCACCAGGGAGGGTGGGACAAACTGGGAGGTTGGGACTGACATACGTACACTGCTACATGTAAACCAGGGAAGTAAGAGGGACCTGCCGTATGACACAGGGATCTACTCCTCAATACTCAGTAATGACCTGGATGCGAAATGAATCTTAACGAGTAGGTGTATGTATAACCGATCCATTTTGCTGTAGCTGAACACTAATGCAACATTGCATATTAACTATCCTTCAATAAAAATTAAAAGTCAAAATAAAATTTTTATTGAGGTATACTTGCTTAATACAATACTTACAGGTATTCAGTATGACTCAACTTTTAAAACATTACACTCCATTTATAGTTACTATAAAACATTGGCTGTATTCACTGTTGGACTATGTACCTTGGTACTTACTTTTCTAACAGTTTGTACCTCTTAGTACCCCTCCTGTATATCGCCCCTTCTCCCTTGCTGCTCCTTACTGATAACCACAAGTTTGTTCTTAATATCTGTATGTTTCTTTCTTTTTTGTTATGTTCTTTTAGTTTGTTGTACCTTTTAGGGTCCACGTTGGAGTGATATCTTACAGCATCGTTTTTCTCTGTTTGATTTATTTCACAGTATAATACCCTCCAAGCCCACCCATGTTGTTGCAAATGGTGGAATTTCTTTTTTGTGTGTGTGACTGAGTGGTGTTGCCTTGTGTGTGTACACACGTCTTCTTTGTCTGTTTATGTGCAAATGGACACTTAGGTTGCTTCCATATCTTGAGAACTGTAAATCATGCTGCTGTGAACATCAGAGTGCATGTGTCTTTTCGAATTACTGTTTTTCTTTCATATATATGTATACTCAGGAGTGGAATTGCGGGGTCATGTGGTCATTCTGCTCTCTGTTCGTTTGTCTGCACCAGATCTTGGTTGCAGCAAGTGGGATCTCTAGCTGAGGTGTGTGGGGTATAGTCCCTGACCAGCGACTGAACCCAGGCCCCCTGCATTGGGAGTTCAGAGTCTTAGCCACTGCACCACCAGCAGAGTCCCTGCCTTTAGTTTTCAGTTTTGGGGAAACCTGCTTTTTCTTTTCCACAAAGGGTGCACCAGCTGACATTCCCATCAGTAGTGCTCCAGGGCTTCCTTTTCCCCACGTCCTTGCCAACATAGTTATTTGTGTTCCTTTTGATAACAGACACGATGACAGGTGTGAAGTGTTATCTCATCAGGGCTTTGACTTGTGTTTCCCTGATGATTAGTGATGTTGAACACATTTTCAAGTGCCTGTTTGCCATCTGAATGTCCTCTTGGGAAAATTATCTACTCAGGTTTTCTGCCCAATTTTTTATTGTTTTTTTTTTATATGAGCTGTTTATATATTTTGGATATTAACCCGTTGTCAGTCATATCTTTTGCAAACATTTTCTATCATAGACAGTAGGTTGTCTTTTCATTTTGCTGATGGTTTTTGTTTGTATGCAAAAGCTTTTAAGTTTGATTAAATGTGTTTGTTTGTCTTGCTTTTATTTTCTTTGCTCTAGGGTACAGTTCAAAAAATATTGCTGTGATTTATGTCAAAGAGTGTTCTACCTATGCTTTCATCTAGGAGTTTTATGTTTTCCAGTCTTATTACATATAGTATTTAATCTATTTTGAGTTAATTTTTATATATGGTATTAGACAATGTTCTAATTTCATTCTTCTCCCTGTAGCTATCCAGTTTTCCCAGCACCACTTATTGAAGAAACTGAATTTTCTCTGTTGTATATTATTCCCTCCTTTGTCATAGATTAATTGACTTGAAGTGTATTGGTTTATTTCTGGGCTCTCTGTTCTGTTTCATTGATCTGTGGGTGTGTTTTGTGCCAGTCCTGTGTTGTTTTGACAGCACTTTATTGTTTTGATGGCCCTCTGTTGTTTTCGCGGCACTCTATTATTTTGGCGGCCCTGTATTGTTTTGAAGACTGAAGGTTTGTAGTATTCTGAAGCCAAGGAGCATGAGCCTTCCAGCTCTGTTCCTTTTCTTTCAAGATTGTTTTGGCAGTTGGGTTTTTTGAGTTTTCAGACACATTTTAAAATTATTTGTTCTAGTTCTGTGAAAAATACTATTTAAAGATTCCAGAGATAAGGATTGCATTTGAATCTGTAAATTGCCTTTGGTCATTATAGCAATATTAATAGTTCCAATCCAAGAACATGGTATATCTTTCCATCAGTCCTTCAGTTTCTTTCATCGGTGTCTTAAAAAGTATAAAAAAAAGTGTAAAAGTATAAAATGAAGGATTAACTAAGCATATTTGAAAATATAGAAAAAAAATCTGGAAGTTGAAATTGTTCTTAAATGAAGACATTATGCTGTGCAGTGAATAAATGCCAGTCAGTAGTTATTTCTCTACATTCTTCATAGTTAGATTTAATTGAGTATAATTTCATTGAGTCTTTTCTTATACAGATGTAACCAGTTACTCTTTATATAAAAGTATATGGGAAAATATGATAAAGAATGTGTCTAAAATCAGTTGGAAAGGGGATTTTCTCTCAATCAATGGTAGTGTGATAGACTAGTTAGTTTACTAAAGCAACAAGTTAGACACTGCTTGTTACAATATTGTATATTTAGAATTAGTTAGAATTACCTATAGGCATTCCCAGGTAGTGCCAGTGGTAAAGAACCTGCCTGCCAATACAGGAGACACAGAGACACAGGTTCAGTTCCTGCCTTGGGAAGATCGTCCGGAGAAGGAACTGGCAATCCACTCCAGTATTCTAGCCTGGGAAATTCCGTGGACAGACGAGCCTGGTGGGCTACTCTCCATGGGGTCACAAAGAGTCAGACAAGACTGAGCATGCACGTGCAGGCAGAATTACATATAAAAATTAAATCATAATAAAAGAGAAAATAGAATTTAATATTTATAAACTTCTAGAGATGGAGATGAAACCTTCAAAGATTAGAAAATGTATAGAAAATTAATAAGGATAATGTGACCAATTTTGATTATCTAACAATAAACTAATCTTAAATTTTAAAAGAAAAAAGTGTCAGATAAAAGAACAAATCACAAACTTAACTAAGCTGCATGTGTGTATTTTTCTTTACTTGATCAGATTAGGATTTTTACATTTTTTTTTCATTCATGTATAAGACTGTTTCTTTCACTGTAATGAATAGTATAAGCCTTTGAAGAATGTTCAAGAAAAAATTATGTAAATATAATTATTATATCAGTAGTATTTCCATTATTGAATTGTATGTGGGATAAGCATGGGAATATAAAACTATTAATACGAAGGAGTTTAACATGATATAGGGAGACATTTGGGCTTCTATGGTGGCACTAGCAGTGCCTGCCAATGCAGAAGACACAAAAGAAGCGGGTTTGATCCCTGGGTCAGGAAGATCCCCTGGAGAAGGGAATGGCAACCCACTCCAGTATTCCTGCCTGGAGAATCCCATGGACGGCGGAGCCTGGTGGGCTGCAGTCCCTGGGGTTGCAGAGTCACACACGACTGAAGCGACTTAGCATGCACGTAACAGGT